>NC_060072.1:17390000-19890000 GCF_922984935.1 Meles meles | reverse complement strand
CTTTTTTTGGTCTCTATCCCTAAATGTCAGTGCCCATTAGCACACAGAAGTCTGTGATACCCTTCAGGAAGTGCACATTCATACAATACAGTAAAATACATGCACTTAACTTCATTTAGTTTAGCATTTTTCAAGCTTCTTTGAGCCCAGAAAGTTTCCTCTGGAGAATCCTAAATCCCACAGTGTCCAGCGAATCTCCTCCATTTCAAAGATAATGACATTAATTTCTTACGTGTTATATTCATTATTTTGTTAAAAAGTAATAGTACATATTACTGGTTGGCAGTTTTAGAAAAGAATTTCGGGCTAGTAAATATTCTTTGTCATAACTATTCTAATAGATTATATAAAAATGTGCTATTTTACCTCTTGTTGGGCATTTTTTTTTTATATTTTATTTATTTATTTGACAGAGAGAGATCACAAGTAGATAGAGAGGCAGGCAGAGAGAGAGAGAGAGAGGGAAGCAGGCTCCCCGCAGAGCAGAGAGCCCGATGCGGGACTCGATCCCAGGACCCTGAGATCATGACCTGAGCCAAAGGCAGCGGCTTAACCCACTGAGCCACCCACGTGCCCCTTGTTGGGCATTTTTTAAGGCACTTTAAAATTAACAGCTGTGTGCATGTTTCCCGTATCCTATTTTATATAATCATATAGGTTTGTGCTTTGAAATTCACAACTATTCTAGTGTTTTAAGTACAAAGATTATTATTATTTACACTAACATTAATGTTTATGCTTTGGGAAAGGAAAGGCAGAGATTCAGATAACACCAAATTCCTATTTAAACATCTAAAATTGTAAAGACACTTTGAAATTCAGACATTTTAGAAAAGGAGAATATTCAGTGCCTCTCTACATAAATAATATAAGGCATATTTTGAATTTTACAAACATGCTTTCATAAGGATTAAAAAAGTATACAGCATAACAGCGTTAATATAATCATGGGGAAATGCCCTCAAATTTCCTAAAATAAATATTGGTAAATTTAGCAAGCGTGACAAATTTATTTATCTTAGTTAATGTAGTCAATGTTGCCTCTTGTCTCCTAAATATAAAAGGGGAATTAATCACAAGGTTTTCAGGGGCAGAAGAGACTAAGTTCTCATTCATTTATGCTTTTTTATGTCTATGTCCAAATGACTATGGCATATGAATTATGTGACATTGACTTTAGTTACAAAATAAGAACTTGAAAACACCTCTATTGTTGACTTTGTCAAGGTTTGGTTTTTAACATTAATATTTTTCCTAACGTGCAATCACATGAAATATTTGCACAGAGTTTCATTTCTCAATCTACACTTTCACAGGATTTCTCTATTCTCTTATCCATTTACTTACTTATTTTTCTCTTTGATCTGAAATATTGAGTTTAATCTTTTAGGTACTGAGTCTTCTGAAGCTTTCTCATCAGTTTAAAGCATTTTGTGTTTTCTTCTTTTTCAGCTTTCTCTTTTTGCAGGATACTCAGGACAAAATCCTTTTCTTCTTGACTTTTTATTCCTATTTCTTGTTTCAGATGAAGAGGAAGCCTCCCCACCTAGCGCCCTGCCTCCAGGTTAGGACAATTCCAACACCTTACCCCACTTTATAATTATTGTTAATTGACAGTAAAGAAAAAGAAAAGGCAGAGAACCTTGGTGAGGCAGTGTGCAGAACAGGGGCACCAAGTTCTGCCCCTATCAGCCCAGGAGGGAAAATTTTGGTTTTAATAATGATCTTTTATTTTTTTTTAAACGAAAGGAGAATTTCTTTGTGAAATAAATAAGATTAGAAAATCTTGGATATAAATTTTAGGGACAAAATGTTTGTTCTATTTCCAGCTGTATGCCCTTATCCCCTGTTCTTTAGATATTTGAGTTATTTTATTTTATTATTGTTTCTTAAATAAGACACACACTTTTTATAGATGCTTTCATAGTTGAAGGTCTACTGATTTTCAATCCAAGCTGACTCTAGTTCTTTCTCCCCATCATGAGGAGACACGGGGTTTGGGGGAATCCAAGAAGGTTAAAGTCAGCTCTCCATTTTCACTTCTTGCCCTTGTATCATCCAAATCACGCTTTCCTTTCAGGTATGGGTAGTCGGGCCCTGGAAAGAAAAGATTCAGGTGAGCACTCGCCTGGAGTAAGGCGTCCGGACGCCATCCTAATATAGTCACTAATGACCTCATCTCTTGAAGCTGTTTTGATTCTAATCTTTGGTTTTATTCAGTTTGTAGCTTTTTTTTTTTTTTTTGCAATCTTTCATTATGTACCCTCTTATAAGAAAACTAATTTATTGAGAAATAATTAATTTTTGCATGACACACACACAAATACAGTAACTTAACCACATATACCACAGATTTGTGGTCATTATAGCTGATATTTTTAACATTTAGCAAATGCACAGAGATGAAGAAACTGAAAATCTCCATTTGGGGGATCTGCTAAAGTTAGAGAATAATTCACATTTCCATAGAACTTTATTACACTTTATAAAAGCCTCCAAATGCATCTTGTCAGCAATCACTACAATTCATTCAACAAATCCATGTTGAGGACCTACTAAATCCTACTGTGGGCCTCATGGGTCAGGCACTTTTGCAGGTACTTGTAGGTATAAAAAGGCAAAAAACAATACAAGTTCCTGCCCTCCTATTACAAATATGAGTGGCCACAATTCATTATTACTATGAATTTCACAGACATACACATACCCCACCCCACTCCCCGCATAATCATGTGACTACATTGCATAACTTCATTGTGAAAGTTCACATCACGTCATGATGATCTCCATGAATAGCATGATCGATACATGAAAACTAAAATAACTAAATGTTTTTCCTTCTTTTCAAGAAACATTAACAGAGTGGGCACCCATGCATTTTTTTTCCCCCAGTTACTAAGTGGCTGAAACTGAACTTCTCTACATTTAGCTCGTGGAGACAGAAGGAATGTCTTCCGTTCTCCCCCCTGCCCTCCGCACTGGAGTGGACTGCTGATTCATACCAGCTAAGCACCTGGAGGGCAACCTAGAAAATGAAAACAAACTTCACTTTCAGCTTCTCTATCTTCACGGAAAGCCTCAAAGAATTGATTTTCTTTTTCCTTTTCTGTTTCTTTTGTATCTAGTATTCTTGAAATTTGTGCCCGCAGGTCATGATCCCTTTCTTAATTGTCCAACTATGGCCTGATCTATACAACTCTAATGGAATTATCTAATCCTATAGCAGCAAGGAATCTAGGAATACCAGGCCAGGTTTGGCTGCTTGATCCTTCCCAGTTGGCTAGCAAACTGACTTATCCCTTTAGTTTTTTCCAGTTCTGTGGTTGTATGGATGTGGCACACTGTAGTCATTCACCTAATATGATGTGGTACTGTTTCAATATACTTCCCACCTTGTTTATCTGTTAGGAGACTGACAGAATGGAGAAACAAACCATGGCTGCCAACAAACACAGAGTAACAATGTACCTGAAAAGTTTTCCTATTTCTAGGAATACAAAATGTTCTCTACCCTGTCATGAAAGAGGCATTCCTGTAAGAATGAGAATCTGTCACTCTCTCCTGATGGTTGCAGGGGAGAGGGATGGAGGGAATGATTCTATATTTATCCAGGTTTATTAGACAAAGAAAAGCTTCAGCGTTGACAAGAACAACAAACCCAGGTAAGTCCTGCCTGAGAAGAATTTGGTCCTGAAATGATCCTTTTCTTCCTTTCTGCTCATTAGAATGGTCTCTAGGTGAGTCACCTGCTGGGGAGGAACAAGACAAGCAGAATGCCAATTCCCAGCTGTCCACTCTGTTCGTGGAAAAGCCTCAGACAGGATCAGTGAAAGTTGGTGAGTGCCAAGCATTAAGTCTTGCTTTTCTCTTTAAATGGAAGTGAAATTCACATTGCATGCACTTTACCTTTAAAGTGAACAAACGACCAGTGGTTATCAGTGTTGTACAACTGCCACCTCTAGTTCCCAAATAGTTTCATCACCCTGAAGAGAAACCATGTACCCCACTAATCCATAACTCCCTATTCTCCCACCCCTCCCTTTTTCCTCCCCCCCAACCACTAATCTGCTTTTTGTCTATGGATTCCCTTCTTCTGTATATTTAGTATAAATGGAACCACACAATATACGACATTTTGCATCCGGCTCCTTTCCCTTAGCATAATGTTTTCAAGGTTCCTTAAAGCTGTAGCATGAATTGGTACCTCATTCCTTTTAATGGATGAATACTATTCTTTTGTATTTATATACTAAATCCTGCTTTTTATAACCTGAAAAGAAGAGTGACAGCTATCATTTTAAGAACCTTTAGCACATAGTAGTTGAGTGCCTGGACCCTGGAGCCAGATTGGGTTCAAATCAATCAGCTAATCTGTAAAATAGGGGTACTACTTGTGAAGTACAATGAACAGCACCCAGCATATCTTAAAGCTCTGAGCCAGTGTTTGCTATCATTATGACATGCTCCTTCCATAAGATGATTACAAATCTGCATACACATTTTATGATAGGGTGTAGTATCTCAGAGGAAACTAGTGGGACAGGGGCTCAACTTTGGAGAAGTTCATTCAAAAAATATTGATTACACCACCTGTTTTAGGCACTGTGCTGAGCAGTGAGTATAACATGTGAACATTCAGAACTCACAGTCTTAATGGGAAGAACATACAACAAGAAATTAGACAAACAGGTAATCACAAAAGCCAAGTACCATGAAGGAAATAAACAGGGTGGTAAGTTAGAGAGGACTTGGGGGTCCAGGAATTTTGGTGAAATAAATTTTTTAAAAATTATGTATTTATTTATCTGACAGAGAGAGAGAGCGCATAAGCAGAGGGAGCAACAGAGGGAGGAGAGGCAGGTTCCCCACTGAGCAGGGAGCCTGATATGGGGCTTGATCTCCAGACCCTGGGATCATGACCTGAGCCAAAGGCAGATGCTTACCCAACTGAGCCACCCAGGTACCCTGCAAAATGAATTTTTATAAGGAATATATTGTGATCACAACAAATGAGCACAAAACTGACTATATTCTAAAATTACTTCTTTCAGATCTATAATACAGAAGCATACTGCAGGTAGATGGAAATATTTGTCCTCTTATGTTTCTGGAAGAAGCCAAAGTGCTGGGCTAGAGTTTTGATGACCTTAGGGTCCAGTCAGTCAATACAAATAGATAGGGAGGTTGATTTCAAAAAGATTAGTTTCATTTAGTCATAGTTAGTCATGTAAGTCCAGACTTCCCATCATCTTACCTAATAAGAAGGATAGAAAAAAAGCCATACATTTATGAGGCTTTCTATTTTTATTTCATGTATATATGATAAAGCCAAACAGAAACTATTGCCACTGATTAACCCATTTCTCCTTTTCTTCCTCCTAAACCTCAAAAGCAGAACAAGTTGGAGTATCCTAAGGACTCCTAGAGCATGCATAAAAAGCTCAGGGCACAACTCCAGGGGCACCAGTGACATTATCGTCTATACAGTGCAATCCTCTATAACTCCTTCCCAAAACAAATAGCAATTTTTAAGCCACACTCTGAATCACTTGTGCTTTTTCTAGGTGAAAATATCACCTTTATAGCTAAAGTCAAGGCTGAAGATCTTCTTAGAAAACCCACCATCAAATGGTTCAAAGGGAAATGGATGGACCTGGCCAGCAAAGCTGGGAAGCACCTCCAGCTGAAGGAAACCTTCGAAAGGCAAACTCGGGTATGGCTCTTAACTCCCCGCACAGGGGCTTGGCTAGGTCGTTCCTTCCTTGTGGAGAGGTCATTTTCAAGTTCAGCTTTGAGAGATTTCAGTTCCAGAAGATTTCTCTAGAGTTATCATTCCTGGTGTCTGCACTCAAGCATGGTTGCCCTGTTGTGCCCTGGGGCTGGGAATCACACTGACCCATCCTGTGTTGAGAATTCTGGGCTGGAATGCCCAGATACAGACACAGCTTTAAGCCAATGCTGAGGAATTTCATAAATCATCAAAATGTGATAGCTTCTTTCTGCTGACCGGGTGGGTCTGAAATGTGCCTGATGCATTTCACTGCAGATATACACATTCGAGATGCAGATCATCAAGGCCAAAGAGAACTATGCAGGAAACTACAGGTGTGAGGTCAGCTATAAGGATAAGTTTGACAGCTGCACATTCGATCTTGAAGTACACGGTAAGAGAGTCTTCTTGTCCGGATAGATGTGGGTTTTTTTCATGGTGTGTGAGGGGATAGAAGAGAAGAAAGTCATTTAATACTATGAGATTTTGAAAATAAAGTTTTCTTTCAAACTGTGTGTGTTTCTGATTGTGGTAGCCTCAGGAAGCCTGCTGAGTTAAGTTGTTATGAAGCAATTTTAAAGTGGAATTTCAGGGATTTCACTGCTAAGTATCTCTTCTTCGTGCTACCTGTACTCCTTCAATCTCCCAGATAAGGGCTGGAGCCATTTTTTCTTCTACTGAACATGCCTGTTTCATTGGGTCCACTTATTCCCACCTAAGTTTGGGGAAAATTTTATATGGTACAAGGATGTCAGGATATCTGGGTGGAAGGGAGGATTTCTCTTATAAGGACTAATGTCAGATGGGGAAGTTATCCATCCATACATGCTGTATACTGTCCAAAGTGAGTTTAACAGGACTAAATGTAAAGGTGTACATGTAGATTGCGGGGAATAAAACCACTCCTATAAGTACACAAAGAGAAAGTTGACTTTGCAGCAAAGATCATAAACTTAAGGCGAATCCAAAATGTGATAAAGCTACAAGAAACAAAGTTGGTGTAATTTAATACTGGGCTATTGTAAGTGGTATTGGACCTAGGTTTAGGAAATAACACTACTCTCTGCAACATGTTAGTTGTTCCACGTTTGGAGTAATGTCTTTGGCCATGGTCACCACACATCAGCCTGGATCTCTTATAGAGTACGGTACCCAGGAGGATAAAGAACTCAGAAACAACACCCTAGTCAGCTGAATGTAGTGTGAGGGAGGCCAGGCGTAGACAACTCATAAATAGGGGAAGTGCTATCACACAAAAGTGTTTCAGACAAATTAGAATCTAAAGGTAGGAGTTAGGAGGAGGTGAATTTTTTGTCTTTACTTTAGCATGAGCTTTCTCATTAAAGCTCTGTAAATAGCCTGGGAAAGGTGTGAGAGCCCCACCTCAAGAAATGTCAAATAAAGGCTGGGTGATCATGGAGGTGCTGTAGAGTTTTCTGTATTGAGTGGGAATCTGGTACTGAGTGATGCCTTTTCAACCTGGCATCTATGAGAATCACCTGAAGGACTTTTGAAGAATATTGATTTCCTGGTGCCCATCCCTGATCTGGTGAATCAAAATCTCCAACGAGGAGATCAAGAAGCTGATTTTTTTTTTTAAGTTCTTCAGGTGATTCTAGTGGGAAGGCAGGTGGAATGACAACTGGATATGGTAATTCCTGCAGTCCCCACATTGATTCTGTGTGAAGGAGGATGAGGTATAAGACCTCAGTGTCTCAGCCATGCAGGAGGAGAGCCATCCCCACTCCCCCTTCACCTGGTGTTCCTTCCATCTGAAGAATCCCCACAGCCTGGAAAGGAACTGAGCACAAAATTGCCTACTTAATGGGTATTTATTTTATTGTTTTCTTTCCTTTCAAAGAATCTACCGGGACTACTCCAAACATTGACATCAGATCTGCTTTCAAGAGAAGGTAACTTCAAAAGGGGAATTTAGGTAGCTTCTGTATAATAAGCAAGTGGAGGGTTTTCAAAGCACACATTCCCTTCCTCCACACTCTGTATTCCAGAGAAAGCACCTCTTCACTCTAGTCAAACACACTGTGTACCCAAAGGTCAGTGTTCTAGAAAAGCCATAGGTTTAATGTATAAACTGATCATTTTTTAGAATATTCTTGTCATAGTGAAGCTCCTATTTTTCCAGGTTTCACAGTTGCCTTATAAAAACCTCTCTTATGTCTTCACATGTGGCTTCTTCCTTAATTCCTTATTTTTGACCAGATGGCCAAGAAAGATATATAATAATAAAGCATCAGTTAAGAAATGTCAGAAAACTTTCATTGATATTGCTTTTCATCTAAAAATTACTTATGGAGCTATTTAATCATGTGTCCAGAAAAACACAATTAAGTAGCTATTTACTGAAGTTAGATCTATTTAAATGTTGGATTGCCAAATGAAAGACCACGGAGTCTGACAGAACAAAGAACACTGTAGAAAGATGAAATACAGATACCTATTTGCTTTATTTTGCTGTTGCCAAGGTTGAAAAATTAGAGGTGGGTGGGGACAAGGAGGAAAAATGAAAAAAAAGTTCTAGGCTATAAGAAATGTAACTAGCCCCTTCCTGACATTATTTTACTCTCTGCACTTAATTTTTCCATAAGTTCATCAATGAGAGCAGATATGTTGTTCTTCTGAAGACTGAATCTACTTAGTTTTGTTGAATAAGGAAAGTCATCCCAAACTATTATAAAGCAATGATTTAGTGTGTTAATAAAAGGTGTATTTCTCTCCTAAATTATGAATAAATGAAAATTTTAATTGCTTAAAAATAATTTAATATTACCTGATCAATCAATTGGTATTTTTTAAGTAATAAACTTAATTCCTATTACTTTCCTTCCACTTTCCTTCACCCCATGTTCAACAAAGGCAAAGGGTCCAAAAGTATGCTCATCCAATGTATGAGCATATTCTAAGAGAAGGAGATGTAGTCTACTAAGTTTTGTGCTTTAAAAGAATAGAAATGGGTTTATTTCAAAAGATCTTCTCTAAATACCTGCTATTAAAGAAATTTCGAAAACACATTATTTGACTTTAATTCTTATAACTTACGTGTTATACACACTGTTTTTAAACCCGCAGACTCTTTTCTTAGAAACCATAACTAACATTTGTAAAGAGCAGGAAACAAAATCTTCATTAAAAAATTAAACATGTAAGTAAATACGTAGTGCCGTTTAAATGCCAGCTCCATAGCTTCTATTTAGAGTTTACATGAAATCATGAAGGTCAATGCATGCCTAATTTAAGATGCATTTCTCAGTAGGAAAGCACTCCTAGTAAAGGGTTCATCAATAATTCAAAAGCAAATTTTTGAAAAATACATTTCAAAAGGTATAGATATTAACAAGAGAGTGAAAAGCTTATAATGATATCCCTTTAAAACAGAAAGGAATGCATCTCGTGAAAAGCTCTGCACTAGCTCCATTTTTATGTTATGCTGGTATCACATTATCTGATTCAACTAGTGATGGACACAAAGAAGTTACCTTTGAATATAAGCTTTGTACTTATATATTTGACACTGGTATACTTCGTCCTCCAAGCCAATCTCTGACCTGAATAACAGAGATCAGCAAAAGTCCTTTGCTTTTTACATAGGTATGTTTCTAGAAACCCCAACTTGGAAAAACAAAGTACTTTGTGTTGCTTGGCTTAAGTGCATTTGTGTTACTCTGCTTTAACACAAATCCAAGCAGTTTCATATAAGCAATCTTCAAAAATATGTCTTCTGAAATCGTAGAGTAACACAAGCTTCTCATGTTTACTTTTCCACAAGTACAGACTCCAAAACTTAAAATGTCACTTGTGTGAAAAGAAAGAGTTTGTGTTGATTTAGTCCCATGATTTGTGTGCCGGTACGAAATGGCATATACATTATATGTAGAGTGTTTGGGGGAAACAGTGTGTATATGTCTTCGTATTAAACCCAGATTTGCTTTTCTTTTGTTAATGACAGTGGAGACGGTCAAGAGGATGCAGGGGAACTTGACTTTAGTGGTCTCCTGAAACGTAGGTGAGAACCGAGCGATGGAGTGAGGCGCTGTGGCCTGGAAATCTTTTAGACACCCACTCAGAGAAGTCAAGTTTAAAGTGGATGTTTTTCAAAGAATTTCTCATTTCCTAAAATGTGTTTCGCTTATGGAATATAACACAGAGTCAGCTAAGAAAGAGATAGAAATCAGTGCATACTAATCTGCTAAAGATTTCAGCTGATGCTTTTTAACCTTCTTTTTAAATCTTTCTTAGTTGGGGATGAGGAGATCTGAAAACTGAAGCAGAAGACCTAAATACCTAGAAGTCTCTGATTTCTCTGATGATTTCTATCATTTCCATCATGATTCCTTGTAATGATCAAATAAATAAAAACTCTATTCTCCTGCCTTTGATATTTTACCAAAAAATCAATTTCACAATTTTGGTAAAAGTATCTGCAGGTGTATATATGTGTGTGTGCGCACATATTTTATATATATATATATATTTTTTATATATATATAGTAATATATGTAATATATTTTATATATATATCTCAGATCTACTTGAAAATAGTATTTATGATTAACTGTATTCCATCAAATATAAGACACAATTCATTTGAATATATACCTGTATTTCATAAATTACTAAGCAATGAAAAAATTGCCCCAAAGAGTTTATTATGACACACTATTGATTATAAGATACATCCTTACTTAAGATGTTTAAAATGTCAAAAGATATGCATTTTAGAAGTAAAATGGAAATAAATATTTAGTATTATCACTCACACTCCCTTAACATTGTTCTCTTACAATAAAATTTATAGATTTAATTGTGGATATTCAGTACATAACCATCTCACAGGATTTCTGCCCATATATGCATATATATAATCATATATATGTGTTATATGTAAAGCTATACATATCCAGATATTTACTATAGTGCAACAAAAAGAACTTGATTTTTGCTGGGATTTTATTTAAATATGAAATTTGTGCATAAATAATAAAACTATGATTCTAAATTAATAATATATAATATTGATATTCATTTTAATTTAGCTTTTCAGGTTCACTTTTTATTACTTTTAGTGCTTTCTATGGTTACTAAAGAAACCTAAGTATATATACTTCACAACAAATCACAAATAGTAATAAACTGGACTTTATTTAGTTTAGTTGGATGGCTTTATCCATCTCAGTTTGGATGGCTTAATCATTCTTAGTTTAGTTGGATGGCTTTATCCAAGTCCCTATGAATGAAAAATTCGGTTGAAAACAGAAATATTAACAGGTGCAATTTATTAATTACCAATGGATATTAGCCAATCAAGAGACCTTGGCAGTATAAAATACATCTTTCCCTCTTTAGATACTTCAAATAATCATTAGTCTAAATAATATTTATTAATTCCCCAAATTTGTTTAAAGCAATAGTATAGGAAGTGGACCTCTGTGAACCTTGAATCTTGAACCTTACCCTTCCTCATTCTACAGGTGAGAAACCAAAGACCAGAAATGTCAGGTGACTTACCTTCAGTCACACAGCGCTTTAGAAACAGGGCAGGGACCTAAATCCAAGTTTCCCTCTAAGTCAGCTCATTTCCTGTGACTCCACATAAGAAATACCACTCTGAATATGCCTTGGAAGTTGGGTGATTCTGTTTATAATACAAATTGAGACTTTTAGAAGAGAACATTTTTTTTCCTCCTGCTATCATTTACTCAGTCAGGAAAACGCTAAATGCTTTCTTTGTGCCTTGTGTGTGCCAGTGCCTTCCAGTGTCTGGCACACAGAAAAGGCTGGATACACATTTGTGGGAAGAAAAAGGTAGCGATGAAAACATGGATGTGGGTCTTAACTCTCCTAGTTACTAACTGCATGACTTTGGTCAAATTACATGTCCTCTCTGAGACTATTTCCACATCTATAAATGTGGAGAACAAAATCTAGTTAAATCAGTTATGTGACTTATGTGTAATTATGTGACTAGTTGATCAATTATGTAAGAGGCTGGCTCATAGCATGTGTCAAATATTCACTCCCACCAAAATGTGACCTTTTCCCTTGAAGAGCCTATATTCACAAAAAGACATAATACACACAGGCACAAGCATGCGCACACACACATGAATCAATCAAGATGTGACACAATCGATTATTAAACCCCACGCTCTGATAAGAAGGAAAAACAAAAGAAAAAAGACCAAACTACTGCAGTAGTTTGCAGAGTAAAAGAAATCTAATGCATGATCAAAATGAATAAAGAAAAAAAAATGAGCAAAAAAAAAAAAAGGGCAGCCAACAGGTCTCCAGTTCTCATTTTCTTTACATCCCCTAATTATGATTTTGACTCATAATTAAATTGTTGTTAGCAAAAGACTATACTCATTTAATATGATATACTAATCTACCAATATAACTTTAGAAATCATTGTGTTTCCCTACTGATTTGTGATTGCATGTGTTTTCATTGTGGTAATGACACCATTTCTACTCCTCCAAGAGTGTGTGGCAAAATCCCTACCAGAATAAGTATCTTTACAACCAACATCTCTCTACAACAAAAGATCTCCCTGACCTGAACAAAGCCAGAGTATTTCAAATAGACATGAACTAAATCAGATTAAATCTATTAGGCAGTATCTCATTATGGGATTATATATATGTGTATATATACACATACACATATATGTGTGTATATATATGTCAAATACATATATATTTGAAATTTTTATTCTATATAAAATTTCTATAATTGCTTTGTACTTTACTAGGACCATTAAGTTAGAGAAATTTTGATGTAGATGTAAGTACTGCAAATGTTATATAGGTCTATCCCAATGCTTGAAAAGGCATCAGTGGTGCCTATAGAATTTGAGTTTTTCTTCATACTGTAATTTAACATAAGCATGTAGATAGGGCCATGTGCAGCCACCATGGTAAGTAAAGATATGTTCTGGATGAGTTAAGGTAACCTCATTTTCTAGTAAATAATGAATACTTCTTGCAATTTGGAATTAAGTAATGGATAGAAAAAGAGGGAATAGGCAAGAAGTCACTGGTATGTGTATACCAAGTTTGATAAGATTAAGAACATGGTAGAGTGAGGTATATTTTGGTGTTTTCATGAAAAAAAAATTGTGAGGATGATCAGTTTTATGAATCTGTCAACAAAACTGACTTAAGAAATCACACTGAAAATGATGATCTTTATATTGGCTTCTCATAAAAATATTCATCTCATGGACCTAGGTATGCCTCAGTGTTTGACCTGTGCTGCTTGCTATCTATTTTAATCTAGTTTGGTATCTTTGAATCCTTTCACCAGTGTTAGGAGGATGGCTGAAATGTATACTCAATTCTTGGTTGAAATACAAATTTAACACAATGTAATATGGCATAGTTTTATAGTTTGGGGACTATATTTAGGCTGGACTACAACAAAAATAGAGCATTAATAAAGTGGTTGAAGAAACATCTACAGAGACAATATATAGATACATACAGACACATTTTAATTGGAATTCTCCAAAACTTCCTACAAAATATTTAAAGGATGTATTTAAAATTTAGACTACTTTCAGGCAATAGACCTATTAGATTTGGCAAGTTATTACCAATATTCCAACTTCAGGACAATTTTCTTAAGCTTTTCAATTTACCTGTGTTAACAGAGGGTGTAATTATGATTTCATTGACATATGAAGATAATACTTGTTTCTTGAGTTTTTAAAAATTATTTATTTATTTTTAAGTGGGCTCCACACCCAGTGTGGGGCTCAAACTCATGACTCTGAGATTAAGAGTCCCATGCTCTACTGAGTCATGTCCATGTCTACCTGAGACATCCAGGTGCCCCGTGTCCGTAGTTTTTTAAGAGTTACATTTTCCTAATGGTGTTGCCTAGTCCTTCTCATAAAGGTTACTGATGGATCAATGCCCTCTCACTTCCTTCCATTTTTCCAGATTTGCCTCAGCATCATCCTCCACTGGGCAAAAAGACTAACATGACAATGTAAATTAGATATTCAAAAGTCATCCTTGCCTAACTCTACCTTAAATTCTCTGTTAATATTTACATTCTCCTCCCCTTCCCTATGATTACAATCTCGTATTTCCTTAAAAAAAAATGCAGAAACAGGTGTAAGTGTGACAATGCAAACATATGTAACCCATCATTTGCTAACATGATAGCATGAATCTGTTTTCACACTGGTGTTTTAAGATCTGTTGACCAGTTTTCCTGGAAAACCATATCCAAACCAGCATTATTCACAATAAGTACTCACTATAGTATTTCCAAATTAACCTGGTAGAAATAGTCAACTAAATCTAAAAAAAAAAAAAAAAAAAAAAAAAAAAATCAGGGCTATTTAGCCAGCAAAGGAAATCAATTTAAATTACATTTACATTTTGCATTTACACTAGGGTCCTTTCCCTAAAGAGTGTTTATTCTTGAGTATTTCTTTCATTTAGTTGGTTTTAAAATAAGGGCAGACAAGTGTATTTTAAATCTTATATTTTCTTACTCATATATGTTCTTTATATTCTCTGTATATTCTTTAGTCAGTGATAAAAATTTGGGTCATAATTTTGATAATTACACTAACAAGTTACCTTTCCTTTGTTCATTGGAACCTAGCCATTTGCTTTACAGTTTAACATTTATATTTTTATAATTCATACTCACCCTGCTTTCAAAAAAGTTCAAGACAGTACTTTAAGATGAAATATGAGAGAATATTTTACTTCATTTTCCTTTCCCCTGCCAAGTTAGAAAAAAATTTTGTTAAAAAGTCAACATAGCCACAAAAATCATATTTAAAACAAAACAAAAACTCCTGGCAGTTTCAAATTTTTTTTGCATAAAAAACAGCAAAATATGGTTAGTGTGCACATTTACTAATATGATAGGAAAACTGCGATTTGCAAATTCCTAGGATTTTAAATATTTATACTGTTTTCATATATAGCTAGAATGTGTACAATAATGAAGGTAGAAAGAGATCATTTTTCTTTCATAAACCAATGTTTAAATCTTCTCATTCTCGATCCACTTTTCGAAATTATTTCAGTACCCATATCCTAGGTGACAACCGATCTTAAATTCCTCAAAATCTCACCTTCTCCTTACACTTCCAAGTGAAAATAAATAAAAACATATTCAGAATATTTTCTTTCTCTCTTCCTAGTATTCTGTTTTTAACCAGGTAAACGAGGGTGCTAATATAAGTGCATACATCTAATCTTTAACTGCCTGTAAGCTTCCTTGAGACTGCGGGTTCTACGCGCTCAGGCTTTAAAAAAAATAACAGGGCTTTTAACCCTGAACCGAGACACGGGTACCATACTCCGACCTTCATTGCCCTTAAGGGCCGGTGGGCGGCTACTAAACTAGGGAATGGTTTTCCCCGGTTAGGGAGGTGAAGCAGCAGGAGGAAGAACCCGAGGTAGACGTGTGGGAGCTGCTGAAGAACGCGAACCCTAGCGAGTATGAAAAGATTGCCTTCCAGTACGGGATCACCGACCTGAGAGGCATGCTTAAGCGGCTCAAGCGCATGCGCAGAGTGGAGAAGAAGAGCGCAGGTGAGCCCTCTAGGGGTGTGGCTGCGGGGACCGCCTCCTCTAGGCAGCAGACCTTCCGGTTTCTGGTTGGGTTTGGGGTGGGAACGGGTCGGGTGGCATTTGCAGTCGTTACCCTTCTCTTCGTTACCTGTGACTTCAGGCGAGGTAGTTCCCCGCTCTGCACATCAGTAGCCAGGACGGTAGCCGACAGCTAGAGAAAGTTCAAGGTAATGGAGATTTAGTTTACAAGTACCACAGCAACACGTAATGGAACATCAAAAATTCGCTGTCCGCGGGAATTTCTTAGTGGCCCCTTTCTCCAGCCTCCACATCTCCCTCCCTCTCAAATTCTTGATTCTTACTTAGGCAGAGTTGGTTCTATGTTCCTGTGTTTTACCGTCGTATTTACTCGTTTACTGGGGAGTGGGGAATTCACTTCTCACACCAAATGCAGTAATCAGATTATTTTGTAAAACAGCTATGCTCCTCTGCATAAAGATCTGAAGTGACTGCATTTTGTTGTGGTTTTAAATATCTCTTTAAAAACTTTCAAATGTCGCAATTTAAATTAAAAAAAGAAATACATTTTAAATTGATCATAAGCTCTTCAAAATTTCCTGTACTTGGTCATTGTCAGATATCCATTTTGTGACACAAAAAGATAACATATCAGTCATTATTGTTTATTGTTTGTTAAGGTCCAAATAGAATTTACTTATTTAGGCGCCCAACCTAGGTGTCCAAATAGAATTTATCTATTTAATTTATTTAATTTATCCACCTCTTTTAAAAAATCTGCCCTTTGTTTCTAAACCTCCCTGTAAACTGGTTGAACAATTAGACCCAAAGAAATACAGAAGTGTTTTGTTTTTGCTTGTTTACATAACTCAGCCATTCCCACCATTTCAAAGCTTCAAAACTTTTTGAAGTTTTATTCTTGAGAGGTGTCTGAGATGGTATAGTCACAAACATGTGAATGTCAAGCTGACATCTCTTTTCCTCACACTGACCCATCTAATTCTTATCACTTAGCTCTCAATTGATGTCTTGAGGTAAATGATAGATAACTTTTAAAAAGCTAGTGTTTATTATGTTAAGGTATGAGGAGGTGAGCTGATTTAAGCAATAGTATAACAAAGTTGGAATGATGGAAATGCAAGCATAAAAATTTCATGAGGGATTCCACACTTGTGTGTATCTTCCAAACTGTCTAAATGAGAATTATATTAAAATCAGGGAAAAATGATTAAGTCAAGCAAAGAAGTTAACAACTGCTTAGGACCTTTCACAGATTTTTTTTTTAAACTACCATGTTCTTTGTCATTTAGAATGTTCTGATCCCAAATTCCTAACCATTTTTATATAACCATTTTAAATGTGTCATTATTTGGGCAAGTTTCTACAGTACGAAAACTTTGATAAGCCTACTATTTCAATTAGTCGAAGGCATTCAATTTAATCTTATGAGTCATTGAGTTTATCTCATAAACTCTGTGATTAAAAAAACTGTCATATACAGGAGTACAAATATAATGCCAATGATCCTGATAGTAATCATGCTAGAAGAACAGTCATGCTCTTCAAGTTCAGTTTCATTTGGATGCTTTATAATTTCCTGAAGAATTAGGACAATCACTTTTAAAGGTTCTTCAATAATTATTTTTTTCCTTTTCTTTTTTCCATTTTTTAAATTTAAATTCTATTAGTCAACATATAGCACATCATTCGTTTTAGATGTAGAGTTCAGTAATTCATCAGTTGCATGTAACACCCAGGGCTCATCACATCATGTGCCCTCCTTAATGCCCATCACCCAGTTACACCATCCCCCCACCCACCTCCCCTCCAGCAGCCCTCAGTTTCTTTGCTCTTCAATAATTCTTATGTTTCTTTCAAAAACATGTGGACTCTCTTCAAATTTTTAAGCCATATTATCATATATAAATCAACACAGGATTCTAAAAGAGGATAATTTGAAAGATTCCTAATTTTTTTCTACTTCAAGTCTCAATTTTTCATTTAGTTTTAGGTTCTTAGACACACATCGACTAAGTTCACAGCATATATATGCGCATACTGACATAGTTTTGCTTTTTCTCTCTACCAGCTTTTGCAAAAATTCTTGATCCTGCATATCAAATTGATAAAGGAGGCAGAGTAAGGTTTGTTGTGGAACTGGCAGACCCAAAGTTGGAGGTAAAATGGTATAAAAATGGTCAAGAAATTCGACCCAGTACAAAGTAAGTAGGCTTTGAAAATAATCAGTGATAGCTATATAAATCTAACAGTAGTTTGACTCAATTTTGTGGGAATAAAAATATTTTAGTTATACCTTTTTAATGCAAAATCATATGGAGGGAGAGTAAAAACTTTTCATATATTTTGGAACCATTAAAATTATCATGCTATATAAATACAACCTTGCTTTTTGTTTTAATTCTATGCAAACTATTTTTGAGTGATTCCAATTCCAGATGTGCCAATATATGTTATATGGGATTATTGTCAAATACAATGTCAAGAGCATTGTCAAACGTCTCCCAATTTTTATTTTTTTATTTTTTTTAAGATTTTATTTATTTATTTGACAGACAGAGATCACAAGTAGGCAGAGAGAGAGAGGAGGAAGCAGGCTCCTGCTGAGCAGAGAGCCCAATGCGGGGCTCGATCCCAGGACCCTGGGATCATGACCCGAGCCAAAGGCAGAGGCTCAACCCACTGAGCCACCCAGGCGCCCCTCTCCCAATTTTTAATATAAAATTTTGAAATACATATTTGATATAACAACTGGAAATAACACCTTACAATTAGAGAACTTATGGTTTTCCAGAAGAGCATCTAAAGCCTGTGTTTTATTTTTTGGCCCTCTCTCAAATGAAGGAAACGGACTAATCCCTAATGTCTGATGGTATTGCTAGTCTATTATGAAACTACTTTACAGAGATCCTTCTCAGCCTGAGAGATTTTCAACTCCAGTATATTTTTTTAAGTTAACAGGAGTCACATGTACATTTACAAAAGACTTTAATCCTGAAAATGTGTCACTTCTGGAATACATTTAGGTGGTTTCCAGTTTCTTAACAGGGCCATGCCTACAGAGTGACTTTGTGATGATAATGTTTAGTCTGATAAAAATCTCTTGAAAGTGGCTTGAATTTACCAAAACCACAATTTAAATCAGTTATCTTTATCTAGAAAATGTTGTGTAATGCTTTATTCTTAAAGTGTTCAATTTGAGAATTTTCCAAATGAGAACTTTTTTGTTAGTTTGCTATAATGCCCTAATATACTTACCCATAATCTAGTCACGGACAATTAAATTTTGTGATATTCCTAGCTTTTAGTTTTTTGTTTCCAAATGCTCAAGTTCTTTTTCAGTCGGTGCTTACTATGATATGATAACAGTAGTTCTTAAGCTCATTTTAAAAGACCATCATATTATGTAAAATTACCGCCTATGTTAGTGATTAAGTTCATAGTGTTGCTTAAACCGTATAATCACTTATTCACGTAACAAAATCTGTTGTGACACTGCACTAGGCAATAAATCAATGAGTACGATTGAAGCCCTGTCTACCTATAAAGTAAAAGAGCTGGTCCTTTAAAAAATTTACAGGGTTCTAAATCTCCCTGACAACCCCAGCCAACCCCATTTTCCAGCAATGGGTTAAAAAAATTAAATAACAAATATATGAGTACTAATTTATAGATGAAATGAAAACCTTCTATAAAAATACAAAAATTGTATATTATATGTAAATATGCATATGTATTACATTATGCATTAGAAAGATAACAATTGGCTTCATGTTTTCTATTAACTACGTAGGATGTGCTACATAAATTACAGATCAAAATTATATCCCTGACTTTCAAACATTACTGAATTTTAAGCCAGATTTGCTGGTAATAAAGCAAAGAATAAAATCAAGTTCACAAACTGTTCTCTCCCTCCTATTTAACACAGATACATCTTTGAACATAAAGGATGTGAAAGAATCATGTTTATCAATAACTGTGCACTGACTGATGATGCAGAGTACTATGTGACAGCTGGTGATGAGAAATGTTCCACCGAGCTCTTTGTGAGAGGTAAAATGAAATCTCTTACTGTAGTTTTGAACAGCTGTGGCACTCTTCCTCTGAGGGGTAGTAATCAAAATGAGCATGACAAGGTGAGCTCTTGAGCTCCAGAGCAGAGGTAATAGTACCTCTAGAAATGGGTTAGCCTGGGTGTTAGATTGACTCTGCCTGGAAGCTTCTCTACACCGGCAGTTATTAATTAATAATAATTAATTATTATTATCCTAAGTCATCCCAATTAATCGTCAAGTTTGTTGAAGACTAGAAAATCTGAGGGGAGAAAAAAACTGGTGAGTCAAAATGCCTCATCTTTTGACTCAAGCAAGTGGTATATAATTATTCTGGATATAGTATCTAAAACCCAACAAACTCTACTGGATAGTCCTCATTTCACACATTCAGCTGATCACAAATAGATTTCTGTTGAAACCAGCTTCATTAATAAAAGGGTATCAATGTTTGACACTGAGGGTGCTGAAGATGATCATTGACTTAAACATTGTGAAAGAGCCTGAGGGTATCCATGAACCCTCTCAATACAGACAGCTCTGCAATCTCTATCATCCATCTAGAACCAGAATCAAAGAATCATATTGTTATAGATTCTCTTTCATCAGAAATTCCTACAACATGGCTAGTCATTTGCCAAAAGAAGGATATTTGATACATGTTTTGCCTGTTTTCCAGAACAATAATTGTTTTTGATTTGAGGAAATTAAGAAAACCTACTCAGGGTTACCAGCTATTTTGCCAAAAAAAAAAGCTGTAAAAAAAAAAACAAAAAACCCACCGACTATCTACCATCATCTAACCCTATGGTAGATGATACTTTCTTACTGTTGGTCTTTAATCTGTGAACAAATCTGTGGTCATGAGCAGGTTTTGAACATTTAATGATTCTGATTCCCCCTTTTTTCACACTAGAGCCTCCAATTATGGTAACCAAACAGCTGGAAGATACGAATGCTTACTGTGGGGAAAGAGTGGAATTAGAATGTGAGGTGTCTGAAGATGATGCCAATGTGAAATGGTAAATGGCTTTCCTGAGGTCTGTCCATTTTTAGTAGATTAAAAAAATGTGCCTTCATGGATTGGAGAACAGGAAATGACTTTTACACATATGAAAAGAATTGCAATCTCATTTGTGTTCGTAGAAGTGGTAACTAAAACTGTGGAGAGACTTGGGGATTTTTTCACCTATGAAGCTGGAAAGCAATCCACAAATCTAGATTGGTAATGTAGGGAAGTAGGCACTTACTAAGAAATGGGTGATTTACAGTGGCCGGGTCTGTTACACTCTAAATCCGGTGGATGTTCCTAGAAAAACTTTTATACCGTGCTTACTCTCACTATGGCATGCTGGCAACTTACATGAAAAAATATACTTACATATATATTTTTCATTTAATTCACAGTTACTTATTGTTACAGTACCACAGGAAAATATTTTAGACTAAGAATCACCGATTACTTTAAAGAATAAAAGCATTTCTTTTGTCTGGATAGGGAATGTTTTCTCAAGTTCTATATGAGTAACCTCAAAATTAAAGCTAAGAGTTTCAGAATCCTAAAATGGAATCGTTTATTAAGAAGTATAGTAAATTACACCCCATGTATATGTGGTAATTGACACAGAGTAGAATGTTTATTCTAATCTAGAATCATAGCTAACTTTAAAACATATTAAATGATGCTGTTCTTACTGGTGTGCGTCAAGAGGTAAAATCCACTCTTGGCATCTTCACTGGATTGATCTTGAATGGGAAGAAGGGACTTACGTTCTTCTAATGTAATTTTTCAGACAGTACTTGTTACATTATTAATCCATTTGGTATAATGATCCATACATTCTTTTTTTTTTTAATATTTTATTTATTTGACAGAGAGAAATCACAACTAGGCGGAGAGCCAGGCAGAGAGAGAGGAGGAAGCAGCTCCCTGCAGAGCAGAGAGCCCAATGTGGGGCTCAATCCCAGGACCCTGGGATCATGACCTGAGCCAAAGGCAGAGGCTTTAACCCACTGAGCCACCCAGGCGCCCCTGATCCATACATTCTTTAATTCAACAAATAGTTCTTAGATCCCAGGATATAGCAAAAAACAAAACAAAACAAAACAAAACAAAAAACAAAAACCACAAAAAACAAAAAACAAAACCAAGACCAAAAATGTCCATCTCCTAAAAAAGTTTTATAAAGCCTTTATAAAGCTTTCAGCTTTATAAAACTCTTTTTAAAATTTATTTTATAATCTATTTTAACTCAGGTTTAAGAATGGTGAGGAGATTATCCCTGGTCCAAAATCAAGATACCACATTAGAGTTGAAGGCAAAAAACATATTTTGATCATAGATGGAGCAACGAAGGCTGACAGTGGAGAATATTCTGTAATGACAACGGGAGGACAATCGACTGCTAAGCTCAGTGTCGACTGTAAGTAAGATGTCCTTGGGTGTCTTCCAAGTCGGCTAACTATTGGTGTTGCATTTGTTAATTCAATTTTAATTGCAACTATTTGATTTCTACTTCTGGCAATATGTAAAATTGGATTCCATCCTGAGTGTCTATGTCACATTAGTCAGGGTCTCTGAGATAGAAACCAACTACTCAATTTAATAGTAAAAATAGGGGGATGGGATAGGGTGGCTGGGTGATGGACACTGGGGAGGGTATGTGCTATGGTGAGTGCTGTGAAGTGTGTAAGACTGATGGATGATTCATAGACCTGTACCTCTAAAACAAATAATACCTTATATGTTAATTTAAAAAAGGGGGGGGAAACAGTAAAACACAGTTTTGGGGAGTATAAAAATCACCTTCCAGAGAAGTTATCCAAATAGTTAAGAAATGCTTTAATCCCAAGGCCACATAAATAGATGGTAAATACTTAGATGTCATATAAAATCCTGATGTTTGCAAAACCCATGGGTGATTTTGCTATCTATTCATCAAATAAACATTCAACATTCTGCAATTACATTTGGAGTGTGAAGACGGTTGCTCAAACTAAGAAGGCTCAAATGAGAACATTGTAAGAAATTATTTGCTACCAGGATCCAGAGGCATACAAAAATTTATGTACTTCCCCAAATGCCCCCAAATAGTAGTCAGTCCTCAACAGCAGAGTCTGTCTCTTCCAATTAACCATGAGAATTAAAATAACAAATCTCCCAGGAAGTTTGGTAATACATGAAGAGCAGAAATCTTGCTTCCTGACTTCTTTCATAGTCCAGTTGTGATCCACAGGATCCCTGGATTATTCAGAGGTTATCTCAGTTACACTCCTTATGCTTCACAGAACTGCGGCCATTTTAGTTTACTATGAAAAAAGTTTTTCGACCATAGGCAGATCCTTACCTGAAATTTGTTTCATTTAAAGCAATTACAAAACAAAAACAAAAACAAAACACACCACACACACACACACCACACACACACAAAATAAGTAAGTAAAGCAATCACAGTCAGTTCTGCTATACTGCAACATAGGCATTTCTAAAATCATTGAGCTATATGAAGTCATGCAATAAAACCACAGGACTAATGGGGAAGGTGAGGTTATGGGCACAACACTCAAAAATTTTGTCAGCTGTACATAAAAAAAAAGAAGAAGAAGAAGAACCCACTAAAAAAACCAGTATCACAGTTTTACACATGTCAAATAGTTAATAAATATGGCACTTTATATTAAACGAGACCTGGAATTTGCTTGGGTAAGTGGTGTGGGGAGTGTTGCTGCTAGTGAGCCACTGTGAAGTGATGGAAAGACGTTATTTGAAATTGGATGGACAGTGGTAATTTCAGATGTGCATGAGTGTGGCTCATACGACATGGGTGAATTCAGAGAGCTGATAAATGTTTGATGTGTGTGTGAGTGCATTTTTGCATTCTTACCTGGCTCAGTCAACTGGGTGCCATTTTCTCTTTTTCATGAATCAAATCATGCATCATCAAACACAAAATTTTTGTTATTTTCCTGTTGCCCCCTAACATATCAATTGTACTGGAACACATTTTCATTTTCAAAACAAGAAACCATCTTGGCCTCTCCGGAGTTTGAGTTTGGCACCTATAATTATCTATTTTTCTGTAGTGAAACCTCTGAAGATTTTGACACCTCTGACTGATCAAACTGTACACCTTGGAAAAGAAATCTGCTTGAAGTGTGAAGTCTCTGAAAACATAACAGGAAAATGGACTAAAAATGGCCTACCTGTTCAGGAAAGTGACCGTCTAAAGGTTGTTCACAAGGGAAGGTAAGCAAGTCAGGTGACCCATAAGGGAGGGCTGGTCCCCATACATACTCTCTTCACTTCCTAAATTATATATTTGATGAGGATTGGAGAGTTGTCCTAAAGAGAGGATCTGTGTCTGGTTCTTTGCTTCCAAATAGCAAGAACATGTGATTTCTCTGTTGTACGTCCTGTCCTACCAATGAAACTTTATCTGCACCTCGTGGCTTTGTGCTTTGTCTATTCAAAAGCCATTAACTGATTCTTTCCATTTAAACATGAGGTTAAAGGACTGATATAGTCATAGTGAAGCAATGAATCAAAATGGATTAACAGTCCCTAACTAGTAAGTGTCATGTGACCTCCCACAATTTGGGGGGTGGACATAATACCCCGGAATCTAGCTAATATCTTAAAAGGCAAAAGTTCTTAACCCTGGATCTATGGATCCTAGGAGATCATGAATCCTCTAAAGCAAGGTCTGTGTATACAAAAATACACACTTTTCTCTAGAGAGAGGATCCATGATGTCCATCAGATATTCACTGAACCCCTCCCCCCAAGAGAGTTAAGAACTACTGCTTTAGATTTGGGATAAAAAGCCAAGGTCAAGATTATTCTTGGTAAGTTCTTAAATCTTAAAGTGTGGCACTAGTGAGATGTTATATTTCAGTCTTTTTTAAAAGCTATATGATGAGAAAAGAATAAGGGACTTTTGCATACATGATAAGCAGGTTGTATTTGTACAGATAATTTCATATACTCCAAAATGAATGTTCAGTGTAGGTCAATAACAGGATAATTAAGCCTTCACATTCATATTCTCTCTCGATTTCCTCATCTTTCTCTCCAGCTAGCACTAAACAATTTAATCAGATAAAGGCCAGGTATCTCTTCAGTTGGGCAGTAAACCATCTAAATCTTTGTAAATTCTTAGAAATGTTTTTCTTGTTTCCTTAGAATCCACAAGCTAGTGATAGCCAATGCTCTCACTGAGGATGAAGGTGAATATGTATTTACACCAGATGCCTACTCTATTACTTTGCCTGCCAAAGTTCATGTTATTGGTGAGTAGATGAATCGTTGCAGAGTTTTAGATTCATGTTTTGTTGTTGTTGTTTGCTTACCTTGGAAATATAACACACACAAAACTGTGATATTTAAAGAAAAAATGCATGAATCGGTATGTCATTAATCGTAATAGTTGATTCTTACGAAGCCTTATAGTGAAGTTGTTTTGCAAGGTCCCTGGCACCTACTACTTTGACTCCTCTTATATTCTTTTTAGCCAGATAAAATATTGGTTACTACCAGTATTTACCACTAGGAAAGTACTAGCCCAGATATTCACACAGAAATGATTGTCTGGTAACAAAGGCTATGTTTAATATTCTAGATCCTCCTAAGATCATCCTGGATGGTCTTGATGCTGACAATACAGTTACAGTAATTGCAGGAAGCAAGCTTCGACTTGAGATTCCTATCACTGGAGAGCCACCTCCCAAAGCCATTTGGAGCCGAGCAGATAAGGTTTGTTTTGCTTACACACACACACACACACACACACACACACACACACACACAAACTGATGATCACACTTCCCATTTTCAATTAGTCAGATGAAAGAAGAAAGCAAATATATACATAAGGGTTCAGTAGAGATATAATTCCTTTGATTAAGGAAGATGACTAATTTTCATGTAAATATAATCATCATTCATTTACTTTTCGTATTTCTAACTATTTACTATGTGACCAGGCAGGTTTGTGTCTGTGTGTGTGTTTGTTGTTGTTTGTTTGTTTTTCACCAGGCAACTTTTTATGTATAGTGAACAAGATCCCATTTTTCATTCTTTTTTAAAATTCCTTTTTAAATTTAAATTCAATTAACATAATATATTCTTAGTTTCAGAGGTAGAGGTCAGTGATTCATCAGTCTTATATAACACCCAGTGCTCATTACTGTGCCCCCTAATGTCCATCACCCCGTTACCCCATCCACCTCCCCTCCAGCAACCCTCAGTTTATTTCCTATGGTTAGGAGTCTCTTACGGTTTGTCTCCCTCTCTGATTTTGTCTTGTTTTATCTTTCCCTCTCTTCCCCTCTGATCCTCTGTTGTGTTTCTTAAATTCCACATATTAGTGAGATCATATGATAATTGTCTTTCTCTGATTGACTTATTTCACTTGGCATAATACCCTCTGGTTTCAGCCCTGTCATTGCAAATGGCAAGAGTTCATTTTTGATGGCTGAGTAGTATTCCATTGTGTATTACACCACATCTTCCTTATCCATTCATCTGTCCATGGACAACTGGGCTCTTTCCATAGTTTGGCTGTTGTGGACATTGCTGCTATAAACATTGGGGTGCAGGTACCTCTTTGGATCACTACATTTGTATCTTTGGGGTAAATGCCCTGTAATGCAATTGCTGGGTCATACGGTAGCTCTATTTTCAACTTTTTGAGGAACTTCCATACTGTTTTCCAGAGTGGCTGCAACAGCTTGCATTCCCACCAACAGTGTGAGAGGGTTCCCCTTTCTCTGCATCCTTGCCAACATCTGTTGTTTCTTGGCTTGTTAATTTTAGCCACTGACTGGTGTGAGTAGTATCTCATTGTCCTTCTGATTTGTATTTCCCTGATGCCAGGTGATGTGGAGCATTTTTTCATGTATCTGTTGGCCATTCATATGTCTTCTTTGGAGAAATGCCTGTTCATGTCTTCTGCCCATTTCTTAATTGTATTATTTGTTCTTTGGATATTAAGTCTGATAAGTTCTTTCTAGATTTTGGATACTAGCCCTTTATTTGACATGTCATTTGCAAATATCTTCTCCCATTCTGTCCTCATCTTTTGGTTTTGTTGACTGTTTCCTTTGCTGTGCAAAAAGCTTTTTATCTTGATGAAATCCCAATAGTTCATTTTTGTCTTTGTTTGCCTTGCCTTTGGAGACACGTCTAGAAAGAAGTTGCTGCGGCCAAGGTCACAGAGGTTGCTGCCTGTGTTCTCTAGGATTTTGATGGATTCCTATCTCACATTTAGGTCTTTCATTCATTTTGAGTCTATTTTTGTATATGGTGTCGGAAATGGTCCAATTTCATCCTTTTGCTTGTGGCCCATTTTTCATTCTAGTGGGTATCACAGAATGGAGTGGAAGAGAAATAGGCAATAAATTATTAAATAAGTAAATGAGCAAAATCACTTTGGATAGTAATAAGTGCTATGAAGATTTTTTTTATTTTTTTTAATATTTTATTTATTTATTTGACAGAGAGAGATCACAAGTAGGCAGAGAGGCAGGCAGAGAGAGCGGGGGGGGGGTAGGCTCCGTGCTGAGCAGAGAGCTCGATGCAGGGCTCGATCCCAGAACCCTGAGATCATGACTTGAGCCGAAGGCAGAGGTTTAACCCACTGAGCCACCCAGGTGCCCCTATGAAGATTTTTTTTTTAAAGACAGAGTAATATGATTAGCAAGTGATTGTGAGGTAAATGACAATAGTCTTTCTGAAGAACAAGGAAGTGCTCGCTTCGGCAGCACATATACTGAAGAACAAGGAAACCATTATGTGACGATCAAAGGAAAAAGATTTCTGGGTAAAGTCAGTGCAAGTGCAAGGGACAAGAGGAGAGGAGAAAATGAGCTTGATGTGTTGAAGGAGTTGGAAAAAAGCTAGAAGTTGAAGGAGGTGAAAAAAAACCAGGAGTTGAAGGAGTTGAAAAAAAGCCACTCCGCATCAGAGTGAATGACAAGGAGAATAATAAATAAGGTTGGAGTGGTAGAGTAGTACTAGTTCAAATGTCACTCTTTGGCTCCGTATAAAATGTATTATAGGCAGTAAAACTATCCCATATGGTATTATAATGATGGACATCTGTCATTATAGATTTGGCAAAACCCGCAGAATGTAAAACACAAGAGTGAACCCCAATGTAAATTTAGACTTTGAATGATAATGATGTGTAAATGTAGGTTCATCAGCTATAACAAATACACCACTCTGATGTGGGATGTCAGTTGTGGAGGAGGTTGTGCATGTGTGGGGAAGGGTATCTGTGAGAAGTCTCTGTACTTTACACTCAGTTTTGCAGTGAGTCTAAATTTGCTTCAAAAAGTAATTTATTGTGGCACCTGGCTGGCTCAGTTGGTTAAGCAACCGACTCTTGATTTCCGCTCAGGTCATGATCTCAGGGTCATGAGCTTGAGCCGTGTGTTAGGCTCCAATCAGGACATGGATCCTGCTTAAGATTCTCTCTCCCCCTCTGCCCCTCAACCCCACTCTCTCTTTCTTTAAAAACAAAACAAAACAAAACAAAAAAAGCCCAGAAGAACAGGAAGAAGAAGAAGGGGTGCCTGGGTGGCTCATTTGGTTCAGCATCCACTTTCAGCTCAGGTCATGATCTAGGAGTCCTGGGATCAAGCCCCATGCGGGGCTCTCTGATCATTGGCGAGTCTGCTTCTCCCTCTCCCTCTGCCCCTCCACCCTGCTTGCACTCTCTCTATCTCAAATAAATAAAGTTTTTTAAAACAATAAAAAAATTTTAAAAATAATAATTTATTAATCAAAAAAATGAGTTTCTATTTTTCTAGTGGAAAAAAAAAAAAAGAACATCATTGAGCTTTGGGACAACCTCAAGCAGGGAAATATATGTGTATTTGGAGTCCCCGAAGAGGACAGAAGAATATGTAAAGAAATAAGGATCAAAATTTTTCCAATTTGATAAAAACTAAAATTTAGGTACAGTAATCTCATTAAAACCTAAGTACAAGGAACATGAATAAAACCACATCAAGACCCATTATAGTCAAATTGCTCAAAATCTGTGATTAAGAAAAAAAGACTTAAGTAACCAGAGAAAAAAGTCACATTAAATGTATAGAAACAAAGACAACAGTGACAGCAGATCTCTCTAGAAGCAAGGCAAGTAAGAAAACAGTGGAGCAACATCTTTAAGGAAAAACTATCAACCTATATTTCTATGAATGCTAAAAAATTCCTTTTTTAAAAAAAGATTTTTATTTATTTATATTACAGAAAGAAACACAGTGAAGGGGATAAGGAGAAGCAGGCTTCGTGCCTAGCAGGGAGCCTGATGTGGTACTCAACCCCAGGATCCTGGGATCATGACCTGAGCCAAAGGCAGATGCTTAATGACTAAGCCACCTAGGCACCCCTGAATTCTAAAAAATTCTACAAACTCTAAAAAAAACCCTATCAGTCTAGAGTTCTATACTGAGTAAAAAAATAATTTTCAGAAATGAAGGCAAAATAAAATTGTTTTCAAATATATAAAAGCTGAAAGAAATCATCACTGGTAGACCTGCACTACAAGGAATGCTAAAAGAAGTCCTTAAGGGGTGCTTGGGTGGCTCAGTGGGTTAAAGCCTCTGCCTTCGGCTCAGGTAATGATCCCAGGGTCTTGGGATCGTGCCCCTCATTGGGCTCTCTGCTCAGCGGGGAGCCTGCTTCCTCCTCTCTCTCTGCCTGCATCTCTGCCTACTTGTGATCTCTGTCTATCAAATAAATAAATAAAATCTTAAGAAAAAGTGCTTAAGTCAGAAGGAAAATGATGACAGATGGAAACAATTTCACAGAGGAACAAAGAACATCAGAAATGATAACTACATGGATAACATAAGAGGTTTTTTCTTATTATTTAAATCGCTTAAAAAGATTATTGACTCATTAAAAATAATAACCATACACTGTAGTATTTGTAACATAAATGCAAGTAAAAATTATGAGAATAGAAACATAAGGTCAAGAGGGGAGAAATGGAAGGTAGAATTAGGAGGGTCAAAAGGGAGGTATGCTATTTTAATATTACCAGAAGGTAGACTGAAAAACATGTATACTGTAAGCCCTAAAGGAACCACTAAAATAATAAAAAGTTATAGTTAATAATCCAACAAAGAACATAATATGAAAATCACAAAAAGTATTTAATTAATCTAAAAAAGGCAGAAAAAGAGGTATAAAGTACAGATGAAACAAGTAGAAAACAAATAAGGTAATAGAATTGCAAAGAAAAATAAATAAATTAGAGATTTCAATATTCTTCTCTCAGTAGAAGTAGACAGACCATCAGTAAGGCTACTCTGGGTTTGAAAAATAGTGGGAACCATATTGATCTAATTAGCATTTATAGAACACTCCACTGACACATGCAGAATGGGCATTATTTTAAAATTACATATGGTGGGTGCCTGGGTGGCTCAGTCCATTAAGCATCTGCCTTTGGCTGGGGTCCTGATCCTGGAGTCCTGGGATCAAGTGTCACGTTGGGCATTCCCTGCTCAGCAGGGAGTCTGCTTCTCCCTCTGCCTGCTGCTCTCCCTGCTTGTGCTCTTTCTCTCTCTCTCTCTCTGTCAAATAAATAAACAAAATCTTTTAAAAATATAAATAAATAGATAAAATTACATATGGAAAATTTCCAAGATAAATCATAAGCAAGTCTCAATAAATGTAAAAGTATTTAAGTCATGCAAAGTATGTTTCTTTTTTCATATTTGAAATTTTTTTTATAAACATATAATGTATTTTTATCCCAAGGAGTACAGGTCTGTGAATCGGCAGGTTTACACACTTCACAGCACTCCCATAGCACATACCCTCCCCAATGTCCATAACCCCACTCCCATCTCCCAACCTCCCTCCCCCAAGCACCCCTCAGTTTGGTTTTTGAGATTAAGAGTCAGTTATGGTTTATCTCCCTCCCAATCCCATCTTGTTTCATTTATTCTTCTCCTATCTCCCTCCCAATCCCATCTTGTTTCATTTATTCTTCTCCTATCCCCTTAACCCCCCCATGTTGCATCTCCACTCCCTCATATCAGGGAGATCATGTGATAGTTGTCTTTCTCTGATTGACTTATTTCGCTAATCATGATACCCTCTAGTTCCATCTACGTCATCACAAATGGCAAGATTTCATTTCTTTTGATGGCTGCATAGTATTCCACTGTGTATATATACCACTTCTTCTTTATCCATTCATCTGTTGAGGGACATCTAGGCTCTTTCCATAGTTTGGCTATTGTAGACATTGCTGCTATAAACATTCGGGTGCACGTGCCACTTCAGATCACTACGTTTGTATCTTTAAGGTAAATACCCAGTAGTGCAATTGCTGGGTCATAGGGTAGTTCTATTTTCAACTTTTTGAGGAACCTCCATGCTGTTTTCCAGAGTGGTTGCACCAGCTTGCATTCCCACCAACAGTGTAGGAGGGTTCCCCTTTGTCCACATTCTCACCAGCATCTGTCATTTCCTGACTTATTAATTTTAGCCATTCTGACTGGTGTGAGGTGATATCTCATTTGTTGTTTTGATTTGTATTTCCCTGATGCCGAGTGATGTGGAGCATTTTATCATGTGTCTGTTGGCCATCTGGATGTCTTCTTTGCAGAAATGTCTGTTCATGTCCTCTGCCCATTTCTTGATTGGATTGTTTGTTCTTTGGGTGTTGAGTTTGATAAGTTCTTTATAGGTTTTGGACACTAGCCCATTATCTCATATGTCGTTTGCAAATATCTTCTCCCATTCTGTCAGTTGTCTTTTGGTTTTGTTAACTGTTTCCTTTGCTGTGCAAAAGCTTTTGATCTTGATGAAATCCCAATAGTTCATTTTTGCCCTTGCTTCCCTTGCCTTTGGCAATGTTCCTAGGAAGATGTTCCTGCGGCTGAGGTGGAAGAGGTTGCTGCCTGTGTTCTCCTCAAGGATTTTGATGGATTCCTTTCTCACATTGAGGCCCTTCATCCATTTTGAGTCTATTTTCATGTGTGGTGTAAGGAAATGGTTCAATTTCATTTATCTGCATGTGGCTGTCCAATTTTCCCAGCACCATTTATTGAAGAGGCTGTCTTTTTTCCATTGGACATTCTTACCTGCTTTGTCGAAGATTAGTTGACCATAGAGTTGAGGGTCTATTTCTGGGCTCTCTATTCTGTTCCATTGATTTTTGTGTCTGTTTTTGTGCCAGTACCATGCTGTCTTGATGATGACAGCTTTGTAATAGAGCTTGAAGTCCGGAATTGTGATGCCACCAACTTTGGCTTTCTTTTTCAATATTCCTTTGGCTATTCAAGGTCTTTTCTGGTTCTGTATAAACTTTAGGATTATTTGTTCCATTTCCTTGAAAAAAATGGATGGTATTTTGATAGGGATTGCATTAAATGTGTAGATTGCTTTAGGTAGCATAGACATTTTCACAATATTTGTTCTTCCAATCCAGGGGCATGGAACATTTTTCCATTTCTTTGTGTCTTCCTCATTTTCTTTCATGAGTACTTTATAGTTTTCTGGGTATAGATTCTTAGCCTCTTTGGTTAGGTTTATTCCTAGGTATCTTATAGTTTGGGGTGCAATTGTAAATGGGATTGACTCCTGAATTTCTCTTTCTTCTGTCTTGTTGTTGGTGTAGAGAAATGCAACTGATTTCTGTGCATTGATTTTATATCCTGACACTTTACTGAATTCCTGGACAAGTTCTAGCAGTTTTGGAGTAGAGTCTTTTGGGTTTTCCACATATAGTATCATATCATCTATGAAGAGTGATAGTTTGACTTCTTCTTTGCCAATTTGGATGCCTTTAATTTCTTTTTGTTGTCTGATTGCTGAGGCTAGGACTTCTAGTACTATGTTGAATAGCAGTGGTGATAATGGACATCCCTGCCGTGTTCCTGACCTCAACAGAAAAGTTTTCAGTTTTTCTCCACTGAGAATGATATTTGCGGTGGGTTTTTCATAGATGGCTTTGATAATATTGAGGTATGTGCCCTCTATCCCTACGCTTTGAAGAGTTTTGATCAGGAAGGGATTCTGTACTTTGTCAAATGCTTTTTCAGCATCTATTGAGAGTATCATGTGGTTCTTGTTCTTTTATTAATGTGTTGTATCACATTGATTGATTTGCAGATGTTGAACCGACCTTGCAGTCCTGGAATAAATCCCACTTGGTCGTGGTGAATAATCCTTTTAATGTACTGTTGAATCCTATTGGCTAGTATTTTGGTGAGAATTTTTGCATCTGTGTTCATCAAGGATATTGGTCTGTAATTCTCTTTTTTGATGGGATCCTTGTCTGGTTTTGGGATCAAGGTGATGCTGGTCTCATACAATGAGTTTGGAAGTTTTCTTTCCATTTCTATTTTTTGGAACAGTTTCAGAAGAATAGTAATTAGTTCTTCTTTAAATGTTTGGTAGAATTCCCCTGGGAAGCCATCTGACCCTGGGCTTTTGTTTGGAGATTTTTGATGACTGTTTCAATCTCCTTACTGGTTATGGGTCTGTTCAGGTTTTCTATTTCTTCCTGGTTCAGTTTTGGTAGTTTATATGTCTCCAGGAATGCATCCATTTCTTCCAGATTGTCAAATTTGTTGGCATAGAGTTGCTCATAGTATGTTCTTATAATTGTCTGTATTTTTTTTTAAAGATTTTATTTATTTATTTGACAGACAGAGATCACAAGTAGAGAGGCAGGCAGAGAGAGAGAGGGAAGCAGACTCGTTGCTTAGCAGAGAGCCCGATGCGGGACTCGATCCCAGGACCCTGAGATCATGACCTGAGCCAAAAGCAGCGGCTTAACCCACTGAGCCACCCGGTGCCCCAAATTGTCTGTATTTTTTTGGTGTTAGTTGTGATCTCTCCTCTTTCATTCATGATTTTATTTATGGGTCCTTTCTCTTTTCTTTTTGATAAGTCTGGCCAGGAGTTTATCAATCCTATTAATTCTTTCAAAGAACCACCTCCTAGTTTCATTGATTTGTTCTATTGTTTTTTTGGTTTCTATTTCATTGATTTCTGCTCTGATCTTTATGATTTCTCTTCTCCTGCTGGGTTTAGGGTTTCTTTCTTATTCTTTCTCCAGCTTCTTTAGGTGTAGGGTTAGGTTGTGTACTTGAGACCTTTCTTGTTTCTTGAGAAAGGCTTGTACCGCTATATATTTTCCTCTCAGAGCTGCCTTTGCTGTGTCCCACAGATTTTGAACCATTGTGTTTTCATTATCATTTGTTTCCATGAATTTTTTCAATTCTTCTTTAATTTCCTGGTTGACCCATTCATTCTTTAGAAGGATGCTGTTTAGCCTCCATGGATTTGGGTTCTTTCCAAATTTCCTCTTGTGATTGAGTTCTAGCTTCAGAGCATTGTGGTCTGAAAATATGCAGGGAATGATCCTAATCTTTTGATACCGGTTGAGACCTGATTTGTGACCCAGGATGTGATCTATTCTGGATAATGTTCCATGTACACTAGAGAAGAATGTGTATTCTGTTGCTTTGGGGTGCAATGTTCTGAATATATCTGTGATGTCCATCTGGTCCAGTGTGTCATTTAAGGCCTTTATTTCCTTGTTGATCTTTTGCTTGGATGATCTGTCCATTTCAGTGCAGGGAGTGTTAAAGTCCCCTGCTATTATTGTATTATTGTTGGTGTGTTTCTTTGATTTTGTTATTAATTGGTTTATATAGTTGGCTGCTCCCACGTTAGGGACATAGACATTTAAAATTGTTAGATCTTCTTGTTGGACAGACCCTTTGAGTATGATATAGTGTCCTTCCCCATCACTTATTATAGTCTTTGGCTTAAAATCTAATTGATCTGATATAAGGATTGCCACCCCAGCTTTCTTCTGATGTCCATTAGCATGGTAAATTGTTTTCCACCCCCTCACTTTAAATCTGGAGGTGTCTTCGGGTCTAAAATGAGTTTCTTGTAGGCAACACATAGATGGGTCTTGTTTTTTTTAATCCATTTTGATACCCTGTGTCTTTTGATTGGGGCATTTAGCCCATTAACATTCATGGTAACTATTGAGAGAGATGAATTTAGTGCCATTGCATTGTCTGTAAGGTGACTGTTACTGTATATTGTCTGTATTCCTTTCTTTTAAAGATTTTATTTTATTTTATTTAAATTTATTTGACAGAGAGAGATCACAAGTAGGCAGAGAGGCAGGCAGAGAGAGAGGAGGAAGCAGGCTCCCCGCGGAGCAGAGAGCCCGACGCGGGGCTCGATCCCAGGACCCTGAGATCATGACCCGAGTCGAAGGCAGCAGCCTAATCCACTGAGCCACCCAGGCGCCCCTGTATTCCTTTCTGATCTACTACTACTACTCTCTTTGCTTAGAGGACCCCTTTCAATATTTCCTGTAGAGCTGGTTTGGTGTTTTCAAATTCTTTCAGTTTTTGTTTGTCCTGGAAGCTTTTTATCTCTCCTTCTATTTTCAATGATAGCCTAGCTGGATATAGTATCTTGGCTGCATGTTTTTCTCGTTTAGTGCTCTGAATATATCATGCCAGCTCTTTCTGGCCTGCCAGGTCTCTGTGGATAAGTCTGCTGCCAATCTAATATTTTTACCATTGTATGTTACAGACTTCTTTTCCCAGGCTGCTTTCAGGATTTTCTCTTCATCACTAAGACTTGTAAGTTTTACTATTAGGTGATGGGGTATGGACCTATTCTTGTTGATTTTGAGGGGGGTTCTCTGCACCTCCTGTATTTTGATGCTTGTTCCCTTTGCCATATTAGGGAAATTCTCTCCAATTATTCTCTCCAATAGACCTTCTGCTCCCCTCTCTCTTTCTTCTTCTTCTGGAATCCCAATTATTCTGATGTTGTTTCTTCTTATGGTGTCACTTATCTCTCGAATTCTCCCCTTGTGGTCCAGTAGCTATTTGTCCCTCTTTAGCTCAGCTTCTTTATTCTCTGTCATTTGGTCTTCTATATCACTACTTCTTTCTTCTGCCTCATTTATCCTAGCAGTGAGAGCCTCCATTTTTTATTGTACCTCATTAATAGCTTTTTTTAATTTCTACTTGGTTAGATTTTAGTTCTTTAATTTCTCCAGAAAGGGCTTTTATATCTCCAGAGAGGGTTTCTCTAATATCTTCCATGCCTTTTTTGTGCCCGGCTAGAATCTTGAGAATCATCATTCTGAACTCTAGATCTGACATATTACCAATGTCTGTACTGATTAGATCCCTAGCCTTCAGTACTGCCTCTTGTTCTTTTTTTTGTGGTGAATTTTTCTGCCTTGTCATTTTGTCAGATAAGAGTATATGAAGGAGCAAGTAAAATACTAAAAGGGTGGCAAAGACCCCAGGAAAATGTGCTTTTACCAAATCAGAAGAGACCCCAAATTGTGGGGGGGAGAAAGGGGATAAAAAGAGGTTCAGAAAAAAAAAATTTTTAAAAAGAAAAGAAAGAAAAAATATAACAAAGAAGAAAATATAAATATATACTAGATAAACTAGTTTAAAAACGTTAAAAAATAAAAGGGTAAAAGTTTTTAAAAATTAGCAGAAGAAGAAAAAAAAATTGAAAAAAAATTAAAATAACCGCAAGACTAAAGAATCATGGGGAGAAAGCCATGAGTTACACGCTTTGCTTTCTCCTCCTCTGGAATTCCGCTGCTCTCCTTGGTATTGAACCTGCTCTCCTTGGTAGGTGAACCTGGTCCTGGCTGGATTTCTTGTTGATCTTCTCGGGCAAGGGCCTGTTGTAGTGATTCTCAAGTGTCTTTGCCTAAGGCGGAATTGCACTGCTCTTACCGGGGGCCGGGCTAAGTAATCTGCTCGGGTTTGCTTTGGGGAGCTTTTGTTCCCTGAATGCTTTCCTTAGAGTTCTGGAGGACGGGAATAAAAATGGTGGCCTCCCAGTCTCTGGCCCAGAGGAGCCGAGAGCTCGGGGCCCCACTTCTCAGTGCGCCCTCAGAGAATAGTGCCCAATCACTCCCATCTCCCTGGCCTCTGGCCGTGCTTGGAGCTCACCCAGCCCGCGACCGGTTCAAGGTTATCCTGAGCTGAGAGCTCAGTCCTCGGCTCTGTCTTGTAGCCGGCTTCCCTGTTCTAATACCTGCAAGCTCTGCAACACTCAGACACCCCCGATCCTTCTGTGACCCTGTGGGTCCTGGGACCACGCTGACCCTGCAGGGCTTTACCCCAGTTTAGCCTCTGGAGCGATGTCCCTCAGCAGAACAGACTTTTTAAAGTCCTGATTTTGTGCTCCGTTGCTCTGCCGCTTGCCAGGAGCCGGCCCCTCCCCCCACAGTCTATCTTCTCTTCGCTTTGGATTCACTTCTCCGCCAGTCTTACCTTTCAGAAAGTGGTTGATTTTCTGTTTCTAGAATTGCTGTTCTTCTTCTCTTCGACCTCCCGTTGGATTTGTAGGTGTTTGCAATGTTTAGATAAGCTATCTGGCTGATCTCCTGCTACCTGACGTAGTCTCAGCCTGCTACTTCTCTGCCATCTGGACTCCTCCCTCCGCAAAGTATGTTCTTTGATCACAGTGGGGTTAATTAGAACCCCATTAATTAGAAATCAGTAGCAATAACATGTGGAAAATTTTCAAATAATTGGAAACTAACATTTTTTGGAATAAATCATGGATCAGAAAAAAGAACCACAAGGGAAATTAGAAAATGTTTATGAGCATACCACTAATCATGATTTTCAGAATGCTACTCAATCAGTATTAAATAGCCCCATATCAATTAAAGAAATGAAGTTTGTAGATAAAACCTTTCAGAAAGAAAATTCCAGGCCTAGATGGATTTATTGGAGAATTCTATCAAAGATTTAAGAAAAAACAATACCAATTCTACATAAACTCTTCCAGAAAATTGAAAAGAGAATAGGAGTATTTCCCAACTCATTTTTGAAGCCCAGTTATTCCCTTACAGCAAAACCAGGAAAAGGCATTAGAAGAGACTATAAACCAATATCACTCATGAGCATAGATGAAAAATTCTAAATAGAATTTAGCAAATCAAATCCAACAATATATAAAAGGAATAATATGTTATGACTAACTGGGTTTTATCCCAGGAATGCAAAGATTGGTTTCACATTTGAAAATCAATTAATATAGGGAAGCTTGGGTGGCTCGGTTTGTTAAGCATCTGCTTTCAGCTCAGGTCATGATCCAGGGTCCTGGGATCAAGTTCCGCATTGGGCTCCTTGCTCACCAGGGAACCTCCTTCTCCCTCTGCCTGCCATTCCCCCTGCTTGTACTCATGCTCTCCCTCTGACAAATAAATAAAATCTTTTTTAAAAAAAGAAAATCAATCAATATAATTCACTGTATTAACAAACCAGCAAAAAAAATGTAAGCATGGTCATATCATAGATAAAGAAAAACATTTGACAAAACCCAAAATCCATTCCTAATAAATACCTCTCAGCAAACTAGGAAGTAAAAGGAACTTCCTCAACATGATAAAAAAAAATCTGTGAAAATCCTACAATGATCATTTTACTTAATAGTGAAAGATTGAATGTTTCCTCCCCTCAGATCAGCAGCAAAAGAGAGATGTCTGTCCTCACAACGTTTTCTATTTAAGATTTTATTTGAGAGAGAAAACACATGCAAGAGAACACAGTGGGATAGGGAGACATTGAGGGGGGGGGGCTCAATCCCAGGACACTGAGATCATGACCCAAACTGAAGGCAGCTGCTTAATCAACTGAGCTACCCAGGTGCCCCATCTCACAACTTCCATTCAACATTGTCATAGAAGTTCTAGACAGGGCAATCAGGCAAGAAAAAGAAATAACAGATCCTCATATTGGAAAGGAAGAAAATAAAACTGTGCTTATTGTTATTATAGATGACATAATCATAGATGTAGAAAATTCAATGTAACCTACAAAAAATCTGTCACAAATGGTCATAGTAGCTTTATTTATAATTTTTAAAAAGATTTCATTTATTTATTTGACATAGAGAGAGAGAGAAGTGAGCATAAGCAGGGGGAGCAGCAGAGGGAGAGGGGAAAAGGAAGAAGAGGGGAAAGGAAGAAGGCTCGATCCCGGGACCAGGATCGTGACCTGAGCTGAAGGCAGATACTTAACCAACTATGCCAACCAGGGGCCCCAGTAGCCTTATTTATAATATCCAGAAACTGCAAACAACACAAATGTCCATCAGTAGATGAATGGATAAACAAATTACATGATATCCACACAATGGAATACTACTAGCAATAAAAAAGAATGAATTATTGATGTATACAACAACTTAGATGAATAATTATGCTGAATGAAAGAAGCTGAATAGCAACAAAAATATTTCTAAAAACTAACAATACCAAATCCTTATAAGGATATGTAACAACTAAAGACTCATACGTCACTGGTGGAAAAGCAAACTAGTACACCCACCTTGGAAAAGAGTTTGGTAGTTTTTATAAAGGTAAACATGCACTTGCCATACAACTCCACAACAAAATTCCTAGGTATTCACCTAGAGAAATGAAGACATGTGTCTGTACAAAAACTTGGACATGAATGTTTATAACAGCTTTATTTATAATTGTCAAAAGTTGGAAACAACTGAAAAGTCCAGTTGTACAAACATACAGTTTGTACATGCATACACCAACTGCACATGGAATATACACTCGGATACTACTCAACAGTGAAAAGGAAGGTACTAATAAAACATGTAGTAACATGGATGAATCTAAAGAGCATCATGCTAAGTGAAAAATGACAGATCCAAAAGGCTGCATATGGTTTCTGTACTTTAGATGACATTCCAGAAAAAGGAAAACTGGAAAGACAAATAACAGATTGGTGGTTGCCAGGGACCAGTGTGGAGTGAGTGAGCTGAGTGAGGTGAGTGAGCTGTGAAGGACCATGGGGATACCATTGGGGGCCATAGAAATGGTCTGTATCTTGATTGTAGTGGTGGTTGCACAATCACAAAAATTTATAAAAATTCATAGAACTCTATATCTAAAAAGTGTGTGAATTGTACTCTTTGTAAATGATAGCACAATAGACAAGCAAACAAAAATGTAGAAAACTAAAGAAGATAATATAACACCAGCCTAAATAAGTATTTTTCTTTTCACATTAAAAAGAAAGCAGAACATCTTCTATAATCTTAAAATGAGAATTTAGCTAATGTGAGGAAACTTTCTTTTTTTTTTAATTTTTTTTATTAACATATAATGTATTATTAGCCCCAGGGGTACAGGTCTGTGAATTGTCAGGCTTACACACTTCACAGCACTCACCATAGCACATACCCTCCCCAATGTCCATCACCCAGCCACCCTATCCCAACCCCCCACCCCCTCAGCAACCCTCAGTTTCTTTTGTGAGATTAAGAGTCTCTTATGTTTTGTCTCCCTCCTGATCCCATCTTATTTCATTTTTTCCTTCCCTACCCACAAGCCTCCACTTTTCCTCTCAAATTCCTCATATCAGGGAGAGCATGTGATCATTGTCTTTCTCAGATTGACTTATTTTGCTCAGCATAATACCCTCTAGTTCCAGCCACATCATTGCAAATGACAAGATTGCATTTCTTTTGATGGCTGCATAGTATTCCATTGTATATATATGCCATATCTTCTTTCAATTATAAAACAGAAGAATTATGAAAACTATAAGCTATTTCAGGTATTTTTATTGCTGTCACAGTCTTTTGTTATTGAAGACGTGTGAGTCCTAATCCAAACCCAAAAAAGTAAAGAGTTAATTTAATTGTTATTAGGAAATTACTCAGTTTCTAAATTACCTTGACCTTCTCTATGTTTTCTCTTTGTATACTGGCTGTTCATTGTTATGTAGGAAGATGACCTAGGAATCAGAAAATTGGAATGCTGTTTTAAATTTCTGGTTTAAGAAAGAAGGAAAATAGTGACGGAGAAGAAAAAGGGGAGAAGAAGGAGGAGGAGGAGGAAAAAAAAGAAAGAAAATATAATGGAAGGCCCAACCTACCCTGTCTTTACTTAAGGAATTAGATGTTCATTCTTTCATGTCCTGTTAGAAGGGAAAAATCAATACTCAACAACTTGTATGAAAAATAGTCATTGTGGTCTTCTTCAACCCTTTTCAGTATTTCTAAATTTTCAAGACCTATAAGGAAATAAGCAAATCATGATTAGTTCCTGATATGAATTTAAATGCTCTAATTTCATGTCCAAAGAGACTCCTCTCCTAAAATAACAGTTCTACAGTCATATTTTTGTCCTCCAAATTTTTCTTTGGCGAGTTCATGGTTAGTGGGCTTTTGAGACAAATCCCACAGGTTCCTGCTGTGTAATATGGAATGTTAATACCTTTGTCCTTACAACTGGTGGAGGATCACACTAAGAACATGTATTTTAGGCATTAGCACCACATCCAGCTTAAGTTCTAAGGCCTTCTGGAGTAGTCCTTGTCATATAGGTCATGCCATATTTTGTTTCTCTCCTTAGGCTATTACGGAGGGCAGTGGCCGGATAAGAGCAGAATCTTACCCTGACAGTAGCACTCTGGTCATTGATGTTGCTGAAAGAGATGACTCTGGTGTTTACCACATAAATCTGAAAAATGAAGCTGGAGAAGCACATGCAAGCATCAAAATTAAAGTTGTGGGTAAGTGCTCTGGGCCAAAAACTTCTAGAATCAAGTTGACATGTCCATATGCAGAATAGACTTTGGCAACTCTTGGTTCTCTTAGCTCTTCTGGGTAGCCAACAAAGGAAAACACAGTATAGCTATATTTTATAAATCACTGTTTTTCTATCTTTGCCACTTCTTTTCTTTTCTTGCCTTCTCTTTTCTTTCCTTTCCTTTTTAAAAAATTTCCTTCCCAGGGCACCTGGCTGGGTCAGATTGTTATGCTTCTGCCTTTGGCTCAGGTCATAATCCAAAGTCCTGGGATCAAGCCCCACGTCAGGCTCCCCACATCAGGCTCCCAGCAGAAGGAGTCTGCTTCTCTCTCTCCCTGTCTCTGCCCCTGCTGTGTGCTCTTTATTGCTCTCTGTCTCTCTCTCAAATGAAAATAAATAAATAAATAAATAAATAAATAAATAAATATCTTTGAAATTTCCTTCCCTTCTCTCCCTTCCCTTCTCTTTCTCTTCTTTTTTCTTGCCTAGAGGTCCAATAGTATAAATGCATAACTAAGGTTAATCATTTGGGGCTGCTGGTCATTAGCTCTTCACAGTCATATTCCCTTTCGGTGCCCTCTAAACTCACTGAAACACGATTGCTAAACAATTTCCAACATCACAATCATTGTAGAAGAGTAAGAGCTGTATCAGTCCTTAGATGACCTCCTAAGTACAAGTTTGAAACCAGGTGAAATGAGTCCAGTGGATTATTGATGGTCCAAGTTTTCATGGTCTCTCTATCTCACTTTATTTCTCCCTTAAGAAATATATTTCAAATGGACCAGAAACTAAGGTCACTTTATCAGGCACTGAACTATGATAACAGGACATGGTAACTTGCCATTTTTGACTTGGATTTCTCCCAGTCAACATCTTTATTCTTCCAACTGATTTATAACAATAGTCCTTGATTCAGTTCTGCTGAAAGTTCACCTTGTATTTTAAAAAAACAAAACACAAAACAAAATCACATCTGATATTTATGCAGTAACTTCTTAGTTACCATTTTCAAGGTAAAGAACAAGTGTCTTGAGTTCCATATGGGGCTTATTCTCTAATGTTGTAACGTGAAAGAACTTGAATACATTATTATTTTTATCTTTATTGGGCCCACCATCCGTTATCCCATATGGAGTGTGACTTTTTGCCTAAATTAGTTACTATGTACATTTCAATAAGAATGGAAAATTATTCAGAAAAAAAATGCTTCAGTGATTATCACCAAAAATCCTTTTCTAAGTGACATTTTTCTTTGTGCTCTCATATATGCTTACTTTATTTTATGTTTTTATTCTAGTCTATTTATTCCATTTTTTTTGCTTACTACAGATATCCCTGATCCTCCAGTGGCACCAAGTGTGACAGAGGTGGGAGATGATTGGTGCATCATGAACTGGGAGCCTCCTGCCTATGATGGAGGGTCCCCGATCTTAGGTAACTACATGGTAGTCTGTCCGTGGAACTGCCAGTGGAGTTGGAATCCTTTTTATGCTGATTAGTATAGAGCGCCTTTTAAAAACTGCATTTAGAAGAAAACCTATCATACTGTGACTTTAAATATCCATTCAAATTGAAATACATGTTGGAATTCTCTGTTAAGTACTTGCAATTTAAATAACTCTGATAACTCTAATATTATCTGACTGCCTATTCTTTTTTTGTTTGACATTTACATTTAATATCCAATTTTGCAACATCTATAAGTCTAACTTTAAATTGTCCTAGTCAGTAAATGTCTACTTCCATAGAACTGTGTCTATGAAGAAATTTCTTTTAGAGAAAAATACTTAGAAGAACTTGCTTCCCCTATGGAACAAGAATTTTTTCTACTTGAAGCTCTTAAAACTAGTCATTTCCCTCTTCTTATCTACTCTTGGGACTGGATCCAAATCTATTACTCAACTATAGGAATGGTATAAGTTTCTACAGTTTACATACCTGTGATAAATTTTTCTTTCTTCTCTTCGTATACAATTTTATTGTATTATTTTTAATATTTTAATATTATATTCTTTTTATCCATGTCCTATAACATTAATGTTTATATTCCCTATAATCTCTCTCAAACAACTGATGGGATAAGGTGGCTTAAAAATATATGCACACCTGACTACTTCACTTAAGTGCTGAGAATATGAGAAATTTTAAGAATTCTAACACCTGACAAAGTTTAATTTTGGAGACCATGGAAAAACCTCAATTTCCACTTTGTGTCACTTGCAGGATACTTTATTGAGAGGAAGAAGAAACAAAGCTCCAGATGGATGAGGCTAAATTTTGATCTCTGCAAAGAAACAACTTTTGAGCCCAAGAAGATGATTGAAGGTGTGGCCTATGAGGTCCGCATCTTTGCAGTCAATGCCATTGGCATCTCCAAGCCCAGTATGCCCTCCAAGCCTTTTGTTCCTTTGGGTGAGTCAAGAGAGATGCGCCTCTGTCATGCAGATCACTGCCCTGGCTTGTGACTGCTTCCTTCCAACCTCTAAATGGAGCACACCTGGAAGCTTCTTAGAGTGTGGGTGAGCAGAAGGTTGGAGGCAGTTAGGGAAAATTTTCTAAGAAACTGAAAAATAGCTTTGGTAGGGTTGAATGTCTTCATAATGTAGACCCTGGAATTTATTACCAGAATTCCAGTGAGAGCCGTAGGTGGCTCTGGAGGCTGCTTTCCTCTTCAGGCACTTATCTGAGCCCAATGACACAGGACCACTCCCCTTGTGTCCCGAAGGTATAACCCAGCACCTAGGTGTAAGCACTATAACTAAAAGAGAGACCAGTTCAACAAAACACACTTGAAAACTAGTCTCTTTGCTTTACATCACACCTTAAATGTTATCTATTGAGCCAACAAAGTCAGTTCTTTATTTTTTATTTTTTAAGATTTTATTCATGTATTTGACAGAGAGAGAGAGATGACAAGTAGGCAGAGCAGCGGGCAGAGAGAGGGGGGAAGCAGGCCCCCTGCTGAGCAGAGAGCTTGATGCGGGGCTCCATCCCAGGACCCTGAGACCATGACCCGAGCTGAAAGCAGAGGCTTAACCCCCTGAGCCACCCAAATAAACCAAGAGAAGATGTCCACGCTCTTTTATGGTAGTGAAGTCCTTCTTTCAATGGAAAGGAGATTTAGTGCAAGAGTTTGAACTTTAAAGTTAGGTTCTGGGAAATTTACTCTGGGTTATTAGATCTCATTTGACTTTTTTCAACTTCCTTGGGTCTCCCAGCCTCCCTCGCCAATCCAAACTAGAGGGAAAGTGTGGCAGCATTTCTAAAAATTTCTATGCCTGGCAAATCTTTGCCTTCTACACAGTATAGGCTTGAGGAGTCTTCACTGAATTTTATTAAGACATGGATGGGCCTTCTGTGTACATACTTATCTGTATCCTAGTTCATTTTGTACAGCTTATGCTGTAACACCATAGTTAATGTCTTCTGTTTCTCTCTCTCTCTCTTTTTTTTTTTTTTATCTCTGAAGCTGTAACCAGCCCTCCTACCCTTCTGACCGTTGACTCTGTAACTGACAACACTGTCACGATGAAGTGGCGGCCCCCAGACCAGATTGGTGCGGCGGGTTTAGATGGCTATGTGCTAGAGTATTGCTTTGAAGGAAGTAAGTACAACTGGTAGTTAAAATGAATACCATCATCAATAGGTGAGATACACTCCTCCCCTTTCTTTTGTTGCTCATTCTTGGGAAATCTCCTTCCGCAGAAAAATGACAAGAGGTAAAGGTCATCCTTCTAACGTGGATAAAAACTTAGCCCTTCTTTGGTACTCGATGCTAACAAATGGAGATCTCAAAAGTATCCTAGCTAGTCTACCAGATCAGACAACGTGATAGGTCTAAGACGTAGGAGTAAGGGAGTCTGACAAAACTTCAGGGATTTCCACTTCTTGAATTTGAGGGTTAAAATTGTACCAACAAAATAAAAGTCTAGTTAGGATAAAGCAAGTTAGAATTCTAAACCCTATACTAAGCAGAGGTCAGCTATCAAAAGTGCTGCCTATTTCTGGGTAATAAAGAGAGATTATATTGGGCTAGTTGGTGATCATCCCCTACCTTCCTAAAGAAAAAAAAAAAAAAAGAAGAAGAAGAAGAATTAAGGATATCTTTCAGTGCTTAGAGGAAGCAGCATTAAACCCCAGAGAGTATATTCAATAGATTTGACATGTGACAGAATTTGTCTCTGTATGGGAAATTTAATCACTTAAATTTAAGAGGAGAAGAGAAACAGCACCCCCCCCCCAAAATGTTGATAGAAAGAAATGACACAAGAAAATATGGGCCAGAGTGTACCTAAAACCAAAAATGATGTGAAGTTCACTGAAAGCATCTTGTATTTTTTTGATTTCCTGCTTGGCATGATTTGAAAATTGGCGAATAAAACTGCCCCAGTTTGAACTCGGGTTCCACTCTAGATGACAGGAGGTAGGTAAACAGTCCACCCGGGAAGCATGTTCTTGTCTCCACAAATGATAGGCCAAGACAACCTCTGAGGAAACTCTTTGGATCCCAAACTTTAACATGGATCTTACATGAAGGAGAGAAACTGCAGAGTACATTTGAGAAATCAGGAATGTGAACATAAAGCACCTTTCCAGGAGGAAAACCTCTATGGAAAAGAAACTTCGTATGAAGAAACAACTGCTGAAAAGGAAATCCCAGGCCCCTGGATTGGGACATCCCTTGAAATGAACACCATTGGTTTCGGTTGTGGTTGCGAAGGAACAAGAAGGGGGTTGGGGAAGGGGCAAGGCATCCGGGGAACAGTTCCATTTTCATGTGCTTGGCTCACAGAACACTCTGCTTGATTTCTCCAGGGCTTAGAAAGCCACTAACCAAAACTAGTGGGGACATTATGAGAAAGTTCCCAGGTATCCCCGTGTGGGAGTGGGATAGTTTCACTAATGCAACAGGTATATTCTTGAATGCTTCAAAATAAGTTTTATTCCCATTCCATCCCTCCTCCCCCCATTTCAAAAAAATCCTGAGTAATCCACTCTGTTATTTATATCACCCCAGCAGCAAAATCTCCCAATCTTACATGTGATGTGGCTGCTGAGCACGAACATTTGTGTACGTATGAAACAGAGCAAATTCTTTACTCTTTTCTTTCTGATAGGTTTAAAAAGTAAGAAGATACAGCAAAATGATAGATGGCTGTCATTTTGATGTTACCCACCTTAGATAAAATACAACGAAGTGTATTTTACATAATTTTGTGTGTGGTCTGTGTAGATATATATGTATATGCATTTATACATATATATATGTACACAGTCATTATTATGTATCTATTTTGCCACATAACATTTTGGAATTAGCTTTCTATGGAAGTTCTTTCGTAACGTGTATATCTTTCTTCTTGCAGTCTTTTCTTTCTTTATGTGGCTGCCCTATTCTTCATTCTTTTTAATGGCTGTTGTCCTCCAGACTAATTTTCTGTAGTGTTTAATGCTTCTAGATATGTCAGGTTTTATTCTGTAAGAAAATTCGTTCTTTTATAAGATCGTGTGTTGGTTTTGAGTCTGCCTTTCTCTTGTTTTGGGGGTTTTGGTTTTTTGGTTTTTTAATGCCTGCAGCACATTACTCTTCTTTGTTGTCTTCCTTCACACTCGCTCTTTCTTTTCTTTCTTAAAAATTCTCCTCGTGTATCAAGTAACTTTCGTATTCCTTCCCCATCCCTCCGACACCATTTTCTTTCTCTCGTTTTCCTTAATAAAAGTGGTTCAGATGTGAAGGGATGGGCTATTTTTTGTTCCCCTCTGATCTTGTTTCATCCTGTTTTCTCTTGAAATTTCTCCTTTACTAGGTCTTTCCTCTTTCGAGCACATTTTCTGTCTCCTATTTTCACTTTCTCATCAACTGTCTCTTCACTATGAAAATACCAGCACAATAGCTCCCAATCTGACCATTGGCTTAAAAACGTATCTCTTTTTTGATGTCCTATTGAAATTTTAAAATTTTTATCAATCCATATGCCCTTGCAGCCACCAGGATCTTCTGTCTCCCTGTTCCTTCTCCCTGATACTCCTAGAAGGGATGAAATCAGAGAGAGGAGAAAGTTCCGTGGGCTTCCAATCCCCTCCTCCTCTCCTGAGAAACTAGAAAGGCATCATCCCAAACCAGTGGGGTGTACTCACGACCAGTCCAGGAGCCAGCGACATTCCCTCCACCCCATGTGAAACTCAGGGACCCAGGCAGACGCAATTTGTATTCTTGACTGCAGAACTCGTTGCCATGGCAACGGGGCGGGGCTGCCTCCAGAGCTGCAGGGCTGGCTTTATCCTGAGTGCCCTCACTCCCAGCCTGTGATGATTGAACCCCATGGTGGGAGCGCTATGTTCCCTGGGTACCTGGGAGGACCCTCCCAGGCTGAGGGGGCAGGAACAGGTCAAAGGATAGACTGTTCCACTGTGTGCTGCTCCTCTGTGGAGTCCAAGACCTGCTCCTCTTTTCTTTTCAGGGTCTTGCTTTGTTCCTCTCTACCTCTTGTTCCCACAGCTGGAAGTGCCCAGCCTCTTTTCCCCTCCTCTTCTCTGTGGCAGATGCCTCAGGACAAAAACCGCAGTCTGAGCAGAGCAGGCTGTGGCTCTCCTAAGGAACTCCCCCCTCCCTAATGTGTTTGGTCTCTTCGTCACTGCTCTGAAGACAAATTATCTTTGCATACTTTGCATACTTTACTAACAGAGAATGCTCACTACTGATACGATATTCTTCTGGTGTGAAAGTGGGTGTCTTTAATTAATTTTAATGACGGATTCTCAAAGGTACATCAGCAAAACAGTCTGATGAAAATGGGGAGGCTGCATATGATCTACCAGGTAAAGTATTCTACGAAAGCTTTCAAACTTTTTTACTTACGATAAAAGTTTCTGGGAATGTTCCATGACCAAGCATGAAGTACACCTACCACCCACACACAGAAAAGCCCCTAGAGATCGAGGGAGTGGGTGGGCAGTGAATTAATAATGTGGAATACAAGCCGTCTCCCCCTCCCCCCCCCAACAGAGGGCATAATGCGTACAAACTTTTAGAAGTTGAAATATTTGCAAACCCCTCTCTTGATGTTATAGACAAAGCTTACCAAAACCTTTTAAAAATATCAACATTTTTGATCAAGGTAAAAAGAATGCCAATTCCTTAAGAGGTCTTGGCTCCTACCCAAGCTGTGTTTCCTTTCTACCATGGATATTGGCTTCTTGTCTTCATAAATGGGAGCATGATCAGACTCCCTGGGCCCATTTAGTGCCTCATAATAAAAAAACCAGCTAAGATGAAACAGAGAGATTATGTGACTATAAAGGTCTGTGTATCTCATTCATAAGAATAGCATTTTCCTGTTCCAAAGTTTAATATGCATAGGTGGCTAAATGTCATGATTATGTCAATCCTTATAAAACCGAATTGGAATAAAACTGCTACAAAATTCTTAGGGACCGTTACTGTGATTCAGGATACTCCAGTATCACTTTAATTTCTTGAATCACAGTAACTGTCCCCAAGAATTCAGGATACTCTAGTATCATGGTATCTTGAATAAGAGGTTTTTCAGAAACAGCAGAATCTGATTATCCTTCTTCCTGTCATTTACATTAGCCATTCGAGACCATTTTTCATTTAAATATGAAGAATGCTCACCCATGTAGTATGACTCCAGACCAAAATCATATTTCCTCCAACTGATTTAATTATGAGTCAAATGCTAGTTTGGAGCCGACTGTACCCATTAGGGTGATTTCTTTCCCTAAACACCATTTCTCCTTGTTTTCTTTCTCTTTTGTGGGTTTTAGCTGAAGATTGGATAGTTGCAAACACAGATTTGATTGACAAGACCAAGTTCACCATCACAGGTCTGCCTACGGATGCCAGGATCTTTGTGCGTGTGAAGGCTGTGAACGCCGCAGGCGCCAGCGAGCCCAAGTACTACTCCCAGCCCATTCTGGTGAAGGAAATCATAGGTAGGTGGCAAGACTTTTAGAATTTTGTCTCCATTTCCAACATCATTTGGTTTTATGTTCTAACCCCTTTTTTTCTCAAGTCTTCCTATTTTGCTATCACTCCTTTGATGTATAGTCAATGCCCTCCTGGAAGTTAGGAATGAACAAAACATCTCCTTTCCACCAGTGTGGAGGTCAGGGTTTGCAACTTGGTACAAAGACCAGTTAGTTAACCTCACCAGGTCCCGTGAGGCAACTCTGGCCGAGCTGCCGATTTCCACTAAAGAGAGGGAGCATGAATGCAGCAGGGCAAACAGACAGCAGCAACATGGCTCCGACGGGTCTGCAAGGCCAGAACTCTCTTCATAGTGAAATGAACACATTAGTCGCCCTTTTCAGTGTTTGACATCTGCACTGGTGGTGCCCAAGTGATGGGTCAGCACAGACCCAGTCAGGGCCACCAAACCCTGCTAGTTATTTCTGTCTTCCTCACCACCTTGAACTCGTAAAGTAAAAAAGCCAGCTTTGCCTCCACATATTCTTTGTTTTTTAAGATTTTATTTCTTTATTGGAGACACGGAGAGAGCGAGAGAGATAGCATGAGCATTGGGAGGGGTAGAAGGAGAGAGAGAACAAGGTGGGGCTTGATTCCAGGACCCCAGGATCATGACATGAGCCGAAGGCAGATGCTTAACTGACTGAGCTACCCAGGTGGCCCACCTTGGCATGTGCTTGATGAAACATAAAAATTATTAATTTATTAAGCATTGATCCTCAAGGACACATTTTTTCCTACATTTATATAGCAATGGCATGCAAAAGATGTATAGAGACCTTACACTGCATATTGCAGTGCAATGGTTGTCTCTAGAATAGCCCTTGTGTGACTGAGAGGTGGAGCTAGTGACCTTTCTCAGAAAATTCTATTTTCACTTGAAAAAAAAAAATGACTGTCTATTTGGCAGGCATTTTGTAGAAAATGAAAGCAATGAGCGTATCACTTCAAATAAAACAACTTACAGTATTTGTTGTCAGTGTTTCAGTGAAAAAAAATACAAGCTTTTAGGGAAAAATTAGAATTTTGGAAAACTTATATCCACCCCCATAGACTTAACTGCTCTCAACACTTATAACTGTTCTCATTAAATAGGCAGTGATATTAATGGATGTAATTTTTTGACATTGAATAGTGGAATGTGTCAGCATCTGGACGATCTACATAATTTGGTGAAGCAATATTTCCCAAATGACAAATACATGTTTAAAATATGCATCAGTACAATGTATATTAAAAATGGAAGCTAGTCCAGTGGATTTTAATGTAACAGAGTGTGAAAAGTTAATTGAAATAATTTGAGATTCCACATTGTCCCTCACCTTTAAGAAATTACAATTTATCGGGGCGCCTGGGTGGCTCAGTGGGTTAGGTCCTCTGCCTTCAGCTAAGGTCATGATCTCAGGGTCCTGGGATCGAGCTCCACATCGGGTTCTCTGCTCAGCGGGGAGCCTGCTACTCCCTCTCTCTCTGCCTGCCTCTCTGCCTGCTTGTGATCTCTCTCACTGTCAAATAAATAAATCTTAAAAAAAAAAAAGAAATTGCAATTTATCATTTTTAGTTTAGAGTCAAAAAGGAATATCCAAAATTGTCTAAAAAGTTCATTAGAATATTTCTCCAGTCTGTGTGAAGCCAGATATTCTTCACTAAATGACTTCAACTTAGGGAATATATTGAAGGCAAATTGAAGGCAGGAACAAGTTGGAAATTCCAGATCTCCTCTGTTAAGTCAGACACTAAGCAGGCTTGCTTAAATAGAAAATAATGCCATTAAAATGTTATTTGTGTTTTTATTTTTAAATGAAGAACTAAATATTTCAAACATCCTGTTTTAAATTCTAATAGGGCAAGTACTGATATATACAGCACACATAAACAAAAGCTGAGAAGTTACTTTTTTGAGAGCGATCCTTGATAATGTTTAAGAGTGTGGTAGAATACTCTGACAACATGTTTGAGAGTTGCTGCTTCAGGGGAAAGAACACTGGACGGGGGCCTGGGTATCTGGGTTCTAGACCATGTTCTGCCACAGACTCGTATTGTGGCTGCCTGAAACCTTTTAGAAGTGAGTTACGGGATAGATGTTTGGGTGGATGGTTGGGTGAATGGATGGATGGGTGGGTGAAAGAAAACTTGAAGCCTGCACATTTTCTTAATAGATTCTGGAGACAGCCTTTGTAAATTGAATCCTGTTTCCATCATGTGTTAGCCGTATGACCTCAGGCAAGAGACTTAGTCTTCCTGAGCCTTAATTTCTTCATCTGCAAATCGGGGATAACAATAGCACCTGACCCATCAAGAGGCTCTGAGGATTAAATACATGGATCCATGTTGCTGCTTAACAGAATGCTTGTCACATAATAAGCTCTCCATATGTGTTAGCTTTTATTATGATGATTGTTTAGTTTGCTGCAGAATCTGGCTGAGTTTCTTTTTCCTCATTTGTAAAGTTAGGGAGCTAGGGGATCTCTAAGTTCTCTTCCAGCCCCAACATTCAGTAGTCATCATCATTGTCACCATCATCATCATCATCTCCTAAAGTTTATTGAGCATTTATTATTCTCAACTATTAGCTAAATGCTTTACATGGATAACCTTATTTAATCCTCACAAGAGTCATACAAATTAGATGCATTCATCATGCTGATTTTATGGAAGAAAAGTTTGAAACCAGAACTCCTATGTATTAGATTTAAGACTCAAACCCAGATCTCGGACTCCGAAGTCCACACTTCTGAGCCTGGGCTCTTAAGGCTAACTCCAGCTTCTAATCCTGGCTGTGTCACCAAGGGCAAGTTACCTAACCACTTATACTCCTGTTTCCTTTTTTTTTTTTTTTTAATTTTATTTATTTGAGAGAGAGAGTGAGAGAGAGCACGAGAGGGGTGAAGGCCAGAGGGAGAAGCAGACTCACCGTGGAGCTGGGGGGCTAATGCTGGACTCAATCCCGGGACTCCAGGATCATGACCTGAGCTGAAGGCAGTCACTTAATCAACTGAGCCACCCAGGGGCCCTCGTGTTTCTTTATCATGAAGTAAAACAGTACCTATCCTACAAGGTGTCCTTGAGTTTGAAATTAGTCCCCTCATGAAAAGTATTTTGTCCATTGTCTGTCACATATAAGCCTTCAAATGATGAGAACTGCTTCATCCTTGTGAGTCTACAGGCTTTTGATTCCCTGCTTCTGATGGGTTTGCAACAACATGTCCTAGTACTTTATGGTGGTTAATTAATGAACATCAGTACATAGTGGGCTAGAGCCACTGATTGTCTATCTTACAGCCACACAGGGAGAGAGTTAGTATCCACTTGCAACAGAATTACCCAAATAACAAGTGCTATGTGCTAAAACTCTTTTGTTTGTTTTTTTCTGGTGAGAAAAAAATGAGCAGTCTTACCAGCTAATGTGGTGCCCATAGATCTTTTGTGGAATGTTCACTGGAGAATATGCTTGCTGTTAGAAACTATGAAAAATATATCAAAGGTCCTAAGAGAAAACTTGCTGTTTTTCTATAACATTGCTTTAGACTTCTAATGACTATAAAAATAGGAAGTTACCATAAAGTGAAGGAGGTCAACAATAAATTCTGTTGAGTCAAACTGTGCAAACATCTCTGCTTGAAAAAAATGTTAAGAACCAAAGTTACTGTACATTATCTGGTAATGGCACATCTGAGATTTTCCTGTAGAGACATCAGCACAAGGATATCCCAGTGAGTATCATGCCGGTATGCTTCTGTAAGGCTATTTCCCGTGTACTCTGCTGATCACAAAATTATACTATTCTACTTTCACTCAGAGCCTCCAAAGATTCGCATCCCACGGCACCTGAAGCAGACTTATATCCGCAGAGTTGGTGAAGCTGTCAATCTGGTTATACCTTTCCAGGTAATAATTCAGGGTCATTTATTCTTTTTTCAGTGTTGGGGTGTTTAAGAAGTAGAAACAGGTACTCTAGCACTTAAATTCATCATGATTCAGGATTTCTTCAGAGGAACGTAGATAAATAATGCAAGAGATATGGGGAGTGAGTAAACGATCCTGTGCTTGTTGAGAAAACTATTAAACTGATAGATACTCCTTCTGCATGAGATGAATGATGCCTAGGTTGGACTGGTCTGAAGCTCAGGGACTATGGTTGGGCAGAGAGGAAATACCAAGGAGCTGCCCAAATAAGAAAAGCTTAAAGATTCTGGCCCTGCACATCTGTAATAAAACTAGTCTTCATTTTAAGTGAAGCTCTTGGTGTAACATTCAGGAAAACAACATGTACTTACTTCCCATAATCAAGCCAAAGGAAGAAGAATAACTGAATGTTGAAATCTTGAGGCCACTAGCTGAAAGATGCAAACATTGTTAAATCATTGTTCCAGCAAAAGAATCCATTGTTTACAAGATTAACCAGACCTCACCTACAATAATATAATTTTGGTCTGGTACACACACACACACACACACACACACATACTGCCCCACCACCCCATTACCTATTGGATTCTTTTCATGCCTCTAGCCAGCACTGTTCAATAGAATTTTCTACAATGATGGAAATGTTTTATAGCATCAATGTCCAATATGGTAGCCACCAACCAAATATGACCATTGAGCTCTTGAAATGTGGTACTTGAAACTAGTGAAACTGGGAAGGTTGATTTTTCATTTTCCTTAATTTTAATTAGTTTTAGTTTAAATAGCCATGTGTAGCTTGTGGCTCTTATCTCAGAAAGCATGACTCTTGAATTAGAATTAAGGTTTCTGCATACATTTGAATACACACAGAGTTCATTCAAACCCAGGATCCCATGACAAGTAAGCTAAAGGACAGCTATTTTGGGGCCTCCCTTATTGCACTTGGAGCCTACATCTTAGAAGAGGCAGTTACCTTCTACATGCAGTGTGTGAAATCAGAAGGAAAGTCAAGGAAGACACAAGTGTAAGGAGCTGGCTTGGCAAGGTTCCTCCCACTTCTCTGTCCCCATACTCTCAACTAAAACCAGGAGCTGGCACTAGGCAGGCACTGAGGATGGAATGGGACAGCCAAATCTGCCCTCCAGTCTTCCCACCTTGTCTACTGCTGGCACTAATCCCAGTTACCACATTTTGGGGGTGTATCCAGCTACCCTCTTGTCAATCTTTGTAACCATCCTGTGAGATAGGCGTTATCATTGCTCTCATCTTACAGATTGGGAAATTGAGGCACAGAAAGTTTAAGTAACTTGCCCAAGGTCACACAACTATCAAGAGGTAGAATCAGCCTCCAAATACAGATTCCAAGGCCCCAGAGCCCATATTGTTAATCATTATGCTGTGTTGTGCTGGCTTTGGAACTAGAGAGACCTCTAAGACCTGGTTGCAGCACTTACTTAAGCTGCAACGCCTTGGGCAAGTCATTTAAGTCCTTTACCCAAAAAGTGAGGATAATGATACTTATTATCTTGCTGTGAAGATTAAAGGAAATATTAAACATCATGTACCTAGTGTAGTACCTTGCACAAAGAATGCAGACAACAGGCAATGTGGGTATCACTGTTTCTGCCACAGTTGCTGACCACCAGACTGTCTCCAACTTTGCCTAGAATGGGGTAAGCAACTGTCATTTTTTGTAACGCTGAAAAAAAAGTCTTTAGACCATCCGATTTCCCTCCCCCTCTACTTTTTCTGTCTTTTTAGGGAAAACCAAGACCAGAATTAACTTGGAAGAAGGATGGTGTAGAAATTGATAAGAATCAAATAAATATTCGCAACTCTGAGACTGATACAATCATATTTATCAGAAAAGCAGAGAGGAGCCACTCTGGGAAATATGATCTGCAAGTCAAAGTGGAAAAATACGTGGAAACTGCATCAATCGATATACAGGTCGTTGGTAGGTTTGAAAGAAAGAACTAGAACGTTCTGTCGAAGCAGTGTTTGGTCTAATTGTCCTTATCGTTAAGGCAAGAGTAAGAATTTTTGTTAAATTCATTTTCTAGAGTTAGAAAATATAGACAAATTAGTAACGTTAGTATTTCAAAATAATTTTTTACTGACTAGAAAGACTAATCATTGGAGACTTAGGGCATACCTGTTAAAGAAAATTAATGCATATACTTTTTAGTACAAACCATGTGTACTACTTTATAATCCACTTCTCTCTTATTCTGTTTCTCAACTCCTTGGTGACAAAATATTTCCTGTTTTGAATTCTTGCATTTTTTTTATGAATCTACATAGTAGATTCTAGACACAATTTACATGTTTCCTACTACACTTAAAATTTGCTAATAGTAAAGTTTTCATGGAGAATGAAAAGTTTTTATTAAGTGTAAGGAAGATATACCTAAATAGTTAAACACTAAATTGGTTGATCCTGTAAGGCTAGATACTCACTCACTTGTCCAAATAATAAATATGTGTAGTTATAGAAGGAGCATGTCTAACAGATGGACCCTTCTCACTTGCTATAATTTTTGCCATGTCAAGAAATACATTTAAGAGCAGCGCTACAGAAGACTTGTTTCCAGTCATTTTTATTATCATATTTCAGCAAATTTGATGAAGCTAGGAGTTTTCTCACCAAAGGAGCAACTTCCTGTGGCAGATTGGATAAAAGTTCATGCCCTTTACATTAAGTACTCTCGTTACTGGCTAAACTTTCTTGATTTTTGTTAACTTGAGAAGAGTGTTGAGGCTACCCTGTGCCCTTGGATCTGGCCAGGCTCCATTGTAATGTGAGCCTGCGTGGAAGGGTCTGGAAGAGCAATGCCCTCTGAAACATACAAAAGAAATTTTCTTTTCTACTTTGCCATGTAGTTATTTTATCTGGTAGTTATAAGTGCTTGGGCCATTGCTTGCACACTCAAAGTGCTCAATAAATAATGATTATCATTCTAGTTATTTTACTGCTTCCAAATTTATGTTGGCAGAGAGATAAAACAAGTTTTCCTCATGCCCATTAAAGGTATCTTTTAGGTATGACAGTGGAACCCACTCACAGGCTGTGGCCTCTGAGCCTCTCACCAAAAACCAGAGATGCTTGGCCCAGGTGGGCTGTTACGATTTGGAGTCCCAAGTCAGCTCACATTTCCCATTAAGCAGGGTAACCTTGTGCTTCATTGCCAGTAGCCTGTCCTTGGAGGGATGACTAATGAGGTTTGAAGTTTCATTTAAATTTTCTTTTCAAAATCCGTTTCTTTCCATGAAGATGAAAGTCAAGAGTTTTCAGAGAAGCTTAGCTGGAGTGCATTCCATTACTCTGATGTTTAAGAATGACGGAGGGGCACCTGGGTGGCTCAGTGGGTTAAAGCCTCTGCCTTCAGCTCAGGTCATGATCTCAGGGTCCTGGGATTGAGCCCCACATTGGGCTCTCTGCTCAGCGGGAAGCCAGCTTCCTCCACTCTCTCTCTCTGCCTGCCTCTCTGCCTGCTTGTGATCTCTGTCTGTCAAATGAATAAATAAAATCTTAAAAAAAAAAAAAAGAATGATGAAGGAAATGTGGATAGAAATGCCGGGAAGGATGGATATTTCAAATATCCTCCTGTAATGAGATACCGTGGTCCCCTTTATCGATGGAGACATGTTCCCAGACATCTAAAACCACGGGTAGTACCAAACCCTATATATGCTATACTTTGTCTTATACACCCATACCCATGATAAAGTTCAATTTATAAGTTAGGCACAGTAAGAGATTAACAACAAGGACTAGCAATAAAACAGACCAAGTATAACCATATACTGTAATAAAAGTTAATGTGGTCTCTCTCACAAAATATCTCATTGTACCATACTTACCCTTTTTCTGATGATGATATGAGATGATAAAATGCCTACATGATGACATGAAGTGAGGTAAATGACGCAGGCATTGTGACAGAGTGTTAGGCTACCATTGACCTTCTGATGCTATGTCAGAAGGAGGAGCATCTGCTTCTGGACCTCAGTTGTCAGCAGAAAGCAAAAGTGCTGTTAAGGAGGGACCCACTGCAGAAGTTGAGAGGGAAAGTGATCTTACAGTGATGCCGTGAATTCATCTTATAGACCGTCCAGGTCCACCTCAAATGGTGAAGATTGAGGATGTCTGGGGAGAGAACGTTGCTCTATCATGGACACCACCAAAGGATGATGGAAACGCAGCCATCACAGGGTACACAATCCAGAAGGCTGACAAGAAGAGCATGGTAAGGTCTGGCTTTCTCTGGTTCAGCAGTAGCAGAATCACATTTTATCAGACGTAAAGGTTGGGCATGAGGTCCTCTGTGGTGAGGAATGTGTGGGGGGCATGGGTAAACAATGTGGCCTCATGGAAAGGATAAAGCCTTAGGAGTCACAGAGAGTTGGATTTGAATCCCAGTATTGCCACTTAAGAGCACGTGTGCATGGACAGTCACTTAACTTCCTTGATCTCCATTTTCCTCATCTATAAAATAGGGACATGAATACTTAACTTTGCTTGGTTATTCTGGAGCTAAAACAATATAAAGCAGCTGGCACAATGCTCAATAGAACTTAATTCATTTGTTCCATTTTTACTCACTCTGGATTCTAGCTCAAATTTAATCGGTGCAACACTTTCTCCTTATAAAATAAATGTTGCATAACTTGGACAGAAAGACATCAGTTAGAAAAGAGGGATTCTAAAGGAAACAGCGTGTGTAAACGTCCTGAAGAGGGAAGGAGCTTTGTGTGTTCCAGAAGCAACCCAGTCAGAGTATGAGTTAGTATTACCTATATTTTATCACTGAGGAAGCTGAGGCTCAGAAAGGATAAATGACTTGCTCGAGATCACCAGATTTTAAATGTTAAAGTCTAGGTGTTCCTGCATCAGAATCCAACCACTACACCATACTACTGCCCTACCTGTAAGTGAATGAATGAATAAATGACTGTTTGGACACACAATGGCATAGAGCCATTTTCATTCTCCCAAGAAGAGTAAAATATACTTACTGATATTGATAGGAAGTCGTTCGGCATCTATACCAATAGATCTCAGTAAGAACTTCAGTGATGAAGTCACATCAGATTGTAATTTTATGACCTAAGTTATGACAGGGAGAAGGTTTTGTTTGGCCCTTGTTTGGACCTTGCCTCTTGTTTGGACCTTGGCCCAGAACTGGCAGTGAATCCAGGGGTACCATGGTTCTTATATAGGGTCCTTCAAGCACCGCCCTCCCCCCACTTTTCCACCCCCATCATACTTGCTCAATGTTTGTCTTCTTAGATATTCAGTCAACTCCAGATGAACCAGGACTTTCCCAATGCTTCATGTAACTGAGTTGTACCTGGCAACGGGCTGATCCCTAACCCCTGCACTCCTGTGTGTCTGTTGCATTTCACCAGGGACAGACCTATAGGCCAAACAATGCTCCCTCTGCCCAGTGTAAGTCCCAGGAGATCACCACACCATTGTCTCATTGTGGCGACAGGTGCTATTGTCATTCATCACTTCATAAACATTGTTTTCATTGTGTGTGCAAACACATTAATTTATTCATTTATTTACTATGTGTTGAGCACTGTTCTAGCTGCTGGATTGGGAAAAAAAAGAAAAGGTCACTCACAATCTAGGCAAGAAGAAAGACATCACAATACCAAATGATAGAATAATACACCAAATGTTGGAATAAATGTTGGAGTAAAGTGCTTTGGGAATAAAGGAGGGCATAACTAAATTTTCTGGTGTCGTAAAAAGATCCAAAAATACAGAAATAATGATGGCCCCTAAAAATTCTGAGAAAAATCCTTTTCCTTTATGAACTTTTTGTCATAAAATATATTTTCTAGTTTGTGATACTAAACATAGATGGTGCAATGTGGTTCTTTACTGGTTGCAAGATAAACTTTGAGATCATTATGTTTATCAGGATGATGAGAAAATAATTGAAAAGAAAGTTACTTGTTTGGGTTCTCATTCATTTATTCAAGTATCCAATAAACAATTATTTTTTGCACAGTACCTATTATGTGCCAGGTATTCTAATAGGCCATGGAGATACAGGAGTGAGAAGAAAAGTCTATCTTTACCTTCATGGTGTGTCCATTTCAGTGAAGGAGGTAGAGAGTAAAGAAGTAAAATAGTAAATACATAATGTAATTTAAAGTAGCAATTTCTATTAAAAAAAAAAAAGCCTAGCCAGGTTAAAGTGATAGGTGGTGAGAGGGTAAACAATTAAGAAGGAGGTAATATCTGAGCAAAGACCTGGAAGGCAAATTTATTGGGTGATATTAATTTTTCTCTAGTGATTTAATGTCATCTAGTCCTCAGAATAGGTAAGTTTAAATTAAAATTCTATAATTAGGGGCACCTGGGTGGCTCAGTTGGTTAAGCGACTACCTTCGGCTCACGTCATGGTCCTGAAATCCTGAGTCCCATGGAGCCTGCTTCTCCCTCTGCCCTTCCCGCTCTTATGCTCCCTCTCTCTCAAATAAAAAAAAAACAACTTACAAAATTATATAATTAGACTTCGTTATGCAAGAGATAGGTGACAGACACTACATACTTATGAAGGAAATATAAAGGTAGCAGTGGACATCTATGATATAAGCATCTAATGTGTATACATGGTCAAGTACAAGTCTGTTGTAAAGTGTAAACAAATTAAATGTACGTCATTGTTACTCTCAATATAAAAATCAGTGCTATTTTTCTTTTAGTTAATGAAACATCCCTGTTATTTATTTTAATCAACAGTGGGAATAGTTGTGTATTTTTAGATGATTTTTCTCAAACTTTTTTCCCCATAGGAATGGTTCACTGTCATTGAGCATTATCACCGAACCAATGCCACCATTACTGAACTGGTCATAGGAAATGAATATTATTTCCGGGTCTTTGCTGAAAATATGTGTGGCCTCAGTGAGGACGCAACAATGACTAAAGAGAGCGCTGTGATTGCCAAGGATGGTGAGTTAGCAGTGGACTGGTTTAAAGGGGGTTCTGGACTCAATTTCAGTATGTGGGAGTGAGAAGGGTTCCCCCCCCTTTTTTTTTCTTTTTAAGAGAGGCTTCACTACATAGGCATGGTTGATTAAATCACTGGTCTTTGTGATTAAACGCAAGCTCCAGCCCTCTCCTGCCCCTGGAATTCTGGGGATGGGGCTGAGAGTTTGAACCCACTAATCACAGGGCTGGGTTTCTCTGGCAACCAGTCCCCATCCCTGGGTCCAAAGGTCACCTGATTAATGTGAAAAAGACCCCTTTACAACTCCACTCACTTAGGAAATTCTAAGGATTTTAGGAGCTCTGTGCCAGAAATGTGGCCAGAAAACCAAATATCTACTTCTTATTATAAATCACCATATCACAACTAGATATCTGGAAACCACAGTTTTCCATGACTAGATGGAAAGGCCTGGAAGAAGAGATGTGACGAATGGGAATTCAGAAACTGATAAACACACATTTTTAAATTGCGATAAAAATATTCAAGCAAAATGTTCATTTTATCAGTAAAATTTTTAAATTTTTAATATTGCATTTTTTTTCAAAATGCAAGCTTAATTCATTCCAATTTCTGGGCTGTGGGCCTAGAAATGGCTCAAGTCATAGACATAGGAATTTGATTTCAAATTAGCCACTCGCCTTAAAGCCCTTGCTCGTTGCATTCACATTAAAGCACACTGTTGATCAAAATACTCAGACACCAAATTCTTCTCAATATTTCTTTCAGTCTCAGAGGACCACACTGGCTTTCTGTCCCAGGTGGGATTGACTGTCTCTTTGTACCCTTCAAAACGAATGTAGTATGATATTCACCCATGTTTTTACATGTTTTTTTTTAAGCTCAGGGGAATTTTAATCATGAGTAAAGTGTGCCAAGAATAAGATATTCTCAGGCCAATTTGTATATTTCTCATGCTTGTTTCTAAGGGAAAATCTACAAAAATCCAGTGTATGAAGATTTCGATTTCACAGAGGCACCCATGTTTACTCAGCCTTTGGTTAACACCTATGCTGTGGCTGGTTACAATGCTACCCTGAACTGCAGTGTGAGAGGAAATCCTAAGGTATCTTTTTTTTTTTTTTTATCACATTAGTGAAACTTAAGAATTAGTCCTAAATTCCCTTTTTTTATATTAGACACAGTATTATTGTGGGTAATAATATAAACTGACTTTTCAAGTGTTATTGTGTCTTTCTCTGGAATAGGAAGAAGGTACAGCATTATGGTGTTGGTGGCTAATTAGGTCCACCATTTAAATATAGTAATAAAACCTGTTTATATTTCTTTGCTAACTAAAGGATACCTACTAAGAAAAAACACAAACACTTATTCTTAAAAGAACTGAGAGCTAAGGAGACGAAAGTAGTATCATTTTACCTGAAAAATTAGGTGGTAATGTTAATTCATCAAATTCTCTGAAACAGATTAAAGCAAATAATGATGATATTATAATGCAAGGCAGAATTTCAAATGTGCTGGGATAAGGAAACAGAGTGCCCAGAAAGAAGAAATCACATCTGATTGAAGAGATTCAGAAAGGTTTTAAGGTTTCTTATCGGTATTTGAAAAAAAAAAAAAATGAAGTAATGAATGCTGCTCAAGAGATACCTATTCCTAGGTGGCACTGTGGGAAAAGTGCCCTAGAATTTGTAAAATTGCAAAGTGGCATTTTTCCTGCATTATACCATGAGCAGGAACAGAGAAGTCAAGGAAGAAGGTAGACTGAAGTGAGAGGAAGATCCTGAATTCATGTTTAGTTGGAAGTAACATGGATATATCCAAATGGGAATGACCAGGAGGGAGAGGAGCAGTTCACCAGAGCTTAGGAGAAAGGCCAGGACTGTGACTCTTGATTTGGAAGCCTCCTACCTCTTGGAGCTGAAGCTCTAGAAAGGAATATCACTGAGGAAAGACAGTAGTGAGTGAAAAGGCAAAGTCCAAGGTGTAAGCCTCAGTGAATGATCCCATTTGAAAGGAAGAAGGTGATAGTATGAAGGAGACAGAGAAGGAAGTCTCTAGGGTCTGAACAAGGCAAAAACATATAAAAGGTGGAAGAGAGAACATGGAGAGTGCACATTTACCAAAGGGAGGAGAAGACAATATGGGAAGGGAGAGGAGGGTCAAGGGTCTCAAATATAATTCAGAGGCCAAGGAGAATAGAGTCATCTTCCTGGGTGACTGACTGGTCCTTACTGATCTTGCATTATCTGAAGTGGACCCATTCCACTGGATGATGAGTAGAGGTGTTTGAGGAGAGATAAAATGGTGGGGAGGCATAAGCAGCACATAAAGAATCAGAAAAGAATGTCAGGAAAAGGAAGTGAAGAAAAGCAGATGGTTAGGATACCCTATGGGGATTCTCTGAAAAATGCCCAGCAGTATACGTTCTCCAGGACAAGCTGACTTCAGGGACCTGTGGCTCAAATTGGAATGCTTCTGAAAAAGCATTTGGGAAGAGAGCCCCAGAGCTGTCCTCTGAACAAGTCTGGCTTGCTTCTTCAGAACTGCTCATTTATCTTCTTGCCAAGCACTAAGTAGAATTTCATTTGAGAGAAACAATGCTCAAGCAGATGTGGACTTTCTTAGGTGTACTTTCTTTCTAAGCTACTCTTTAAAATCTGGTCCCCTGTTTTAATGGTCTCTTATTACAGTAGGTACTGATATGTTCTGACCTATTTACTTACTTCAATCTTCAGCCCAAAATAACCTGGATGAAAAACAAAGTTGTTATTGTGGATGACCCAAGGTACAGGATGTTCAGCAACCAAGGGGTCTGTACTCTGGAGATTCGCAAGCCCAGCCCCTATGATGGAGGCACTTACTGCTGCAAAGCGGTCAATGACCTTGGGACTGTGGAGATTGAATGCAAATTGGAGGTGAAAGGTATGACATCGAAGATCTCATGTATAGACTAAAATGAAAGAAAATGATTTGATTATTGCCCTTACTGCAAAATCCAAATTGTTTGCTAAAATGTCTAGGAGTGGCAGGGGAAGAGGAAAGAGAATTCTGGGAGAGAACACATTATTCCATACTGCATTCACTCTGATTTATTTGAGTAGACTTATTTTCATCTCTTGTAGTTCTTGTTAACTAAAGGAATATTAATTTAAGTGGAATGGTAGTATGTGTATGGTACAGTGGGAGTGAATAAAGTTAGTGAGATATGACTTTGGTGATATAATCTATATTAGAAAAAAAGTCTAGTGTAAAAACCCATCTAATGAAACTGCAATTAAGGAATTTGTACTATTTTTAATTAGTTTACTATTTTGTGAAACCTTTAATGTATATATAGTTTGCTAATTTAGTGTTTACTATTGCATATATAGACTATAGCATATCCATATTATAACCAGTTGCCTTTAAAATCTCATTAGAGAATTTCCATTTATAGGTATGCATTACATTTATACTAGTTTTTAGAAGTTTTGCGACTAATGTAAACCAAGAAAACATGTAAGGATTTATGTGTTAGAAAAGTCTCAGAATAACCTGTTATCTTAATCAGTTTTTGTAGTAATTGAGTTTAATTTTTATACTGAAGTTTTTTCTTGACAATCAAAACTTATTTTGGGATACCATGAGAACTCCTACAGATGTCAGAGTCACTGTTATGAGATAATGCGTGACATGATCCAAATGTCTTTTCTCTTTTTCTTGTTATATTTTATTACCTTTCTAGGATAACCAAAATCTTTATTTTTTCTACCTCTCTGTAATGAAATTATGATCCAAAAATCAGAAAGATAACTTTGTAAATATCTATTTAGAAAAAATAGTAAATAAGATACTAATGTAAGAAAGAGGTTTTAGTCCTAAGTCTAGTATAAGTAAAATAAAGATATTTTTTGAAAAAAAAATTTTTATAACTTAAAAAACTGTTTTCTTTTTGCTATGATTTCTGTCCATCCTCAAGTAATACAGTATGGTAGATTCATAACTGAACAAGAGGAATTTTTTTTATTTTTTCTCTCAAATATAAAACAATAATATTCTTAGAAAATGTCAAATGTGACTATTGAGATAGTGTTTACAAGTTTAAATATTATTTTAGCTGTTTACTAGCTCTAAATGCAGTTAACAGTTGCAGATATATCTGGTTTCTCAACTCCTAGCCTTATTATGTTCAAGGTATTGTTGGTACTTACATCTCAATATTCAATATAGAACAACAACAACAAAAGCCCAGTACCAGGTCTGCATGCTTTGAAAATAAACACATGTTGCTATTGATATAAAATGATTATTTCACAATGGTTCACCATTTGGAGTCCTCCATACTAGCAAATAATATTGTACATATGGATGATATATCCTTTATAGTAATTGTATAGTAAGTTGTATAGGGATTGCATTTAATAATACAAGTAATGTACCTTGTATATAAGTTCATAATAAAATATCAACTGTACTGTGTTGGTCAACACGTTGGTCCTAAGAGTAAAGCCAAGATTGTTGATCATCAGATTGTTATCTGATAATAGGTGATTTGAATCAAGTTAAGCTGAGAAAAAAAAAAGGTAAGAATGTCAACTGAGAATAAATAAATACTGGTACAAATATTCTAATTCTACAGTGATATATCAAGGAGTAAATACCCCTGGACAACCAGTCTTCCTGGAGGGGCAGCAACAGGTTTTAAAAGTTCATATCCCACTGGATATTTCTACTTTCTGTTCCATTCCTCTTACATGAAATCGCACTTTGCATGTAAAGCTTGACTTTCTCATTTGCTTTTCTTTGTATTTCTTAGCAGCTCATGGCATACGGTGTTTATGCCATGAACAGGAAGGCCAAATTATTCAAGGATATTAATTAATGTAGGCACTGTGTTTTGTTAGGAAACTAAGTACCATACCACACATCTCCATAAATAAAGCCAGAGAGCTACATTTGAAGATGACCTCATGGTAGATATCAGATTATTAAAACTTGGGACTCAGTGACAGTTCTTTAATTATTTTAGAGAAATATGATCTTCCTTTAAGATAGTTTCCATTATAGTTTCCTTGGATTCATGTTAAAATTCAGAAGACTAACGTTTTTAAATTGTTAGGTGGTAGAAAAGTGTTCTGGACATTTTTTTTGGAGAGAGGACACAATTAAGAATATTTGGAAATCTTTGGATCCAATATTTAGAAATTTTCATAGTTAAGATTTCCGATGAAAAACTTACCAGTAGAGTGTCTGTGATCCATCTATCCTTTGGGCACTTTGGATATTTTCATAGGATCAAAATTATTTCATATATTTATGAACTTGAAAGAAAATTCCAGGCCCTATGACTAAGTGTATTAAGCAGTAAATGAGTCCTATCCTATATGTATAATACACCCCCATTTGGAAGAAAGAGGTCAGTTTTTTGGGCCTGGGTAAGCAACCTGATGTAACTCTAATGATGTAAATCATTAGATGCCTGAATTTACAATTCCTAGAGATAATGTCAGCTTACAAAAGATGACAGAATTAGGGCTCTTTCTTTAAGATTTGGTAGATTAAACATAGAGTCACTTTCTAGTCAAAGTTTGTTTAAGCCTTGTGTTTATTTAGATCATATATAATCAGTTCAGAATACAATATTACAGATACGCTAGTCTAATATACCTACTTGATAATTTTGCCTTGTAGAATTTCAACATATATATATGTACACTAATGCTTTGTCTATTGTCTCTGTTTTTCTTTTGTTGAAAAACACAATATATATATGTTGTAGGTTTTTTTTTTTAAGCTAATGGTTTGGAAGCTCTCAGCATAAATATTCACTGTACAATCAGATTGGCTTTGTCACCTGTTCAGGCAAAGTGGTTGTGCATATTAATAAATGTTTTACATATTAATGATCCTTTTGAAGTGACTGGATCCCTGCCCTTCATTCCATGCGCTTCTATTTTCCTCCATCTTTCACATGACTAAGGATTAATGAAATCACCTCATCGTAATTGTGACTATAATTTCATCCAACAAGCACTCAACTTTGTTTTTAGAACTTTATTAATGCTTACAACTTCTCTCTCTCTCTCTTTCTCTCTCTTTCCCTTAGTCGTAGCACAGTAAGGATTTTTGAATGTATATTACCATCTAAGGTAAGCTTTCATATGGTTTTGGCATATGAAGCTTATGACTATCATAAGCCATACAAAGCCTGTGGAGTATGGCATGATTTTCATTATGTAATCCAATGAAAATAGACTTTTTAAAATCTCTAACTTTGTAGTTTTAATTTGTATTTAAGTCTCTTGAAATTAACAGCTAGTACTTATTCATCACAACAATCTCCTGTTGACATGGAGCAGGTTGCTGAATGCAGTAGAGCATGAATTAAAGCATTTAATGTAGATGAAAATGATACCCAAGCATTCTGAACGCTTTGCATCAGGAATGGACATGTACATAAGTGGCATCATTTCTACCGATATGTGATTTGAATTTTTTTTTTAAAAAAAGGAGAATGACTTTCCCAAATTTGCATTAAATAAGTTTTAAGAATGTTCAAATGGCATGCTGGTTTTGCCTGGACGTGAATTTATTAGTAAGTAGTAAAGCACTTCCTTAAAGGGCCAAAAATTTTTATGGTTTCATGGGTTCTCTTATGAGGGATATTTTTATTTTTTTTTTAAATGTAATTCAGAAACCTGGAAGGTAAGTTTGAAATATTAGTTGGTGTTTCACCTTCAGAAGGTATTGGATGGATTTTACTCTTTTTAAAAAAATCTTCCCAGTTTTTGCACTTTTGACAGGACATAAATAGCCAAAGTTAGAGGAGTGGTCCCTTTTTTCTTCTCCAATGTGCTTGAATAGGAATTCTTTGTACTTAACTAAAAAAAATATTAACAAGGGCACCTGGGTGGCTCAGTCAGTCAGGCATCTGACTCTTGATTTCTGCTCGGGTCATGATCTCAGGGTCATGAGATACAGCCCCACATCCAACTCCGTGCTCAGCGCAGAGTCTGCTTGAGATTCTCTCTTTCTCCCTCTGCCCCCTCCCTCTGCCCATGCTCTAAAATAAATAAATAAAATCTTTTAAAAAAAAAGAACATTAACAAACAGGAAACAGATCTTTCCACCGATTCATAACATGGCTTGCATTTATCTGCCATTCAGTCAGAAGGCTTAAATCATCTGTAGAAGAATCCTAAACCCTCTCCAAGAGCAATAGATACTTTCCAACCAGTCAGGATTTTCAACTAAGATTGAATAATAGCAGGGAACAAAAAACTGCTATGGGTCTGCTGGGAACTTGCTTTCCCTTCTAGTTGCCAAGTGCTTTAAATTTTAAATGTACTGAACCCATAAGATTTCCAAGTAGGGGCTGAATGAATCTTTGTAACTAACTGGAACATAATTAGTCACATTTCTAGGCAGTTAGTCAGGAAGTAGTATTTGAGTAATCTTTCATGTAGACGGTTTTGACTTTGCCTTTTCCTCTCTGTCCCCTCTAGGTGGTCTTTCCTTCTGCAGGCTCCTCTTGCAAGGTGTGCCTCCTAACATAATTGATTCATATTTGCGAGACTTGCAATCAAGCAATCCCGAGGAATACTAAGGGCCTGGGCCCTGTCTCCCTACACGCCACTGCTTTGAAATCTGGTTGCAATGAGAAAGCATTTTCTGTTTTTCTACCAGGCACTCAAGTGTGGTCGTTTTCTTTCCTCCTGATATTGAAGAAAAAAAATGTTTGCACGGATTGCTTAATTAAAAATTGCATACAAAATTTGATTTGAAGTCAGCTTTTTGGTCATTATTGCCTGTGCTTGGTCACTGTACTTTACCAAAAAAAGCAAGCTATACAATTAGCAAAAGCAGTCGTTTTCGTTTAAAATCGTAGGCTGTAAATGCTTTATTTTTTACAAAATAAAAACACATTGTATGGGGTGCCTGGGTGGCTCAGTTGGTTAAGTGACTGCCTTCGACTCAGGTCTTGATCCTGGAGTTCTGGGATGGAGCCCCACGTTGGGCTCCCTGCTCAGTGGGGATTCTCCTTTTCCCTCTGACCCTCCCCGCTTTCATGCTCCCTCTCTCTTATTCTCTCTCTCTCGCTCTCTTGCTCTCAAATAAATAAATAAATGAATAATATATTTTTTTAAAAACTCACACACATATATTGTACAATACAGCACAGTCAGATTCTGAAAACCCATCTTTCTCTTGAAAACCCACTCTTTTCTTAATCTAGGAGATTTTTCTAAACAAAACAGGGCTGTTTATTTCACACAATCCTGCTTAACACCAGTGGATCTGTACCCTCTTTCCCATTTGAATTCACTGCAAGACTTCATAAAGTCTCTCAGGTGAGTTTTCTCAAAGGAAGGGAAAATGTATTCAATAAATGGTACAATAAATTTGAAGTGCTTATGATGAAGTGACAGAGTACTCATTTATGTGTCTGGGGTTGTGTGCTCAGACAGGACTCAGGACAAAAGAGTGGAAGCTGGGGTGCTACCCAACTTGGGCCTGACCTTCATTGGTCTCTGGTGGGGCCTCCTGGCTGAGTGCATCAGGGCTCCTGCCAAAACAGCTAGTCATGGTGACAGAGAGCTACTGCAGACTACAGAGGAATTACAGATTTAGAGTTTGCTGATGGCATTCTTTCCAACTGATGGAGACCGTCAAAATATGGAAGTTGAGAAACATCTGTAGGAGCTCATCATCTTCCTGGTGCCTTCCTGTCACTCTTTATGACTTTCTAGAGAAAGTTCCATTCAGGGAATGGAGTGAAGTGTAAGTAGGTCACCTCACAGCTATTGTTTATTCCCTCACCTCCCCCCATTTCTTTCTTTTGGTCTTTTTTGCTAGGAGTTAAATACATTGTGACCTGCAGACAGGCCCATGGCATTCTGGGACAGCATTTTAAGATATCTGCTCTGCTTCCTTTCCAGATTAGGGCTGGGAAGTTGTGGTGGTCATGCTCCTGGGTTGATGTGGGTTTCATCAAGGGAAGGAATGGGTGATCTAGGTAGTCGTAGTACCTTAGGAACCAGCAAGGGAAAACTCGTGTTCTTATCCAAACTCTGGCCTCTTCTGTTCTGGTGGGTTGGTGATCTTGCCTTACTGGCTTTAAGAATATTGGCTACCATCCCATATGCTCAATAATTGTGAAATAGTAATGTGTGCAACCACAATGTAAATACCCATTTTAATCAGAAAATAATTACACATTATTTTATGTAAAAGAAGTCTGGTATATCTATAAAGTCAAGAAGATCATATCTCTGTGTGCACACCCAATAAATGACTGGCAAAATCAATCAGTATGGCTGCTGGGTCAGAACCCCAGAACCCCAGCAACTAAGTTGGTTGCTTAATTCAAAGCATGGACTGATTTTGCCAAGTAAGGGTCAAGTTTGTTAGGCTTTTTATAAACATTGCCTAAAAGTGACTGTAAAGTATCCCTACAAAATCCTGGTTCTCTAGTCATGACTTATGCTCCAAAAAATATTTTGTACTAGACAATGTTATTTTTCTACATATGATCTCTTATTAAGGGTGCTCTTGCACCACAAAGTTCCAAAAAGAAAGAAAAAGTCTATTTTGAAACTACAAAAAGCCAAAAATGTCAGAAACTGTCATTGCTATTAACTTTCCTACAACTTTGTCCTGATTTTGCTTGAATTCCACTTTTTTTAAGAAAAATTATATGTCAAAGGAATTTACCAAGAATTCTTTTTGGAAACTAAACATTTATAAAACGTCTTAAAGGATCATACTTATTTATTTACTTTAAAAGAAAGCTCAATGAATGCTTCACCTAAATTAATACAGAAATAGAAAAAAAACCCCACTCATTCCAAGAAACATTGGAATGAGGTAATATGTCCTTAGGTACTCATTTTTAATAATTCTGAAACATTCTATTCAGCTCAACAAATGAGTTATTGAATATCTGATGTGTGTATAGCACTATGGTGGATTCACCTAGAACCCAACTATGAATAAGTATCTTCATATCTTCAAGGAGTTTATAAAGCAGAAGACTAGTAAACAAAGGGAAACATAAACAGGGCAGACAGCAGGTATAAGAGAGCACTACAAGGATTTAGAAGTTGGATAATGTAGCTTGTGTTTTGTTACTGTCCATGTATGTATCACACTGGGATGAAGTACAAGACATACCATGTGACTTTATTTTCCTAAATCAAATTAAAATATGAGCTCTCCACTAGCCAGGGAGATTTAGAAGTTCTCTCTGTCCTGTTTGGAGGTCCTACCTCGGGCCCTGGGTCAGTTCTGTGCCTAGAAAATGGAGAGAAGGAAAGTGTCCCCATTTCAGTCCACACTGAGTGTGTACAGCCCACTACAGTCCACTCAAAGACAAGTGACTGTAACTTCCTGGACAAGTGTGGACCTGGGGTCTTTCAACCTCCAAAGTCATAGCTTGACTATTTACCTGCTACTTCTAAGGGTGTTCTTTGTGGGAACACTGGATAGTTCTACCACTTAGTACTAGCATTGATGCTGGGCAAGAGGGACTCTTCTACTTTCAAGTGCCTCAGGTCTGGCCTTCCTCGACCTGTATCTCCCTCCACAGGGCAGGAGAGCCATGAAGCCAAGGGGATGTGCCTACTTGGAACCCCTCCCACACCTCCTTCTTATAGACTGAACCCAAGCTCACTTGTATGGCTTTTCTTGTCATTTTCCCTGAGTTCAAACCGCTCAGCGAGAAAGTTATTACCAATTTATGCACCCTGATGTCCAAGATTTGGCTTAGAGAAACCCGTTTGCCAGGAGGCTGGGGTGTGAGAGCTGTGACTAGAGTTTATGCTTGAGGCTGGGGCATCTGTACATGTATGCCTGGGAACCCTCGTGGTGTGATGCAGGAAGGAGCTCAGATGTAAAAAGCAGGGAGCCCGGAGACTGGCAGTGGGTCACAATATTTTGGCAAGTATCTCTGAAGAATCTGAAAACTCTACAATTCAAACCTGGCCTTCCAAGTCATTATGGACTCAGCTCATGAAGACTGGAAGATACTACTAGTTTATTAACCATCTTTAGCTTGATTTATAACTTATATAAATATTTATGTATATGAGCTATTAAAGTTAGGGGTCAGTGTGCCCTCAACCATCTTTGATTCCTTCTCTGTATCCCATCTAACATCTCTCCCACCCCACCCCAAACTCTTCCCTCTCCTCACTCACCAAACTCCATGTCTGACCCTCCTTTTCCTTCCTCACTCAAGTTTCCTAGAAAAGAATTCTAGAAATACAAGTTTGGCCTCTTTTTCCTGGGAATAGGAAAAGGATCAGGAATAATAATGCCAGTCTTCTTACCAATTCTCGTATGATATTAATTGATTCTAGATTGAACTCTACATTTGTTTTATTTCCTATTTTAGCCAGGCCACTAATCACCATCCTTGTACCAAAGATTCAGGTGGTTGCTACATGTAGATATTTATAAAATCCTTTGTAATTAGCCTTTGATAACTTGGAATGGATGAGAGAAACCACCTAATGGAACAACCAGTTCTCCTGATTCTGAGGTCTGTCATCACCCTCTTAATGTCACCTGATGATCTCTCTCTGTCCCCAAATGCACTGGCCTGAGCAATCTATGACCTAGCTGGATATTTTTCTTCTATCTGGAGTAGATTACTAGGAACAAAATACCACAGAGGCGGCAAGACTGTTAGATACTCCCAGAGGGGTCATTCAGTGTGCCTCGGGGCACTGGCTAACTCAAGTCATAAAAGGAAAAAACATTGTATTTAAGTACACATCCACCATAACTTCTTTCACTCCCAAGCAATAGCTTTAGAAAGCATCTTTTAGTTCTTTGTGGATAGGCACTTACACAGCTATCCACAGGCAAGAAGTTCCCTCCTTTATTACTGTACTCTCCCCTTCATCCTAGTCATAGAACCCAAGAAAACATTTTAACATTATATACACTTATATATTTTATATACATTATATAACATTATATAAACATTATATACCAATTTTAAAATCTTGACTTAAAGTTTTTCAGTTAATGAATGAAATAAATAAATAAATAAATAAATAAATAAGAACTAGGGGTTACCAGCAACACCATGGCAAGGAAAAGAACCATTATTTGGATTTTGTAATGCATCCCTCTTAAATGATTGGGACAAGGGGTAATTGGAAAGCAGCCATGTTGCAAAATAAACCAAAGCTGATTTGAAGTCATGTGGTTATTGGGAAAATTCCAGGCACTAGAGAGCCAAGTAATGTATCCCCTGCAGGCTATGGGATGAAGTGTCATTGGACTGGTCATCTCAGTCCCACTCCTGAGTGTCCACTGGGGGTCATTGTCAATTCAGTTCTCATTTCTGCATTGGGAGGCACCACTGAGCTGGACGCAGGTGGGGTGGTAGTGCAGGTTACCAAGAAGAGGTAGAATATCTCTGCACAGGGTTATTTTTATGTACTTCTTAATAGTTCATAGTTAGGACTCAATAAACATTAGCTAGCAGTTGTAGGAGCTCATTGGTGAGATAAGTTCCATGATTGTCAAGTCCTCACAATGGCACGCATGGACTCTGACCCAAAAGTCTGCCATTAGTAATTCCAATCTCTGAGGAAGTTAAGCAGGAGTGATGGACAGACCAGAAGAAGATGGCAAAAAGGGGCTCAGTGGAGGCCAAGACCAAGAATTAACATCAAACAAGAGGGAAAAAAGGAAGACAGACTTGCACCATATTATTTGTACAGAGGGAAGGGAAGTCAAGAGCAGTGAGATAGAAATGAATCCAGAAATAACCTCATGAGGCAAAAACTAAAGAAAGAGGAAATGGCAGTGAGAAAATCAATAATAATAATAATAATAAAAAACCCAAACAAACAAGAGCACCTAGTTATGTCCTTTAGCGGCATTATCTCGGTCATGATTTCTTAACCTTGTCCCCCACTGCCCTATTCTTCTTTGCAGAAGAAAGGAAAACCTTGGACAGAACAAGAGAGTGTAGCCTGAAGCTACAACCACAACCCCTGGTATGCTTACACATTGAAGTTCATCCACATGTTGCATTCTTCTCTGTAATATAGGAGTTAAAGAAAACATTTTTTTCTTCCCAGATCTTCCAATAGATGTTGCTCTAGGCATACTGTCAGGGAGCTAAAGTTCTCTCAATTTGGGAAGGACTGTATAATCTTAGAAAAGCCTCATTAACAATCAACAGCTTCATCAGGGACCAACAAGTAGATTTCAATTCCACTGAAGAGAGTACTATGTAATGAGTTTTAAATAAATAAATACATATAATATAAAATTAGAAATACAGGATGTGAGGGCGATCGGGCTGCAACATCTGTCACCCCATTGATTGCCAGGGTTGACTTGGGTGATCTGGCTGGCTAGGCGGGTGTCCCCTTCCTCCCTAACCATTCCACGTGCGTCCCTCCTGAAGCTGTGTACTCTGTCGAAGAGGACAACCTTCCCCAATAGAGGAGAGGACCGTTCTTCGGTCAAGGGTATGCCAGTAGCTACACTCCCCTGCTAGAACCTCCAAACAAGCTCTCAAGGTCCATTTGTAGGCGAACATAGGGTAGTCAAGCTTCCAAGACTCTAGATACATCCAAATAAGGTGCTGCACATGGCAGTCTGCCTTTCTTAAAAAAAAAAAATCAGAAATATAAAATAAGATACTAAATCTTATGCACCTATCTATCTATCCATCTATCGATCGATCTCTTCTTTGCCCTGGAAAGAATAGCTCTTTTTTTTTTTTTAAGATTTTATTTATTTATTTGACACACACAGAGAGAAGAAGAAAGCACAAGCAGGAGGAGGGGCAGGCAGAGGGAGAAGCAGGCTCCCCACTGAGCAAGGAGCCCAATGTGGGGCTCCATTCCAGGACTCTAGGATCATGACCTGAGCTGAAGGCACATGCTTAACCAACTGAGCCACCCAGGTGCCCCAGGAAACAATAGCTCTAAGCAAGTCAGCCAAACTGGTCTTTCTTGACCTTCAACTGCCCTGAGTGTTTTCTCTGTTTGTTCTGTCCAGCCCCATTACACTTGGTGCTCAAGGGGCTTCTTCAGAGCAGCGCATCCACCCAAGCCTTCTAAGACGAGATGTTTCAGTCCCTCCTCATCCAACATGTGGGGTCTTGTGACCAGCAGCATGGGCATCATCTGGGAGTTTGTTAGGAAAGAAAACTCTCAACACCATTCACTCTCCACATCCCCTCACACAGAACCTGCATTGTAACAGGATCTCCAGCTGAGTCCTGCATCTGTCCATGTTGGAGAGGTACAGCTCCAACCTTCTTACTAGTTCCTTTCATGCATCTTTATTTGGCATCATTCCCTCTCACCTGCCTAAAGGAAAGGCATTCTGATAAAAGTGTCCCTCCTAAGGTATTCCTGAAAATAACCTAATTTAATACTGAAATGTGACCCAACCCCAGCATATAAAATCAATGCACAGAAATTGCATTTCTATATACTACCAAGACAGAAGAGAAATTAAAGAGTCGACCCCATTTAAAATCACACCCAAAACCATAAGATGCCTACGGATAAACCTAACCAAAGAGGCAAAGGATCTGCACTCAGAAAACTATAGAACACTCATGAAAGAAATTGAGGAAGACACAGAGAAACTGAAAAATTTTCCATGCTCATGGGTTGGGAGAATAAATGTTGTGAAAATGTCTATGTTACCTAAAGCAATCTATACATCCGATACAATCCCTAATAAAATACCATCGACATTTTTCACAGAGCTGGAACAAATAATCCTAAAATTTGTATGGAACCAGAAAAGACCCCAAATAGCCAGAGGAATGTTGAAAAAGAAAAGCAAAGCTGGTGGCATCACAATTCTGGACTTCAAGCTCTATTACGAAGCTATAGTCATCAAGACAGTGTGGTACTGGCACAAAAACAGACACATAGATCAATGGGACAGAATAGAGAACCTGGAAATGGGCCCTCAACTCAATGGGCCCTCAACCCAACTAATCTTTGACAAAGCAGGAAAGAATGTCCAGTGGAAAAAAGACAGTCTCTTCAATAACGTATTGAGAAAATTGGACAGCCACATGCAGAAAAATGAAACTGGACCATTTCCTTACACCACACACAAAAATAGACTCTAAATGGATGAAAGACCTAAATGTGAGATAGGAATCCATCAAAATCCTAGAGAACATAGGCAACAACCTCTGTGACCTTGGCCGCAGCAACTTCTTGCTAGACACATCTCCAAAGGCAAGGAAAACAAAGACAAAAATGAAATATTGGGACTTCATCAAGATAAAAAAGCTTCTGCATAGCAAAGGAAACAGTTGACAAAACTGAAAGACAATCGACAGAAAGGGAGAAGATATTTGCAAATGACATATCAGATAAAGATCTAGTATCCAAAATCTAGAAAGATCTTATCAGACTTAATATCCGAAGAACAAATAATCCAATTAAGAAATGGACAGAAGACATGAATAGACATTTCTCCAAAGAAGACATATGAATGGCCAACAGACACATGATGCTCCACATCACTTGGCATCAGGGAAATACAAATCAAAAGAACAATGAGATACCACCTCACACCAGTCAGTATGGCTAAAACTAACAAGCCAGGAAACAACAGATGTTGGCAAGGACGGAGAGAAAGGGGAACCTTCCTACATTGTTGGTGGAAATGCAAGCTGTTGCAGCCACGCTGGAAAACAGTATGGAAGTTCCTCAGAAAGTTGAAAATAGAGCTACCGTATGACCCAGCAATTGCACTACTGGGCATATACCCCAAAGATACAAAATGTAATGATCTGTTTATAGACAGCAATGTCCACAACAGCCAAACTGAAAAGAGCCCAGTTGTCCATGGACAGATGAATGGATAAGGAAGATGTGGTGTAATACACAATGGAATACTATGCAGCCATCAAAAAAAATGAAATCTTGCCATTTGCAATGACATGGATGAAACCAGAGGGCATTATGCCAAGTGAAATAAGGATCATAAGGGAAGAGAGGAAAAAAATAAAACAAGACGAAATCAGAGAGAGAGAGACAAACAAATAAGAGACTCTTAATCATAGGAAACAAACTGAGGGTTGCTGGAGGGGAGGAGAGTGTAGGGATGAGGTAACTGGGTGATAAATATTAGGAGCCCACGTGATGTAATGAGCACTGGGTATCATATAAGACTGATGAGTCACTGGGATGCCTGGGTGGCTCAGTCTGCTAACCATCTGCCTTTGGCTCAGGTCATGATCCCAGGGACATAAGATCAAGTCCCACATTGGGCTCCTTACCAGGTGAAGGACCTGCTTCTCCCTCTCCCTCTGAGTGTGCATGCCCTCTCTATTTCTCTCAAATAAATAAATAAAATCTTAAAAAAAAAAAAAAAACCTGATGAATCACTGACCTCCATCTCTGAAACCAGTAACACATTATATGTTAATTAAGTGAATTAAAATTTAAAAAATGGGAAAATGTTATAGAAGTTAAATAATAACAATTGTTAACATTTATTCAGTGCCTACCATGCTGAGTACTGTGCTAATTGCTTTCTAAGCATTATGTCATTTAATCCTCACATAATATCATGAGAAGGTATTGTTTATAAGAAAATTAAATCACAAATACAATTACATATAAATAAAATCTGACCGCTTAAAAAAAAAAAATGAAATGTGACCTAATCTGTTACTCCTAAAAGCCCTAACCCGAACAACAGAATAACTCTTGGGATTTCAGGCCCCCTAGACTGCTGAAGAAGGAATTTTTGAGGAAGGGTATTCCCTCTCACGCTCTTCAAATCATACTGTACAAAAAATTGTAAAGCAGAAGGATGAGAACTCAGAAAAGGATAATAAATAAAAAAGGTTAAAGGCTACAAAAAAGAGTGCTAAGAACTGTCTCTGAGGGAAATCAATTTCCTTAATCCTAAACTGCTTTCGCAATTTCAGATAAAAAGCACAATTACAACTTCTCAGAGACCGTATTGTGAAATTTTATTTCTTTTCTTGTCCAGGAAATCAAACATTTGTAAAAGAGGAGAGCAAATGTTTTTGGCAATCTATTAGTAAACACTGCATGTCTACTCATGCATTTTGTAAGGTATCATAGTTCTATAAATTTGTAGACTTTATAGTCTCAAAGTACAAAACTATAAAAACATAAATTAGATCAAAGGAAGTAAATGAAAAAAGATGAGTCTTCATACTGCAAAATCATTCTAATCTTTAGAAATATTCCAGCCTATGAGTCTAAACCTCTAAACACAGAGAGAGCTTGACTCCTTAAATGATAACATTCTGCTACACCAAAAATCTAGTGAGTAGATTCCTTGATTTCAACCCATGCATTTTTCCAAACCAATAAAAGTCAGTGGCTTTTTGAAGCAGTTATATCACAACAGATGCACCTAATCTGTGAGGCTACTGTTGTTATATTTCATGGGAAGTCAGCTGAGATGTTGAGGATGCTGAAGAAGGAGTTTTGCAATGTGAGTGAAAGTGACACACACAAAGAGAACCAGTGGTAAACCAAGGTATCCTTTCTCTTTGGGGAAAGAAATTCAATCCAGCTAAACATTTCTATGGGCCTTGGGGCACCTGGGTTGCTCAGTGGGTTGGGCATCTGCCTTCGGCCCAGGTCATGATCTCAGGGTCCTGGGATTGAGCCCCGAATCAGGTCCTCTGCTCGGCAGGGAGCCTGCTTCCCCTTCTCTCTCCACCTGCCTCTCTGCCTACTTATGGTCTCTCTCTCTCTCTCTCTCTGTCAAATAAATAAATAAAATCTTAAATAAGAGTAATAATAAAAAAAATTTATGGGCCTATTGTACTATGAATATATGAAGATGTTACCATTGGGGTAGGTTGGTTGAAGAGTACAAGAGATCTCTCTGTATTATTTTTGCAACTTTCTGGCCCTATAATTATTTCAAAATTAAAATTTTTTAGAAGTATGGATGGATGTCTACTGAGTGCCAAGCACTGAGGAATGCACTCAGTGCAGGGCTGTGGTCTTGGTACTCTAGAAGCTGGGTGAGAGGCAGATTGGTACATAAGTAAGTGACCAAAGACAGATTGGAATACAGGTACAAAGTCTCTGGTTGTGTGGAAGCAGGAGAGGTCAAACTGGAAGAATGTGAAAGGTCATCTCAGAGAAGGTGGAATTTAAGCCGAGCCTGGACAAATGAGCAATGCTTTAGAGGTAATGAGAGATGGAGGCTACTTCCCTAGCCCAGAGAGCAAATCAGGGCGTGAGAAAGTGCTGAGTGTGTTTGGGAACAGCTAATGGATGCTGGAGCATGGGATGCAGAGAGGGGATTGAGGGAAGAAGACACATTTGGGAGGTAAAACTGGAAAAATAGATTCAGCCTTCAAATACCAAGCAAGGGAGGTTGGACTTTACCAAAAGCATCTAAACAGGGGAATTCATCACCAGCTTTAGTATTTAAGTAAAACAATTTTTTACATAATATTTAGAATGGCACAAAATCTACAGAAACTGGACTGTTCGATATTGACAAAGATTCCTAAGTCCAATATTTATTTGATTTTTTTATTTTTTGTATATGTTTATTTATTTATTGGTTTCAAGAGTAGAATTTAGTGATTTATCCCTTACAGACAACACCCAGTTCTCAACACAAGGGTCTTTCTTAATGTCTATCACCCATTTAGCCCATCCCCCACCCACTTCCCCTCCAGTAACCCTCAGTTTGTTCTCTATAGTTAATGGTCTCTTATGGTTTGCTTCCCTCTCTCTTTTTTGTTTTCCCTTCCCTCTCTCTTTTTGTTCATTCATCTGTTTTGTTTCTTAGATTCCACATATATTTGAAATCATATGGTATTTGTCTTTCTCTGACAGTAAGTCCAATATTTAATATACATAATTTATTAGGTGGCATTTAGCAACGCTTAGGAGTATAGGGTCTAGAATCAGCTATGTGGTCTTGAGTCCCAACTTCATCACTTTTCTAGTTGTGCAGTCCTAGCAAGTTATTGAACCTCACTGGGCTCCAGTGAAAGAATCTGCAAAATGAGGAAATAATTATATCTACTTCACAGGATTTCTGTGAATATTAAATGAAATTACTCCTCATTCTTACAATAGTGCCTCATTGGAGCTCATCAATGTAAGCTACCATGTTAGTTCAAGAAAAGGAAAATTTGTGTACGTCAATCACTATGTAATAAACCATGATAATCGAAGGGAGCCATGATGAAAGAGATAAAATAATAGGAAATCGCTAATCTACTTTCCTTTGACACTAGATAGGTAGGCCTTAATATGTCTTGAATTCATTTGAAATTTCCAAAAATCTGCTAAAAAACAAAACAGAACAAAAACAAAAAACAACAAAAAAAAAACGGGGAAATCAGCTTAGGAGCATGAGTGTTAAAAATGGGCTTTTAGATGATGTGGATGGAACTAGAGGGTATTATGCTTAGCAAAATAAGTCAGTTGGAGAAAGACAACTATCATATGATCTCCCTGATATGAGGAAGTGGAGATGCAACGTGTGGGGTTTGGGGGGTAGGAAAAGAATAAATGAAACAAGATGGGATTGGGATAAGAGACTCTTAATGTCACAAAACAAAGTGAGGGTGGGGGGGGAGGGGTAGGGAGAGGGTGGTGGGGTTATGGACATTGGGGAGGGTATGTGCTATGGTGAGTACTGCGAAGTGTGTAAACCTGGCGATTCACAGACCTGTACCCCTGGGGCTAATAATACATTATATGTTTATAAAAAAAATTTAAATTATTTTAAAAACGTGCTTTTAATTTTTTAATTTTTTTATTACTTTTACTTTTTAATTATAAAATATTCCAGGGGTGCGAGGGTGGCTCAGTCAGTTAAGTATCTACCTTCAGCTCAGGTCATGATCCCAGAGTCCTGAGATAGAGCCCCCCAACAGGCTCCCTGCTCAGCAGAGGGCCTGCTTCTCCCTCTCCCATTGCTGCTGCCCCAGCCTGTGTGCTCTCTCTCTCTCACTCTCACTCTCATAAAGAAATAAATAAAATCTTAAAAATAAATAATAAAATATCCCTATTTGCAAAAGAAAATGATTATATATATATAGCATAAAGAATAAAATGAAAACCATGCTGTTACTACCTAGTTTAAATATTGTGGCAGAGATAGCAAGAAGGCCCTCCAATATCCATTTTCCCACTTTACAGTACTAATAGAAATCATTTAGCAGGGCAAATCGTTGCCCAGCTAAAAACTGCATTTCCAGCCTTTTTGCAGCTATGCACAGTCATGTGACCAGGTTCTGGCCAATAGGATGAGAGCAGAAGGTGTACACTTTAGACCTTGCCCCAGTGAGGAAATGAATGCAGCAGTGCCTTCTCTTTTTTCCCATTCCAACTGATTAGAACTTGTGGTTAGCCATTTTTGACCACAAGGGCAAGGGTCAACATCTTAATGATGGCAGACTAAGAAAATAGAAAAATCTGTGTCCCTGGCATTTTGGCATTGCCACGGCAGCCCAGAATTGCCTGACACCAGGTGAGACAAAAATACACTTACATCATATTTAGGCTGTGTGGTTTTGTATCCTAATATAATTATCAATACTTTGGAAGCAATTTGTGTGCACTTCTACAATCCCATTTCTGGAATTGTATGTGTCATTTATTTCCTTTTCTTCATGGCTTTGTCACACATGATCACATATGTACATACTCCTAAATGCAAAGTCATGCATGTTTTCAACCTTTGTATGAGTAAAATCATACTGTGTGCATTTTTTCTATAACCTTTTTTCCCTCTGTCAACATTATACTTATGCAATCCATCCATGTAATAAGTGTAGCTATGGTTTATCAATTTTCTACTGCTATATTAAACTTTCTGTGTAATATTAAATTATATGAAAATACCTCAGGGTATCCATTCAGCATTATTGGCCATTTAGGATATTTATAGTTGTTGATTATTGTACAAAGATGCTGTGAATATTCTTACACCTGTCTCCTAGGACACATGTGCAACAATTTCTCCAGGATATGCTCCTGGATCAGAATTGTGGTGTTAGAGTACGTGCATCTTCAACTTTACCAGATAATGCCAGATTGTTTTTCCAAATGGTTGTCCCATCTATTCCTCCTTGCTAACACTTGCACTCAGGTAGGCCACATGATTAAGTTCTGGCCAGTGGGATGTATGTAGAAGTGTCATTTGGGAATTCTAGAAAAGCACCTTACTTTGGGGCTCAGCTGAGTGGTATCCAACTTTTTTTTTCACCCTCTTTCTCTTTGCTGCTACTTGGAGTGCAAATAGAATGGCTGGAGCCCCAGCAGCCATTCAGAACCAACAGATCACCTACTTTATAGGTATAAGTCAGAGACAGGATATTGGAGCTGAAGACAAAAGAGCCTGACTTCCTAGTGATCATGAACCACCAAAATTCTAGACTTATGCAAGAAAAAAAAAAAATTATTCTGTTTAAGTCATCAGATTTGGGGAATTTTTGTTACAGGTATCTGAATGTAAGCCCAGTTGAGTGTTTTTGTTTCTCTCTGATTTTTAGGAATTCTTTATATAATCTGGGTACTAGTCAATGTGGATTTTATTTGAGGGAAATGCCTTTTCCTGGCTTGTGGCTTGTCTTTTCATTCCCCTTTGATGTTTTGATGTATACTAAAAATTAATTGTAATGTCGTTAAATTTATTGTGGAAAAGGATTTCTCCTTAGATTATTTATGGCATTGATAAATTAAAAAACCGATGTCCCCAAGTTTATTGTACATAAAACCAGCATAGTTAAAAGTGGATCTGTCATTCTGATTCCTTTCCTGCATTTTTCAGCACCATTTTTTTTTTCACGTTAAAGATTAGGAGATGTATATTCAATGGATGGTTAGGTCTGTAGGAACCTTCATGTTGCTCTAAGGAAGGGATTGCCAAACTCTTTCCTGTGACGGCCCAGATTGTAAATATTCCAGTGTTTGCAAGCCAATGTCTGTCACAACCACTGAACTCTGCTTTTGGAGTGATAAAATAGTGTAAACAATATGTGAGGCATAAGCATGGCTTTATCCAGGGCAGTGAAGTTTGAATTTCATATCATTTCACATCAAAAAAATTTTTTTCATTTTTTTTTAGCCATTTTTCAGTCACTTAGCTCGTAGGCTATACTAAAACAGGCGGTGGGCTGGGCAGTAGTTTGCTGACTCCTCTCAGGGTGTTGTAATGAATCCTGCGAGACAAACTGCATCTGCTGAGAGTCGTTGCTTAACACACTATCTCCAAAGCCGTTTCTGAGCTTGTTCTATGCCTTAGAAAGCTGTATAAAGATCAGGACCAGGAAGTGAAAAAAAGGCAAGTGGCAGTCTTATCTCAGGCTGTGAAATATGTTTATGACAAGATGTCCCCTGCCTAAATGGGTGCATTGTGAGGTAAGGGGCTGCTGAACTACCATTGTGTGGCAAGTGTGCTTAGTCCACTCTGCAGTGGGAGCACATTGCCTGGATCCATGTCCTCTATTCCCAGAGAAAGCTGCGTGTAAAACTATCCAGTTACTGGTATTGGATTCTCCGGGGGGGGGGGGGGGGGGGGAGTTGGGGGGAGCATTTGGGTTTCAGCCATTCAGTCCCCTTTTCACCAAATGTTTCAAAGTCCTGGTTTTTCTTTTCAACACCTTGGTCTCTGAACCCTGAACCTTGAACCCCCAGGGAGCGTTCTATAGAGCTAATTAATGGCAGGGACCCTATCCTCAGGGTTCGAAGGAGAATTGTTTTTGTTGTGTGTTTATCAAGAAGGACCTCTTTTTGGGCAGACAGATGGAGTCATTAGGCCAGTGACCCAAGACGTGCAAAAATCATGTTCTCACAAAACCCCCTCCCCCTCCTCCCAGACTCCGCAGGCAGCGGCATCCTGCAGCGGTTAGCCAAAGGCCATAGATACCCACACTAGGAGAACAGAGCTGTGCACAAGACCACACGTTGGAGGAAGCAGCCTCTAACTGCCCAGCCTGGGCACGGGAGCGCGGCCAGACGTTCCTGGAGAAGAATGGAACCTCTGGAGGCAGGTGCATCAGCCAGCCCCTTGGGGAAGTCAGGTCCCTGGCACGTCCACCAGAAAGTTACTGTCTGCAGGAGCCTAGTGGTAACCTGGCGGCTTGCGAGTACCGGCCCAACCCTCCCAGACACCTCTCCGTACTCTCCCCAACCCCTCCCCTAAGTTCTCCTCCTCGGAGGCCCCGCCCACCCCCGGCGGTCGCACCCGCGGCCCGGCCGCTCTGGGGGCAGGGGCCCCGGGACCTGGGGCAGCCCGACCTGACCTCGACCTCGCCCGAGCCGGCCCGACCGTCTAGTTCCACCCGGTCAGCGCAGGCTGGGGCCCGCGGGCCCCTCCCTCCACCTTCCCCCCGCCCTGGCGCCCGGCACGGGCCGCGCTCCCTCGCAGCGGCGGGGCCCGCAGGCGGCCATGGCGGCGGGCGCCGGGGACAGGCCGGCGCCGCGCTGGCTGAAGGCGCTGGCCGAGCCGCTGAGCGCGGCGCAGCTGCGGCGGCTGGAGGAGCACCGCTACAGCGCGGCTGGCGTCTCGCTGCTCGAGCCGCCGCTGCAGATCTACTGGACCTGGCTGCTCCAGTGGATCCCACTGTGGATGGCCCCCAACTCCATCACCCTCCTGGGCCTGGCCATCAACCTGCTAACCACCCTCCTGCTCATCTCCTACTGCCCCACGGCCACCGAGGAGGTAGGGCCCGCCTTCCGCTCGCGGCCCGCGCGGGGCGCCTCGGCCGCGGAGGAGGGACCCCCAACTGCTGTCCCGGGAACCCCGCGTTCCCAATACCAGCCCCGCCCCAATGCGCAGCTGTTCCGCCGCTGGAGGCGCCCGGGGAGCGGGGAGAGCCTCGCGCGGATGACCCTCCCGGGGCGGGGTGAGGGGCAGACACAGCCACTGCCCCGCGCCGCGTCCGCCCCGAGACTCCCCCGGGCCGCCTGGAGGCTGTCACGCAGCTACCTCAGGTCCGCGTCTACCCCAAGCCTTCCAGGGCGGCAGAGGGGTTGTCAAGGTCACTGCCTCTGCCCGGTCCACTCCAGCGTCCCCCGGCCACTGAGAGCCGGGGGCCTGTCTGCCCGGCCTCCACCCGGGTCTGGCGCGGAGCCGTGGGATGGATAAGCCGTCGGTTACTTTGCACACCCGGAGGGACTGAACGCCCCCATCTCCCGCCGGCCGGGCACCGCGGCCTGCGGTCGGGTTGGCCAAGCCCGAGTTACCCTTTGGACACTTTTATAACCGTTTCTCAAGGTTGTGCTAGTGATCTGAAATTACTGGTAGCCCTGATCAAAGATAAGTTACTTCCAAGAGATAACTTCCTCTTTGCTTCATTGACATGCAAAACAAACTAAAGTATTAGCAAGGAGATTATCCTTACTATCGCGACCCAGGGATCCCGAAAGCCGACGGATTTTAGCTGTGCTTATTTGACCTGTGTCGGAAATGAGAGTAAATAACTTCAGCTTCGGACAACTGTTACTCAGAAGCACCGCACCGGTGGGCTCAGTGGGGACAGGATTGGAGGCAGAGGAGGTTCACTAGCATTTTTAGCTTTAATGTGGAGTACATGGGATAAATAACTCATTGCACATTCTGTGACACTGCTTTCTTTGCCCTCCAAATAGTGAAATCCATTTTATGATCATATTTGAGTATAGGTTCTGTGGGGATCTAATTCAAATTAAGGTTGGATAGCAGAATACAATGGAAATATTTTAGGCCTTCCATGCTTGGCGTCCATTTTAAAAAATATTTAATGGAGCCTACGTTTTAAAACCTATCTTGCCAGTCGATGCTTATGTTTATTACATATGAGTTCTTGGTAGATGTTTGCATTGTTATTCATTTCCATCTTGTTTGCAAAAAGTAAGTTTCTTTCGTTTTTGTTTTTTGCAGCCCGTTTGCAGAATTTCCTCAAGGCCTAGAGGTGGTTGTGCTAGAATGGAGGAGCTCTGGGTTTAGAAGTGCAAGGCTTGGGTTCCCATGGGGCTCCACCACACCATGGAGAGACCTGCTGGTCAGTTTTCCCATGTGTGAAATAGAAAATCATGCCTGCAGAACCAATTTCACAAGGATGCAGCGAGGATCAAATACCATATTACCTGAAGATAAATGTAGAAAGTGGCAATTTGCCCAACAAATTTAAAATATTACTCAACACATTAAAAATACCACTTTTAATAAAAATGTCCTGACAACGTACAAAAAAAATTTAGTCTTTATTGGGCTTGAATTTGGCTAACAGCATTTGGGCGCTTCTGATACTTGCCATGTGAATGTGTCGATATTATTTCAGAACCATTTGTTGAGCACTTAGAAAAACCAGGGCATACGAACAAGTCCAGGAGGTGCTGTGTAGGAGTGTTAAGTGGGTCCTGATGGAAGAGGTGAAATTATGATTAATAGTTAGGCTCAGCCTAATTTAAAAAAAAAAAAAAAGTTTGGGGAGTTGGGAATCTCAGACACACAAAAACGTGGGAAAAATCAGAATGGCCCCCAAAGAGTTAAAATAATAAGATGAAACAGAAAAGTTTCTGAAATGTATGATATCAGATACATATCATACATATACACTTGCTGCACTTGCTTCTAAGTGGCTGCAGCTGTGAGGGGACAGGATTCACATTGCAGGTTTGATAAAATCCCAGTAATCGCAGGAAAGAAGTAATGATAGTTCAAGATGCTTTGCTTTCAGGTCACAGAGCTAGTAAATGACAGGACCTGATGACAGGATTCAGATCTAAGTCGATCGGACCCCAAAGCCTATGTATATATTTTCAACGCATCACCACCTTCTGGTCCAGAGTTTCTGCCTTTGTCTATGTTGTATGCAGGAAAAATTCCTTGTGTTTTATATAAGATTTAATCAGGTATGTAAAGTGCTTTCACATCCATTGTTGCCTTTGTGTTTTATATCTACCCAAGGAGGCTGGCAAGTTTTTTCCCTTCCTAGAATGGCCTTTCCACCATTTTAGTATTTCTTCTATCCATCCATCTTGAAGTAATAGTAATACATATGTTTTTATTAAGAGGAAATTGAGGTCTGGAGGGTTAAGCGATTTTTAACCTGGATTAGAATGTGTTTTCTGGTTCTTAGACTTAAGAACTCAGTGCTTTTCAAACTTGACAGATTGCTTCCAGAAAGAGGAAAAATATGTAAGGTTTTTGGATTTAGATGTTTAGGCTTCTGTACCCATATAGGATGACATGTAAGCAATGCTGACTATATATCTATATTAATAATAACACTTGATCTATTTTTTTAACTACTGTTTTAACTTCTAGGACATAAATGGGGATGAAGGGAACTTAATAGAAAAAAATTAAATGATTTATATTAAGTTCTACAGTGGGTGTTCCTTTTTCTTCTTTTTTTCTACAATGGTTTTTTTTTTTTTTAAGATTTTATTTATTTATTTGACAGACAGAGATCACAAGTAGGCAGAGAGGAGGAAGCAGGCTCCCTGTGGAGCAGAGAGCCCGATGCGGGGCTCCATCCCAGGACCCTGAGATCATGACCTGAGCAGAGGGCAGCGGCTTACTCCACTGAGCCACCCAGGCGCCCCTACAATGGTGTTTTGAACTGCGTGTCATGCTGCCGTTTTTGCTAAGGAACTTTTCACTCCAGCCAAACTGAACTACCTGCTATATAGCAAGGATTTCTTTTTGTCCCTCTCTTTTCTCCTTCTCCTTCTTTCCTCCTGTCCTGCTTCCATCTCTCAATGCCCAGTTCTAACATGACTGCCTTGTAAAATTTTTCTTCCTTCTCCAGAGTCTGTCCTCTAAAACTCCAGTAAAAATAACAGTATCAATGAACATTTACTGGTATTAACTGTGTACCAGGCATTATTTGAAGGTGCTTTAGCCTGTTGTCTCAAATAATCCTCTAAACAACTTTATGAAGTGATAGTATTATTATCCCCATTTTATAGATTAGCAAACTGAAGAGAAATTAACCTCTTCAGGGTGGGTAGCTTTAACTGGAGACCAGGATTCCAAGCCAGAACGCTATGCTTCAGCCTTGGGGCTTTGTAGGTCTCCTGGGGAACTTCTCCATTTTATTTTGGTTATGTGTGTCCTTACTGAGCAGGACAGTCTACCAACTTTTAAGATCAAAGAAAGATCGCCTATTTGTACAATCTGTACTGCACAGCACTTTGCATAACACAGAGGCTTAGTAAATATTCACTAAATTATTGTCTGCATGAATGAAATGGCATCTTGGAAGATGATGTTTTTCCACCCTGATTAGTTTAAGCTGGTCTTGGATTAAATAAGTATCAGTTGTTTGGCCTGGGGATTTTTTTTTTTTTTAAGATTTTATTTATTTGACAGACAGAGATCACAAGTAGGCAGAGAGAGAGGAGGAAGCAGGCTCCCTGCTGAGCAGAGAGCCCAGTGTGGGGCTGGATCCCAGGACCCTGAGATCATGATCTGAGCTAAAGGCAGAGGCTTTAACCCACCGAGCCACCCAGACGCCCCTGGCCTGGGGATTTTAACGAGAGAAAGCAAGAGTTAGGGCTACTAGAGAAAAGTGGAACTGAATTGTCCCACTCCTCACCTGGATGAAGCAGTTCTATCTGAATGTTACTCTGTATGGAGTCCTTGACCGCCCCCCCCACCCCATTACTTGCTGCCTAATCCTGAAATAGAATCACAGACTTAAACAGTCTGAAGCTTAGTTAATGCAATTCCTAAATTTGTATTTAAGAAAACTCAGTGATTCGGATCTAATTCTTTAGGCTCCAGGCTAATTCATTGATTAGAGCAAATAAATGCCTAGTATAGAGTCAGGTCAGAGGGCATTAATATATTTATTTTGTTAATGATGATGATCGCTTCTCGGCCTTTTGGCTAAGATCAAGTGTATTTTGTTAATGATGATAGAAAGTTGTACCAAAAAGGACGTTTTTCTGAGGAAGTCAGAAAGACCTTAAGAAATTGTTTGTTCCCTGTCAAAATGATTCAGATTATAGTTGCCTTTGCACTATAAAGTAAAGGGTTATTTGTTGGGGAATAATAAGAAAAGACAACAATCTTTAGATTCCTACTCAGATTGTTCTCCTTGGGTTTGGTTTCTTCAAGATATTGTATTTTCTTTCTTTCTTTTTTTTTTTTTTTTTTTAAGATTTATTTATATATTTATTTGACAGACAGAGATCACAAATAGTCAGAAAGGCAGGCAGAGAGAGAGGAGGAAGCAGGCTCCCTGCGGAACAGAGAGCCCGATTCGGGGTGATCCCAGGACTCTGGGATCATGACCTGAGCTGAAGGCAGAGGCTTTAACCCACCGAGCCACCCAGGCGCCCCTGTATTTCCTTTTTTATTACCTATCTCCATCTTTTTTTCCTTTTAACCAGATCAGTAACTTATCAGGCATCATTTATTAAGGCAGGACTCTTGTTAGGGAGTGGTCTGTCTTAATAAAACAAAATATAAACTCCAGCTGCTTTGCGGAGGTGGAAATTTGAGAAAGTGGGGCAGGGAAGGGACTAAAATGAGGCAAGCAGTCACTTAGGCCTCGGGACTTAAGGAGGCACCCGAAGGACCCTGACCCTGAGGATAAATACAGCCTCAATTTCTGTATGAACCCCGGGTGGCTCACTGGCCTCACCGTATTCCCAGCCTTGGCTGGAAGGAGCTTCTGCAGGTAATTGCTTTGGGGCTTGATCTTTGATTCCTATGGTTTTCCTATACTTTATTGTATAAGCTATTCCTCCTTAGACTTTTGACCTAGGCCTAGGCTCTGACCACTTGGGTTTTGCAACATTAAAGAGAACAGCTGTGAAAGCACCCAGTACAGTTGCTGCCAATGGTCCATCTGGCCCAGGGACTCTCTTCATACCTCTCTGCCTTCCTGCTTCCCTGAGCACAGTGAGAGATGGGCGTTTTCAATAAGAACTCTAGTGAGTACTAAAGGTTTAAAAAAAAGGGGGGGGGAAGGACTATTCCCGAAAATATAAAAAGAAAGCAAGCTACCTTTCAGAGTACAGATTTCTAAAGTCAGGAGAGAGCCCACCTGGGCCTGAATTGCTGGTCAGACTGCATTTCTATAAAATGCCTGCTTATAACCTGCTTCATTTCCTGAAAATGCGTTTGCTCTTCTCAAAAGCTGGCGGGTAACCAGCCTTGAAGCCTGAAGGTCTGAGTTGAAACCAGTGTATCCCCAGGCCCTTTCCTGATTGGAGACTGAGAATGATCTTACCCTGCCGGACCACGCGCGCGCTACACTGGGAGACTTTCAGGCCTCTGGTGGGGCCCTCCCTCTGTAAACAAGGAAGTGCCCCTTCGGCGACAGGCGCCTAGTCAACAACTCTTAATCATACCACAGGGCTAGACCAGTGTCAGATTCGTGGTCTGTTCAGCCATGAATTTTCTTTTAAAAGTCCACTTTTTAAACCACATAGCATTACATTTTTTCACATAGGCATGATCCGTCTTCTAATTTTCTTTCTTCCTACCTCTTATAAATGCACTTTCAGTTTTTATGGAGAGAGAAGTCAATTGCTGTTTGGATAATTAAGTCTCCCTGTTAGCAGCTGACCCAACTGTTACTGGTTATATAATACTTTTTGCATGTGTGTCAACTCATACCGAAGGCCATTTAAAGCAAAGAGATAATTTTTTTTTAAGTATAACAATTTATATAAATAGGCATTATATAGTTCTAGTATTTCCTATATTTTAATTTGGGAAGATTTCTACTTTTGTGTATAACTTATATAGACTATTTTTTATTTACTATTTTTCTTTACATCAGCTTTAAATCTCTTCCTTTTTAAAGATGTGGACTCATTCTCAGCCTTAATATCTATAGAATCATAGATGTGATAACTATGCTAGCTTTTTTTATGCTAGCTCTTTTTTAAATATGTTAGAATATTTCCAAAACATATTAAAATAAAGACGTAATTATTAAAATAAAAAGTTGACCCACGAATCACCTAAAATTGTCTTATATCCGTAATAACAATAATAACAACAAACTTAGTGAGCTCCTTCCATATGCCAGGCACTTTTCTCAACACTTTCCATGTAATACTTTGATTTTCACAGTGAGACAGGAGCAGTGATTATTTGCATGTTTGATAAAGGGAGACTGAGGCACTGGGAGGTTAAGTCATCCATACTCAGCTAGTGATGAAAGCAAGGATCTGTGCAGGTAGAGTCCAGACTGCGCACTTTTTCTTTTCTTTTTTTCCAGATTTTATTTATTCATGAGAGAGACAGGCAGAGGGAGAATCAGACTCCCTGTGGAGCAGGGAGCCCAGAGTGCAGGACTAGATCCTGAGCTGAACGCAGACCCTTAACCAACTGAGCTAGCCAGGCATCCCAGATTGCACACTTCTAACCACTCTGCAAGAACAACCCTGGGCGTAAATTTTTCCCTTTGGAAACCATTTTACCTGATAAGGAATAATTAGATCATCTAGTAATTTAGTGGTATGTACAGAAGATTTTAAAAACAGACAACATGCCTCATACCCATGAGAGAATTATATTCTAATATGAAAGATGGGACCTTGGAGACTATCTAGTCTAACATTTTCATTTACAGGAGACCTAAGTATGTGTTCCAGAAAATTGAGTATTTTAAGGTCCAGGCTTGTAAATGAAGTTTGTCCAGTGAGCAGAGATGTGCTTACTGATCACTTTCTAAGTCTTTTCTTCCTTTTCCTGATGTATGTGTGCTCATTCAGACCCACTTATAAAAAAGAAGATAAGTAATTTGTTTATATGTGAGTGTTCTCTCTGACCAGTTATTTGTAATGAGAATAATTGCCATATAGTCTGGTTCAGAACTCTGGTTTCTCTGGTTATAAAATGAATAATAGCAACCTATAATTCAGGTAACTGAAAAAGTAAAATTTCCCCAAGACTTATTTTTATACAGCTCTTTGTTAGTGGTGTAACTGAAAAGCAATTTAAATTTATTAGTGGTTTTTTTTTTTTAATGACTGGGGATTATGATTGATCCTTAGTAATAATTTTGTTTTCTAGAATAAATTTACATAATAATTTTTCATCAAATAATGCAAGATTCATCATTAGTGAAGTTATCACTTAGTTGTGATGTAGCCACATAATTGAATACCATGTCATCATTTACAAGATTGATGTAGGTCTTGATGGTTGACCTGAAAAGCTTCCTATGGCATATTCTTTAAATTCTGATCCTAAAAGACACAGTAGATACTATGAAAATTATATAATTTAAAACTTTAAATGGTAGGAATCTAATATTACCTGGAGAAGTTCTACTTTTTTGGACTAGGTTCCTTCTATAGTAGTATTTTGATAAATTGTTTGTGACTTTATAATGAGTAATCCAGGCCTGACTGTTCCATGCTTATGTTGAAAATTTTTGAAAGTAAGTTCACATGAAAAGATGAAATGAGTTGGGGTGGCTTTTGTAGATCCTCCTTCAACCCGGAGTCTCTTCTGTAATTAAACCTGTTTTGAGAAGACTTCTGGAAGGGTCCTGTGGTTCCTGGCCAGTGGATCTCCAACCTGGAGTCAGTTTTGCAGAGATAACAGGTTGGGAAAGAAGATGACAATTTGCAGACTATTTAATAGCTTTCTTCAGGTGGGGTTGGAGGTGATGACATCAGGGAAAAGGAAAGATAGGTTTGACCTTTGTGGCATTGGGAAGACTGGAAACGAATGAACCAGGTACTGGGGGACTAGTGTGTCTTCCTGGGTTTAAAAGGAGGCAAGCATTACGTGGCTCCCAGCCGTTTCCTCAGGCTCATTATACTTGAAATTGGATTGTGTGAGCAGGAGAGTGCTTCTCAGCAGGTCTGAAGGAATAAGTAGGCTGTGAAGTAAGAATTCAGGTCTCTGCAGCCTGTGGTCTGATGGAGCCCTTATCCTAGGGCAGGGCAGAAGACCCAGGTCTGATTCCCAGGCCCAATCTGGCCACTGGATGGGATGTGATCAGCCCTCTCTAAGTTTTACTTTTGACTTTAATAAAAAGAACATGATAACTGCCCTGTCTCTGTGGATTTCTGTATCAAATTAAACAGTGCTGGAAAATGCCCTTTGTTGTACCATTTAAGATAATGTTACTGCCTTTCCAATCTGACTACTATTGATGTTCTAATCCTGCAACAGGGATCTGGTCACTGACTCATGAGTAAACCTCGTGTTTTCCAGGCCTCAACCTTCATTTAGGCTGCGACCTCCTCTCTCGTTTCCTTGTTCAAATTCCCCTGCATTCTTTGCCCGTTTAAGCTCTAAATCTTAACTCTAATAGCTCTAAATCTTAACTCTAATAACTCAATAGTTTTAAACTAGTGAACCAGTCTTCCTTTACTTTTTCCAATTGATGGGCAGAGTCTACCTTCAACTGTGGTGTCCAGGAGGGACCAGATTTATCTCAGTAGGGATTTCCATTAACACTTTGACCTTTGAACTTGCCTGCTGCCAGTCTACCAAATCAGAGGTCAGAATTAAGCTTTTAACATGGACCTTGGCTCCAGTGTCTCAGTATAAGAAGGTTCTGTGCTAGAAGGGAGAAATGGAATACCTGTCAGGTAGATGATGTTCTTTAGAAGTCTGTCAGGTAGGGCGAAAGTACTTGGTAGAAAATAGATCAGAAAAGTGACTTTAAGTCCTTCTAGAAATTTTAATAACTTCAATTTCCAATTTTACATAGATTTGAAATGTAACTTTGCTTTCCTTTGGTTACCAAAATTAAAACAATATAATTTTTCCTAGTAGGAAAAAATAGTTAGGAATTTACTAGTTTGAAGAGTCACCAAAGTCACAAAGTGCAAAACACTTTAGTATTCTTTCAAGAAAGATTCTAGGAAAAACTCAGATGGTTTGTTTTGTTTTGCTTTTCCACTTTTGTACTGCTGTAAGGATTTACCAGTTCTGTTTTTTTAGCCCCCTCCTAATTGTTTCATAGTTTGCAGATAAGCCTTCAAAAACATGCTAATCAGAATTGAATGTAGTGTTTAAGTTTTTAATTTTTTACTAAGTTTTCATTTTAATTCCAACATAGCTAACAACATACATTTGTGTATTAGTTTCAAGTGTATGATATAATGATTCAATTCTATACCTTATTCAGTGCTCATCACAAGTGTCGTCCTTCATCCCTGTCACCTATTTCACCCATCTCCCCAATCATCTCCCCTCTGGTAACCCTCTGTTTGTTCTCCATAATTAAAAGTCCATTTTGGGGGTTGTCTCTTTTTTTCCCTTGTTCATTTATTTTTGTTTCTTAAATTCCACATATGAGTGAGATCATACGGTATTTGTCTTTCTCAGATTATTTCACTTAGCATTATACTGTCTAGTTCCATACATGTTGTTGCAAAGAACAAGATTTTCATTCTTTTTATGGCTGTATATATGCCACATCTTCTTTATTCATTCATCTACCGAAGGACACTTGGGCTGCTTCCATAATTTGGCTATTGTAAATAATGCTGCAATAAACATAGGGGTGCATATATATTTTAAAATTAGGGTTTTCATATTCTTTGGTTAAATACCCAGCAGTGTGATTACTGGACCGTAGGGTAGTTCTGTTTTTAATTTTCTGAGGAACCTCCAGACTGTTTTCCATCACGGCTGCACCAGTTTGCATTCCTACCCACAGTGCACAAGTGTTCCTTCTTCCCCAAATCCTCACCAGTGCTTATTGATTCTTTGACTGTGGTATTTTAATATGCATATTCATAATTCAGGTTGCTTCCCTTCTTCAATTATTTCTAACTTATGCTGCTTGTCTTTTAAGTGGAAGAGACTCGGTAAACCCTTTTAAGCAATTAGTAGTGTCATCCTTAATACTGGGCATCTAATATTTAAAAATGAAGTTTTTATTAAAGTTAGTTCAGAGTAAACTTATATTTACTTAGAAAGGTTGAGAAACAAGATAGCAGGTTGATTGGGTATTTGTAGAATTCCCCCATAAACCATACATAGATTGGTATTTTAAAAATTATATTTGCCACTGTTCCATACATGTTGTTGCAAAAGGCAAGATTTTCATTCTTTTTATGGCTGTATATATGCCACATTTTGTGTACTGAAAGTATACAAAACAACTTAGTGAGAACAGCTAACCTTTACTGAGCACTTACTATGTGCCGGGCTCTGTGTAAAGAGGTATCTTAGAATTTTTTCATCTGATAGAACTGAGTATTCATATCCTACAGGTGTGTAACCACGGTTTAGAGAGGTTAAGTGACTTGCCCAAGGTTATTTGGCTATTAAGTGACAGAGTCAAGGACTCAAACAAGATCTAACTTCAAAACCCTACTTCTTAATAATATTGCTGTACTTCCTCTCTAACACATAGAAATCTGGGTTGACCATTCCTACCATCACATAGGTCCTTGTGTAAAAAGAGTATATTTACAAAGTGCTTGAAGAAAATAGTGATCATTTTAAAATCTCTTTTTCTCTGTCTTGTTCAAATTGCATCATTTCTGTTCACCTGTCTTCAAGTTTACAGACTCTTTCTTCTGTCAGTATTTACACTTCTGTATATAATGTTTCTGTTTTTCTCTGGTTTCTGATTATGATGTGCCTTGGTGGGTTTTAAAAAAAGATTTATTCTGGTTGGTGTTTGAGCTTCTTGGATATGCAAGTTTATAAATTTCATCAAATTTGGAAATCTTTCAGCGATTATTTCTTATATTTTTCATGTTCAACTGTCTCTTCTCTTCCCCAAGACTCCAATAAAAATGTTAGACTGCTTCTGTTGTCCCAGCAGTCAGTGATACCCAGATCAATTATTGGTAGTCTTTTTTCTTTCTCTGCATCATTTTAGAGAGTTTCCATTAGTAGTCTCCAAGTTCATTGATCTTCTGCATTGTCCAATTTTATCTAGTATATTTTACATTTCAAATACTGTTTTTAATATTAATGGTTTCACTTGAGTCTTTTATGTTTTCTTTCACCTTCTTGGACATGTGAAGCATATTTATAATAACTTTTAATGGCCTCATCTAATTCCATCTAATTCCATTTTTCTGTCATTTCCTGTGTCTGATTGTATGGATTGTTTTTACTTCTAGTTGTAGAACATACTCTCCTGCCTCTCTGCATGACTAGTAATTTTTGATTAGATACCAGACATTATGAATTTTATATCTTTGGGTACTAGATTTTTTTTTTAAAGATTTATTTATTTGACAGAGAGAGATCACGAGTAAGCAGAGAGGCAGGCAGAGAGAGAGGAGGAAGCAGGCTCCCTGCTGAGCAGAGAGCCTGATGTGGGGCTTGATCCCAGGACCCCGAGATCATGACCCGAGCTGAAGGCAGAGGCTTAACCCACTGAGCCACCCAGGTGCCCCCTGGGTACTAGATTTTTTTAAATCCCTGTAAGATATTATACTTTGTACTGGCTATAGTTGAGTTAAATAGGACCAGTTGGGTTCTTTTGAGGCTGGACTTTATGTCTGTTAGGACTCTACCAAGAAGCGTTTGACTTGGGCTAATTTCTTGCCACTGCTAAGGCAATACATTTCTGTTAACTCTACCCAATGTCCTAGGTATTACAAAGTCTTTCTGCCGTGCCTGGTGGGAACATGAAAAATTCCCAGCTTTATGTGGCCTTCAAGAATTATGCGGCCTTGTGCTGTTCAATATTTCTTTCCCTGGCCTTGGTTAATAGTTTTATTTCATTCAGGCACAGGTCACTTCTCAGCCAAAGACTCAAAGGTACCCTTCTGTAGATCTTGTGTTCCTCTTTTCTCTGGTACTGTGCTCCACAAATTCTAGCTGCTTTGACCTTTCTGAATTCTGCTATGCTTCTCCTCATCATAGCAAGATCACTGGGCTCTGTTCAGGTTCCCCATTCCTATGCTGTGGTCTGCCTGTAGGTCTAAGCTGGAGTAGTCACAGGGCTCACCTCATGTTTCCTCTGTCAGGGATCACAGTGCTTCACTGCCTGCAGTGTCTGAAAACTTACTTCATTTATTTTACTGCTTTTCTGGTTATATAAGGTGGGAGAATAGATCCAGTTTCCCGATACTCCATCATGAATGGAAGCAGAGTTCTGTGATTTGTCTTTAAGATATTTTTCATAGCAAAATCTAACTGAATAATTTCACATCTAGTGCCATATGTAAATAATATATTGAAAGAGCTGTGGATTAGGAACTAAAATCAGTGTCCTAATCCTTGCTCATTTAATTTTTGTGTTTCTCACAGTATGGGCTTCTTTGTCCCTCTATCCACATGACTTAGAACAGTTCATTTGATTTCTCAATTTAATTCTCATCTGTAAAAAGAGGGTTATGAATGTTTTTTATAATACTCTGAGGTGATGTAAGATGAGAACACAAGAAAATGTGTCAATTGGCTTAGGTTGAACTATTTTCAAAGAGAAGCTAGCTTGTTGTCATTTAAGAATATTTATTATTTACATTTATTTTTAGGCACCATACTGGACATACCTTTTATGTGCACTGGGACTCTTTATCTACCAGTCACTGGATGCTATTGATGGGAAACAAGCCAGAAGAACAAATTCTTGTTCCCCTTTAGGGGAACTTTTTGACCATGGTTGTGACTCTCTTTCCACAGGTAAGTTAATGAAGGTTTTCTTTCTTTTTTTTTTTTTGCTGATGGCTCAAAAACTAAAAAATGGACTGAGCTGTTTGAATGGTCAGTTTTGGTGGTAAGTGTGCATTTGGGAGCAAATTTGCACAGTGTATTTTGAAAGTGTGTTCAAAAATTAATTTTCTTTAGTGTACCTTATTGTAATGCCAAGATTACATTTCTTAAAAATTGTATTTCTATATAGTACATGGCAATTACTTCATTAATTATTTTTAATTCTTAATGATTCTTAAACTTTGTTTCTTTCAGTATTTATGGCAGTTGGAGCTTCAGTTGCTGTGCGCTTAGGAACTCATCCTGACTGGTTGTTTTTCTGCTCTTTTATTGGGATGTTCATGTTTTATTGTGCTCATTGGCAGACTTACGTTTCAGGAGTGTTGAGGTTTGGAAAGTAAGTATGTTTTTTAAGTTGTACATTTTAAAATATATTTCAGTTTATTTTCACAATTTTAAATTTTACTTATCCATAAGGAGGACAAAACTTCAATCAGGAATTTAAATTATCTTTTAATTTATTGGCACATCCATAAATGCTACATGTTGTCTTGTTAGGTATTCTGCATCATAAATAGTTATATATTTGATAATAATTTTATATTTCCCCCTTTTTCCACTTTAATAACTTACTAACCGAAGCTTACATTATACAGGAGAAAGAGGAAAAATAAGGACCTGGATAATATAGAAAAAGAATATGCAGTAACTAAGTAAACAGCATTTGATTTATATAATAAAATAATGAAATACAGAATCTAAAGGTCCTTTTTGGTCAAATCTTCAGTGTCCAAAAAGGGGCCACCTGTTACAACAGTCACCATCAACAGGTTAATTGTGAGACTCTTCAGTTGATAGGCAGTTGATGAGATAATGTAAAAAAACCTTGAAAATGTTAGAGCTAAACATTAGATGCTAAGCCTCTGATGCCTCTTCCTTAGACACCAGGAAGTAGTGCATGATGCAGGAGCCCAGTACTCTTCCTGTTTCCCATTAGCTTCTTCTCTGCCCGATCCTTTAGGAACTATCTGCATTGGCTCTTTCTCAGCTATGCCTTCCCATGTCTACTGATTCTTTTTGGGCCCTCTTTTATTGCTATATAGGAGAAACAGCTCTGAAAAAAACCCAACAACAACAAAAAACAAACCCAAAACCTCTGATGATGATAAAAATGAGAGAAGCTCAAATCTGTGGACCATGTAACAGAGGGAAAGCCTTAGGCAGCACATCACATTGATTCTAAATTATGGGATAATTGCAGCTACCATCTAGTGCACTTGCATGTTGCAGGCACTATACTAAGTACTTTACATGTATTATCTCATTTTTTCCTCACATTAACCTCCTCTGTACAAATGAAGCAGAGATTCTGTAACTTTCTTGTACTGCTAATAAGTATAGAGCCAGGGTTAAAACTCAAGTCTGTTTGATTCCAAACCCCATACTCTTAGTTACTGCTGTTCAGTTCTATGAGATCAGCAATGTGTTAGATTCTGTGGAAGGATACAAAAACGTACTCTTTAAAAATTCCTGTTTTAGGGATTTTTGGTATACTGTATTAAAGAGATGAGATAATACTTCTGTGACACTGTTAATGTAGTCCATAGTCCATCACCAAGTGTAAAATAACTTGCTCTAGGTTTCCTTAAGCACTGAAGAAATCTTAAGTAAGGGGGAGGGCTTTGTAGTCTGAATTAGCTTAAGAAACTTTTATGGAAAATGTGAGTCTAGCTGATTCCTTATCTACTGATCAAGAGCCCAAGTGTTAAAAAGCCTGCCTTAAAATTCAAGGCAACTATGTGAAGTTTAGAATCTGTATCTATTTATAATTAAGGTATGCTAAAATAGAAAAGTAGCTTTACAAAATCCAGTGCTTTTTAATTTGCTGAACTTGCTATGGTAAACTAGAGTAATATAATAATGCAGTGTTCTGGTTAATTATTATTGTTGTCACTACTTAATGACTAACATTTTACCTTTTTGGCTTCTAACTTCATTAAAAATCTTTCTAAAATGATTTCGTTCACCCTGGCCTAGCTGTAAATTTTATACTCATTTGCTGTTGATTGAGAGCCTAATGTGTGCCTAGAACTGGAAATACAAAGATGAGTTTCTTGTGAATGGACTATGCCAGGCAAATTGGAGTAGAAGCACCATAGGGAGAAGCATGAGGAAAGAAAGTACTGAGAACATTAGGGAAATGACTATTGTGATTGGAGCCCCAGCACATAGGGGCAGGAGGAGATCCTGCAGTACTGGGGCTGGGCAGCCTTTTAAAATACTAACACTGTGGAGTGTGCCTGGGTGGCTCAGTCAGTTAAGCTTCTACGTCTGACTCTTGATTTTGGCTCTGGTCAAAGTCTCCTGTTGGTGAGATTGAGTTCTGCATGGGCTCCATGCTGGGTGTGGAGCCTGCTTAAGATTCTCTTGCCCCCAAATTAATTAAATTAAACAGTAACACTGAATGGCAGAGATCCTAACTAGTATATATTTTTTTACTTTGTCAAAGTAAAAATGTCATGGAGCGTTGAGTAGGTAGATTGATGGTTCAGTTTAACATTACAAGAAGGATCTACATATAGGACATCAACCACGCCTTTGGCAAAACTTAACAGACTGTGTCAGTATCAATTGTCTGTTGGCTCGGATGGATTTCCTGAAAATTTGTCACTTTTTGAGAGGGTAAATTTTTCAAACTTTTAATTCCAGTATCGTTAACGTATAGTGTTATATTAGTTCAGGTGTACAATATGGTGATTCAACAGTTCTATACACTAGTCCGTGCTCATCATCATAGGTGTACTCTTAATCTCATCAGCTGTTTTACCCATCCCCCAATCCACCTTCACTCTGGTAACCATCAGTTTGTTCTCTTCAATTAAAAGCCCATTTTTTGGTTTGTCTCTTTTTTACTTTGTTTGGTTTATTTCTTAAATTACACATATGAGTGAAATCCTGTGGTATTTGTCTTTCTTTGACTCACCTCTTTCTCTTAGCATTTTACCCTCTAGCTCCACCCATGTTGTTACAAATGGCAAGATTTTGTTCTTTTTTATGGCTGAGTGATAGCCGTGTGTGTGTGTGTGTGTGTGTGTGTGTGTGTGTGTGTGTGTGATGTATCTTCTTTATATGTTCATCTATTGAGAGGCTTAATTTTTATAGTATTTATATTATTGGAGTAGTACAAAAGAGAAGCAGAAATACTATTCTATTTTACTTGTGGATATTTTCATTATTATATATTTATCTTTTGAAAATATGTGGATTTCAGTGCAAATATGAATTTGTTACCTTGAATTAGATCATTTAAACTATAAAATATTAATAAGTATTTTTAAATATAATTTCTAGCTTTTTACTAATCAGGGACACATGAATTAGTATTTTCCTTAGGCACAATATAGGATTTAGTTAAAATCTGTCTCTATGTTAATGTTTGCCATGTGGGATAAGGCATATCTTATTTATAGCATGTTTGCTGTCCTATAGCAAGTACCTTGTGCAATTTTATAGAGTAATATTAAAGGTTAATTTTTTTTTTTAAGATTTTATTTATTTATTTGACAGAGAGACACAGTGAGAGAGGGAACACAAGCAGGGGGAGTGAGAGAAGGAGAAGCAGACTTCCTGCCGAGCAGGGAGCCCAGTATGGGGCTCAATGTGGGGCTTGATCTCAGGACCCTGGGACCATGCCCTGAGCCAGAGACAGATGCTTAACAACTGAGCCAGCCAGGCACCCCGCTTAAAGCTTAATTTTAAAACCTAAACCAAGTCCAGTGTTTACTTGTATTATGTGTTGTTTTGTTACATGTGAACATTTAGACTTGATGTTAATTTTCTTTCATTTGAAAAGTATGAGAATTTCCATATGATATTAAGTTCATTTCTCAAAAACCTTATGGTCAAGGATGAGTTTCTGCCCCTACCCTTAATCCGTGGTGGACTAATAACATGTGGTTTAAAAACAAAAAAAAACAAAAATCAACTTACAAAACACGGTCCTCAATATTTCATTTAATTCAACAAATACAAAATTACTCTGTCAAATTATCATAAAAGTTTTGAAACGCTTACTCTCAATTTCTGTACCTATCTCGTTGCAAACTGGTTACAAATCCTGGACCACACTTTGAATAACACTGTTGTAGATTATCCTCCATGAAAACAGTTTGGGGATTAAGGATTTACTTGAACAATATCCCCAGTATCCTTTAAAGTCTTTTTTGGATCCAAACTTTAAAAACTTGGACCCGTTATTGAGTTCTCTAAGTCTGTAAGTTGTTATACAGAATATTCTTTTGTCTACTATATTTTTCAAGCCTTTCAGCTTTTTTTTAGACTCAAGAATCAAAATTTATTTAGTTTATCCTTAAAAGGCAGAAAGGCAGAATGAAGATTTGAGTTTAATTTAAAATCTATGGTATGGGGGTGCTAGGGTGTCTCAGTGGGTTAAAGTCTCTGCCTTCAGCTTGGGGCATGATCTCAGGGTCCTGGGATCGAGCCCTGCATTGGGCTCTCTCTGCTCAGCAGGGATCCTGCTTCCTCCTCTCTCTCTGCCTGCTTTTCTGCCTACTTGTGATCTCTGTCAAATAAATAAATAAAATAATATAAAATCTATGGTATGAATGATGCATATGTGAAACCAAGTTTCCTAACTCAATCCTCATTTGGGTCACTTAGTTCATTGAGAGAAAGCTTGTTCTGTTTCCTACCAGCTTTCCTAGTTGCTCCTGTTCACTAGTCATAACCTAGGAAAATTATGGGTGATTAAATATAATTCAACTTTTGTTACTGGAAAAAGAGCACAAAACTCTGATAATGATAATAAGGAAGAGTCCTGGCTCTGAGGCATTTTCCTATGGCAATATACAGCTGTTTCAGTGTAGGCGTGAAAAATCATTTAAGTTTCCCCTCTCCAAAAAATGTATTGGAATAATTTATAGCTGATTAGACTCATAACAGATGTTCAGTAAATGTTATACCTTTCTTCCTTTTTCTCTACAAAGTACTACTAGTTATATTGTTATGTTTGCTTTTTTCAACTAACTTCCTGCTGGAGGCCTTGGTTTGCCTGTCACTGGTCTTAACAAATACTGGGTATCATTTTTTACATTTTCTTTTTATTTGTGGGGTAATGTTCAGTTCACCTCCTACTAACTGCCCCCAAAGCAACTTAGTCTAGAAGTCTTTTATTCCCTGTCTGGTTTTATTTTGTCATATAATTGCTGCAAATCTTGTATTTGCAGAGCAGTAAGTATTCCTCTAGCATCCAAAGACTCCAGGGCATCCAGGCAAAGATGTAAAGTAGATAGACATAAAAAATCTGGAGCTCAGCAGGACAAAAAGATGTGGATTTGGAGATAGGATTTTGATGTCCTTAGCCTACAGATGGTAGTCTTAGAATCGTTCAGAAAATGTAAAAGGAGAAAAGATGGCATTCTGGAAGTAGTAGCATTTAAGATGTGGAAGAACCAGCAGTCTAGGAGGGAGCCCGAGAAGAGCTTCCAGTAAGGTAGGTGAATCAGAAGAGAGCATGGAATAAATAAGAACATAGCAAAACATTTTAAGAAAGAGGAAATGATCAGCATTTTAAGTATTGCAGAGAAGTTAACCAAAGTATTAACTGAAATATATCCCTTAGATTTGATAAATTGAAAGTCATTGTTTACCTTAAACAATTTTAGTAAAATGGGGCCAAAAACCAGACTACAGTGGATTAAGCAGCAAATATGAAGAAGAGAAAATTACAAATATGGACTACTTTTCAGTTAGCCTGTATACGGAACAGAGGAGATAGAGGAGTCAGTTGATAGCTTCAGGCAATGCAGACTGGAGACTGATGTTGTTTTAGTGGGTTTTTTAAAAAAATGAACTTAACACCAGTCGGAATGGCTAAAATTAAGTCAGGAAATGACAGATGCTGGCAAGGATGCGGAGAAAGGGGAACCCTCCTACACTGTTGGTGGGAATGCAAGCTGGTGCAATCACTCTGGAAAACAGCATGGAGGTTCCTCAAAAAGTTGAAAATAGAACTACCCTATGACCCAGCAATTGCACTAGTAGGTATTCACCCTGAAGATACAAACGTAGTGATCCGAAGGGGCACGTGCACCCGAATGTTTATAGCAGCAATGTCTACAATAGCCAAACTATGGAAAGAATCTAGATGTCCATCAACAGATGAATGGATAAAGAAGACGTGGTATATATACACAGTGGAATACTATGCAGCCATCAAAAGAAATGAAATCTTGCCATTTGTGACGACGTGGATGGAACTAGAGGGTATTATGCTTAGCGAAATAAGTCAATCGGAGAAAGACAACTATCATATGATCTCCCTGATATGAGGAAGTGGAGATGCAACATGGGGGGTTAGGGGGGTTGGAGAAGAATAAATGAAACAAGATGGGATTGGGAGGGAGACAAACCATAAGTGACTCTTAATCTCAAAAAACAAAATGAGGGTTGCTGGGGGGAGGGGGGTCGGGAGATGGGGGTGGGGTTATGGACATTGGGGAGGGTATGTGCTATGGTGAGTGCTGTGAAGTGTGTAAACCTGCCGATTCACAGACCTATACCCCTGGGGATAAAAATTACATTATATGCTTATTAAAAATAAATAAATAAATTTTTTAAAAAATGAACTTAAGTATGTTCAATTATTAGGGGAAAAATGTCTTTGGAAACCAAAAAGCTGTAGTGACTGTTAATAATCTAATAAAGAAAGCTGTTTTAACTTTCCCTACTCTTCAAGTGAAATTCACTTAGGAATGTTTTCAATTTGTCTTAAGTCATCTGGTTGTTTTTATATTACTATAATTTTTCCTCATTACAAGAGTAATAAGTAAAATCCTTCTGTAATCTCAATGATAGCTGCTCTCAGCAATTTTATACATGCTGTACCAGCTTACTCCCCACCCCAACCTGTGCATATCCTAATGTTACCTCTATGTGAGCACATGTTGTTCAGTGGGCTTTTCACTTAATCGTGTAAATTGATAATTCAGTGATGGAACAAAAGGTAAAATAAGCTAAGCCTAAAAAGATTCTTCGATCTTTGATATTTAACCTATGGTTAACTGACTTTCACATTCATGAATTTTATTTACAAATACCTTTTCTATTCTTTGTCCTTTCTTTTTAGAGTGGATGTAACTGAAATCCAGTTAGCTTTAGTGATGGTCTTCGTGTTGTCTACATTTGGAGGAGCAACAATGTGGGACTATACGGTAAATCTTAATATTTAAATTTACATTTAAGTACTTAACCAATATTTAGGAAAAAATGCATTGTTAATTTTCTTCAGAAATTCTTGGCATTGTTTTTAATGATCATACCACTTCTTAACTTTTTTTCTTCATTTTATAATTTTACTATCTTACATACCTTATTTTGGCACTTTCCCCTATGCATGAATATATTACCACATAGAACAAAATGACCCCATTTCCCTAATACAAAATTTTAACACACTAGTTGAACTACCTTTTCCAGGCCAAAATTTATCTCATAGATATATAAAATAGTAAATTCAGTAAAATATTTTATGTTTGAAACTTGTCCCTCAATATTAGGAAAGAAAAGTTAACAATTTGCATTTTTTTATAATCTACTATGAGATAAAGTTGCCCATATTAAGGAGTGTTTTTATTTTCTGCCTCATTGGCCTCAGCATTCTGATAAAAGTTAATTCTTGGGAGGCCACTGTTACAAATCCATGCTTTGCATAGAAAGAGAATTTATGAAGAAATAAATTATTCTGCCTCTGTGACCCAAGTCCATAGCACTCGCTGACTCACAACCTCCTGCCCATAGATATAAGAATAATAAGGATAATATCAACAGCCGACAACTAACATTTATTGAATGCCTTATGTTCCCACAGCTTACCATCACTGTTTTATCTGACCCTCAGAACAATACTATGAAATAGATACTATCATTATTCTGTTTTATAAGTAAGTCTTAGAATAATTAAGTAATTTATCCAAGGACACATAGGTAGTAAGTACTGGAATTAAGAAGATTCCAGACTCTGTATTTTTAATCACTCAGATATATACCTCCAGTAAAAATAGTAAGAGATACAAAACTAAACATACTCTTACTGTAGGATCCAGCGACTGTGCTCCTTGATATTTACCCATATAAGCGGAAAACTTATGTCCACGCAAAAACCTGAACTCGGATGTTTACAGCGACTTTATTCATAATTGCCAAAACTTGGAAGCAACCAAGATGTCCTTCAGTAGGTGAATGGATAAATTATGGTACATGCAGGCAAGGGAATATTATTCAGTGTTGAAAAGAAAGCACTCTCAAGACATGAAAAGACGTGGAGGGACCTTAAATGCATATTACTTAGTGAAAGAAACCAATTTGAAAAGGCGACTACATACATTATATGATTCCAACCATATGGCATTCTGGAAAAGGCAAAATAATGGAGACAGTGAAAAGATCAGTGCTTACTAAAGGTTATGGGGAAAGGAGGAATAATAGACAAAGCCCAGGGTATTTTTAGGGCAGTGAAACTATTCTGTATGATATGCTATAATGGTGGATACTTGTCATTATGCATTTGTCTAAACTCATAGAAAGTGTGTATCACCAAGAGTAAGCTGTAATGTGAACTATAGCTTTTGGGTGATAATAATGATATATTGGTGTAGGTTCATGTATTACAACAAATGTAACATTCTGGTGGGACATTTTGATCGGGGGAGGGGGAAGGCATTGGGTTGGCGGGGGGAGGCAGGGAGTATATAGGGAGTTTTTGTATTTTCCATACAATTTTTTCATGAATCCAAAATTGCTCTAAAAATTAAGTCTATTAAAAAATAGTAAAATTTCTCTGTGGTATAGTTTCAGGATTACCAATTACAGTTCATATCACTGGCTCAGACTTGAAGCATATTTTTAAGTAGTGGTACATTTCCTTAGCCATTCATATTCCTTCTCATCCTAGAAGAATAATAGAATCAAAGGTATGCTACTGTAGGCCTCTAAAATACACGAGAGGGATATCATGTGTCTTCTATGTTAGCTGCTCAGCTGGTTCCCAAAAAAGGTGAATGTTGACCTAGAGGCAGTTAGGTTATTAAGTCAGATGTTGTTGTCTTAAATTTCATTGATTTATTTATAATGGGAAAGAATTTAATCTTAAAATCATTTCATTCAATATTGGTAATACCATAGGAGGAAAGCACACGTGCTTATTCTTACCAACAAGAATATTATTTTAGATGTAGATTTTCTAAATTTGTTAATCTGTGGTTTCCACAAATGTTGGTAAAATATTTCATAGCCTGTTTTCAAAATGCATTAGCCTATAGCTTTTGTCAACTTATTATTACTGTTTTTTAAATCCTTTGCTGCCTTGGGAAGTTTTCTTGAAGAGCAAATTGACCAACAGGTAAATATACTGCCAGAGATTTAATCCTGGACATTAACTACACAAAGTTCTTGCATGCACACACATTGTGATACTTGTCACATTCATGATGCAGATCATGGTGTCTGACTTTTCCTGTGATGCAGCCTTTTAGAGGTACTAAATTCAAGGGAACTATCCTTTTTCATGTTTAAGTCAGATGAAGGTTTATGAGATTAAATATTTCATCACAGTTATGTAAGTAGATTTCCCTGAATTTGGTGGATTCATTTTTTGCTTAATGAATAAAACCATTAAAAGAAAAGTTACCACTGTAGGCTACATCCAGGAGGTAAGATTTGATTATAAGAAAAAGGATAGCTTATCATATAGGGCCATATTATAATGTTTCTTTTTTGTTTAATAGGAAAAGAAATTCTTATTTTCTTAACGATTTATTTCTTTCCTCTACCCATAAAGATACCCATTCTAGAAATAAAATTGAAGATCTTTCCAGTTCTTGGAGTAGTAGGTGGAGCAATATTTTCCTGTTCAAATTATTTCCATGTTATCCTCCATGGTGGTGTTGGGAAGAATGGATCCACTATAGCAGTAAGATATTAATTTCATCATCATTTAGTATTAATTTTATTACAAGTTTTATTATTATCAGATACAGAGATACTAAAAACATTCCAATGTTCCAAGAATGGGGAAGAGAACCGCACATAATACAAGAAGTATTTTAAAAAGTTTTTACTGGGGGTGCTTGTGGTGGTTCAGTGGTTAAGCAGCTGCCTTCTGCTCAGGTCATGATCCCAGGGTCCTGGGGTGGAGACTCACATTGGGCTCCCTGCTAAGCAGGGAGTCTGCTTCTCCCTCTCCCTCCTCCTGCTGCTGCTCTCTCCTTTGCATGCTCTCTCAAATAAAGTCTTAAAAAAAAAAAGTTTTGACTGATAAAGCATTTTTCCTTTCTACAGCCTTTTCCTTAGTAGACTTTTCTGACATCCTGTTTAATCATCCACTGGCTCATTACTTACAAAATTGAGTGGCCATTTGTTTTCTTGTGCCTTACACTAATAGGGGAGAGGAGAAGAAGGAAATGAGTTCCTTATTTAATAGCAAGAAAGTTGCCAACGGTCATGGTTTCACATACAGGGCAATTTATTACTCATGAAATAAATGTTACAGACATTTCACTGGAATATATTTTAAAAATTATTCTTCTATTTTAAAAGGTGAAATTTTAAACCTTAATTCTTATGTTGAATAGGTACAACCTTGTGTTTCTGGGTTGTTTTTTTTTTTACACGTTGCTTATGCTCTAATACTTTTGTATTTATTCATATATATATATATATTTTTAAACTGCTTCAATACTTTTATGTGGGAAAAAGAATTCCTGCCAACTTTTAAACAAACATAATATCTATGTTTTTAAAAACCATACTGTCATCTTTAAGACAAACATAAGAAGATAAGTACTCAGTCCAGTGATGTCATTTTCTATCAAAACACTGTTGGGGGTGCCTGGGTGGCTCAGTTGGTTGAGCATCCCAGCTCAGGTCTTGATCTTAGGGTGGTGAATTCAAGCCCTATATTGGGCTCCATGCCCCAGAGCCTACTGAAAAAGAAAAAAAAATTTTTTTAAACATTGTTGGAATGTCTTTTTAGAATCATTTGGGCTATAGCTTACTCTCTTGATTTCTTTGGTGCTGTGGTTCAAAATTTCTGTCCTTTAAGAATAGATTTGATTTTGAGCAAAAGCCAAAGTCATATGGAGCCAGGTTGAATAAAAGTAATAAACATGAAAAATGGCATTTTTAGTAGGAAAAAAAATAAGCCTCGTACTCTTAAATGGCATAAATTGGCTCTTGAGACAGTTTCAAAGGGATCCACATAATTCATAAATTATCAGTCTTTCTGAATACATTTCATATACATAATTCTAAGCTGTTTGTTCCAGGCTTCCTCCTGATCCTTTCTCTCTATCTGTTTGTCCTCCAGATCACTAATTCTATCTTCTGTCTCAGTTACCCTAGCTTTTAGAGAATTTAGATTAGATTGGAACTCATTGAGAGCATTTTGAACATCATCCCTGTGGCTTTCAGTTCTGCCCTAATCAATTCTGTTTGGTCATCCATGGCTTTCTCCAACCTAGCTATTGCCTGGATAATTGTTAGTCTGAATTCCTTTTCTGACATATTGTCTATGTCCATAGCCATTAGCTCTGTTGCAGAAGGCCCATCCTCTGTATTTTTCTTCTGTTGGGTATTCCTCCTCCTAGTCATTTTGGTAAGAGATGACTGAACAGATGCAGTTGGACTTATAGATTGTGGTGCAGTCAATGTGCACCCTGGAACGCTTCTGTGCAATCAGGATTCCCCACCCAAATGAGAGAAAAAATAAAAGAAAAAGAAATAGGGAAGAAGAAAGAAAAGAAAGGGAAAAGAAAAAAGAAAAAAAAAGAGAGAGAGAGAGAGAGATAGGAAAAAAAGGGAAGATAAAAGAGAAGGCTCAGCCCAAATGGGCCACAAGGTAAGATTTGTGAAGTATACAAACAAAAACAGACAAACAAAAAGACTGATAAAAGTATATGACAAGAGAAAAAAAAATATATATATATAAGCAAAAAAAAAAAAAGGGGGGGAACCTCATCAGAAAAAAACCCCAAGTATAAGATTTATATATTATCAAGACAAACACAAATTCACAGAAACACTGACAGAAGGAAAAATTGGGAGAGTGGTTATAAATTCTCAGTGTGGGTGAGGAAGGTTATTTTGATTCTTCCTAAAGGTATCTTGATGTTTTTGTTAAGGGACTCAACTTTCCTAAGTTACAGGGGGATTAGAAACTGGTTTGCCTATAGGGGTAGCATTGATTGGGGAAAGGGGATTACCTTGAAGTTTAACTCTATATGTATAGTAGAAAATAAAAATTAAAAAAGAATAAACTAGACTAAACTAAGTTAAAATTTAAAAAGAATTAAAAAAATAGAAAAGCAAAAGAAAAACACGGGTGTATGTCATATACATAATTCTAAAGCAAAGTGTAAAACTTATTTAGATACAGAAGACCCTGATATATTTGGAAAAATTACTCATTTTCTGAGGTGTTTAGTCAGTTGACCTCAGTACAGTACTATGCGTGAGGTACTTAGGAATACTTGTTTCTTGACCATGGATGATAAACTAGAGTACTACCTGCAACATGAAATTTACTAAAGAAAATAAGATTTAGTGAGGATCAGTGTCCACTCTGGAGAATATTTTATTAAGAAGTAATTGATAAATGTTTGAAGGAAGACAGAAAAATGAAACACTATGACTAAGAAGTGGTTGATTTCTAACTCATACTGGTGATTTTCCTATATTTTTTAGCAGCATAATTTTTTTTAGCATTTTTTTAAAAAGATATTATTTACTTGAGAGAGAAAGAGCAAGCAGAGAGAGAGAGCTTGAGCAGGGGAGAGAGGGAGTGGGAGAAGCAGACTCCCTGCTGAGCAAGGAGCTCTATACAGGGCTCAATCCCAAACCTCCAGACCATGACCTGAGCCAAAGGCAGACACTTAACCAACTGAACCACCCAGGATCCCCAGCAGCAGATTTTCTTGAGTAAAATCTACAAAACCATAATACAGATAAAAGCACTATTAGTCTAAATTTTTATAACTTATTAACATATACATATTATATATAATATGTATATTTTATTATATGTATCGTATACATATGTATACTATATATGTAGTACACATATTTTATTATGCATAGTTTGTATAATAGTATTTATTGTGTTTATAATCTTACTACTGTAATTCTAGTAGTAATTATTCTAGTAAATTCTAAATTCTAAATTTACTAGTAAATTCTAATATAACATATAAACAATAAACAAGAATAATGCTATTTTAATGAATATATTTAAATTGGTAGATTTAGTAAACCTTAATACCCAATTTATTTCAGTATTTTGTTTGGGATAAGCAGTACTGAGAGAAACTGATTCACATGGATAAAAATGTAATGGGTTGGATTTACAGTGTTACACAAGAGAGGTTTTGCAGTCTAAACACAAAAAAAGGCAAGGGTGAGGGGTGTTGAGATAGAGACTAGGGCAGAATTAAACTTTTCCTATCAGTGTAATGTTAAGAGGTTGGGGTGCCTGGCTGGCTTAGAGCATGTGACTCTTGATCTCAGGGTTATAAGTTCAAGCCCCACTTTGGGTGTAAAGATTAGTTAAAAATAAGAATTTAAAAAATAAGTAAAAATTTGGCAGGTTAAAGCTTTATTTCGATATCTGCACAAAAATATGTTAACTTGACAATCAAATGTTGATGGCTTTCAACATAGTAAAATTTGGTATAGAATAAGTCATATTTTTTAGTGGTAGTTTAAAATGTGTGTATATATAAAATTGAAATCACACATCTGTGGCACCATATTACCTCTGTGTAATCCTAGGGTTTTATGGAAGTTTGAAGGCACAGTTAAGGTCTACATACTCCTTTAGTCCATGTACTCCATTATATTCTTCGTTAGGTGTTTAATTCCTAACATAAAATAGATGTTCAGAAAATTTCCTAACAGAAAATAGATGTGATAAATGCAATGTTAAAATATGATGCTGATTTTCTGATTTATCCCTTAGGGCACTAGTGTCTTGTCACCTGGACTCCACATAGGAATAATTATTATATTGGCAATAATGATCTATAAAAAGTCAGCAACTAATGTGTTTGAAAAGCATCCTTGTCTTTATACCCTTATGTTTGGATGTGTCTTTGCTAAAATTTCACAAAAATTGGTGGTAAGAAATTCTTTTATTTATATTTCATGGTATAAATAATGTACTTGGTCCTCAAATACAAGACTGGAAACTATTTAAAAAAATGGGTAGGTTTTCAATGGCGCTATCATTACAATAAATAGTTAGCTATTTATACTCCAAGTAAAACTGTGAATGGGTTAATGTTATATTCAGAGAGATTGTTTCTTTTCTGTATGCTAAGTTCTTTTAATTATCTGCTTAGCTATATTGTCAACTATAGCTTTCTGATATCAAGGAATTTAAATATTGGGAACTTTAATGAGCTACCCAGTTATGAATTTGAGAAATTTTAGAATTAGCATTTCCATATTAAATGTGAGAAAAATGGTCTCTATTTTTGTCTTATCAGTGAATTAAAGTTATAATTCTTTCCTGAAAAATAAAAGCTAAAATATTTAAAATTTAATAGTGAAATTATTTTGTTTACTTTTTTATAGATAGCTCACATGACCAAAAGTGAACTGTACCTTCAAGACACTGTCTTTTTTGGCCCAGGTCTTTTATTTTTAGACCAGTACTTTAATAATTTTGTAGACGAGTATGTTGTTCTTTGGATAGCAATGGTAAGTTCTTTCCTGCTAAGATTTTAATTTATTTTTAATAGATGTCAGATAACCCTATGCTTAAGAGTCATTTCAGTGAGATAGCAGATAGTCTTACTATCTAGTCTATATTGTAAATGTTTCTGAATATTTAAAATTAACTCCTTTTAAGCTGTGAATTGTGTTTTGTGTATGTGTATATGTTTGTATAGAAATGGCCCAGATTATCTGGAGATTAGGCTTTCAACAATTTAAATCCTTAAAAATCCAATTATGTACCTTAAAAATAGATCTTTCTCTCCTACCAAAAACAATACAAAGATGTCAAAAATCACTTCACTATATCCAGAGAATGGCAAATGCTTTTTTAGGTGTCTGACTTTTACTTAATCAAGCTTATTAGAATTTTTCTGAGCTTATAGCAGGTAACAGGTGAATTAGATGGAATTAGTGTTAGAATACGTGGGCCCTTATTGCATCAAGAACTGTCGGCTAATATTAAAGAAACAAAACAGAAGAAAACAGTACTACCAATTATAGGATTCTGGGACCATTTTGTTCTAGAAGTAAGCAACCTGATATATCTGTTTGGCTCTTGAGGACAGTGCAACACTTATATCAATAATGATGACTCATCAAGCAAAGGTTAAATTCTCATTGAATATGTCCAGCTTAAGAAAGTGGTACAGATAATATATATATTAGTTTCTACTCAAAATGATTATAAAACACAAAACTATGCACTTAAGAGAGCTCTAGCTCTGAGGAAGAGAAAATCACTGTTGGAAACACCTTAATCACAAACATGGATAAAGCGAGCATTATTCAGTTTTTCAAATTGAGACATTATCTTTATGGTCTCCAATTAATGATGGTTCTGAACAACTTTACTCTGTTTTCCCCTACCTTTGGACCTCAATGACTTTCACCTAATTGTTAGTGGTAGATAAATATATATTAAAGTGTGCTAAAAGAAATCCTTCAGTGAATCTCTTGATAATTTGAATAATGTACCCTATTTGTTAGACTTAGGCATTAAAATATATCTGTTCTGCGCACAAACCACAGGAGTACATCTGATGGTTCTTTACACTAGGTTCTATAGTATTATTCTTTTTTCTGGAATAAGTAGCTTAATATCCATTCATGGCAATTCAGAAGTCTTTCATTCTTCAAATGGTGGTGAGATATAAATCTTAATCCTTGGAAGTTTTTCAGGAAATAGTCTAAAAAGTGTTTGAAAATCAGAATAATTCCTTTAATTTTCTATCCAGTATATGTATTTTTAGGGCTCCAAAACAATCTAAGAAATAGGGGTGATTATTCAAAATATCCAAAAATTCAATGTAGTGTTTCTTTTACTAAGCTTGCATATATATTACCAATTTAATTATGTTTAACATAGTTAAAACACCAGGTATTAAAAATTTAAGCATCTATCTTATAGTGAATGAGTTGGCCTGGTTTATGCCAGTGGTAGAGATTATGGTGAGGAAGGCAAATTGAATTTTTCTCTAAAACACTATGTGGACCACAATTTAAAACAAGAAAACACTTATGTGGGCCAAACAAAACATATGTGCCCTTTAGCATCCTTACACAAAAGCTTCTTACTTCAGAGAGAAAAGGATCAGGTAGAGCTTTTCAGGTAAATGATATGGGAGATTTTCCCCTCATAGGTGAGAATTCCCTCTCCACTGGTAGAAGTGTGAGCCTCCCTCTCTGAAAGAAAGCATTTCCTCCTTGTCTTTGGTAGACTTTTTAGAGTGTGCCTTCCTCTTTAATTTTGTATTCAACACAATTTTGTATATGCCTCCCCTCAACTAAGGTGTTTTTTCCAGGCCTTTACTTTCTTACAACCATCTCAAAGGAAAAAGAAATGTATATGATGGAATGATTTTATTAATAGTGGCTGGTAACTCTTCTAATAGAAAATTTAGGCTTTGTTGCACAGCAGAAAATTTAAAGAATGTGGAATCAGAAGACCAATTTTGTTACCTTCTAGCTTTTGTATTTTTGTCTAGGAGTTTTACCATTCTGAGCCTCAGTTCTTGTAAATGTGAAATACATTGCATGTTCCAGAGGATTATAGTGAGGTCCAAATATGAAATACATGAAAGTACTCTAAAATGTGGTATTTTCATTGAGGAATTTTAGATTAAGGTGTGAGATCCAGGGCGGTGGGAAGGGGAAACAGAAAAATATCTGCTGCTTCAGGAAAAATAGACCATAATGCGTTTCTTTTTTTTTTTTTTTTGCTTCCAAAGGTCATTTCTGCATTTGATATGATGATGTACTTTAGTGCTTTGTGCCTGCAAATTTCAAGACACCTTCATCTAAATATCTTCAAGACTTCATATCATGAAGCACCTGAACAGGTTCACAAGCATATTGACTAATAGCCCAAGGAAAAGAGGAGAAGCAGTTAGGGGAACCTATGAGTGAAGGAAATTCCCCTTTGCAGGAGGCTAGTATACAATAAATAAGGTTATATTTGAATATAAAACACTAAGTCCTATAGATTCCATTGTTTATTTCAGTTGTGAAGTCCTCATTGTGTATCAACATTTTGATCACAGGTATTATCAGAGTATTACAATCTATAACTTAGAAACAAAATCAAAGAAAGATATTTCAATTTTCTGAGGACAAGAAAGTAAACCACTGTCGTTCTAAAGATCAGTCGCTGTCTCAAAAGTCTTTGTCAGATACTTGGGGTTTTCCTTGCTAAATGATTACATAAAAATTCAGGGCTTAAAGATTTTAGCCATCTTAAGGGTGATGCTTACTTCAATTGCAAAAATTTGACCAGTGAGTTCATAATACTGCATAAGTGCATGGATTGTAATACTGTAGTTACTGAAACAAATGATGTTATAAGAAATGGTATTTTTTAATTAGCAGTTTTTCAAGTTATATTAATTACTATTGTATAAAAGGAAATACTTGCTTGCAACTAGAATTTAAAGGGGCTACCAGAATTTTCTATATATTTTTTAGTAAAAGAAATTTGTCTTACCAGTTCAGAAAAGCAAATGAATTTTTACACATCATTCCTTGATATTCTATTAAAATTTCATCGTCATAAAAAAAGTGGACGTTAAAGATCCCCTTTTACGAAACATAAAGTAGCTAAAGCAAGGTTGATATAAGAAAATTAGTGATTTATGGGGCTCCTGGGTGGCTCAGTCAGTTAAGCCTCTGCATTCTGCTCAGGTCATGATCCCAGAGTCCTGGAATCAGCCCCTAGTCACCAGGTTCCCTGGTGGAACCTGGAAGCCTGCTTCTCCTTCTCCCTATACTCTTTCTCCCTCCACCCCCATCACCTCATGCTCTCTCTGTCTCTCAAATAAATCTCTAAAAAGAAAAAAGAAAATTAGTAATTTATGACAACATGGAAAAAATATCTTCCCTTTAGAGTATCAACAAAAGTTACCTCAAATAGATGACTCATGAGGAAAGGGGGATAATGTAATTATCATTCATCCCATCACTAAATAGATTATGTACTGATCTTATCTTTCCACTCTCACTTAAAAGTTTATGTTGCTCATTTGTGACTCAGACTCCCCATCTTACCTTATTTTTAATTTTGCCCAACAGTTCTGTAGACCATAAGGCATATGATGAAATAATCAAAAAAAAAAAAAGGAGTAATGAACACATACTATATATAAGCAATAAAAAGGTATATTGAAAAAATAGTGAAAGTTGATATTCCTTAAAAGGAAAAAAATATGTGAATTAAGTACACAGAAACCACTCTGGTGTGCTTATTTTGCTTCTTTTACTCAAACTCAAATAGGACTTTTTTAGGTATTTGAATGGTACTTAAGATTTAGATACCAAAGGCACCTGAGTGGGCTCAGTTGTTAAGTGGCTGCCTTTGGCTCAAGTCATGATCCCAGGGTCCAGGGATTTAGGCCCACATTGGGCTCCCTGCTTGGCGGGAAGCCTGCTTCTCCCTCTCCCGCTCCTCCTGCTTGTGTACCACCTTTCTCTGTGTCTCTATCAAATAAATAAGTAAAATCTTTAAAAAAAAAAAAATTTAGATTCCAGCATAAATTTTGGCTTAAAAGAAGTCCTTTACAAAATTTAGAAACTGGCTCCTTAATATTAGATAATCATTAATTTCTTCCTATATAAGTTATCGCAGTTTTAAAAAAAAGAATCAGTATTGTCTTGCTTTTTAAAACTTGGAACACCTTAAAACTAAGGTAAAGGTGGGTCATGGGGCAAAAATTAAAGTTTAAAACATGAAAAAAACAAGAGAAAATCAATTTTATCCTCCTAATGGGGATATTTTTCATTTTGAATGATTTAATGAAAGCAATTTCAGCAAAAGATAGTAAGTTTAGCTGACATATTTCAAACAAATGCTGAAACAGTTTAGTATTTACTAAATCCCAGTGTTTCATATGCTATTCTGTTTAAAAAATGCAAATTTTTAGTGACAAGGTATGAAGTCAACTGGTCAAGTTTGGAAAGGAATATAATCAAACTTCATATATTTACTGAATATTAAAACAAACAATATTTTCAAACAAAATATTTACTAGGTATTAAAGACAGATGTGAAATATTTAAACCATAAGTAATTAGGTATGTTAATGATACGATCTTAATAATTACTAAGGGCATGTGTCATTTAATTATGGACCAAGCCCAATTAAATGGCTTTTTGATGTCTTTATTCACAAATCCATGTCTTAAAACTGATAGTTATATATCTTGTTTGGTTTTCTTAATGGCTTTTAGCAGTTTTATTTATTTCAGAACACAAACTTGGGTTGCTTTTAATAAATTATGTAAGTCAATAGAATAGAGTTTCTTTTAAAACCGCATTTTCATTGGAATTGGCTGTGTAACTTCAGTATATACAGTGGAATGTACATAGAACATAGTTTTGTATATTTTTCCTTAAAGAAAAACAATGTAACTTTCTATACTTGTGCTTTCTAACTTTTGGGACTAATACAAATACACAGAAGTCAAAAGCTGAAATTAAATCATCTTTATTGCTAAAAGTTAATTAACAAGTGTTAAAGAGAAAAATTCACTATTACTATTAAAGATCTGGACTCACATAACTGTTCAGCTTTTTCTGAAGGTTAACAGAAGGAGGGGTCTTGCATTTAAGCTAACAATTAACACGATGTATTATTTTAAACTAGAATTTTTAAACCACTCTAAAAGAATTACATGCCTCTTAGCTAATGTTGTAATTGTATCATATTACTTAGGTTCAAGTTCTTCCTTCAAAGAGTCATCAGAATAACATGGACTGAAGAGACTTTCGAACACTTGCCATCTCTTGCTGCTGCTGTTACATGAAAGGAAATATTAAACATTTGTTTAATTTTTAGATAAGTGTTAAACATATTTCAGCAAATAAAATATTTCAATGCTTGCATTACTCCTTTTTTCAATTCAAAATGTAATGACTTACAGTTTCCATCATGATTTTTTTTTGCAACATAGCCATTTCTTTTCTAAGTTCATTTTGTGCACCAGTAAGTAGACTATCGTGATTCCTCTCCAAGTCCTCCATACTCTAAAACACAAAAGGCTAGTTCAGTTACAAACTACCACTTTTCATCTCAGATCTAAACTTGTAGAATTTTCAAAAGTAGGAACTTTTTAGTATTCAAATAATGTGCACTATTTATTCCAAATGAAAATATTCTAAGTAATACTGGAAACCAAAATACCCATTAAAGGAATAAAAGCATCAGACATGGATCAAATATTATTATAGGAGGTATAATAGTAGTGTATTTTGCTCGAAATATTGGGTTAATGAGCTGCTAAGGTCAAAATAGAACAAAAAAAGAATACTTTAATTTTTAAAATTTCTAGTAAGCTTTCTAAATATCAGGTAGTTATGTTATTATGACTAATAGTGTGATTGGAATTCATAAGGAGAAATAAAATGATCTGTAATATACCTCTTTTCAATTTATGAAAAACAAATTACATTATAAATCTTTTATATCTAACAAATAGTGATCCTAACTCCTACTGTATAAAAAGTATTATATTATTAAGTGTTGTGGAGAAAATAAAAAATATTAATACATGATCACTCCCTTATTCCAGTAAGAAGAAACAAAAATAACACAAAATTTTATAGTAGGAATGGAAATGCAACTTGTAGCTATGTAGTAGAAAATAGGGATTAACTCCAATTTATTTGGCAAAAGAGCAAGATTTAATAAAGAGAAAGTAATTAAAAGTATTTTAGAGCAAGAGCATAAGTAAAAGCATGGAAGTACACAGTGAGTTTAGAGAAAGCAGTTATCTGGAGGTGTGAGGATTACCAGACAAATGTAACAACCGAAGCATAGAGAAAATCATATTATGGGAGGGAACTTGAATAAATAAGAACTGAAAATGAGAAACTGACTTTTTCAGAAGAGACATTTTAGGAAAGTAATATGACAGACCTATGAAGGGTAGTTTGGAGAACAGAAAAAAAATCAGCTGAGGTTTAACAGGATAAGCAAAGAATGATGTGGTTGTAAACTAGGAAAATAGCTCTGAGAATTAAAAAAAGGAACCACAGCAGAAATAAAAATTACTGGGCCTACTAATAACTAGGTATGAAGGATAAGGGAGATGGAGAAGTCAAAGACAATATTAAAGTTCCTAGCCTAAGTGGTAACATTTAGTGATGAGATTTAGAAGAAATCTTTAGTACTTCATCAATCTTAACATCAATTAAATGGTTTTTAGGCAGCCTTAGAGCAAGCTGACTGGAAACACTTTTAAAAGTAACTTTGGTATACATACATATTGAAGTTCTTTAAAAATAATTGGTCTAGGGGGCGCCTGGGTGGCTCAGTGGGTTAAGCCGCTGCCTTCGGCTCAGGTCATGATCCCAGGGTGCTGGGATCGAGTCCCGCATCAGGCTCTCCACTCAGCAGGGAGCCTGCTTCCCTCTCTCTCTGTCTGCCTCTCTGCCTACTTGTGATCTCTCTCTCTGTCAAATAAATAAATAAAATCTTTAAAAAAAAAGAAAAATAATTGGTCTAAAACTACTAGTTTACTCAGAGCATCCTGATTCCTTCAAAAGGGTGACATTTTAACATTTGAACAAGATTATCTACACATCAAAAAAAAAAGAAAGAAAAAAGTATGTGTAGGATTACAATGAACTCCTATGAACAGTTACTAAAAAATAATATATCTGCATGAGTAAGAGGTCAGTGCCACAAACCATTATTTGCTAATACGCTAATATTTGCTAAAATATGTCAGATAATTCTTAATCCACAAGTTTTTAATCATCTGGCTTTATGATTATAAGATGGCATATAAAGCCATGTTTAGTCACTGTAATAATCCTAAAAGAAAATATGTCATAAAATACACATATATTACATTAGAAAATAAAAAATTCTTCATTTTCAATTGGGTACTTTCTATTTAGCAAACACTGGAGATACAAAGACAAGTAAAAGACTACCTAGAAATGACTTACAGACTTTCTATTTTCAGTTAAGATAGAACTATTAAAGTATGAGTTTTATGCACATTATGTACATTTAGGTAAAATTCCCAATTTACCATTTCCTGTTTTGAAGATTCCCCATAAAAACATTAGAATTGTAAAAATATATTCAACACTTAAATCAAAATGTAAAGTGATTAAGAATTTAAAATGTATGAGCAAAATGTTTTTCCCCTTAAAAGAAAAAAATTATCTTCTACTTCCAAATATAATGTTATATAAGAAGGTATTAAATAACCAAATACAACAGACCTTTATGAACTGCTCATATAACTGTCTAATTGTTTTCAGTCTCTGGCTCTGAACAATTCTAGATTGTTGAAAAACCTTTTGTTGCTGTCGAAACATGTTCTACAAATGTAAAAGAAAAAAATTGTAACAATTTCGGTATAATATAAAATTTAGTAAAAAAGTAATTCTACATGAAACTTAAAAGGAATGGTTTATATAAGTCAACAGTTTTAACTATTATAACCAAGTTCACCACTAATACACAACAGTAATAATCCTACCAGTCACTGAGTAGGAACACTTAACAATACTCAAGATACGTTGTTTTGTTTTTGTTTTTTAATGTAGGCACTCCATGTGAACTCACAACCCTGAAATCAAGAGTTAGATGCTTAGGGACACCTGAGTGCCTCAGTTGGTTAAGTGATGGCCTTCAGCCTGGGTCATGATTCCAGGGTCCTTGGATGGAGTCCTGCATTGGGCTCCTTGCTCAGCAGGGAGTCTACTTCTCTCTCTGCCTGCATCTCCACCTGCATCTGCCCCAGCTTGTGCTTTCTTGCTCACTCTCTGATGAATAAAGTCAGTCTTACCCCCTCCCCAAAAAAAGAAGAGTCGGACGCCTACCTGACTGAGCCACCTAGGCAACCCAACAATACTCAAAATATGTTTTAATTCTTGGTGCTTTCTGTATCAACACATAGTGAACCTTCCAATAATGCTTTTGTTTCAGTTCCTTCCTACTTTCCACCAATGGTTTTTGTCCCCCACCCTACTTCAGCCATTCACATACAGGCTTATATCCTAGATTTTGTCACTGCCAATAACTACAACTTCTACATAGTACTAATAGTAGAAAATGTCATGTTAACTCTGTTAGATAACACTCTGAACTCTTTAAATTAACATATTATGTATGAACTCATTTCATCCTTGAAACAACTCTATGAGATAGTATTATTATTCCCCTTTCATAGATAAGGAAAGTGAGGCACATAGATAATTTTTCCAGTTTCACAGCCAGTGTTTGGTCAAACCAAGGTAATTCCAGAGTATGCTTCCAGAATCCAGATCTAATCATTATTCATGCTGTTTCTCCATATAGCCCACTATCCAACCACTACCTGCTTACCAAGTACTCTTCGTACTTAGTACTTGGTACACTCTTAGTACTACAACTCAATAATTTCTATCAATACGTAAAATCCACTCATCCTATACCTAGTTTTCACTGTGCCCTATCCATATTCCTATGTCATCACTTTTTTCCTTCCCAGCTTAAATTATATGGTCAATCACAATTACTCCTTTCATATGAAAGGAATATATATATCCTACCCAATTTTTACTCTGTCACACTTGTTTGGCTAAACCCCAATCATGAAAAATTCAATGCTCCAGCTATTCTGCCTACATCCCTGCAGCTGGTCATGACTGGAGAAAACCCCACAATTATGCTGACACGCCTCACTTTAAATTATGATCACTGTGATCACAAGCCTAAATTTGATCTTTAGTGCTGCTTGGAAATTATATTTCCCTAGTCCATTTGCTGATCCACTCAGGAAAATATTTTATACCTTCTCATTTGACCTCAAAAAGCAACATGTTTTCTATCATCCAAGAACTTTAATTATTTCACTAAAGAAATACAAGTAATCCAAAGAGAACTTTGAGTATCCATCACTATTTCTACCTATGCACCTACACCTGTGCTCACATACTCCACCTTCTTCCCTGTTTTTAAGGATGAACTATCCCTGTTCTCTGCTACCACTAATTTCTTCACATGTTCCAACCATTCTTAAGAATTCAACAACTGTCCTCCTCTTTCCATTACTTTTTATTTTTCCCTCAAGATTATTCTTGTTGCACACAAACATGTTGCTCTTTGTCCATTCTTAAACAAAACCACACACATTCTTTTTCTACTCAGGCCAACAACACTGTTTCTTTCCTATTCTCTCTTATATGAATTTTTTTTTTAAGATTTTTTGTTTATTTGATAGATCACAAGTAGGCAGAGAGGCAGGCAGAGGGGGAGGGGGGGGGAACAGGCTCCCTGCTGAGCAGACAGACTGATACAGGGCTTGATCGAAGGACCCTGAGATCATGATCTGAGCCTAAGGCAGAGGTTTAACCCACTGAGCCACCCAGGTGCCCCTCTTACATGCATTCTAATCAAGTTTTTGCACTCCCTTTTCTACCAAAATAATTCTGCTGAAGAACACCAACAACCTTCACATTGCCAAATCCCCTCCTATATCACCCATAAGGAGCATATGACAAAGCTAATTCTCTCTCCCTCTTAAAAGACTTTCTTGACTTCTCTTGGAGTCATTTTACCCCCCACCTCATTCTGTCTCTTTTACTGGTTCTCTCTCATCTTCTTGAACTCTAAACATTGAAGTACTTATTCCAGAGCTCAGTCCTTAGACCTCCTTTTACATTTACAATCACTCCCTTGGTGATCTCGTCCAAACTCATGGCTTAAATGCTGTCTTTATGCTGAGAATTCCCAACTTTGTATGTTCAATTCATATCTCTTTGCAGAACTCCAGACACCTATACCAATGGCCTACTCAACATATCCCCTTGGATGTTTCATATTAACATTTCTAAAACTGAGCTGACCAAACAACACCTAAAATCATTTAATATGAATAGTACCTGAGCTCTTAAATAAGAAATGTGTGATAATTTTATAAACTAAAGAATTTTTTTTTTAAGATTTTATTTTATTTATTTGACAGAGAGAGATCACAAGTAGGCAGAGAGGCAGGCAGAGAGAGAGGAGGAAGCAGGCTCCCTGTGGAGCAGAGAGCCCGACGCGGGGCTCGATCTCAGGACCCTGAGATCATGACCTGAGCTGAAGGCAGCGGCTTAATCCACTGAGCCACCCAGGCGCCCCTATAAACTAAAGAATTTAATAAAAGGATAGTTAATGTAGTTGATTATATATATGGATGGGGCTCACTTCCACCTCCCATAGAGATGGGCATGAAACTCAAGTCTGGTCAGTAAGAGTAAACCATGGTTTGACCATAATGACTGGTTCAGGAATGGGCAAATGATCCAAACTAGATCAGTGATATTCCTCCACAGGACTTTTCTTTCTGCGTTTTTGATAAAAACCCAGTTACTAAGCTTGTAGCAAGTTTAAAATGCAAGAAGCTATCTTGCTTACCATATTGAAAAAGCCAATTAAGGACTGGAGACAGAACCCAAAGACATTATATAAGCAGTGCTTCCTTATACCCATTCAGTTATGCCTGAAGCTAAACTACCCCTGGACTTCTTTTATATAAACTAATAACCCTTCCTTTGTACTTTCACAATTTCTGTCACTTGGAACTGCAAGAATCACAACCAATACTGGAAGCAAAGGCTAACAGCTTTTGTAAGTAGGGTATGTGCCTGTAATTCTCTAGCTTACCATTCAGCAGGAACAAAACACATAGCCAGCATGGGAAATGGAACCAAGCTGACTATCATAGATCTACCACATAGCTAGGTTCTCCATTTCTACTTGACACTTGGTTGTAATTGATTATAAAATTAAGCATGATACTAACAGCTAGTTTTTCTTCTTGTTCCTCAGCTTTCTGCACATCTATATCCCACTGCTGAAACAAAGTCAGAAACTGCTGAGAATATTCTTGGTTAAGCTTCTGCCTATAAAACATAACAGTGAATTTTTCATATTTTATACCAAAACATTCAAAACAAAATTTGACATACTTTATAAATACTAAAGAAGGAAATAATGGCATCTTAAATTTTCAAATGTGAAACCAAAAAGTAAAATTATGATTTTGGAAGTATTTCTTTTTCTAACCAGCTAACAGAAAAGCCTTCTCACATGATTCAGTTCTTAAAAATTATGGAAGTTTTACTATATGCATAATTTTTCCAGAAAGGTCCATTTCATCTCCAAGAAGTTTTTTTATTTTTGCCAATCAAATATAGGTTCTGATATGATAAATAGATTCAGTGAAGTTATTATATTTATCATGTAAGATTTCCAAATAGAAATATTCTACTTAATTTTTTCCCCATTTTGGTACAAGAATGATTTTGTAAAAACAAGTCAATTCAGCTAAAACACACAGATGTAGTATTTACAATAAGATGGATCTTTTTCTACATTGTTAAATAGGTAACTCTCATAAGGCTAATAATTTATACGACAATTTTTATTCAGTTGGTGTATTTCTAGAATGAATATGAATAACCTTTAAAAAAAGAAAAAACTTTTCTCCATTAAAATGGAGAAAAAGATAACCTGCATTGATTTCTAAGAAATGTATCTCAAGTCTATGAAGAAGATTACAGAACTAAATGACTTAAAGGAAAATCAAGCCAAATATATATTTTACTAGAGACCCTGGCAAATAGAAGATGACAGTATTTTTCATAATTTGCAGCAATGAATACTAAGAAATGATACAATGTCATGGCTGTGAAAAAACCAACAACCTTACCTTTGCTCTTGCTGGGTTTTCCAAACATGTTCAATTTTCTGGTTGCTAGTTTTGAGAGAAGCTTTGGTATACAATTCTAGTCTTTTTCTCTTGGCAAGAAGAGCCTTGTTAATGTCAGCTTTATTGAAAATAAACATTCATTAAAACTTAATGTTGAAAATTATTTTGTTTCGACATATTTAAATTAAATAGGGATATAGGTGGTTCAACAGTTTTTGAAAGACATTTAAAAATATATCTTAGGGATGCCTGGGTGGCTCAGTAGGTTAAACCTCTGCCTTCAGCTCAGGTCATGATCCTGGGATTGAGTCCTGTATTGAGGCTTCTTGCTAATCAGGGAGTCTGCTTCTCCTTCTGCCTGCTGCTCTCCCTGCTTGTGTGCACTCTCTCTCTCTCAATCTCTCTCTTTCTCTGACAAATAAATAAAATCTTAAAAAAAAAAAATTTTAAAGTAGGTATAATATTAAAAAGCCAAGATTATTTGCTTTTTTTCCTAAGAAAGCTTTTGGCAATTAGTATCCCTATTTTGATTTTCCTAAAGCTAATTTTTGATTGAAAAATACTAAACATGAAAAAAGAACAGGGTGGTCTCAAAGACAGACCTTTAAATTCCTCAGGAGAAAACACTAATAAAGGCTAAATTTTTCTAAATTGGTAAAATATTCTCCAACCGAAAGAACTCATTTATATGAGTTATTGCTAGAACTCATCATATGAAACACACAAAATTATTTTAAAAGAATCCAAAAAGGGGCGGTGGCTCAGTCAAGTAAGTGTCTGCCTTGGGCTAGGTCATGATCACAGGGTCCTGGGATGGAGTCCTGCATCACAGCTCCCTGCTGAGTGGGGAGTCTGTTTCTCTCTCTGCCATCTTCCCTTCCCCTTTTGTTCTCTCTCTCATACAAATAAATAAATTAAAAAATCTAAAAAGAATCCAAAAAGGATAAAAACAGTTAAGTAAGAAAATTATTTTAAAAAAAATATAATCTGTAATACTTTCAAATATAATTTTTACCAAAAGAGATAAAAAACCAAGCATAGAAAAACCTTAATTTAAGTAAGTATCTTGATAAATTCACTCAAGTACCCTTTTAAATACTTCCATGGAATCTTTTTTCCCCCTGGACTTACTAAAAGAAAATTTTTTTCTTACTGAAGTATTGTTGATACACAATGTTATAGATTAGTTTCAGGTTTATGACAATGATTTCTGGAGCTTTTTATAAGACATTTTTGTCCTATAAAACTGCTTTGCTAAATAACTGCTTATGAATCTACCATCAATAATTATTTTTTCAGTAATCATGATGGCTCTGTATTATTATACAAATATTTCATATTTCCAGTATATACCTATGATAAATTCAGAAGACAGATTATAAAACAAACACCAAATAGAGCAAAGCTTTCAAAAAAGACTTGACTGAGTACATAGTCCATATAGAGGAACCAAATATTGGCTCTTTTTTAAGAATACTATTCCCTGGGGCACCTGGATGCTCAGTTGGTTAAATGTCCCCCTTTGGCTCAGGTCAATCTCCAGGACCTGGGATCTAGGCCACATTGTGTTGGGCTTCCTACTTGGCAGGGAGTCTGCTTCTCTCTCCCTCTCCCTGTGGACCCTCCCCTGGCTCATGCATGCGCTCTCTCTCTCTCTCTCAAATACATAAAATCTTTTAAAAAAAAGAACACTATCCCCTAACACAGTTAATGTAACTAATATTAAATATACCGTTTAAAGTTTATAAACTTTTTATCTGATTACGTATTTCTCACTAGCTAGCAGGGTTACCTTTCTAAATGACATAGTTTAATAAAGTAAAAAATAACAATAAAGAGGTATTTTAAAGGGTTCAGGTTATACTGCCCCTAAGAAAAGAACACAGCAATGTCATAGAAAATAACTAAATTGAGAAAATGAAAAACTGACATATATACAGATATGTGTGTTTTTAACGCTTGCTTTGTGAGTTTGTGAAAGTTCATATAAACAGGAGTAGAGACTTTCCCCTTCCATTTTTGTTCGAAAACTGCACAGTCCATTAAATTCACACATATATAAAATAAAAACACCGTTCTTACCTCACCATTGTTAATCCCATTCTTACTCTTTGCATTGAGAACTGGAGATTAGGTAAGGAAATCTATATAGTTGAATCACAGATACTTAGGGAAAATCTTATATATGAGGACAAGCATCAGATTAACAGTCTTATAGTCCACTGATTAACATTTCCTATTACAGATGTTATATGTTACATGGTTTAAAATAATTATCTTAAAAGAAAAATATCTCTTAAAACATACCGCCAAGTCTTTCCAGCATATTTTGTACTTCACCCCTGTGAAATTACATTAGAAATTTTTAAATTAAGGATTGAAATATCACACAATGTGTTTTACATACAATATCCACTGGACAACCAAAGTAGACTTTTCTTAGTTTATGTAACACGCAAAAATTATTTTGAGCACATCACCCCATATCTTCAAACACTGCTGCAGAAGTCCTTTTCTTCCCATGCTTCTCAATTACTGAAATCTTCCCTGCATTGACAATAAAAAAGAAAAATATTTTTGAAACTATTCCATTTTGGTAATCTTTAATGATGTACTATCTTAATTTAGAGGCTTTTAGGGGTTTTTTTGCCAATGTAACTTTTTAAAGCAGACATATAAATACAGTACTTGCTCTGCAGTTTAGATAGAATTAAATCAGGATCTAGGACCATTTTATAGGAGCAATTTTGCTAGCCTTCCTATGTTAATGTCATAGTAAGCCAGGTTTTTATTTATTTTTATATAATACAGATATTTATGCTATATAAAACTCATTTATTTATTTACGAACAGACATCTGGAGAATAATGACTGTGAAGGTAAGAGATGCTGTGTAAACTTTTCAAACTGCAAATGAGAAACATGAGGTACATGAAAATGCTTGACAAATTTTTTTTTTTTTTAAGATTTATTTATTTGACAGATAGAGATTACAAGTAGGCAGAGAGGCAGGCAGAGAGAGAGAGGAGGAAGCAGGCTCCCAGCTAAGCAAAGAGCCTGATGCGGGGCTCGATCCCAGGACCCTGGGATCATGACCTGAGCTGAAGGCAGAGGCTTTAACCCGCTGAGCCACCCAGGCGCCCCGACAAATAAAGTTTTATTATAGTCTAAAACGTAGTGCATCCAGAAGGAATGAACTAATGAACTACAAGACGGGGTCACTGCCCAACAACATTAGATATACTGTACCTTCGGTAACATCCTCCTCTGAACCACTCAGATCTTTTTTATCTTCCTTCTCAAAGTCATAGGCTCTTACAACCTGATCTTCCATGGATGTCTTCCCAGATTTCCCTGTATGTTTTCTTCCAGAGGGCACCATATTTAGATGTTTTCTGATTAAAAAAAAAAAAAAAATCTCTCAAACCTTCTGAATCCAAAGACACCATTTAAGTAAACTGGTAAATTTCAAAATTAGCTACATCAAATAAAGATATTTTGTTGGCCCAAATTAACAAGGAAAATAATGACAGCATCGACCCTGATTCCAGGTGTGTGGCGACGGAGAGTTGGCATCTGAGGGCTATGCGATCTGAATTTCAGTCCCGCCTCTGTCAGATTCCGGCTAAATTCGGGCTACAATCTAGTTTGTGCATTTCCGTCACAAAGTGAAACTGTAGTCGTTGACAGGTTCGATCCTGCCCCAAAATAAGTTTACAGCAAAATAAAAATAAAATAAAAAGGTTCTGCAATGTGTGCCTTGAGAAATAACAATTCCGCCTAAGATGTTCACAACACAGACATCGAGGACAAAGGAAGGAAGCCCTTGGTTCACCCTGTTTCTGACGGGTTTAGGGCGGGCGCCAGGGAGAGACGTACAGACAGTCGAAGGCCCACCCTGCTCCCAGGATATAAACTTGCCCAGGGCATTGCGACCAGTGAGACCCCCTTTCATCCCGCGGCTTTCCACCTGCCCCTCGCCTGATCCAGGCCCTGCGCTCAGTGAAGTTCACTGACTTCATTTTTCCGTCAGAGGCCCCTAGTAGAGCCAGTCGAAAAGATTTACCTCACAGATCGAGAAAAGCCTCTGGCTTGGATGCCCGCGCTAGAAAAAATCCTCCCCTCATCACGCATGAAAAAAAACCCCAATGGCCAAAGACCACAGGTATAGGTCTCCAGACAATGTCGTTCCCACTCCAGCCTCCACAGCTCGTTCCCACGCCAGCCTCCACAGCCCCAGCCCCTCACCTGAGGTGCCTGTCCGCTTGGCCAGTGCGACGCTCCTCTGAGGCAACTCAGAATTCCCGCGGGAGAAAAGCCAGAGCCGCCTCGCCCGAAGGCGTCGCTGATTGGCTGGTGGCTGTGCGCCTGCGTATAGAAGACCCACAGTCTCCGCCCCCACGGACAACTGACCACGGGACTGCTGACCCAGAGTGCCTTGAGGGCTGTGGCCTGCGGGTATTAGGGGTCTTGAGGTATGTTTCTCAAGAGTTTTTTGGTGTTTGTTGTTGTTGTTTTTTTTTTTAACTTGTACAGTACTTGAAAAGTGCAGAATATAAAGTTACGGAACACGAGGAACACACGACCTAATTTGAGAAGCAGAATTTTACCAGAAGAATCCTTGGCAGTTTGTCAGGAAATCCCTTCCATCCCATTCCCTTCCCATCCCCAATTCCCCCGTCAGAGATATTTTCTCACTTAACCTGAATTCTGTGTAAATCATCGTCTCTCACATTTTCTAACTTTTGTTTCCACATACAAGTATCCTTAACCTTGCTTGGTTTCTGTGTGTGGATGGTACCCGCCCCCCCAAAAGGTACCATATTCTTTGTAATATTCTTCCACTCACTTTTTACTTCACCCGTCACTAAGAAAATCTATATTATCAGGTGTAGCCATAACTCTTTCATGTTCACTGCCGTATAATATTTTATTGTTCCTCCTTTCCACAATTTATTCACTGATTTTCCTGGCCGTGCACATGTGGGTTGCTTTTAGAGCATAGCCTATATAAACAATGCCACTATGAAATTCCGATCTCATGCATATGTGTTAAATAAAGCTTTTGCAGAGAATCTAGGTGTGAAGTTGCTAGGTCATAAACTGGATGATATTAAGTAAGTGAACTGGTTTCCAATTTAGTCCCCACCAACAGAGTGAGTTCCCATTGTTTAGTATATTCTTAATTTTGCCATTCTATCAGGTATAAAATGATACTACTTTGGGTGTGCTTTGTATTTCTCCACTCAGAATTAAACTCTTGTTATGCTTATTGGCTATTTGCATTTTCTTTTCCCTGAAATATCTATTTGGGGTTTTTGTTGATTTATAAGTCTTTATGTATGCTGGCTATTAATCTTTATGACTTTTTCTATATGTTTTCAAAGAAACATCCTGAAGGCATTAAAATATAAAGATTTTAAGGTTTTATTTTTTAAGTCTTTGTTCATCTAGAATCGATTTTTGTGCTCGGTGCCAAGGCAGGATCCAATTACTCTTTTTGCCTTGTATGGAACCCAATTTCTTGAATAGTTCATGCTTTCCTTATAACAGCTCTATGTTCCTTCGTATGATGTTTCTACATGTTTTGGGGTTTGCTTCTTTAACATGTTCCACTGGCCAGTCTGCGTGTCCCTGTGCCAAAACCATAGTTTTCATCATTCCAGCCTTATTATTTCTTTGGTATCCTTTTTTTGGGGGGGGGACAGCAAAGGAAGATTTATTGAGCAATAGCAAAGTGATAGTACAAAGCTCCCAAGGAGGGAGGGGACCTGATGGTCTTGCTGTATCTTTAGTATTTAATAGGGAAAGTCTCATACCTTATTTTCTTCAGGAATATTCTGTGTATTTTTGAACTTTTTCTTTTCGTGTAAATTTTAGAATCTGTTTTCCAAGTTCCATGAAAAAAAAAAAAAAACCCCTCTTGGATTTTGATTGGAATTGCACTGAATCCAGAGCTCAGTTTGGGGAAATGAATTCTTCTTAGTCTTGAATATAGCATATTTTCCATTTATTTAGAACTTCTTTAATATCAGTCAATAAAGTTAGTCCTTTTTTCTGTGTACAGAGGTTTCACTGTTATCAGATTTATTTATAAATTGTATTGTTACTTTTATATTTTTCTAATTGCTGTTATATAAAAATCCAGTTGATTTCTGATACTAATCTTATTCTTATACCCAGCTGGATATAATAATTTGTAGAGGCTGAAATGGTATAATCATATCATCTGTGAATAATGACATTTTTGTTTCTAATTCTTAGGCTTTTTTTTTTTCCTTTCTTTTCTGACTGTACTACACATGAGAATGTTTAGAGATGAGTAGAAGCATCAATACTGAACATTCTTTCCTATTTTAAAGGTCATGTTTCTAAGGTTTCTACTAACAGTGATGATGCTGTATGTAGATAGTTGCTCTTTTTGCAAATGTAGCTTCTATTTGTAGTTTGGTAAATTTTTTGTTTGCTGTTTTTGTCATTCTGTTTTAAATCATGAATGAGTGTTGCATTTTATTTAATTATTTTTATATCAAAATGATCTTTTCTCTTTATTTTGTTGATATGGTCAATAAGATTTATATGTTTTTCTAATGTTAAACCAAACCTACATTCCTGTGATAAACCCAAGTTGATCATGATACATTAATTTTGTAAGCACGTTGCTATGTTTAGTTTATACAGCATTTTGTGTCAATTTTCATGAGTGAGATTGGCTTGTAATTTTCTGCTCTTACCTAGTTTGGAATGAAGGCTATTTTCATGGCTTGCTCCATGTTATCAAGTCTTCATTCAAATGCTAGTATTCATATCAGTGAGGTCTTTTCTGCCCCTACTTTTAAATACTGTACATGGAAACTTTGAACCTTACTTTCTCTTACCCTATTCCCCTTCCCCATGTACATTTCTCCTAGCACTTAACTTTTTTTTTTTAAAGATTATTTATTTATTTATTTGGCAGAGAGATCACCAGTAGGCAGAGAAGCAGGCAGAGAGAGAGAGAGGGAAGCAGGCTCCCTGCCGAGCAGAGAGCCTGATGCGGGGCTCAATCCCGGGACACTGATATCATGACCTGAGCCGAAGGCAGAGGCTTAACCCACTGAGCCACCCAGGCACCCCAACATTTTTTATTATATGTGTAATTTATTTACTTTATTGTCTCCCCCAGCCCCCTTCAGAATGTCAACTCTGAAGAGCAGACAGGATTGTATATAGTGTGAGGAACAGATTTAATTTCATCTTTTTCCAAATATCTATCCAATTATCCCAAAAATATTTACTAAAACATCAACGTTTCCCACCCCATTCAAAATACTACCTTTAGGGGTGCCTGGGTGGTTCAGTGGGTTAAGCTTCTGCCTTCAGCTCAGGTCATGATCTCAGGGTCCTGGGATCAAGCCCCCCATCGGGCTCTCTGCTCAGCAGGAAGCCTGCTTCCCCCTCATTCTCTGCCTGCCTCTCTGCCTACTTGCGATCTCTCCTTCTCTCTGTCAAATAAATAAATAAACAAAATCTTTTAAAAAATACTACCTTTATTATACACTAGATTTCCATAAAGAGTGGGTCAACTTCTGGATTTTGTTATATTCCACTGACCTATCATTTATGTACCAGTACCACACTGAATTATAGACACTTATGAGTGTGTGTGTGTGTGTATAAATAAAAGATTTACTTATTTATTTTAAAGAGAGAACAAGAGTGCACACAGAGAGGGAATCTCAGGCAGACTTCCTGCTTAGTGGGGATCCCCACATGGGGCTCAACCTCACCACAGTGAGATCACACCTGAGCCAAAACCAAGAGTCAGAAGCTTAACCAATTTTAACACCTAGGTGCCCCATGAGCTTATTTTAGTATTTAATAGGCCACTTTCCCATGATAGCTAATTTTTTCAGGAATTTCCCAGCTATTCTTGCATTTTTTAAAAGATTTTATTTATTTGAGAGAGAGAGAGAGAGAGGGAGAGGGAGCAAGCATGGAGAGGCAGAGGGAGAGGGAGAAGCAGATTCCCCACTGAGCAGTGAGCCTGATGCAGGACTCAATCTCAGGACCCTGGGATCATTACCTGAACTGGAGGCAGACACTTAACCTACTGAGCCATCCAGGTGCCCCTTTGCATTTTTAGAAATGTGACTTTTAGCATCATCTCGTGTCTCTCTAAGAAGAAAAACCTTGACTTTTTAGAAGTTTTTATTTAAATTCCAGTTCGTTAGTGTACATACAGTGTAATACTAGTTTCAGGTATACAGTATAGTGATTCAGCATTTCTGTACAACATCAGGTGCTCATCATAGCAAGTGCACTCCTTAATCCCCATCTCCTGTTTTGCCCATCCCTCCACCTGCCTCCCCTCTACTAACCAGCAGTTTGTTCTCTATAGTTAAGAATCTGTTTCTTGGTTTGCCTCCATCTTTTTCCCCTCCTTTGCTCATTTGTTTTGTTTCTTAAATTCCACATATGAGTGATATCGTATGGTATTTATCTTTCTATGACTGACTTATTTTGCTTAGCATGATTCTTTCTAGCTCCATCCCTGTCATTGCACATGGCAAGATTTCATTCTTTTTATGGCTGAATAATATTCCATTCTATATGTACCACATTTGCTTTATCCATTCATCAGTGATGGACAGTTGGGCTGTTTCCAGAATTTGGTTATTATATACAATGCTGCTATAAACGTCAGTGTGCATATATACCTTTGAATTAGTATTTTGGTATTCTTTAGGTACATATCTAGTAGTGCAATTGCTGGATTATAGTTAGAAGGTAGTTCTGTGTTAACTTTTCGAGGAACCTCTATTCTGTTTTCCAGAGTGTCCACACAAGTTTGCATTCCCACAAGCAGTGCAAGAGGTTGCCCTTTCTCTACATCATTGCCAACACTTGCTGTTTCTTGTGTTGATTTTAGCCATTCTGACAGGTGTAAGGTGGTATTTCATTGTAGGGTTTGTTTGTTGTTTTTTTTTTAAGATTTTATTTATTTATATGAGAGAGAGCATTAGCTGGGGTGGGGCACAGATTTTCCAACCCATGAATGTGGAATGTTTTTCTATTTCTTTGTGTTGTCTTTAATTTCTTTCATCAGTGTTTTACAGTTTTCAGAGTGTACAAATCTTTCACCTCTTTGGTTAGGTTTATTCCTAGGTATCTTACTGTTTTGATGCAATTGTAAGTGGGATTGATTGCTTAATTTCTCTTTCTGCCGCTTCCTTATTGTTGTATAGAAATGCAACAATTCTTTTTAAAAAAAAGATCTTATTTATTTTAAGAGAGAGGGAGAGCACAAACAGGGTTGGGCAGAAGGAGAGGAAAAGGGAGAAGCCGATTCCCTGCTGAGCAGGGAGCCTGATGCAGGGCTCCATTCCAGGACTCTGAGATCATGACCCAAGCCAAAGGCAGAGGTTTAACCAGCTGAGCCACCCAGGCACCACTAGAAGTACAACAGATTTCTATACATTGATTTTGCATGCTACAACTTCACTCCATTCATGTATCAGTTCTAGCAGTTTTTTGGTGGAGTCTTTTGGGTTTCCTATATAGAGTACCATGTCATTTACAGGTAGTGAAGGTTTTACTTATTCCTTGCTGATTTGGATGCCTTTTATATCTTTTTGTTGTCTGATTGCTGTGGCTAAGGCTTCCAGGACTGTGTTCAATAACAGTGGTGAGAGTGGACATCCCTGTCTTGTTCCTAACCATACGGGAAAAACTTCTCAGTTTTTCCCCATTGAGGATGATATTAGCTGTGGGTTTTTCGTATATGACCTTTATTATGTTGAGGTATATTCCTTCTAAACTTATTTTATTAAGGGTTTTTATCATGAATGGATGTTGTACTTTGTCAGATGGTTTTTTCTTTGCATCTGTTGAATGATCATACGGTCCTTATCCTTTCTTTTATTAATGTGGTATATCATATTGATTGATTTGTGAATATTGAACCACCCTTGCAACCATGAATAAATCCCACTTGATCAATGGTAAATGATTCTTTTAATGTATTGCTGGATTCCATTTGCTAGTATTTTATTGAGAATTTTTGCATCCATGCTCATCAGGGGTTTGGCCTGTAGTTCTCTTTTTTAGTGGAGTCTTTACCTGGTTTTGGCATAGAGTAATGCTGGCCTCATAGAATGAATTTGGAAGTTTTCCTCCCTTTTCTATTTTTTGAAATAGTTTGAGAAGAATTGGTATTTAACTTTCTTTAAATGTTTGGTAGAATTCACCTGTGAAGCCATCTGGCCCTGGGCTTTGTTTTTTGGGAATTTTTTGATTGCTGATTCAATTTCTTTGCTTGTTATTGGTCTGTCCAAGTTTTCTATTTCTTCCTGTTTCAGAGAAACCTTGACTTTTTATTGGGATCTCATTAAATTTATAAATTCGCTTAGAAAAAAGTGACATCTTAATGATGTTAAAATGTTCCAACAAAGAGCAAGGGGTATCTTTTCACTAGTTCCAGTATACTTTTTTTTTTTTTTTTTTTTTTTTTTTTTTGAGAGAGAGAGAGAGCACATGAGCTAGCACAAGCAGCAGGAGAGGCAGAGGGAGAGGGAGTCCAACCCAGGGCTTGATCCCTAGACCTGGAGATCATGACCTGAGCTGAAGGCAGACGCTTAACTGACTGAGGCATCACTAAAATGCTTCTTAACTACACAAAAGTGGGGCACCTGGGTTCTGTGAGCCTGTGGGTGCAGTAATGGCACAAGCTCTGTTGGAATTTGATGTCTCTCTTCTTCTTAGAGAAGTTCAATGTATTCTCTGTCTCCTAGTAATGCTGAAGGCATGGGTTATGTATGACTTTATTTTATGTATGATTTGTTATTTTATGGTTCTCAGAGAAGATGTGTGGAGAGATTCATATTCAGGGGGGTCGCCATGAACATCCATGTGCCAGATTCTCCCTCAAGTCTTTCCTTGTTTTTTTTTAAATACCACCAGGGGTGTATCTTTGCTATTAGTTTTTTTTTTAATGACCTTTATAATTTACTGATCTTTTCTATTAAACCTTAGCTTTCTCTTTCATCAGTTTTTGCTATTTATTATTTCTTTCTATTCTCTTTTGTTCTTTTTCTAACTTTTTATGTTGGATCATTGATTATTTTCAGTCTTTTTTCTTTTCCAAGATACTCATTTGAGATGATAAATTTCTATGTACCCTCCCTTTGACTGAATCCCACAAGTTCTGATATGCAATATTGTCATTACCATCAAGTTCTAAGTATTTTTAAATTTTCATTATGAGTTCTTCTTTGACTCCTGAATTATTTAATATGTTTTTAGACTTTCAAGCAAATATAGTTCTTCAATTTTATTTTTTAATTGAAATATTCTAACTTGATACCCTGTAATCTGGATCATACCTGTGATATTAAATGTGTTACCACTTGTTTTATGATTTAGCACAATGGCTATTAAAAAAAATTATTCTATGTGTACTTGATAAGAATGGGTAAGCTCTGACTGGGAGGTGCTCAGTTCTAAATATGTCCATCTAATTAAGTTTACTAATTGTATCATTCAGATCCTCTAAGACTTGGCTGGCTGATATCTTTGTCTTATTGGAATAACTGAGGAGTTACTGGTTATGTGCTTAAAGTCTTCTATTCTGGTGGTGGATTTGTATTTGTTACCTAATAGTGCTATCAATTTTTGATTTTTTATTTTGAAACTAGTTAGGTACATACAAGTTTAGACTTTAGTCAATTTTTAAGGGCGTCTGGGTGGCTCAGTGGGTTAAGCCTTTGCCTTTGGCTCAGGTCATGATCCCAGGGACCTGAGACTGAGCCCTGCGTTGGGCTCTCTGCTCACAGGGAGCCTGCTTCCCCTCTCTCTCTGCCTGCCTCTCTGCCTACTAGTGATCTCTCTGTCAAATAAATAAATAAAATCTTTAAAATATATATATATATATATATATATATAGTTAGAATTGAATATTCAACTTTTGGTCAGTTGAGACTCTAATGTAGTTACTTTAATAATGCTTTTTGTCTTTAATCCTATTTTTTTATATTAATAAAACTTCCATGTGTTTCTAGGATATCTTTTCTCCTGTGTTTACTTTTAAACTTCCTACATCCTTTTATATTTCATGTGTACCCCATGGTGTATATCCAGTTTTGTTTTATGTTATAATATTTGGGGGCATGTAGGCTGTTGGTCGGGGTGTTTCAGTTTTCCTCAAAATGGGTTCTGCAGGAAGCTACTTCAAGCCCATCCACATCATGGTTTCTGGGTTCCAACTGAAGCCAGAAGAAAGCAAGCCCCAAAGAATGACCATTTTCAAACCTCTGCATTTGTCCTATGTGCCAAAGTTATTCAAATGACCAAGCCCTGCTTTGGAGAGTGAAGAAATAAATTCTATCTCTCTCTCTTTTTTTTTTTTTTAAAGATTTTTAAAATTTATTTGAGAGAGAGAGAAAGCGCGAGCAGGGGGAGGGGCAGAGGAAGAAGCAGGGAGCCGATGTGGGACTTGATCCCAGGACCTCAGGATCATGACCTGACCAAAGGCAGGTGCTTAATAGACTGAGCCACCCAGGCACCCGAAATTCTACTTCTTGATGGGCGGAGCAACATAAGTATGTACATACAGAGACAGGGGAATTATTGTAGCCATCTCTGCAAATAAGTTATCACAAACCTCTTTTATATTTTGCATCTCTCTGTATCTCTGCTATAGTGTGGGCAATTATACTTGGTTAAGTCACTATGTGAAATGCAAACAAATACAATTGTGAATGATATAGAAGTACATAGTTGAAATTTTTCTTACCCTCTTTGCATTAGCTAGGGTAGACTATTACCACAATAAATAAAACCAAGCATGTATAATGACTCAAAAAAAAAAAAAAGATTTTGTTTCTTCTCTAACAGTACTGGGAAAGTAAATAGGTCTTCAGTGAACTTTTAGTGTGCAGTCATTTAAGGACCCAGGCTGATGGAAACTGTCATCTTCAACTTACGGGTTCCAAAGTTGCCAAAGAAGTGGTCTCTGTCCCAGCCAGCTAGAAGGGAAAAGAATATGGAGGAGCATAGGTAAGAGATTTAAGTGACACACATTATTTCTGCTCACATTTTATCACCTAGAAACTCAGTCACATGTAGACACCTAATAGCAGGTACAACGTTATTCAAGGGGAAACTCATAAAAATGGTTTAAAACATGAAATGAAAATTTAGAACAAAATTAAATTGGGCTCTGCCACTTATTAACTGTGAGACCTTGGGCAAATTACTTGACCTTTCTAAGCCTCTGTTTCTTTCTTCACTAATGTAAGGGGTGTAATGGTATTTATCTCTTAGAAATTTGGATTTTAAAAAGTGAAATAAGGCATAAAAACTCTTGGTAGGCACTCAGTAGCATATAGAAAGTACTCAGTTAACATAAGTTATCAACATTACTAATATCATGGTTGTTATTTGTTGAATCACTGGTATACCATTTCCTGAATATCAAACATGAATGCTACCAGTGGCAGACATATTAAATAATATAGAAATTTAAAATTTTATTATAAAAATTAGAATTCATATTTTATTAACAAGTGCAGAGATGGAAAATATGTTTTTTTAAAAATGAGACCTACTCAGAAGATTCAAAATGTCACAAGGCATCTTTGGGTCTTTAAGGATGTATTTCTCAAAAAAGATCTAAGAAGTCCACAGCTATTCAATCAAAAAGAAGACTGCTTGCATAGACTGGTTCAGAGGGACTCTGTGGTGGTCGCTGCTCTCACAGTTTTGAGGCCAGTCTCTCACATGTTGTCCCATCCAATTCTGTCTGTAATAGGCAAATTATGTGATTTTATTAAATTTAGTGAGGTGACACACTTTGCACATCAAACAGAACTTTGTAGACATCCTTTTTAACCAGGGAGCTCTTTCCTTTCAAGTGCCCTTAAAAGAGCCTCATGGCAGCTGCCAGTTCTCTCCCACTACCTCTCTTGCTTGTTTCTCCAATACGCCTCTTCCCTATTTTTCCTTTTTCCTGTTGCCCTGGGTCTTCCCTTTTGGGTCCCTCTATTACTCTCTTTTGTAAACAACATAACTTTCTCATGCTCCTGTTGTATCCACCTTATAATTCCAGTCACCAAAACAAAGGAGCTTCATTAGAAGTTTTGAAAGGAAAAGGAAAAAAAAAAGAAGTTTGAAAGGGACAAGATTGTACATAACTTAGTTGATATTTTTGCAATGGCAGGGAAAAAAAAGTGTAACTTAGAAAGTTGATTTTCTAGACAGTTGCCCCAAGCATCCTTAACATCTCCTTCTTGGTCTCCCCCTGTTCACTTACTGGACACAGTGGCATTTGGCACAGTCTTCTCACCCCAACTCTTGCCCTCATCTTTTGACCTCTCAGTTTCTTAAGGTCCTCATCTAAAATGACCTGCCCCTGCACTCCATTTAAAGTCCCCTAACTCTTATGGCCACACCTGAAGCTGCTCCACCCTCGTAAGTCCCCTGTCAGATACGCTACTCTCAAATCACTATGTGCCACCTTTCCAGCTCAGTCTCATCTGTTCACACTATAAATACATGCCAATCTTCTCCAGACTTTCAGTCCTTACCATTTTAAATTTTCCTTTCTTCATGAGCCGCCCTCTTGTCTTTGATTCTAATTCCATTATTTCAGTCAGTCACATGCAAATAACGACCTGTACTTTCACTGCATTTGTCTGGCAAAATGTTATTTCTGCAAAGACTCAACGATCTTCCTCTGTGCTACCTACCCTCACTCTGGTGCCTCTAAAGAAAACCATCCAAAGGAACAAATTTGTGGCACTTTTATTTTGAGTTCCAGCCTCAGTTGGCCTTCAGCTTGCCCTAAATTCTCCCTTTTCCCCCCGTGGCAACTCATTGTTCCCAGCCCTTTCTACTCAATCCAACCTTGAACACTAACACTTTCCCCTCACACTTAGTATTTAACAATCCCATTCTTTTTTTTTCCCCCCAAGGGAATAGCTCACACCGAAGCCCCCAAAACTTCTGCCATCAGAGCTATAGCCTGCCTGGGTCTGAGTCCTCTTGTCTTCTAAGAATCTTACATTATTCATTCTTTCTCTCCCTTTCTCTGCTCTATCCCTCCCATTAATATTTACAAATATTCTAATATCTCACAAGTTTAAATATTCCTGGGCCTTAATTCCGAACAATTACTCCCCTATGTCTTCCTCTTAGCCATCAAATTCTAGGAAGAATTATCTAAGCTTGTTGCCTCAAATTCCTTTCCTTCCAAATACATTTAAACCACACTAAACCACCTATGGTCCTTTCTACTTTAAAATTGTACTCACTCTAAAGTGACCAGTGACCTCCATATTGCTAAATCAAATGCATGTTCTCTGGTCTTAATCTTGAATTTGACTTTCAGCAAGTCAAACTGTTAACCATTTTTTTCCCCTTCTTCATTCTGTCTTCCTTTGGCTTTTGTAGCTACAGATTCTCTTGATATCCTCTTATTCTGGCAGTTTCTTAGTATCTTTGTTAACTCTTCCTTCTTCAATGGGCGCTCAGAAGTTGGAGTTCTCCAGGACTTGTTTTACTTAGTTCTCAATTTGTATTCTTTCTCTAAGTGTTTTCATATATACATGGCTTCGAATACAAGAGTTTCTCAAAGTGTGGTTCATGGGCCAGCATGTGTCAGGATCACTAGCAGAAGATGAAGTAGGGAAATGTGGGTTGGGGGTAGGGAAAAGAGGTGTTAAAATGCAGATTCCTAGGCCCCATGGTAGACCTACCAAATTAACTCTGTGGGTAAGGACTGGAAATCTGCATTCTAAATAATTCTCCACGTCCTGCTCATACTGACTCAAGTTTGGAACCACTAACTTAATTTGCTACATTAACAAGAACAGCTCAACATCTCCATCTGGTGACATACTAACACCAATGCCTTATTTTCTCAAATGTTAGGAAACAAAAATATGAAAACCAGAAAGGAAATAAGAAACAGAAGATAAGAATGATCCATCTGCCCCATGAGTAATCAAGATTAGATTATGTTATCTTTTGGCTTTTCCAGCTCCAAATGAAAATTCATCTTTATTCATAGGTTTCAAACTTTAATCCTTATCCAACTAAATAAAAACACAAGAATTGAAATGACTGTTTCATCACATGATGTCTCTTAAAATGGAACCAAGGGCATCTTATGGATTTTCAAAATTATCGTTCCCTTGATTAGCTAATAAAAAGCATTCTACTTTCCACTAAAAATTTAACATTATAATTTTATCTAAAATGTATTGTTAAATTGTTATCTTAGTTAAGGTAATAAACATTCATTGTAAAACAATTTGTAGAAAATAAATAATTAATGAAGGAAATGAAGTTCACTCATAATCTCACTACCAAGATATATTAGTTAAATTTGGGGTATTATTTCATTTTTTCTGTGCGTGAATGGACTTTTCCACTGGATAATTTGAAAATATTTTTTCAAATTGTACTTGGCTTAATTTGCTACCAGCTCTGCAATTCTTTTCCTTTTCTTTTCTTAAGAGCGAGAGCAGGTGGGGGAGGGGCGTGTGTGCCAGAGGGAGAGGAAGAGAGGAGTCTTAAGCAGGCTCCATGCCCAGCATGGATCCCAATGCAGGGTTCGATCTCATGATCTTGCGATCATGACCTTAGCCAAAATCAAGAATCAGATACTTTACTGACTCAGCTACCCATGTGTCCCAATTTTTTTCCTATTTTTAATCATGTTTTATTACTTGTTTTTAACGTTTAGCAAACAAAGTCCTCAGGGTTTTATTGAATTTGATTACACTTTGATTGCTTAAAGTCTCAGATAAAGTTATGTAGTACTGGTATATTGGTATATAATATATATAATATTGGTATATAATATACATAATATTATAATGTATTATAATAATTATATATTGTATATATTAATATTAATGTATATAATGTATATAACATATAATGTATATTATATTAGTATATAATATTGGTATATAATATTAGATGCATAACAATTTAATATTTACATATACTACAAAGTGATCAACACAATAAGTCTAGTTACTCTCACCATATAATTGATTCAATTCACCCTTTCACATACCCAACCCACTTCTCTGATAACCACCAGTCTGTCCTCTATACCTATGAGGGCTTTTTTTCCACATTCAATATACAAGTAACATCAAATGGTAATTATCTTTCTCTGACTTATCTCACTTAGCCTCATACTCATAAAGTCCATCCATGCTCTCACAAATGGCAAGATCTCCTTCTTTTTATGGCCGAGTAGTATTCCATTGTGTAAATGTACTACATCATCAAAACAGTATGGAGGTTCCTCAGAAAGTTAAAAATAGAACTACCCTATGACCCAGAAATTGCACCATTAAGTATTTACTCAAAGGATACAAAAATACAGATTCAAAGGAATACATGCACTCCGATGTTGATAACAGCATTATCAATAGCCAAACTATGGAAAGAGCCCAAGTGTCCACCGACTGATGAATGGATAAAGGTGTGTGTGTGTGCGTGTGCATGTGTGTGTGTGTACATATACAATGGAATGTTATTTAGCCATCAAAAAGAATGAAATCTTGCCATTTGCAACAACATGGATGGAACTAGAATGTATTATGCTAAGCGAAGTAAGTCAGAGAAAGACAAATACCATAGGATTTCTCTCGTGTGGAATTTAAGAAACAAAAGAGATGAACATAGTGGAAGGGAAGGAAAAATAAGATGAAAACAGAGAGGAAGGCAAACCATAAGAGTTGCTTAACTGTAGAGAACAAACTGAGGGTTGCTGAAGGGGAAGTGGGTGGGAGGATGTGCTAAATGTATAGGCATGAAGGAGGGCACTTGTGATGAGCACTGGGTGTTACATTTAAGCGATGAATTACTAAACTCTACTCCTGAAACCAACATGACACTGTATGTTAACTTGAATTTAAGTAAAAACTTGGAAAAAAATTAGAAAATATATATATACCACATCATCTTTATCCATCCATCCATCAACAAACAGGTTTCCATATCTTGGCTATTATAAATAATGCTTGAATGAACTCAGTGCTGATTTTTAGAAGACGTTAATACTCCTCCGTATTTGCTCATGTACTCTTACCTGGATTCCTGACAAAATGTCCTCTCATTTTCTTTAGTAACCAGTGGTGTAGAATCTTGTCAAGGTCATTTGAAGGCCTAAATACCACATTCCTTCTTTGCTTATTCATTGTTTCAAAGAACTAAGGTGATAGTCTTTTAGAAAACTTTCTAGTAGATGAACTAATGATGGACTCACACCTTGAGGGATCAGTGAGTTTAATGGATAGATAAGCAAGGAAAAGACAGGTCAACCAATTAAGAATAGCATCTGCAAGGATACAGAGGGACAAAAGTGTGTAACATGTTTTTGGAAAATGCAGTGTAGCCACAGTGTGTGGCCATGGGTTTGACTGGCAGGGGAGGAAAAGCATAAGGAGGATCAGAGAGACAACTTGGGACCAATTGTGAACTATAATAACCATAATTGTGAATCATTTATGGAGCATTTATTATGTGCCACGTACTATACTGATGCTTTGCAAACATTTCTTTGAATCTTTTCAATAATGAAAAATTTGTAAGGTTCACGGTATCCTAATGAACAAATTTGATTTTTCTAATTTTTTTTTTTTCAAGTATAGCAGCTTCCCTTCAACTTAAGTATTTAATCCAAGAACTTGGTCTTCCACATTAACCCAAACTTTATTATGTGAAGCTCGTGTTTTTGTCAGGCCAGTACTCCTCTCCTCCCCTCCTTCTTTTGGTAAAAGTCTCCATCTCCCTGGCTAAAAAAGTAGGCACAAATCACATTAACTCATCTCCACCAGCTTCCTGCATCTCTGAAAGATGTGTCAGAAGCTGCCACAACGCCACTGTGGGGAGAAAAGCTGACATACGGAGGCAGGGATGGGCTGTGTTGAGCAACAGTCATGCAGTATATCTGCCTCCTCCACCCTTGTTTTTCCTTTTGTCCCTTGCATTCTGAGTGTATCTTAGTGGCTAAGAGTTAATTTTGGAGACATTTGGGTCAAAAGCTGGCATTGCCACTTAACAGTTATAGACCTTGGGCAAGCCACTTGAACTAGTTAGGCCCCAGTGGTAAAATGGGAATGTGGTGAGAATGAGTGTAAGTCATTTAGCAACACAACGTGTTCACTAAAATGAAGGGCAAGTGGAAGAAGAAGCAAAAAAGCCCGTTCACCTCCCCTTAACAACAATTGAAACTTTGTACTCCTGTCTCCATGAAATTGGGATTTACTTTAAAATATATCAACAAAGAGAAATAAAGAATAGAGCAAAAGATGTGCCAAATCTTGGTAACAGTTGAGCAGATGAGTCACTGTGCAAGACTCTACTTTTAAATTTTTTATAATCTTTTTTGAAGAAAGGTTCCTTGAGAATATCATGCAGTTTCTCTTTTCAGTCCTGCTGATATAAACTGCATTGATTTTCAAAGGTTGGATCCACTTGCATTCCTGCAGTAGACGTACTTTGATCAAAAAAGAGTTGTTCCTTTGACGGATATAAGATCTGGCTTGTTAGTTTTCATATGGGATTCTTGAGACAGATGACCTGTGGTTTCCCTCTCTAATTGTAACTGAGCCAATCTTTGGTGTGGGGCTGTGATGACCTCAATGGATGAATTAGATGGTGTGCTTCTTTGTTTTCTACACTCTGGAGGAATTTTTGTGGGATTGGTGCTATTTCTTCCTTAAGTAATTTGACCTCAGTTATAATTACACTTTCCTTTTAAATCCTTGAGCTGTTATTCATTAGGCTGCATACCTTTTTGTATATGTAGAAATAATTTTAAAAATACTTCAAGAAAGTAGGAAAAAAACCACTTTTTTAAAAGAAATGAGAATATATGTAACTTTCTTAGCTGAAGTGCAAAGTAATCATTTCATCCTAATAACTACACTAAAAAACTCACCCATGGTTTGGACAGCAATCCTTTACCCACAAACTTTCATCACTACTGACATTACCAGGCAGGAGTAACTTCCCAGACACTGTGCTAGATGTATTACATATATCATTTCCTTTAATCATCACCGTATGCCTATTAGTAGACACCAGTTACTGCCTCCCACATTTTAGGAGAAACAATGGCAAACAATGTCCAGGATCTTCGACTCAAAACTCCAGAAGTCTGACTGCAAAGAGTATGCTCTTCACCCACTCATGCCTGTATGTCATGGAGAGGCAGCAACAGCCTGGCAGGGATGGGAAGAGACCTAAATCAGGGCTCCAACCTACCTCTGCCTCTAACTGGCTGTGAGATCTTAGAAAAATCACATCATCTTCCTTGCCCTTGTGTCTTTTTGATGACAGAATGCAGGGTGTTGTCCAGGAAGTTATTTTGAAACTCTACCTGTCAGGCCTGGGAGTTAGGAGGCATCACCTGGGGTCAAGCAGGACAAGGAGCTTTTCCTTCTTCTATATTACATATTGGCCTTTTATAGAATTTCATTTAATGGTTCTAAGGCTTTAAATTTTTGAAACCATCTGACTACTCTTCAACTTCTGAGATTCTTCTGTTCCAATGATTCTACAGAATCACTACAGAGTCATTTAAATGAATGATTATTCTATGAATATTCTGATTCTATTTTCTATCCTATTAACCCATTAAGCTCTAAATTAGATCTAACCACAGAAATGCCCAACACACCCAAATGTTAATTTCTCTATAGTTTTTCTATAACAAATTCTTCACATTTAGAATGATACCCAGATACCTCCTCAACTTTTACCATAGGATAAATCCCATTTAGAATTTATGTCTCCTATAACATGACACTCCCCAGTAGGTTATAGTACTACTCTCTCCTTACATTACTTCCCATTTATGTTCAGTTGTGTTTGGCACAGACGCTGATATACTGTACAAGCCCTCAAGTGATTGCAGAATCTGGATAACAATAAACTCATTCCTCAAAAGTTTAAAAATCAAAGCATCAGACAAAATGTAAGTTTTTATGAGACTTCACATTTTGAAATACATAACACTTATAGCACAAACACACTATTTACATCACAAGTTCTTTTTACAAAATATGTGTTGAAAGAATACTGTTTGAGATCATGATCTTAAAATACCTGTTAGAGTTCAAAACGGACTTATGGAATCTAATCTCCAGAAATCCACCATATGATGATATAAATAAAAGCTGAATTTCAGGGCTTACTCATACATAAAAATACAAATTCTCTATCCCAGTGGTGTGAAAACAATGGCCTGTGGGTCAAATCCAGCTGGTGGCCTGTTTTTGTACAGCTGCAAGCTAAACATGGTTTTTTGACATATTTAAAAGTTAAAAAAAATACCCACTAAAACTAAACAATAAAGAATATGCAACAGAGACACCTGTGGCCTGCAAATATTTACTATGTGACTTTTTACAGAAAGTTTGCTGACCTCTGCATTATACGAAACCAGCTGAAAGAGCTAGCTACTAGAATATACTGAATATTTAAAAAAACACCACTGTAATGTGCCAGTACCATCAGCACTACTCATTTCTAAAATGAGGCACTTCTGTTTGAATATGTACATTTCCAAAACATAATTACATCTGGAAGGTAGCTCTGCTACTTAACTCTAGCCCTTTCTAATTAGGCCTCTGCATGAAATCACATTCTTAGGGGCTGAAGTAAACAAGCACAAAGTACTTCAGCTGTCAGTCATTGATCTCATCAGTAGTTTGACCACTTATGGTCTTAAATGTTAATAGAATCCATAATTTAGGTATTGCCAATAGAAGGTGATATTGTTGCATTATTTAAATAACACAGATAAAAACACGTTTGGATATCCCAATTCATTATTTTCAGAAGTAAGGGTTAACTAGTTAACTTAGTAGCTACTTATTTTAAAAATAGGAAATGGAAAAAACAAAAACAAAAAAACCAAAAACGTAAAACTGCAGCAAAGGCTTTAGAATGCAAAGACTGGGACTGCTTAGCAATGGCTCCCAAGCTGGCCTTCTCATTTGAAAGTTAGTTGGAAATAGTTGCTATGGGAACTTGGCAGCTTTATCTTGTCAGATTTTTCATAAAAAGAATGATGGGTCCATGAGCAAATGTTTAAAAGTAAAATCAGGTCAGAGCTGCTCAACACACAAGTTTTCCATGTCTTGGTTAAACAATTCCTGGACAGTAGGCTACATTCATGCCACAAGACAAGTATTGTACTGGATGCTTTTCCTTCTTCAAGCCAGGCTGGGTAAGCCATCACATCATGAAGACGTCTGTGTGATGCTGAGTTTCAAAATGCTCAGTGAATGCTGAGGTAGATGATTTTCAAACGAAGATCTTCTATACCCTGATTCGATCAGGACTAGCTTCTTTCTGTATCCTCCTCCTGGGAAATATCTTCCTCTTAAGTGCAATTAACTAGATAATCAAAGACAGAAAATAAATTTTAATTCTCCATGTTGACAAACTTTAAACTTAGAGTCTTATAACCGCAATCATTTCCACAATCTTCTACATTAAAAAAAAACAAAACAAAAAATAGAGCAAACAAGTCTCCATCATTCCTCCCCAAAATAAAACCAACCACTACTTTCATTATAGGGTCAATATGCCTAAATATATGCCCACAAAATATTTAAACACACAAGGACTAAAATTATTTTGGCCCATAAAGACCTTTTAACTACGTATTTTTACACAGTGATTACCAAACATATTTTCTTTTCAACCTTCAAATTTAATTTTATTTTTTTATTAACATATAATGTATTAATTGTTTCAGGGGTACAGGTCTGTGAATCATCAGTTTTACACAATTCACAGCACTCACTGTAGCACATACCCTCCCCAATGTCCTTAATTCAGTGACTCTATCCTTCCCCCGGCTCCAGTCCCCAGCAACCCTCAATTTGTTTCCTGAGATTAAGAGTCTCTTATGGTTTGTCTTCCTTCCCGGTCCCATCTTGTTTCACTTTTTCCCTCCCTTCCCCCCATGACCCCCACCCTGCCCCTCAAATTCCTCGTATCAGAGAGATCATAATTGTCTTTCTCTGATTGTCTTATTTCGCTTAGCATAACACCCTCTAGTTCCATCCACGTCGTTGCAAATGGCAAGATTTCAGGGGTTTTGATGACTGCATAGTATTCCATTGTATATATTACCACTTCTTTATCAATTCATCTATTAATGAACATCTAGGCTCTTTCCATAGTTTGGCTGTTGTGGACATTGCTGCTATAAACATTTGAGTGCACGTGCCCCTTCAGATCCCTACATTCGTATCTTTAGGGTAAATACCCAGTAGCGTAATTGTTGGGTCATAGGGTAGCTCTATTTTCAACTTTTTGAGGAAATTCCGTACTGGTATGTTTTCCAGGGTGGCTGCACCAGCTTGCATTCCCACCAGTAATGTAGGCAGGTTCCCCTTTATCTGCATCCTCACCAAAACCTGCCGTTTCCTGACTGGTTAATTTTAGCCATTCTGACTGGTGTGAGGTGGTATCTCATTGTGGTTTTGATTTGTATTTCCCTGATGCTGAGTGATGTGGAACACTTTTTCATGTGTCTATTGGCCATCTGGATGTCTTCTTTGGAGAAATGTCTGTTCATGTCTTCTGCCCATTTCTTGATTTGATTATTTGTTCTTTGGATGTTGAGTTTTATAAGTTGTTTTTTTTTTTTTTAAAGATTTTATTATTTATTTGACAGACAGAGATCACAAGTAGACAGAGAGGCAGGCAGGGTCGGGGGGAAGCAGGCTCCCCACTGAGCAGACCCCGATACAGGCTCCATCCCAGGACCCTGAGATCATGACCTGAGCTGAAGGCAGAGGTATAACCTACTGAGCCACCCAGGCGCCCCGAGTTTGATAAGTTCTTAATAGATTTTAGATACTAGCTCTTTATCTGGTATGTCATTTGCAAATACCTTCTCCCATTCTGCTGGCTATCTTTTGGTTTTGTTGACTGTTTCCTTTGCTGTGCAAAAGCTTTTGATCAGGATGAAGTCTCCATAGTTCATTTCTGTCCTTCCTTCCCATGCCTCTGGCAATGTTTCTAGGAAGAAGTTGCTGTAGCTGAGGTCTAAGAGGTTGCTGCCTGTGTTCTCCTCAAGGATTTTGATGGATTCCTGTCTCACATTGAGGTCTTTCATCCACTTGAGGTCTGTTTTTGTGTGTGGTGTAAGGAAATGGTCCACTTTCATTCTTCTGCATGTGGATGTCCAATTTTCCCAACACCATTTATTGAAGAGACTGTCTTTCTTCCACTGGACATTCTTTCCTACTTTGTCAAAGATTAGTTGACCATAGAGTTGAGGGTCCATTTCTGGGCTCTCTATTCTGTTCCATTTATCTATGTGTCTATTTTTGTGCCAGTACCATGCTGTCTGGATAATTACAGCTTTGTATTACAGCTTGAAGTCTGCAATCGTGATGCCACCAACTCTGGTTTTCTTTTTCAACATTCCTCAGGCTATTCAGGGTCTTTTCTGATTCCACATAAATTTTAGGATTATTTGTTCCATTTCTGTGAATCAAGTTGATGGTATTTTGATGGGGACTGCATTAAACATGTAGATTGCTCTATGCAGCATAGACATTTTCACAATATTTATTCTTCCAATCCATGAACATGGAATGTTTTTCCATTTATTTCTGTCTTCCTCAATTTCTGAGTATAGATTCTTTGCCACTTTGGTTAGGTTTAGTCCTAGCTATCTTATGGTTTTGGGTGAAATTGTAAATGGGATCGACTCCTTAATTTCTCTTCCTTCTGTCTTGCTATGTATAGAAATCCAACTGATTTCTGTATATTTTATATCCTGACACTTTACTGAATTTCTGTATGAGTTCTAGCAGTTTTGGAGTGGAGTCTTTTGGGTTTTCCACGTAAAGTATATCATCTGCACAGTAAGAGTTTAATGAATTTTTGCTGATTTGGAAGCCTTTTCTTTCTTTTTGTTGTCTGACTGCTGAGGCTAGGACTTAGTACTATGTTGAATAGCAGTGGTGAAAGTGGACAGCCCTGCCGTGTTCCTGCCCTCAGAGGAAAAGCTTTCAGTTTTTCATCATTGAGAATAATATTCACTATGGGTTTTCATAGATGGCTTTGATGATATTGAGGTATGTACCATCTATCCCTACACTGTGAAGAGTTGTTGTTTTTTTTTTTAAGATTTTATTTATTTATTTGACAGACAGAGATCTCAAGTAGGCAGAGAGGCAGGCAGAGAGAGAGGGAGAAGCAGGCTCCCCGCCAAAGCAGAGAGCCCGATGCGGGGCTCGATCCCAGGACCCTGAGATCATGACCTGAGCCGAAGGCAGAGGCTTCAACCCATTGAGCCACCCAGACGCCCCAACTGTGAAGAGTTTTGATCAGGGAATGTTGCTGTACTTTGTCAAATGCTTTTTCAGCCTCTATTGAGGGTATCATATGGTTCCTGTTCTTTCTTTTATTAATGTCTTCTATTGCATTGACTGACTGGACGTTGAACCAACCTTGCAACCCAGGAATAAATCCCACATGGTTGTGGTGAATAATCCTTTTAATGTACTGTTGGATCCTACTGGCTAGTATTTTGCTAAGAATTTTTGTATCCATGTTCATCAGGGATATTGGTCTGTAATTCACCTTTTTGATGGGGTCTTTGGTTTTGGGATCAAGGTAATGCTGGCCTCATAAAATGAGTTTGGAAGTTTTCCTTCCATTTCTATTTTTTGGAACAGTTTCAGGAGAACAGCTATTAATTCTTCTTTAAATGTTTGGTAGAATTCCCCAGGGAAGCCATCTGGCCCTGGGCTCTTGTTTGTTGGGAGATTTTTGATGACTGCTTCAATCTCCTTACTGGTATGGGTCTGTTCAGGTTTTCTGTTTCTTCCTGGTTCAGTTTTGGTAGTTTATGTGTCTCCAGGAATGTATCCATTTATTCCAGATTGTCAAATTTGCTGCTGTATAGTTGCTCATAATATGTTCTTATAATTGTTTGTATTTCTTTCGTGTTGGTTGTGGTTTCATTAATTTGGGTCCTTTCTCTTTTCTTCTTGGTAAGTCTGGCCAGGGGTTTATCAATCTTATTATTTCAAAGAACCAGCTCCCAGTTTCATTGATCTGTTCTACTATTCTTTTGGTTTCTATTTCATTGATTTCTGCTCTGGTCTTTCTTATTTCTCTTCTCCTGCTGGGTTCAGGGTTTCTTTGCTCTTCTCCAGCTCCTTTAGGTGTAGGATGAGGTTGTGTTTTTGAGAACTTTCTTGTTTCTTGAGAAAGGCTTTTATGGCTATATACTTTCTCTCAGGACCTTTGCTGTATCCCAAAGATTTTGAACAGTTGTGTTTTCATTTTCACTTGTTTCCATGCATTTTAAAAATTCTTCTTTAATTTCCTGGTTGACCCATTCATTCTTTATTAGGATGGTCTTTAGCCTCCATGTATTTCAGTTCTTTCCAACTTTCCTCTTGTGGTTGAATTCTAGTTTCAAAGCACTGTGGTCTGAAAATATGCAGGGAATGATCCCAATCTTTTGATACTGATTGAGACCTGATTTGTAAGCCAAGATGGATCTATTCTGGAGAATGTTCCATGTGCACTAGAAAAGAAGGTGTATTCTGTTGCTTTGGGATGGAATGTTGTGAATATAACTGTAATGTCCATCTGGTCCAGTATATCATTTAAAGCCTTTATTTCCTTGTTGATCTTTTGCTTAGATGGTCCATCCATTTCAGTGAGGGGGGTGTTAAAGTGTCCTACTATTATTGCATTATTGTTGATGTGTTTCTTTGATTTTGATTTTGTCATTAATTGGTTTATCTAACTGGCTACTCCCATGTTAGGGACATAGATATTTAAAATTGTTAGATCTTCTTGTTGGACAGACCCTTTAAGTATGATATAGTGTCCTTCCTCATCTCTTATTAATAGTCTTTGGCTTAATATCTAATTTATCTAATATAAGGATTGCCACCCTAGCTTTCTTTAGATGTCCATTAGCATGGTAAATTGTTTTCCACCCCCTTATTTTAAATCTGTAGGTGTCTTTGGGTCTAAAATGAGTTTCTTGTAGATAGCATATCGATGGGTCCTGTTTTTTTATCCATCCTGATACCCTGTGTCTTTTAATTGGGGCATTCAGCCCATTAATATTCAGGGTAACTATTGAAAAATATGAATTTAGTGCCATTGTATTGCCTGTAAGGTGACTCTTACTGTATATTGTCTCTGATCCTTTCTGGTCTGTTACTTTTAGGCTCTCTTTGCTTAGAGGACCCATTTCAATATTTCCTGTAGGGCTGGTTTGGTGTTCGCAAATTCTTTTAGCTTCTGTTTGTCCTGGAAGCTTTTTATCTTTCCTTCTATTTTCAATGAAAGCCTAGCTGGATAGAGTATTCTTGGCTGCATGTTTTTCTCGTTTAGTGCCTGAATATATCATGCCAGTCCTTTCTGGCCTGCCAGGTCTCTGCGGATAGATCTGCTGCCCATCTAATATTTTCTACCATTGTAGGTTACAGACCTCTTGTCCCAAACTGCTTTCAGGATTTACTCTTTGTCACTGAGACTTGTAAGAACAATGGGACAGAGAAAAAGAAGGATTTATTCTTCCCCTCTTTTCTCCCTCCTTGCCTCTCTGGTTCCCTTTTCTCTATGGGTATAAGTGACACAGATGAAAGACTGGTACTCTTGTTCCTTCCCACTGCCGTCAGCTGCTCCTTTCAGCCAACCTATCTTTTCTCCTCATTGCAGGCAGGCACACTGCTGACTCCTAATTCCTCAGTGACCTCTGTTCTAGAGCAGGGAGAGTTTTACTAGCCCGGAATAATGGCAACAAGAACAGAACTGATTTTTGCTAGGAAGTGGATGAAGATTTAAACTGCAGTCCTGCTTACCTGCCCAATCTCCCATGTTTTTATTTCTTTCCATTTATGGCGAGAAGCCCAGGCACTGTTTATTTCTAAAGTTCTCAATACTTCAGCCTCATTCTTCTTCCCAGTTTAAGTAAACTCAGTGCAAGTTTCCTCTAATTGACAGCTAAAAAGGCTCCACTCAGCTGTCACCTCAGATGGAGGCTGAGGTGAGGTCTGCTTGCCCCAGATAAGTCAGGTCAGCCAGACACCATTCCCTTTCTCTTCAGACCTTTTCATGCCTACACCAAATAAGGATTCTATGATCCCTTTCTTTTTACCTCACTAACCTTCCTTCTACTTCTGGGACTTCACCTGAAGGAGGTTGTATATATGTGCCTGCAAGGAGAGAAATTCCAGCAATTCAAAGGAAATGTTAATTGGGAGAAATGTGAGCACAAATAGGCATTGTCCACAGAAGAGTAGGAGGTCTGAAGATAAGTTACTGCAGTCACTTTTAGAAAGGCTGTAAGAAAAGAAAAATCGAAAAACCATACAAAATCAGTATCAGATGAGGATTCTAGGTGGGTCTTTTGGTTAGAAATAGAGGTTTTCAGTTTTACCTTGATGTCTACAAATTAATCTACTGAGTTCCAGGTAAAAAGAATACTGGAAGTGCATCTAGAAGATTAATGAATAAAAGGCTATTACGCTTGCTGCCTGAGTATTATGAAATCTGTTTGACATATTAACATCTGAGTTAGAAGCTAAAAGAAAAAATTAAAATTTTCCTGTGAATTCATATCACTTTTTAAAGAATCAGATATCCTTATACTAAAAAATAATGTTTGGGGGCATCTGGGTGGCTCAATGGATTAAACCTCTGCTTTCAGCTCAGGTCATGATCTCAGGGTCCTGGGATCGAGCCCCACATCAGGCTCTCTGTTCAGCAGGGAGCCTGCTTCCCCTTCTCTTTCTGCCTGCCTACTTGTGATCTCTCTTTCTCTGTGTCAAATAAATAAATAAAAATATCTACATACATACATACATACATACATAATAAATAATGTTGGATCCCCATATAAAATATGTAAGACTTACCTGTTCAGCAAAAAATGAGAATACAGTAAACATAATCAATGTTGCCAGCACACAGTGAGTCCAAAACTTCAATTTGTCTCGATATGTTCTCCTGTTCAGAGAAAGAAGAAAGCAAATATGTAGTTCTGTGCATAGTCCCACTATATCAGAATTATTTATATACTAATTTAGCCTAAAGTTGTGAAACACAAAAACATTGTCTGGAAGCAATTTGAAAATGTTAATACAATGTATATTTCCACATTAGATCAGATTTTTCATTACATCATAGTAAATATTATATTTGAATTATAAAAGTTACCCAGGCAGAGGATAAGACTTCAAAAGAAAATTACTTTTAGCATTTAAACAAAAGTACACTTTTATTCATATCCATTTCTTCACAGTCACTTAATCAACACTTTCTGTGGATACAGACAAACAAGAAGTTCTTGCTCTAAACTGTAAGCATGGGGAGTCACTGACATGCAGATGACTAGCCATCATACAAAATGGACCAAAAAATGTACTATTAAAAGCAAAGTCTTGTGGGAAAACAGAGAAATGAGGAAAGCACCTCAGATTCGGTAATATTTCACTTAAGCCTTGGGTGGGGGAACTTAAATGAAAGCATTTACCCGAGTAAAGCAGTGAGCATCATAGAGGAGCAGGCTGAGTCCTGTAGAAATGAGTGAAGTCTGGCCTAGGGACATCAGGAAGAGAACTAAAGAGAGCTAAAGCCATGGCAAGGCAGGTGGGCATAAACTGCAGGTATTCTGGAAAAATATGCAATGGGGTTTGGACATAATACTCTAGTGGGAAAGTGTATGAAATGGCAGGTGTGGGTGTATGTGTGACAACTGGGGTTAAAATGGTGGCCATCCGAAGGATGCATATCAGGTGACCAGAGGCGACCAGGCAGCCAGTTGTGTTAGTCTGGGTATGAAAACATAATGAAGACAAGTGAGAGAAAGAAAACAAGCAATAGAAGAGATAATCTAAGAGTAGAATCAACTGGAATTGAAGATAGGATATTGGGGTTAGAGGCAGTAGAGCAGTTTCCTCATCTGTACTGTGGAAGTAATAATTTATTATGAAAATTAAACATATGCTTAACATAAGGCTTAGAAGATATTCTAATAGCCATCAATGCAGGCCTCTGTGCTGAGTTCCAGATTCTCTTTTACAGCTTATCTTGTAGTAGATGTCTCTAAGTCCCATATTGATAATAGTAACTCTATTTTCCTCCTGAATTTCCTATGTCTCATACATAACAGGATCACAACTAGTGCAGTTAGTTCTAATGTCTATGGTGTCATTCAGAATCGATATGTAATTTAAAGAGCTAAGAAGCCAGAAGCTGTTATATAGCTAAGCTGTCCCAGCAACCAGAGAACCTGATAACAGTTGGAGGTTCCCCCAGCCATTCATCCACTGAGCATGTACTATGTGCTAGAAAGGCACTGTGCACTCAGAGAAGAGTAAGACACCATCTCTGCCCATGAAGAGAGTTTATGGTCAATCAGGAGGGGCAAACGCACCCAACAGACTGCTGTACAATGTAGGAAGTGTTACACCCAAGGAAGGAGAATGGAAGAAAGCCTATTGGGAAACCAGAGAAAGATGACAGGGGACTCAACCACAATGTCATGAAAGGAAAGAGAAAAAGTGAAGTGTCTAGAAGGCAAGGTAGTAGTGGAGGCCCAGCAGTAAGAAAGGACACAGATGCTGAGCAGGATGAAGAAAATGAAGCCCCCAAGTCCAGGGAATTACACCTGATTCATATTATTTGTGTAACACAGAAATCAAAGTCCTCTCAATCTATTCTTAAGCCCACTCCTTTCTTATTCAGTTGGGCCCTTGAAGATAAATGTAGTGACAAACTGGATTTGGGGAGTTAACACTTGAAACCATCTAGAGATCTTTTTCCTCTGAGCTAAATAAAAGAAAGTAAAAATGAGAAACCATTCCTAGAAGACCCACAATTTAGTAATAACTTCTTCTGAAAATAAAAATACACAGCTATTAGCAATATAGAGGCTAATGGGGCTCACTTGTCCAACTCCAATACACCAAAGAGTTCTAGGTTGCTAACTTCCTCCCTACAATCTCTCCCAATTCTGTCTTCTGCTTTCTCTCTATTCCCTGAGCTGTGGTCCTTGGTTCACACCCTGTTTCAGAGCTCCTGAAATGCTTAATACTTGTCTCCCTGATTCCAGTTTCCAGATAACACTGGCCCACCAGTTACCTTTCCAAATCATGTGGATTTGGATTGTGATCATCCAAGTCTGATAATTACAAACATCTAAAAAAAATTTCTCTTGGGAAACCCCATTCTCTAAAGAAAAAAGTCAATTCAGATAGAGCCCTTCACAATCTCTCCTTTTGCTCTCCAGGCACTCTCTTTTACACTCCTGTGCCTTGTACATGCCATTTCTTCTAGCAGGAATGTCTTTTCTACTTGGGAAAGTCCTTTTCATAATTCAAAACCAAGTCCAAATGGTGCCTTCCCCTAAGAGAACTGGCTGCTCCCTCATTCATACTCCAGTAGCACTGAACCCTGTCAGAGCACTTGATACCATAACTGTCTGCCTGCAGCCTGTCTCCCTGCAGGGATTGAGGGCCTCAAAACCTGGTACCATACTCCTTTCATCTATGTATTCCCAGCACCTGGCATGGGGTAAACAGTAGTAAACTAAGACATGAAGGAAACATTATAAAGCAGCTTTGGATTACAGTGGAACATATGGAAGGCTGGGAAACAGGTGGGATTTACCACTTATCAGCTACTTCACCTTGAGCAAATCATGCAGCTTCTATTACTATGTTCTCCTGCCATATAGCAGATTCTCAAGAAACAAGGTAGCTATTCTGATGGCAATGAATGATACTCAGAGATGTGCTTGGCCAGTAAGCTCAATAAAATCTTTTAAGTGTATTTTTACAAAGTAATTACAGATCAAATAGTACATTAAAGGAATTTCATCACTTATAAAACACACACACACACACACACACACACACACACACACACACACGTGTGAGCATGAGACCTTACCACTCCTGCAGCTCATGCATATGAAGGAAACGGTTTCGATACTCCCTTGGCAGCTCAAACTGGGATGGTATGGGGAACATGGATTCATAGAAGTCCCTGAGAACAGCTTTCACTGTCTGGGCATCTTTATGATTATGGTCTATGTTGTCATTCAGGCAAACAAACTTCCTAGAAAAATAGAGATTCAGGGTTATTGGTTATCATGAGAATGGTCCTGACACAATGAAACAAGAAATGTAGATTCCAAATATATTTTAGATGGACTCATGTTCCAAGTTGTTATATGTGCTGATACGATTCTCTGGGGGAAGAATGTTCTATAAAATTTTTCTTTGGATTTTCCTCATCTGTAAAACAAAGAGAACTAGGGAAGATAATCTTAAAAGTGCTTCTAGTTGTTGGAATAAATTAATTTAATGATTTCTGTTTAACATGTTCCCAATTAAGTGTTTAATAAATACAGTTTACTGATTAGAGCATTTTGTTGGCAGCCAAGGAAGAAATTGGTGAACACCTAAAACCAAGTTCTATTACAGTTATATTACTAAGAATAGTGATATAGATAATTAAGATAAAGATGGTGCCTTACAGCTATAGATTCTATGAATTTGATGACTTTTCTTAATATGTCTCCAACTAAGGTACTAGAGTTCTGGCACCTTACTGTCATGCTTTCCCTACTGTTTCAAGTTCCCTTCAAGGAAAAGTCACTAAACTGAGGGCCCATTAAAACAGCAGGCAGGGATAAAATTTAAAACAGACCAAAAAAACCCACAAAAAACCCTCACCAAACTTAAATCTAATAAAGCCCTCAGATCCAACTACCAATTTATAAGAAAAAGTGGGAACATGAGATATAATCAAAGTAGTTCAAAAGTAGGGGTGCCTGGGTGGCTCAGTTGGTTAAGCCTCTGCCTTCGGCTCAGGTCATGATCTCAGGGTCCTGGGATCGAGCCCCGCGTCGGGCTCTCTGCTCAGCGGGGAGCCTGCTTCCTCCTCTCTCTCTGCCTGCCTCTCTGACTACTTGTGATCTCTCTCTCTCTCAAATAAATAAATAAAATATTTAAAAAAAAAAAAGTTGTTCAAAAGTATAGGAATTTCTTCATATACACATACAAAATTGTATGGTTAAAAAAGAGAGATTGAGGAAAAACCGATAGACTTAACTGCAGTGAATTTACTTGATACCACTTCAAACCAATAAAAAACATAAATGCTTAGAAAAGACAACTAGGGAAATATGTATACTGACCAGACGGCTATCATATTAAGGAATAAAATAATGATATGGTGGTTATTTTGAAAGAGCTGTTATAGAGAAATGTATTTTAAATATCTAGAGATAAAATGAAACAATGTCTGAGGTTTACATACAAATAATCAGGAAGTGGTAGTAAAGGAGTGGATGTGTGTAGATCAAAGAAGAACAACTTCTAACAATCACTTCTTATTGAAGATGAGTGGTGGGTAAAAATTCATTATCCTATCTACTCTCTTGGGGACTGTTTCAAATTAAAGGATACTAACGAGATATCAACCAAATACATGCATAAGCCTTGACTAGATCCTGCATTTAAAAAAAAAAAAAAACAGCTATACAGGGCATTTGGATGCAACTAGGGAAATATGAATATGGATTATCTATTAGATGGTATTACTTAGTGTTATCAGATTGTGTGTTATGTGTTAACTGTCTTTAGTATAAAGGAGAATGATTTTGTTTTAGAAGATATGTACTAGAATAACAAGTAAAATGTATGGATGCCTGAAACTAAATTTCAAATGGTTCAGCAAACAGCAACAACAAAATAAAAACAAAACCTGTTTTGTGTGTGTGTGTGTGTGTGTGTGTGTGTGTATAGATAGATCAAGTAAGTATAATAAAATGCTGACATTTTAAAATCTGGGTTAAATATTTATGGGATTTTCCTTTATCTCCAAAACTTTTTGTTAACATTGGGAGAAATTAAAGAATGTTTATGCAAGAGACAAAGGGTATGTGTGGACAACAACTAAATTAGACCCTGCTGGATGCCTAGCAAACAGCATCCCCTTTCTTCTAAAAGGAGTTTGCATTTTGCTCAGTATTTCTCTCCCCATGAGCTGACTCAATGGGAGGCAAGCCCACTCCATCCCAGAGACAGCTCTTGTGTATGTGAATCCTTTTCACAGTGACTGATGTAAGAATGGGGGTGTGGGGCGCCTGGGTGACTCAGCTGGTTAAGTGTCTGACTCTTGATTTCTGCTCAGGTCACAATCTCAGGGTGATGGGATGGAGCCCTTCACAGGGTTGGGGGGGGGGGGTCCGTGCTCAGTGGGGAGTATACTTGTCTCTCTGTGTACCCCTCTCCCCAATGTGCACTCTCTGCTCTCTCAAATAAATCAAATCTAAAAAAAAAAAGAATGAATGAATGAATGAGGAGACAGCAAAGCCTACATACAAAGGGGCAATCCCTTTGTCTCAGAGCATAACTCCATCTGCAGGGACATCTAGAATTGCTGTGGCTCCCCTATCTCCAGCCTGAAGATGAAGCCAACAAAAGCAGGAGGGCAACAGAGAGGAACAGGCCTGAGGGAAAAGCAAAGCCTGGATTCTGCCTAGTCCAGACTCCTCATTAATGGGGGCAAACCTGTTCTTAAAGCTTCAGTCAGTAAGAACACTGGTTTTCCATTCCTGACTTAAAAATGAGCACCTAAAAAAGTAAAACAAGAGTTAAAAATAAGATCTGTTCAAAATCACAAGGGCCTGGCAGGTACTAAGCCTGGCTTACCACATGTCCTTTTAGTAAATCCCTGTCCGTTTAAGTACCATAAAGGTCTATGAATTCTCTTACCCCAAAACTTTCAAACAGGCACAGAGACATAAAGGTATAAGGTACAACTGAAAACTACAAGTTCTCACGTGGTATTCTTACATATAACAAAATGACTTGGAGGGCACATCAACAAAATGGGGGAAGCAAAAAGCAAGGACTGAAATTGTTTTTTTTTTTTTTTTAAGATATTTTAAAAAATTAGAGCAGGGCATTCCAGTCAGAGGGAATAGTAGGTACAGAGAGCTACAAGCTGAGTGATTATTAATCATAATGGTTGGGACAGCTGGGTGGCTCAGTCAGTTAAGCTTCTGCCTTCAGCTCAGGCCATGATCCCAGAGTCCTGGGATCAAGTTCCACATTGGGCTCCTTGCTTGGCTCCCTCTGCCTGCTCTGCATTCTGTGTGCTCCAAAAAAAATAAGCCACTTCCTTCTCTTGAGTCACCTTTTATCATGTCTATTTGCATAATTAAAGATCATTTTTTGGGGTGTCTGGGTGGCTCAGTTGGTTAAGCGTCAGCCTTTAGCTCAGATCATGATCCTGGGGCCCAGAGCTCAAGCCCCACAGCGGGCTCCATTCTCAGCAGGGAGTCTGCTTCTCCCTCTGCCTCTCCCCTCCCCTATTGGCTTGTGCATACACGCTGTCTCCTCAAATAATTTTTTTTTTTTTAAAGGGTTATGGATATTGGGGAGGGTATGTGCTCTGGTGAGTGCTGTGAAATGTGTAAGCCTGATGATTCACAGACCTGTAACCCTGGGGCAAATAATATATTATATGTTAATAAAAAATTTCAAAAATGAAAAAGATCATTTTTTAAAGTTATGGGAATTCTCTGTATTTTCTGTTCAATTTTGCCGTGAACCTAAAAGTACTCAAAAAAGTAAAGTTTACTGGTTAAGAAAAAAGTACCTGGGGTTTTTTCTTATATCATCCAACTGGCCAACCACATGAGAAACATTGGTACGGATCATTTTAAAAGCAATTTCTTCTTCTCCCATGATTTCAAACCTAATTATCAAAACATATTTTAAAGAGTGTAAATATTTACATGGAAATAAAAACAATTTAAATAAGAAAAGTATTTTATAAAACCTCAACAGTCAACATCCTGAGAATGACTTACTCTTTTGGTATTACTAAACAAAACAACCTCACATAAATTTTAAAAGAAGGCTTAGGAGATAAACTATTGTAAAATTATGAAAATGCCAGACTCCTACAATTTTTCTTAAACTAAACAGAGAAAATGTATGTACAACTTACCTATATTTGTTTTTGTCCTTATATGCTTTGTGGATTTTATCAGTTACTGGTTTACAGTTGGTTACTAGACTCTTAGTGACTGGTGGCTATGAGAAAATACAAACATTGCATCAGGCCAAGACCAGGGTGGGATAAGTGAAGCACTAACCTCAGGGCAAAATTTAAGGAGGGACCAAAGACTCCGTAATCAAGACAAATACTTTTTATTTATTTATTATTTATTTGACAGAGAGAGATCACAAGTAGACAGAGAGGCAGGCAGAGAGAGAGAGAGAGAGAGAGAGGGAAGCAGACTCCCTGCTGAGCAGAGAGCCCGATGTGGGACTCGATCCCAGGACCCTGAGATCATGACCTGAGCCGAAGGCAGAGGCTTTAATCCACTGAGCCACCCAGGCGCCCCAAGACAAATACTTTAATGCAGTATTTGAAAAAGTTAAATTGGCATGGAATAGCCTGCAGGCTAATTGCCTGTTTTTGTAAATAAATTTATTTTATTTTATTTTTTTTAAGATTTTATTTATTTATTTGACAGACAGAGATCACAAGTAGGCAGAGAGGCAGGCAGAGAGAGAGGGGGAGAAGCAGGCTTCCTGCTGAGCAGAACGCCCAATGTGAGGCTCGATCCCAGGAACCTGGGATCATGACCTGAGCCAAAGGCAGAGGCCTTAACCCACTGAGCCACCCAGGTGCCCCAATAAATTTTTATTTTAATCACACATTGCTATACACTGTTAAAATAGTCTTGTAAGTTACTGGTAGAATAAATTTCTAACATAAATTGTAATGAACTGGTCTATGTCATACTCATAAGCTAACTTGTCATTCTTAACCTAATTAGGAAATACTTTATCCTAGGTATAATCACAGTTAATTACAGTAATGAAGCCAACACCTTGCTAAGAGTTCATTCGAGTAATGCTAACTAATGCTGTTAGTATTCATGCTCCAAGTAGTTCATCTGTATGAACCTCAAGCCTAACATTAACATTAGCAAGCAGCCTTCACTTAATTCTTAAAAGGGTATTTGCTGATTCTAAATCTCATGCCAGAAAGCTAGCAAATACTAAAATACTCTGCTAATGAAAGAAAATGTATGCATTTCAAAAGCAAACTAAATCCCAATAATCATTCATCATGTCTATAACAGGACAAGAATAGTAACTGTTTTCTATGTGTAAATCACCTTCCTTAGGGAGGAACACATTTCTGCAAGTTCTGTGTAAACGCAGGGGCCTGGTAACTGTAAAGTCTTACTAGGAACGCAAAGTTTGTAAGAGAAAGCTAGAAAAGGGGAGGAGAAGACAGTGAAGGACAGAAATGAAAGTACAAGTGGAGGAAACAGAAGTCTTGAGTGAGAGTGAACACCAGCAAAATTCTCTGAAGTATTCTCATTGGCTATCCTCTGCTATCCTTAATGAACAGATGTCTGATTATAGAATATTAGCAACTAATCTCAATATTAGCTTAGCATCCACTAGATAGGAGAAAGAAAAGATATAAATGATTCCGGATTATCTGAACGTCTGCTGTCTACCAAAGATATAAATATAGAGTCTACTTCGTGTGTTTGAAATGCTACACAAAACTGATATAGGTAATACTTGATAAGGAAATACTTCCTTTTTACAAAAGGAACTCATGTCACTTACCAAATTGGGATCATAGTATGCTTCCTGAGTGGGTGGAACACTGTTTAGCAGAGTGACGTTAACAGGAAGCATTTTTGAACAATTTATTAGCATGTGTTCCAGACCTGTTAAATCCTAATAAAGCAAAATAAAAGGATAAACCTTATATGTACAAGTAATAACTGTGGTTTTAAAAATAAAATTATGTGAAAGTCTCCAAAATTTCTTTAAATGCTACCTTCAAGCGGAGTTTGATTACATGACTCTTAAAAACATCCCAAAAAGAACAGAATGAGATAATACAAACACAAATATTTCATCCTCATCTCAAAGTAGAACATACTGGCTTATTGAGGCACTTTTTAGTCAGGGGGAGCCCCAGGTGGGAGGTCCTGCAATCAGATTCATCTTGGCACTCCCCACTAACAAGTCTCCTACTCCTAGGACTACAGGATTCTGTGACCAAGGGGACTGTGCAACAACCCAGGCCTGGCTGAGACATAGATAGCTCCAGTGGGCCACAACTGAAGCTCCTGAATGAACCTCTCACGAGAATCTTATATGCAGGGATGGTCTGGCTCTTCTCCAGATAATATAATAGCAGAACACCTACTTCAAGCCTAAAAATGTAATATCATAAAATATGAACCTCAAATTTGGCTTTAATTCTGGCACTAAAAATGGACTAGTTGTGAATACCTCCATTAAATATTAAGAATTACTCTTACTTGCACTACAACAAAATATGTGAAAGAAAAGAGAAGGTTCAGGAGAGAAAAACAAAACAAAACACACCTGCAAACTTAAAGGCAAGTCGTGAATTCTGGTAGCCAGTGTTCGGATTTCTCTGTCGGATAAGACACCAGACTGGTCTGTATCAACTTCATCAAAAACCTGAGATATATTCAGTGGCTGAACAGCACTCATGAGATAATAAAAATATGAAAAGGCAAACTGCATATCCTCAGAATGGCGCACTTTGTGAAATGACGTCTTGTCAAATTCTTCAGGGAACCTGTCCAAACATAACATACAGTGAGATCTGGATACTTAAAAGTATATATAGACATTAATCTATATTCAAATATATTCCAGCATTTGTGGAGTTAGAATCTTCTTTCCCATTTCTTTCGCTAATACTGTCAACATACCAGTTGTCAAGTGTTAAGAGCCATACATCAAGCACAGCAAAGACGTCCATTTTAGGCAGACTTAACTCTGAGCACGTGCAAGCAACTCAAACAATAAGCAAGACTTACATATCTTGAAGTTCTTGCATAACGATTCGGTCAATCATGTGAGGCATGTGTGCAGGGACTTTCCGAGATGTGAATCCAAACTTGCTGTTTAGAATTTTATTTACGTATCGAAGGGAATCTGCAAAGGTATCTTTCAACTGCCTTCTAGTGTGTTTGCTATCAGTGTAGTATGCCAGTTGTGTCTTCAATGACTCTTCTTCCTGAAAAGGGAATTCCATGTAACAGAGCATTATGTTTACTGCACAACTGTACTTTGCTAACAAGCGATAAGTACTATTTTATATACCTAGTCACTAACTGTGACAAATGAAATGAGCACTAACAGATCACTTTAAGGATCCTAAGAGTAGGACTAAACTCGATTTCAGTGAAAGTATCACCAGCACTGGCCTGTGAACAACAGTTGGGCGAAGGAGGTCTATTTTTGGCTATTTTTCAAGGACTAGTCACCAAGAATGAAATTTCATAGCCAATTCAGTGCAATATTTAGAAAATTTATTTGAAAGTAAATTTGACAGGGGTGTCTGGGTGGCTCAGTTGATTGAACATCTGACTCTTGATCTTGGCTAAGGTCTTGATCTCAGGTTGTAAGTTCAGGCCTCACATTGAAGCTTAATTTAAAAATAAAAATTAATTAATTAATTGACTGATTTGATAGCACTTTCAATATCAAGTTATTTCTACTGGTGACATCTAAGCAGTAAGCACTTGAATTCTGAACAGAAGGACCAAAAAAAGGATTGTTTCACCATATAATAGTGTTAATATTATAAAATGTAAAGAAAGAACACTGTCAAAATCAGAACCAGTAAGAGGCAAAACTGAGTGAATGGGCAAAGAATATTAAGAGAATATATGAATATACTTTATGAAGATGAAATATTTTTGCTTCTCAATCTGGTGAAAAAATAAAGATTGATACTGTTGTTGGTTAGCCTGTGGAGAAATTAGCACTTTTGTACACTGTGGCAGTATGAAGTAGTATGGCATTCTAGAAGGACATGGTAAAAAAATTTAACTTAACCTAGCAATTCTACCTACAAAAGCAAAAACTTCCTCAGAATAAGCTATTATGTACAAGAATATCTACTGCAACACTACTCGTAATTGCAAAAACAAACAGCTCTTAAAAAACACAGTGACACCAGCATGGGTTTGCTCACATACTACTAGATCAAGAGGCAACCACAGAGCAGTATGTATAGGGCTATTTCACTGCTGCAAAACACATATTAATATAGTTTGTATATTTGCATATCTATATAAAAATACTGGAAAAATACCCACCAAACTATTCATAGGGATTATTTCAAGTAAGAAGATGAAGGAAGGAGGAAGATTGTTCCCTTTTTTACTGTATATTTTTTGGATTGCTGGCAATTTTTGCCACTAGTTTCTAATATTTTTTCACTTAAAGTAAGTAATGAAAGGGGGAAGAGGAGATATTATCACAGGTAAGAACTTTGCAGTCCTTCACTCAATTCGTAAATGACTACTGTATCAGGGATAAGATACTCTCCAAAGACCATGAGATAAGTTCCCCTTTTCAGCCTCTTTTTTCCCAGCCTGACACCTACTCATGGCTGTGCTCTGTTCATGATCCAGCCTCGACCACAGGGTTTTTCTTGGTCTGTCAATTCCTACATAGTTGACAGGAACAATCCTCATGGATAGTTCAGGAGGATAGTTCCTCATGGATGCCTTCTCCAATATCTATAGGCAAAGTTAAGAAATTTCCCTTTTGGACTCCTTGCCCAACCTCAGGAGACACCTATCACGTCACTACAATTATTTACCCACAAATCTGTCCTCCTAGCTGTGTTCTAATAGTCTTGCGTTCCTGTGCAGTGAACACAGTGACAGCACTTGGCAGATGTACAGATGACACCATGGCACCATGGAGACCATGGTACAGGAGAGTGAGCACTTGAACCCTGAGGCGTGGCTCACACTGGAAGCTAATTAATTTATTTGCCCCCCTGGGGTTTTTTTTTTATTTTTTTATCCGTAAAATTGGGAAAAGAATCAGATCTGACTCACACAGCATATGCAGAAGCATTTTTTGAAATCACAACATGTCAAGTGAAGATACCATCCCTGTTCTACTACTTACTCAGGGCATGCCCCGGGCTTACTCCCTTACTCATTCACATTAGCTTAAGCTGTTTCCTAAACTGTGACATGAGGATCATTCTAGTAGATAATCTTATAAGGTATTTTTATTGTTAAGGGTATTGGGGCAATAAAACCATGTAAGAAAAAAGCATTTAGTTCAGTGATTGACACAGGAATTCCTGAATAAACAGTACCTATTATTATATAATTACCCTTTACAAGGTTATTTATTTTTCTGAGCATGGGAAAAATGAAAGCTGTAATGTGAAAAATGAAAAATGAAAGGATGTAACTTACGTCAAGAAGATCCTGGAAATACTTTTTTTTCTCCCATGGCAAAAAGCCCAGGTAACTGTCTGTATAATGCTGCAGTCTTCTTCCAGGTAGTATTTCATTAACATCTATGTAGTTGTTTGCATTTTCCTCCATTCTGTTTTTCTCTTGTTCTTTCCCTGTGATTTTATTTTCTCTTGTAATCTGCTTTTCCAGTTGAACAATCCGAGATGAGAGTTTTTCTGTTGATACACTTCCACCTCTTACTTTTTGGGTCAGAATTTCAGATTTAAATTTTTCTTCGATTTCTAAGTCTGGGGGTGGATTCTGACTCCGGTAGTGACCATTCACTTTCATTGTCACTGCTGAAAAAGTCGACCTCTGTAATCTTTCAGATGTTCCCAAGCTTTTTGGCAAGACACTTTTGTGAACCTGTTTTTCCGGTGGGGCCTCTACACTGCCATTTCTTTCATCTGTTATTAAAGCTTGGTTTATTTTTACTTTAGCATCTGGTGAGTTCCTCAGAAATAATCTCAGCAATGCTGACTTGGACAGGTTGTATCCTTTCACAGTGATGTCTCCACGTTCTAGCTGCAAATCCAAGTTACTGAGACTCAATTGGGCCTCTTTGGGAAGGAGTGAAATATTTACCAAGGGAATTTCCACCTCCACCTGGAATCTTCCTGTTGTGTTAACATCATGTCTCTTGAACTTTGGAAAGCGTTTCTCTTCAGGAATATCCTCAAACAGTATTTCTGCCTCTGGAAGAAGTGTTGAGGAGCTAACCAAATTTTGGTAAGACTTCTGGGTCGTAGAATTCACTTTGGGTTCCTCTCTTGTGTCAACCTCTACTGTTATCTGGATTTTGAACTCTTCATCATTTGTATTTTGAAATGTGAGATTAAAATGTATTGTGGTCGCATTCATTCCACTGTGCATTATGAGGTGGATGGTTTTCCACTTATTGGCAACAGAAGCATGTCGAATTATTGGGTTGTCACTATAGGCACCTTCGATTCCTCTTTTGGCTATTTCTGCAAAGCTGAAATAAGGCAGGCATTCACCTTTTGGAATAACATAGTGAGTCTGGTTTGGGAGAAGAGTTACTTTATATAATTCATGAAAATGATCTAGAGGAAAAAACACAAACATGACTTTAAAACTGAGGCATTTCCACCTCCTTTTCTTTTAATTCTTAGGGTTTGGGTTTTCACTTTCTAAGAATGACTTTACATTGACTTCAGAATAATTAAACATTCTAACACAAGAGCTGCTGGCATGGGGCTCATTTTATTATCTGAAGCAATCACTATTATCAACGTGCCGAGTCTAACTGACTAAAGAGAGATAGGGTAAATTCCACTGATCAACTCTCATCTTTGTATCCATTTGAAAAAATACAACGTTCTGCCAAAATGACCTCCAGGGAAAAGCTATCAATAAGATCCAGCATTCAAACCATTCTTACTTAGTGTATTACTGGTCTCTTTCTATTGTTTCTAAATCAAACCTTTGCCATCTATTTTCAACAAGGTGTATCTGCCTCATGCAAAATAAGTCAGACTGGAGCAATTACAGGCAAAGATGCAGCTCTACTGTCTACTGTGTTTTAAAGATCTGTGTCCTCTCTTTTCACTTACACCTGGTTTGGATGCAATGATGGGCAACGGATTCATAGAGAATAATTACTTTAAGTAACAATAATACAAACCTCCCTTTACTTATCAAGGATTTTGATCCCCTTACTCTAAGTATCTTTTTACGTGATAAATATACCTTGCCCACAGTCGCCAGCATCAAACCCACAGGACAAGACATTGCAAGCTTGGTCACAGAACTTATCAGCAAGCCAGGAATTCGCACATCCTTGATTACAGTAAGAAACACTATTTAGTCCTCCGCCAAACTGCCAGGGCTGTCCAATTCCAATACTGCCAGTACCCCCGCCTCCTGCAGCATAGCGACTCCCACCATTGTTACCTGTAGGGGGAGGAGGAAGACAGAATCTTGCTGTGCTTATTATCTTGGGAAAGGACAGTTCCTTCTTTCTCAGTAGTGCTATCAAGATTGATGCCTGCATTTCAGTCAGAAAAGGTTCACCCCATTCTTTAGCAGAAAATTTCATGTATCTTAAAAGGAAAACAAACTGAAAAGGGAACGTCACTTGACAGGGGGACTGGGCATGGGATGACCAGGCCTTGGCACTTAGTAGCTGTGCAACCCTGAAGTACAAACTTGCCTACAGGGGCATGTGGAGGTGTGTGTGAAGGAGCAGAGAAACAGGAAGAGATTATTCTGATGACGAACTGTCAGAACTGCCAAAACATGTCTAATATGGGGTGCCAGCCTCATCATCAAACGTTAATGTTCTATTAGGGGACGAAGTCTTTGGACTGCACGGATCTTCTTGGCGTGTCTGTGTTCTCTCAATGAGGCAGGCTGCTTACATTTTTGAAAAGTGCATCAGAAAGAACATGACTTAAAGCTTTGTTTCTTCTAATACTTCACACTTTTTCAAATCTGTTTCTGTATATGGAATATAGGGATGATAATATCTATATATCTGTGCACATACTGTCTCTTTAGGTGATTGAGAAATTCAAGTGGATAAAGGAAAATGCATTATAAACTTAAATGCTTGATAAACTGAAAGGCAATCAATAAATGTAAAAACATGCTATTATAAACAAATACAGATAAAACCATGTAAGAGAGAGGAGATGCTGAAGAGATCACTGACAGAAACCTGCTGCTGAAAGCCTTGAGCTCCTAGAAGAAGTGGTTAGAGTGATTCTTGCTCTTGAGTGTACATAATTAAAGATATTCCTGGTTTTTTAATTTCAAATAATAAAAGGCATTTTCAAGTGCAGGGCCAGCCTGGGAATATGCCCTCAACAAGGGAGAATATGAAAAAACCGAGCCACATGGGGATGTTAGTCATTACATCCCCATGGATTCTATGGATTACTCTATATATTAGAGTAATCTATGGATTACTCTATATATTAATCTATGGATTACTCTATGTACTGTTTTCATACAGGAAGAATGTTTTAACTCACTGTACCTATTCAGTAATGATACGAACGAAAAAAAGTCGGTAAACATGAATAAATTACATGTGAGCACATCATTACCAGAGCAGTCACCACCATCCCAGTCACAGGCTGAATTATTGCAAGCCTTGTCACAATAGCCATCTTTAATCCAGGAACCCGGGCAGCCCTCAGCACAATTTGGCACAGGCCATGTCAAATAAACCTATGACAGAGCCAGAAAGAAAATAATATAGACACTTTTTAATTTTAAATCAGGATTCCTTTAAAAAAAAAAAAGGAAAGAAACTGAGCTTCCAGTAAAGGTTACGATTCTCCCTGGGCTGGCCACCCGCATCCCCATGGTTTTTATTTATTTATTTATTTTACATTGTTTGCTACAGCAGTTTACAGAGTCCTGCTATGTCGATGACTCTTACTGAGCACATTTGCTCTTTTTCATGACTCAAGGAAAGCAGACAAGGACTCAACTCATGGACTGGTTTATAATCTATTTTGAAATTAAAAAAAGCAGCCTGTCAGACTTAAAGACAAGTACAAATGTGTGCCAAAGCAGGTAGAAAGTATACCACACATTCACTGCTTTTCTGTGACAACTGTCATTAATTCCTAAATGTATTTCTAATTCCTAAATGTAATTCCTAAATGTATTTACCCATGATCTTGCCAGATGAACTCTCAATACCCTTATCTCTGTGCGTAGGTCCTGCGATAAATTATGTTAGCACAGTGTTCTAAGTTGTGAACTCGCCTTTCAAAATGAGTGACATGGTATATGGTAACTTTTAAAAATAAATTAATTAAAAAAATACCTCCATGCCTCTGCATGCTCCATCTATTTAGAATGCCTTTCTTCATCTAATTAACTCTTACTTGTTCTCAAAGTTCACTTCAATTCAGATGGCAATCCAGCCCTGTCTGATTTCAAACTCCTGGGCAGCTATGCCTTCCCACCCAGGGCACACCTGCCGGCATCGAAATCACTGTTCCTAGTTACTGATTTTGTCTGTCTCTCCTGCCAAGCCACAGCTCACCCTGGCAGCCCTACCAACGCAGAGGAGGCAACTGAACAGGGACGGAGAGAATGAGCACATTGGGGTGGCATAAACAGCAAGAGGAAAAGTAGTTTTGTGCAATTAGCATTTCCAGTTGCAGGGTTCTGTAACTTAAAAGTTTATGGTGGTAATTCTCCAACTTTTCACCGAATCCTAACAGGACCACAGGGGTATTCCTAGTTTCCTCAGTATGCAGACAGGAAACACATGTAATCATTGCCCAGGACCATCTTCAATTATTGGCCCCTCTGTTTGTGCTCATAACGACTTCTCGATCATGCCTCTCAACGTCAAGGGAGACTGCTGCCCTACATGAAATTTCACCCATGTCTGTAAGCAGAAAATTGAACTTACTTTTTATCTTGGCCATTTTGCTGATGTTCTAATGATGATTTTGTATTTCATAGTGGTTTTGTGTTCTCTGCTATTGCTATAGCAGAAAATATGGGAGGTGCATTCTGGGTGTCTGACAATGTAGGGAAGCAAAAAACTACTAAGGAGCACTCTTTGTCCTCCCAAATTGTTAACTCTCCTGAGTGTAGCACTCAAAAATGCTTATTTGACCCAAACTGTTTGTAGAGTAGTATGTATACTGTTTTCCTGATCTGTTCATAACTTCTAAGTGACTTCTAAGCTAGGCATCCCTTCCTCTTAAGCACTCACCTTCTGACCTTTGGAGTGACTATAAAAATCATCCGGCCAGACATCCTTCCCAAACATGACATCATCGTTTAGATAAATAAACTTCTGGGACAGCCCTTCGATGCGATGAATGTGACTTTCAATAGCAGGTGAACTAAAGGTAGGCAAGTGGCTCAAGTTTCGAAAAACATCCTTTTAAGCAAACAACAACAAAGGCAAGAGAAAAACAGGGTGTATGAAAATTATTTCATTTTGTTTTCATTTTTGGAAGGAAGAAAGGGAGATAAGTAGAACAGTCAAAGGGGATGGAGATGGGGAGGATGAGGGAAAACGGAATAAAATGAGGGACAGGTGAAGGACAGAAAAGGAAACCACAGCCTTGTGATAACATCGAAAGTCATGGACCTGGTGTGTGACTATTGTCACTCGAGGATTATCAAGGTTCAGCCAAGATGGAATCTGTCCATTGGTGACAATGAAAATATTCCGAACCCACGGAGCATGCCTCTCGATGGATCGCAGTGAGTATCTCAGTTCTTCGTTATCTTCAAAACGGCTGGCAGAAACATCTTCGTCCTGCTTAGACTGAAAAGAACATTTCACACGTGAAGATGTAAAATACCACTTAAGTCACACCTTTCCTCCTGGCTGTCCCCTCTGCCCGATCTGTTCTCAGGGTACTCTGGTAGACTTCTAAAGACTGAGTCCTACATTTGAACATCACAAAAAATGCAAAACACTCAGCATATTTAAAACAACAAAAATACCCAACACTTCTTTTTTACTTTTTTAAAGAGAAGGTTCTTGGATCTGATTCTAGGTCACTTCAGTTAATATTAACCAATGGCAATGACTAGAAAATTAGAAAAGTTCCAATCAACTCATCTCTCTGTAAGTCCTCTTCCTCCTTCAAATATAATGACTTATAAATCCATAAATCTAAACCCTTGATCAGGGTTTAGAAAGAATCTCTGCTTCTCTTACCTGGCTAATGGCACTCAGGTCCCATAATAAATATGCAGGACTTATAGTCAGTTCTTTTCCATCAATGGTCATGTTCTTCTTAGTCTGCTTATTCAGTTCTTGGAACTCTTTGGGGTTATTCAGTTTTAGAAGTGCTACACTGGCCTCTGAATATAACTGTAACTGTAAAATAACAAAAGGGTTACATGTAGAAAAACTGAGCCTCAAAGAAGAGACACCTCTAAATTCCCAGTTTAATTTTTAATCTTTAAAAGTATATAATGTATAATACATACTTAAGTCTATATTATGTATGTCTAAAGTTTAATTCTAGCTCTCTAAATAGATTATGAACTAGTAAGCTTATGATCACCAAAAGAAAATGTAAACAGGCCAGACACACTTCCCAAATGAGTGGAAGAACCCAGGTAATGTAAAACAGAGGGAGTGGTGGAGTTCTGGCATATGGGACATTTCAGGCCCAACCCAAAAGCCACAGCCAATACTCAATATTAACAAGTGCAGCGAGATCTTCTAAGAGGCCAGAATCCCCAAGTATTCTATGAAATCTTCCCATTTTCAATGCTGGCTCAAATGTTTTCGACTGTCCTGCTTTCAAACAAAACACAACTGGTCACCAGTTGTGACCTCTGTTCTAGAATATTACCAGTCTGCTTATACTGGAGGAAACCCCTGCAATGTAACATTGCTGGGATTGGTAGAAGCAAGTCTGCAAGCACAGTCTCCAAACAGCTTTTGTGAGCCACGTCTAAGAGGAACGTCTCTGACAGGGATGCCTGAACAGTCTCCATGCGAAAAGCACCTTCTGGGGCAAAGCTTTCAAAGAAGTCATCAGTCTAAGAGGACTACAAACATCATGTTTTACAAATAGGTTTTCTACCACTACCAGATCTGTTTCATGTTCTAACTCTGTATCATAACAATTTCCTACAAAAAGAGGCTTTCATAGCTTAAAAAGGTGGGGGAGAGAACCCCTTCTGCTGAACTGACTCTAACAGGGCCAGTTTCTTAATTTATAAAGAAGAGCAAATGCGAATTATTATGAGCTCATTCTGAGCTCTTGTATATGCTACCTAAATTTAGCTCATCTTTCCAAGTTTCCTGAGTTTATGATGCCAAAAACGAGAAGTTCAAGTTGAAATTTCATTTATATTTTTCCCCTTATCACAAACTGCATGTGGGTGTTTGGGTGCATACATGCAAAGGTGTGTATGTCTTCCTGACTGATTACTTTCTTTCACCCTGACAGCACCTGGCATATACTGAGCACTCAATGCTGTTATCCTGCCTCAGTATGTGGGGGACAGGTGGGAGGCAGGGCAAATATTCTTCTATCTGACTGAGTCTCACTGCCTGCCCCAGCCTTCCCCTGCTCCATCCTTCCCTCCCATAGTGGCTCCCACAGCACCTCTGAGGGCTCCGTGAAACATAAAAATCACTAAATTTTTAATAAATGTAGTACTTTAATACTCAAATTTATATTTTATTGGGAAGATACGATTATCTTAATCTCTTCTATACAAATACTTTGAAATTTCATAGACCTTTTCCTGACTAGAGCCATGAAAACTAAACAGCTTAAGAGAATATTTCTATGTTGAAAAACCTTTACTGCCACCATAATCAACCAAGTTGTGAGTGGTGAAAAGGGCGGGGAGAAGTAGCCTCCTATAGCCACTAGGTGGCACCCTAATCATGGACATCTGCAGGAAGAGGCGGTGGTAAGGAAAAGTGGGTGTAGTAAATGCTGAATGCTGGATTAACTTGGGCAGCTGCTTCCATACATAGTTTCTTACATGAAATTATTAAGTTTATCTAAATTCTTTAAATTATAAGTTTCTCAAAGAGAAAAACTACACCCACCCACTGCAGGCCCACAACAGGCAAGATGACTGAGAAGTAAAAGTCTGCTACTTTTAAGCCAGAGATTTCAGGGTATGTGTTACTAGAGCATTATCTAGAATAATGGATCGATACACATACACAGGGTAGCATAAGGTTAGGTTAAAAAAAAAAAAATGCCTCTAATACAAGTGAAAACAAACTCATTCCTGTAACTTGACAACTCAAGAGTTTTCTTTTTTTTTTTTTTTTAAAGATTTTATTTATTTACTTGACAGACAGAGATCACAAGCAGACAGAGAGGCAGGGAGAGAGAGAGGAGGAAGCAGGCTCCCCGCTGAGCAGAGAGCCCGATGCGGGGCTCGATCCCAGGACCCTGGGATCATGACCTGAGCCGAAGGCAGAGGCCCTAAACCACTGAGCCACCCAGGCGTCCCGAGTTTTCTAAAACTTAAGTCAGTTCCAGAGTTGCTTTAATCTACGGGAAGTGTCTATTTTAGGAATAAAACCAAAACAAAGGGTACCATACTTTAAAAGAGCAGGTGTGTAACACAGTTTCAGGCAAGTCACTAAAAGGGGCATTAATACAGTTATTACAATTATCTGTTACCTTGAATGTGCCCTGAATAGAAGTCTGAAGTAACAAAGTTCAGGTAGGACAATATGCTGCTCCTATCCCACTAGCACTGTCCTTCCTGCCAAAGTAAACACCCTGGTCAGCCTTCAAGGATCTGTGCAGCCTCCTTCTCTTTGGGAACCTCCCCCACTGTCTCTGATCTACACAGACCTTACCTGCCTCTAAATGCCAACTTTGGAGGTCTGTACTACTCTCCTTGTTAACTCATCTATCTTACTTTGCTACTTTAATACTTGACATGCACACATACTGCCTCCAAAACGTGATTCTAAGTGCAAAGCCATGTAGTAATCATTAGGGGTACACAGGTGAACAAGCAATATCCATCCTGGGTTGCTTGTACCTAGGCAGGGTCTCCAGGGCAGAACTGAGCACTGTGTGGAGGTCACAGGCCTAGGCTAAGGCCTCCTGAAGAACCCTGGGAGGGCAAGACAGTCTAGCCCATTCAGGTCCTAAAGTCCAGTGTCTAATAACCCCTTCCTCCCATATGCCACAAAGCACCTCTAACAACACACCCCAAACTGAGCTCTCAGTTTCCTTCCCAAAAAATTTGCTTCTCCTACTGAGGCTAGGAATGTGGTTAAAGCCATCACTTCCATCTTCACTACTAACATCCACTTCCCCTTTCATTTTTCCTTCCCTCTCCCCAACAGCTAAGTCACAGGGTCGTGCTGAGTGTTTCTCGCAGATGTTTTTAGAACCATTCTCATTACTGGCACCATTGCCAGGACAGTTGTTGAACCTGAATATCTTGCTGGGCTATAGCTGCAGTGGCTGAACTGGTTTTCTGCCCAGGCTCATCTTGCTTAACCTCTACCACCATACCTTCACCTACTATGTTCCTTAGAAACAGATCAAGTGCTCCTCCTACGGATGCCCCCTGCCTCCAGGATAAAGTTGGGCTCCTTATCAGAGCTTTCTCAATCTGGCCTCAATCTCTTTTCCCAATCTCAGCACCAGCAAAATCCCTGCCTGGTTGCTGTCTTCCAAAAATAGCTGCCTTGGTTTTCTGGAAACCACTGACTTGCAAACCTCCAGCCCTTTGCTCAGGCTGTTCCCTCTTGGAGGAATGGTCTTTCCCAGTCCCTTCTCTGCTGGGAGAATGGCTGCTGTACTCAGGGCCCAGCTAAAATATCTTGTATTCTGCAAAGCTTTCCCTGCACCAGTACACCTAAAACCCAGGTATGCTTACAATACTTCGTATAAACACTTTCTTGGAAGTGATTGTGCCCCAAAATTATTTAAATGCTTTATTCACTCACTGATCCTTATTAGCACTGTCCCTGGCACAAAGCAGACATTTACTAAAAGCTCATACTCTAAATGGACTGGGAATCCAGTGACAGGAAACTTCTTTCTCAAGGTATTCATAATAAAACCAGGAAGAGGAACCTACAGAAAGACAGTCACTTGAAGAATTAGCTTTAAATGCTAATCCACTCCCCTTCTATTCTTCCCCTTTCTCATTTTCTCTCTAATCTCCCCAAACCAGAATTTCTAATCCCTGAAGTTCATTGCAGGTGTTGGCATCATGAAAATGACCTGCAATGAATGTTATGGATAATTAGCTTGACCCTCTGAGGAGGTGCTAGCCTCCACAAAGACAAGTCTAGGAATCCAAATAAATCTCCGGACAGTGAATGAACAGTACAAGGGGGTAGACTGTGCACAGAGCCTGTTGGTACTCCTCGTCCAAATCAAGTTATTACCCCACCCTACCTCTACCTGCACACACCACACTCCATACCACCCAAAAATAGTTTGCTGAAGGGTCAACAACTACTTGGATTGGCATTCTTTGGCAGCACACATCCGTGTGTGTGTCAGCAATCAACACTGGGGAGCAGCTGCAGCAGGCAAAGAAAAAAGTCAAACTTGACTGGGGAATAGAGATACGTCATGAACCTTCTTTCCTTTAAAAACATATTACAGTCGCAATCATATACATAGATTCAAGAATGTCACTCTTGGGATGCCTGGGTGGCTCAGCCGGTTAAGCAGCTGCCTTCAGCTGGGGTCATGATCCCAGGGTCCTGGAATGGAGTGCCGCATCAGGCTCCCTGCTCAGTGGGGGGCCTGCTTCTCCCTCTGCCTGATGCTCCCCCTGCTTGTGCATTCTCTGACAAATAAATAAATAAAAATCTTTAAGAAAAAAAACAATGTTGTTCTTTCTGCATAAGGAATTTCAGCTAACATGATACCGACACACATGTCCATAATTCTAGAACAAATAGCTTGGAAGCTAAGAAGCGAAATAAACATTGGCTGTGGAGAAAATAGAACCCTTGTACAATACTGGTGAGGATGTAAATTGGTCCAACCACTATGGAAAATAATATGGAGTTTCCTCAGAAAATTACAAATAAATCTACCATACAATCCAGTAATTCCACTTCTGGGTATATAAACCCAAAGGAAATGAAAACAGGATTTCAAAGCATTATCTGCACTCCCATCTTTACTACAGCATTATTCCCAATAGCCAAGATATGGTTGGTAACAACCTAAATGCCCATTGACAGATAAACAGATAAAAAAGATGTAGTATATATATACAATGGAATAATATTCAGTCATTTGCTACAACATAGATGGATCTTACGCTTAGCACATCACGCTATGTTAGATAAATCAGATACAGAAAGACAAACGCTGTATATCACTTATATGTGGAATCCAGAAAAGTCAAACATAAAAAAACATAAAGTAAAATAGTATTTACTACAGGGACGGTGGTAGGGGAATAAGACTGATGTTTTAAAAACACAAACTTTGCGATGAGTACTAAAGTAAGCCAGAGACGGGGCGCCTGGGTGGCTCAGTGGTTTAGGCCTCTGCCTTCGGCTCGGGTCATGGTCTCAGGGTCCTGGGATCGAGCCCCGCATCGGGCTCTCTGCTCAGTGGGGAGCCTGTTTCTCCCTCTCTCTCTGCCTGCCTCTCTGCCTACTTGTGACCTCTCTCTCTGTCAAATAAAATAAATAAAATATTTTAAAAAATTAAAAAATAAAAAAATAAAGTAAGCCAGAGAGATCTAATGCATAGAATAATGAATATAGGTAATACTGTACTATAATTATGTAATGTGATAAATATTGCTACAATGGCAATCATATTGCAATACATACTTAAATACATAAATGTATTTAAAGTAACATCTTATACACCTTAAATTCAGTTTTATATATCAAATTTTTTCAATTCCTCTTCCTTAGAGGAAGGAGGAATATAATATCTATTTTAAAATAACTGAAGATAAGAAATAATTCAACCCTAATCTAGCTGCACACTACTATATTTCCAAGTACCATAAAAAAAACTTAGGAAAATATGAAAAAAAAAATGTCATTCATGTTACCATCACATTTACAAAGGTCACACAGTGTATCTTAAAACAGTGAAACAGGGCACCTGGGTGGCTCAGTGGGTTAAAGCCTCTGCCTTGGGCTCTGGTCATGAACCCGGGGTCCTGGATCAAGCCCTGTATCGGGCTCTCTGCTTGGCAGGGAGCCTGCTTCCCCCCCTCATTCTCTGCCTGCCTCTGCCTACTTGTGATCTCTGTCAAATAAATAAATAAAATCTTTAAAACAAACAAACAAACCAGTGAAACATTTATGGAAAGAAACAAGTTAAAAGGAACGTTGTGGATGGGGCAGGGCACTAAGAAGCATGGTCAAGACAGGAACTAAATAAGAACTCTCCCAACACTGCTCTCTATTACCACTGCCTTGCCATCTCCATCCTTTCAGCTCCAAATTGTTAAATGACACCAATAGAAGAAAGTAAGAGTCAGGAACCTGATCAATGTGGCAGAATTTAAAGAATGTTTCCATGTTCTTTAATGAAGAAAACCAGACCCTAAAAAATTCTGAGCCTAGAACTTTATGCCTTCTGTTCTAGAAGAAAAGTATTCACGTTTTACAATCTGCAGTGTTTCTGACAGAACTACAGGTATCATGACATAAGGTCAGAAGGAAAGAACACCCATACAATAGGGAAAGTGGGTCTAAAAACAATAAATGTTAAGGTAAAGGCATGTCTCGGGGCAGCCTCCAAAGTCAACTCTAACTAATGGCATCAAAGTGTGAAGAGTTAACAGGTATAAATCCCCAAATACATTAGTGGCTCGATTAGCTATTTATGAATAAAGGTTTCACATTATCAACCATTCCAAATATCTGAAGCATACTTCCTTTATGAGTGAAGGCTCTTAATAAATACACAGGTTGCATTGTTAAACAAATGAATCATGTTTCTGTCTGGGAAACCAGCAAACCAAGACTCTTAAATTTTTACCCAAATAAAAAGTAAAGAGTAAGGATCTTCTGTAAAGAAAGAGCCTTCATGACAACCCTGTGGCAGAAGAGACCCTCTATGCTTATGACTGTCAGCTCTACTATAATGAAATGGACCACAAGAGAAGAGTCATGCATTAAATATAATGTGCTATACTCATTGCTCTGTTTCCTATGCTCTTACCAGTTTTATTTTAGAAGAAAGATTTTCTGGCAATTTTGTTTTTAGTTGATTTGTTTCCTTGAATGTCAGTGGAAATCCACTCAGAAAAGCCAAATCTTGCATTAGCACTAACCCAGGGACTTCTTTATCTGTGGTCTAAAATAAGAGAGGGGGAAAACACAACTCACTTTCCACATCATAAGGCTGGTGAAAACTTATAGCTTCAAATTCAGAGTATTAAGATTATTTAAATCAGCATTCATTAATACTTGTAAGCCAGGCTCGGAGAAAAAGTATACATTAAAAAGCCTCTCAAGGTAAAACAGCTTTACTATTTATACTTTTATTATAGTCTACTGCATAAATACAATTAATTTAAAATAACATACCAAATAGCCCCTCCAAACTGTATGTCTGCTGTTTCCTTTAAATATTCCACTCTGGGCATCTTCAACTACAATGAAGAATACAATTAAGCAAGCATGTTTTTAATGAATACTTAACTACGATACCTGCCAAAAACACTACAAAGTATTTTGAGAGCTGTTATAGCAGTAAAATACATGGTCTCAAAAACAGGTAGTTGGGGGAGACAAATTTAACCCATCCAACAAAAGGGGAATGATGTAATACCAGTGCACAATTAAATGTTAAATTTTGCAGTACTGAAGAGGAAGTTCATACAGGCAGCAGAAACATGAAAATGATAGATTGACAGAATCACAGATGTCAGAGCAAACATATTTAATAAAAAAAAAAAAAAAAAAAAACTGGCTAGAATAAAACATTTGGGAGTGGCGAGTACAAGAAGGGTAACCAGAAGGGGGCTCTTGACAGCTAGGCCAAAGGCATCTAGATTAACAGTGGGGAGCCTGAAATCCTAGGGTGCCTTAACGGTCACAGTGAATACCTAAAATTCATCAGGTAAGGCTGAATAGAGCAGGTTAAGTTAAGGGTGGAGAGGGCCAATGACACAGCCCAACTGGGAGAGAGTTCTAAAGTGAGAGGGACAAATAAAATCAGCAACTCGATCCTGACATTTGGAGATCCCAGATCTTAGAAAACAGAAGAGAGGTCAGAGGGCTATAATCTGCAAAATGGGCACAGAAAGCAGGGCCCAGCCTGGCAAGATGTCTGTCAGTTCTGGGCAAGAGTCTCAGATGTACTGTAAAAAACAAAACTGGTGAGCAATGAAAAAATGAAAGCTTTTGCAGTATGCTGTTAATCTTTAAGGGAAGCAATGAACATTAAGAGTAGGAGTTCATTATGAATAAATTTATCAGATATGCACCTCCCTAGCTCCCTCCACCCCCCCCCCCCCACTGACATGGGAGGTTCTGCACTGGTAGATCAGAGAATTCTAATAGATGTGGTATAGCTATTTGTAAATAATCTCAGCAAAGGTAACTAATGACATCTCATGTCATCTTTATGGATATAACAGAGACTTAGCCTAGATCTCAAGTTTGGTGGAGTATAACCAATTCTGACTAAAGAATGAAATTATAAAACTACTATCAACGTAAAGAGAGGATTTAGAGGTCTGCCATAGGTTCTGTCTTGTTCAATGATCCATAAAAGTTTTAGAAGACACAGAAGACATGCTTGAAGAATGTGTGGATTTACATGAAGCAGACAGAGAAGTAATTATTCTGAATAACGTACTAGGAGCTCCCACAAAGTTCTAACTATTTGGAGCAACAAGTCAAACCTAGGCAAAATGAAACCTCCGACAAAGACCTTTGACTTGGCACCAAAAACCAACTATGTAAGCATAAATTAACAAGTATTTGAGCATTAGCATGTATTGTTTCTTTTTTCTTTTCTTTTTCTTTTTTAAGTAAGTCTCCTTGCTCATCATGGGTCTTGAACCCACAACTTTAGGATCAAGACTTACATGCTCTACCAACTGAGCCAACCAGACACCCCTATATTAAGTTTTTTAAAAAAGACTTAGGAGTTTTAAGTCCCGGGCGAGTTCAGCATGTCAACAATGTACTGTGGTCATACTGAATTTCCACTGTAATTCTGTGCTTTTGAACAGGAGTACTTAGGATAAGAAAAGTGGTATTCCCCAACACCAACCCATGAGTAAATCCTGTTGGGCTGACCTTCAAAATGTCCAGAATCCAACCTCTCCTCACCACTACTCTGATCCAAGCCACCCTCCCCCTTGCCTGAATAGTTACAACCTTGGCCCCTCCTCAGTTTATTCCCACCACAGCAGCCAGACTGATCCTTTTGGAACATGAGTTAAATCACATCACTCCTATACTGAAAACCCTACAATAACTGCTCATTGCATTTTTTTTTTTAAAGATTTTATTTATTTGACAGAGAGAAAATGAGCACACAAGCAGGAGTAGCAGAGGGGGAGAGAGAAGCAGACTGCTGAGCAAGGAGCCCTACATGGGGCTCGATCCCAGAACCCTGGGGTCATGACCTGAGCCGCAGGTGCCCCTGCTCATCACATTCTGAGTTAAAGCCAAAGTCCTTGTCATGGCTGCCAAGGCCAATCCCACCAGTTTTCCCATTACTTCTCTAGGCTCATCTTTTGCTCCTTTCCCTTGTTTACTCTATTCCAGCCACACAGGCCTCTCTACTCTTCTTGAAATATGCCAGACACACCCCTGCCTCAGGGTCTTTGCACTGGTTCATCCACTCAACTGAATCATTCTTTGTCCATATATTCATGTTGCTGGCCCTCTCATATTCCTGAAATTTTTTCACTCAGAAGTCACCTTCTTGGTAAGTCTGCCTTTATCACCCAATCTCCCCTGCTCAATTTTTCTCTACACCACTTGTAGTCTGCAAACATAATTTACTTGTAATCTGTATTTATTGTCTGTCTCCCTCTGCTGAGATGTAAACTCACCGAAGGCAAAGATTTTTGTCCATTTCTTCACTGCTGCACCTTCAGCTCTGAGAACAGTACTTGGCACATGGTATACACTCAAAAAGTAACAAATAGTCCTGCTCTCTATGCAAATGAACCACCTGAAAAAAATGTTCTATTCCAGCTGACACACTTTAAAAGTAACAGAAACCATGGGGCACCTGGGTGGTACAGTCGGATGAGCTTCTGACTCTTGGTTTCAGCTCAGGTCATGATCTCAGGGTCATGACATGGAGCCCCGCATCAGGCTCCTTGCTTGGTATGGAGTCTGCTTGAGATTCTCTTTCTCTCTCTCTCCTTCTGCCCCTCCCCTATGCTTACTCTCTTTCTCTAAAATAAATAAATCTTTAAAAATAAAAAAATAAATAAAAGCAAAGGAAACCAAAGCTTACTCTGAGAAGAATAAACTAGGACACAGATAAGCCCCTAAGAGACAGCTAAAAGAATAGGAATGAAAAGAAATGTCACATGGGAAAGAGATTACATTAGTTCTGGAAGATCCCAACGGGTACAATTTAACCAGTGTGAGAAAGCTGTAAGGAAGCACTCCATAATTCCTTGTGAAGGTCAATGTAGTCCAGAGGTAAAATGAATTACCACAGGAGAAAATTCATTTCCTATAGATCAAAGGGGATAAGCTTGACCAGACAAACCACTTTGCTGAGAAATCCCAGCCCAGGCTGCAGGGCTAGACTGTGCAGCTGCTGAAGTCCTGTCTACTCAATAGAGGCTAGATGACAAGTACAGTGGCACAGCATCGGAGGGGCAGAAATGACACATTTGAGAAAGAGAAAAAAGGCAACAGCTCTTGATGATGAACTTGAAAAAGGTTAAATGAGATAAATGGAACATCAAATGTGGATACAAATTTTTTTATCTATATCAGGGGTTGGCATTCTATGGCCAAAATTTAGCCACTGCCTGGTTTAGTACGGCCCCAAGCTAAGAACAGTTTTGACATTTTAAAATGGCTAAATGTTAAATACTTATATGAAATATCTACATAATGTCCTCCATGTTGCCTCTTGGTCCACAAAGCCTTAAAATATGTATTCTCTGGTCCTTTAAGAAAGAATTTGGCAATCCCTGATCTAGATAACTGAGGAGGATAAGGAGGGAGTCTGTGGTCCACTAGAAGTATAAGCTCCCTGATGGCAGGGATGTGTCTTCTTTTGTTCTCTATTTCCCTGTTACCTGGAACAACCAAAACAGAGCAATAGCTCCACAAATCTTTACTGAACAAATGAATAAGTTGGGCAGTCAAACAGAAGCCCAAGTGGGAATTCAAAAAGTGTTTAGAAGACTACAGTTTAATATAAATTTTATTTATATCAAAACTCAAAACCTCTTAAGTCTTTATTATATTATAAAATTAGCAGAGGAAAAATCCAAGATTCTCTCCATAGATGTTATAACCGAGTTATAATTCTCTTTTTAAAGATTTTATTTATTTAACAGAGAGAGATCACAAGTAGGCAGACAGGCAGGTAGAGAGAAAGGAAGGCAAGCATGCTCCCTGCCGAGCAGAGAGCCTGATACGGCACTTGATTCCAGGACCCTGAGATCATGACCTGAGCCAAAAGCAGAGGCTTAACCCACTGAGCCACCCAGGCGCCCCCGAGTTATAATTCTTAACATAATGTCATTCTTTCTTCTCTTCAGGTAAAACATCATCAGAGTACCTTAACTAAAAAAACAAAGCTGAATTTAGCAAAACAAGAAATCAAAATAATTTGCTATAATTTGTCAAAGGTTATCCCTTTTCTTTTCCTATATATTTAAACTATAACTTAAATACAAAAACATTTTTTTTTAAGATTTTATTTGTTTATTTGACAGACAGAGATCACAAGTAGGCAGAGAGGCAGGCAGAGAGAGGAGGAAGCAGGCTCCCCGCAGAGCAGAGAGCCCGATGCGGGGCTCGATCCCAGGACCCTGAGATCATGACCTGAGCTGAAGGCAGAGGCTTTAACCCACGGAGCCACCCAGGTGCCCCCAAAAACATTATTTATACAAAATAATTCAGAAACAAATCTACAGTGTAAAGGTGGTGATATCTGTACTTAGAAAGGTTACAATTTCCTTTCAAATTACAAATAACTTAAGTGTCAGAAAGAAAGCATGATGTTAGACACTGTTCAGGACACAAATTGGTGAGTAATAAGGTCACTGTGCTCGATTAAGAAATTAGATGAGGACACCATAAACTCCTATGAAATCAAAAACTAAGTTTTGGGGCACCTGGCTAGCACAGTCAGTTAAGCATCTGACTCTTGATTTTGCCTCAGGTCATGATCTCAGGCTCATAAGATGGAGCCCCACATCGGGCTCTGCACTCAGCATGGAGTCTGCTTGCATATTCTCTCTCTGCCTGCCCCTTCTAAAAAATAAGTAAATCTTAAAAACACACACACACACGCACAAAAACCTAAGTTGTGAGTCACGTTACAAGTACTATAGGCAAACAGAAAAGTAAAAATAAATAGAATCATTGTGAATGTACTGTCCAGGATCTTCATGGAGACAGAAGTGGGGCTGGAAAGAACAGGAGGCAGGCTGGGAGAGGAAGAGGACCAGGAGAGCAGCACATGTGTGAAGACAGGGGAAGCCTCAAGGAGATGCAGGACGGCAGGAACGTGAGGAACTAAGTGCAGAATCAAGGCTGAGTCCTGAACACCAGGAGGAGGAATCTGTATCCATGTAGAAAACAAATACATACTACTGTATTATCATCTTCAAAAAGGAGGCAAACCAATAAAATCAGAGATTTCTGATTTATTCAGATTGTGTGCCGGGGAGATTGGAGAGGAACTTTACAGGTAGGCAGAGCAGCTAGGCGGCTATCACCGGAGCCTATGTGAAGGAATTCAGTCTGGTGTAGACAAAGTGAGATAAATAAAGGAGGGAATCATTTGTGAAAAACAAAAGCAAGTAATAGGGTGAGATAAATTACTAGTGATGGAGGTAAAAAGGAAGAACACATCGAAGGTATTTCCAAAGATTTAAGCTGGGAGGTATGACACAGAAAGAATGGGAACTTAAGAAAAGGACTCAGTGCTGTAAAAGGGACATGACCGTTTTCATTTATACAAGTGAAACACATGTAGCCTCCAAGGAGAGAGGCTCAGTTACAGAAGCACGAGAGACAACAGACCAGAGGAGACAAGGGCATGGGGCTTACCAGCTCAGTGAACCAGTGGGAGGATAGGATCTCTAGATGTGTGTATTATTCTATGCCAGAAATTACAATTTCAGTTCTATCATCTGACCAAATCAACTGTATAATCATATAATTCAGAATGTAAAGTAAGAATCTTCCAGTATGCTCTGTTCAAACTGGAGAAAACAACCTTGCTGAAGAGTTATATGGTAAAAAATAATAATAGTAATAAGCCTCCACAATAACTCAGAGCCAAGCAAATAAGGTAAATGGAAGTATCAAATTTAAGGTCCTGACCACAGCACAGAAAGGCAAGTATATTACAGGGAGTAAGATACATGCAATCCTTTCTGAAGTTAGGGCTGAAATACAGCGGCAGCTCTTTTGCTTCTCCTTTTATGTTTTTAGTTTATCAAGTACTTTTTTAAAAACTGAATCATGTCTGTTCCATTTAGAATTTTGTTATTCAAACAGTCAATGATGACATGATTTTAAAATACCCATAGGAGATCTTACCATTCTTAGCATTGTCGAAAACAACAACTGAGACATTAGTGGAAGGGTTTTTTGGTTTTGCAACATTGACTATGTCACTGGCAGAATGAAAAGATGGATAAAGGGATGGCAGTTCCTTCAGTGTAATGTTGGCCGGCAGAGCTGGATCCAGGACAAGCATTGGCACCTTGATGCAATGTGTCAGCAAACACTCCAACTGCTTCTCACTGGAAACAGACACCAACATGCTCAAAAACATTCTTGAAAAATTAATCAACATTGAAAAGCTTGTTTGTACATTAAATTTTCTAGATATTTTTCTATATCCTATAAAAATCATATTTAATAAACACAAATCTTGTTGAGAATATGAAGATAGCAAGTATGATATAAAATTATTTTAAGCAAGTGCAGCTTCAGAACTTTAGAAAGTGCTTTCAAACTCCTAATAATATAATTGCCACTGAAATTTACTAACTCAAAGGTACACAAGAAATTAAGCATTTCACTACCATTTTAAATATTTTTCGTAATTCCAATGAAGTCTATCATTAGACAGATTAGGAAGTACATAAATTCTGTTTACAAAGCATCAGCCTACCAGATACAATTTACCAATTCACAAATACACTGGAAAGACATGACACTAGTGTAAATAAAAGCAAATGTGACAAGGTTCTAAGATGAATGTTTGAGATATTTCTCTCTAAATGTAAAGAATACCTAGAATAAACATAATACCTAAATAAACAATGGACAAAACACAGCTGGAGAACTCACAAAGTGGGAGCTATGACTGGTTAATATGTAAAACTGTCCAACCCGAGTAATATTTAAAGAAATGCAAGAGAAAACAATGAGGTATCACATTTTGTTTACTAAATTAGCATCCTCCAAAAAGGGACTCAGTGTTAGTGCAAGCACAGTACACCTATTCCTCTCAAACACTCCTGGTGTCACTGCAGATGGGTATTTCCCATTTTCTCTCTGGAGAATTAATTTTATAGCATTTGCATGTGTCCTTATTCAGACCCATAAAAATTTATACATATGCTTCTTCCTCAGTAGTTTACTTCCAGGAATCTAGTTCAAGTAGAAGAAGAGAAACAAAACAGGAAAAACACACAAACACACACACAGAAAATGTGACAAGCCCAAATATAAGATCACAAAATATTTACAATAGTGAAATGTAGAAGTGCCCAACATTTAGTAAATTACAGTACAGTTATTTTATGGAATATTATTAACTATTACAACAGAGAAGAAGCACGAAGATAATTTATCAACAGATGTGTAGATTATATAAAATTTTAAAATGATACAGAATTGTACATGGATTATAAATTATAAAAAAAGAGTATAAATTACAACTATAAACACATGCATGAAAAGGAAATAATAAAATGATCACAGCTGAATGAGGACCATAGAATTATGCGAGCCTATTTTTTTTCACTGTTCTCTGAACCTTTCTGTAATGTGGCATTATTACTTTGACTAATTTAAAAATGTATTTATTTTAAAAATAACGGTATTTTAAGGGCACCTCGGTGACTCAGTGGTTAAAGCCTCTGCCTTCGGCTCAGGTCATGGTCTCGGTCCTGGGATGGAGCCCCGCATGGGGCTCTCTGCTCAGTAGGGAGCCTGCTTCCCCACCCCCTCTCTCTGCCTACTTGTGATCTCTGTCTGTCATATAAATAAATAAAATCTTTAAAAAATAAATAAAAATAAAAACAATGGTATTTTAAAAATTAAAAATATTAACAACATAATATATAACATAACATATATAATATATAATGTAACAATATAATATTAAGTGGTATTAACAGTAGTATATTTATTTTAGTATTGAAAACTATTAACAGTAGTATTAACAGTACTATATTTATAAATGAATATACATAACATAAAGAAATGATTCAGAGGGCACTTCAAGATCTCTAAATTCCTCAGGCTCATTTCTAAAAAATAACTCTTGTAAGTCTAACAACTAAATGGAGGGAGTGCAGTTAACAGAGATTTCTGCTGGTCAGTGAGGCAGTCTTGTTTTTAGGGCTATCAGAATCAGTAATGATTTAAATCACAATAGCCACATTATGATTCTTGGCATTGGGCTAAATCCCCTTCCCAAGTCCTTACATATAAGACACAGAACTTGACAGCTTTTTCAAGGAAATAAATTATGAACACAGAACTGAATGATAGATATAAATTCTAGAAATGAAAACACTGGGTGTAAGTCATACTTTAAGTGTACCAAGAGAACAGAAAACCCAGAGAGATTAATGAAAACGACAGAAAAGAAAAACCTTAACATCCAGAAACCTGATCTATCAGAAATGATAAAGCTTTGATTAGGTACAACCTGGATAAGAGTTCTCAATCAACTATGCCTTTGGCACTGCTAGATTTTCCATCTAATGGAGGCACTTAATTTGGGGGGGTCAAAAACTAGCAGATGAGGGATTGAAGAGGGACAATAAATATAAAATACTGTGTATCCAACAAAAACAAGTGAGAACCTGGAAGTTTTACTTCAACATTTCAACTTCTATTCCTGAGAGGAGAATCAAAACACTTACCTCTTCTTGGTTGGTTCCGTTGTGTTCTTCCCAAGGATTTCTCTAATGAAAGCAAATATATTTCATTACATATGCATGGGCTAGTACTAGCCCTAAATGTGAACAAGAGGTAACTGACAACACTGATTTTCTTGGTTACTCCCCTGGAACTAACCAGTAGGTTAAGAAATATAATGCTTACAACATTTAAGATACATAAAATTTTAACTTTCAATGAAATATGCTCAAGTTATTATCATCACAAACCTCCCACAGTAACTGAAAAAGCTGACATACAAGCTTCTACACTTTACTAGTAAAACCAGGTTGCCAAAGTCATTTTCATGCACTGGCAAGGTATATTATGGCACCAGGTTGCCAAAGTCATTTTCATGCACTGGGAAGGTATAATATTCTCTAAAGCAATAATTTGTTGCAGTATAACTTAGCCAATTACCTGCAACTGGGGAGCACCCATTAACATTTACAAAGAAATGAATGGAGAAATTCTCAACAAATACTGCTAAGGAATCAGAAAGGAAGTTACATCAGCCAGATCCCTAGCTCTAAAGGCTCTCCATTCAAGGGCACTGTACCTTTCCCAGGGAATTAACAGCTCTTACCATGTAGTTATGTTGACTAACAAACACCTTATTTCATGAAGATATCACACCTGGGACTCAGCCTGAGTAAGCAGGAAGTCCAGGGCTTTCTTGGGAGGCTCCTTTCCCTTTAGGGCTCTCAGAGAGCAAGGCATCACTAGAGTGGCACAGTCATAAAATGGCCATCTTACAAAGTGAAGCCAGTATGTCACTAAAGTGACTGAGTTCTCCTTGGGCACCAAGAAACAAGGGTCAGATATGTGACTGACAACATCTAATGGCACGAATTTGAGATGGGCTAGCAATGTTATCAGATTTTTGTTTGGACAGCATTGTGAACATCACCCTTTCCTTCTGAAATGCACTGTTACTTGTACTCAGAACAGTGTGTGTTTTGTTTTTAAAGGATCAGTTTTACCTCATCGCTTTCTGCTCCTCCTCCATCTGTTCTCTGACTTGCTGTAGTTCCTTCAGTAGTTCAAGATCTGTGCCATTCACCCAGGTATAAACCACATCGATCGGCATCGGCAGACAGAGCCTAGGGCAAACCCACAGGTCTTCCAGCTTACATGTATTTTTCCAATACATTTGGGAATAAGAGTATAAAAGGGTTTAAACTCAAAGGTTATGGGGGAAAAAAACCAAAACAATGAAAAGGTTATCAAACCAGCCAACCATATCATAGAATTGCAAGTTTCAAACTGATGTTAGGAGACTATTTGTTGAGAACTTTCTCTGCAAGATGCATGCAGATCTTTATGCAGTTCTGCACCATTTACTTCTCACAACCACCCTGTAAAGAAGCTGCCATCACTCCACTTTAAGACTGTCAGGAGGTCGGGGGCACCTGGGTGGCTCAGTGGGTTAAAGCCTCTGCCTTTAGCTTTGGCTCGGGTCATGGTCCCGGGGTCTTGGGATCGAGCCCCACATCGGGCTCTCTGCTCCGCGGGGAGCCTGCTGCCTCCTCTCTCTCTGCCTGCCTCTCTGCCTAGTTGTGATTTCTCTCTGTCAAATATTTTTTTAAAAAATTAAAAAAAAAAAAAAAAGATTGTCAGGAGGTCTTGGACACTCAGTTTATGCTCCTACATGCTCAGTTTAGCAAACGAGGGTGCTGTGATACAAATGTAGCCAAAGAGAAAAGAAATTAGAAGCTAAACAAAATTAACAAAAAGGGAATTATCCAACATTCCCTAACGATGACCCAGCTCCATTTTCCCAGCCCTGTTTTATGCTGCAGCACTCCTTATTCCCTGCTGCCCCAAGCCCAGCCCCTCCCAGCCCTCTCATTCCCCTGCCCTGCTTTTTCTTGTCTTCATAGCACTGACCACCTTTCTAACATATTAAATAATTAACTTGTTACCTACACTGGTAACTGTGTGTGTCCTTCCTCCAGAATGTAAGCTCCAAGAAGGCAGGAAGCCTTCTGTTTTGGTCCCTAAAGTACCCAACCGATTAGAAAAGTGCTCAGCACACAGAGCAGCTCAGTAATTGTTAAATAAGTCAATGATATATATGAGACACTAGCACAGTCCATCCTGAAATTGCCCGACTTAAGTTTCTGATTATCTTTTCCTCAAAATAAGCAGTCAGGCAGGTATCTAATTCTTGAATATTTCACCTAGGTCTCATGTTAGTGTTCTGTTCAGGTTTTACCCCTGCTGAAAGCTCTCTTTCCCTTTCTTTTACCAACCTAACCAAAACTCCTCCATCTTGCAGGTCTATTTTGGACCTATGATACAGGAGTTCATCATGACTCATAGGCAAGTGGCATTTCAGCAAAGATGTGAAGGAAGTGAGAGAGCAAGCCATGTGGATAACTGGGGAACGAAAGGTTCAGAGAATGGGAACACCACGTGTAAATGCTCTGAAGCAGATACCTAACTGGCATGTTCAAGGGGCTAGAGGCCAGAGTGGTGGAGAAAAGGGTGGAGCAAAAGAGAAGATGAAGGTCAAAGGAGAACCAGGGACCCAGAGCTTCATGAGAAAAATGAGGAATCACCTAATACTCAGCTATATGTGAAAACTGAACATTTACCAACCCTCCTGACAATGTTTACCATGTCATAATCTATACCTTGTGCTCTAGACACTCTGGTCGCTTACCCCAATAAAGTAAGACTTGCAAGGTTTTGTGCCTTTGAACGTGCCTCTCCCTCTACCTAAAATATCTTTTTTTTCATGCGTTGTTGAACCACTTCCTCCTTCCCCAATAGCCCTCTTCCCTCACCTCCCACAAAGAGAATGTACTGCTTACCATGCAGCTTCCATTATACTCTGTACGCTAAGTAATCTTTAGCACGCTATATTTACTAGTTTTTATGCATGTCTATCTTCCACTAGATAGACTATCTCTAGAGCAGATGTGGTACCATTCATTCTGTGCCCTGCTGCATTAATAACTTCCTCTCTTCCTCTAAACAATGAATTTTGGAACACACACACACACACACACACACAAAATTAAATCAAATTAAATTTCAAAAAATAATAAAAAAAATACTTCCTCTCCTTCCTAGATCTTCAGGTTCTCTCTCCTCACTGTAACAGTATGTGGAAGCTTTCTCAGCTAGGTCTTTTATGCAGTTATTATACCAATGGTTCTCAAACATTAGCAGGCATCAGAATCACCTTATGGCTTGTAAAACAGATTGCTGGGCCCCAACCCAGAGTTTCTGACCCATTGGGTCTGACGTGGGGCCCCAGAACTTGAATTTCTAACAAGTTCCCAGGTACAGCAACGCTGCCGGTCCAGAAATCCACAATGATAACTATTTATTTATATACAGGTTGTAGTTCACATGCGTAAGTTTAAAAAAAAAAAAAAAGCTTCCCCACTAAAGTGCCAATTCTATATAAGGGTAAATGAATTCCTCTTGGTCATCACGAGATGCCTAGGAATAGGGTCTGGTACATGAGTGGGATTTAACATATACTTGTTGGCTAAATTAACTCTAAGTTCATTCCCTCAAAATATGTATCAGTCTTTTCCATTAAAAAGAAATGTCTTGCATTGCCCACACCTAAATTATCCAAGGTCATTTCACTCCCAATAGCTTAGACCAAAAATTAATCTGAAAAAACTACTTTTTTAAGGTTTTTTTTCCTAAGATTTAAAAAAAAAAAAAAAGGATTGCACATTCCAAAGCTATCCTGTACAAGCAATTACCTGCTATTAGAAATTTTTTAATAGAATGAGGAAATATCCATACATGTTCAAATGGGGAAAACATTAAGTATATAATGGTTTTATGTACTGGCTCTAGTAAGCTTGTATTATACAATCAATTTAATTCTCTGGTGTTAAACTAACAAATTAGGAGATCGTGTGATCTGCCCAAGGTCAGTGAGTCAGTTGTTTTTCTACTATTAGACATAGCCACAGTGAGTTTGAGTCTTTCTTTCTAACCACGAGACCACTATATCTTAGTTTCCAGATGAGAAGAAAGCCTTTATCTTAGAGCTGAAGACTAAATAAGTCACCTATGACTCAGAACCAAAGCCACAGTGACAGTAATACAGCTTTTATTTTAATCAGTTTAGTTTATGTGAGTATATAGGCACTATGACATATAAAGGACACTATGAATGTAGCCCCTTACTTCTACATTTTATAAAATAGATAAGAAAACTTAAATGGTACCTTAGATTCAAAGAGTTGGAAAAGATTTTACACTTAATTAATCTAATACCTACATTTTAGAGATGACTAGACTAGCCCCAGACTGACTGAATGCCTCACAAAATTAGTAGCAATAGATAATTTACATATTCACTTCTTAGTGAGATACAGAATAGGACCTTGTTTTAAACATTTCTAATAACATTAAAAAGACTTGCAGAGAAACTAGCAAAATAACAAAAACTTCCTATAAATATTATGGTATTTTAAAAATATATCAGAACACATGATGTTATATATGATGCATTTACTTGTCATCTTCAAAATTAGGTAATTTCGAAATATCCCTATATAAAAATCAAACTATATTTTAATGCAGTCTAAAATTAGGAGGAGAAATATTTAACACGCATACACAAAATTTTTCAGAAAGAGAACAAGAATGTTTGATTAAAACTGTTGACCTCCGTATGTGGATTTTCTACAGCTACTTCTCCTTCTAAAGTTTTGAAGCTCCTTCAGGACAGGGATTTCTGCAAGTGTGCACAATCAGCATGAGCACAGCATAAGGCACAGTAGGCTGAGTAGGTGCTTGATAAATATTTGATTAAAAAAAGACAATCCATTTTGAGCTTTTCTTAGGAAAACTGGCTATAATGAAAACAAAGTAGGAAAACTGTATTTCATTAAGAATCCAGGAATGAATTGTTCTCAAAGTGTAGTCACCAGACCAGCAGCTTCAGTGTCACCAGTGAACTTGTTAAAAGGAAAATTCTGTGGGCCCCTCTGAGACCTCCAGACTCAGAAATCCAGCAGGCGTTGGGGAGGGGGGCAGGGGCTAGAATGCATTTTCTGAAGCCTTCCATGGGATTCTGCTGCACACTAAAGTTTTGGAACTGCTATGTTAAAGAACACTTAATTATTCATTTCACACTTAATCATTATTAAGAACCCAAAAGGCTTTTGTTTATAGGTTGTAACTATGCATATTTGCCATATTTGAAAATAAAACACGTTAAAAATAAAATATTCATTTTTTAAAAAGATTTTATTTACTTATTTGAGAGAGAGTGTGAGAGAGAGAATGAGCATGAGAAGTGGGAAGGTCAGAGGGAGAAGCAGACTCCCTGCCGAGCGGTGAGGCCGATATGGGTGGGACTTGATCCCCAGACTCCAGGATCATGACCCGAGCCAAAGGCAGTCGTTTAACCAACTGAGCCACCCAGGCGTCCCTTAATATTCATTTTAAAACAAAAACCTCCGCACATGTTAGCATGATTAACTTTTTTTAAAAAGATTTTACTTATTTGAGAGAGAGAGGGAGAACAGAGAGGACGAGGGAGAGAGAAGCAGCCTCCCCACTGAGCAGAGAGTCTGACATGGGGCTAGATCCCAGGACCCTGAGATCATGACCTGAGTCAAAGGCAGAGGCTTAAAGGCTGAACCACCCAGGAACCCCATGAACAACTTTTTAAATGAAAATAACAATATTTTCCAAAACAACAAAAAAATTTAGCGAGAAGAGAAGCACTGTTTTACATTTCGGCCAATCTCTTTAATGACTTAGTAGAAGAGAGCGAGCACCTCAGATCTTCCATGTTTAATCTATTCCCATGTGTTGTTTTGGTTGAACTATATAATGAAAACCCAGGCTCATACAGATATTTAGTTGAAAAGGAAAGTTGTATTTTAGCCTTTTCATGGGGGCCCCTTGGGGAGCTCAGTTTGTTAAGCATCTATCTGCCTTTGGCTCAGGTCATGATCCCAAGGTCCTGGGATCAAGCCCTGAGTGGGGCTCCCTGCTCAGCGGGGAGCCTGCTTCTCCCTCTCCCTCTGCCCTTTCCACCTGCTCACTCTCTCTTTCTCAAAAAAAATAAAATCTTCAAAAAAGTAGTAATAGATTTTTCAGGTAATAATGGGTTTTCCTTTCTGGTCCTACACCAAAGTAACTGGTAGTTGCTTAAAAATTAGTGGCAGTGTGGAATATGAAGCTACATTAATGAACTGTTTGTGCTTTTACACTGAAATCCTTTGGCCCTTCTTGCACTCTGAATAGCTTTTTTACCCATGCAAGATTCTGTAACCTCTGTAACAATAATCCTATAACAATGTATTGGTTATCTGGAAAATAAGAGCTTACTGAGTTAATGCAGATCTGCCAAATGGTGCCGTATTTCTTTCATTTTTTTTCTACAATATTAACAAATGTGATTTTTTTGGGACACAGATCTAAAGAGATAGTGTTTATGGTACTGTGAAGCTGTTAAGCCCACAATAGTAGAAACAAGATTTCCCAAATTCTTATTTTCACCTGAAAGCTCAAATTTTATCACTGGCAATGAATACCATTACTCTTCCTTCAAGAGACAGAATTGCTTTGTTCACTGTCAAGAAACATCTGCCAAATGACCAAGTCTGAGTAATAATACTGCCATCTGTCCTTTCAAGTTATGACAATGGTGTTCCATGAAACAGAACAGCTAGTCCAGGTTACAACTCAAACAATCACACAGGGCTTTTCCTCAAGATAATCACCATACAGTCAGGTGCATTTCATTACAAAGAACATTAAAAAGATGTATGGTCAAAGGGTCAAGATATAATCAAATTAGTAACTTTGACTGCTTCATCATGAACACTTTTAAGTGAAACTAGCTTTTATCCTACCCATGTAAATGTGGGGTAGTGAAGAATACAGTGACTCATGCTAAAGTGTGGCAGTTTTACCCATCAAAGCTTTTACACGATAAGTGCAAATGTCAACACAGTAAAAAAAGGGCAAATAACACTTAGTATTGTTATAAAAAATAGTTTTGATTTTGCAGATCCCTAGTGTCTTTGAAAACTGTTTTTAAGAGCTGTTAAAAGGATTGCCTAGTGGCTCAAATGGTTAAGTGTCTGCCTTTGGCTCAGGTCATGATCTCTGGGTCCTGGAATCAAGCCTCGCGTCGGACTCCCCTACTCAGTGGGGAATCTGTTTCTCCCTCTCCCTTTGCCTCACCCCCTGCTCATGCTCTCTCTCTTTTAAAGAGAGAGAAAGAAAGATCCTAAGAGAAAAGCCTAGTTTCCCTACTTCACGAATTATTTGCTTAACATGCCATTCTCCCCACTGGACTACACAATTCTTTACTGCAGAGTTATATCTCAGTGGCTAAAACAGAGGAAGACTCAAAGACTCATTCTTTGTTAAAGGAGCAAAGTCTGGGATGTCATTCACACATCTGGCATGAAGCAAAGAGTAAAGCTTAACATCAATCAAAAAAATCCCTTAGCCCTTCCTCCCTAAGATATTCATGACTGTAACAGTACATACATCCAATTAGCACAGTAAATTAAAAAAACCCGCTTATTCGACAGAAACCACAAGGCACTCAAAAAGTGAAGAGAGGGACAAGGAAGTACTTCCAAGCCAGGGGCAAGGGCTCCAGAGCAACTGGTGATGTAGTCTAGAGGTTCTCAGGAAATTGTCAAGGTGTGCCAACTGATAGCAACTGTAGTCACTTGTAGTTTCATTAGGTTTTCTGGTTCAGTGAGAGCACAGGAAAAGATTTATGAGAACCATCCTCAGGGGGAAATGGACAGTCAGGATCAAGGAAGATTTTGACATTTAGACTTTCATGGGGTTAACTACCCTTGTGAGCTGCCCCACATTTGTTCTGGTCCCCAAGGCTCCTTGCCCTGTAATGATTCACTGTGCTCTGTTAGAATGGAAGAGAGTCAATAAGTACTGCATAAAATGAGTAAATAAAAAAGGAGAGAACTCCATTCATTTTTTAAAAGTTAGAATGATGATTACTCAAAGAATCTATGACCAAAATTCATTAATAATGCTTTCTCTAGATCAGGGTAAATTAAAAATGGAACAGATAGAAGCATAAACTTTTATTTTTCTGTATTATTCGAACTGCTTTCAACCACTGACATAAACTGCTTTTATTATATAAAACAATATAAGTAATAATTAAAACAAAAAGGAGACTGCAGTTCATTTTAGCTGCAGGAAGAAAAGGAGGATGTGAGAAAAAGATTGATTCCACTCTGAGGTCTTTTGAGGGAGGAAAAAAATCTCTAAGGAAAAGAAAGGTTGAAGGTAGCATCCAAGAGTGGCTGCACCAAGAAGCCTCTTGGCCTTAAAGAGAAAAAGACCCAACCTATGAGGTTATTTGCTGCTCCTCACAGTGAAGCAGCAAGATGTGGTGATCACAGGGCTGGGTGAGGGGTCAGTCTGGTGGCTTCCATGGGACTGGCCCTTGTTAACAGAGTCAACAGAAGATGTCAACAGAAGAATACAGGCCAGGACTTGGAAAAGAATAATATTGGCCAGGGTAGCCACTCGGGTTCCTCATCCTGCAGGGGGATGGAATTACCTTTACTTCACAGAACTGGGGCAATGATAAATAAGATCATGTAACTAACTCTGCAAGGCAGGATTATTCTTTGGGAATCAGATTTTTTGGTCATAAAATTTGAGGATTCCTTCAGATAGGAGTGGTCTTGAATAGGTTAAACCTTATCTACACTTGGAAAAGTCCCTTCAACTTCAACTCTTATATTTAAAACAAGGGTAATCTCATGACTCATCACTTAAAGTCCAAATAAGCAGCTCTCCGAAACTGATCTCTTCTTACCGATTCTGAAAGGACTTTCCAGCAATATTGTCTCTGTAGGAATCAAACAAAACGTGGTATTGATCCCGGCTCCATTCCAGAACCACCTAGGAAAAAAAAAAGGGAAAACATGTTTACCCTGCATCAAATACTAAGAGTATAGAACTTTCGTTTCATTTTAATTTCATTAAGAATCACTAAAGGAACAGGAAAAGAAATCAAAATTCATCCATTCACCCACTGCCTACCGTATAGATAAATACCATACACTGTGCTCAGTCCAGATATAAAAACTACAATAGAAAGATAATTACACAGATATAGAAATAAAAGCTATAGTTAATGGTCTGTGGGAGGAGGACATCAAAGAAATTTAAAATGGGGGCGCCTGGGTGGCTCAGTGGGTTAAGCCTCTGCCTTCGGCTCAGGTCATGATCTCAGGGTCCTGGGATCGAGCCCTGCATCGTGCTCTCTGATCCGCAGGGAGCCTGCTTCTCCGTCTCTCTCTGTCTGCCTCTCTGCCTACTTGTAATCTCTGTCTGTCAAATAAATAAAATCTTAAAAAAAAATTTAAAAGGACCCAATATGAGAATTAGGTCTTACAGAATGAGTTCACAAGGCAGGGAAAAAGGGACAGAGCTGCAAGAGCATGTTCAAAGGCTGAGAAGCAGCAAGGGTGAGTGGTTTCAGGGCAACAGGGCAGCTGGCTTTGGTGGCAGCATAGCTAAGTGGAGAAAATGGGGCTGAGAAGGAAACTGTGTCTTGACTATTGGGCTCTATGTACCATGGGAAGCAGAGGCACTATAGGATTTTCAGGCAGCTACATGGTCCATCCGAACCTTGGGAGACTCTCCTCACAGCACAGAACAAAGCTATAAGGAAGAGATTGACAAGATATTGGAGTGATGGCCTTACCATCTATGAAGTTTCAGCTGGTGACCTTGCTAAATAAAGGAAAGAATGGAAAGCTCCAGATAGGAGCTCCCTCATGTCTGCACCCCTAATCTGTAAACCCACCCACACATGTGCCCCATATTCTTCTTCATTCCCTTCACCAGAGGTGAAGTGTCCTTCCTCCTTGCAAACACGCTATCTCTGCCCATTTTCTCTGGATCTAATCAACCTGTCTCAAGACCTTGTCTGTTCTCTCATTTCCTCACAATAAAACTATTTTCATCAGCCTATACAGTACTTTCAGAAAAACCTTCCCTTCACTCCACACCCTCTGCCAGTTGTTCATTCTATTTGAAATTCTCTCTTTCAAGGGCAAATTTCTTTAGAGTCTTCTATGCTCTATTTACCCTTCAATCATTCCAAAACCACTTCTGCCCTTACCATGTCTGGGGTCTTACCAAGGCCTCCATGTTGTGGAATCCAGTGACATTTTCCCCATCTCTTTCTTACTCAACTGGGTAGCAGCTACCCAGTTCCTCTTTACTGAACTACTTCCCTAGCTTTCCTCCCATCACTCTGGTGACTCCTTTTCAATCCCCTTTGCCAGGTCATCTTTTTTTTTATCTGACTTTCAGATGTGTCCTTTCATTCCATTCCTCTTCCTGGAATGCCCTCCTTCCTGCCAAGACTTCTTCTAGTTTCCTACTGTGCAAACCACAGGATGCGTGGCCCAGGTACATTCAGATGACCATGGGAACCCCCACCATTTAGATTTCATTCCAGCCAGCAGAAAGGTGAGCTAGGGAATGATATGCCCCTCCATTAAGGAAACTTCTTTTTTTTTTTTTTTTTTTTATTTATTTGACAGCGAACACAAGTAGGCAGAGAAGCAGGCAGAGAGAGAGAGGAGGAAGCAGGCTCCCTGCTGAGCAGAGAGCCCGATGCTGGGTTCGATCCCAGGACCCTGGGATCATGACCTGAGCCAAAAGCAGAGGCTTTAACCCACTGAGCCACCCAGGCGCCCCCATTAAGGAAACTTCTTGGAAGGGACACCTACCACTTCTGTTTTCAATGGCCAGAATGCAGTCACGTGATGACATGTGGCTACAGGGGAGGCCGTGTGGACCCATGTGCCCAGCTATAACTGCTCTTTTCTTTGCATAGCATTCAGGTTTTCAATATCTGAACTCTGTCTATCCTGACAACCTTACTTCACTGGAATGCTTTATAAACACCCCAAATTCAACTAATAATCCTCCCATCACTCAACGTACTGATTTAAAAACTGAGGGTCTAATAATGTACCTTGTACTGGATTTTTAAAGAGAAATAAAGTAAGTTCCTTGACCTGAAGAAACTGTACAGCCAATGATTAACAGAGAAGTTTACTGCCAACAACTGCACTGAAGAAGGAGCACCTCATCTAGGAAGACACTTAAGATTTTCCTCAAGAAGAAATGTTAGTAGTCTTAAAGGATGAACGGAAGTCTGCTGACAGTTCAGCTGGGGTACGGAGGGTGTGTTAGAGGGATCTGCTACCGGACTGGATGAGGGAGTGAAGAAGGGGAAGAGAAGCGAGGTGATGCTAGGTTTCCGGTATTTCTAATATGAGTGACTGAAGAGACAGTGGGCCCACTTAATGACATAGGAGGAACAGGTGTAGCGGGGACAAGCACTGGTGGGATTACCATTTTAGTCGTGGTAGATTTGAGGCTGTGTGTGCATACGACTGGCCTCCCAACTGGACTGGAAATTCCAAAAGAACAGGGGAATGAGCTCTACAGTAGTATCATTCAAAACACCAAACCCAATGGCAGACATATAGCTATAAAATACCATCTTTGCTAAATAAAGTATATCTATTTTAATAACATATTGTATTGACTTGGATCAACTTACTGAACTCAAAACAGAAGTGATTCTCCATCAATATCCCTATGTAGCTGCAAAAGGACAACTAGTACATTATTTTTATAAAACAAACCACAATAAATAAAATTCAGTATCATTATTCTTGGCTCGTAGTGCTATCCAGAAGATGGGAAGATAGTATCAGAGAGGGCATACTTCACAAATGGCTGAGAAATGCTGATATACTGTACGCTGACACAATGTGCTTTCCTTCATCAGATAAATTAATCTCACCATCTCTAAACTACTTTCGTGTATTAGAAAGAATAACAGCAGCAAAGGGTCCTTATCTATCGCATTTAGGAAAGTTCTCCTCTCCTATCAGCCAAGAGTTCTGCACACTTCAGAGAAGGTAGTAGGAATGCTTGGTTATGATTCAGGAGACACAGGGTTTCATCCCAGCTCTGTCACTTTTATGAGACCTTATGTAAGTTTTCTAGTCTGTTTAGGCTGTTTCTACATCTGTTTTATATTTTATGAACGGGGTCTGACCAAATTTCCTTGAAATCCCTTCCACCCCTAAGAGTATATGACAGAAGGAGGTGCAGGGCTGTGCAGCTGGCACCATGACTGGCACAGTTTCTTCCCTGAACCCACATGTCAACTGCATTGGGACACTATGTCTCTTCTCCTCCTGTCTTCAGCCTCCTCTGGGTCTCGTATCTCTGGTCCTTAACCCATCAACAATGAAACATGATCTTCTTCCTTCACAACTATTTGCCCTTTCTGCTTAATCCCAACTGTCAACTATACCCTATTATGGAAATCTTACTAAACTCTTTAAGTAAATAAGTAATGTGCTATACGGGGGATCAAAAAGGAACCTTGTAAATGAAATGAAAAATCATCTGAGCACAAGTGCCAGATCATTTTCTTACACTACCAAGGATAACGTAGGAAAGAGTAGAAATTTGAATGAGCCATTATGAAATTATTCTGGGGTAAACTATATAAATATAAATAACTTTCAAACAACAAAAAAGCCAAAATAGACCTAAGCTTGCAATGAGATATTGTTTTCAGCCATTATTAGCAATAAACAAAAGACCAGAAGAAAAAGGTTAGAGAAATACTACCTACTATAAAATCAAGTCCCTTTCCGTCCACAAAGCCTTTCGATATTCTTCAGCCCAACCCAAACGCTTCCTCCTCAGAACTTAACTTTCATCTCTACTGCTTATTTGGAAATCAATTACTCATGGCCCTCTAACATTTCTTGCCTTGCATCCCTTAGCTTTTTTATCATGACTTACTTTCCCCCTCATGGAAGCATCTTGTCAGACCAATTAAGTTATAAACTGCTTGAGGATACAGAACTACCTACAATTCTACTTATCATCAACTCATACCCAGCACTCTTCATTATATACCATCTTCTTGTCATAACTATTATCTGGTTACAGCAGGAGTAGCATTAAGACTGGATTTGGGGGTGGGGCACCTGTGTGGCTCAGTTGGCTAAGCACCTGCCTTTGGCTTAGGACATGATCCTGGGGCACTGGGACTGAGCCTGCATCCTCTTGGCTCCCAGCTCAGTGGGAAATCTGCTCCTCCCTCTCCTTCTGCCCCTCCCTCTCCTTCTGCCCCTCCCCCTGCTCATGTAAGCACTTTATCTTCTCCAAATAAATAAACTCTTAAAAAAAAAAAGACTGGGTTTAGAGACTTGGGACATGGGACACCTCCAAGGGGAGAACCTCCCAGTTCTTCTATTTAGTACCTGTGTAACTATGGGTACTCAATTTCTTCAACTATGAACTAAGTACAAAATGTATTTCATCAGTCTGTTGTGTTACTCCAGTAGGACAGTGGTTCTCCCTTGACATGCATAAAAAAAAAGTCTAAGACAGGAGTAAACAAAGCATATCTTCCTGAACCATCATTTATAATGGCAAAACATTTAAAATATTACATTGATAGTACTACAACATTTTTATGGAGAAAACCAGAAAACTGATGTGATTTTTATAGACAAAACGCTGGCCTTTAAAAAATTTCCTACTTGCCATTTTGCACTATTCCTCCCACCCCCTCCATACGCACCTCTCTACACTATTCTTTGGGGCACCTGGGTGGCTCAGTGGGTTAAAGGCTCTGCCTTGGGCTCAGGTCATAATCCCAAGGTCCTGGGATCCAGCCCCACATCACATTGGGCTCTCCATTCAGCAGGGAGCCTGCTTCTCTTCCTACTTGTGATCTCTATCAAATAAATAAATAAATAAAATCTTAAAAAAAAAATTTCCTACTTGCCATTTTGCGCTATCCCTCCCACCCCCTCCACACACACCTCTCTACACTATTCTTTTCAGAGTACTTACTTTTTTCTGACATTCATTAAAAGTGGTTTGTTGGTAAAACTTAAGACACAATGAACTAGAATACTATTTATTAAAATACTGTATGAACTCTGAAATACCACATAAGCAACGTATTATTAACAATTGTAAAAATCATCTAGGGATGCCTAGGTGGCTCAATTGGTTAAGTGTCTGCCTTCAGCTCAGGCCATGATCTCAGGATCCTGGGATCGAGTCCTGCATCAGGCTCCTTGCTCGGCAGGAAGCCTGCTTCTCCCTCTGCTTGCGCTCTCTGACAAATATATAAAAATCATCTAAAGAAAAAAAAATCATCTAAAGGTAGTTTATTCTACTAGTTTAAAATATCTATTACTTTTACGACTCCGTTTTAATAATCATGGCAGTCAAAGCATTCAAGATCAATTTTTGGTCTTTTTTTTTGTCTTTTTTCTTTCTTTCTTTTTTTTTTTTTTTTTTACAAATTGCAGCCAGTCAGTCTTTTTTTTTTTTTTTTTTTTTTTTTTTAAAGATTTTATTTATTTATTTGACAGAGAGAGATCACAAGTAGGCAGAGAGGCAGGCAGAGAGAGTGAGAGGGAAGCAGGCTCCCTGCCGAGCGGAGAGCCGGAGGATGTGGGACTCGATCCCAGGACCCTGAGATCATGACCCGAGCAGCCAGTCAGTCTTAATGTGTTGATCACAGAGGAGAAGGGGCACATTCCCACATTCACCAAGCACCATCATGCCAGGTGCTCCTCTCCTCCCCACTGAATCCCTGCAACAAGGTACTAGCTGTGAGGCAGGCAGTGCAACGGGCCATTGCCCAAAGAGAAGCAAGCCCTAGGCCACACAGCCGTGTGTAATGGGGCTGAGATGTGAATCAATCTAACTCCAGAGCTCATGTTCCTGTTTAGCTTCATCCAGGCTGAGCTCCTCTGATGCTTGCTTACACAGAGCCAGCTTTGTCAAACATACATTTATAAATGTGGTCATTCAACCAATACCAAAACTGGTTATGTTTATTATCCTTAATTCAGTGACCTGATCTCTTTCCCTGGCATGTTTATAAATGACCATAGTCCATAATAAATTTGTCTTGCCCCCTAGTATTTTTAGGATGTCTAACAGTCCTTTCTTTAACTGGCTCGTGCACACAAAAACTAAAAATTGTGGATGCTAAACTTTTTAAAGTGATAAAACTGGTACATGTATTGGCTGGAGATTTTTACAATCCTAGAACAAGTTCAAATGCATGCCTGTGTAAGAATAACAGTTACTGAGACACAAGCCTCATAATCCTTTGTTATCAGAAGAATTCCCCACTTAAGGAAAAGAGGAAGGTAATTATCCAGAAGAGAACTGGTGTACAGTGCAATGATCGTAAGATTTACAATCACAAGACTTGAGTTTCAATCTGACACTTATCAATAAATGACCTAGGGCATTTGTTGATTCTCAACTTCTTCCCTTGTAGAATGAAGGTAGGAATGCCACGTATGTCACATAATTATTCTGATGAATAAATAAGATGTGCAGATCATACAGGGCTGTACAGCAATACTTCCATGCAAGCTGTTCACATGTTCATCCTGCAATATCTTTACCTGTTTAAGTATCTGTCTAAACCTCTGTAAGCAACTCAAAGCCAAAAACTTGATCTCTAATTTTTATTCCCAGAACCTTGCACAGTGCCTAGCACAAAACCAATAAACCTTCTAGAATGAATAAATATGGCTACTAGTTTCATAAGGCAAACATTCTGGAACAGCTGACATGAAATGATTTCTCTCCAGGACTTTCTGCTTTTGGATTCATTCCAGGATACTCAAGGTAAAATCTAAAGGCTAGAGTTAATAAAGAGACAACAGCAGGCTTATATAATAAGCACACAAGGGTATAAAACTCTCTGTAAAAGCAAATGTCCCTTTTTCAATTTTCCAAGTGTAGAAATGAGACATGCAGGATGTGTGGGTAGCTCAGTCAGTTAAGTGACTGACTCTTGATCTAAAGGTTTTGAGTTCAGGGCCCCACGGTGGGCTCCATGCTAGGTGTTGAGCCTACTTTAAAGAAAAAAAAAAATGAGATGGAAAAAAAAAAGAAAAGAAATGTGACATTGGTACCCTGTACTCTTTCACAGGGTGCTATAAAAATTTCCAACCTCACAGTAAGAACCCTAAGTAGCAATGACAGAGCTTTTTACACACTAATAATGATACTCGAAGTTTATAATATTCCCCTAAAAAAGAAGTTTTAAATAGTCCTAGATTACAGCATGTTCTTCACAGTTTCTGAAAACAAAATTTTTCATTAAGAGGCATTACAAGAGAGACCAAGATATCTTGAAGATATACTAAGCTTTATCTTTTCTACTAGCTCTCCTCTTCTTGATACCAATCAGGAAGTCAATGATGATGAAGATCATCAGCATCAAACAGGCTGCTATGACAAAGTATCATAGACTGGTAACTTGTAAACAATAGGAATGTATTTCTCACAATTCTGGAGACTGGAAGACCAAGATCAAGGTACCAGCAGATGCGCTACTTTCTGTTTCAGACTGACTTCTCCTTGTGTCATCTTATATGGCAGGAGGGTAAGGAAGCTCTCTGGGGTCTCATTTTATAAGGGCACTAATTTTCAACCTCATGACCTAATCCCCTCCCAAAGGCCCCAGCTGCTAACACTGTCACACTGGAGATAAGGTTCAACATATAAATTTTGAGAGGACATGACCATTCAGTCTATAGCATTTAGCAAAGTGACTAAAATAAGTAATTAACCGATTTCTTATTAGGAGTTGAATGGTTATTAAAACTGGGTTGATTTCCCCCATTTCACATAAAGGAAATGATCCAAACCCAAGATGCATGACCACTATTTATTCAAACATTAATTAAACCCCAAAACACTTTTCTAGACCATTCCTACCTTCTTTGAATCCTTCAGAGAATTAGACACATATCATGTATTTGCTGAACATTTTAAAGAGCACAAAATGGAAATCAGGCCTCTGTCCTCAAGAAGCTGATACCCCTGGGGTGCCTGGGTGGCTCAGTGGGTTAAAGCCTCTGCCTTCGGCTCGGGTCATGATCCCAGGGTCCTGGGATCGAGCCCCGCATTGGGCTCTCTGCTCAGCAGGGAGCCTGCTTCCCTTCCTCTCTCTGCCTGCCTCTCCACCTGCTTGTGATCTCTGTCAAATAAATAAATAAAATCTTTAAAAAAAAAAAAAAAAGAAGCTGATACCCCTGTTAAGGACTACTTACTAGCATAAAATGATTAAGGAATATTTACTGGTCAGCTTTCAAATGAGTACAGAATGAAAGAGATGACTCACAGGAAAAATAATAGTCAGGACAGTGTTAATCATAACAGCTTAATAAAATCTCTCTCCTTTTCCCAGGACACAATACTGAGATTTTTAGGAAATAAAGGAGCAGAGAAAGGGAGAGGATTGTTTGCCACAGGGATAGTGGGGGTAGGAGCAAAATAATGAAGGAAATCATACTAAAAAGTAGAATTAAAAATGTTAAACCTTTGACAGTTCATTGTAAAAAAAAATTATTTCGAAAGGGGGGAATAAAACAAAAAAAACCTCCTGTAACCACACTTAAATAAAAGTAAAAAAAATAAAAAATAAAAAATAAAAGCCTACCAAAGATATTTTCAAAATGTATTCAAGTGGACTTTTGGGGTATACATAGATTTACTTGTTTTACTGGCCAGCGTTTATAGAACTCTGGTCAGAGTTTTACTGGTCAGAATTTACAGAATCACAGAATTGTATAGGATGGACTTTAAATCCAGTGCTCTACTCTGCAAGCCAATGTCTGAATCTCTGCTACAATGTCATGGTAAAAAGTTTCTTTACCTATGAATTTAGACCTGTGCTGTCCAAAATGGTATACCCTAGCCATTATGGTTATCTAAATTAAGACTAAACAGGGGTGCCTGGGTGGCTCAGTCATTAAGCATCTGCCTTCAGCTCAGGTCATGATCCCAGAGTCCTGGGACAGAGCCCCCCAACAGGCTCTCTGCTCAGCAGAGGGTCTGCTTCTCCCTCTTCCACTCCCCCTGCCTATGTTCCCTCTCTTGTTGTCTCTTTCTCTTTCTCTCTTAAATAAATAAAATCTTAAATTAAAAAAAAAAAAAAGACTAAATAAAATTAAGTAAAAAGCTCAGTACCTTAGTCACACCAGCCACATTTCAAGCACTCATAGTGTTAGTGGCTACTGTTTGGGACAGTTCAGAATTATGGAATACTTTCATCACTGCACAAACTTCCACTGGATCATGTTATGGTTATCCAATCCTTAAAGTTAAGCAAGAGTCATACAAGGAAGCCCCAGTTTTGTAATTTTAGACAAGTCACTTAAACATAAGTGCCAAATGTAAAATTTAGTAATACCTTATCCTACAAGGGGTTGTTTAAAAAAAAAACAAGTGAGCAAATATATACACCTGTATATTCTGACAACCACAAAGTACAATAGAAAATATAAGATATTAAGACTATGAAAACACACTGACCTTATTTAGCCTCTCAAAGGGCTCACAGTTTGCTGGGAAGACAAATATGAGACAAATAATTACAATATATCATGTGAAAAATATAACCAAAATATGAATGAAAGTGTAGTTGAACCTGCCATTTCCATTGTAACTATTAAACCAGGAACAAAAACTAGTTTTTTATTTTATTTTGGTAAATTTAATTAAATAAAAATTTAATTTAAATAAAAAAGTTTAGTGAGATGAGATAGTTTTACAAAATATCTGCTTGTGATACTGCACTCACTGCTATCAACAAACGAATTTTATCTCATACTATTTGCTAGATGAAAATATTTTCTTAAATACACCAAGAAGAGATCTCTTTTTTATGAGTTACAAGTGCATAAAAATCAATTACTTGAAAAGTTTGTTATAGATTTTTAAATAGCTGCAAAGCCATTTTTAAAAAATCTCCCCTTTCCTGAAAGGCAGTTAGCATTATGTATCAAAGGACCAAACAAAATGTCTTTTGTTCTGGCTAACTCTACTTCTGATTTATACATGCCAATGAAATCATCACAGATGTACCCAAAGACCTGCGTAAATACAATAATGTCCATTATTAGTTATAAAAATAAAACCTGAAAATAGTGTCTAATAATTAAACAATAGGTAATCAGGAAAATAAAGTACAGTCAAACATATATTATGAAGCTATTTTAAAAAAGTCTTATTTTCAGGGCACCTAGGTGGCTCAGTCGGTTAAGTGTGTTTCTTAGGCTCAGGTCATGATCCCAGGGTTCTGGGATTAAGCCCCACATCCATCAGGCTCCTCGCTTAGCAGGGAGCCTGGAAGATTCTTCCCCTCCCTCTCCCTGCCTTTCCCCCAGCTTGTGCACTTGCTCTTTTCCTCTCTCTCTCATCAAATAAATGGAAATTTTAAAAAAAATCTTATTTTCAAATAATTATTAAAAATTAGTTACTCAGTTCAATAACTCAATAAATATTATGTGGTACCGTTCTAGACTCTGAGGATTCAGCAATGGCCAAAACAAAGTATTTTCCTTTATGGAGCATACAGAATATCAAAGGATAAAGTGTTTGATAAAATATTATGTGAAAAAAGCAATTATCAAAACTTATCAGTCTGAAGCAAGATGCCATCAAAATGGCAGAGTAAGCAACTCCAATCTCTCATCCCCCCCACCCGCCTCAGAAGCACTGAAAAACAAGCAGAAACTGCCAGAACAAGTAAAGAAGTATTATACAAAATGCCCATGATATAAAATATTCAGAATGGGCAAATCTGTACAGACAGAGGTTACCAGGTCCCCTGGGGTGAATGGGGTTATTGCTTAATGATTACAGAGTTTCTGCTTAGGGTGATGAAAAAAGTTTTAGAAATAGATAGTGGTAATGGTTGCACAACAATGAAAATGTAATTAATACCACTGAGTTGTACACTTAAAAATTGTTAAAATTATAAATTTTATGTTATCTGTGTTTTACAACAATAACTCAAAAGAGGAGTCACTACAATATTCTTCCCAAAAGAGTAATAAAGGAACATTATGAACAACTCTAAGACTAGATTTACAGCTTAAATAAAATGGACCAATTTCTTGACAGATACAATCTACCCAAGCTCAAATGAGAAATAGATAACCTGAAAAGGCATATACCTATTAAAGAATTTGGCTCAATAATTAATGACATTCCAAACAGAAAGCACCAGCCCCAGGTGGGTTCACTAATGATTTCTACCAAACATTTAAGGAAGGAATAATACCAATTCTCTACAATCTCTTCCACAAAACAAACTTCCTAATTCATTCTATGAAGAAAAGTATTACAAACAATATTTCTCATGAACAGAGACGTAAAAATCCTCAATAAAATGTTATCAAATCAAATCTAACAATGTACAGAAAGAATCATATACCAGAGGAAAGTGGGATATTTTCTAGATATGAATTTCTGAATCCTGGTTCAACATTCCAGAATCAGTTAATGTAATCCATCACATAAATAGGCACACACACACACACACACATACACACACACACAATCATATGTATATAATAGGTGCATAAGGGGCACCTGGGTGGCTCAAGTGGGTTAAGCCTCTGCCTTCAGCTCAGGTCATGGTCTCAGGGTCCTGCGATCAAGCCCCGCATCAGGCTCTCTGCTCGGCAGGGAGCCTGTTTCCCCCTCTCTCTCCGCCTGCCTCTCTACCTACTTGTGACCCCTCTATCTCTCTGTCAAATAAATAAAATCTTAAAAAAAAAAAAAAAGTTCTTATATAACAGGTGCATTAAAAAAAGCATTTGGCAAATTCCAACACCCATTTCTGATTTAAAAAAAAAAAACTGTCAGTAAACTAGGAATAGAAGGAAACTTCCTCAACTTAAAAATAGTATTTACAAAAAACTTACAGTTAACATTATGCTTGATGGTGAGAAAGTCAAAGCTTTCCCACTAATCTCAGGAACAAGGCAAGGATACCATCTCTCACTACTGCTACATATTGAAGTCCTAATTAATGTGATAACACAAAAAAGGAAATAAAAACTATACTGATTGGGAAGGAAGAAATAAAACTATCTTTGTTGACAGATGACACGACTATGCAGAAAACTTCACAGAACTGACCAAAAAACCCAAAAAACAAAACAAAACAAAACTCCTGAAACTAATAAACAAGCAGTTGCAGGATACGAGGTTGTAGCACACAAAAGTAATACACAAAAGTCAACTGCTTTCCTAAATACCAGCAACGAACTATATGACAATTTGGAAAAGGCATAACTACATACATAGTTAAAAAAAAAAAAAAAATCAAAGGCACCTGGTGGCTCAGTCAGTTAAGCATCCAGTTCTTAGCTAAGGTCTTGATCTCATGGTCATGAGTTCAAGCCCCACGTTGGGCTCCACACTGGGCGTGGAAACTACTTAATTAAAAAATCAAATAAAATACCCCAAATCATCCATTGCCAGTGGGGAGGGAAGCAAGGACTAGGCATAGTGCAGGACAAGGGTATTATCAGGGCAATGAAACTATTCTGTGTGATACTGTAATGGCAGATACATGATATAACTAACAGTATGCATTTGTCAAAATTCATAGAACTATATAGTACAAAAAAATGGATCCTAATGTTCAATATACTCTTAGTTAATAAAAATGTATCAATATTGGTTCATCGATTAAAAAATGCACCACACTGGGGTGCCTGGATGGCTCAGTGGGTTAAGCCTCTGCCTTCGGCTCAGGTCATGATCTCAGGGTCCTGGGATCGAGCCCCACATCGGGCTCTCTGCTCAGCAGGGAGCCTGCTTCCCCCTCTCTCTCTGCCTGCCTCTCTGCCTGCTTGTGATCTCTGTCTGTCAAATAAATAAATAAATAATCTTTAAAAAAAAAAAATGTACCACACTGAAGCAAAATGTTAAAAATAGGGGAAAGTATGCTGGGAGAGAGGAGGTATATGCAAAATCTCTGTACTTCCCATGCAATTTTTCCCATAAACTTAAAGCTGCTATAAAATAAAACCTATTACATTTTCATGATGGTTAATTTTATGTGTCAATTTGACTAAGCCAGGGGGGTGTCCAGATATTTGATCAAACATCATTTTGGATGTGTCACTGAGGGTATTTCTGGATAAATTAACATTTGAATTAGTAGACTGAGTAAAGCATTTGTTCTCCTCTTGTGGATGGGCCTCAGTGCCTCAGTTGAAGGCCTGAATAAAATAAAAAGGCTGAGTGAGAGAGAACTGTGCTTCTGACCTGACTGCCTTGAGCTGGAACATCGTCTTTCCTCCCTTTGGATCTGAACTGAAACAACAGTTTTTCCTGGCTCTCAAGTCTGCCAATTTTAAGACAGGGACTATACTAAACTTTTATGAGTTTCAGGCCTTTATACTTAGATTAAGATTAATCTAAGTCTACTGGCTCTCCTAGGTTTCTAGCCTTGCTAAATGCAGATCTTGGAGACCTGTCAGTCTCCATAATCACGTGAGCCAGTTCTATGTAATAAATCTATTTTCATACACATGCAGGTAGACATCCTACTGATTCTGTTTCTCTGAAGAACCCTAATATAATTATATATGTCTATCAACTAAACCTATCTACTTTCTACTAAGGTTGAATTTAGAAACTGATCACTGCAGGTGACCTTTCTATATTTAGATACGAAGACAAATTATGTCTGCACTCAACTTCTTAGTGCCAGGCTCTATTCTAGGGGCTGAGGATAAAGTGGTGAATAAGAAAGAAGGCTGGATAAGACAGAAATCCTGTTCCCAGAGCTTACATTTTGGTGGAAAGGGAGAAGACATTAAATATATGCATATACACACATTTTCAGACTAAGTACTATTAAGAAAAGAAGAAGAAAGGGACTATAATAAGGAATGGCTTGCTAAGAGACTACTTTAGGTTGGGTGGTGGGGGAAACACATCTAAAAAGGTGATACTGAGCTGAGGCCTATAAGACAAGGAGCTCATTACATGACAGTCTTAGAGGCAGCTGTCTCCAGGCTGATGGGACTGATAATGCAAAGCTCCTAAAGCAGAAACAAATTTGATGGTTCACAGAATAAAAAGACAGTGAATACACCAGTTCTAAATCTAAACCTCAGGTAGGTTTACAAGTATCTACCTGATTTTCTGTGCCTTCACCACTGTCGTGAGAATAACATATGTAGGCTGGGGATGCCTGGGTGGCTCAGTGTTAACCCACTGTTAAGCCTCTGCCTTCGGCTCAGGTCATAATCTCAGGGTCCTGGGACTGAGCCCCGTATCAGGCTCTTCGCTCAGCGGGGAGCCTGCTTCCCCCTCTCTCTCTATGCCTGCCTCTCTGCCTACTTCTGATCTCTATCTATGAAATAAATAAATAAAATCTTAAAAAAAAAAAAACAGTTTATTAAAAAAAAAAAAAAAAGAACATGTGTAGGCTGGCCCACTGGTCCCAGCAGGATGAAAGACAGGTGCAGCAGAGCCAACCAAATCTCACCCAGATGAGCCAGCTCCCATGTGTCTTGCACATCCAGGGAATAAATGTCATTTTTAAAAAGATTTTATTTATTTATTTGAAAAGAGAGAGAGCATAAGCAAGGGCAGGGGGCAGAGGGAGAGGAAGAAGCTAGTTCAATGCAAGGCTCAATCCCAGGACCCTGGGATTATGACTTGAATGGAAGGCAGACACTTAACTCACTGAGCCACCCAGGCGCCCCAGAATAAATGTAATTTTAAGCCAAGGGATTGGCAAATTTTTTTTCTATAAAGGTCCCAAAATAGTAATCATCTGAATGGCCTCTATTTTCCTCAGGATGAATCCAAATTTCTTTCATATCATTCAACAGCCAAGTCCTAAATTGGCTACTAGGTGCCTCTCCAGCTTCCACCCTCAGTGCTGCAGCCCTTCAGAACTACTTTTGTTCCTGAAAAGTAATAATGCCTCTTAGACCCATGCCTTTACACCTATGGCATCTTTCCCTATTGAAAAGTGGTGCTAATGGGGGAGAGGTTTCCCTTCCTTCCATGGGGCCACCTATTCTATCTCCTTCAAGATCAAGTTCAAATGTCACTCCTAATGGCTGAGAAACACCCATGCCTGTCCTTCAACTTAATTTACCACAATGCGTTTTCTGTATTTGCTTGCCCATCTCCCTGTCTAGAGTGAGCTCCTAGAGAGCAGAAAGAAACTGAACTATTTTTGTGTCTCTACTAGGCAGCAGAGTACCTGGCCCAGAGTAAGCACCTCCATAAATCTGTTGAATAAACAGCTTCTGCAAATTTGGTAAAGAAGTTTTATCCAGTTTGGAATTAATCAGAGACAGAAATGAAGCTAATGGGGGCACCTGGGTGGGTCAGTTGGTTGAGCATCTGCTTTCAGCTCAGGTCAAGTCAAGATCTCAGGTTCTAGGATCGAGGCCCCCTCACCCCGAGTCCGGCTCTCTGCTCAGCAGGAAGCCTGCTTCTCCCTCTCACTCTCCCTCTGTGCTTGCTCTCTTTCTCTCTCTCTCTCTCTCCCAAATAAATAAAATCTTAAAAAAAAAAAAAAAAGAAAGAAATGAAGGTAACGGAATGAGGTAGTGAAGGAGGAACAGAAGGTATATTGGGGGGGATAAACTAGAACCTAAAGGAGAAACAATTTTAGGAAGCAATTTCAAAGTGGGCAATACGGTTTTTAGTCTGATGGTAGAATGCAAATGACTCTCCCTGCACAAGTGTGACTTTGTAACATTTTTCAAAGATCACTTTTTCCCCCTGCTTAATTTAGTGCAAGTATGAATCACACACAGGCTGACTAATCACCTGCTAAAGATATTGCATGTGGATCACAAGACTGGAACAATCTAAAGGACAGTAAGATTACTATGAGATATATGGTGAATATGCAGAACTTATTACAGCTACACTTGTTATATTTTAGAAGGAACTAGAGTAACTTACACTACAGCACAGCCTGTGTTAAATTAATGCACTCATTGCCTCTGTTTTCATATCAACCATAATAAGGCACACTCAGGTAAGAAATCATTGCAAACTTTCAGCTCTGTCTCTAAGGAAAGATTAATTAATCTAAGGAAAGATTAATTTACTCTTCAATTGTGACCCTGGGCACCAGACCAGAAGGTTGGTCTCCTGCTGTTCTCTTCATTGAGCATCTTGGCCAACGGAACAGTCCTGGGATGGGACACAGGGTATGTATTTAGCATTATAAACCATCTTTCCTCACTAAGGCTCAATCACAACCAATGAATAAAAATAATTTTTTATAATTATTCATTCAACAAAGCACCTACCCTTGATCTTAGCCAAAAGGCCAAGAAGCGATCATTCAACAAAGCACCTATCCATTCACTTAACATCTACAGTTAGCATCTGGCAGAGCAAACGAACTCCTCTATCTTGCTCACTTTTGTATCCCAAGATGTCAGCAGAGTGTCTGGCACATAAAGGAACATAAAGACCAATGATTTTGCCGCCTAAATCTCTCAAATCTGTCCACTTCTCTTAATATACCCTTCTACCAGCCTAGTCCAAGGCTCCTAATTAAGGGCCTGCAGCCATTCCTGCTCTCCCTCTAATTCAGGTTTTTCCACTTTGGCACTATTGGCATTTAATACCTGAAAACATTGTTATAGGGGCTGTCCTGCGCACTACGGAAAGTTCATCAGCATCCCTGGTGTCCACTCACTAAAAAATACAGTACCTAAGAACCTTGAATGGCACCCCATTGTTCTCAGGACAAACACCCAAATCCTGAACACCTAATCTACCAAGTGCTGGGAAGTGGGAACCACCAACTGCACTAGTCTCCCCTAGATCCTCACTTTCTCTTGCTCTCTAGCATCCAGCCACATGGGCCTGTGTTCACCTTCTCAAATGTACCTCAACTTTAAGACCTTCACACTGGTTCCAGAATCTGAACACTACTGATATTTGGGGCTGGATAATCTTTACTTTGGGGCCTGTACTGTGTATTGTAGGATGTTTAGCAGAATCTCTGGCCTCTACCCACTGAATGCCAGTAGCACCAACCCCACCCTGTACCTCATCTGTAGACATTGCCAAATGCCTCTGGGGGCAAAATCGCCCCTGGTTGAGAAGCAATGGCCTAGAGAGCACACTTGCCCTGCTCTGTCCTCTGCCTTGGCAACTCTGACCCTTCAAAGTTGAGCTCCAATTACAACAAGAAAGCCTCTCCCAATCCAGGCACCAGAAAGGACACTGCTGGTCTTTCCCACAACACTCTCTCCTTCTTTGTAGCACTGCTCACAACTATCATTAAGAAGCATTCAATGGGGTGCCTGGGTGGCTCAATGGGTTAAACCTCTGCCTTGGCTCAGGTCATGATCTCAGGGTCCTGGGATCGAGCCCCGCGTCGGGCTCTCTGCTCAGCCGGGAGCCTGCTTCCTCCTCTCTCTCTGCCTGCCACTCTGCCTACTTGTGATCTCTGTCTGTCAACTAAATAAATAAAATCTTTAAAAAAAAAAAAAAGAAGCATTCAATGTCTAACTGTACAACCAGAATATAAACTCCTCCTCCGCAGGAACAGCCCACTTTGCTTTCTGCTCTATGCCCAGAGGCCTGGCACTGTGCTCAAACAAAGAATGTGCTGTCAGAAGAATGATTATGGTGTTCTGCTAGGTGCAGGGACCCTAAGATAAGAGAGGCAGTGTCTTTGTGCTCATGATGCTGAGTACAGAAATGGCAAATAGGTTTTGTCTCATGGGCAAAACTTAATTAACTGCTCCGAGAAAACATGCATGTAGAAGTAAGTTTCTTGTGAGGCACCAAAAGACCAAATGTCACATTCCAAAATGAAGAGTTGAAACAAGAGGCAAAGTTTCCTCAGGAGATGGTTGAAAACTCATCCAAATCATGGTAGAAGGGTTTAGGAAGCTGCTGGCATTCTGCAAATCCACTTGATTTTGTTTAAAGGGGAGGGGTGGAAATCTCTTTCCATTTTCCTCAAGCCAGGAAAAAGGCTCAGTGGGACCACCAAGACAGCCCACAACAGGTATGTGCAGGTGGGTGGATGCCACAACTGTCTCACACCCACAAAACAGCTAACTGCTCTGAGGACAAAGGAGAGGTCGCTGCTATGCTGGAATCAGCCCACGTTCCCCCACTTTGAGCTGACAGGGTTCAGGATACACCACCCCAAAATACAGCACCTTACGGAGCTTACTGAATATTTCAAGCTGAAGAAATCTGAGAAACAGCAGGTGCAGGAAGAATTTTCCGACCTTCCCCCAAGGCAGGTCATCAGACTGTCTGTGAGAGGTGCCCCTTCTACACCAGGAAGAAAAGAGCATCCTTATCTCCAAAGGACAAGTACTGCCAAAAGGAATCTTAATGAACAGGCCTTGTGTTTCCCCAGCTAACTACACTTAGCTCATTCTTGTTTTTATCCTATCACAATTTTCCCAAACTCCACTCTTCATCAAACCTTCAATAAAAATACTCAGGTTTAACTACTTTTTGGAGTCTTTACTTCTTTTTTTTTAAAATATTTTATTTATTTGACAGAGAGAAATCACAACTAGGCAGAGAGACAGGCAGAGAGAGAGGAGGAAGCAGGCTCCCTGCCGAGCAGAGAGCCCAATGCGGGGCTCGATCCCAGGACCCTGGGATCATGACCTGAGCCGAAGGCAGAGGCTTTAACCCACTGAGCCACCCAGGCGCCCCTGGAGTCTTTATTTCTTAGGCTCCCACATCATGTAATACTTATATTGAATAAACATGTATGCTTTTCTCTTATCAATCTGTTTTTTGTTACAGGGGCCCCAGCCAAGAACTTAGAAGAGTAGAAGGAAAAGATAAACTTTCTCTCTTACAAAGCAAAACAGATTGGTCTTCTGTGCACCAGATGTGTGCCATGCACAAGAGAATGCCTAAGGAGGGTCATCTTAGATCAGGTCCAGGGCCCCCCAAAAGAAAAGCAAAGAGACTGAAATGAGATTCTCATGGTATCATCATACTCCTAGGGACCAAGGAAGGAGAAAGCAACCAGCCTAAATGAAGAGGCATTTGCTCTCATCAGGGTTAAAAGCAAGCCATGGCTCTCAGGGTGTAGTCTCTGAAGGAGGCCCTTTGAAAGCACTCAAGAGAGAACAAGCTTTGATACCTGCAAATTCCAGAGAGCTCCAGCACTCGTATTGGAAGGACTTTCCTGCCCTCACTTCCCTTCCTTCTTCTAGGTGCTCCAACCTCCTAGGGTGCTGGCCCCTAGAAAGGGCCAGAAACAAGCTATGGAGGAGGAGGAGGAGAAGCATCAGATGAATAAAGAGAAAAATAGCCCTCTGTGCCCAGCCTTCCTTCCTCAACTGCAGGCTTTCTGCCTAGGGCAGGCCTGAGCTGGGAAGGTAAGAGGCTTCAAATTCAACAGGCTTGCAGTGGCTGAAATGACACTGTGTTTTAAAATTTGAAGTGACTACAAGACTTTTTATTACCAGAACACCTGGGTTGCTCAGTCAGTAAAGTGTGTGCCTTCGGCTCAGGTCATGATCCCAGGGTCCTAAGATGGAGGCCCACATCAGGCTCCCTGCTCTGTGGGTTCCTTCCTCACTCTGCCTGCTGCTCCTCCTGCTTGTCTGCATGCGTGCTCTTTCTCTCTCTGACAAATGCATAAATAAAATCTTTAAAAAAAAAAAAAAGAAAGAAAGAAAAAAAGACTTTGTATTACTTAGGAGTGACAAGAGAAGCCTTAAGCCCACCTGAGTTTTCACTCAGAGGCAGAGGTAGAACTAACCCTACAAACTGATATTAAAGGGCCAGTGGGAGAGAAAGACACTTGCTACACATCAGTTGTGCTTATTTAATACAACTGCTACACATCCCACAAGTTGTGCTTACTGAGCACGACACTTATTATAGCCATGACCTACCCAGTACCACTTACCTATTCTTTCCTAATACAACTCTGTACCCACATAACACAAATGTTCATGAGAGAGGCCCTAAGTTCAGGAATGGATCAGAGTAGTCAAAAAGCAACCTCTTCCTCCTTTCAGGGTGTTTTTAGGAATGGCTCTATGATCCAATTGATCCAATTCCCAGAAAGGTTTGCTGAGGTCTTGGGTGAAGTTCTTCCTCTACTTTCTGGGAGAGCTCTCAGGAGCTAGAGGAATCCCATGCTGTTAAAATACTCTGAAGCTAGGTCTGGGCGTAGTGAAGAAAGAGCACCGTGATGAATGAGCACTGTCTGTCAGAGAGGCAGAGTGGTAAGGTCTGCACTACAGACAGGCAGAAGTGTGGAATTAGATCTTAGTTCATCAAAGCAGCTGGGGATAGGGAAGTCAGACAAATGTCTGGATGGGGTCTGAAATATGACATCTCCTATAAGAGAAGATGGCCAAAGAGCAAAGCCTGGGGAATCTCAACATTCAAGACAGAGAGAGAACAGTGAATGGGCAAGGAGAACAGAGGGTAGTCTCTGTGAAGAGGGAGTGAGAATATTTCAAACACACTGGTAGTCCAGGTGCTGCAAAAAGGTTAAGTTTTTTAATCACACAACATGCTAAATTTCATTAACAAAGTTAACAATACCTCATTGCTAAAACTGCCACTATCAATTCACCATATTCAAATGAATCATTGCCGAAAGATGTAAAGGCACAAGAATTGTGTAGTAACACAGCCAACTTAAAAAAAAATTAAAAAAAAATACACCCAACTAAGAATACAATTTCACAGACAGAATAATTAATCAAAACAGAAATAACTTTTACATCTTTTAGAGGAAGGTAGAGGGCTAAGAGTTATCAGAGTGACAATGTCAACAGTAAGGCCCAGGAAAGGAAATGGGTTTTGGCTGAAGGCTGTGTCTAGGCCATCTGTTGCTCTGGCCATTCCGTTGATAACAGCCTCGTGATTTCCCTCTGGGGAACCCCCTCAGTTCATATGCTTGAGAATGACAGCACCACCCACAATCCTAGCTCTGGGGATGGTCCAGGCAGTTCATGAGGGCATAGCAAGGACACTCATTCCGTGGATGGACAGGCCACCCTGGGCCTAGCTGGCACTACCGAGAAAGAAACTCTTTTTGCTAGAGTTACTCGACTGACAGACTAGAAGCTAGAGTTGCAGGCAGCAATCTCCTTCCATATGGGCACTGAGTACTAAACCAACAGAGCTGGAGAAGAGGGACAAAAAGAGATTCCTGATGACATCATCTGAGCACCTCTATTCAACCCTGTGAGAAGTTTCACCTGTTTGTCAACTACATGAGTCAAAAAACTACCTTTTTCTTAAGGCAGGTCTGAGTTGGATTCTGTCAATTGCAATGAAGTGCTGCTGATACCAGTAGCAACTTTAAACCGCTAACAGTTCAAAGCAAAGTTCCTGCCTCCTTTATAAAAATCTCAACTTCTTCTGGGATGCCTCAACCCATAATTTTCTTTCCCTCTGATTTTCTAAACAATTACTGTGTACCCATTCATTCAATTACTTATTCCTCGTATTGGTACTCATATATATATAGTATGGCCTCACCTCAACTAGACAAAGATGGCCAAAAATGAGCTATAAATTATATATCCACTAACACCTTTTTTACCATACAAAGTACAATCAGACCAATGGTGTCTGAGAAATCAAAGGTAGCTAAAGATGGGTCTGCATCGGGGTAGAAATCTAAACTTTTTTTTTGGAAATGAGCTTGAAGGGATGTTTATTAAGATCACCCCAATCAACTCATGCATTCACCCATCCATGTCAAGTATTTATCTGGCACCAACTGGGTACCAAGCACTTCCTAGGTACTAAGAATGCAGGAGAGACTAAGACTAGGTCCCTGTTTTGATCTGACAGTTAGCAGGGCTGTGTATCTTTCCCAAACCCTGCAAAAGAAAGAGACCATTTAAAAAGGCTCTGTGTGGCCACTGGCATTTCCTCCCTAGTGCAAACAACATTACATTATAGTTCATGCTTTCTCATATGAAACAACAAATGTATATTCACAGAACATTAAAGCTAAAAATGGGGTCTTAAAAATCTCGACTTTTTAAAACATTATTTTTAATAAAGAAAGCTTTCCTCACCCCAAAAGAAATCTACATGATATGACAGATAAGAGTAGCTGCTCCACAAACCAGGAGGCAGCTGGGAATACTAACATAGCATGGAAAGCACTGAAGGTCACGGTTTACGTTGGAACTAGAACCAGGCCAGAGGCTGTCTCACAATTCTCAGACCAGGTCCCTTGGACTCTACCTATTTGTTGCCTTTGACAAAGAACACACTCAAAACATTATCTGTTTAATGAAAGAACTAATCAAATACAAATACAAACAATTTCTTTCTTCCAATTAAGTCAGGATGAGAACCTGGTCACCAAGGCTGAGCATGACTTTGGCTGGATCCAGTTTTCAACTTTCCTTTTCACTGAACAAAAACATCTCATTAATCCAAAATGGCAGAAGGCAGGCAACCAAAAGGGAAAAGGGAGTCCAGGGGAAAGTTACCACCCAGCATGGGTAGATTCTTCCTACATCTGCTTCCTCATGGAAGTTAACTTTGGCGTACTTGTTTCCATACGTGCCGATACACACATATATACCCAGCAGTGATTTACAATTTTCTATTCGCAATCCTGAAATCCAGAAAGTTCTCAACACTGAAGACCTTTTTGTACCTTATTTGGCAACAAAACCTGACCACCTGAACTCACTGGGTGGCAAAACCTGGCCTACAACTGATTAGGAACTATTTATAGTCTTCATTTCCTAACTGAGTGAGAATACTCCTATATTTCACTGTAACAGATACTCATGTTTGATGATAAGGTTAATTCAGTAGAATTTTCAGAGAAGGGATCGTGGATTTGTATACAAGTGGTTCAACTAAATAATTATGGCCCTTAAGTAATAAAATTTTACTTCAAAAACACACGTTTTAAAGTCTATATTATAGTATCGGGCACCTGGGTGGCTCAGTGGATTAAGTCTCTGCCTTTGGCTCAGGTCATGATCTCAGGGTCCTGGGATCCAGTGCCACAGCAGGCTCTCTGCTCAGCAGGGAGACTGCTTCCTCCTCTCTCTCTCTCTCTGCCTGCCTCTCTGCCTACTTGTGATCTCTCTCTGTCAAATAAATAAATAAAATCTTAAAAAAAAAAAGAAGTCTATATAATATCAACCAATCCTTTAAAAAAAAAAAAAAAAAGGCGGGGGGGGTGGTGCCTGGGTGGCTCAGAGAGTTGGGCCTCTGCTTTCGACTCGGGTCATGGTCTCAGGGTCCTGGGATCGAGCCCCGCGGCGGGCTCTCTGCTTGGCAGGGAGCCTGCTTCCCCTTTTCTCTCTGCCTGCCTCTCTGCCTACTTGTGATCTCTCTCTCTCTGTTTCAAATAAATAAGTGAAATGTTTTAAAAAAAAAAATCAACCAACAGAGGACAAATATTTAAAAGCAGAAGTTTCAGAGCTAAAATTGATTTTAGGAGCATAGTAATCTAGTGCTCTCATTTGCAGGTGTGGGAACTGAGCCTCCCAGAGGCCATAGGATTTGTCCAATCAACTAGTTTACATTAGATAAGCTCCTATCTCCTACCCTCACCCCAAGGCGGTATACTTCAGTAGCTATTAGTACCCACCCTGAGGGCTCTCCCTGTGGGATTGGAAGGAGCTCTGCTTTTGTTTGACCAGTGTTCCGAAGAAGAGCTCTCCAGAAACTACCCCATCAGCTTAAAGGGAAATTTTTAAAAATGCTATGTGTTAATACTTCCCTCCCTGAGTTTTATTTTTCCTCCTCAAAATTTGGATGAGTATACAAAGGGCTTATCAAAATGTAGCAGCCAATACCACTTATACTGAGAGGGGGGAAAATGCTAATGAATTCACAGTTAACGAGGCCCTTCTTAGTCCTTTCTTTTATTTACTGCAATTAGTGAAGTTATTAAAAGTTGGTAACATTAACTGTATGGTGGGAGTATTCTACTCCAAGGGTTTATTTCAAAATAAGGACAAGGGCATAAAACAGTTGATGATAATACAGTAGCAGCACCTACTCTACCATTTAATGAAAGTCTGTTATACGTGTCAGGAACCTTGAATGGTGCCTTACAGAACAGGTTTTATTTAATCCTATCGCAGTTTCAAAGATAAGGAAACTGGGGTTCAAAAGGTTAAGTACCTTTTCCAAGATCATTCAAAAGACAGCCCAGCCATGGTGAGAAACCATGAAGATGTGTGCTTAAGAGCAGTACAGCTCTGGAACCATACAGTGCCTTGGTTGAAAGACCCCCTCTGCTAGTAACTAGCTGGATTACTCTGTGCAAGTGCTCCAATTTCATCACCTATAAAATGGGTATAATAATAGTACCCACCTCATAGGGGTGCTATTGTGAAGATTAAATGAGTTAATATATGTAATGCAGGTAAGAGAGTGCCCAGTATCTGGTAAGCCCTATATATAGCTGTTATTACTAATATTGGCACCAGCCTTCAAACCCTGATCTGCCCAATCCCACGGCTCCTTTTTTTTCATTGTGCTGCAGAAATTGTACTACGGCAGGTGCCTGGCTGCCTTAGTCAGTAGACTACACAACTCTCAGACCTCCAGGTCATCAGTTCAAGTCCCACGTTGGGTGTGCAGCCTACTTAAAAGAAAAAGAAAAAAGAAAGAAAAGAATTGTACTACAGGCAATATATTAGTGGCACTGAGCCAGCTGTCTCCACCTCCCAAGTCACATGTTGACATTCTTCACCTATTATTTCTCTTATATGTTCCAAACTTTAATATTTGTGGCCCATTTCAAAGCTGACAGATGTTTTTCTTTTGGTAAATAACCAGACATGGAATATATAAAATGAAAAATTCTGGCAACTGATTGCCTTTAAGTCACCTTCACACTGCAGAGATGTTAGTAAACAGCTAATTTAAAATTACTCAGGGACAAAAAAAATCTTCTACCAAGAATAAGACACTTAACTGTGCATAGATACATTCACTGTATGAAACTGCAGTATATGAAACAAAGAAGAGCTGTGGAATAATATTAGGTACATATTCCACACTTACATGTCTGGGGCACTTTCTCACTCTGACTTGTAAGACTTATTTTCATTTGCCCCTAGAACGAGAACTATTAGAAGTGTACACTTGGAAAGCATGCCACACAATCAATTCATTCACTCATTAAACAAATATTTAGACTGCCTATGTGGAGTACCTGGAAGAGTGCTTGGGTGAGGATTACAGTAGCTAAACAGACAACACCCTCTCCTATGAAGTTTATAATGCAGCATGGGTACAGACTAATAAGCAAATGTATACTGTGGCATTTCTAAAAACCATTCTCTTAATTTTAAAACCTTCTGCAACCTCCTACCAAAAAAAAAAAAAGGAAATATTAAAACAAGGAAATAGATGTCTAACAATTTCAAAATACAACTTTTCCCCAAGTTGCTACTTATTTTTTTTTAAAGATTTTATTTATTTATTTGACAGAGAGAGATCACAAGCAGACAGAGAGGCAGGCAGAGAGAGAGAGAGGGAAGCAGGCTCGCCGCTGAGCAGAGAGCCCAATGCGGGACTCGATCCCAGGACCCTGAGATCATGACCTGAGCTGAAGGCAGCGGCTTAACCCACTGAGCCACCCAGGCGCCCAAGTTGCTACTTATTTTAAATGTGTTCTCTAAAATCATATACATGTATTCTTCCAGTTCTGACCTACCCAGCCTCTGTAAACTTGCTTATGATAAATACCATATAAGACGGTCAATAATATAATAACTACCCAACCTAAAACAAAGGGTTATTTCATTCAAGAAAATGTTTAGTCTATTACCCAGCGAAGCATAAAAATCTATTAAACCTGGGTGTCTCCACCTCCCCAAACCTGTTGTGTGGACCCTCTAAAGAGTTTAGAGAGTCTAACCAAACTACTTTATTGCACATTAACTAAGAGCAGATCAAGAAAGGCCGGCCTTGTGTGATCCAGAGTCTAAATTATGAACATAGCCCATGACCGAAGGGCTTGTACTGGGTCCCAAGAGGTTGGGTGCTGGAGTCCAAGACAAGGCTTCCTAGTCAGATGAAGGGGCCCTAGCCTCAGCTGATCTCGAGACAGGGAAGAATGTCTGCGGCTGCCAACACATCTCTCACACCCGTGTGTACACATCTACCGGGAGAGCCTCTACAGGATAACTGGTGTTGTTCCCAGTAACAGAGCAGAAGTGAAAAAAAAAAAAAAAAAAAAATCCCTTTTACAAGTAAGTCTTTAAATTTGGAGCCAGTACCCGGTCCTCACTTCAAATTCACGTACAAAGAAACATACACCCCTTGGAGAAAGTTCTGAATTCCGGAAAGAAACCAGATTATGAAGACAAAGTGCCTTTGTCAAAAGCGAGAAGATCAGGAGGGTGACAATAGAGACGAAAAAAACCTGTAAGAGGGGCAAGAAATGAGAATTTTGGAGAACTTAGGAATGGGAAAAGACACCGACTCTGGGTTCTGGGAGGCGGCTTCGTGGAGGAGGACAGGCCTGAGGGAGAAAACCAAACGACTTGGGGAGCCGGAAGAAAACACCTGGAGGCAACGGGAACTGGTTGAACGAGCGCCTATCCCTCAAACCGTCCGGAGGACGAGATCTGGATTCCAGATGTGAACCCAGAGCTCGGGGAGATCTGAGTTCTAGGAGCCTCCGGGGGCGGGGGTGGTGGGGGGGGGGGGGTGAGGCAGGCTCTGGGACTTGTCCCCGCAGCTGCACCGAGGATGGGGAGGGAAGAGGCAAGCACGCCTGGGCTCCGAGCGCCGCGGGGCTCTAGAGGGCAGGGGCTCCGGGAGCCGCGGAGTCGTACCGGTCCAGGGCGCCCCGGCCGGGGCACCCGCACCGCTACTCACCTCTCCGAACTGGAAGGCAGAGACGATGGTGACCACGACGCCCACGAAACAGACGTAGAGCCCATACCTGTGGGATAGACAGGTATAGGTCTGTCTCTGTAAGAGCTTAAGCAGCATCAGGCCTCCGCCGCGCCGCGCTACGCCACGCCCCGAGCAGCCACAGCCGCCGCGCCTCAGCGAGCCGCCATTCAGCGGCCCCTGCCCGGCCGCCCCGCTCAGGTCACAAGAGTCGGCCGCCAAGCATTGCTGCTCCGAGGATCGACGCCCGCTCGGCTCCGCGCCGCGGCCGCCGCTTCCGGGAGCCGGGAGCCCACGCCCTCGGCGCGGCGGAGGCGGACCCGCGGCCCGCCAGGCGGCGGGCGCCGCCCCGGTTGGGCCCTGTGAGAGTCTGCGGCGACAGTGGCAGCGGGGCAGCCAGCGCCACCTAGCGGGCGGAGGGGAGGAGGAGCGGAGGGCAGGCGCGTGCCCTTCCCATCCGCGCGTGCGCGACGGCCTCTCGCTTCGGCCGGGATCTGCACAGTGAATTGGGGGCGCACTGAGAGCGCACCCGACCCTAGAAGGTCGCTGTGCCACAGACGGCGTTATGAGTACTTGTGTACACAAAACTGTTTATGCATTTACAGTAAGTGAAAAATTATGGTAAATCATTTTTTACAGCGCCAAGAGGGGATGCTCTAGGAGGCTCCTTTACCCTCTGTCTCTTTAACTATGTTGTTTGAAAGAGGAAACCTTTAGACTAAAAGTGCCCAAACCCAAATTCAATTCATTCATGTAGTCATTGAATGTGTGGTGAGTGTCCGGTGCCTGGCAAGTGCTTGCTGTTGAGTATTAAAAAATGAACTAGACCTGGCAGCTGTTGCCAGAGAGTCTGGCTGAGGAGATAAACACACAAAACACTAAGTACAAACAAAGTTAAGACAGAAATAGTGCCAAGTATAGGAGGGGAACCAAAGCGGCGGTGGTCAATTCTACTTTGGCACCAGATGATTCCCGGAAGGGCCTCCTCTCGGTGCCTCTTATTTGGGAGAGATTTTCATTTTCTCCCAATAGACTCTAGTTACTATGATTTTTGCCTTGATCTAGTCACTCTGGAAAACAGTACACTTAGCCTATCTCACTATCATTTATAGCATCTTTAGAATTATCTTCAGAAGCAGCTTAAGGAAAGACTCAAAATATGCCCTTAATTAGATGGCCAGATGAAATGAACAGATCAATCCAAGGTAAGGCATTTACACGTTTTAGTAAATTCTTTTCATCCTTCTTTAGGAAAAGCTGATTACATGCTCTACATACATGATGCATTATGGCAGTTACGTGAAACAGTTCTGAGGGCTTTTCAAGCAGGGTAACAGATATAAAACCATCTAGCATTCAACAGGACTCTGTTACAGTGTTTGTTTCCACAATAATGATGGCTAGAATTTACTTAGAATCTACTGTAGGCGGGGGTTCAGCTAATCCTCAAAACAACCTTATGAGGGACATAGTGTTATTATCCCCATTCTACAGATGAAGAAATTGAGGCACAGTTGAGGTTAAATAACTGTCTAACATCATTCAACCAGTAAGTGACAGAATTGATATTTGAACAGTATAATTTGGCTCCAAAACAGGGCTGAGGGTAAGGGGAAGTGAGTTGTCCTGCAAGAGCAAGGTCAAGAAAGATTCTTTGTTTAAGATTTTGATATTTTGTTTTTGGTGGATATTTTGTATTAATTTTGAGCTTTTTAAAAAATAGCATTAAAATATGATTCATCTTGTTTAGTGAGTTTTGGACTTTCCCTTAAATTTTGCACCCAAGGCAAGTGCCTCACTCTGCTGGCCCTGGCCCCTAGTCTTGGCCCTACCTAGAAGCTACAGGTCTGAGAAAGTTTGCTTTGTTGTTTGCTTTTTTTTTTTTTTTTTCTTCTTCTGCCTCTTTATGCTCCAACCAGAGAGCTTCAAGGGTGTCAGAAGTTTGTTGAAGCCTTTTTTTCTGGAGAACTCACTCTTGCTTGCTCTCTCCCTCCTGAGCCAGTGTCGTTGAACCTGAGTAAAATAAATGTGGGTATAAAATGATACATGTCAAGTATCTACCTTAAAGAGATATTAGGGAGTTAAATAAGATAATGCATGAAAGCACTTAAGTGCCTGGGATATTTTACGTTAAGAAAAGAAATAAAAGTTAAATAGTTAAGAAAAAATTACAAAATAAGAAAAGTTAAGAATATTTAACTTTGTTCTAATAAGCAACGAGGCTTCTCACCATGAGAATGATCTGATTAAATATCTTCCAGAAGATTAGTCTAGCAGTATGAAATTTGTGGAAATGATTTTAAACTATCAGCTTCTGAACAGTGGGGGAAAAAATACACAACGGCATCTCATTTATCTCAAAATATTTTATCTGGCAACCTAAAAAGCCAGAAAAAACAAGAAAACAAAAAGTCTGCCAGGAACCTGAAATCCATGAGTTTTGCTTTTAAACAAATCCCTCAGTCCTCTCAAAATTTAATAATTACAATTCTGACAAATTTTGTTGTCTGGGGTCTCAGTTCCTGGCAGATGAGGGAAAGAAAAAAAATTAAGAGTTCATTTCTTGTTCTTCTCCCAAGGAAGATGTGACTTTAACAGATGATACTAAGGAAAAATGAGAGAAAAAAAATACTTTTTAAAAAAGAAGTCAAACTGGGGCGCCTGGGTGGCTCAGTGGGTTAAGCCGCTGCCTTTGGCTCAGGTCATGATCCCAGGGTCCTGGGATTGAGTCCCGCATCGGGCTCTCTGCTCAGCAGGGAGCCTGCTTCCTTCTCTCTCTCTCTCTGCCTGCCTCTCTATCTATTTTTGATCTCTCTCTGTCAAATAAATTAAAAAAAAAAAAAAGAAGTCAAACTGATTAAAAAAATAGAACAATCTTGGGGCCAATAATGTAAATAGAGGCAAGAACAGACCAGTATCTCCAGTACAGTAGGATAATGGGTGGTAGAGTGGTGAACCCAATCTTTGAGAAAATTTCAAGAAATGTGTAGTGCTTATTTATTCATCATTTATCAATGAAAGCTCTGTGCTAGACATTTTACCAGCCCCTGAGGGCACCTAGTAGAGATTCCTGGATTTACACTCTAGAAGGACAAACATGTATTAAGTTAGTATTGTGAGGGGAGCTAACTTAGCCTAGAAGATCAGGGAAGGCTTCCTGGAGGAGCTGACACCAAGACTTGAGGACTGAAGATGGGAGGGTGGGAAGGGAAGTGCAATCCAGGCAGGATGGGCATGTCGAAGGGTCTAGTCTAAAGCTGGAGAGGATGGAGGTGCAATGAGATGGAGTCGGAAAGTTTGGCAGGGACTTGAGGACTATATTAAGAACAAAGGACTTGGGGCACACAGCTGGCTGTCATAAAAGTATGCGACTCTTGATCTCAAGGTTGTGAGTTTGAGCCCCACAGTGGGTGTAGAGCTTACTTAAAATCATTTAAGGGATGCCTGGGTGGCTCAGTAGGTTAAATGTGTGCCTTCAGTTTGGATCATGATCCCACAGTCCTGGGATCGAGTCCCGCATCAGGTTCCTTGCTTGGCGGAGAGCCTGCTTCTCCCTCTCCCTCTGCCTGCTGCTCCCCCTGTTTGTGCTCTCTCTCTCTCTCTCTCTCTCTCTCTGTGTCAAATAAATAAATTAAATCTTTAAAATAAAAAAATTAAAAACAAAAACAAGGACTTGGGATGCTTGGGTGATTCGGTCAGTTAAGCCTCTGCCTTCAGCTCAGGTCATGATCCTAGGGTCCTGATATTGAGTCCTGCATCTGGCTCCTTGCTCAATGGGGAGCCTGCTTCTCCCTCTGCTTGTCGCTCCCTCCCCCTGCTTGCATGTGTGGGTGCTCTCTCTCTCTCTGGCAAATAAATAAATAAAATCTTAAAAAAATAAAATAAATTTTAAAATATCAAAGTGAAGACTTAATCTTAAACATAACAAGAAATTTTAATAAAAACCAAAAAGTGACATGATTAGGTGGGAATTTTAAGAATCATTACCTGTGGTGTGGAAAATATATTGGAGGTGACCCAAGGCGTTGCAATGATAGCAGTGGGAGGTGACCTGTGAGATAAAATACAGAACACCTAGTTAACTTTGATTTCAGATTAACAATGAATAATTTTTTAACCAAAAGCTCAAAGTCAGTCTGGGACTGACTTATACTAAAAACTATTTGTTGTTTATCCGAAATTCAAAGTAACTGGGCACCCTGTATTTTTATTTGCCAAGTTTGGCAACCCTAGGTGAGAAACCTCTGAAGCGTCCAGGCAAGGGGCACTAGTGGCTTGGAGGAAGGTCAGAACAATAACAAGGTAATGAATCCCAGGTATATTTAGTAAATGAAACTGCCAGGATTTGGTGATGAAGGATAGTCCGGAGGCAGGCAGGCAGCGACAAGCCCCTGCCCCTAAGAGGAAACCACCTTTAGAAGGATTTTACACCACCCGGGAAGAAGCCCTTTACCCTTTCCCAAGAGATAGATAGGTGACAAAAACGTGATTGGATAACAGGCACAGGGAGGGTTAATCAGATTAAAGCAGCCTGCCAACAAACCCCATAAAACCTGCTAGATTTAAGACTCCAGCCGCAATCCTGTAGGATAGCCTCACTCTTTGGGAACTTTGTACTATCACTTTACTATCGCTGGGTAAACCTTGCTTTGCTGCCCACCACTCTGTTTGGTCTACCTCTTCATTTTGTGAAGCGTCGTGACCATGGGCACCAATGAAGGAAAAAATCCTGTAACCTTGGTAGATTGATTGAGTGTGGTAGGGACCGCTGAGTGCTGGTCCTCCAGACTGGGAACACCAGAGTAAGAGTGGGCATGTAATACATATGTTAAATATATTTCCAAAATGGAACAATTACTGATAATAGGGGAAAATGGGGTTTAGTATCTTAGGCTCTGATAAACCAGGAAGTTTGCAGAAATGGATCAGCTTATTCCCAAAATAATAGATAAATCATCACTGTGTTCTTTTTCACTGGTGCACTTTTCTAATTTTCTAACCACAAGATCCATCATAAAATCAAGAAAGCTATTTTTTTCTTTTTTTTTTTTAAAGATTTTATTTGTTTATTTTATTTGAGAGAGAGACAGCAGTGGGCCAGAGCAGATGGAGAGAGAGAGAGGGAGAGAGTCTCCAGCAGACTCTGCACTGAGCCAGAAACCTGACAGGGGGCTCAATCTTATGACCCTGAGATCTTGACCAGAGCCTAAACCAAGAGTCAGTGCTTACTTAATAGACTGAGCCACCAAAGTGCCCTTATTTTTTCTTTTTGGTAAGTATGCCTTTACTTTTTCTTTTCTTTTCCCAGTATTTTTTTTTTAACATTAAGATGAAAACTTCAAACATCATAAAAGCCTCTCTGAATTTAAAACAAAACAAAACACCACCAACAAAAAACTAGCCAATCTTTTCCTAGGGCATAAGAAAGAAGAATTTAACCATGTCACACATGATCAACCTATGGCATGCAGGTAAGTTTTATTTGACCTGCAAGTTTTTAAAAATATTTTAAAATTGCAAGATTTCACTGACAAACCTTAATTGTAATTTCTAATTTATTTTTGAATAAATGAACAAATCTGGCCATACTGTGGCCACATTTTGCATGACAGTGATCAGCTGTGGCTAAGTAGGGACTGCCTGCCTCCTTTTTTTGGAGCATGTGCTCACCACAGTCCGTGTCTCCCTTTCATTTCCCCAGCCTTGAGGCTCAGAATCCGGTGACCTTTATTGTAGCCTTTCAACTACAGTTTATTTTACACGTGGGAAAGATTTCTTTCCACACACATTTTTATCAAAAGAGGTAAACAGAAGGTAGATAGAGCCGCAAGATTCAAATAAAAGGGGGAGGAGGTTTTGTGTGTGTGTAGAAATAAAGATACTAGTTACCTGGTTATATTAGCTGCCTCAATGATACTACCTGCCTGGCACTTGAGTATGAAATGTACAAATTAGAGTGACAGTCAGACTTTTGACTAATAGTCTGGATTTTGGTAAGATTAAAACCAAGGTAAGATCAGTTACACAAGATTTATTCTCTCCTCTCCATATCCCTGTGTACTTGTAAGTGCCTTGCTCCTAAGGGATAAATCCTGGAATGGGCAGAATCCTATCAAAATCAGTTAGAGTGCTACAAGAGATCATCAGAAATGCTAATTGTTCACTTGAGACAAGGATTAAACTGTGGTGTGTCTTCAGTGCATTTTTCAGAAAAGGGGTTTTGGACAGTATCATATGATAGAATAAAACCAGAGACCTTATGTCTCAAGGTGTTTTCAATAACTGTCTTTCATTTCAAGACACACTTCCCACCGCCCCAACATTTTATTGATACTCCTGGTCTCCCTTCCCTCCCCCCACCCTAGGAAAGAAGGAATGTACCTGACAGTGAGGTTGCAAGGGAATTGAACTGATCTGCCAGAGGCAAGAGTTCTGATCCACTCTCTGCCAAGCATGGGAGTATCTGTGCCAGGACCTGAGCAAGGACCTAGAAATTCTATCTCATTCAGGGATGAAATGTTGGCTGCCCCCTTGTCCACTGAGGTAAAACAACATTGTCCAGTTAACTTTGTTAAGTACTAAAGCTAACACTTTAAGTACTAAAGCTAACACTTTGATCTCTAGCCATCTGATTCTTTTTTTTTTTTTTAAGATTTTATTTATTTGAGAGACAGAAAGAGAGATAGAGAGAGCGCCTGCACGCCATGAGTGGAGGGGGAGAGGAAGAAGCAAACTCCCCACTGAGCAGGGAGCCAGATGTGAGACTCCATCCCAGGACCCTGGGATCATGACCTGAGCTAAAGGAAGAAGCTTAACCTACTGAGCCACTCAGGTATCCCTCTAGCTGTCTGATTCTTGCATGGCTTTCTCATTTGGTTCAAAACTCGAGACAAGGAGAAAGCTTTTACATATTGGGCCCTAAAACATCAACCATTCTTGCTTGAGTCTCGTTTGGCTTGGACTTGATGAAAAATGATCAATAAAAGGAAATGGTCATGCACAGAACAGAGTGGAAACTTTTGCCTTGGGCTTACAAAACATACACATTGTATATAAAGATGGTGTACTTGGAAGGCCTTACCTTGAGTTGATAAGAATGTTGAACCCAAACAAAGAGCTTTAACTAGCAGATTGAGCCAAGTTAAAATAACTCCTGATAAATCTGTATTTAGCTAAGTCCTTCCCTCATTCAAGGTAAAAAAGATTAAATGTTCACTTTGTGAAATCCTTTTACTTTTAAGCTTCAGAAAAACTTGCTTCTTGCCAGGAAACATGTTTTGATTTTTGTCCCCTTCCTCCTTTGAGGATACATGGTGTATGTTCATAAAACATAGACCTGTTGTAAGTGAACGGTATCCCTTTCTTTTTTTATTCTAAAAGAAAAATTCAAAAAAAAAAAAAAAAGAAAAATTCAGGACAGTTTTTAATTTTTTGAAAAACAGAGAATAGAATAAAATGATTAAGAAACTTAATTGTTTCTGATAGAATTTCAAGAGCCAAAACATAACATGGCCCACTGTTTATTTTTGGTGAATTCAAATACATCATCTATATAAACATATAATTTCTCATACTTTATTCTATTTATTTGATATTTACTTGTGGGGTTTTTTGTATGTTTCATCCACAGAATATAGGCATCAGAGAAGTAAGAGACTTTCCTATCTTGTTTATAACTATTTCACACCCATAGCATTGTGCCTTGCTGATATTAGCCAAGTGATAAAAATTTATCATATGAGTCAATATATTTTGTACTTACTGATAAAAGTACCAAGTATAGAGTTGGCAACTATTAAAGTTTTGATGAATTAGGTGTGCCTGTCTGCCTCAGTCAGTAGAGCATGTGACTCTTGATCCCAGGGTGGTGAGTTTAAGCCCCTCACAGAGCTTAAAGTTTTGATGAATTGAAGGAAACTAGAATGTTATGGAGAACAAAATTAAAATTTGAGCTAGAACTCACTTTGAAAACTATTTGGACCTGGATAATTTTGGTATGGGAGATTTCCAGAAATCTACTCAAATCATCTAGGTTTTAAAATCTCTGTTAATGTTTACCATGATTTACTTTCTGTTTGCTTCATCTTACGTATTACATCTTTGTGTTTTCTCAGTTTTTTCCTAATTTTTTTTCACTTACTCTTTGGCTCATCCTATTTTTCTCTGGTTTTCTATTTTATTGATTCATGCCTTTATCTTTGTAATTTCCTTTCCTCTTGTTCTCTGAATTTACTCTGTTGGTCTTGAAATAGTTTCTTGACTTTAATACTTAGCTCGATTTTTTTTCAGTCTTTATTGTTCTTTATTAATGTTTCAAAACTACAAACTTCCCTTTAAGTACTAATGTTACTGCATCCCATAAATGTTGGCATGGAATGCAGCTGCACATTGGGATCTGGGGCTCCCTTGTGGGTGTGGGCTTGGACACAGTGTGCACACCAGGAAAACCACGATAAGGTGGCTCCATCCTGGGCCTAGGCAGTGTCTGTGCTCTCTGGGCGTGCCCGGCTGGGCAGAACATCACTGATGTCTTCTCGTATTCATAGGCTAACCCACCATGCAGCAGGTGGAAGAAAAACCAAGAGCCCTCTTCTTCCTGCAAAATCTCTCTCGCGCCCTCTGCTGGCCAATGTTGACATCATCATTACTTTTTTTTTTTTTTTTTTTTCAGTTTTTATTTATTTTTTTAATTTCTTTTCAGTGTTCCAGAATTCATTGTTTATGCACCACACCTAGTGCTCCATGCAATACATGCCCTCCATAATACCCACTACCAGGCTCACCCAACCTCCCACTCCCCGCCCCTCCAAAACCCTCAGATTGTTTTTCAGAGTCCACAGTCTCTCATGGTTCATCTCCCCCTTTCCCCCAACTCCCTTCTCCTCTCCTTTAACAAAAGTGAAAGCCTGAGTCCAGTCAGGTATCAGAGAGTTGGTGATGAGAGGTGAATTTAGAACTGAGAAGCAACAATTGATACCTGGCACATCCATGAAAGCAGGGTTCCAGATGTGATTTAGATCATCCTGATCAAATGAATTCACAGAAGGTTTTACTCTGGAAGGGACAGGGGGGAGAGAGGCAGGGCAAAGGGTAACTGTTTTTGCTAATGAGATGAATGGGACCTGGTGTGGTCCTGAAGCCAGCATAGCTGGAAGTGACCTCCCCCATCTGCAAAAAAAGTTCTGCCCCTGTTCTTCCTGACTGTGGCCAAGTTGACAGCCCCCTTTGGCAGCTCAGATGGGCTGGGGTTTGGGGCATTCTAATCACAAATTCAACCTAAACTCTCTTTGTTCAGCTTTCCTAACAGTTGATGGGTGATCAATTTCCTGATCTCCAAGCCTTTGGGATTTTCTGATCTCCATGATTTTTCTTACTGGTTTATAGTTTTCTTCTTTCTTTCTTTCAGATTTTATTTATTTATTTGAGAGAGAGAGAGATTGAGAGAACGAGTGGGAGGAGGGGCAGAGGAGAAGCAGACTCCCCGCTGAGCAGGGAGCCTGATTCTGGACTTGACCCCAGGACCCTGGGATCATGACCTGAGCCTAAGGCAGACACTTAATCAACTGAGCCACCCAGGCACCCCTGAGTTCTTAATTTAAAGGAATGGCATTAGGGATACCTAGCTGGCTCAGTTGTAGAGCATGCAACTCTTGATCTTGGGGTTGTGAGTTACAGCCCCATGTTGGACAGGGAGCTTACTTTAAAATAAATAAATCCATAAAATGTTTAAAGCAATGGCACTAAAATTGCAAACCAAATAAGGTAAGATTAGTTTTACTCACATTTTCCATCTCATGTTCTACTGATCTAGTTTCTACAGGTAAAATCATTCTTGTAGCTTTCTTTTCACTACACAATGTGCAGATTCGCTGCTGCTTAATTTGAGAATTTTCCTCTAGTTAAACTAGAAACATGCTTTCATACTAAAATAGATTTATCTCCAAAAAAAAAGTCATGGTCAAAACCTCTGTGTCTGTTGAGCAATCATGGAATAATGTTTTTGTTTCTATTTCCATTCACTGCCTTAATTCCTTTTCCTCAATTTCTTTGAATCTTTCCTATTTAACTTGTTAAAGAAACTAAATTGATCAATGTAAATTTACATACCATAAAATAATTTACATACCATAGGTCCAACAATGATTTCAGTAAGTTTGTAGGGTGATTCAACCATCACCATAACACAGAATTTAGAATATTTCTGGGATGAATTTAGAATATTTCTAAATATTCTAAATATTCTAAATATTTCTAAATAATGAGCCTGAGTAGCTCAGTCTGTTAAGCGTCTGCTTTCAGCTCAGGTCATGATTTCAGGGTCCTGGGATCAAGTCCCTGCTCAGCAGGGAGCCCACTTCTCCCTCTTCCTCTGCTGCTCCCCATTGCTTGTGATCTCTCACTCTCTCTGTCAAATAAATGAATAAAATCTTTCAAAAAAATTTAGAATATTTCCATTTCTTGTACCCATTTGCAGTGAATTCGCACACCCACCTTCAACCCTAGGCAGCCACCAATCTGCTTTTCATCTCTCTGAATTTGTCTTTTCTAGACATTTCTAGAATGGAATCATACAATATCAGTGATATCTAGTCCTTGTGTCTCACTTCTGTCACTGAGCATGAAGTTTAGACGTTTGTGTTGTAGCATGTAGCAGTGGTTCATTCATTTTCACTGCTGAGAGGTAGTAGTCCATTGTATGCCTACCACATTTTGTTTATCCATTCACTGGTTGATGCATGTTTAAATGGCTTTTAGTTTGGGACTATCATATGTAATACTGCTATGAATAATCACATACACGTCTTTCAGTGGACCTATGTTTTCATTTCTCTTGGGTAAATATGGAGGAATGAAATTACTAGGTCATATGGTCAGTGTAGTTAACTTTTTAAGAAACTGCCAAGCCATTTTCCAAAGTGGCTGTACCATTTTACATTCCCCCAGCAAAGCAGGAAGTTTCCAGTTTCTTCTCATCCTTTCCAACACTTGGCATTGTCTTGCCATTTTAATTATAATCACTCAGTGTAGTTTTGATTAGCATTTCTTTGCATTTCCCTGATGATCAATGATGTTAGCATCTTTTCCCATTGTTATTAGCCATTCATATTTTATCTTTGGTGAATTTTAATTTTTACATAGACTCCATGCCCACTGTTGGGCTTGAACTCATGATCCCGAGATCAAGAGTTGTACACACTGCTAGCTGAGTCAGCCAGGCACCCCTTTTTGGTGAAATTTCTATTTAAGCCCTTTGCCCATTATTTATTTATCTATCTAACTATTTATTTATTCCTTTAAGCTCTACTGCCCAATGTGGGTCTTAAACTCATAAACCTCAGATCAAGAGTCACATGCTCTACCAACTGAGCCATTCAGGTGCCCTCCCTTTGCCTATTTTTTTTTTAAATATTTTATTTATTTGACAGACCGAGATCACAAGTAGGCAGAGACGCAGACAGTGAGAGAGGGAAGCAGGCTCCTTGCTGAGCAGAGAGCCCGATGCGGGGCTCGATCCCAGGACCCTGGGACCATGACCTGAGCCGAAAGCAGAGGCTTTAACCCCACTGAACCACCCAGGTGCCGCCCTTTGCCTATTTTTAAATTGAGTTCCTTCTTTAACCTTTAACAACCTAATTGCTATTCTTACTCTTATTAAAACTGCCCTCTGAAATAATGAAATTCCACAGAGATAATGAGGCCTAACAGATCCAGTAGTGTTTTAAAATTTGTCCCCTCCTTGACACTACTGCAGTATTTGATAGTCTTCATTAAACCTTTTTCTTTTATTTATTTATTTATTTATTTTAGATTTTTATTTATTTATTTGTCAGAGAGAGAGAGAGAGAGAGCAAGCACATGCAGACAGAGTGGCAGGCAGAGACAGAGAGAGAAACAGGCTCCCTGCCAAGCAAGGAGTCGGATGTGGGACTCGATCCCAGGACGCTGGGATCATGACCAGAGCTGAAGGCAGCCGCTTAACCAACTGAGCCACCCAGGCGTCCCCTTTTTCTTTCTTTCTTTCTTTTTTTAATATTTTATTTATTTGACAGAGAGAAATCACAACTAGGCAGAGAGGCAGGCAGAGAGAGAGGAGGAAGCAGGCTCCCCGCAGAGCAGAGAGCCCGATGTGGGGCTCCATCTCAGGACCCTGGGATCATGACCTGAACCGAAGGCAGAGGCTTTAACCTACTAAGCCACCCAGGCGCCCCTGCCCTTTTTCTTTTTTTTAAAGGTATATTTATGGAGGGGGCAGTAACAGAGGGAGAGAATCTTACAAGCAGACTCCCTACTGAGGGCAGAGCCTGATGCAGGATTCGATCCCACTGATGCATGAGATCATGAGCTGAAACCAGAGTCAGATGCTTAACTGACTGAGCCAGGAGCCCCCATTAACCCCTTCTTGAAATGTTGTCTTACTTTGGTGTTCAGAACAGGATACTTTCCCGATTCTTCTTTGATAACTCTCTTTTTTGGGTAATAGTCCTCCTGCTGCCCTCTCTAAGTGGTCTAATCCACTGACTAGACCTATGTGCTCTGCTCTTCTACTTCTATACTTTATTCCATATGAGATTATACTATTTTTAAGGAAATGTCCAAAAGGAGATGAAATATTTAACAATGTCTTTAAGGAAATAGACTTATCAGAATCTGTGAGAGCTGGAGCGGGGGCGGGGGGTGCTGTCTGATAGGAGATATAGTAGTAGATTGATAAGGAATGCAGCCACTGTGAGAAGGGATGCAGCCAGGCAGTGAGGGAGCAGAAAAGAAATACCCCAAATTTAATTTGTTCCCACCCTTCAATCTCATACCAGTGCCTCCCATTGGTTGAAGCCAGAGGTGAGCAGAGGCTGGATAAATCCATCTATGGGGTCAGCAAAGGGTATGGGAATGAATCTGGGAGCAAATGCAGAACAGGCAACCTAAATTTCTGTGCCTCTGTCAAGGGTACCATTACTCTCCTGGTCTCTCAGGCTGGAACCTCAGAAAACACTACAATCCTCAGTCAATGATCTTTTCTGCTCATAAATTCTCTATCCCTTATTTGGCATTAATCATCTCATTGGGTTGGACCAGACCACTGTTAAGATCCTCTATAAATGTGAGACTTCATGGTTTTATGGTATTCAATTTTGCATCATAATTGTATTGAAATTCTCAAGTATGTATTTATGTCCTGAACAGATAATAAGCACTTTTAGGGCAGGGTCTGTTCTTGATACTTCTTCAGATCCTCTCTGTGCTTATCTGTGTTCTATTAAGTAGAGACTCAGGTGTTCATAAAATGAATAAATGATTCAGACATGATCTTAAAATTTGTCTAAATCCCTTGTCCAAATTACAGATTTTGACAATAAATAGTCAACACATTTCACCACTAAGTGGCAGCATCCACAATGATAATTTCCAAAATGGTCCGATTCCAGCAAGCACATCACTGAGATTTCAATGATCATAACCTAGAGTATGATAAGAACATAACCTATTAGCCTAACTATTCTCTTTCTGGTGAAAAATTACCAATGAATTACTGTCTATACAGATCATTTCTTTTCTTTTTTTCAGAAGTTATTTTATTTTATTTTATTTTTTTGAAGATTTTATTTATTTGTGAGAGAGAGAGAGCACAAACAGGCAGAGCAGAAGGCAGAGGGAGAAGCAGGCTCCCTGCTGAGCAAGGAGCCCAGTGTGGGTCTCGATCCCAGCAGGACCTGAGCCAAAGGCAGAGGCTTAACCAGCTGAGCCACCCAGATGCCCTGTACAGATAATTTCTAACAAATGTGGTTACGAACCAAAAGTGTCTGCTTCACAAATATTTATGATCGTGTATTTTTCTATGAATTTTAACATTCTTTTTGTTTTAACTAAAGTTCAGTTTTATTATGAAAGTGTTATAGTCAAATGAAACAAGATAGGACCGGAGAGGGAAACAAACCATAAGAGACTCATAATCACAGGAAACAAACTGAAGGTTGCTGGGGTTTGGTGGGGAGGGAAAGGGTGGCTGGGTGATGGACATTGGGGAGGGTATGTGCTATGGTGAGTGCTGTGAATTGTGTAAGACTGATGATTCACAGACCCGTACCCCTGAAGCAAATAATACATTATATGTTAATAAAATAAAATTTTATAGAAGTTAAAAAAAAGAAAGTGTTATATTCTTAGTATAAAATAGGCCAAAGAAGACAAAATCTCTTACAGCTCTTCCTGTTGTTCTTTTCCTCAGTACATGGTTGTTGTTGTTGTTGTTGTTTTTTAGAGATTTTATTTATTTATTTGACAGACAGAGATCACCGGTAGGCAGAGAGGCAGGCAGAGAGAGAGAGGGGGAAGCAGGCTCCCCGCGGAGCAGATTACCACCCACCCCCAAGGCGGGCCTCCATCCCAGGACCCAGCCAAAGGCAGAGGCTTAACCCACTGAGCCACCTAGGTGCCCCCGCAGTACATGTTTCAACTAGCTTTCTGCTTTTTCAAACTGACCTTTACATTTTATTGTTCCAGAATAAGTCAGCTTATAAAAATAAAAACAAGGAAAGTGTATATAGTAATAAGTTAAAGACTCCATTCCCTTCCAGGTCCTGTTGCTACTCCCAAGGGGTAGTCCCCGTTAACATAATGATATATATTCTTCCTGACAATTATTTTTTGCAGATTTAATTTATTTTTTTTTAAGTTTAAGCACGTTTTATTAAAATTACAATACAAAAAATATTTCCTACCTTGCACCTCTTACTCTGTCCCCCTCTTAAAAGAAATTGCAAAGAAGTAGTCATAATGTGAGTTCTGGTTGTCAACATTGAGGCATTTGGAAATATGTGAGGACATTTGTGGTTGTCATAGTGATTAGGAAACTCTGTGGCCCTTGGGGACAGAGTGCTCAGATGCTAACAACTCCAGAATGCCTAGGAGTGTCCCACAAGGTAAAACATTTTTCCACTTGGAATATCAGTAGCATTCCTGCTTAGAAAACCCAAAGATCTTTTCCATACTCAATCTAAACACACACACACACACATACAGCCTTTTTTCATTCAACATAAAAGCTGAAAAAATTGTACAGTAAAACACTCACATACCTACCACCTATTAACATGTCACCTTCATTGTTTTTCCACATATCTTTTTTTAAAAGGTTTTTATTTATTAATTATTTGACAGAGAGAGAGGGAGGGAGAGACAGTGGGAGAGGGAACACAAGCAGGGGGAGTGGGAGAGGGAGAAGCAGGCTTCCCGCCAGCAGGGAGTCTGACATGGGGCTCCATCCCAGGACCCCGGGATCATGACCTGAGCCAAAGGCAGACGCTTAACGACTGAGCCACCCAGGCACCCCCTCCCATCTTTTTTTTTTTTTTAATGTATTTCAAAATAAGTTGAGGAGATAGTACACATCATCCCTAAATACTTCACCATTAAATTGCTTTTTATCTTTTTTATTGAAGTTTGGTTGACACACTATGTTACATTAGTAAATTGTCTTTTAAAAACCTCTTATGCATGTTGATTTATAGCTTGCTTTATAAATCTATCATCGTTCATTCAACAAGTGAACATTTTTCATTGAGAGTTTACTATGTACCAGATACTTTCCCTAGGCACTGGGGTTATCCTGATGAGCAAAACAAATGCAGTCCCTGGATCGTGGAGATTACTCCAATAGAGATTTTGAAACTCTTTCCAATGTACTACTAGTCATAATAATAATTAGTAGGATAACAATATTATAACAGTATGTAACAACTTCATAACAAAATAATTATTGTAACAATAAAATCTAGTATTTGTTGTGTCTACTATATTCTTGACATTGTTCTAAGTATTCTAAATATATTAACTAGTTGAACCCTGTAAAGTAAAAACAATTAAATCTTCACTTTGCAGATGATAAGATGAGACATAAAGAAATTAGGTACCTCCCCAGGATCACAAAGCCTAGAAATGACAGAGCTGGGGTATAAATCCAGAGTCCAAAACTGACCTTTTATCAACTACCTCTCTTCTGTGTTATCACCATGTTAATAGAATATGATTGACTCTATTCTTTTTTTACAGGTGCATAATATTCCTACAGAATTAAATTTTTTTAAAGATTTTATGTATTTATTTGACAGAGAGAGATCACAAGTAGGCAGAGAGGCAGGCAGAGAGAGTGAGAGGGAAGCAGGCTCCCCGCCGAGCAGAGAGCCCGATGTGGGACTCGATCCCAGGACCCTGAGATCATGACCTGAGCCGAAGGCAGCGGCTTAAACCACTGAGCCACCCAGGCGCCCCCCCCCTACAGAATTAATTTAATGAAATGTACTTCGTGACTCCCTTACTTTCAAAATAATTTTTCACTGCTATATCCAATGACACAGGAAATATCTTAATTCTTAAATTTTTATGCATCTATGTAAATATTTCTGCCCCAAACCCTTTAGAAGTAAACTTGCTGAGTCAAAAGGTATGCACATTTTAATAGATATTGGCTAGCTGCCCTCAAAAAAAAAAAAATGCTACACCAATCAGTACTCCTCCAACAGAATATGAGGGTATCAGATTTTTTATATCTCTCACAATACTCTTTTTAAAGTTTTATACATCTAGTGCAAAGAAAACTATACAAAATCATTTTTTGTTTATTCATGTATTTGATTATTTAACAAATACACATTGAGAGCCTATAATGTTCCAATCACCATGCTAGGCCACAAAGAAAATCCAGGAGCAATCAAGACACAATTCTTTCCCTCTTGGGCATGTAATCACTAAGGGCAGGCAGGCAATAAAAAAAATAGGCAGGTTAATATACAATATAGTGTTAGGTGGTGATAAATGTGATGAAGAAAAACAAATCATAATAAGGAAATAAAGAATGAAGGCATTAGGGTGTTAGCATCATCAGGAAGGGTCAGCGGAGAAGTGACTTTTAAGCACAGATGTGAACAAAGTGAGGGGCAGCCTGGTCAAAATCTGGAGAAAGGCTATTTTAGGCAGCAGGTGCAAAAGCCCTGAGGTGGAAATTGGTGCATCTGAAAAACCTCATTGGTGTTTTAATTTGTACTTCTGTTATTACTATAGAGATGGAGCAAATCTCTCCCTCCTGGTGCCTAGACTACAAAATATATATGAACATAGCATTTTCATAGACTTCCAAGTTCCCTGTGATCACTAAATTTTAGCCTGTAACTTTAATATGTGTTATGCTTTTGAATTAAGCCAATGGTAAGGATGTTTTTCCTTTCTTTTCTCTTCTTTCTTTTTTTTTTTTTCTTTTTCTTTTTGTTCAGGTCTATTGAAGTATAATTTACACACAATAAAACTCACCCTTCGAAAATGTACAGTTAAATGAATTTGATAAAGTATACATTTGTGTAATCATCAGCACAATCATGGCAGAGAATATTCCAATGCCCCTTGAAGTCAGTTCCTGCATTTATCTCCAGCCTGTGGCCATTTTTTTGTACCTATAGTTTTACCTTTTCTAGAATGTCATATAAATGGACTCATGTGGTAAATAACTTTTTGTGTCTCTAAGGTACATTCATGTTGTTTCATCTCTCAGTAGTTATGTCATGTTTATTATTGAGTAGCTTTCCATTTTGAGGTTGTACCGCAGTTTGTTTCTCCATTCATCGGTTTGTGAACATTTCAGTTCACGCACATGTATTTTACAAATACTACCTTCTAAGGGATGGCTTGTCTTTTCCTTTCTTACAAAAAGAAAAACATGGGGGAGGAGTCAAGATGGCGGAGAAGTAGCAGCCTGAGACTACATCAGGTAACAGGAGATCAGCTCGATAGCTTATCTAAACATAGCAAACACCTACAAATCCAACGGGAGAGCGAAGAGAAGAAGAACAGCAACTCTAGAAACAGAAAATCAACCACTTTCTGAAAGAACCTGTTTTTTATCCCCTTCCCCCCCCCCCCCACAATTTGGGGTCTCTTCTGATTTGGTTACAGCGCATTTTTCCGGGGTCTTTGCCACCCTATTAGTAGTTTATTTGCTCCTTCATATCCTCTTATCTGGACAAAATGACAAGGCGGAAAAAATCACCACAAACAAAAGAACAAGAGACAGTACCAAAGGCTAGGGACCTAATCAACACAGACATTGGTACTATGTCAGATCAAGAGTTCAGAATGATGATTCTGAACATTCTAGCCGGGCTCGAAAAAGGCATGGAAGATATTAGAGAAACCCTCTCTGGAGATATTAAAGCCCTTTCTGGAGAAATTAAAGAACTAAAGTCTAACCAAGTTGAAATCAAAAAAGCTATTAATGAGGTGCAATCAAAAATGGAGGCTCTCACTGCTAGGATCAATGAGGCAGAAGAAAGAATTAGTGATATAGAAGACCAAATGACAGAGAATAAGGAAGCCGAGCAAAAGAGGGACAAACAGCTACTGGATCATGAGGGGAGAATTCGAGAGATAAGTGACACCATAAGACGAAACAACATTAGAATAATTGGGATTCCAGAAGAAGAAGAAACAGAGAGGGGAGCAGAGGGTCTATTGGAGAGAATCATTGGAGAGAATTTCCCTAATATGGCAAAGGGAACAAGCATTAAAATCCAGGAGATGCAGAGAACCCCCCTCAAAGTCAACAAGAATAGGTCCACACCCCGTCACCTAATAGTAAAATTTACAAGTCTTAGTGACAAAGAGAAAATCCTGAAAGCAGCCCGAGAAAAGAAATCTGTAACATACAATGGTAAAAATATTAGATTGGCGGCAGACTTATCCACAGAGACCTGGCAGGCCAGAAAGAGCTGGCATGATATATTCAGAGCACTCAACGAGAAAAACATGCAGCCAAGAATACTCTATCCAGCTAGGCTATCATTGAAAATAGAAGGAGAGATAAAAAGCTTCCAGGACAAACAAAAACTGAAAGAATTTGCAAACACCAAACCAGCTCTCCAGGAAATATTGAAAGGGGTCCTCTAAGCAAAGAGAGAGCCTAAAAGTAGTAGATCAGAAAGGTACAGAGACAATATACAGTAACAGTCACCTTACAGGCTACTAATGGCACTAAATTCATATCTCTCAATAGTTACCCTGAATGTTAATGGGCTAAATGCCCCAATCAAAAGACACAGGGTATCAGAATGGATAAAAAAACAGAACCCATCAGTATGTTGCCTACAAGAAACTCATTTTAGACGCGAAGACACCTCCAGATTTAAAGTGAGGGGGTGGAAAACAATTTACCATGCTAATGGGCATCAGAAGAAAGCTGGGGTGGCAATCCTTATATCAGATCAATTAGATTTTAAGCCAAAGACTATAATAAGAGATGAGGAAGGACACTATATCCTACTCAAAGGGTCTGTCCAACAAGAAGATCTAACAATTTTAAATATCTATGCCCCTAACGTGGGAGCAGCCAACTATATCAACCAATTAATAACAAAATCAAAGAAACACATCAATAATAATACAATAATAGTAGGGGACTTGAACACTCCCCTCACTGAAATGGACAGTCAATCCCATTTACAACTGCACCCAAACTATAAGATACCTAGGAATAAACCTAACCAAAGAGACTAAGAATCTATACACAGAAAATTATAAAGTACTCATGAAAGAAATTGAGGAAGACACAAAAAAATGGAAAAATCAACTGACCTTTATTTGTGGGTCTATTTCTGGATTCTCTCTTCTACTCCATCAAACTTCACATCTTTCCTGACACTGATACCACTCTGCCTTGATTACTAGAACTTCATACAAAATCTTGAAATTTGAGTCTTCTTTTTTTCTTTTAAAAAATGTTTTGACTATTTAGATCTTTCGATTTTCCATAAATTTTATCAACTTGTTGATTTCTACAAAAAAAAAGGCCATTGGTATTTTGGTTCAGATTACATTAAATCCTTAAGTCCTTTTGGAAAGATTTAGATCTTGATACTAGTGAATCTTCCAATTCCTGCACATGATATTTTTTCTAGTTATACAGACTTTTTTTGAGTTATATACATGTTATACAACTTCCATCTTCTCCACTCTTTTTTGAATCTCAGATCTTTCTTCTGTAATAATTGTTCTTCCTGAAATATAGTCTTTAGTTGTTGCCTTGGTGGTAAAGTCTCTTGGTGATAAACATTCTCAGTTTTTGTTTATCTGAAACATCTTCAATTTTTCATTCTCAAAAGATAGTTTTCTGTGAAGACTCTGTATCTATCATTCCACATTCATCTAGTTTCCACTGTTGCTGTTGAGAAATCAGTAGTTAATTATAGGTCATCCGTCTTTTCTCTCTGGCTGCTTTTAAGTTCTTTCCTTCTCTTTTGGTGTTCTGCAGTTCCAATGCTGACTGTGACATCTCTAAGGTGTTTAGTGTTCCCACACAAAAACATGGCATATTCCTCTATGTATTCATTGCTCTTCTTTAAAGAATTAGGGGCACCTGGGTGTCTCAGTTGGTTAAGTGTCTGCCTTTGGCTCAGGTCATGATCCCAGTGTCCTGGGATTGAGCCCCACATTGGGCTCCCTGCTCAGTGGGAAGTCTGCTTGCCACTCTCCTGCTTGTGTTCACACACTCTGTCAAATAAATAAAATCTTTTAAAAAAATTAAAAAATGATTAGTTATCTTGACATTTTATGCACATCTACCACCCAAACCACTCTTGTTACTGTGTCTGCTATTCTCTTATGAAGAATAATGCTTATAAACTGTTTTCTTCTATTGGGCTCAACATAATCAACTTGTCACCAAGTTGATCTCCTCAAGGAAATCCAAAACCAATAAAAACCTTCTTTTGACATATATTATATAGCATCAAAGAAATCTAGATTCTAAGAAAAAATATTTGCAAGTCATATATGTTAATGTGTGCCATACCTATTTTTGGGCCAGGGGGGCTGGTTTTTTTTTTTTTTTTTTTTTAAGATTTTATTTATTTGCGGGAGAGAGAGCATGAGTGGGGAAAGAGGTAGATGAATAGGGAGAGTCAGAACTCCCTGTCAACTGATGGTAATTCTGAAAACTGACTCAGGCTTAAGAACTGGGCAAGAGATCCTGACTTCCTATTGGGGGACCACCCCCATTTTATCAAATGCAATTTCTTGACCAGTATGCATCTAGAAGTAAGCACAGGGACTGACACAAAGTAAGCCCTCAAAAAATATTTGGTGTATGAATGAATGATGGTTAGGATTTCCTAGATATAAAGGTTTAGGTTGGTATATATAACCTCAACTAATCAATTGATTACTGAAACTTCTTTGATTAAATATTCTATTTGACTTGTAGGGGAAAAAAGAAAACTGAGTGCTCAAGAGAACAGTCTCTGGAATCAATCAGTGTAGATTTGATAACTGGTCCCCTCTTACTATCTCTAAGCCTTGTTTTCTCATCTATAAAATAGGTATAACTATGTTTTATAAGGGCATTGTGAGGATTAAATGAGATAATTCACATAAAGTTCATAGAATGATGAGATTAAAAATTTCAAAACCACAACTGATAATAGTAGGTCCTTTGTATTTATATTCTCACTAATCTCCACCCCACTTGGCTGGAGGGAGAGGAGAAGCAGTAAAATGGGATGCCATCAGAGTTAAACTTGCCAAGTAAAAGGATCTTAGTCTGTGCTAGTTAAAACTCTCTCTTTCTGGGTAAATATTCAATAATCTAATCTGTAACTCCCCATCAAAGCCATTTCATCCTCCTTTTCCCTCTTACTTTTCAAGGTGTCTGGGTTCCACAGAAGAAGCCATGTACCCTTCTGGTGGGAAGAGGGAGTCCTTATATCAAGTAGACCTTTCTGTAGCTTTGAAACCTTTGTGGGCCTCAGGGACCCTCCTCAATTCAGTATTGATGTCCCAGAAATACCTGTCACTGGGAACCCTGGGGACACGTACTGCTGGGACGTGCAGAATTAAGACTGTTGGTCTGCACTCCTGGATGGACTGAGTCCCACTGGGCCACAAATGTCGACTTGGCCCCTTGGTCCTAACTTAAAGAGAACTCGGGCATTATCTCTGTCAGACCAGTGGTAGAGACTGCAAAGTTACTTCTGGCTCCTCCACCTGCTTACTCACAGTGACCCCAAGGCATGGCATGTTACCACTCAATTACCTTCCACTCATCCTAGAAGTGTGTGAGGGAAGGGAGATTTGGCTCCATCCAAGTCCTCAAGGGAGGCTACTTCTGTGTCTTCAACTATTGTCCCATTCTTGCAGCCACTCTGAGCAGGCCTGGGGGGGCACTTCGTTTTTTTTTTTTGTTTTTTTTTTTTAAAGATTTTATTTATTTGACACACAGAGAGAGATCACAAGTAGGCAGAGAGGCAGGTAGAGAGAGAGAGGGGGAGAAGCAGGCTCCCCGCCGAACAGAAAGCCTGATGCAGGGCTCAATCCCAGGACCCTGGGATCATGACCTGAGCTGAAGGCAGAGGCTTAACCCACTGAGCCACCCAGGTGCCCCAGGGGGCACTTTGTTGAGTGGTGTTTTCTCCTTTCAAAACAAGAAGCTAGGCCTCCTTTGCATTTGGTTTATTTCTTCACTGCAAACCATGGTTTCCCCCTTGTTAAAGAACAAAAATTCACTTGAGTAAATCTGAAGACTAAATTAGCCTTATTAAGTGATTCATGAATGTACTATGAAGTCTTCAAATTCTTCCTTGGATAGGATTCTATCTTAACGCATAAATATGAGCATGTCCTCCTTTAGTATTTGTGTAATTCTCAACCTATCATCTTGGAATAGAAGTCTGAAATTACTGTTTTTACTCCTCAGTCCAATGCAGTCCAACTTTTATTTGTACCATAAGGAAATTTTTAAAATAAAAATTGTCGATCATTATCTGCTCAAACCAATCTCTCTTCTTCTTGTGTTGGATTTCACTGCAATATATACTCCCTTGATCTCCTATGTTTTGGTGGTATCCCACCCATTGTCCACTGATGCCTCCCAACTCAATTTCCAACTACCCATCAGTTGTCTTCACCTAGGTCTCCTACAAGCATCTTATTCATTAAACTGTTGTATATCTAATACTGAACTCATAATCCTCTATATTCCTTGTGTCCCCTGGCTCAATTAATGATTAATATACCCTGAGACTCTCCAGCAGGAAACTAAATCCATCTCATCCTCAGTTCTTCTTGCTTACTCCGTTCATTCAATTGTCCATCACCTTGTTTTACTCCATCCACAATCTACGCCTAACACTTGTTTTTTTGCATTTCTTTGAAAGGCCTTCCTGTCATTAGTCCCCAGTGCTATCTCTGGTCCATGCACCCAAAGCCTGCTGGAGTTTTCACCAGAGAAAACAAATCTGATAATAACACCACCCTACTTGTGAACTTCCACCTTCTCCCCAAAGGTTGGTTCCAGGTTGTGTCCAAACTCCTCAGTGTATTGGTGGAAGGCCTTTCACAGTGTCATCACCACAATCTAAACAGCCTTATCTTCATGTGTTCCAGTCACAGTGGCCCTCTTTTCATCCCCTAAGCAAACCAAGTTCATCTGAACTGTGTGACTCAGACTTCAGGCACAAAGTGTTCTCTTTATCCTTCGTCCCAAAGCACAACATCTGACAAATTGTACATCTTCAATCCATGTTTGTTGAATGAATTAAGCAAAAATCTTGGATGGTTTGTTCTTCAATAAGACATAATTAGTAAGTAAGTAAAATAATTATTAAAAAATCTCCAAGAAAATTACCTTTATTTTCAGAAGGGGGGAGGGGGCAAATTATTGCTTGCTGTCCTGATGTTTCTGTTATTATTCTAGCCTTTTTCAAATCTTGTCTAATTTATGCTAGACTGTCAAGAGAAGAACAGCTGACAAAACCTTCCCCATCCTTCTGTAATATCTTTACTGTGTAGAGAAATGAATTCATGAGATCATTGTAAACATGAACATCAGACCTCAGTTTTTCCATAGATAATGGTCACTAGAGTATGAAATGCACCTCCTAATAAACCCCTATATAGGACTGTTGCCACAAATAGAGATTTAAATTAGTTAAACTGAGAAAACCAGATCATATGAGTTCCTATATTTGCAAGTTCATTTAGAAAGTATTGTAAGGGGAAGGGGAAAAGAACAACCTCTTAAAATTTACAAGAAATTCTCACTCTCATTGTCAAAATGGAAATTCCCAAATTTCTCAAACGTGTTCTCTCTTCTTTATCTCTGGTAGCATAAAAACATCTGCCAGAAAATAGTATGAAACTGAAGAAGTATCTGGTAACATTGTCCACATGTGTAGTAACTTGTCCTCTAAACCTGTGCTGCATCTTTGACTTCTGTACTCAGTAATATGGGATTAATAGGCTTCTTAAGAGATGCGAATATGCTGTTGGTCTGTACCATTGTATAAAGAAAAGATTCTCTAGGTAATATTATTAAACTAGTAGAAAGCGTTTATCTGCATATTTTTTCAATAAACATTTATTAACCATTTATTCTGTGCCAATGCTTGGCATGGGAGATGCCAGTATGGGAGATTTTATTTCCAGCTCATAAAGTTGAGAGTCTAGTGGGTAAGCTGACAAGTTAAAATTGTGAACACGAAATAGAATATGTAATAGAAGTAACCCAGGATGCTTTGGGATGTACAAGAGTGACACAGAGGTCAGACATTGGGAATATTAGGGAAGACTTCCAGAAGCAGGTCGTTGCTGAGGTGAATACATTCATCAGATATTCATTAAGCTACTTGTGTCAAACACTGCTCCAGGCCTGGGAATATAGCAGTGAAAAAAGCAGGAAGTCCTGTCCTTGTAGAATTTACATTTTAGGAGAATACCCTGAAGGAACTTTGCCAGATGAACAATCTAAAAAGAAAACGAACAATATATCTTTAAAGGATAATTATGTACAAGTGAGTATAGTTTAAGCACCAGAAAAATCTAGCTCACTTTGTAATCTCGGTTGTGTTGAGAACATGTTGAAATTTCCTGCCTTTGTATACAGAGAGGTAACTGCTTTCCACAGCCGGTAACAAGGCCCCAAATCCATTCACCACTCAGGGGGCCCGGCCATAATAAAGACATACACACACAGGGGCGCCTGGGTGGCTCAGTGGGTTAAAGCCTCCGCCTTCCACTCAGGTCATGATCCCAGGGTGCCGGGATCAAACCCCGAGTCCGGTTCTCTGCTTGGCAGGGAGCCTGCTTCCTGCTTTCTCTCTGCCTGCTTCTCTGCCTACTTGTGATCTCTGTCAAAAAAAAAAAAAAAAAAAAGACACATACACACACAGGGTGGGCCATTCATACAATGACCAACAACACCCTGTATCATGACATCCCCATGGTGACAATGTCCCTTTGCCAGAGCAGGAATACAGGGAAGGGATTCTACTTAACCCTTCCCCCAAGAGCGTTATTTTAAATTTCTTCCTGATCATAGAAAGGAGAGAACTTACATATAGTGCTTTTAAAAGAGGTAGTACACATTAGTATGTATGTCCTTTTTTTCAGAGCTATGATTACATTCACTCAGATAAATTTACTTGACTTTTTCAAAGGACGCTTGGAAGAAGAATGGTGACATGCCACTTGGGTGGAAAGATCCCTGTGACCCTGCCATTCACTGAAAAATACACTATTTTAATTCTAAATGTATTGAATTGCAATAGTCTTTATTCACTTTTCTCTTGTGTTTGTTGTTCATACCAATGTTTGTTAATCTCTGACTGAGTCTCTCTGTGAACCTAGAAATAACATGTAATATCAACTGATCTCGTTAGAGAAGGCAAGAGATTCAAGTGAAGTAGATCTACATTCTAGATAAGGTAATGTGAACTGCTGTAGCAGAAAGATCCAGAAATCATAAAGGTTTGTTTCTCATCTATATAAAGACCCAAAGGAGAGTTTCTTAATGGTGGTGGTGGAGGGAGAGGTTGGGTGGAGTGCATTGTTTCACAAAGGTATTCAGGAACCTAGGTTGATGGTCTCCATTCATAACATGTGGCTTCCAAGGTCATCATGGGCACTGGCATCCAGCCAGCTGATGGGGGAGGAGAGAAAGTAGAGAAGGCATACTGGCTTTTTCACCACCTGCACTGGAGACTGACTCACATCTTCCACTGGCAAGAACTAGTATGATCCCACCAGGAGGAAGTGAAATCCCTGTCTGGGAAATTCCTTCCCAGCAAGAACTCACAATGAAAAAGGAGCAGGAACTTTTATTCTAGGTGAATATCTAATCATTTCTGCCACAATGTGTGTTTTGTTTCAATAATATCATTTATTTCTTTTTAAAAGATTTTATGTATTTATTTGTCAGAGAGAGCAAGAGAGCAAGCAAGCGAGTGAGCACCGGCAGGGGGAGGAGCAGCCTGAGGGAGAAGCAGGCTCCCCGCTGAGCAAGGAGCCCTATGCAGGACTTGATCGCAGGACCTTGGGATGGTGACCTGAGCTGAAGGCAGGTGCTTAACTGACTGAGCCACGCAGGCACTCTAAATTACTCTAACTTTAAAAAGCAAATTTATTTTGGAATAATTTGATTTATAGAAAAATTGCAAAGATGTCATGGAATTGGAGATACATGCCCCAGTTGTCCCTAATGGTAATAGCTTGCATTAGCATCAGTTAAGCTATAGGCTTTGTCCGGACATCCCATTTTTCCACTAGGTTTCCACTGAGGTTTTCTGTTCTAGGATCCAGTTTGGGATACCATATTGCATTTAGTCATCACATCTCCTTTGTCCTTTCTAATGTGTCGACATTTTTTCAATCTTTTATTATTTTTCATAACCTTGACACTTCGAAGATACTAATCAGGTATTTTATAGATTGGCCTTTAATTCGCTTTCTTATGATTAGACCACACTGTAGGTATGGGTTTTGGGGGGAAATACCACGCAGGTGATGTACCTTCTCATCATATCCTACTATTGTATCTTATTTTATGAATATATAGAGTTTCAATTTATTGTGGCGATATTAACCTTGATCATCTGATTAACATGGTATCTGCCAGATTTCTCCTCTGTAGAGATACTTTATTTCCCTTCCATATTCTAGGCTTCAAAAGCACATCACTAAGTTCAGTCCACATTCAAGGAGAGGGGATACTGCAACTTTTAGGATGGAGAAATAATTCAAGTTTTTAACTGCCTATGGATAAAAATATATACAGTAAGCAAAGACGTGATGAGAGAAATGGAATAACCAGTGCTAATTTTTATACTCTTTAATCTAGTATTAAAGAGCTGAACAGTGACAAGTGACCAAACTGCTGAACTGTGCCTTTTTTTAAAAGTTGCTTTCACAAGAAATATAGCATATTCCTAGTAAAAAAAATGGCCTTAATGCGGTGGTCCAGCTTCTGCTTCAAATAATGATGGACTAGGAAATTCAGACAAATGAAAAGCGTAGGGAAGCATAAAAACATCTTCTTAAAAGCATCAAAGATTTAACCAAATTAGGAGTTTTGGGGCCAAGTTCCCCTCAAAGAATAGAAATCCAGAGGAGGGAGCCCAGTTCTGGGATTGTGCTTGTTTAGGGACTTTTGTTAAGTCAGGAGAAGCCACAGAGCAGGGCTTTTAACTACCTTATAGGTTATGGTCAGGACAATGAGTCTTGGAGGGTTGTGGGGCCGAAGGAAGGGTGAACAGGTAATAACCAGCCCTCATACACACCGCAAGTCTGGCTTCAAGGTATCTGGGTGGATAGAAAACCTCAAGCCCTAAGATGGGGTTCAGATAATGCTGAGTCAGAAGTTTCCCTGGTGCGGGCAAGAAGTAAACAAAATACTCACTGGAGAAAGCCGGTATCATTCAAGACCTAAAATAATTTCTAAAAATAACTTTACAAAAAATATATCTAATATTCAACCAGGGTAACATACTATAGTGCCTTAAGAACTCGAGGGATGTAAAAAAAAAAAAAAAAAAAAAAAAAGGGGCGCCTGGGTGGCTCAGTGGGTTAAGCCGCTGCCTTCGGCTCGGGTCATGATCTCAGGGTCCTGGGATCGAGTCCCGCATCGGGCTCTCTGCTCAGCAGGGAGCCTGCTTCCCTCTCTCTCTCTCTCTGCCTGCTTCTCTGCCTTGTTGTGATTTCTCTCTGTCAAATAAATAAATAAAATCTTTAAAAAAAAAAAAAAAAGAACTCGAGGGATGTAAAAACACACTTTAAGAGGGAAACAGAAAGACTGCAGTTTGAGTTTGTAAATTATCATTACCTGATAGAAGAAATAAACAAGCCTCCTAAGCAAATTTAGCATATGCAAATCCAGGTTTACAAAAGGGATACATTGTGGGGTAATTTACAAGAGGATTCATTCTAGTATTTCGAAGGTGGTATATAGAAAAATGAATTTATACTCCGTTTTCTAGGAATATGGTCCATCAAACAACTGGGTACCCAAGATTTAGAGACATCATAAAGGGGATGTGATAACCAATATGGAAGTATTAGTTGTGGCTACCCTGTAAGAGAAAACTCCCCAAATAATCGTGATTAAGTAAGATGGAAGTTTATTTCTCTTTCACATAAAAGCAGCCCAGAGCTAGACCTTCCAGGGTCACACCTCCGCAGCTCCATCATGTCGGGAGACTATGGCACCCATCTTCTGCTCCACTGTTTTCACAGACCTCTCCTCGAGGTCCATGACTGCATACTCCACGATGGCTGCTGGAGTCCAGCCATCCCATTATGTTGCAAGTCAGCTTCCTTTAAGCACCCTTCTTCTATCACAAAACACTTATTACATGCCATAGGACAGAGTCAAGTCACATGGCCACCCTTAGCTGCAAGGGAAGTTGAGAAATCTAATCCCTTTGTGTAGGGCAGAAGGTGTCCATTTCAAAGTGAGGGTTTATTACTAAGGAGAAAAGAAAAAATGGATCCTGCCCTGGGTAGCTAGTGGCCTCTATCACAGTGAAATAAGGGATTGATAACTTTAAAAGGAAGTATGCTAAAATCTCAAGTAGTTATTTTCATAGCGTTTATAGAACATTACAAATACACAGAGGGGCATCTGGCTGGCTCAGTTGGTCGAGCATGCCATTCTTGATCTTGGGGTCATGAATTTAAGCCCCACATTGGGCCTAGAGATTATTTATAAATAAACAAACAAATAAATATCTTAAAAAATATATAGAGGTGATATATAATGAAACTGAAGCACAGGTTATTAGAAGCAATGAAACTGATACAACACTTTCAAATAATTTAGGATGTTGATGGAATTTAAAATGTTCATATTGGGGGCACCTGGGTGGCTCAGTGGGTTAAGCCTCTGCCTCGGTTCAGGTCATGATCTCAGGGACCTGGGATCGAGTCCCACATAGGGCTCTCTGCTCTGCAGGGCGCCTGCTCTCCCCCCTCTCTCTACCTGCTGCTCTGCCTACTTGTGATCTCTCTCTGTCAAATAAATAAAATCTTAAAAAAAATAAAATGTCCATATTGCCCTTTGGCACAGCAGTTCCACTCATGGAAATTTACCTAAAGGAAAAAGAAAACAGATGTTAGTAGAAGTTGTCAGTAGTAGAAGAGATGTTAGTAGAATGTTACTTAAAATAGGGCAGTATCTGGACTAACGTAACTGTCTAGCACTGGGGGCAGTGAGGTAAATTATAGTTCATTAATTCAATGGATGAATATAGGGTAATGAAAAGCAGTAACTCAAAGATTATAACAACATGGGCTAGAGATTTAATACATAAAATAATAAAGAGGGGTGCCTAGGTGGCTCAGTGGGTTAAGTGTCTAACTCCTGATTTTGTTTCAGGTCATGATTTTGGGATCCTGGGATAGAGCTCTGAGTCAGGCCACAAGCTCTGCTTGTCCCTATGCTCCTGTTCTCTCTCGAATATATTTCAAAAATCTTTTAAAAAATAATAAAGCCACAAATTTGTAATCACAATTTGGTTTTGAATATTTCTATGAGTAATATTCAAATGGAAATTAGAAAATTGAGAAAGCTGACTTGTAGGCAGAGAATTATAGATGCTTCTCTATTGTTTTTATTTTTAGATAATATTGTTCAATAGTTCTATAGGGTGGCTGGGTGGCTCAGTCGTTAAACGTCTGCCTTGGGCTCAGGTCATGATCTCAGGGTCCTGGGATTGAGCCTCATCTCGAGCCCCATATCTGGCTGTCTGCTCGGCAGGAAGCCTGCTTCTTCCTCTCCTATTCCCCCTGCCTATGTTCCCTCTCTCGCTGTATCTCTCTCTGTCAAATAAATAAATAAATTTTTAAAAAACTAAAATAGTTCTATAACTGTAACTAACCATGTATACTACATATGGGGTGAAGCAGCACTGAGAACCATAATGCTTTCCCTCCTAAAAGCCTTCTCTGTCCTCTCTGTGGAACAGTAAAGTTCATGATGGGAAGAAAAGCAAAAGTCCTAGAAAACAACTATTTTTAAATTCATGCATGTGTACAAACTTATTTTAAACAATGAAATACCTATTACCATTATAGCCAGACAACTTTTATTGTGTTTAACAGTTATTAGCCAATTGGGTTGCTTAAGGGAATTACATAAGCAACAAAAGGATATGTTGATCAGGTGAGCTCCATTCGATGTTATAATTTCTCTGCTTGGGAGGGTTTTTAAAAACCGATGAATCAGTAGAAGGAAAAAAATCAAGAAGGGCATAGGGAAAAGGAAGGAAGACCAGGGAAAAGAGTGGTTTTCAGGACGCAGAAACCAAGGTACAGATGTAAGGTGGATCACCATGGATGACAGCTCTTCTCATTTTTTAAAACACTTAATATAAAACCTCTGTTGTATTCCCTATGGAGGTCAGTTGCCACCCCCCACCCCGGTCATAATGAGCTATTTGAAATACATATCTGGCCATATTCCTATAATTTCCTCACTACCAAAAAACAAAAATTAAAAAAAAAAAGTGAACTGAAAAAAATTACCAGGGCTCCTGTTGGATGCCCTCTTTGCCCACCTCTCTATTCTCTGCCTTACACTTGAGTGATTTTTCATGTTCCAGAAACCAAGCAACTCCAGGGTCTGTGATTTTCTCCTGCTTTTTCCTTGTCTTGGAATAGTTGTCTCCCCTTTCTTTGCCTGGTTAGCAATTATTCACTTTCGAAATCTCAAATATCACCTGTCAGGAAAACTTCCTTGGTCCTTTTCGTGAGCACTGCCCCCCCCCCCCCCCCCCCGCCTGCCAACACTTTCACTTTTTAAATTTCTATCTAATATTCCATATAATTTTATTTAATTTTGATATGTCAGTCTTCTGGCCCCATGGTACTATTTGATCTTTGTATCCTGTGGGGTTTGCCCACGTTTGGTCACCGATGACCCAGTAACTTCCAACACATACCTTGGGCTCAGAATCTATAACCCATCCCTCAAACTCGCCATACTCACAAGCGCCTCCAGAACACAAATCCTTTTTGCTGCGTTTGAAATGTATGAGGTTACCGTTACTCATCTTACGTCACAGTCTCCAGCATGGGCGAACCCTCATCCCTGAGAGGAGAAAGGGAAATCTCATTTCTAGGAAATAACTCGAGGTCTGCTCTAGTGAAAAGCAGAACTATGAGGCACAAAGGGCCACAAGGCTGGGCTGCAACTCAGTCCCATCTCGACTCCCACCGGCTCCTACACACAGTAGGTTTTCTCGTGGGCACCAGCGAGGTGGGCCCCGTCTGTGCCCCATGAGTTGGCGAACGTCACCATACACTTCTGTCCGGATCCGTGCAGCAGCAGCGGGATGGGCTGGATGTCGCCACGTCGTGGCCACACTCTCAACCCGCGACGGGCAGCCGGTGGGACCACGGAAGGGAAGCCCCCCGGGGTTCGAGGCCCCATACCCTGGAAACCCCCGGGGAAGGAGGGCCGCGGACGAGCTGTCCGTTTCTCCGGAGTTGCGCAAGAGCCGGGGCGGCCGGGCAGGCTGGGACGGTCCCCGGGCACCCCCGCCCGCCCGTGCAGACCCCTGCCGAGTCCGAACCAAAAGCGAAAGGAGCCAGGCGCCGCGTCCCCGCCGCTCCCACTTCGCGTCCGCGGGGAGGTCGCCGCGCGCCTCCAAGCCCGCGAGCCCGCCGCTTTGTGACTTCACTGGTTTCGCAACAAGCCCGGGCGGCCCGCGCCCCACCCACCCCCGGCCGCCCGCCCGCCTGCCTGCCTCGCCTCCCGCCGCCTCGCTCCGCTCTCCGCCCTTCCTTCGGTCCCGGGCCGGGCCTGCCCAGCCGTCGCGGAGCCTCCGGTCCCGCCGCCGCCTGCGGGCCAGCACGTGCGCGACTCCTGCGCCCCGCGTCCCGCGCCCGGCCCCGCAGAGCGTAGCGCTCTCCCGGCGGCCGCGCGATGCTGTGCTTCCTGAGGGGAATGGCCTTCGTGCCCTTCCTCCTGGTGACCTGGTCGTCCGCCGCCTTCATCATCTCCTACGTGGTCGCGGTGCTCTCCGGGCACGTCAACCCCTTCCTCCCCTACATCAGGTGAGGCCCGGCCCGGCAGAGGGGCTGGGGGCAGAGTGCCCGCGGGGAGGGAAGGGCCCAGACCCGGCGGGGGTTGTCTGGCAGGGAGAGTCACAGCCGACAACGAGGGCAGCGCTCTCCCGGCCGCCAGGACCCGTAGGGAGGCAGCGGGTGCAGAGCTGAGAGCGGTTCTGACTTCACCCTGAGCATTGAACACTGATCCCAGTGCCGTCGGGAGGGGCTCAGGATAGACAATAGAACTTCAGACGGACCGTGGGACAGAATCCTTGGAAGATGCTTCTTGGGCGGCACTGAAACAAGAATGGGGCCTGATGGATGCCATTTTTTGAGTGTGGAAGAGGCAGATCCTGGTGTATGCTAAAACCGCTCACATACTTCACTTCCACTTCCCAACATCCGCTTGATGGATGTCCGGCTTATTTCTCATGCAAGGAAACTAAGTATGAGCAGTCGTTGAAATTTCATCAGTGTGACACTGATGTCACAGATAGGAATGGTGGAAGCAGAATTCACACCCAGATCCGTCCAACCCAAAAGGACACCGTGTCACCTCCAGGTCTTTGGGAGTTAGGCTTAAGCTCTTCTGGAGGGAGCTTCCCAGGATCCCTTTGGGTAGAGCGCCCGCAAAGTCAGAGCCCTCAAATTGTCAGTAACTTATGACATATCTTGCGTTGTCATTACACCATTTCTTTTTTCATAAGTTTTGGCTTCACCATTCCTGAGGGGTCACTTCGTCGGTGCCCAGAACGTCTCAGTCCTTTTCAAATGGCTTCCAGCTCAATGACTAGCCCCATGGCAACCGGCGTTCCTTAACCATTAGGACCATCCATCCTTATCCAAGTGCTGTGACCTGCACTGGTTGGTGAGGAAATAATAAAGTTGGTGGCAACCAAGGTTTTGTTACCACTTTATGATTATAGAGATTGTAGGGCTTCTCCGTCCTGCAGCCATGCTGTGTGGTGAACAATGTTCTGTAGTTTGTGGGCAAGGAAGGGGAAAGGAAGATGAGGCAAGAAGAGACTAGAGTTTGAAGCAAGGAAGAGAGCAGTGTGAAGAATGCAGAGAACCAGTTAATGGCGGTGTTGGTTTTGCCCACTCAAGAGTTGTTCCAGGCATCACGAACACTTTCCCATCAGATCTTGTGTCCTGCTGAAACCTGGACTTGGTTTCTAGTGGCTCACCTCAGTCTGACATGGCATTTTTTCGTTTCTCTTGATTCTGAAGCTAATAGATCCTCTTAGATATGTATAAAAGGGAGAAGTTTCTTTCCCTACAATGCTTTTTATTGAGAAAATAATAGCTGTCCCAGATCTAAAAATCAGGAACACATAATATTTGATACTCATTGGTGGCGGGAGAAGGGTGGAAAGTGTCAGAGGCAGGAGGGCTTAAATTTTTGTGAAGAGGTCTGATATAGTTGTGATTAATAGCACCACAGGGCGAACTTGAAATGGAAGACACTCAGAAATGGGGAAATGAGCTGAGATGAACCACTGGTGAGATGCTCAAATCACAGAGAGTCCAAAGAATAGGTATTACATTTAACAAGGGAAGGAAGTCTTTAGGAAAAGCAGAAGTTAAGGAGAAAAAGGCTGGAGATTGTCTCCTCCTTGCCAGGAACCAGCAGCCTATAAACAACACATGTTTTGCTTGCCCACATGTGCTGGGGACTTTTAGGTTGTTTGCTCTCTCTGCCTACTTGAGGAGCTGGAGGATTCCATTGTCTCGTCCCCGCCTAGAAAACCAAGTCACTGAAGCAAAGGCAAGATTTAGATTAAGAACGAGATACCGGGAAGTGATGGGAGTAATGCCAGATTTATCCATTTGGGCCCAGAAATGTTTGACTTTATCTCCTATAACTCATGTCTGTTGTCATGGTCTCTCCTTCTCCCTTACCACCACTCCCTCCACTTTCCTCTGACTGCACTGGCCTCCTTCCTGTGTCTTGAGCCTGTCAGAAACCCTACCTCCTCATGACCTCTGCCCTGGCTATTCCTCTGCCAGAATGCTCTTCCTCCAGAAATTGTCAGGCTTTCTCCCTGACCACCTCCTCTGTTCGGATATTCGTGAGGCCTGTCGCCCTATTTAAAACGCTGGCAAGCACTCTTGATCCCCCGTATCTAGTCTAATTATTCTAATTACTTACCATAGCATCTTCTAACAAATTATATACTTCATCTGTCTTCCTTCACTGGAATATAAGATTCATGAGGGCTTTCAGTATTTGTTGAATTAATATTTCTTGGGCACTCATTTTCAATATAGTTATTTCCCCCCCAGGGCCACATCCTTTGAGGGAAGGCTTGATAAGATCATTGGTCACTGATCAGTGATTTGGATGTATTCAGGATGCTTCCCTTTTATGTGATGACCTTGTTCAACCAATATGATATTCTGACACTTCTTAGTGTTAAACCCTTTATTGTTTTTTTTTTTTAAACAACGTTGAACACTTTATTTTTTAAAGATTTATTTATTTGGGAGAGAGTGAGAGCACTCATGTGGAAATGGTGGGGAGGGGCACAGGGAGAGAGAATCCCCAAGCAGATTCCCTGCTGAGCGGGGAGCCCTCCTCTGCACTCAGTCCTAGGACCTGAGATTGTGACTTGAGCCAAAATCAAGAGTCAGCCACTTAACCAACTGAGCCACCCAGGTGCCTCCCAAATGTGAACACTTTAAATAAGAGCCATTGCGTTTTATAAGAACCATAATCCTGGGAGGACCTCTTTCCAATGTGACATTCAAACTCAGCTTCCTCATCACATAACTTCTTCAGGATAACAACATTGTTATCCTGTAGCATATTGACTGACTTCCTATCAAAAATTAAATTAGAGACATGCGATTCAAGCAGCCACTAGATTTAACAAGCTGGAATAGCACAGTGCTATTGTGCTAGCACAGAAACTAATACAGTTTCTGTATTAGGAAACCATTAGTTAGAAAACCGTGAGGTTTTCAAAATGAATGACAAGTAAAAGTCAACCTGAAAGGATTATTTTAATTTTTACAAGGCCACACCCACATTCTTGAGTATAATCACACTTACTTTGTTATAGTTTCTTATAGTCCCTCTGTGACCAAAACTGAGAGGCTATCTTGAATCAGCTTTACTTATCAACTCCTCCAGCTGATAAGCCACTCCCTTTTATATCTTCTTCTTTGGCCGGTGTCTCATGCTTCCAGTATATTCAGTGGCCCTTTATTTTTAAAGTTTTGTCAGTTCTGCATCCTGGTTGCTTTTTATTAACCTAGTCTCATTTTTTGTGCAAATACGGTTTGCTGGGTAGATTGTGATCTTTGGCCACTCCCATTGTTCCTCCTCATGACCACAAACCTGCTCAGTGGTTGGTGACAAAAAACTGGGTCACCTACAATTAAGCCACCTTAAAATGGAGACCAAAATGGCGTAGTAAACAAAGTAAAAGAGGCTGGGTCTTTAACTCCAGAAGTGAATATAAAAATGAGGGAAATTATTTTATCTTTCATGTGGTAAACAAGCATAAAATTTAGGTTAGAATCAAAATTAAGGGCTAGTTCCAACCTTGAACAAAATTCATTATAATGAACACATCTTCTAATGAAAAGCAAAATGAAAAGACAAAATTCTTATGATAAACAAAAATCTTAAAATCATTCAGGTGTGGATTTTTTAAGGGAAGGAACTTCCCAAGACAGTTTTATGATTGTGTGAAGCCCTTGATTTCACATTTGTCTTGTGAAGGGAGATACGAAGAGGCTCATTTTTGCAGAAATATTTTATGACTTCACTTTTCCCAATGATTGTTCTTAATCTGTGTGTAAGGATATTGATCTTGATTATTGTCTGTTTCTCACACAGAATATAAGTTTCATGAGGGTAGAGATTTAGGGTTTGTTCACTGCTGCATCCCTTGCATTTATGACCGTGCCAGACATGTAGTAGTTGTAGTAGTTGACATGTAGTAAATATTGGTTGAATGCTAAGATAGTTTATGCCTGATGGGCCTGCTTTTGTTAAGTGTTTTGTTAATCTTGTCAGCTTCCCTTCAGTTGTTAACTGATTCTGCCAGGGCTCACTGTTCATTAACTTGGGCTGCCATTCCAGCTGTTCTCCAACACCATCTGTCGGCTTCATGAAATTCTGCATGTTTTACGAGATTTGCAGCCTCACTGTGTAGTCCATTTGACTTACATTGTTGGATATTTACATCCTTTGATTTTTCATCGTGGTGAATAAAGGAACAACTTTGGAGCAGGTAACTATGGTTAGAATACAACTCCACCGAGTGCCTTCGAGGCCCTTGGGCAGGTTACTTGATTTCTCTTTGCTTTTCTATGGGTTAGTGATAGCACATCCCTCAGGAATTATCGTGTGAACTCACTTAGAACTCATTCACACCCTGGTGCAAGAACATAAGTTCTCTGTAAGCATTTGTATTATCAAAGGACCAGTCCACCTTGGTCTGTATAGATGCCAGGCTTAAGTAGGAAAAGACATTTGGTTGAGGGCTAATTTCATAAGTAATCAGTTTATTTGTGATTATAGCACAAGTTTTCTTTTTAATTTTATTTTTAAAGTTATCTTTATGCCCCAAATGGGACTTGAATTCACAACCCCAAGATCAAGAGTTTCATGCTCTATCTACTGAGCCAGCCAGGTGCCCCTATAGTAAAAATTTTCTTAACCAACTTCAGTCAACTTGCTGGGTTAACTGCTAACCTCATTCTCTCAAAAATACACTGACTGAAGCCCATGGTCCCTGACAGCCTCTCCCAGCACTGGCCACTCTGGGCTGCTTGCTGTCTTCTCTCACCTGTTTCTTTGTACGCTTATCCAGGGTCAGCTGTGTTTGTTCCCAAATGTGTTTATGCCAGGTTTTTTTTTTATTGTAATTATGTGATTTAACTCACTGTACATAAACTGTGGGTCTGTGAATGCAAAAAAGAATTTTAATTTTAAAGAAAATGCTATTGAATGCTTTGAGAAGATTCAAAAGAGACAGTTGTCAAAAATTGCAGTGTTTAGGGCGCCTGGGTGGCTCAGTGGGTTAAGCCGCTGCCTTCGGCTCAGGTCATGATCTCAGGGTCCTGGGATCGAGCCCCACATCGGGCTCTCTGCTCAGCAGGGAGTCTGCTTCCCTCTCTCTCTCTCTGCCTGCCTCTCTGCCTGCTTGTGATCTCTCTCTGTGTGTCAAATAAATAAATAAAATCTTTAAAAAAAAATAAAAAATAAAAAAAATTGCAGTGTTTATGACAAATGTAAAGACTAACAAAAAGCCATTAAAAAAACTAGAAGGATTCTGCACTCAGATTGCTTCAAAAGTATCTTTAAGATTCCCTTCCACTTTAAAGAACCCGAAACTAGAAATGAGATAAGTTAAAGTAGATGCGGTTTATATACCAGGGAGACACACAGTGGACTGGTACTCACATAACTGCCTTGGCCCCATCAACAGGTAGGCAAATGAATGTGCATACATGTATTTGCTTGTTGGTATATGTAGCCACATAATTTTTCTTTGTATCCACATAATTTTTGATGACTTCTGCCTTAACCAACTTTTTTGATTACTAACTACATTGTATTTCAGGCAATTGTGATTTTTGCTTCCATTTCAACCATAATAGTGGGGTCCAGATATTTATAGCAGCATTATCAACAATAGCCAAACTATGGAAGCAGCCTGAATGTGCATCGACTGATGAATGGATAAAGAAGATGCAGTATATATACACAATGGAAAATTACTCAGCCATCAAAAAGAATGAAATCTTCCCATTTGCAATGACAGGGATGGAGATGGAGTATATTATGCCAAGTGAAATAAGTCAGTCAGAGAAAGACAAATATACCATATGATCTCACTCATATGTGGCATTTAAGAAAGAAAGCAGATGAATATACGGGAAGGGGAAAAGAAAAAAAGGAGAGAGGGAAACAAGCCATAACAAACTTTTTTGTTGTTGTTGTTAGAAAATAAAGAACTATATTGTAGAAATGAATGGTAAACATGAACCCAACATCCTAGGAATCCTAGGAATTTCTTATTTCTTTACATGTTCATACAAATTTTATATGTTTATATACTAATACATTTCCATGTTTATATTTACATATATGTTTTTTTTAAAAAATATTTTATTTATTTATTTGACAGACAGAGATCACAACCAGGCAGAGAGGCAGGCAGAGAGAGAGGAAGGGAAGCAGGCTCCCCACTGAACAGAGAGCCCGACGCGGATCATGACCCAAGCCGAAGGGAGAGGCTTTAACTGAGCCACCCGGGCGCCCCTATTTACATATATGTTTTTATAAAATTGCATTCACTCCTACATATTATTTTAAATTTATTTATTTATTTATTTAAGTATTATATTAGTTTCAGCTGTATAATATAGTCATTCAACAATTTACTCCCGTGTTCATCAGGGTAACTGTAGTCATCATCTGTCACCAAACATTATTACAATATTATTGACTCTGTTCCCTGTGCTGTGCTTTTCATCTCTGTGACTTATTTATTTTGTAACTGGAACTTTGTATCTCTCTATCCCCTTATCTATTTTGGATCATACTTTTTTCACTTCTGTTTGTTTTGTTACAAATATGCAGTTTTCCAGTAACAATAACTTGTGAAGGTGTACTTTACAGTTCTAAAATAAAAATGTAATAATCATAGTGAAAAGGCCAGAAATACAGAAACAGAAATACATATTTCAAATCTCAACTTTCTAGAACTATATCCAGTATTATTGACCTGATTTGCATAGTTTTGGACTCTATTTACATACAATCACTCAATTATATCTAATATATATGAGCAGGGATACAAAATGCCCAGGGTTCATCAGTACAATCCATATAATACCTCATCCCTCATATAATACCTATCACCTCATGTAAGGTATATGTAAGTTTATATGTGAGCATTTTTATAAACATTTTTTATACTATTAAGACCGTGTCACATACAGTGTTGATGCCTGCAATTCATCATTTAGCCCCATGTTATGATAATGTCCCACCATAAGAAACCCTTTTAATGATAGAGAACAAACTGAGGGTTCATGGTGGGAGGTGGAGGGGAGAGGGGCTGGATGGGGGATGGGTATAAGGAGGGCACTTGTTCTGATGAGCACTGAGAGTTGTATGAAAGTGATGAATCACTGAATTCTACTCCAGAAGCCAGTAATACTGCACTGTATGTTAACTACCTAAAATTAAAGAAAACAAACAACCAAAAACTGTGGGGTCCAGGATAATAAATAACAGATAAGGGGGTCTGTGTGTATAAAGTCATGTATTCTGACATGACGTTAATGACACTTCAGTCTTTACAATGGGTTGATTATTACTTCATATCATAAGGATGAAAAGGTGGGCTTTGCTGTTGAAAACTTTTAGCTAGAAAAGTATCATCCTTGAAATGAAAATTTAGAGCTTCACATTTTCTTAAAAAAAATTATCCAAATGAGTTAATCCTAAGAAATGCATAATAAGAAAATTGAAGATCCTAAACTTTCACAGCTCAAAGATTAATTGAGGTGATTAGTTAATTCAGTGTTATTTGGCTTCTGAGTCAACTATAAATATGTGTAATTTCTCCTCTGTTTAAATTTTCCATTGTCATTGGATTACCTAAAACCTTTTTTCAAGAAAAATAAAATTGGTAATGTTTTTCTTCAGTTATTCTTACTTCTAAAAAGACAGAGTATTGCTCAAAAGTCTGACTGTTGCAAGGCCGACAATTTTTAAATATAAGGTCTTAATTTCAACTTAAAAAAAAAAAGAGTGCTCTACTCAGCAGTCCTCCTTACCTGACAGTAATTGCATTTCAGTCCCTCAGGTATCTGTGTTATAGACACAGTTCTTGCCAGGGACATCTTACTATGGTTCCAGATGCAAACCTGGCTATAGTTACGTAGCACTACAAACTCACATGGAAATAATATGTTTTCATAAAAAGAAACGTAAAATAGCACAGCAGGAAAGAGTTTCTAAGTTGTGTCCATTGAAATCAGACAACTCTAGATGGATTGGCTTTCCCGTGTACTATCCCTGTGGCCTTGAGCGAAATACTCTTCTAAGACTCCATTTCTTCATCTTTAGGATGAAGATACTAAGTACTTGCCTTGCAAAGTTGTGAAGACCAAGTAAGATGTGCCTGGCCCAGCGTAAGGGCTGAGGAAATGTTAATTTTAAAAATTTCTTTTGTGGGGCGCCTGGGTGGCTCAGTGGGTTAAGCCTCTGCCTTTGGCTCAGGTCAGGATCTCAGGGTCCTGGGATCAAGCCCCACATGGGGCGCTCTGCTCTGCGGGGAGCCTGCTTCTCCGTCTCTCTCTGCCTACTTGTGATCTCTCTCTGTCAAATAAATAAATAAAGTCTTTAAAAAAATAAAAAATAAAATTTCTTTTGTAATATTAGCAGCCATAGTCCAAGCAGGGATGATTTTCTAGAGACCCCTCTCAGAATACTTTCCAAATCTGCCGTCTTATCACCTCCGGCTTCATTACCACGGTGGCCCCAGCCGCTGTCATCTCTTGACAAACTACTGAAATAGCTTCCTAACGGTCTCTCGTTGGTCCACGCTTGCCTTTCTACAGCCTTTTCACAACATTCTATAAAAACATCAACCAACTTCGTATCACTTTCAAATGCTTAGCCCTCAACGGCTTCCAATCATCTCAGAATGACATTCAGAGTCTTCACCATGACCCTGGGGCTCCCCCATCTGTGTGCATATGCGCGTGCACATACACACACAGACACACACACTCACTCTCTCTGCTCACTCCTCTCTGGCCACAGCCACTTCCTTACGGTTCCTCTGATATATTGCCACCTTAAGGCCTTTGACTTTGCTGTTCCTCTGCTTGTAAATTTCCTGGCCCAAATACTCCTCCTCATCCAGATGTCTGTTCTAGTCCCCTTCCCAAGTCACCCTGTCTCAAGTAGGTGGCTCAACCCTCTCCGAGTCCTGTATCCAACTTACCTTTTCTTCACAGCATTCGTCACCCTGGACTCTTTTTTTTTTTTTTATATTGCCCTCCACAGATTAGAAGGTTCATGAAGGAGGGGATTTTTCTGTGTTACCTGTCACTACATTTGCCATGCCTAGGTTGTGTTGAAGGCAGTCAGTAACTATGTATTGAGTCAACACATCCTTGAATTTTGTGTTAGATATTAAGCTTCTTGAAGGCTAGTGAGTTGTCTTTTTGTCTTTGTGTCCCCATCACCTGGCACAGTTCCCAACACTTAACGATTAAGAAAAAAGGTTGTGGGGCATCTGGGTGGCTCAGTCAGTTAAACACCTGACTCTTGATTTTGGCCTGGATCATGACCTCAGGGTTGTGGGACCTAGCCTGGCGTCCGGCTCCCTGCTGGGTGTGGAGGCTGCTTGAGATTCACTCTCTTACTCTGCCCACCAACTCACTACCCCCGCCAATTTTTTTTTTCTTTTTCTGAACAAAGAGGGAACTTGGACTAATAGAAAGGGGGGCAATTTGCATATGGGTGAGGTGAGAATGGTGTGAGTTGTTTGCATTTATGAGTAGGAAATCCTTTTTAAGTTAAAAAAAGGTTGATACAGCTATATATATGGTGCCTCCCACTTCAGGAGAGTCATCAACAAATGCCAAAAACTTAGCCCTAGTTAAAAGTATCTGATAAAGTATAATGACTTTTTATTATCATACTTCTTCCCTTCAGTTTATTATATGTAAATATTGTGAAGATAAAGGAAATACCAGTCGCCTTTATTTTAGAGCATTCAGTGTCTTCAGGTTCTAAGTCCTGATTAATTTTTCCAAGCAATGGGTCCAGAATTTTAGGACAATCTAATAAACCTCAGTCTGGGCAAGCAGATAATTTTGCATACTGTCAGCTTGTCAGACCCTCCCTCCCCCATAAGCCATGACTCCAGGCTTTGGAATGATGGAATTACTTTTATCTAGTGATTTAGAGAACAGCATTCCATCAAGCTTATATTATCATGTAGGTCTTCTTTGCATTGTTTTCATTCCTTTGAGCATCAAATGATTATGCACTGGTGTAAAGTCATAAATTAGTATGGAGAAGGATGTTAGATAACTTGGAATTTTCCATGGTGAACTTAATTTGTAGAGAGGTAAATGCAGGAAATACTGATGTAATTTGATTTCCTAGACACAATCCAACCCTAGAAACAACTGTCTATAAACAACAGCCTCAACAGCGTCTGAGATACATGCAAATGAAAAATTACTTTCTATCTCTGTTGCAGTTTCCAAGAAGTGTGTTATTTATGAGGAGGCAAGCGAGGAGGTAGCGGTGATGGGGCGGGGCCAGAACCATGTTGCTTAAGCCATATGGTACAGAATCATGTGGTGGGAGTTGGGTGGGGAGACTATTTTGCAAGGCTGGGAAGCAATTGATTTCACCTCTTATTTGTTCTCCAGTTTCCTGAATCAGCACCTAAGTATGGCTATGCCAACCAAATACTACTACATCTGCCTTTGCACAATGAGATCATTTAGTTTGAGCTTAAAAAAATAAACATAAAAAGAGTCTATCCACAGCTTCTCTTGGTACCCCCTGGGTGTTGTGCTCATCTGGAATCCAATGTCAGGCAGAAGATGTGATGTGATATTTATTAATGATGTAACATATTAGCTCAGAGACTGAAAGACTTAAAAAGAACATTTGAAGGTAAAAGAACCTTTTCATTTTTATTGATGATAATGGGCAACCACTGCTATTCTTTTTTTTAAAATTAAATTATAATTAACATACAGCATCATACTAGTTTCAGGTGTACAGTATAGTGACTCAACGATTTTTGTTTTAGATTTTATTTATTTATTTGATAGAGAGAGATCACAAGTAGGCAGAGAGGCAGGCAGAGAGAGAGAGAGAGAGAGGGAAGCAGGCTCCCCGCTAAGCAGAGAGCCTGATGCAGGGCTCAATCCCAGGACCCTGAGATCATGACCTGAGCCGAAGGCAGAGGCTTAACCCACTGAGCCACCCAGGCACCCCTAGTGACTCAGCAATTCTATACATTACTCAGTGCTTATCAAAATAAGTGTACTCTTAGTCTATTTCATCCATCCCCCCAACTTACCTCCCTCTGGCAACCACCAGTTTCTTCTCTGTATTTAGGAGTCTGGTTTTTTGGTTTGGTTTGTCTCTTTTCTTTGTTTATTTGCTTTGTTTCTTAAATTCCACATATGAATGAAATCATATGGAATGTGTCTTTCTATGTCTTATTTGTGTCACTTAGCATTATACCGTCTAGGTCCATCTGTGTTGTTGCAAATGACAAGCTGTCATTCTTTTTAATGGCCAAGTAATATTCCCGTGTGTGTGTGTGTGTGTGTGTGTGTGTGTGTGTGTGTAGCCCATATCTCATTTATCCAATCAGTAGACACTTGGATTGCTTCCATATCTTGGCTATTGTAAATAACGCTGCAACAAACATAGGGTGCATATATTTTTTCAAATTAGTGTTTTCGTTTTCTTTGGGTAAGTACCCAGTAATGAAATTACTGGATTGTATGGTAATTCTATTTGTAAGTTTTTGAGGAAGTTTTGAGGAAACTCCATATTGTTTTCCACAGTGGCTGCACCAGTTTACAGTACACCACCAACAGTACAAGAAGGTTTCCTTTTTTTCACATCCTTACCAACACTTATTTCTTGTCTTTTTAATTCTAGTCATTCTGACAGGTGTGAAGTGATATCTCATTGTAGTTTTGATTTGCAATTCCCTGATGATGAGTGATGTTGAATATCTTTTCATGTGTCTGTTGGCCATTTGTATGTCTTCCTTGGGAAGCTGTCTATTCATGTCTTCTGCCCATTTTTAATTAGACTGTTTTTTTTCTTGGTGTTGAGTTATATAATCTCTCTCTCTCTCTACACATATATATATATTTGTATTTGTGTTCATATTTATTCTTTATATATTTTGAAATATTAACTACTTATGGGATATATCCTATTCAGTAGGTAGTTTATTGATGGTTTCCTTTCCTGTGCAAAAGCTTTTTATTTGGGAGTAGTCTCAAATGGTTTAATTTTGCTGTCTAAGAACTTCTAAGAAGTTTCACATTTTTATTTGCTGCTTGGTAAATTTTCTTGAAATATCTTTGTGAAGGGGTGCCTGGGTGGCTCAGTCAGTTAGTTAAACATCTGCCTTCAGCTCAGGTCGTGATTCCAGGGTTCTGGTATCCAGCCCCACATCAGGCTTCCTACTCAGTAGTAGGTAACTCTTAAATATTTTGTTGATGGGCAGATAAATTTCATGGTATTTGTGGAGCCAAATAAAAAAAATTTTAAAGGTGGTTGCATTGAATCCAACAACTGGTTATGAATGCAGTACAGTAATATTTCCCCAAATTTTTGTAGTATAGTCACTGCTTATGTTGCAGCCAGGTATAGGAATGTAGGTCAATTGGTACTCATGCACTGAGGATAGGTGTTGTAGTCTCTAAGCCTGAAAGAAAATCAGATTTATTACGATTGTTAATATTTGTCAAAAATATTTTACAATTCAGGCGAACCATAAGAGACTATGGACTCTGAAAAACAACCTGAGGGTTTTGAAGGGTCAGGGGTGGGAAGTTGGGGGAACAGGTGGTGGGTAATAGGGAGGGCACGTTTTGCATGGAGCACTGGGTGTTGTGCAAAAACAATGAATACTGTTACGCTGCAAAAATAAATAAAATGGAAAAAAATATTTTACAATTCAGTTATGGCATTTGAGGAGTTATGAGGTCTTGCCTGGTTTACACTTTCCTGGTATACAAGAAAGGCATGCTGATCTCTTTTCATTACTGTTATGGTTCATTGCCATGGTGAGCTGGGGCCAGCTGATAAGTGCGGCTGAGAGCCAACTGTGTACATTTCTTCCTAATTCAATGTTCAGCGACCTACATGTTGGCAGCTTGAACATTGACATGTTGGGAGCATTTACACCATGAAAATTGGCCTGTGCTACCAATCAGGCTCCCTCCAGAGCTAGTTGTTAAACATCTAGCAGCCCATCAGTGTTTATTCTCTGCCCCTACCCACAGTCATTCCAACTGCTCTGTTCCTTGCTTTCTTTAGAGCACACCAGAGGCAGGGAGGCCAGGGAGTCAGATATCTGGAGTGTGTTAACAACAAAATTTAACTTTTTTTTTTTTACTTTTTTTATTTTACAAAATTTAACTTTTTAAATAACATTTTTATTGGCTTTATTCATGGATTCAAGAATTGGGCAGCATCCGGTCTAACAGACAGAAAGGAGCTCTGAGGAACTGTACAAAATGAAAGACTTTTATAGGCAGAAGGGAGCAGGGACAAGGAAGTTGTACTCAGCAAAAAGCCAACTGATTACTGCAAGCTTACTTTCCCTACAGAGGACAGGGGTCCTATCAGACAGATTACATAACTAATGCTGATCAGGTGATTCCTGAATGACTGGTTAAAGGTTCCATTTCCAGGAGAGCTGAAATTGTCATTAAGTCTCAGTTTGGTGACTTGCAGCTTAGCTTAAGCAACTCCATTTTGGGTCTGTTGATTCACATCTTTAATAACCCCATGACCTTGAACAAATTATGTAACCCCTCTAATACCACTCCCTTCCTTATTAAAATGGGGTTGCAATAAGACCTTAAAGTTGTGAGAGTAAAATGAAATGATGTATGGTAACCACCTAACAGTGTCTGGTATGTAGTAAATGCTCAATAAGTGATATTACTAGGTTTTCTTTCTTTTTTAATTGCTAGTACCAAGTCATTCAACAAATACATATGGAATGGCTATTTACAAAGTACTTTTGATTCTGCCTGCATGGTTTTATTTTATTTTTATTTTTTATTACTGTTATGTTTTAAGATTTTATTTATTTATTTGAGAGAGAGAGAGGGAGAGGGAGACAGACAGCATTAGCAGGGGGAGGGGTAGAGGGAGAAGGACAAGCAGGCTCCCCACTGTGCAGGGGAACCTGAACGGAGTCTAGATCCTGGACCCCGAGACCATGACCTGAGTGGAAGTCAGATGCTTACCAGCCTGAGGCAACCAGGCACCCTGTATGGTTTTAAATGTACAGAAAGAAGAATAAAGCACAACCCTGAAATTCTGAGCTTACAGATCACATGTTTGATGTCATGGGACTGGACATCTGGGCCCTTGACATATGTCCTGCTTTGCTATCCATGGGCAGATAGTTACAGAGTCTGGTCAACTTATTTCCTGTCAGGGCATCTTCTTCCCTCCAACTACTTACCTAACCCCGTTCCCATAAATATCCTCACCCTTCCATTTCCTTCCTTTATCCACAAATAAGCAAACAATCTCCCTAGCATGTGGCAGGTGCTCTCGGGCCTGTGATCACAAGTACTCTTGCATGACTCACCTGGAAGCTGCCTTTTTATATCCCAAGGCCAAGAACGGAAGGCTTGATTTCTATGTGAGATTTAATCTTTGGACAAAATTCCTCCCGAGGGTAAAAGCTGTCTCTGCCTTTCTCCGTGACTGGTTTCTGTCCCCCCCTCTTACCCACATTGTGTTCAGAAAGACATCCCACACATTGTGCAGCCTTTTCCTCCTCAACACTTCTTTGGGGAGAAAAGTGGTTATTTGTAGGAGAAATGATAACGTGAAATTCGAAGCCCTTCAGATTCTTACAGGTGCAAATGCCACTGACTGAAATAGGAATAGAAGTGTTTGCTGTAAGGGGGAGCCTTAACCTCTTTATGCTCTTCAAATATTAAGTGTACATAAAACCAAAAGACTCCTGTTGTGTTCTGCACAATGGGCTTCTCATGGAATTCCCGAGATCATTTGAAGTATGCCTCTTCAACAAGATCAGTGTTTCAATACTTAAATTTCAGAGCTGTTTTAAAATGGGGAAACACTTAAGATGGGTATGAATTGTTTCATGTTGAGAACTCTTTGGCCATTAGCTTTAAACTATTGCTTTATGGGAGCAGCTTGATTATATAAAAATGTAAACCTTGGCATGAGTGAGTAGAAAACAGAACACATCAAACACTACTTTCTTTATTTAATTAATTTTTTCCCAGCTCATTTAACTAATGAATTGATTAACTGCAATAGAAACATGTCTTGTAGAAACTATTTCTTGTTAAAATACTTTATCACAGTTAATATATCCTTGATACCTTATTGCTTCCATAAAGTTCTACTAGGCATCAGTGGTATTGCTCAGCTTCCTACTATCTTATTGTCAGTAGTGGAAACTCTAGTGGATAAATCAAATTATTTAAAAAATTAAGTTATGTGTTTATGTATACTTAAAATCCAAATAGTTGCTTTTTCAAACTTGATTTTAGACTCCACCCCCCACCCCCCACAAAATAGTCACATTCAATTCTTTTTCCTTCTTTTAAGATTTTATTTATTTATTTGACAGAGAGAGACACAGTGAGAGAGCGAACACAAGCAGGGGAGTGTGCAAGGGAGAAGCAGGCTTCCCCCATCAGGGAGCCCAATGCAGGGCTGGATCCCAGGACTCTGGGACCATGACCAGAGCCAAAGGCAGATGCTTAAGGACTGAGCCACCCAGGTGCCCCATAACACTGAATTCTTAAAGAGAATAAACACATCAAGTTTATCGGGCTCTGTCATTTGAGAAACACCACAATCATTCACTTTAAATATTTCCTAGCTTTTTACAATGGAAAGATTTAAATGTAATTTCTCGTGGTAGAAAAATGAGTTTAAGATTTTTCAGGGCCAAAATGAAAATATGTTAGAGCAAAATCAGACCAAGTCTTTGGAATTCAGAGTGGCTAAACACCCAGAAGAACCGTCGTATTAAAATTGCCAGATATGTGCCTCCCAGGGGTCTAAACAGAATTCCCTTTTAATAATTTGGACATTTCTCTTTGCCAGTGATACAGGAACAACACCTCCAGAGAGCGGGATTTTTGGATTTATGATAAACTTCTCTGCATTTCTTGGTAAGTACACAATAATTATTATAAATAAATGAAAAATTCATAGTCTCAAGTGAAGTGAAATGTGTATGTATATAATTTTTTGTTATTTTTTTAGCAGACTATTTTTCAGAACAGTTTTATGTTCACAGCAAAACTGAGCAAAAGGTAGAGATCTCTCATATATGCCCTGCCCCGTACCCAGTGTCCCCCCCAACTATCGTCATCCCCCCACCAGAGTTGTACGTATGTTACAGCTGATGAGTCTACAGACATGTCATCATCACCCAAAGTCCATAGTTTACATTAGGGTTCGCTCTTGGGGTGTATAATTTTTTTTAAAGATTTACTTATTTATTAGAGAGAGTGTGTGTGTGAGCGTGCAGGCACATGAGTGGGAGGAGGGGCAGAGGGATAAACTCACACAAAACCCAGAAGCTAAACTGTAAGGAATTGACAGATTTAGTAGATAAAAAAACATTGAAAACTTCTAAATGATGAAACCTGCAACAACAAAGTTGAAGATGGACCAGAAGAAAATTTGTAATATTTCTAGCAGACAATAGACAAATGTGCATTATGTGTAAACAAACAACTGCAAATTAAAAACGAATAGACAAACTCAGGAGAGAAATCAGAAAAAATTTAAATGCAGTTTTCAGAAGAAGAAATGCAGATGACCAGCAGACATACTGCAAGTTGCTCAGTCTCACAGAGAAATGCAAATTAAGCCAACAGGTTGCCATTTCTCATTCATTGGATTAGTAATAATTAAAGAGGCAAGGGCGTACAGCAGTTGCTTTCAAACTCTGTTGTGAGAGTATAAATGCTACAATACAGTGTTGGAACAATTTGTAGATACTTCTTGGCATTTTAATTGTGCAGTTTTTGCTCCAGTAATATTACTTCTAGGAATTTGTCTTCCAGAAGCATTCTGAAAGCGTGCCAAGGACTTGTGTACTCATCATTGAGCATTGTTTGTAATAGGAAAAACATAGAGATAGTGTAGAAGTCCAATATTAGGGAAATGATGAAATATATACCATGAAGAGACCCCTAAAAACAATGAAGTAGACTTATTTGTACTGACATGGTAAGATCTCCATGGTGATTTCCTTAATGGGAAAAAAAGCAAGTCACAGAACACATGCACAGTAGTATTTATGTGAAAAGGATAAAAGGGCAAGTTGGAGTGTGTGTGTGTGTGTGTGTGTGTGTGTGTCCATCATACTGAGGAGAGAGTAAGAAGGAGTGAGGAAGGACTGGGTGGGTGAGTGGGAGACTATGGCAGTTAGGAAATTGAAATACAGACTTTAAAAAAGCAAAGCAAAACTTTCCCTGTGTTTTTCGTTCTAAAAGTTCAAATAATAAAAATTCATCAAAGTCCCTTTCTTTTACAGGGGCAGCCACAATGTACACCAGATATAAAATAGTAGAGAAGCAAAACCAAACCAGCTATTTCAGCACACCTGTTTTTAACTTGGTGTCACTAGTTCTTGGATTGGTGGGATGTATTGGAATGGGCATTGTAGCCAATTTCCAGGTATGTCCTGAGGTTGTTTGTGTTCTTGGGGATGATGGAGTATGTGTGTCTGGAGGAGAGAAGCAAGAACACAAGAAGAATGCTTATGTCAGTATCAAGTAGTTGGTGCATTTATAGAGTCGGGATAGTTTGCTTCATAGAAACAAATCTTTCTCATTTGTAAGTCAGTGCTTACTGGGAGAGGTGGGGTGCATGTTTGCATGGTTATGAGAAAGTGTATTTTGCTCCATGTTCTGGGCTCTGCATTGCTCCATGTTTATTAACATGGTTGATGGGTTGGGAGAGCGACTTCAGTCATTGTTTCATTAAAAGTGTGAAAATATTTGGGGCACCTGGCTGGCTCAGTCAGTTGAGCCTCTGACTCTCGATTTCGGCTCAGGTCATGATCTCAGAGTCCTGAGACTGAGCCTGCATTGGGCTCCATGCTCAGCTCAGTCTCTTTGTCCCTCTCCCTCTGCTCCTCCCCCCACCTGAGCACCCACGCTCTCTCTCTCTCAGATGAATAAATAAAATTCCTAAAAAAAAAAAAAGTGTGAAAATATTTGTGTGTATGCGCATGTGTGTTTACCAACTCCCGAAAAGTCATCTGATCTCTTCCTTTGGCAGGTGAGGATATAGGTAATGGGGGTGAAATCATTTACTCAGGGTTACCCAACTCATTCATTATAGAGACAAAATTCGGCCCCAGTGGAGCAAATTAGCTTATACGGTGACTCCTGTGGAGTCTGCCTGATGAATTCTTACTGTGCGATTTTACTTACTGTGCTTATTTTATTCTAACTCGTATTTTATTCTAAGTAGTGGACACCTGTTCATCCTGAGGTCTCTTTCAGGAAGTCATGGGAATTGTTTGTCTTTGGAGAGATTATTCAATATTTTAAAAATATTTATTGCATTTCACATTTGTACCAGTTATAATAGTCCTTCCCTCCTAGGGCTGTTGTGAGGATTCCAGGAGCTGATGCACAGTAACCATCACTAACTGCCATACGTGACAGCCACCGATACAGGCTAACACTGCGCTGGGCTTGCTCTCTCTACCGCTGTTTGTTTTTTGTTTGTTTTTGTTTATTTTTTTTTTAAGATTTTGTTTATTTATTTGTCAGAGAGAGAGAGAACACACAAGCAGTGGGGAGGAGCAGAGGGAGAAGCAGTCTTCCTGCTGAGCAAGGAGCTCACCGGGGACTGGATCCCAGGACCCTGACATTCTGACCTGAGAGGAAGGGGGACTTGACCAGCTGAGCCTCCAGGCGCCTCTCTCTCTGCCTCTGTTGTTTCTTTGTGGTAGCACAAAGGGAGTTCCAGCAGGAGGACTTTTGGTTCAGCCCAGGAGGACCTCTGTAACTTTTTTCCCCACCAGAAGGAGGCTGATCTTAGTGTTGCTTATTTTCACAAAAAGGTGTCCGCCTTGGCCGCCAGCCAGCTGCTAGAGCATAGGTACCCCTGCTGAACCGCAGCGCGGCACTGCTCTTGGTATTGATCCGCGAGGGTAATAACCTCGGGCCTCCACCGGTATCATCTGCTTTCCATCCAGCTGCTAGTGCCCCTGCCTGTCTGAAGCCTCGTGCATGAAGTCAGGAGAGTCACTGTCAGAAGGGTCTGTCTCACCTGCGTATGTGCCCTCATATGTCTGGGGGGCTGCCATCTGTCCATAGGGCACATAGTACAGGGCTCTGGGAAACTCGGAGCCATGTTGTGTGGGGTGGGGTGACAGACACACTTCCTTGTACTGCACCATTTCTCCAGGACCACCCCCAGGGCAGGGATGGTCTCTTGGGTCTCTGGCCTAACGAGTTTTCTTTTTTCTTTTCTTTTCTTCAGGGAGAGAGATTGGGTGCAGGGGTGCAGAGGGAGAGGGAGAGAGAAAAATCTCAAGCAGGCTCCATGCAAGGCTCAATCCCACAACCCTGAGGTCATGACCTGGGCCCAAAGCAAGAGTCCCACGCTTAACCAACCGAGCCACCCAGGCAGCCCACGAGTTTAATTTTTGAATGTTATATATCCACAATTACTATTTCCTTGTTAACACTGAAAGGTAGAAAGGGGAGAGGCAGGTTTGTAGCCTCCCCGGAGCAAGTATTCAGGGCTTCAGAGAGGGCACTGTGAGAATAGATTTGCTTCTGGCTCCATTTTACTTTCCTACCCTCATTGTCCCTTATGGTGAAATAAGACAAAGGCTGTAAAACATGGGTGCAGGTGACGTCGGTCACATGCCGGAGACTTTATATTTTATGATTGCATGCATTTGGTTTTTCATGACAACCAATTTATTGAAAATTTCCTATGGGGCAGAATTTATGAAAACATTCAATGCTTTAACTTCTATCATCCCAACAATGACCTTAGAAGTCAAGTGATAGTATTTTCCTCATTTGCCAGTGGAGAAATGGAGGTCCAGAGGGCTTCATACTTGCCCAAGATTGTATGAGCACAGAAAGGCAGAAGTGGACTTTGAATCGAAGCCATCTGTCTAGAACCTGTGGGAAAGAGTTAATTTCAATGCCAGGATGGGAAAACCTCTGAAAGAAAAAAATCAAGTACACAATTCCCACTTCTAGTACTGGAAAGCATGACGGGCAGGAAGATGGAATTGGAGAGGCAAGGGGAAGACGTGGAACGATATAATCGTTAGTAGATGGTGGATATGAATTATTCAGTGGGTAAGAGTATATGGTATATGATATCCTATTGCCTTATTCTCCAAATAACTCACGGGATGAGCACAACAGCTGTCAGCTTTTAAACCAGAAAGGGCAGATGTTATAAAGAACACTTGGAGGTCAGATTCATCAGACTTGTGGTTCTCTTTAAGGTTTCTATGAAGTGATTGCATCTTAACAAAAACCAGAAATAGGATCTTAAAAAACTTTCCTGAGAGCACAGTGTTTGCCTTGTCTTTGTTCCCATAAATAAATCTTTACAACTTCCTTGTTTGATATCCTGTAATTCCTTTTCAACGTGCCCTGAGCAAACCAACTCTGAGCTGTTCCTTTCCCAGGAATTGGATGTGTGCGGGCAAGAGAGCTCTGGCTGTCTTGGGGTGGGGAGGGGCGAGAGGGGAGTGGGGGGAAGGGGGGGTGAGAGGGGTTGGGGGGGGGGTTGTTCTTGAGTAGGACCAAATTGCACTCATCAGATGTTCCAGGAGCTGTCTGTCCTGAGCTGGTTGGGTGGGATGGCTACTTTTTGGTGTGTCCCACCAACCTTTCTCGATGCTTTACTTTCCTTCAAGAAGTTTTCCAAGGTTTAACCCTTTCAGTACTCTAGGTTTCTTTTTACTATCTTTTAAATTAACAAGAGAGTTTTGAAAAAGAGATCCAAAAAGGGTGCTGGGTTTTCATTTTTATCCTCTATCCAAAATTCATGTCTGATCTAAGAATCATTTCCCTTCGAAAAGACATCTATGATAAGAGAGCATGTACAGGGAAAAGCACAACCAAATACAACTCTTGCTGACTCAAGAACCTTCTGATCCAGTACTGTCGGGGTTAATGTGGGGGCCGTGGATTTGCAGATGGAGATACTAAAGGATATGTTGGATCAGAGGGGGTTGAGGAAGCAAATTCCCTGATTGCGCAATTGGAAGAAACAGAGTTTATAAATTCAGGATGTTAATTTACTTAGCATAAAAAAAATAGCCTGTGGAAAGCATCAAGAATCTCAGAACGTTATTTCTGAAAATGACTCATTAGCAGAGGATGCCTTGCCTTTTGTTCCTTTTCCCTTGCCCAAATGTGCCTAACATTCAAAGGGGGGGGGGAAGATCTGTGTTTTCATTCTTATATTTTATTGGTTTAATATTGGTTTTATATTTGGTTTAATGCTGTTGGCTTAATGTTTTCCCCCCATTTTACTGAGGTGTCTTTGACATATAAACTTGTGTTAGTCTAAGGTATGTAACATAGTGATTTGATATACGTAGATATTGCAAAATGATCACAATGAGCACATTAACTACATCACCTCACATAGTTTTTTTTTCTTGTGATGACAACTTTTAAGATTTACTCTTACCAAGTTTCTTTTTTTTTTTTAAGATTTTATTTATTTATTTGACAGAGAGAGATCACAAGTAGGCAGAGAGGCAAGCAGAGAGAGTGAGAGGGAAGCAGGCTCCCTGCCGAGCAGAGAGCCCGATGCGGGACTCGATCCCAGGACCCTGAGACCATGACCTGAGCCGAAGGCAGTGGCCCAAACCACTGAGCCACCCAGGCGCCCCTCTTACCAAGTTTCAAATAGAAAATATGGCATTGTTAACTGTGGTCATCACACTCTATGTTACATCCTCAGACCTTATATCTGGAAGCTCAGTCTTTTGATCTCCTTTCCCACATTCTCCATCCCCACCCCTACCTCTCACCTCTGACAACCACTGATCTGTTTTCTGTATCAATAAGTTCAGTTTTTCATTTTTTTTAAGATTCCACATCTAAGTGAGATCATACAGTATTTGTCTTTCTCTGACTCATTTCACTTAGCATCAGGCCCTCAGCATCCGCCTATGTTGTTACAAATGGCAAGATTTTTTTTCTTTTTCATGGGTGAGTAATAATCTGTGTGTGTGTTTCACATTTTCATTATCCAGTCATCCTTTGACAGAAACTCAGGTTGTTTCTATGTCTTACCTATTATAAATAATGCTGTAGTGAACATGGGGGTGCAGTTATCTTTTTGAGATATTGATTTCATTTCCTTTGAATTATTGCTATTTTTCATTGTAGTAAAATACACATATAACATAAAATTGACCATCTGAGGGCTGCTTGGGGGCTCAGTTGGTTAAGCATCTGCCTTTGACTCAGGGTTCTGGGATCGAGCCCTGTGTGGGCCTCCCTGCTCAGCAGGGATCCTGCTTCTTACCCTTTTCCCTCCCACCCTCAGGCTTACTGTGTCTCGCTCTCTCTCTCTCAAATAAATAATATCTTTTTAATAAATTGGCCATCTTAACCATTTTTAAGTGTATAGTTCAGTGTTTTTTTTTTAAATTCCTTAAGTACTTAAAGACATACAAATATTTTAAAGGGCATAGAATGTATTTTATTTCACATATGCAATTTTCCTAAATCTATATGCCCATGTTAAGTATCCTAGGAATACAGAATTTATACCTAATAAGTGAGCAATTGATATTCCATGTTGTGGAATGTTAATACAGCCTTATTTTATTATAACATAAATCAAGCAGTGGATTTTCCCCTCTATTATGAGGTTTGATTCCAGAAATGTTTCCTTAGAAAATAAGTTTGACAGCTTAACAATAACCCACAACCCTCGTGATCTCAGGGTCCTGGGATCGAGGCCCGCATTGGGCTCCCTGCTTAGCGGGAGGCCTGCTCCCTCTCCCACTTCCCCTGCTTGTTTCCCTCTCTTGCTGTATCTCTCTCTGTCAAATAAATAAAATAAGTAAAATCGTTTAAAAAAAAAAAAGAAAAGAAGTTTGACCCAGGGTCCTGGGATCAAGCTGGGTGACTCAGTCAGTTAAGTGTCTGCCTTCAGCTCAGGTCATGATCCGTGATCCTGGTGTTAAGCCCTGCCTCAGGCTCCTTGCTCAGTGCGGAGCCTGCTTCTCCCTCTGCCTGCTGCTCTCCCTGCTTGTGCTTTCTTTTCTTTCTCTCTGTCAGATAAGTAAGTAAAATCTTACCAAAAAAAGAAAAGAAAAGAAAAGGAGTTTGAAAGTTTTTTTTTTTTTAATCTTCCTTTCCATGTGGACATTAAAGATTTGATATTTGTGAGCAGATGGAGTAGAACCTTGGTTCTAGGCAAGCCTGGGTGGCTCAGGTCAAAAGAAAATCTGGGAGGAACAGGGTGTGGATAGTGAGTTGGGTTCAGTAAGGGTCTGGGGCCCAAACCAGTGTCTCTTGGACAATACTTTAACTTGTCCTCTTGCAAAGCTCACATTTTCAAGTTCAGGCAGAGACTCCAATGTTCAGTCCAACATCACTGTTACACCAGAAGGTAGGTGCCCATTGCACATTTGGAAGGAGCCTAAAGTGAGCTCTTTGAATGGTCCATCCTGAGCATAGTTGTGAGCAATACCAGATTCTGAGCCTAGACGGGGTGTAGGGGTGCCTTCTGGTTGAAATGGCTGGTTAGAGGATAGGGGGAGCAGGGCCTTGACTTGAATCTGCCTTTGCATGGCAAGGGTAGTGTGTTTACTTAGATTTGTGTGTGCATGTGGGGTGCCTGGGGGAAGACAAAGAGATTTTTGAGGAGCAGGAAGCCTGAAAACTCTAAGCCACACTCAGCGTGTTCATGGAACCAGTGGTATACTTTCAAATGAAATTCATCGTATAATCTTCAGTGCAAAACTGCAAGGCAGAAATTATTATGCCCATTTTACAGGTACAGAAATTGAGATTATAAACTAAGGTCACAGAGCCCAGTGGCAGAGTGGAAATTTTTTATCCAGTTCTGCCAGACTCCAAAGACCACGATACTCAGTTCTCCCACCTCTGAGGCAGACATCGCTCTGTCCCTGTCCAGTGTGCCCACATTTGCTGTGGAACAAGTAAGAGCATTTACTTTAGGGTCTGGAAGGCATTTCTCTTGGAAGTCTTCTGCAGGCGACCACATTTTCCAAGGAGAGGTGGGTGCATCTGTGATGACTGTGGCGTTGTGTAGCCCAGCGTGGGTGGGGGCGTGGGTCTTGCTGCGTGCAGACTCATGCAGAGTAACAGCTGTTTGTGACTCTCTCTCCAGGAGTTAGCTGTCCCCGTGGTCCACGATGGCGGCGCCCTTTTGGCTTTTGTCTGCGGTGTGGTCTACACGCTCCTGCAGTCCATCATCTCTTACAAATCATGTCCCCAGTGGAACAGCCTGTCCACGTGCCACGTGCGGTTGGCCATCTCTGCCATTTCCTGTGCAGCCGTGGTCCCCAGTATCCTTTACATATTTGTCAGTGTCTTCACAGGCTTGACCCTTCTCCCGCTCCCCCAGAAGAGCATGAAAAAAAAAGCAGAGGTTCACAGGCGGGTGTCCACATGCTTCAGAAGTATACATTGTTAAGGAAATACCTCAACACTGTCTGGTTAGATCAAAACAATCTTTGGGGGGGAATGTGTGTGCAAGAAGGATGGAAACTTATCGCAACACTTTAGTCTGTTTACTTTCTTTCCAACAGGGAAAGTTTCATAAGCCATGTGGAAATATTTATTTTTCTTTGTAGTGCTTGGTCAAAGACTCCAAATATTGATATTGTACTTAAAGTAACCCCCCTATGAAGTCCCAAGAGCCGGTACCCTACCCTCATCTATACGCTGGCGATTCATTAGATAGTACAATTTACTCATCTGTGTTAAGAGGTTTTAAAAAGCTGTATCATTTATTTCTAAGTCATTTGAAATACATTTAGCTTCTCTTGTTATCACTGATTCCATCTTCTAATTCAACAATGTGAAAATAAAATATCAATTTTTTGGCTGGGGCATTTTTGTTTGAAGGAAATGAAAGCTTGATCTTTTTTCTTTCTAGAAGTATTTAACAGAAAGAAAAAAAAAAAGCTGTGTCTTCAAGATGTGGATAATTCCCCATCTTTCACAATACCATCTGCAGTCCTATCAGAGAAAAACTGCAGAGCCATCAAAAGATGGTGATTCCTGTCAGACCGTAGGAAAATAGCAACTATTTTATTAGCAGCAACTTTGTTAGTTTGGATTGGGTTGTGGTACGAAGTGGGCAAGCTTGAGTGAAAATGCACCATGTGCTTCTAAATAGTAAGTTTTGTGTTTCTCTTTTAAAACAGAAGCTATACAAAATGTGAAGTCTAAGAATGATTGTGGGTTGTTTTTTTTTTCGTCTTAGGGAAGGAAATTTTTAGTTAGAAAATTTCTAAGCGCAGAGGAAGCAAATCCTACTGTTGAGAAATTTAAACAAATATGCGCTCCTTACAAAGATAGTTCATTTGCAATTTCCTTCTTTATGGTTTGAAGACATTCATGTTTCTCTCCAAATATATCTACTTAAAACTTTAAGCTTGTGTTAGTTGCAAAATTTACAGTATCATTGTTTGAAGTGTTAAAGCCAGTATCTTGGTGTAGGAAACATTTTCTTGCTTCCAACTTGAGAGGCACATCTCTAGATGTTAAAATCAGAGAGAATTTTTAGCCAGAATAAGCATTTTAGGCCTCAGAGTTTCACATACAAATAGTTCCCATTTCTAGGAGGTTCTTAGGAGCCACACCAGGGATAGCATCCCCAAACAGAAATAGGTCATGTCCCTGTATTAAATTAACTGAAGGGGCCCCTTTGACTCAGGTCATGATGCCAGAATCCTGGGATAGAGACCCACATCAGGCTCCCTGCTCAGCAGGAGGCCTGCCTCTCCCTCTCCCACTCCTCCTCCTGTGTTCCCTCTCTTGCTGTTTTTCTGTCAAATAAATAAATAAATCGAAAAAAATTAAAAAAAAAAATTCAAATGAATTCATCCACATGGAAAGGTCTTTTGTCCTAAGCATTAGTGTGGTATTTATGTCTCTTTACAAAGATTTCAAAATATCTTTAAAATGCCTTTGTCTCTTCTTACTTCCATAGTTCTATGAAACATCATCACTTGACTCATGAAACTGAAGCACAGATGAGGCTAGGATCTTGCTTCTAAGCCTTCCCTGTGAGCCTCTCCATCTTGCATCTGGCTTCCAAAGCTTTCACAAGCCTTCACAAAATCACTATCAGCATAAAGCCAAGGTTGCTTTGCTTGAGACACGTAGTCTGAGTCTGCCTATTGAGTATTTTTTAAAAAGATTTTATTGATTTACTTATTTTAGAGAGAGAGAGAATCTAAAGCGGACCCCTCACTGTGCTTGGAGCCCCATGTGGGACTTGACCTCACGACCCTGAGCTCATGACCTGAGCTGAAACCGAGTCGGACGCTGAACTGACTGAGCCACCCAAGCGCCCCATGAGGCAGCCTATTTTTCTGACCTTATTCTAACATGTTCTCCCCTAGACTTGACCATTTCCTGGTCTCTGCCTTGGCCCATTCTCTTCTACCTGGCTGGATTATGCTCCTCCACCTTGCTTTCTAGAGCTGAGCTGTCCAGTACGGTAGCCACCAGCCACATGAGGCTACTGAACGCCTGAAATGTGGCTGGTCCACATGGAGATGGGCAGTTAAGTGTAAAAACCACACCAATTTCAAAGATGTAATAAAAAAAGGAGAATGTAGACTATTTCATTACTAATTCTTTATACTAGTACATGTTGAAATGATCATATTTTTGATATATTGGGTTAGATAAGATATATTCTCTTTCTTTCTTTCCATCTTTTTTTATTAATCCATAATGTATTATTTGCCCCAGGGGTACAGGTGTGTGAATCATCAGTCTTATACAATTCACAGCTCTCACCATAGCACATACCCTCCCCAGTGTCCATAACTCAGCCACCCTATCCCTATGCCCCCAACCCCCAGCAATGCTCATTTTTTTTCTTGAGATTAAGATTCTTTTAGGTAAGATATATTGTTAAAATTAATTTCATTTGGTTTTATTTATTTATTTTTAAGATTTTATTTATGTTTTTATTTAAAGATTTTATTTATTTATTTGACAGCCTGAGTGAGAGAGACAGAGAGCAAGCACAAGCAGGGGGAATGGGCAGGCAGGGGAGAAGCAGGTTTCCTGCTGAGCAAGGAGCCTGATGCTTGATTCCAGGACCCTGAGATCATGACCTGAGCTGAAGGCAGCCGTTTAACCAACTGAGCCACCCAGGTGCCTCAAGATTTTATTTTATTTTTTTTAAAGATTTTCTTTTTTTTTTTTTAGGGGCACCTGGGTGGTTCAGTGGGTTAAAGCCTCCGCCTTCAGCTCAGGCCATGATCTCAGGGTGCTGGGATCAAGCCCAACATCGGGCTCTCTGCTCGGTGGGGATCCTGCTTCCTCCTCTCTCTCTGCCCGTCTCTCTGCCTGCTTGTGATCTCTGTCTGTCAAAGAAATAATAAGTAAAAATCTAAAGAAAAAAAATTAAAAAAAATTTATTTATTTGACAGAGAGAGAGATCACAAGTAGGCAGAGACAGGCGGGGTGGGGGGGGGGCTCCCCGCCGAGCAGAGGGCCCGATACGGGGCTCTCTCCCAGGACCCTGAGATCATGACCTGAGCTGAAGGCAGAGGCTTTAACCCACTGAGCCACCCAGGCGCCCCAAGATTTTATTTTTAAGTAATCTCTACACCCAACGTGTGGCCTAACCTGGCAACTCTGAGATCAAGTCACACGTTCTACCAACTGTGCCAGCCAGGAACCCCTCATTTGGTTCTTTTTAGATTTTCTTTAGTGTAACTACTATAGTAGAATTTTTGTTGTTGTTGTTGTTTTTAGGATTTAGAACTTTATTGAATACACTCCAGGGAGAAGCAGGTCGGGCAGCAGAGGAGAAGCTGTCTGCCTATAGGAGAATGTTTTACATTACTCACATGGTTGGCATTAATTTCTGGGGGGACACTGCTCTAGAGAGCTCCTCAAACCTCAGCTTACAGTAGGCTCACCTCAGTGAAGCCTCCCTCAAAGCCCATTCCACTCTGAAGTCACGATTTTCCCTCTGAGTCGTCCTCATGCCCTCCCCACCAGCACAGTACCTGATGTGCAGAAGACAGGACTCAAGAACAAAGAATTAAGAGGATTTTAAACTATCAGAAACAGAAATATGGTAATGACACGACCAGAGAATCTTTTATTTTGAGAAACCGAGAAGTGTTAAGAATTGCAAAATATTGGGGGGTAGGGAGGGCAGGGAGAAGAGGTGCTGACTCCGAATTCAGAGGAAGTTCTAAACTTGGCATTGACTCAAAGCTTTGAATTCGTAACTGTTTGCAAAAGCATTTTATTAAAAAAAATTTTTTTTATTTTTTTATAAACATATAATGTATTTTTATCCCCACAGGGTACAGGTCTGTGAATCACCAGGTTTACACACTTCACAGCGCTCACCATAGCACATACCCTCCCCAGTGTCCATAACCACCCCCCCCCCCGCCTCCCTCCCCCTACAAAAGCATTTTAAAAGCACCTCATCTCTAGCTTTCTCTTTTGCCTTTATAAGCTCCATCAGAATGTCTGTGCAGACAGCATGAGGAGGCTTTAGCCTCAGTCCCTGGCACTGTTTGACTGGCCTCTCTGGGTACCCCCTAAGGTCAGAGGTAGGGTGTAGCTCTTTGATTTGTAAACTTGGTCTGGGAAGGAAGGACTCTGGCTTACACGCAATGACTTGATGGAATAAGTAGTCTGTTTTTTTTTTTTTTTTTGGAATAAGTCTGTTTTTTAAAGATAGTGGTTTGAATCTGTAGCTTGTTTTTGTAGAAGAACCTTGGTAGTTTGTGATGCTTTGGTACTTTGAAATGTTAATTTTACCTTAAAGCTGTTGCCTTGAAGATAGGATTCTTAGGGCAAGAGTATTTTTTTTTTCCAAAACTTTTGTTTAGGGAAAAGAGTATTTTAGGAGAAAAGTCCTCAAAAAGTACCCATCTGTCATTTTGTTTTTTGTTTTTGTTCTTTTTTAAGTTAAGATTTTATTTATTTATTCTAGAGAGAGAGAGACCCAGCAAGAAAGGGAACACAAACAGGGGGAGTGGGAGAGGGAGAAGCAGGCTTCCCAGGAAGCAGGGAGCCCAATATGGGGCTCGATCCCAGGAACCTGGGATCATGACCCTAGCCGAAGGCAGACACTTAACAGCTGAGCCACCTGGGCACACCCCCACCCCCCATCTGTCATTTGGACCAAATTTAACAAGCACAGTGGAGCAAAATGTAGCCACAGATGAAAATTTGTCTATACATAGCTGAAAAGGTATTGCTAAGGAATGACTGTATGTCCATATTATAATTTAAATGCTGTCAGAATCGAACTTAAGGTTTGAGATTATGAAAAGCCGATGTAACTGGTCTGATTGAAGAAATGTTGGTATTAACATTTTAACCTTGTGATGATGATTAGAATAGTCTTAAAAGACCTGGGTTTTTGTTTTTGCTTTTGTTGTTTTGGAGCTTCCTTAACAATTGCCCTTTTTTAGTGATTGCCTGTGCTTCACTAATTTCTATAACAAAGCTGGAGTGGAATCCAAAAGAAAAGGTAAAATTTAACTCATCTTCAATATTATTGTTGAACCTGGTTTCCTGGGGATTATTCTCAAAATTATTTTCAAAATTTTGAGTTCCTAATTGAATTCCTCATCAGAAGAAGTCAGACACTTAATGGAAGGGGGTTGATGTGAATTAAGGTGTATGGAGGTCCGAGGAAGCAGTGAGTGTTAAGCAGAAAGGATGAGACCCGCTGCAGCACAGAGGGCACTTTATTTCAGAATGAACCGGAGAATAAACATGGTCAGGTCTATCTTCGTGGTTAGGGCGTTTGTGCAAAGTTTTAAGAGGTAGACAGAGAGGATCGTACTTGACGTAGGTGACCAGGATAAGCTTTTGAAGGCTTTGAACAGGCAAGTATTGAAAGAATATTATCTGTCCCTCTGTTTCAAGTAAAACAATAAAACCTTTAAAGAGAGAGAGACAGACAGACAGACTCTGAAGAGACTGAAGATGGTGAGTGAGAGAATGATCCAGGCAGAAGTTTTTTAAAAATCGGAGTGGGGGACAAACCATGAGACTGTGGGCTCTGAGAAACAAACTGAGGGTTTTGGAGGGGACGGGGATGGGGGTTTGGGTGAGCCTGGTGGTGGGTATTAAGGAGGGCACGTATTGCACGAAGCACTGGGTGTGATGCATAAACAATGAATTTTGGAACACTGAAAAAAAAAGTCCTTTCTAAAAGCAAGACTTCAGAGCAGGGCGGCTTTGGGTGTACTTTACCAGTTCAGCCACTGGAGGGAGATCTTCTACCACGAATCAAACCAACCAGGGGCTGGAAAGGATTCCTTGAAGTATATGCCCCAGTCAATTAAAAATTGTTTTCATTTCATTTTCTACCTTAAAAATGTGAAAAGTACCTCATTTTCTGCTCACTCCATAAATCACCATGCCGCTCTCGTATTATTTTCTGTTCTCAGTATCAGTGAATGCACACAAAACCCTTTACATTAATTCACTAAATGGAACAACGACTTAGGTTCTGCCCCAGACTTCTGTGGCATGCTTGGGAGCTTGTGTGGCACATTCCCGTGCATTCACTTGGCTTGGTAGCGATGGTGAGAATTTTAATATCATTGTCTCATTTCACATAGCAAGGAGATCAGAGCTTTGCCTGCGTTTCCACAAGTGTAGCAGAAGTCTGCACCCCGAGTTCAGTGTGCTTTCATTAAATATGCTAGAAATCCTTCTCCCCCAATTCTGTTTCCATTTTTATAAGCCATCTTCACTGTCCGAGGGCGATAAAGGATGAGGTGGATCTCCTGGTAAGGTCACCGAAAGGAGGTAGGGGCCTCGGTTCTCTACCCGCAGCGTAGGCTAATGGGGTTCTCCCCAATGTGCGTTGGATGAAGGCTGGGATGGATATGGACGCGCAGGAGGAGAGCAAGGAGCGGTGTCTGTGAGAGTTTGATGCACCACAATGAAGTCTTCATGGACGAAAACTGGATCAGAGAAAGCACTCGTTAGCATGGAACCAACTTGCAGCCCAGCATATTTGCGTATTCATGCATGTAACCTATAGCAGAGCAAAAAGTGAAGTAGGAAAAAAATAGGTCACTGTTTGAAATCAGAGAACTGATGACATTCCACAGGCCTAATCTGGCAGGTGGGCTCAAGTCAGAATGCAGACATGCAGTTTGTACTCAGTTTCATTTTATTATAGTTAAGTATGTTCCACAGGTGGAACTCACAACTGGGGCTTGAACTCTCAACCCTGAGATCAAGACCTGAGCTGAGACCAAGAGTTGGACACTTAACCGACGGAACCACCCAGGCGACCTTTGGATGGTGTTTAAAAATGCTTTTGAAGTAATTTACCGCCTTTAAAAATCAGGAGAGTTCACACCACACACACACACACACACACACACACACACACACACACACCCCTACACATGCACAAGCACAGACTTTTTTTTAATGTCTCAAAGCAACACCAGGGTCATATTTTCCCATTTGGTAAAAATGAAACTGAACTGATGACTGGGTTTGCCCTTCTTCCTCTTTTTCTGCAACTCTCAGTCCATTTATTTTTATTAATTCTCTGACCTCCATAGGAGGAACCTTCAATTAAAGCCTTCCACTCTTGCTTTGCATTCTCTCATCTTTGCCCCCAATAAGACAGATACCATGTCGATGTCTCCTTAGCCTCTGCTCTGTGGCTGTAAGCAGAGCAGTGTTCTGATAAGACATTTTCTGTAGTAACAGAGATACACAACAGCCAGTGGAGACGGCCACTCTCTTCTGGGTACGAGCACTCATTTTAATAAGGCCCCCCAGAAGCTGACTTGATGTTGTTGTTGTTGTTTTGTTTTTTGTTTTGTTTTGTTTGACTTGATGTTTTTTAAGCATGCATTTCAACTTTGGGATTCCTAGCAGTGGGAGAGCAAGTCACGCCTTGAATAGAAAATTTTTTCTTCTCTTGAGTCCAAATTTGCCTCCCCATCTCAGCCATTTTGTGGCCCTTATTCTGCCTTTTTGAAGTGTATAGACTAAGTCTTAAAGCCAGAGTGTGAGAGCCTCAAGAACGTCTGGGATAATTGCGTTCATATTCTCACTGGGCAGGTACCCTGATATTCCTCCACCTGGCCTGGCTCACTGTGTTTTCTCAAGGGGCTGATTTATGCTCACCCAATGACTTTCCTCTCTGTTCGGACCAGCTTCTTGTTTCAGTACACCCATTCCAGGGAATACAGTCTATTTTGGCTAAATTCTGTTTATTGTTGCTTTTAGGATTATATATATCACGTAGTGAGTGCAATCTGCGAATGGACAGTGGCCTTTGGTTTCATTTTCTACTTCCTAACATTCATCCACGATTTCCAGGTAGGTGTTTATCCGTTCATATGTTATAACATATGACATATGACAGTTAGGGTTAGAAGCATGCCATAGAACATCAGTTTATTCCCTAAGAAAAGCATCTCTAACTGCTCTCCCAAACAATGAAATTTTCCACCCCCTGGATAGATACTCATAGTCATATATCCTGGTTATTAGCTTTCTGATGTGGCCTCGTTTACTAGTTCCAAATAATAGGAAATACGTCCTTTGAAGAAACAAAGTTTATTGTTGAAAACAAAGTTTGTTGTTGGAAAATGTTCCCAAGGCAGAGAGGATGTGGGACCTTATCAGGTTTGACAACAAAGAAAATCGTATGTTTTGAAACAAATGAATTCTTAGCAAAAAGTATATAGAAAACCAAGAGAATTCATTCAGACCCAATTCAAACTCTGCCGAAACCATAGTGAGGGCACATCTGAAGGGTGTGGGGACTGTTGCTGGCACCGGTTTACCACCTTCTTCTCCTTTTTTAAAAAATTGTGTTATGTTAGTCGCCATATAGTACATCATTAGTTTTTGATGTGGTATTCCAAGATTCATTGTTTGCATATAAAACCTTCTTTGAAATCCTTTTCTTCTGTTTTTAATAGAGTGTCACCCTAAGAATATCCACAGAAATCAATGATGATGTTTGAAGAAAGAAGAATGATCCCTCACTCAGTGAGAGTCGCAGACAGTTTCTGGAAGTGGTAGGGAGGACAGACAGGGTTTCCATGTTGCCCTGAGTGGAAAGTATCTGCGGCACATCCACGACTTGAATTTCTTTAAGAATTCCCAATAGTTGTACTATTTCCAAAGGTATGTTTTCCTAGAGAATGTAGAGCATTTATGACATTGTAGCAATGTTTTTATAATTTTCCAAGTAGACACTTTTTTTACATGAACAAATTCATTACGGAAAAGAGAAGGTGTTACAGAAAATGGAGAGCTCTTATTTTTGCACAGATTCTGTTTTGTGTTTTCTTTGTGTGTAAGTGATTTGTGGGAATGCACTAAATGAGGAATTCACTAACAAGTAAAATCAGGGCATATTCATTCTTAAATTTTATTTTTAGAGAATGAACGGTCTAATTTTATATCATGACGGCATTTATAAAGTTTGATTGATAATGATCATAAAGATTTAGTTAACAAATGAACACTAACAAGGATACTCTGATTTTTAAGTGAACTAAGTGAAGTGCTTCTATCCAACGGCCTTACTCTCTCTATGCACATTAACTCTAAGTGAACACAGAAGACCTCGGTTTTTAAATTCCTTCCCCCATGGGCCTCCTGCTCACAGTGCTACAGCCTCTACCCTTGCTGCTCACCCAACTGGCATTCTCGAGTGGGCCCAGTTCCAGGTGGGATGAATTCATCAAGACAGATTAGAAAAGCCTTAGAACAACAATAAAATGGAGGCGAGCCCCTGACAAGGAAAACCTCCCTGGATTCCGGATTGTTGTCTTTGCTGGATAAGCCAAGGAGGGAAAGTATCTCAGGGACCATTTATGGAAGGTAGGATTATGGGAAGGAGAACTTTGGTTAATACTAAACCTCCACAAAAGCCAATCTGTGAAAAGCATAAAAAAGACCATTTGTAAAACCACCCTTTATTGTTACCGGCATAAAATGCTATAACTGCAGTCTGACTCAGGAGCTGAAACTCACGTCTCGAGTTCATTTCTTGCCACTAAGCCCGTGGAAGAGAGCACAGGTCTGAGACAGAGGAGAAAGAGAGGGTGCAGGGTGCAGGCTATTTGCTCCTTCTTTCAGTGTGGGTGGCTGGATGTTTGGGCACTGTACAAGATGGGAGTCAGTCCTTTGTTAAGCAAGACCTACAGACTCCACCTTCTCACCCAAAGCACACATGACAAAGGAAAAGCTAATGGTTCCAGAGCAAGAAGTGGGCCTTGACATGTTAAGGTTTAGATTGGAAAGCCGAAGCGAAGGCCTTCCTTCGAAGACCCTTCAGATCACAAATCTGCATCCGGCCAAGTAGGTCCAGACCTTGAGGATGAATGCCAAGGGCAGAGCAGCCCACCTAGACAGGCTGGGAGGGACTCTGAGAGTGGTGAGCACATCGTGGCTCCTCAGTAACGGTCTCGAGTGAATGAAGCAGTCAGCCAGCTCTGCAACGACCAGCTGTGTCCCCTGTGGGTTCAGCGGTGAGAACCCCATAACCATGTCTGAGTTTGTTGCAACTTGTAATGCTGTGGCTCCCCACGGTAACACTGGAAATGAAGGACTGATGGAAACGATGTCAGGCGTTCCTTATTCTCAAGATGGGGGAGAAGTGTTACTTAGGTGTGCTAAGGAACCTGAAGGAGAATGGATCCACGCTTGGGACTCATGTCGAACAGACGTCCCCTACCTGTGCTTCTCATGATGCATTGTCATTCTTCATTTCCTTATCTCTCTGTGAGATAGATTTGGAGCTCCTTGAGGGCAGAGTACGGGCCTTAATCTTTAACTTTGTCACTCCAGCGTTTACCAGGGCACTTCCTGGTCCATCCCTACTCGGTGCTTAATCAATATCATTGAATGAATGAACGAATCAGTGAACAAAGGAAGGCATGACTAGGGATATTTGTAGTGCTGTAAAGTGAGATTTACACTGGTACACTGTTTACTAGTTAAGTGATAAATGAAGAGTCTGTATCACCCTGTAATGCTGACTTGCTTTGTGTACTGTGAACATTTCAGTTGTTTGGGCTTCACCACTCTGTGACAACTCTCCTCGACCTGGACAGTGACCACCGAAATTCTTAGATGGGCTAGACAAAATGGTACACCTGGCTTGGCAAACTGAGAGCACCAAAAATCACTGCAGACAATCACATTCTGCTGATTCCATGAAATCTCTAAAGCTGGTCTTATCCACATTTCGGTATTATTTCTAATTTCCATGAGCTTGCATTTCCTTGGACCTCATAGCTGACAGAGTAAAATAAAATGAAGTATTTCTTTATTTTAGTAATTTGTGTCTCAGTTCAATTACAACATGTCAACTAGGTACTACTATGAAGTCTATATATCCGGGAAACAATTCTAGCTCCACTTGGACCCCATCAAGATAGAGCGCAAATCTTATGTTTTCTTCATTCTTGTAGTTTTGCATGTAGGTGCAGTGGCTCATGTTTGTGTAGAGACTCAAACATTGGGGTCAGAAGTTTGCATCAGTCTAGACTCTTAGAGGTGAAGGCACCAGAAATCCAACATAAAGTGTCAAAGGAGAAAGGGGCATCTGTTGACTCAAGTCCAGGGGTGGAGCTGGCTTCAGGGATGACTGGATCCAAAAGTGGTACCAGAACTTCACTTACTCTCTCCTTCTCCTAGCTCTACTTTCTCTCCCTGTTGGCATCATTCACAGGCAGGTTTCCCCTAGATGGGTGAGAGATGGCTTCTAGAAGCCCGAGGGCGACAACCTGTCCAGTGGAAAGAGGGGACCTCTGCAGAGTTGGCACAAAAGCCCGTGAGTTGAAGCTCATTGTCTCAGATTGGCTGGCTTGGGTCACATGCCCATGCTCAGGGAGGTCTGATGCTCTTAGTCAGCCCTGTGTCACGTGTCCCCCTCTGGACCAGGGAGGGGCCAATGGTGTCTGAAATGCTGGGCTGGTGGTGGGTGAAGTTGTTTTTCAGAAGAAAAGAATGGGAAATGGATCTGGGACGGATACAGGACAGTAGATAACCAACCCCCCCACCGCTTGCCCACCCTCCAGGGTAGGCAAGTTAACTTGCTTCAGGGTAAATCAAATGATAGTTGCTGACAACCTTTTTAGGTTAAAAGAAGTAAATGTAAACCATTTAGGTAATAAACATGCCTCAATTACCTTTGAAGTTAGGCTTTTCCCAGCTTGTGTTTTTGTTTAACCCCCCTGCGGTTGGTCGGGCAGTTATCCATTACATGTTTCAGACGAGGAAACAGAGAGAGCAGCTCAGGGACGTGCCAGAGGTTCTGCTGCCGCCTGGCAACGGAGTCCGGGCGGGGACTCGTTATTTTCCCGATTGCGAATCAAGTGGGTTTTTCCTTCCTTCCTTCCTCCCTCCCTTCCTCCCTTTCGTCCTTCCTTCCCTTTTCGTTTTTCTTTTCTTTTTTCCTTTCTTTTCTCTCTCTTTCCTGCTCCTTTTTCTTTTTCTTTTCTTTCTTCATAACAGAGGATTCCACAGAAATTGCATTTCACAAACCAAATCAAGCACATCAGTGTTGTGCTGTGTTTGGGTTTCCTAACATCCCTTGCATGTGGCATCGTCCCATGTTCCCATTTTTTTACTCAGTTGGAGACACACTGGTCTGGTGTTCGGGCCCTGGAATGAGGAAGGAGGAGTGGGAGGGAGATAAGTGGTATCCCATTCTCTCCCACTCCCTGATTCTGGCAGGCCAGTAAGCCCAGCCGTCTCCCCACACACATATTCTTGGTCTGGCTCTGAATGCCTGGCATTCTCAAGGCCAGAATGTCATGCGTTTGCGTCCTGTCTGTTGCATAAGAGAGCAACCGCAGCCTTAAGCCCTGGAGGAGAAGCTTCTTGACTCTCCTTGGTCACCCCCAGGAGACTCATCTTCTAAAATGAAGGGCAGCAGGATGCCAGACTCATATTGGGAGTGGCTGCAACTTCCAAAACCAATGCTCAGAAAATGCTAAACGAGGTACCAACAATCTGTTTTGTGGTTTGAGCAGGGGTGCCATAAGATGCCTAGTAAGCCCCAGCTTCGGCAGTCCCTCAGCAAAGAGCAGTGCTCTGTGCCCCACTGTTCCCAAAGCCGACTCCACGTCTGGACTCCTCAGTTACGTGAGTTGACAGCGTGTCTTTTTAACTTCCATAAACTTGATGAGGCTTTCTGATGCATATCCATCAGAGCCCTGACTGATAGGATCACCCAAGAGTTCCTCTGATAGACAAATACAGCAACTGCTGTAATCTGCCTCACCACACTGGGATGGAAAGGTAATTTCTAGATAAGTAGGGATTCAGCTGCTCCAGCTCACAGCCCTTACTTTTGGAATCATTTGTTCTTATTTTAAAAATTTTGAATCAATAATAGTATTCATGGTATTCAAAAATCAAAACAGTATAAAAAGGAACTCTGTGAAAAGTCTTCGTATTTTTCCTTTATCCACATTTACTCAATACACGTCTCTTTTTGCAGATGCCCACTTTTTATAAAAATACAAGCAGAAACACATTTAAAAATCTTTCCCTTTTAACTTCTACCCCCAAATGTCACATACCGTACTGACATCTTTGAACCTTCTTTTGACTAAGCAACATGTCTCAGAGATGCTTCCTTATCAATATATAGAGAGCTTCCTCATTTTTTTGTTTGTTCTGTTACATCTGTATAGTATTCCATTGTGCACTGTGTCATTGTTTATTTATCTGAAGAACAATTGTGTGGTTTCCAAACTGCTACAATTGCACATGAATGACCTTGTATATACATTTCACACACGTGCAAGGACATCGGTGGGAGAAATTCCTATAAGCAGGAATTGGCTGGGATGGACAGGAACTGAAATTTGACAAATACTGTCATTTTGCCTTCAGAACCTTGCTGGCAGAACCTCTCCCTGCTGCTGCTCCTGCTTGTGCTTTCTCTCTCTCTCTCTCTCCCTCTCTCTGACAAATAAAATCTTTAAAAAAATCTTTAAAAAATAAATTCACCTTTTCTTGGTGAGTCATTCATTCATCAGTAGTCACAGATGTGCATTCTCGGTAGACGGTGTGGGACAGCGGCAGGCTGACTGTGTCACTGTTCTACAAACGTTCTCCTTCTTTGTCCCCCACCTTTTAAAAAAGATTTTATTTATTTGAGAGAAAGAGAGAGTGACAGAGAAAGATCACAAGTAGGGGGAAACGTAGAAGTAGAAGCAGACTCCCCACTGACAAGGGAGCCCGAGGCAGGACTCGATCCCAGGATATGGGATGGAGGATCATGACCTGAGCTGAAGGTAGACGCTCAAACTGCTGAGCCACCCAGATGCCCCCCCCCTTTTTATCTAAGCACTGAGGGCAGGGGGTGCAAGGCTCTTTGCTCCCCTCTCTGTGTACGGCAGAACTCCACTGTCTTATCTCTCCTCCCTTCTGGCTCCTTCTCTTCTCCTCTTAATGGTCAAAAGTGTCTCCATCTCACTTGGGTTTTTCATTGTGATTTTGCGCATTTGTCACTGTCTTTTCTAATCTTGTTCCTTTCCTAGCCACTTTCTCTTTTTGGTGTCTCTTAGAAGGGCTACTACTTCACTTACACTTTCTTCTGGGAACATTTTGCTTTTATAGACTTCAATCCTCAATCTCAATATCCTCTTGCCCCTTTCCGGCCAACTGACCTATGACAGAACACCAGGGGGAATTCACAGATTCTTTGGCCCTCCCTGACCTTGTAGCTTGTTGGTCACTATGGAATGACCCAGTGAGTGGGGGATACCAGCAATGCAGGAGCCACGGCCGGGGGTGAGGGGAACTCCTGCTTTGAGAAACTTAAAAAACTTATTTAGAAATAAAATGTTTTAATTTTGCTTAAATGTACCTTTCATGGCATTTTAAAGACTTTTATTTATTTATTTGACAGAGAGAGAGATCACAAGTAGGCAGAGGGATGGGCAGAGAGAGAGGAGAAGCAGGCTCCCTGCCAAGCAGAGAGCCCGATGCGGGACTGGATCCCAGGACCCTGAGATCATGACCTGAGCTGAAGGCAGAGGCTTTAATCCACGGAGCCCAAGCGTCCCCTTTTATGGCATTTAAAAAATTTATAAACTTTGCCTTCTAGAGCAGTTTAGTATTGAGCTCCCCTCGACAAGCAGTGTTCCCCACTCCCTGCCCCCCACCCAGAGTGGGGTTTTTGTTGCAATTAATGGGGGCCCATACTAACACATCATTACCACCTGTAGTCCATGGATTATATTAGGGTTCACTCTTGGGGGTATGGTATGTATTAGATGAATTTGAACAAATGTATAATGGCACATGGTTTCACTGTCCTAAAGGTCCATTTGTCATTTTGAAAGAGAAAAATCTTACTTGGAATTACCTACAGAGAGGCAGCATAATTGTTTTCAGTACCAGGCACTAGGATTCTTGCTTAACCACCAAGGGCATTTCTCTATCTGCTTGCATTATGACTCAGATTCTGTTAACAGTGGTTGAGCATTTAACCATATAGAAGACACCGAGAGAAGAGAATTTCACCGCAGTGAGCCCCAGTTTACCACTGAGGAAATCATCACAGTCAGGTTGTCACCAGGTAGCAAGTGGATGGTATTAGGACCCACCCCAGGGCTGTATCTCCCGCAGTCAAACTTTTCCATCAGGACGATGTGATTGTCAACCATTATCATGTGATTATGAATGAATGTGTCAGCTTTTCCAGTCATATAATACAATGCCCTAAGGAGTCAAGTCCCTAAACTGGCCGGTTTAGAAGAATGTGTGAAAATGCCTGTATTGCTTTGAAAGGGCAGATCCTAGTTGAACTCTGCCTTTAAGACTTGGGAAGGAGGGGGCAGGTCATGGGAATCAGAAGTAGAAACATAATAGAGGGGGACTTGTATGCCACCCCAATTTTTCACGGGAGTGTGAAATGGACTCCTCTTCTTCTTCTTTTTTTTTTAAATTATGTTCAGTTAGCCACTGTACAATAATAATTAGTCCCTGATGCAGTGAACTCTTCTGCATGCATTCGCAATCCCTGAGGAAGAGCACAGATATGGCCAAGGACTCCTTTGGAGAGTAGAGCTTAAGCGGGGGGCTTTCAGTGTGATTAAGGTTCTGGTGGCTGTGAGGTGTGTGTTCTTTGGATTTTCAACTCTTATCTTTTGCTTCTGGTTAGTGCAATAATGCAGACTTAGGGTTGTCCTCTATTTGAGAATACCTGCTTTCTACTCCCCAAGGGGGAAGTCAGGATGGGGTCCAGAGGCTGCCCCCAGGCTGGGAAAACACTAGAGGGAATTCATTGGGTTTGGTGTCATATTCCAGCACGGGATAGAGTTCCCTGAGTCTCTAACCCTAGCAGGAAGCAGTAACGGTCTCAGGACTTGGGGTCCTGGGTTCCATGTCTCTTGCCCATCAGGCTGACATTAGCACCTCTGATAGGAATGCCTGGAAGACAAATTTTACCTCCTTGAACAATCCTTTTGCTCAGGGTCAGCCCAGAGTAGCAAGTTCCAGGTGCCACCCAAGATATCTGATTTAAGGCGAAGAGTGATGTATTTAGAAAGGGTCAGCGATTTGACAGCTGCTAACATAACTTTTAACACAGGTATTAAAATGAATACTGAGCTTAGTTCAGTCTGTCATTTCCTCTTAATACTTGAAAAGCCACAGTTTTGTTTGAAAGTTCCCTCAAAAGGCTCTAGTGAGTGAATTTATTCTTCCACTTGACTGCACTCAGAACCCTCAAGTAAGAGCCACCTTGAAATAGAAACTAGGAACATTCCAGACTTCTCTGGCCAAGAGAAGCAGCAAAGGTATGTTCTAAGGTTTATTAAATAATTAACTGGTTGTTGACATGTTGGGGGTGAGGGAAGAAAAAAGCTGAGGTGTTGGCAAGTGTGAATAGAGGTTAGTAAGGATGTTGGGTCATGTGGCATATAAATGAGGTAGAACGTTTTCATGTTCACTGACCTTTGGCTCAGGCCAAACCAGGGAATGTGTTCTTCTCACTCAGTTAGGTCTTTGTGTGGTATATCATTGTTTTGACTGTCTAAATGACCATGGTCAGATGTGATCCAGCAAATTCTAAAGCTCCATCGGCTATTGGGAGCAGACACAGCTATGACTTGAAGGGAAGAAAATGGGGAGAAACAAAACCCAGAATTAATTGACCATTTTGACTTCCCATCTGTAGTAGGTTTGATTGGAAGATTGGGGCAGGTTTCCTATTAAATTGTTCTGAGACTAACAATTCAGAGCTTCAGAAAGGAAGGATGTTCTCAATTTGGTGATACCTTTGATCAGTATCCCCCAAATTTCAGCCATTTGTGTGTCTTCTTTGTAATTTTTGTCCTGCTATTATTGAAACTTACTTAACACTTTTCATTGAATCACTATATGACTTAACTATTTTTATTTTAAGGAGAAAGTTCTCCCACTGCTTCTCCTCCTGGACTTCTCAGTGTGATAAATGGTGATAACATCCACTCAGTCACTAAGGGCAGAAATTTGCGAACAATAACCTGGGCTGCTCACTCTGCTCCTTACCCCACTTCATGTTCTATTAACTTTATCTCCTATGTACAGGGTGAACAGACAGTTCACCCAAACCAGGGTACTTTGGGAGACAACAGGGATACTATTAGTAATTTTACTTAGAATAAATTGGATCTGTCTGAAGCAAATGGGAATGTGTGATCAACCCATTTCTCGGGTCTTGAATCATCTTCCTTCTCTCCATTTCTACCATTACTACTTTAGTGTAGGCCTTCATAATCATTTGCTTGGACTAATGCAGTAGCTCACTATTTCCTTGATTTCAGTCTTGATCATTTAAAACACATTGCACATATACATTTGATATATCACCCTCTTAAAATCCTTCAGTGGTTCCCCAACTTCAGGATAAATTTCAAATTCCTTAGATGGTCTATAAGGCTCTTTATAGATCTGGTTCCTTTTTATTTTTCCAGCCTGTGAACTCATTTATTTATTCATTGGTCAGCATTTATTGAGAGTTACACTGAGTTGGCGTAGAGCTAGCCCCTGGAATATATCAATAAATAAGATGGGTTTCTGTTCTCAAGGTATTTACAGTGGAATGGTGAAACAACTAAGGGAATATTACAGTAAAACATGCTATGATGAAGTACTGCACTCTCTGATCTTATTATTCTAAGTGCAGTTTGGGGACCAGTAGCATGAGCATCACCCAGAAGCTTGACAGAAATGCAGAACCTTAGGGCCCTGTCCCAAACCCACTAAATCCAAATCTGCATTTTAACAGAATGCCTAAGTGATTGGAATGCACTCCAGTTTGCAAAGCCTGGTCTGTGGGACCCGTGGAAATACCTGGGTCAGATTCCCAGGGACAGTCATGCCTGGAGTGGGACTTGGAGCAGGAGACACTTTGCTAAATGAAGGCAAGGTGGGAGAAGCACACAGCAGAGAGATTCTCCTGTGCTGTGACACAGAGAGACAAGAGGGAATATGCTGTTGGTTGGGAATTACAAGTTGTTCAGAATTTGGGGAACATAGGTTGCAGGTGGGAGCCTCAGCTAACTCAGAGATACCCTTATTCAAGAGAAAAAAAAAAACCAATCAATTTTAGCACCTCCATTTCTTCTTTGAGCCCATCTAGAAACATAGTGATTTAGAAGAAACGATTTGAGTCACAGAGACAATAGAATAGAGGTTAGCAGGGAGCTGAAGAGAGAGGAGAATGGGGAGTTACTGGTTTTTTTTTTCTTTTTTAAAGATCTTTTTTATTTATTTGACAGAGATCACAAGCAGGCAAGAGAGGCCGCAGAGAGAGAGAGAGAGAAGCAGGCTCCCTGCTGAGCAGAGAGCCCAATGTGGGGCTCGATCCCAGGACTCTGGGACCATGACCTGAGCGGAAGGCAGAGACTTTAACCCACTGAGCCACCCAGGTGCCCCTGGGGAGTTACTGTTTAATGGGTACAGAGTTTCTTTCTTTCCTTCCTCCTTTTTTCCTCTTTTTTAAGATTTTGTTTATTTATTTGACAGAGAGGGAGAGATCACAAGTAGGCAGAGAGCCAGGCAGTGAGAGGGGGAAGCAGGCTCCCTGCTGAGCAGAGAGCCCGATGCGGGGCTCAATCCCAGAACCCTGAGATCATGTCCTGAGCTGAAGGCACAGTCTTAACTTGCTGAGTCACCCGGGCACCCCAGGTACAGAGTTTCTGTTTGAAATGATGAAAAAGTTCTGGAAATGGATAGTAGTGATAAGTGGTACAACATTGTGACTATACTTAATGCCATTGAATTGTACACTTACAAATGGTGAAAGTGGCAATTTTTTAAAAATTTTTAAAGATTTTTATTTATTTATTTGACAGAGAGATCACAAGTAGGCAGAGAGGCTGGCAGAGAGAGACGGAAGCAGGCTCCCCACCAAGCAGAGAGCCCAAAGCGTGCCTCGCATGACATGAGCCGAAGACAGAGGCCTAACCCAATGAGCCACCCAGGCACCCCAGAAAGTGGCAGTTTTTTTTTATACTTTTTTTTTTTAGGATTTTATTTATTTATTTAACAGACAGAGATCACAAGTAGGCAGAGAAGCAGGCAGAGAGAGGAGGAAGCAGGCTTCCCGCTGAGCAGACAGCCCGATGCGGGGCTTGATCCCAGGACCCTGGGATCATGGCCTGAGCCGAAGGCAGAGGCTTTAACCCACTGAGCCACCCAGGTGCCCCGAAAGTGGCAATTTTTATGTCATGTATGTTTTATCACAATTTTTAAAAAGTGAGTACTTTGAGTCAAAGAAGACTTAATTTTCAAGTTCCAGCTTTGCCATATTTTTGCTGTGACATTCCAGGCAAATCAGGTAACTTCTTGGGAACTCAAAGTCTTCATTTATAAGATAGGACTAATGATACTGCCTCATGGACTTGTCATGAGGATTCATTCATTAGGCAATGCCTGTAAAGCACTGGGAGCTTGTTGGATTATCTTTATGCCCATTCGACCTTGAAAAGCATATTCTTAGTACAATGCTAGGGATAGCCAGAACTCTGCACTGCAGATAGAATTACTCCTTTCCTCTCTCTCTGATGGTGGCAGTGGTTTCCAATTCTGGCAGCACATCAGAATTGCCTGGAGAGTGTTATCAAACCCCATTGTCTGGAAATGAGGCAGAAGCATCATTATTCCAGGTGGTTCCAATGTGCAGCCAAGGCTGAGAAACTGAATTAGCAGTGGGTCACAAACTCGAGTGTATATCAGGATCACCTAGAGCGTTTGTTAAAATAATTCTGGGGCTCCACCCCCAGAGTTTCAAGTTTAGTAGATACTGACCAGCCCTTCACTTATACCATGATGTGTCTACTGACTCTTTCCTTTTGTTTGCAGCTGTTGCATCCACCACTACCTAACCTCTTCCAGGTCCATTACTCTACTGACATTTTTCTTGAAAACATTTGCCAATAACCTTTTTCATGCCAGTGGTCTCGATATTCACCAACCCATTCAGGCTTTAGAAAAATTCACCATGTCTCAAAATTCTCCTTTGAATTCCGAGCCATACTCTTTGTGTTTTCTTCTTTCCGTCTCCTTCCCCAACTTAGAAGTAGGGATTCCCATGTGAGACTCCCATCACCATAAGCTTGGGTCCCTATACTTAATCCCTTAGAAAGGACAGTCTTTGAAATGAGACAGATATGGGCTCATAACTTGTACTTGGGCAATTCACTTGAAATCTGAACCTCATTTTTCTTTCTGGTGAGTCATGGGTAATGATAATAGTGCCTCTGTAATAATACATCCCTGGCACATAACAGCCAACTCTTAGTCATTATAGTGTTTCACCTTTAAAAATTAAATAAATTTTAAATTAAAATATTGAAGAGAACTCCAGGAGCTGTGGGACTAACCCATGAGATACAGAGGGCACAACCAGGGATTTACCAAATCAGGATTTCCCAAAAAGGTAAGGTAAATCAGGATTTATCAAGGACTTTCCAGGGATCCTGAGAAGACAGGGAGGTAACAGATGGGATTTGACAAAAAGAATGACCAAGAGATTCCCTATGACAACATTAAAATGTGAGACTATGGTCTTGTCTGTGCACAGGAAGGGTATTATTAATGGTACTAGGATAGGCTATGAAATGGTCCCAGAGGAAACCCACAAGGGAATTTCAACTCCATCAATGTGGAATTCAGTCCCTTTGGCAAGAAACAAGATGATAAAGAACCTGTTACAATTTGCACCATTTATTATAATTGTGCGCAAAACATGACCGGGGGGGTGTTACACAGAGCTCTGGTTACAAGATGAGGTCTCAGTGCTGTTTCCCGTCGATGATGTTATTCAGCAGGATAGCTCACATGTTGAAATCTGAAACGCCTTGGGTGAAGAATCCCTCTGCAGGCTGTACCAGATGTTGCTTGTGTAGCTCCCCAAGCACAGAGAGATGAGTTAATCCTTGAATTATTCTGAACTTGCATCAAACTCAGAGGCTTTGATCCAATGAGCCATGGCAATAAAAAACAAGGCTATCAGAAGAGCCGTGGGTGGTAGTCCTGTCTCAGAGAGGAACAGGGCCACTGGCTGACGGCTGCATTCCAGAAGGCCTCCAGATGCAGAGAACCATGAGCAGAAGGCCTCACTTAGTGTGATGTTGTGAAAATCCTGCACTTGAAACACATGTGGTCATAAACAAAAACTTCCTCACCCTTTACAGACCCTGCCGAAGTATCACCCTCTCTAAGCTGTTTCCTTGAATGTTCCAGGCCTCACCGACCTCACTTACCTTCTTTTAGCCTCATCATCCATAGAACACAGCTTGACATTTGGTTATTCTCCAAATACACAGTCTTCTGTCCCTGGTTATTTAGCAAGTTCCTAGAGGTCCTAAACCAAGTATATTTTATGTGTCTCTGTATCTCTGAATGCCAAGCACTCTTAAGAGGCATCATGGTCATCTTTTCATCCCTCAAGTCTAGCATAGTATCGAGCATGTATCAGACACTCAGAAAATGAGTGGACAGGTGCTTATTAAATGAATGGAATTGATTAATACCAAAGTGGAGTTGGCATGAAAAAATAAAGAGAGGTGTCACAGGCATTTCTTGTTTTGTTTGACCAGCATTTCACCCCCTCCCTTCTTCCAGAAGCTTCCTCTCCCTTATCCCCATCTTTGCGGTTCCCCCAGGATCTGCCATTTGTTTCATGACTCTCTGGAGTTTACCTGACTGCAACGGTTTCAATGATTCCTTCCCTGAGATTTTTCAACTTGGAACTGGAAAGAATGTTAAGATAGGTGGGGTTTTTTTACCCCTAGTGACCAAAGTTATTAAATGTACAGTTAGGGAGCTATTGGCTCCCATGTTTTTCATCACTTGAAAGCTGATCACTAGCTAGAACTAAGAATGAAACTAATGAAGAGAGTGAATGGAAGCACAGAGACAAGAGGAATAAAAAAGAACCCTGATGGTTTTGAGCTGCTGCTTTCAGTTGTTCCCATGCCCCAGACACATTCCTGTCTTTGGGTTTCACAGACATCACATTATCCCTCATAACAACCCTCTCCTTTGCTTAAATGAGTTTGAGTTAGGTCTCTCTGTCATTTGTAACCACATAAGCCCTAACTAATACAGAAGTCCCTGCTTAGGGTAGACACACTCCATAAAAAAGAATGGATGAAAAAAATCTCACTATGCCAAATTATGAGGTTTTACAAACAGGAACTTTTCAAAGCTTCCCATTCTTATTTGTGGTTTTGATAGATAGCTCTTTGATCCCTGCCCTCCTGCCACTGCCCCCAGGGGTAGCATAGTTCTGAGTATAGAGAGGGCACCTGGTATACTTGGCAGGTACAGTTTCTGGTAAGTTGATACTTCATTTTTCATTTTCAATGACTTTTTAATCTGTGTGTCTATTGGTTGAGAATCTCAGATGCTTGGGGCTGCAATGCCAGCTGTGTGTGATGGAAGACATTTGTAAAACTTTGTAAAGTGCACATAGAGTGATGGGTTTTGAACAGCCACCATGAACTGAACACAAAAGGATGTCCTCATGAGCAAAGGGAAGGAGTCTTTGAATAGCTCCATGAGACAAGATGGTATGAGAGACTTACTGGTGTCCATATTTTCTGAACTTCAAATTTAGGCACATGTCCCAGTGCGTCTGAGGGAGATTTATGGGAACAATGGGACTGCTTATTTGATGTTGGGTCACTGGCTCAGTATCTCTGGTTACCATATTTGTAGAGTTAATCTGTAGCATCAGAACTTCTTTAGAAAGGCTGTTCTACTTACTGTCACCCGAATGGCTATGTGTGTTTTATCCTTAGCACATTTTCTCAGAAAACTTCAGGCGCCAGATACCTCTTCCTGCCTTACTTCATCTCCTTCCATTCATATCAAACCTGTCCCCCAAGTCCAGCTATCCTATCTCCTCCAGAAGTGACTGTTCTATCTAACCTGCCACCCGTGACATTTCATCATTCATTTTAAGAATGGCAAGGATAGCCTCCTATCCAAATTCCCTTTCCCATGAAGAATATCACTAATAGATATTGGTGCTCCTTCCCTTCAAGGCTGGCAAGAACGTCAGAATTCTTCTCAACACAGAATCTGAGGCAGCTAATAGGGGCCCTGGGGTTGGCAATAAAGGCCCTGGGGTTGTCAAGTGGCATGAAACCTAGTTGCTATCTCTGATCCATTCCCTTATATTGTCATTTGGAGCTTTTGGATATGCTGTTTCCTTTCTTCAACTGAGCTCTTAAGTTGGGGACAGGGATAACAACAGCCATATCAATAATCATAACAGTAATAATAATAGCAGCAAATATTCCTTGAATACTTACATGTGCTGGCTCTTTAATCCTCAACACAATCCTGTGAAGGTATTAGTAAAATCTGTGTTTTATGGATGGGGAGTCTAAATCTTATATGTATTTATTAAATTGATTTTTAAATAAAAACTATATATATTTATAGTATATAACATGATTATTTGGTACACATACATATAGTGAAATGATTACTGCCTTCAAGCTAATTAACATATCTTCTACCCACATAGTTACAATTTTTTGTTATTGCTGTGATAAGAGTACTGGAAATCTATTCTCTTAGCAAATTTCTAGAGTATTCTCTACAGCATTATTAAATATAGTCACCATGCCGTACATTAGGTCTCTATATTTATTCATCTTATATAACTGCAAATTTGTACCATTTGACCAACAGCTCCTCATTTCTTCTACCTCTCGTCCCTGGTAACCACCATTCTACTCTTTGCTTCTATGCATTCAATATTTTTATAAATGACATCATTCAGTTTTTTTCTTTCTATGTGTGGCTTATTTCAGTTAGCATAATTTCTTCTGGGTTCATCCATGTTGTTGTAAATGTTAACATCTTCTTTTGAAAGACTGGATAATGTTCAAACATATATATATGTGTATATATATATATATATATACACATACATATATGTGTATATATATATATGAATACACACACACACTCACACATATATAACAGTTTCTTAGTCCATTCATCTGTTGATGGACACTTAGATTGTTTCCATATCTTGGGTCTTTTTTTTTAAGATTTTATTTATTTATTTGACAGACAGAGATCACAAGTAGGCAGAGAGGCAGGCAGAGAGAGAGAGGAGGAAGCAGGCTCCCCGCTGAGCAGAGAGCCCAGGATCATGACCTGAGCCGAAGGTAGAGGCCTTAACCCACTGAGCCACCCAGGCGTCCCCCATATCTTGAGTCTTAAAGATAATAAGTAACTTGCCCAAATGAACACAGTCCGAATATGGCAGAACCAGAACTTGATGTCTAAAACTTTGCTCTTAAACAATGTGGTGTGTTATGTTGCCCTTCTTTCTATTGTCCAACTAGCACAAAGCTGTGTGCATAAGTATTTGTTGAATTTAGGTTCTTTGAACATAGGGTTTTTATAAAACAAAAGTTCTTAACAAGAGATATAGGGAAATTGAATTGAAAATACCAGAAACAAATTCTCTACAAAGAGCTGGAGCATACTTGAAAGAAGACTACTTCACTTTCCCAGTACCCTTGGCTCAAGGCAGTGCCATTCCGCATTCCGCAAATAAGCACGCTTTATGCAAACAGAAATGCTAAAGATCAGCTCTTAGGAGAGGGGCTCTCTGATGAAGAAGCAGCTCTGGGAGCTCGAGAGCCTCCCAGTGGATCCTCACGGGAGCTCTGCTACCACCCAGTCACTGGCACCTCCCTGGGACTCTGTTTCCAAATTTGTAGAATAATCATTTACACTTGTTTATCACTCCCCAAGTGTGTATCCTGGAATATTGACCCTACAAGAAATTTGTATTAAAAATAGTTGTTCTGTCAAGTGTTAATGGGAAATTGCATTTCTCCTTGGGTGACACATAATCTGTATTAAAGGATCTGAGTAGCCCAGCAGAAGGAACCTGCTTATTTAATTTTTACTTAATGTTTATTTAACTCAGCATTTCCTGGCCTCCTTTGGTTTCACACAATAGCTGCTAAAATCGCAGAGCTAATAGGTACTTAGGTAAAAAACAACTGGCTAAATATTTTCTTTCTTTCTTTCTTTTTTTAAAAGATTTTATTTATTTATTTGACAGAGAGAGACCCAGTGAGAGAGGGAACACAAGCAGGGGGAGTAGGAGAGGGAGAAGCAGGCTTCCCGCTGAGCAGGGAGCCCAATGCAGGGGGCCTTATCCCAGGACCCTGGGGTCATGACCATAGCAAAGGCAGGTGCTTAACGACGGAGCCATCCAAGCACCCCTTGGCTAAATATTTTCTAAAGATCCTCACATCCTATAAATCTCTAAAATACTATTACTTGACTATAAACTGCCCTCAGTGAATTAAAGGTGGAATCACAGTTTCAAGTTTTTGAGATTTCTTTGTCCGAAAGGTTGAAAGGCTGTTAGGATGACCTATTCAGGTTTAGCAGTTCATGCTACCCTGTGATTTTCCTGAAGCGGACAATAGGCGGCGCTAGTGGATTGCAGTAACGGCCACCCCTCCACGAATGCCACAAGGGCCAAGTCAAGTTGTAGCAATCAGCCCCAATTCTTTTTCCAGCTGAATGGAAAGCTACTGAGAGCCAATTCCTCTCCTTTTTGGGTCTTTCTCTCTCTCTCTCTCTCCCCCCCCCCCTTTGGAGTAAATATTGGGATTGAATCAGGATAGATAAGACTCTATGTGTGCCCTTTACCTTTAGAGACAGAAATCATATAAAGCAACTCTCTTCAGTTGATTGTATTCATTTTGGGGGCAGTATATTGACAGTGGAAGTTATTGGACTAAACATGGAGCCTCTGAGTTGAAAAGGAATTTTTTCCTTTATCGACTCTCTCATTTTAAAATAAAAAGTTATATGGGCGAAGAAAAGAATAAACTTTGTTAGGATGTAAGTTCTTTTTAATTTATATTTTCTCTCTAAGGTGTAATTAAGGCTTATGCAGTAAGACTTTTTAATGATGCGGCAGACTGTAAGAAGCTTGGGGGCAAAATGGAGATACATAACTTTTCCCCACTCATTTTTGTCATTTTCCTGTGAAGTAGAAGAAGGCAGGCAGGCCTCCCTAACCCAGGCCAACACAAGAGATTGGAGTGACCTGTTCTAAGATGATATTGTCACTTTTCCTACTTCCTCCCTCATTGTTAACTCCCCGCTTCCCCCTGTGCGGCCCCGACAAGGAGCCCCCCACTTAGGAAAGAAACTACATAGACCTAAGAAATGTTTTCTTCAAGAGAAAGTATAAACACGGTGGATTCAGGAGTATAGCGTACAGAAAGGAACAGAGGACCGAGAAATCACTTTTCACCTATAGACATTCTCTACTTCCTGGCTCAGAGGAATGTTGAGCTTGGTGACTTCAGCTTTCACCTCATCTCATCCTTACCTTGTGTACTGGAGAGGGGACCTGATGCTCCAGGCAATGCAGTGACGTGTTGGACCCCAGTCCCAACATTTTAGGATATTTCAGGCACTCTTCTCTGCAGGCGACAAGGTGCATCAGCAATGGCCACATTCCATGCTGAATCTATATGCTGTGTGGAGCATCTTGGAGGAGTGTCTGGTTTGTGACCCTCCCATTCTTGCCCCATAAGAGCATGGGGATGGGGGAAATGGCTTGTGAGAGGGTGCTGCTGGACCAGCAGGCAAAGCCCAGTTTGACTGATTTCTGACCCAGCTCTACCACTCACTTCTCTCAGAAAGATGTTGGGAAGAGCTCAAAAGCTAATTAACCAATTTAAGCTCTTTGGAAATTTTATGGTACCTGAGAATTCCAGGAAATACTGAATCATAAAGTCCAGAAGAGGAAAAGATTCATGAGAAAAGGGTGAAATGAGTATTTATTTAACAACTCCTGTATTGTTGGACATATTTTTTTCAACCTCACAGTCACTCTCAGAGGTATGATCCTCTTTATAGAGAGGGGAGGAAGAGGATCCAAGTGGCTGAGGAGGTGGGCCCAAATCACCGAACCTATAAGTCAGGATTTGTACTCAGGTCTGTGTTCACTGCTCAGAACCATTACACCTTTACTGTTTGCACTCAACTCCTATTTTCTACTAGGGTGGGGCTCAGTCCATATCCTCTATGTGTGAAAGATTTTTTTTTCCTATAACTTTTTCAAATCTGTACAGATAGCAATATTCTACAGTCGCATTTGTGTCTGCCTTTCACAATCATTAGAGTGAGCAAATTCTTCCTAGCATCTAACTAAAGAGATGGGAGCTACTGGCCTTGCCCTCAGGGAACATGGAAAATGGCTACAATGTTCCAGTTAGCAGCAGCTTCCAGTCCTGCTTCCAAATTGCTTCTGTTCAAAGAATCTCCAATTCAAAACACATGCACTGTCGTGATCTTCACCCTTGTCCCAGATACTGGACTCTTCTTTGGCCCCTTTTAGGGTGAGTCACTCAGACTCAGGCCCGGTTAACCCGACTGCAATCAAGGTGGATCAAGGCTTTTCCTCTACTGCCATTGTTGAGCTGGGCTCTGATGGGATCCCTTTTTTCAAAGTATGTTCGAAGGCTAACATTTTTTGTGTTAGCTGTCAGGGGCCAGAAAACAAAGTTTCTTACACAGGGAATTTGCGGACTTGTTTTGATTCTTTACAAATAGAAAAATAGAGCCTGGGAGTCCCTTCACAAAAATCACGTGTTTGGGCATGATAGGGATGAGTAGCAATACAACAACTTGCACTTAACCGTTGTGGAAAATGAAGGGAATTTGGAGTTAGAGACCTGGATGTGAATCCTGCCGCAGCTCCTTAGTAGCTATGTGATCTTTGCATGTTAGTAAACTTCTCTAGACTTTCATTTTCTTTGTGGAATGCAAGTCATAATATGTCATTCATAGCAATGTTGAAAAGATTCCTGCAAATTGTTCCCTAAACTTTTAAAGATATTATTATTAGCACTATTGCCATTGTTGCAGCACTAAAAAGGCCCATGCCTGATTCAAGAGAAGAATAACCTTCAATCTTGCTACTTTGGGGCATACCTTTATTCTAGATGCTTATTACGTGCCAGGCTTTACATATTTCAAGCCTCATGTGTATAAGCTCATTTTTACCTAGAAGGTAGACGCTATTTTTAGCATTCTCATTTAACAGCTGGGGCAAGGAAGTGAAGTGAATTACCTGTGTCTATGAGCTCATAAGGGACAGAACCTAGGCCGTCTAATTCCAGAATCCTGCTCTGAGCACTTTATCAGTTAGGACTCATTCTGGATGTGAGTAGCAGAAACCCAATATAACAGTGGCTTAAAATAGACAGAAGTTTGTTTTTTTCTTACGTATGAGTCTAGAGGTTGGTAATTCAAGACCAAACTACAGGCTTGGCTCCACACAGCGCTCAGGGCTCCAGGCTTCTTTTCTGTTCTAATTCTCCTGATGGGTAGTCTTGTTCCCAACATCCAAAATAAATGCTAAAGCTTTAGCCACTACATTTACATTCCAAGCAGCGGGATGGAGGACAGGATAGGATAGAAAAGGGACAAAACACATGCCAGTTATTTTATGGAGGACGGTTCCCAGTTGCGGCCATTTGACATTTCTGCTTACTTTCCATTGATCATAGTAGCAACGAGGCTGGAAAATGTAGTCATTATTCTAGATGGCTTTGTGGCCAGTTAAAAACTGGAGGATTTTATTACTGAAAAAAAAGGGAAGAGGTAGTCAGAGGTTAGATGGATGTAGGAGGAAGAGAAGGAGAAGGGGGAGATAAAGCTGGAGAGGTGGACAGGGGCTGGGTGAGGAAAACTTACTAAGTTCTTCTTAAGTTCCCTGCTGTTCACCACTCTAATATTTGGGTTTATCTCCAGTTTCAGCAGTTTAGAAGGGAAGGCAGGGCTGTGCCCTGAAAACCACCAGGTATGGCCACTGAATGGCCCCCTGAAGCCTTATAATAGGCATTCATAGAATACAATACAGGTGTCCACCTTGGTGGTGGACTTGAGGCTGGTTTCAGTCTGAGCTCCATTAGGTCATTAGGTTAAAAGGGGGGGGGGCAGGTGGCCACTGACTCATGTCTCCAGAGAGTGCAGAGAGAGGAGGTGGGTAAGAGGACACTGAGATAGAACACAGGCTGAGTAGTCCTTGGCTGGCTTCTCTGAACCCCCAGAGAGAGTCTGGATGGCACACACTGGAAAGTAACTTCATGGTTTCCAAAGCCCTTTCCAAAGCTCTTTCTTTCAAAATGCACAAAAAGATTGTGGTAGGGATTGCTTTGCTCCCATTTTGCCAGTGAGGAAAAGGAAGTCAGAATCTTCCTAGGATATTCAGCAGGATGCGGTCTTAAAACGTCAGGTAATTCTTATGTTCAAATTACTTTGAGAAGCACCATGCTCAGGGTGCTGAGTGATATTGAAGGGTCACATCCAGGGTGGTGGATGAACCAGGAAACCATAAATTCCATGATGGTATTGAGTTATGTCTTTCATCATCACACTGTAGGTACTCAGTAATATTTGATGAAAGAATAAATGAAGACAAGTTTAGGTACCCAGCCTTCTTGGATTCTACTTCCTCTGGTGTCATGGAGTAATCCTAGAATGAGCTCACATTTTTCATGCTTAGTGCTGACAGGGTAGGAGATACATGCTATTAAAACCTCCATTTTGGAGATAGAAACTGAAGTTAAATGACTTGCACAAGGTTACATAGACAGTAAGCAACAGAGTCAGGATTCAAACTCAGTTATTAGAGAATAACTAGTCCATGTCAGTAGATTTAATCATAGCTCAAATCATTCCCCATGAAACAGAAAGAGTCTATTCCATAGATATTTAATATAACAGTTAACCTAATACACAGATGTGAGTCCCGTCACTTGACACCAATGTTACAGAAAAGTTCCACTCTGCTTCATAGACTATTTGCTCATATTGAAGTGCCAAACTAGATTGGCAGAGAGGAACATATATTGGCCTTGAATGTTTACTTTGCTCATGAGCACACATCTGTTTTTGTTAATGGGGATGAGGGCAATCAGAACTAGCTCTCAGAAGCAGACATTCTTGACATGGAATTCTCTCCCAGTCCATGAAGGTTTATCATTCATCAGGCTGTAGAGCAGGTAGTCAGTTTAGACAGTGGCTGGTTGAAACTAGGAGTTTCTGGACTCTTCAGTTCTTTCAAAGGAGGCATTGTTTCTTCAGGGTCTTTAGCTGAAGTTGAATCTTAAGAAGATTTGAAATTTTATGATGGAGTAACTACATCAAAAAACTCCGGGTTGACTTAGAGGAGTAAAACAGCTCTATGGGGCGGTGTGTGTGTGTGTGTGTGTGTGTGTGTGTGTGTGTGTGTGTGTCCATCTAACAGCTCGTCTTGTTTTCTAGCAACAAATTCTTAGTAGAAGAGCTGACCCCTTTTCCAGTCTTCCTTCTCAGGCATCCCTCCACCCCCACATCCACTTTTGTATCCACTGTCCCAGCTCAAGCATATGTGAGCAAGGAGAGGTTGCCTACATTGGGGAATGGTTTCCATTTCTTTCCTTTGATGACATTTTTTGTAGAAGACATAACACACAGATTGCACTGGCAAATGTTGCCTCATAACGTGTTTGGCATCAGCAGTCTTTGTGTGTTTTCTTACAAGTTCCTCATCTGTCTTAGATGCAGGCAATGCCCTTGCATCAACTGACCACCATAACATAGGAGCACATAGCCCAGTGGGTGGCCAGTTAGTGGGTTTCATGAGGACTTTGCTTTGTCACTCAGCTGCTTTACCTGAAAATATGTTATAGATAGGATTGTATGCTGCCTGGAGGCAAATGAATGTGACTGGGTTTGGGGTCCACCCCACCACCAGATGATGAGAACAGTTGTCAGTTCATTGACTGACGGAACTATGTCCCATGACATCTGGTGGAAATGAAGCTTTTTCAAAGAGCAGGGTATGAAAAAATAGTGGGGATGGGACGTGTGGATATAGAGGGCCTCAATATTAAGTCTGTCCATGAAGTTCATTGTCTGTTTATAGTCTGACTTTGCATTTCTTTTCTAACTCACTAAAATTATTGTGATCTTTTTTCTTAATTACAGAAGAAATATGATGACTTACAGTTCAAAACTTCTCTATGTAATTTCTTATACTTTTGACATTTATATTATGCTTCTAACAGTTACACTGTTTGTTTTCTGAGATACCTACACATTCCTTTGGGAAAAGCATTATGTAGTATGTACGTATAACCTCTTGTCATCCCAGCCACCTTCATCATCTCCCCACCCCCACAAGCCACACAAGATTTTTCAAATTATAACTCTGCCAAATAAAGGGAACTGGAGTACTGTATCCTGCCTTCTTGTGGTGCTGACAGAATATGATATTGGGCAAGGAACAGGTACTTGAAGATTTGAGCAGGAGGGGACTTGCACCCACTCCAAGGCCTCTGAGATAGATGGACCTGAATTAGGTATGTTTAAATGTAAAAACTGAACATTAACTTCACGGCTGTGGGAACCCAGATGGTCCCACCCCTTCATAAAGTTTCCCATGCATCTAGGTTGGAGGGAGATGAGGCACCAGTACAGAGCCCCACCACCTTTGTAATGACCATTCTGGGCTCTAGGTTCCTCACCATCAAGAGAGGGAAAAGAAACTGGAAAAAATACCTGATGTTGAGTTTTCTGCCAATTTTGCCCTGTGGGACACTGAAGTTGGATTTAATTTAATACAGAAAAATAAGGAAATATTATCATATGCACCAAATATTATATAAGAATTATTGACTGTTAACAATATATGTAAGACAAAGTGATCCTCAATTCACAACGAAATTAAAATTTAAATGAGACTTTTCTTTCATTAGATTAACAAAGATGCTTTTAAAAGTTCATACTTAGATGCTGAATGAGAGTGAAGAGAAATGGATATGCTTATGTACTTCCATTGGATTTATAAATTAGTATCCTTTTGGTTCAAAATTTGGTCATTATTAAGAGGCTTAAATTTTGACAGCAACTTTTCTCTCACCAATCTGTTATGATGAAATAATCAGAAACCTGGGTAAAAATTTATACACAAAGATGTTTATGGCAGTGTTAATTTTAGTTATAATGAATGTGATATAATGCGTTAGGTACCAGTGTGATTCTAATGATAAGAAAATGGTTAAATAGATGACGGCACATGCATAAGATTTCATATTGAAGTGGTCAATAAGACTTTTTAAAAATATCATGGCTCTCTCCCAGAAGAAATTAGAAATAGATATGTTTAAGTCAGTCTTATGGCATAACACGTCACTTTAAAAAGTGGCTTCAAAAGTTCTCAAACTGTGAATTGGCTGGATGGTTCTTCTGGTCTAGGCTGGATGGAGCTTGATGGTTGAGAATTACCTCACTTACCTATGTGGGATAGCTGAAACAGTGGGAGAGCATGGCCTCTCTCTCCATGTGATCTGTCATCCTCTATGTAAATCTTGGGTGGTTCTAAAAGCATTAAGAGAAACAAGTCTTAAAGCACAAGGACGTTTTAAGCCTATGCTTACATTATATTTGCTACTGTCCCATTAGCCAAAGTCAGTCATATGGCCAAGGTGAGTCTAGGGGTAGAAAAATAAGACTTAACCTCTTGGTTGGAGGGTCTGCAAAATATTGTGTCCATTTAAAAAAAAAATACATGTTGCACCATGTGACTTGATTTGGCTAATAAAATGTGAAAACTTTGGGGGCAGAAGATTTAACAGCCAATGTATGTTTTCCTATTTTCTCCTTTAATTTTAATTTTAAATTTTACACAATAGCCAGATACATTTGAGATGGTAGCTGATCTATTTGGCTTGAATGATCAAGACAAGCAGAACTGCTATGTCAAATTGCACTGGACATGTGGCTCGAATAAGAAATAAACCTTTGTGGTTGTGATGAGCCCTGGGTGTTATACATAACTGATGAATCGTTGAACATTACATCAAAAACTAACGATGCACTATATGTTGGCTAACTGAAAATTAAAAAAAGGAAAAAGAAACCTTTTTACTTGAAGCTATGCAAAAAGTTGAGATTTTTTGGTTATTGTTACAAAACCTGGCCTATACAAACTAATATAAAAATTGTGTGAGATTTAATGTGATATTTTAAAGGAATGATTTTTCATGAGGGAAAATTTTCATTATATAATTCTATATCAACCAGCAGCTTAAAAAGTGGGTATATACTTGCAGATGTTATGTAATCCTAAATTTGTCAAAACAATCAAAAACACGGGGCATCTGGGTGGCTCAGTGGGTTAAGCCTCTGCCTTTGGCTTGGGTCATGATCTCAGGGTCCTGGGATCGAGCCCCACATTGGGCTCTCTGCTCGGCAGGGAGCCTGCTTCCCCCTCTCTCTCTGCCTGCCTCTCTGCCTACTTGTGATCTCTCTCTGTCAAATAAATAAATAAAATCTTAAAAAAAAACAATCAAAAACACAGACACATAGTCTGGAAGGAAATACATCATAGTGTTAACAATGGAATTACAGGTAATTTTTATACTCTTCTTTTCCATGTTTTCTATTTCATTTATAATCAGTGTTTATTATCATGCTAGATAATATTTTTTTTCAGTTACTGGTCACTCCTCCCTGTCCATTGTCAGGTGATTAACTGTACCTCCCATGGGAAGATTTCATTTCCTTACCTCATTGGGTGTGACTATGTGATATATTTTGGCCAATGAAATGTGAGTAAATATGGCATTCATCATGCAGGCAGAAGGTATAAGACTTATCTTAAGGTTTGGCTGGTTCTCCAGGTATGTCCCTTGTAGGGACTGTTCTTCCAGCCTGGGTCCTAAAATGAGAAGACAAAGCAGAGCCCAGGGTATGAGATAATTTAGAAAAAAAATGTGTATTGATCTCTGCCCCAGGTTCCTGGCAAAGAACACCTAAAACTCTTACAATACCCTAAGTGATCAAAGTAGTAGCAGCATCTTTTGTGTCAATATTTGGTCTTTGACCCCCATTCCTGACACAGAGCTCCTAAATCCATTGGAATTTCCTGAGTGAGAACAGCATCTTTGTTTTATGAGGTGACTCTTCGTTGCAGGCTTGTCACCAGAAAGACCAAGCCATGATTGCAAGCTTGGAAGAAGGGAGAGGGACTAGAAATGGAGTTAATGATTGGTCATGCCCTAGATGATGAGGCTTCCATAAAAATCTCAAAAGTATGGAGGTTCAAAATGTAGTGATCCAAATGAGATAGAAACTAAAGATACAGTAGAACACATCAATGAAACTAGAAGCTGGTTTTTTGAAAGAATCAATAAGATCGATAAACCATTGACCAACTAATTCAAAAGAAAAGAGAGAAGGCCCAAATTAATAAAATTATGAATGAAAAGGGAGAGATCACAACTAACATCAAGGAAATAGAAACAATCATCAGAAATTATTATCAACAGTTATATGCCAATAAGTTAAGCAACCTAGACAAAAATGGATGCATTCCTGGAAAACTATAAACTTCTAAAACTGAATCAGGAAGAAGCTGACAACCTGAATAGACCAATATCTAGCAATGAGATTGAAACAGTGATCAAAAACCTCCCAAAAAACAAGAGCCCAGGACCTGATGGTTTCAAGCTTTCAAAGAAGAAATAATACCTATTCTCCTGAAGCTATTTCAAAAAATTGAAGCAGAAGGAAAACTTTTAGACTCTTTTTATGAAGCCAGCATTACCCTGATCCCCAAACCAAGCAAAGACCACACCAAAAAGAGAATTTCAGACCAATATCCCCGGTGAATATAGATGCTAAGATTCCCAACAAGATCCTAGCTAATAGGATCCAACAGTACATTAAAAAGATTATCCACCATGACCAGGTGGGATGTTTCCCTGGGTTGCAAGGGTGGTTCAACATTCACAAATCAATCAGTGTGGTAAAACAAGTCAATAAGAGAAGTGAGAAGAACCACATTGTCTTCTGAATTGATGCAGAAAAGGTATTTGATAGAATCGAGCATCCATTCCTGATTAAAATGCTTCAAAGTATAGGGATAGAGGGAACATTCCTCAACTTCATAAAATCTATCTATGAAAAACCCACAGCAATTATCATCCTCAATGGGAAAAAGCTGGCAGCCTTCCCTTTTGAGATCAGGAACACAAGGATGTCCACTCTCACCACTCTTGTCCAACATAGTATTAGAAGTCCTAGCAACAGCAACCAGACAACAAAAAGAAAAGGTATTCAAATTGGCAGTGAAGAAGTCAAACTCACTCTCTTCACAGATGACATGCAAAGACTCCACCCCCAAACTACTAGAACTCATACAGCAATTCAGTAATGTGGCAGGATACAAAATCAATGTACAGAAATCAGTTGCTTTCTTATACACTAACAATGAAAATACAGAAAGGGAAATTAGAGGATCGATTCCATTTACTAGAGCACTAAGAACCATAAGATACCTTGGAATAAACTTAACCAAAGAGGTAAAGTATCTGTACTTGAGGAACTACAGAACACTTATGAAAGAAACTGAAGAAGACACAAAAGGATAGAAGACCATTCCATGCTCATGGATCGGAAGAAAAAACATTGTTAAAATGTCTATACCGCCTAGAGCAATCTATACTTTCAATGCCATCCTGATCAAAATCCCACTGGCATTTTTTGAAGAGCTGGAGCAAACAATCCTAAATTTGTATGGAATCAGAAGAGACCCTGAGTTGCTAAGGAAATGTTGAAAAAGAAAAACAGAACTGCGGGCATCACGTTGCCTGATTTCAAGCTTTACTACAAAGCTGTGAGCACCAAGACAGCATGGTACTGGCACAAGAACAGACACACAGACCAGTGGATAAGAGTAGAGAGCCCAGATATGGACCCTCAACTCTATGGTCAAATAATCTTCAACAAAGCAGGAAAAAATATACAGTGGAAAAAAGACAAGTCTCTTCAATAAATGGTGCTGGGAAAATCGGACAGCTATGTGTAGAATAGTGAAACTCAACCATTCTCTTACACCATACACAAAGATAAACTCAAAATGGATAAAAGACCTCAATGTGAGGCAGGAATCCATCAGAATCCTAGAGGAGAACATAGGCAGTAACCTCTTTGACATTGCCCACAGCAACTTCTTTCAAGATATGTCTCCAAAGGCAAAGGAAACAAAAGTGAAAATGAATTTTTGGGACTTCATCAAGATCAAAAGCTTCTGCACAACAAAAGCTTTTCTTTGTTGACTGTTTCAACAAAACAAAGAGGCAACCCATGGAATGGGAGAAGATATTCACAAATGACAATATAGACAAAGGGCTGATATCCAGGATATAAAGAACTCCTCAAACTCAACACACACAAAACAGATAATCATGTCAAAAAATGGGCAGAAAACATGAACAGACACTTCTCCAATAAAGACATACAAATGGCTAACAGACACATAAAAAATGTTCATCATCACTGGCCATTGGGAGATTCAAATCAAAACCACATCGAGATACCACCTTATACCAGTTGGAATGGCCAAAATTAACAAGACAGTAAACAACGTGTGTTGGAGAGGATGTGGAGAAAGGGGCACCCTCTTACACTGTTGGTGGGAATGCAAGTTGGTGCAGCCACTTTGGAGAACAGTGTGGAGATTCCTTAAGAAATTAAAAATAGAGCTTTCCTATGACCCTGCAATTGCACTACTGGGTATTTACCCCAAAGATACAGATGTAGTGAAAAGAAGGGCCATCTGTATCCCAATGTTCATAGCACCAATGGCCATAGTCGCCAAACTGTGGAAAGAATCAAGATGCTCTTCAACGGATGAATGGATAAGGAAGATATGGTCCATATATACAGTGAATTATGCCTCCATCAGAAAGGCTGAATACCCAACTTTTGTATCACCATGGACAGGATTGGAGGAGATTATGCTGAATGAAATAAGTCAAACAGAAAGAGTCAAGTATCATATGGTTTCGCTTATTTGCGGAGCATAAGGAATAACACAGAGGTCATGGGGAGCTGGAGAGGAGAAGGAAGTTGGGGAAATTGGAGGGGGAGATGAACCCTGAAAGACTGTGGACTCTGAGAAACAATCTGAGGGTTTTGGGGGGAAAATGAGGGATTGGGTGAGCCTAGTGGTGGGTATTATGGAGGGCATGCATTGCCTGGAGCACTGGGTGTGGTGCATAAACAATGAATTCTGGAACACTGAAAAGAAATAAAAAAAAAATAAAGGCAAAAAAAAATGTAGTGATCTGAAGGGGCACATGCACCTGAATGTTTACAGCAATATGTCCACAATAGCTAAACTATGGAAACAGCCTAGACGTTCATCAACAGCTGAATGGATAAAGAAGATGTGGGACACACACACACACACACACACACACACACACACACTATAGAATACTATGCAGCCATTGAAAACCCCCAAATATTGCCATTTGCCATGATGTGGATGGAACCAGAGGGTATTATGCTAAGTGAAATAAATCAATCAGAAACACAAGTATCATATAATCTCACTGATATGAGGAATTTAAGAAACAAGACTGAGGATCATAGGGGAAAGGGGGGAAAACGAAACAAGATGAAACCAGAGACGGAGACAAACCATAAGAGATTCTCAATCTCAGGAAACAGACTGAGGATTGCTGCAGGGGAGTGGGGTGGCTGGGTGATGGACATTGGGGAGGGTATGGTGAGTGCTGTGAATTGTGTAAGACTGATCAATCACAGACCTGTACCCCTGAAACAAATAATACATTATATGGTAAAAAAAAAAAAAGTATGGGGGTTCAGAGATCTTCTGGATTGGTGAACACTTGGAGGACTGGGAGAGTATCATACCGAGAGAGAGCATGGAAGTTCCATGCTCCTTCCCTGTACATTGCTCTATGTGTATCTTCTGTCTGAATGTTCACTTGTAACCTTTATCATATCATTTTATAATCAGTAAACAGTAAGGAAAGTGTTTTCCTGAGTTCTGTGAGCCGCTCTAGCAAATTAATCAAACCTGAGGAGGGGATGGTGGGAACCTCTGACCTACAGCTTGTTAGGACCACAGGTGACAATCTGGACTTGGGTCAGTGTCTACAGTGGTGTTGGTGGAGGCTGTCTTGTGGGACTGAGCCATTAACCTGTGGATCTGATGCTGTCTCTAGGTAGATAGTGTCAGAATTGATTTGAATTGTAGGGCACCCAGCTGGTGTCACAGACTTTCCTGGTGCAGGAAGACCCTCACACATCTGGTACCACTGGGTGTGGTAGTGGTATGAGGATAAAGGGAGACACAGAGCAGGAAGGTAAGTTTCTCTTACTCAGATTCCAAACTCTACCCACACACAATATTGCTTTCTCCTTTATCTCCTTTATCTTTCACCTTCCCAAGTTGTTCTAAAACAAACCAGTTCACAGATCCAAAACTGTCCCAGTCCTTTTATAAAAGCCACATCCCCCACTTTCTGGGGATGTACCAGGATTGCCACATTTTGGATCAAGGACAGGTGAGAAAGTAACTCATCTCTTCTTCATACTAAAATATTTTAGTATTTGCAGGGCATATGGCATGATTCAAAAGTCACCAAAAAGCACAGAATCCCTGTCATTCCATATTAAAATAGAATTATTTCACCCAAAACCCTACTGGGGGGTTTCATAAACCATATATAGAGGGGTTGTTTACACACAATATACTCATTCATTCCAAGAAAATGAGACTTTCTTATTTTTCTGTAAACTACTTAATCTTCCTTAGGAGCCCCATTCTGCTGAGTAATAAGGAAACTTACAGTTAAGTATCTCAGTTATGCCTTCCTTGACTTCTCCTCCAGAATGCCTGTAAACACACACATTTGCTTACTGTATGACTGTGGAGGTGAGCTGGTGGGGGCTCAGATGCATGCTACTCCTTGGATTTTCACTGTCTTTGAGGAAATTATTTCCCTGTTTACCTGGTTACTCCTTGCTCTACTGGCACCTTCTGTGGACATCCATGGCTAGAATATTCCAGGTCTGCTGTTTCTCAGCTCAGTCAGTGCCTAGAGTCCTGGTTAACTGGCCTCATCTCAGCTTTCGGGGGTGTTCTATTTCTTCGGAGTACGGATGGAATTCCCATTTGACTCCCAGCTCAGGTCGTCTGCCCTACAGACCCCACTTTGGTTACTCTCCACTGAGTTTTCTGGCAGCATCATCAACTACCTTCTGTGTCCTTCTGGGTAAACTTCATGCCAAATGAGAGGTGAAGGTACCTTGCCTCATGTGGTAGTTCAGATTGGTAGAGGGGGGCACTCTGTTTCATTCCAATTGCCACCCTTGTGCAGAAGAGGAAAGATATGAGCTAGACTTCCTGTCCTTGACTTTGGGTGGAGGTCACAGAAGGAAGTGGGCCATAGTCCAAAAATTGGAAATGAGAGCTCTGTGAGCCCCTCAAACAGGAACAAGATTCTCTCCTCCTCCTCCTAGAGCCATGCTTGGGCCATGTTTGGGAGCACATTTCCCATCTGTTTTTCATTTCCCCCACTCAGAATGTGGGAGGCCAGGATCACACAACATTCCCTTCTTGTTCCCCAGATACCTCTGAACTCCCTTCCTTAAATTTTTTGTTCCAATCCATGATGAATTACTTGAATGGCTCCCAGCACACACCAGGCTATTTCATACTTCTGAGCCTTTGCTCATGCTGTTTTCTCTGCCCAGATTGCCCCTCCAATACCCATTTCTCTTGAAAAACTTCTACTCATCCCCCGAGGCACTGCCCAGGACTCTTCCTCCAACATGCTCACTTCCGTCTTGGCAGTTTGCACAATGAACTTCATTAAAGAGATATTTTGTGTCTGTCTTCATCATGAGAACTTAAAGGCACAGAAGCTCAGGGATCCCATTTCGGACATATTTGTTGTCCTGAAATGGGTGGCAAAGAAAAATTGTTCAACAAATGTTGTTTCAAATAATTAAATCTTGGTAAAGTGTACATAGTATATCTCTCTGTATTTCTTTTTTATTTTATTTTTATTTTTTTCAGTGTTCCAAGATTCATTGATTATGTACCATACCCAGTGCTCCATGCAATACATGCCCTCCATAATACCTTACCACCAGGTTTACCCATCCCCCTAACCCCCCTCCCCTCTAAAACCTTCACTTTGTTTCTCGGAGGCCATACCACCCTGAATGCGCCCAATCTCATCTGATCTTGGAAGCTAAGCAGGGTTGGGCCTGGTTAGTACTTGGATGGGAGATCTTTCTGTATTTCTTACAACAGCATGTGAATCTACAAATATCTCAAAAAGATTCGGTTGTAGAAAAAAAAAAAAAAGCTTGATGAGCAGGACCAGTTATTCTCTAAAGCTCCCTGGTTACACACTGGGAGAAGACCAGAGTCCAAAAATCCAATGTCTTTATGAAATTGTCATTTCCAAATGGGGATGGATGGTTCAAGCTATTAGTAGTCAGGTGCCCTGTACCCCACTGGCCCTTGGAACTATCAAGTCGTGAAAGGCTTTGGGGAAAGGTAAGACACCTGCTAGCACATACAAATTATACCAATTATAAAAGGAGCCCTTTCAGGCAGGTGAATGAGGAAAAGTGGACTCCTTTAGGCTTTGTGGGTGGCTAGGGTCTATGTGTGAAAGAAAAGTAAGGCACTGCTTCCTCTGGGTGCCACACAAACAGACTAAGAGAGGTGTATAAGCCCGAGTTCAGCATGCCTTCCAGCCTCCAGCCCTGCATTCATGTGTAAGGCCTAATCTGAACACAGCAGTCCCAGCCTGAGTATTTCCCTACGTTTGCCATCTCACTTCAAAGGGCTAATGACCATGTTTCCATTCATTTGGAATGATGGCTCATGTTAGGTATAAATATATTGTGGGTAATGTGAATATATATTTTCTATTAACTTTCTTAAATGAATCAATGTGAATAAAGAGTGGATGGTTTATTCTCCACAAAAATTAGTAAATTAGTTCCTTTATTAGTGACTTTATTATTATTATTATATTTATTAGTGAATATAGCCTCATTTTGGGTTTGCTCCTAGTGCAAGTTCTTGTTAGATACAGTCATCTATGGGGACTTCTTTTTTCCCTGAAGAGTGAAAGTGAGGGTCCAGGAACCAGTGTGGGCGCCCTTTATGAATGACTCTCTAAGGAGTTTGCTAATATAGGCAGAAGCATGCATCTTAGTTAAGATTATCATCTGTTGCCTAGCGTGGGGGTGCAGTGACAGCCTGTCAAAGTCCCTTCTTACATCAAGTGTCTATAAATGTACTGCATTTATTATCGCCTTTGAGTTCTTTTCCATGAAACTGTTAACAACTTGTGCACAGAGACCTTGTGACTTCACACCTGCAAGCTGGCTAATTTCCTGGGGTCTGATGCTGTCATGCCATGGTGGCAGAGAAACACTCCTTACTAGTGATATGCAGAAAGCAAAGTACAGTTTATTGGGGAAGCTTCCACATAAGAGGCGGCAGAACCCACGACTACTTATGGCTGCCATTATCCAACAGAGAGATATGTGCTTGACTGACCACAGCTGGATACCCCTGGGAAATAGCTCCAAGGAAAGGACCCTGTCCTGTACTACTCTATGGATTTATAAGGATGGCAGAGAACATATGGTATACTGTGTGATACAGGAAATTTCCTAGTTGGGGAAACAGTCTTGTTTGAAGACAGCGCCTCTAGAGATTAGCCTCTGGCATCAGCCTGTTCTTCCCTCAAGCTAGCACAGACCTGCTAAGCCAGCATCTTGCTAAACTACCAAGAGGATGGCTAGGATTTGTCTCTCCTCTGGCACCACGTAGTTAATTGGGCACTCAGTAAGTATTGGGTTAATAACACTATTATTATTAGGAGGAGGTTCATGTTTATTTCATTTAAATTTGTTTTCCTTTCATACACTAGCTATTGTAAGGCCCCTTAGAGGTAGATGAGCTGGGCAGGATCTGGGGAAATTTTCTGTGCCTGCCCCATTCATAGGGAAGGGAGCGGGCAGATTGACTACAGTGGATTCTTTTTTGCACCTAGGTTATTTTTGCACCTAGATCCCTAGGATGGAAACCAAGCAAACTTCTTTCTCCTGCTGGGTAGAAGACATAGCCTCTGAAGAAGCATAGGAGCAGAGGAGCAAAATGGAAACAGTTTTTTTTCTCTGCATGGTATCTTGGGCAGAGTAGCCCTCATTGTGCCCAGGAGAACATTGTGACTATTCTGGGAGAGATCTGGTTAGGTATGGTAATCATGGTGTCAGGGCTTCATGGCATTATGGCACATGGCAGCCTTGTGATAATTGTTGTGTGCTCCTTTGGAGATAAGTGTTTGAAATTGGGGCTGTACCAAAGGGAAAGACAATCGAGGATCCATCAGAAAGATGGGTTTCTTGTGAGCCCTGAAGGTCCCAACAACCTTGGAAGTTCTAGATCTGCTGTTTTAGGCTCAATATCGAGCAGAACGGGGATCCTGCTGAAACAGCAGGGACAGAGTGGATGGGAAGAGTCTATATCAAGCATGGTATGCTTCCACTGGTCCAGTGACTGGTGGAAGATCTCAGGGATGATGAGGGGGGTTGCATCTTATGGAGTCTGAGATGTCATGGCTCAGGTAGTGTGAAGGATCCTCACCACAGTGGAGATGGCAACTACCCTCCTGGGCAGGAGGAGGAAGGAGCTACATTTCTTTCCATGAGCAGTAGGAGGAACTGTAGATTTAGAAGAAAAGGATGTGGATCTGAGCATTGGGCAACACTTTCTTTTTCTCTCCCTCAAATTGAAGAGTCTCCAGGGTGGGCTAGATCTGCGACTTTCTAGTGATGGTTGGTTCCATGAACTTGCTGTGTCAAGAATGAGGAAATTTACCCTTCTTTGCTGAAGGCCAGTGTGGCTCTCATCTACTACTACTACTACTACTACTACTACTACTACTACTACTACTACAACTATTACTTGTTCTTAACCAAGCACTTTGCTAAAAGCTGTACAAAGATTTTTTTTCACTTAACCCTCAACAATAACCCTATGATGTGAGTTCTACTAATTGAGAATCTGAAGTGAGGCCACATAAATTGTTCAAGGTAAAAGTGATATAGCCTGGATCAGGACATAGTTCAGTAGGATTCTAGCTTCACTATCACTTTATTATACATATGCCTCAAATGTCTTGTTTTTTTTTAAATTTTTAATTTCTTTTCAGCGTAATAGTATTCATTGTTTTTGCACCACACCTGGTGCTCCATGCAATACGTGCCCTCCCTATTACCCACCACCTGCTTCCCCCAATCTCCCACCCCCGCCCCTTCAAAACCTCAGGTTGTTTTCAGAGTCCATAATCTCTCATGGTTCATCTCCCCTTCCAATTTCCCTCAACTCCCTTCTTCTCTCCATCTCCCCATGTCCTCCATGTTATTTGTTATGCTCCACAAATAAGTGAAACCATATGATAATTGACTCTCTCTGCTTTATTTCACTCAGCATAATCTCTTCCAGTCCCATCCATGTTGATACAAAAGTTGGGTATTCAGCCTTTCTGATGGAGGCATAATACTCCATAGTGTATATGGACCACATTTTCCTTATCCATTCATCCGTTAAAGGGCATCTTGGTTCTTTCCACAGTCTGGCGACCGTGGCCATTGCTGCTATAAACATTGGGGTACAGATGGCCCTTCTTTTCACTACATCTGTATTTTGGGGTAAATACCCAGTAGTGCAATTGCAGGGTCATAGGGAAGCTCTATTTTTAATTTCTTCAGGAATCTCCACACTGTTCTCCAAAGTGGCTGCACCAACTTGTATTCCCACCAACAATGTAAGAGGGTTCCCCTTTCTCCACATCCTCTCCAACACCCGTTGTTTCCTGTCTTGCTAATTTTGGCCATTCTAACTGCACAGCAAAGGAAACAGTCAACAAAACAAAGAGGCAACCCACGGAATGGGAGAAGATATTTGCAAATGACAGTACAGACAAAAGGTTGATATCCAGGATATATAAAGAACTCCTCAAACTCAACACACACAAAACAGATAATCATATCAAAAAATGGGCAGAAGATATGAACAGACGCTTATCCAATGAAGACATACAAATGGCTATCAGACACATGAAAAAATGTTCATCATCACTAGCCATCAGGGAGATTCAAATTAAAACCACATTGAGATGCCTCAAATGTTTTAACAGCAAGTAGTCTATGCAGCCAAGACATCTTCCTTCAGAAAGTGCCATGTGGCAGGAACTGCGTTTATTGTTTTAAAAGATTTTATTTATTTGACAGAGAGAGACAGCTACAGAGGGAACACAAGCCGGAGGAGAGGGAGAGGGAGAAGCAGCCCGATGTGGGGCTCTATCCCAGGACCCTGGGATCATGACCTGAGCTGAAGGCAGTTGCTTAATGACTGAGCCACAGAGGCACCCATGGAATTGTGTTTATCCTGTTCACCACTGCAGTCCCAATGCCTTGGCTAGTGTTTGGCCCATAATCAGTACTAGATACATATTTGTTGAATGAAAACAGGGATGTGTATGTAGCAGCCTTTGTATGAATCCTCAATCCTGAAGTAAGCTATGAATCATACTCCTATACCAGGTCAAGGGAAGGAAGTCATGGACCATCAGATTATTTGTGCCTTTAATATTTCAATCCAGAACAAGCATTGTTTTATGATCAAAATGAATTATCCTGACATTCTTTCACATCTTATCAGACTCTTCTTTATTTAAAATGTTGTTGGTACTATTACTTAATACTGGAGCAAGCAATAAATTCCACTGGTCTACAGAGACTGTTGTTGGGTTCCCATTACCAAAATGATTTTGACTGAGTTGGCATATATCCCTAAACATTCCTAAATCAGTGGTTGGCAGCAGCCAGATTCTGCGAGAAGGAGAAAAAAAATAGTGTGCATGTGTGCACACATGCATGCACACACACACATCTGGTAGCTTCAAAGCCTCTTACATATTAATAGATTCCTTATGGATTACATGGCTATAATTGTGAAACAGGACAAAGAACTAGAGAGAAACATTAAACAAAAAAATTTAAATATTCCTCTGAAAATTCAATTTTTCTGAAGAGAGTAGGGGAAAAAAGCCCAACATAATGGAACCCTTAAAAATGTGTGTCAGAAACACAATAGGAAACCAGAATAAATGTCAGAATAAGTGTAGGCAAGGCAGCCACATGAAGCCAAGTGCAGTTCATCTGCTCTCCCAACAGCAGGCATAGATGGAGAAAACAAACAGCAGAGTAGAATAGTAAGAGGGAGAATGCCAAGTCATAGTAAGAAGGGGTAGGAGTGGGGGTGCAGTAGGGCGAGGAACTTTCTACAACTCAAAACAACAGACTACTCATATCATATTCCTAAAATCTGTATAACGAAACCTGTTTATATTATCAAATTAATTGTTCAGTGTTCAAATTTCAGTGTCTCAGCCAGTGACCCACCAACAATTTCCTTGTTCATAACATTTTCTTTTCTTGGTCCCTTGAAAAAATAACAAATGAGTTTTTCCATTTATAAAGCTGCTCTGAAATGTCTTCTTATGTCATGGTGACTGGAGGTCATCTTGGGATACAGGATGGTAATGGGGACCCCTGGGCTGGGGAACAGGAGGTCTTGTGATTGTGAAGCAACTTCTGATCCCATTAGCTGATGGTTGACTGACATTTTGGAACAAGATTTTGCAAGGAACTGGGGAAAGGAAAAGAAGGAGCATGGGAAGGAGGCACTTAAAAGACTGAGAAGGCAGGAGTGAGCTGAGTGCTCCCAGATTTGAGGAGGATTTTATTACTGGACCCAGATCTGTTGTGAGCTTTCAGCCAGAATTTCAGAGACCCGGTTTGAGAGGCCTAGTATAGGATTTCTTATCAATATTGTGCTGAACTTACCAAGGAAACGGGCTCTGTGAGGAAAGATACATTAACTTCTCATTTACAAATCAAGCAGTAATGTATACAGGCTTAATGGGGAAGCACTTCTTAGAGGGCTAAAGGTGGTATTTTAGGAAAAATATAAAGGGCAGTACAACTTTACATGCCTGGAATTTGTTTTTCTGAGAAGTGATACAAACTGAAAATAACTAGTTTCATGAAAGATCTATCTAGATTCCTTGGTGCTAGATTTGTAATAATTTATTAATGGAAGTGAAGGACTTCGGAGGATATTCTTAAGTTTTCCTCAGTGTTCCTATCAGAGGCAGAATATTGATTGAGTTGGTTAGAATCTGGTTGGATATGTAATTTCTCATTAAAAGCAGAAATTACACTTTGAAAGATCTCAGGAAGCCCCTCTGTCCAAAATGCATGGGAAGGTTAAAAAAAAAAATGTGCCATACCCAATATGAAGCCCACTTACATTATGTCCTGGTTGTGATACCGTGGGTAGATTAATTTCTCTGAGCCTCCACTCTATGATAAGGATAACAACATCTCCCTAACAAGTTTTCTGTCAAGAGTAAGGGAGAGTATATATACGAACACCTAGCATGGGGCCTGGAATCTAGTAGGTTCCCAATAAATAGCAGTTCCATTTATTTCCTACATCTTCCTTTTCTCCCCTGCCCTCCCCCACCTCCTGCACTCTGATTCTTGAACTCTTATAATCAGTGACAGAGCCTTCCTTGCAAGATTAAAATTAATAATAATAATGGTAATATCACAAAGCAGTTACCACTAATCTCATTCGATCCTGAAAACAATACCATGAAATAGGTACCATTATTGACTCCATTTTACAGAGGAAGAAAGCAAATCTAAGTAAGGTTAAATATTGTTTTAATTATCTATTTCTGTATAATAAACCGCTCAAAACTTAGTGGCTTGAAGTAACACCATCTTATTCTGTCTCATGATTCTGAGTTGGCCTGAATCAGCTGGGCACTTCTGCTCCACATGAGGCCGTCTGGTACTAAACTCATCTGGAGGCTGGACAGAGCTAGAACATCCAAGATGGCTTGCTCACATGGCTAGCAATTGGTGTTGGATATCAGCTGGGAGCACAGTTGAGACTATCCACCAGAGGACATCTGTACTCCTCCCTTGTCTCTCCTGGGATGGAAGATACATTCTTTTTTTTTAATTTATTTTTATTTTTTTGTTTTGTTTTTTTTTTAATTAATTTATTTATTTTTATTTGCTTATTTACAGCATAACAGTGTTCATTGTTTTGGCATCACACCCAGTGCTCCATGCAGTACGTGCCCTCCCTATTACCCACCACCTGGTTCCTCAACCTCCCACCCCACCCCACCCCCTCCTGCCACCCCTTCATAACCCTCCGGTTGTTTTTCAGAGTCCATAGTCTCTCATGGTTCATCTCCCCTTCCAGTTTCCCTCAACTCCCTCTCCTCTCCATCTCCCCATGTCCTCCATGTTATTTGTTATGCTCCACAAATAAGTGAGACCATATGATACATTCTTAAGATGGAACCCTTCAAGAGGGAAGAAATGGAAGCTCTCAGTTCTCTTAAGGCCCAGGCTTAGAAGTCTTAGAATATCATTTCTCCCATGATCTGTTGGTCAAACCAGTAATTGGCCCAGCAAAATTTCAAAGAAGGGGAAACTAAGTTTCACTTCTCAATGGAGGAGTGGCAGGGGGGAAGGAGTTATAACAGCTACGATTAGAGATTATCTATCACAAATACTTTGCCCAAAGTCACAGAGCTTAGTGAGTGTCACAGTCAATACTTCAACACATCAGTCTGACTTCAGAATCCACGTGCTCAGTCATGTGTCATACACGTGACAATATACATTTAAATGCCAGTGTCTATGGAGAACACAATAAGTGCAATGTAATTTCAGAGGAAAGATCAATATAAATTAAGGAAAGAGTACTCCCTTTGTGCCTCTCTCTATAGATAACAAATGTTATTTCTTGAAATGTCACAAAGGTCACATAAGTTAAAGTTAAAATAAATTTTTTTTAGATTCTCCCATTTCAAAATTCTGTATACATTCATTAAAGCTGAGGTATCTGGGGGCGCCTGGGTGGCTCAGTGGGTTAAAGCCTCTGCCTTCAGCTCAGGTCATGATCCCAGGGTCCTGGGATCGAGCCCCGCATGGGGCTCTCTGCTCAGCAGGGAGCCTGCTTCCTTCTCTCTCTGCCTGCCTCTCTGCCTACTTGTGATCTCTGTCTCTGTCAAAAAATAAATAAAATCTTAAAAAAAAAAAAAGCTGAGGTTTCTGTTTCTGTGTGAGGGTAGGGGTAGGATGGATGAGACCCCTGATTACAAATGCTGTAAGCCTCAGCCTGCCTAGTGGGTAACTCATGCCAGTATGGGGGAGGTTCACAGGCCCAGAGTTGGCAGGTGAGGCTCCAAGGAGAGGCAGAATTTAGCCTGGCTCTGAATTCTGATTAGGATATGATAAAGGGAAAGACAGAAAGAGGAAAAGGAAAGAGAAAGAGAAGGGAAAATATGAACAAGAAGACATCAAGTGGGGAATGAGCAGCGAGTAGTAGCTAGGGGGATAGAGGAAGGAACCAGGCTGAAGTAAAAAATGTCTGGATTTGGAAGTGGGAGGGCTGATTAGTAATTTACTTGATGATTGGAGCTAAGTTGGCTGTCCATCTTCAGGGTTTCCCAAAGTAGCACTGAGAATCAGACTACAAAGAAAGAAGATCCTCATGAAACTAAGACCCAGCTGCAAAAACTCTTAGCCTTGGCGTTACTAAAGGCAGATGCCTGGAGAGCCCTGCTGGGGGCTGGGTTGGAAGGATAGTGCTGGTCCAGGAACATCTATGCTCATACCACTGTCTCACTAGTTTCATTCGGTAGGGGATGGAGGAGCATGAAGCAAACCCAGTCATTGTAACCCATCTGACAGCACTCTCCAGAGAGTTTATCAACCTACATCTCTCTTATATTACCTATCTAACAGGATATCCTGGTGAAGGCAAGTACTTGGGACTTTTTTGAGTCATTCTGAGCAAACACCATCTTCAGATTATTTTCCTACTAAGGTGGTTTCTATCATTTTCATTTGCAAAACCTTCTCTCTTCCTTCACATTAGAAAGAAACCTAGTATTACTGTTGTCATTTTTTTCATGTAAATTATAAATATTTATAATTTCTGTCAAAAAAAAAAAGAAAAGCAGATGTTTTCCCTTATTCTGGTCCCAAGTAATACCACGTTAAAAAAAAAAGAAAGAAAGAGGGAGAGTATTTTCAAGTCTTGTTAAAAAATATCTCAAGAAAATAAACATTTGTTGAATGCAAACAAGAACAGAATATGGCGATTTAAATATTAATATAGAATTCAGAGCAAAGGAGTCTGAAGCCCAGAGAGACTGGGTGACCTGTATAGGTTCACAGAGTGAATATGCAGCCAAGTCAAAATCTGAACTTAGTTCTCTCAAGTCCTAGCCTGATGTGCTTTCTATACTTGATGCAGTAGATTGACTGCAAAAGGAACCTATTCTAGCTGCAAACTAGAAAGCTTGAAAGCTTCAGAACTGGCATTCCAACCCTAACTGCAATAGAGTTCAGAGATGCCTAGAGAGATTTTAAAGCCAAATACAGCAACCTCTGCTTACTTCTTATTGTCACTACCTCTGTAGCATTTGGTGCTTCTGACTGCACCCTCTTTGAATTCTCTCCTGCTCTGGCTCCCATGCCTCAAGCTCATTTCTTTCATCTCTGGTCTATCAGTAGCTGCTCCCTATTGAGAGTTGTTCTTCCTTTTATATTTCATTTCTGAGCACTTTTTCTTTCTGTTTTGTACCAGTGGGTCTTAGTTAAGGATATGTAACAGAGTTTCTTGTATAACCTATTCAGAACTTGGAAGTAGGGGCACCTGGCTGGCTTAGATGGTAGAGCATGTGACTCTTGATCTCAGGGTTATGAGTTTGAGCCCATGTTGGGTGTAGAGATTCCTTAAAAATAAAATCACAAAAACCCAAAAAATAAAAAAAAAAACACCTTGGAAGCATAGTAGCCATAATTTGAAAAATTCCTTCAGATGACTTTGATGGCCACTCTTGTAGCAAATACTATTTTTGAAAGATGGCCCCAATATATTTCCCATCCCACATATCCTTCTGTAATGTGCCCATGCCATTTTCCCCATCCAGAGGTGGAATCTATTTCTCAAGTTCTTGAATGTGGTTAGGCCTGTGACCAATAAAATGTAACAGAAGTAACACTGTGCTAGTTCTAGGCATGGCTCTTACTGATCTGGTAGGCTTAAATTCCTCTTATAAGAAGTGTAATCAGATATCCTGAGACCACCATGGCATGAGAAACCCAAGCCATAAGGATCACCTCAAATGATAAGACCTCATGTGTGGAGCTTGGAGGCACCATGCATGAATAAAGAACCATCCTGAAAGTGGATCCTTCCAGGCTCAGCCACTATAGTTAAGATCACATAGAACAAAACTACCTAGCCTATCTAGTCCTTCCTCAAATCCTGGCCCACAAAATCATGAGCAAGATAAGCAGTTGTGTTAAGCTTTGTGTGGCAGTTTATTTCATACTCAGTGATAGGTAAGCCAGACCAATCTCCCCACCTCCCCATACACACACAACCTGTGAAGAACCATTGCTCTGTACACTCATGCCAGTGCCATGAGCTGATAGTTCAGAAATCATCTCCCCTTTTTTCTGGGTATTTACACAGATATCTTGCTGGCACCTCGAATGCAACAGATACCAAACTAAACACATAATTTTCCTTTCTAAAACTCCTGTTCTTTCTGCTATGAATTGTCCACACTATCTTCCCTATCACCTTGGAGTATTTTTTTACTCCTCTCTGTCACCTGGGGCAGCCAATAAGCCACAAAGTCCTTTTGTCCTCTTCTTCCTATCTACTCTGTCATCGTCCTAGTTAACTATCATCTCTCAGCTGCAGTGTGGTAGTGTCTCCCACACAATCTCCTTGCCTATCATTTTTTCAGTTCATCTTCCACATAAGGATCAGAATGATCTCCCTAAACCATGAGTGGGCACACATTATTTCTGTTCTCCAAAAACAGCAATACGTCCAGAGTGTTTACCAAAAAACCTTCACACTTCTCAGTGTGGTAATCAATACCCTTCACGATTGAGCAACAAAGTAAATTCACCTTTTATACACTACTTCCCTAACTCAGCATAACTCTCAGATACCTGGTCTACCAGCTGCCTTTCTAGAACTCTGGACTTTTGGATGGGCTTCTTTCCTCAGTCTGAAACACCCTTCTTTCCTTTTTTCATATGTAGAAATTCTTTGTGTATCTCAAAGCCCAGTTCAATCTTCTTGTTCCCCTGGATGCATTTTTTGGGTTGCTCTTTACCGTAGGGCTGTCACATACAGATGTGCAGATTGTATACGACGCAACTCTAAGAGGAGCCATCACAATGACCACAATGTGAATTGTACTTCCTAGAGTTGTATAGTGCACAACCTATAAAAACACATAATTATTTGCACTCCTTCAACATAGTTCTTTATTTTATTCTCTTTAAAAGCACTTCTAAAATACCTGCTATATGCTAGACACTGAATAAAGACCACAAAGATGTGTTATGAAGTCTTGGTCTTGAGAGGCTTAAAGTTAGGGCAGACAGGCATAAAATCAAATAGATGCCAAAAACACTTTCACCTCTATTTAATTCTTAATTTAGTCTTCTCAATTTTAGTTGGTTGAGAGCTCAATTTTAGTGCAAAATTCTTAGGGGCTGAAGTCATGTCTTATGTATCACAGCCCACAATTAACACTTGGCTGTGCACTATATAGATCTCAGATAATGGTTATTAGATTACACCAGATGTACCAATTGTAAAAGAGCAACCATTTATTGGCCCTGTACAGGGAATACTGCTAACCCCATAAGACTGGATGGGAAGTATGCATTTAGGGCGGGACAGAAACTACTGTGTGTTCCCTATACCCTATTTCCTCTTCTTATTAGGCACTCAGCTAGACTGCTTTTCCTAGCCTTCCTTGCAGTTAGGTGTGGCCATATGGCTGAATTCTGGCCAATGGAATGTGAGTAGGAAATCATATGTATTGAGACTTAGCCTATAAGAACTTTCTGCCTACTCTTCCACACTCTTTCTTTAGCCTGAAGCTTAGTAGAGGAGATTCTGAAGATCTAGAGCAGGTGGCACTACAAGAAGGAAGGGGCTTGGACCCTTGAGATATTATTTGGGAGATCACTGGCTGACCATTATTGCAAGAATGAGAAATAAACCTTTATTGTGTAAAGCTCAAAGTTTGGGATCGCTTGTTACAGCTATCAGTTTAACTTGCCTAATACAAGAGCGAAGTTTAACGTAACATTCTTAGATGGCTCATGACTACCTATTTTTCAAAAGAGTGTCCAGGAAAGAAGACTCCAAAACTGCATTTATCACCCCCATTTAAGTATGAACTCTTTCAACCCCATGATCAGAAATAATGGCTTTGTTTGATCTCTGACTTTTATAATCTTCAAAACATATGCAAGTGCAATAAACATTGGGGTACAGATGGCTCTTCTTTTCACTACATTTGTATCTTTGGGGTAAATACCCAGCAGTTTATTGCAGCAATGGCCACGGTCGCCAAACTGTGGAAAAAAACAAGATGCCCTTCAATGGACGAATGGATAAGGAAGATGTGGTACATATACACAATGGAGTATTATGCCTCCATCAGAAAGGATGAATATCCAACTTTTGTAGCAACATGGATGAGACTGGAAGAAATTATGCTGAGCGAAATACGTCAAGCAGAGAGAGTCAAGTATCATATGGTCTCACTTATTTGTGGAGCATAACAAATAACATGGAGGACATGGGGAGAAGGAGAGGAGAAGGGAGTTGAGGGAAACTGGAAGGGGAGATGAACCATGAGAGACTATGGACTCTGAAAAACAACCAGAGGGTTTTGAAGGGGCGGGAGTGGGAGGTTGAGGAACCAGGTGGTGGGTAATAGGGAGGGCACATATTGCATGGAGCACTGGGTGTGGTGCAAAATCAAGGAATACTGTTACGCTGGAAAAAAAAAAAAAGAGGTCAATAATGATTTCAAAAAAAAAAATATGCAAGTGCAAATAATATCAAAGAACTTCTCTCAAAATATAGTTCCATAAGCCCAGAGAAAACTCATTGGTGTAGAATTTGAAAGGGTCTAGAGATCCCTACCCCTTGTTAACACAGTCCTTGTGGTCAGTGCTCTGCAGCAGGCTGCTATCTACTCAGGCTGTCATGGGATGGGAATCCTCACATTCAGGCCCACTGAGTGCTGGGAAAGAAATAGAGGGGAATAAACTTTGACTTCCCTGGTCCTTTCAAGCCAGTTTGGCACTTGTCGTAACTGCATGATTTGTATTCATGTGATAACCTTAGCACTTCCTATTTTGATCCTAAATAAATAAATAAATAACTCACTCTGAGAATGAGGCCACGAATTTGAAGAAGGTCCAATATAGCTTTTTTTTTCTTTTGTTTTCTCAACATACATTTTCTAGCACCTATTATGTTCATAATGCTCTGTGTGTGTATGCGGGGCTGGGGGTGGGGGTATGGTTCAAACAAATACAATAAAGAGATCTGCTCCCAGGGACATTTTTAAACTCTGGTATTTGACAAGGCAAGCAGCTATGTGAAAGACAAGATAGAGTGGAAACAGCCATGACTTTGATGAGACAGACCCAGTTTCAAATTCTGGCTCCATCAATGACTGTGATTTGAACGGTGCACCACTTATGCACTTAAATTTAGTTCCTCATCTATAATTTTTGAGGATTGTTTAAAAAATTAGAGAATTCCCTAGCAGGGTGTGGGTCAAATAGTAGGTCATAGTGCCATAGACAAGGCACATGAATATGTTTAACCAGTTAAATATTTAAGAAATAGCAAATAATTGGCACAAACAAGAAAAACTGGATGAGTGTGGAAGGAGGAAATCACATTGGGATAAAATGGACAAAATAAGTTATTAGTTTTTCTTAATCAAGTCTTTCTTTCAGAAGACTTCTCATTTATAATCTAATGTGGATGATAGATTTAAATGTAAAACTCTCATACAGGAATTGCCAAAAAAGGAATAAATGGAGAGAGGAATTTTTTTATTTGAGAAGAAAAGTTTCTGTTTTGCAGTGGAAAAAAGACAGTCTCTTCAATAAATGGTGCTGGGAAAACTGGACAGCTACATGTAGAAGAATGAAACTCGACCATTCTCTTACACCATCCACAAAGATAAACTCGAAATGGATAAAAGACCTCAACGTGAGACAGGAATCCATCAGAATCCTAGAGGAGAACCTAGGCAGTAACCTCTTCGATATCAGCCACAGCAACTTCTTTCAAGATATGTCTCCAAAGGCCAAGGAAACAAAAGCAAAAATGAACTTTTGGGACTTCATCAAGATCAAAAGTTTCTGCACAGCAAAGGAAACAGTCAACAAAACAAAGAGGCAACACATGGAATGGAGAAGATATTTGCAAATGACAGTACAGACAAAAGGTTGATATCCAAGATCTATAAAGAACTTCTCAAACTCAATACACACAAAACAGATAATCATATCAAAAAATGGGCAGGGGTGCCTGGGTGGCTCAGAGGGTTAAAGCCTCCGCCTTCAGCTCAGGTCATGATCCCAGGGTCCTGGGATCGAGCTCCGCATCGGGCTCTCTGCTCCACAGGGAGCCTGCTTCCTCCTCTCTCTCTCTCTGCCTGCCTCTCTGCCTACTTGTAATCTCTGTCTGTTAAATAAAATAAATAAAATCTTTTTAAAAAATGGGCAGAAGATATGAACGGACACTTCTCCAATGAAGACATACAAATGGCTATCAGACACATGAAAAAATGTTTATCCTCACTAGCCATCAGGGAGATTCAAATTAAAACCACATTGAGATACCACCTTACACCAGTTAGAATGGCCAAAATTAGGAAGACAGGAAACAGCGTGTGTTGGAGACGATGTGGAGAAAGGGGAACCCTCTTACACTGTTGGTGGGAATGCAAGTTGGTGCAGCCACTTTGGAGAACAGTGTGGAGATTCCTTAAGAAATTAAAAATAGAGCTTTCCTATGACCCTGCAATTGCACTACTGGGTATTTACCCCAAAGATACAGATGTAGTGAAAAGAAGGGCCATCTGTACCCCAATGTTTATAGCAGCAATGGCCATGGTTGCCAAACTGTGGAAAGAACCAAGATGCCCTTCAATGGACGAATGGATAAGGAAGATGTGGTCCACACACACTACGGAGTATTATGCCTCCATCAGAAAGGCTGAATACCCAACTTTTGTAGCAACATGGATGGGACTGGAAGAGATTATGCTGAGTGAAATAAGTCAAGCAGAGAGAGTCAAGTATCATATGGTTTCACTTATTTGTGGAGCATAACAAAGAACATGGAGGACATGGGGAGAAGGAGAGGAGAAGGGAGTTGAGGGAAATTGGAAGGGGAGGTGAACCATGAGAGACTATGGACTCTGAAAAACAACCTCAGGGTTTTGAAGGGGTGGGGGGTGGGAGGTTGGGGGAGCCAGGTGGTGGGTATTAAGGAGGGCACATATTGCATGGAGCACTGGGTGTGTTGCAAAAGCAATGAATACTGTTATGCTGAAAAGAAATAAAACAAAAGTTCCTGTACTGGATAACAAAATTCATAAAAGGTATTGTTGACTCATATATACACCTGTGTGCGTGTGTGTGTGTGTGAGTGTATGTGTGTGTGTGTAATAGGCATGCTACATACATGAGGGATAAGCCATAAAATTTTTTTAATATGTTCAGGAACAAAGAGTTATGACATAATTTGCAAAATTTCTGTAATGAAAGCCAATGTTACAAGAAGATCTTTCAATCAAAACTATTCAATTACAATAGAAGAAATAGACTCCAAGAGATAAAATGACTTATCTAAGATCACACAAATAGGAAACTGTTAAGTTAGGACTTGAATCTTAATCTCCTAGATATTTGGCACAATGATCTTACCACTAATTCCTTTCTAGTCAAAGGAGTAATTCCATAATGCCACCAGACAGAGCTTCTTGGCGGTCTTAGTTCAGGAAGTGAAGATTGCCCAGTAAAGACTTCCCAGAACTATGGACAGAGGTCAGGCTTGAATGAAACCTCTATTAAGGATTCCACAAAATAGTAAAAAATATTTAAAATAGTCCTCATTTATTGACCACAGTTTGCCAAATGCTTTATATATATAATTTATTTAATTCATTCACTTAAATGTTTGTTCATATCTAGTATATGTCTGGCATCTTTACTATGTGCTAGGATACAGTAGTGAAAAGACATACATCGTTATTGACCTCATAGAACCTCTAGCTTTCCCCACAACAGAAATTCCATCAGATTTGTTTGTTTGTTGCATCCATTTTACAGGTGATGGAACAGGCCTAGTGAATAACAATGATGGCATCCATATATTGACCACTATCCCACACCATGCACATTTCTGAGCACTCTCTGAGTGAATATGCTCAATAGCTCTATGAAATAAAAAATGGGGCACAGGGGCACCTGGGTGGCTCAGTGGGTTAAGCCTCTGCCTTCGGCTCAGGTCATGATCTCAGGGTCCTGGGATTGAGCCCCGCATCAGGCTCTCTGCTCAGCAGGGAGCCTGCTACCTCCTCTCTCTTTGTCTGCCTCTCTGCCTACCTGTGATTTCTCCCTCTGTCAAATAAATAAATAAAATCTTTAAAAAAAAATGGGGCACAAGCAGCTACAGTGACTGGTTCAAGGCCATATAGGTAGTAAGCAATAGATCAAGGACCGGAATCAAGTCTATCTGATACCAGTGTCCATAATTTCAGCCTCTGCATTATACTGACCATTTAGATTCCTGCTCTTACTTTTTTTTTTTTTTTTTTTTTGCTAAAAGGTAATGCATATAATGTCAAAACTCTGCTAGTGAGGGTAGTATCCAGGAAGCATAAATTATTTTGTCTACAGACAAATTCTGTGTTCCTTGGCAGATGTATACAGATAACAATATTTGCTCAAGCGGTTATCATATGTCAGAGTACTGCATCTGTACACATGATTCCAGTAAAAGCAATAGCATAAGGCTGGCCCTTAGTAGAGTAGGTAAATGGTAAGCAGTAGAAATAAAAAAGAAAGTCTAGAAAGAACCTAGAAATTATTAAGAAGCAGGAGCTTCTGGTAACAATAATGCTGGAACTATATTTAGACAAAACTATGTTTGTATTTTTCTGAGGCTAGGCTTGCTTGATTTAAATATAGAGACAGCAAGTATCTACATTAACTTCCATATTCCTATTAGAAAAAGGGCAATTTCTGCAGAATTAAATGCTAGCCATAAAGTTTATTGTGTAATAATAATTTATCCATCTCTTTAAGCCATCCTGTTGCAACATATAGACATGCACCTTGAGACAAACCATAGACTAGGACAATTTTCAGTTTCACATAAATTCTATTAAAGAAGAATAAAACAGTGAGATTGCTTTCTCCATTCTCTTCCACCATATGGATTTCTTTGAGGTTTAATAATATTATAAATAAAGCAGCTTCAAGATGAAATACAAAACAGTGAACAACAATTTAAAAACGTTTTGAAGAAACAAGTATTATACCTCAGTGTTGCCAGGCTTTCAACATAAGTTAAGATAGAAAACAGAAAGAGAATTCTCATTTGTTCTATCAAGAAAGTATAAATATTGGCTCTGTATTAAGCCAACCTTTTGCAGCTGTACACCAGCTCTCAATTATTAAAAAGATTCTTAAATTCCCAAGGAAACAAAAATCAATTTCAGCCATATAAGTCTGTATATAAATCTATTGTGCTTTATTCCAAATATTTTCTCATCAAGGAGTTTGGAACATTTTTTTGAAAGAGAAAGTCTCTAGTTCACCCATTACACCATTACAAATATTTGAATGACTTCCAGTAACTTTGCTTAGAAAATCTCAATGTTTGTGAAACGTGCCAATGACAGCTCAGCAGCAATGTCAATACATTTCATTATTTGGCAAGACAACTATGCATAGCAATAGATCAGAATTCTGATTGTCATTTTCATATATTATATTTCACTTTTGTCACAGCACATAGGATGGCTCCTCTCGCCCTCTTGGCAAGATACTAATTTCTGAGCTTATATTAAAAATCTGTTTTATCTGTTAAGGCTTAGAATGAGCTAAGTGATTACTGTTTTAATCCCAAATCAATATGTGTAGTCAGGTCTTGAAAGAATTCCAATCACTGTAGCCCTTGTTCATATTTTAGATGGATAATGCTATTGGGTTTTTTTCCTTGGGGCTCATTTTATACATTTTATTGGTAGGAATTATAGTCACTGGTATAGTGACTAATGTTCACATAGCTCAAATAATTGATGTGATAATTTTCTGGGTTTTGTAAGAATCTGCACTAGCACAAATGAAATATACAAATTTGCTAAAGTTTGGAGAAATAGAGTAGAATGGAGTTTCTCAAGCTTTAACGTACTTTAGAATCTCCTGAAGAGCTGGTTAATAACAGCTTTCCTAGGTCCTACAATCAGTGAATCTAATTCAGTAAGTCTGGATGGGTTTGAGATTTTGATTTCTAACAACTTCTGATGTGATGCTGATGTTGTCATTTCAAGACCGTCTTTTGGGGAGCAGTGGAATAGAATGGAATGGCCCATAGAGAAGGTAAAAATCTTGCTTTGCCCTTTACAGATTTTTTTGATTTGGAGTAATCTACTTAACATATTTTTAAGTCTTAGTTTCTTTATCTGCTCAATGGTGGGTTTGTAAGGATTAGATAAGTCTGTATGGCACTTGACATAGTGTTGGACAGATAACTGCTATGTGCTCAATAAATGATAGCCATGGGGCGCCTGGGTGGCTCAGTGGATTAAGCCGCTGCCTTCGGCTCAGGTCATGATCTCAGGGTCCTGGGATCGAGCCCCGCATCGGGCTCTCTGCTCTTCAGGGAGCCTGCTTCCTCCTCTCTCTCTGCCTGCCTCTCTGCCTATTTGTGACCTCTCTCTCTGTCAAATAAATAAATAAAATCTTTAAAAAAATAAATAAATGATAGCCATGGTTATTAGCAACAATCCAGTCTCCTTTTCTGGGATTCATCTGGGTGAATATGCAGTGTTTCTGCTTCATATCCTAGTGTATTTGGCAGATTATTCGTTAAGTATGTGCACATTAGGAGTTATCTGATCAGTGAGTTAGCAACTGTTCAGAACTTGAATTGCTCAGGTGGGCCCTAAAACACTTAAAAATTTTGCCCCTTGGCCTTCCAAATACCTATCATACTGAAACTTTTCTTCTCAGTCTTTTGGATTATTTTTCATTTATTACTTTATAGTCCACAGATCCACAGTTACGTCTTCTTTTTTTTTTTTAAAGATTTTATTTATTCATTTGACAGAGAGAGAGATCACAAGTAGGCAGAGAGGCAGGCAGAGAGAGAGGAGGAAGCAGTCTCCCTTCGGAGCGGAGAGCCCGATGCGGGGCTCAATCCCAGGACCCTGAGATCATGACCTGAGCCGAAGGCAGTGGCTTAATCCACTGAGCCACCCAGGCGCCCCCACAGTTATGTCTTCTTATGAATGATCTTTTTAAGAACAACATCAGCTTATTTTCAAAATAAAATTCAAGTCTTTGGAGACTAATATCCTTTCTCTCCATGTTTTGCTATTAAGAGGCCTGGTGTTCTGCCAAGACAACATATTAATAAATTTAAGCTTGAGATTTTCATTGTCATGTGAACATTGAAATTGGCTTTCAATTACACAAAGCAGCCAATTCAACAGGATACATGTATTGGATTTATAACAAACATGTCTGGGAAAAAATTACTTTAAAATCCCTGATTGTGTGGTTGCTTTTAATTTGTTAAAAATCATGATCCACCAGTCATACAAGAATCTCAGCCAATGCAGGCTAAGTTAATTTTGAGAAATACTTGACTTTATTTTAGTCAAATGTTAATAAATGTATTTGTCTTGCATTCAATCATTTACTCAGCTATTAATTTAGCAGTAAGTCCCATTTCTGTGGTGGGTGATGGTCTAGAAGCTGGGGAACACACTAACCCCACCAGAGTTGACAGTCTAGTGAGAAAGGTAAAAGCACAGTTATTAGAACCTCATTTATTTTTATTTTTTGCTTTTCTTTCTTTTTTTAAAAATTAACGTGTAATGTATTATTTGTTTCAGGGGTACAGGTCTGTGAATCATCAGTCTTACACAATTCACAGCACTCACCATAGTAGAGCCTCATTTTAAGAGGCTGATAAATCTCTGGTCTTGATCAGATAACAAGCTGTAGAAAGTAAGCTTATTGTTTGTGTTCATCCTCAATTACTTGTAGAATTTGTTAACCATCACCCAACGCTTTAGACACATCCATAGCTCTAAATGATGTCTTCTAGAAGTAATGTCCTCTAGAGCTTCTAACCAAAGCAGAACATACATTTCTGTAATTTCATTTGTAAAATGAACTTAGAGAAGAAAATCAAGACAACTTTGTAGTTTGCAAGTAGCTGTTACATAAACTCTCTAGCAAAATAACACAATTGAATAGAGTACCAATCTATACATCAAACTTGATTTTTTTTTTTGGCTTTTCAAAGAGGGATTTACATTCATATGACCTATTTCAGACTGAATGCTTATGTCCTCACCCCCAACTCTCTATTCTCGCTGCATTTATGTTTAAGGGCTAACCCCCAATGTGATGGTACTTGGAGATGGGGCCTTTGGGAGGTAATTAGGGTTAGAGGAAGGCATGACAGTGGGGCCTTCACAAGGGGATTAGTGTCATATAAGAAGAGACACCAGAGGGGCGCCTGGGTGGCTCAGCGGGTTAAAGCCTCTGCCTTCAGCTCGGGTCATGATCCCAGGGTCCTGGGATCGAGCCCCGCATTGGGCTCTCTGCTTGGCTGGGAGCCTGCTTCCTCCTCTCTCTCTGCCTGCCTCTCTGCCTACTTGTAATCTCTATCTGTCAAATAAATAAATCTTAAAAAAAAAAAAAAAAAAAAAAGAAGAGACACCAGAAAGCTTGTTTTTTTCTACTCCCCTATGTGAGGACACAGTAAAAAAAACGTGGCTGTCTGCAAGCCAGGAACAAGGTACTCACCAGACCAAGGTACTCAAGCCATTACCTTGATCTTGGACTTCCCAGCTCTTAGAACTGTGACAATAAATGTCTTTCATTTAAGCCACCCAGTCTATGGTATTTTTTATGGCAGCCCAAGACAGGACTTTAGAAAGACAGGGATTTATGCAAAACTGTGGAAATGCCTCAAATTTATCTCCATTTCCCCAAGCAGGGCTCAGTTCATCTACCAGGCCAACTCTTTACCACTGTCTACACGGAGTTTGCTCTATCTTGACTAGAATTGTCACTCTTTTTGGCCTGTTTTGTTTACCAAAATGCCTTTCCTAAATCTTCCACTTCTGGCTCAGAGGCTCAAAAAAATCTTTCCTGATTTGCCCTACTCCTTTACCAGAAATCCTTTATTCCAAAGTTTGTTTCACTATACACTTATTTATATCTCACTTTATTGTGTCCTGACATTGGTTCAAGGATGTAGGTCTTACTTCCTAAACTAGACTGTGAGCATTAAGACAAGACTAGGGTCTAGAATTTTCAAATCTTTTGTGTCCTCCATTGGCCCTTTTAGAGTTTGTGCAAATAGAATGGGAATGAAACTTACTGAATGAAAATGGAACTAAATGCTGAGAGCCAATGCATGTTCTGAGGCAAATGAATCAAGAAATACAAAGAAGTACAATAAAACCCTGGCTCCAGAGCCTGGAAGAGAGTCGTTCTGGATAACTGAATTTAATAGAGGGCTGAGGATTCTTTATTTTATACACCAGAAGTTTTAATTATCTTGGATGGAAACATTTCCAACATATTAATCTTCCCTGCCTTCTAAAATAGTGCTCTATAAACATAACCCAGCTTGATGACTTGTCATTAAAAGTAGTAGTATGCTATAATACTGAGAAGTCCTCAGGCACTTCAGAGGTATGTAGAACTGTTTGTCCCTAGTTTAAACGGCTGCAGATTGCTGTTTTTCTTTTTAATTGTTGTTTTGATTTTTAGCTTTTCTGGGTCCTCCCTTGCTGTTAGACTGTCCATTTCACTGAAGCCCATGTGACTGACTGTACCATTTCTCTTCCCTGCTCTTAATTTGCTGCTTCTCATCTGACATGAGTTTGGAAATCATATGTCCAAGCTCACTGTGGTTGTTGTCATGATTTTTATTGTTCGAAATGTGTGTAACTGAGAGCAAAGGGCTTTGTGTGAGGGCTTGCTGGGATCTCTATAACTAAAGTGACAAGAGACAGACTTCTAGCTATTGTGAACTCCTAGTTCAGCTGCTCTGAAACCTCTTAAATTTACTTTTTATTCTTACTTTTCTAGTCTGGAAATATGTTTTTCAGATATGTATTCAACATTTTTTTAAAGAAGATTTTATTTATTTATTTGACAGACAGAGATCACAAATAGGCAGAGAGGCAGGCAGAGAGAGAGGGGAAGCAGGCTCCCCGCTGAGCAGAGCCAGATGTGGGGCTTGATCCCAGGACCCTGGGATCATGACCTGAGCTGAAGACAGAGGCTTTAACCCACTGAGCCACCCAGGTGCCCTGAGATATGTATTCAAGTAATCACTGAGTGCTTTTTTTTTTTTTTTTTTTGCAAGATACCTGGTAGGTGTCCGAGGATGGCCCTCTAAAATGAAAACTCTGTCTTGATCACTATTTTCTGAATTGCACTAGCACCTAGTAGGCACTCAACACATATTTGTTGAATTAATGAAGTGAACTTTATAATCTGAGCAGATATAAGCTATTCATATAAATATACAAAAAACAAGCTTACAATGTAAACTGCAGTAAGAGTCATAACAGATAAATAGAGTATGTACAGGGACCAAAAGATTTCCTGCTGGAAAATCCAGAGGGACTTCATGGAAGACGTAGTAGTTTTGACTAGGCCTTGAAGGATGGGGTCATATATTGATCAGCAAGAATTTAAAAAAGTAAGAAGACAAGAGCAGTACAGACAAAGCCAAGATGCTAGAATGGGAAGGCTGTATATGGGATATGATTAGCACATTTTGGCTGGAGTACATGTAGGAGAGTAGGAGGAAATCACATTATAATGTTATATGGGGGTAAGAGTGTGCATGGGTCTTGAACATCAGGCTATGGAATTTGGATTTTATTAGGTGATAGGGAGAAACTGGGGGGTTTTAAGCTGGGAGGTGATGTCCTTAGAAGTCTTGGTAAGTGTTGGAATTTAGGAGTTGAAGGGAAACAGGGTTGGAGGTGATTTCAAGGGTATAGGTGGGAGGCAACATGGCCTGAACTGGGAATAGCAGAAAAGAAATCATTGACAAGGAGGCTACAGATGTAGAATAAGATGACTTGGCAATTTATTTATTGTCTGGAGTGACAGAGAAGGATATGCTGGGTACAACTCTAAGTGATGTCCTTTCCGGAACTCAAAGTGTCCAGAAGAGCAGGTTTAAATAAATGGTGTGAGTTTGACCTGGGACATGCTGAGGCATGACAGTGAGTCATTGTAAAATTATGAATTGCTATAAAAAAAGCATGAATGGAAAACTGCCCTGAAGAGCACTAAAGGGATAACAAATACTTAGAAAAGGAATCCTTATGTGTACTTAGCCCCCCAAAAGGAGTTAAGAGGTTCATGTCTTATTTTAGGTCCCTTCTTGACAAGACCATATTAAAAATAGTTCATTTTTACTTTCAAACAGCTTTCAAGTACACCGTAAAACAACAACAACAACTTCTACTTGTTTTTCCTGAGAGATTACTCTTAAAAAAAAAAAAAAGATTTATTTATTTTAGATAGAGAACATGGTGTGGGGGGACAAAGAGGGAGAGAGAGAGAATCTCAAGCAGAGTCCCTGCTGAGTGCAAAGCCCGATGTGGGTTTGAACTAATAACCCTGAGATCCTGATCTGAGCCAAAACCAAGAGTTGGATGCTTAACTGACTGAACCACCCAGGTGTGCCAAGAGATTACTCTTTTTTTTTTAAGATTTTATTTATTTATTTGACAGACAGATCACAAGTAGGCAGAGAGGCTGGCAGAGAGAGAGAGGGGGAAGCAGGCTCCCCGCTGAGCAGAGAGCCTAATGGGGGGTTCAATCCCAGGACTCTCAGAGCATGACCTGAGCCGAAGGCAGAGGCTTAACCCACTGAGCCACCCATGTGCCCTGAGAGAGATTACTCTTGATAAGACTAGGACATTAATGCTCTATGATGTTTGAATATTATTGGAGTTGTTCATGGATTAATAGTAGCTCCTCTCTGAAACAAGACAGGTAGCAAGAAAACAAACAGAAATCTTCCCCCAAACAGAAAATGGATCTTGACTTCTATCAGAAACAAAGATGCTTTCAAATTAGCAGGCAGCTCTCCAATGGAGTAAGAAGAGAAGCTAAGACACTAACTTGGGTTTTCTAGAAAGGATGAGTAGGATTTTACATGTAAGCAAGAGGAAAAAGTGCAGTCCAGGCAAAGGAAACTGTATATAACCTTGGTGAGAAAGAAAGATAAGGCATGGTCAAGGGATGGCAAGAATCCATTTGGCTGGAGCACATGTGGAGAGAGTATGGGGGAGAGGCCATACAATTAAGGAACTAGATGAAGGTGTAGCTTGAGAGATGGATTGGGGCCAGATGGGATGGGTGTCATAGGCAACACCAAAGAGTTTGCAATCTATTGGCAGTGGGAGCCATCTCAGAGGTCTACTAGGGAAACAAGACAATCACATATGTTTAAGCAAACTCTCTGGTGGATCTGTGGAGAACGACTTGATAATTGGGGAACAGAGCGAGATGAGAATGCTAGTGAGGTGATACTGAAAGCAGATAAGGACCTGAGCAAATGAGCTTTTGAACTAAGCCAGTACTCAGCCTGTAACAGGCACTGAATGTGTGCTAATTGATAGGCAGTTCAAGTAGGCAATAGCTTTTAGTCTATCATAACTGGGTGAGTCTCCTCTTAGATTCAAATCGGCTTCAGCCATAGATTGCTGGGCCAGAGGCTCTGAAGTGTGAAGGGCTTGAAAAGATTAATACTACAGCCAGAAGCCGAGATTCATTTTGGTTTGGCACACAATGTTAATACAGAAGACACAGAGAAGCAGAATACCACCAGATTCTGGTGGACTTACTTCTGTAGGATGCAGAGCACCCTGAGGTATAATCATTCTGGACAGGAACATGTCAAGTCTTTAGGGGGTCAATGTAGTTTCTAAAAAGACCAAGGGAAAAAACTGCAAGAGATCTCCATTGAAGACACCCTATTTCTTTTTAAAATATAGTGAATATTTACTACTCTATAGGGTTGCTCTGTCCAACATGGTAAGCAACTAGCCATGTGTGGCTATCGACTATTTGAACTATAAATGGTCCAGGGGCACCCAGGTGGCTCAGTTGGTGAAATGTTGGACTCTTTTTTTTTTTTTAAAGATTTTATTTATTTATTTGACAGAGAGAGATCACAAGTAGATAGAGAGGCAGGCAGAAAGAGAGAGAGAGAGAGAGAGAGAGAGAGAGGGAAGCAGGCTCCCTGCTGAGCAGAGAGCCTGATGTGGAACACGATCCAGGACCCTGAGATCATGACCTGAGCCGAAGGCAGCGGCTTAACCCACTGAGCCACCCAGGCGCCCTTCTTCTTTTTTTTTTTTTTTTAAGATTTATTTATTTTAGAGAGAGAGAGTGCATGGGGTAGGGCAAAGGGAGAGGGAGAGAGAGAAAGAGAGAAAATCTCAAGCATGTTCCCTGGTAAGTGTAGACCCTGATGCAGGGCCCAGTCCCATGACCTTGAGATCATGACCCAAGCTGAAATCAAGAGTTGGGCTTAAAACTTAAAAAAGAAAGAAAAGTAAATAGTTCAAATTCAGATTTGCTGTGAGTATAAAATACACACCAGATTTTGAAAGACTTAGTATGAGAAAAATAATGTAAAATATCTCTTTAATAATTTTTGTATCAGTTTTATGTTGAAATAATATTTTATTTAGATTTATTGCATTAAATGAAATATATCATTAAAACAGTTTCTATTTTCTCTTGTATCTATTACAAATAATAATACTATTAACACCTTGTATACATAAATTGTTCAAATGTGTACACATACATTGTTCAAATGCCTTATATACATAAAAGTGGAATTTGAGACATACTGTCAGAAAAAGAAATTTTATTGAATCTATAGACGGCATTGGGCTGTATGGGTATTTTTGCATATTAACTATTCTGATGCACAAACACAAGATATCTTCCCATTTATTTGTGTCTTCTCCAATTTCTGTCATCAATGTCTTACAGTTTTAGTGTACAGATCTCTCATTAATGTGGATAAAATTTTTCCTAAGTATTTTATTGTTTTTGATGCTTTGCAAATGGAATTGTTTACTTTTTCAGAGTTCATTGTGTTTAGAAAATAAACTAATTTTTAAATGTCAAAAAATATTCATTTCTTAAATTTTTCCTAAGTATTTTATTGTTTTTGATGCTTTGCAAATGGAATTGTTTACTTTTTCAGAGTTCATTGTGTTTAGAAAATAAACTAATTTTTAAATGTCAAAAAATATTCATTTCTTAAATTAAATTGACTACTAGAAAATTTAAAATAATTTATATAGCTTATATTATTGGTCTGTTTGACAGAACTACTATAGAAAGTTCAATGTTATTTATTAATGCAAAAATAAAATAATAGTTCCTCTCCTCTGATTTTTTGGACCTTTTCCCTTGTAGGGAAATTGTCAACTTATGCACTAGAAAGAAATTAAAAATGTAATAAGCAGATTAATGCATCCTCACTTGTAGTCCAGAACTGTTTATCTGCCTTCCAGTGTTTCTATCGAGATTAGTGCAATGGCAGGCTTGTTTTAATGGCTATGGTTTTCTGTACAATTTGCATATTGTAAAAATTATTTAGATAAAAAATTTGAAACAACTTGTTATTTTGGACCATTAAAAGGCAAGATGAAGGGAAGGGGGGGAAAGGCCTCATAGTAATAATTTTCCAGCTAGGGTAAATTGTACTGTGATGTGTCTAAATAGACTCAACCTTTCTAAAGAAGAGGTTATTGCAAAATACTCTTCTTCCACAAAGAACTTGGAACCAATATCTCTATTAGAACATCAAATAACAACTGCAAATTCCCCAAACCAGAATATTTGATCAATTTACTTGCACATTGGTGAATAGCAAGTAACTTGAGAACAGGCATTCTTGGCTTCCAGTGCCCACTGCCCAACTCCCCCAACAGCTCCTGCCTTCTTTTTTTCTTGTGGGCTAATAGAAATTGTAATTTTGATCATAATGTTGACCCTAAGCTTAATTTGCTCTAATTTTGCAGATCCTTTCTGCTTCACTCCAATAGCTCCTCTGATTCTACAAATTTGGTGTGTGTTAGCATTTAAGAGAATGTGAAATAAGTCTCAAGGATTCACCACCAAATAGAACTGATCATACAAGAAAAACAAACCTAACTAAGCATCTGAGACATCATGGAAAGTATTTTACAATATTTTGCAATGCTTTTTGCATTCAGGAAGTTTTATTTAAAATAAAAGTAGCCCCTTTAAAGAAAGCAAAACCTTATTCACTGTTTTTGAAGTGTGAGGAAAAAAAATTCAAAAGTTAAATGCTGACTTTGAAATCCGAAAGAATTACAACCTGAAGTGCGTCTGCCACAGGGAGGGTCTGCTGTGCTTCAGAGAAGTTGGGAGCAGTTTAACTATGTATATAGACAGTCTGAGAGTACTTGGTAGACAGGAATTTTTGGACAGAACAGGCAGTTCTTAAATACCTGTCACCAGCGTTATATAGCAGACCAAGATGGAACTGATTCTCACATCAAGCCTTTAATACAGCACAAATGACTTCATCTGTGTAATTAGTGAACAAGCTGTTCCCACTTGTCTAATAGCTCCAGGAGGAGAAACTTATTTTGACTTTGATTTGTCCCATTTTTTCCTGTGTACTGAGTGTTGCAACCTTATGTCGGCTAAAATCTCTTGGTCTGAGAATTATAGCCAACATCGAAAAACTCCTTCAAATTATTAGTACAAGCAAGATGAAGGAAAAAGAAATTAAATTAGCCATTCCATCCCCAAGTTACATCCCCTCCTGCACCTCAGAAGTTCTATGGTCAAAATGTTCCAGCCCTTCATAAAATGAAACTAAACTTCTGGTTAATAAATTAACTTTACAGAATTTTGCTTCGCTAATACTATCATTGTTTTATTAGCTTATTTGGACAGTGTATTCCATAAAGTTTAAAATAATTAAATTCTTTTACATAAAGGGAAGAAACTCTAATAAATCCCTTTCTTTCCCATTCAGTTTCAACTGTCTAAAGGGAGAAGATATGAGACCAATGTATATGAGAAATATATTGTGACTTGAATATCTCAGTTGGAAGATTTTCAAATATTAATAATTATGCCCCAGAAAAATCAGAAAATGGATTTTGCGTCTTAACTTTGACTCACCAGTGAGCCTAAATAAGCAGACACATTGTTCTTTCTCATCAAAATCTGAAAAGAAATATCCAAAACATTTTACAAACATATCATTCTTCCAGGTCTAATCTAGCTTGCTAATGATAAACTCTAGGAGTTTGGGGAAAGTCAGCAAAGTGGTGCCAACTTCTTCTTCTGATCCAGATTCATTATTCCAAAATGAAAAATGGGTGTAGAACAAGGGCAGCAAGTTGGGAAATGCTCCCATTAAAAGCAGCAATAAGAAGTCACTTATGTTGTGGCTTGTCAGGTGGGATTCTTACTCTACACTACACTGAATTTTAATTTGGGGAAAAATTATTTTCACTTTAAAAGATGCTTCCAAAAAAAAAATAAATAAAAGATGCTTCCATTTAATTCCACATCTGACTTGTAAAAAAAATGGGAAAAAATTTTTTTTCCTCTTAGTGCTGGAATAATTTTAGTTCCACTCTTGTCACATCATTCTACTTTTCAAAAGATCAAATGTGCTAATAGGGATGAAAGCAGCCCAGCTATATGGATAATGAAGGAAGCCCAACTGCCTACTATATGATAATACAGTTATTACCTTTGAACTGAATTTACTTTATTCTTCTAAAAGAGGATCTGATTTAGAAGGTGATTTCACTACTGACATTTTTTAGCACTTAGCCTGGTAGCTTGAAATGGACAGAATCAACATGCCAATACTAGCCATTTCTGAGCATTTTCTATTCTTCAGGTCATAAACTATAGAGTTAGGCCAGAGCTAGGCTAAATTATTTTGGCAGATGAGGTATATGAAGCATGTCCTCTAAGGAAAATTTAGGTCACAGGATTGGATCACCAGTTGATGGTTACACAACTGATGAGAGACTCTGCTCAAGAGATTATCAGCAGATTAAGTTAACCAGAGGTAACTACAGTCCTGTAGGCCTTCTCCTAGAGTCTTTTTTCTCTTTTCCTAAACATTTTAGGAACAATATGGACGTATGTTAACCACACCAAGATGGATATAGTAGAGGACAGTCAATATTTTAGAGGAGAGAGTTAATAATGTTCTTGGTATTTTAGAGAAATGGTTAAAATTTAAATTTTGGAAAGAAGTTCATTGAGAACAATGTTGGGAGGAAACATGACCTCATTTATTAAAAAAAATTTCAAGTGTCTACTACGTGCCAGGCTCTATTCTTGTTGAATTTTAAGGAGCTAACGTTCTAATTAGATTTAAGGGTCTAAAGACAAAGCAATGAATTTCCACCTATACTCAGGATGGAATATTGAAGACCACATTTATACTCCCCCTTTAAACAACCAAAAAAACCTGGTCAAAATCTATGAAACTTGTTTTGAGACATTGTAAAACAAGAAGTATAGGACATAGATCTCTGAAAAAGGCAGCTTAGAGGGGGCAGTGGGAGACTAAGATAAGCCTGACAAATGCTTCAGCTGGTGACCGGTGAGCTTCTAGGCCTCTGCACAGAGAAGGTTGGACTCAGCAGAGTTTGCTGATCTCCTTGAGTTGCGGAGACAGGGTTCAGAGTACAGAAGTGCCAGGGCAGCTAGACTTCATGGGACAGAGGATACAAGACAGAAGAAAGCTGCAATGATGGAGAGCTCCAGACACCTGTGGAAGGTCCCCTTGAATCTTTAGCTGAATTATATTTGCTGCATGAATTTGAAGAAACTTCCAAGACTGAAGGAGAAATCACTGGAAAGGAGTTGGTGGAGCAAACTTTAGGGAACACACAAGGCTGGTAAGAGTTTATGTTCCCACTAGCCAGAGTAGAAAGACTTCTTAACATTTAAGGAACCGAGCAGTCTTCAGAAGAGCATTGCCTCAAGGGAAGGGTCAATTTAGTCCTAGGCTTAGAGGCTATTCTGTACCCACAAAACAGCTTAAGAGAAAGCTTTGGGAAACACCTACATGTTTCCAAGTAAGTTTACTGCATCCTATTGCAAAGTCCAAAAATATTTAAGGATTATAAACATATTCAGTATCCCCAAAATGTTAAACTTACAGTGTCTGACATTACATTAAAAATTACCAGGCATGCAAAGAAACAGGAAGATAAGATCTAAAATAAGGGAAAAAATCAATAGAAAGAGACTCAGAAATGGCATAGATGATAGAATTAGTAGATAAAAACATTAAAATACATATTATAAATACATCCCATATGTTCAAGGAGTTAGAAGAAAGCATGAGAATGACAAGGAGAGAAGTGGAAGATATCTATAAAGACCCAAGCCAAATTTCCACAGTTTAAAAGTGAACTAGATGGGGCTGAAATTAATGGCAGATTAGACATGGGTAAAAGAAAATATCAGTGAATTTGAAGACTGCAATGGAAACTAACCAAAATGAAACAGAAAGACTCGAAAAAATGAATAGACCATCAGTGAGCTACATGTAGGACAACATCCAACAACCTAACATATGTGTAGTTGGGAGTTTCAGGAGGTGAGGAGAGGCAAGTGAAGACAGAAAAAATATTTAAAGAAATACACTTGATAAATTTCAAGCATGGCTTGAAAAAGATCCAGGGGCTCATTTTAGATTATTACTACAAAGCACTGACTTTGTAGTCCCTTCACATAGAATGTCCTCCCCCTACTTCCCTACCTTTTCCACCTAATACACATGTTAAGATCAGATCCCATAGCCTCCAAAAAACATCCCCAGTCTCATTCAAGTAATTTCATCCTTTCCTGAATAACGATCCCTTTTTGACCATCAGTTGTTTGACAGTTAATCATGAAATGACTGAGGGGAGTTCTTGTATAGTTGTTTCTGTTCTTGGTTTTTTAGTTTTATTCAACTATTTACATGTTTATGTCTTTCCTCCAACCAACCTCTGGATTATGTCTCTTCTCTCATCAGAGCATATTTTCTCTATCAATTCTCCTCTTTTCCTATTCAGACATTTACCATCTTTAAAAAACCAAAAAGTTTAACAACTAACCACCCACCCCCACAATCCATCTACCCTACTTGATTCCTAGCTGTTCTTTAATCTTTTCTTCTCACCAAACCTCTGAAAAGATTCTTCTATTTTTCTCACATCCCAATTATACCTGAACCCATTGCTATATGGCTTCACCCTCATCATCCCTGAAATTGTTCTCCTAAAGGTCTACAGTTACCTATTTGCTACAAAATCCAAAGAATTCTTTTAGTTTTGATCTTAATTTATTCAACAAAATACGTGCTAAGTACCTTTTGTGTACCCAGAGCTAGGAATTTGATGGTAAAAAGTACAAATATCCTCCCAAAGTTCAGATCTGGCAGGAAAGTCAAACAATTACGTAACAAGGTACAGTGAGTGCTACCTGGCATTTGTTGATGATGGTTCCTCCCTCCCACTTGAAACATTCCTTGATATTGGCTTCTGTGGCACCATCTTTTCTGGATCATCCTCTAATTCTGACCATGTCTTTGTAGACTTTGTACTGGACTGCTCTTTCTCTTCCTGTCCCATGTTTTTTCTCTGGTTCCTTCCTTCCAATCTATATCTTGTTTCTCTTCCATGTCCATGATTTCATCTGCCTACTATAGACTGATACTTTTTTATTTTTTTAATTTCAAAAGATTTTATTTATTTGACAGAGAGAAACAGTGAGGGAGGGAACATAAGCTGGGTGAGTAGGGAGAGGAGAAGCAGGCTTACTTCTGAATGGGGAGCCCCATGTGGGGCTTGATCCCAGGACCCTGAGATCATGACCCAAGCCAAAGGCAGATACTTAATGACTGAGCCACCCAGGTGACCCTAGGCTGATACTTTTAAATCTATATTTTCAGCCAGGATTTTTCTCCAAAATTCCAGACTTTCTCTACCTATTTAATTGCTTCACTTGGATGTCCACAAGTACTCCAAAGTAAACAGTCTAAATGTAATTATTATTTACCCTAAGCCTGTTCTCTGCACTCCTTAATTTAGTAAGAGTTATACCTAGTCATCATTCATAGGCTTAAACCTTGGCATCATCTTTGATTTCTCTCTCCTTTGAACCTCACATCCAACTGGTTGTCAAATCTTATTTATTTGTTTCTAGGCATTTCTCAAAGGGTTTTCTCTCTATCCCCATAGCCAGTGCCTTAATTCAGTGTTACTTCTATTTTGGATCCAGTAGTTATCCCTCCTTGCTTCTGGTCTTGGTTTCTTTCAATCAAATCCAGGCAGCAAAAAAGTGATCTTTCTGAAGAAGAATGCAATTATGTTACTTCCATGTTTAATACCTTTTGATAGTGCTCCATAGGCTTTCAGGTAAAAGTCAAGTTCTAAACCCTGGGCCCCAATGCCTCAACTTGCCAGCCTCATCTCTCACCTCATACTGAATTACTCAGTTCTCTGGATGCTCTGTAGTGTCTCATACATCCTAGTACTTACACATGTTGCTCTTTCTGCTGGATCTTGCCAACTTCTACTAATGTCTCTTCATGGCCGCTCTCTAAAATTCAGTTCTGACACTGCTACATCTTTACAGCTTCTCTGACATTCTCCTTTTCCAATCTAAGATTAGTTGTCCTTTCTCAGTATATCCATAAAATATTCCACATATATTCTTTGTGAAGTATTCATTTGGATTTTTAAAAAGATTTTATTTATTTGAAAGAGATAGAGAAAGCAAGCAAGAGAAAGAGCATGACCAGGGGGAGGTGCGGTGGGGGAGGGAGAAGCAGACTCTCCACTGAGCTAGGAGCCTGATGTGGGACTTAATCCAAGGACTCTGGGATTATGACTTGAACAGAAGGCAGATGCTTAACTGACTGAGCCATCTAGGCAACCTCTCATCTGGATACTTTTTAAAAAAGTATCTGTTTATGTCTTTCCCATCATTATATTGTAAATTCCTCCCTGCCCTCTCTACTATCTATCATCCTTACTTACTTAATTTTTTTATTAAGCACTTATTATCTGGTAGACAATACATCTTACTTCTTTGTCCTTCTCTCACAAAATGAATGCAAGCTACATAAAGGTGGGTACCTTTATCTATTTCATTCACTGTAATATCCTTCATACCTAGAACAATACATAGCACATAGTAACAACTCAGTAGTTATTTGTTATACAAACAAATAAATCTTTGTCCTGAGCATTTAGAGCAGTATCTAGAACATGGTATTAGTTGTTACACTCAACTGCAAACTTATTTGCTCATCTAGCACTCTACAAGGGTATTGGATTCCTAACAAATGTCTTATAAGAACAATATTTCATAGTTAGGTTCATATGTTTTTGCATGATTTTGAAAGTTTTAACAATTATTATAAAATATGCATAGCAAAATTTAACATTTGATAATTTTTAAAGTATATAGTTTAGTGGCATTAGGTACAGTCACACTGTTGTGCAAGCATCACCATTATCCATCTCTAGAACTTTTTCATCTTCCTTAATTAAAATTCTGTACATATTAAATAATAACTCCTTATTCTTCCCTACCACTTCCTTTAACCAGTGGTTATGGGAACTGCCATTCTACTTTCTAACTCTTTAAATTTGACTACTCTAGTTACCTCATACAAGTGGAACCATACTATATTTGTCCTTTTGTATCTGGCTTATTTCACTTATCATAACATCTTCAAGGTTCATCCATATTGTAGTATGTATGCTAATTTGCTTCCTTTTTAAGGTTGAATAATATTCCGTTGTACGTATATCTACATTTTGCTTATCCATTCATCCATGGGTGGGCATTTGAGTTGATTCCACCTTTGGGCTATTGTGAATAATGCTGTTGAGTCTCTGCTTTCACTTCATTTGGGTATATTCCCAGAAGTGGAACTGTTTGTTCATATGGTAAATTCTATGCTTATTTTTTTTTCCCAACTGCAGCTGTAAATTTTGTATTCCCACCAGGAATGTATAAGAATTCTAATTTCTCCACCTCTCCACTACACTTGTTATTTTCTCTTGTTCTATTAGGTTTTATAACAGCCATCTTAATGGGTGTGAGTCATATCTCACTGTGGTTTTGCTTTCTTTTCCTTAAAGATTAGTGATGTTAGGCATCTTTTTATGTGCCTATTAATCATTTGTGTATCTTCTCTAGAGAAATACCTACTCAAGTCTTATGCCCACTTTTTATTGGGTTGATGCTTGTTTTGTTGAGTTTTAGGATTAGCAATTTGACTGTATGTCTATATTTGAAGTTCAGTTTGGCTGTATAAAATATTTAGTTCACATTTTCTTTCTTTGGGTATCTTAAATATGTTATTCCATTGTCTTTCAGCATAAACTATTACTATCAAAAATTTGTTGACATTCTTTTTTTTTTTTTAAATATTTTTTATTTATTTGACAGAGAGAAATCACAACTAGGCAGAGAGGCAGGCAGAGAGAGAGGAGGAAGCAGTCTCCCTGCAGAGCAGAGAGCCTGATGTGGGGCTCGATCCCAGGACTCTGGGATCATGACCTGAGCTGAAGGCAGAGGCTTTAACCCACTGAGCCACCCAGGCGCCCCAATTTGTTGACATTCTAATGTTATTTCATTTAGAAGAAATTTGGTCTTTTTAACTTTTTATCTAGAAAGAGTATTTTATTATTGTCCATTATGTTTGATAAAATATGTCTTGATGTTAGCCCTGTCCCTACATTCTCCTGTGAATCCACTACCACCAACATGCCTTTGGTGGAGTCCATCCACAATGGTGCCACAAGTGTGGCAGTGCACACCACTCCAAAGTGTTTACTGACCTATGGAGGGGGGGAAGATAACCACACACACCAGTCTGACTGCAGCTCCAGGGATAGGGGCAGACATCTGGTGTGACTGTAGGCCCCACCCACCAATGAAACCTTCTCAGAAGACAACACATGGACAAGGCTCTACAGTTATGTGCTGCCACAGCTCCAGTAAATGTCTGGTTTGACTCAACTTAAGCTCAATGTGGCGCCCGACTAGCATACTAGTAACACAGGTACCAAATTCTGCCCACAACAGGCAAAGAGAGCCATTGCAGATGACTGGGCTGAAGGCAAACATGGCTAAGCCACAACAGTATGGTGCACATAACACTCATAAGAGATACCCCTGAAGCACCATGTTCTGGTGAACATGGGATATTGCACTGCAGGGCACTATAGGACTTCTTCTTTATAAGGGCACCACTTTTAAGAGCAAGAGACACAGCCAATTTTTCTTTTTTTAAATTTCTTTTCAGCATAGCAGTGTTCATTGTTTTTGCACCACACCCAGTGCTCCATGCAACACATGCCCTCACCAATTCTCACCACCTTGTTCCCCCAACCTCCCACCCCCTGCCCCTTCTAGACCCTCCGGTTGTTTTTCAGAGTCCATAGTCTCTCATGGTTCACCTCCCCTTCCAATTTCCCTCAACTCCCTTCTCCTCTCCATCTCCCCATGTCCTCCATGTTATTTGTTATGCTCCACAAATAAGTGAAACCATATGATAATTGACTCTCTCTGCTTGACTTATTTTACTCAGCATAATCTCTTCCAGTCCCATCCATGTTGCTACAAAAGTTGGGTATTCATCTTTTCTGATAGAGACAGGCAATTTTTCTAATACATACAAAGAGACATAGAGAGTTAGACAAAATGAGGAGATAGAGGAATATGTCCCAAATGAAAGAACAGGACAAAATCATGGCAAAAGAGCTAAATGAAATGGAGGCAAGTATATGCCTGGTAGAGAATTTAAAGTCATAGTAATAAAGATACTCACTGAACTGGAGAAAAAAGTGGAGTACCTCAGTGAGACTCTCAACAAAGAGAGAGAAGACATTAAAAAGAACCAACCAGAAATGAAAAACCTGATAATGACTTAAAAATACACTAGAGGGAATAAACCGTAGACTAAAGGAAGCAGACAAACAGATCAGTGACCTGGAGGACAGAGTAATGGAAAGCAATCAAGCTGAACAGGAGAGCGAAAAATGCATTAAAAAATGAAATGATTAAGGAATTTAGTGACACCACCAAGCATAATAACATTTGCATTACAGGGATCCAAGATAGAGAAGAGAGAGAAAAGAGCGGAGAAAATTTATTTAAAGAAATAGTAGCTCAAAAATTCTTTAACTGAGGAAGGAAACAGAAATCCAAATCTGAGAGGGACAGAGAGCTCCCAAGAAAATCAAACACCAAGTTTGTATTTAAAAGGACAAAAGGTAGGATGAAAAGAATTTTAAAGAGAGCAAGTGAAAAGACAACAGTTACACACAAGGGAAACTCTAAAAGGTTATCAGCTGATTTTTCAGCAGAAACTTAGTAGGCCAGAAGAAAGTGGCATGATATAATTAAAATGCTGAAAGAGAAAAACAAACAAACAAACAAACAAACAAAACTCTGCAGCCCAGAATACTCTATCCAGCAGGGCTATTATTCAGAATAAGAGAGATTAAAGAGTTTCCCACACAAGCAAAATTTAAAGGAATTCATTACCACTAAACCAGCCTTAAAAGAAATGTTAAAGGAGACTCTTTGAGTGGAAAAGAAAGATCATAAGCAGGAGTAAGAAAAGTAGGAAGCACAAAAGCAATAAAATTAGTGTATCTGTAATAATAAGTCAAGGGATTCACACAATAAAAGGATGTGAAGTATGATACTATATATATAAAATGTGAGGGAATGGGAGAGAGGAATAAAACATAAGTGCTTTTAGAATGCATTCAAACATCAATGGCCATCAACTTAATAAAGACTGCTTGATGTATGCTATATATAATCCACAAATCAAAAACTGGTAATAAATATGCAAAAAATAAAGAGAAAGTTATCCCTAAAGAAAGCCAGCAAACAATGTGAGAGGAATGAGAAAGGAACAAAGAACTACAGAAACAACAATAAAACAAGTAACATAATGGCAATAAGTGCATAACTACAAACAATTACTTTGAATGTAAACGCAACAAATGCGCCAATTAAAGGACACAGGGTGGTGGAATATATAAAAAAGCAAGACCCATTTATATGCTGCCTACAATAGACTCACTTCAGACCAAACATACATGCAGACTGAAAGTGAAGGGGTGGAAAAACATTTATCATACAAATGGAAATGAAAAACATGCCAGGGTAACAATTCTTACATCAGACAAAATAGACTTCAAAACAAAGACTGTAATAAGAGACAAAGAAGGACACTACATAATCATAAAGGGAACAACCCAACAGAAGATATATTCAATAATAGTTGGGGGCTTTAACACCTCATTTATATCAATGTATAGATCATCCAAACAGAAAATCAACAAGAAAACAATAGCTTTGAATGACACACTGGACCAGAATTATCTAGCAGATATATTCAGAACATTCTATCCTGAGACAGCAGAATACATTCTTTTCACGTGCACATGAATATTCTCCAGAATAGATCATGTTTTAGGCCACAAAACAAGACTCAACAAATTCAAAAAGACTGAAGTCATACCATGAACTTTTCCAAATGCAATAGTATGAAACTAGAAATCAACCACAAGAAAAAAATCTGGAAAGAACATGAATACATGAAGGTTAAATAACATGCTAATAAACAACATATGGGTCAACTAAAATATCAAGGAGGAAATAAAAGATATATGGAGATAAATAAAAATGAAAACATGGTAGTCCCAAATCATCAGGTTGCAGCAAAAGTTGTTCTAAGAGGGAAGTTTATAGGAATAAGGCCTACTTCACAAAGCAAGAAAAATCTCAAATGAACCACCTAACCTTACACCTAAAGGAACTAGAAAAAGAATAAACAAAACAAAAAACCAGTTGAAGGAAGGAAATAATAAAAATTAGAGTAGGAATAAACAAAACAGGAAAAAAAAACCAACCCTAACAAAACAGATCAATGAAACTAGGAATTGGATCTTTGAAAAGATCAACAAAATTGATAAATCTTTAACCATACTCATCCAAAAGAGACAGAGAGAGAGAGAGGGAACTCAAAATCAGAAATGAAAGAGGAGAAATAATTGACACCATTGAAATACAAAGTGTTATAAGAGAATATTATAAAAAATTATATGCCAATGAATTAGACAAACTAGGTGAAATGGATAAATTCCTAGAAACATGTAATCTCCCAAAACTGGATCAGGAAAAACTGTCTTCACAGGTGAATTCTACCAAATATTTAAAGAAGAGTTAATACCTTTCTTTTTTTTTTTTAAGATTTTATTTATTTATTTGACAGAGAGAGATCACAAGTAGGCAGAGAGGCAGGCAGAGAGAGAGAGAGAGGGAAGCAGGCTCCCCGCTGAGCAGAGAGCCCCATGCGGGACTCGATCCCAGGACCCTGAGATCATGACCTGAGCCTAAGGCAGTGGCCTAACCCACTGAGCCACCCAGGTGCCCCAGTTAATACCTTTCTTCTCAAACTATTTCAAAAAATAGAAGAGGAAGGAAAGCTTCCAAATTCATTCTATGAGATTGGTAGTATTCTGACACCAAAGTACTACAAAAAAGAACTATAGACAAATATCTCTAATGAACACAGATGCAAGAATTCTCAACAAAATATTAGCAAACAGAATCCAACAACAGATTAAAAAAACTACTCACATGATCAAATGCAATTTATTCCTGGCATGCGAGGGTGGGTCACTACTCACAAATCAATCAACATGATACACCACATCATCAAGAAAAAGGACAAAACCCATATGATCATTTCAATAGAAGCAGAAAAAGGATCTGACAAAGTACAACTACCATGCATGACAAAACCCTCAACAAAGTAGGTTTAGAGGAACTATACCTCAATGTAATAAAGGTCTTGTATGACAAATCCACAGCTAACATCATATTCAATGGTGAAGTTGAGAGCTTTCCCTGTAAGGTCAGAAACAGGACAAGGATGTCCACTATCAGCACTTTTATTTAATATAATATTGGAATTCCTAGCCACAGGAATCAGACAACAAAAAGAAATACAAGGCATCCAAACTGGTAAGGAAGGAGTAAAACTTTCACTACTTGCATAAGACATGACACTCTACATAGAAAACCCTAAAAATTCCACCAAAAAATTACTAGAACTGATAAATGAATTCAGTAAGGTCACAGGACACAAAATCAATATACAGAAATATGTTTCTTACATACTAATAATGAAGTAGCAGAAAGAGAAATTATGAAAACAGTCTTATTTACAATTGCACCAAAAATAATAAAATGCCTAGGAATAAACTTAACTAAAGAAGTGAAAGACTGGTACTCTAAAAACTATAAAACACTGATAAAAGAAACTGAAGATGATACGTACAAAAGGAAAGATAGTCCATGCTCAAGGATTGGGAGAAAAATACTGTTAAAATGTCCATATTACCTAAAGCAATGTAAAGATTTAAAGGGATCCCTATCAAAATATGCACAGCATATTTCACAGAATTGGAACAAATAATCCTAAAATTTATATGGGAACCACAAAAGAGCCTAAATAGCCAAGGCAATCTTGAAAAAGAAGAACAAAACTAGAGGCTTCACAGTCCCAGATTTCAAGATATACTACAAAATAATAGTGACCAAAACAGTACAGTATTGGCACAAAAGGAGACATAGAGATCAACAGAACAGATGAGAGAGCCCAGAAATAAACCCCTGATTATGTGGCCAATTAATCTTTGACAAATGAGGCAAGTATGTGTAATGGAGAAAAAGCTTTTTAACAGATAGTGTTGGTAAAATAGGACAGCTACATGAAAAAGAATGTGACTGGACCATTTTCTTATACTATATAGAAAAATAAACTCAAAGTGGACTAAAGACCTAAATGTGAGACCTGAAACCATAAAAATTTTTGAAGAAAGCAAGGCAGTAATTTCTCTAACAGTGTTGCAGCAACATTTTTCTAGATATGTCTCCTAAGGAAACCAAAGCTAAAATAAACTACTGTGTCGCAGCTGGCGCGACAAATCGACCAGGAAACGTGAGGGTAAGAGGATGGTGAAAAGAAGTCAGAGACAAAGTGATGGGGACAGGAGGGACCCTGAGGAGGATGTCCAACATTGCCGAGTTTACTCAGGGCAGTGAGGTATTATATAGCCAACAGAAATAATTACAAAGAAGTGTCCATCATTAATTATACAAAGAAGTGTCCATCATTAGCTAATTACGAAAGAATTTGTTACATATGCATGAAACCCTCCAGACTTCCTCATTAACTACTTCTCAAGGTCTAAATGCAGATCTTCCAAGGCCAGTGGTCTTTGTCTTCGGATAATAATTACAAAGAAGTAACAACAAACCTGAGAGTATTCTTTGAGCTGTGCTGGAACAGCAAGGACCAGTTAAGAATTTAGGACCCCACCCAAATTGCTCTCATCTCACTAGTAAACGTGTGGGAAGTCACGTAGGCAAGAGCACAACACATAGCACAGACCCTTTCTCAGTGCAACTCAACTTTTCCATCCTAATAAGCCTTTTGTTAGGCTATTCGGACTTTAAAGGAGACACAAGTCTGGGCCTGGTTTGGTCCTCGTCTCAAGCCTTATCGTGGCCTCCCACACTACTGGGAGTATATGAATATTAAAATTTTCTGCACAGCAAAGGACACAACAAAACTAAAGATGATCTACTGAAGGGAGAAGATATTTGCAAATGGCACATCTGAGAAAGGGTTAATATCCAACATATATAAAGAACTTATATAATTCAACATAAAAAAGCAGATAATCTAATAAAAAATGGGCAGAAGACTTGAATAGACATTTCTCCAAAGAAGATGTACAGATTGCCAACAGATACATGAAAAGATGCTTAACATGATTCATCATCAGGGAAATGCAAATCAAAACCATAATGAGATATAACGTCACACCTGTCAGAATGGCTAAAATCAAAAACACAAGAAAAAAGTGTTGGGAAGGATGTGGGAAAAGAGGAACACTCTTGCACTGTTGGTGGGAATGCAAACTGGTGCAGCCACCATGGAAAACAGTATGAAGGTTGCTCAAAACATAAAAAAAATTACCATATTATCCAGTAATTCCATTGCTGGGTACTCACCCAAATAATATGAAAACCCTAATTCAAAGAAATATGCACCCTTATGTTTATCACAGCATTATTTATAATAGCCAAATTACGGAAGCAATCCAAATGTTTGATTCATAGATAAATAAAGAAAATGGAATATATGTATATTCCATTATACATATGTATTTATATACATTATATATACATACATATGTGAATATATTTTAAAAAATATATTTATATATAAATATACTTATAATGACATATAATATAATGTATATATTACATTTTTTATATTATATATTTGATATATAAAATTGTAATGTAAATTTTATATATTTATACATATACATATATATTCCATTATATAAATATATACATAGATTATATATAGTCCATTAAAAATAAAATCTTAAAAAAGAAAAAAAAACAAACAAGAAGTATCATCACCTGTAGAAGGACACTCCAAGACTGAGAAAGATAGTTGTTTTATCTAATATATAATAATAGGCACAGAGTAAAGCAAAATGAGAAAACAGAGAAATATGCTTCAAATGAAAGAACAAGACAAAGCTGAAAAAATACCTTAGTAATATGGAGATAATGTGGTTCCTGGGTGTCTCGGTTGGTTAAGTATTTGCCTTTGGCTCAAGTCATGACCCAGGATCCTGGGATTGAGCCCTGCATCAGGCTCCCTGCTCAGAAGACAGTCTGCTTCTCCCTCTCCCTCTGAAGTGCCCTCCTGCTTGTGCTCTGTGTGTCTCTCCCTTTCTGTGTCTCTCTTTATCAAATAAATAAATAAAATTTAAAAAATAATATGGAGATAAGTAACCTACCTGGTAAAGAATTCAAAATGACAGGGCGCCTGGGTGGCTCAGTGGGTTAGGCCGCTGCCTTCGGCTCAGGTCATGGTCTCAGGGTCCTGGGATCAAGCCCCGCAACGGGCTCTCTGCTCAGCAGGAAGCCTGCTTCCTCCTCTCTCTCTCTGCCTGCCTCTCTGCCTACTTGTGATCTCTGTGTGTCAAATAAATAAAATCTTTAAAAAAAAAAAAGAATTCAAAATGATGGTTGCAATGATGCTCACCAAACTTGGGAGAAGGATGTGTCAACATAGCAAGAACTTCAATAAAGAGACAGAAGATATAAGAAAATACCAAATATTTGTCACAGAGCTGAAGAATACAATAAACGGAAAAATACACTAGAGGGATTTAACAGCAGATTAGATGAAGTTTAACAGATCAGTGAACTGAAAGGAACTGAAAGGAAAAGCAATAGAACTTACCAACACAGAGCAACTAAAAAAGGAATAAAAAACTAAAAAAAAGAATAAAAAAATTAAGATAACTTAAAGGACCCAACAATATCAAGCAGAATAACTTTTGCATTATAGGTGTCCCAAGGAAGAAAAGAGAGATAAAAGTGCAGAAAACAATGGCTGAAAAATTATCTAACTTAGGCAAGGAAGCAAATATCCAGAACCAGGAAGCCCCAGAGAGTTCAAAAATGAATCAATCTAAAGAAAGCCACGCCAACACACATTATAATTAGGATGTCAAACGTTAAAGAGAGAATATCTTTATCTTCTCTTGTTACTTCTCTTGTTGCTTTTGTTGAACTTCTGTTGTTTAAAGGCAATAAGATAATAAACTGTTTCATACAAGGGAAACCCCATCAGGCTATCAGCAGATTTCTCAGCAGAATTTTGCAAGCCAGAAGGGTATGGCATGACATATTCAAAGTGGTAAAAGAAAAAACCTTCCAACCCAAAATACCATACCTGGTATGTTATCATTCACATTTGAAGAAGAGATAAAGAGTTTTCCAGGCAAAATCTAAAAGAGTTCATCACTACTAAGCCAGTCTTATGAGAAATATTAAAGGAATTTTGTTAAGCTGAAAAGAAATGGAACCAAGTAAGAAAATACATAAAAGTAAAATTCTCATTGGAAAATTAAATATATAGGAAGAGGAGGATCAATCACTTATAAAGACACTAAGAAAGTTAAAGTACAAAACTATTTAATTTGATGAAAAGTATAATAATTAGTTAAGGGAATATATAATATAAAACATAAAAATTACATCAGAAATATAAAACATGGGAGTATATAAAAATGTAGTTTTGGAATGTGTTTAAATGTATGTTGCTATGAACTTAAAATAGACTACTATGTGTGGGATGATATATACAAACCTCATTGTAACCACAAAGAAAAAAAACTTGTAGTAAATACAGTAAATACACACAAAACAAGATAAAGGAATCTATAGCATTAAAGAAAGTCGTTAAATGACACATTAGACCAGATAGACTAATACAGAACACTTCATCCAAAATAGAATACATGCTCTTGAGTACACATGGAATAGTTCCCAAGATAGATCACATGTTCGGCCACAAAACAAGTCTCAGTAAATTCAAGAAGAGTGAAATAATATCAGGTATTTTTTTCTAACCACAATGGTATGATACTAGAAATCAATTACAAGAAGAAAACTAAAAATACATGGAAATTAAATAATACACTACTGAACAACTACTGGATCATGGTAGAAAACAAAGGATAAATTAAAAACACTTAGACACAAGTGGAAACGTAAATGTGACATATCAAAATCTATGGGGTGAACAAAAGCAATTCTAAGAGGGAAGTTCATATCAATATAGACCTACCTCAAGAAAGTAGAAACACGCCAATTTAATTTTACACCTAAAGGAAATAGAAAAAGAAGTACAAAGCCCAAAGGGGGGAAATTTTAAAAAAGAGAGTGGGAAAAAAAATGAAATAGAAACTAAAAATAAAATTGAAAAGATCACCAAAACTAAGATCTGGTTCTTTGAAAAGATAAAACTGATAAACCTTTAGCTAGACGCACCAAGAAAAAAAAGAGGATTCAAATAAATAAGAAATGACTTAGAGTTGATACCAAAGACATGAATCATGAGCACACAATTATCAGCCAAGAAATTGAAAAGATACTCTGCACTCATGGAAGAATTAATATTGTTAAATATCTGACCTAAAGCAATCTATAAATTCAATACAATTCCTATGAAAATTCTAGTGAAAATTTTGTATAGCAATGGAACAAATAATTCTAAAATTTATATGAAACAACAAAGAATCTCTAATAGCCAAAACAATACTGAGAAAGAACAAAGCTGGAGGTATCATCATGCCTGATTTCAAACCATACTACAAAGCCATAGTAATAAAAACAGTATAGTATTCACATAAAAACAGACACATGGATTAATGGAACAGAATAGAGAGCACAGAAATAAACCCCTGCATATATAGTCAATTAGGTTATGACAAAGTATTCAAGGGTACACAATGCAAAAAGGATAGACTCTGCAGTAAATGGTGCTGGGAAAACTGGACAGCTATATGCCAAAGAATGAAACTGGACTGCTATATTACACCATACACAAAAATTAACTTAGAATGGATTAAAAACTTGAATGTAAAGACCCAAAACATGAAATACCTAGAAGAGAACATTAGGCAGTAAATTCCTTGATATTGGTCTTAGTGATGTTTCTTGGATCTGACTCCAAAGGCAATCAAACAAAAGCAAAAATAAACAAATGGGACTACATCAAACTAAAAAGTTCTGCACAGCAAAGGAAACCGACACAATGAAAAGACAATGTACTGAGTGGGAGAAAATATTTCAAATCATATATCCAATAAGGGGTTAATATACAAAATATATAAAGAATTAGTAACTCAATTGCAAAAAACCAAAAACCAAAAAACCAAACCAAAAACCAAAAAACACCTGATTAAAAAATGAGCAGAGGAAAAAAAAATGAGCAGAGGATCTGAAGAGGTATTTTTCCAAAGAAGACATACAGATGGCTAATAGGCATGTTAAAAGATAGTCAACATCACTAAGCATTAGGTAAATGCAAATGAAAAATACAATGAGATATTATCTTATGCCTGTCAGCATAGCTATTATCAAGAAGACAAGAAATAACAAATGTTGGCTAGGATAGAGAAAAGAGTAAAAAGTGTTTCCTAATTCACTGCTGGGAATATGAATTAGTACAGCCACTATGGAAAACAGTATGGAGTTTCCTTAAAAAATTAAAAAATAGAGCTATATATGATCCAGCAATTCCACTACTGGGTATCTATCCAAAGAAAATGAAAACAGTAATTCAAAAAGACGTGCACCCCTATATTCACTGTAGCATTTAGAATAACCAAGATATCGAAGCAACCTCTGTCCAGTGATAGATGAGTAGATAAAAAGTTTGTGGTATATTATTCAGCCATAAAAAAACAAAATCTTGAGGCACCTGGGAGCTCAGTCAGTTAAGCACCTGCCTTCGGCTCAGCTCATGATCCTGAGGTCCTGGGATGGAGCCCTGCATTGGACTACCTGCTCAGCCGGAAGTCTGCTTCTCCCTCTGCCCCTCCCCCTTACAATGCTCACTCTCTTGCTAATAAATAAATGAGATCTTTTAAAAAAATGTTAAAAAAATGGAATCTTTCCATCTGCAGCAACATGGATGGACTTTCAGGGGATTATGTTAAATGAATTAGTCAGACAAAGATAAATGCCCCATGAATTCCCTCATATGTGGAATTTAAGACAAATAAAACAAATCAAAACCCAGAATCATTGATACAGAACAGATTGGTGGTTGGCAGAGTGTAGAGGGTGCAAAATGGGTGAAGGGTATTAAAAATTGCAAACTTCCAATTATAAAATAAATACATCATGGGAACATAATGTACAGCATATGGAATATAGTCAGTAATACTATATTAACTTTGTAAGGTGATAGGTGATAACTAGACTTTATTATACAACTATATTAATATATATATATTATATACAATTTTACAATGTAAACAAGTATTAACGCTACTTGTACACCTGAAACTAATATAATATGGCATACCAATTGTACCTCAATAAATTTAAAAATATTTCAGCCATTCTTGGGCACCTGGGTGGTTCAACATTTAAAGCCTCTGCCTTTGGCTCAGGTCATGATCTCAGGGTCCTGGGATCAAGTCCCGCATTGGGCTCTTTGCTCAGCAGGGAGCCTGTTTTCCCTCTCTCTCTGCCTACTTGTGATCTCTCTCTCTGTCAAATAAATAAACAAAATCTTTTTAAAAATTAAAAAAAATAAAATTTTTTCAACCACAGTGATTCATCAGTTGCATATAATATCCAGCAGTCATTACATCATGTGCCTTCCTTAATGTCCACCACCCATTACCCTATCCCCTCACCCACCTCCCCTCCAGCAACCCAGTTTGTTTTCTATAGTTCAGAGTCTCTCAAGGTTTGTCTTCCTGTTTTTAACCTTTTTAAATTTTTCCTTCCCTTCCCATATTTCACCAGTTTGTTTCTTAAATTCCACATATGAGTGAAATCATATGGTGTTTGTCTTTTCTGACTGACTTACTTCACTTAGCATAATACACTCTAGTTCCATCCATGTTGTTGCAAGTGGCAAGATTTCATTCTTTTTGATGGCTCATATTTCATTGTATATATATATACATAAAATGGAATGTTCCTTATTTTTTTTATTTCTTTGAGAGAGAGCAGGAAACACAGTCAGGGAGAAGGTCAGGGAGAAAAAGGCTCCCACTGAGCAGGGAACTGATGCAGGGTTCAATTCCAGGACCCCAAGATCACGACCTGAGCTGAAGGCAGGTGCTTAATAGACTGAACCAACCAGGCACTCCACCACTTCTTTATACATTCTTCTGTCAATGGACATCTGAGCTTTTTCTGTAGGTTGGCTATTGTGGACATTGCTGCTGTAAAATATTGGCGTGCATATGTCCCTTTGAATCACTATTTTTGTATCCTCACCAGTAGTGCAATTGCTGTATCATAGGGTAGTTGTATTTCTTACATTTTGAGGAACGTCCACATTGTTTTCCAGAATGGCTTCACCAGTTTGCATCCCCATCAACAATTTATGTGCATCTTTTCATGTGTTTGTTATCTGTTACCCTTCTCAGTCAAGCGTTTATCAAATCTTTTGTCCATCTTTTTAGTTGGATTTTTTTACTAATGAATTTTGGGAGTTCTTTATATATTTTAGAAACAAGTCTTTTATCAGATGTATAATTTGTATGTTTTCTCCCAGTTTATAGTGTGATTTTTTTATTCTCTTAAGGGTATCTTTCAAAGAGAAGGTTTTAATTTTGGTGTTCCAATTTATTAGTTTGGTTTTTATGAATCATGCTTTTGGTACTTCGTCTAAGAAATCTTTGCCTGAAGTCATAAAGACTTTCTCCTATGTTTTTTTCCTTTTTCTGGAGAGTTTATAGTCATGAAGCTTGTTTGCTCTTCCCAGTATGAAGAGCTTTTATTATTTGCAGCAGGAAGTGGAAGCGTTCATGACAGTTCTAGCTCCAGGGGCTGGACAAAGACCCACTCTGTCATTGCTCTGTTGGGCTTTACATTTAAAGTCCCCCCCCCCTTTTTTTTTTTTTAGTTTTGGAAGTAGAGTCTAGTAATTCATCAGTTGCATATAATACCCACTGCTCATTTCATCAAGTGCCCTCCCTAATGCCCATCACCCAACTACCCCATCCCTCCATCCGTCTTCCTTCCAGTAACCCTGTTTGTTTCCTATGGTTACAAGTCTTTTATGGTTTGTCTCCCTCTCTGATTTCGTCTGCTTTTTCCCTTTCCTCTCTTCCCTTATGATCCTCTGTCCTGTTTCTTAACTCCACCTAGAGCTACCCTATGACCCAGCAATTGCACTACTAGATATTTACCCAAAGGATACAAATGTAGTGATTTGAAGGGTTACCTGCACCCCAATGTTTATAGCAGCAATGTCCACAACAGCCAAAATATGGAAAGAGCCCATATGTCCTTCAACAGAATAATGGATAAAGAAGATATGGTATACATACACAATGGAATATTACTTAGCCATTAAAAATGAAATCTTACATTTGCAATCACATGGGTAGAACTAGAGGGTATTATACTAAGTTAAATAAGTCAACCAGAGAAAGAAAATTATATGATTTCATTTTATTTTTCTATAAGGTTTTGAATGGATTAAAGTTCTTTTAAAAATATGGATCTCAGTGGGTTGAAGCCTCTGCCTTCGGCTCAGGTCATGCCTGGGATCAAGCCCCACGTTGGGCTCTCTGCTCAGCAGGGAGCCTGCTTCTTCCTCTCTCTCTGCCTGCCTCTCTGCCTACTTGTGATCTGTCAGTCAAATAAATAAATACAATCTTTAAAAAAAATATAGATATCCAGGGGTATCTGGGTGGCTCAGTGGGTTAAGCCACTGCCTCCAGTTCAGGTCATGATCTCAGGGTCCTGGGATCGAGCCCCGCATCAGACTCCCTGCTCCCAGATCCTCTGAGTGGAGAGCCCACTTCTCCCTCTCTCTCTGCCTGCCTCTCTGCCTACTTGTGATCTATCAAATAAATAAAACCTTTAAAAAATATGGATATCCAGGGGTGCCTGGGTGGCTCAGTCATTAAGCATCTGCCTTCGACTCAGGTCATGATCTCAGGGTCCTGGTATTGAGCCCTGCATCAGGCTCCATGCTCCACAGGGGGCCTGCTTCTCCCTTTCCCACTTCCCCTGCTTGTGTTCCTTCTCTTGCTGTGTCTCTCTCTGTCAAATAAATAAATAAAATCTTTTAAAAAATATGGATATCCAATTGTTCCATTCTGCCCTTTCGTCACTAAATTGCCTTTGCATCTTTGTTAGAAATTAGTACCATATATGTCTTGGTCTAATTCTGGACTCTGTTCTGTTCCATTGATATACTCTCTGTCTTTACACCAATACCAGACTTTCTCAATTACTCTAGGTTATAATAACTCTTGAAATCAAGTGGTCTTAGTCTTCTAACTTAGTTCTTTTACTGTTCAGGTATTCTAGGTTCTTTGCATTTCCATGTGAATTTTAAAGTCATTTGGCTCATTTTTATTTAAAAAAAGTCTTTGGGGATCTTTATTGGATTGCATTTAATCTATAACCCAATTTAGTAATTTTTAAATAAGATTTTTAATAAGATAGTGTCTTCTGACACATAGATACAGTAAATCACTCCATTTACCTAGGTCTTCCTTAGTTTCTCTCAGCACTGTTCTCTAGTTTTTAGTGTACCTGTATTTTACATTTTTTGTTAGATTTATCCCCAAGGATTTCATAGTTTTTGATGCTATTGTAAATGGCAATTTTTAACTGCTCATTGTTAGTATATAAAAAGACAACTGATTATTGTATATTGATTTTGTATCCTTCAACCTTGTAAACTCATTAGCTCTAGCTTTTTTTATAGCTTCCAATTGATTTTTATATAGATAATAATGCTGTCTTCAGGTAAAGACAGTTTTTCCTTATAATATGTATGACTTTTTTTTAAAGATTTTTATTTGACAGAGAGAGAGAGAGAGATCACAAGTAGGCAGAGAGGCAGGCAGAGAGAGAGGGGGAAGCAGGCTCCCTGCTGAGCAGAGAGCCCGATGTGGGGCTCGATCCCAGGACCCTGGAATCATGACCTGAGCCGAAGGCAGAAGCTTTAACCCACTGAGCCGCCCAGGCACCCAATCTGTATGACTTTTATTTCTTTTCTTGCCTTATTTTATTGGCTATAATCTCCAGTAGGACGTTGAATAGAACTGATAATAGTGGACATTGTTGTTGTAGGAGAAAAGTGTTAAGATTTTTACCATTAGGTATGATTTTTAGCTGTAGGATTTTTGGCTTTTGTTTTTAATCAGATAGAGGAAGTTCATTTCTATTTTTAGTTCATTAAGAATGGATGTTGTTTTTTGTCAAATGCATTTTCTGTGCCTACTGAGATGATCATATGTTTTTTTCTTTTAGTTTGTTAATATAACTTAGATTGATTTTTGAGTTAATCTAACCTTGGATTCCTGGGATAAACTCCACTTGAATATGAATTATTATTTAAAAATAGATGTTCTGGGGATGTTTCCATAATTTGGTTATTGTAGATAATGCTGTTATAAACATTAGGGTGTATGTAGCCCTTCGAATTACTATTTTTGTATTCTTTGGGTAAATACCTAGTAGTGCAATTGCTGGATCATAGGGTAGTTCTATTTTTAACAATTTGAGGAAACTACATACTGTTTTCCATAGTGGCTGCACCAGTGCATTCCCACCAACAGTGCAAGAGGGTTCCCCTTTCTCCACAACCCCACTAACACTTGTTGTTTCTTGTGTTGTTGATTTTAGCCATTCTGATACGTATGAGGTGATATCTCATTGTAGTTCTGATTTGCATTTCCCTGATGATGAGTGATGCTGAGAATCTTTTCATGTGTTTGTTGATCATCTATGTGTCTTCTTTGGAAAATTCTATTCATGTCTTCTATTTTTCTTTTTTCTTTTTTTTTTTTTTTTAAAGATTTTATTTTATTTATTTGAAAGACAGAAATTACAAGTAGGCAGAGAGGCAGGCAGAGAGAGAGAGGAGGAAGCAGGCTCCCTGCTGAGCAGAGAGCCCGATGCAGGGCTCGATCCCAGGACCCTGGGATCATGACCTGAGCCGAAGGCAGAGGCTTTAACCCACTGAGCCACCCAGGCGCCCCAATGTCTTCTATTTTTCAACTGATTATTCATTTTTGGGTGTTGAGTTTATAAGCTCTTTATATATTTTGGATTCTAACCCTTCATTGAATGTATCATTTGCAAATATCCTCTCCCATTCCATAGGTTTCCTTTCAGTTTTGTATTTTTTCTTCTGTGGTGTAGAAGCCTTTTATTTCGATGAAGTCTCAGTAGTTTTTTTGCTTTTATTTCCTTTGCTGCAGGAGTCATATCTAGTAAGAAGCTGCTACTGCTGATGTCAAAGCAGTTACTGTGTTCTCCTCTAGGATTTTTATGGTTTCAGCTCTCATATTTATGTTCTTAATCCATTTGAATTTACTTTTGGGTATGGTGTAAGACAGTGGTCTAGTTTTCCCAGTACCATTTGCTGAAGAGACTGTCTTTCTCACTGGATATTCTTTCCTGTTTTGTTGAAGATTAATTAACTATATGGTTGTGGGCTCATTTCTGAGTTTTCTATTTTGTTCTATTGATCTATGTGTCAAATATTTTTGTTCCAGTATCATACTGTCTTGATCACTACAACTCTGTAATATGAAGTCCAGAATTGTTTTTTTGAGCTTTGCTTTTCTTTTTCAAGGTTGCTCTGGCCATTTCAGGTCCTTTGCTGTTCCATACAAATTTTAGGATCTTTTTTTCTAGCTCTGTGAAAGCTGTGAATGCTGTGAATGCTGTTGGAATTTTTATAGGGATTGCATTAAATGTGTAGATTGTTTTGGGTACTATAGGCATTTTAATAATATTTGTTCTTCCAATCCATGATGAATGGAGAAAGATGTGTGTGTGTAGTATATGTATGTATATATATATTGTGTATAAATATATGTCTGTATATACATACACACACAATGGGATACTCTCAGCCATAAACATGAATGAAATCTGCTATTTGCAATGACATTGATAGAGTCAGAGCATAGTATGCTGAGCAAAATAAGTCAACTGGAGAAAGACAAATACTACAGGATTTCACTTACGTGTGGAAATTAAGAAACAAAACAAATGAGTAAAGGGGTAAAAAGAGAATGAGGCAAACCAAGAAACAAGACTTTTAACTACAAAGAATAAACTGATGGGTTCCCAAAATGGAGGTGGGTGGGAGATGGGTTAAATAGGTGATAGGGATTAGGGAGTCCACTTTTTGTGATGAGCATCGGGTGTTTTACAGAAGTACTGAATTACTATGTTGTACACCCGAAACTAATATAATAGTATTAACTGGAATTAAAAAAAAAAAACTTCAAAAAACCATTATTTCATTCTCATCTCTAAGGAAGAAAAATAAGAAGTGTTTTTAATATAGCCTACATTTACAGAATAATTGAGCAAATAGTACAGAAATTCAATATATATACTCCACTCCCCTCATTCCAGTTTCCCCCATTATTAATTGCATTAGTGTGATGCATTTATTATAATTAATGGACTTTTTTTTTACAATTAAGGAACTAATATCGATACATTATTATTAACTAGTCCATAGTTCACATTAAGGTTCACTCTTTGTGTTGTACAGTTCTATGGGTTTTGACAAATGAATAATGATATGTATCCATCACATTACACTTTCATATAGTTTAATTACCTTTAGAATATCCTGTGCTTCACCTATTCATTCTACCTTCACTCCCCTTACATCCTTATTTTTTTTTTTTTTTACTATCGCTGTAGCTTTGCTTTTCTAAAATGTCATGTAATTGGAATCATACAATATGCAGACTTTTCACTTACCAATATACTTTCAAGTTCCTCTGAATCTTTTCATGACTTGATAACACATTTCCTCTCATTACTGAGTAATATTCAATTGTAAGAATATATTAGAATTTATTCATTCACATACTGAAAGACATCTTGGTTGTTTCTAGTTTAGAGAATTATGAATAAAGCTGCTATAACATTCATGGATAGGTTTTTTTTTTTTTTTTTTTTTTTTAAGATTTTATTTATTTGACACAGAGAGATCACAAGTAGGCAGAGAGGCAGGCAGAGAGAGAGAGGAGGAAGCAGGCTCCCCGCGGAGCAGAGAGCCCGATGTGGGGCTCGATCCCAGGACCCTGAGATCATGACCTGAGCCGAAGGCAGCGGCTTAACCCACTGAGCCACCCAGGCGCCCCTCATGGATAGGTTTTCGTGTGGATATAAGTTTCCAACCCAAATGGATAAATACCTAGGAGTGTGGGTAGTGTATGGTAAAACTATATTTAGCTTTAGAAATTACCAAACTGTTTTTTGAAGTGGTCCCACTATTTTGCATTTCCATAAGCTATAGAGGAGTTTTAGCATTGCTTTGCAGCCTTTCCAGCATCTAGTATTATCAGGATTTTGGATTTTAGTCATTCTACTAGGTAAATGGCATAATCTCATTGTTATTTTAATTTTATTTCCCTAATGATACATGATCAACTTGTCATATTTCTAGTGAATATGTGTGTATTCATCTATGTATCTTCTATAGTACTAAATTAAATTTGCAAAGAAATATTTGAGAACATCTACCTCTTTTTGTAATGAGTATCAGTCTATAGTTTTATTATAGTGTGTTTGATTTTGGCATCAGATTAATATTGGTCTGGTAGAATGACTCAGGAAGTAGTTCCCCTTTTTACTTTTCTGGAATAGTTTGTGTATAATTGACATTATTTCTTCCTTATGCATGGTAGGATTTTGGCATTATTTCTTCCTTAAATGTTAGGTAGGATTCACCAATGAAGTCACGTGGGTGTGCAGTTTTCTTTATGGGAACGTTTTTAGCTATATATTCAACTTCTTTAGTAGATGTAAGGCTGTTCAGATTATTTTTTTAGGGTGATTTTTGATGGCTTGTTTCTTTTATGGAATTATGTCATAGATTTTTTTTATTCTTGAGGTTTTTTGACTTTGCTATGTAGGTATTCTGTGTTTATACTGGCCATTTAAAAACTATACTGCCAGCTTCTTAGAATTTTCTGAAGTTTTACTCGGAAAACTAGAATTACAGTATCGTAAAGCATAAACCAGTATGGTTAAGATATCCCCATGAAAATGTAGAAGTAATTCTACTTGACTGCCACATGGCCACATATTATAAGTGAAAAAATGGAGATTGATGTTAGAATATACTTAAATATAAAAAAATTTCACAACTCTACTTTGCAGATTACAATGTAAATTTTTAATAAGATTACTAAAAATTTAAGTATTTTGCTTTTATATAGATAACCAAAAGCATTAACATTTAAGATAAGGATATTTCTGATACAGTATTTTTGTTTATATAACTAAACTTCTTTTCTTTCTTATATTTCCTGGGAGAATCCTTCAACCCCTCTGGGTTTCAGTTCATTCATTTGTGAAAAAGAGGCAATTAGACTAGACATTTGCTAAGATTTCTTCTAGATTTAAAAATATTATTCCAAAACTTAGAATTTACTAAAAAAAATTTGCAAAGTTAACTATGAAGTGCTTAATTCTGAAGTATTTTAATCTACTCATATCAATTTGAACATAAGTATACACTGATGACTAATAAATGATTTGTAGGTATTATAAAATGAATTTTTCCCAAGTTTATTTACTTGTAAGCTGCCAATCTAAAGTAATACTGTCTTGGGAAGAGAGAAAATGGAGTCACAAAATCTTTACACCTTACGTTCCAAAGGAAGATACGTGTCTCTTGTTTAAGATTTCTATTCAGAATCCAAGTCAGAGTGGCACTCACTTTAGTGTCAGTGCTTTTGTTATTCATCTTTCTAAGGAGAAAGATAAAAGCAAAAGTTTTTGAAAAGATACTTTTGGCATCATTGCAAGAGCAATGTTACAAAGTAACAATGTTACATAGTACAGTAACATAGTACAGGACTATGTTACAAAGCAACATAGTCCTGTAGAAAATTGTGAGAATTTAAGGTTTTCATAGATCCTGGAAATTAGGCCTGTTTTTGTGAAGAACTTGATCAGAACAAAACAGTTTCACTGAATGTTATGTTGTCTGGGCACTCTTTAAGAGCACATGGACATAATTTATTCTCTAACAGGAGCCATGCTCTGGTTCAGATATAAAACTTTCACAGAAAAACTCTGCAGGGTATGTGTAAAAGGAAACATTTAAAAATTGTATTGTAATTACAACAGAGTATAAAGATACAGATTTAGTCATTGTTTATCCTTTGCTTATTCTTGGAAGATTTTAAAAAAACTAAAATTTGTAATGAAAAAGTTCTGGAAATCGTGTGTGGCTTACCATCCAATTTTCTTTATAGCTAAGACAAAAATTATAGATTTTAAATAAAGGTAAGTTCAGGTCAATGTAGTGCTTTAAAAACACCTTTGTCTGCAATGGAAGCTTCTGGTAGTGCCCTACAATACATCCCCCAGTCCTACCTTGGATGTTAGCCACAGCTGTAGTGGTTTCTATATTCAATCTCAGACTCACCTTTTGGTGATAGCAACTCAGCTCCAATGAATGTCCCATTTCTCCACTTTCTGACAAGGTGTCCTTTCCAAGGCCATGGAGCCACCAAGGTGCATAGGCAATTATATCCCAGAAATGTAGAGGAGTAAAGCCCTCAATCAATGGGTCTAGGGTTAGTGGACAGATGATCCAGCCTCTAATCCTTCCTGTGGACAATTCTGGGAAAAACCTATTTATTTTTGTTTTGTTGTTTGTACTTTATTTTTTATTTGTTTTATAAGATAAAAACTATTTTTGTTTAATATAAAAGAATACATTTTGATTGTAGAAAGTGTTTGAGAATAGATTTCCTAAAACATCCTTCTCAGAAAAAAAAAAAAAAAACTTCATCAAAGATATAGAAGATCTGAACTAATTTTTTTTTATGCACCTGTGGAGATGGTAGTCTTGGAATCAAGTCCCAAGCACTCACAGTAGAAATCTTCGTAATATATCCTTGTATCATATTTTCTTCCCTGTCTTATATTTCCTGATCTCATTCCTGCCTCCTGAGATTAATTCACAAATAAACTTCATGTGCCTGAGTGTTTGTCTTGAGATCTGTTTTTAGAAGGAATACAACAAAGGACTTTGGTATGATAGTGGAAAGCAGATCCTTAGGATAGGTTTCTAGAACTTGGTCCCCTATCCTATTGTAAGAATAAACAGGATGATGTGCATTACAACTCATAAGAATCTCACCTATGATGGACTGGGACAAGAAGCCATGAGTTATCCAGTAGCTCTGTCACTAGAATGGTTGGGGGCAAAGAATTGTGGAATTGACTAGTATTTGTTAATTGTCTGGGGAACCTTGAAAAAAAGTAAAAGACTCAGATCTACCAACTGTCATTTTAGGGCACACTGAAAGCCAAAAGGCCACTTCTGCAGTATTTAGAGAGACTTTTATCTCCTCAGCTGTAGGAGAGCTGTGGTGAAAATCAGGCCCAGAGTTTAAGGATGGCAGATCTGTAAAGATTGTATGTGCAGCCTCTACAAGTCTGCTTTGTTAAAGTCACAGCCCTGATACCGAATGAGAGGGACAGACTTGAGATGAAAAAATCTGGGTGGATGTGCTTGTGCAGCTTGAACATCATGCCAGCCAAAGCAGTCTTTTCTCCTTTATTTGAGGAGAGCAGTGTTGCCTTACCTGGAGGCCATTCAGTGTTCACTTGAAATGGATGCCTTCCATGTACAATAACCCCTACCACACCTCAGGATTTAACTTAACTTCCCCATTGCCTTGAGAATAATGTCAAGTTTCAGCTGAGAGAGAAAACATAGTCCTTGATTGGGAAGAAAGAGCCTATTTACTGAAAGAACTGGCTAACAAGCACTGGTAGAAATCTGGAGAACATGTGTGGGAAGAGATCTTAGCGTGTTGCATCACAGTGAGCAGAATATAAGGCTGGATAGAGGAGAGTTTATTGACATGAGAGCACTCTCTTATGACTCAAGATTTAACACCCGGGCAATGGAGCTGGTGCTAATAGGCTGTTGGGATAACTTCATGAAATTTGGTCATGGTGGCCTATAGTGAGATGGAGATGCTGAAATTGCCCTTAAAGTACTGAGAAAGAGCTCAGTGGCTGAGGGGTGGGAATGTTAAAATGGATTTATTTTTTGTGTTGAGAGAGACAACCCACTACTTTCCCAGAAGGATCTAGAGAATTCTCTTTACTAAGGAAATAAAGTATCACTAATGAAGCTGGCACCAACATCTCTGAGAAAAGTCAGGGTAGCTACATTCTGTAGACCAGAATTCACAGGAGGGGATATGATACCACAGAATTGGACTCTCTAGTATTAACTGAAATGGTAGGTTCCATAATGGCAGGAAGCAGGTGGTGATATTTAACCATCAGTGGCAAAGTAGCAACAAGCCAAAGCGGCAATCTAGACTCCCTGGTAAGCAGGGATCTGTCCTCGAGACTAATATAACCATGGTGTACCTCATGCTTCAAGGTAGAAGGTAGTAGACCAGAGTGTAGCTTTAATTGTAAAATCCCAAAAAAGCATGGACTGGTGAGAAGGCTGATGTCAGCTTCTATAAAGAAGTGTTTTCCTTTAATTATTATCTCGTTATGTCCATCCATTGAAAAGGAGGCCAAAGCCCTTTGAAAAATGCCACCTTGGAGCACCTGGGCAGTTGGTTGGGTAGCTGACTCTTATTTCAGCTCAGGTCACAGTCTTGGGGTTGTAGGATCAAGCTCCATGTCAGGCTCTGTGCTCAGTGTAGAGTCTCTGCTTCTCCCTCTCCCTCTGCTCCTTGTTGCCTGCCCCCACCCCGTTCTCTCTCTCTCTCATAAATAAAAAAAATCTTTTAAAAAAAGAAAAATGCTATCTTTTCCACTACAAGTATATATAAAAAGAAATTTCCTCAGTCTTTCTCTAAAGAACCACAAGTTATTTGTCAAAGTAACTATACAATGGATAAAGGGGAATACTTAAGTCTTTTAAATGTTGGATAGAGGACCAAATTGACTTGATATCAAGTATCTGTCACCATCTTCCCTCAGTTAGTGGGGCGTTATGGACACCAGGTAACAAAGTCTGGGCTTCAGTCCATCTTTTAGTACTTTCAATTGGATGAAGTAGGTCCCTGTGGCTATTTCCCTGGTTTCTGAGTACATACTTGGGATATTCTTAACAGCTTCACATCAATTCCCTGACCTATGGAATAAAATCCATTATGGTAGGGAGGATCAAGTAGAAATCCCTAAAACTATACCTGCCACCCAGCCAAGATAGTAAACCAGAAAAAATGATGCATTCTGAGTGGAATAGCAGAGATTAGTGCCATCTTCAAACACTTAAAGGATGCAAGGGTGATGCCTTATGCATTCACATGTATCACCGTGCTGAATCACAAGGACCATGGTAGAAGACAAGGGACTATCATAAACTTAACCAAGTGTCATGCCGATCATGGCTTCTATGCCAGATATGATACTTCTCCTGGAACTTATCAACACAGCCTCTGGCATGGTATATGACTGTTAATCTGGAAAACTTTTTTTCAATCATTAAGAACATTGAAAGTGCTTATATATACATAGGAAGGATAGCAATGTGTTCTAACCTACTGTCATAGGGTTATGTTAATTCTCCTACTCTCTCACTAGGTAGTGTGCAGGAATTTTGTTCATCCTGATATTCCACAAAACCTCATGCTGGTAACTTGTATTGGTAAATCAGGCTGAAGATTTAGTGAAGAGGAAATCGAAAGGACCCTTGGTGCCCTTTAAGATAGAAGATACAAGACACAGGCTAGAAGATAGAAGATTCAGATCCTTGCAGATTCTAGGGGTCCAATGGTCCAAAGGATGCTGGGACATCCCCTCCAGGGTAAAGGACAAATTACTCAGCCATCAGAAAGGACGAGTACCTACTATTTGCACTGACATAGATGGGACTGGAGGGTATTATGCTAAGAGAAGTCAGTCAAGCAGAGAAAGACAATTATCATATGGTTTCACTCATAGGGAGAACATTAGGAATAGCACAGAGGACCATAGGGGAAGGGAAGGAAAACTGAATTGGAAGTAATCAGAGAGGGAGACAAACCATGAGAGACTCTAGACTCCAGGAAACTGAGGGTTAAAGAAGGGAGGGGAGAGTGGGGATGGGGGTAACTGGATGATAGGTATTAAGGAGGTCATGGGCTGTGATGAGCACTGGGTGTTATACACAACTAATGAATCATTGAACACTACATTAAAAACTAATGATGTGGGGCGCCTGGGTGGCTCAGTGGGTTAAGCCTCTGCCTTCGGCTCAGGTCATGATCTCAGGTCCTGGGATCGAGCCCCACATCGGGTTCTCTGCTCAGCGGGGAGCCTGCTTCCCTTCCTCTCTCTCTGCTTGCCTCTCTGCCTGCTTGTGATTTCTCTCTGTCAAATAAATAAATAAAATCTTTAAAAAAATTAAAAACAAACAAACAAACAAAACTAATGATGTACTATATGTTGGCTAACTGAACATAGACCGAAAAAAAAAAAAAAAGGACAAGTTACTGAACTTGCACCCTCTACCATTAAGAAAGAGGTATAGCATGTTGGTGGCTTTGGCTTTTGAAAGTCGAATACTGCTCTCACCCATTTGTGGGGAGACTTGGAAGGGTACTAGTTTCAAATAGAGTCCAGGGCAGAGACGGCTGTGCTCCAGGTTCAGGCTGTGACATAAGCTGCCCTGCTGCTCAGCTGATTACATGACAGATTATCCGTTGATACTAGAGATACCTGAGGTAGGACACTGTGTAGCATCTCTGGCAAGTATTAATAGAACAGATCTAAGTTCGGAGCAAAGTCATGCCTTCTCATTATTTGAAAAGCAACTCCTGGCATGCCTCTGTATTCATCAGAAACTAAAAATCTGATGTCAAGTGATTAACTGGAGCTGTCCATCATGCAATAGGTATTATCAGATTCACCAAATCGTAAGGTCAGATAGCAGATAGTCATAGTAGTCATCCATTGTTTGATGGAAATGATGCATTTGGAACCAAGACTGAGTTAGTCCAGAGGGCATGTGTAAATTGCATGGACAGGTAGACTAGATTCCCCCTACCATTTACCTCTCTTGCACTAATGTATCTCCTTCAACCTATTGCTAAGATCTCATGGGAAATTCCCTATGATCAGATGTATCAGTTATTTATTGCTACAGTAATGCCACAAAATAATCAAAAAAATCTTTATGAGAATCAACAATGAACATTTATTATTCATACATCTAAGGGCAGCTGGGAATAGGCTAGGCATATGTTCTGGTCTTGGCTGGGATTGCTCACATTTTAAGCTTGGCTGCGGGGTGACTGGAACAACTTAGCTCTGCTCCACATATCTTTCATTTTTTGCCAGACTATCCCAGTCATATTCTTATGTCAGTGGCAGAGGTATAAGAGAAGGCAAGACCAATCATCCAAGTATTCTTCAAGCCTCTGCTTGGATCATATTTGCTAACATTCTATTGGTCCAAAGCAAAACCACATGGCTAAGTACAGAGGCAAAAGGTGAGGCAGAATGCTCCACTCAGAGTAGGAAGGCAACGAAAAATTATATGGGAAAAGGCATGGAGAGAGGAGAGGTGAGGAACTGAAGCACTTTTTAAAAAATATTAACATGCCAGGTGACAGAGAAGGAAAAAGTAGGCCTTGTTCATGGATGGACCAGCTTGCTATGTGGGTGTGAGCCAACAATGGCTGGCTTCTATACTACTGTCTCTCTCAGAGGAAGTGATAGAGATCAGTGGTGAGGGAAAAATCTTCCTGATGGACAGAGCTTCAAACAGTACACTTGGTCATCCATGCTGACAAAGACATGGCTTGAGTTAAGAATAAAAAAAGTGTTTTTGATTATGGCAAAATGTGCACATTTTTGTATCGTGGAATGTCAGTGAGAGAACATTCACATGAGAAAGCAGAGATCAGGCACACAGGATGATTCCAATAGATTTCAGCCCTTCTTTTCCGTAACCACTCCAGGCTTGCACAACAAACCCATGAATAGTATTCATGGTGACAGAGATGGAGGCTAGGCATGTGATGGGCCCAAAAGCTTGGGTTTTTTCTCATTAAGGACGATCTAGTTACTACTACTATTGAAAAGTGATCTGTCATAAGCAAAGACCAACGATTTGGTACTATCCCTTTGCTGAAATCAACTAGCTACTTGGTAACAAGTTGTGTGCATTAATTTCCTTCCACCCCAACAGAGGAAGTAATTCAGTCCATAGTAATCAATTTGTACTCTTAATATAGGCTTGCCCTCCTTTCCAGCAGTACCTCTGCCATCATTACTATCTTAGAATCTAGGATGCCTATTACCAACACAGTATCCTGCATTACGTTGCCTTACACCAAGGAACTATTTTATAGCAAATGAACATCAACGATTAGATCAATGAACCTACACATACAGTATTATCCAGAAGCAGTTTATCTAGGAGAACAATGGCCAGCTTAGGCATCAGCTCAGGTATAACATCCTGTAGGATTAAGGTCCTATTTTCCAGGACATGATACATGTACTATACCAATGGCCAGTATATGATGCCATGTCTCCAAATGCAAGGTGCAGGAACCAAGAGGACAGAAATAGGATTGGCCTTTCTTACCACCATTCCAAGTGAGCTACTTGTAGAATGTGTTTCCCATTCCTACTACCTTAAGCTTTGTTGGATTAGAGGTCCTGCATCCTGACAGGGTAAAGGGAAGAAGCTGGCACACTTCCACCAGAAGGCATTGTAAGGATTCCACAAAACTGAAGCTACAGCTGCCACCTGGTCCTGTTGGGCTGCTCATGTCTATGGGACAACAAGCAAGAAAGGGGAATTAATATGTTGGTTAACAAGAAAAGCTAGGAATGTGACTACAAAATGAAACAGTGAGGCTGTGTCCGGAACTCGGGTGATTCACTGGGGGCATGTCTTGGTGCTTCCAAGGCTGGTGAGAACAGCAAACAACTATGATAATCATAAACTTAAAAAGGGCAAAGTAATCAAGACCCTAGATCCCTGAAGGGATGAAGATCTGGTTCACTCTAGCAGTCAACCAAACTAGACCAGCTGAATTTCTGGCAGAGAGCAAGGAAAACCTCAAATGGGGGGTGGAGGAAGGAGATAATGAATATATTTTGGCCTTGGGTTCAGTAATAACAGGAACTATAGCTTGTTTAATCTTTCTCGGTAGTCTTTTTATAGAATGTGGCTGAGCACCACCTTGAAGACTCGATGACAGAGTGGATTTAACATGGGACTCAAGCAGTTCTGCATAGGCAAGAACTATTGAGCAACAAACACCTCTTTTGCCCAACATCACATCCTCTTAACTTCTGCTATAAGCCACAACTGCACTTCACAGTTCTGAGCTCAGACTTGTCCTTTTTTTTGCTAGTGAAATTCCACCACAAGTGTGAGCCATACATCTTTTTCTTTTCTCTTCTGAGTCCTTTTTCAATGTTGGGAAAGCCCACCATCCCACACAAAAGTATAGCCCGGAAGTGTGGGGTTAGTCAATGCTCCTGGAGGCAGCTTTCAACTAATGGAGATGGAAACTGGTTAATAATTATCCTATCTATATTAGGTGCGCATTTATGGGAGGCATTTTGAAAGCTCCTCAGGTCTTAGAGCCCAAAATGGCAACTTTAATAATATACTTTTGTAAGGGTTTTCTTCCTCTTGCTCTTCCTGTTCTCTCACTTCTGCATCCTGTGATTACCTCACAAATGACATACTTACACCCAAGTCCTTTTCTCAGGGTCTGCTTTCAGGTGGGCTAAACCATTAATCAAATGCATTTATATATCTTTTCATGTAAGTATTTTAGAAATTACCTGCATTGTGTAGTAGAGGTGAGGTGAGGAGAGCATTTAAAATTTTTTTTTTTTTTCTGTTTAGGCAATAAAAGAGTTGATCACATGACGCTTACTCACTCTGAAACACATTTCAACTACCTTTAATTCAATTTCTACCTGATAATAAATATTCTAAGAATATCTGACACTTTAATAGTGTAGGAAATAATGGACAAGTGGTGAAAAGCCCTATATGCTAATAAATATGACCAATAAATTCCAAATTCATACTTTCTATGACATATAAGCTTCAAGTTGTCACAGAAAATTTAAATCTGGTATTAGTCTCTGCCAAAAACTTCCTTAGCCACTCTTACAATACAAATGCACATAATACTTTTCATGTTAAAATAGTCACAGAAATTGAATAACTCACTTAGTCAAATTCACCTTTTTTGCATTGAGTCTATTTTTGATTGGCAACTCACATTGGGTTCATTTTCAATGCTCACCGCATCCCTGAAATATCCCACCTTAGTATTTGTAGCACTAATAGGACTTTATTTAAGTTATTCTATTTTTCAGTCACAGCCCTGTGTTTTGGTAACAAGACATAATGCCAGGTTATAAATTCTTTCTTTCTTTATTTATTTTAACATAGAGAAAGTTTGGTGGTGGATATATGGTCATTTGATGTTTTTATGACTAAAAGTTCAAGGTCAGGTTCTCTTTCTTATAGAATGTAAATGTATACCTACACATGTATATGTAACTGTTATCAAAATTAAGCTTAGTCACTAAAAGAAGATTCACTGTCTGAACTTTCTTCTGTAATTTTTTCACTTTCACCATCAGGCACTGGAGCATCTGGCCTTCTGAAAGAGAAGGGAACAATTTTTGAAGGTTTTACCGTTGAAAAATGAGTTTGCTACCTGTAAATCTGGTTCATCCTAGAATATTACTACTAATAAATCTGCCAAGCCTGTGTCCTTAACTGAGAGAGTCTCCTGCTCTCCACAGCATGCTTCTCCAGCACTGTTTTTCTTGCCAGTCCTTACAAAGCATGCTACTTCAGCACTTTCTGCTTCTCATTTCCATGGAGACCCAAGTACAGACAGAGATGCGATGTCTAAAGGCAGGCATGCCCAGTGCTACATCTCTGTGGCCTCCAGGAGTACAGGAGGTGCAGAGAAACGAAAGCTAGAAATGGGAAGAAAAGAAAATCTTCATGTTCCAGGAAAGCTGCAGAAAGGAATTTAAAAATGGAAGAGAGTGAAAAGAATGACTATTAAGAAACACAAACAATATGGAAATTTTGCAGGGTAGAAGAGGGCCTGGTAAAAGAAGTTTCCTAGTGTTTGTTGAATATTTTCACTTATACTTTATCTTCATCGAATGAATATAAAAAGTATGAGTTGGCAAAAATGTCTCAAAGGTTCCCTAGGCACAACAAGTAGATATGAAAATGATTAAACTCCAACTTCGCAGGGATAGATTATAATAAATCAAATGAAATTTTAATGGTGTAATCAAAATAATCAACTAGATAGGCTCTATAGCGTTTGTTAGTAAATCATCTAATCAATATGGTAATACTATCATTAAGCAAGTAAAGTATACTTCTGGCAGAAATTAAGAGGGAAAGGAAAAATGATACAGCTCTTCTGTCTTAATAACCGAAAACTACCAGACTCTCTGATTTTTATTCAAGAATTAGGACACCAACCAATAAAACTCTTCTTTGCCACAAGTAAAATTGCTATTACTCAAAATAAAAAATGTACAATCTACCATATTTACATTAGTTATTAAAAATTATGGCTGATTTTTGGCTTGTGTTTTTTAATATTATATCTGTCATGCTACAAAACAGAGAAATGCTGGCATTGCTCCCAGCAATGGATCAAACATAAACCCACTCGCTCTGCTGTACAATTTAAGATTATGACTTAGAGGAAGTCACATGTACTCAATACAGTAAACTTTAAATCAGTTTTGACTGATATTCCATCTGCCTAAAATACTAACACAAGACCACAGTCTTCAATGCTCTCCATAGAAACAAGAACTCTAGGAGTAGTGGGCATGAGTACCGGACATATTTTCCAAATAAATTTCTCTTTGCTATACAGGTGATTTCTCACCGTGTTTACTTTGCTAAAAAGGAAGAAAATTACCAGAGGTAATTATTTGAGTACTATATCAAATTATATCTATGGATGGGCGCCTGGGTGGCTCAGTGGGTTAAGCCGCTGCCTTCTGCTTAGGTCATGATCTCAGGGTCCTGGGATCAAGTCCCGCATCGGGCTCTCTGCTCAGCGGGGAGCCTGCTTCTCTCTCTCTCTCTGCCTGCCTCTCTATCTACTTGTGATCTCTCTCTGTCAAATAAATAAATAAAAATCTTTAAAAAAAATTATATCTATGGCAGCTCAAACAAATAAAATAATGTATAAAATGTCTCCAAAATAAATCATACTTAAGGTCAAAAGCAGCTTAAGCCTAGGAGGAGTTGAAATAATACACTTAATTTATATGTGTAGCCATTTTTTAATACATGTGATCATCACAGCTGTAGAGTATAGTGGTTAAGAACACAGATTCTGTAGTCAGACTGCTTCGATTCAAATCCCAGTCTTGCTACATATTTGAGCAACTTTGGGGAAGCTAGGTAACCACTCTGGATCCAACTAATTGATTGGATTGTTATAATGATTAAAGTGAATTATTATATGTAAAGCATATCAAATAATATTTGGCACATAGTAATATATTATATAAATGCTATCTTGTATCATTATCATCATCATCATCATCATCATCATCACCGTCATGATTATCATCATCACATACCCACTATTTTGCCAGGAACTGTGTTAGGTGCTGGAGATACAAAAATGAATGAAAAATCTTCCTGCCCTGAAGAAGCTGATATTTTAGGGGGATATTTCAGAGGGAAACAGAAATGCAAATTATTATTATATAGTGTGATATACATGAATACAGATGTAGTAACTATGCTTATGTGAAAAGAAAAAAGTAATTCGCTTTACGAGGTTTGGTCAAAAAAGATTCCAGAGAAGTGGAGATATTTGTGAAGGGTATTAGGTTATGAGTAGGAGTTCCCCAGAAACAGAAAAGATGGGAATAAGTGGGGATGAGAGGGTTCTGAATAAAGAAAAAAAATGAGAATTCATGTTGCATTTGGGAACTGTAGGTCATTTGGGAGCCACAGTAGAAGGTAATTTTTGTTAAAATTTGGTGACATTAGACCATTTGGCAGGAGCAATAGGTATGGGAATTTCCTTCCTTTTTAAGGATGAATAATATTCCTTTGTATGCACATACTACATTTTGTTTATCAATTCACCTCTGGGTGGGCATTTGGGTTGTTTCCACCTTTGGCCTACTATGAATAATGCTACTTGAATCTGGTACACAAATACATGCTTGAGTCCCTGCTTTCACTTCTTTTGGGTATATACCCAGAAGTGGAATTGCTCTACCATATAATAATTCTATGCTTAATTTCTTGAGGAACTGCAATATTGTTTTCCATAGTAGCTACATTATTTTACATTCCCACCAACAGGGTACAAGGGCTCCATTTTCTTTGTATCTTTGCCAATACTTGTTATTGTTTGTCTTCATTCATTTAAAAATAAATTTTAGGTTACTTTGACTTGGAATTGCTAGAAAGGCAAAAGAAAAAGCACATATTCGTCCTCTTTGGATATAGAAAAGAGAAAAATTTCAAGATATCTGAATCAAAGAGGTAATGTATATAAAAATATTTTATAAGTTAAAAAGCTTTACAGAAAAGTTCACAATAAAGCTTAAAACAATACCATCATTTCCAGACTGAATAATCATATTTGGGGGACAAAATTTTGGCTTTTTATGTTATGATCAGAATTGCTATTGCTTGATCCTATATATATGGACCTGTTTTTCATGCTAAGAAGTTTTTTTAAAAGATTTTTTTTTTCATATATTCATTTGAGAGAGAGAGTGCGAGCAAGAGAGCATGAGAAATGGGTGGGGTCAGAGGGAGAGGTAGAAGCAGACTCCCTGTTGAGCAGGGAGCCCCATCATGGGGCTCAATCCCAGGAACCTGCAATCATGACCTGAGATGGAGTTGTTTAAGCAACTGAGCAACCCAGGTGCCCTCATGCAAAGAAGTTTTAAAGACACTTCAGTCCAAAACATATGGGATACAGCAAAGGCGGTCCTAAGGGGGAAATACATAGCCATCCAAGCCTCCCTCAAAAAAATCGAAAAATTCAGAATACACCAGCTGTCTCTACACCTTAAAGAACTGGAGAATCAACAACAAATTAAACCAATTCCACACACAAGAAGGGAAATAATCAAGATTAGAGCAGAGATCAATGAGGTAGAAACTAGAGATACAGCAGAACGTATCAATGAAACTAGAAGCTGGTTTTTTGAAAGAATCAATAAGATCAATAAACCACTGGCCACACTAATCCAAAAGAAAAGAGAGAAAGCTCAAATTAATAAAATTATGAATGAAAAGGGAGAGATCACAACTAACACCAAGGAAGTAGAAACAATCATCAGAAGTTTTTATCAACAGTTATATGCCAATAAGTTAATCAACCTAGATGAAATGGATGCATTCCTGGAAAACTATAAACTCCCAAAATTGAACCAGGAAGAAATTGACAACCTGAATACACCAATATCTAGTAACGAGACTGAAGCAGTGATCAAAATCCTCCCAAAAAACAAGAGCCCAGGACCTGACAGATTCCCTGGAGAATTCTACCAAACTTTCAAAGAAGAAATAACACCTATTCTCCTGAAGCTGTTTCAAAAAATTGAAGCAGAAGGAAAACTTCCCGACTCTTTTTATGAAGCAAGCATTACCTTGATCCCCAAACCAGGCAAAGACCACACCAAAAAGGAGAATTTCAGACCAATATCACTGATGAATATGGATGCTAAGATTCTCAACAAGATCCTAGCAAACAGGATCCAGCAGCACATTAAAAAGATTATCCACCATGACTATGTGGGATTCATCCCTGGGTTACAAGGATGGTTCAACATTCGCAAATCAATCAATGTGATAGAACAAATCAATAAGAGAAGAGAGAAGAACCACATGGTCCTCTCAATTGATGCAGAAAAAGCATTTGACAAAATCCAGCATCTGCTCCTGATTAAAACGCTTCAGACTATAGGGATAGAGGGAACATTCCTGAACTTCATAGAATCTATCTATGAAAGACCCACAGCAAATATCATCCTCAATGGGAAAAAGCTCACAGCCTTCCCGCTGAGATCAGGAACACGACAAGGATGCCCACTCTCACCACTCTTGTTCAACATAGTATTAGAAGTCCTAGCAACAGCAATCAGACAACAAAGAGAAATAAAAGGTATCCAAATTGGCAATGAAGAAGTCAAACTCTCTCTTTGCAGATGACATGATACTTTATATGGAAAACCCAAAAGACTCCACCCCCAAACTACTAGAACTCATACAACAATTCAGTAACGTGGCAGGATACAAAGTCAATGTACAGAAATCAGTGGCTTCCTTATACACTAACAATGAAAATACAGAAAGGGAAATTAGAGGATCGATTCCATTTACTATAGCACCACAAGAACCATAAGATACCTGGGAATAAACTTAACCAAAGAGGTAAAGTTTATGTACTTGAGAAACTACACTCATGAAAGAAATTGAAGAAGACACAAAAAGATGGAAGACCGTTCCATGCTCTTGGATTGGAAGAATAAACATGTTAAAATGTCTATACTGCCTAGAGCAATCTATACTTTTAATGCCATTCCGATCAAAATCCACCAGTATTTTTCGAAGAGCTGGAGGAAATAATCCTAAAATTCCTATGGAATCAGAAGAGACCCCGAATTGCTAAGGAAATACTGAAAAACAAAAATAAAACTGGCAGCATCACATTACCTGATTTCAAGCTTTACTACAAAGCTGTGATCACCAAGACAGCATGGTACTGGCATAAAAACAGACACATAGACCAGTGGAACAGAGTAGAGAGCCCAGATATGGACCTTCAACTCTATGGTCAAATAATCTTCAACAAAGCAGAAAAAAATATACAGTGGAAAAAAGACAGTTTCTTCAATAAATGGTGCTGGGAAAATTGAACAGCTATATGTAGAAGAATGAAACTCGACCATTCTCTTAAACCATACATAAAGATAAACTCGAAATGGATAAAAGACCTCAACGTGAGACAGGAATCCATCAGAATCCTAGAGGAGAACATAGGCAGTAACCTCTTCGATATCAGCCACAGCAACTTCTTTCAAGATATGTCTCCAAAGGCAAAGGAAACAAAAACGAAAATGAACTTTGGGGACTTCATCAAGATCAAAAGCTTCTGCACAGCAAAGGAAACAGTCAACAAAACAAAGAGGCAACCCACGGAATGGGAGAAGATATCTGCAAATGACAGTACAGACAAAAGGTTGATATCCAGGATCTATAAAGAACTTCTCAAACTTACATACAAAACAGATATTCATATTAAAAAATGGGCAAAAGATATGAACAGACATTTCTCCAATGAAGACATACAAATGGCTATCAGACACATGAAAAAATGTTCATCATCACTAGCCATCAGGGAGATTCAAATTAAAACCACATTGAGATACCACCTTACACCAGTTAGAATGGCCAAAATTAGGAAGACAGGAAACAGCGTGTGTTGGAGACGATGTGGAGAAAGGGGAACCCTCTTACACTGTTGGTGGGAATGCAAGTTGGTGCAGCCACTTTGGAGAACAGTGTGGAGTTTCCTTAAGAAATTAAAAATAGAGCTTCCCATGACCCTGCAATTGCACTACTGGGTATTTACCCCAAAGATACAGATGTAGTGAAAAGAAGGGCCATCTGTACCCCAATGTTTATAGCAGCAATGGCCACGGTCGCCAAACTGTGGAAAGAACCAAGATGCTCTTCAACGGACGAATGGATAAGGAAGATGTTGTCCATATACATTATGGAGTATTATGCCTCCATCAGAAAGGACGAATACCCAACTTTTGTGTCAACATGGATGGGACTGGAAGAGATTATGCTGAGTGAAGTAAGTCAAGCAGAGAGAGTCAATTATCATATGGTTTCACTTATTTGTGGAGCATAACAAATAACATGGAGGACATAGGGAGATGGAGAGGAGAAAGCAGTTGAGGAAAATTGGAAGGGGAGGTAAACCATGAGAGACTATGGACTCTGAAAAACAACCTGAGGGTTTTGAAGGGGTGGGGGGTGGGAGGTTGGGGGAGCCAAGTGGTGGGTATTATGGAGGGCATGTATTGCATGGAGCACTGGGTGTGGTGCAAAAACAATGAATTCTGTTATGCTGAAAAGAAATTAAAAAAAAAACTGACACACAAAAAAAGATATGTCTGAAAAAGTTGCTATCTTAAAGTACTGGGCTAAAGCTTAGTTTCTCAAAATTCAATGGATTCATTATTAAAATGTGAAGATGAGGACTTTGTAACAGTTTCTCAGTGTCCTAAATATATGAGTATCACTAAAAAAGAGTTAATCAGCAAAATGTAGAAACACATATAAAGTCAGAGTACAAGGTGCTTGGGTGGCTCAGTCATTAAGAGTTTGGTTTCAGCTCAGGTCATGATCCCAGGATCCTGGGATGGAGCCCCACACATCAGGCTCGCTGCTCATCAGGAAGCCTACTTCTCCCCACCCTCTCCCCTGCTTGTGTCCCTCTCTCGCTGTGTCTCTGTCAAATAAATAAATAAAATCTTTTAAAAATAAATAAAAAAAGTCAGAGTACATTCATGATGTATCATTGTACATTTTTTAAAAATCTCAATCTTTAGTGGTTACACAATAAAAAACACTATTTTGGTACCTACATTTTAATAATCATACTTAAATAATTTGTGGCACCAAGATTATCCAAAAGGTCTTAAAAAAAAAAAGATTTTATTTATATAATTGACACGGAGAGTGCACAAACAAGGGGACCGGCAGGTGGAGGGAGAGGGAGAAGCAGGCTCTCTGCTGAGCAAGGCGCCTGATATGAGGCTAGGTCCCAGAACCTGGGATCATGACCTGAGCCTAAGGCAGCAGCTTAACCAAATGAGCCACCCAGGTGCCCCATATAAAAGTCTTAATAAAAACAAAATTTTTAAAACTTTAACTTTAAACTCATTACTTAGTCTAAGTATCTTTTAAAATGAGTTTTTCAACTCACTTATTAAAGTTACTAAGGCTGACTTCAACAAAAAATGAGCCAAAATTCAGAAAGGAAAGGAGAAGGAAGAACTAAATATACACCAATCATTACACAGATGCTGTATGCTTGTTCTTTTTGATGATACTCACCTTTCTCCCATTTATGTGAATCAAATAAGGATGTCAACCACAATTCCTGCTGCCCCCATTCTTTCCCAGTACCCTTCCTTGTTTCAGTCACATAATCCAGGACTGGCCAGTTATTAAGCATTTCTTCCCCTGGGAAGAGAGACTGATTCAAGGGAGGGCACATGACCCAATCAGGGCTAATCAGAATGTTTCCCTAGAAATGAGCTATGATATTCCACACTTGATGTCATTCAATTAGCAAATCTAACAATATTAAAGCCTTCATAAGTGCTAATTCCTTGGCTCCAAGGAGCAAGATCAATTACATTGGAGAGAAGTGAATTATTATGCCAAGGAGTAAAGTTGGAATGAGGTGCTAGGAAAGTGAGAACACCAGCCAGCCAGACAACAAGAACAGATGACACTAAACTCCTAGATCCTGTCCTACTTAGACTTTTTAGCTATGTGAATCAATAACTTCCCTTTCGGAGCTAGTTTGAGTTGGTTTCTGCAATTCTGAACATGACAAGAGTCCTAAACTACAAATATCATTGGTTTGATTTGTGTTCATTAAAGAGATATTTATATTTGTGTTTAAAACCACAGTCACTTTAGAAAAGGACATAAAAAACATAAACATACTTTGGGAAAACATTTATTTATGTAGATAAATAGTTTAAAAATATTTTTTATTTTCTTTAAATTTAAAACCATTAAATTTAAGGCAGATTAAGTGACAAAAGCAGTTAGTAAAAATATTGCTGAGTACATTATGGGAAGAGAGTACAGTAGTTATCATTCAAATCACTTTTCAATATTGACTACAGCACACATAAACTTATAATGTCACATGATCCTGTTGTCACATGATCCTATTGTCAATTGTCAGAACACTGATCCTGTTCTGTCATAGTTCTATGCAAGGGCAACACGTGGTCTTACAAGAAAGAGCAAAACACTAAATCTTGAGCCAAGACTATACTGACTATAAATAAAAAGACTTCTGGGTGGTTATAAAAATGACAATTTAGACTTTGATATCATAGTAACTAGTAAGATTTATTTCAGCATTACATATATTCAAACTATATGCACTTTGGTCTTTCCCTTCTGAATGCCCATCAACACAGGTATATCCTGTAGTTTGTTGTGGTACACAGCAAACAATGTCATACCTAATACTATATATTAGAAGGAAAGAAAGAAAGAAAGAAAGATTGATCTCCCAGAAAAGACTGGTTTTTGCTATTTATCTTGGGGTCCTTTACTTCCCACAGCTGCTCCCTTATCTTTTGCTCACTAGTCATTGGCAGACCACAATGCTTTTTAATACCATCTCTTTAATATTTCTATTATTTCTCTCTCTTGTGATCAAAGTCTCCAACTCTGGACCAATAATTTGATATATATATTTTTTTTCTGTCCTGTACTTAGCCAGTCTGCCAGCCAGTGGTTGAGAAGTGATAATCACATTGAATGGGACTCCAGCTCAGTAAGAATTAAAAAATGGAAGCAGAAAAACTATCTTTGGAATTGTTCAGTTAGGAAATTGAAGTCTATCCTATCCCCAACCAGCCAAAGCCCAAACTTTAATCCATTATGTTGTTGAATAGCAGGAGGCAGACAAAGATGACTGGCAGATAAGGAATTCTTTTAGAGGGTGGAACATCCCTTCAATATAATTAAAAGAAAGTTTCTTGGTTTCTAGTATCCTTTTGGTTACCACTAATAAACTCCATCTTGTGAAAATGATAAGTAGGCTGAGGTGGTTACTTTTATTTCTGGCAACCATAACTGTGATCATTCCACAGTCTGCGAGGAAGGTATAAATGTCTTTCGAATAAATATCCTCAGAACAAATGCCAACTGAACTGGTTCAGTTCAAAGTCTGCACAATAGCTTGACTCAATTATATGCTTTCATCAGCCAAATCAATATACTACACCCACTTAAATCAATGGATACATCATCCAAACAGAAAATTTATAAGGAACCATCAGCCTTAAATGACACATTAGGCCAGATGGACTTAATTGATATAAAGAACACTCCATCCAAAAGCAGCAGAATATCCATGCTTCTCAAGTGTACATGAACAGATCACATATCAGGTCATAAAAATCTCAATAAATTCAAGAAGACTGAAATTTTATCAAGCATCCTCTTCACTCATAATAGTATGAAAGTAGAACCAATTACAAAAATTACTGGAAAAACTATAAAAATATAGAGATTAACAACATGCTACTGAGCAACCCAGACACAAAAGAAAACAGAAATATGACACACCAAAATCTATAGGATGTAGCAAAAGCAATTCGAAGAGGGATGATCATAGTAATATAGGCCTACCACAAGAAAAAAAACAAAAATCTCAAATAAACCATCTACCTTCTCACTGAAAAGAGCTAAAAAAAGTAGAAAAAGTGAAACTTAAAGTCAGCTGAAGGAAGGAAATATTAAAGATCAGAATGGAACTAAAAGTATAAACTGACAATAGAAAAGATCAATGAAATTAAGAGATGGTTCTCTAGAAAAGATAAGTAATTTACAAGACTTGAGCTAGACTAACAAAGAATAAGAGACTGGGCTCTAATAGAATCAGAAAGGGAAGACGAGAAGTTACAACTGACATCACAAAAATAGAAAGGATCATAAAACACTACTATGAAAAATTACCAAAAAATTGGACAACCTAGAAGAAATGAATAAATTCCCAGAAATAGGCAATCTTCAAGACTGAAGAAATAGAAAATCTAAATAAACCAATTACTAGAAAGAAGACTGAATCAGTAATCAAAACTTCCCAACAAAGTCCAAGACTAGACAGCTTTACTCATGGTTATTTCTACCAAACAAAGATTTAACACCTATCCTTCTCAAACTCTTAAAAAAAAAAAAAAAAATCTGAAAAGGAGGGAATGCTTCCAAACTTATTTTAAGAGGCTGGCATTACCCTAACAGCAAACAAGGACACCACACACACATGCAGACATACTTACATTACAGGCTAACATGCCCTGATGAAAACAGATGCAAAGATCTTCAACAAAATATTAACACACTGAATTCAATAATACATCAAAAGGATCATGATCAAGTGGGGTTTATTCCAGGGATGCAAGAATGGTTCAATATCCACAAATAAATCAATGTGATAGGCCACACTAACAAAATGAAGGACAAAAATCATACCATCATCTCAATAAATGCATAAAAAGCATGTGCCAAAAATTAACCACTTATGATAAAAACTATGAATGAAGTAGGTACAAATGGACACATGTCAACATAATAAGGGCGATATATAACAAACCCACAGCTAACATCAGTCAATACTGAAAACCTGAAAGCTCTTCCTCTAAAATTAGGAATAAGACAAAGATACCCACTATCCTCACTTTTATTCAACATAGTATTGAAAGTCCTAGCCACAACAATTAGGCCAGGAAAAAAAAAAATAAAAGGCATCAAACTGTAAAGAAACTGATGAGCACTAGGTGCTATACTTAACTAATGAATCACTGAACACTACATCAAAAACTAATTATGTACTCTACAGTGGCTACCTGAACATAGTAATAAAAAAGAAAAAACTGTCACTATTTGCATATAACATGATACTATACATAGAAAACTCAAACAATAGCACCAAAAAAACCCTGTTAGAACTAATAAATGAATTCAGTAAAGTAGTAGGATACAAAATCAACATATGGCAATTTGTGGTATTTCTATAATCTAATAATAAATTATGAGAAAGAGAAATTAGGAAAATAATCCTATTCACAATTTTATCAAAAAGAATAAAATACCTAGAAATAACTATAAATAGGTGAAACTTTTAAGGAGGTGAAAGACCTGTATACTGAAAACAGTAAGATACTGATGAAAAAAATTGAAGAAGACACAAATAAATGGAAAGATATCCCATGCTCATGGACTGGAAGAATTAATATTATTAAAATGTCCCTACTACCCAAAGCATTCTACAGATTCAATCTAATCCCTGACAAAATTCCAATGGCCTTTGAGAAAAAATAATTCCAAAATTTGTATGGAACCAAACCCTAATTGCCAAAGCAATCTCGAGAAAGAACAAAACTAAAGGTATCATGCTGCAATTTCAAACCATAGCACAAAGCTATAATAATAAAAGCAGTATCACAGAGATTGAAGGGACAGAACTGACAGCCCAGAACTAAACCCACACATATATATGGACAATCAATTTATGAGGAAGGACTGAACATACAAAGGAGAAAAGATAGTCTCTTCAATAAATATGTTGAAAAAACTGGACAACCACATGCGAAAGAATGAAACTAGGCCACTAGGTTATACCACAAAAAATTAACTCAAAGTGGCTTGAAGATTTGAATGTAAGACCTGAAACCATAAAATTCTTAGAAGGAAACATGCAATAAGCTGCTTGATATTGGTCTTAGTGATATTTTTATGGATCTGACTCCAAAAATAAGGGAAACAAAAGTAAAAATAAATAAATGGGATTACATCAAACTAAAAATCTCCTGCACAGCAAAAGAAACCATCATCAAAATGAAAAGGCAACCAACTCAACGGGAGAAGATTTTTGCAAATCATATATCCGACAAAGGGATTAATACCTAAAATTCATAAAACCCAACAAGAACAAATAACCTGATTAAAAAATAGGCAAAGAATCTGAATAGACAGTTTCCCAAAAAAGACATACAGATGACCAATAGGTACATGAAAAGATCTTCAACATCACTAATTATTAGAGAAATGCAAATCAAAACCACAATGAGTTTCACCTCTCACTGGATAGAATGAGTACTACTGAAAGACAAGAAATAACAAGTGTTGGTTAGGATGTGGAGAAAAGGTAACCCTCATATACTCTTGGTGGGAATGCAACTTGGTATAGCCACTGTGGAAAACAGTATGAAGGTTCCTTAAAAAATTAAGAATAGAACTACTTAACGTCTGGGTATTTATTTATTTTTAAGATTTTATTTATTTATTTGAGAGAGAGAGCACAAGCAGGGAGGAGGGGGAAAGGCAGAAAAGCAGGCTCCCTACTGAGCAGGGAGTCCATGCGGGGCTCAATCCCAGGCCCCTGGGATCATGACTGGACCCAAAGGCAGACACTTAACTGACTGAGCCACCCAGCTGCCCCTGACTTCTGGGCATTTATCCAAAGAATACAAAAATGCTGATTTACAAAGATATTTCTACCCCAGTGTTCATACAGTATTATATATAATCATCAAGAAATGGAAACAACCTAAATGTCCATCACTGGATGGATAGTTAAAGAAGTTGTGGTACACACACACACACACACACACACACACACACACAATAAAGAGGTTGGAGAGGTATGTCAGAGTGATTCAGTCTCTGCAGAGAGCAGGTGTCTTCTAGAAGCTGCGAGTGGATGCCTTCTCCCTGAGGGTCTCCAGAAATAATGTGGACTTGCTGACACCTTGATTTTGGCCTGGAGAGACCCAGTTTAGATCTCGAAATAAAACTTGGTGACTTTGGATTGCTCAGAAGCATTCCAGGGTGCACCTTGCCTGGATTGTGGTTGATATATTCAGCTACACATCCCCTCAACCACCTCTCACCAAAATGACTAGGAGGAGGAACACACAACAGAGGAAAAAATCAGAGACTGTGCCCTCTCCACTAGAACTATTGGATATGGACATAAACAGTATGTCGGTAAGGGAATTCAGGGTAACAATTATTCGGCAATGGCTAGGGTGGAAAAAACCATTAGTGACAACATGGAATCTCTAAGGGCAGAAGTGAAAGCTGCCCAGGAAGAAGTTAAAAATGCTAACTCTCTAATCTAAATACTCTAAGAGCTAGGGTAACCGAAGCAGAAGATAGAATTAATGATCTAGAGGATCAAGAAAAAAGAATTAATTAATTAATTAAAGAATTAATTAATCAAGAAACTGATAAAGAAAAAGGATCAGGAGGAGGCATGGAAGAAACAGCTTAGAAACCATGAAAACAGAATTAGGGAAATAAATGATGCCATGAAACGTTCCAATGTCAGAATTATTGGGATTCCAGAGGGGGAGGAGAAAGAAAGAAGACTAGAAGATATAGTTGAACAAATTCTTGATGAGAGTTTTCCCCGTCTGGGGAATGGAACAAGCATTCATGTCCTAGAGGCAGAAAGAACAGCCCCCCAAGATCAAGAAATCTAGAAAGACCTTTGATTGTGAGACTGATGAATCATAATTTTAGACAAGAGCTCCTGAGGGCAGGTAGGGGGAAGAGATTCCTTACCTACAGAGGAAGGTCCATCAGAATAATGGCAGACCTATCCACAGAAACCTGGCAAGCCAGAAAGGGCTAGCAAGACATATTCAGGACACTAAATGAGAAGAACACGCAGCCAAGAATACTTTATCCAGCAAGGTTGACATTCAAAATGGATGGTGAGATAAAGAGCTTCCAAGACCAGCAAGGTTTAAAAAGAGTATGTGACCACCAAGCCGGCACTACAAGACATATTAAGGGGGGTTCTGTAAAAGAAGAAAGAACCCAAGGGGCGCCTGGGTGGCTCAGTGGGTTAGGCCGCTGCCTTCGGCTCGGGTCATGATCTCAGGGTCCTGGGATCGAGCCCCGCATCGGGCTCTCTGCTTGGCAGGAAGCCTGCTTCCTCCTCTCTCTCTCTGCTGCCTCTCTGCCTGCTTGTGATCTCTCTCTGTGTGTCAAATAAATAAATAAAATCTTTAAAAAAAAAAAAAAAAAGGAGAAGAAAGAACCCAAGAGTGACACAGAACAGAAATTTACAGAGACCATCTATAGAAACAAGTACTTTACAGGTAACACGATGTCAATAAAAACATATCTTTCAATAATTACTCTTAACATGAACGGCCTAAATGCTCCCATAAAATGACACAGGGTTGCAGGATGGATAAAACGACAGAACCCGTCCATATGCCGTCTACAAGAGACCCGTTTGGAACCTAAAGATATATCCAGACTAAAAGTGAAGGGATGGAGAAGCGTCTCTCATGTCAATGGGCCTCAAAGAAAGCTGGGGTAGTGATTCTCATATCAGATAAATTAGATTTTAAACTAAAGACTGTAGTCAGAGATAAATAAGGACACTACATCATTCGTAAAGGGTCTATCCAACAAGAAGATCCAACAATTGTAAATATTTATGCCCCCAAAATGGGAGCAGTTAACTACATAAGACAACTGTTAATCAAGATAAAGAGTCATACTGATATGAATACATTAATAGTAGGGGATCTTAACATGCCACTCTCAGTAATAGACAGATCATCCAAACGGAAAATCAATAAAGAAACAAGAGCACTGAATGATACATTGGACCAGATGGACCTCATAGATATTTATACAGAACATTTCACCCTAAAACAACAGAATACTCATTCTTCTCGAGCACACATGGAACTTTTTCCAGAATAGACTACATACTTGGTCACAAATCAGGGTTCAACCAATACCAAAAGATTGAGATTATTCCCTGCATATTCTCAGACCACAAAGTTTTGAAACTAGAACTCAATCACAAGAAAAATTATGCAAGGAATTCAAACACTTGGAAGCTAAAGACCACCCTGCTTAAGAATGTTTGGATCCACCAGGAAATCAAAGAAGAACTTAACAATTCATGGAAACCAATGAGAATGAAAACACATCGGTACCAAAACTATGGGATACAGCAAAGGCGGTCCTAAGGGGGAAATACATTGCCATCCAAGCCTCCCTCAAAAAAATAGAAAAATCCAGAATGCACCATGTCTCGTTACACCTTAAAGAACTGGAGAATCAACAACAAATTAAGCCAACCCTACACACAGGAAGGGAAATAATCAATATTAGAGCAGAGATCTATGAGATAGAAACTAGAGATAAAGTAAAACACATCAATGAAACTAGAACCTGGTTTTTTCAAAGAATCAATAAGATTGATAAACCACTGGCCAAACTAATCCAAAAGAAAAGAGAGAACACAAATTAATAAAATTATGAATGAAAATGGAGAAATCATGACTAACACCAAGGAAATAGAAACAATCAACAGAAATGATTATCAACAGTTATATGCCAATAAGTTAAGCAACCTAGATGAAATGGATGCACTCCTGGAAACCTATAAACTTCCAAAACTGAATCAGGAAGAAACTGACAACCTGAATAGACCAATACCTAGTAACGGTATTGAAGAAGTGATCAAAACCTCTTAAAAAACAAAAGCTGACGACCTGACGGATTTCCTGGAGAATTTTACCCAACATTCAAAGAAGAAATAATACCTATAATCCTGAAGCTGTTTCAAAAAATAGAAACAGAAGGAAAACGTCCAGACTCGTTTTATGAAGCCAGCATTACCCTGATCCCCAAACCAGGCAAAGACCACACCAAAAAGGAGAATTTCAGACCAGTATCACTGATGAATATGATGCTAAGATTCTCAACAAGATCCTAGCTAACAGGATCCAACAGTACATTAAAAAGATTGTCCACCATGACCAGGTGGGGTTTATCCATGGGATGCAAGGGTGGTTCAACATTCGCAAATCAATCAATGTGATAGAACAAATCAATAAGAGAAGAGAGAAGAGCCACATGGTCCCCTCAATTGGTGTAGAAAAAGCATTTGACAAGATATAGCATCCGTCCTGACTAAAACGCTTCAGACTATAGGGATAGAGGGAACATTCCTGAACTTCATAAAATCTATCTATGAAAGACCCACAACAAATATCATCCTCAATGGGAAAAAGCTCACAGCCTTCCCGTTGAGATCAGGAACACGACAAGGATGCTCACTCTCACCACTCTTGTTCAATATAGTAATAGAAGTCCTAGCAACTGTAATCAGACAACAAAAAGAAATAAAAGGTATTCAAATTGGCAAAGAAGAAGTCAAACTTTCTCTGCAGATGACAAGATATTCTATATGGAAAATCCAAAAGACTCCACCCCCAAACTACCAGAACTCATACAGCAATTCAGTAATGTGGCAGGATATAAAATCAATGTACAGAAATCAGTTGCTTTCTTATACACTAACAATGAAAATACAGAAAGGGAAATTAGAGGATCGATTCCATTTCCTATAGCACCAAGAACCATAAGATACCTGGGAATAAACCTAACCAAAGAGGTAAAGGATCTGTACTTGAGGAACTACAGAACACTCATGAAAGAAATTGAAGAAGACACAAAAGATGGAAGAGCATTCCATGTTCATGGATCAGAAGGATAAACATTGTTAAAATGTCTATACTGCTTAGAGCAATCTATACTTTCAATGCCATCCTGATCAAAATTCCACTGGTATTTTTCAACGAGCTGGAACAAAGAATCCTAAAATTTGTGTGGAACCCAAATTGTGAAGGAAATGTTGAAAAAGAAAAACAAAACTGGGGACATCACGTTGCCTGATTTCAAGCTTTACTACAAAGCTGTGATCACCAAGACAGCATGGTACCGGCACAAAAACAGACACACAGACCAGTGGAACAGAGTAGAGAGCCCAGATAGACCCTCAACTCTATGGTCAAATAATCTTAGACAAAGCAGGGAAAAATATACAGTGGAAAAAAGTCTCTTCAATAAATGGTGCTGGGAAAATTGGACAGCTATGTATAGAAGAATGAAACTCGACCATTCTCTTACACCATACACAAAGATAAACTCGAAATGGATAAAAGACCTCAACGTGGGGCGCCTGGGTGGCTCAGTGGGTTAAAGCCTCTGCCTTCGGCTCAGTCATGGTCTCAGGGTCCTGGGATTGAGCCCCACGTCGGGCTCTCTGCTCAAGCGGGGAGCCTGTTTCCTCCTCTCTCTCTCTGCCTGCCTCTCTGCCTACTTGTGAGCTCTGTCTGTCAAATAAATAAATAAAAATCTTTAAAAAAAAAAAAAAAGACCTCAACGTGAGGCAGTAATCTATCAAAATCATAGAGGAGAACATAGGCAGTAACCTCTGCAACATTGGCCACAACAATTTCTTTCAAGACACGTCCCCAAAGGCAAAGGAAACAAAAGCTAAAATGAACTTTTAGGACTTCATCAAGATCAAAAGTTTCTGCACAGCAAAGGAAACAGTCAACAAAACAAAGAGGTAACCCACAGAATGGGAGAAGATATTTGCAAATGACACTACAGACAAAGGGCTGGTATCCAAGATCTATAAAAAACTCCTCAAACTGAACACTCACAAAACAGATAATCATGTCAAAAAATGGGCAGAAGACACGAACAAACACTTCTCCAAAGAAGACATACAAATGCCTAACAGACACAAGAAAAAATGTTCATCATCATTAGCCACCAGGAAGAATCAAATCAAAACCAAACTGAGATACCATGTTATAGCAGTAAGAATGGCCAAAACTAACAAGACAGTAAACAACATGTGTGGATGGAGAGGATGTGCAGAAAGGGGAACCCTCTTACACTGTTGGGGAGAATGCAAGGTGATGTAGCCAATTTGGAAAACAGTGTGGAGATTCCTTAAGAATCTTCTTTAAAAATAGAGCTACACTATTACCCTGCAATTGCACTACTGGGTATTTACCCCAAAGATACAGATGTAGTGAAAAGAAGGGCCATCTGTATCCCAATGTTCATAGCAGCAATGTTGCTGCTTTACAAACTGTGGAAAGAGCTGATGCCCTTCAGCAGACGAATGGATAAAGAAGATGTGGTCCATATATACAGTGGGGAATTATGCCTCCATCAGAAAGGATGAATACCCAACTTTTGTATCAACATGGATGGAACTGGAGGAGATTATGCTGAGTGAAATAAATCAAGCAGAGTCAATTTTCATGTGGTTTCACTTACTTGTGGATCATAAGGAATAACACAGGGGACATTGGGAGATGGAGAGAAGAAGTGAGTTGGGGGAAACGGAGGGGGAGACAAACTATGAAAGACTGTGGACTCTGAGAAACAAACTGAGGATTTTGGAGGGTAAAGGGGGGGGGATTCGGTGAGCCTGGTGATGGGTATTATGGAGGGCACGTATTGCATGGAGCAGTGGGTATGGTGCATAAACAATGAATTTTGGAACACACAAAAAAATAAAATTAAATTAAAAAAATAAGACATTCGAAAGCAGTATGGGGAGCAATTAATAGCTCAGGCTGATAGAAAATAGAATGAAAAAAGAGAATCGGCTATCTTATAGATCCTAGAATATTAAAAGTAGTAATTACTAGATAATAATAGTAACTATAGTTCTGGGACATAAAAGTATACAACAACAAAAAGACAAAACAAGATAAGGGAGAAACTTTTTTTGCTGTTAAAAAAATTAGGCATTGATTAAAAGAATGTACCTGTTCTATAGTTCTGGATATAAAACTAGAACAGATTAATCTTAAAGATTTCCATTTTGCTTTCCCTTAAACTCTTTTTAGAGTATGATGATGACAAAAGTACTCTTTCTACATGTCTTTATTTCATTGGCATTGGAAACTAATTTTTACAAGCTAAACAGGAATAATTCTTGGTTATATAAGTATTGCTGTTGTTTTCAAAAACTTGGGACTTTTAAAAATAATTAAATGATCATTTAGTAACAAATTTTATTTGGTAACTATCAGGTCTTTCCTTCAGTTTCATAGACTTTCTAAAATTCAATGATAGTCATTTTTCTAGGAAAATAGCCAGGTTTAAACTGTTTTAGTTTAAAATTATGTCTCTTAGCTTCCAAATTTTTAAACACACAAGTCAGTCCAAGAATGTATTTGTGACTAGTCTTTATTTTTATATTAATTTTAGTTTTGCTTTTTGCTTCATGCAGACAGATCTAGACTATTTCCTCTAACAGTTGTATGAGTCTGTCTTACTGCCTAAGGCTAATAAAATAAGAGTATACGTTAAAGGAAAAATAAAACAATGCTTACTGAAAGTTCTTGGCTAAAATTCTAAATAAAAGTATACTCTTCCCTCAGATGGCACATCTTCTTCTCTTTCATCACCCCAGCCTTTTCTTCCAAAGTGAGGCTCCTTAGTTTTCTCTAAACATGATTCCCACAATCCAGAATTCCTCTTTAAAGAGGTGGCTGATTTCACTTGTCGTATCTAGCTAAATGCTGAAACTGGTTTTCTAGTAGTCGTGGTGATAGTTTATAGTGAGTCACCCCTACTCCAACCCTTGGGACCAATGGCATGTACTTATGAGGTAATGGGTCAGAATTCAGGCTCAGGCTGTGGTTGAGAAGCAGCTTTTCTTTAAGACAATGTTAACTGTTACTGGAATTCTACCCCAAAACTTGGCACCACCTTGCAACTGAATGTTTCTTAACATTTACAGACAATGATGGGTTCTCAAACTTGTTAAATGAGATATATCGAGGAAGTACTGGGGGTGTAGGGCGTTCTCCCCCTTGGTAGTCATCCATGGACATCCCCCCACGGTGACCTAAATGAAGTCTTGATGTATATGAAATTAGTCAGGCCAATAAGAGGGTGGGAAGGGAGATCCAAGGTGAGAAAAAAATTCAAAGACACCAAAAGGGAATAGGTGAATGATATATTCAGAGAACTGCAAGTAGTCTGCTACAGCTGCAGGAGATAGCAATGTATGAAAGAGTGCAAGAAATGAAGAGGAGTCTGGATCTTGATGATAAAAACATCTATATGCAATTCTAAGATGTTAGAATATGTGTCAAGGCAACTGAGAGTCACAGAAATTTCTGAAACAAGAGTGAAGTATGAATAGATCTACTAAAACTTTAGTGACAGACTGAAAGAGAATAAGGAAACCAATTAGGAGCTATTATAATAATTCAGGTAAGAAATGATGAGGGCTTGAACTAAATAGCAATGGGCATGGAGTCCTGTGGTCAGCTGTGACATATATGAAACACGAAAAAAATCATCGTGACTGACAAGTAAGGGACAGGGAAGCAGATAGAATCAGGGATGATTTTCAAGTTTGTGGTGTGGGTAGCTGACTGAAGTAAAAGAAGTAGGTTTAAGCTAGGCAGAGGATGAAATGAAGCCAGTAGGGGGTAAAGAAATTGGATATCCAACATATGCTGATGCTTACTGGACTGTCAGTTTTCCATTACATTTTCTCTAGAGAGAAAATGTCTCTAAAGGTCATTTTAGCTCTCTGTTATTATAGAAGGTCTACTGTGTATTTCCAGAAGCAAAAAAGAGGTCATGGTCAGTGTTAAGTATATTTATGACACATATTCCAGTGAATACCAAAATGGATTGGATCCATATGTTCAATTCACATTAAAATATATGTCACGATCCGTCTGCTTTTAAAGTGTGTGTGTCAGAAACAATTTCCAGAACAAATGCCAAATATCCTGGAGATGCTTGAGTTCAAATTACCAATATGTGTCCCTGTACTTAAACTGTTTGCTACTTGGATATATACTAAATGTAATACATGTTTGAAATCTTTCCTTACAGACTTTTTAAAAATTCTTAAATATTGTTTTTAAAAGATAAAATATGAGAAAAGGACTGTTTTATGGTGTTTCACCTCCAGAATGCACACATTTTCTTGAAGGGATGAGAGCCAAGAAAAATTTCAAAGTATATTGCTAGCATAGTACAAATTTCTGGATAACATAACTAAATACATCAGGGTGAACTAAAGCCCCAAACTGGACTCTTTACAGGTATCTAGATACTTGAAAAACAGACTAGCTCTGAATAATCCATTAAGATATATTTTATCCAGAATGAGCTATGTAGCCAGGTTTGCTTGGATGGAATAAATTATTGTCAAATTTCTGAGCCACGATTTGTCAGCATTTCTCAAAAAAAATTTTTTTTATAAAATTCACACAGATATCTAGTTTCATAATAATTATTAATGTGGACCTAGAGTGGCTTTACCCTTTTTATTTCTCAATCTGGTTTAACTTAGATTATGGTATAGTAAATTTCCTATACACTAAGGTCTTAAAAAATGAACGAATGAAAGAAAGGAAGAAAGAAAGAAAGCGAATGAAACAAAAGAAATGAAAGAAAGAAAGGAAAGGAAGAAAAGAAAGAAAGAACAAGAGGAAGGGAGGGAGGGAAAGAGAATAGAAAAGAATAGAATAAAAAAGAGAAGAAAAAGGTGGCATGAAAGGAAACAAAAACTTCTGTGGACACTACTGTGTGCAGCTAAACTGTCATCAAATTCCATCTCTTCTGGATGTACAGATTCATCAACAATCTATTGAAAATGCTTCTACAATGTGCAATGGCTGGTTTTAGGAACATAGGATGGATCTTTCATTTTTGTAACGTTAGCAGAGACACTATTTATGAAAGTGGTTTCCTCAACCATAAAACACTGTATAGTAGAAAAAAATAGAGCTTGGAGTATTTTTATTATAACTGATAAATTTAACATCTTGGGATAATATTAGAAGAATTACTTACTCAAGAAGATCTGGGTCTAGTCCTTCTGATATCATTTTGTTTCTTATTGCCATCACTGGAACACCCTAAGCAAAGGACATAAGATAATCAGTGACTAAAAATGCCTTCTTCATAAAAACAGATAAATAGAACAATGAAGGAGAATTGAGAGCCCAGATATAACTCCAAATACAGATGGCAAACTAATGTTTGACACGGGAGCCAAGAATGGAGAAAATAAAGTCTCTTCAATTAATGATGCTGGGAAATTGGATAGTCACATGTAAAAGAAGGAAACCTGATCCCTAACTTACACCACTTACAAAAATTAACTCAAAATGGATTAGAGACATAAATGTAAAACCTGAAACCATGAAACTCCTAGAAGAAAATATAGGAAAAAATCTCTCTGATAAGGGAGTTGATAATGATTTTATGAAAATCACACCAAGGCACAAGTAACAAAATACAAAATAAGTGCGACTATATCAAACTAAAAAGCTTCTGTACAGCAAAAGAAACCACTGACAAAGTGAAAACAAATACAGAATGGGAAAAAATACTGACAAACCATATATATGATAAGAGCTCAAAATATATAAAGAACTCAGGCAACTCGATAGCAAAAAACTTAAATTATGCAATTTAAAAATGGGCAAAGGACCTGAACAGGCATTTTTCCAAAGATATATGAATGACCAATAGGTACACAAAAAGATGCGCAACATCCCTAGTTGATAGAGAAATGCAAATTACAATGAGATATCACCTCATGCCTATTAAAATGGCCATCATTAAAAAGATAGAGATAACAGATGCTGGCATAGATGTGAGCAAGGGAAACTTGTGCACTGTTGGTGGGATTGTGAACTGGTACAGCCACTACAGAAAACAGTATGAAGATTCCTCAAAAAATTAAAACAGAACTACCATATGATCTACCAATTCCAGCACTGGTTAAAAGAATATTCAAAAGAAACAAATACACTAACTCAAAAAGATATCTGTAGGTCCATTTTTGTAGTAGCATTGTTTGTAATAGTCAAAACATGGAAACAACCTAAGTGTCCATCAATGGATGAATGGAGAAAGAAGTTGTGGTATATATACATACAATGGAATATTATTCAGCCATAAAAAAGGGACAATCTTACTATTTATGACAACATGGACGGACATTGACAGCATTATGCTAAACACAAAGAGACAAATACTTTATGATTTCATTCTACGTGGGTTCCAAAAACAAAAGTAAACCACCAAACTCATAGGAAAAGAGACCAGATTTGTGGTAACCAGAGGCAGGGATGGGGATGGGTGGAGGGAAGAAGAGGGAACTGGAAGAAGGTGGTCAAAAGGAGAAACTTCCAGTTATAAGATAAACAAGTAGTAGGGATGTAATGTACAACATAATGACTACAGCTAACACTGCTGTATGATATGTAGGAAACTTATTTAGAGAGTAGATCCTAAGAATTCTCATTACAGGGGCACCTGGGTGGCTCAGTGGGTTAAGCCTCTGCCTTCAGCTCAGGTCATGATCTCAGGGTCCTGGGATTGAGCCCCGCATGGGGCTCTCTGCTCAGCAGTGAGCCTACTTCCTCCTGTCTCTCTACCTGCCTCTCTGCCTACTTGTGATCTCTCTGTGTCAAATAAATAAATAAAAATCTAAAAAAAAAAAAAAAGAATTCTCATTACAAGGGGAATTTTTTTCTTTTCTTCTCACTATATCTTTATGAGATGATGGATGTTAACGAAACCTATTATAATTATTTCACAATATAGGGAAATCAAATCATCATGCTATATGTCTTAAACTTACACAGTGATGTATTTCAATTATTTCTCAATAAAACAAAAAAAATTGAATAGAAGCTAAAATAAAAAGTCTCCTTAATGGCTTCTCCACATACCCCCTAAAACAAGACCTTTTAGATGGCTCATATTTAAAATAGCTCTTCTGATGTGGTATATTATATATATACACAATGGAATACTATGCAGCCATCAAAAGAAATGAAATCTTGCCATTTGCGATGACGTAGATGGAACTAGAGGGTATTATGCTTAGCGAAATAAGTCAATCGGAGAAAGACAACTATCATATAATCTCCCTGATATGAGGAAGTCGAGAAGCAACATGGAGAGTTCGGGGATAGGAAGAGAATAAATGAAACAAGATGGGACTGGGAGGGAGACAAACCATAAGAGACTCTTAATCTCACAAAACAAACTGAGGGTTGCCGGGAGGAGGGGGTAGGGAGAGGGAGGTTGGGTTATGGACATTAGGGAGGGTATGTGCTATGATGAGTGCTGTGATGTGTGTAAATCTGGTGATTCACAGACCTGTACCCCTGGAGCTAATAATACATATATTATTAAAAAAAAAAAAGTAAAAAAAAATAGCTCTTCTTTTGCTTTTATATTAGTATGTATGGAGTGCTTAAATAATCTAATAAGGTACACATTTTAACTGACTTAATGGAATCAGTGCTATCTAATATCATACAAGCCCATATTAAATCATTAAACATATGAGCCTATCCATTACTAATTCTGCTATAAACAAGTCAGATATCACATTCTCACTTTTCTTATACCTCCAAAAAAAAAAAAAAAGTTGATAACTCAAAACAATTAAAACCTTGGCAGGGATGTACAAAAAATACTCAACAAATGAGTAAATGTCTTTTCAAATAAAGATTTCAGAGCTTTCCATTCTTAAGTATAGCTATGTTAATGTTCTTTTCATAACAAATGGTCCAATTCCATTTGGACACAAAGGTCAAATAAAATTCACGAATTCTCCTGGGATTGTATTATACATCTTGTCTATCCCAATATAAACACTAAGTAATGGCAATGCTAGTAGTTTACAAGTCACAAAAACACGGAGAACATGTGAATCTCAAAATTCAGGATAAGAACATCAAAACAATAAGAAAAGGACATGTCAGAAATAAATACATATTTACTTGAAAAGATGACTGATTTGATGATAAACAGTTACTGAAAGCTCACTTGTAAAGCTCTACGGGAAGAAGATGCAATCAAGTCTGCCAATTCCTGCTCTTCATATCATTCCAAAAGATGAGGAAACCACTAATATGTGTTAAATTTGAAGACCTGCAATACATCACTTTCAAAAGTGGAATCACTGTACTTTAAAAGGCTGTACACATGGTTGGGACCCTCTCTGTCATATCTCTTCATCCCATGTGGTAGAAGGGGTAAGCTGAGCCTGAGCCCACATGGAAAAAGCTCAATCACTGCTCCACTGGTGCTGCATACTCTTCCCTTCAGACCTTCAATGTCATTAGCCACTGTGTGATATTCAATTTAGACAGATGGACACTTAAAGGCATCCTAAATGTTAGATGTGCTCTCTCTCTCTCTCTCAAAATAAAAAAGACTCAAAGTAATGTATACTTAAATGCATCCTAAATGTTAGATAAAAATAAATAGCACCATTGTAGAATTCTTTTCAAAGCCATACTCCTGAAAACAATACTGTTTCATGGTGTAAACTTCAAGAAATTCTAAAAAGTGAAATATGGTAGGTTTGGAAGACAAAAAAGGTGGAAGATAAAAACTTTTGTCAGCTTATGAAGTATGAGGATAAAAAAAAAGGCTGTTACTTGCTTATGAACAGACACTTATATTTGGAACCAAAAAGCATGAACTTAAAACTTGTACCACTTTTAAAATATATTTCCTGGAACTAAGACTTGAGAAAAAGATTTTTTCTCTTAAGTACAAAATGTACTTAATGATTACTTCATAATAAAATGCATTTAATTTTAATGGTAGAAGAAAAAGCTGACACTCGAAAGATAAGGTTGGGAATTTTACTTGATGATTAAAACTTAGCCATTACTTAACTATTTAGTATAACAAGGAACGTTAGGACTGTAGAACATTTCATAAAAAAACACTAAGGTGCAAGAAGAGATGTGAAAAAGAGCAGAGTTTTATGTTCTACTTTAAAAAGACCTCTCAGTTTCTGTTAACTATGGTCTGATGGTATAAGGTCTTTCCACAAACTCAACTATGAGATTTATTTATTATACTTTAGCATAATCCACAGGATACCATTGGAAAGGTCACACTAATAAGTTACAAAGTCGAGAAAACAGAAGGGAGGAGAAATGAAGTTGAAAAAAACATTTCCTAAAATATAGCAAAGAAAGTATGTATGAGGTGGGAGTGAAGGGAAGCAGTGCGTAGGGAGTAAAGGGGAAAGGGAATTTGGTAGAAATAGATAAACTCCCTATTTTAACACGAGTTTCATGGCTTGGTTATAAGAATACCAGAAACCTAAATATGTAAGCTCCATATTTTATTCTTAGTTTCTCGAAGCTATTTACAGCACAAGAATACAGATATTACCAAAATTTGGTGACTTTTAAGTCATTTCTGTACATATATATCTATATATCTATATCTATATCTATATATATGTATATATATATATATATATATATAACTATATACAGTGTTAAAGAAAATATAAATAACTTATCTTCCCTGAACAGAGACTTTAATATTATCATCACCTTAATACAAATCTCATAAAGCTTGATACAAAAATAATTTGGCCTATGTTCCAAAGGATGGATTCCAAAGGGATTTGCTGCTATGTTTCCAGTGGTGTTGCTTAGAAAATTTGTTGCTTTGATATATTCTTCCTTAGGGGTTAAAGAACAGAGTTGGGTTTGTTAAACATCAAAAAGAAGTGTCCAATTTCCGATGTCCAAGAGAAAAAGCTACTGGTGGTCTAAGTTGGACATGAGAGACCTCAAAACTGAAGTCTACTGAACTGTGGGATTATTCTTGGCAAGTGATAATGGTAGTTTGTCCAACATAAGTAATGAAAAAGAAAGAAGGCAGCCATAAGTTTGATGTTCCAAAAAATCACGTCTGTATTTGCGTCACTGGAGAAAGTGTGTAAAGAAGCCACACTAATGAAATTATGATAGCAACACTAACAGTTACTAGTTTCTTGTATCACAAAAACTGAAGGCTGCCAGTATTTACATTTATTATGTTAATGGAGGACAGGCTACTGAATTCTTTTCCTAAATTCTTTCCTGAAGTTTTAGATTAGAAGGGAAAAACAAAACAAAACAAAACCCTTACTCAATCTAATAGAGATAAAGGACTTTTCTAAAGTAACAAAAAATGCTCCTCATACTTTAGTTTCTCCTCTCAGTTTATGAGCTTGAATCACAACAACTGAGTTATGAAAGATGCAAAATATTGTGTTTTTTTCCCTTACTTAGGTCAACAATTGAAAAAAAAAATCTATTGAGTTGACAGGTGAAGAGTACTTTTTTTACTTGCAGGGAGAGGGAATGAGTAGGAGTTGAAGATGTGCCATGGGTTTGAAAAAAGGGCAACCAGTCCTCTAATCAGGTTGTTTACCTAAATTTTAACTTAGTGAAATGGACTCAACCATTTCTTTGCTTTCTGACTGTCAACAGTGCTATCCTAAAAATATCTATACTGCCTTTTATGAAATATATTAAATAGAGTGCTATGATTAGAATAAAATCTTCAGGGGAAATATTCTATATAATAGATACTAAATGTTTACAGAGCAAATCCTACTACAAAAGCAAACACATGCTCAACGATCTCCAAGACGAGATACAAAATTAATTTAAAAAAGTTTCTTAATCACTGTAAAATGAATATGGCTATCTAAAAAAAGGGAAGCTTTATTCCTAATGACTTATATAGATTTAGAAAATGCTAGATTCTGATATTAACTCCAATACTGTTGCCATGAGGGGTCACTGATGTGAAGTTAAATATGCAGGGAAAAAAAAGAGGTTCACATATCTTGACTACTGCTATGTGGTTCACATGGAGCAAATAGTAAATTCTTCCTTTTTCAATGATTATCTTAAGACATAAGTTTTACAGTCTTTCACTGAGTGCCCATCAGATATCTTTAAAGATGAAGGAACAAATCACTGTAAAATGGACAAAATGACACTGGTCATGACTAGGACCTCAGGAAACTGGTAAAGTACATTTATAAAAATAAATACATTAGCCAATACCCCATATTCCTTTTAGGAATGGGAACTAAAGTTAACTTATATGTCTTATCAATAAAAACCTTTAAAGAAATTATTTCAAAAGGTGAAGGATCTATTGTTACAAGTCAGTTCAAACTAGAGCCACATCAATTTCCCCATGTGATTGATTTTTCCCCTGGATATTCTTGCAACATGATAAATCTTGGTGTAATGGTCATGGTGCATTGTGTGTTTTCTCTGCATTTTGTAGCTATTCAAGTATTTGTTGATTTAAGAGCAATTTGGTGCTATGGAGGGTTCATTTTCTTCCCTTCATTATAATGTACAAACAATATCTAAAATTTAAAGACTTGCTTTGATAGGCTAATTAATGCTAGACCACCATTATGAATACTACAGCTAAATTATAGCTTTGCTATATCACATTTTCACTGAGGATATTTGTTCTTTGAAATATGTATTCATTAAAATTTCCCAAATTTAACTATATTTCTACTTTCCGGGAATAAAACCTTAAAAACAATTTCTATTACAAATTATTTTGGAATTCACTACCAAAATTAAAAGTGTAATAAGTTCAGATGGCCTTCTGTTCAGTTTTTGAAAATGTATTACTATATGAACCTATTCAAGGAATTAAAGTGTCTCCAAATATGGCAATAAAAGCTATAAAGAATAAAATCCTGGGGCGCCTGGGTGGCTCAGTGGGTTAAAGCCTCTGCCTTCAGCTTAGGTCATGATCCCAGGGTCCTGGGATGGAGCCCCACATTGGGTTCTCTGCTCAGCAGGGAGCCTGCTTCCTCCTCTCTCTGTCTGCCTGCCTCTCGGCCTACTTGTAATCTCTGTCTGTTAAATAAATAAATCTTAAAAAAAAAAAAAATGTTAACCACAGTGGAAGAGGCCAAAAGCCCAAGGTGTGTGGGTAGCAGTCCCGTGGTTCCCACCCACTACCAAGCACACAAAGGGTTTGGTTTGGGGCTGCAATCCCAAACTTTAAAAAAAAAAAAAAAGAATAAAATCCTTAGTAATTATAAAGATGATTCTACTGATTGAGACCACAAAAGTTACTTTTGAGCTAATTTTCCAATAGTGATAACGTGTTTGAACTGGTGTCATGAGTCTTATTCAATGTCCTAGCAATCCATAGGTACCCATTAAAAGATAGATTAAAAAAAAAAAAAAAAAAAAGATAGATACCAGTATTAGCCACTCCACGTGGCTATAGAACTACAAAGAATGGCCCTGAATCTGATATCAATGTGTCATTTGCACATGATCTAACCAACTAACTGAATAAAAGTAATTTGTAAACTTGGGCTAGGAAACCAAGATGAAAAGTTGGGACGGTGTCTTATATTATGAAAATCTGTGGTAAGATGTACATAAATCTGGAGATATTTTTTAAAATTGCAGTATGAAGATGTAAATATATTCAAGTAGGGAAATAATTTTCATGAATTTTTCTCAATAAAATTTAATATTTTGAAATCTACTTCCTTTTAAAACATAGTTAACATATTAGCTTTTTTTTCTAAACTGTAAAATAATCCTCAGCAAAAAATTAACTTATAAATGAAATATTGTGTCTTACATCACTCAGCAAAAAATTAACTTATAAATGAAATATTGTGTCTTATATCACTATGATCCATTCAAGAGAAAATATCTTCCACACCAGGACTGTCTACCCCATTGTGAATGTTTATGCTCTCAGATCCTTGTCAAATATGGTGCTTATGTCGACGGTCTAAAACCACTAAGATACTTCTCTGCCACTTGAGATAAGTCCACTTCCTTATTACAGTTCATTAGCTTCTCTGGTCTTTTACCTTTTTTCCCATTGGTAAACCATAACCTTAGACAAATTTACAGTTAAGGTGAGAATCACAATATTTCTGAAAAGAGTAAATCTGAGTAAATAACTACTTAACTTATACCACTATTATTTCCTCCTCACAACTTTTTTGTGAGGTCCCTTATTTCTTGCAGAGTGGTTAGTAGCAAAGAAGATAAAAGGGCGCTGAGAAATCAGAGTTGGGTGACTAACAAATTATAGATGGGGGGTGGGTGCCTGGGTGGCTCAGTCATTAAGCATCTGCCTGAGGCTCAGGGGATGATCTGAGGGTCCTGGGATTGAGCCCGGGCATGGGCTGGAAGTCTGCTTCTCCCTCTCTCACTCACCCTGCTTGTGTTCCCTCTTTTGCTGTGTCTCTCTCTGTCAAATAAATGAAATCTTTTAAACATTTTTAAAAGATTATAGATGGATCAGAGTAAAAGAACTATACCACACATTTCAGCAAATATAAAAATTGTCATTGTTAGTATGGATCTTCAAAAGCTTCCCTAAGAAACTTAATAGTAAAGTACTATTCTTTTTGTTACAACTTGTACTAAAGAGTTACAGAGTTGTTTAAATGAGTTAGAATGAAAGATATGAAGTCTAAAGTTAAAAATATTATTCTGCTAAATGCTCCTGTTTTTGTTGGTTCCCATTTTATATATCATTTAAAGGAGATTCCTATGAAATTTAAAACTACCTTAAGCTTATCCTCCAAACATTCCCTCCTCTGTGTTTGCTTAACTTCTTTTTCTTGTGGGGAGAGGCATACAGAGGTATGGTATTACAGTGAATTTAAGGCAGATGAAGTAAATTTTATTGGTACTCCAGAAAATAAACTGAAATAAAGAAGTAAATGTTTTGGCTTAAAAGGACTGTTTCAGAGAGGCCATCCTATGTAAATTATTTTAGTTACGAAACCAAAGACAAGAAAATATGACATGGCGAGTAAATTCCTAAAGAAATATATTCTTCTCATACAAACTTTTATACTGAGGAAAAACCGATTTGATAAATTTATCATCCTAAATTATTACCTTATCAATTATTTTTAAAAGGTTATTTGCATTCTCAAGTATCTTATGTTTCATTTACTCCTTATATATATATTTTTAAAGATTTTATTTATTTATTTGACAGAGAGAGATCACAAGTAGACAGGCAGGCAGAGAGAGAGAGGGAAGCAGGCTCCCCACTGAGCAGAGAGCCCGATGTGGGACTCGATCCCAGGACCCCGAGATCATGACCTGAGCCGAAGGCAGCGGCTTAACCCACTGAGCCACCCAGGCGCCCCTCATTTACTCCTTTTAAATTGTTTTTAAGTATCTGATATATTATCAAAAAAACAAATATTCAAGTCTACAGCAACCAGATATCCTTCTATAACTCTAAAGGAGACCGACTTCTGTGTACACCAGCTTGTTGGTATGTGACTATTCTTTAGATATGACTGAGGATTCTAAAGGGTACTGTAATTCACAGTTCAAAATGTATTTTTCCAGAAACTATAAATACCATAAATAGAAATAGCTATGGTTAAACAACTTGTTTCTGGAAACAAACTATCCAAATCAACATCTTCTTAGCAAATGATTGACACAAAAGAAAACTAGACTCTGGACTCTGAGAAAAGAACTCAGGGTTACAGAAGGGAGAGGAGTGGGGGATGGCATAACCAGGTGATGGGTATTAAGGAAGTCATGTGTGGGAATGAGCACTGGGTGTTGTACACAACTAATGAAATCATTGAACACTACCACAAAAATTTATGATGTACTCTATGCTGGCTAACTGAACATAAAAAAAATAAGTAAAATAAAAAAGAAAACTACAATGAAAAGTATGTGGTATCAGCAGTAAAATATTCTAAGCTATATATTTATGGCGAAGCGGCATTAGCAAAGAATATTATGGGGAACAGATAAAGTAGGTGCATAGAGTATTACCAAATGGATATTAACAACCATCTAACTTAGCAGCACCTGCCCACTACATTTTTTTCCTTTGGTACTCTAAAGAAAATGAGAAATCAGGAAAACAAATATATCAGGGAAAACAAGAAATTTAAAATCTGAACTTAGCAATATTATTGTTTACTGTTTCCTAACAAACATATACAAGTAAAAGAGCAAATAAACAAAAGGGCAAATACATCGTTTAAAATTAATACGGGGTCGGGGGGCACCTGGGTGGCTCAGTGGGTTAAAGCCTCTGCCTTTGGCTCAGGTCATGATCCTAGGTCCTGGGATCGAGCCCCGTGTCGGGCTCTCTGCTCCGCTGGGAGCTTGCTTCCTCCTTTCTCTCTGCCTGCCTCTCTGCCTACTTGTGATCTCTGTCAAGTAAATAAATATAATCTTTAAATACAAAATTAATACAGGGGCTCTGAACCCCCTAACTTTCCAGGCAACTTGGGGAAGGTTCAAAAGAGAGCCAAAATATTAAAATATTAAAAAATATTTTATTAAAATATTAAAAAATCCTAAGTGATTTTGAAATCTTTAAAAAAAATCAGATATTTTAACAAAAATCTACATTCTTCTTGGGAAAGTGAAACACTTTTCAGTAAAATTGGCATGATAATTTTTCAGACATGGTTTCCTTAGAGGCTAAGTTCACTGACTTTAGCAGAGAATAAGTAGTTTTTTCCCCCCTTACGCGAAAAATACAACAGTTACCTATTTCTAGGTTTTCCAGATACTCAGGCTATGGAAAAGCACAGATAATACAATTGGTGGCTAACTGACATAGTTTTCTGCCTTTGGAGAAATCTCTACCCAATTCTTTTTGCATTTGATATGAGAATGAATGTAGTTGAAGGAGGATAACTGTGGTCTCTTGAGTTCCATTTACCTCAATTCAAAGTTATTATTCTGCTAAGCTTTGTTTTTTTCTTTCAGTTGTAGTTTAGTTTAGTCTGGCTGACCATTTAGTTGATGGGAAAGACAGAATATTTACCTTTTGAACTGGCAAAGTTGGCTAAATCATACAATTAATTAAATGGGCAAAAGTTCACTTGTATCTTTTCTTTATCCATCTTTATCCACATTCACATGTGTAGGAAATCGATCATTATACATGCGGCTTTTATCTTCGATGCACAAAATGGAGCTAAAACACCACAGAAAGTTTTCCACGGTACCCTGACCATTATGTATTAAAAAAATACTGACCTTGATACTGAACAGTAAACTTTAGGTATTATAAAGGAAACTACCCACATGTTAATATTATAATACAGAGTCAAAAAACAATGAAAAAATCATGTAGTTATTACACTAAATTTGTACCAGTATCTTCCACAACCCTAACTACATATGAATCAGCAGCTCCTGCTTTTGACTACACTGTTGATCAATGATGAGGAACCTACCCTGGAACTCTCCAGACATGGGAAGTCACACTAGGGTCATATCCCAAACAAGGTTTTAAAGTCCTTAACTACTTTTACAAAAACTATACCTAATCTAGAGAGTACTCTACTTGTACTCTTGATTATTTTTCAGGTCTAAGGTGCGTAACTTCCTGATGAACATCTTTAATAATCAGTCGGAGAGTCTTCAACCTTAGGTAATGGAAGTCACATTTCCTCAAGCCAACATCCACTGCTGGCAACAGATGCATCAGAACCACCAAAACCAAGGAGATTATTCAATTCACATTTTAAGCCCGCCAAAGAAAATAGAGCTTTAAAAAAGTCCAAGTGTCCGAAGAGACTGTTTTGGCAAATATGGTTTCAAAAAATACAAGTCATTAGCTTAATGTAGAAGTCGATTTTCCCAATGCAGAGTTTATTACTGGCAAAGGATTCACCAAGCTCTGCCAGTAAAAAGGGGAGAACTATTGGAAAAGTGATGTATGTACACAATTCCAGTTAAGTTATAAAAGCAGTATGTAATTTAGGAAAGGCTTGTGCTGCACTATTATGACAACAAATGTTAAATCAGAATCAATTATCTGCCACATTTGGAACACAACACTACTACTGAAAAATCTTGTGTAAAACTTGCCTAAAAAGGAAAAAAAAAAATCAGAAAATGCCAGCAGGTGTTCCAGGAATGTTCATTATAATGAGACCCAAATTTGGGGATCAATTAATATAGATCATAAACCTAGAGGGAACTTCAGATCTCATTTTATATATGAGGGAACTGAATGAAGCCTTGAGAGGTGACATGACCCGACCATGGTCACACAGGACTATATGACAAAGTTAAGAAACTATACCATGTTGAGTCCATTTGATGCTTACGATGACCCACTTGAAAAAGGACATGTTGGAGAGGAGAAGGGAGTTGGGGGAAATCGGAGGGGGAGACGAACCATGAGAGACTGTGGACTCTGAGAAACAATCTGAGGGTTTTGGAGGGGATGGGGATGGGAGGTTGGGTGAGCCTGGTGATGTGTATTATGGAGGGCACATATTGCATGGAGCACTAGGTGTGGTGCATAAACAATGAATTCTGGTACACTGAAAAGAAATTTAAAAAATAAATAATTTTTTATTAAAAAAAAAAAGAAACTATACCATGTAGCATCCTAGAAATAAACTAAAGATCTAGGTGTACTCCTAGGTATTCAAATTATGTCACAGATAACAACTAGTTTTTGGAAATGTAATTAGTCTTATATGTCACAGAGCACAGTAATGTAGGAGTGACAGAAAAAGGTAGTGGAGATCAAAAAGCAAGGTACTATTTATTTCTCTGTGAACTGGTTGCTTGTGACACTTGAAAGATTCTGTTGGCTTCTGTTCACAGAAGTTTATAATAATTAAGCAGTTTTAATTGCCTAGTTTATTTTTACTTTTTATTTTGAAAATTTTATTTAAATTTTATTAGTTAACATACAATGCAATATTGGTTTCTGGAGTAGAATTCAGTGATCCATCACTTACGTACAACATCCAGTGCTCATCACAACCAGTGCCTTCCTTAAATACCCATCCCCCACCTTGCCCACCCCCCACCCACCCCCCTCCACCAACCCTCAGTTTATTCTCTATCATTAAGAGTCACTTATGGCTTGTTTCCTTCTCTCCTTTTTTTCTTTTCCCTCCTCCCATATGCTCATCTGTTTTCTTTCTTTAATTCCACAGGAATTTGAGAAACAAGACAGAGGATCATAGGCGAAGGGAGGGGAAAATGAAACAAGATGAAACCAGAGAGGAAAACAAACCATAAGAGACTCAATCTTGGGAAACAAACTGAGGGTTGCTGGAGGGGACGGCTGTGGGAGGGATGAGGTGGCTTGGTGGTAAATACTGGGGAGGGTATGTGCTATGGTAAGTGCTATGAATTGTGTTAAGACTGATAAATCAGACCTGTACCCCTGAAACAAATAACACATTGTATGTTCATAATAAATAAATAATAAATTCCACATACGAGTGAGATCATATGGTATTTGTTTTTCCCTGACTGATTTATTTCCTTGGCATAATAGCTCTATTCACATCATGAATTGCCTAGTTTCTAAAACAGATTTGCAGGTATGTGGCAAGTGAAGCAAAGGCAAATACCAAAGCAGCACGGTCTAGGAAATGGCTACGACTCAGGGAAAGGAAGTTTGCATGGCAGCTTAGAAAGAAAGCCAAAAAAAGACTAGCTTATCCTGACATCTAGGAAGCCTGAAAATTAAAAAAAAAAATTTTGTAGGGGCACATGGGTCGATTGGTTGGTTAAGTGCCTGCCTTCACTCAAGTCCTGATCTCAGGGTCCTGGAATCCAGCCCTGCCTTAAGCCCATGTAAAGGCTCTCTGCTCAGTTGGCAGTCTGCTTCTCCTTCTCCCTCTCCCTCTGTGCACTCTCTTGCTCTCACTCATCTCAAATAAATAAATAAAATCTTAAAAAAAAAACTGTATTTGTAATTTGTAGGACTTTTTATGTTTCTCTATCTGAAATGAATGATTGCTACATGGATAGCCAGCAAGTTTAAGCTTTTACACTAGTGAAGATGGGTTTGAGAAATACTTGTCTACTCCCTTAGACAGAATGAAATGGTTCTAGGCAATAATTCAGGAAAGAAGCAAAAGAATGGATTACAAGAGGATTGAGGGGCTATTAAGTATTAAGACAGCGAGTGGAAGACTCTTACACTTTGGAAAAGATAAGAAACAACATAAGTAGAATTATAGGTATAAGACTCTGCTTATGGAGAAGCAACTCATATTTTTAAATGCCAAAAATATAAAGGCAATTAAAAATGAAAGAAATTCCATTATTGTCCTTAAGAGGAAAGAGAACTTATAGCATTGTTAATTTCCTTTTGAGGGTATAGAAATGGTTATTTGGGGTATTTTAGGAGATTTTTATACTGTTAGTATATAGTGATTTTTTTCAGGAAGACAGGTATTTTTGAGACTACTCTACCTTTTCTTTTGTTAATACAAATAATTCCCTACATTCTAAATTGTAGGCTTCAGCTTTATAACATGAAGCAATGTGTACGATGGATGACAAACTACTCATGATCAAACCAATAACTGAAGGACAACTCTGGTCTTTCTCTAATTAGTAACTAAAACTAATTTTTTTAGAGTGGGGGAAGGGTAGTAGGAGAGGGAGAGAGAGAATCTTAAAAAGGTTCCACGCCCAGTGAGGAGCCTGACATGGGCTTGATCTCACAATCCTGAGACCAGGACATGAGCCAAAATCAAGAGTGAGATAATTAACTAACTGAGACACCCAGGCACCCCAAAACTAAATTTTTAGTAGTAGGCAAACAAGAGGAACCTTAGCCATCATCTTAAGGTTGAGAAAAACTGGGCATTTTAATAAAAATCTACAATTTCATTGGGAAAGTGAAGCTTTCTAATATAGATAAGGCAATTTCTAATGAAGCTACTCTCTCGAATTAGCTGGGGTTAGGTTCCTTTATATAGTGCATGGTCAAACTTGATTTTCTTTCTAATCCCTCTGAATCCTGGAAGTATTCAGTCACACTCAAGGAAGTAAACTACCTCAGCAGAATGAACTGATTAGAAGACTAAACAGAAAATAGGGCAATTTACTATTCTGAAGTGTAGAGATACAATGCCATCCAGATTCTTCCCGCATCATTGACAGAAACTGAATGAATCAACGATACAGATTAAATTGGGCCTTAAATGACTCTCACTGCTGTGAGGCAATTTCTAGAGCAGGGTGGTATTGTCATCTGTTTTTCCAGTTAAAATTGTAGTTTCATAAAGATATGGATATAGGAAACACAACTAGTTATGCATATGCTGCTGAAGAACCATGATGGGTAACAACTTATGACACTAAAATGATTATACTCCTGGAAAAATGTTAAATAGTTCAGAAGAACCAAAAGATTATGTTTAATAAGACCCACACTGTTACGATCAAGGGGCTCTAAACTCAAATTGAAGAATAAAAATAATCTTCAGTTAAAACTGCAAGATTATGAGTAACAATAATATGATAGAAAAAAAAGAGTAGAAGAACTAGCAGGTAATTATGAAGAGGAGAAATACAAACAAATAGAAAACAAATCCAACAGCCTAAAAAAAGGCCTGTGTTTATAGAGCGCAAACCTGTAATATCAAAATAAGTAAATTTCAGGGACCATTAATACTTAGTGGAAAGGAATTCATCAGTGGGAGCTGGCATTTGAAAGGAATGTCTTACAATGTTTTACAACAGAAGGTGGAAGATACCTATAAATGAATTTATACACATACACACACACACACAGAGATTCTTGAACATGAAGATTCTTAAACATGAACACAAACAAAGGAACCCTTCCAACTCCCTGGCCAAGTGAGGCTAAAAGAAGTCAACAGTTGTATTATCAAATGGAGTTTGGTCACCTGACCAGATGGATGATTTAGATCAGGCTTTCATAAAACATGTTGCAAACCAGTAGAAGGATTATATTAGCCATGATGGGGACATTAGCTATTCAAATGTACTGGTGGCTTAATTTTGCTCAAATTAGAGCACTGATAAATTGTCATGTGGCTAAAAACTTCATCCTCTACAGATAAAGGATGTAATGAAGGGAATTGATTTAACAATTTCATACATAAATTTAAACAAAACCAAAACTGAATGATGTCAAACATGTATCCATCGGAACATATCAAATGAGTAGAATTTGGATATGTAGTAATGAGGAGAAGGGGATTCTAGATTCAGAGGTGGAAAACTATGGAACTAATATTGAGAAGGGTTTGTGGTTTTGTCTGAAGAATGAAATGCAGGATTGGGAGCAGAAGGAAACAAAAGTTGGGTAAGAAGATTCTGGGAATTCAGGTTGGCACAATAAACTGAGAACAATAAAATTAAATTAAACTTGGATGAACTTGCAGTTTTAGGATGGCAGTATAAAGATTTGCTCCCCTTTTTCTTCTTGAAAATTACCCTCAAACAATTAGGCAAAAAGAAATAAAACACAAACAGTAATTTTAATGACTAAGAGGAATATATGAAGCATTACACATGGAAATTAAAAGCAGATAAAAGAGTGATTGATGACTTAGCATAGCAAAGGAAGGCCAAGTCCACGTGTCAGAAGAGTGGATGCCACAAGTAGCACTTCCAGACCTTGGAAATGTTTAGGAATTAGAAACACACATACCAAGGTCAAAAGAGAGGCAAAGGACTGAAATGAGGAAAATTGGGCTAAAAACAGGAAAAGTCTGAGGCAGAGGAAATTGAACCCCTACTCATACTCAAGTGACACCAAGCAAAAGGATAGACTGAAGCTAAGTGCCAAGCAATGCCATAGAATGATAGTTAAAAACAAAAAACAAGAGCTATTATTTCTTAATATTTTAATTTTTTAATTTAATTTTTTTTAATTTAATTTTTTAATTTCTTAATATTTTAATTTAATTTTTATTTAAAATAAAAAATATTTTAATGTTACATATAGTATAAAATATTTTTAAGAGCTATACATATGCCCAGCTCCTAGTCCTAACTTTAGAGATTCTTATTTAGTATAGTGGGAATCAGTAACATGTTTTGATAATGTTTCTTAGTCTGAAAACCACTGAGCTGATGTAAAAAAGAAATCTATTCCCAAAACTTTTCAAAAGGTAAAATGGCATAGAGGAAAATGTAGGTATTTTCATTTATAGGTAAATACTATTTGCCAGGTATTGGTCTAGGAAAAAATTCTCTACACAAAGAACACCAAGTACACAAAAAAATCTCTACCCTCACAGAGTCTGTATTTTAGTAATTGAAAAGACACAAAGTATGTAAAATAGATTGTATTTTATATCTTACTGGCCAGTTACATGAAGAAAAAACAGCAAGGAAGGGGAAGAAGGAATGTGGTCAGAGAGAAGGTAATATTTGAGTAAAAATCTGAAAAAAGTAGAGGAACCAACCATCAAGATAAGATACCTGGGAAAAAGTGTTTCAGGCAGAATAGCTGAGGTAAAGGGCTGAGACAGGAGATTGTCTATATGTTTATTCAAGAAACATCAAACCAGCCAGGAGAGCTGGAGGAGAGTGAATGAAGATAAGAGATCAAAAGGGTAACAGGGGATCTAAATTGTATAGGATCTCATAGGCTCGTGAAGAACTTTGGCTTTTATTCCTAGTGAGATGGTAAGCCCATAGGATTAGAAAAGTTGAGTCATTTACACACACACACACACACACACACGATATACTTATGAATCTGAAAAACAATGGAATTTATCTACGTAATTAATAACAAAAATAAAAATGTTCAGTCATGTCTGGGAACCTTACCTGGCTAAATAAATCTAGACATTTCCTAATACAGTACCTTAAAGTGAGTGTATAATAAATATTTGTGGAATAAATGGACAGTAAATTTATACTAAAAAGGAAAATAAGAGTTTTTGAAGTTCTTAGAAAGTCAAAAGCACTGTATTAAGAATACAACAATTATCCTAAGATGTAGTCTTTTACCAAAGATTCTAGGCATTCTTGTAGATATCATCTAGTAAATATTTCTATTTCCTATTTTACATATGTTCAGCAAGAAAAGACTAAAAAGTGTTCCAGAGTCATTTTGAAACTTTTCCTCTTCTGTTTGAAAGAGTAAGACAGTTTTTAACAGTCCATATTTTAAGCTTAGCAGAGCCTCACTGGGTTCTAGATTTAAAAATTTATTTATCATAGTTCATGCACAAACTAACCCTACTTTATTCTTACAAAAGAACATTATATATTTTCATCTCAAAGTCTGGTTTATTTTTTCCCAAAGCCTAGAACCCAGGGTTTTGGCTGTCAATGAAGAATTATGCAAGTGACAAATTCATTTCTTCTGACAGCTAGGGAAAGTGAATGTACTTTCTTCTTCCCAATGTCACTTCTGTTGCTTCTAAATGAACCAATCCACTCTTTCTGCCAGACACTATTTGTTTTTAAATTATTGGGTGATAAATAATGTCAAGGACAGCAAAACAAAACTGCCTCTTCTTTAATATTAGTACTTCTTTTGCTTGATAGAATTTGAAAAATACATTATTTTTTTCATTAACCAAAAAAATGATGAAGAGCTAGCTCCTTCAACCTCTGCAGTAGGACTTTCTACTGAAATGAAATTAAATTCTGCTGTTACAGGCAATTGTAGATACTTTTGGTATTAGAACATGTAATGATATCTCAGGAAAAAAAATGAATTCTGAAATCATATAATACTAAAAGATCTACCTTAAATAGCTAAGAGACTTAAATTCTCTTCTATGATCAAACCACTGAGAGATGAAATTCAGAATAAACATACACAAATCCCATTATTTTTACTAGCATATAGGAATTAAGTTAAAGTCATATGATTTAAGAAACAATATTTCTAAGATTTGCTGATAATTTTACATAAAGCAAAAAAATTTATATAAATTTATATTAAACTAGGTTAATTTGAAGTGTGACTCAATTTTAACTAGAAGGATCTGACCTCTGTTTACTTTTTATCAGGGTATTAATTAAACATAGGAAAGAAGTAAGAGAGTAGAAAACTTGGTCACTCAGTTTAGCAGTTTTCTCAGATAGGAAAAGTAACAATGAAACCTCTAGGGTTAAGAATTTCAAATGAGGCTGCTAGACAGAGAAGACAGACCAAATCAGCTTACCACTTGAACCATTTTGAGATATCTGGCATATCTTGGATCCTTGGCTACAGTTAAGATATTTTCTGGTGTTACTTCACTTTCCTGTGGTCCAGAGTCTTGTAAACTGTTCTGCTGTAGAGAGTATTGGGTGCAAATCTTTAGACAATTCATAGAAGGGGTCCATTATGTTACTTAAAAAGGGGTGTATCTTTTTATAATTCTAAAGCAATCAATATAAGAAAAAAAATCTTATTTCTAAATTTAAATACCAATAATTTAATTATGGGATATGTTTCCAAATATTTACAAATACTTAAATATGATTTCAGAGGAAGTTCCATTTAATATCAACTTATATTATTCCTTAAAAAATGCAAATATATTCATGGCTTAAAAAATACTAGAATTCTACTTTAGTTGTCCCCAGAGTGTCAATATAAAACATGAATTATAGCTGAACATATTATTTTAATAAAACTTTTAATAAAGCTAATGAAACTATTTGATTTGTCAGTGGTTCAACTCTAGCAGATAGCAAATTGATTTTCTAGGTAACTACCACCTATACAATTGAATTTCTCATTTATTACATAATTTTACTCTAAGTGTATATGGCTATTCTATCATCATAGCACTGCATGGAGAATCTGCAGAAGAGAAGCCCATTTTTCCAAACAAAATTATCTAGTTTTGTATCTTTCAGTTACTGATGGAACTATGAATGTTAATCCACTTACAATAAAGAATACTGGGGAATGGTCTTTTTAGATAAAATGCTTTTATCATATAGGCAGTTCTCACTTTGCATAGTACTGTGTTAAATGAATAAATGTTTCTCCCATTATATAACACTATACAAAACTGAGCGTGTGTATGTGTGTGTATATATATATATATATTTATACATATATATATATAATTCATCTTTAGAATACATGAATACAAAAAAATCCAAAACATTTAATTAAATAAAAAATTCAAACAACACCCAAGTATGTTTTTTAAAAAAAATTATGGACAATAAACTCATACAATAGTACAATGGAACAAATGAGAATTAATTACACATAGGATCAACGAATTTCAAAACTCAGCCTTAACTTTGCCTAAAAACCAAGATCTCAACAAGGTTTAATTATGTCAGCCCTTACACCTTTGCTATTTGAATGACCGGTTAAATCCTCTATCATATCTCTCAACTGTCCTTCATTTTATTCTCAATCTCAATCTGCACAATTGGATGTTCTATTGTGAGTAATGATAAGATCTGAACCATGAAATTAAAGTTGCAGAAAAATCAGTATGAAGAAAAAACCAGTATGCAGAATCCAAGACTTGGGTCTTTGACTCATATAGATTAGAGACTGAAATGAATGAGTGATTTATAAAGTACATGATTATCCTCTATCAGATAAGTGAGTTTGTAATGCCCATGGAAATTCTGTGTTAAGTAGTACTTAAGTCCATCTCAAAATATTTTACATAAAAAATAATAATAACAATGCAGAAGAAATAAGAAGTTGATTTGAATATTAACATGCTGAACAGGTATTTTATTAAGCTACTCAACATGCAGCTTGACCACAATTTTTTAAACCCAGGAAGCCAACAGATCTTCATAAATTGTCCAAATGAATTAATATATATATTTTAAATAAAATTAACAAAATATACCAGATTATTTTTAATTTTAGAAAATTTGGCTGTGATTACTTGTAATCAATTTTTTGAGACCTTAAATAAGTAGGACCAACACAACTGCATAAGTTTTAAAATACATATTACAGATGGCATTCATAATAACACCTGAAAAAATTAATATTCAAAATTAGACAGATATCACCACTTAAACATATGATGGCTAATATCCACCAACGAATAACTACAAGGTTGAGTGAAAACATTTTCTTAATATTTTTATACATGCCTGTTTTAGAAAAAGCAAGGTCCATATTTAATTAAAAGGACCTTGTGAGGTTAAACATCTCTAAAACACCTGGATTTTTTTCTTGTATATTATATATATTTCAGTGGCCATGATAATACAATTTGCTATATTAATTGAATGGATGTTAAATTTTCTAATATCTAATTGTTAAGTAAATGGTCATCTATTCTATTCCCCCAAAACATAACTAAATTTATGGCTCCTCCCATGGCCTCGTACCATGTGTGTTCAATATATTTAATGAATTCAACATAAGTGCTGGAGACAGTGTAGCACAGCAAGTGAGAGCTAGGACTCTTGGCATTAGATTGCCTGGGTTAAAATTCCAGCTCTTACACTTGTTCTTTTGACCTTCGGTAAGTAACTCAACCTCTATGTATATCATTTCATACATCAGTGAAGTAGCAGTGATAATATAGTATTTACTTCATAGGGCTGTTGTGATAATTAAATGAGTTAATTTCTGAAAAGCACTTAGAAGAATTGCTTCCGAGATAAACAGTTAAGCACCCTCTGCATGTTAGTCATTATCGTCACAGCCAACATAATCATAACCTAGAAAATATTCTGTGAAAAGAATCTCTAGGTACAAATGCAGAATCTCATATAGCTAAGAAGTCAATTTGTTCAGTATTACTAGATAGACCACTATCTTAGTGATTATTTTATTTTGAATTTTAATACCTCACTCAGATACACTAGAGACTATCTATTCTGCAACAGTACAAATTTTTATTTGTTGAAATAAAAAGTAATATAATATTTAAATGATTGCAGGGCATAAATGAACATTAAGACATAAGATCCAAATATATAGTGTGGCCCTGGGACGCCTGGGTGGCTCAGTTGGTTAAGCGGCTGCTTTCGGCTCAGGTCATGATCCCAGCGTCCTGGGATCCAGTCCCACATCGGGCTCCATGCTCGGCGGGGAACCTGCTTCTCTCTCTTTCTCTCTGTCTCTGCCTGCCACTCTGTCTACCTGTGCTCGCTCTCGCTCCCTCTCTCTGACAAATAAATAAATAAAAATCTTAAAAAAAAAAAAGAAAAAAAGAATGTTTAAAAAAAAAAAATAATAAAGTGTGGCCCTTACCAGCATGCTGATTTGAACAAATCAACTCCAAAACCACACTTTTTAGATACTTGATATTTCTAGATCAGTATCTCTCAAATTTTAAGAGCCTATGAGTCACCCAATGATCTTACGAGAATATAGATTGTGATTCAGTAGGTCTGGGATGGAGCCTGAAGTTCTTTGTTTCTGACAAGGCCCCCAGGTGATGCCCATGCTGCTGGTACCTGGAGTAATCTTTGAGTAACAAGGGGTTAGATGACACTTGGGAATTACTGTTAATTATATTGTGTATGATAATGCCCAAACTTTTCAGAGATGCTCAAGGAATTACACAGAGGTGAAATGCTATGATGCCTGAGATTCACTTAAGCAAGTGATTAAAAAAAAATAGATGAAGCAAATGTAAGAAAATTTTTACCAGAGAAATCTCGGTAATGGACATTTAGTTATTCATTGTAATATTCTACTTTTGTGTGTGTTTGAAAGTCTTTATAATAAGACATTTTAAAAGTATCCTTAGAAAAATGTAGGAAAAATGTCCATAGTGAACTTGAAGAGCACTGTTATGTTCAAGATTTCTCTTAGTCCTATTTATAGTTTCTCTTTTATAGGCAAAGAAAATATTAACTTCAGGGAGTTCTTCAAAATAACCATAAAACAGTTAACTTTTTTCAAACTTCCTTTTCTATTTCAAGGTTTTAAAATGTTACTATTCAAAGTTTTACATCTTTATTTAACTTCCTTCAAACCTGCTGCTAGGTTTGTCTGGTTTAACCAAGAAGACCTGCTCATGCTTCCTGGAACTTAAATACTTACTTGTGATTTCTCTGAAGTGGTTTCAGAATGTGATTCTTTTGTGACACCAGGGACACTTACAGGTGATACTTCAAATGTCACATCATCTAGGCCTGGGATAGATGACAACTGAGAAAAGAAAATTAATGTTGGCATTTGAAGAGAATATTAGCTCTTAGTTTATATTTATATTATTTTATATATTTATATTATAACATAAACCATAAATATTTAGAATATTTATTCTTCATTATGAGTATTTTATTATATTTATATCATTTTATACTATATTATTTATATTAGATGCTTAGTTAATAATAGCTGTAAGTTTCTAAGTGTGTGTGTTTTTGATAGGTACCTTAAGTTTTTAAGCCTATAGAAACAGGATATATAAAAGCTCGTCTTTGGTGTATGAAATTCCCCATGCCATAAACTACTTAAAAGTAAAAGGTATTCACAAATAAAATATTTTCAAATAATTTCTCGTAAATCTAACTTCACTCATAATCATTCTCTCCCTAGGAATTATTTTTAAAAATATAAGGAATCCTAGTATAAGAAATAAAAGCATGGGCTTTGGAGTCAGATTGTCTAAGGTTAAGTCACAAGTTATGTGACTGTCTGTAAACCTCCTTAATATCAATTTTCTCCCCTGGAAAGTGGGGATAAGAAAACTTAACTCACAAAGTTGTAAAAAAAAATTTTATTAAACATATTGTGTAGAAAAAAAGTCCTTTGCAGCACATTTTAAGTTTGAATTATCTGGGAACTGACATAACTTCTGTCATCACATTTTAATGTCTGACATAGCTCATTATTTTTTTCTTTCTTTAAACATTTACCACTAAATGTTACTAAAATATGTTATTTTTTCATAGACAAAAGATGGGCATGATGTCAAGTGGTTATGTATTTCAGGTTGGATTTGCAGGATCCAAGCAAACTCTCTTTTCTGATTTCATTCTGATATCAGTGATAGATATTTGTCAGATGTTTGGCTAACTTTAGGGATTAATTTTATGGCTATGGAAATAATTAAGGCTAATTTTGTCCATACAGTATCTTAACTTGTGACTATGGACTCTAACTCAAGAATTCCCTCAAGCATTAAAATAAGGCACATACTCATAATGAAGAATAATGAAGAGAAAAAGAAGTAACGGTAATAAGATCTGAAGCAGCAATATTCATTGAGAACTGCTGACTGATGACAGTACTTAGCACAGTGCCCCTGGCCCAAATAGTTTCAAGTAGATATGGCTGCTAGGAGAGTATGTTCAACATGGTCAAGGCCAGGTATTCTAAATTTCCAAGCTACAGAAATGTTTTGAGAGAAATGTAGCGGCTGAAGTCCACAAGATATAGAAAGCACAAACTAGACATTCTGATCCTTATGCTAAAGCTTTAGCCATTTTCCTTTCCCATAAATATTCAATATGTATTTTTCAGATTAATTTTTTATAAAAGGGCAAAGTCACAAAAATATACTATTATATAATTATACTAATTATTATCTTATAATCAGGGAAAACACTGAACTGTGTTAAATCAAACTTTAAAATCAAACTTTAAAATCAAAACTCTTTTTTATTTTTGCTAGTTATATTATGTAATTTCTGACATCAAATTGGTACTTTCATTAGCCTTAAATATATTTGCAAACAGAAAATAGCTGATATTTTCTCCAAATTTTGCTCTGGAGCAAAATCTGAAGTTTTATGTAATTTTTACTGTGTTATCAAATGATTACTATAATTGTGAACTTTCCATCAAATGAAGTGAACTACAGAACACCCTGAATTGTTAACAAGTTACTCACATGCTTTTGACTAGAATAATGAAAGAAATTTCATGTCTACGTTTAAACAAACTCAGTTAATGGTTCATAATGAGTATCATTTTCTTTGTAATTATAATGAATTAAAACAAACAAAAAGACACTACACCACCTCATGGATGCAGGAGCTAAACTGAATTCATTCCAAATGCAATTAAAGTTAAGTATGACTGAGAAAGTGGTATATGCGGAGCAAAGTTTATACTCTAAGTTATTCGAAATACAAACCTTTGCATCCAAAATATTGAGAGTTGTTTCAATTTGCTGGATACGAAGAGAAAGGTCTGCCAGTTTCTGGAGAAGAAAGATTTGAACATAATGAACTCTTAACAGGATAACAAAGGGCAGATTTGAAAATAATAATAAAAAAAATCCCTATGGTTTAAGTATTAGTCATTTTCTAATACAATATTCTCTTATTTACATGAGTAGGAATGGGAGCTCAAGGATTCTGTTATCTTCATTAATATGTTTCATGGCTACTTTATATAAACTGTATTCACAGATAAGCAAAAATTACCTTATCAGCCTTAACAGAGTCATTATGAGAGCCATAATCAGTCACCGGGACCAGAATGTAAACTTCTTTCAGAACAGAGATTTTTGTTCACTGTTATAGACCCCATGCCCAGAACAGTACCTAAAACTTAACAGGAGTCTAATAATTGTTTGTTGATGAATGAAGAAATTCTTCATAGAAAAAAAGAATAAAAATTAGCTCAACACTGCCTGGAACAAGATCTGTCTTTTTAAGTTATTTAAACAAGTTTTGCAATTAGTATACATAATTAGTCCCAAATTTAATTTTTTTTTTTTTTTTTTTTTTTAGATTTTTATTTATTTATTTGACACAGAGAGAGAGATCACAAGTAGGCAGAGAGGCAGGCAGAGAGAGAGGAGGAAGCAGGCTCCCTGCGGAGCAGAGAGCCGGATGTGGGGCTCGATCCCAGGACCCTGAGATCATGACCCGAGCCGAAGGCAGCGGCTCAATCCACTGAGCCACCCAGGCACCCCCCAAATTTAAATTTTTTAAGTTTGAAAATTAAGGAAGATGAAATTAGAAGATGAGTCAGTTCAGGTTGGAAAGAAATAAAACAAAGAGAAAAAAATCAAGAGTACTAAAAAGCAAAAGGAATCAACCTACCATCAAAATCCAAGATAAAACAGAACCAAAAGCTTACCATGCTCTAGTTATTCTGTACAATTAAATTACCCATACGTGTGTATACTATTTACAGCCAGAGAAATAAAAGTAACATCATAAAATATGATCCATAAGAGCATTTACTTAAAACATTCTAAACCTTAACATTATTATACTCTGTAATACAGTCCAAGAGCAGTTGGCCCATTTACCATTTGGCAGATGTGTGGCACTCTGACTGCTTTCTGGGGTATTATCAAGATCCTGACTAATTCCTAAGCAGAATTTTAACACCCCCAAGAAATTGTCATTTGAGGGCGCCTGGGTGGCTCAGTTGGTTAAGCAACTGCCTTGGGCTCAGGTTATGGTCCCAGAGTCCCGGGATCGAGTCCCACATCTGGCTCCCAGCTCCATGGGGAGTCTGCTTCTCCCTCTGACCTTCTCCCCTCTCATGCTCTCTCTCTCTCAACTAAATAAATAAAATCTTAAAAAGAAAAAAAAAAGAAAAGAAATGGTCATTTGCCCACATTTAGAGGGGAAAAAACTGAAGGCAGCCACAGTGGAGTTAGAGCTTTTAAGATGAGCACCCTGGTATCTACAAAGCTATAATTAAGAAATAATACATTAGAACCTAGTTTTTTAAAAAAAAAACACAACAACAATGTTTTATTTATTTATTTTAGAGAGATAAAGAGAGAAAGAGAGAGCACAAGTGGGAGGGGCAAGGAAGGAGGAGAGAGAATCTCGGGCAGAATCTGTGCCCAGTGCAGAGCCCAACTTGGGTCTGGATCTCATGATCCTGAGATCACAACCTGAGCCAAAACCAAAAGTTAGAGGTTCAACTGAATGTGCCACCCAGGCCCCCTAACATCTAGGCTTAAATGGCACTCAGAGCTAAGTTTAACTTTGAGCTCTAGCATTTGCTCACATAAGGTTTTAATGTAAACATAAATACAGGTTTATAAATCATCATATGAATGAATTCCTCTCCAAATTATAAGTGTTTTCTTGGAAATCATGGAAATTAAATTTTTGCAAATTTCATCAGTTTTTTAATTCATTAGAGAAGCTTAATAATTGTAGAAATCCTACAACAATTTGTAAAGTGAGATAATTTCTAGCTTATTTAAAACTACTTGTATTGGTTGGATTAAAATAAACACAGAAAAATATGAATTAAAATTAATTTTGCTTAGATATATTTATATAAATGTACTTTTATTTATTTATTTAGAGAGTATGTGTCCCTGAAGGGGGTGAAAGGGGAGTGACAAAGGGAGAGGGAGAGAGAGAATCTTAAGCAGGCTCCACACTCAGCAAGGAGCCCAAAGCACGACCCTGAGATCATGACCCGAACCAAAATCAAGAATCAGGTGCTTAAATGACTGAGCCACACAGGCGCTTCTATATAAGTAAGTGTACTTTTAAGCAATAATCACCATTATTGTAAACATTTGAACATTTACCTTACTATGCTACACTGTGTATGCAACATATCATTTGAAATCTCACACCAAATGTATAAAGCAGGAACTGTTATCATGCCAATTTTAAAGAGAGAAAACAGTTTTTATACAAGTAAAATAACCTGAACTCAAACGTTCCAACTCCAGATACTATGTTTGAAAGAATTTTAAACTGTTTGAAAGAATTATACTTTGTTAAAACATGATGCCATAGACTCTGGGTAATGACAATGTGTCAATATAGATTGTAACAAATGTACCACTCTGGTGGGGGATGTTGATAGGGGAGGCTGTGCTCCATGAACTCAGGGATGCAAGGAGTATATGGGGAACTCAACACTTTCTGCTTAGTTTTGCTGTGAACCTCAAACTATTTTTTTAAATTTAAATTTAAAAATTTTTAGCTTTTTATTGTGTTATGTTAATCACCATAAAATACATCATTAGTTTTTGATTCAGTGTTCCAATATTCATTGTTTATGTACAATACTCAGTGCAAACTTTTCCAAAAAAGTTTATTAACTAAAAATACAAAACAAAACAAAAAACCCAAACCCCAAAATCAAAAACAAAACAAAAAAACCCTCAAAATATAATTTAAAAAATGCCAAGATGGAAAATTCCCAGGCAATGCATAAATAGAATTTTTGTTAATGAAAGCTAAGAAATCATCAATCCAGTTCTCCCAAAGACTAATATGCTACTGTGTAAAAAAAAAGGAATCAAATTATTCTGATATAATTTCCTAAAATAGATGTTGTTTAAATACTGGAAGTATTTAAAAAATTTTTCAGGGTTACATGATAAAACTAAATAGTCCTTAAATGGATACTAAAATACTGACACAGGATAGGTTAAGGATTTTAATACAAGACTTGGTAAATAAGCAAATAATGATGAAAATATTTGGAAAACTACTTGTTGATAAGGAAAACTAAAGAGGCTTGGGAAAAAAAGGTTATACTTTCTAAAGCAGTAATTCCTAGTTTTTTTGGAAACAGATTTTTTTAGTGTATCACCCTTTTGCTTTGACACTCACTTTACCCATTCTCACCTATGATTATCAAAACCTAACCAAAATGACTTTTCTAAATAAAACAAGATTACATGAAAGATTTATTCATGCAAGACATTAACATTGATCTAAACATCAATATATTTTAATTTATAATAATTTATTTCAATATCTTTGATATCTAATTTAATAATAACTGTAATAGTGAAATATAAGGAAGTTACTAATTTAATATAAAAAGATCTATGATTTCTGCTGGCAAGAGTCTCTCCTGTAATTTTTGTTGACTAAATACTTTTAAAAGATTTTAGTTAATTAATTAATTAATTAATTAATAGCATGTGAGTGGGGGCAGGGACAGAGGGAAAGGGAAAGAGAATCTTAAGCAGACTCCATGAGGAGTGTGTAGCCCAACATGGGGCTGGATCCCACCACTTCAGAGGTCACGACCTGAGTGTAAACCAAGAGTTAGACCCTTATTTGACTGAGCCACCCAGGCGCCCCTTTGTTGACTAAATTTAAAGAAAATGTGAGCGCCTGGGTGGCTCAGTGGGTTAAAGCCTCTGCCTTCGGCTCAGGTCATGAAACCCTGGGATCAAGTCCCACATCAGGCATTCTGCTCAGCAGGGAGCCTGCTTCCTCCTTCTCTCTCTGCCTACTTGTGATCTCTGTCAAATAAATAAATAAAACCTTTAAAAAAACAAAGAAAGAAAGTGTGAAACGGAAATTAGAGGTAAATAAAAATAAATATAGAGGTTTTTTTTCCCTATCCAAGTTCATATACCCCAAGCTTACAAACAGGATATAACTGATTTTCTCAAAATCAGATCAACAAAAGGCTATTCCTCCTGGCTAGGGAAGATTTTTGTTGTGGATATATCATATTATTTTATTATCCATAAAGGTATTCTCCATCTTTCCAAAGGCTGAATTTTGAGTCTAAAATATTAAACATGTTAAATATGTTAATCTGGATTCTATAATTTAATACTCTAATATAGGACATATTACTGTATCACAATTTTGAGGTCCTTAAAGTATGTAATCAGTATCTTTCGCAATCCCTCACATTTTATTTTATGCATTTAAAAATATTAATTTCATTTCACTGGACTGCCAAAGGGTCCATGGCAAAATTAAGAACCACTGCTTTTCTTCTTTTTTCTTTAAGATTTAACTTTTTTATTTGAGAGAGAGAGAGAGAGAGCATGTGTTACAGGAGGGACAAAAGGAGAGAAACTCAGACTCTGGGCTGAGCAAGGAGCAAGGAGTTGGATCCCACGACCTGGAGAACATGACCCAAGTCGACAGCAGACACTTAACTGAGCCACCCAGGAGCCCCAAGAACCTCTGCTTTTCAAAGATAATTCAGCATAATGAATATTTTTGAGTCTGTTCCCATGTAATTATTGACATAACATACATAAACATATATATATATTTTTAGAAAGCCATCATCACTTGACAAAAGTGTACCTGGCTTCATTTTTGGGTTGTTGAAGTTCATTTCTAAGATTTTTATGCCTCCTGCATTTTCTTTCCACAACTCCAAACCACTCAACCTTGGCTCTATTGACATTTTGGGCTGGATAATTCTTCATTACAAGGGGCTTCCTGTGCTCTGCAGGATATTTAGTAGAATCTCTGACTGCTACCCCCACTAAAAACACCTCTAGATATTGCCAAATCTTCCTTGGTTGAGAACCACTGGCTAAAGTGTAGATAATTATGGATACAGGAAACATGATCAATGATAGTAACTGTCCCCATCTTGAAAGTTCTAGCAGAAAGACAAAATTGAAAGATAACAAGTCGTTCCCATCCACTTAACCATCTGCTTATCTTTGCTAAGGATTCAACAGACGAATGGATAAAGATATGGTCCATATATACAATGGAATATTAATTATGCCTCCATCAGAAAGGATGAATATCCAACTTTTGTATCAACATGGACGGAACTGGAGGAGATTATGCTGAGTGAAATAAGTCAAGCAGAGAGAGTCAATTATCAGATGGTTTCACTAGTGACGCACAAGGAATAATGGAGGATACTGGGAGATGGAAAAGAGAAGTGAGTTGGGGGAAATCAGAGCGGGGAGACAAACCATGAGAGACTGTGGACTCTCAGAAACAAACTGAGGGTTTTGAAGGGGAGGGGAGTGGAGGGTTAGGTGAGCCTGGTGGTGGGTATTAAGGAGGGCATGTATTGCATGGAGAACTGGGTGTGGTGCGTAAACAATGAATTTTGGAACACACAAAAGAATAAATTAAATTAAAAGGAAAAAGCAAACCTAAAATAACTTGGTTTGGGACAATAAGGGAATTTGCAAAGTACCTGAAGTTTGCCAGATAAGCTGAAAATTTCTTGATTTATCTCCCACCTATTTCTAAGGCGGTGCATTTTATTAAAGTGAAAAAGAAGATGAAAGGAAGAAATATGGAGTTCATAGTTGAACATAGAAACAAAAATAAAATACTGTGGCTTTTCAGGTTTGTAAAATACCCAGTTTGCACATCCAATTCTCTAAAAGAGAAAGATTTTAAAACAACGGATCCCTTGGTATATCACACTGGGTTGAATGTGTTTTATAAGCCAGAAAGAGATGCAATCGATGGTTTTATTAGTCTTCATCTGACACTTAAGCCCAGCAGTTGTGAAAGTTGTAAAAGCAGTTATAAAAGTTGTAGCAGTAAATATAGTTTTAAGCAAGATTATTTGGATGAAGGTTAAGTCCAATGGTGTGCTTAAAAACTGGATGCAGATGATAAGCATGATAAAATTTTTTAGGTTATATGACTATTCTCAGTAATTTTTCCTATTCTTAAAGAATTTAGAAAAAAGAAATAGTTTGGAATATTTAAAAAATGATTAAAAACTCCATATTCTAGGGTTACAAGTCAGAGTCAAAATAACACATGTAATTGCCCTGTTTATAGAATACCTTTCACTTCAAAATTCATTATAAGGTTAAATTTCTGCTCAGTTTTATCTGTGATATGCATAGAACTTGCATTGTACTCTTCATTCCATTCCCTTTTAAATTCGCAGACTCAATGTACCACCATAAGATTTTTCTGATTAGGGCCAGAATAGAAATGCTAACTGGGGATTTGTGAAGGCAGAACTCTGTAACTTGGGTCTGATTCAACTACTTTCCTTTCTGTCTTTCAACCTTTCTTCTTACCCTGGTTCCAGTCATCAGAAGAGTTACAAAGTACCGTGGTATTTTTTCAAAAATTTTTTTAAGATTTTATTTATTTACTTGACAGAGATCACAAGTAGGCAGAGAGAGAGGAAGGGAAGCAGGATCCCTGCTGAGCAGAGAGCCGGATGTGGGGCTCCATCCCAGGACCCTGGGATCATGACCTGAGCCGAAGGCAGAGGCTTTAAACCACTGAGCCATCCAGGCGCCCCTTCACTTTTCTTTTTATTAGAGAACTCTAAAACTAGTATTAGTGATGAAGAAAGAGCCCTAACCATTTGCTTCAAATTTACTTCCAGGTTGAGTTTAGCTGTGACTGAAGTTGTTATAATTTGGGTTTGGTTCAAACCAGATTATGGGAAAAACAAAAAACAAAACAAAACAAAAAAACCCCCAGGTTTTTTCTTTTTCCCCAATTCACTTCCAATTTAAAAAAAAATAATGTCTGAGTTTCTTTTTTTGCTGAGGGAGACATAGTCATTTTGGCTCTTGTTTAAGGTTTTAACTAAACAAGGACCAATGAGTCTAATAGGTGCCATTAATAAATAACAACCCATTTTGAAAAGTCACAGTGATCTTAATTCAAAGAGAAAAAAATGGCACTTGACGTTTGAATACATATATTATATCCTTGCGATTTATCATATCAAAAAAGACACCAAATGGACATGGCATACCAAAGAAGAGAATACAAATCTAAAAAATAAATTTTGAAATAGCTCATTACAGTCTCTTATTTGCAAATGATGTAAACATGCCTCTCACCCACATCAGAAGGTGCAATATAAGAGAAGAGTGAAACCCTTCTGGTTTTTCCTGTTATTAGGTTTGAGTGTGTGAGTGTGGGAAAGTAAGAATAGTGACTACAACTATAAATACTATACACACAAATATATGTTGACTGAATAAGGACTAAGAAAATAACTTAAATCTTTCTACATTTCAACTTCTGTATTTCTAAAAAATAGAAAATTGGACCTCTCTCAAAGGGCTGGTCTGTGATGACTGAATACATGTATAACACTTAGCACAAAGCCTAGCACAGAGTAAGCACACAATAAATACTATTGTCATCACACCAAGCAAACAGTCTACAATTGACATAAATATCCAAACTGCTAAAATATGAATTGTAAATAATGAGTTAGTGTCAACCCTAGACTACCATTCATTAAGGATAAAAAGGCAATAAATTACCTTTAAACTTCATGGGTTTTTGGTCAAGGAACTTTTCTCTAGGATTCAGGAAGAGCTAGGGAAGAGTGATACATTCAAAACAGTTGAGGGAAAATTGAGAGAGAAACAGAAGGGGGTTAAAGGGTGAATCATGTGGCTTGGATAAGACATAAGCAATCATTAAAAAAGAAAGGATTATTGTTATATTTGAACTTAGTCTTCATTAAATAGCACTCACTTCCCAGGCAGCAAAAATTATTAAGCACCACAAAGGTGAGGGGCTACCCCTGCCTCAGGGCAGCTTACCAGAGTTGCTTTCATAGGTTTGTTTGCTGGTTACTGTTTTTTTTTTTTTTTTTTAACCTGGTGATAAGGAGTATGGAGATGGAGTATCTGTTCTTTTCTGCTAACAATCCTTAAACTGACTCTCTCCACCCCACCTACCCTGGTATAAAAACTGAAGGACTAAATCCAGTAATCCTTGGTTTATCGCTCTTTAGTCCGTCAATTCTACATCCCATTTAGAGAGGCGTTGGTATGAGATAAAACTCATGGAAGCAGGCACCTAGCCTCTGGGCCTGTTAGATGAAATATAATGCACTGAGTCCCTTACTTTATCAATTATCGTATCATATTTCACTTCGTTTTGCTTCAGTGAGAAGGCAGAAGAGATTTGGACTAGAGACTGTGAATTGGACAAAAATAACGGATGTTATACAATAAAAAGTTTTCTTGTCTCCATACAATTTTTGTTAATAACAATAGACCTAACAAAAACTACTTGCTGAAGCTATACCTTATAAATAAAACAGAATGAATTAAATACTGTTTTTATTCATTCACCTGTGAATGATCTTGTTTTATTCCTTTTCCTCCTTTCTTATACCCAGTTTCAACCCATGATTCTATTTCTTCCCTATTCTCTTTTTTGTCTTTAAAAAAAAAAAAAAAAAAAAAAACCAGAACAAAACAAAACAGGGGTTCCTGAATCTGATACCCAATCCTTAAGTAGTGATTTGCTAAAAGTATTTTTATTATTTTCATAATGATATTTGATACTAAAGTTAATGTTTCCAGGCAAATTCCCAAACCACCTTTTGGATCAAGGAATGTTAAATAATTTTTTTTTTTAAGATTTTATTTATTTATTTGACAGAGAGAGAGAGGTCACAAGTAAGGAGAGAGGCAGGCAGAGTGAGAGGAAGGGAAGCAGGCTCCCCGCTGAGCAGAGAGACCGATGTGGGCCTCGATCCAAAAACCCTGAGATCATGACCTGAGCCGAAGGCAGAGACTTAACCCACTGAGCCACCCAGGCGCCCTAAATATTTTTTTTTTTAAGATGTTCCTTCTTTCTCTTCCTTCCTTGCTTCCTTCCTCCCAATCTCCTCTCTCCCTCCTCTCCCTTTCTTTTACTTCCTTTCTTTCTTAGAGAGAAAGAGAGAGATAGAGTGAACAGGGGGAGGGGCAAAGGGAGAAGTAGACTCCCCACTGAGCAGGGAGCCCAGTGTGGTGGTAAATCCCCAGGATCATGATCTGAGCCAAAGGCAGACACTTAACTGACTGAACCACCAAGGCGCCCCAGTAATTTTAATATAAACTGAAAACAATGTGTACTTAGAAATGTAAGACTTTGGGGTAAAAGAAAATTTCAAAGTAAAGAAATGGTTTTGACTGTGAAATCTTGGAATTCCTTTTATTCTCTTTAGGCACATAAGCCTTAGTGAACTATCTCACAAAGGTCTCTAAAAACTAATTCAGCAGAGGTGGAATGCAAGATTGATGATACAGAATCAGAGAGGATATAAGGTGTGTTAACACAATAACTGGGTGACAAGAGGTGATGGTACATGAATATACAGACTGTAATTTTTGTTTTACTCATTTGCCACTTTTAAAAGTGCAAGATGATTTCTAGGCTACTCATTAAGCCAGTATCCAGACCTACCTCCTCACAAACCGTAGAAAAGCGGTTGAGGAACTGTACCGTGTGCACCACAAACTGGTTTAGAAATGCCACCGTTCTTTTCTGTTGAATAGCTGGCACCTGCGTTATGTAAAAACAAACATGATTTTCACAGGACAAAGTACACCGTGCAAAGGCCCTGACATCAATTTTGTATATGTACATCCATCTATCTATTTATCTATGTGCCCCTACGTTATAAGAGTTACTAGAAGTACTATGAATAGTCACTAACTTGTTTTTCTAAACTGTGGGGGTGGGTGTCCGATGAGGACAGAAGTTGCAAAGTTTGAGAAAGGGCGTTGGATTCACAAGTGGGAACTTTAGCAGGTAAAGGCAACACACATGCACACACACAAAAAACTTGGGGACTAAATAAAAGACATGGGGTTAGAGGTCGCGACCTGCCTCTGCCGCCATCGTGTAAAACGTACGTAGAGCGACTCTGAACACGGGAAGCAAAGGCTGTGAAAGGCACACCACCCCCTTAGACGGATCAAGAGGGAACCCTGTTTAAGGTGAACTGTGGGACTCTACCCCCCCCAGCCCCCCGAGCGGGACCAGAGAGGCCCGGGGCCAGGGACAGACTTGGATATGGAGAGATGGGGTGTCCCTGGGGACCGAGCGTCCCTTCCTCAACCTCCTCCCAGGTTGCCTAAATATCAACTCGGTTTTTTACAAACCTTGGTCAGGTCTATGCCTGACCCCATGAGAGGAAGCCCGTCCTCATCCATCTCCTCAGCGGGCGGGGGACCCAAGGCTCACGCACAAACCCCTCCCAGACGGGGCCCGCCCAACCCGGTAATAATGTTGAAACACCTCCCCCTAGTCCCCGCCTTTGACGCCCTCCCCACCGGAAGGAAACGCCTCCGCTCGCCAATCACTCGGGCGCTCCCGTAGAACCCGCCTCTTTACACGGCATTCTGGGATTGGTAGTTCAACTCTGGATTGTGACGTCAGACGCAGAGGCGCGGGGCGGCGCAAGGCTCGGGTTTTAACAGTAAAGTCATAAAAAGGGGGCAAAACAAAAAAAGGAAAACACTGAGTCTGGTTGAGGTTATCCCTGCTTACCCCACTGTTATATAAATAGCTAAGTAATTCGTTAATAAAAAAATACACATTTTGAAAACCTAAGTGATGGATACTCTTCTAGGTCCTGTGGGGAATGCAAAGATTGAATTTCCTGCACTGGGAGAGGTTTATGCCCTGAAGGAGGGGACAAAACTTGTTTCCTAAGGACTTAAAAACATGAACTAAAACGTCAAATGCTACAAGTGAGGCAAACACCGATGGAAATGACACCCACTTAGATCATCAAAAAGGTACAACAGACACCTGACAGAACTTTGCATCAGGGATTTGAAGATCTTGGCTCAGATTTTGTTTGTGCAGCCTTACACCTACAGGACCTAGGACGGCCACCAAACCAAAATTTGGAACCCCTTCTATGTACATACTAAGATGCTTAGTACAAAAGGTGGAGAATTAGTCTCTGCCTTCAGAAAGCTTATAGTTTAGGGTAGATATATAGAGTCTAGAAGTGCTGCATCTAGGCGGAGGTGTTAACAATCTCAGAAAGTTGTGCACTTGCACACACGTGGATGTGCATGCCCACGTACACGCAAATATACCACATATAAAAGGTGCTCCTAAATCCTCTGAGAAATCCAGAGAAGGTAGCTTTTTAGCAGGTACTTGAGTAGAGTTATGCACACAGTTTAGGGTGGACTCCTCTACCAAGGCACAGAGGCATGGGGTGTATGGTATGTAGGGGAAATGGAAAGCTGCTTGATTCTGTTGTAGAAAAAAAAATCCCAGAAATGACGAATGGCAGGAAAGGGGTCAGAAGTAGACAGAACAGCTCATTAAGGGCTTTCTATGCCAGATTTGATACTGTAGTCCTTGTTTCTCTAAAGTGTGATCCATGAACCACTTATGTGTAATACATGTAACCATGTATCAATTATTTGGGAGTTGGCAGTACTTCTTAAAATGCACATTCCAAGGATTAACCTTAAACAAGGACCTCTGGGGGTGAGCCTAGAAATCTGCATTTTACACCCCTCCACCCCCATTATTCTAAACTGAAAGGTTAGAAAATTTGTTCTGTAGGTGATGGGAACCATTAAAAATCCTGACCAGGAGAGTGATAAGATTCACTCTTTCATGACTTTCCTTTTATTTCTCTGGCCATTCATCTTTCCTTTGTTGGTTCCTTCTCATTCTCCCAACCTTTGGAGAGTCTCACATTTATATATGTAAATATATAAGCCAGACTTCATACTGGAAGCCAGTGTAGCTGAAGCAGAGTGAGCAAGGTAGGGGAATTCAAGGAGATGACAGTTATGTGGGTCACAGATTATGGAAAGCTTTGTAGGCTATCGTAAGGACTTTGGCTTTCTGGGTAAGCCAGAAAGTCGTGGAAAGATTTCAAGCAGACGCATGATGGGAGCGACTGAAGAGCTTTAAGCAGGGAAGTGTCATGATCTGAATTGTATTTGAGGACAGTCATTCTGTTTGGCATAGGGTAATGAGAATGATATGAGGGAGGCAGGCAAGCCTGGAAAAGTTACGTAACTATAACAGTCACCTTTTACTTCACTCTCCTTTACATTTAAACATCCATCTAGTTGTATGTCTTCTAGCTCCCCACAGCTTTTGAATCTATCTGTAATATTCCATCTTTATGGCCACATCTCAAGTTCTAACATTGTCCAATGTTACTGCAATAGCCTCTTCCTGCCTCCATCTTAGATCTCTCCAGCCTACACAGTGTATTCATATAGTGACTATTTACAAGGCAAATCTGATTGTCACCCAGGATATACATTGGTTTCTCTTTTCCCTTAGTTTAATGTGCTCACAAGGCCCTCTGCATGGCTCTTTCTCACCTCTCTAACCTCACTTCTCACTGTCTTCTCCATTTAACACCCCCAAATGTCTTTAAATTCTTGAAACCAGGAACTGTTGTGGGGCTTAAACATATTGTGTCCTTTGCCTGGAACAATCTCCTTTGTTCTCTGACCATCGCTGCCTGCCTAACTCCTACGTATTCTTATGTTCCTTTATCCTTGGTTTTCCAAGTTTGAAGACAGTGTACTTGGATGTAATTTTCTTTTTATCCTTCTTGAAGTTTGCTGAACTTCTCAGATCTCTGGTTTGATGTTTTCAATAAACTTTTGCAAGATTTCGTGGCCATTAATTTTTTCAAAAAAATGTTTTTTTGGTCACATTTTTTTTTCTGGGACTCCAAGATAGCATGTATGTTAGATCACTTGATACTGTCTACAGTTCATTGATGCTCTGCTCATTTTTTTCTCCCTGTGTTTCAGATCAGATAATTCTGATCAACCTATCTTAAGCTCACTGATACTTTGTTTTCTAGTGTGCAGTTTATTATGAAACTACTCATCCAATGAATTTTGATTTTAGATTTTTCAGTTGTAAGATGTCTGTTTTTAGGAGTTTCCATTTTTCTCCTAAAACTCCCTGCACTCTTCTTTCCCTGTGTGTTTGTTTGTATGTGTGTATATACACATTTCCCTGTATATATATATATATATATATATATATATATATATACACACACACACACACACACACATTTCCCTGTGTGGGTATATATATATATAATATTATATAATGTGTTATATAAAAAATATATATTTCCCTGTATATGTATATATATGCATATACACATATGGTATACAAATATATATACACACATATAGATATACTATATAAATATATATTTTTTTCTTTTTTTAAGAGAGAGAAAGAGGAGAGGGTCAGAGGGAGAATTCTCAAGCAGACTTCATGCCCAGCACGGAGCCCTATGTGAGGCTTGATCTCACAACACTGAGATCATGATCTAAGCCAAAATCAAAGAGTCAGATGCTTAACCAACTGAGCCACTAAGAGGTCCCTCCCTGTATATTTTTAAAAACAAATTTATAATTATAACTTTCAAGATCTTATCTAATGATTCCAGTATCTGTTCACCTATTGCTCTGCTTCTATTGGCTTTTTCTTGATTATGGGTTATAGTTCCTCCATTTGGGGATGTTACACATTTTTTTTTTTTTCCTGGACATTGTGAAAAAAAAAAAAAAAAAAAAAAAAGGAATAGTGAAAATTAAGTGAGGAACTGAACCTTCAGATTCCTTCACAAATCGAGTTGAACTGGTGCAGGGCTATAGTTTTAATTAGATTGAGTTCATTTGCAATTAGCCCAACTCCTGACCTCCTGCAAAGGATTGAGCTCTTTGACCTTGTCAAAGTTTGAGTTGGAGGGGAGTGGTCTATGGTAGCAGAACATTTTGGTTCATCTTTGTATTCAATTTCAGCAAGGCCTTGGAATCTAAGCCCATGAGAATGTGCAAGACTTCGAGTATTCTATTCACCAAAAGTAGTTCCTCTATTGCTGGTTTTCTTAGCAATCTTAGGGGTAGGATGTAGGCCTATGTGATTTGTTTTTGTGACTGGAGTCCTTTCAGGCCAAGTCTGCCCCACCAGTTTATACTGTTGGCAAAAAAAAAAAAAAAAAAAAAGAAAAAAAAAAAAAAAAGAAAAGGAAAAAAAAAACTTATCTGGTTTCTTCTCGACTCTGCAAAGTTCCCCAGAGTGTCACAGGCTTGCTCATCCACCTACTTGTACCTAGACCATAACCTTTTCCCTGAGTATGGTAATGGCACAGCTCTCTACTCACTTATGTCCCTCGAGACCTAGACATCTTGACAGAATTTAGTTCCTTAAGGTCTTATTTCATCCACTGCTTTCCAACAGCCCATGGAAAAGTATGATTTTTATTTTATCTGGCCACTTATTATTACCACATACGTGAAAGGCTTTCTCTCATCTTTCTACATCCTACCTAGTAGCAGAAATCTTATCATCCTATCTATAGAGAAGCTTTCCCTGATCCAACACTGGACCAACTGTCCCTCTGAATAGTATGCTTCCATAGTATCCTCTGCGTTACTTTATCATAGCACATTTTATACACTTGCCTGAATGCCCTACTAGACTATGAATTCAGGGCAGAGATTCTGACTGACTTAAAATAAAGCCTTAAGTAAGTATCAGTTGAATGACATTTGGGTCCAATGACCCTTGTGCTTCCATATCTTTCTTGATCTTCCATGAATCATTGATTTAGGCAGCACCCACGACTCTAGGTGAACTCAGTCACTCAGCTACACTTGAGCAGAGTCCCCAACTGGCCAGCTTAACTTTTCTCTTCAGAGCCAGGAGAGGCTTCCAGTGGGAGGAAAAAAGAAAAAAAAACCAAAAAAAACGGACAGTCGCTTCATGGTTATGTATGTTATCTATAAGTACCAGGCATGCATAGATACAGTATAGAATTAAAGAAACATGCACAACTTCTCAGTTGCGCAGTTGACAAATTTTTTTTCAAAGTGGTTTAGTTTCTTAAACACACACACACACACACACACACACACTGCTAGCTGTGATTTCTAGTTAACAGAAAGAGTAGCAGTTTCTCTCTGCCTTCTGGGATCCTTGATGATTACCGTTCATCCGTCATCCATAGCTCCTGACAGCAGTGCCATTCAGTTTAAAAACTGAATTTCCAGGACTACTAAAAACAATTTATAACTAGAAGTCTTGGCCAACTGCCAGAAATCCTCTGAAGTATGTACTCCTTCCTCCAGGCTTTGACTGGAAATGATTACCAGATTTCATTTACTGTAGTCAATTTTGAAGGCAAAACAATAGATTGTAATGAATACTGATTTCAAAGGGCAGAGACCCTATATATTACCCGCATATATCCATTCAATAAAAAATCTTAAGAATGTTTCAACAGTTAACTTTGTTTTCATAGCAGATTACTAGAAAATAACTTATTTAATTTTATCAGGGATAAGTTCTTAGGTAGGCAAACAATGAGAATTGGGTTCTTCTTTTTCTTCCTTTTTTTTTTTTTAAGATTTTAAAAATTTATTTAAGACAGAGAGTGATAGTGAGAGAGGGAACACAAGCACGGAGGAGTTGGAGAGGGAGAAGCAGGCTCCTGATGAGCCCGGAACCTGATATGGGACTCAGGGCTGGATCCCAGGATGCTACAATCATGAATTGAGCCCAAGGCAGATGCCTAATGGCTGAGCCACGCAGAGGCCCCCTCCCCTTTAAACAGAGAGATGTGGTGTTTCTTCATAGGAGTGGGAAAATAAAATGGTGTTTCTTCATAGGAGTGGGAAAATAAAATTAAATGTACCCTATTTACCCCCTCTGCCCTGTCCCTGATGAGTGATACAAATTGTCTATTGGAACTTGGCTAAATGAAGGAATTCTAGTCTACAGATTTCACTTGTGTTAAGAATTCAATGTCTTGGCTACTTCTTTTAATAATTTCGCCTTTTTAAACTTTCAGACTCAGAAAGTTGGGCTGTAGGCTTATATCCTATATGCAGGACCCTGGATTCTTTTCTGGAAAGCTGACTACCTTAAGAGATCTAATGATACTTAGTTAGAGGTTTCCCAGTAAAACATCACATACCCTAGTGATGATCCTACTTTCTTTAAGGGGACTTGGTGGTGGGGCGGGGGAAGCTCTCACTGTTGCATTTGTACCCACCAGTTTTAATTTATGGAGGTGACTAAGTGATGACAGAGAGCAATGCTATTGAGAGTTTCTTACATTTCCTAAGAGAAGGGGGGCATACCATGCCACACAGGATCTCAGGGAAAACAACAGGTTTCGGTAAGGAGGCAGACAGAGGCAGAAGCTGGGGGAAGGTGTAGGCCAGAGTCTTTATTGGGGTGTCTGTTGGAAAAGCAAGGTAGGGCAGGGGAAATAGTTTGAAGACTGGCTAGTGTGAATGATTGTGGAGATTGAGACACAGGAGCTGTCCCTAGCTGTGTGTACCTAGCCCTGAGTTGATATAGGACAGGGGAAATATTGGCTTGGTGTATGAAAGTTAGATAAAGAGGTAGTTGGGGTTTCACTATTTTTAGGAATTAGCTAGTCATGGGAAGACAGTTTCTCAGGATCTATAAGGCCACAAATGTTAGAGCTTTAGGAATACAGAAAATAAAAAAATATATAGTTAATACAATTGGCCCTGTGATGAATGGATGCTAAGTATACAAATACAGAAAGAATCTAAGAAAACAGTAAGAGAAACATACCTTTCAGTACATGGATTTTAGGTAATAGTTTCAGCAAGGCACCTTGCTCCTGAGTCTAGAGTCTCATTCTATATCTAAAGTGATCAGAGGGGAAGGAGAAGCTGTGGCTATGCAAGCTAGGGGGAGTTTTGGAAGGAGGTTTGTCTAATTACTACTCATCCACACTCTCAACCAAACCTATTGTTTTAGTAACCCCTGAAGCACTGTACCCCCTCTTCAGAGGAACTGATACTCCCAAAATTCGAAGCGTCTTAACTTTCCTGCCTTAGAAGATGACACTTCTCTTCTTTCAATTATTTATTATTCATTGATACCCAGCACACGCTATCATTATCTTATTGAGACCATGTGACATTGCCAACCTCTAATTTCTTTGAGACCTGAGGCTTTTTCCATTTCTTTGTATTGGCTTACTTAATCTAAGAGCCATGCACATGTTAGTTAACATCTGCTTATTTTTAAGTTAAGAATTTATTATATAAGTGAAATATTTATCATGGAAAACTTAAAGAAAAACGCATGGAAGGGAAAAATGTCACTCACAGTCACTCTTCTTAGAAGTTACAATTTTGTATTACCAAGGTCTTTTATCTTGAATTTACTAAGTCAGATGTTTTTCCTCATTGGTGGGGGTATAAATGAATAGGCCTCAGTCATGAGTCTTTGCTTAGTTTTGTACATCTTTTATAGCCCTCTGTCCTCTTCATAGAATAACCCTCTCCATTTATTTAAAAACAAACAAACAAACAAAAATAGCCGATGATGGCACTATCAGCTGCTTCTAATTAACCTCCCTTGGCTGTTTCAGTAAATGACTCAGCACCTGGACTTCTTAAAGCAGTCAGGTTATTTTGAATCACAAGCACATAAAATCACTTAACACTACTCTGGAAGTTCAACATCAACATTTCTTCCTGTAGTCTTATTTCTAGAGTCCAAAATGATCATGTTAGAACTTCTGCTATTATCCTTTAAAAAATGACTGGGCCAGAAGATATGAGCCAGTCAGTCTAGGAAAGTGGTTCACAATATTTTCCAGTATGAGAAGCCCTTTTTTTAACAAAAAAATTTTTGAGGAACTCCAGATGATTGTGGCTGGTTATTTAATATCCATTGAGTGAATAGATACCCACTGTTGAGGATTTAAAATAGAAATATTAATTGGAAATGAGTGAACTATCCTGGGAAATCCATCTTAAAATCCCAAATTTTCATTCAATAGCATTTTACTCCCTTTTATTTTCTAGACTAGGTTCTCTTAGTTTTTCTACAATACATCCTACCTTAGAAAGTCTTGCCTCTTATATATCACATAGGTAGGAATTGTTATTCTGGCTTTTATTTGAATTCCAGGGCTAAACCTGGGGGTTACATAATAGACATCAAGATGACAAGCACATCTTGATGATCTGGGACCTTCTTAACCCTCTTCAAGATTCCTAAATGAGATCTTCAAAAGCCACTCTTGCTGAATTGGAGAAGGGTTCACTGGCAGGCTCATTCCTCCCACTACCTGTTAATATTCTGGGGGAGGAAGAATAATATTAATCAGGTATTGGCAAAACACCTAAAATCAACATATGCTAGAATTGTGTGGGCAAGTTTGATTTTGGGGGCTGTTTATATTATCTCAAGAACTCAGGTGGTCATGGCTTCAAAGGTAAAAGAGGATTCTGATAGTGGTAACATGAATATAATATTGAGAAACCCTTGCAATAATTCCATACTCTTCCATTTGCCATCAATACATTGGGAAGCAATGACCTGGGACTTTGTAAAGATTATATACACTTATGAACATATCATAGTTATTGTTGCAGGTGCGTGGAATAACAGGGAACACACTATGTCAAAAACATTGATAGAATCTAGAAATACTCCTTGGACTTGGAGTCTAATGTATTTGTGGGTAAGTCCAGGATGGAGTGAGACTTCTAAGCAGCTATATATATGACCAGGTCCTATACTTGTGCAAAATAAAGTGCCAGGGAAATCTTACTTGAGTTCTATACATCTACAGATTTCTCCTAGGTACAGGCAATTGGGAGAGATATGCCACATTAGCTGTTCACAATAGCTTGTGGCACCATTGTCCAACTCCCATGAGAATCAGCGCTACATAACATTTGGCAAACAAAATATTTTAAATTCCAGAGTCTAAACCTTAATGAAAAAAAAAACCCCACATTTTTCTGTGGTCTGAAAACAAAATGAGCTATTATACAATAATTATTATAAAGTATACCTGAGTTTTTTTATCTGTAATGAACACCTGGATTTCATCAGTACTAGTGGAAGAAAGAATTAGCAATTAACCAAAGAAACATTAAATAAGAAAAGATGGCTGAAGTTCTTTAAAAGATAGCTTCTATTGGTCTGGTTTAAACTAATGTTCACTAACAAAATAATTTCTTACAGTTATAGTTTAAATGAAAATGAACTAATTTGTTTAGACAGACTCCACCTTCTTTATCACCATGGTGTAATTTATGACTATTTGCCTCTGGATTAGAGGTTACTTGTCTGGGGCTTATTTCCTTTATACACTGTCTCAAAAATAGAGATTTCCTAAACCAGCATTAGAAAGCTCTTGAGATGGTTGCAGAGATTAACTGTAATTTTGGCCAGAGTCTAATCTTGTCTGGATTTGGCTCAGTAATAGGACAACAGCTGTGTTTATAAGAAAGATCAAAGTTTTGTGTTTAACCACCATTAGAAGCAAAGATACCAGCAGCATTTATTGTCTTTTACTATAAAGAAAGGAAACAGGCATTCAACTCAATCTAGCATTAAAAATGCAGTTGGTAGAAATGCTTATTTCATACATCTTTAAATCTATTGGATTACTCGAACTGTTCACAAAGACTGAGAAAACCGGTGGCCTCTCCTTTTACTATTGTTCATACGGATTTTATAAGCTTACATAAGTGGTACAAGTCCCAAGGTAAGAGTATTCTGTTAAAAATTAGTTGAGAAGACAAATAGCAATATAACAAACACAGAAGTTAAACAGAAACAAGCCGATTCAAAGAAATTTCCGGGCAAATGTAACCTGATTCTACATAGAGGCAACAATTGTTTTTACTAAGGTGGTTCAAGAACAGCTGAAAAGGTCAGAAAGGAGATTCAGTGCTTTTGATTTCCCATGAAGTCTGTATCCATGCATGCAAAAGAAATTGGTTATGTTGAATCTGAGTAATGGATATGTCATCAAATGCGTATTTGTTTTTCCTTTTGTGAAATGAGGTCTTCAAAGCTGATATCTTTTATTTTGTTGTGTTACTGTGCTTAGTTAACAAATGGTTGCTATAAATTAAAGTCATGTTAATAACAACGAAACTTCTACCTATGTTTTAAAAGGCTTATTTCTTTAAATGTATAATTAGAAACAAATGTTAGCTGTTTTGAAATTCTTTCCCAATGCCTGTTAAAATAAATGTTTTTGAATCAGCAAGGTGTTAGATTAAAGAAACAGAGTGTTCTCTCCTGTCCCTGTTACTGAGCACACCGACAGCTTGATAAAGATCTATTGGAACAGAATGTTGCTTCTGAGGTCTTGACTATGCTCTCATGAGGAATATGTGGAAATGGACCATCATAATGGTGATTTTACTTTGAACATTTTATTTGACTCAAAACTCAAAAAATTATTGGTATCATATAAAGTTGAGTTGAGTTTAACTTTTTGAACTACAGAAAAACATGGGGAATAATCTGGAGCAAATACTTGTTCGCTCCTCAGAAACCAGTCTTGGGCACAATACTTTCTCATAACTTTCCCAATCAGCATTTCTGGGATAATGTCAGATTTTGGACAATTACAAAAAACCAGACACAAATGTGCAAACCAGATTTCAATTTCTTCTTCACTGACATGAGATTTAAAACAGCAACAGGAACATTTCTAGGTCAGTGTCAATATGTAGTCACAAATTACCAAAGAAACAAATTGGAGTGCATGGGTGTGTGATTTTGTGTTTTGGCATGGGAGAGACACTGAAATATTCACAGTGTACAAGCCAAATCATAAAAATAAAATGGGACTTATGATCCCATCATTTTGAAAGAGTAGGATTTAGTTCTGACATCTTGCAGATTTGTGATATCCTGACTTTTGCTTCAACAATCCTAAATAATACGAGTTTTAGAACATAACTTTTTTTTTCCTTTCCACAATGTTTGTAAGTGAAGCAATCCTCAGATAAACTTACTTTCAACAGAAGAAAACCCCTCTTAGCCATACATAAACATGAAAAACTAAAACTAACTGGGATACATACACATACACAAAAGCAGAACTCATGTTATTTATCAGGAATTAGGAATCAGGAATTTTACCAATAAAAACTCCCCATTAAACACTGCCTCCTGTGTTAGTCTAATTTCGTTTACTAAGAAAAAGTTTTTTAAGGAAAAAGAGTATCATTACACCATTTAAAGTAATTGAAGACAAGTAAAGTTTAACAAATGCTTACTCAGGATAACGTGAATACTGCTCTTGAAGCTAAGAGGTAAAAACATTCCTCTCATTTCTTGAGACTTTAGTGTCATCATAGTCACCATATTAATTTACAAGTGAAACAACCATTTTGTCTTCTTAAGGATAACACTTCCTGCCTCTCGTTGGCATGAATCCATAAATTTGGTACTTATACAAGCACCATGGGTTATTTTTCCCAGGGCAGTGATCTTACTGGGTTAATTTCTTCAGATAACTTATATTTGGATAAGTCCTCATTCCAAAGAACCCATTTCCTAAACACCCATACCTTTTCACTCTCCAACCTTAATCATAACCCATCCAATTCCTAAGTCAACTTTCCTAAGTATAAGACAATTTTCAAATACACTGGCTCATTCTGTCATTTCAATATGTATTCCTTATTTTTGGGACACATCCTGAAATGATAAATCTTTACAAATTCTTTTATCTATCCTGATGCTTTTGCAGTTTTCTGTCCCATCACAATCACAGAGATTGTTAAAAGGAAGTATGTCCAAATTCTCTGCCTTTTGCCTTTTTGAGTTCCAATCTGCTTATGAAGGGGTAAAGGAAACTATTTCTTGTATTTGGTAATAATATTTTATTGTATCAAATAAACTGACTTGGAAATTGCCTATGCTATTCAATCTTTTCATCTCTACTTTAATCATGTAACAGTTTATACCAAATATCTACATGATTACAAAATTTCATTGCATTAAAAAAAATTACCTGCAACATTTCTCTTAAAGTTCATTTTCTTGATTCTATAAGACACATATTATTAGACATCTTATGAATAAAACACTTGATTAAAAAATATTCATTGGCATTCTTAATTAAAAATAACACTTAAATTCCTCAAAAATAGGAACTGTACACCTCTGAAATAAATTAATAATACCTATAAATCCCTGAACTGTGAGGCAGATATTTTAGGTGGTTTTATTCACATTAATTTAAGCCTCAAAATAACTCCATGAGACAGCGATTCCTATTTTCATTTTATACGAGGAAATGCAGTTGCAGAGGGCATTAATCCGCAAGGACATAGAATTTGTAGGAACTAATTTTCCTCTATACTTGACTGACAAACAGAACCATAATCTTATACTTTTCTCATCATGAGTGTCACAAAAACACTATATGGCTGCCCTGCATAATGATAACTTCAATGGTCTTGAGAGGGTGAATACAGTTCTATTGCCACTAGGTGCCATCTCAAAAATATTTGTTTCTTGGTAAAAATGGTGAAGATTCATAAAAGGCAGAGGCTGTCGAGATTAAATTATAATTCATTTTCAAGGTAAGCTTTATCCCATACACCATAAAGAACTTCTAAAAATATTGAGATGTCGAGTCAAAAGAAATTGGCAGGGGCACCTGGGTGGCTCAGTTGGTTAAGCATCTGCCTTTGGCTTGGTCATGATCCTAGGGTTCTGGGATCGAACTCTATGTCAGGCTCTCTGCTCAGCAGGGAGTCTGCTTCTTCCCCTCCTTCTGCTGCTCTGCCTACTTGTGCTCTCCCTGTCAAATAAATAAATAAAATAAAAAGATTTAAAAATAAAGCAAGAACAAAAGAAACTGGCATAAAGTAAACAGGGTTGAGTAAATCAGTCACATTTCTAAGAAACTGAATGTCAATTTTTTTCTTTAAAGATTTTAGTTATTTATTTGTCAGAGAGAGCATGAGCAGAAGGAGAAGCAGGCTCCCTGCTGAGCATGGAGTCCTGTGCGGGACTCAATCTCAGGATCTTAGAATCATGACCTGAGCAGAAGGCAGATCATTAACCGACTGAGCCACCCGGGCATCCCTAAAAATCATTCTTTATATTAAATTGAATAATAATCACTTATAATTACTGAGGAAGTTGTATGACACTTACACATACAGAATGCTGACAAAAATGGATGCACCCACACATACACTGAACCACTTCCAGAGTAACACTGAAAGGAAAGACCTTTTTTACTTTTGTAAATGTTTGTGTCTCCGAGAATTAGGAAAACAGCATATATTTGAAGTATAGAGGACAGGATATACTTTGGATAATCCTGTGATAAAATCACAAATATATATGTTTCCCTAGTTATCTCTTTTCTAGAGCTTCTGTTAATTATAGTCTTAAAAGATGATTTAAAAAAATGTGTATGTGTTATGTATGTATATATACACACATAAAGAACAGAGTAGGCAAATGACTTTTCAAACCATTAATATTTTATTTAACAGAAACAACAATTGGGACATTTCTAGAGTTTACAGTGTATTTGATACAAAAATAAGAAATTCTTCAAAATATGTATTAAAAATACAAAGTTTACGGATCTAAGGTACACAGAAAATTTGTTTTACATTTCAGTCACCCAAAACAACAGCTTGTGATCTCCTCCAATTGCACACAATGGGAGAGTTCTATGCCAGGAAAGGCCAGATCCGACAGCTACAGAACCAATGAGGACAGGCTACAAAATATGTGAAGAATTTAAGAAACTTATAAATCACCAAAATTAATAAAGTAAAAACTACCCTTGAAAAATAAGAAATGCATTGATAAACTGTCTTTGGTTACAAAGGAAATAGAATTAAAAATATGCTCCCTTATCGGTGAAATACACATTATTTGTTTGTAGCTGGCTAGAATGAAGGATACAAATATGAATAACTGATTTAGCTTAGACTTAAACATTTTTGTAGCCTAAACCAATCAAGTGAATAAATTATTGTATTTACATGAAGAAAGAAATACAAAAGAAATAAAATGCTTCTCACATGAATACTGGGAAGAAGGTCTGTTACCACTGGTGATATAAACACCAAAAATGCTTTCTCTTTCCAATTTAAGCAGATAAGACATTCACAAATGTCTTCAGTTATGCATTACAAATTTGGGGGCTATGAGTAAAAAAAGTAGAAAACATAAATAAAAACACATATGCCACAAAACAACTCCAAATTACCTGAGGGTGTCCTAAATGATGAATTTGAAACTGGCTTGCAATTTTGCCAGGATAACCAGTGGTTGCAAACAAGTTCTCATTAATTGTGGACCACCTAAGAAAAGACAAAAACACCCATAGTACCCTAGAGATAACTATGAACTTTTCTAAAACGATTTTTTAAAAAGATTTTATTTATTTGACAGACAGAGATCACAAGTAGGCAGAGAGGCAGGCATAGAGAGAGAAGGGAAGCAGACTCCCTGCTGAGCAGAGAGCCCGATGTGGTGCTCGATCCCAGGACCCAGCGACCATGACCTGAGCCAAAGGCAGAGACTTTAACCCACTGAGACACCCAGGCACCCCTCTAAAACCATTTCTTTTTGCCCAAAACCAATAATTTTGTAAGTTTAAATTGTTAATACAATTTTATAATTCGACTGGAAATTTCTGCGAAGTTGGCTATAAATATTTTCTCATTTTGTGAATATTAAATGCTTACCATGTGCCACTTGGTTAAGTTCCAAAGTTACACAAAGTTAGCAGTTCCTTTCTTAAAACCAAAGGAGACAGTGTGGTGGGGATATAAACAAGGCATCAGACAAATATAAAGTATTTCACAGTGCAATACATTAAAAAAATTAATATCCTTATTGACATTTGCTAGAAAAATTAGTTATAAATTCATGTATTTAAACACCTAGAATATTTATATATCTGATTGCTTAAGTTTCAAGATATCCTAGACATTGAAATATAGTAAGTTAATGAATCAAAAAGTGTTAATATAGCTCCAGCAACATGCCTAGCAGTGTAAGTGGAGTGGGGAAGATACATGAAAAAAGAAAGGATTTGTTGACCAAAAAAAAAAAAGGCTAAAGTCTAATTAATATTTTTATTTGGGCAGACATTATTAGTTGCTGTCCAACAGCCTTTCTGCCCTTCTTCCATGCTAACTGAACCCCAACTACATACCAACAGTGTGACTGACCAGAAGGGGATGATATGTACTGATAGCAATCCCTAATAAAAGAGGAGTACTCCTTCTTTTCCTCTTTGGACAAGCTTATATGCGGCTATGATGCCTGGAACTCTGGTCATCATCTTGTGACTATGAAGCAACAAGCTGGAAGCTGCCACTGGGGACACAGAGGGAAAGGGCTGAACTCCTGTTGTCACTGATGAGCTACTGAGCCAATCCTGAGACTGCCTCCTTCAGAAGTCATCACGTCTCCGTGATGTGCTCACGTTTTTTAAATCAGAGTGCATCTTACAATCTATGGCATCTTACATTTTGATGAATATATATATTTTTAATGTGTACAAAAAATGATGTCCCCAAGTCCTATAATTTTATTGGGGGTATTTTAGATTTGATGAAATATAGCATATAAGAAATACACTACTTGTTTTAGTCTTGGTTAGTAAGTTTTTATGTTAAAGTTAAAAGCACCCTAATGACTACATTATACAATGAAATACTAAAGGTCAATAAGAAAGAACAAGGTAGACATGTATATTAATTTTAGTAGAAAAAAGGCACCGATACATAATATAGTGTGTTCTCATTTAAAGCACAACAATGACATTTATAAGGATAAACGTGGGCCCACCTACATTTTACATTTTTATCAAAACAAAATATAAGGAAGCATATACTCCAGATTGTTGGAGTGGTATTTGTTGAATGGTAATGTGTTTTGTATTTTATAAAATTCTTCAAAGAAAATATTGGAAAGCGAATCACTCCCTTACCCAGACCAAAAGACAAAAGCAAAAGACTTAGTTAGGAAAGCAAAACAACCATTTATAAAACAATCAGAAAACAAACGCCAAAATATCCCCAACACCTCAGTGTAAAGGAGAGGATTGGCAAAGTATGGTGACAGAGCATGTGACAAAGTAACCAAATTAAAAAGATTAAATATAATTTGAACAAAAATGTTACATTACCTGAATAAGCAGGCTTGATCCATGTGGACAGGTCTCTTATCTTGAGGATAACTGAAAGGTAACATAATGTATTTTATGAATTTATATTCTGGTCTCAAATAGAGGAAATTAAATTAAGATTTTAATGGCATTTTCTCTTTAAAGGACACAAGGCCCAATGTACTTAAACTGTCACAAAATTCTAAATAAGCATTGGGTTAACAAAGATGAAATGCAGAGACATAGAGACGGACATGATTTAGAACTGTTATAGAACACCATCAATTCGAGTCAATGTTTTTCTTCTTCTTCTTTTTTTTAATGTAAATAAACATTGCTCAGCGATTTTTTTCTTTGTGTTGTTCTTCCTGGGTTACACTCAAAGTAAATCTGCAAAGCATGGGCATCTAGCTCTCTTATGTAAAAACCCATAGCTCTGGTCCTTTTGCAAGATAGACTTGTTTCTGCTCTATAGTGAGGCTCAGGTATACAAGAATGGCTCCATGGATCAGTCAGCAATAGTGACTGACTTTTTGGGTATGCAACAGACAGCTGTTAAGGAAGTACCTGGATCGAGTAATATCCCAAATTAACCAATCATTTCCTGCAACAGCTCCAACTTTGAAGGTATTTTTTAAGCACCAATGGGCTGACATTAATGGCATCTGTTCTGATTCAAGAGATAAAATAGCCTGTTGAGTCAAAAGATCATAAAACCGGATTGTTCCATTCTTCTCTGCAACCATCAGCTGTAAGACAGGACAGAAAAAATTCACCTAATTCACTAGCCAAAATCTGAGGCAGAAATTCAATATTACATAAAATATGTAAACATCTGCATATATTACAAATGGGACATCAAGTGCAAATGAAATAGAAGAGGCCTATGTAAAAATCTCTGTCAAATATTAAAAAACTTGGAGAAAACTGGTGAAAGAAAGACCCAGGAAAGTTGAGTACAATTTTAAATGATGATGTACGGTTACCAGGAAAAAATAAGTCCGAAGAATCATTCTGGGGAAAGTTATAGCTTTAAGTTATGTTGTCTAGAAAGGATAGCTAAGTGTGTATTTCTCAACAGAGCTATATTATGTGTTACACATCCTTATGTGATGTGAGATTGTTTCCAGAATGGAAGGAAGCATGGCGTTAGAAGCACAGACTGACCAGGGGAGCAAGGCTGCTTCCTTCATTAAAAGCTAAATGGTCAAATAAAAGTCTTCGATTGGCAGCTTTCTCCTTTCTAAAATGTGTATGTGAGGATAAGAATAGCTACAGCATTGTTGTGGTGTTGTGGAGTATTATAGGAGGATGCCTGGATGAGCATGTGACTCTTGATCTCGGGGTTGTGAGTTCAAGCCCCATAAGCTGGATGTAGAGATCATCACTTAAAAAAAAAAAAATCTTAAAAAAGTAATACATGTAAAGCACCCAGTACTATGCTTGTCACAAAGTAGCTACCCACTCAATAAACAGTACTCTTCAATATTTCCTTTATTCTAAAATACTAATGATTTAAGATGTTGAATAATGAACTTGTCTGCTTCCTTCCTTCCCTGATCCCTCTCTTCTTCCTTCCCTTACTAAGAAATATATTTTTTTAAAGATTTTATTTATTTATTTGACAGATCACAAGTAGGCAGAAAGGCAGGCAGAGAGAGAGAGGAGGAAGGAGGCCCTGCTGAGCTGAGAGCCTCATGCGGGGCTCAATCCCAGGACCCTGGGATCATGACCTGTGCTGAAGGCAGAGGCTTAACCCACTGAGACACCCAGGCGCCCCTCTAAGGAATATTTTACCAATGTAAAAATAATTATAAGATAAATTTCCATTTTATAAAATATTAACATGTGAAAACTGTTACTGTAACTGAGTTCTTAGACTCAAAGAAGCAAGGCATTAGGATACCTATTTGTGGGAGTTAAGGTAAAGAGATCACTATGAATAGATATGTAGCTGTTGCCCAAATAAAATGGCTTAAAAACTCCCTACATTTTCTGTAAAGTTCTTACTTTTACAGAAAGTTCTTGTAATTCTGATTATATTACAGTGCAAACATTCCTGAAGGTGTGAAGTACCAGTGGTGGCCTGGAAAGAATGAGAGACTTAGTGTCAGTAATCCTGGTTTCTACTAATCTTTTGAGTGACCTGGAGTTTGCTTTTTTCCTATCCGTGAAACGTGGGATAATTATACCAGACTCAAGATGTTACCATACAGCTATAATGTGATTTTGTACATTAACAGTATTTTCCTAAACCCATAAAACACCATTAAAGTATTGTTACTACTTCTAGTAAGACAGATCATGTCTGGCTTGGGACTACAGGCAGTCATTCTATTATTCATCATCTAAGAGACCTTCACTGAGCATCTACCTCCACCTTTTCCCACTGCCCACACACAGAGTTAAGTCTTATTGTTCGTGGTAGGTAGAGCCTATTAAGTTGCTGTGAATGAGGAATTGGTGAATACTGAACATTGATCCTAGGGGAAATAAAGTGTTTGGTTCTTGTGAGTCTCTGCGCATAACATTTTTTGTCAATTGACCAATGCATAATTTGGTCTTATGTATGTTTAAAGATACCATATTTCATATATACTGATTCATTAACATAGCGAGAACTTAGAGCCATGGTGCCCAGGTGGTACAGTCAGTTAAGCGCCCGGCTCTTGGTTTTGGCTCAGGTCTGATCTCAGGTTCTTGAGATCAAGCACCGCATCAGGCTCTGCACTCAGTGTGGACTGTGCTTGAGTTCCTCTTTTTCTCCCTATGACCTTCCCTGCCCTCTCTAAAATAAAATAAACAAATCTTAAAAAGAAACAAAAAACAACAAAAAAAAACAAAACCCCAAACCCAAACCTCACAGCCAACAGCACTATGGCTCATGCCTGAATAAAGCTTATCTAACACCATATTATTTTCTCCATAAAGCACATCACTGCCTTCTGGCACTTAGGAACCCTGGACTGCACTTTACCACTTACGCTTTATGCTTGGGGGACCATTTTACATGGTGAAATCACTAACAACAAGCACAAAAACGTGCACAAAAATAGACCACAAATAGGACACTTCTTTAGAGTATGAGAGCTAAAACAAGAAGGCAGAGCGCTGGCCTCATTCAGCCTTAGCTGGAAATGTGCACATTAGTCGACTCAAATTTCTTACTGCTCTGAGCATGTCTGCAACTGTGAAATGCCATGAGTACTGATTTTGGGGTTATAAATAAATTTCAGTGAGTAGATGAACTTGCAGATACAGAATCTGTGAATAATGAAGATGAATTATATACAATACATAGTATTTATGCAAAACACTATGCTAATTTCAACAGAAGTCAAAGGTAAAAGATGATCTTTGATAACAAGAAATTTCCCATCTAGAGAAGAGAATTAGGGAAAAAAACTGACCACAGGATATAAATAGAATATGGGTAGTCTTTCCAATTGTGGGATTCTTCACTTGATCTTAGCCAAAAGGCCGAGAAGCGATCCAATTATGGGATTCTTAATAGAAAAGGTAGAATTTAAAACTATTCTCTAATAGGCAGAATGTTAAAATAATACTAATTCTACTAACAACAACATCAGGTCAGTGACATATACAACAAAAACAAATGCAGGGGTGCCTGGGTGGCTCAGTGGGTTAAAGCCTCTGCCTTCAGCTCAGGTCATGATCCCAGGGTCCTGGGATCGAGCCCCACATCAGCTTCTCCGCTCCGCAGGGAGCCTGCTTCCCCCTCTCTCTGCCTGCCTCTTGGCCTACTTGTGATCTCTGTCTGTCAAATAAATAAAATCTTAAAACAAACAAACAAAAACGAAAAAACAAATGCAACACTGAGCTTTATATGCCCTGCCTTACTGAATCCTCATAACAACTGTATGAAAAAATTACTGTCATTAATCCCATTTTTCAGAAGAGGAGAAAGAGGCACAGAGTGACAAAGGTAACTTGAAGTCTCACTGCTAGCCTGTGGCAGAGCCTGCAACTGCACTCATCAATAAAAGTGGAGCTAATAACAGTACCTATTTCATAGTATGATATGAGTTAATATATGTAAAGCACTTAGAACAGTCTTAGCACAGAACAGGTTCAAAATAACATTTGTTATTATTATAGGTTGAAGTCAGATTAAAAACTCAGTTCTTATTTATCTTTTTTAAACTGTGCTCAACTGTAATGATAGATTTTTTTATTTTTTATTTTTTTGGTTGAAAGCAGGTAGAGTAAAAAAAGTTAAATAAGTTTGAGAACTGCTAGAGCTAAAAAGTTTACAGGGGAACTTTTCCTTTAGGACTTCTCAGAACTATAAACAGTATGCACTGAATTTTCAGAGGGAATATATCTTTTGTAGCACAGACCACTAGTACTTGAATCAGAGTAAGCTCAAATCTGTGACTGTGTGGCCTTGGGCAAATGACTTACTAACTTTTCGGTGATTCAGTTTTCTTACCTATAAAATGGACAGAAAAATGTTACCAACCACAGAGTGTTTTGAGAGAATTACATGAGAACACATGTAAAATACTCAGCATAGTTCCTGGCACTCAGACAGCATTCAACAAGTGTTGGTTATTATACCCCATTTGATTTAGCAGCAATCCTCCCTTAGAGTCAGAGACTCAGATCTGATTCCATGACATCCTCAACTCTTGGTTCTATTATTACTACCTGGTAAAATCCTAGTTCCAACTGTGGTCAATTGGATTTAAGATCTTAATTTCTTGGGATGCCAGCATGGCTCAGTTGGTTATGCGGCTGCCATTGGCTGAGGTCATGATCCCAGGGTCCTGGGATTGAGTCCCACATCAGGCTCCCAACTCAGGTGGAAGCCTGCTTCTTCCTCTGCCTGCTGTTCTCCCTGCTCACTCGCTCTATCTTTCTCTCTCTGACAAATAAGTAAATAAAATCTTTAAAAAAAGAAGTAAATTCTCGAGATCTTTTGACTTTGTATCTTTTATTAACTATCAAATGCTAGCATTTGCTTTGTGCTTTCCAGATTGTGTGTGTAGTTCACACCTCATATGATTTTCATTAGAATTCTATGAGACAGACAGTCATGGACCCATCTCTCTCTCCTCTAGCTACCTCATTTTTATCCAGGCTAAGCAAAATAGAACAAAAATTCTGGGCTTGACTGGATACATCTGATTACAGAGAGCTACCAGATCGGTTAGTAGTAATAAGTGTTAATAATGACAAGAAACTAAAATTGATCAAGCGCTTATTATGTGCTAGGTTCTCTTTAAGGACTTTTAAGAGTTCACTTACTTAGTCTTCATGAGTTTCCATTTTACAAGAAGAAGAGGTAAAGGCAGTGACTGAGAGAGCTTTTGCAACTTGCCTGAAAACACATAGCTTGTAAGTGGTGGAACTGGGATCTGGGATATGACTCCAGGCAGTTATCTCAAGAGGCCATACTTTTTTTTTTTTTAATATGTTTATTTATTTACTTGAGAGAGACACAGTGAGAGAGAGAACACAAGAAGGGGGAGTGGGAGAGGGAGAAGCAGGCTTCCCACCGAGCAGGGAGGCCCATGTGGGGCTCGATCCCAGGACCCCAGATCATGACCTGAGCCAAAGGCAGACGCTTAACGACTGAGCCACTGAGGCACCCAAAGAGGCCATACTCTTAATCACTTCTGTGTTGCCTTTCTGTATTTTAGGTTTTTGAGTTTAGGGGAGACATGATGAAACCGGTATTTTAACGTTAGTTTAACTAAAGTAGGCAAGAAAAATCCAAGAGTGGAGAGCCAAAACTTTTGAAATAGCTAAGCCTTGGCAGGAGTTACTTGTGGGAACAGAAGGGTGAAGAATGCACCTTAATGACAAAGAAATGTGTTCTAGTAATATGTTCCTAAGGAAGGAAACGTTAAAAACCTAGAAAAGTTTGCATACATGGAGTGAAGACATCAAAAGCGATTTCAGGATTTTGAGTGTATGTGACCTACAGTGAGGACTCCTAAACATTCTGAAGTCATGGAAACAATAAAAAAAGGAGGTGGGGTGGGATGGAGTTTTAATGATAGGAGAAAAACAGAAATTAACTTAGAAAGCATATGGAGGAAAGGGATCTGAATCACAAGCATTAAGATTCAAGTTTTGGTATAGAAGTTGTAAGAAAAGTTCTCATTTCTCATCTAGGTCACAGATTTTAAAAAGCAGCCCATTTGGATGGCAAATACATAAAGACAGAAAGCAGGTTAATGGTTGCTGGTGGTGGTAGGCAGAGCTCGGTATAGGTTTTCTTTCGGAGTTCATGAAAATATTCTAAGATTAAATACTAGTACTGTTTGCACCCTGTGAATATACTATAAAATACTGAACTGTAGACTTTAAAAGGGTGGATTTATAGCATATTACCTATATATCAATAAAGTTATTAGAGAAAGAAACAAAAAAAAAAGTAGCTTATCTGGGGTATCTGGGTAGCTCAGTCAGTTAAGCATCCAACTCTAGGTTTTAGCTCAGGTCATGATTTCAGGGTTGGGAGACAGCCCCATGTCAGGCTCCATGCCCAGCATGGATTTTCTCTCTTTAGGGCACCTGGGTTGCTCATCATTTAAGTGTCTGCCTTTGGCTCAGGTCATGATCTGGAGTCCCAGGATCAAGCCCCAGATTGGTCTCCCTGCTCAGGATGGAGTCTACTTTTCTGTCTGCCCCTCACCCCTGCTTGTGTTCTCTCTTAAATAAAATCTTAAAAAAAAAAAAAAAAAAAAAGATTCTCTCTCTCCCTCTCCCACTGCCCTACCTGCTCTCTCTAGAAAAAAAAAAAAAAAAAAAAGGTAGTCTATTGTATTTATACATGGTGATATTAACATTTGGTTAGAATCCCTGTTATACTTCATGTAGATTCACTGCTACAGGGAGGAAATCTTGCCTAATAAAATATAGGACCTGGCTTCAAAAACATTACTTATACATGGAACAATCCCTACATATGTAATATGAATAAATTGGAAAATTTTACTCATATACATATATAGAGTGTCCAGTTCTACTGAAGAAAGATCCAACATGCCTGAAACAAATTTTCATGGTATCCTAAGGTTCAGAAAACATACTTACATAGTCTGGAACATCTCAGTTCAGGATTACCTCCTCTGGGAAGGCTATCAGCAATCTGATTAATTCTTTCTTATGTAATTGATCTACTTACTAGATTTTTTTATTCCAACACTTAAAATCTGTGTTGCTGTATTTACAGGTTTTTCTTTCTTATAAGTCCATCATTGTGTAACTAAGGGCAGGGGCTTTATTCATTCTTTTACCCTCTTTTACACCTAAAGAGCATAGTGTTGCTAAGAACTACATCTTCCAACAATTCACAAATACTAGGTAAAAGAAGTGTTGGCAAAGGAGAAAGAAAAAGGGAAGATACACGCAGGGATGCTCAAGAGGACTAGAATAATGAATCTTTAAAGATCAAGTGAGCAGGGGCGCCTGGATGGCTCAGTGGGTTAAGCCTCTGCCTTTCGCTCAGGTCATGATCCCAGCGTCCTGGGATCGAGCCCCACATCGGGCTCTCTGCTTGGCGGGGAGCCTGCTTCCTCCTCTCTCTCTCTCTCTATGCCTGCCTCTCTCCCTACTTGTGATCTCTATCTGTCAAATAAATAAATAAAATCTTTAAAAAAAAAAAAAAAAGATCAAGTGAGCAGGGTTTCAAGATAGAAGTGACAGAAATGGTTTTTCTGTAAAATGAGGTCACCATAGCTGCTATCTCATAAGGTTGCCATGAGGATTAAGTGAGCTAATATTAAAAAGTTGACAATCAAACTACTAGAACTCATACAGCAATTCAGTAACGTGGCAGGATACAAAGTCAATGTACAGAAATCAGTGGCTTTCTTATACACTAACAATGAAAATACAGAAAGGCAAATTAGAGAATTGATTCCATTTACTATAGCACCAAGAACCATAAGATACCTGGGAATAAACCTAACCAAAGAGGAAAAGGACCTGTCCTCGAGGAACTACAGAACACTCATGAAAGAAATTGAAGAAGACACAAAAAGATGGAAGACTGTTCCATGCTCTTGGATTGGAAGAATAAACATTGTTAAAATGTCTATACTGCCCAGAGCAATCTATACTTTTAATGCCATTCCGATCAAAATTCCACCGGTATTTTTCAAAGAGCTGGAGCAAATAATCCTAAAATTTGTATGGAATCAGAAGAGACCCCGAATTGCTAAGGAAATGTTGAAAAACAAAAACAAAACTGGCGGCATCACGTTACCCGATTTCAAGCTTTACTACAAAGCTGTGATCACCAAGACAGCATGGTACTGGCATAAAAACAGACACATAGACCAGTGGAACAGAGTGGAGAGCCCAGATATGGACCCTCAACTCTATGGTGAAATAATCTTCGACAAAACAGGAAAAAATATACAATGGAAAAAAGACAGTCTCTTCAATAAATGGTGCTGGGAAAACTGGACAGCGATATGTAAAAGAATGAAACTCGACCATTCTCTTACACCGTACACAAAGATAAACTCGAAATGGATAAAAGACCTCAACGTGAGACAGGAATCTATCAGAATCCTAGAGGAGAACCTAGGCAGTAACCTCTTCGATATCAGCCACAGCAACTTCTTTCAAGATATGTCTCCAAAGGCCAAGGAAACAAAAGCAAAAATGAACTTTTGGGACTTCATCAAGATCAAAAGCTTCTGCACAGCAAAGGAAACAGTCAACAAAACAAAAAGGCAACCCACGGAATGGGAGAAGATATTTGCAAATGACAGTACAGACAAAAGGTTGATATCCAGGATCTATAAAGAACTTCTCAAACTCAACACACACAAAACAGATAATCATATCAAAAAATGGGCAGAAGACATGAACAGACATTTCTCCAACGAAGACATACAAATGGCTATCAGACACATGAAAAAATGTTCATCATCACTAGCCATCAGGGAGATTCAAATTAAAACCACATTGAGGTACCACCTGACAACAGTTAGAATGGCCAAAATTAGCAAGACAGGAAACAACGTATGTTGGAGAGGATGTGGAGAAAGGGGAACCCTCTTACACTGTTGGTGGGAATGCAAGTTAGTGCAGCCACTTTGGAGAACAGTGTGGAGATTCCTGAAGAAATTAAAAATAGAGCTTCCCTATGACCCTGCAATTGCACTGCTGGGTATTTACCCCAAAGATACAGATGTAGTGAAAAGAAGGGCCATCTGTACCTCAATGTTTATTGCAGCAATGGCTACGGTCGCCAAACTGTGGAAAGAACCAAGATGCCCTTCAACGGATGAATGGATAAGGAAGATGTGGTCCATATACACAATGGAGTATTATGCCTCCATCAGAAAGGATGAATACCCAACTTTTGTAGCAACATGGACGGGACTGGAAGAAATTATGCTGAGCGAAATAAGTCAAGCAGAGAGAGTTAAGTATCATATGGTCTCACTTATTTGTGGAGCATAACAAATAACATGGAGGACATGGGGAGATGGAGAGGAGGGAAACTGGAAGGGGAGATGAACCATGAGAGACTATGGACTCTGAAAAACAACCAGAGGGTTTTGAAGGGGCGGGGGATTGGGAGGTTGAGGAACCAGGTGGTGGGTAATAGGGAGGGCAGGTACTGCATGGAGCACTGGGTGTGATGCCAAAACAATGAACACTGTTATGCTGTAAATAAACAAATTAAAAAAAAAAAAAGATATGGAAGGAGAAAAAAAAAGTTGACAACGGGCCAATTATATTTAGTATTATATAAGCGTTTGCTATAATTAAATCAAGCTTATCATTTTGTACAACTACAAGGAGGACGGAAAAGAGTCAATGGAGAAGCACAAAGACATTAGAAAGCTATAAAAGCAAGATGCCTAGGGAACTGGCATGAGATCTACACAGCTAAAGAATTAACTTTAACAAGATGAACACGGTAACTTTTTAAAAAATTTTTTTTAAATTTAATTTATTTTTAAAATTTCTTTTCAGTGTTCCAGAATTCATTGTTTATGCACCACACCTACTGCTCCATGCAATACGTGCCCTCCACAATACCCCACCATGGAACACGGTAACTTCTTAGCTTCTAGGGAAAGATAAAATAGAGTGATGCCAAAGAGCAGATACTGGCAAATGAGAAAACTCTTGTTGAATGAGTCCTATCCTCTCAATGAAATAAGAATCAAGGTCAATTGATAATAACTTCTAGTGTACTTTTAGAATTTTAGAAAGCTCTACTCTGAATAGGAGTTGAATACCACTGCAGCCAGCTCAAATTTGTCAGTGACGCTTTCTATTTATATATTATGGCTTCAAGCATGGATTTTAACTTTTTTTTGGTTTTTTTTTTAAATGAATACTGCTAGTAGATAGACTGGGCATCTGTTTTTAGATTGCAATCTTCAAAAGGGCAGGAAAAATGTACTCCAAAAAATGTCATTTATGGATGATGGTTGTAAAATAAAAAATTATACAGAGATTTTAAGTTACAGAATTCTACACTAGTCCAATGCATTTATGATAATTAGTCTCTGAGGTGGAAAAAGTAATTGATTTTTCTCCTCTATATATGCATGCATTACACCTGTATATGTCTTCTTAGCTTAATAAAAAAAACTAAGTTATAAATACCAACCTTAAAAGTTTCCTCAGGATGCCAGCACACACTCATTCCAGGGGAATGAAGAACAAAATGAGCTGTCTGCATTCCTTCCAAGTTCCAAATCCTAATAAAAGAATAGAATACAATGCTAAATATTTTTGCTATATCACTACTAAGATAAAAATGACACTCCCATGAATGAATTCAAAGCTATTAACTAGAGATTACACTATATAGATATTTATACCTAAAGTATATGTTTAAAAAAAACCTGAAAGCAGTATGAAGGAGTTTTAACATACTCAGTCATGGAAAAACAATCACATACATTTTCTAACTTAACATTGTAACACAGTAACCAAATTAAACTATTCATATAATCTTTATTTTGTGGGCAGAATCTTGAAGTTTCTAGTTCACTAAATAGGTTGCCTTCCTACTTCAGTAGTCATTTCAATAACAATTTCTGCCAGGGGTGCTCAACATCCCCTCCCCCCAATACTCCCAGTTTCCAAAATAATGTATAAAGAAACTAGTATGAGGTGATGTGACGTGAATTTAGGGTGATAATTTCCGTACTTGTTTAATTCCTTCTGCTTTTGGCTTTCCATGCCAGGGGCTACTTCTTATCTTATACCTTCTCTGATCTGGCCCACTTCCCCAATTCTGCTTATCAAAGGTGCCTTGATTGAAAGCTACCAGATTAAAGGTTGGTTGAAGGAATAGATACCTGGTTCTTCCTACTCTTCTCCTCCTCAACACTTACAAATCCATAGTAACAAGGACCAAGCTACTCGCTGACATGGCTTTCTATCTCAATTTCTTTCCCAACCTCATAGCAGAGATCAAGACTTAGAAATCGCAATAATGGCACTTTACTGTGAGAAGTGCTACTTCCCATCCAGACTGCTAGTTGTCCAGCTCATCCTTCACTCAGCCTGTTATATCTCACAGATATAGGTACAGAGTGTGGCAGAGTTAGCATGGCAGGAGACAGAAGTGTTGAGTGGTTGGCAAAGTACCCACAGAATTCTGGTCTTTAAGAATTTAAATTAAGAATTAAAATAGCTCATCAGAATGCCTTAGACCTTTTCTTCTAGGGTTTATAGTTCATCCCATTAGAGACCACAAAATAATTTCAACAAACTTAAGGAATATACATTTGAAGTTTAGGGAAAGATTTACTTCAAAAACAATAGACATATGTATTGAACAATTCTGTTATTCTGTGTCAAAGCATATTATTTGAAATATTTTTTCTCTCTTATAGAAATTATAGGATCTTCAATCATGAAATATTATAGTCACATATAAACAAACACAAATGTTTTTCAAAATGATTATCTATTTGATTAAATAATTTAGAAGCATACTCTTTTTCTCTTGCCAAGTCAACACTTTTCATCTATATTTACTATACAAGGGAAACAATTATAATTTAATTGAAGAGGGAATCACATTTACCAATGGTTTGTGCAATTGTGTTTCACTTCCCACAATGAATAAGATTATTAATTATGGCAACTGAATATTTCTTTCTTCTCTATTGCCTCTTGCATAATAAAGTGCTGGGCTAGCATATATTTTACCACTATTGAAATAGTAGGAATGTCTTGCAAATTCAGTGACTCTCACAGGGGGATGGTTTAAAGGCTCCATTCTTTTGAAGCTTTTCATCATTTTTTTCCTTTCAAATGAAGAAAACCAAAGAGGTAGAAATTATGAATAAGGATGTTCTACAAAAATAGGCCAATTAATTAAGTGTATTTTAATTTGGTCCAATGAACCAAATTTTAGTCTAATTTTTAAATAGTATTTTATCCTGACAGAACCTGATGCTTAAAAACAAAAAAAAACCTGACTTAAAAATGAGGAGGGTGATCCAGATTACTTTATAGGACTAGGATAAAGTGATTTATGGTTTATATTTATGTGCTTATTAAATAATTCTCAGTGGTTGCATAATCCAAGTACTAAGTATGCAAAATACAACAAATTGGGCTGAAATGAGTTATAACTAAATAAGCTACAGATGGTATACTTTAAGTTGTTAAGTCTTATTTCCCTTTTTGATTGATTCCATAATTAAGTTCTTCTCAAATCCCTTTGTAGAACTCAACTCATTTTTCTGTCATTACTTCATGGCTCATCTAGTTAATATTAGTTCCATCAGATAAAATCACATTCTTTTATTTTTTGATACATTTTTTTGCAGTTCACCATATATAATAAAAACACACAAATCTTAAGCACACAGCTCAGAGAATATAGCACCCAAATTAAGAAACAGCATTTCCAGAACTCCAAAAGTCATCCTGAGCTTCCTTCTGATCATGCTTCTTTGCTCTCTCACAAAAAGCACCTACTATCCTGACTTCTCACACAATTGTGTACTTTTGCCTGGTTTGAACATCATAAAATGGAATCATGTAGTATGTATTTTCTTGGCCTGGCACCTATCACTTATCATTAGATTTTGTGAGATTTACTAACATTGTTGCATGTTGTTATACTCTGTTCACTCCCTGCTATAGATAGTATCCCATTAATTAAATATACTGTAATGTATTTACCTACTGCACTGTTGACACTTAGGCTGTTTCCGGTTTTGGTCATTGTTAATAATGCTGCTGTAAATCTTCTTGTATGGTTTTTAGTGAATATACTCACATACCCCTCCCCCCTACACACACACACAAACACACACACCCCTGCTGAGTATATATACCCACGCATGGAATAGGTGGATTATAGCTTACAAATATGTTGAACTCCAGCAGGTATTGTCAAATAGCTTTCCAGACTGGCCATACCTTATTTTTCCCTCTCATACTTCTTTTAATTACCAACGGAAAAAACCTACACTTTCTCTGACAAATTTACGACAAAAAAAAATCTTAAAACAATCATTGGGCAAAATGTGCAACTTTTCAGTTGGTCTTACTTGTAAGGCAGATTTTTCAAATCTTCCCCTTTTTCTTGCATATTATGTTATTTTAATGTATCCATGTAGTGGATTAATTTGCACAAATTTTAAGATGTAGTGAATACAATATGTAGTCAAAGCTCTTAACTGACTTCCTTCTGACAGACTCTTCCTTTTTCCCTCTGTAGAACTGACAGGAATAAGGCTATTTTCTAATAGGCTCACATGTACATTTGTTGTAGACTTACAAAGAGGGAATATGGTTTTTTTTTTTTTTTGCTTAGTAAAGCATTGTATGGGGTGTAAACCCATGCCTATTTATTAGTATAATTACACAACTAGTATTATGTAAGCTGATAGAATATGAATGTGAAAGCTATTTCAATGAAACTAAGTTGATGGCAACTAACTAAAGGTAAATTTCTAACTTAAAAATGCTCTTAAATTAGGAAGGTGTGTCAGTTACAAAAGATTAAGCAATCAAAGTAAAAAGTCTAGATATGTTTTCACTATAGACACTACCATGGGTGTGATTCATGCAAAAAAAAAAAAGTCCAGTGTTAATCATCAGACCCATAAATTATGGAAAAATAGATGTCTTAGCTTAAAATTTAAAAATTGGCAATTAGCAATTGATAAATTTTCATCCATATGTTGTGTATTAAAATAAGGTAGGTAGACAATCTCTTGAAATGATTTCTAGATTAGCTTAATTAATTTTAATTCCGATGTAGTTAATATACAGTGATATATTAGTTTCAGGTGTATAATATAGTGATTTAACAGTCCCATACATTACTCAGTGCTCAGCAAGATAAGTGTACTCTCAATCCCTTTTACCTATTTCAAACATCCCCTGATACATCTCACCTCTAGTAACTATCAGTTTGTTCTCTTGATTTGTTTCCCTCTGATTCTTGATTTTTCTCTCTCATTTTTTTTTTAAGATTTTATTTATTTATTTGACAGCGAGAGAGAGATCACAAGTAGGCAGAGAGTTTTCTCTCTCATTTTTTACCCCCTTGGTTTGTTTCTTAAATTCCATATGAGTGACATCATATGGTATTCATCTTTCTGACTTACTTCGCTTAGCACTATATTCTCTAGCTCCAAGTACTATATATATATTATACATATACACATATACAAACACACACCACATCTTCTTTATCCTTTCATCTATTGATGGACACTTGGCCTGCTTCTATAGTTTGGCTATTGTAAATAATGTTTCAGTAAACACAGGGGTGCATGTTTCTTTTCACATTAGTGCTTTTGCATTCTTTGGGTAAATACCTAGTAGTGGGATTCCTGGGTTGTAGGACAGTTCTATTTCTAATTTTTTTTTTTTTTTAAAGATTTTATTTGACAGAGAGAGATCACAAGTAGGCAGAGAGGCAGGCAGAGAGAGAGAGAGAGAGAGAGAGGAAGCAGGCTCCCTGCTGAGCAGAGAGCCCGATGCGGGACTCGATCCCAGGATCCTGAGATCATGACCTGAGCCGAAGGCAGAGGCTTAACCCACAGAGCCACCCAGGTGCCCCTATTTCTAATTTTTTGAGGAACCTCCATACTGTCTTCCACAGTGGCTGCAGCAGTTTGCAGTCCTACTCACAGTGCATGAGGGTTCCTTTTCCCCCACATCCTTGCCAACACTTCTTGTTTCTTGAGTTTTTGATTTTAGCCATTCTGCAACGTGTGAGGTGTTATCTCACTATGGTTTGGATTTACATTTCCTTGTTGAGTGATATTGAGCATCTTATCTTTGTCTGTGGGCCACCTGTATGTCTTCTCTCAAGAAATGTTTCTTCATGTCTTCTGCCCATTTTTAAATTTTTTTTTTTTTTTTTTTTTTGGTGTTGAGTTGTATAAGTTCTTTATATATTTTGGATACTAACCCTTTATCAGATGTGTCATTTGCAAATATCTTCTCCCATTCAGTAGGTTGTCTTTTAGTTTTGTGGTTGAGTTTACTGACTTTTTAATTATTTAACAAACTGTAGGTCTAGACCATATCAGATGAGAGAGTTTCTAATGTAACAGAAAACAAATTAATAAATTTGAAAATTCATATTAATATTTTCAAATTTATTGCTAATAAATTTGTTTATAATGAGTAAAGCTACTTAAAGTTAGTTACAACCATAGCAGCATACTTTTCAACAGAGAAGTACGTCACAAAAAAAGAAAAGCTGTTAGGCTTCATAACCTACTTAATAGATGTAATCAAGCACATGGAAAGGTAATAGACTATAAAAGTTTAAAAATACAACATTATTAAATTAAACTATCTTGACCAAAAATCAGGAGCAATTTGAAATACACTGTATACCTATTTAAATGTTTACGAGGGAAATTTTAAAGAAAAAGCTTTTAAGGTAAAATTAGTTTATTGACATATTAAGAAGTCAATACTATAGATTAAATCAAAGAGCACTGTAATACAGATAGCATCCCTCTTCAAGTAAAATAAATGACAACTCTGACCCAATTTGACTATAATATAACAAACACCTCCAGCCCTCCCAACTCTATGGTCCTAAGATGAACTCTTACTAGATTTTAGCTGTAAAATTTACAGATGGAGAGCTATCCAGATCTAACATTGTGAATCACACATTACTTTCGGTAGTTTATTGTTAAAATTATTGCCTCATTTCAGGCTCAGTGCTTTTCAGCAGAACATTAAGTATCCCTACCATATGGTATTTAAATGTAATTGTCCAATTTAATCAATAAAAAAGGTCCCATAAATCGGGTGTTGGCATATCGGAGATATCCTAGATATTCTCAAGGGTCTTTTAAATTGACAATTAATAGAGGGAGATATTTCCTCCGAGAATTTGAAAGGAAATTTCTTGGGTAATACTCTGTTCTTTTTATTTGTTCTCCATTTTTTATTGGCATCTCATTGTTAAGAAGTTTACTGTAGAAGGAAATTTCTGCTACCAAATGTTTCTGACAGTACAGACAAAAGGAATGGATGACATTAAATGACACATCTGTATCCATTTGGACTTCTCTAACTAGTAAAGCCAAAAAATACTAACTGTAATCTTTCTAAAAGACATGACTGGATCACATGAGTTGTTACTGATTAATTAAATATGAGAGCAAGAAAAAAAAGGAGGAGCTACTTTGCAGTGTTTCTGGGTGCAAGAAAGGGACTTCCAATATTCTTAGACAACAAACCCCTTTTTCATTGAATTTTGTGATAACAAAATGAAGATTTTTCCTTTCCATTTCCAAGTAATCGATCACTACGTTATTTATCATCATAAGGATAATTCGAAAAAAGGGAAAACAGTATATTTCTTTAATAAGTGAATGTAGAATTAGGAAGAAGTAAAACCAAATTACAAAGCAATTTAGTGTTAAAATCTCTGGTTTTAGGTGCAAAAGGAATTCAGAGGTGGGAAACCACATTATTGAAGGCACAAATCTAGGGATTAGATGGGCAAATCTTGACAGTGGGTATGATAGATTAGTGTGGTGAATAAGTAAACCTTGTTAGCTGGGCAAAAGCCTTTGACAAAATGTCATGATAATATAAAATAAGAATTTTATATAGGGTACTTTCAGTATGTGTCAGTATTTCAAATATTGAGAAATAAGATTAGACTAATTTTGGTTTTTCTTTTTAAATGCTAGAGACTACTAAGCAAGTAGTATTAATATACTACTATTAATGAGAAAGGAAATGGATTACCAGAAGCTTTATTGACTTGAATGTAAGAAGAATTATTAAGGATGAAAATGACAGCTAATTGCATTTGCTTATTATTTGATCCTTCAAAAACAAAAAATGAGTCAAAAATAGAGTTAATAATCAAGGTTGTATGTATTTTAGAGGGGAGACAAAGGTGGCCTGTTTCAAACATAACACTAACAAACCAACTATACCATACATAAAATAATCTACTATTGTAAATCTTTACAAAACCTTAGAGGTGTTAAAAAAATCTTATAAGCTCACATGTTGTTGCTTCATTTTGTTTTCTTGAAATTATAAATAAATTCAGAAGAGACTACAATAGCTGAGGCTGCCCCAGCGAATTAAGATCTTAACTTACATAGACAGATAGATTTTTGAAGGACAGGAATTGTGAGAAATTTTGTCACATTTAAAAATAAACCTCAAATTTAAACTCTCAACTGCAAAGAAATACCATATGGTAGTTTTCAAACAGATCATATACAATGATTTCATCTTCAAGGAATTCAGAGTAAAAGGACCTTTCCTTTAACTAACATAAACACCACTAATACTATCCAGGAAATATTAGCATTTCATTATTTCCAAGAAAAATTTCGATATATTTTAGAACCTAAAATTTGACTATTCTGTTGTAAATGAGGGAAAGTAGTCCTCATTAGTGACATAAATGGACTTTCAAAACAAACCTGAAAAACGTTTATGGATCTCATTCTCATTTATATAATTCACTTACTGCAACCACAGGAGGGCCACATAAAACAAGCTTAAATTACTGCAATCATTGATACAGTAATACATTTTATGAAATACTGGTTTTGTATTTCATCTACAATGGGAAATGAAAGAGAACAAAGAGTTGAATATTAGAGTGGTGTGACCAGTACACATCATATAAAAGTTTAGAAAAGTTTTGCATCACTTTATAACTTTATTGTAATCTTGCATTAACACACTATTTCACTGCATTGAATTAAAAAAGGTCTGCAAATGTGACCAACAGATTTTAGTATAACTTTCAGATAGTTCTTATAAAGACAGAGAATCTTTATGTTCCATTCATTAGAGGTAAACTATTACCAAACCCAACACAAACTTTATTTATTCCATTCTTAAAGCTCTTGTGAAAACTGTGCAATAATTGATCTTGATTCAAAATGTTACAAAAATTATAGGGAATTTTAGAAAACAAGCAGAGAACTTTATTTCTGCAATTACTTAACCATAACATTATAATAAAGAATATAAATTCTCCTGATTTCACTTTGTACCTGGAATTATTTAGGCACAGTTTATTTGCTCCTGAATAGGGATTAACCTCCCAAGGAATGCTTCATCGAAGGTTCTCAGTTCCCTTCTTTCTGTTTCCTGCAAGGACTATTTCTATTTATTTATTTATTTATTTAATTTATTGACAGAGAGAGGGAGGGAACACAAGTTGGGGGAGTGGGAGAGGGAGAAGCAGGCGTCCTGCTGAGCAGAGAGCCCCATGTGGAGCTCGATCCCAGGACCCTGGGATAACCTGAGCTGAAGGCAGACACTTAATGACTGAGCCACCCAGGTGCCCCGCAAGGACCATTTTTAAATAGACCAAGGACTATTTTTAAATAGATCACGTATTTTGTGATCCCATTTAGGGTGGGGATAGGGTAGGAAACCAACTTATTTATGGATTTTGAAGACTCTCAAATGTAAATGAACAATGGTAATCTAGGGTACACAGAAGATATTTGATAAGCATTCTTTTTCCTCTTGTACAATTTTTCAAAAAAACAGCACAACTGGCTTTGTGAATATCTTAGGTAATTTGGTATTCCCTTATCCAGTGATTTGGTTGTATTCCTAAAAAAAAAAAAAAAAAATCTTATTTTTTATATGCTACCCATCTCCCATTCTTTTTAAAAATGATGACAGCTAGAACATGACAGCTACTAATATCCCATGTTTTATAGACAAAATGAATAGCACATTACATGTTTCTATTATTTTAGTCTTAAACTAAGAATTCCTTGGTTTCAAGAAGCCAATTTTCCTTCACCATAAATTTTATCTAATATTTAAAAAGACTTTTGGGGGGGTGGAAGAGGAAAGGGATTTACTTCTGACATCCTTTGTAGTTACAGTGAGTACTCAGTCTTCTATTTCTTTTGTATCCCCCAAAGTACTAAATGTTGGCTATACTAAACGTGTTTAATAAATACTTGTTGATCTGACTTGTTCTTACAGAACGGTACTGTTTTTAATATACAAGAACATCTGTTATTTGGCACTGACTGGGAATAAAATGTTCTGTATTAGTGAGTTTTTAAAATAATAAGCTTAACCCATGAAGTACTTAACTATCATTTTTATCTTCTTCTGGAAGTATGGAATAATTAATTTTCTCAATGAATATGCATTATTTCCTTCTCAAATATTATGTTAATTTTAACCTTTTGATAATGCTGGGTCATAATTATGAACACCAGTATTGTCATTTCCCTGTGCATGGCATATACACACACATTATATATACATACACATGTATTTGAATATGGTGGACAGGATGAAGGACCACAAAAGAAATGGTATCAAACATGAGGCTGAATGTCTAGCAATGCCATGATTTACCGGGGTAATTTTCTTAAGCACATCTGTCAGATGCTTTGTTTGGTGGTGATAAGATGCTGTGATAGGTACAGAGTGGCATTGATTCCTTCACCCATTCACTGAGTACCTGCCACAAGGGCATCCTTCTAGATGCTGTGATGACTCTAAGGCAGTAAAACAAGACTGACCCTGAAAAATACCTTATTAGTGCAAAGGACAGAGAATTCTCCTCTAGAATAATTTTCCTTATCCTCTACAAAAGTCTGTTTCTCTTTACTCTTTTTCGTCTATAAACTGGGCTAATGAAGTATAAAGAAGGAACATGACATCTTCATTTCAAGAACCGGTACTAGAATGTTTTAGCAAAGGTATCTTTCAAAAATTACAAATTCTTCACAAGCAGAAGATAACACTTCTGCAGGCATGACTCTAACTACAATTCTATCCATTTTATTAAATCCCTACATAATCAGAACACAGATGTAATCTGAACATTTTTCTTTTCCATAATATAAAAAGACTAAAACTTCAAGAGTATTAAAGTAGAAACAGTATAATGTAGTTAAGCTAGATTGCCTGGAATTCCCCTCTATATAAAAGGAATAACAAAAAAACCTACCACATAAGGTTTCTGAGGATTAAATGGACTGATTCATTAAATGTGAATGAAATTTAGAAATACCTCAAAATGTGGGGGTATTTCAAGATAGAAGACACAGTTTTTGCAAATTTTGTTAGTATTCCATCCCATGGCACAATAGTTAATTATTCTGATACTATCCATATAAAAGCTGAGTGATTTGCAAGACAATTATCCTTCCTTAGTTTTTCAACTTGACATTCTATAATTTGTCTTGTGTTATTTCTACTTTGAAATATTATTTCCCTCTTTCACTTTTTATTACTAATGATGTGAGTTTTATTCTAATAACTGAAGCTTTACTCAGGGCTATGACACTGCAACACTCCAGATGGCACTATTTACATTGTACTTTATGCAAACCATATCCCTGGAACTGTGCATTGGCAGCCTTGCCTCTACCTTACGTTTTCCTATCACCTTATTTTTCTCATATTCAACTTTATTCATTGCAAAGAGGGACAAAGACTATCTCACTTATTACATAGTCCTGAGTATATACACACTGCAACAGTACTCTATAACAATTTGTTTTCTTTTTATAGAAATGTATAATACAATTAAGGCACTAAATATTTTTGATGATTTTATACTTTGATAGCTTATATTTTCATGAGTTTAAGACTGTATAGCTGGCACTGTAAAAATATTTATTTTAAAAGGGGGATATTGGGGCTGATAACAAACTGCTAACTTAAATGAGAACTTGATTTTCTTACAAACTTGCATAATCACAGAATACTAAAACTACATGAAAGCTTAGATAAAATTTATCATCTTCTATAATATTTCAGAGTATGAGTAGCACCTCAGTTCACAGTTTGAATTAATGAAGTTATATCAAAGAATACAGAGAAGAAAGATCTAAAGTATTTTTAGATGTGAATACCATCTTCTTAGGATACACCTGAAAATCATCACTCAGGTAGGTGGATGCAGGTACTAGGGCCAGACTGCCTGATATGCCTGTTCCTCAACTTAACAGCAGATATGTCCCTTGCCACAAATTACTTAGCCTCTTAGTATCCCCATTATATAAAATGAACATAAAATAGTACCTATCTCAGAGTTGTTGTAAAAATTAATTGAATTTACACAGGTAAGGTAATTAGAGTGGTGGTTAACATACAGTAAAACACAATAAAATATTTAGTAATACTTTGGCTATTAATATTGTAATTCATTTATACAAAATAAAATAGCTTTGTCAGTCTTGGAGAAGCCTGAAATGGTTCTGAAATGATTATTTACAGGTTTAAAAATAAGTCAGTGATTCCCCCTCCCCTTCCTCTACTCTTTCCCCTACTGTCCTATAGAGAAAGAAAAAAAAAAAAAAAAGTCAGTGAAGACCGAGTACCTAGCACAGTGCCTGGCACACAGTAGATGTTTATTTGCAGACTGAATGAACTAGTCTATAGATTAATTTATTCTCAATACATTTATTTGTTCTTTATAACAAGAGATAAACAAGTGACAACTTTTTAATCCCTAGACTGATATACTAGTATAAGTAAGAACTACCTTTACTGTCTGATTTAGAATTTGGCAATTTCAATAAACTACATATTCTTATGAACCTGTTCAGGAGATAGATTGTTTTGAAATGATGTCCCTATGACCACAAATCTAGCTAATTATAATACTCTGTTTCTCTGAAACAACAAAGTCAAACAGTAGAAAATACATATATTTTAAATGTGCATATTTTAAAATATATTTATTTTTTAAAAATTATTTTAAGTTAGCACTGAGTCAGAGAAATATTTCTTCTGCTCTTTATAGTACAAAATGTTAAGAATCCATATTGTAGTCCTCCTTGTATTATATAGTCTCTTTTGTTATATATGTGATAATGTAATATTCCTTTGTACAGACTATAGCATTTTATATAATAAAGCTTAGTATTTAAAAACTTTTGACATTTTATTCACTTATTTTATTTTACTCCCCATTTTAACCATTTTCAGGGCACAATTCAGGGCCACTTAGTATATTCCCAATGTTATGGAACCATCACCACTCTCCAGTTCCAGAACATTTTGATTATCCCAAAAGGGAACACTGTACCCATTGAGCAGTTTCTATTCCATTCTACCCCCACTGTTCCTGGAAACCACTAATCTGTTTTTTGTCTCTATGGATTTTATTCTGGGGATTTTATATAAATGGAATCAGAGAATATTTTATGTCCACTTTCTCTCACCTAGCATAATGTTTAAAGTTTCATCAATGTTTTAGCATGTATCTGAACTTTATTCCCTTTTATAGCTGAATAGTATTTCAAAATATGGATATACCACATTTTGTTTATCTAGCCATTTGTTCTTGGACGTTTGGATTGTTTCTACCTTTTGGCTATTGTGAAGAGTGCTGCTAGGAATATTCCTTTGTACGTTTGTTTGAAGACCTGTTTTAATTCTTTTGAATATTTACCGTGGAATTGAATTGCTGGGTCATGTTTAACTGTTTGAGGAAATGACTGAAATGTTTCCAGTGTCTATACCATTTTACATTCCCACCAGCAGAGAATGAGGGTTCTAATTTCTTCACACTTTTCCCAACACTTGTTACTTTCTATTTTTGTTTGTTCTTTTCTATCCTTGTGAGTGTGAAGCAATATTTCATTGTATTTTTTTAAAAAGATTTTATTTATTTGAGAGAGAAAGAGAGAGTGCGCGTGCGCATGAGAGGGGAAAAGGTTGAGGGAGAAGTAGACTCTCCGTGGAGCTCGGAGCCCGATGTGGGACTCAATCCCATGACTCTGGGATCATGACCTGAGCCGAAGGCAAGTTGCTTAACCAACTGAGTCACCCGGGCACCCCTATTTCACTGTGCTTTTGATTTGCATCTCCTTAATGTCTAACGACACTCAGCATCTTTTCATGTGCTTGTTGGTTAGCTTCTATCTTTTTTGGAGAATTGTCTATTCAAGACATTTGTCTGTTTTGTCTTTATTTTATTGAAGCATAATTAGCATATAGTGTTGTTTTAATTTTAGGTGTACAATATAATGACCGAACAATTCTATCTGGGTTGTCTTTTGTTTGTCTTTTTAATGTTCAATTGTAAGAGTTCTTCATATATTTTGTATGAGACCCTTATCAATTATGATTTGCAAATATCTTCTCCCATTCTGTGAATTGTCTTTTTGCTCTTTGACAGTGTCCTCTGATGCCCAAAGTTTTAAATTTTGATGAAGTCCAATTTATACCTAGTTTGTTGTTGTTATAGTCACCTTTGGTGTCATTTCTAAGAAATCACTGCCAGATTCAAGGTCATAAAGATTTGTCCCATGCTATCTTCTAAGAGCTTTCTAATTATAAATAGATATTGTTGAAGATTTTTTCATCGATATTTGTAAGGGATGTTGGTTTGCAGTTCTCTTGTGATGCCTTTGGTATCAAGATAATGCTGGCATCATAGAATGACTTAGAAAATGTCCCCTCTTTTATTACCTAGAAGTATTTGAGAGGCTGGTGTTGATTCTTCTTTAAATGTTTGGTAGAATTCACAAATAAGGCATCTTGTCCTGGGCTTGCTTTTTGGGAAGTTTTTGATTATTGACTTAATCTCTTTGTTATAGATCTATTCAGATATTCTCACTTTTTCTTGAATTTTGTGTTTCTGGGAATTTGCCATTTCATCTAGGTGAACTTGCTGGTATGTAACTATTCATAATACTCTCTTAAAATCTTTTTTATTTCTGTAAGGTTGGTAGTAATGTACCACTTTTTCTGATTATACTAATTGCAGTATTCTGTCTAGCCAAAGGTTTGCTAATTCTGTTATATCTTTTCCAAGAACCAACTTTTGGTGTCATCTGTTCTCCATTATTTTCTATTTTGTTTATCTCTGCTATAATTGTTATTTCCCTTTTTCTGCTACCTTTGGGTTTCCTTTTTTCTTTTTCTAGCTCCTTTGAGGTGTAAACTGAAGTTACTGATTCAAGTTCTTTCTTCTCTTTTTCCTTCTTTTTCAATGTAGGTATTTACAGACACAATTTCCCTCTGAGCACTGTTTTGCTACATCATTTCAATTTTGTTGTTTATTCACTTTTAGTCATCTCAGAGTACTATTTTTTAAAGTATCTTTTATTGTTGGTTTGTTTTCAAAGAATTTATTTATTTATTTAATAGAAAGAGAAAAATCACAAGTAGGCAGAGAGGCGGGGGTGGGGCAGGTTTCCTGCTGAGCAGAGAGCCTGATAGGGGGCTTGATCCCAGGACCCTAAGATCATGACATGAGTCAAAGGCACAGGCTTATCCCACTGAGCCACCCAGGCGCCCCCTCAGAGTACTTTCTAATTTCCCTTATGATTTCTTCTTCTTTGACTATTTATAGGTTGATATTTAATTCCCACATATTTGTAAATTTTTCAATTTTTCTGTTACTGACTTCTAGTTTATTCCACTGTGGTCAAAGGCGGCACTCTGCATGATTTTAATCTGTTAAAATTTATTTAGATTTATTTTTAGACTTAACATACAGTTTATTCTGGAGAATGTTTCATGTGCACTTGAGAAGAATGTACATTCTGCTGATGCTGAAAGTGTTTTGTATACATTTGTTAGGTGTAGTTATTTATAATGTTATTCAAATCCTCTAGTTCCTTATTGACCTTCAGTCTAGTTACTCTACTGAGCATGTATATTTTTAAGCATGGTATTACCTGCATATAAAGCTACTCCCAAGATGAAACAGGCTCTGCTTATAATTGGACAAGGATTTTATTTGGCCAAGTGAACAAGTGAAACATACAGATCCAAACTAATCGGTAGGATTTCTTTAGTATAGTGATAGGAATGATTCCTAGGATATAAATAGCTATTTCCATTGCTCAAACTGTAGTTGCCATTTGGATGGTGTCTTTATTAGTAACTTGGCAATTCTATACTTTGAATTAATGAAGACAGTTGTACTGAAATGTTTTTCTCTTGTAATCCTATCAGAATTCCTTCTTTCCTTTGTTACTATGAGAGTATATGAGACCTACTACTCTTCCTTAAATTCTTGATTTATGCTATTTCTTTAAAAAGTCTTATTTATACTGCTTTTGGCCCAAAAGGTTTGACTTTAATGGCCAATCAGAACCGTCCTTTACTTCTAATTGGTGAACTAAGCTGATGAATTCTAAATTCACCTCCCCAGCTACTGCTAAAATGATGTTATCAACCCCTATATCTCAGTGGCTTACAAAAATAAGTAGAAATTTCTTGCTCATGAGTCTGTGGGAAGCTCTATTTCAAAATGCCAGATGGGTCCATATTTGTTCCATGTATTTCTCATTGTTCTACAATGAGAAACCAGTAGCTATCTAGACATGCTCATCTTATAGTAGATAGAGGACAGTTAGTCAAGACAAACCAGGTAAATCATTTAAATATCTGCTTGCATCACAGCTGCTAACATTGTGTCAGCCTAAACAAGTCACACAGCTAAGCTCAATGGTGTGGGAAAATCTCCTCCATCCTTGTGAAAGGGGGAGGGAGAGTAAGTATTTGCTGAACAATAACATCATCAACCACAGTCTAGCAAAATAAGGCAATTAGGGGCAACACAGTACTTTTTTTTTTTTTACTTTGAAGTTAAGCCTTTCTCCTTTTTAGAGTAATATTGTTCTTACTTTCATAAAATGATGGTAATAATAGCAGGCAGTAGACCTTTTAAAATTCTTATTACTTGACAAAATAAAAAATTGGCAACCTTCTGTCAGTCCCAAAATTTTAGGACCATTTTACTAGGCTACAAAAACCCAAAACTCTACTACAAGAAAAAAAGTAATCACAGACCACTGAATGTAATCCCAGGTCTCTGGCTATTGTTCACTATTCAGAGGCTATTCCTTGGCTTTCAAAGGCACTCATTTTCCCCCTTCTCAGGTTTCATTATTCCAAATGCTTATGATTAGGAAAGTCCAGGAACGAACTGTCATTATTTATATCTAGTGATCTAATCTAACTTTTTACTTTAAAAATGGTCCCATTTACTCTTCAGGTCTCTATATAAACTTGGTTTTGTAACACTTGAGGCCCTAAAATCTTTTTTTTTTTTTTTTTTTGAGGCCCTAAAATCTTAATGGCATGTAAATCTTTCATGTCCTTGACATGAAAATTTTAACAGGCAGTACATAAAGAATAATGGCCTATGACTCTATAACTTTAAAAAGATGATCTATTATGATGAAAATTTAAAAAGTAGCCAGTGGCTTTACTTCCAGTGTGAAAGGACACATATTTAATGGTTTTATATATATATACACACAAATATTTATGAATACTAATGATTTTGCCATAGTCTTACCAAACATTAAAATTATATAAAATAGCAGAGCTGTGCTTTTCCCCCCTCATAGTACTGTTAAAGCAAGTGAAGCAGTTGGCATGCTTACAGAATTCCATTTCACTCCTAACTCCAAGCTTATTTCCACCTCCTACTCTTGCTGTCATCTTGTTGTTTACTTGTGATATTCTCCAGCTTTAAGCAATATTAAAAAATGTCATAGCTATCTCATCCATTCCAAACTAGGGGTGGAGTTGAAGAATAGGATATTGAAATGCGTTATATCTGCGGAAAGCCTTATATAGAGACTTCCAAATTAGTCAAAACAGGAAATTTCCTGTGAGTCTTACTTTAGCAAATGAGATTTGCAATTCATTTATAAACATTAACTTATCAGACAGGATCTGTGAAATAACTTCATAATATGGCAATTGCCTTTTATTATCTTACTGCTCTTACCCAATATTGGAGAATTTGACACAATACCTATTTAAATTTCATAAATGTACAAATCTACAATAAGAGGCAGAGAGGGAAGTTTCCATTCACTGGAATTCACCAGTTTTGAAACTCATGTTTGTGCCATGCTTGCAATTTAAATGAAGTATGCATCTTTTACAACATCTTACAGAGTATATACAGAAGCTAAATTTTCTGTAATTTTTTATAATGTAATTCTCATTAAAATAGGATGAAAATGGAAAAATGTGGTTTTAACATAAGTAACATACCTGCAGGTATGATCATCACTCACACTTGCAATTTCTTGGCCTTCTTTGGGATCAAACACCAAACCATTAATGAAATCTGAATGGCCCTCTAAAACCTGACATCAGGGGAAAAGGTAGTAAGAATACAGGAAAAAAATCTACCTAAAAAAAATTTCTACCTAATATTTTTACTTCACTGTCTTAAAAGCTTTCACTGCATGCTTCCCTTTTCTATAAATATTTCTTAAGCAATCTGCTATTTTTAAGGCATGATTTATACACCCACTTTTTCTGGAAGGTTTATCTTGGAAAGAAGCTGATCATTCAACACATGCTATTAGCTTGATCTTTCTTTTCTAGTATGCATTTCTTATAAAAACACACACACACTTTTTTACTGTACCTGTCCTCATCTTACCTCCTCTCTTACTTGTTACATAAAGCTTAAATAAAAATTAAAGCTAGAAGAAATTTCTAGGGGCACTGCACTGAGATAGAACCCCAAGTCATACCTACTGCTCTTCATACTAACTGCTTAATAAACATAGTATGGATTTCACCTTATGGGGTCTTTATTTACTTCCTCTATGTAACTGCCAGCACTGGAGACAAGTTAGTATTAGAAGCCCATAATCACAACAACCCAGAAATTCATTTTTGTTTTGTGGTAGGAACATTAAAGACCTACTCTCTTAGCAACTTCAAGTATATAACCCATACTATTAACTATACATATTATACTGCACATTCGGTCTGCAGAACTTATTTACCTTATAATTGGAAGTTTGGTACTCTTTGACCAACATCTCCCCATCTCCCCCAGCAATAACCATTTTACTCTCTGTTTCTGTGAGTTTGGCTTTTTAAAAATCCACCTATAAGTGAGATCATACAGTATTTGGCTTTCTCTTATTTTACAGGGTTATTTATTATGCTAATAGAAAACACATATATAGAACTTACTATGTACAAAACATTGTTCTGTTTTGTATGAATTAGCTCAGTCAATCAATGCTCATAACCTTATGAGACAGATACTATTATTATGCTCATTTTATAGATAAGGAACTGAGCACAAAGAAATGGGGAACTTGACCAGTCATACTGTTATTAACATGATAGAATTAGGCAGTCTGGATCTTGTGTCTGTGCTCTTAAGCGCTTTATAATCCCACCTTACCCTACATGCTGCACTGATCATTGGTTCTCCCGAAGTTTGACTCTCAACTGTGTGTGTGTTCATGTCATTATACTCTTACTATACCCAAATGTGAATTTCTAAATCCCCCTCATTTGCTGTGCCTACCTAATATTTTAATAAATGATATCAGATTTATAATCTGTAGTCCTAACTATAGCCGAAAATAGAGTACATGAGATCCTGAATTATATACTTTAAAGATGAAAATTAAACATTTTATTTTATTATTTTTAAAGATTTTATTTATTTATTTATTTGACAGAGAGAGAGACAGTGAGAAAGGGAACACAAGCAAGGGGAGGGGGAGAGGGAGAAGCAGGCTTCCCGCTGAGCAGACAGCCCAATGTGGGGCTTGATCCCAGGACCCTGGGATCATGACCTGAGCTGGAGGTAGGCCCTTAACGATTATGCCACCCAGGCACCCCTTAAACATCATTTCAAACTGAGATAAATCCAAGTAAAAAGGCAAAAATAATGTTTTAAGGGGAGCCTGGGTGGCTCAGTGGGTTAAGCCTCTGCATTTGGCTCAGGTCATGATCTCAGGATCCTAGGATCAAGCCCTGCATCAGGCTCTCTACTCAGCAGAGAGCCTGCTTCACCCTCTCTCTGACTGCCTCTCTGCCTACTTGTGATCTCTGTCTGTCAAATAAATAAATATTGAAAAAAATGTTTTAAAATAAAGAGTTATGAATTATACTTGTCAACATACCTTATATTCATTTTTATCTTGAAGATCTGAAGTAAACAATCTTATTTTCATATCAGCAGCTGAAGTACAAAATCTGGAAGTAAAAAAACAAAAACCAACAACAAATCAATGACTAGAGCTACAAGCAGAAACCACGATGAATCTCACATACATAATGCTAAGTGAACAAAGCAGGACAAAAAAAGGATATTATTTTCCATTTGTATGAATGTTCATAAGTAGGAAAAAATAAACTATATTGTTTTAGGGATGCATACATAGCTGATAAAACTATTTAAAAAGAAAAAAATAACTGTCACAATAATCATGAGCTTAATTATCTTTAAGGGTAAGGGAGAAGGATGATTTGGGAGGGGCACAGTGGGGACCTTGGGTGCTAGGAATGTTCTATTTCTTGACCTGGGTGATCATTACAGGTGTGTGTTTTACAACAGTCTGTTTTACAATACAATAGTAAAACAAAAGTTATACAATAAACTGTGTATGTACTTTTTTTGCACTTTTTGGAAAGTATGCTGTATTTCATAACACAAATAAAAGGTAAGAAAAACTGAAAAGCAAAGCTTATCTACCTAATTCTTCTCCTTTGAATTTTTCCTATTATTATTTTGGATATTCATATTTTCATATCCCAAGGAAACTCTAGAACATTGCTACAACATTACTAATGTGAGATCTCCTAATGTAGATCTCCTCATACTTATGTCATAAGAAATCATTTAAAAATCTCTCTTCAAAATATCATTTCTAAAATAGAAAAAGATTACTTTAGAAGGTTTCTAAAAGAACTATCCCAAACAAAAGGTTTGTAAAGTATTAGTAGAAGAGTAAGGCCAAGTTCAGTAAAAACACCAGAGAAGAAAGGACTTACAGGGGTCAAAGATTATTTACTTAAAAAAAAACTAATGAAAGAATCTTATTAAAAGAAAAAAACACACAGACACACACACACAACTTTATGTTGTTCCACTTTTCTCCAAACTTTGCTGCTTGAGTTTATAAATGGTATGAAAAGTATATTTACACAATCCTTTAATTAAACCATAAAGCCTCAGAGAATAGAAGTAAGATGAAGCATTACTTTCCAGCAAGTGTGAAGAAAAGCAAGTGGGGATGAACAGAGAGAGAGAGCAGAACTGAAGGCAACTAAATGCTAAAGATAAAACACTAGGAATGGGTTCCTTCTAGCACTAAGTTAAGCTAATGATAAGACAGACACCAAGTTATACCTCAGTCATCTTTTTTTTTTTTTTTTTAAGATTTTATTTATTTGAGAGAGAGAGAATGAGAGGGAGCATGAGAAGTGGAGGGTCAGAGGGAGAAGCAGACTCGATCCTGGGACTCCAGGATCATGACCTGAGCTGAAGGTAGTTGCTTAACCAACTAAGCCACCCAGGTGCCCCATGAGTCATTCTAATACATATTATACTTTATGTGTATGTGTGTGTGTGTGTGTATGCATATACACATACACATATATATTTCTTATTTTACTTTACATATATAATACTTTATATATAAGTAAAGTAAATAAGTAAAGTAGTAATAAGTAAAGGAAAGGAAAATAAGAAATACAAATATAGTTTAATCACAATTGTGTGAAGTTATTTATGAAAAAATAGGATACTGGGTGTAGAAATGGGCTTTAAAAATATTTTGTATATTCCAAATTTGATACAGTAAATGTGTAATGTTTTATAATAAAATATTTGATTTATTTAAAAACAAAACTGTGCAGTCGGCTTGCTCTAAAAATATTGTCTTTAAAATTGATGGCTGGTTAATATTCTGAATTTATCATATATATTTGCAGAAAAAATCTGAAGCTGCTTATCAGAAAGCAACATCAACAAAAAAGATGAAACAATAACAGCATATGTCATTTTATAATGCTAAAGTAGGACACGAAAACAGGCATCAAGCAGAACCATGGAAGAAGATAGTTTGTCTAGCTTTCAAAATCTGCTGAAAAATGCAGAAACTAACTGACTTTTGTTTAACTCCAGATTTTGTGAACACTTTCTTTTAATATAAAAGGAAATGAATAGCAAACTGGCTATTAACAATGATATATGTATATTAACAAGTGCTGTTGTATGGATTATTTAAAATTCGGTTAGCTAAAATCTGTACAGCTTCTAGAAGAAAACAGAACATCTTCACAATCTTGTTGTAGGCAATTATTCTTTAGATAGGAAATAGAATGCATATGAAAAAGTGCTCAAAATCATGAGTCATCAGGGAAATGTAACTGTGGTTCCAAAAATAATGGCTAAAATAAAGACTGACAACAATAAATGCTGAAGAGCTGGCAGAGCAAGTTGAACATCTCTAGATTAACTGGTGGGGATATAAAACAGTAGAACCACTATGGAAACTGGTACTTTCTTAAAATGCTAAAAAAACACTCAACCATCCTCTGATTTAGCAGTTCTACTCCTAAGAATAAGGAAACCATGTATCTACTAAGAGCTATATATGCAGGGGTGCTCATAGCAACTTTAGTCATAAAAACTGGAAACTGTCTGGTGTCTACTTAGAGGAGAATGGATAAACAAACAGTGGTATTTATACCATGTAATGGAATACTTTTCAAAAATAAAAGAAACACTGGTAGTTATAACATGAATAAATCTCAAAAACAACAAACGAGGCACAAAAATATATTCTGTATGATTCCACTTATATGAAGTTCTTGAATAGGCAAAATTAACTTCTGAAAATTAGACTAATGGTTGCTTTGGCAGAAGATAGGGTAAAAGGATTGACTGGGAAGGAGTACTAAGAAACTTTTGAAGTGATGGAAATGCTATGTATTATCAGTGTGAGTTACACAAGTGTATGCATGTCAACACTTATCAAATGGTACCCTAAGAAGTTGAGAATTTCACTGTATGTGAATTATCCCTCAATTTAAAAAAAAAAATTAGGTTAGTTCAGTAAGAGCTAACTAATGGTTGCTATATTGTTTACTAAAAGAAGGCATATCTTTTAGATTTGATATCTGTGGAAGCCAGGTTAGTGTTTTGTAACAAACATTAAACAACCTGACACATATTGCCCGTGTGAAGAAGGCCTCAGCAGGTACTGTCAAGATTTTTCTTAAAAAGGAATTGTTCTTTTCAATGCTTTCATAAAAACTGAAGCCCCCCCCAAAAAAAACATAAACTGAAGCCCAAGGATTAGAATTGTAGTTTTATGTACTGTTAAACAAGAAAATGTGACACTGGCCTATGTGCAGCAGTAAGGTTCATTAATGATTCAATCAAATCTACTTATTTCAACAGTTATACTTTCACTAAGTGGTAAACTCAGTGAAGAATCTGTGAAGACTTCAAATGATTCAGATGAAACTCAAGTAAAGAGCTTTGTAGTCAGGCCCCAACACATATTCAAGGCATCACTACCATGTTGCATATTTAAATCACGAATTCAGATAGTAAGACTAAATTAAGAAATAATGGCCAATGTTAAAATATCTAATATCTGAAATTGGGATAAATGGAAATGGAGGAAAAAAAGTTCTTATTATCAAAGGCTTCAGATCACTTAAAACAAAGGACATTAATAAATACTGCACTTAATAGTTTTAAACTTACTTGATTACTGGAGGCAATGAATCAAGTCTAGTTTCTGGGCTCCAAGCTATGCCATCAACTCTGACTCCATGCTGAAATGTTCGTAGTGTTTTATAATGAATTCCTTCAATGTCTGCTTCTTCCTCCTAATCATACACAGTAAATGTTTTAAGAAGTTATTAAAACAAACACTATAACATTCTGATTTTAGCATAATGAAGAATTTATCAGGAGGCCATATACACTCTTTTGAGAAGTTCGAAAACAGATTAGATATAGAGATTTAACTGGTTAGCTGAGCAACACTGACAACAAAAACAGCTAAAACTAAGTCTTGTGGAAAACTCTATAGGACAACTAAAAACAAACAGTAAATATATTATTTTTTTTACACAGCATTATATATAGCACTATACATATGTAAGATGTTACAAATTGTTCATCTAATATTGTTATGGACTACAAATAGTGAATATGTTAATACAATCTAGTTAATTTAGTCTTTTGTATACAAGATTCTGGTTTAGATATTTAAAGTCAGCTTATTTACCTGCTTTGGTACTACTAAAGTAATTTCAGTTTATATTCATGGGAAGATGAGGAAAAAATGAATTTTGAAGTATTTAGGTCTGGAAATAGGGATAATCACCTGAAAAGCTTTCCCACTGTAAAAATAATGTAACGCAGCTATCTTAAGTACTTCTGTCCACATCCATAAACTAACAGGTTCAGTTTGCAGGAAAAAAAGACAAAGTTTAGTGCCTGCACAAGGAAGGATGATTGGAGACTTCTGCATAGATCCAGGTCCTTTAAAGGGGAAGTAGGGAAAAAACCCCCAAACCAAAAGTGCCATGCAAAGTATCTACCATGGGTGAAGGCTAAGAGAGAAAAGCCACTTATGAGAAATCTCTACCATTAGCTGGCTGTAATACGAAGTCTGCGGCTTGAATTCACATTAATTATGTGCTCCAGAAAATGACAATTGATTTCAAAGTGGTCATATGTTGGTAGTGGCCCAGAGCACCTGATAGACAAAGGCAAATTCTCTTTGGATGAACTACCTCTACCCAGGTCTCAAAAAGTTACCACAGATATAGTTCATTCAAATATGATCTTACACAAATGTACTCAAACCTGTGAAAACAAAGAACCACAAACACAAGTATGAGTAAGCAACAAGAGATTACCAAAAATGATTAGGCAGCTTTTAAAAAGAACCAAATAAAACATTTAGATTAAAATATCGTAAGGAAAAAATGCTTAGAGCAACTGGAATGCAGACTTGAAAAAATTATTCAGAATGCAGAAAAGAGGAGACAAAAAAAAAAAGTTAAAAGGGATTCAGTGAGAAGTTCCACTATATATCTCATTCGGGTTGTAGAGGAGTAAATAGAGGGAACGAGGGAAGAGGCAATATTTGAAGATGAAGAGATAATAGCAAAGGATCCTCCATACTTGATGACAGGTACCAATACATATATTTAGATAGAATAGTATGTCCCAGACAGCTTAAATAAAATCCGCAGGCAGATAGAACATAGTGCAACTTCAGAACATACACACACAAACTCTCATGATATAAATTTGTGTGTATGTGTACATACAGACTGAGGAAGGGAGGGAAGGGGGGAGGGAGGGAAAAGAAAGCAGGACGAGGATGGGGCTTTTAGTAACCAGAAAGAAAAGACAGGTTTCCTACATAAGAGATTTCCTATAAAAGAATTAGAACCATAGACTTCTTGGCACATAGCTTCCTGAAACAACAAATGCATGAAGATAGTGGAACAAGATCTTCAAAAGAATGACAAAAAAAAACTTTAGGACTACACACACAACCATGCTGTTTTTCAAGAATGAAGTTGCATTTAAATATATTTTCGGAAAAACAAAAACCAAGACTTAAGAATCAGTAAACCCTCACTAAAAGATCTCCTAGAGCAGAGGATGGCAAACTATGGCTGGGCCAAATTTGGTCTATGCGTTGGCTTTGTACGGCCCATGAACTGAGAAATATATATATATATATATATATGGTTTATTTATTTATTTGAGAGAGAGAGAGAGAGCGTGCACACACACAAGCGGGGGGAGAGGGAGAAGCAGGGAGCCCAGTGCAGGGCTTGATCCCAGGACTCTGGGTTCATAACCTGAGCTGAAGGCAGGCACTTAACAGACCGAGCCACCCAGGTACCCCCTCATTTTTGTATTTTTAAGGAGTTGGAGAAAACAAAGAACAATTTGCAACAGGTACTATAAGTGACTGGAAAAACCTAAAATATTCACTATCTGGCCCTTTACATAAAGAACTTAGTATTAAACTTTTTCTTGTAGTAAAGGGTGTACTTTATTACACCCTTTACTACAAAATGACCCCAGAAGGAAGGCCAGAGATTTAAGGAACAGTGAGTAAAAAATCAAAGTAAACACATGGGTTAATCTAAACAAATATTAGCCCTATAACACATAATTCATGGCTCAAAATGAAAAGAAAAACAACTGAGGACTAAAATATGACAGTAATATAAGTCTAGAGAGGGTGATAGTTCAAGAGTCAAAGATCCTTATTTTGTTCATGAAGAAGTTAAAGATTTTTTTTAAAAAAGATTTTATTTTTCAGAGAGAGAGAGAGAGCGAGAGAGAGAGAGCGCACAGTAGGGGGAGCAACAGGCAGAGGGAGATGGGGGAAAGCAGGCTTATTGAGCAGGGAGCTGGATGCAGGGCTTGATCCCGGGACACTGGGATCATAACCTGAGCAGAAATTAGATGCTTAAGGACTGAGCCACCCAGGTGCCCAAATATATTAATTTTGACTTTGTCTAATTAAGTATGCATGGTAAAGTGTCTTTGGTAACCATTAAATGAGAAACAGCATGCAAAACCTCCAAATTATCAGGGAGGAAAACAATGAAAAGAGGAGGTAACAAAACACAAAACAGAAGACGAAAGAGTAAAAAATTAAAAATAAACCAAATAGCCAATAGAAGAATAGATAGGTTAATTATGCTATATGTGCATAATATACCATACAACAATGGAAACAAATGAATTTTGACATGGAGTATCCTAACAAATACAATGTTAATAGCAACACATGGTAGAAGAAAATAATGCAGAATAATTTCATTGATAAAATTTGAAACATGAAAGCCAATATACTCATTTGCAAGACCTACATATATGGTAACCCTATAAAGTAAAACAAAGCATCAACAACACAAAATTTCAGGCATGGTTACCACTTGAAGGTGAGAAGGAAAAGTAGTAAGGGAAGAACACCCAGAGGGCTTCAGAAGAATTACTAATGTTCTATTTCGTTAGCTGGGTAGTGGGCATCCAGGAATCTATTTTATTGTTCTTTATACCTTATACAGATAACATATATTTTAAAATACTTTTTATAGGCTTGAAAATATTAAGTTTAAAAACTGTTTTCTAATTTAAATCAATACCCCAACTGGGTCTAGAGACTGCAGCAAAATTTTTCATGACAAATTTTTCCAAGGACTCTTCTATATTAAGTGATACAATTATCTTTTATAAGTTTATAGAATTATAAAATTACACCAGGGGAAAAGTCCAGAGCAGGTGAAACTTACTTAAGGGATACATATGTCTACATAGATAGGATATTATCTGAAGGCCTGTTCTAAGAATTCCATTCATCCTGAATCTAAATGCAAGGTTTAAGTGAATCCTATTGAATGTGTTGACTTTTCCAGGATAAAATGTCTTTGGGATCCTAGCAAAGCCATTTCATAAATACATTCCACATGGTTTTCTCTACATAATTCTAATGCCCCTTGAAAAATAACTTTAAATTTCAGACAAACTTGAGTTAACAGCATAAGTTTTTCCATAAATGAAAATAGGAAATAGAAATATACTTATCAAAGAAAGAAAAACATTGTCAAATTATATTACTTCATAATCTGTGTGTATAATAACTGTATAGCTAACAGCCAGATATGCCAAGGCAGCAACCAGTAAGCAATTTTAAAATCAGGTTAAGAGCCTAATCATAGCTGACTTCGTAGTTTGGGTTACATCTATTTTTCCACACTGGACATATCAATCTTCTAAAAATGAAGTTTTTACCATCAAAACACAGATTACTTTGCTACTGTAAAAACAGTGTTGACAATTAGGTCCTATAATTTGTTACCCAAAGAATATATAGAGTTATTGGGTGACCACGGAGATAAAGAAATCCCAGGGATTGTATAGCTTGAGCTTTATGTATTACCAGTGAAACCTTTTTTCCTGGCAGCAATGTCTGCCACCGAGCCAACAAAAAGGCCAGGGTGTGTGTGTGGTACAGGCAGAGACAAATGCTATTTTGGGTTTAGTCTGGGGTGTAGGCAGTATTGTATAGGCAGGAAATTAAGATCCTTTGGAAAACTTGCTGCAATACAAATCATTATAGAAGACTCTGGTGTGTTTGAGGTTGGGGCAAAGCCAGGTTGATGAAAGGGCTCTTTTAAGGGTTTGAAATTGGCAGGCCCTCCCACCATACCCAGTTAAGGCCAAATACAGAATTTTAGTCAGATGAGACTGTAAAGTTTACCTAGTCCACTTCTTTCACCTCACACTTGAATTTATATAACATCTGGAGAGAGTTTGCACAACCTTTCTCTGAACATTCTGTGACAGGGAACTAGCTACTTCTTGGGGGAGCTTATTCAACTCAAGTTAGAACTTGAATTAGAATTCAAGTTCTAATTCAAAGAGCTCTCTTTAACATTAAAACCAAATCTGTTTTCATGTAAATTCTACTAATTGCTCCAAATTCTGCTCCCTGGAACCATATAGATGAAATCTACTTCAGTGAAGACAAGTATTTGGCCAGAGTTGATCTTAGGTGAACACATTCAAAGAAGATTCAGTGTCAGTCTTAAAGCACTATAGGCCACAACTTCACCAAAGACAGAGCTGACGAATAACATAAAATATATTTACCATTCTGAGTCTAATCCCTCTTTCACATGGCAGTTTTAAACATTTTAATACCATTCTGAAATGTCTTCAAATATGTTATCTCATTTGCATCATAACATACACTGCTGAGAAATGAAGTAAAGATGAAAGGATATAGAGCTATGCTGTCCAAAATGGTAGCCACTAGCCACATGGGGTTATTAAGCACTTGAAATACAGCTAGTTCAAACCGTGTATACTTTATAGAGTACAAAATTCACACCAGATTTAAGACTTAGTTTAAAAAGTATATAAAATATCTCATTAATTTTTTATGTTGGTTACACATGAAATATTTTGGATATGCTGGAAAAATAATACATTAAAATTAACTTCATCTGGTTTTTACTTCTTATAATGTGGTTACTATAACACTTAAATTTATATTTGTGGCTCACACTGTATTTCTATTGGACAGCACTGAATTAATTCCTTTTGGCAGTTTAATCATTGCACTGTTTCACAGTGAACATCCAGGTGACTAAAAACTGTTAAGTCACAATTGTCCCTTTTAGGTTCAGCAGTCTATCATTTTAAGACTTTATTAAATTTTAGCTTGTTCAACTTGGCACATTAATCCAATCTATTAAATACTTGAATTCTAAGCAGTGTCTGGCATACAACAGGTACTCAATAAATACTTGTTAAGTGGGGTTTATCATTCAAACCATTAGGTATTCTTCTCAGCTTCATGTTCTACATAAATTCAATGTGCTTGCTTAAATCAAATGTTCTCGAAATTCAAGTCCCCAATTCATTACTGGTGATCCTTTGAATAGATTTTGAAACTTTCATGTTCCCTCTACCCTTTGCACATAGGACTTCTTATAACAGTTTTCTTACTGCATGGTTTTACACTTGAGGTCAGGGTCCTTGCTTTTTTAACATAGGTATTACCAGTTCTGTTTTGCACTTAATACTTAACAAATACATGACACCAATTAATAGTACAACATTCAGCTCAAATTTCCAACATATTCAAAAGAACACCATAAGATTCTGAAAAATGCTTTGTTGAAATTTAAATCTACTGTATTGACAGTGTTTTCCTAAGAGTCTTAGAATAAGGATTGCCTTTCCAACAGGCATGTGGAAAACTTTCAATTCAATTTACCTTTACTTAGTTTTCTCAGACAAGAGGAATGAAATCGGATGCTATGGAACTTGAAGTTTCTAACATGAGAGAATAGAAACAATGCTTAATAGTGTTTAATTAGATAACAAAATAACTTTACAGGGCAACGATAATATATTATGAATCCTCAAGGGCAAATTATTGGGACTCAAATCTCCTCCAGAACTGTTATAATTATGGCTTCAATCTATTTGAATAGCAGCATCAAAGGAAAAGAAGGGGTTTATAAAATGGGGTCTACAGCTTGTTTTTTCATTTACTAGTCATACAAATCTCTGAACTTCTTTGACGTACAATGGAAACTCTGGACAGGGACAGTACTTTATTGCCAGTACTTGGCACAGAAACTTGCCAAGTTAGTAAAATTCAACTCTTTCTTTAGGTAGTTTGGCTGTAAGACTTATATTGCCAATCTGACAGGTCTGCGGATCAACAAGGACAATGTGCAAGACATGACAGAGCAAGACAAATGTTTTTTGCTAGTTCTTTCTTCTCCATCGTCTTTTTCTCTCTCTGCCACTGATCACCTTTTTTTTCCCTGGTTTTTTCCCTCCCTTCTTGACTTTCTCATTTCTTAGCTGAACATAAATTAGAGATAAAACATATCTTTTCAGTATTTTTTTTTAAATACAATTCTGTGTTCAGTTCTTAATTTTAAAAGTAATGAAAACAGTTTCACCTGTAGGGAGCTCCTTTATTCTTTTGTGGGTTAGTAGCCTGCACCAGAAAAATGGTTTTACCATCAGTCTTTTTCAAAAGAGTGCATTATATTATTTCTCCTAATCATGTGGACTTTTTATGATCCTGACTAAGTAGTCCAGCTAAAGTCAGGCCATGGGTCACATAGCTTGAAAGTTAACAATTCCTACCCCAATCCTAAGAGACAATATGGGAAAATGTAAGAGCTCTTATATTCTACTCAGACACCAAAAAAATGAAGCCTTTAATTCATACTTTTTCCTTAGCATAAGTATGCATGCAGTCTAATTTTGTATAACTTTATATAATGCACTGTAAAATGCTAAACTGCATTTATGATGCCAGAACAGTATACTGAAATAAAATACTGCCTCCTTAGTAAAAGAGTAAATAATAATGTTTATAATAGTACTACTTTAGTGGTAAAGTTACTTTAAATCTTTGAAAACTGACCAATGCCAAATTACCTCACCGATTAATCTTAGTTTGAGAAATAATTGTTTTAGGAATAATATTCTGGTAAACAAATTATTAGCCAAAATTTCTGAGGGTTGAACTCACATTGTTTAGACTTTTTCACATGTGGAACTGGCTTTCCTGTAAGAAAACATCGTGTGTGCTCACCACAATGCAATCTTGCTTTGGTGATTAAATATGGGCTGGTGCCGGGGGGCCACACTGACCAGACCAGATTAATGACAGTAAAATTATATATATATATATATATAGTGCAAATGAACACAATTAGTTAATTAACTAATTAACTGTGTTAATTGTGTTTATATATATGTGTGTGTGTGTGTGTGTGTGTGTGTGTGTGTGTATATATGTTAATTGTGCCAGATGCCTTCCAGGAACGTCACATGACATACTAACTACACTCTCACAAAACCCTGTAAGTATTATTTTCCTCATTTTTATAGAAGAGAGGTTAAGTACCTACTCAGGGTCATACAGTTATTAAGAGGTAAAGCCAGGCAGAAGTAAAAACCTAAGCATTTTGGCTCGAGAGTTCATTGTCTTCATGACTATGCTAAATTGCCTGTTCAATTAACAGGGTCTCATACTGTTTATACACTGGATGTATGCTTTAGATGTATAAAAAGCAAGAGAGCCTACTAATACAGAAGGTGAATATCATGACAGCTGTAAAATCTCCTGGAGGATCATTCTTTAGGCTTGTTTCCTATTTCAAAATGGAATGTAGAAAAACTGGGTTAACTAATTACTTAGGTCTCATTTGAGAACTAATTTTTTCTGTACATACCAAATGTTCAGTTATTCACAACCTTCAATTACCAGAATATTCCATTTCCAAACACGAGGCAAAAAGAAAAGCCTCATAGTCTTTTTTTTTTCACTACCTATTTAATGTATGCACAAATCTCAGGCATATATTACTGGAAATATCTTCCTCTGTAGTTCTTCATGTCATTTTTTCTCTTACATTCAAGCTCAATATGCTTTCCAAGTTTGTTTTTTTAACCAGTAAAATAGTTTCACTGTCATTCACTGAATTTTGTACACTAACCTGAAATGTACACATGCCAACCACCACATAATTACCGCCACCATATGCAATTAGGTTTCCTGGATCCCCACTGTCAAAGGGATTAAATTCTACCACATGTACATAATCTTCACAATCCACAGTGTAGGCAGCATTTCTTGTGGCATCTTGCTTCATCTTGTATGTCAATACTTGAGCAGTTGTAAAAATAAAATAGCCTTCTAGTGGATGAGGTCACGAAACTGTGGATTACAGCACAGACATAGTTAGAAACCATCAAAGTGTCAGTCACTTTCAGCAAATGAATCAAAATAAGGACATGGTATTTCAGATGCCACAGATAGCTATAAAAAAACCAAACCAAACTAGGTACTTCTTTAAATACTTTATGAATAATACCTGCAGAATAAATCATCATATCCTGTTTAGATTAACAAAAAGATAGTGAGTACTTGAAGATGTAATCAGTTTAGTAGTGAATATATTCATAAAAAATTAATGATACTTAACATTTACAGAGCACTGCTTGCAAGTGCCATGTTAAGGATTTTACTGACATTATGACACCTAACACTTGCAAACCTAAGAGGAGGCAAATGGCTCCCATTTTACAGAATAATAGGTTAGTTAGCTGCCAAGCTCATAGAGGAGACAGCATTTGAAATACTTTACTAGGTGTTGGACACCAGTGCTAGAGAAGAAAAACAGGCCTCTGCCGTGAAGATCACAATATCCGGTAACAGTTACGATTCTGTGTGAAAAGCACAATAAGACCTGGAGAAAGAGTGCCAAAATGTGTGATATAAAAATAATATTCGTAAAGTCAGGCACAAAACTTCCACCAACCTGTTATGGCCTGGTGTGCACTCTGGAAGTAGCATTCCCAGATGAGACTTAGGGATCTAAAGAGGTCTTTTTCCCCCTCCTCCCTTAATTGGATGCAGTTGTCCTGAGAATAGTTGGGCTCAGTAACGAATTCATCAAGACCTGGTAAGTATTTACGGAGAATCAGAGGAATCCCACCTCAGGGAGCCTATAACTAGTAACCATACGAGTGGGAATCCAGGACTGGACATTTGTTAAGGGTGACCAGCAGGTGGATGACCCTAGAGGCACAGCGATGTGGGAAGTGGAAAAGATTCGAGGTCAGGAAACTCGGTCCCCTTATCGCTTGTTAAACTGTGCCCACTCTCACTACATTTTCAGGGTTTCACTGTACGGCGAGCTGGACTTGCCCTCTAAAACTGAAGAGCGGAACAGGGAGGGAACAACTGAAGTACCCGCAAAAATCTCCAATATCTCTCCCAGGCAGGCAAGTTCCGTGAGCCCCGCTACCACCTCCCGAAGACCGAGGTCAGAGGGAAGAGAGGTGGGACACGACCCGGGAGAGAAGGAACTCGCAAGAATAGGATGGGAGCGCTGGGCGGCCGGTTGCAAACCCGCGCGAACCCTCAGGTTCAGGAGCGATACCCACCAGGCTGTCGGAAACTGGCCAGAGAGAAGCTGGTCTCCTCCCCAGCCTGCCACGGCGCGCGCCGACTCTGCTTCCGGGTCAGAGGGCGGAAGTGGCGATTGGTTCCCGAACATTCCCGCGAGATTTAAAATAGAACTCGCGACGGACTCTTAACAGCTTTGAGACTACAGCCTGGCAGGACAATTTTTCAGTCCAGTCTGAACCTACCAGGTCTATCCCGAGTCAGGTGAGTCTCATGTCTTCCTTGCCCACCTGTCACATTTTAATTTGTGATTCAGGCCGAGAGATTTTTCAGTGACCCCTAAATGACTGTTAATAGTGGCTTTGCTCTGGAACCAGGGTTGGGTTTGGGGATGTTGAAGAATTCATAGTATCTAGTGATGAATAGATCTGGAAGGTCTTGTGGGATCATCTGCAGACAGGATGCCCGGGGGCTCGAAGAGGCCTACTTAGGTTGATTAGGTTGGCAGGAGACCGGGGTTCTAGTTCCAAGACGTGCGCAGACTCCAGTTCCACTACTTCGCCCTCTCCCTGTTATATTCTCCCAAAGAAAATTTAGGATCTGCACCGACGGCGATAGCACCAAAGACTGCCCCCCCCCTTTTTAATTAAGTGAATGGCACTAGGTGGATTTTTACTTGTGTCTCATAGTTTTATGAGGTAAGATATCTTAACTGTTTTTATATTTGAGGAAATTTATGTTCATCAGATACTTTAAAGGAGATACATCTTATAAATTGGGGAACCAGGGTGTGGGCCCTGAATGTCTGACTCAGAAATTCTTTTACCATCTCACACTGTCTCCCCAGTGATAATTTCCTGCTTCACAGTTTTTGCTCCATTACAATTTGGAATCCAGTTTGTTTGTTTTTTAAACAAGTATTTATTATCCCTGCCACCTTCTACTGTTTTTGTATAGTGTAGCCTGACATTCAGAGTGCTTGCATATTCCTTATCTCTTTGATTTCTCATAACTGGCTGGAAGGTATTATTCCTGTTTTCTGTGTGATTATACCTTCACCTAGGCAGCCAGTTATAATGTTTATTGCCTAGGCTTATATAGCCAGCTAGCTGCTGAAAGAGCTGAGACTAGACCAGAGTTGGCAAACTAGGGCACTACTTGCTTTTGTGCTGCTAGTTCCTGAGCTAAGAATAGATTTTACATTTTAAATAGTTGAAACAAAAACAAAAGAATAATATTTTGTGACGTGAAAGTTAAGCAAAAGTTAATTTCAGTTTCTAAAGTTTTGTTGAAGCACAGCTATGCTCATATGTTTATGAATTGTTTGTGGCTGTTTTCACACAGCAAGGTCAAGTTGGATAGTTGTGACAGAGACTGTATGCTTTGCATTCCTTAAATATTTACTATTTGGCCCTTTCCAACAAGTGTCCTAACCCTTGGAAGAGACTGTTGGCTTTTTTTTTTTTCCTTTAAGCTTTCATTTATTTGTATGTGAGAGAGAGAGAGAGTATGAGAAGTGGGGAGGGGCAGAGGGAGAGAGAGGCAGAGAAGCAGACAGGAAGTCCAGTGATGCAGGACTTGATCCCAGAACCCTGAGATTATGACCTTAGCCACCCAGGCATGCTGAGACTTTTGTCTTTTATATGTGTCAGACACTGTGCTAAAAGCTTGTATTTATGTCATTTATTTTTCACAAAATCCTGTCAGATAAGAACAATTGTTATTTTCATTTTCAGTACAAGGAAGCTGAGGCAGGGGAAGTAACATAACTTGGTATAGATCTCACAGCTAGTAAGTGGTACAGCCAGGATTCAGAACAGTGTAATTCTTGACTAGTTTTCATTTTTAGCAATCTGAACTCATATTTTAATTTTTTTAAAAAAGTTTTTATTTATTTAGAGAGGAAAAAGAGAGAGTGGGTGCACATGCAAGCATGGAAGAGGGGCAGAGGAGAAAGGAGAGAGAGAATATCAAGCCAGATTATGTGCTTTGGAGTGCTGGATGGGGCTGGATCTCAGGACCCTGAGATCATGACCTGAGCTGAAATCAAGAGTGGTTGTTTAACTGACCAAGCCCCTCATGTGCTCCAGAACTCTTAATACTTATAAATATTACCCGGAATAATTTAGTATTAAAGATTTATTTCAGGCAAACTGATCATATCACTGAAGCATTACTTCTTCACTTTTTTTTGCTTTTAAGAAAGGATGGTGAAATTTGATGAGAAATATAAGCTTTAGCTATTTACTAGTATTTGTATATATGTAGATATTTACAGTTTTTTACTTGCTGTTGCAACTATGAATTACTGCTTTGTTAAATGTTATATGCCGATATTCCTGATGGTATAAACCTGAAATACAGAATAAATATTTGGGATTCTATTTATACTACATGAAAAAGAAAAAAGATAACAGAAAGAGTTAATAAATGGAATGTGTTCAGTAAAATATACTCCAAATAAGATAATGGTATATGAATATCTTGGAGACTAGCATGCTTAAAAGAAAGTAGGGGAAAAAAAAAAAACCTTTTAGCAACTATCTGAAAACTCAGAGAAAAGACTTGCTTCCTTATATAGACTTGAGTACGTAAAACATTAGATCTACATCTAATTATTTGGCTTTCATCTGTCAGGAGAAATTATGTAATATGGTGATTTAAGAGCACAGCTCATGGAGTTAAGCATCTTGGGTTTACGTCTGTTTTGCCATTTGCTAGCTGAATGACATGGGGTGTCACATTCTTCAGATGTAAAATGAGGATAATAATGGACCTTCCTCATAAGACTCTGTTCAGAGATTGAATGAGGTATTAAATATTAAGCATTTATTTATTTATTTGTTTATTTATTTATTTATAAAATTACCAAATAAATTATTACTAGTTTCAGGGGTATAGGTCTGTGATTCATCAGTCTTACACAATTCACAGCACTCACCATAGCACATACCCTCCCCAAAGTCCATCACTCAGTCACCCCATCCCTCTCACCCCCTCCCTTCCAGCAACTCTGAATTTGATTCCTGCAATGATGAGTCTCTTATGCTTTGTCTCCCTCTCTAGTTTCATCTTGTTTCATTTTTTCCCTTCCTTTCCCCTATGATCCTCTGTCATGTTTCTCAAATTCCTCGTATCAGTTTGATCATATAACTGTCTTTTTTTGATTGACTTATTTTACTTAGCATAATACCCTCTAGTTCGATCCACATCACTACAAATGGCAAGATTTCATTTTTTGATGGCTGCATAATATTCCATTGTATCTAGATATACCAAATATTCTTTATCCATTCATCTGTTGATGGACAGTTAGGGCTTTCCATAGTTGGCTATTGTGGACATGGTGGCTATAAACATTTGGGTGCTCATGCCCTTTCAGATCACTGCATTTGTATTCTTAGGGTAAATACCCAATAGTGTAATTGATGAGTCATAGGGTAGCTCTGTTTTCAGCTTAATTTAATTTCAGCTTAATTTAATTTCAGCTTAATTTAATTTTGGCTTTAATTTAATTAAAATAATTAAAATAATTTTAAATTTTAAATTAACATACAATATATTGTTTGTAAAAGGATACAGCTCTGTGATTCAGAAGTCTTACACAATTCAGTGCTCACCATAACACTGATTGACTTATTTTCCTTAGCATAATACCCTCTACTTCCATCCACGTCATTGAAAATGGCAAGATTTCAATTTTTGATGGCTGCGTAATATTCCATTGCATCTAGATATACCACATCTTCTTTATCCATTTATTGCAGATGGACATCTGGGCTTTTTCCATAGTTTGGCAATTGTGGACATTGCTGCTATAAACATTCAGGTGCACGTGCCCCTTCGGATCACAACGTTTGACTCTTTTAGGGAAATACCCAGTAGTGAATTGCTGGGTCTCAGGATAGCTCTACCTCTAGATTCTTGAGGAACCTTCATACTGTTTTCTAGAGTGGCTGCACCAGCTTGCATTCCCACCAACAGTGTAGGAGGTTTCCCCTTTCTCTGCATCCTCGCCAACATCTGTCATTTAATAGCTTGTTCATTTTCGCCATTCTGACGGTGTGAGGTGGCATCTCACTGAGATTTTGATTTGTATTTCCCTGATGCCAAGTGGTGTGGAGCACTTTTTCATGTGTCTGTTGGCCATTTGGTTGTCTTCTTTGCCAAAATGTCTGTTCATGTCTTCTGCCCATTTCTTTTTTTTTCTTTTTATATTTCCTTCCAGTATTTTAATGTGAGGATAGCATTAAAAGCATAATGATAATAAACCAACACCAACAACAAAAAGAGAATGTGGTGCATAAACAATGAATTTTGGAACACTGAAAAAATAAAAAATAAAAGACCAAAAATGTGTGCAGGCGTTATTCAAGAGTGAGTTAAAATTCTTTTTATTTTATTTTTTCAGTGTTCCAAGATTCATTGTTTATGCACCATACCCAGTGCTCCATGCAATGCGTGCCCTCCTTAATACCCAGCACCAGGCTTTCCCCACCCCCCACCCTCCCTCCCCTCCAAAACCCTCAGTTTGTTTCTCAGAGTCCACAGTCTCTCATGGTTCATCTCCCCCTCTGATTTCCCTGAACTCACTTCTCTCCTTCACCCAATGTCCTCCATGTTATTCCTTATGCTCCACAAGTAAGTGAAACTACATGATAATTGACTCTCTCTGCTTGACTTATTTCACTCAGCATATTCTGCCTATTTCTTGGTTGGATTATTTGTTCTTTGGGTATTGAGTTTGGTAAGTTCTTTATAGATTTTGGATACTAGTCCTTTATCTGATAAGACATTTGCCAATATCTTCTCCCATTCTGTTGGTTGTGTTTTGGTTTTGTCGACTATTTCCTTTGCTGTGCAGAAGCTTTTCACCTTGATGAAGTCCCAATAGTTCATATGTGCCCTTGCTTCCCTTGCCTTTGGTGATATGTCTATGAAGAAGTTACTGTGACTGAGGTCACAGACGTTGCTGCCTGTGTTCTCCTCAATGATTTTGATGGATTCCTGTCTCACATTGAGGTCTTTCATCCATTTGAGTCTATTTTTGTGTGTGATATAGGAAAATGGTCCACTTTCATTCTTCTACATTTGGCTGTCCAATTTTCCCATTACCATTTGTTGAAGAGACTCCTTTTTCCATTGGACATTCTTTCCTACTTTGTTTAAGGTTAGTTGACCACAGAGTTGAGGATCCATTTCTGGGTTCTCCCTTCTGTTCCATTGATCTGTGTGTCTGTTTTTGTGCCACTGTCTTGATGACTATAGCTTTGTAATAGAGCTTGAAGTCCAGAATTGTGATGTCACCAGCTTTGCTTTTCTTTTTCAGCATTCCTCTGGCTATTTGAGGTCTTTCCTGGTTCCATACAAATTTTAGGATTAATTGTTTCAGCTCTGTGAAAAATGTCAATGGTATTTTGTTAGGGATTGTATTGGATGTATAGATATCTCTAGGTAGCATAGACATTTTCACAATATTTGTTCTTCTAATCCATGAGCGTGGAATATTTTTCCATTTTTTTATGTCTTCCTCAATTTCTTACGGGAGTGTTCTATAGCTTTCTGAGTACAGATCCTTTGCCTCTTTGGTTAGGCTTATTCCTAGGTATCTTATGGCATTTAGTGTAATTTTTTTTAAAGATTTTATTTATTTATCTGACAGAGAGAGACACATTGAGAGAGGGAACACAAGCAGGGGGTGGGAGAAGAAGAAGCAGTCTTCCCACTGAGCAAGGATCCTGACATGGAGCTCAATCCCAGGACCCTGGGACCACGACCCAAGCCTTAGGCAGATACCCAATGACTGAGCACCCCAGGTGCCTCTTTAAGTGGCATTTGTTGTCAGCTGGAGTGACTTGATTCTCTTTTATATGGCCTTTCCAGTAAGTGAAGTTGGACTTTTTCATATGGTAGTCTAGAGTAACAAGAGACTAAGAACTAAGAAGAACTAAAAAGAACTAAGACTAAGAACTAAAGCTGCAAAGCCGTATATCAGAAGGCCGCCCACCAAAACCACCTCCAGGTTGGATGTTAAGAAGACTTAGAGGACTCAGCATATAGTTGTGCTAACACCTATAATTTATTACAGCAAAAAGATGCTAAACAAAATCAGGAAAGAAGCAGCTATGTGGGGAGAAGTTGCATGGGGTAAAGTCCTGGGGTGATCAGGCATAAGCTTCCTGAAGTCCTCTTTTAGTGAAGTCACACAAGACATGCTTAAATCCTCCAACAACAAATTGTGACAGCCCATATAATATGTTGTCTGTCAGGGAAGATCTTTAGAGACTCAATGTCCAGGGTACTGATGTAGATATCTTCAGTCTATGTTCTAAAATTCAGACTCAGAAGAAAAGCATATATTCAGCATAAACTGTATTATTTATATAATTTAGGCCCAGTGAGCCACTCATACTGGAAACCCTCCTGAATTCTAAGTTCCTAGGTACAGCCAAGAGCCAGCCTTGTAAGCAGTCCTTTCAAAAATAAACATTAGGCCTACTGCATTAACTCTTCTGCATGGGCCTTTTGAGCTCTGGGCTTGGACCCCCCATGATGTCATTCTTCCATATTCAGTTGGTCAAATCAAGTTACTAGACTGATCCATATTTAAAGGGTGGAAAAATAAACTATTTTTTTTAGGACAATATAGAGATGGGAGGAAACTGATTTTTTTTTTTTTTTTGGCAATCTACCACAATATTACCATCTAAAAACAAATGTTTTGAAAATACAGCTTTAATTAGCTATGTCTGTATCTATAATTATAAGTTTATAGAATTTACATATCTGTTTTGTATGAATTTTCAGATTGGAGGTTGGATTTTGTTATTTCAAAAGATTTGGCTTAAGAAAACTAAAGGAGAGGAAAATATGATTGGGCAGAAATTGTATTGTTCTGTTTTTCTAAATTTAATTAAAGGCAACCTTAGTAAATATGAAAGGACCTCTAGTTCACTACTTATTTTTCTCTAACTCTGCTTTCTTACACATGTTAAATCTTAGTTTCCAATTAAAATAAAGCTTTTTAACATTGCATTCTATCCTGCTTTCAGAGGATGGCTGAGCTTAATCAGAAGTTGATCTTGGATATGATTAAAGAGTTCAGGAGGAATTGGCACACTCTTTGTACCTCTGAGAGAACTACTGTATGTGGTGCAGACTCCATGCTCCTGGCATTGCAGCTTTGCATAGCAGAGAACAACAAACAGGTTAGTAGACTATATTTAGGTTTAGTTTTTTTTTTTAAGTGATGTTGGTAGCTGCTTATTTTAATTAAATTAATTTCTTTGCAGTATATGTCCTCCTATGATAATATCAATACACTATTTTCAAAATGCATCTGCATATCTGTGTCAAAATATTACAGTTGGATTTGAAATAACTTGCCTCAAAATTAAGGCTATTCATATGGATAATATAATGTAGGAAGTTACATTCCATGTTTAATTTGAAGTCTTAAGATTAACATGCAACTGTTATTATGGTTAAAAATATTTTTATTTATGATTTCTTTTCTTTAAAATGTTCTAGAAGGCACACATAGTGTTTATTTTAACATAGTCCAAGTATTTTATGACTAATTTCAGACTTTATGGTATAGATTGATTATTCCTAAGCCAGACTAAGAATCAGAGTCACTCAGGAGGGTTTTTTAAGCAATACTAGCTTCTGTGCTTCAGTCTTGGAAATTCTGATTCTCCTAATCTGCACTAAGGCTCTGGAAATTGTCTCTTTAAAATCTTTTCTTAATCTGATTCTTACTTATTTGGCTTGTACAAAACTTGTTTTTGGAATGAGCTGTACATAAAGGGCTTAAGGTGTTCAGATGAGAGAAGGATGAATTAGGCTGGAGTGGTAAGAAAATGACTTAAACATATTGGATTTCAGATAGTATACTTAAAGGAGGAGAAGTCTTTGGATGGGAACGTTTTAAGGAAGGGGTGAAGGAAGGGAAAAATCAGTTAAGAAGCATCCAGGGGGATCAAAGTCTTGACGGTTTGAAGATAATGAGATTCTCTTGACCAGAGAGGATATTTAAAGTGTCAGATAGTTTCAGTAGGTCTATGTAGGTCTATTGGGCTTGATAGTGAAATGACATTCTGATGAATTATTTTAATCCTATATGTCAGTAGTTCCAGATTTTTAGATTTCATATACTAATAAGATTTTCAAAAAAATATTAGACATTGACGGATTTAAACATTTCTCACATTGGCAAATGAGGCCATTGAGAAAAAAATAGTTACTAGAACCATAATTTTGAAAAAGGAAGAGAATTTTAATGCCTAAAAATTAGGAATTGTATAATCTTAAAATAAGAGATAGTCTTTACTACATATGGCAGTTAGCAATTTTGCATGTTTAAAACAGTATATATTAAAATAAATTTTGAACATAGATCTTGATAAAATTTTATCTTATATAGTCATTCTTTTAACAAATATTTGAATTTTTACTATGTGCTAGACATTATTCTAAACATTCTGAGGGAAATCTCTGCTTTTATGGCACTAATCTGGTGGGAGAGACAGATAATACTCTAATAAATAAGATATTTAGTATTTTAGGTCATAAATACTACAGAGAAAAATTAAGAGATATAGTGAGGGATTGTATAGAGCTTGGGGTGGAAGAGTACTTTTAACTTGAAATAGGATGGTCAAAGGAGGCCTCATCTACAAGATGCCATTTGAGCAAAGATTTGAAAGAGGCAAAGAAAGAACTAGTCATGGGAGTTTTTGTGGGAAGGGATTACGAGCAAAGGGAACAGCTGATGCAAGGGCCCTGAGGTGGGAATATGCCTGGCATGTTCAAAGAACAGCAAAGAAGCCCATATAGCTGTTTATATATATGTTAAATGTTAATTTCTTCCTTTTTTCTCTCCCTTCCGGAGATATTTTTTCTCTTCTTTTCTCCTTTCTTTTCTTTTCTTTTGTTCCAGGCATTTCTCTCCTTTGTTCCAGGCGTTGTGATAAGTATTGGGGTTAAAATGGAAAGCAAAACCAGAAATGGTTCCTGCCTGGCTTATCGCTTGGTGAGGGAGGTAGATATTTAGTAGAGAAAAATACAAATAAATGCAAAAGTATAGCTGTGAGAAGAGGTATATAATGCCATGAGACCAAGGAATTGACTTGGTTGGAGAAATCAAGCTTAACTGTAAAGGGATGAGAGGAGTTAAGTAGGCAAAGGGTTGGAGGCAAGATGATGAGGGTGAAAGAACAGCACATGCAGTGGCCCTGGGCAGGAAACTGCCAAGAAATTTGAGAAAATGCCAAAGAACCAGTGTAGCTGAAGGGTGGTAGTGGTGGTTACATGTCCTACTTGTGTGTTTCTTTGCTTTTTTTCTTTTTTTAATTTTTTATTTATTTCTTATTTTTTTTTATAAACATATAATGTATTTTTATCCCCAGGGGTGCAGGTCTGTGAATCGCCAGGCTTACACACTTCACAGTACTCACCATAGCACATATCCTCCCCAGTATCCATAACCCACTCCCCCTCTCCCAAACCCCCCCCCGCCAGCAACCCTCAGTTTGTTTTGTGAGATTAAGAGTCAATTATGGTTTGTCTCCCTCTCAATCCCATCTTGTTTTCATTTATTCTTCTCCTATCCCCCTAACCCCCCATGTTGCATCTCCATGTCCTCATATCAGGGAGATCAGATGATAGTTGTCTTTCTCCGATTGACTTATTTCACTAAGCGTGATACCCTCTAGTTCCATCCACATCATCGTAAATGGCAAGATTTCATTCCTTTTGATGGCTGCATAGTATTCCATTGTGTATATATACCACCTCTTCTTTATCCATTCATCTGTTGATGGACATCTAGGTTCTTTCCATAGTTTGGCTATTGTAGACATTGCTGCTATAAACATTCGGGTGCACGTGCCCCTTCGGATCACTATGTTTGTATCTTTAGGGTAAATACCCAGTAGTGCAATTGCTGGGTCATAGGGTAGTTCTATTTTCAACATTTTGAGGAACCTCCATGCTGTTTTCCAGAGTGGTTGCACCAGCTTGCATTCCCACCAACAGTGTAGGAGGGTTCCCCTTTCTCCACATCCTTGCCAGCATCTGTCATTTCCTGACTTGTTAATTTTAGCCATTCTGACTGGTGTGAGGTGGTATCTCATTGTGGTTTTGATTTGTATTTCCCTGATGCTGAGTGACGTGAAACACTTTTTCATGTGTCTGTTGGTCATCTGGATGTCTTCTTTGCAGAAATGTCTGTTCATGTCCTCTGCCCATTTCTTGATTGGATTATTTGTTCTTTGGGTGTTGAGTTTGCTAAGTTCTTTATAGATTTTGGACATTAGCACCTTATCTGATATGTCGTTTGCAAATATCTTCTCCCATTCTGTCAGTTGTCTTTTGGTTTTGTTAACTGTTTCCTTTGCTGTGCAAGAGCATTTGACCTTGATGAAATCCCAATAGTTCATTTTTGCCCTTGCTTCCCTTGCCTTTGGCAATGTTCCTAAGAAGATGTTCCTGTGGCTGAGGTCGAAGAGGTTGCTGCCTGTGTTCTCCTCAAGAATTTTGATGGATTCCTTTCTCACATTGAGGTCCTTCATCCATTTTGAGTCTATTTTCGTGTGTGGTGTAAGGAAATGGTCCAGTTTCATTTTTCTGCCTGTGGCTGTCCAGTTTTCCCAGCACCATTTATTGAAGAGGCTGTCTTTTTTCCACTGGACATTCTTTCCTGCTTTGTCGAAGATTAGCTGACCATAGAGCTGAGGGTCTATTTCTGGGGTCTCTATTCTGTTCCATTGATCTATGTGTCTGTTTTTGTGCCATTGATCTATGTGTCTGTTTTTGTGCCAGTACCATGCTGCCTTGATGATGACAGCTTTGTAATAGAGCTTGAAGTTGGGAATTGTGATGCCACCAACTTTGGCTTTCTTTTTCAATATTCCTTTGGCTATTCGAAGTCTTTTCTGGTTCCATATAAATTTTAGGATTATTTATTCCATTTCTTTGAAAAAAATGGGTGGTATTTTGATAGGGATTGCATTAAATGTGTAGATTGCTTTAGGTAGCACAGACATTTTCACGGTATTTGGTCTTCCAATCCATGAGCCTGGAACATTTTTCCATTTCTTTGTGTCTTTCCTAATTTCTTTCATGAGTACTTTATAGTTTTCTGTGTATAGATTCTTTGCCTCTTTGGTTAGGTTTGTTCCTAAGTATCTTCTGGTTTTGGGTGGAATTGTAAATGGGATTGACTCCTTAATTTCTCTTTCTTCTGTCTTGTTGTTGGTGTACAGAAATGCAACTGATTTCTGTGCATTGATTTTATATCCTGACACTTTACTGAATTCCTGTACAAGTTCTTGCAGTTTTGGAGTAGAGTCTTTTGGGTTTTCCACGTATAGTACCATATCATCTGCAAAGAGTGAGAGTTTGACTTTTTCTTTGCCGATTTGGATGCCTTTAATTTCCTTTTGTTGTCTAATTGCTGAGGCTAGGACTTCTAGTACTATGTTGAATAGCAGTGGTGATAATGGACATCCCTGCCGTGTTCCTGACCTTCGTGGAAAAGCTTTCAGTTTTTTTTCCATTGAGAATGATATTTGTGGTGGGTTTTTCATAGATGGCTTTGATAATATTGAGGTATGTGCCCCCTATCCCTACACTTTGAAGAGTTTTGATCAGGAAGGGATGCTGTACTTTTTCAAATGCTTTTTCAGGATCTATTGAGAGTATCATATGGTTCTTGTTCTTTCTTTTATTAATGTGTTGTATCACATTAATTGATTTGCAGATGTTGAACCAACCTTGGAGCCCTGGAATAAATTCCACTTGGTCGTGGTGAATAATCCTTTTAATGTACTGTTGAATCCTATTGGCTAGTATTTTGGTGAGAATTTTTGCATCTGTGTTCATCAAGGATATTGGTCTGTAGTTCTCTTTTTTGGTGGGATCCTTGTCTGGTTTGGGGATCAAGGTGATGCTGGCCTCATAAAATGAGTTTGGAAGTTTTCCTTCCATTTCTATTTTTTGGAACAGTTTCAGGAGAATAGGAATTAATTCTTCTTTAAATGTTTGGTAGAATTCCCCTGGGAAGCCGTCTGGCCCTGGGCTTTTGTTTGTTTGGAGATTTTTAATGACTGTTTCAATCTCCTTACAGGTTATGGGCCTGTTCAGGTTTTCTACTTCTTCCTGGTTCAGTTGTGGTAGTTTTTATGTCTCTAGGAATGCATCCATTTCTTCCAGATTTTCAAATTTGTTGGCATAGACTTGCTCATAGTATGTTCTTATAATTGTATTTCTTTGGTGTTAGTTGTGATCTCTCCTCTTTCATTCATGATTTTATTTATTTGGGTCCTTTCCCTTTTCTTTTTGATAAGTCTGGCCAGGGGTTTATCAATCTTATTAATTCTTTCAAAGAACCCGCTCCTAGTTTCGTTGATTTATTCTATTGTTTTTTTGGTTTCTATTTCATTGATTTCTGCTCTGATCTTTATGATTTCTCTTATCCTGCTGGGTTTAGGGTTTCTTTCTTGTTCTTTCTCTAGCTCCTTTAGATGTAGGGTTAGGTTGTGTACTTGAGACCTTTCTTGTTTCTTGAGAAAGGCTTGTACTGCTATATATTTTCCTCTCAGGACTGCCTTTGCTGTGTCCCACAGATTTTGAACCCTTGTGTTTTCATCATCATTTGTTTCCATGAATTTTTCAATTCTTCTTTAATTTTCTGGTTGACCCATTCATTCTTTAGAATGATGCTGCTTAGTCTCCATGTATTTGGGTTCTTTCCAAATTTTCTCTTGTGATTGAGTTCGAGCTACAGATCATTGTGGTCTGAAAATATGCAGGGAATGATCCCAATCTTTTGATACTGGTCGAGACCTGATTTAGGACTCAGGATGTGATCTATTCCGGATAATGTTCCATGTGCATTAGAGAAGAATGTGTATTCTGTTGCTTTGGGATGAAATGTTCTGAATATATCTGTGATGTCCATCTGGTCCATTGTGTCATTTAAGGCCTTTATTTCCTTGTTTATCTTTTGCTTGGATGATCTGTGCATTTCAGTGAGGGGAGTGTTAAAGTCCCCTACTATTACTGTGTTGTTATTGATGTGTTTCTTTGATTTTGTTATTAATTGGTTTATATAGTTGGCTGCTCCAACGTTAGGGGCATAGATATTTAAAATTGTTAGATCTTCTTGTTGGACAGACCCTTTGAGTATGATATTGTGTCCTTCTTCATCTCTTATTATACTCTTTGGCTTAAAATCTAATTGATCTGATATAAGGATTGCCACCCCAGCTTTCTTCTGATACCCATTAGCGTGGTAAATTGTTTTCCACCCCCCTCACTTTAAATCTGGAGGTGTCTTCGCATCTAAAATCAGTTTTTTGTAGGCAACATATAGATGGGTTTTGTTTTTTTTATCCATTCTGATACCCTGTGTCTTTTGATTGGGGCATTTAACCCATTAACATTCAGGGTAACTATTGAGAGATATGAATTTAGTGCTATTGTATTGCCTGTAAGGTGACTGTTACTGTATATTGTCTCTGTTCCTTTCTGATCTACTACTTTTAGGCTCTCTCTTTGCTTAAAGGACCCCTTTCAATATTTCCTGTAGACCTGGTTTGGTGTTTACAAATTGTTTCAGTTTTTGTTTGTCCTGAAGCTTTTTATCTCTGCTTCTATTTTCAATGATAGCCTAGCTGGATATTTGCTGCATGTTTTTCTCGTTTAGTGCACTGAATATATCATGCCAGCTCTTTCTGGCTTACCAGGTCTCTGTGGATAAGTCTGCTACCAATGTAATATTTTTACCATTGTATGTTACAGACTTCTTTTCCCGGGCTGCTTTCAGGATTTTCTCTTTGTCACTAAGACTTGTAAATTTTACTATTAGGTGACAGGGTGTGGACCTATTCTTGTTGATTTTGAGGGGGGTTCTCTGCACCTACTGGATTTTGATGCTTGTTCCCTTTGCCATATGAGGGAAATTCTCTCCAATAATTCTCTCCAATAGACCTTCTGCTCCCCTTTCTGTTTCTTCTTCTTCTGGAATCCCAATTATTCTAACGCTGTTTCGTCTTATGGTGTCACTTATCTCTCGAATTCTCCCCTCGTGGTCCAGTAGCTGTTGTCCCTTTTTTGCTTAGCTCTTTTATTCTCTGTTATTTGGTCTTCTATATCACTAATTCTTTCTTCTGCCTCATTTATCCTAGCAGTAAGAGCCTCCATTTTTTATAGCACTTCATTAATAGCTTTTTTGATTTCAACTTGGTTAGATTTTAGTTCTTTTATTTCTCCAGAAAGGGCTTTTATATCTCCTGATATAATGTTAGATATTCTCTAATATCTTCCATGCCTTTTTCGAGCCCACCTAGAACCTTCAGAATCGTCATTCTGAACTCTAGATCTGACATATTACCAATGTTTGTATTGATTAGGTCCCTAGCCTTTGGCACTGCCTCTTTTTCTTTTTTTTGTGGTGAATTTTTCTGCTTTGTCATTTTGTCCAGATAAGAGTATATGAAGGAGCAAGTAAAATACTAAAAGGGTGGCAAAGACCTCAGAAAAATGTGCTTTAACCAAATCAGAAGAGACCCCAAATCTTGGGGCGTGGGGGAGAAAGGGGATAAAAAGAGTTTCAAAAAATAAAGAAAAAATTAAAAAAAGAAAAGAAATAAACAAAAATATAAAAAAGAGAGAAAAAATATATATATTAGATAAACTAGTTAAAAAACGTTAGAAAAGAAAAGGGTAAAAGTTTAATAAAATTTAGAAGAAGAAAAAAAAATTAAAAAAAAAATTAAATTAACCACAAGACTAAAGAATCATGGGGAGAAAGCCATGAGTTCCGTGCTTTGCTTTCTCCTCCTCTGGAATTCCGCTGCTGTCCTTGGTATTGAACCGGTTTTCTTGGTAGGTGAACTTCGTCCTGGCTGGATTTCTTGTTGGTCTTCTGGGGTAGGGGCCTGTTGTAGTGACTCTCAAGTGTCTTTGCCCAAGGCAGAATTGCACCGCCCTTACTGGGGGCTGGACTAAGTAATCCACTGGGGTTGCTTTCGGGAGCTTTTGTTCCCTGAGCGCTTTCGTAGAGTTCCGGAGGACGGGAATGAAAATGGCGGCCTCCCAGTTTCCGGCCCGGAGGGGCCGAGAGCCCCACTCCTCAGTGTGCCCCCAGAGAACAGTGCCCAGTCACTCCCGAATCCCTGGCCTCTGGCCGAGCTCCAAGCTCACCCAGCCTGCGACCGGTTCAAGGTAACCCCGAGCTGAGACCTCAGTCTTCGGCTCTGTCTGTGTAGCTGGCTTCCCCGTTCTAATACCTGCGAGCTCTGTGACACTCTGACACCCCTGATCCTTCTGTGACCTTCCGGGACCTGGGGCCACGCTGACCCCACGTGGGATTCACCCCGGTTTAGCCTCTGGAGCAATGTCACTCAGTGGAACAGACTTTTAAAAGTCCTGATTTTGTGCTCCATTGCTCTGCAGCTTGCCGGAGCCGGTCCCTCCCCCCGCGGTCTTTCTTCCCATCCTTTTGGATTCACATCTCCGCCAGTCCTACCTTTCAGAAAGTGGTTGATTTTGTTTCTAGAATTGGTGTTCTTCTTCTCTTTGATCTCCCGTTGGATTTGTAGGTGTGTGCAATGTTTAGATAAGCTATCTAGCTGATCTCCTGCTACCTGATGTAGTCTGAGCCTGCTACTCTCCGCCATCTTGACTCCTCCCCCCAAGGGAAGTCTTTTTAATCCCACTTGTCTGTTTCTTGTTTTTAATCATAGTCATTATTAAAAATCAATTTTATATAGGTATGCTAAAGGAAAAAAAATGTAAATCACACTTTTTGGACTTTGTGTTTAAAAAAAAGTTAAACTTCCAGAAAGGTCACAAGAATAGTACACTGAATTCCTTCATGCCCTTCACTTAATTCACCAATTAATTTTTTTCCACCTTTGCATTATTTTTTTAATATTTTTATATGTCTACATAATATAAATCCATAAATATACCCAGGTATGTATCGTACACATGCATACATATTATTCATATTACTCTGTATGAACAATTTGATTTTAAGTAGTGGACATCCTGAGTCTTTATCCTTAGACACTCTTGGTATTGTACATTCTGTGGGTTTTGACAAATATATAAGATACGTATGCACCTTTATAGTATTTACAGAATTGTTTCACTGCCCTTAATATCCTCTCTGCTCCACCTATTTATTTTTCCCTCCCTCTTCACCAACCCCTGCCAACCACTAATTTTTTATTTGTCAGCATTGTTTTGCCTTTTTTCAGAATGTCATGTAACTGGAATTGTAAAGTATACAGGCTTTTCAGGTTGGCTTCTTTCACTTTCTTCCAGATGCATTTTTGGTTCCTCCTTGTCTGTCTTTTCAGCAGTGAGTAGTATTCCTCTCTATGGATGTATCAGTTTATCCATTTGCCTTTTACTTTTCTTCCAAACAATATTCAATAACATATTCAATATTTAATGTTTTTTAGTTTAATAATTATTGGATTTTCTGTTATCATCTTTTTTTTAAGATTTTATTTTTAGGTAATTTCTACACCCAATGTGTACTTACAACCCAGAGATTAAGAATCACATGCTCTGTTGACTGGGCCAGTCATGCATCCCTGTTATCATCTATCCTCTTCATTTCTAAGAGCTCTTCTTGTTCTCTCTTTTTGAAATACCATAGTCTTCTTGCCTCAACTGTGTATTTCTCTGTTGAGACTATTAATGATATTTTTTGAGGTTTTCTTCTTGCATAATCTTTACCCAAGTTTCTTGCTTTATTAGTCTTATTATTCTTCAAACAGAGACTTTTTTCATGATGATCCTTGACCATGCACTTATATTTAAATGGATCACTAAAATGCTTACTGGAAACTCTGTTTGGAGGGTTAGGGGTTGTTAGTCTGATCTGACTGGGCTATTTGGCTGGGAAATATCTGATGCACATCTTTAAGGTATCCCTTTTAGAACAGTTTCTTCAGAAAAGAGTCTTTACACAAATGGTGTAAATTTGAGCTGCCAGTGTGTTGGGTGCTTGAAAGAAGTATCAGTACTTAGAATATCAATGGTCATATGACTCCTGTTGTTTTCATTTGGGTACTCTTGTTTTCACCTGCACTCTTTGGTCCAGAGACTCTGTTTTACCCTCTCCAGGGAATAAATCCCAGTTTTCTTCCAAAGTGGTTGACTGTTTTCCCCTTTCTCAACAGAAATTAATTATTAGGCAACAGTCTAAATGAATATACACTAACAATGAACAGAAGAAAGAGAAATTAAGGAGTTGATCCCATTTACAATTACACCAAAAGCCATAAGATACCTAGGAATAAACCTAACCAAAGAGGCAAAGTATCTGTACTCAGAAAACTATAGAATACTCCCATAAGAAATTGAGGAAGACACAAAAAAAAATGGAAAAATGTTCTATGCTCATGAATTGGAAGGACAAATATTGTGAAAATGTCTATGCTACGTAGAGCAATCTATACATCCAGTACAATCCCTAACAAAATACCATCGACATTTTTCACAGAGCTGAAACAATTAACCCTAAAATTTGTATGGAACCAGGAAAGACCCCAAATAACCAGAGGAATGTTGAAAAAGAAAAACAAAGCTGGTGGCATCACAATTCTGGACTTCAAGCTCTATAACAAAGCTATAGTCATCAAGACAGTGGCACAAAAACAGACACACAGATCAATGGAACAGAAGGGAGAACCCAAAAATGGATCCTCAACTCTGTGGTCAACTAATCTTAAACAAAGCAGGAAAGAATGTCCAATGGAAAAATAAGTCTCTTCAACAAAGGGTAATGGGAAAATTGGACAGCCAAATGTAGAAGAATGAAAGTGGTCCTGGGATCGAGCCCCGCATCAGGCTGTCTGCTTAGCAGGAGGCCTGTTTCTCCCTCCCACTCTGCCTGCTTTTCTGCCTAACTTTGACCTCTCTCTCTCTTTGTCAAATAAATAAAATCTTTAAAAAAAAAAAAAATAGAGCAAACCTGAGACCCAGCAATTGCACTACTGGGTATTTCCTGCAGGATTTAAGTGTAGTGATCCAAAGGAGCACGTGCTCCTGAATATTTATAGTAGCAATGTCCACAATAGCCAAACTATGGAAAAAGCCCAGATGTCCATCTGCAATGAATGGATAAAGAAGCTGTGGTATATCTAGGTACAATGGAATATTATGCAGCCATCAAAAAATGAAATCTTGCCATTTTCAATGACGTGGATGGAAGTAGAGGGTATTATGCTAAGGGAAATAAGTCAATCAGAGAAAGACAATTGATATGATCTCACTCATGTGAGATTTAAGAAATGAAACAAAGGATTATAGGGGAAGGGAGGGAAAAGTAAAACAGGACAAAATCAGAGAGGAAGACAGACCGTAAGAAACTTTTAATCATAGGAAACAAACCTGAGGGTTGCTGGAGGGGAGGGTGATAAAGGGATGAGATAACTGGTGATGGACAGTAAGGACAGCACATGATGTAATGAGCACTGAGTATTAACATAAGACTGATGAATCACTGACCTCTACCTCTGAAACTAATAATCACTATATGGTAGTTGAATTTAAATTAAAAAAAAAACCATAAATGACTCTTAATCTCACAAAACAAACTGGGGGTTGCTAGGGGGAGGTGGGATTGGGAGAGGGGGAGGGGGCTATGGACATTGGGGAGGGTAAGTGCTATCGTGAGTGCTGTGAAGTGTGTAAACCTGGCGATTCACAGACCTGTACCCCTGGGGATAAAAATACATTATATGTTTATTAAAAAAAAAAATTTGGAAGGGGAGGCGAACCATAAGAGACTATGGACTCTGAAAAACAACCTGAGGGTTTTGAAGGGTCAGGGGTGGGAGGTTGGGGGAACAGGTGGTGGGTAATGGGGAGGGCACGTTTTGCATGGAGCACTGGGTGTTGTGCAAAAAGAATGAATACTGTTACGCTGAAAAAATAAATAAAATGGAAAAAAAATTAATTTAAAAAAAAAGAATAAAAATAAAACCTAAATGAAGATCATACAGAGAGGTAATCATAGTACTGGGGCTACTTCAGAAATCTCTTCACTGGCAAGTATCTTCATCATCACCTTTTTACTGGACAAATTTTTTTCTAGTGGACATATCAAGACTGTTGACCTTTAGAGGCTTTGATTTTGGCAGGGTAGGTGGGGTGGGGGTTTTGATCCCACTTTCCACCTTTCTTTATGCTTAGCTTTGTTTCCTAACCTTTGTGCTCAGGGTTCATAAAAACCAGCTTCTTTTGTGCCAGGGAATAGTAGTTACCCGGAAAATACAGGTCTCACCATTTGCTTATTGGCACTTGCTCATTGTTTTTGACCTTTTGTAATTTCCCTTTTCTTATGAACAATTCAGTCATGTTTAAAAAAGGTTTCTATTTTCTCTTTTGGTTTTAGGTATTTCATGTCAGGAGGGGTTTCTCTGCATATCCAGCCAGGCAGATAGCCTTGTTAATATGTCTGTTTTAAAATTATAACAGATGGTATACATTCTTTCTGTATCTTGTTTTTATTATCCAACATTGTTTTCAAGACCTCTTTAGGTACTGATAGACAGAAAAGTTGATCTAATTTATTCATTTTAAAAATCATCCTTTGTTTGACTGGTATATTTTACTCATTGATAGACCTTTGGGTCGTTTGAATTTTTTTGGTATTATAAACAATTCTTCATTGAAATGAGATGTCTGTGCATGAACAAAGAGTTTCTCTAGGCCCTATACACAAGGGATCATATGACAGATACATCTTTCATTTGACTTGATGTTACCAAATTTGTCTTCAACTTGGTTATTAGAATTTACATTATATCAACAGTATAGGAGAGTATACACCTGTAGTATACCATTTTCTTATATTTCTCCATATTAGATGTTATCTAAGAACAAGAAAAGAGAGAAGAGGGTACTTCATTTTAATTTTTCTATTATTAGAGCATTTAAACATCTTTTAAAATGCTGATTTGACTATTTAGGTATCCTTTTTATTGTTTGCTCATTCATATCCTTTGCTTATTTTACTGTTGAGTTATTTTTATCTCTTTTTTGCTCTTTAAAAGAATTCTACATGTACTTTGTAACACTCTTTGTTGATAACTTCTGATGTGTTACATTTTACTTAGCTTCTCTGGATATACTTCCTTTACATTGTTTTACCAGAATTTATATGCCAATCTTAGTCTCAGTCTTATATACCATTGTTCACTTAGTCAGTGAAGCTAGACACCCAAAGATCCTTGTACAGTTTCTTTCTTTTGCTCTCCATTGCAATCCATATTCAAGTCTTTCCAATTTTACTGCCTGAGCATTAAAAAAAAACCAACCAAACCCCCCCAAAAAAACTCTCCTTTAGTAACCTGAAGAAATGGTACCCCAAGATAATTAATAGATTGTGAGGATATTATGTCAATGGAATAGACTAACTAAAGGTTAAGCTTTGGTGATCATTCACTTGAAAATGAGAAGAGATAGAAATTGAGGCAATTATTAAGAATCATTATTGTATGGGGCGCCTGGGTGGCTCAGTGGATTAAAGCCTCTGCCTTCAGCTCAGGTCATGATCCCAGGGCCCTGGGATCGAGCCCCGCATCGGGCTCTCTGCTCAGCTCTGCCTGCCTCTCTGCCTACTTGTGATCTCTCTCTGTCAAATAAATAAATAAAATCTTAAAAAAAAAAAAAGAATCATTATTGTATTGTAATTGAGAGCTATTGTTTTGGAATTAAGCAGACCGTGTTCATATCACCTACTGTTTGTTTATGAATAATTTTTGAAGCATAAATATATCAAAAGTAAGTGAAATATACCCTGAAGAAAATTTAGTTTTCATGTAAAAGTTTTGATATGTTGAAATACTGAGTTGAAGATATTTTTTCTTTTGGGTTTGTCTGTGTAGCACACACTTAGGATCTCTTTCTACTTGTTAATTTTCTACTTGCTAATTCACTTAATTCACTGTGAAAGTTCAGACTCTGGGTGGGAAAAAAGAAGAGAGGTGAATTGCAACTGAGCTTATTACAGTTTGTGTATGTGTGTGCACATGAGCAGTAGGGATGCTGGGCTGCAGTTCTGATTGACTCTAAATCTCCATGTGGAGTTACTTCAGGCATCCCCAGCTGTGTGCAGACTTTCATGTCACTCAGCAGTGTGAAATAACATACACATTTGCCTGCAAGTACATTCATAAATAGTAAATGGTAATAAAAAGTTGGGGTTTGGGGGCGCCTGGGTGGCTCAGTGGGTTAAAGCCTCTGCCTTCAGCTCAGGTCATGATTCCAGGGTCCTGGGATTGAGCCGCCCCCCCCCCCCCCCAATCGGGCTCTCTGCTCAGCAGGGAGCCTGCTTCCTCCTCTCTTTCTCTGCCTGCCTCTCTGCCTACTTGTGATTTCTGTCTGTCAAATAAATAAATAAAATCTTTAAAAAAAAAAGTTGGGGTTTGTTGTATATATACTTCACCTGTATTTTCACTCTAAGCTCTATTTAGGTTTTTAATTCTCTGAAGTTTGAGAACACGAGTCTCACGAGTATGATCCTCCCAACTGAATTTGACTACTATAAAACTTGTGAATACCTGGTAGAGTTGTTAGTCTGTCTACTGGCCTGTTTGTTTTCTTAGCTGTTCTAATGGGGATAAAGAAAACGTAATTAAAATAATCTTTGAGTTTTAGGTTTTGGACATGGTTTCTGAGGGGAAGTCTTTTTGCTGAAATTAAATGACCTCTAGGAATTTTATACTGCTTAAGATTTAATTTATAGATTCTTTGAGGACTACATGGCGAATATATATGACTTTTATTATTAAGCTGCAAATAGTGTTTTAGCTTTTCCTTTCCTTAGAATTGAATTCGTAGTTTGACTCCGTCTGGCAATTACATTATAAATGCTATTTTTCATGAACTTAAATAGCCTTAAGAACGTTACAAATGTTCCATTGGATGAAACAAAGATATTAATTTTATAACTTCATGGAAAGCCACAGCCTGTGGTCGACTGTCAGATTTGAAAATGACCTAACTTTGACATAATGAATGAGAAGAAACAGTTTTTACAATTGTATTACATCTATCTAATACCCGCCTAACAAACAGTTACTTTATTTTGAATGAGAAAAGAGAAAGAATGACATTTTTTGATCACCTGCCATTCATCAGGTGTTATTTAATCTGTTTAATCTCATTTTATAACCAAGGAAAAGTATTCACAGGATTTTCAGTATTTTACTCATGGTCACATAGCCAATTAATGCTCTTAAGCAGACCTCCTATCTTTTCTGTTTTGATAACAATAAAAATTCCAGTTATTTAAAAATAGGAAGTTTATTTAAGTTTTTGAATAATTATAAAAATAACCAGCAAAATATACAAAGTGCAAGTGCTCTGAAAAAATGTAACTTCGTTTTTTTTCTCATTTTATTCTTATGAAATACAATCCTTCTTATGTCCATCAGAGAACTAAAGCATTGACCATCTTGAACTTCCTTCAGATACTAGCCAGCTGGCGTGTTTTCCTAGCAAAACATTTTCTGATTTGACCACAAGCTCTCTGAATCAGTTGTTACTGGTTTGAATAATAGAATATGCTGTCATGGTGGGCACCTGATCATGAAAACTGATATCTGGAGTACATTTTTATTTGGATTTAAAATGTTTTTACAATCCCAGTATAAACACTGTTAATCTAGTCAAAACCTTTTCTCACAAGATCAAGAGCTTGCCTGGTTTTACTTTAACTAGTTACAGTCAACCGAATAAGACTGAATTGTACATTTACATTAGGCAAAATTTTAATTTATTTTTCATATGAAGGATGTCATATCAAAGCAGTTTTAGGAATTTTTTGAGATAAGACAACTTAGTTTTGAAAGTCTAAATAGCTGGATTTAACTTAAATACCATTTGGAAATTTTATTGTGTAATTTTTGTGGGATTGGGAAGTAAAGTGTACGGTTTTTGATGCAATGCTGCGAAATTACAAATCTGTCTTACATTTGGGTTATGGGTTCAAGATTTGAGAGTTACTGTTTTTTTTTCATTGAATTAATTTCATGAAATATAATTAATTTTTATAATTTTGATATAATAGATCCCTCCAAGGACAGTAAGGATAATTTTCTTTGTCTTCATGAGGATGAGTAAAAAGTTAATAATTTTTAAGGCAGTTTGGACATAATTGCCTTAAATTTAGATAGTAACTAGAAAATGTAGCTGATTTTTGTAAAAGAAATGTAGATTTGAAAGAGTCAGTTAAGTAGAAAGTTTATTTTTCAGCTTTTTTTTTTTAAAAAGATTTTATTTATTTATTTGAGAGAGTGAGATAGCACAAGCAAAGGGAGTGGCAGAGGGAGAAGGAGAAGCAGGCTCCCTGCTGAACAGGGAGCCAGACGTGGGGTTCCATCCCAAGACCCCAGGATCTGAGCCAAAGACAGACGCTTAACTGACTGAGTCACCCAGGCGCCCCTATTTGACTCTGATTCTTTTTTATTATTCTTCATTGGCTAAAGATGATGTTACAATTTTAGTTCCAGTGAATTACAGTTCTATTTAAATATCCACCATCTTTCAGTGCAAATGATGGAAAGATCTTGGTGTTATCAGAAACTACTAACATATTAAGGGAACTTAATTGTGGAAAAAAGCAACATAACACATTCCACAAAATTACATATGAATACTTAAAAATATTTGTTACTCATGCTGTATTGGAAAGGAGTAGTTAGAATTTTTTACTGAATTAGGGCTGGCATTTTTTTAGGAGGGCACTATTATTAATATCTGGGAGCAGAATGCAATCAATTAAAAAAAAACCAAACCTTCAGCATGTCTACCAACTAATACATCATGTTGATATTGAAGAAGAGAAAAAAGAACAATTTTACCTCAATAGGAACATCCAATAGCTTATAGAAAGAAACTGTGGCTTTTTAACACTTGTTTATAGTTTGGTATGTCCATGAGCAGGGAAGAATCAAAATTCTTCTCCGACCCAAGGTTTTATTACTGCTATTTTGCTTTTCCTGGAACAGTAATGAAATAAAATGTGATTTTTAAAATTAGTTTTTTTGATTATGTCTTAAGACTAACAGTTGGAAGTGTGGTATGTGGTAATTCACTATGGCATTGAAAGTTTTGATTAAGAGATTAATCTTAAAATTACATTAATTTTAATTACATTTAAAATTTAATTTCTAATACATTAGAAGAGCTAAAAGGAGCTAAATGTTAACAGAATCAAATTTTTCCCCAATTAATAGTGCTTAAGAACAGATCACTGCCCACCCATTCCCTGAATTTGAGAAGAAATTTAGTGAAGAAAGACTAGATATTTGCTAATTTTGTCATGCACAAACTTGCCATAGTTGTTTATATTTTACAAAACCATCAAAATCCTTTTCTATCTGGTTTAAAAATTATTCCATAGGTGAGCTTGGATGTTCTCTTGAAATCCACACGAATTCAATGTACACTTTTCTATAGCAAAATTCAATTTGTATTTCCCTCATCAATTACAAATTAATGAATATTCTGGTACCCAAATTTATCTTTTTGGCATTGTCTCTTTTCAGCACAGTGGAGAATTTACAGTTTCCCTCAGCGATGTCTTATTGACCTGGAAATACTTTCTACATGAGAAGTTGAACCTACCATTTGAAAATATAGAAGTGATTGACCATTATGAGGACATTAGGAGGACTTACGATGATTTCTTAAAGAATAGTAATATGGTAGATCTGATTGATGTTTATAAAAAATGTAGTGTTTTGATTTCTAGTTGTGAAGATAATGCCAACATATCCTCTGTAAGTATTTTTTAAAATAATTCTGTCTTAAATGAAAATTTGGCTAGATTTATTTTTATTTTAAACTATGGTATCAACATTTATAGTAACTTGATAGTGCTTTTGCTTTTCAGATCATGTTAGAAATGGAAAAAATAGCTACCTGAAAGTTAGTTATTACTGGAAAGAAGTATTTCAGTGGTAAATTTTGCTGAAATTCTGTTATTTGGTTGAAATATAAGAACAACTTCTTACCAAATCAAAAAATTTTAACAAAGAGATTAGTCCCAAATGTGTGATTTCTTCTTGAATTCATGCCAAGGATTGCTTTTATATTTTACTTTCTTGTTTTAATGTGTATATGTTCATTTGGCATATATTGTATAAATGATAGTTATGACTCTTTCTATGGATTAGTAATATTAATTACTGAGATGGGGTATCATTTTGTGATGATAGTATGATACAGTAAATATGGGGTAATATACTGTTCTTGTTTTTTTTGCATACACATATTCATTGCTTTTTTTATTGAATATAAATTTTAAAACTAATGGGATGCCATCCGTTATAGTTTGGTTTTATCTACATTAGAATTAATAACTGTTTTAGAATATATTTGGATGTATCTATTTTAAAGTGTTGAAATATATTTCTTTATCTTAACATTACTGAGTACCAATAAAGTAGTAATTAAATAGTGGTAATAACTAAATAATTATAGATATAATTAGAAGAAAATGTTTATTATATTTTCTAAGATATTAGAATATTTTATAAATATTTCTATCTGAAACTTGGGAATCATGTTTTGACTCCTGGTAATAGAAACCTCTATAGTAACAGTGGTTTAAGAAAATGGAAGTTTATTTCACTGTTTTATAAAAGGAGTCTTAAGGTAAGCATATGGGACTGATGTGATGGTTCTGTGGTTATCAGATACCTAGGATTTTTCTGTCATTCTGCTTATCCATCTTAGTTCTTGACCTCTACCCTCAAGATCATTTGTGGTCCAAGTTAGCTGTTGGAACTCCAGATTCCATTATCAGCATTCCTTGCATCAGGAAGTAAGGAAGAACAGCACTCTCCTTTCATTTTAAAGAAGCATAGCTCTTTTGCCTCCATGTGCTTGCGCAAAGCTTAGTCACATGGCCACACCAAGATGTTAGGGAAGATGGAGAATATAGTCTTTTTTTTTTCTGGGTAACATGCCAGAATAAAAACAGAATCTCTGTTACTGATGAAGAAGGGGAGAGTGGATATTGGCAGGCAGTTTGCGGTCTTGGCCTACTGGACCATAATGGAACCCTTTGCCCTCTTGTAACTTTTTTTTTTTTTTTTAAAGATTTTATTTACTTATTTGAGAGAGAGAGTTAGGGAGAGCACGAGTTGGGGCGGAGGAGCGGAAGGAGAGAGAGAAGCAGGCTCCCTGCTGAGTATGTAGCCCAACACAGGGCTCAACAAGGGCTCGACTTGGGGTTCAGTCTCAGGACCCCGGGATCATGATCTGAACCAAAGGCAGATGCTTAACTGACTAAGCCACCCAGGTGCCCCCCGTCGTAACTTTCTGAGACACACATACATAACCACACTATGGTAAAGATACTTGTGAGGGAAGATAGTTTTTCTTTATTCTTCCCTACCTGTATTTTATTTGTTTGTAGAGATGATTTTTGACTATTTTTCGTATAGTTAATTTAGAGAGGCTAATCAAATATAAGTACTGGATTATAGGAACAACAAAGAGAATTTTTTGATAAGCCGGTAAGAGTATAATCTGCCTGAGGTTTTTGGGCACATTGTTTTCACCTTATCCTTTGTTGCTGTCTAAGTTTTCTATAAGATTTTTTTTATTTGAAAGATTTTTTATGTTTATTTGAGAGAGAATAAGAGGGAGTGAGAGAGAGAGCATGAGAGGGAGAAGGGTCAGAGGGAGAAGAAGACTCCCTGCTAAGCAGGGAGCCCAATGCAGGGCTCGACCCTGGGATTCCAGGATCATGACCTGAGCTGAAAGGCAGTCGCTTTACCAACTGAGCCACCCAGGCACCCCCTGTCTAATAAATCTTCTAGTAAGCCTCTTCATTTAAGTGTATCAACTGTAGTATAAGATACATAGGTCTACCTTGGAGGGAGTTCTGTGCCTCCAGACATCAACATGTTCTGCGGAATTTCAGGAGTGGAGTGGAAGCTGCTGAGATGATATAGCATGTGAACTTGAAATCTTTCTGCACTTAAAATGTAAGATTTGATCTCTGACACTTATTTGCTCTAGGGAAATTTCCAATGAAGGAAAACTGAGCAGAAAACCAGATAGATACTTAGGCTGATTTCCTCAAAAATGCATTAAAATAACCCTAGTTTATGCTGAAAGTGTCTTTAAGAAAGATTTATTTGACAGAGAGAGAGAGTGGGGAGGGGCAGAGGGAGAGACTCTTCAAGCAGACCCCCTATTGAGCGCTGAGTCCAGTGAGGGTTTGATAACAAAACCTGTGAAACCATAACCTGAGCTGATACCAAGAGTGGGATGCTTAGCTGATTAAACCACTCAGGTGCTCCTAAAAGTGTCTTTAAAGATACATATGTTTATGTATCTTTGTTTCTTATTTATAGTAGCCTAAATAAGGCAAAAATTATAAGGAATCAAGATAAAGGTAAGACAGGGATATTCTGGAAACATGGTAACTTGAACAAGTTATTTCATACACTATAATTGTATATCATACAATTATAGATGTATGAATGCATATAAGTGTATTTCATACATTATAATTCCTTTCCTGGGGAACATGCTTGCAGGGCCTGTGGACATCTGGGAGCATATAAGACCTCGATTTCTAAATGGAGTCCAAGTTGAGACAGTTGGTACAGAATTTGCTTTCTCATGAATTGAACAATTATCTGAGGGATACTGGAGGCCTGGGCTGAGGAGAAGAAATGGTAGATTTCAAGAAGAACTTAGCAGCCCTCAGAAATCTGGGAACTTTCTGGGGAAGGTCAACAAATACCCTCTGTGAGTGTCCCAGGATTCTTTGACTTAGGAAGCCAAGAAGTAGCTGAATGGATGGGTATACTGTTGATGCTCCTTGAGAGACCACAAAAAGACTCTCCCTTGGCTTAAGCAGGTGACTGGCATTCCGTTTATTTTTCCACTGATGCTTTGTAAATAGTAGAGACATTTTCAACTTCTATTATTTGTAAAATTGTCCTCACTTCAGGTACCTCAACAGTCAGGGCCTTACCCTATGAAGAAAAGCAACAGCCACTTAACAAGTCCCAGCACCTGCAGAAAGATGAGTTAACTCAGAGCACATGTGACCAACAGAATAGCGCTCTTAGTGGTGAATGACAATTTGAATCCATAAAAGTAGTTAAGTACTCAATTCAAGGATATTCAAGGAAATTCAAGTATACACCTAAACATTAAGACTTTCCAGATTTAGGGGTGCCTGGGTGGCTCAGTGGTTTAGGCCGCTGCCTTCGGCTTGGGTCATGGTCTTGGGGTCCTGGGATCGAGTCCCGCATCGGGCTCTCTGCTCGGCAGGGAGCCTGCTTCCCTCTCACTCTCTCTGCCTGCCTCTCTGCCTACTTGTGATCTCTCTCTGTCAAATGGATAAATAAAATCTTTAAAAAAAAAAAAAAAGACTTTCCAGATTTAAAAAAGAAGAAAAAGAAAGTTTTCCCAGTGCAACAGATGAATTAAGGCACAAATCAGAGTTCTGAAAGTCAAATACAATAAATATTTAAAGCACAGGGGCAGCTGGGTGTCTTGGTTAGGCATTTGCCTTCAGCTCAGGTCATGATCCTGGGGTTCTGGGATTGAGTCCCATGTCGGGTTCCCTGCTCAGCAGGGAGCTTGCTTCTCCCTCTCCCTGCTGCTCCTGATCTCTCTCACTCTGTCTCTTTCTCTCTCAAATAAAATCTTTTAAAAAAACAATCTTTAAAAATATACATTTAAGGCACAGAGAAAAAAATATGAAGATGAAATAATTATGAAGGAAAAGTTAAGAAACTTGGAGGTTGGATCTGGAGGATTTAGCATAACAAATGATAGGAATTCCAGAGGAGAAAAAGGATGAGATGCAGAAGAGGTCATGATTAAATAAAATATTCTAACCACATTTGTTATAATAAAATTTCCCTGAGTCTGTTAGTTAAGTGTTTATGAAGTTCTAGGCTGTATTGAAGAGAAAAGACACATACCTAAGCATATCCTGGTAAAGTTTCCAAACTCTTAAGGCTAAAGATAAATATTATAAGTTTCCTGGTGGAAAGAACAAGTTATTTAAAAAGAACAACAATGAAATAGCATGTTCTGAAAGAAGAGGACAGTGACCTAAGAATCTCATCCTCAACAAGATATCATTTACCAGCTAAGTTAAAGGAAGGATTTGTGAGGGTTGCAAAAATTTGAAGAATGTCATCATACTTCAGGTGAAGAATTTGCCCATTCAAAGACAGTAATAATTTTTTTTTCATTTTTCCAATAATCCTTTTATTGTCCTATAGAGGAAAGTAGCAAGTTTGTCCCATTAAAATCAAAAGAGCAAAGTTGAACTATATGATATTTAAATCCCAGAACAACTTGGCTAAGGATTCAAATACCTTGACTTTCAGTCTGGATGTGTAGCACATTCTTTTTTTTTTTTTTAATTTTTATTAAATTTTTAAATTTTTTTATAAACATACAATGTATTTTTATCCCCAGAGGTACAGGTCTGTGAATCACCAGGTTTACACAGTTCACAGCACTCACCATAGCACATACCCTCCCCAATGTCCATAACCCCACCACCCTCTCCCAGCACCCCCCCCCAAGCAACCCTTAGTTTGTTTGTGAAATTAAGAGTCACTTATGGTTTGTCTCCCTCCCAATCCCATCTTGTTTCATTTATTCTTTTCCTACCCCCCAAACCCCCCACGTTGCATCTTCACTTCCTCATATCAGGGAGATCATATGATAGTTGTCTTTCTCTGATTGACTTATTTCGCTAAGCATAATACCCTCTAGTTCTATCCACGTCATCGCAAATGGCAAGATTTCATTTCTTTTGATGGCTGCATAGTATTCCATTGTGTATATATACCACATCTTTATCCATTCGTCTGTTGATGGACATCTAGGTTCTTTCCATAGTTTGGCTATTGTAGACATTGCTGCTATAAACATTTGGGTGCACGTGCCCCTTCGTATCACTACATTTGTATCTTTAGGGTAAATACCCAGTAGTGCAATTGCTGGGTCATAGGTTAGCTCTATTTTCAACTTTTTGAGGAACCTCCATGCTGTTTTCCAGAGTGTTTGCACCAGCTTGCATTCCCACCAACAGTGTAGGAGGGTTCCCCTTTCTCCACATCCTTGCCAGCATCTGTCATTTCCTGACTTGTTAATTTTAGCCATTCTGACTGGTGTGAGATGGTGGTATTTCACTGTGGTTTTGATTTGTATTTCCCTGATGCCGAGTGATGTGGAACACTTTTTCGTGTGTCTGTTGGCCATCTGGATGTCAAAGACTGTAATAATTAAACAGATGAATTGGAGAGCAGGTACCTATCCAAGAGAAGATGGTAGTGAGCAATGAAACTTGGAGAGTATGTGTGTCTAGTTAAAATGATAAGAGTGGACTGGGAGGGGCGCCTGGGTGGCTCAGTGGGTTAAAGCCTCTGCCTTTGGCTCAGGTCATGATCTCAGGGTCCTGGATCGAGCCCCGCATCGGGCTCTCTGCTCAGTGGGGAGCCTGTTTCTCCCTCTCTCTCTGCCTGCCTCTCTGCCTACTTGTGACCTCTCTCTCTGTCAAATAAAAAAAAAAAAAAAAAGAGTAGACTGGGAACATGTGTGCTATGGAAGCTTATACTTAATGGAAGGCTTATACTAAAGGAAATTCTGATATTAGTTTAAAATTAAAATGACTAAATATTGTAGATTTTTGGGTGGTAAATAGCTGGCATTATCACTTTTATTTTAGATTTATTTATTTATTTATTTGACAGAGATCATAAGTAGGCAGAGAGGCAGGCAGAGAGAGGAGGAGGCAGGCTCCCTGCTGAGCAGAGAGCCTGATGAGGGGATCCCAGGACCCTGGGAACATGATCTGAGCCGAAGGCAGAGGCTTTAACTCACTGAGCCACCCAGGCGCCCCTATCACTTTTAAATAATGATAGAGAAATGGGTTATTATGTACAGCTTGGTGTGAAATATTTTTAATAGTTGTCATAGCACCTTATTAGTAACCTCCTGTGTTTTCTACAGAGTCAGCTACGGGATTTTCTTTCTGGGAAACAATATGTAGTAACTGATGAAACTGATCTTTATGTACCAACATCATCAATGAGTAAACACAACCAGGATAATGAAAAGGTACTGAAAAATTGTGAGTAAATTAAAGCAGGATCTGATCCTCTTCAATCACCATGAATTTGTACATTACAGTTATTATTTTTTCTAATTTTTAAAAGCTTTTAATTTGTTCAAATAAAACTATATTTGCAAAGAGTAATATATTAGAGACTGCGAGAACCTAGCAGTCAGTGTCTTCCTGGTTTTGGGACAACATAACAGGCACTATGCAAAGATAAATATCACTCATCAGTCTTCGAAAAGTAGTTAGAAGGTCTAAGTTGCCAGAGTTATTTGAATCTTTGTATTTGGCAAATTCACTTATGGTTTTAAATGAATGATTCTTGGGAGGTTATGTACAATTGAAAATTCTGTTCTGTCACCTTTGAAGTAGATAACTGATGCATCACAAATTGTGATAATAGAGTTTGTCAGAAAACAAACCACAGGTTTGGTCCAATATAATTTACCTTCAGTTAAATGCTATGCTAGATACCTAATTAAGTATAGTAACCCCTTAATAACCATGGGGGTTATGTTTATGGAATTTTCTATGGTAAATAAAATCACTATTGACAAGATAAAAATTTGAGTATTAGAAAAAGTGGTAAAATTGCATTCAACCTATCAAAATCTATCTTCTTTATTCAGTTTGACCAATCACCTTCTTTTTTAAGGAAACATTGCTAAGGCAGATTCTCCCAAAAGTCCCATGCCATAAAGATCACATTTTAAGAAATATATTTGTCACTGCCCTCAAATAAATACCTGTGCACCTACTTCCTAGACTTACTAACGTGCTTGAACATCTGCATTTAATATTTTTTGTGCCGTATTTGAAAGTTAAGTTTCTGACATCATGATGTTTAATCCCTAAAGTTCTTTAGCTTATCATTTCCCGAAGATAGAAGCATTACCATAATACCATTATCATATATAAGAAAACTTAATTTTCCCTAATATCACTTACTGTCTTCCCTATTCAGATTTCTCTATTTGTCCTCCAAATGGTTTTCATATCTCTTTAGATTTTTAATCTAGGAGAATTCCCCTCAGTCTTTTTCTCTTCTTATTTATGTGTTTAAGTTCTCCTGGAATTACTTATCTTGTTCTTCTATTTCCAGTAAACTGGAAGTTTTATGCAATAGCTTGCTTCGATTCAAGTTTAGTACTTCATAACTGATGGTATTGTATTAAGAGACACAAACTCAAGTTGTCCCAAATTGCCAGATCTCTCTAGGATAAAGATGTGGTTTTCCCTTTGCTGTGAACAGAAATCTGTGGGGTGACACTGTGTAAATATCCTGTTTTGCAGCAACTTTTCACCCAGTGGTTTTACACATATGTTCATGATCCTTGTCTGAATCAGTTATTTCTTTAGTGTTTGCAAAATGGTGAGTTTCTAACTCTGTCATATCTTTACATTAATTAGCTGCCTTTTCTCAGTAAAGCAGAGCTTGATAAGATGAAGCTATTTAGGGAAATAGTTCCCTAGGAATGGCAGAGTCACGACTTAATACTTTCTCTCTCTCTTTTTTTTTTATTTAAGATTTTTAAAATTTATTTGACAGACAGAGATCTCAACTAAATGGAGAGGCAGGCAGAGAGAGAGAGAGAGAGGAGAAAGCAGGCTCCCTGGTGAGCAGAGAGCCCGATGTGGGGCTGCATTCCAGGACCCTGGGATCATGACCTGAGCAGAAGGCAGAGACTTTTTTTTTTTTTTTAATTTTTATTTATTTATTTATTTGACAGAGAGAGAGAGACCACAAGTAGACAGAGAGACAGGCAGAGAGAGAGAGAGAGGGAAGCAGGCCAGCCGCCGAGCAGAGAGCCCGATGCGGGACTCGATCCCAAGACCCTGAGATCATGACCTGAGCCGAAGGCAGCAGCTTAACCCACTGAGCCACCCAGGCGCCCCAGAAGGCAGAGGCTTTAAGCCACTGAGCCACCCAGGTGCTCCAATTCTTTCTATTTCATTACCAGTTTAGGAGCTGGGATAATAGTTATTTATAAGATAGGATGCAAATTACATCTTTTTCTATTTATCTTTGTCCTTATGCATGTATTTATTGCTGTGGACTCATGAATTTTTATTCAGTTTTAAAATTAATTGCAGTCATTAACCTTTGATGCTAAAATGGAGGGATTCTTTTCAAGCTTCTGTGTCGTTTTTACATGCCCTATTAGACTTCTGAGCACTTCCCTTTTTTCTGGTATAATAAAATATTCCAAGTCCATCTTAGAATGTTTTCTGCCCGGATGTGATTCCTTTCAGTCGTTTGTAACTATTTTCTCTTAGTTGAAGTTAATTTTTCACTTCCATTGTTTTTTTCCTCTGATGCCAAATATTGATAAAATGTTTACCAAATGCCTGGTCTTTTCTCATTGGTACTTAAGAGATACATTCATATATCAAGAGAGTATATCACTTACAAATCTTTTCTCTCTGATTTATATTACAGGCTCTATAGGGAGGAGGCATTGTTATTGTGTCCTTACGAGAAATGAATGAATTTGTATGTGTAAAATACCTCGATGTTTATAATTTTGGCTTACAGTTATAAAATGTTGTCATAAATGGATATCCATGAAAAAAGAAAAAAGATAAATGGATATCCATGAAAAAGACCCATAGAAACTAATGGGTCTTCTTTGCAAGCATATAGTTTTCTCATTTAAAAAAAACAGTGATAGTTTCATTGTGTTAATCCTCTACTTTTATCTCTTGCCTCTTTGGATTATTTTCTAAGAGTATTCTACCTACTAGTTAGCTGATGGATTAGATTTTATGAGGACTATTAAAGTAGCAGCCATCCTCTCAACTATTTTTTTGTTACTTGCAGACTTCTAATTTTTCTTTTTGCAAAGTATTTGTGGAAGGCAGTATATTTCTATTAAAATTCCAAAGTGACTTTTTGGGCTGAAGTCTTGCATAGATATATTTTGATCACAAAATGTACCTTACTAATGCCACACTGGAGTCATCAAGTAGATGAATGGCATGAGTTTGAGAAACAATATTTTTGTTTCCTTATTTTATTTTTCCTAAGGTACTAAACTGCTTTAGAAATTCTGAAGTAAAGAAGGGAAAAATGGAATAAAAGCCCTAAAAGAAAATCATCAGTTAAATAAAAATTTCTACTACTATATTAGTTATAGTTCAACTCTTTTTTTTTTTTTTTTCTTTGCTTGTTTGGTCATTTTATGTTAAGAATTTATGTGTTTGGCAAAGAAAGTAAAAAAATAGCTGTATAAATTATTAATCTCAATCTAAAAAAACTGACATTCTTCAAATTGAGATTGAATATCTACATTTCAGTAATAATTAATGGATAGGAAAAGAAACTTGAAATTGCCAGAAAGCTTAAATAAAATTGTTCAACTTCTAAACAAACATTGCAAGTACTTTGTGGTATGGACTGAATCAGTTTATTAAATAAATAAACAGAACATTATCTTTATTTTTGGTATCTTGGTAAAAGCTTCAATCTTGCGGATTTTTTCAATTAGGCCCTTGCTTCTGGATATCATAACTGTATTTATGTGGAATGCTTTTCCAGAGAGCCTCTTTAAAACACACTTGCAAATACAAGAGCAGGGAAACCATAACTGCCATGTTATATGACCATAATGATGGGGATAGATTTCCAATTGCAGCCATGAGTTAAAAGAAACACTCTTAACTGTGAGGACTCCAAGATGTTTTTCCCTGATGTTTGTCTAGCATCATAGATCAGAAGGGCAGAATTTGCTAGCCTTAAAGAACAAGTTGTAGATGGGGTTTAAGCCCTCGTTGATACCAGTAAGGATCACATATATACATTTTGGTAAGTTCTCATTATTTTTGGACAGCAGAAGCACAGTGAAACAGGGATTCAATGAAATTAAATGTAGAAAGAGTAAAAAAAGTTTCTGATTACAATGTGAATGTCATTTTTTTCTTCCTTTTGATTTTTCATGAAATGTGTTACTCTTTTGAAACATGAGGGTTAAGATAAAGAGGAGATTCATATGTTTAAACTGTTGTATTGTGAAGTTAAAATGGAAACTTCTGTATTATAGATTCACATGAAGTATTATGATTTACACTGAAAGTAAAGATAAAAAGACAGTTGAAATCTAAGCGGAAAATTATATAATGCCTTACCTTTTCCTGTACAATAAAGTTTTTTTTTAAATTGACACTGACTGCTTCCTGTGTTTCAAGAATTGTTTCTCTTAAGAAATTTAAATAACCCAAAAGCATGGTACCTTTATTTTTTAATTTTTTTTAAAAGATTTTATTTATTTATTTGACAGAGGGAAAGAGACAGCCAGCAAAGGAACACAAGCAGGGGGAGTGGGAGAAGGAAAAACAGGATCCCTGCAGAGCAGGGAGCCTGATGTGGGGCTCGATTCCAGGACCGTGGGATCATGACCTGAGCCAAAGGTGGACGAACTACCCATGCGCCCCAGGCCTTTAAAAGTGCTTGTAATACGTCTATGAACTAGAAACTTTATTAATAATTGTCTCAGAGACTTCCTAATAATTTATAATTTTTATTGCTACCTTTTAAATCTCTCTTTAATGCTTTCTAAGTTAAAATGTAATAAAACAGTATGAAAACATTTTAATTTTAATTAGGAAAATATTTTCTTAGAATTATAGATGATAAATTATAGGGTCTTTGGCTAAGTTATCAGTCACTGAAGGACTTACTGAATTTCATGTTTTGAGAGTGAATTGAGTTTAGAATTTGTGGAGTCCATTTTTTTTTCATTAAATTATTTCTAAATTTGTTTATTTTTTATTACTATGTTCAAGTAGCCAGCATATAGTACATCATTCGTTTTTGATGTAGTGTTCATTTTTCTTTCTTTTTTTTTTTTTTTAAAGATTTTATATTTATTTGACAGACAGAGATCACAGGTAGGCAGAGAGGCAGGCAGAGAGAGAAGAAGGGAAGCAAGCAGGCTCCCCGCTGAGCAGAGAGCCGGATGCGGGACAGGACTCTGGGATCATGACCTGAGCTGAAGGCAGAGGCTTTAACCCACCGAGCCACCCAGGCGCCCCTAGTGTTCATTTTTCTAAGGAAATAGGCAAGGAGAGTATTTCAGATAAATAGTATGGGATCAACACTTAAGAATTAGATACAACAAGATTTTAGATCAAGAAAATGGGGTGGAAGTAGTTGAGAAGGTGATGAGAATTCCATTAAAATAATTTAATTTTGATGAAATCCAGTTTATCAATTTTTTCCTATTATAGATTGTGCTTTTGATGTCACATGTAATTCCAAGTCATAAGGATTTTTTCTTACTTTTTCTTCTGAAAGTTTTACAGTTTTATATATTGTACATTTAGACCTATAATCTGCTTTGAGTTAAGTTTTATTAAAAGTGAGGTTGGGGCACCTGGGTGTCTCAGTCAGTTAAGTGTCTGACTTCAGCTCGAGTCATGATGTCAGGGTTCTGGGATTTATCCCCACATTGGGCTCCCCACTTAGTGGGTAGTCTGCTTGTCTCTCTGTCCCTCCCCCTGCTCATGCTCTCTCTCTCAAATAAATAAGTAAAATCTTAAAAAAGAAAAAAAAGTGTGAGGTTTGGGTGAGTTTCGTTTGTTTCCCATATGGCTGACCAGTTGTTCCCACACTAACTATTGAAAAGAGTGTCCTTTCTTCATTGTTGCTTTTGCACCTATGTCAAAAATCAAATGGCCGTATCTATTAGGTCTATTTGTGGACTCTGTTCTGTTTCATTGATATGAGTGTCCCTTCATAAATGCTCTATTATTTTGACTATACAGTAATATTTAAGATCATTTGCAGCCTATTTAATACGTTGTTCCAGTGTCTTCTGGCTTTTTGATGATTTGTTATTACCATTATTCTTTAGTATGTTATGTGTCGTTTTGTTCTCGTTACTCTCAAGATTTTTTCTCATCTTTGGCTGTCAGAGTTTAATTATAGAACAGGAATGATATTCTTTGTATTTTTCTACTTGAGTAGCTTCTTAGCTCTATAAAGTAATGTTTTCCACCAAATTTGGGATGTTTTTGGCCATAATTTCATGAAATACTTTTTTTCTGCTTATTTCACTCTTCTGCAGGTATTCTACATACATGTCCCACAGAGCTCTTTGGTTTTATTTTTCTTTCCTTTTTTCTTCTTTTGTTTTTTTGGTTTGATGATTTCTATTTATATATTTGTAAGTTCACTTATACTTTCTTCCACTTTCTCCAAGTTGTTGTTGAGCCCATTTAGCAAATTTTGTTCTGGTCTTTGTACTTTTCATTTCAAGAATTTACTTTCTTTATAATGTCCACTTTTCTATTGTCATTTCCCCTGTTAATTTATTGAACATTTTTTAGTTTGAGTTCTTTATTTATAGCAGCAATCTCAGAGTTTTGTCTGCTAAATCTAATATCTAGGTCCACTTGGTGTTAATTTTTATTGACTGCTTTTTATCCTGAGAGGGGGGTAACACTTTTTTTTTAACTGTCTTAAAATTTTTGGACAAAAACGACATTACAGATATTATTTTATAGTGATTCTGGGTTTTGTCATGTTCTTCTGAAGACAATTGAGTTTTTATTCTAGTAGGCAGTTTTCTTGCCTGGATTTCAACTTCATATTTTGTCTCCTTGGTATGAAGCTTTTTGGATATCTATTCTTGCGGTTTTCCTTTGCTGTTTTTTTTTTTTTTTTTTTTTTTTTAGGTTGGCTTTTGTAGGTCTTTCTACTGCCTGCCAAACGTGGCAGTAAACCAAGCATTTGGGAAAGTATGGAGCTCATTCTTTCCATGGATTCTTTTTTCCTAGGGATTTTACTGTGTTTTTCAGTTGTTCTGACAAATTTTGGCTCTGTACTCTTAACACTTCAAGCCTGTCCAGCTTCAGCTTTCTGTGACTTAAGCTACACACAGTTGAGGAATGTACTCATTTTAGCAAACCTTCCAACTCATAGCTCTAGTTCCTTGTAGCTCGGTCTTCCTTGAATGTATTTCTTTCTTACTTCTGCCTGTGTTTTTGATGGACCTGCTTAGTCTCCCCTATGCTTGTGTAGTTTTGCTGTCAGCTATGGATTATGGCTCTTTATGTTCTCAATTATGTCTAAGATTTTCCCCTTTAAATTTCTAGCTGCTTTCCCAGCCCTGATTTTGAGGGCACCATTATAGTCACTTCTATCTGCCCCAGCTATAGTCATGAAATTTGAGTCAGTAAACCACAAACTTAATTCATGCTTTTTTTTTTTTTTTTTTTTTTTTTACATAAGCTCCATGCCCAGCATGGAGCCCAGAGTGGGGTTTGAACTCATGACCCTGAGATCATGACCTAAGCTGTGATCAAAAGTTGGATGTCAGTTGACTGAACCACCCAGACACCCCTAATTCATTTCCTTCTTATTGCAGTTCTGCTAAAATTAAATATTCCTCCAGTTCCTATCTACCTTCTAGATACTTTCCATTGTCTTTAAATAGTATTTAAGATTTTTTTATTTACTATTTTATGTTTGTTTTCTGTGAGGTTCATATGATCACTCACTTCACAGGAAGTTAGGACCTTGAATAACCACAAACTTGCTATTCTTAACCCTTCTTGTTGCAGTTCTTTTAAAATAAATTTCTCCTCTAGCTTGGGTCTGCTTTGTGTATACTTTCCAGTATAGCTATGTTTTTGAAATTTTACTAATATTTTATTGTTACCTGTGGGAGTTCACAGTATCACTTCCTCAATACTAGAAGTTGCAAGACCTTAAATAGCTATAAGTAGGTAATTTTAAGAATAAGATAATTGAATGCCTTGGTTTGTAACATGCTCTTGACCATAAAAGACAAGTACAGAATATATGAAAGAACCATGTCAACATCAACTTCTTGTTATTTTCTTTTTTTTCTTTGTTGTTGTTGTTATTTTCTTAACACTTGCTTGAATTTCTTCATTGTAATACTTACTTGGTTATTTGGTATTGTCAAAGTCAGCATCTAATAATTACCCCAAATTTAACCATTTAAATTCAGCCCTTATCTCCAGCCCTGTGTAGATATAGGACCAAATAGTGCCAGTCAGCCTATGCCCTAAACTTTAAAAGACTTCATTTCTCCTTGTTATTTAGTGACAAATGTGTACAAGGGCATGAGATTCAGCCTTATTAGAAATTCAGACTTTGGGGGCGCCTGGGTGGCTCAGTGTGTTAAAGCCTCTGCCTTTGGCTCAGGTCATGATCTCAGGGTCCTGGGATCTAGCCCCGCATGGGGCTCTCCACTCAGCGGGGAGCCTGCTTCCTCCTCCTCTCTCTGCCTGCCTCTCTGCCTACTTGTGATCTCTGTCTGTCAAATAAATAAATAAATCTTAAAAAAAAAAAAATTCAGACTTTGGACTTTTTCCTTTATGTCATTTTTAAGAGGTATTTTTCAACAATTAATGATCGTTGTTATTTGCTCATACTTAGTTACTAATGGCACATTTGTTTCATGAGCAGGGATATGTTAATTGTCCAACTCAATTTTTTGTTGTATGGTAGTCTTTTCCCATAGAGTTGAGTGAGATGTTGTTATTGAATAGTCATAAGTATTTTTACTGTGTATGAAGAAAAGATTATTGATTTAGAACAACTTCAATAAAGAAAATAATATTTTTTTTTTACAGGTACAGTTACTAGCAAGAAAAATTATCTACTCATATTTAAGCCTGCTTGTGAATTCAAAGAATGACCTGGCTCTGGCTCATGTTCTCAATATTCCTGATAGAGGACTTGGAAGAGAAGCCTTCACTGATTTGAAACATGCTGCTCAAGAGAAAAAGATGTCTATCTTTTTGGTATGGACATGTTACAATTTCAATATGTTTTAAAGAATTATGAACAGTAGATATATGTACCTTAATATAGAATTCTTTTAGCTATGATAAAACAACTTTTAAACTCTGAATATATGCTCTTCTCTTCTCTGGTATTGTTATTTATTACCATATTCTTCAATTTTGATAAGAGAAAATTTCTCTAAAGTAGTGTTTTCCGACATGTGTTCTATAGAGTGGTATCTCTGTTAAATTCTCCTTGGATAAATATTTCCAAAGGCAAAAGTCCCTGTTAAGTGCTCCTTGAATAAGCTGTTTCCAAGGGCAAACAGTTTGGAAATATTACCTTTATTGTAGATATGTAATGCATATTTGTATATCAAAAGCTCTGAGGAGTCTTACCATTAAGAAATCTCCTTGGGGCGCCTGGGTCGCTCAGTGGGTTAAGCCTCTGCCTTCGGCTCAGGTCTTGATCTCAGGGTTCTGGGATCGAGTCCCGCATCGGGTTCTCTGCTCAGCAGGCAGCCTGCTTCCTCCTCTCTTTCTGCCTGCCTCTTTGCCTACTTGTGATCTCTTTCTCTGTCAAATAAATAAATAAAATCTTTAAAAAAAAAAAAAAAGAAAAGAAATCTCCTTAAATTAACCTTGTTACTTAATGTGTTGTTTCCTACGTTATTTAACCTTGGAACTTTCTAACAAATTACTGAAATTTCATAGAATTTAGTATACACTTTAAAATATTTCATCTTTTGGAGATGCTCTTAAGCGTAGCCATCCTATATGTATTTTTGTCATGGTAAGGCAAGGCCTTTTGAACTACACATGATCAAATAATCCTAAAATATGAAAGCTAGATAGGACTTTGTTCTTATTTAGTCTAAATGTTGAGCTTATAAATAAAGAAGATAAAGCTTGGAAGAGTTGAATTAATTGCCTACCCTTGAATAAATCAACACAGTTGACCTTGAAAAACCCTTTGTTTCATATTAAAAATTCCAGTTTAATCTATATGAGAATATAGATTGTAGTATACAATCTAGTATATGTAGTATACTACATAGTATAATGTAGTATACATACACTAATATTTTATAATCAGTGATACACTCTTAAGAATGTATTTTTTCTTTTTAAAGATTTTATTTATTTATTTATTTGTCAGAGAGAGAAAGAGAGAGAGAGAGGGCACACAAGTAGGCAGAGAGGCAGGGAGAGGCAGAGAGAGAAGCAGGCTCCCTGCTGAGGAAGAAGCCCGATGTGGGACTCGATTCCAGGACCCTGGGATCATGACCTGAGCTGAAGGTAGCAGCTTAACCCACTGAGCCACCCAGGTGTCCCTGTGAATGTATTCTTATGCCCTTAGTTTGTCACCTTATTTGGCTTCTCAGTTTCCACTCACATTGCCATCACCCTTTTTGCCTGAATTTTGCATGGCATCTGTTTGTTTAATTATTTGCTTCTGAGTCAAAGTGACATGAATCATAAAAAGTACTTACTTTACTTGTATACCCAGAAATAATATAAATGTACCCAGTATCATAAAGTTTTATTTTTAACGTACTAAATCATTAAACATAACTGAATCATTTGTTTTAATTCATAGGTGGCCACATCATTTATTAGAACACTGGAGCTTGGAGGGAAGGGATATGCACCATCACCATCTGATCCTTTAAGGGCACATGTAAAAGGACTGTCTAATTTTATTAACTTCATTGACAAGTTAGATGAGATTCTTGGGGAAGTAACAAATCCAAGGTAATGACTTTTCATAAATTACAAATGTATGTTATTAATCTGTCTTTAAAATTTTACAGGATCAGATGTAGATTTGACTGTATGAGCTATTGAAATGACTAAACATCAACAGTAAGGAAAAGAAACAATATCTAGATGAATAAATTATAATCTCATGACTTTTCTCCCTATTTCTGCCTATCTTTGATTCTAAAATTTTTGCCAAAGTCAAATGGCATATTCAGATGAAGTTTGACTAGAGAAGAGGGCTGTTTATCTGGAAGAAATAGATTTTGGAGGACTGGACATGACTGAATAGATAATTTCTTTAAAATTTGTAGTTAGGGGATGCCTGGGTGGCTCAGTGGGTTAAGCCGCTGCCTTCGGCTCAGGTCATGATCCCAGAGTCCTGGGATCGAGTCTTGCATCGGGCTCCTTGCACAGCAGGGAGCCTGATTCTCTCTCTGCCTCTGCCTGCCTCTCTGCCTGCTTGTGTGCTCTCCCTCTCTCTCTTTCTCTCTGACAAATAAATAAAATATTAAAAAAACAGGCAAATAAAAATTGCCTGCTTAAAAAAAATAAATAAATAAAATAAAATTTGTAGTTAGCACTAAAGGAAACCTATACCAAGAATGAGGACATTGACAAATATATGATAAAATCTATATTCTACTTCTTGCTACTTTTTTTTCCATTTTCTTGGGTGTAAATCTCTGGTTTATCTGAAATTTGTTTTTATATGACATTAGAAGTAAGAGATTCTTTCTTATCTGATAAACTCCCATTTACAATATACACATATTGGATGATGAGTAATTTTGTGATTAATTTTGGGGGTGCAGAAATGAGCTGTATATGTTAGCAATCATGGTAGATCACTGCCATTCGGTTGGTATGCTAAAGCATACTGAAGGGTTGGTATTTATTGAACACTTTTTTTAATGTGTCAGGGTCTTTATAGGGATTATCATTTGATCATTACAACAACCTTACATTATAGGTACTATATAAATACCAAATTTTTAGAGGAAGAAAGTGAAGTTCTGAGACTTAAGTGATTTAACTTAGTCACATTGCTTTTTAAGTAGCAGAGCTGGGATCTGAACTCAGTTCTGAAATTGGAACCCATTCTCTTAATCACTGTATCTTATTTCATGAAACTTCTTTTCATTTTAAGATTCAAAGAAGAATTTGTTTCTCAGGATTTTATTCTAAATTGCATCCTCTGTCTTTATGGATATCCATTACAAGCAAGTAAATTTGGAAGAGGGTTTTGAATATGCTTTATAGCCAATATCAGTGGCATCTTCTGAACTTTCAAATAATGTATTGGCTGGCTATTTCTTCTAAGATAGTGGATAATTTTTAAAAACATTTTATTTTTAGCAAAGCAAATATAGGTATATTTGGTTAAAGTTAAATAGTAAAAAAGTCCTCCACAGATTGTCTTTAAATTTTGTATGTGTGTTGTTTTTATATTTACCTCATTTAAATGAAATTTTAATGCAACTATTTGTTGATTTTTTTCCATTTGAGACATTATTAAATTCCTACCTCGGAAGATGGTGATTTGCTACCCACTCACCAACCTTCTAACCACCCCTTTTCTGTCTTCCCCATCCTGTTATACACACAGAACTTCTCTTCTTTCATCCTTCTAATATAGTTATACCACAATTTCAGTTTAAGTTATATTTTAGAATTTATATTATTATGACTCTGTAAATACTGCCTATACCTAAGCTATGTGATATGCTGTAATTATACTTCCTTTCTTGTACAAATTTTTGTGTTTTTTTTTTCTAGCCTTAATAATTATCTATTTTTCTCTTTTGCTTTCCTTCCTATATATTTATCATTGATTCTTTTTTGAGCTTTCCAACAAAAACATACATATTCTTTTTATTAGGTCAGCTGTCAATTCTGGTTTTTGCCCTTGAAGGCATTCCTTCTAGAGAGCCCTCTATCTTCTTCTCTGAGTGGGCACTTTTGCTTATTCAGCCTCTTTCACAGTGGTAATGGTGAAGCTTCATTACCTTGTGAATTTTCTTTGCCTCTGCATTATTTTTTGGATTTTGTCACTTTATTTTTAGCTGGTAAATCCCTTATTTTACTCATACGGCTTTTTGAGTAAAATAGGAGACAAATAACTTTATCGTATTCTCACATTTGGTTGTATGTGATCTTCTGCCATGTTTTCTTTATTTAAGATTGTTATGTTTATTTCTAAGATTCTTTTTATCTGCTTCCTGGAGGTTCTTTATCTAAGTTGAATGTTTTTGTTTGTTTTGCTCTCTTTCATGTTAGAGGTATTTCTAAAATGCATGGTGATTCTGAACAGTCCTTTTATCATATTTAAGAATGAAACCATAGAAAGCTGATTAGTAACTCTATTATACAGTGGATTTCATTATAGCATGGTAGCCATTTGGCTCTTTTGTTGGGGATTCTGCAATGTTGGTAACTATAGGTCTTTTCTTTGGGACTTACCCCAAAGTTCCAAGAGTGGCATCCTTCAGTCCCTTTTGGAAAGCTGTAAGTTTAGCTAATAATATGCTGGAATTTTGAGGTAGGGTAGGGGTTCATACTTCAGTATGTAGACTTTTACTTAATCACTCTGTTTTCAGTCCCTGCTGCCTCAAGGTCCAGAGCCGATCTGACAGATTCTTCAGAGTAGTCTTGCTTTCCATGCTTAGGGGAGAGAAATGCACTGGCCTGACTGCTCAGAATAGGAGAGGCGATTTTAGGTGTCTAAGTGCTTCTGATGTAAACTGTCAACCAGCTTGCTTCTTTGCAGCCCCATCTTTATTATAGCAGTATTGAATTCAATTTCTGAGAATTTCTGGGGTTGCTTCTTATTGGTGTCTCTTTCAGCAGTTACTTGTGTTTTAGCTTTCTCTGTTCTGAGTAGTCAGCTACCACATGTTCATCTGCTTTTCATTTTTCCATGCTTTCATTATATGTCTCTGCTGTCATCTGTTATTGTCTCTTCTAACATTCTCTTTCTTTCTTTCTTTCTTTTTTAAAAAGATTTTATTTATTTGACAGAGAGAGCAGAGAGAGAGGGAGAGGCATCGAGAGAGGGAGAGGCATCGAGAGAGGGAATACAACTAGGGGGAGTGGAAGAGGGAGAATCAGGCTTCCCGATAAGCAGAGAGCCCGATGTGGGGCTCGATTCCAGAACCTTGGGATCATAGCCTGAACCGAAGGCAGACGCTTAATGATTGAGCCACCCAGGTGCCCCAACATTTTCTTTCTTTGTAGATTTTAAAACACTTGTCTTTTTGTCATTTTTAGTGCAATTTTAGGAGGGAGCAGATAAAAATGTGTATGTTCAATACAATGTAGTTTGTTATAATTACATTCCTGAGGAATTTCTGGTTGGGATAAATTATCTATAGGATAGAAGTACATTTTAGGGACATCTAAGATGAGAGAATAGACTTAAATTCTTTAACTTATCAGTGAGTTAATTTGGATATCCTCTCTTGTCACAGTGAGTAACATTACTCTATGTTCTAGGGAAAACACTAAAGAAGTAGATGTCTAAATAGTGGATATGTTCATGTGGGTGTCTAAATGGTCCACCTGAGCAATTTTTCCTTCTTTTATTTCTCCTTATTTCATCTTTATTGTGATTTTTGTATCTATTAAGTATATATTCATTTCATAATTTTAAAAAAGTTATTAAAAGCTAAAAACATATATCCTACTTATATAACAATAGAAGGATATACAGAGAAAAGGACAGTTGACCCAGTTTGTGGAAGCCAGGGATAAAAGTGTCAGGAATGCTCACTTGGGTGGCTATATTTGTTCAGCTTAATCTTGAAGTATGAACTTGAAGGAGTTTGGTAGACATGGAGAATGGGTATGAAATGGAATCTAGATGGGGAGAAGGGAGGATATTTCCTGCAGTAGGGATACTATGGCTAACCTATTGGGACATTGTTTTATTGGTTATTCATTTTGTCTTAGAGTTTCAACTTCTAGTACTTTTGCCACAGTATATAAAGACTGTAAGAAAAAAGCAATAAAACAATTTCCCCATTTTTGTCAATTCCTTCTTTCTTTTATCGCTGAGATTCTTGAAAAAAAGTTATCCTTTCCATTTCTGAATTTCTAATTATTTAATATATATTTCTCCCCAGGCTGTAAAGTCTATGAGGGTTTTATTGGTTTTCTGCACTAATATTCCCTAGTCCGAGCACAGTTTCCGGCACAGAGTAGACACTCATTTATTGTCTGTTTTTAACTGACTCACAGTAATTCACTTTTCCACTCTATTGAAGCTATTCTACCAAAGAGCACTTGTGATCTAGTTGGTGTAGAATTTTTGGTCTCTTTTATGTCCTTAAATTTGATCATTTTCTTTCTTAGAACTCTTTTTCCCTGTGCTTCTGAGATTTCAGTCTCTTATTTTCCACCTATGTCTGAGACTGCATATATGCAAATTCTGAATCTATATTTCATTGAGATTCAAACCTCTTTCCCAAGTTTCAAAAATATATCTTCAGCTATATGTTGTGATCTCAAAGGCAACAAAAACTTAACATGTTCCAAACCAAATCGTCTTTTCCTGCAAACCTGTTTCTTCTCCTAAAGTGCCCAACTTGATGAAGCCTCTCCTCCTCCAGCTACATAACCGGAAATCTGAAACATATCCTAAACTCCCATTTCTCCTTTTACTGTCCTTTCAGTCACCAAGATCCATGAATTCTATTTTTTTTTTAAAGATTTTATTTATTTATTTGAGAGAGAGACAGAGCATGAGAGAGGAGAAGACCAGAGGGAGAAGCCTACTACCCGTGGAGCTGGGAGCCCGATGTGGGACTTGATTCCAGTACTCCAGGATAATGACCTGAGCTGAAGGCAGTTGCTTAACCAACTGAGCCACCCAGGCACCCCCATGAATTCTTCTTAACATTTTGATACTCTTTCTTCTCATCTCTAGTCTTATAACTCCTATCTTGTTTCCATTTTTTAATGGAAAGTCTGTTTTCAGACTTTTATCGTTTCTTGCTTAAACTTCTTCACTTCTCTCTGAGTTGTTCTTTCTGCCTCCAATCTTGAGTTGCCCCATCCTGTTGTCCTTACTGCTGCCAGAGGTCTTTCTAAAACAACAAATGTTACTGCCATGAATAAAATCCTTCAATGACTTCATATTAGGTATAGGCTGAGATCCCAGAAGCCACAGTATGATGTAGAAATCCTATGTGCTCTAATTCCTGCCTGTATCTTGTTCTGGCCTCTATCTCAACCTCAAAACTTAGAGATAAAAATGGTTTAACTCTTATAACTGATTATAATAGGGTGGAGGTGGTAGGGAATCACAGTAATCTTCAAATCAAAAAGAAGATGAAGAATAGGTAGGGAAGAAATGAAAGAACAGATTCTCACACTTCCCTCCCCACTGCCAAATTTTCATCAAGCCATTTTAGCAGTAATTTGGTTGTATTTCTACATTCTGCCAGTAGGTGCCACCATAAAATGCATACTATATTTTCCTGAAAAATATCTTAAATTAGGGGTTTCTGGTTACATAAATTAGTTAGTTCTCTGTTGTTCAAATGTTTAGAATTGTGTATTTCAAGTTTATGACAACAACTTTTTAACGTACACTTGAATTATATTCATTGGACTAAATATTATACATTTATAGAATGTTAAATCTACTTGAAATTATCCAATCCAAAATCTTATTGTTACATTTTTCTCATTTAAAAATATTCTAGGGGAGCCTGGGTGGCTCAGTACATTAAGCATCTGCCTTCGGCTTGGGTCATGATCCCAGTGTCCTGGGATCCAACCCCACATCGGGCTCCCTGCTTAACAGGGAGTCTGTTTCTCCCTCTTCCTCTGTGTGTGCTCTCTCTCTTTCCTTTTCAAATAAATAAATAAATCTTTAAAAAAATATCCTAGAAATATTTTTTATATATCTCATGGAGGACTTTTAATCATACTTATTTTTTATTTTTTTATTTTTTTATAAACATATAATGTATTATTAGCTGCAGGGGTACAGGTCTGTGAATCGCCAGGTTTACACAGTTCACAGCACTCACCATAGCACATACCCTCCTCAATGTCCATAACCCCACCACCCTCTCCCAACCCTGCCCCCCCAGCAACCTTCAGTTTGTTTTGTGAGATTAAGAGTCTCTTACGGTTTGTCTCCCTCCCGATCCCATCTTCTTTCATTTATTCTTTTCCTACCCCCCAAACCCCCCACTTTGCATCTTCACTTCCTCATATCAGGGAGATCATATGATAGTTGTCTTTCTCTGATTGACTTATTTCGCTAAGCATAATACCCTCTAGTTCCATCCACGTTGTTGCAAATGGCAAGATTTCTTTTGATGGCTGCATAGTATTCCATTGTATGTATATACCACATCTTCTTTATCCATTCATCTGTTGATGGACATCTAGGTTCTTTCCATAGTTTGGCTATCATGGACATTGCTGCTATAAACATTCAGGTGCACGTGCCCCTTCGGATCACTACGTTTGTATCTTTAGGGTAAATACCCAGTAGTGCAATTGCTGGGTCATCGTATAGCTCTATTTTCAACTTTTTGAGGAACCTCCATGCTGTTTTCCAGAGTGGTTGCACCAGTTGCATTCCCACCAACAGTGTAGGAGGGTTCCCCTTTCTCCGCATCCTCACTAACATCTGTCATTCCCTGACTCGTTAATTTTAGCCATTCTGATTGGTGTGAGGTGGTATCTCATTGTGGTTTTGATTTGTATTTCCCTGATGCCGAGTAATGTGGAGCATTTTATCATGTGTCTGTTGGCCATCTGGATGTCTTCTTTGCAGAAATGACTGTTCATATCCTCTGCCCATTTCTTGATTGGATTATTTGTTCTTTGGGTGTTGAGTTTACTAAGCTCTTTATAGATTTTGGATACTAGACCCTTATCTGATATGTCGTTTGCAAATATCTTCTCCCATTCTGTCAGTTGTCTTTTGGTTTTGTTAACTGTTTCCTTTGCTGTGCAAGAGCTTTTGACCTTGATGAAATCCCAATAGTTCATTTTTGCCCTTGCTTCCCTTGCCTTTGGCAATGTTCCTAGGAAGAATTTGCTGAGGCTGAGGTCGAAGAGGTTGCTGCCTGTGCTCTCCTCAAGGATTTTGATGGATTCCTTTCTCACATTGAGGTCCTTCATCCATTTTGAGTCTATTTTCGTGTGTGGTGTAAGGAAATGGTCCAGTTTCATTTTTCTGCCTGTGGCTATCCAATTTTCCCAACACCATTTGTCGAAGAGGCTGTCTTTTTTCCATTGGGCATTCTTTCCTTCTTTGTTGAAGATTAGCTGACCAGAGAGTTGAAGGTCTATTTCTGGGCTCTCTATTCTGTTCCATTGATCTATGTGTCTGTTTTTGTGCCAGTACCATACTGTCTTGATGATGACAGCTTTGTAATAGAGCTTGAAGTCTGGAATTGTGATGCCACCAACTTTGGCTTTCTTTTTCAATATTCCTTTGGCTATTCGAAGTCTTTTCTGGTTCCATATAAATTTTAGGATTATTTGTTCCATTTCTTTGAAAAAAAATGGGTGGTATTTTGATAGGGATTGCATTAAATGTGTAGATTGCTTTAGGTAGCACAGACATTTTCATGGTATTTGGTCTTCCAATCCATGAGCCTGGAACATTTTTCCATTTCTTTGTGTCTTTCCTAATTTCTTTCATGAGTACTTTATAGTTTTCTGAGTATAGATTCTTTGCCTCTTTGGTTAGGTTTGTTCCTAAGTATCTTCTGGTTTTGGGTGGAATTGTAAATGGGATTGACTCCTTAATTTCTCTTTCTTCTGTCTTGTTGTTGGTGTACAGAAATGCAACTGATTTCTGTGCATTGATTTTATATCCTGACACTTTACTGAATTCCTGTACAAGTTCTAGCAATTTTGGAGTGGAGTCTTTTGGGTTTTCCACATATAGTATCATATCATCTGCAAAGAGTGATAGTTTGAATTCTTCTTTGCCGATTTGGATAACTTTAATTTCTTTTTGTTGTCTGTTTGCTGAGGCTAGGACTTCTAGTACTATGTTGAATAGCGGTGGTGATAATGGAAATCCCTGCCGTGTTCCTGACCTTAGCGGAAAAGCTTTCAGTTTTTCTCCATTGAGAATGATATTTGTGGTGGGTTTTTCGTAGATGGCTTTGATAATATTGAGGCATGTGCTGTCTATCCCTACACTTTGAAGAATTTGATCAGGAAGGGATGCTGTACTTTGTCAAATGCTTTTTCAGCATCTATTGAGAGTATCATATAGTTCTTGTTCATACTTAATTTTTCAAGATATGTTTTAGTAAATAGTTATCTAATTCTTGAAGATGGTAGGGGAAAGCCAATCCATATATATATAAATATATAATATATGAATATAAAGATATTCAGTAATTACACAGAAGTATTACCAATCATTTGTATTATTGCTTATTGCTCTCTTTCAGTAACCATACTTTAATACAAACTTGGAGATTTTTTAAAAAGATTTTATTTATTTATCTGACAGAGAGAGGGAACGAGAGAGAGAGAGAGCACAGGCAGGGGGAGCTGCAGAGGGAGAGGGAGAAGCAGACTCCCCACTGAATGAGAGCCTGATGTGGGGCTTGAACCAAGGACCCTGGGATCATGACCTGAGCCAAGGGCAGATGCTTAACCAACTGAGCCGCCGAGGTGCCCCCAGGCTTGGGATTTAATTATGTTTTTCCTCACTAGCTTTATTTCTCTCTTTCTGCCTCAGGGCTCTAATATGATACATTTGGTAGTCCGGAGCTGCTGTTTACCTCTTTTTCACCTAAAGTCTTCCATTAATGTTTATCCAGAGTACTCATAATTTATCTTCTGAGATGCTTCCTGAATAACCCCCTTTTCCCTTACCCATCCACTCAACTTCCTCTATACCTTCAGTATCTCACTCACGTGATCAGTTGTAACCTCTTAAAGAAAAATATTTTATTCATCGTATCCCAGTGCCTAGCACAAATGTCCTAGTGTCATTTGAGTTAAAACTTAAGAGATTCCAGGTTCTAGAAGGAAGAGTCTGGATTATGCCACCATGTTGCTGAGCAGATATTTGAAGACCTAATATCTGACTTTAGTAGTGAATGTATAGCAATACACTAATCATAGTACTGATGTTTGAGGTATTTTTCCAAGGGTCAAAATTTTGAGTTTGGCAAATATCTGAAACACAAATCTTACATATTTTTTCTAATATAATTCATTCAGGGAATCATATCATCTTTAATATTTAGTATATTTGTACTTATAGAAGGAATGAGAAAAGGAGGCAAAGGTGACTTTTACCTAATAACGTTGAAAGCATTTTTTTGTTCGTGCAAATGGCATTATAACACTCTTCCATATTTTATTATCCTTTTGAGTCTTTTCCAAATCTCTTCCATTAGATTACTTTGCAGATAAAGTTCATAGTATCGTGTTTTCATTTTGGCTTCATTTCATCCAATTACTTTCTGTGCTTTTGATTGAAAATCAAGGGAAAAAAACAGAAAAAGAAAATGCATATATATATGTATATATATCAGAAAGAATATATATATATAAGAATATATATATAAGAATTATATATATATAAGAATTCCTTTGAAAATTTTTTCCCTTGAAAATTAAGGGAAAAAAGCATAGAAAAAGAAAATGTCTGTATATATATATGTATGTGTATACATATATATGAATTCTTAAGGGTTTACTCAGACTTCTGATTACCCGTATATGGCAGATTAGGTCCCCTGGTTGACTCTTACACTGAAAATAGTTAATAATACTGGATAACATAGTTTTAAAATACTTCTTAAATGCATTGATGAGTAGGCATATGTATTGAAAATATAGGCCAAAAACTAGGGGAGGGAAGAAAGCCAGAGAGGGAAGTCAAGAAGGGAAGTGAGGTTTTATTTTGAGAATATTTTGTGATTTGGAAGGTCTGTTCTTAGAGTCACTTAGTCTGAGAGTGCAAAGACAAAGCCCAGGACTGTCTAAGGTGAGAAGTCTATTGAATATACCCACTCTATAGGGCTGCCCACTCTATGTAAAATGAGCCAAGAATAAGGGCTTTAACCTGATAAAGGGTTTCTATATTTGGTGTTAAAGTGTTTTATCATTCCATTTAAGATTGAGAATAAGATAAGAGTTTTTGATCTTATGATTTCTTTTCGGCATGATATCAGATGTAATAAGGCAAGAAAAAGAAACAGGAGATATAACAATTGAAAAGGAAGAAATAAAGTTCTGTTTGATGATAATATGATTGTATATGTAGAAAACTCCCAGAATATAAAGGAAAATTATTAATATTAATAGTCGTGTTTAACAGTGTTGTTGGACACAAGGTCAATAAACAACAAGCAATTGTATTTCTATGCCATCACTAAATAGAAATTAAAAAAAAAAGAGCTTCAAGAATATAAAATACATAAAATAAATCTAATAAAAGTCATAGGAATTCCTTCCCCTTAGAAAGTTCAGACTCAAAGGTGAAATTCTCTACTTGCCCTCTCCCATCCAGATCAAAGAGCTACCAGAGATTTTTGTCTTCAGGAAAATCCATTCATTCTGCTTGCCTCCCACTTAACAGCTCCCAACTTTCCACTCTAGTTCTTGTTTTTTCCTTTTTTGGGGAGAGATTAGAGATTTCCCCCTATTGCTACCAAACCTGGTGACATATTCCCCCAGAGTATTTATTTAGTCTGCCATAGTGTAAGTAGAAGGGCCCTAGGTACTTTTTGTATTGCAAATAATAATATAGTAATAGTAAAATATATATCTTTGTCTTACTGTTAAAAACTTTAGATTGTTGGGTGTGATAGTGGTCATTTATTTAACAAATGTAGCAATCATTTCTTCTGTTGCCAAGTATAAACTGGTAGTATAAAGATTGGTAAATATATTGTTCCTTTCTCAAGGAGCTTTTTCTTCTCTTTCTTTCTTTTTCTTTTATTTCTTTTTAAACTTTTTAATTTGTCTTAGTGCAAAAAGGTGATTTTATTATAGCATGGAGACAGGAACCGTGGGCAGAAAGAACTGCCCTGCGATTGTGAGGAGTGAAAGGAGTAAAAAATACATTTTTTAATTAGTGGTGGTTAGGGACAGTGCAGATCTCTAAGGAATTTGAAAGCAAGCCTTTTAGGACTTTAAGGGGGCTAACTACTGGTAAGATAAGGTTACTTTTAGTCTTTAATAAAACATAATTGTTAAGGTACGAAGGTGGCCGTGAGTTCCTTGAGGAAGGTCACACTCTGCATGTTTTAGGTATCAGAGGGCTGCTAACTGTAAGGAGATTTAATTTAAACTACATTTCTCTTGCCTCTGTTTACCTCCTCATTTTCCCCCCGAACAACGTTGACCCTTAAATCTTTAAGGTTGTTGAAGGCTGAAGGTGTCATCTTCTGTACCTTCTTCCTGCTGAATAGAGGCTTAGAGATGTCCCTACCTATGGTTCAAGGTTGGTCAGCTGAGAATTTAATAGGAGTTAGGAAAGGCTAAAGCAGCTGTATTTGGAGTTGATAACGTATGGGAGTCTCCTTAAGTTTCATTTCTTTTCTTTTTCTCTTCCTTTCCTTTCCTTCCCTCCCCCCTTTTTAATTAAATGTTTTTCCAGTTTATGTAGTTGTCAGAATCACCTGCAGTATTTTTAAAAGAGTGCAACTGTTCAGTACCCTTCTCTACAGTTTGTGATTCAATAGGGTGGAATCAGAGTTGATATTTTAACCAAATGTTGAATATGATTCTGATAATCAGGCAAATTTGGGAAACACTGGTCTAGTCATACATTGGAACAGCTATTTGAATGTGAACAATCATATTTCCAGTGTTTGTTAGAAAACCTGTCTTCTTCCCCAAAACATAGAACCTGGCAATAGGGCAGTGCAGATAGAAACTGGACTTCATAATTTCCTTTATGTTAGTATATAAGTCACAGAAAAGGTAAATGGCATACTCAAAATAAAAGGTGGGAGAGGTGGGGTGAAGGGGGGGGTCTGTTATTTTGTGCTCAGGCAGTCTGACTTTATGGCTAGGCCATACCACCTTCTCATTCAGCACTGCACAGCCTTTCCTGGGATACCTCTAGGGATGGAAATCTGATTTTAAAAAAGAGCCCTCTTCTATTGTTGGACACCTCTAATTTCTTCCTTGCAATAGATCAAACTCCTTCTTCCTATATATTTCTCACATTTTTTAGGTCAGCCTTCTAGAGCAGGAACTGCAACCTAAATTCATTCAGGTTCAGGTTTAGTATAAAGAAATAATTGATTTCAGGTTTTTTAAAACCTGAGTCTGTTGGACATAGTTGGTCTAGTCTTTGATTTGCTTTAGATCAATATTAACTACCTTAATTTCCCTTTCCATATAAGAATAGTTCTCATATTAGAAGGCAATGTCATGTTTCAGGTCAGACCTCACCACCTCCTTCCCAGCCCAGAACTCTGTGTTCTTGGACAAGCTATTTAACCTTTTTGAGACTCAATTTTCTCATCTGTGATTTAAGGATGTTAATACTTATTGAAATGATTTTAAGATTAAAGTAATGTGGGATTCTAGGTTTTCAATGAGAGATAGGGTTTCTGTTTCCTTGCATCTAAAGGTACATATTTTAAGTATATTATGTGTGTATAACTGTACCTGAAACTTACTATATATCATCTATAACTAAAATATTTCCCATCAGCTTTCAAATCAGGGAAGAAGTAACTTTGTTGAAATGACTTGCTTTAAGAAAAACTTTTTTATTTTGTTGCTCATGGTTCTTATCCTTTTCTTAAATGTGTTTGATTTGTAAGATCAAAGTCATAACTTTTTGAAGTGTTGATTAACTTTGCGAAGTTTATTTTCAAGCTTATAAGCATATTGTCATTTCTAATACTATTATAAAGGTGATCTTATTTCTATTTTCAGCATTGCAGGGGGTCGGATACTCTCAGTGATAAAGATGCAGCTGATTAAAGGCCAAAACAGCAGGGATCCTTTTTGTAAAGCAGTAGAGGAAGTCACTCAGGATTTGGATTTGAGGATTAAAAATATTATCAATTCTCAACAAGGAGATGTAGTTGTTAGTACCACTGACATTAGTCCTGCACGGGTAATGAGCTTTTTATTTTTCATTATCCTTCTATACAAAACATTATCGCTTCTACTTGTTATAAAAATGTTTTACTATTGCTACTTAAGTCGGAAGAATGTTTTTCCTGTGTTATGAGATATTGAAAATTTAAGTTTCTCAATAGGATTATGTAGGATTATGTTCAACCTGAAATAAATCATAACATCTTTCGGCCAAATTGTCTCTATTTGTTAAAGCAGCATGTTGGATAATCTTCAGTATCCCTTGTCACACTAGAAGTTTATAATTCTTGATGCATATTAAAATGTCTTATAATATTTTTCAATAATTATTCTTATAAAACCATTATTTTGCCATTTATTCAAATGTAAAATAAAAGCAAGGTTTCTCTGGTTCTGGCCCCAGTCCTCCGTACTCTGTAGAATAACAGGAATGGTTTCTAATCATTTTATTTTTATTTAATAGAATTTTTTCATACTTATGATCTGGTGTTTTCTACCTCTATTACCAGTCTACAGCAAACATCAGGAATTTTTGCTACACTTAGAAATCTTTTAACCATATATTCCCAGAATATTTACATCTTGTCGTTTTTTGGTGCAAACTTGTACAGTATAATAACTACAGTATTATAGGAGAAATTGGCTACCATCTTTTCAGCTCTAAAAAGGAATTTGGGGGTATGTGTGACAATCCATTTGTTACAGTTTAATTCAAGGAACAAAAGCCCCTTTTCCTTAGGTGTGATTGTGATAATCAGTGTATGAAGAAAGACTTTTGCTTATGTTTTATTGTTCATCTATTATTATTATACATCTATTTTATTTATTATTATATGACTATTCATCTATTTTCATAGTCATGGGGAGCCATTTTTAGTTATTTTTTCTGTAACAATGCATGTTTTCAGATTAATTGGAAGGTAAGACGGGAGATAACGGGTTCTTTAGCCCACTGAGACACCCAAGCGCTCCGAGATTCTGGGTTGTTGCCCCATGTGTTTCATGTGTGTTAATGCTTCCTGTGACTAGCTTGGCTCAAATGACATCCAGGTTATTACTATAAGTCTAAATCAGAAACTGTCATAGCTCAGGTAATAAAGAGCACCAGTCTCTGCCATTTTCTGTCACAACAAATAAAGATACAAACAATCTGGTTCTTAATTTTACATTTTCAACCAAATCAGAAATCTTTGAAAAATACTATCTAATAATTCTCAGTAAGTTAATATTAAACAATATGGACTGTTTCTTTGGTACTGATGAAAAAATATATATTAAACACATAGTCATTACTATTGTGATAAGCACATATAATGTGATAACAATCATTATTGTGACAAGAAGTTTGTTAAAATTCTCCAACGAAGACATACAAATGGCTATCAGACACATGAAAAAATGTTCATCATCACTAGCCATCAGGGAGATTCAAATTAAAACCACATTGAGATACCACCTGACACCAGTTAGAATGGCCAAAATTAGCAAGACAGGAAACAACGTGTGTTGGAGAGGATGTGGAGAAAGAGGAACCCTCTTACACTGTTGGTGGGAATGCAAGTTAGTGCAGCCACTTTGGAGAACAGTGTGGAGATTCCTGAAGAAATTAAAAATAGAGCTTCCCTATGACCCTGCAATTGCACTGCTGGGTATTTACCCCAAAGATACAGATGTAGTGAAAAGAAGGGCCATTTGCACCTCAATGTTTATTGCAGCAATGGCTACGGTCGCCAAACTGTGGAAAGAACCAAGATGCCCTTCAACGGATGAATGGATAAGGAAGATGTGGTCCATATACACAATGGAGTATTATGCCTCCATCAGAAAGGACGAATACCCAACTTTTGTAGCAACATGGACGGGACTGGAAGAAATTATGCTGAGCGAAATAAGTCAAGCAGAGAGAGTCAAGTATCATATGGTCTCACTTATTTGTGGAGCATAACAAATAACATGGAGGACATGGGGAGATGGAGAGGAGAGGGAGTTGAGGGAAACTGGAAGGGGAGATGAACCATGAGAGACTATGGACTCTGAAAAACAACTAGAGGGTTATGAAGGGGCGGCGGGGGGGTGGGGGGGTTGGGAGGTTGAGGGACCAGGTGGTGGGTAATGAGGAGGGCACGTACTGCATGGAGCACTGGGTGTGATGCCAAAACAATGAACACTGTTATGCTGTAAATAAACAAATAAAAAAAAAATTAAAAAAAAAAAATTCCAGTGTAGCTCTACAGTACAGTTTGGTCAAGCCCAGTAGAGAAAGAAGGCCAAGACCATATTGATGAAAGCTGAAGAAAATGGTACAACTATAACAGATGCTCCAGAAAGGGCAACTTTAATATTTAGGCACAAAGTCTAACATATTGTATGGGTGCACTTTCATTCTATCATTACCCCTTTTTTACTAGTGATTTAACTGAAGCACAGTGAGGTTAAGGAACTTTCTCAGAATTACAAACTATGTAACTACAGGTAAGTTGGTATCAAACCCAGCCAGAAATATTTTCAGAGTTTGTGCTTTTATTTGTCTGCATATAATATTATATTATCATCTATTTTCCCATATTCTGTCTAGTCACTAAGTTTTTATAGCTCTGCTCTTTTAACCAGCTTTTTCTTTATCTACACTGCTACTATTTTAGTTCACTGTGACTACCTTCTTTTCCTACCTGGGCTACTACAATCTCTTAATTTGAGGTCTTGTCTCCAGACTTAATAACATTCTTACCCTGGAATATATTTTATGCATTGCCGTCATTTTTTTATAATCTAAATAGTATCATTTATGTCCTTGATTAATAAAGCAAAAGATTTTCACTCCGTTAACAGATTGATTTACAATTTCTTTGCCAGATTTCTAGAGGTTTCCCAGATTCATCTCATATAACTCCCTCTCTGTTACCCTGTTCTTCAGCCATATCATGTTAACCTGGTCCTTAAAAGTGCCATGTTCCCTCCCACCCCTTTGTGTCACCTCCTCCATGAAGCCATCCTTGATTCCAGAGTAAATTGATGAGTACCTTTGTGTGCTCCTATTGTACCATGTGTACATTCTGTTAGAAATAGCACTTAGTACTTTGCAATGCAGTTGTTGGTTACTTACTTATTTTATCAAGGAGACTATGGTTTACTTGAGGCAGTGGTTTTTACATTTGTAGTCTTAGCTTCAAACACTTTGCTTAGGATTTGGTATGTACTTATCAATGGATTACTGAATAAATGAATATCAACTTGTTTTTAATTTTTGCATTTGAACAGATTTTTAAAAAAGATTTTATTTATTAGAGAGAGAGAGAGAGAGCATGAGCTGGGAGAGAAGCAGCTGGAGAGGGAGAGGCAGGCTTCCTGCAGAGCAGGGAGCCTGATGTGGGTCTTGATCCCAGGACCCTGGGATCATGACCCAAGCCAAAGGCAGAAGCCTAACCAACTGAGCCATCCAGGTGCCCCACATTTGAATAGATCTTTACAACCATCTGTGAGGTTGGTATTCACATCAACAGAACTCCATCTCACTTTGGTGTAAGAAAGAAAAAGATAACACAGGGAGGCTAGGTCATTAAGCTAGCTCGGGATACATAAATAGATAGTTACTAAATTTTCTGACTTAAAGCTATATGTTATTTTAACCAGAACCAATATCTTCCTGTAGCAATACTATTTTCTCTCTCTCTCTCTTTTTTTTTTTTTTTTTGTTCTTTGGGAAGGTGATAAGATTGGTTTTTGTATGACTTGAGGAAGAAGTATTACATGCCATAAAGCCATTTCCCATGGCTGATTTTCTATAACTTAAACAACAGAAGGAGAACAGTGGCACAAGAAATAGAAAAGAATAGCTGATTGCCCCAACTTTGGTGATTGTTACATTTACTTAATAGTATTTTTTTGTTCTAGCCAAAATCTTATGCCATAAACCATGGGACTGCATATTGTGGCAGAGATACTGTGAAAACTTTACTAGTTCTTTTGGACGAAGAAGCAGCCAGTATACCTACCAAAAACAAAGCAGAGCTTTTATATGATGATGAAAACACAATTCATCATAATGGAATTTCTATTCTTACACTTTTTAGGTAAGTAATGTGGAAGTGATATGTATGTAAATGTTAACTCTAGTCTACAAAGGGAATTAAAAAAAAAATCTCATTGATTAAGAAGAAACTTGGAGACTATGGAAGAGTGTGAAGAAAGAAAACAAAAGCTTAAAGGGAGAGTGAACATTTGGATATGAGGAAGTTTTTACAAAAACAGTATTTTGTGAGAATATGACAGGTATTTTTGTTTTCATTTTTTGCATTTGTTTTTGCTTGGAAATATTTATTTCCTTTGCTGTGTATGTCAACATTTTTGGTGACTGCTTTCACTTATATTACCTCAGCCCTCATGACAACATCTTTCAGTAATAGTCCCATGTCATAAATTAAAAATTGGACACCTGAGAGACAGAGATTAAGTAATTTGCCTTAGAGAGTACAGTTAGCAAGTAGCAAAAGTTTCTTGCTCCAAAAATTAAGGTCTATCCTCCATGTATTATGCTGCTCTGCATGAGAACAGGAGAGAGTGTGTACACCAGACATACACTGAAATTGACATCTCTTAATTCTTCCTCTTACGGAGAAAAATACTTACCAAAGTAGTTTTGGTATTCTGTGCAAGATATTGATACACTCGAGTTTTAATAAGAGCTAGGTCAAACATTGAAGAGGTTCGTGGTATTTTGCATTAATGAACATTCATTTATAGAAACGTAAAATTTTAAAACAATAATTTAAATTTTATTTAGTACATTGTGGAGAAACTTTACAAAGTCATACTACTTATTTGCTCTCTTCTATTTTTCTCTTCTGTTTAAAGAGAAACTTTGCAATGGTCTGTCATTCAGTGTTGTCCTCCAATTTATTTAAATCTCTTCCCCAGGGGCGCCTGGGTGGTTCAGTGGGTTAAATCTTCTGCCTTCGGTTCAGGCTATGATCCCAGCATCCTGGGATCAAGCCCCGCATCAGACTCTGCTCACTAGGGAGCCTGCCTCCCCTTCTCTCTGCCTGCCTCTCTGCCTACTTGTGATCTCTGTCAAATAAATAAATAAAATCTTAATAAATAAATCTCTTCACCAGGTTTTTTTTTTTAAGTTTTTTTTTTTTATATTTTATTTATTTGACAGAGAGAAATCACAACTGGGCAGAGAGGCAGGCAGAGAGAGAGGAGGAAGCAGGCTCCCTGTGGAGCAGAGAGCCTGATGTGGGGCTCGATCCCAGGACCCTGGGATCATGACCTGAGCCGAAGGCAGAGACTTTAACCCACTGAGCCACCCGGGTGCCCCTCTTTACCAGGTTTTAATGATTATCCTTTTATATTTGGGCATGATATAATTCACCTATGTTTGAACACTCAAAAGTGTTCAAATATTTTCCTAACAATGAAATGTATTTTGTCAATGTTTTATGGAAAGAGTGGAAAGAAAATGAACCTTTGTGTTTTCTTCCTTTACCTTATTTCTCTTCAACAAGTTTTGCTTTTTAGGTAAAAACATAAATGATTAAATTTTCTTTCATATTCAATTCTACCTTTTTTTTTTTTTTTTTTGACAGACAGAGATCGCAAGTAGGCAGAGAGGCAGGCAGAGAGAGAGATTGGGAGAAGCAGGCTCCCCGCTGAGCAGAGAGCCCGATGCAGGGCTCGATCTCAGAACCCTGGGATCATGATCTGAGCTGAAGGCAGAGGCTTTAACCCACTGAGCCACCCAGGTGCCCCAATTCTACCATTTTTTAAAAAATATTTTATTTATTTGACAGAGATCACAAGTAGGCAGAGAGGCAGACAGAGAGAGAGAGAGGAAGGGAAGCAGGCTCCCCGCTAAGCGGAGAGCCTGATGTGGGGCTCGATCCCAGGACCCTGAGATCATGACATGAGCCGAAGGCAGAGGCTTTAACCCACTGAGTCACCCAGGCTCCCCCAGTTCTACCATTTTTTTAAGAGAAAGTTATTTTGTGTTTATAGAACTTTATTAAATAAAGTCAATCCCTACATCCATTTTAAAGAAGTATTTTTCTCAACCATATGGCCAAACATATTTCAATTGTTTACAGTTACCTTAGCATTTGCAGTTGTCATTGTGCAGACAAGTGCCAATTCATGGTAAAGTGAATTTTTTCGTCGTCTGCATTGAAATGATAAAATTAAGGACAATGTGGTTTATGAATATAAGTCAATGTAAGGTTATAAACTAGTGTTTCTTAGAATAGACTCTTCTTTATTCTTATATAACAGTCTTTTGAGTTAAAGAGGTTATGACTCTGGCTCTGTTAAGCCAGAAAGGAATTTATTGAGGAATCCAGGTTTGTCTGGCTCCAAAGCTCCAGTGTTTCTTTCTCCATTGTGCCTTCTTTGACCGTCCTATTTCTGAACGGTATTTTTCTCTTGAATTCCCCTGCTACAGCACTTGTCCTTTTTTATTTTAAATTTTAGTTGTGTGGATATCTTATTTCCTTAGGCTTTAGGATGCCTGAATTCAGGGCAGTGAGTGAATCTACTTTCTATCCTTCATGATATCTTACACAGTGCCTTACATATATTAGAAACTCAAATATGTAGAATGGAATTAATTAACAGCAAATTATTAATATTTAGAACTCTCAGTAATAATACTGACACTTTTATGCAGTATTATAAACAACTAGATTTAGTTGTCTTTTTATTTTATTACTGCTTTTGGATAAGGGACGGGCAAAAACGAGTTAAAAAGCTACTTTTGTTTATACATTTTTGCTTTTTTTGGACTTAGATCTCCCACACAAGTGAATAATTCATCAGTGAAATCCCTAAGAGAACGCATCCAGAAGTCAATGCAAGAGAAAAAAATTAAGGTATAGTTTAATGTGCTGTTGTAAAAATGATAAAAATGGTTTTATTTATAGAAGAAATATAGAAAGCTGAGCTGTATATTTAAATATATATTGTATATGGAATAATAGGAATTAAATGGAAAGTGAGTTATGACACTGACATATAGAAACTTTCCTTTTCTACAAGCTTGGCTAATTAGTCTTTGGCTTATTCCATCTGCTGGACCCAAAGAAGGAAAGGAATAAGCACTTGCTATTGTAAGTGTGCAGTACATATCTATGCAGTGAATGAAGGGGAAAATCAGACATGATTTTCTCATTTACATTTCTCACATTTTAAACTAAATCTCGAGAGACTATAAATTCCATTTTGTTCCTGTCTGAAGACATTACAATGTAGAATATCATAAATTGTAGATTAAGATAAGATGAACATTTCACATTGTTTATTGACTAGAGTTATTCTTTGTATTTTTATATCTTTATTTGATTTGAACTAAGTTTTCCTGTCCTCATTTCAAACACCTGTGCCTGTAAGTAGCCAATAGTATGTTTTGAAGTGTTTAAAATTTTCTTGGTCTTATTTTTCAAAAAGAAACTTAGTCTTAACTCATTCAGTGTACATTTATTGAGCATCTACTATGTGCTAGATATACTCTTCTATGGTTGGAAATTCATTCTTTTGTTCAACAAAATATTTGTGTAAATTTATAATTACCTTTAATTATCAAAGAGTTGTTCATCTTGATACAACTTTGAGAACTCTAATTTCTATGCTCTTTATATTCCCATTTGGAAAGTTAGTCCAAAACAGCAGAACTTTCAGTTATTATCAGTTTCATACCCAAAACCCATTTAGTTTCTGTTAGTAAGTCTTGTCTTTATTTTGGTAATTTTTAGTTGTCAGAACTTAATACCTGTGGAATATATCACAGTGTTTTGTATAATTTTTCTATAAGTAAAATTTGTTAATCCTTTGTTATATTATGTAAGTACTTATAATCAAGACATAAGACCTTTTGAAAAAAAAATCCATTCTTTAATACATCCAAATGGCCAACAGACACATGAAAAAGTGCTCAACATCACTCGGCATCAGGGAAATACAAATCAAAACTTCAATGAGATACTACCTCACACCAGTCAGAATGGCTAAAATTAACAAGCTAGTAAATGACAGATGCTGGCGAGAATGTGGAGAAAGGGGAACCCTCTTATACTGTTGGTGGAATGCAAGATGATGCAGCCACTCTGCAAAACAGTATGGAGGTTCCTCAAGAAGTTGAAAATGGAGCTACTCTGTGACCCAGCAATTACACTACTGGGTATTTACCCTAAAGATACAAATGTAGTGATCCAAAAGGGCACGTGCACCTGAGTGTTTACAGCAGCAATGTCCACAATAGCCAAACCATGGAAAGAACCTAGATGTCCATCAACAGATGAATGGATAAAGAAGATGTGGTATATACATACAATGGAGTACTATGCAGCCATCAAAACCCCACTAAAATCTTGCCATTTGCAATGACATGGATGGAACAGGAGGGTATTATGCTAAGCAAAATAAGTCAATCAGAGAAAGTCAATTATCATATGATTTCTCTGAAATGAGGAATTTGAGAGGCAGGGCTGGGGGTGGGTTATGGGGGGAAGGGAGAGAAAAAAATGAAACAAGAAATGAAACTCTTCTTTATTCTTATATAATTTATAAGGGAGGGAGAGGAAGGAGATTAAGAGGAGACTCTTAATCTCAGGAAACAAACTGAGAGTTGCTGGGGGGTGTGGGAGGGATAGGGTGGCTGAGTTATGGACATTGGGGAGAATATGTGCTATGGTGAGTGCTGTGAAGTACGTAAGACTGATGATTCACAGACCTGTACCCCTGAAGCAAATAATAAACATTTATATTAATAAAAATAATCCTTCTTTGGACTTCATTAGTACCAGAAATGTAATGTATAAATTCTTTGATTTTTTCCCAGGCTATGGATACTGATAAACTTTAATATTTTCGTTTAAAGATCATTGGGATAATACCCTCTAGTTCCATCCATGTCATTGCAAATTGGAAGATTTCATCTTTTTCTTTCTTTCTTTTTTTTTTTTAATATTTATTTTTATTTGTTTATTTACAGCATAACAGTGTTCATTGTTTTGGCATCACACCCAGTGCTCCATGCAGTACGTGCCCTCCCTATTACCCACCACCTGGTTCCTCAACCTCCCACCACCCCCCCACCCCCCTGCCGCCCCTTCATAACCCTCTGGTTGTTTTTCAGAGTCCATAGTCTCTCATGGTTCATCTCCCCTTCCAGTTTCCCTCAACTCCCTCTCCTCTCCATCTCCCCATGTCCTCCATGTTATTTGTTATGCTCCACAAATAAGTGAGACCATATGATACTTGACTCTCTCTGCTTGACTTATTTCGCTCAGCATAATTTCTTCCAGTCCCGTCCATGTTGCTACAAAAGTTGGGTATTCGTCCTTTCTGATGGAGGCATAATACTCCATTGTGTATATGGACCACATCTTCCTTATCCATTCATCCGTTGAAGGGCATCTTGGTTCTTTCCACAGTTTGGCGACCGTAGCCATTGCTGCAATAAACATTGGGGTACAGATGGCCCTTCTTTTCACTACATCTGTATCTTTGGGGTGAATACCCAGCAGTGCAATTGCAGGGTCATAGGGAAGCTCTATTTTTAATTTCTTCAGGAATCTCCACACTGTTCTCCAAAGTGGCTGCACTAACTTGCATTCCCACCAACAGTGTAAGAGGGTTCCCCTTTCTCCACATCCTCTCCAACACACGTTGTTTCCTGTCTTGCTAATTTTGGCCATTCTAACTGGTGTTAGGTGGTATCTCAATGTTGTTTTAATTTGAATCTCCCTGATGGCTAGTGATGATGAACATTTTTTCATGTGTCTGATAGCCATTTGTATGTCTTCATTGGAGAAGTGTCTGTTCATATCTTCTGCCCATTTTTTGATATGATTATCTGTTTTGTGTGTGTTGAGTTTGAGAAGTTCTTTATAGATCCTGGATATCATCTTTTTCTTGTGGCTGAGCACTTTTATATATGTATATATATTCATATTTATATATGCATACATATATATACTATATCTTCTTTATCCATTTATCTGTTGATGGACATCTGGGCTCTTTTCATAGTTTGAACTAGAGGGTATTAGGCTAAGTGAAATAAATCAATCAGAGAAAGAATTATATGATTTCGCTCATGTGTGGAATTTAAGAAACAAAACAGAAGAGCATAGAGGAGGGGGTGGGAAAGTAAAACAAGACATAATCAGAGAGGGAGACAAACCATAAGAGACTCAACCATAGGGAAAAAACAAGTTTGCTGGGGGAGAGGGGGATGGAAAAATGGGGTAATGGGGTGATGGGCATTAAGGGGGGCACATGATGTATGAGCACTGGGTGTTATATGCAACTGATGGATTACTGAACTTTACCTCTGAAACTAAGAATACACTATATATTAATTCATTAAATTTAAATTAAGTAAAGATCATTGAGATATTTTGTTAGAATTAAGAAAATCAAAATGATAATGTCTATATGAAGAATGAGAACGTTTTTATTATTTTTTTTTTTAGAAACTGCTAAGAGTCAGCTAGTTACTATAAAATATACAGACAAATTTATAAAGTTTTGGGAAGTAGAAGAGAGATTATCTAATACAGTCTGAAAAGCCTGAGAAAATACCTTATCTATGATCTCATAACTACTATGAAATGTTTTATGCCAGTGTGCAAAGCCATGGTTAAATACTGATGAGATTAAATTTACATTGCTTCCGTTACTTAATAGGCTTAGTCTACTTGGCTCTGACACTAAATGGCAATAGAGAGAGGAAGGAATTGGTGTTTATGATTGTATTTTACTGTATAGTGGTCTTTATAAAAGCAAAGTGTGAAAATAATTGGTTTAGCCAGGTATACAGCTGAACCATAGCCAGTTAAAGTATTTTGTTGGAATAACAAAAAAAAATGTTACTAATATTTACTGTGAAGTAACTATGGAAAAGTAGTTTAATAGCTTTTTGTCTTATTATCTGGTTACTTTTGCTCATTTTGCATTTTTTTTTTTTTTTAGTCAGGGAAAGAATATATGATCTGTAGTTGAAATAGTATCTTGGAAAGAGCACTTCAAAAATAGAAAATATTAAGGAACTTAGAATTTTGATGTTGTAGATGGTAATTGTGAAGTATTCATGTAATTATTATATGGGGCAAATTAACTTTTCTTAGATTTTAGTTTCCTATTTATTTATTTAAAAGATTTTATTTATTTATTTGACAGAGATCACAAGTAGGCAGAGAGACAAGCAGAAAGAGAGGAAGGGAAGCAGACTCCCTGCTGAGCAGAGAGCCTGATGCGGGGCTCGATCCTAGTCCTGGGATCATGACCTGAGCTGAAGGCAGAGGCTTTAACCCACTGAGCCACCCAGATGCCCCTAGTTTCCCATTTATAATTAAAAATAGACACCCCTCTTTTACAAAATCTTGTGAAACCAAATTCATTTTAAGTCCTCAAGTTTTGTTTCCTACTATTGCTTATTGGAAAAATTGTCAATGACAGTCAAATAAATTCCCTTGTGATAGAAATCAGAAGGTTCTTTCTGAACCTTCATGGATTGGATAGGAGTCTTCAGAAAATGTTTACATCTCATCCCCTGCCCCACCCCCAATCCAAACAGTTCATGCAAGTATCCTCATACCTCTTTCTTAAAAGATTTTCAAGAAGATACATCCTTATATCCCTGTAAATTAATTAGTTTTATTACTTTCAACTTGGTTTAGCGTGTTTTGCACATCAAGCACAATAGACAAGTCACATGACAGGTCTTTCCTTATTTTGAGTCTAATTTTTTTTCCCATATACATAAAGTAATACATAGAATAATCAGCATTAACTGATTTAGTAACTTAGGTGAGCTGATCAGGAAAATACTGGATCTTTAAAACATAGAGTCGTTGGGACAGTGACAATTAGGACTCAGGTAGTGTGAAAAATAGACTGTCAATAACTCTGGTACCATTGTAAGCAGTCAGGCAGTCCAGTGCTTATGGGGTTAGAAAATTTTTTTTTTTTTCCAGAAAATTCTTAATTAGATATCAGGTTTAACCTTTAGTCTTAGAAAACTCTGAGTATATCCAAATTAAAATGGTAGATTGAGCGTAACTCATAGAATTTCTCTTCCCTTAAAATGTCTATAATACTAACAAAAACATTCACCAAGAGAAAACAATAAAAAAATAATGCAGTTAGATACAATAACTTCAAAAACGGTGGCCAAGAGAAGAAACTGAAGATTTTAGAGGGAAGAGGCACAGCATGACTTAGCAATTTAATACAGCCCAGTCCCTGGATACTATACTAGTGGGTTGACAAATCCTGAGAATTATTACTCATATTTCCCAAACTGAGGAGCCAACTAAGTGTGTGTATTCTTTTTTTTCCCCCTTATCAGAAAAATAATAGAAGTGGCAATTAGATAGTAATGTGGCTTCAATGTGAAAAATGTACCCTGGAACTTACACACACAAATGAAGCCTCTAATGCCACATAATGTACCAGGGACATTACCCAAATGATCCCCTTCCATTTGAATGAGATATAGTGGCTAAGTAGAGGGAGTAAAACTTCCTATAGTACATATAACATATAATAAACTCTTAGGAAAGAGTGGAAACCAAGAAATGTTTTCAAACTCTTTCCTTTGATAAATGCTACTCCTGCCTCCACCACTCCTCAGGCTACTGAAAAATGAGAAATAACAGAAAGTATGTGGCCTTCAAAATGTAACTGAGGAGAAAATAAAATAAAAAATAAAATGCTGTCAAATAAGGAGGGAACAGAATCAAGAAATCACTCACAGACTTGGAGGCTATTGTTTTGAACTAGAATATAGTAGGTCATGGCAGAATACCATTTCTGCTACAGTAACAATAAAAAGTGGATAAGTAGGGTAGAATATATTTTAAAGACATAGGGAAGCAGTTTAAGTAAACTAAAAATCTGAGGAAGGTAAAATCTTTCTGAGGTGAGCAGCATATTATCAACTGCTTTCTTCCCTGGAATTATTTGCCAGTTTCAGGTTGAGTCAAGGGTTGATGTTGGCCCAGATAAAAGACCTCTACGGAGAGAAAGAGGAACCAACAAAGTTTGTGGGTATCTTGAGGCACTGGCAATAATTTTGAAAATTTAGGAACCCTGAATGCACAGTTATTTTTACCTATTGTACATATGCTGGATTTTGAAACTGAGCATTGGGAGGATAAGGAGCTTTGATTTGGTAAACTAAATCACCTATGCTCTTGAGTTAGCTAGAAGACAAGGCCCTGCTTGAGGAGTGCAATCCCTCTTCAACACATAGCTGTCTCCTTTCACATATTTGTCATATTTGGAAATGAAGTAAGGTGGGAGGCCAAAGAACATAATGTTAAAAACCTCTGGAAGGCAGAATGAATCCTCCAGACTTTTAGGTCAGAGACGATGGAAAACCATGAAGTTCTTGACTGAAGCCTGGGAGGGACATTCCCAAGGAAGAGATAAGAACCAGAAGTCAAATATAAGTTATGACAAGTTGCAACCTAGCTAGTCAGCTCAGTCCCTGACTGCGCTGAGGTTATCAGGCCTTTGTTCTGTCTGCTTAACAGGGACAAGAGAAACCCTTGTAGACAGAAGAAGGTTTTCATCTGGAGCCTTTGCAGTTTCTTTATACACAGTATCCAGCATAAAATAAAATATACGGGACATGAAAAGCGATAGAAGATTTGTCTTTTAATTAAGAGAGAAAACTAAAAATAGTGTCAGACTTACAAATAATCCAGATATTTGAATTAGCAGACTAGGGATTAAAAATTTTTCGACATAGGGCTCCTGGGTGGCTCAGTTAGTTAAGCAACTGTCTTTGGCTCAGGTCACGATCCCTGAGTCCTGAAATCGAGTTCCGCATTGGGCTCCCAGCTCCACCGGAAGTCTGTTTCTCCCTCTAACCTCCCCTCACATGCTCTCTCTCTCCCTGTCTCTTTCAAATAAATAAATAAAATCTTTAAAATTTTTTTTGACATATAAAAGTAATTATAGGAAAAGATGGGCAAAATGGGTGAAAAATTGGGAAATTCCAGCAGAGAATTAAAATGTGTAAAACTGTACAAAAACATTATCTGAAACTAACAACCCATTATATGAGCTTAATAGTAAACTGGACATAGCAAAGGTGTAAACTGGACTTGAAGATGGGTCATTAGAACAATTAGAAAAAGTCTAACATGTGCCTAATTAGAGTCCCAGAGGAGAAAATAGGAAGAAATGGTATTTCTAGAAGATATAATAATAGTAATTTTTTTTCTAAACCTTAATTGGTTCTTTCACATCAGGTGGTAGTTGTTAGAAAACTTGGGGACGACTTGGGGAACAGACGTAAGTTCTTTTTTATTAATATAAAGTTGCATATGTGTTCCAATAATCCAAACCCAACAAAAAACAATGTCCTGGAGTCCTTTGAGAACCCATTTGCAGCACTTACAAGCACTACAGGATGGGGCAGCTGTTGGTTAAGCATCTGAATTCAGCTCAGGTCATGATTCTGGGATCCTGGAATTGAGCCCTACATCAGGCTCCCTGCTCAGTAGCAAGTCGGCTTCTCCCTCTCTCTCTCTCCCCGCCAGCCCCCACTTATGTGCTCTCTCTTGCTTTATCTCAAATAAATAAATAAAATCTTAAAAAAAAAATGTGCTACAGGGTATAGATGATAAGCTTTGTTCTAGAATAGTGCTCTCTGAGTCAAGTATCATACGGTTTCACTTATTTGTGGAGCATAACAAATGACATGGAGGACATTGGGAGATGGAGAGGAGAAGGAAGTTGAGGGAAATTGGAAGGGGAGGCGAACCATAAGAGACTATGGACTCTGAAAGACAACCTGAGGGTTTTGAAGGGGCGGGGGTGGGAGGTTGGGGGAACCAGGTGGTGGGTAATAGGGAGGGCACGTATTGCATGGAGCACTGGGTGTTGTGCAAAAACAATGAATACTGTTACGCTGAAAAAATAAATAAATAAATGAAATCTAGAATAGTGCTCTCCAGTGGAACTTTCTGTGGAAATGTTCTATAACTGTGTCAACACACATGGCTATTAAGCACTTGAAATGTGGCCTTTGCAACTGAGGCAGTGGATTTTTAATTTTATTTAATTTTAATTGGTGAATGACATGATGAATAGCATATTAAAACAGTTGCAATTCTGGTAGTTTAGAGATACCTACAAAAAGAAAAACAGGAGACAAGTAAGTACAGAAAGTGGTGCTCTGACTGTGAGAGATGAGATTAAGGTTTAAATAGGCAGAGAGAATGGAAGAGAGACTGCCAAGCTGAGCCAATAATCTGATGAAAATGTTAGATTATCTCACTCGTATAGAGTATATATTGGATAGTTGTACAAAATGAGTGAATAAATAGTGTGGGGCAAGGTTAAGGAAAATATGACTTTTGTGGTTTTGGGGAATAGTTACTTTTTGGAGGGATATTGTAAGGATATGTGCATGAGAACCTGAGAAATGTGGACTATTAAAATCTTTAAAGGGCCAGTGGATGTAATGGGACTTAAGGACTCAGTGGCATGATTCTCAGTACCCAAATGGGATTTAGGTTTTCTCTGTGTGTATGCATCTCTCTTGTTCTTTGCCAAATGGTTTCACCATGTAGAGTTTACTTTGTACATGTTTTTCTATCTCAGTGCTTTTGTCCTCGGGGTGATTTAGCTGTTCTTTGCCAGTCTACTTCTCTCATTTCTGTATCATACGGTTTCCTTTCTCTCTAGTAAAGAGTAGAATCTATTCTGTAAAATTTTTTTCTTCCTGCAAGCCTTTGCTTACTCATGTCTCTGTTCCTTCATACCTTCCTCTTGCATATATCTGTTATAATCTTAAAATTTTACTTAATTGATTCATTTAGCAAATATCTATGAAATGCCTGCTGGGTACCAGACTATGTCCTAGGCACTGTGGATACATCAGTGAACAAAACAGACAAAAACCCCTGCGCTCATGGGCAAATCTTCCCCAGGTATTTGTGGGGCTGGGGCACAAGAATTTAAATAGAAGTCCTTGGCCCATCCCGATACACTCTTTCAACCCTTGTTCTATTCCACACTCTTTTTTTTTTTTTTTTAAAGATTTATTTATTTATTTATTTGACAGAGAGAGATCACAAGCAGGCAGAGAGGCAGGCAGAGAGAGGGGAAGGAAGCAGGCTCCCTGCTGAGCAGAGAGCCCGATGCGGGGCTTGATCCCAGGACCCTGAGATCATGACCTGAGCCGAAGGCAGCGGCTTAACCACTGAGCCACCCAGGCGCCCCTCTATTCCACACTCTTAGGACACTCCACTAAGAGGTGGGCACACTCTACTCCTCATTACCCTTGCCATAAAATAGTCAGCGCTTGAGCCTAGAGGAAGAGGCCAGCACCAAGTCCAGTAAAGAGGGGAGGGCCAAAGGAAGGCCAGAGCAGGTACCACCAGTTGCCAAACTAAGGATTTTGTTCATGGAGCTTACATTTTAGTTGGGAGAGGCAAATAATGAACAAAATGAAAAAGTGAATTATGTAGAACATTAGAAGGTGCTGTGGAGTAAAATAAAAACTAGGGAAGGGAGTTAGGAGAATATGTTCTTGTGTGTGTGTTTTGGTTTTAGATAAGATGATCAGTAGAGGTCTCTTTGAGAAGGTGATATTAAGCAAAAACTTTAAGAGAGTGAACAGGTTTTTTTTTTATTAGAATGAATATGAAATGTTTGTATTAGATTGAACTAAAGTTGAATTCACTGGGCTGAAATAATGAAGTTGGTATTTATTGAGTACCCACTAAGTGTCAAGTGTTTTACTAGATATTTTATATCCTTCATCACAACTAATCACTGTTCAATTCTAGAAGCATCATTTTCTAGTTCGTAAAGTTAGTAAGTAAAAGAGCAAGAATTTGTATTCAGGTATAAGACTTTATGCTATTTCCAAAGAGTAAATAAAGATATAGTAATTATAGTAATTATAGTGAAGAGTCATAAAAAAAAGTAGTGCTACTACTTAGGTCGAAAATATTGTCTTTCTGCTAGTTAGCAAAATAAATGAAGTTTCACTGATGAAGAAATGGCTTATTTGATGTATTTACAATCCATATACCATTAAGGGTAGGAATTCTGTTTTTTTGAAAAGATAATAGTATAAGAATGAAAAGGTAAATTTAGAATATTTATTTTCAGTTCCATATTTAATAAGTATGTTGAAAATAATTTCCTTTTTCATACTTGTTGATAAATTTATCAGCATAATGGGGCTTAGCACTTTCATTATCTTTTTTTTTTTTTCCATTTTATTTATTTTTTCAGCGTAACAGTATTCATTCTTTTTGCACAACACCCAGTGCTCCATGCAAAACATGCCCTCCCCATTACCCACCACCTGTTCCCCCAACCTCCCACCCCTGACCCTTCAAAACCCTCAGGTTGTTTTTCAGAGTCCATAGTCTCTTATGGTTCGCCTCCCCTCCCCAATGTCCATAGCCCGCTCCCCCTCTCCCAATCCCACCTCCCCCCAGCAACCCCCAGGAGAAGAATAAATGAAACAAGATGGGATTGGGAGGGAGACAAACCATAAATGACTCTTAATCTCACTTTCATTATCTTTTATTAATGGCTAACTCCAGGAAAGACTGTGAATGACTGTGACTTTATAGTATTTTGACTCATTTGTTTTAATCTAACTGGAGTCAGGCTTTCCTATTTGAAGTACTATTTTCCTCAAACTGGGAACCTACTAATAATTCAATTTAAAAAGAGCTTGTGGCAAAAGGACTTTTCCAATTCTTGGCAAATTTGAAGTTCATTGCAATTTTACTGTGGATAGAAATCTTTCCAAAGGGGGGAAATCACTCTACAAAGGAAAATGTTCAATCCTTTTCTCTCATGTGACTTGAAAATAAAATGATTTTAACAGCCATGTATGAATATTCTTAGTTGTTTAGTACTTCAAAAGCACTTTCAAGAGGGAATTGTTTTGCTTGTTTGTGATTCCAAATCAAATACACAGAGAGATTTGGAAGATTTGCCACAGGAAGTAATCTCAATTCTATTTAGCCACTAATCCTGTGCAGAAAAATTCAACTTTTATGAACAAAGGAAAAGCAATCTCTTTTAAGTTATAAATACAAGCCAGTGCAGCTTGTATTGTTTTAATAACTAAAATGAAGATGCTGATTATAAGTTCAGTTTTTGAGTTGCCTTCCTTGAATAATTTTAGAGTTGGCTTGGTCTTGAGGAATCTAATTAAACAGATTTCTACTCTACGGAAAAACTGTCTTCATAGATGTTAGTATATTAATTAATTGCATGGTATCTACATGGATCTCTAGAACTTATATAGATCTTTCAAATTTTTTAACTATTTAATTCTGACAGTTCTGTGAGATAAATATTATTTCCATTTATGTGTGGATAAATGGGAGAAGTTCATAAGTTTACATGAAATCATCTAGATTATAAGTGATAGGGCCAGTATTAGAAAGGAGGTCTTTTAACTACAAATCTGGTGCCTTTCCCATCACATCATTGTCTTTTTGTGCTGATCTTTTTAGCCAGACATCACATTGTTGGCTCCAGTCAGGTTCATGATCAATGAGAATCTCTAACTCTTTTTCATATGTTGTTTTTAAGTCAAGTTTTCTTCATCCTCATCCGTAATTGATATTTTGAACTTAAATACAGGACTTTGTTTATCCTCATTCATTCTCATTTTATTGTTTTCTACTTATGGTTCTAAGCTTTCTGACATCTTTTCAATCTTGAGTCTGTTATCCAATTTATTATTTCTTCCAGCTGTGTGTCAAAAGCAGATTTTATAAGTGAAATGTCTTTGTAATTATAGGAGCCATTTTAGTAATCTCTTTAGTATTCTGTGTGCCTAAAGTTGGAACTTAATAAGTCATAATTTATAAAAAGAGATTTTTGTACAGGGCAGGGAAATGAAAACTCATATAAAATCTTTTCCAAAAAGAAAAAAATACCTTCAATGTAAATACTCAGTTATTTCCTTTAGATATAAGTATCCAAATATTACTGTAGAATTGTTATAGTTCTTGTATTTTAATATTTTTATAAATAATATATTTTTATGGTGAATAAAGTGGTTAACTATTTCCTTTTACATCTGAATCCATTCTCAGTATTTTAAAAATCCATTACCTTGTAATTTTGGTTTTCTAAAATTACCCTACTGTCACTGAGGCTCACAAATTTTTCTATAGGAGGCCTAAAGAGAGGAAATCTAGTTTAAGGACTATGACACTTACTTTGTGACTGTATTTACACAGCAAGGAAAGGTTTTTACTTAGGCGTGTATCAAAAATTATTAAAAATAACAGTTTTCTAAAGAAATGTTTATTTTTGCTAACCATGAGATTGAGAAAACTTCAATTTCCTGTCCTAAATAATGTAATTATTGTATTTTAACTTTTATTTATTTTAATTTTTAAAAAAGATTTTATTTATTTATTTGACAGAGAGAGCCAAAGAGCACAAGCAGGGGGAGCAGCAGAGGGAGACGCAGAAACAGGCTCCTTGTTATCAGGGAGCCTGATGTCGAACTCCATCCCAGAACCCTGGGATCATGACCAGAGCTGATGGCAGATACTTAACCATCTGAGCCACCCAGGCGCCCATAATTATTGTATTTTTATTTAGAGTATTCTATGGGGGTGCTGATGAAGATTTTGTGGTGGGATGCTAAAGTCCTCCAAGCCACCCACAGTTGCATTCACTATCTGGGTCTACAAAAGCAATCCTAGACAGCCACTTAGCATTCATTTACCTTCATGGTCTTATCATACTCTTTATAACTCATTATGAGCAATAATTTTATTTGCCCAGAATAAGTTTATTGTCTCTAAGTAGTAACTCTGGTGAAATGAAAGAAATGTATAATGTCACAGATAATAGTAATGATAATAATAATGATATAAAATAGTAATGATAATAATAATAATAAAGATAACATCAACAACTAGGTTTTGCAGAAAGTAATAAAAGGTTTTTGATAATGTTATTACAGTAACAATGTGATAATGGTATAAACTTTACAGAGTTCATTTTATTAACAAAATTTATTTTAATAGCTTTAATCATTTGTTTTAATTCTTTACTTATGGAATTAATAAAGTCCAGAAAGGGCTAGTTAAAACCTTTGGTTATATTTTAGGGCATCTCATGATGGAAACTGTAGAATAGTAGTTGTATTCATAGAGATTCAGGAAGATATTGGGTTGTAGTCCATTATCCATAATCAAGAGCCTACTACTACTCTCTTCTACCTTTTTTTTTTATAATTTATCCATTTGACAGAGATCACAAGCAGGCAGAGAGGCAGGCAGAGAGAGAGGGAAGCAGGCTCCCTGCTGAGCAGAGAGCCTGATGCGGGACTCGATCCCAGGACCCTGGGATCATGACCTGAGCCGAAGGCAGAGGCTTTAACCCACTGAGCCACCCAGGCGCCCCATACTCTCTTCTTTTTAAAATAGTTTTTGATCTTTTACATCTTCACATTTTTTTTTCAATTTTGTGAATTTTTGTGCTTAAAATGGAAGATATCAAACTCCAATTATTTTAATTTTCAAGCAAATTAAACATAATTTTTAATGATGTGGGAACTAGAGCTCTCATAGACACCATTAGTCAGGAGGATATAAAGTCATCCTGGAAACACTTGCTTTTTCTTTTCTTTTTTTTTAAAGATCCATTTATTTATTTATTTGAGAGAGAGAGAAAGAGAACAGGTGAGAACAAAAGCATGGGGGAGGAGCAAAGGGAGAAGGAGAGAAGCAGACTCCCCGCTAACTTTGGAGCCTGACCTGGGGATCAGTCTCAGGACCCTGAGATCATGACTTGAGTCGAAATCAAGAGTTGGACAGTAAACCAACTGAGTGACCTACCCGCTCGCTGGAAACACTTGCTTTGATGAAGCAACTGGGTTAATCTAATTTCTTTTAAACCTTTGTCTGTGGATTTCACTGCCTTTATCTTTGCTAACATCTAAGTTGGTTAATGCAATGATCTCTCTGAATGTATAATATAAATTTAACTACTGAATATGAAGTATAAAATTGTGCTGTTTCAGACCTTATGAACAACATTGTTATCAATCAGTATTTTGTAGGTAATATTCAACACAATATAGTTAGGCTTTGAAGTGTTAAATTTTTGAATTGTTGAGGTCTTCCTTATTCATTTATTTGAAATTTAAACAACTATTTCTGAGAAGGATTTGACATCTCAATTTGAAGCTATCTCTCCAAGATAACTGAATGTCATTACACATCAGCTGTAATTTACTGAAATTTGCATTATCCATAGAGGATACTTTGTTCTGAAATTAATTTCTGTCCCTAAAGTGGCCACTGGTTTTATGTTTGCAGAATACATTTCCTAAATTACTTTTTTGACATCCTTTTTTTGTGGTTAAGAATTAAATTTAGCTTTCTGATTTTCTCCTACTTATGATCTTTGAAGGTAAATGAAAGAGTTTATTTTGAATATTTGACCATTAAATCACTTGGTCAGGTCTTCCTAGAATGGTATAATTTGAATCATCTTTCTTATTTCCCTAAATATTCAAGTAGTCACATATTCTGGAGTCTAAAGTTGATTTTTCTAAACTGTTAAAAAGTATAAAAAGCTGGTATTACTGAAAAGAACAAAAATGCCTGTGTAGCAATGGATGAGTAAATTATGAAACATCAAGGGTTAAAAATTCCCAATGAATAATGGGGTTTTAAAAATTTTTTTAATTTTTTTATAAACATATAATGTATTATTAGCCCCAGGGGTACAGGTCTGTGAATCGCCAGGTTTACACAGTTCACAGCACTCACCATAGCACATACCCTCCCCAAAGTCCATAACCCCACCACCCTTTCCCTACACCCTTCTTCCAGCCCCCCTCAGTTTGTTTTGTGACATTAAGGGTCTCTTTTGCTTTGTCTCTCTCCTGATCCCATCTTGTTTCATTTATTCTTTTCCTACCCCCCAATAATGGAGTTTTTAAGGGAAATTTTGTATCTTGATTATCATAGAATATATTTCTGTCTAGATGAAAAAAATAAATCAAATTAAAAAACTGTATATGTTCTTCTGTCTTCCTGTTACTAGATGAAACAAACCTTAATTAGGTCCCAGTTTGCTTGTACTTATAAAGATGACTGCACAATAAACAAGGATAAATGGAATGATGTTAATTCAGCATCCAAGCCTTTGTATGTACTTCCCATGGAAAATGACCTTTCTGGTAATTGAACTTATTTGAGTAATTAAATAACTGTTTAATTCTAGTGTATTAATTGTTTTTTTTTTTTAAGATTTTATGTTTTTATTTGAGAGAGAGAGCGAGAAAAAACATGCTCAAGAGAGAGCATGAGCAGGCAGAAGGGCAGAGGGAGAAGTTGACTCCCCTCCTGAGCAGAGTGCCAATATGTTGGGCTTGATCCCAGGGCCCTGGGAACATGACCTGAGCAGAAGGAAGATGTTTAATCCACTGAGCCACCCAGGCCCCCCATATTGGTTTTTAACTTAAGTAAAACAAGATTTTGTTTTGAAAAATATGAAATGTGAAATGTGAAGGTTTATATTTTTAAGACGGGTTTATTTAAAAAGTTAAACCTAGGTACAAATCTAGGAGGAATAGGACACAGATTAACTAAATGTATTTAAGAAATAATGTGTAGCATTTAAAGATTAAGTGTCATGCATTCAAGGACAACAAATATTTGTTGTTTGGAGGGACAAAAAAATGATACGGTAAATGGAAAGTAAGGTGCTAGTAATGTAGCTGTATTTGTTAATCATGTGACTTAAATGTGATTGCAAATCAAATTTTTGAATATTCTTTAGTGATTTTTAATGTTTATTGTAAAATTTTCACATGTAATTCTAAATATTATGTAATTTCTTTCCTTTTTTCATCTTGCATAACAGAAGGTGTAAATTCATCTGTTGGAAGGCCAGCAATTGGAACAAGTTCTGGAAATGTTCATCTGGATAGAAGTAAAATTGAAAAAGTGGCAAGAAAATCAAGTAGTCAGACAGGAAATAAAAGCTCAAAAAGGAAACAGGTGGATTTAGATGATAAAAATAATCTCTGTGATAATGGAAATGAACCACCTCAACATAAAAATATTAAGATACCTGAGACGACAAACAATTTCCAGAATAAATCGTGTGGCAAAGTAGCCAGAGTAGCAAAAAACAACAAGTGTACAGCCAAGGACAAATTGATTACTGGCCAGACAAAGTTAACTCAATTTTTTAGACTATGAATTTGGTTTTTATGTGCTTTAGATTTCTGTGTGTATTAAACTATTTGCCAAAGGCATCTACTTAATTTTTAAGAGAGCAAGGCGTAAGTTATGATTCTTTATTATGGTGGTCTGAAGTGTGTATAAGGTTAGTAAGTTAAGCATTTAAAAAATACTAGTAAGTCATTATGCAGAATATTCATAAATTTTAATGCACAGATAAATCATATCATTTAGGCTACAGATATATGTTAGCAGCTGCTTTCTTTTGAAACAGACATTTAAAATAACACAAGTCATAATAATGTTAAGGGCTTTTTCCCCGACAGACATTTAAATGATTTTGTTTTCTTCGGAAAAGATGATGTTGTCCAACAGGTTTCAGACTTGCCAACAAGGTCGATAGACTCTTCCCAGCATGCATCTGAGCACTGGAGGGAAAAAAAAAGTTTAAATTGTTTAAAGCACTATTATAATCACACGAAATTTATTAGAAATAAGAGAATGGATCTAATATAGCTAATTCTGAATAAGTCAGAATTATAATAACTCTTAAATGCCTTTTAATCCCACATCTTTGGCAGGGGTCACTTAATTGAACCATGGTCTTACTTGATTTTGTTAAGATCAGATCCAAATCCAGTTAAACTCCGAGTTTCTATTTTCATGATATTAAAATATAAGAATTGAATTTTTTAAAAGACTACTCACTGTCAAAATCTCTCCTTCCTATAGGAAATTTAGCTGAGTTTTCTTCATCCCCAATTTCTCTCTTTTCTTGTGTTGATTCAATATTCTGAACTCCATTTTCAGCTGGAAAAGCTACAGATCCTTTTAGTGCAAGATAAGGTTTTATAGCCAGATTCAATGGCAGACCATGATTTAAGAAATTATGTTTGGAGTCTGTGTTCTGTAAAGAAAAGGTTGATTTGCATTTTAGCTGTCTTACTGGTAATAGGACTATGATATATTTGTATAATATTCTCATTGATCAATTCATAGATGGTCTGTACAGTATTGACTCTTTAAAAATACATTAGATAAAAATTTGGGGGCAAAACTTTTGGATAAGAGTGTTGTCCAGAGAAGAACAACAACCTGGTGTGTATGAAATTTCATCAGTTGTCCTAAAGCTTAGTGTGACGGTATATATATACTTCTATTTATAAAAGTATCCATTTTACTTTCATCATAAAAATCATTCAAATTTCCATTGAAGAAAGGATAAGTCACATCGCCACTCACCTTTGAATTTTTGTTTTCCTCATCATTCATGAAATTGCTCTCATCATTTTTATATTGTTCCAGAGAAGGAGCAGCAACTGATTTTTGTGGAGTATCTTCCTTCTGAAAGGCTTTCCCCAGCCTGAATGTATTAAATACCATGTCATCTTCTAAATTTCTTATGGACTTGGATGCTGAAAGTAAAATGCCTTGAGAAAACAGAGAAAAAGTTAGTATTAATAGGTAGGAAGAGAGACTCATTTTTGCCATTCTTAGTTTGATGTTTGCATGGAGTCAAATAAGACTATGGAAAATGAAGAAAAATTTCTCAGTCAGCCTACTTTGTAGGTGATTTCTACCTTTATATATTTTCCAGCTTGAATAGAAGCACTTCAAAGCAAAGACGTAGATGTTCATTATTTTCGAAATGACTCATCAGATAGAGGCTGACTTCTTGTATAGCTTCTAATACCTACATTGTTTTGGTTTTAGTGGCTTATTATTTTGAGTGTGAATTTTCTTAGAATCTGATTAATATCCTTGGCAGAACGCTTTCTGTTGAGTAGATTACAGTCTCTTGAAAATGGATTGTTATTAAGGAAGACCATAGGACACCAGGCTCTCCATATTCTTATTGTTTTCTTTTGTGTATTTTTTGATTAAGTATGATATTAAAACTAAATTTATTTTATTTAAAGTTGATAAGGATAAAAGTGTTACTTATTTTAATCCTGATTAAATTGAAATAATCTTCAAAAAGGACTTTCTTTTATAAATGCTCAGTTTAGTCTTTGGTGATTAAAGTATATATGCCTGTCAGTGCAAACAAAAAGTCATTCATGATATATCAAAAATTGATCTGTCAGGTGTGTTTTATCTCTGCATTTACAAAAGGACATTGGTGATATTATGAATTAATGAAGTCCATGAGGAGAATATTTATGTGTTCCATAAAAATCAATTTTGGATAAATATGTTGTATGATGTTTAATTAAATATTTCACAATAATTTCTTATTTTGACCCTACCAAGTAAGATAATACATTCTTGTATTTATCTTCTGGTGTGTATGTGTAAAAATTTTTCTAGAGTATATTCCCAGGTATGGAATTTCTGAGTCATGAAATATACATCTTCAGCTTTACTGATGCTAAAACATTTAGAGAATAATAGTAGCCAATTTAAGCTCCTGTGAGCCAGGTTTGACAGTCCCCATTGCTCCATGTCCTAACCAATACTTGGGTATCTTACTGTCCTTTTAATTTGTATTTCTCTGATTCCCAAAGAAGTTTAGTGTTTTTTCATATGCTCATAAGCCATTTATCATTTCTCTTATATAAAATCCTCTTTAAAAAACATCTTTTTCTGGGGCGCCTGGGTGGCTCAGTGGATTAAGCCGCTGCCTTCGGCTCAGGTCGTGATCTCAGGGTCCTGGGATCGAGCCCCGCATCGGGCTCTCTGCTCTAGGGAGCCTGCTTCCTCCTCTCTCTCTGCCTGCCTCTCTGCCTACTTGTGATCTCTCTCTCTGTCAAATAAATAAATAAAATCTTTAAAAAAAAAAAAAAAAAAAGAAACCATTTAAAAAAAAAAAAAAACAAAAAAAAAAAACATCTTTTTCTTTAAAAAAAAAAAATAAAGTGGGCTTCCTCGCTGTCTCAGTTGATTGAATCACTGCCTTCAGCTCCAGTCATGATCCCAGGGTCCTGGGATTGAGTCCAGCATGGGCTTCTTGCTCAGCAGGGAACCTGCTTCTCTCTCTGCCTCTGCCTGCTTGTTCACGCTCTCTCTCTCTCTCTCTCTCTCTGACAAATAAATAAGTAAATAAAATCTTTTTAAAAAAATAAAATTAAATAAAAAAAATCTTTGTCCATTTTTCTTTTGGATTGTGTTTCATATTGATTTATGGGAGTTCTTTATGTATCTTGGATATTGTTCTTTGTTATATGTGTTTTAAATATTTTTTCTCACTTTGTGACTTGTCTTCTCAATCCCTTTATGGTGTGTTTTGGTGAACCAAACTTCTAAATTTTATTATTTAAATTTTTTTCTCTTTATTTTCAACATATTATCATTTAGAAATTTTTTCCCAACCATGAGATCATCAACATCTATACATTCTGAAGTTTAAATGTTTTGATGTTTACACTTAAATTCTTAATTCATCTGAAATTTCGTGTATGATGTAGGATAAAGATACAATTTTACTTTTTCCAAATGTCCTCACAACATCTCTTGGATAATTCGTCCTGATCTCATTAATCTGCCCTGACTTCTCTGCAGTATATCAACTTTCTGTATACATGTGAGTCTCTTTTTGAACTCCTATTTCACTGCAAATCTTCGGTCTTAATTGTTGTAATTTTAGAATAATTTTTGATAGCTGGTTGGTCAGGTTTTCCACCTGTTTTTCCACCCACCAGTTTTTCTTCTACAGTGGTTCCTTGACCATTCTTGTCCATTTTTTTTTTTTTTTAAATAAATCTTAACATCAGCTTTTCAAGTTCTGTAAAAACTTTGGTGGGATTTTGAAGGGAATAGTATTGATTCTATAGATTAATTTTGGAAGGCAGTTGACACCTTTTTTTTTTTTGCAATTGACACTTAAGATAATTCATTTTCTCACCCATGAACTTGGTACTTTTCCATATTTATATAGATTTTTAAAATCTTTTAATAATATTTACTATTTTCTTCATAAAGTTCTTACATATTTTTTCCCATTTTATTTATTTTTTCAGCGTAACAGTATTCATTGTTTTTGCACAACACCCAGTGCTCCATGCAATACGTGCCCTCCCTATTACCCACCACCTGTTCCCCCAACCTCCCACCCCTGACCCTTCAAAACCCTCAGGTTGTTACATATATTTTGTTTAGACAATTATAGTTCTTTATAATTCAGTTATTTTAGTTATTATAAGTGGTATCTTTTAAAAATTTACTTTTTCTAATGTTATTGCTGGTCATATATGTGCAGTTGGCTTTTGTGTAGTGCTCTTATGCACAAAATACTTTATAAATTCTTTTTAATTCCAAATAGTTTATACATGTATTAATCCTTCTGGGTTTTCCATAAAGACAATTGATATAAATAATAAAATAATGGCATTTTATTTCCTTCTTCCAAGTCCTTCTATATTCATGTGTGAGTGTGTGTGTGTGTGTGTGTGTCTATGTGAGCATACATACTGATATTGACCAAACCTCCAATAAATGTTGGAAATGGAGATAACAGATATCTTTGCAAGTATTACTGATTTTATAGAGTGCTTTTAATGTTTTGCCATTGAGCATGATGTTTAGTCTTGGTTTTTCATAGGTATTCTTAATAACGTGCAGGATGTTCTCTTCTATTTCCAACTTACTAATAGTTTTTTGTCATTAATTGTTATTGAATGTCATCAAATACTTTTTCTGCATCTATTGAGATGACCATATCATTTTTCTCCTTCAGTCTTTAGTAAATAAGTGAACAGATTTTTCTCATGTTAAATCAACCATGTGTTTGTGAAACATTTTAAAAATATTGTTGGGTTCAATGTGGTAATATTTGATTTAGTACATTTTGTGTTTATTATCTTGACTGAGATTGATATGTACTTTCCCTTCCTTATATTGCCTTTGTTTGGTTTGGCATTAAAGTTGTATTAGCTTCATAAAATGAACTGGGTTTAAGTTTTTTCCTTTCTTTTCTTTCCTGTAAAACTATTTGAGTGTGATGTTTTCTTGGTGGGATTTTGTTTTGTTTTTAAATGATTAATTCACTTTCTTCAGTAACTATAGAAACATTCAGCTTCTCTCTCTCTTTTTCTGTTTAGTTTGTTTCAGGAATTTAATTAATTATAGAATTTGTCCATTTCACTTAAGCTTTCAAATTTGCTAACAAAAAGTTATTAATAGTATTTTCTTCTAAATTTCTTAAATCTTGCTCCATCTGTAGTTGCATTTCATTTTAGTTATGTTCATTTATAGTCTTGTGGTCCCTGCTGTCTCTCTCTCACCTGTCTTTTTTGATCAAGCTTGTTAGAGGTTTATCAGATTGGTTAGCCTTTTCAAAAAAAACTTTTGGTTTTATTGCTCTTCTCTATTTTTCCATTTCATCAATTTCTGCTATTATTTGGGGAAGGCTTATTTTTAAATTTTTATAACTTCTTAAATTGAAAGAAAAAATCATTATACTTAAAAATAAGCGCTTAAGACTATATGCTTTCCGTTATGTATCATTTTTGCTAATTCCCACAATTTTGATAAATAGAATGTTCAATTTTAATTCTAAGTTTTTATTGTTTTTATTATTATTTCTTCTTTAGCTCCTCAATTATTTAGATATTTTTAATATTCCAAACACATGGGAATTTAATTTTGGGGGAGAGCGTACCAAGTTCCAATAAAATTGTTGTCAGAAGTTTTGGTCTATAAATTATAAAGTATTTGAAATCTTAGATTGAACAATACATAATTATGATTTTCAGCTGTTTTTGACATACAAATCCCAATTTCATATAGTTCAACGTATAGAAACTTGCCTTAGACTATAATATCTTCATTTTACATTAAAGTTCTGTTTATTCTTGAAAAGAATATGTTTACATTATTGTTGAGAGCAGAATTCTATGTGTCCATATAATGAAATATAATAATATGTTTTTTTAAATCTTGTATGCTTTGTATGTCTTTTGTCTACATGGACTGTCAATTACTGAAAGAGATAAAAATCTTTCACTGCAATGAACTTACTTAATTCTTTTTGTAGCTTGCAATATTTGGCTTATTTTGAGCTGATGTTATTAGGACACTCAAATTAGAAATTGTTTCATCTTCTTCATAAACCTAATCATGTATCATGACCTTCTCCAGCTTTAATAATGTGTCTATTACTATTATTTTTCTTGTATCTTTATGTTTTAGATGTGTTTACTGTAAATACCATGTAGCTGAATTTGGAATGTTTAGTCTGACAATCTTTGCCTTTTCTTGGAGACTTTAATCCATTTACATTTATTCCATTTACCGAATTATCGAGATTCAGTACCACTATCTTATTTTGTGACGTTTATTTGTTCTAATACGTTTTCCCCAGCACTCCCTCCCTTTCTTGACTTCTGGCTAAGTTTAATTTATTTTTTGTTTTTTTAGAGAGTACCCTAGACATTTTATTTATTTTTGTTTATTTATTGTTTTTTAATTTATTTGAGAGAGATAGCACAAGTTGGGAAAGGATAAGGAGAGAGGGAGAGGCAGATGCCCTGCTGAGCACAGAGTCCAACACTGAGCATGATCCCAGGAACTCTGAGATCATGACAGGAGTTGAAGTGAGATCCTTAGTTGACTGAGCCACCTAGGCACCCCACCTTAAACATTTTAATATCATTTTCAGTTATTTATGTTCAAGTTAATCAGTATTTTTGTCCTCCTCCCAAATAATGTAAACACCTTAGAATCTTTAACTGCAGGTACTGCTGTTCTTAATTTATATGCTATTATTCTCTAAGATTTAAGTTCTTTCTTGATTTTTTTAATGAAATGAATTAAAAATTATTATGCTGTTCTACACAGTTAACAATTTGTTTAGATTTGCCTATAAGTTTACTTTTTTTCCTCACCATTTCTTTTTTTTTTTTTTTAAGATTTTATTTATTTATTTGACAGAGAGAGATCACGAGTAAGCAGAGAGGCAGGCAGAGAGAGGAGGAAGAAGGCTCCCCACTGAGCAGAGAGTCTGATGTGGGGCTTGATCCCAGGACCCTGAGATCATGACCTGAGCTAAAGGCAGAGGCTTAACCCACTGAGCCACCCAGGTGCCCCCTCACCATTTCTTTTTACATCTGAGATCTCCCTTTGACAATTTTCTTCTTTCTGAATTACAAGTTTCTGAAATATACTGAGTTAGATGCTAAGTTGGTGAGGTCTCTTATTGTTTTATTTTAATTAAATGCATTTTGCTATTTTTCTTGAAAAATAGTGTCATTGACTATACAGTTATATAGTTGACAGTTATTTTACCTTAGTACATTACTATTTCAGTTTCTTCTGATTTTCATTGTTACTGGTAAGATATCAGTTGTTGGTTTTAATCATGATGTCGTTTAGGTAATCTCTGTACTCTATCTGGCTGCTTTTAAAATCTCTTTGGCTTTGATGTTCTGCAGTTGCACATGACGTGTGTGGGTTTGGATTTCTTTTAATTTATCCTGGCTTAAATTCTTGAATCTAAGGGTTCAGTGTTTCTTTTGAATTCTGGAAAATTATTAGTGATTATTCTTTTGAATATCGCCTCTCCCTCGTTCTATTTGTCCTTTTGGAATTCCCAGTAGATATATATTGGGCCTGCCTGCTTACTCTGTCCTCTAGATCTTACAACCTTTCTTCCCTATGTTTTCTTTCCTTCTCTGTGCCTTTTAAATAACTACTCAGTTATATTCCAGCTTACCAGTGCACTTTTACTTGTATCTAATTTGGTGTTTAACTATGTATTGAGCTTTTTTTAAAAAAAAAAAGATTTTTATTTATTTATTTCTATTCATTTACTTATTTTTAAGATTTTATTTATTTATTTGACAGAGAGAGAGAGAGAGAAAGCACTAGCCAGGGGTGGGGGGTGGCAGGCAGAGGGAGAGGGAGAAGCAGACTCTTCACTACGCAGGGAGCCTGACACAGGGCTCAATCCCAGGTGCCCGCTGGGATCATGACCTGAGCTGAAAGCAGACGTTTAATGAGCCACCCAGGCAGCCCATGTATTGAGCTTTCATTTTAATTTCTTATATATTTTATTTCTAAAAATTCTATTTAGTTCCTTTTCAGATCTGCCTGGTCAGTTGTGGGTTGCTCTTTTTCAGTATATTCATTTATATATTTTTTTTTCTCAGTTTTGTTCTATTTATTTTGACAGGGAATAAAAGCCCTACCTGGACATTAAAATTTACAAGATATTACTAAGAAAATGATTATTCTAGTTATAAAAGCACACATCTTGGGCACCTGGGTGGCTCAGTGGGAAAAGCCGCCGCCTTCAGCTCAGGTCATGATCTCAGGATCCTGGGATCGAGTCCCGTGTCGGGCTCTCTGCTCAGCGGAGAGCCTGCTTCCCTTCCTCTCTCTGCCTGCCTCTCTTGTGATTTCTCTCTGTCAAATAAATAAATAAATAAATAAATAAATCTTTAAAAAAAAAGGTTTTAAAAAAAAGCACACGTCTTAAATTCTTTAAGTTATGAATTCTACTTCTTAAGAGTTTGTTTAAATATCAATAATTATTTCAAAGAGGCTAGAGAAATAACTAAATTAAAAATTTCTCGGATGAACCATGCCTAAGGAGATGAATAAGAAACTTTAAAAATCTCTGGAGTAGAAGAGACACATAAGTCGGTAGCAATATAATGAAATTCTTTTAAAAGGCCCATATTTTCAGAAAAACTCTATATATCCTATATAGGTAGATTAGTATAGTTTTTCTCCCAGGAATTGTGTTGGGGTAAAAAAAAAAAAAAGTCTCTTTTTATTGCTTTAAATCTATTAAAACATATTTTTTTAAACATTCATATTTATCTAATTATTCTAGTATCTGCAGTCTTCCCCTGTTTGGGTCTATAGTTTCTTATTTCTGCTGATCCCTAGCTCATGGTATCTTCTTCATGTCTTCAGTGAATTTTCATTTTTTTGCATATATTCATTGAACTGTGTCCAGAGGAGTTCTTGAAATTCCTGTGTTTGCTTCTGCCATTCCCCTGGAGCACAGAAATCCAGGGCCACTTTACAATTTATGCTTGAGCATTTTCAGGCCACAGAATCAGTAGAAATACCAAACTAAGTTAGTATGCCTTTGTCATTAGGAATACTTAGGACAGTACATGCTTTTTCTTCCCACTTCCCCGCTCCCCCTTCTCAGAGCCTTTGCCAACATAGCTTGTTTCCTTCTACTAGCTGGATTTTTTATAGTTTACTTCCTTATGGGGGTTCCCAGCTTATGTGGGATTTTCTGATCTGAGCTCTCATTTTACTTGGGTCCTAAGGTTTGTCTTCTGTCCCAGCATATGTGGGTCGTTAAAACCAGGTGCTAGGCCACCAGGAATTCACAGAATCTCAGAGTAAATGCTGTCTCTAACCCTTTTTAACTCCTGTGGAATATTGCATTTTTTTTCTTTTCTGGCTTCCTATGGTGTCCCTTATTTTACCACCAGTGCAGTCATACTTTATGAAAGATGTTTTTGTTGAGCATTTTAAGATATTTTTTACTGAGAAGTGGTCTCTACACAAGTAGTCTGCCATATTGCTGGAATTGGATGTATCAATTCATTCTTCAGTATAAAATTCTCTCTGAAAGAGAACCTGTTTATACTATCTACCTCTCTCTCTCTCTCTCTCTCTCTATATATATATATATATAAAAATACTGCATATTAAAGTTTCCTTTTTATTTAACTCTTGTGTTATAGGTGTTTATTTCAAGTTCTTGGACAATACTATTTAATATTCTGATTTCTCTAAATTTTGTTAGAGGTGGAAATAACTGATTCTTCTGGGGACTATTTAAATCTTATTAGGGATATGTTTTCTGAGAGTGGATTTATAATAAAAGTCTCCAATATCTTCTGACTTTCCTCTTAGAGCTTCTTAATGTTGTTAGCTGTGCCTTGCTTTGTTTCCCAGGGTTCGAACATGTTTTGGAGATGCTGTTTAATCTATAAAAGTCCTTGTTAATGGTAAACTTTTTTTTTTCTTAGCTGCTGTTTTGGAAATGCAGTAAATATTTATAATTACGTATTTTGTTTTAAATTTCCACTAGATGAATTGGTTTGGCTGATCCTCATCCAAAATTGGGACCAAATTCAAACCATTTTAACAGTTTAGAAAAATTAGTTGATGTTTCCCTTTATTTTGCTTAAATTGTCATAGCTTCTGAACAGTATGAGGTTTTCCCCTAACCATTTAATTATGAAGATAGTTTCCAATTTTCTTAAATGATAACTTTAAAAAAAAATGGTTACTCTGATGTGCAATGGAGCATAGTAGATTTCTTTTCCATTGATGCTGAAAATTAAGTGTCCCCAAGTGGTAGAAAGGAACTTTGAAGAAGAAAAACTATTGCCAGATGGGGTTGGGTGGTTCAGAAAACCTTGGAAAGGCTAAAGGTTTATATCAGATGTGCTCTTCATTTTATGAAGAACTACTAATACCATATATTTGAAAACTGCTTTATCAAAAAATTTTTCCCTCCAATTGACAGATCTTTGCCCTGTGATGCCAGTAAATGCAATACAAATCAAAGGGATTGGTCATTGTTTTACTGAGAACCCTGAATTTCTTAGTGGCCAATTTTATGAACCTAAAAGCCTAGATTGCTCACTTATATTACCAAAAGATGTAAGAATGCTTAAATTCCTTCCCAAATTTATACAGAGAATAATCCATACACCTCAACCTAGATTCTACCTTTAATATTTTACTACCCGTTTTATTATCTTTCTGTCCCTCCCTTAATCATCTTATTCTTCTAATGCATTTCAAAATATATATGTCAACATACTTTCCATTAAATACTTGAACATGTTGATCGTTAACTAGAATTTAATATTTGTTTAAAAATTTTTCTTTTAAGGTAAAATTTGCAAAAAATGTATGGTTCATAAATGTGCATTTAGTGAGTTTTGACAAATATATACAGCTGCCTAATCCAAACTCCTTTCAAGGTCAGACATTGTCATTACTCTAGAAAGTTATCTCTTGCCTCTTCATAGTTAACTGCCTCCACTCCTCACCCCGGACCTCTGCTCTGAGGCAATCTTTTTTCTGATTTTTTGTACTGTGAATTAGTTTTGCCCATTCTGGAGTCTTCCAGTATGCAGTCTTTTGCGTAAGGCTGCTTTTACTCAGCATGTCTGACATTTATCTGTGATGTTGTATGAAGCAGTAGCTCTTTCCATTTTATTACCATTGGTTGGATAAGTCACAGTTGGTTTATCCATTCTCCTTTTTTTTTTTTTTTTTTTTTTTTTTTTTAGACAATTTACTTCCCCCTTTTATTAATTTTTTCAGCGTAACAGTATTCATTCTTTTTGCACAACACCCAGTGCTCCATGCAAAACGTGCCCTCCCCATCACCCACCACCTGTTCCCCCAACCTCCCACCCCTGACCCTTCAAAACCCTCAGGTTGTTTTTCAGAGTCCATAGTCTCTTATGGTTCGCCTCCCCTCCCCAATGTCCATAGCCCGCTCCCCCTCTCCCAATCCCACCTCCCCCCAGCAACCCCCAGTTTGTTTTGTGAGATTAAGAGTCATTTATGGTTTGTCTCCCTCCCAATCCCATCTTGTTTCATTTATTCTTCTCCTATCCCCCTCCCCCCCCCCCATGTTGCTTCTCCATGTCCTCATATCAGGGAGATCATATGATAGTTGTCTTTCTCCGATTGACTTATTTCACTAAGCATGATACGCTCTAGTTCCATCCACGTCTTTTGATGGACTTTTGTGTTGTATCTGCTTTTTTTTTTTTCTGTTATAAATAAGGTTTCTATGAACATTTTTGTATAAGTCTTTTTGTGGACCTTTTTAAAAAATTTCTTTTAGGTCCATACCTAGAATGGAATTGCTAGGTCATAGGGTAGATGTATGTTTGATTTTATAAGAAATTATCAGATTGGGGTGCCTGGGTGTCTCAGTGGGTTAAGCCTCTGCCTTCGGCTCAGGTCATGATCTCAGGGTCCTGGGATAGAGCCCCACATCGGGCTCTCTGCTCAGCAGGGAGCCTGCTTCCCTCTCTCTCTCTGCCTGCCTCTCTGCCTACTTGTGATCTCTCTCTGTCAAATAAATAAATTTTTTAAAAAATTAAAAAAAATTATCAGATTATTTTTTAAAATATTTTATTAGATAGCATGAGTGGGGGAAAAGAGCAGAGGGAGAGGGATAAGCAGACTCTCTGCTGGGCAGGGAGGACTCTGGAATCATAACCTGAGCCAAAGGCAGACGCTTAACTGACTGAGCCATCCAGGTGCCCCAGAAATTATCAGATTATTTTTTAAAATGATTCTACCATATTATACTTCAATCAAGAATTTATTAGAGCTTTGGTTGCTCCACATCCTCACCAATATTTGATGTTGTCAGTCTTCTAGTCATTTGATAGATGAAGAGTAATATCTCATTATAGTTTTAATTTGCATTTCCATGTTAATGATGTTGAGCATGTTTCATGTACTTATTAGCTATTCACATATCTTCTTTTGTGAAGTGTCTTTTAAAATCTTTGCTCTTTTTGGGGGAAGGATATTTTTTTTAATTGTTGAGTTGTAAGAAGTTTTCAAATATCCTGAATTCCAGTCTTGTGTGTGTGTGTGTGTTTGTGTGTGTATTTTTTCTATCTCCCAACTATTCATTTTTTTACTTGGGTGTGTAGAGGAACAGAAGTTTTTTAATTTGGTAAAGCCTAATTTATCAATTCTTCCTTTTATCATTATTACTTTCTGTGTCCTAAGAAATTTTTGTTTACCTTCAAGAGTCAAAGATATTCCCCTATACCAAAAGTTTATGGTTTTAGTTTTTACATCTAGGTCTCTTATGATCCATCGCAAATTAGTTTTTGTGTATGGTGTGAGTATGAGTTAGTGTTTAGTAAGTTCCTGTTTTTATATGGATATACAACTGTTTAGGTACCATTTGTTGAGAGGATTTTCCTTCTCTCATTGTGGTGCTTCGATGCCTTTTTCAAAAATGAAGTGACCAAAAGTACAGACCTATTTTGGGACCCTCTGATTTTGCCTTGACCTAATTGTTGACGCTTATTGCAGTGCCATATTATCTTGATTATTGTAGTTTTATAATAATATTGAATTCAAGCATGTAAGTGGCTCAATTTGGTTCATTTTCAAACCTGCTTTGGATACTCTGTGTCTCAACAAATTTCATATTTGGAATCTTAGTGCATATTCTTTTATCACTCTGGAGTTAAAATAGAAACCAATAACAGAAAATAACAGCTAAGAATGTTTAGGTATTAAACAATGCAATTTTGAGTAATGTATGGTTGGAGAAGACAATCACAACAGAAATTTAGAGATATTTAGAACTGAAGATAATGAGAATATGGTATAATATGGGGTTTAGTTATGCAGTGTTTATGGAAAAATATATAGCTTTAAAATGCATATTTTCAAAAATAAAGGAGATTGAAAAATTAATGATCTAAGCTTATATCTTAAGGAACTTGTAAAAAAACAGCAAAGTAAACTCAAAGAAAATATAAGAGAGAGGTTACTAAATATAAGAGCAAAAATCAATAAAATAGAATGCAATCATAGAATAGAAAAACTTTATGTTGAGAGAGAGACAGTTTAGTGACTTGTAGCAAGACCAATTAAGAAAGCCAAAAAACACAGGTTATTAATACCAGGAACATAAAAATAGAACATTGCTATAGATCTTATAGACATTAACAAAGATAATAATTAAATATTATGATCAACTCATTGCCAATAAATTTAGATGAGACAGATCAGGGATTGGCAAACTTTTTCTGTAAAGCACCAGATAGTAGATAGTTTAGGCTTTGTGGACTATACAGTCACATCTATTCAGCTCTGCCATTGCAGTGTGAAAACAGCTATACATAATATTTAATAACTGGGCATGGCTGTGTCCCAATAAAACTTTATTTACAATACAGACAGCCTGAGGGAAATAGTCTCCTGAGATAAGCAAATACAGTAGGAAAAAAAGACATAAGGCTGGCACAAAAAAATAGGAAATTTGAACATTTCTATATTTATTAAATAAATTGAATCCATAAATTAAAACCCTTTGTTGCAAAGAAAACTCCAGGCCCAAATGCCCTCACTGGTTTATTATTCCAAACAATAATACCAATCTTAACAAAAACTCTATCAGGAAATAGAAAAACAAGAAATAGTTTCTGTGGTAGCTTTGTAATGTATCACCTTGCCTGGACTGAATTACATTTTCCAAAATTTCTTTCCCTTTATCTGTATGTTTCTAATTGGAGTTGGCCACAAGAGACATTTTTATATGAGACTTAGAGGACAGAAATATCAGCATTCATTTTTTAGCTTACACATAATGTTGCTTACCTGCTGGCTCGTCTGGTTGGCTTGGGTAACAGTCAGGCCTGCAACTGCTCTACCTTCCCCTAGATCCACTTTCAGTTTTTCTGACTCCTGGGACGTGTGTGTGTGTTTGTGTATAGTTCTGTGATAAAGGGCACTAGCCCTCCTATAGGACATGTCCGAAGCAGAAAGATCAGATATGAGTTTCAGTCTGTTTTCACTGGTTTCAGCTCATGCCCTTTGAGTTTCAGCTTGTCCTGTTCTTCCCTACTTTATGTCCATCTTTCCTTCCCAACTGCCTACCTTGTGGACTCCAACACCAGATGCTACAAACTTATGGAGACTACCTAATTAGCTTCCACAACTGCATGACATAGAATCCTTGTGGCAAATCATGTGTGTGTGTGTAGATGTATGTGTGTGTTTAGTTCTGTTTTTCTGAATCCTGCTAATTTCCCAACACTTATTTTGAGTCTAGCATAAACTAGGCACCAAACCAGACAAGGATATTATAAGCAGTGAAAATAACAGGCCAATCTTTCTTGTAAACATAGATGTAAAAATTCTAAACAAAGTATTTTCAAGTAGAAACCAGTTATATGGAAAGGATCATAATTAATGTCCAGGTGAAGTTTAATTCAGAAATGTAGAGTTAACTTTAAAAAAATCAGATTTAACCATATTAATTGAATAAAGAAGTAAGAACATGATCTCAATAAATGCAGAAAAGCACAAATGATACTGGGTAAGATAAGAACTGAGAATTCATCTTTGATTTGGTCATATGGTAGTCACTGGTGACCTTGATGAAGTTTCAGTGATGTTAGTGGAGACTAAACCCCTATAGGAGAGGATTTAAGAAAGAACAGGAAGAGAATAGTAGAGATGTTAAATATAAAAAATCTATGTGAACAATTTATGCTGAGGAATACAGAAAAATTGGGCTGTGGACAGGAGAGGGTGTGACACCAAGGGAATAATTCTCTAGAAAGATGGAAGATATCATAGCATGATGATAACAAAGAAAGAAATTGCATTGCTGAATTTATGGGACTCGTAACAGAAGATTTTATGTGTTATTGACAGTGTGGAATAAAAATGACATTCATTCCCCTTCCCAACTCTTATGTATGTGTGGTGGTTAAAATATCAGTGAAGTGGAGAAGGTTATAAGGGTGTTTATTACCCAGAAAGAATAGTACAAACTGGGGAAGGAGAGAGAAGGAAGCACAGAGCTATTTGGAGATGACAGTGTGGGGGAAATGGATGACTGGAGGGCTCACATTTTGATAGTGAACAAGAACAGCAGGGTATATGGCAAGGTGGATTTGGCTGGCAAAAGAATTAGTCTCTATACTTCTTAGAAGTGGTGGTGTTTCTGTCTGTGTATGGTGCTTAGGTGGTACTCAGGGAAAGGTAGATCCTGATGGGCATTTAGGCCACTGAAGATTCAGCAGTGAAATTAGGATGTTACACGTCTGAGAGTTTGGATTTAGTTGATGAATTGACTCCAGTCTTCCTGGGAAGAATCAGCTTCAGTCTGTCTTCAGTTTGAGGGCATAGGATAGATTCAAGTCTCCCAGCATGCAGGCTCAGGCTAATAGTGTTGGCTTAGAGATTCTTCATGGATATGGGGCCCAGCTGAGGGTTGTGGAAGCTATAAAGCTTTTCAGTTTTGCTCATACAATGGCGGTGGGTAGGGAATCTTGTCACCAGGCTCAGTGTAGTGAGTTTGTGGGATGGTCAAAGATATGCAGAGAGTTGGTGATGTTCTACTGGTATTAGTCCAGTGAATATGAGACCAGGTGTGTAGAAACACTGTTATTCCATGCTCAGTGTAGTGAGTTTGTGGGATGGTCAAAGATATGCAGAGAGTTGGTGATGTTCTACTGGTATTAGTCCAGTGAATATGAGACCAGGTGTGTAGAAACACTGTTTGTTCCATGCTCATTTTTTTTTGTTCCAGCTGCTAATTGATATAAATATTCATATTGTTGTAATTGATGTAAATATTTATATTGTTACAGTATGTATTTGAATTAGGGGCCTGCTTTGTGTGAGGTTTCCTTTTTTTACTTAATTGTATTAAAGATATGAATTCGTATCTACCTATGAACACTAGTGGACTGGCTGTTTCTCTGAGTCTCATTACTGGATGATAGCTATTAGTGTCATATAAGCAGAATTAATAATTAAAGAGCCAGATGAAAAGTCAGTTCTAGTGATCCATATATTACCAGTTTTTAGAGCTTAAAAAATTCTTGAAAATTGCCTTAAAACCTTAATGCCATGAATCAAGATATAAGTAACCTCAAGAGTTACATGAACATGCTTGAGATTATGTTTGTGGCCAAATTTTTCAGTTGCCTTGGAAAGAAAATTCTTGGATATTGTTTTGATTCCTAGCAATTTTGGAGTCATCTGATAGCATGCTTCTAAAATAACAATGTGATGATAGCTTTCAACATTGGGTTACCAAAAAGGATTGTTGTATTGTATACATTGATTCATAATTTCAGGTTTCTTCACCGTTATGGTAAATACTACATTGAGACTTCATTGTTGCACATGTTTGGAATCTTCTGTTTGTACTTTCATGGCTGTTTTCTGTCCTCAGACATTCCTGATTATCACATTGTGAACTCTAGACTCTCAAAATATTTTGAAATGGAGTGGTTTCTATTATGTAGGATGCATATGAGATTTGTTTGTTCTACTTCATTTTTTTCTGTTTGTGATAGAGACTGAATCAGATGGAAGCATCTTGATACTGGTGTACATGCCCGTCTTCATTCTGTGTATACAGTGCTCTTTTCTCCCATCATAACTTTGTTCATGTTATTCTCTGCCCTTAAAATTTCCTCATCTTGTCCCTTCACCCATCTAAAACAAATATCTTTCAAGACCCTTCTCTTTGTAGCTTTCTCTGAGTATTATAGTCAAAACCTTTTTTTTTTGAACTCCTACAACATTTGTAATACATTATTAAACTATTTAAAAAACAATTGCTTCTTACATTCATTAGTTTATCAAGGCCCTATATATTGCAGAAGCTTGCCTTGATGGCTTCAGTTGTTCATTGTTTTCTGTATCCCTACCATGTAACTATGTGTTCCCACTGTGGGCAGGGTGACCTGCCCACTCCTTGACTTTGGCCTCAGCCAAGTGACTAGCTTTAACTAAGGAAAAGTTATCAGATATTACATAGGCAGAGGCTTGAACCCATCTTACTACATACTGGATATTCTCTGTTGAACCTCTGCCATCATCATGAGAACATTCCCCTGCTAGCTTGCTGGAGACAGTGCCATATGGAGCAGAACCCCATTTGCTACAGCTGAGGCCTTCCTCAATCAGTAGATACCAATTCAAACATTAGACATTAAAGCAAGTCCGGTTGAAGTCAGTAGAGCTGCCTAGCAGACTCTCAGCTGATTCTAGAAGCATAAGCTATAGACATGAACTTTTGTGTTTGTTACACAGCTTTTTTGTAGCAGTAGATAATTGATACAAATGGCCTACAGGTCCTACATTACAGTTCTCTTCCTCTGTTTTCATCCACTCCAGCCATATTGGACTTCTGATATGCCAAATATTTTTGGTTCTAGATCTTTGCCCTACTCTGTTCCCTCTGTCAGGAACATCTTCCTCCTGTTATTTGTATGGGCATTTGTCCCTCATCATCATGAGGCTCAGCTCAAACTGCATGATTTCTGAAAATGCTTTTTTGACTCCACTGCCTAAAGGAGTCCTCTTCCCAGTCATTCCCTATTCTATCTCATTTTTTTATATTCTTCACTGTGCTTATTATTTTCTAAAATTACCTTATTTGTGTATATGTCCAGGAGTGTAGAGACTTTGTTTCATTTACATTTTTATTCCTGGTATTACGAACAGAATGTGGGGTAGCTAGGTGCTCAGTCCTTTGAGGGTCAGACTCTTGGTTTTGGTTCAGGTCACAATCTCATGGGTTGTGAGACTGAGCCACACACTGGGCTCTGTGCTCAGCAGGGAGTCTGCTTGAAGATTCTTCCCCTCTGCCCCTCCACCTACTCATGCGTGTGCTCAATCTCTCTTTCTCTCCCTACCTCTCAAATAAATACATCTTTTAGAAAACCCCAGAATCTGGAATATGGTACACTTTCACTAAATAAAAGATAATGTATGAATAATTATTTGTTAAGATAACAGTACGAAGTATGATAGCTATGTTCCTTGGGCTGCTGTAACAAATTACCATAAACTTGGTGGCTTGAAACTACAAAAATTTATTTCTCACAGTTCTGGGGGCCAGATGTCTGAAATCAAACTGTAGGGAAGGCCACATTCCCTCCAGAAGCTCTACAGGAGATCTTTTATTGCCTCATCCAGTTTCTGGTGGTTGTTGTCATTGTGGCTGGCTACAGCGCTCTCTGCTCTGTCCTCATAAGGTTTCCTACTTTGTATCTTACTCTGTGTATCTGTCTGTAATATCCCTCTGTCCTCACCTGCAAGGATCCATGTGATGGCATTTAGGTCCCACCAGAATAATACAGGAATCTCTCTTTATCTCGAGATCTTTAATTTAGTCCCATCTGTAGAGACCCTTTTTTCCAAATAAGATATTGTATACACATGACCATGTTACTTAACCTTCTGTGCTATTTCATCTCCTTCCAAAATTCAGTTATATAAATAACTGAATAAAAAAAAAAGTTGTTTGTGAAATTGAGAAGTACTTGCTATCTGCTTCTAGTCATTAGAATGTAAGCTAACTGAGGGCAGGGGATTTTGTCTGTTTTGTTTCATTTCCCTCCCAGCCCCCACCAACACTCTTCTTTTCAATATAGCATCCAGAGTTGATCTTTGAAAATACAAGTTAAATCGCTTTTCAATTCAAAAACCTCCAAAAGTTTCTCATTGTTCTTAGAAGCACATTTCAGGGTTGCATAGTGGTGTCCAAACCTCTTCTTGACCAGGTGGCTTCTGTGACTTTTTGATCTCTTCTACATTCCTATACTTGCTCTCTTGGCTCCAGGCACATTGCCCTTTTTGAGGTCTCTTGAACTTGCTGTTTCCATGCTTGAAACTCTTTTTGCAGGTATCTGCTGGCTTGTGTCTTTACCTCCAAGTTGTGTCTCAGATTTAATATTTTCAGTAAGGTCTTCCCTAGCCAGCCCTTTCCTTTTATGCTCTGTCCTTCTTCCCCACTTTCTTTTTTCCCTTAGAACATAGTACCACCCGATATACTATTTTACTTATTTTTTTGTTGACTGGCTGTCTCTATCCATCCACCAAAATGTAGACTCTATGAGAATAGGGATTTTGTCAGTCTGTTCATTGCTATATTCCCAGAGCTTTAAACAGTGTTTGGCACACAGCAAACACTCAATAAATATATATTGAATAATTCATTGAATGTTCTGCAATGTGACAGTCCAGTTAGCCATTCAGCATTGTTGAGGGTGGGATACGGTCTGCCCATCTAATACTATATGGAGATATTATTTTTGTGGATTTATTTGTATTCTAAATGCTTGACTTTGTTCTCTTAACTTTGAGTACTGGATACTTGAAATGCTGGCTTAATTCTCCATGTAGTTAAAAATAGCTAAGCTCTCTTCTACCCTTTCTTTACAACTTTTTGGAGTGGAATTCCCAGGAAAACAACCTGTTAACCTTTCTTAAATTTCTTTTAGTTGTGTATATTTTGGGGGCACTTGTAGGGGAGAAGGAACACATTAATGAAAAAAAACATAAGTTAGGATTCCCCATTCTCTACTTAAAACTCCAAAATCCTAATTAAAATTTTAATAAAAACCAAATGAAGCTATGTAACTTAAGATGAGTAAAGAGTAATGTTGTATAGTTGGACTAGAACATTCCAGGTGCTCAGTTGCCACATCTGGCTCGTGTCTACCATATTGGACAGTGAAGATATAGATCATTTTCATCATTACAGAAATTTCTACTAGACAGCACTGCCCTAAACAGTGGGAATTGTGAAGATAAATCTAGATAATAAGATAGTTATTTTATGTTTTGTCTCCCCATGGGAAGTGTAAGTATTGTGTTTTATAACTGTGCCTTTATTCATTCAACAGATGGTTACTGTGTATCTAATAATAGGAGCCAGACACTGCTAGGCACTGGGAATTCTGTAGCTAATGGGATAGCCTCAGGCCCTTCTATATGAAGCTTATATTCTAATGCTAGAGATACTCATTAAATAGTCAATCATACAAATAGCTATAATCTGCATGGTGCTGGGTGTTTGGTAGCTGTTTAAATGACCTTTGGTTAATTAACAAATGTGTACAGTCTCACCAACTTCTTAGATCCTTACAAAGCGTAGGCACAAAAAGTTACATCGTAACACATAGTTCAGGTCTACAGACAGAGTCAAAATTTTCTGTGCAGTCAATAAATTTAGTAATATTCAGACTGCTTTCTGTATTTTTCTTATTTCTGACATAGAGAAAAGATTTTGTCAGTTGCCCTGTGGTTTAAAGCCACAGTTATTCTGGGAGTGCACAGTTGCCATCATTGAATAGTAGCTGATCCAAAAGAATTCTAGCCAAGATCTTGCCAGCGATGGAAAGAAATGATGTGTCCTGGCAGTTGCCAAGAAGTATATTTTTCTTGTTGATGGCAATCATTGTATCTTTGAAGCTCATTGTATGTTGTAACATACATATATGAATGTTCCTTTGGAAGCAGAGATCATGCTGTCAAATTCATCCAAACACTACTTACCTCTGTATAATTTACAGCTATACACATGCCTAATAAATATTTTCAGTACCACTACAGCTGTTGATGTTGCCAATGACATTCCATAGAAAGTTCTACAAGTGGCATGAATACTGGCACTTTGTCATTGTTTATTATTTCAATTTCATTTTTCCCTTCAAATCAGCAAGTCTTGCTCATGCTGTTTAAGTCCTAGCAATCTTTCTTTAAGGAAGGAGGTATGGGGGTGCCTGGGTGGCTCAGTCAGTTAAGACAGCTGCCTTTGGCTCAAGTGGTGATCTTGGGGTCCTGGGATCAAGTCACATTTTGGGCTCCCTGCTCAGGGGTAGTCTGCTTCTCCCTTTCTTCTGGGTTCTCACTTTCACACTCTCTCTTGCTCTCTCTTGAGTAAATAAAATCTTTAGGGGAAAAAAAAAAGGAAGTGAAATTTATGCCTCTGAGAATTATTTTTTGATGTTGTTGATTTTTGCAACTTCCTTCAGATTTCTCTAAGGTCACATATCTCTGTATGCTTTTTTTTCTTTTTTTGTAATTTTATTTTTTTTTTCAATGTTCCAAGATTCATTGTTTATGAACCACTGTTGAAACTCATATTAGTGAAAGGGATTATTGCATTGGTTAATAATTAGCTGAGTAACCAGTTTATAATAGAGGCACATAAATAAATTGGGAGATTTAGTTTCCCCATGCAAAGAGGAGTCTAGACATAATCAGAGCATTATGGTTCCATGATGTCACCAGAAACTAGGTTCTCTCTTTGTTCTTGGCCATGCTTAGTATTGAATTCTATTCCCAAGGCCACTATGGTAGTTGCAGCAACTGTATTCATCATATCTGTATTCCTGGCTGAAAGCTGTGGAGGGGAGAAGCAAAATCTAGCACATATCAGTTGAAGCCCCCAAGATATGTCTGTCTACCTCTCAAAAAGTCACTCCTTATTGCAAGGGAAGCCAGGAGGCAAATTTTAGCTAGATCTGGTTGGCACACATAATAGTAGTGAAATTCTATTAAGCAAGGAAAAATAGAATGTGGATATTATATGATAGCTTACAGTCTTGCTCACTGCCTAGCACCTATTACTGTTGGTAAACTGTGAGCAGGTGGAAAACTGCATTTTAAGAGTGCGAAATTGCTGATAAGTGAGCCTTATTAATTTGACTTAAATATAACTTTATGGAAAGCAAGGAAAATATACTTTTTTACTTTTATAAAGGAAAAACTAGTTAAGGTAATGAAGTACTTTTGATAAATTTTGTTTAACCATAGCTAGTCAAATATTTCCCATGTCCCAAAGCATCATTTATTCATACAGGAAACAAAAATCAAGCATGTAGTAGGAACCCAAAGGATCTTACTGAAATTAATCACATTGACCTATTTTTCTTTGATAGAAATTCATCATGTGTTTTCCTTATTAATATAGGATATTGTTATACTACTGTGAATAATTAATGCTACTTGATGAAGGATGTCATGGAAACTGGAATTATTTCTTTATATAGCTTAGTTTTCTCATTTTGAAATATGATAGCAACAAGATACCTAGGAGTAAACCTAACCAAAGAGGTAAAAGATCTGTACTCAGAACTAAAGAACACTTATGAAAGAAATTTAAAATGACACAAAGAAATAGGAAAACATTCCATGCTCATGGATTGGAAGAACAAAATCGTTAAAATGTCTATACTACCCAAAGCAATCTTCACATTTAATCCTATCCCTATTAAAATACCCCCAGCATTTTTCACAGAACTGGAACAAGCAATGCTGATATTCATATAGAGACAGAAAAGATCCCAAATAGCCAGAGGAGTCTTGAAATAGAAAAGCAAAGTTGGAGGCATCACAATTCCTGACTTCAAGCTATATTACAAAGCTGTAGTCAACAATACAGTATGGTACTGGCACAAAAACAGATACACAGATCAGTGGGACAGAATAGAAAACCCAGAAATGGACCTACAACTAATCTTTGACAAAGCAGGAAAGAATATCCAATGGAAAAAAAGACAGTCTCTTGAACAAATGCTGTTGGGAAAACTGGACAGCTACATGCGGAAGAATGTGGACCACTTTCTTACATCACACACAAAAATAAATTCAAAATGGATGAAAGACCTAAGTGTGAGATAGAAAACCATCAAAATCCTAGAGGAGAACACAGGCTCTAACCTCTTTAATCTTGGCTATAGCAACTTTTTACTAGACACATCTCTAGAGGCAAGGGAAACAAAAGCAAAATGAACTATTGGGACTTATTCGATATAAAAAGTTTCTGCACAGTGAAGGCAACAGTCAACATAACTAAAAGGCAACCTATGGAATGGGAGAAGATATTTGCAAATGACACATCTGACAAAGGGTTAGTATCCAAAATCTATGGGAGCTTATCAAACTCAACACTCAGAAAACCCCCAGATAATCTAGTTAAGAAATGGGCAGAAATGAATAAACATTTTTCCAAAGAAGAGAGGCAGATAGCTAACAGACAAATGAAAAGATGCTCAACATCAGTCATCATCAGGGAAATACAAATCAAAACCACGAAGAGATACCACATTATACCTGTTCCAATGGCTAAAATTAACAACATAGCAAACAACAGATGTTGTCCAGGATGTCAAGAAAGGGAAACCCTCTTAACACTGTTGATGGGAATGCAAACTGGTGCAGCCACTCTGGAAAACAGTATGCAGGTTCCTCAGAAAGTTAAAACTAGAACTACCCTACGATCCAACAATTGCACTACTGGGCATTTACCCAAAGGATACAAAAATACTGATTGGAGGGGGACATGCACCCTGATATAGCAGCATTATCAACAATATTCAAACTTTGGAAAGAACCCAAATGTACACTAACTGATGAATGGATAAAGAAGATATGGTACACACAGATAAATACACACACACACACACACACACAGGAATATTACTCAACCATCAAAAAGAATAAAATCTTGTCATTTGCAACAATGTAGACGGAGCTAGAGTGTATTATGCTAAGTGAAATATGTCAGAAAGACAAATACCATATGATTTCACTTATATATGGAATTAAAAAAGACAAAACAAATGAACATATGTATGGGAAGGGGGAAGAAGAGAGAGGCAAACCATAAGAAACTCTTAACTAGGGGCGCCTGGGTGGCTCAGTGGGTTAAGCCGCTGCCTTCGGCTCAGGTCATGATCTCAGGGTCCTGGGATCGAGTCCCACATCGGGCTCTCTGCTCTCTACTTGGCAGGGAGCCTGCTTCCCTCTCTCTTTCTCTCTGCCTGCCTCTCTGCCTACTTGTGATCTCTCTCTCACTGTCAAATAAATAAAATCTTTAAAAAAAAAAAAAAGAAACTCTTAACTATAGAGAACAAACTGAAGGTTGCTGGAAGGGAAGTGGGCAGAGGATGGGCTAATTGGGTGATGGGTATTAAGGAGGGTACTTGTGATTAACACTGGATGTTATATGTAAGTGATGTATCACTAAATTCTACTCCTGAAACCAGTACTACACTATGTGTTAACTAACTGGAATTTAAATAAAAACTTAAAAAATAAATAAAATATGACAGCAACATTCACAAAGGACTTATTTTAATAAGGCTATTCATATTTGACAATTTAAGAAATATTTAGTGGACTTTGGCCATTTTATTGTAAAATAACACACAAAACCCCCCAGAAAAACACACAAATGTATAGCTTAATTAGTTATTACAAAATAATCAGCACTCAAGAGAAGATATAAAACTTTATACCCAATAAGCCTCTCCCAATAAGCCCAATCTCCCCATAATAATAACCATTATTATTATTTTTATGGTAATGGATTCTTAGAATTTCTCTGTACTTTGAATACTCAAGTGTTCATGCCTAGACGCTATAATTTAGTTTTGCTCATTAACAACACAAAACAAAACAAAACTGAGGTCTTATAAGTCTCTTTTTAATGTATAGGTTCCCCTCCATCTTTTTCTCTTTTTCACAGTTTGGTGATTAGCCCAAGATATTTGACTTGTGGGATTTCTCACAGTTAGGATTTTGCTAATTATGTACTCATGGTGGAGTTCAACATATTTCTTTGTCCTCCTTATTTCATGAAAATTGGTAGTAGGATCCAGAGACTTAATAAAACTCATGTTTGATCCATTCAGTAAGTGTATAAGTGACATTTTTGCTTTGCTAAATCAAGAGGCGCGTAAATGTTATTATCAGGTATTGATGCTCAATTGAGGGTTAAAAATGGTGAAATTTTAATTTTATCATTCTTTTCATTTATTATTTGAAATACTTTTATAAGAGATGTTCCCCTGAAACAAGATGGGATTGGGAGGGAGACAAACCATAAATGACTCTTAATCTCACAAAACAAACTGGGGGTTGCTGGGGGGGAGGTGGGATTGGGAGAGGGGGAGGGGGTTATGGACATTGGGTAGGGTATGTGCTATCATGAGTGCTGTGAAGTGTGTAAACATGGCGATTCACAGACCTGTACCCCTGGGGATAAAAATACATTATATGTTTATAAGAGATGTTCCCCTTTTATCTAATATTTTGTTTCTTGGTGGTATAGTGTATATGAGACATGCAGGATAGATGCTTAATTTCCCCCCCATTTACAGTGTTCAGAATTATGAATTTCATCTCTCTCATTCTCAAAAGGTGATCATTTACCTTTTTCCCCCTAAGTATCAATATGAACTCATGGATTTAAACATATTTGCTATGTTTCATTCACTTGAGGTTATTACCCAACTTACAGCTCAGTTTGTCCCATCTTTGGCCAGTGAGAGCCTCTTTACATAGACTAGCTTTCTTGCTATCTAGTATGACCCAGTGTTCCAGGTTCATCTTTTATGTTTTCTTTTATCTTTTGGCCTGAATTTGCCATTTCTTCACTAAGTCTTGAAATAAGAGTTGGAATTTTAATGCAGAGATTTTCTGGTAGCAGAGATTTCATTGCTACTGAGCTGGTCACTTTTTCTAAACCTCTTCAGTAGATACAGCAAATAAAAACAGTATATTACATCAAATATCTGATGAATTCATACTAATGCTTTCAGTTCAAATTCCCCTGGAGCCATTTTAAACTAAATCTCTTTTGTGTTATATCTGTATTTAATTTTTCCCTCCCACTGAAAATCCTAGTTCTAAAGAACACAGGGGATATTAGAATAGCTCATAATTACTCATTAATTTTCTTAAATTGAATACATAATTTCAAAATATTTATTAATACTTCCACTACCAATATACTGAAGAGCATTTTATTTTATTTTTTTTTTTTTTGGAAAGCATCTGATTCTTTTTTATTTATTTATTTTTTTCAGCGTAACAGTATTCATTCTTTTTGCACAACACCCAGTGCTCCATGCAAAACGTGCCCTCCCCATCACCCACCACCTGTTCCCCCAACCTCCCACCCCTGACCCTTCAAAACCCTCAGGTTGTTTTTCAGAGTCCATAGTCTCTTATGGTTCGCCTCCCCTCCCCAATGTCCATAGCCCGCTCCCCCTCTCCCAATCCCACCTCCCCCCAGCAACCCCCAGTTTGTTTTGTGAGATTAAGAGTCATTTATGGTTTGTCTCCCTCCCAATCCCATCTTGTTTCATTTATTCTTCTCCTATCCCCCTAACCCCCCATGTTGCTTCTCCATGTCCTCATATCAGGGAGATCATATGATAGTTGTCTTTCTCCGATTGACTTATTTCACTAAGCATGATACGCTCTAGTTCCATCCACGTCGTCGCAAATGGCAAGATTTCATTTCTTTTGATGGCTGCATAGTATTCCATTGTGTATATATACCACATCTTCTTGATCCATTCATCTGTTGATGGACATCTAGGTTCTTTCCATAGTCTGGCTATTGTAGACATTGCTGCTATAAACATTCGGGTACACGTGCCCCTTCGGATCACTATGTTTGTATCTTTAGGGTAAATACCCAGTAGTGCAATTGCTGGGTCATAGGGTAGTTCTATTTTCAACATTTTGAGGAACCTCCATGCTGTTTTCCAGAGTGGTTGAACCAGCTTGCATTCCCACCAACAGTGGAGGAGGGTTCCCCTTTCTCCACATCCTCTCCAGCATCTGTCATTTCCTGACTTGTTAATTTTAGCCATTCTGACTGGTGTGAGGTGATATCTCATTGTGGTTTTGATTTGTATTTCCCTGATGCCGAGTGACGTGGAGCACTTTTTCATGTGTCTGTTGGCCATCTGGATGTCTTCTTTGCAGAAATGTCTGTTCATGTCCTCTGCCCATTTCTTGATTGGATTGTTTGTTCTTTGGGTGTTGAGTTTGCTAAGTTCCTTATAGATTTTGGATACTAGCCCTTTATCTGATATGTCGTTTGCAAATATCTTCTCCCATTCTGTCAGCTGTCTTTTGGTTTTGTTAACTGTTTCCTTTGCTGTGCAAAAGCTTTTGATCTTGATGAAATCCCAATAGTTCATTTTCGCCCTTGCTTCCCTTGCCTTTGCCGTTGTTCCTAGGAAGATGTTGCTGCGGCTGAGGTCGAAGAGGTTGCTGCCTGCGTTCTCCTCAAGGATTTTGATGGATTCCTTTCTCACATTGAGGTCCTTCATCCATTTGGAGTCTATTTTCGTGTGTGGTGTAAGGAAGTGGTCCAATTTCATTTTTCTGCATGTGGCTGTCCAATTTTCCCAGCACCATTTATTGAAGAGGCTGTCTTTTTTCCATTGGACATTCTTTCCTGCTTTGTCGAAGATTAGTTGACCATAGAGTTGAGGGTCGATTTCTGGGCTCTCTATTCTGTTCCACTGGTCTATGTGTCTGTTTTTGTGCCAGTACCATGCTGTCTTGATGATGACAGCTTTGTAATAGAGCTTGAAGTCCGGAATTGTGATGCCACCAACTTTGGCTTTGTTCTTCAATATTCCTTTGGCTATTCGAGGTCTTTTCTGGTTCCATATAAATTTTAGGATTATTTGTTCCATTTCTTTGAAAAAAATGGATGGTATTTTGATAGGGATTGCATTAAATGTGTAGATTGCTTTAGGTAGCATAGACATTTTCACAATATTTATTCTTCCAATCCAGGAGCATGGAACATTTTTCCATTTTTTTGTGTCTTCCTCAATTTCTTTCATGAGTACTTTATAATTTTCTGTGTATAGATTCTTAGTCTCTTTGGTTAGGTTTATTCCTAGGTATCTTATAGTTTTGGGTACAATTGTGAATGGGATTGACTCCTTAATTTCTCTTTCTTCAGTCTTGTTGTTGGTGTACAGAAATGCAACTGATTTCTGTGCATTGATTTTATATCCTGACACTTTACTGAATTCCTGGACAAGTTCTAGCAGTTTTGGAGTGGAGTCTTTTGGGTTTTCCACATATAGTATCATATCATCTGCGAAGAGTGATAGTTTGACTTCTTCTTTACCAATTTGGATGCCTTTAATTTCTTTTTGTTGTCTGATTGCTGAGGCTAGGACTTCACGATCAAGTGGGATTTATTCCAGGGCTGCAGGGTTGGTTCAACATCCGCAAATCAATCAATGTGATAGAACACATTAATAAAAGAAAGAACAAGAACCATATGATACTCTCAATAGATGCTGAAAAAGCATTTGACAAAGTACAGCATCCCTTCCTGATCAAAACTCTTCAAAGTGTAGGGATAGAGGGCACATACCTCAATATTATCAAAGCCATCTATGAAAAACCCACTGCAAATATCATTCTCAATGGAGAAAAACTGAAAGCTTTTCCATTAAGGTCAGGAACACGGCAGGGATGTCCATTATCACCACTGCTATTCAACATAGTACTGAAGAGCATTTTAAAGGGGTGTTTTTTGTTTTTTTCACATGTCCACTCCATTTTTTGAAGTTGTACAAGTGTTAACCATTATCTGAGCACATAATCATTGCATATTGTCTTCTGTTTTAAGCACTCATTTATTATTTTGTAAATATAATATTTATATATTTAATGCTCATTACTAGACTTATATTGATGTCTCTGTAGTCATTTTGGTTGTATGAAGTTACTTCTCTGGTTGGTTCCTCAGTAAGGGCTGATAGGAACAATATTCCCTGAGGTTTTGCATGTTGTTAAATCATTTCTTTCCTTTATCAGTGAAGAGCAGTTTTGCTGGATATAAAATTTTTAGCTCACATTTTATTTTCTTGAGTATCTTAGATATAATTATTTTAATTGATGCCCACAAGCATTTGATTAAATTCCACAGATGTTCCATGAAAAAAAAAACTTAATAAATTATAAATAACATGAAAAAGAACCTATGTTAGATACTAACACTGATAAAATAATTAGCCTTACAACATTTCCACTATTGTCAAGAATAAGACTTAATGCTCATTATTATCACTGTTATTCATCATTGTTCTGGAAATTCCAGCAAATGCATAAATAACAAACAAAATATTCTAGTATTTACCAGAGTGGAGAAGACAAAATTACCTTTGTTCACAGATGATATGAATGTCTAACCAGAAAGACTACAGGGGTGCCTGGGTGGCTCAGTGGGTTAAAGCCTCTGCCTTCAGCAGAGGTCCCCAGGGTCCTGGGATCGAGCCCCTCAGGGTCTTGGGATCAAGCCCCTCATCGGGCTCTCTGCTCAGCAGGGAGCCTGCTTCCTTCTCTTTCTCTGCCTGCCTCTCTGCCTACTTGTGATCTCTGTCTGTCAAATAAATAAATCAAATATTAGAAAGACAGTAAATATAAATTAAAAAAAAAACAAATTGGAAACAAATATGTTCAGTATGATAACTAGAGCCAATGAGGACTGGCCTTTTGTAGGCCCCTGAGAGCTGAGTTCTGCGTGTGTGTGTGTGCGTGTGTGTGTGTGCGCGTGCGTGCATTGCATGCTCGAGGCCTCGAACATGCTGTACCAGCTTATCCAAATAGTTTATGCTAACAATGGGATTTAAGATTTGTTTCTGGGATTTGAAGCTTTAGTAACTGATGCATATAATCCAAGTGCTATATATCTACACTAATGACCCCAATTAAAAAACCCAGGGCATTCAAGCTTGGGAGAATTTCACTGGCTAGCAACACTTTGCATATGTTGTCACACATTGCTACTGGACAAATTAAGTGTGCTCTATGTGATTCCACTGGGAAGGGACATCTGAAGTCTTGAGACTGGTTTCCTCTGGATGGTTTCCTATATGCTTTTCCTTTTACTCCTTTTTATTCGTTCACTGTAATAAACCATAACCATGGGTGTAACAACTTCTAAGTCCTATGTAGGGGTCCTAGTGAATCATTGAGCTTGAGGGTGGTCTTGGGGATCCCTGACACATCTATATACTAGGAATATCTCTATGGAAAATAAGACCCCATTTATCAGAGTGATAAAATAGAATATCTAATATATATAGTCTACCTATAGAATTCTTTAAGAAGGCTTAAAATTAAAGACTAAGTGTGGTGCATAAACAATGAATGCTGGAACACTGAAAAGAAAATAAAATGAAAAAGAAATAAAGAATAATAAATTTTGAGAAGACAAAAGACAAAAATTAAACTTTGAAATTTAAGAGAAGACTTAAATTTATGGAGAAAGAGGGCTTATAAAATATCAATTTTCTTGGATATTGAAAAATTTTAGCCTAGTTCTAATTAAAACAATACTTAAAAATAAGTGATCACCTGAGAAAATGGCCTGTACATTTTGAGGAAAAGAATTCTTATTAGGGCATTATCTTCAGATAATAAAATTTATTTTTTAAATAAATAAAAATTAAAATAGTGTAGTATATAGTATAGTATATACAGAACCAGAAATAGGTAAATGAACTTAATGGAAACAAATATACTCAAATATTTATTAGAATTCGTATAAGCTAAAGACTGCCTTCAAATCAATGACGAAAAGTTGATAATTCAAAGACTGGTGTTGAGAAAATGGGCTAAACATTTGAAGAAAAGAAAAGTTGGAACTCTATTTGTCCTTAATGAAAAATGCAGATCAGGTATAAGTAAATATTTAAATTGTGTAAAACCAAACCATAGAAAGGTCAGAAGAAAACACGAGAAAATGGCCAGATAATCTTATGGTAGGAAGAGTCTATGTATAATCCCAAAGGCATATTATTAGAATATATCTACACCTTGTAAATATTTAAATCTGATTTCTGTATGGTAAAACAGCAAAACTGCAAAACTGCAAAAAAAAAAAAAAAGAAAGAAAAAGAAAAAGAAAACCAAATCATTCCACTAATAAAAAATGCAAGTAAAACTCCAGTGAGTCCCTATACTTTTCCTATTAGATTGGCAATGATTTAGAATGATGATAAAATCTAGGATTTGTGAAGAAGTAGGTAAATGAGGATTAATATGCTGTAGAGGAGGTCTATACTGATAAAACATTTCTGGGAAGTAATTTGGAATCTGTGCCAAAATACGTGCTTTTTATTAAGTAATTCCATATCTAGAAATCCTTTCTAAGGGAATAATCAGGAAATACGCCAAGAGGTAGGTGCAGGAATGTTTTCTAAAAAATTAGAAACTTGAAATTACCATAAATAGGGAGTTGGCTAAACAAATTATGGTACAACTATACCTTGTGGTCACCAAGGATGATGACGTAGGTATATATTTGTGTACATGCAAAGATGTTATTAGTATTCATTTAATGAAAAAGTTTACAAAGCCATTTTAAGATATCTTTTAAAAACACTGTGTGTGTGTGTGTGTCAAAGATTATATACTGAAATATTAATAATAATATTTCCGGGTAGGAGGATTGTAGGTAGCTAAAATACATCTGAATTTTCTATATTAAAGCTTGCTAAGAAAAAAAAAATGAACTAAAAACAAAACAACTCACCTTATCTGCTTTTATTATATCAGGGTTCATATGGGCAATATGCTTTGATGGAGGAATGGATTTAAAAAACCAGTTTGTGGGACGCCTGGGTGGCTCAGTTGGTTAAGCGGCTGCCTTCGGCTCAGGTCATGATCCCAGCATCCTGGGATTGAGTCCCATATCGGGCTCCTTGCTCGGCAGGGAGCCTGCTTCTCCCTCTGCCTCTGCCTACCTCTCTGCTTACTTGTGATCTTTCTCTCTCTGTCTCTCTCTCTCGGACAAATAAATAAATAAAATCTTAAAAAAAAACAACAAAACCAGTTTGTAAGTCACATAGTTAATTTTTTTTCTGCCCACCCCTATTACTGATTCTTAACTGATTTCACAGCTCCAGATTGACACTGCCCTCCCCCCTGCACCGATGCATTATTTGATCTACTTCCTTGTTTTTTTAACATTCCTGTTTTTGTCTGTGACTAGCAAGCAGTTTCCCTTTTGTCATGACCCTAGCTAGAACTCCCCACACCTGATAACTGCCCTGTGGCCAGTTTTGTTTGAACATGATTTCCTTCAGAGAGTAGTTATAGATAGTTGTGATTGCTCAGGATAATATTTATAAGGATTTGAATAAAAGTATTTTTTTATCTCTAGATGTTGGTAGTGAGAGACAGATTAAGAATCTGAATTGGATCTATCAGCCTTGCCTTCATTAAGATCTTTAAAGAGATGTCCAGCTAGGTTTGGTTATGGGGTTCCTTTTATTTTTAAAAAGATTTTATTTATTTGTCAGAGGAGAGACAGGGAGAGCACAGAAGCAGCAGTAGCAGCATGCAGAGGGAGAAGCAGTTTTCCTGCTGAGTGAGGAGCCTGATATGGGGAATCGATCCCAGGACCTGGGGATCATGACCCGAGTTGAAGGCAGATGCTTAACCGATTGAGCCCTCCACCACATCCTTGGTTATGGGGTTCTATCAGGAGAAATGAGGAGGCCTAGGTCCCAGTACTTCTAAGATAAGGGTCTTCAGCAGGGATTGTAGAGATTCCCATTCAGAATTTGGCTTGCTTACAAATGATTCCTTTAAATTTCTTAAGAGAGAGGCTCTGGCTGGGTCAATATGGTGGCTGGGTCAATATGGTGTTTGTTTATTAAGCAAAAGTTCATGCCAAGTAACTTTAGATACGTTTGACTTCATATATAGCTACTGGCTTTCTGTATGAGCAAATTATCCATCATGGTAATGAAAAAATAAGACAGTGCTCATGATGCTGTGGTTACAGTTGCCCTTTTCACCCTTGTTGGTGTATCAGTGTTCCTTGAAACTCCCTTTTGACATGGACTATCAATATTTAACTCTGAAGCTCTCACTGATGAGCTGTTTTCTGAGCTGGCAACCATCCAAGGTAGTAGTCTGCCGTACACTTATTGAAAATGACATAGTTCTTGATTTTTACATCCAATCCATGGCTTACACTGTCTTTACCACACCAAGCAGCTCTGCTATGAATTTTTATATCCCTTATTTCCTTTACTTCTTGAACTTCTTTTCTTCCTATAATTCTACTCTGTTCCTATGGATCTGTAGAATTCAGTGAATTTTCCAAGCCCATCAGAAACTAAGGATGTACTATATGTTGGCTAACTGAACTTAATAAAAAAAAGTTGCATCCTAAATAAACAAAATAATAATATTCAGAGAGTCACAAATAAGCAAAAGATTTTTAAATTAAAAAAGAGAGAGATCATATGATAGTTGTCTTTCTCCGATTGACTTATTTCACTAAGCACGATACGCTCTAGTTCCATCCACGTCGTCGCAAATGGCAAGATTTCATTTCTTTTGATGGCTGCATAGTATTCCATTGTGTATATATACCACATCTTCTTTATCCATTCATCTGTTGATGGACATCTAGGTTCTTTCCATAGTTTGGCTATTGTAGACATTGCTGCTATAAGCATTCGGGTACACGTGCCCCTTCGGATCACTATGTTTGTATCTTTAGGGTAAATACCCAGTAGTGCAATTGCTGGGTCATAGGGTAGTTCTATTTTCAACACTTTGAGGAACCTCCATGCTGTTTTCCAGAGTATGATCTCCCTGATATGAGGACATGGAGAAGCAACATGGGGGGGGGTAGGGGGATAGGAGAAGAATAAATGAAACAAGATGGGATTGGGAGGGAGACAAACCATAAATGACTCTTAATCTCACAAAACAAACTGGGGGTTGCTGGGGGGAGGTGGGATTGGGAGAGGGGGAGCGGGCTATGGACATTGGGGAGGGGAGGCGAACCATAAGAGACTATGGACTCTGAAAAACAACCTGAGGGTTTTGAAGGGTCAGGGGTGGGAGGTTGGGGCAACCTGAGGGTTTTGAAGGGTCAGGGGTGGGAGGTTGGGGGAACAGGTGGTGGGTAATGGGGAGGGCACGTTTTGCATGGACCACTGGGTGTTGTGCAAAAAGAATGAATACTGTTACGCTGAAAAAATAAATAAAATGGAAAAAAAAATTATGTTACAAAACGGAATGCAGGTAAAGCACTTAGGGCTTTGTGTGGCTCTGTAAGTGTGAGCTATCATCATTTGTAACAATGTGATCTGAGGTTTTAGAGAAGCATTCATAAATAATGGAAGAAAATACATTACAAAAAAAAAAAAAAAGAGAGAGAGAGAGAGACTTAGATCTGGACATTCCTCTTTCTTCTAGCCAGTTCCTTTCCTAAGATGGCAATGAAGATGTTGTCATGCTTGTTTAATACTTAGTTATTATTGTTATAATAGGTAGTAGCTATTTTATTTCAATTCTAAGCTAAAATTGCTGGCTTGCTTTTATCATTGTGCTATGGTTTTTAGGACTATTGCACTCCAGTTTTCTACTTAATGTTTTAATTAAGTGATAGGTATTAGGAGAACAGAATTTAAGAGAAATTTTCAGAGAGAAATAAAAAATAAAACTCCAGAGTTTACCTGCTTACAATCTTCCTATCTAGGCCTATCTTTTCTCCATGCAGATAGTTACAACACTTGGAGGGCTGCTTCTAACACTGGCACAAAACAGTTCAGTTTTTCCACTCTCTCTCCCAGAAAAGATCAGGAAGTGCAATAAGGTTCATGAAAACTTAAGCTTGAAGTTTAGAAAACTCAAAACAACCCAAACCCTCAAACATTCAGTTTGGTTTGAATCTTGGACAAAGGTTTGCTATGCAGCTAGTGGAGTCATTCCAGCTTAAGGGCTGTAGTAACTTCATTTCAGGGCTAGTGATGGGGAAATTATGAAACCATAACTTGGATCTTATTTGAACAAAACCAAGAAAGAAAAACACTTACTGGGGAATCTGCATGGGAAAGGGGGCCTACCTAACCCCAATTGCTGCTATTTTACTGTGGCAACTCCTCTTACTATAGGAATTATAAAAACCATTCTTTCCAATTCCTTCAGAGAGAGCTGACTTTTGAAAGCGATGGAGTTGTCTGCGTCCAATTTATACGCCTCCTGATGTGCACAACAGGGAAAAATCTTTCATAGGTGATTAAATCCAACAGGGTTAAGGCCTGTCATAGTGATCTCCCTCATGGTCAGCTTTCATTTCAAAAGTCATCCCAGGAGAACAACTGTGTTCTTTACCTAGTTGACTTCTGAAATAAATTTTCCACTTCAAAGAGAGCCCAATAATTTTGACCCTATCCTCCTTGGATACCATCTATTTGTTCCAGGGATAAGAATTCAGTTTAATGACTATTTCTTGAGTGACTTCATGAGCTTCATTATATCTGGCACATGAGAATATATTTTGGGCAGGGATATACAACATAGAAAAAATATTATCCTCAAAGATCTTATGGACCAGTCTATAATCAGCAATGAAAACATATTAGAACCAAACAAATATAAAAAGGATTCATTCTGAAATAATTTAAAAACTTGAGTTGATTTCTAAACATATCCAATAGATTATCTCATCTCATTTACAATTGTTCAGTTATCAATTACTGCAGAACAAAATGAGGTCAAGCCTCAGGCTCTGCAGATGTGGTAGAGAAACTGAAGGGGCAAAGAATCCCAGAAGCTTGCTGAAGTTCTGAAACACATGATCTCAAAGGATTTTAGAAAGATTTGGGGTCCCAGAGTACTCATAGATACTGATAAATTAATAAAGTACACATTTCCTTATTTAGGTAGAGATATGACAGAAGTGACTAATTGGCAGGATTCTGGTTAGCAAATAGCATAAATTTTCCCCAAAAATGTCCATATTTTTATCAAACTGGCTGGTTTTATTAAGAATGTATGTAGTTACTTAATTTGTATTATATTAAAGAATCGCCATCCTTTTAAGTGACCTTTTTTCTGCTATTACAAGGAATCATGTTGCTGTGAAATCTAAACTAATTCACATGAAATCTGGAATGAATCACAAGCCAATGAACTGTGGTTAATGACATTTGTTGCAACTTGAAATTTTTCTTTTTTGCGCTTTTTGTTAAAATATTGTTTCAAATATTGTGCTTTAGAGACATCAATATCAAACTCCGTTTCTTCTTTATCTTTGTACTTTAGAACTATAGGAAGTAAGTCTGTTTCTTAAAAGGTAAATACATCTAGTTAACTTTCCAAATTTTGGAGATTTCTTAGAACAATTTTATGAAATAATAATGATGCCATAATGGTTACAGTTAACAGTGGAGATATAGGAGTATAACATTCTTTAATAATTTGAATTTAAAATTTGATTCTTGGAATATTTATCAAAACTATTAATGGGTAACCAATAAATACTCTGTGTAGAGTCTTATACTTAAGGATTGAATGAGTGGTTGAGGAAATTAAATAAACTTGCCTGTTAAATGTCTACTAAGTGGCAGGGACAGTCAGTTCCAAATAAGGAAATTATCATTTCCAGATGGAGATGGTCAGAGGATTTCAAGGAGGATATGAAATTTGTGTTCACCACTGAAGGAGAAGAATAAGCAAGTTGTTTGAGATGTGAAGGAACAAAACATCAGACTGGAAAATGCACAAATTGTATGGGGGACAGAGAGTTAATCTAGGAGAATAGTGAGGATTAGAGCTTGAAATATAGAATCAAACCATTTTGGGAAACTAAGCTAAGGAGTCTAGATTTTATCCTATAGTTACAAGTAGCTATCTAAGTTTCTGAGATGGGGAATGAAATGCTCAAGTAATGGTTTAGGGTGATAACACTGGTAGTAACCTGTAAGATAGATGGAAAAGGCAGTGGCTGAAGACAGAAAAATTGATTAGAAAACTTTTTCACTTACATGAAAAACAGTCTAGTGTACAGTAGTGGCTACAGTAATGGAAAGAAATGAGGACTCAGTATAACTTTGAGATTATTAGATGTGGGAAGTGAGGAAGAATTTAAGAGATACATTTCTGTTTAATGTATGATTTGGGACCTGGGTGTATAGGGAGAATGGTTTCAGAGCATTATCATAAATGAAAAATATGTATAATCAATTAGCTTAGAATTACGGAGAGAAAATATTTTTTGTTTTAGGTGAAATGCTCTTGATGTGATGACATGTAGTTGGAAATGCAGGACTCAATTTTATTAGAGAGAGAAAGTAAAACATCAGCACTAGTAATAATGATTTGGGGATCATCCATATGTAATATTTGAAGAGTTGAACTTGGGGAGTCAGTTAAGATCACCAAAAGACTTAGGAATGGAAGAACAAATATCTGAGATATGCGTTGTTTTATTCAACATAGCACTGGAAGTTCTGGCCACAGCAATCAGACAAGAAAAAGAAAAGACATCCAAATTGATAAGGAAGAAGTAAAACTTTCACTATTTGCAGATGACATGATACTCTACAAAAAGCACTAAAGACTGCACCAAAAAACTACTAGAACTGATAAATGAATTCAATAAGGTTACAGATACAAAAATCAATTTACAGAAATCATTTACAGTTCTATACACTAATAAGTAGGAGAAAGGGAAATGAAGAAAACAGTCCTATTACAATGGCACCAGAAATTAAAAAAAAATAAAAAAAAAACAAAAAAACCCACCTACAAATAAACAAAGGAGGTGAAAGATCTGTCTTGTAAAAACTATAAAACACTAAAAAAAAAATAAAAAAAAACTAGAAAACACTGATGAAAGAAAGTGAAAATGACACAGACATATGGAAGTATATTCCATGTTCATGGATTGGAAGAACAAATTTGTTAAAATGTCCATTTGCAATGCTGTGGATGGAACTAGAGGATATTATGCTAAGTGAAATAAGTCAGTCAGTGAAAGACAAATATCAAATGTGAAATTTAAGAAACAAAACAGATGAACACAGGGGAAGGGATGGAAAAATAAGAGAAGATGAAATCAGAGAAGGAGACAAACCATCAAAGACTCTTAACCATACAAAAGAAACAGGGCTGCTGGAGAGGAGATGGATAGGAGTTTGGGGTAACTGCATTGATGGGTATTAAGGAGAGCACTTGGTGTAATGACCACTGGGTGTTATATGCAACTGATGAATCACTAAACTCTACCTCCGAAACTAATAATATATGTTAATTAATTGACTTTAAATGAAAAAAATTGAATTTAAATAAAAAATTTAAAAAAAAGTATACCAAACATAAATATTTTTAGGTTCTGTGTAACACACCATTTTTGTTTAAATCATCTGCATGTATGCATTATTTTTATAATCTGTAATAAATTTTTGAATAATTTTTTCAAGATTGAAAAATCAATGTCACACTAGCCAAAGCAATCTATAGATTCAATGCAATCACTATCAAAATAACAACAGCATTTTTCACAGAACTAGAACAAATAATCTTAAAATTTGTATGGAATCACAAAAGCTATCTTGGAAAAGAAAAATAAAACTGGAAGGATTAAAATCCCAGATATCAAGACATACTAAAAAGCTATAGTAATCAAAACAGCATGGTACTGGCACAAAAGTAGACAGAAAGAGACTTGCAACAGAGTAGGGAGGCCAGAAATAAACCCATGATTATATAGTCAATTAAACATTTACAAAAGAGTCCAGAATATGCAATGGGAAATAGTCTCCTCACAAATGATCTTGGGAAAATTGGACAGCTACATGTAAAAGAATGAAACTGGACCACTTTCTCACACCATACACAAAAATAAAATGGATTAAAGACCTAAATTTGAGACCCAAATCCACAAAAATCCTAGAAGAGAGCACAGGCAGTAATTTCTCTACATAAGCCATGGCAACATTTTTCTAGATAGGTCTCCTGAGGCAAGGGAAACAAAAGAAAGATAAACAGTTGGGACCACATCAAAATACAAAGTTCTGCACAGCAAAGGAAACAATGAACAAAGCTGAAAGAAACCAACTGAAAGGGACAAGATATTTGCAAATGACATCTGATAAAGTGTTAGTATCCAAAATATATAAAGAATTTATATAATCTAACACAAAAAAGCCCCAATAATCCAATTAAAAATGGGCAGAAGACATGAAAAGACATTTCTTTAAAGAAGATGCTCAACATCACTCATCATCAGGGAAATGTAAATCAAAACCATGATAAGATATCACTTCACACCTGTCAGAATGGCTAAAATAAAAAACATGAAATAACAAGTGTTGACAAGGATGTAGAGACAAAGGGACCCTTGTCACTGTTGGTAGGAATAGAAATTGGAGCAGCCACTGTGAAAAACAGTATAAAGTTTCTTCAAAAAGATTAAAAATAGAATTACCATATTCTATAGTAATTCCACTACTCGATATTAACTCAAAGAATACAAAAACACTAATTTGAAGATACATGCACGGTTTTGTTAACTGCAGCATTATTTACAATAGCCAAATTATGGAAGCAGCCTGAGTATGCCCATTGATGGATGAATAGATAAAGAAGAGATATGGCATGTATCTACAATGCAATATTACTCAGCCATAAAAAGAATGAAATCTTGCCATTTGGAATGACATAGATGGATCCCGATAGTACATAATACTAACTGAAATAAGTCAGAGAAGGCAAATATCATACAATTTAATTCATATGTGGAATTTAAGAAATAAAACAAACAAAATAAAAAAGAGAGACAAACCAAAAACTAGACTCTTAAATATAGAGAATAAACTTATGTTTATCAGAGGAGAGGTGGGTGGAGGGATGGGTGAAATAGGTGATAGCGATTTGAAAGTACACTTACCATAATGAGCACTGAGTAATGTATAGAATTGCTGAATCACCATATTATACATTTGAAACTAATTTAACACTGTATTGTAATGATACTGAAGTTTAAACAATCACACTTAGAAGATTAAAAAAGAATGGTAGTGATTGGTGGTATCTCATGCTTCAGAGAGGTTCTAGAGAACAAGGAATAGCAAAAGTGATTGATTTTGATAACTAGGAGATTTTGGGACCAATTAAGAATAATTTTCATAGAGAAGGAAGAGCAAAGCCAAATTATTTGAGTAATAAAGAAGGACTTATAGTATTAAAGTAAAGGTAGGGGTGGGGTAGATGGACAAAGTGGGTGCAGGGGAGTGGGAGAGATATAGGCTTCTGGTTATGGAATGAATAAGTCTCAGGAATGAGACACAGCAGAGGGAATAATAATCAATGATATTATAATAGTGTTGTATGGTGACAGATGGTAGCTATGCTTGTGGTGAGCATAAAAGAACATATAGAGATGGTAAATCACTATGTTGTACACCTGAAACTAATGTAACATGGCATGTCAAATATACACAAAAAATTTAGAAAAAGTAGAGGCAGTGGGTATATATAGTCCCTTTAAATAATTTGACTTGGGAAGAAGGGAGGAAAAAAGCAAGACATGTCCAAGGCCCTCTCTTCTCATTCCACGTGTTCTCCCCAAGCAGATTTTGTCTGTCTCATGTAGAATTGTCATTTATATGTTAATAGCTTCCAGAATTATATCTCAAATTTAGGTCTTGGTCTCTAACTCCCATATATCATTAATTCTGCCTAGATATTAAGTAGACACTTCAACATCTAAAACCAAACTCATGATCTACCCCACCTTCATCAATTACAAAAAACAAAATACAAGTACAGTAAACAATCATATCCTATTTCAGTAAATGACATGACCTACTGCTCAGTTGGTCATGCTAGAAACTTTGGGGTCATTTATGATACCATGACACCCCATCTTTCTTCATTCCTTTTATCTAATCCATCACCAAATCTTGTGGGCAAACTTCTCTTTTATCCATTGTCCATTCTAGCTGAAGCCACTATCACTTCTGATATCACCTGTCCAAGTGGTTTCTCTGCATTTGTTCTTTTTTTTTTTTTAATATTTATTTGACAGAGAGAAACCACAACCAGGCAGAGAGGCAGGCAGGCAGAGAGAGAGGAGGAAGCAGGATCCCTGCAGAGCAGAGAGCCCGTGGGGCTCGATCCCAGGATCCAGGGATCATGACCTGAGCCGAAGGCAGAAGCTTTAACCCACCGAGCCACCCAGGCGCCCCTCTCTGCATTTGTTCTTGCTCCCAAGATCATTACTTTTGTTTTTGTTTTTGTTTTGTATTCTTTTTTTTTATTTGTTTATTTACAGCATAACAGTGCTCATTGTTTTGGCATCACACCCAGTGCTCCATGCAGTACGTGCCCTCCCTATTACCCACCACCTGGTTCCTCAACCTCCCAATCCCCCGCCCCTTCAAAACCCTCTGGTTGTTTTTCAGAGTCCATAGTCTCTCATGGTTCATCTCCCCTTCCAGTTTCCCTCAACTCCCTCTCCTCTCCATCTCCCCATGTCCTCCATGATCTTTGTTATGCTCCACAAATAAGTGAGACCATATGATACTTGACTCTCTCTGCTTGACTTATTTCGCTCAGCATAATCTCTTCCAGTCCCGTCCATGTTGCTACAAAAGTTGGGTATTCATCCTTTCTGATGGAGGCATAATACTCCATTGTGTATATGGACCACATCTTCCTTATCCATTCATTCGTTGAAGGGCATCTTGGTTCTTTCCACAGTTTGGCGACAGTATTGCAGCATTGCTGCAATAAACATTGGGGTACAGATGGCCCTTCTTTTCACTACATCTGTATCTTTGGGGTAAATACCCAGCAGTGCAATTGCAGGGTCATAGGGAAGCTCTATTCTTAATTTCTTGAGGAATCTCCACACTGTTCTCCAAAGTGGCTATACCAACTTGCATTCCCACCAACAGTGTAAGAGGGTTCCCCTTTCTCCACATCCTCTCCAACACACGTTGTTTCCTGTCTTGCTAATTTTGGCCATTCTAACTGGTGTCAGGTGGTATCTCAATGTGGTTTTAATTTGAATCTCCCTGATGGCTAGTGATGATGAGCATTTTTTCATGTGTCTGATAGCCATTTGTATGTTTTCATTGGAGAAGTGTCTGTTCATATCTTCTGCCCATTTTTTGATATGATTATCTGTTTTGTGTGTGTTGAGTTTGAGAAGTTCTTTATAGATCCTGGATATCAACCTTTTGTCTGTACTGTCATTTGCAAATATCTTCTCCCATTCTGTGGGTTGCCTTTTTGTTTTGTTGACTGTTTCCTTTGCTGTGCAGAAGCTTTTGATCTTGATGAAGTCCCGAAAGTTCATTTTTGCTTTTGTTTCCTTGGCCTTTGGAGACATATCTTGAAAGAAGTTGCTGTGGCTGATATCGAAGAGATTACTGCCTATGTTCTCCTCTAGGATTCTGATGGATTCCTGTCTCACGTTGAGGTCTTTTATCCATTTCGAGTTTATCTTTGTGTACGGTGTAAGAAAATGGTTGAGTTTCACTATTCTACACATAGCTGTCCAGTTTTCCCAGCACCATTTATTGAAGAGACTGTCTTTTTTCCATTGAATATTTTTTCCTGTTTTGTTGAAGATTATTTCACCATAGAGTTGAGAGTCCATATCTGGGCTCTCCACTCTGTTCCACTGGTCTATGTGTCTGTTTTAATGCCAGTACCACGCTGTCTTGGTGATCACAGCTTTGTAGTAAAGCTTGAAATCGGGTAACGTGATGCCGCCAGTTTTGTTTTTGTTTTTCAACATTTCCTTAGCAATTCGGGGTCTCTTCTGATTCCATACAAATTTTAGGATTATTTGCTCCAGCTCTTTGAAAAATACCGGTGGAATTTTGATCGGAATGGCATTAAAAGTATAGATTGCTCTAGGCAGTATAGACATTTTAACAATGTTTATTCTTCCAATCCAAGAGCATGGAACAGTCTTCCATCTTTTTGTGTCTTCTTCAATTTCTTTCATAAGTTTTCTGTAGTTCCTCGAGTACAGGTCCTTTACCTCTTTGGTTAGGTTTATTCCCAGGTATCTTATAGTTCTTGGTGCTATAGTAAATGGAATCGATTCTCTAATTTCCCTTTCTGTATTTTCATTGTTAGTGTATAAGAAAGCCACTGATTTCTGTACATTGACTTTGTATCCTGCCACGTTACTGAATTGCTGTATGAGTTCTAGTAGTTTGGGGGTAGAGTCTTCGGGGTTTTCCATATAAAGAATCATGTCATCTGCAAAGAGAGAGAGTTTGACTTCTTCCTTGCCAATTTGGATAAAAAATTGAAGCAGAAGGAAAACTTCCAGACACTTTTTATGAAGCCAGCATTACCCTGATCCCCAAATCAGGCAAAGACCCTACCAAAAAGGAGAATTTCAGACCAATATCACTGATGAATATGGATGCAAAGATTCTCAACAAGATCCTAGCAAACAGGATCCAGCAGCACATTAAAAAGATTATCCACCATGACCAGGTGGGATTCATCCCTGGGTTGCAAGGTTGGTTCAACATTCGCAAATCAATCAATGTGATAGAACAAATCAATAAGAGAAGAGAGAAGAACCACATGGTCCTCTCAATTGATGCAGAAAAAGCATTTGACAAAATCCAGCATCCGTTCCAGATGAAAACGCTTCAAAGTATAGGGATGGAGGGAACATTCCTGAACTTCATAAAATCTATCTATGAAAGACCCACAGCAAATATCATCCTCAATGGGAAAAAGTTTGCAGCCTTCCTGTTGAGATCAGGAACACGACAAGGATGCCCACTCTCACCACTCTTGTTCAACATAGTATTAGAAGTTCTAGCAACGGCAATCAGACAACAAAGAGAAATAAAAGGTATCCCCAGATCATTCTTGCTCAGCCAGAATGATCCTTTAAATCCACAAATCTGATTACTATCACCCTCTTGTTTAACATCTTCACTGGATTCTTGTTTTCTTTAAGCCATGCAAATTTGTTAGAATGGAATAACTATAGGGAGTAATTAAGGAAAGTGTCACTAAGAAGTTGGCATATGAGCAGGTCATAAGAGTTTCACAGGTTAAAATAGTGTTAGGGTGGATGAGGAAATGAGGGTGGCAGAAGATCATTCCAGTTGAGGAAGAATCATGTGCCAAGGTAGGAAATCAGGTGTTCAGAAAAATGTGACGAATTCAGACTGGATATTCTCAGATGTCAGGGTTTGAGGAGTAGCCACTGAAGCCAGATTGTGAAAGTATTTTTGTGTTTGGATTTTACGCAGGTTCTTGCATATGGAGCAAGGGATGATGGAAAGAGCTGGGTTTTTTGTTGGATAACTTTATGGCAGAGAGAAAGCTCAAGAGGCTGACAGGGAGAGCAGTTCAGAGCTTGTTGCTTTGACCCAGGAAAGGTGATAGAGACCTCAACAAAGTTTGTACCACCAGAGAGAAAAAGGGGTTGAGACACATTTTACAGTAGGATTCGCACAAGTAGTGATCCATTTGAGGATATATCTCTGTGAATATTTTACTGTGAGTAGATTTATGTGCATAGACACTTTTGGTTCAGTATTGATGTTATTCTGTGACATCAAACTCTACAGAGTGTATTATTTTTGCCATATATAAAATGACCTGGAGATAATTTAACAATCAGTTTGTGTCCTCGTCAAATATAAAAATTCAGCCCAATAAAAATATTTTTAGAAATTCAGATACCTGGGTTCTCTATGATTTTGCCTCCAGTAAGTTTTCTGAACTTGGTCAAGTCATGTAGCTTAGTTTCAGGCTTAAATTCCTCATTTGTAAAATGAGGGTGTTGACTAAAATCATTAGATGATCTCTAAAGTCTCTTCAAGTTCCTTGATCCCAGTGCCAATTTCTAAGGTATTTCTCTAATTTGCTTGATCGACTTGAGACTTACCAGCAGGGAGCAGACTGCTCCACAGTTTCTTAAGGACTTAACTCTCTCTTTAGAGGATTGATGGTCCAGGTGGTGTTTTGAGTAGCATTGCTAGACCCATCTTATCTTGGAAAATGCATTATAATTACAATCTCCATGGAGGGTTTTTCTCAATTTCCAATAGCTGGGTATCAAGAAAAAAATCCGAGTTAGTAAAAGTTGTTCGTGCTGAATTAATTATAGTTCTACTTGGTATGTTCTCTTCTCCACCCAGGGTTCCCTCTATCAGGAGAAGCTTAAACATAGATTTATTGTCAAGTCTTTCTAAAAATAGGTAAAGGAATATATGAAGATGAATAAGCTACAATTAATGTCTTAAAGGAAGTATATCACTTAACAGGAGAGCTTGGAATATAAACAGATACTCCATGTGAGTGCATGAAAAGGGTAGTCAGCGGAGGGAAGTGCCAAGTGTAGAATGAGTACAGTTTTGTTCTTGGGGTTGCAAATTGGAATTACTGTCTTCTGGTGTGTGCTGTTCCTAAGTTCTGCCTCAGAAGGTAGATGTTAGTGAGTGTCACTTGGGTCTTGAGTCTAAAGAAATTGATCTTACCTATCTTTGGCAAATGTATATAAAGAGTTTTAGTTAATTTCATGAACCAATTTATATCATAGCATATCGCTCATGGAAGAGATGAAAAAGGGCTGACTCACTAAAAATGGTTGGTTGGTTATAAATAGACACTGTCTAAATTTTTGGCAAAGGCAAGGTGAAAGCTTTCATGAAGTTATGTAATTGTGGCAACATATCATCAACTGTTGCACTAGTAGTCAAATCTTTAGAAAATCACATCAACAGAGTTAATATCCTACTTTACAGACAGGCATGGCTACATAAACAAGTTATCCAGCTACAGACTAAACTGAAGACCTATAAAATAATAATGCTTTACTGTACAATTTGTTCTGTATATCACGTCTGACTTCTGGATGAATGCCATCCTTAGATTTTGTGTATTAAATTTAACATAAAAGTGACAGAATTAGATTTCTATATATAGGACATTTATATCATTCAAACTGCTTGCTAAAATATAATGTTGCTCATCTGAATGATAACTATGACTTGCGGTGTAAAGTGTTCTTTCCTCTTTCATCTTTTAGCATTTATTTTTTTTAAATTTAAAATTTTTTAAAGATTTTATTTATTTATTTGACAGAGAGAGAGAGAGAGAGATCACAAGTAGGCAGAGACGCAGGCAGAGAGAGAGGGGGAAGCAGACTCCACACTGAGCAGAGAGCCCATGTGGGGCTTGATCCAAGACTCTGAGATCATGGCCTGAGCTGAAGGCAGAGGCTTAACCCACTGAGCCACCCAGGCGCCCCTAACATTTTTTTAACTTAACACATCAAATGACAAAAAGTAGAATACCAAAGATAAATGATTTTTGTGCTTTGGTGCTTTGAAACTTTCAGGTTTGAAGAGCATGAGAAAACTAGTAAGCCAGGAAACTGATTTTTTGGTGGAGGTGAGATGAGGTGGGTGGATGGGTGGATGGGGTTGGTTATAAACTTCAGCTAATTTTAAAACCTTTGAAAGGCTTGATTTTGTAATGTAGAGATAAATCTGCCTAAACTGTGATAGAAATTCTGATCCCAGATTTGTGACACTAGGTTTTGAGTAAGAGCAATCCTACAAATAACTTTCAAGATATGTAACCTGAATGAGAACATTGAAAATTCTAAGCCAAACAAAAGGTATGTTTCCATTGGCTCTAAGCCCTCATACCCTGCCCCCCATGACTCTTTGTATATTAAGGGGTCATATGTATGTATGTATGTATGTATGTATGTATGTATGTATGTATGTATTTTCTAGCCATAATAATTCTCTTTATTTGATTTAGGCAATCATTATCATTATAATTTATATTATTAATAGTAATTCTTCAGTTAAAAATGTGGTTTGGTGTTCATGATGTAATTTATTTTAAAGTATCCTCTAAACTTCAACTTCTTCCTTCATTCTTTCCTTTGAATTTAATTTTCACATTCTTTTTAAAAATTAACATATAATGTATTTTTGCTGCAGGGGTACAGGTCTGTGGATCATTAGCCTTACACAAATCACAGCACTCACCATAGCACATACCCTCCCCAATGTCCATAACACAGCCACCCTATCCCTCCCTCCACCCCCAGCAATACTCAGTTTGTTTTGTGAGATTAAGAGTCACTTATGGTTTGTCGCTCTCCTGATCCCATCTTCTTTCATTTTTTCCTTCCCTACTCCCTAAATCCCCCACCCGACATCTCAAATTCCTCATATCAGAGAGATCATATGATAATTTTCTTTCTCTGATTGACTGTTTTGCTTAACATAATATCCTTTAATTCCATCTATGTTGTTGTAAATGGCAAGGTTTCCTTTCTTTTGATGGCTGCATAGTATTTCATTGTATATATATATATATATATATATATATATATATATATATATCTCACCTTTTCTTTATCCATTCATCTGTTAATGGACATCTCAGCTCTTTCTATAGTTTGGCTATTGCACACATTGCTGCTATAAAGATTTGGGTGCACATGCCCCTTTGGATCACTACATTTGTATCTTTAGGGTAAATACCCAGTAGTGCAATTGCTGAGTCATAGGGTAGCTCTATTCTCAACTTTTTGAGGACCTCCATACTGTTTCCCAGACAGGCTGCACCAGCTTGCATTCCCAACAACAATGTAGGAGGGTTCCCCTTTCTCTGCATTCTTGCCAACATCTGCTGTTTCCTGACTTGTTAAATTTAGCCATTCTGACTGTGTGAGGTGGTATGTCACTGTGGTTTTGACTTGAATTTCCTTGACGTTGAATAATGTTGAGCACTTTTTCATGTGTCTGTTGGCCGTTTGGACATCTTTGCTGAAATGTCTCTTCATGTCTTCTGCCCATTTCTTGATTGGATTATTTATTCTTTGGGTGTTGAGTTTGATAAGTATCTTTCTCGATTTTGGATACTAGCCTTTTATCTGATCTGCTATTTGCCAATATCTTCTCCAATTCTGTCGGTTGTCTTTTGGTTTTGTTGACTGTTTCCTTTGCTGTGCAAAAGCTTTTGATCTTGATGAAGTCCCAGTAGTTCATTTTTGCCTATGTTTCCCTTGCCTTTGGTGATGTTTCTAGGAAGAAGTTGTTGCAGCTGAGGTCCAAGACATTGCTGCCTGTGTTCTCCTTAAGGATTTTGATGGATTCCTGTCTCACACTGAGGTCTTTTATCCATTTGGAGTCTATTTTTGTGTGTGGTGTAAGGAAATAGTCCAGTTTCATTCTTCTGCACGTGGTTGTTCCAATTTTTCCACACCATTTGTTGAAGAGAATCTCTTTTTCCCACTGGACACTCTTTCTTCCTTTGTTGAATTAGTTGACCATAGAGGTGAAGGTCCATTTCTGAGCTCTCTCCATTTCTGAGGGTCCATTTCTGTTCCATTGATCTTTGTGTCTGTTTTTGTGCTAGTACCATACTGTCTTGATGATTACAACTTTGTAATAGAGCTTGAAGTCTGGAATTGTGATGCCACCAACTTTGGTTTTCTTTTTCAACATTCCTCTGGCTATTTGGTGTCTTTTATGGTTCCATATAAATTTGAGGATGATTTTTTCCATTTCTTTGAATAAAGTTGATGGTATTTTGATATGGATTGCAATAAATGTGTAGATTGCTCTAGGTAGCATAGACATTTTTACAATATTTGTTCTTCCAATCCAGGAGCATGGAATGTTTTTCCATTTCTTTGTGTCTTCCTCAATTTCCTTCAGGAGTACTTTATAGTTTTCTGAGTACTTGGTTAGATTTATTCCTAGGTATCTCATGGGTGCAATTGTAATTGGGATCAACTCCTTAATTTCTCTTTCTTCTGTCCTGTTGTTGGTCTATATAAATGCAACTGATTCCTATGCATTGATTTTATATCCTGACACTATACTGAATTTCTGTACAAGTTCCAGCAGTTCTGGTCTGGTCTTTTGGGTTTTCCACATAAGGTATCATATCATCTGTGAAGAGTGGGAGTTTGACTTCTTTGCCCATTCAGATGCATTTTATTTTATTCTATTTTATGTTATTTTATTATATTATTATTTTGTTGTTGTTGTCTGATTGCTGAGGCTAGGACTTCTAGTACTATGCTGAATAGGAGTGGTGATAGTGGATAGCCTTGCTGTGTTCCTGAGCTTAGGGAAAAAACTCACTGTGCATTTTTCATGGATGGCTTTTATTATATTGATGCATGTACCCTGTATTCCAACACTGAGAAGAGTTTTGATCAGGGAAGGTTGCTGTACTTTGTCAAATGCTATTTCAGCATCTTTTGAGAGTATAGTATGATTCTTGTTCTTTCTTTTATTAATGTATTGTATCACAGATTGATTTTTGGATTTTGAACCAATGTTGCAGCCCGGGAATAAATACCACTTGGTTGTGCTGAATAATCCTTTAGATGTACTGTTGGATCCTATTGGCTAGTATTTTGGTGAGAATTTTATCATCTGTGTTCATCAAGGATATTGGTCTGTAATTCTCCTTTTTGATGAGGTTTTGATTTTGGGATCAAGGTAATGCTGGCCTCATAAAATGAGTTTGGAAGTTTTCCTTCCATTTCTATTTTTTGGAACAGCTTCAGGAGAATAGGTATTAATTCTTCTTTACATGTTTGGTAGAATTTCCCTGAGAAGCCATTTGGCCCTGGGCTCTTGTGTGTTGGGACATTTTTGATGACTATTTCAATCTCCTTACTGGCTATGGTTCAGGTTTTCTGTTTCTTCCTGATTCAGTTTTGGGAGTTTATATGTCTCTAGGGATGCATCCATTTCTTCCAGATTGTCAAATTTGCTGGCATATAATTTCTCATAATGTGTTCTTATAATTTTTATGTTTTTGGTGTTGGTTGTGATCCCTCCTCTTTTATTCATGATTTTATTAATTTGGGTCCTTTCTCTTTTCTTTTGGATAAGTCTGGCCAGAGGTTTATCGATCTTATTAATTCTTCCAAAGAACCAGCTCCTAGTTTTGTTGATTTGTTCTAGTGTCCTCTTGGTTTCTAGTTCATTGTTTTCTCTTCTCCTGCAGGGTTCAGGTTTTCTTTGCTGTTCTTTCTCTAGCTCCTTTAGGTGTAGGGCTACGTTGTGTCCTTGAGACCTTTCTTGTTTCTTGAGAAAGGCTTGTAGTGCTATATACTTTCCTCTCAGGACTGCCATTGTTATGTCCCAAAGATTTTGAAGAGTTGTGCTTTCATTTTCATCTGTTTCCAGGAATTTTTAAAATTCTTCTTTAATTTCCTGGTTGACCCATTCATTCTTTAGTAGAATGCTCTTTAGCCTCCATGTATTTGAGTTCTTTCCAACTTTCCTCTTGTGGTTGAGTTCTAGTTTCAAAGCATTGTGGTCTGAACGTATGTAGGGGATGATCCCAATCTTTTGGTACTGGTTGAGACCTAATTTGTGACCCAGGATGAGATCTCTTCTGGAGAATGTTTCATGTGCACTAGAGAAGAATGTACATCCTATTGCTTTGGGATGGAATGTTTTGAATTCATCTGTGATGTCTATCTGGTCCAGTGTGTCATTTAAAGCCTTTATTTCCTTGTTGATTTTTTGCTTAGATGATATGTCCATTTCAGTGGCAGGGGTGTTAAAATCCCCTATTATTGTATTATTGTCAATGTGATTCTTTGATTTTGTTATTTATTGGTTTATATAGTTGGTTGATCCCACGTTAGGGGCATAAATATATTAAATTTTTGAATCTTCTTATTGGGCAGATTCTTTAAGTATGATATAGTGACCTTTCTCATCTCTTATTATAGTCTTTGGCTTAAAATCTAATTTATCTGATATAAGGATTATGACCTCAGCTTTCTTTTTTCTTTTTTTTTAAAATTGTTATTATATAGTGCTTTTTTTATTGCAACTACATTTATTATAACAAAATGAAAGGCATTACATTTTGATTAAAGTCTTCTTTTCTATAATTACAAAAGAAGTAAAACAAGGTACAGAAAGTCAAATTTTAGTGTACTTGAAATGCAGAGTTAATGTCTCAAAAACAGTCCGTCCTACTGTAATACTTGTAATTACTATGTTACTTTAGAGACAGCATGTCAGATCATGTCCCTTGTATCTAAATTCATAAAGGCAGAAACTTGATTTATTGTGCTTAATTTGTAAGATACATATCAGTTCCTATCCCCATCATCAATGACAATAATACAGCATCAATGTTGACCTGAATGCTATTGTGGAGATATTTGATTATTGTCACACTTCTAAATGCCTATCTGGTCATGTTGTTTAGAATATATAAAAAACAATTCTATTAATATAATTAATTTTAGGAATATCATTTTGTCAGATTCATTTGAAAATCATTAAAGTGTGCATTAAAATAAAAATTTATGCTGTGCTTTGAAATTTAGCATCTATTATGGGTACTATTGATTTATTTATTGCCAACAGTACATTTCTTTTTTTTTTCTTGTTTTTTTCCTTTTTTTTCACTTTTTTAAAAAATTTCTTTTCAGCGTAACAGTATTCATTGTTTTTGCACCACACCCAGTGCTCCATGCAATGCATGCCCTCCCTATCACCCACCACCTGGTTCCCCAACCTCCCACCCCCTGCCCCTTCAAAACCCTCAGGTTGTTTTTCAGAGTCCATAGTCTCTCATGGTTCATCTCCCCTTCCAGTTTCCCTCAACTGCCTTCTCCTCTCCATCTCCCCCTGTCCTCCATGTTCTTTGTTATGCCCCACAAATAAGTGAAACCATATGATAATTGACTCTCTCTGCTTGACTTATTTCACTCAGCATAATCTCTTCCAGTCCCATCCATGTTGATACAAAAGTTGGGTATTCATCCTTTCTGATGGAGACACAATACTCCATAGTGTATATGGACCACATCTTCCTTATCCATTCGTCCGTTGAAGGGCATCTTGGTTCTTTCCACAGTTTGGCGACCGTGGCCATTGCTGCTATAAACATTGGAGTACAGATGGCCCTTCTTTTCACTACATCTGTATCTTTGGGGTAAATACCCAGCAGTGCAATTGCAGGGTCATGGGAAGCTCTATTTTTAATTTCTTGAGGAATCTCCACACTGTTCTCCAAAGTGGCTACACCAACTTGCATTCCCACCAACAGTGTAAGAGGGTTCCCCTTTCTCCACATCCTCTCCAACACACGTTATTTCCTGTCTTGCTAATTTTGGCCATTCTAACTGGTGTCAGGTGGTATCTCAATGTGGTTTTAATTTGAATCTCCCTGATGGCTAGTGATGATGAGCATTTTTTCATGTGTCTGATAGCCATTTGTATGTTTTCATTGGAGAAGTGTCTATTCATATCTTCTGCCCATTTTTTGATATGATTATCTGTTTTGTGTGTGTTGAGTTTGAGGAGTTCTTTATAGATCCTGGATATCAACCTTTTGTCTGTACTGTCATTTGCAAATATCTTCTCCCATTCTGTGGGTTGCCTTTTTGTTTTGTTGACTGTTTCCTTTGCTGTGCAGAAGCTTTTGATCTTGATGAAGTCACAAAAGTTCATTTTTGCTTTTGTTTCCTTGGCCTTTGGAGACATATCTTGAAAGAACTTGCTGTGTCTGATATCGAAGAGGTTACTGCCTATGTTCTCCTCTAGGATTCTGATGGATTCCTGTCTCACGTTGAGGTCTTTTATCCATTTCAAGTTTATCTTTGTGTATGGTATAAGAGAATGGTCGAGTTTCATTCTTCTACATATCGCTGTCCAGTTTTCCCAGCACCACTTATTGAAGAGACTGTCTTTTTTCCACTGTATATTTTTTCCTGTTTTTTTGAAGATTATTTGACCAGAGAGTTGAGGATCCATTTCTGGGCTCTCTACTCTGTTCCACTGGTCTATGTGTCTATTTTTATGCCAGTACCATGCTGTCTTGGTGATCACAGCTTTGAGTAAAGCTTGAATTCAGGTAACGTGATGCCGCCAGTTTTGTTTTTGTTTTTCAACATTTCCTTAGCAATTCGGGGTCTCTTCTGATTCCATACAAATTTTAGGATTATTTGCTCCAGCTCTTTGAAAAGTACTGGTGGACTTTTGATCGGAATGGCATTAAAAGTATAGATTGCTCTGGGCAGTATAGACATTTTAACAATGTTTATTCTTCTGATCCAAGAGCATGGAATGGTCTTCCATCTTTTTGTGTCTTCTTCAATTTCTTTCATGAGTGTTCTGTAGTTCCTCAAATACAGATCCTTTACCTCTTTGGTTAGGTTTATTCCCAGGTATCTTATGGTTCTTGGTGCTATAGTAAATGGAATCGATTCTCTAATTTCACTTTCTGCATTTTCATTGTTAGTGTATAAGAAAGCCACTGATTTCTGTACATTGACTTTGTATCCTGCCACAGTACTGAATTGTTGTCTAGTCGTTTGGGGGTGGAGTCTTTTGGGTTTTCCATATAAAGAATCATGTCATCTGCAAAGAGAAAGAGTTTGACTTCTTCTTTGCCAATTTGGATACCTTTTATTTCTCTTGGTTGTCTGATTGCCGTTGCTAGGACTTCTAATACTATGTTGAACAAGAGTAGTGACAGTGGGCATCCTTGTTGTGTTCCTGATCTCAACGGGAAGGCTGTGAGCTTTTTCCTGTTGAGGATGATATTTGCTGTGGGTCTTTCATAGATAGATTTTATGAAGTTCAAGAATGTTTCCTCTATCCCTATACTTTGAAGCGTTTTAATCAGGAATGGATCCCAGCTTTCTTTTGATGTCCATTAGCATGGTAAATTGTTTTCCACCCCCTCTCTTTAAATCTGGAGGTGTCTTTGAGTCTAAAATGAGTCTCTTTCTGACAGCATATCCAGGGGTCTTGTTTTTTTAATCCATCCTGATATCCTTTGTCTTTTGATTGGGCATTTAGCCCATTTACATTCAGGGTAACTACTGAAAGTTATGAATTTAGTACTATTGTATTGCCTGTAAGGTGACTGTTACTGCATATTGTCTCTGTTCCTCTCTGGTCTATTACTTTTAGGCTCTTTCTTTACTTAGAGGACCCCTTTCAATATTTCCTATAGGGCTGGTTTTGTGTTTACAAATTCTTTTAGTTTTTGTTTGTCCTGGTTGCTCTTTATCTCTCCATTTTCAATGACAACCAGCTGGATATAGTATTCTTGGCTACATATTTTTCTCATTAGGTGCTCTGAATATATCATGCCAGTTCTTTCTGGCTTGCTAGGTCTCTGTGGCTAGGTCTGTGGCCAATCTAATATTTCTACCATTGTATGCCATAGACCTCCTGTCTCAAGCTACTTTCAGGATTTTCTCTTTGTTACTGAGACTTGTAAGTTTTAGTATTAGATGATGGGGTGTGGACCTGTTTTTATTGATTTTGGGTGGTGGTTCTCTGTGCCTTCTGGATTTTGATGCTTGTTCTCTTTGCCAACTTAGGGAAATTCTGTGCTGTAATTTGCTCCAAGATACCTTCTGTCCCTCTCTCTCTTTCTTTTTCTTCTGGGATCCCAATTATTCTAATATTGTTTTGTCTTATGGTATCACTTATCTCTCAAGTCTCCCCTCATGGTCCAGTAGTTGTTTATCTCTCTTTTGCTCAGCTTCTTTACTCTCCATCATTTGTTCTTCTACATCACTAATTTTCTCTTCTGACTCATTTATCCCAGCAGTAAGAGCCTCCTTTTTTTTTATCACACCTCATTAATAGCTTTTTTTATTTCAACTGGTTGTATTTTAGTTCTTTTATTTCTCCAGAAAGGGATTTTATTTCTCCAGAAAGGGATTCTCTAGTATCATCCATGCTTTTTTTGAGCCCAGCCATCACATTGATAATTGTCATTCGGAACTCTAGATCTGACATCTTATTAATGTCCATATTCATTAGGTCCCTAGCCATAGGTTTTTCCCTCTTGGTTTTTTTTTTTTTTTTTTTTCAGTGAGTTTTTCAGTCTTGTTACTTTATCCAGGTAAGAATAGATGAATGTGAGAACAAAATACTGTAAAGGTAGCAGTGACTCCAGAAAAATATATGCCAAACAAATCAGAAGAGACCTGAAATGAGGAAAAGAAGGGAGTAAAAAAGGGAAAAGACAGAGCCACATGCTTGATTTTGGTAGTATTTTGATCTGTTAGAAGAAATAGCCTCCCAAAATTTTAATGAAAGAAAAAGTTATATATATAAACATAATAAGGGTCAACATGATGAAGGGATGGAATATGACTATAAATGTGAAAATTGAAGATACTAAAAAAGGATTGATAAGAAGTAGGTTGAAAAAAGAAAAAAAAAAAGGAAAGAATGTCATCAGGCTGGAGATTAGAACAAAGCTATGTGCTAGATTTAGGGTATATTTTGATCTGTTAGAAGAAACTCTATCCCAAAATTTTAAAGAAAGAAAAACCTAAATGTATATAAAAAATAAAGCTAAATACATTGAAGGGATAGAATATGACTATAACAATGAAAATTTAAAAATATTTTTAAAAAGGTATTAATAAGATAAAATAGTTAAAAACCATTAAAATAGGAAAGAAAAAATAAAAAGAGTAAGAAAAAATAGAATAAAAAAATTAATTTTGAAATACTAAAGAATCATGGGGGAAAAGTCATGAATTCCATATGCTGTATTCCCCTATTTCTGAGGTTTTGCAGTTCTCATTGATTGGTGAACTTGGTCTTGGCTGGATGTTCTTGTTGATCTGGGGGCTGAGACTGTTGCATTGATTCTCAAATGTCTTTGCCCAAGGTGGAATTCCACCACTCTTGCCAATTGCTCTCAGTAGCTTTTGTTCCCTGAATGCTTTTGGTATAGCTTTGGAGGATGGGAATGAAAATGGCAGTATTCCAGTCCCTGGCACCAGAGGAGCCAAGAGCTCAGGGTGTCTGTCACTCCTCAGTGCCCTCAGAGAAAAGCAGTCAATCATGCCTGTCTCCTGGTCTCTGGATTCACTCCATGCTCACCCAGACTGTGACCAAGTGTTTCTATCTATGGCACATGACCCTGTTAGGAGTTTCTAAGCCCAGCAGACTCCTGCCACATGCTCCCATGCTGATCTTCCTGGAGGAGGAAAGAGGGGGTCTCCTTGGATCTGCCACTTGTGAGGTTCCTGCTCGAAGACCAGTGGCCTGACCGTGCCTTGGATCATGGTTTAAAGTAACCCTGAGCTCAGAGCCCTTTCCTTGGCTCCATCTTTACAGCCATCTTCCCCGCTCAGATACCTGGCAGCTCTGCCACACTCAGACACCCCTGGTCTTTCTGTGACCCTGCTGGTCCTGAAACAACATTGTTCACCCCCACTTAGCCTCTGGAGTGATGTCCCTCATGGAGCAGACTTCTAGAAGTTCTGATTTTGTGCTCTACTGCTCTACCACTTGCTGGGAGCTGGCCCCAACCCCCCACAGTCTATCTTCCTGTGTGTCACCTCGAATTCACTTCTGCTCACATCCTACCTTCCAGAAAGTGGTTGCTTTTCTTCTCTTTGCTGCTATTCTTCTCTTTGATCTCTGTTGAGTATGTATGTGTTCAGAATTGTTTGATAACTACCTAGCTGAACTCCTGTGACCTGATGATATTAGGTCTTATACTCCTCTGGCATCTTGCTCCTCCTCTCCAAGGTGTCATATTTAAAGAGCCCTTGTTAAGATAAAGTATGTCTGGCTGGAGAAACTCAGTAGTATTAGCTAACATTCGGGTGCTTAATTTGTGCCTGCATTTGTGGTAAGCACACTGTATTGGTTACCTTAGTTAATACTGAGAATAAACTTATGAGGTAGATATTATTGTATTTAATCACCTTTAGGATGTACCTTTTTTCAAATTTTAACACCCTAGAATATGGTTGTATCTTTTTTTTAAAGATTTTATTTATTTATTTGAGAGATAGATAATGAGAGACAGAGAGAGAATGAGAAGGGGCAGGGTCAGAGGAAGAAGCAGACTCCCTGCTGAGCAGGGAGTATAATGCAGGACTCAATCCTGGGACTCCAGGATCATGACTTGAGCCGAAGCAGTCGCTTTACCAACTGAGCCATCCAGGGTCCCAGGAATTTGGATGTATATTACAATCAAAAGCATCTTACATGCATAATTTAGAACATTCTTTTCTATCCTAGTGACGTGTAAAATCATGGTGAAACTGAGAAGAGAGAAGGCATCATAGATTAGGTGACATATGCTATTAGCCACCATCCTCCTTTATCCAATCTTACCTAAAAGGAAACCGAGACATGAGTTAAGTAAGCTCTTCAAGTTCACAGAACTGGTAAGTATTTGATCCAGGATTCCACAAAATTGTTTAACTCAATTCAGGACCAGTCTGTACAACTTGCATACCATGCTGCCTGCTGGTAATCTAGCAAAATTGGTGCTTCTGAGTGGTCATTCTCAGAGAGCTCCAGACTTGGGAAGTGGAACTGGAGAGAAAGAATTTGCAAGGACCACAGTGGGCCATTGAGTGAGGGGCAAGTGCTAGAGTAGAGTAGTTAGAGTAATCATGAGCAAAATGGACCCTGAAAGGACAGAAAACCTATAAGATTGTTAGGAAGCCCTGAAGGTGAAGGCCACCCACTTCACTATTTTGTCTAGGGCCAGACCTGCATGTGTAGAAGGTTCTAAATTGGGATGGAGAAAGAAGATCCTTACACAGCAGGGAAAGCTAGTTCTTTATAGCTGTCTTTGTATCTGTTTATCTATATCTATGCCTATACTTAGATATCCTTATATCTAGGTCAATCTATATTGAAAGAGATTTGTATCATGCTTTTTGAAAAGGAGCTCTGTGTTAATAACAAACATTTTCTTACCCTACAGTTAGTTCTAAAACTTTGTGTATTCTTCTTGCTTTATTTGTGTATTTTATTTTTTATAGTGCCTACCACAGTTTCATGTAAATGGAAGGTCAAACACTTTTTGAATAAATGAATAACTTTCTCTCTTACCTCAACACTACACAAAATCTTGGAAGCATATTTGCATTTAGAAGAAGGATGCTTTAGTGGGGGGTGGGGAAACTCTTGAAGAGTTTTATCAGTTGCAGAAATAACAAACACCACGGCACTTTCTATTCTTGCTTGTCAAGAAATGAAGTAGGCAAATTAAAGTAAGCCAAGATTTAGCACTGCTGCCCTGCCTCCAGTAGTAAAGATGAGCCAAAGAAAAGACAAGCCAGTGAAAATACTCTGTTATTACTCCCTGTCAGACCCAGTGACCATTTGCTCAAACACAGCACAGACCAACACGTACACACACACGTATATGAAGTTTTGTATTTTCCTTTGCTTGTGTCTAGTCAGCTCAAATGGGTCGACTCATGTTTTGGCTCATGTAACTAAACCAGACTCTCTGGCTCAGTTCTACCTGCAAACTTTCTGGCCTTCTTGGGTATAGTGAAGTGGTTTGAGTTTCTGAGAACAAATAATTAGGCTCCAGAAGAAGGCTATTAGTTTCTGCCTCTGTGGGTTCTGTGACCCTGTGAAAAGGAAAACAGAGTTAGATAAGGACAGTGCTCAGCTACATGGGCTTCATTATATTCCTCCTTTTAGTGTTATCAGAAGGTTTATTTAATTATTATTCTGGACTTGATAAGCTTAAGGATTAATATTTTTAAATTATTTCTCCTTTTAATCAACCACAGATGATACATTAGACACAGAATTAGCTTTGGTGTGGCCTAGAAAGCTCACCTTGTCTTTTTTATTTATTCTCACACTTTGGGCTTCCAAGGTAATGAAGTTTTAAATGAAGCATAAGAGCATCATCATATCTAAGAGGCTATGAATAAGATATTTGCTTATTTTATTACCTAAATCACTTACTCCACCATTTTTCCTACATCTTTTCATGGTATTTTTTTCATTTCAGAAAAATGTCAGAGACTTGTTTATTGGGAAAATCGTTCATTTCCAGTATGGACTAACTGAGGCATTGACTCTGTCAAGTGAGTTTTGGTAACTAGGAGGTAATAATTGGGCCAGATTTTTCCCTTGCAGTTCACAGGGGCAACATTTAAACCAACTTCTAAGTAGTTTTAAAATGTAGTAGTTTACATTTTAGTAGTAGACCTACTACTACTACTACTACTACTACAATGTAGTAGATCTACTAAAATGTAGAGCTGCATTCCCTTGCAGTTCACAGGGACAGCATTTAAACCAACTTTTAAGTTGTTTTAAAATGTAGTAGAACATGAATCTCACTTTCCAGGTACTTTTCCTTTATTAGGGAAACAACATCCAGAAATTCTTATCTATCTTATTTAGGCCTTTTTCCTAATTAGGAATCATCCTACTATAATTACGTACTAATATATACCTATGCAAGTAAATTTCAGTGACCTGTTTGCATGTCCATTTACCCAAGGGCAATTACTAACACTATTTTAATAGAAGTGACAAACATTTAATTTCATAAGAAAATTACAGCCTTGTCTGTTAAGTTTGAGGTAGGTAGGGAAGAAGGTGAGAAACACCTTTCTCATACTCAAGTTCAGAACTCATATCCAGAGAAAATAAGACAGAACCACCTTCCCATGATGGAGCTTTTCATTTCTTAAGGGGAAATGGCAAAAGGAGTAGTAATCACATCAGTGAGCCAACTTTCTGTGTTCAGTCGTATTTATCAGATGGTATTTTATGATTTATAGATTTCAGTATCACCTATAAGTTATTAATAGAATTGAAAGTTACTTTGACAAGCGAGATGATAATAGAAGTAAACTGCTCATTTCCTGGAATGGGAATATGAGATCAAAGGAAAATAAAAGCAAGGATTACAGGGGCACCTGGATGGCTCAGTGGGTTGGGCACTGGACTCTTGGTTTCAGCACAGATCATGATCTCATGGTCATGGGATTGAGCCCTGAATCAGGCTCTGTGCTCAGCATGGACACTGCTTGTGACTCTCTCTCTCTCTCACCCTCTGGCCCTCCCCACCACACACTCCTCCTAATAAATAAACAAATAAAAAAACAAAAAATAAATAAACAAAACAAAACAACAAGAATTATAGAAAAGTTAACTATATTGCCATTATTCTACCCTACCCCCAATAATTTTTTTTTGTAATCATAATTCCTTGAATAAGGGCAAAACTATGGTGGGAAACTGGTTGAAAACCAATAGTTGGGTATTAGAAGAACTGGGGAGATATGTTTTTTCATTCTCCTGTTTATCTTTATCCTTTGCCTTTTCAAGTCACAGGAAAAGGTCCACCACCTTTAGAGGTTTTGGCTATCTTGATTCTTTTCTTATCTTTTATATTTGAAGCTATCCATTGCTTTTCATTCTAACACATTCTGGAGGTTGGTACTGAGGTAAGAAAATGTCAGATTGTAAGTTCGGAATTAGACACTGGATATATCCTTCGTAGTATAAGGATAATGTTTAAAGTCCTCAGTGGTGATTTAGCAACACTTTAATTTTTTTTATTTCCAAGGACTTATTCTGCTTTTCTTTTTGGAATACCAGAGAGTTTTGCTTGGGTCCTTCAACAGTTGACTTGGTTTGGTCTTGATGACTCAACAGAGTAATCAATCTGGGGTTCATACATTTCATTGGAACCCTGCAAATTTATAATTTGGTGAAGATCAGCAGGGCAGTTCCAATGAACTGCACCAATAAAAGTCATCAGCTACACGAAGACAACCAGATCCTCTACCAGTAACAGACATGTGATGAGTTTGGGACCCTGTTGACAGGGTCACTTATAACCATGGAAAACTTCTGAAAATAGGTTGATTACATGTCCTTCTTTTGGCTTCTATATAGCTTATGTAATAGACTTGTAGACCCTGAAGCTTATGGGGACAAAGAGAGGAACTAGGATTGCAGAAGAAGCCATAGTAATGAAGTTAAAACCTTTGGGGAAAATCAGTACAGGATGAAAGACAAGCTCAGCTTTTTTCCAACTGTGCCAGAAAATCAGATGCTATATTGTACAGGAGGCTGCAGAGCACTTTCCCAGGTAACACCAACTATATGTCCTTCCTCCTGTCACTGGTCATGGAAGCTTGGGTCCAAAGGTTAAAGAGCAATTTGAAGGAATTTAGTGGTATCTAGTGGCTCTACCATGGATTTTCCAACAAGGGAAGGAGAGAGAGAGGGCAAATAAAATATTCACACTGTTGGCTCTCCCAAGTTTCTTTCTGCTTCATGCTCAGACTCTGACTACTAGTAATGTTTTGATATATGGCTTTCCAGACTTTCTCTATTATTTTATATGCTAACTGAAATTTTTCTTGTTTAATATTTCACTTACAAATCCCTCCTGCCTTTGCATTTTTTCCTCACTGAAAGTGTTCTCCAATTATTTTCTTTTGTCTCTCTACTCCTGTGCTAATCCCATTCCCCTGAGGTATTCCTCTAGTCATGTTTTGATATATAACCTTTCAGACTTCCTCAATTATATTATATGCTAACTGGAATCATAGACTGTTTTCACTGGAAGAGACCTTGAAGATCATCTTTCCACATCTCCCCACCCTGCGCTGTCCCCTCACTGCAGGCTTCCAGTAGATCACATAGAGAGGTCTTGAAATGCCACCTCAGCCAGTAATTGAAAAAACCGGACTAGAACCCAAGCCTCTTCACTCTTAGTTTAATGACCTTTCTACTGAAAAAATTTTATTTTCTTCTTAGTCTGTTTCATGCTCTGAAAAGTAGTTTCTATAAGATGGATTTAAGGGATTTGTGGCTAGGCTTAGTTTATGAGGTGACCATTCATTTCCATATGGATAACAAACAAACAGGCAAACAAACAAACTTCTAACCAAATAGAGATGACTATAGTTCATCTCCTCTGTTCCTCCTCTGGCCTTAGTGAATGTGGCCCACAGGCCCAGTGCTCTGCTTTACTAGAGGAGATGCTAAGATCATCCTTGGATACATGTATCATAGAGTCAGCTTTTGCCTCTCTTTTCTCCTACTGGTCACTTGCTTTGGACATAGGCATAGCTCTCCCTGCTTTCTCTTCAAGTGCTTCTAGAAAGATGGAACTTAAACCAACCAACCTATTCGAGCTGCTGATTTTCCGAATATCAGTGGTATTCCTTATTAAAACCAGGATTCTCCCCCTGGTGCAGGACATCATGTTTTCGAATCATGTACACTCAACTGAAATTTATAGCTTCACCAGTAAATTCTGACCTGCCTTATACTCCTAGTCTTGACTTTTTCTTTAAAATTTGAAAGGTACTCTTCTCTAGGCTATGTTCAACTTGAGCATATACATACATTCCCCTTTATAGGTAGAAAATGCACACTTTCACAAAAACACTAACAAAATTCCTGGGGTCTCATTCTGCCTCCACCCTTCTTCCACCCTGGTCATGTTCAGAACTTCTCACTCACCTGGCCCACCTGGAAATCCTAGGATCACTGTTTTCCCCTCTGGGCCCAGGTCTTTGGTCTTTGTTCCAAGTCCATCATATCTTCTGAGTTATAATAAATTTACTTTCTTTAACTATAGTCAGATCTCTGACAGAATTCATAGTGATTTTTGGATGAGGGATTTTTTTTCTGCCAAGGATCCAAATTGAACAAACTTGAGTTTTGAAAGAAGAACATGTCAGGGAATGGATGCCAAAGAGGCCCACTCCACAAATATATTGAGCAATTAGCAGAGTGCAAGTGAGCTCTTCTGAGTTTGATGGTTGTAATTGTTTCCTCAGGCTCTCTTTCTTTCACATAACCCTTCATCTATTGTTGTTTTCCTTTGTGTGTGTTTGTGAGTAGGTTGTGGGGGATGTTAATTAAACAAGCACTGTTTTACTCCATGTGGTTGTAGCATAATGCTTTCATGTTTACCTTTCATATCCACTTTAAAGATGGAATCTGTTTTACCGTTGGGACTGCTGTTATGACCAATTCTGTAGCATTGCCTTCAGTTCAGACACATGCCTCTGAAACCGTAATCACTAACAGATGCTGCTCTGAATCAAGAATTCCCCTCTCTGGCTACTCAGCCTGAGCAATGAGCTGCCTAACTTGGATCCTACTAGCTTCTTGAAAAACTCCACAGGCTGCCTTACTAGCATACTGGTAACATGCAGAAGATTGATATTTTCCAGGCCCAAGTAGGACTTTGAAATAATACCTAGCCGTTGTAGAGAGCTATTTATTTTCTCCTCCTCCCACAAGTGTTTTCATGAACGTGATCTCGTTTTATCCTTCTCCTAGTCCTTGGAGTTAAGTAGGGAAAGCAGTATTTTCCCCCAGGAACCTGAGATCCAGAGATGTTAAGTAACTTGCTCAAGGTCACACGACTTGACTGCTAGTCTGGTGTTCTTTCCACCAAAATGACACTAGTATTTACTTTGTCCTGTGTCAAAGTTGTCTAAAATCTTTTCGGGTGCTAAATGAATCCAAACTCTCGTTCTTAAACTTAGATTTTAATTAAATTTATAACGACTTTAAGTATCCCCTGTCCCTCCAGTCCTTAAGTAATAGTGATTTTGTGTGCCTAAAAATTATTTGGGAGTCTTGTTCAGTAGATCAAAGGTGGAGTCCCAAATTCAGCATTCAAAAAAAAAAAAAAAAAAAAAACCAAAACCCAACCACCCAGTGATTCTGCATCAGGTAGTCTGTGTAAACACTGTTCTAAGAGCTAACATAAGCAAGGCACTTAAGATCCCTGAGCCTCAGTTTCCTCATTCAAAAAACAAAGGAAAACAGACTACAATTAATAAACAATTTCCAGAAACCAACATGGATCCTACACATAATGACTTGCTCAGAATTCTTCTTAGGGAAGAAACAGAAGTTGTCTGGAAATACACATTGGAGGTAGACCTCTAGGGTCTGGGTTTCTGGGGAGTTTATGGTAATTCATGAAGTTAGGTGCTGAATATGTTGAGGGGGAACAGAGGAATCCCCAGTGGTGAGATGGCCAGAAAAGACTCTGGAGAAGAGAGATGGTTGATATGGAGTTCTAAGGTATTTGCTCTGTGGTGTAGGCTATGGTCCTTCCTTGTGTTCCCTATGTATTCAGGAAAATCTATGTTTTATGTGAATAGAGGCTTTTCTATTGAATGAAACTGGATTTAATTCTGGATTAATATCATGTAGAACTGAGCAGAAGAAATCATAAAAACATAAGTCTTGGGAATTTGTAGAAATCTTGGAGATAACTTTGGATTTCTTTGAACTAGAAGTAGAAGCACAAACCCATTTCACCTCACTATCATGGGATAGATGTGACCAGGGGTCATCTGGGTGAATGTATGAGCAGGAACACATTATAGAAAATACTATTTCTGAAATATTCTCTGGCCTTAGAAGAACTAGAATGTGATTAAAGACCTCATAAGAAAGTTGCACATCAAGAAAGTGAATGTGAACAAGGATGTTTGCAAATAAGGTAGATGAAAGAGTAAGAACTTAGAGGTATAGTTCTATAATGGGCCTGGTTTGTGGAATAATTTTAACTAAGTTCTAATGCCTTTGTTCCCTTTCCTATACATCACATAATGGTAGTGCCCATGGACACTTGAAGCTTTTTTTTTTAAACTTTATCTATTTATTTTTATTGTGTAATGTTAGTTACCATACAGTAAGTACATCATTAGTTTTTGTTTTTGTTTTTGTGTTTTTTACATCATTAGTTTTTTTTTTTCTCATTTTATTTATTTTTTCAGCGTAACAGTATTCATTCTTTTTGCACAACACCCAGTGCTCCATGCAAAACGTGCCCTCCCCATTACCCACCACCTGTTCCCCCAACCTCCCACCCCTGACCCTTCAAAACCCTCAGGTTGCCCCAACCTCCCACCCCTGACCCTTCAAAACCCTCAGGTTGTTTTTCAGAGTCCATAGTCTCTTATGGTTCGCTTCCCCTCCCCAATGTCCATAGCCCGCTCCCCCTCCCCCAATCCCACCTCCCCGCAGCAACCCCCAGTTTGTTTTGTGAGATTAAGAGTCATTTATGGTTTGTCTCCCTCCCAATCCCATCTTGTACCCGAATGTTTATAGCAGCAATGTCTACAATAGCCAGACTATGGAAAGAACCTAGATGTCCATCAACAGATGAATGGATAAAGAAGATGTGGTATATATACACAATGGAATACTATGCAGCCATCAAAAGAAATGAAATCTTGCCATTTGCGACGACGTGGATGGAACTAGAGCGTATCATGCTTAGTGAAATAAGTCAATCGGAGAAAGACAACTATCATATGATCTCCCTGATATGAGGACATGGAGAAGCAACATGGGGGGGTAGGAGATAGGAGAAGAATAAATGAAACATCATTAGTTTTTGAGTAGTGTTCATGATTCATTGTTTGTGTATAACACCCAGTGCTCCATGCAATCTGTGCCCTCCTTAATTTAAAACCCATCACCAGAATTGATGCTTTTAATCTAGTAGCCAGAGTCAAAAAATTGGGAGTTTTCTACACTTGGAAGTATTTATGTCAAGATTTTCAGAAAGAGTTCTTGGTCTGAAGGAGAAGATGATGGGGATGGAGGAGCAAGGTGAAGGGTCAAGACACTGATTTCCAATTCAGCTAGAACATATACTAAATGTATATGTATTATACATGATAATACATATACACGTATACATATACATGTATAAATGTGTATGTATTATACATGATAATACATATACATATACAAAAATGTCCTCTTCGCAAACAAGTAGGAGCTCAGATATGCAGCCTTAAAGGTGAGGCTATGTCTTCATCTGTGATATAGATACTAGAAAGTCTCAATATTCTTCATAACTTAGAGACTAAAATGGCTGGATTTAATGAGAATGCTTATGTTGAATGGTTTCAATACTCTTAGTAAAAAAAGGGAAATAACATCATCTGCTGAAAAATAAAAGTTGGGATTACAGAAGTTTGTGGGTTTTACAAGAGAGGTATGTACTAGTTCTGGGAGAAGTAAGCTAAGGAGATAGTGATAAATCAATGGCAAGTCTGCCTATGGGTGATTGGGCCAAAGAACCCCTACACAGTCTTATACAAATTACTCAAAGTCTTCCTTTATCTTCTTACCCTCAGTGAAATTCAGTTCCCTTTGAGAATACTGCTTAAGTGGGTTTCTCATTTTCCACTTCTTTCAGCATTGTGGGACCAGGATGAACAAACAGAGAAAAGCCCAACTTCTTCTGGCTCCTTTTTCATCATTTATTCTTGTTATCAGCAAATATTTGTTGAGCAGCTTCTAGTCTAGGTCCTCTGGGTTAGGTGCTAAGAATACAACTGAGAACAAAACAGAGAGACTGTCTCATGGAAATTATTTTGTAATCATTTGATTCCTTAGATAAATACCTCATTTGAAGCTTATACTGTGTATAAAAATACTGCATTTTTTTTTTTTTTTTTTTTTTTGCTATCATTCACTGAATTACCTGTTTGGTGATGACTTGGATGCCTGTCCTTCAAATCTTTAGTTATGGGTATGAGGATAGCTGAGCATTCTTTGAGCTGTCTCTACATTTCTCAGGTAATGGAGATCCAAGCTCTAAATTAATTTTTTGTAAGCCATTTCATAAAATAGAAAGATATATTGGTATTAAAACTTTGCTTTGGGACATCTTAACCTATTCAGAAAATTTAATATGAATGTGATGGCCATACCCTTGATTTGATCCTTGTAATAACAAAGTATTACAAGTTGAGTGACTTAAATAAACAAAAATATGTTGTCTCCCAGATCCAAGGGCTGGAAGTCCAAGTTCAAAGTGTCAGCAGCATTGGTCCCTTCTGAGGGCTGTGAGGGACAATGTTCCAAGCCTTTTTCCTAGCTTCTTGTGGATAGCTGTCAATCTTTGGTGTCCTTAGCTTGTGGATGCATCACCCAATCTCCACCTTCACCTTCAATATGGGTGTTTCCCTGTGTGTGTGCCTCTGTGCCAAATTTCCCTTTTTAATTTTGATGCAATTACATTGGACAGAGTTCACCCTAATGGCCTCATTTTAACTTGATTAATAGTATCTTCAATATAAAGCCACATTCTGAGGTATTTGGGTTAGAAATCCAAAAAATCTTTTTTGGTTATGGAGAGGGAGTACACAATCTAACCTACAACACTTGGCAAACATACCTAGAGCAACTAAGTCTTGCTACTCTCCATTTTCCAGTCTTTTTTACTAGGGCTATAAGTTCATTTAATGTATGATCTGTCTTCCAAGTTATCACAAGCAACAGTTCTACCAAATGTTAGCAAAGAGTTTTAGCCTCTTACACACTTCATCACCATGCTAAGAGAGGGTCCTAAGCCAATGCCACCTTTTCTTCACATTCCAATTTTGTGATTCTGGAGATACTCCCAAATTAGCACAGCATTCATGATGGTTGCCCACGGAGGCCAAAGAACACTTGTAACATTGGGCAATTCATATTACCCTTAAATTTATAAGTAGGTCCATTTGTATGCTTGCCAATTCCCTGCAGATAATAGAGGAGGTTGTATTCTCTGTGTCTCCAACTCTCAACGCTTTTTTGACTATATCAGTTCTCTTAGTCCCTTTCTAATTTCTCCCAATATATTAGTTCACTTTTAGCTTCCCCCACTTTTTTTTCTGTATTTATCCTGTACCCTGCAATCCACTCCTTCATTTTGTCTCTCTCTCTCTTTTCCTCAATAGTATTACTTCCTTTTTTTTGTTGTTGTTGTGCTGATCCTAAAGAAGGCCAGCACCGAGCTAGTACCAAACTATAGCCAGTCATTCCTGTCCTCCTCTCACCTGTAGCACATTAAGTACTTGTGGAGGAAACCACAGAGAGTCCCTTCAGCTTCATGGTGTCTAATTTAACTGTGTTCTCAACACTACTGGGGAATCCTCCAGGAGTTCTCTCTTCCATTCACAGATAGGCCATAATAGCTTAAGACTCTTTGAAAAGTATAACTTTGGTTTTTCAAAAATTCTGCTATGCAAAAAAAGGATCCAGTAATTCCATAACTTTTACCTTTAACTTCTACAACATTCTTTTCTTTTTTAAATTTTATTTATTTTAAAAAATTTTAAAAATTAATTTTATTTATTTTTTAAAAAGATTTTATTTTTTAAAAAATTTTATTTATTATTTATTTTATTTATTTATTTGACAGAGAGAGATCACAAGTAGGCAGAGAGGCAGGCAGAGAGAGGGGGAAAGCAGGCTCCCCACTGAGCAGAGAGTCTGATCCGGGACTCGATCCCAGGACCCTGAGATCATGACCTGAGCCAAAGGCTCAGGCACCCAGACAACCTACAACATTCTTTTCATTTACACCCATTTGTTCTAGTTTCATTTTTGTTTCAGTATCCCACCTCTTGTTCGATTCTGTCCTTTGTCAGTATGTTCTATCCTTTTCTACCTTTTCAGGAGTCTTACTTCCTTAAATACCTCTTCTTTATCTTTGAACTAAAAAAATATATATTTATTTATTTATTTAGAGAGAGAGAGAGAGAGAGAGAGAGAGAGTGAGTGAGCATGTACGTGAGAGAGCGGGGTTGGGAGGAGTGGGGCAGGGCAGAGGGAAGAAGGATAGAGAGAATCTCAAGCAGACTCCCAGGGCACAACCATGAGGGGCTCAATTCCAGGACCCTGAGATCATGACCTAAGCCAAACTCAGATGCTTAACTGACTGAGCCACCCAGATACCTTTATATGGTTTTACATATAGGGTATACATTCCACAATACATTAGTATAGTTTTGACTTAAATGGACAGGTATCTTTTAAAGAATTTTAAAAATGAGGTAAAGTTTTACATTTATCCACATCTTTACCATTTTTGTAATTTTTGTTCTTTTGTGTAGTTCCAACTTGTCATCTGGTATTAGTTTTCTTCTCAATATAGACAGCCTAGTGATAAATTCTCTCAACATTTTGAAGATGTCTTTTTAAAAAAAATACTTTATTTATTTATTTGACAGACAGAGATTACAAGTAGGCAGAGAGGCAGTAAGAGAGAGAGGGGGAAGCAGGCTCCTGCTGAGCAGAAAGCCCAATGTGGGGCTCAATCCCAGGACCCTGAGACCATGACCTGAGCCAAAGGCAGAGGCTCGACCCACTGAGTGTATTTAATGATGGTTAGGTTTTGTTTCAAGAAGTGGTTAGTTTGGGGCGCCTGGGTGGCTCAGTGTGTTAAGCCTCTGCCTTCGGCTCAGGTCATGATCCCAGGGTCCTGGGATCAAGCCCTGCATCGGGCTCTCTGCTCAGTAGGGATCCCGCCTGCCTCTCTGCCTACTTGTGATCTCTGTCTGTCAAATAAATAAATAAAATCTTTAAAAAAAAAAAAAAGAAGTGGTTAAGTTTACTTCCAAATCTATTGGTTATCTTTGAGGCCCTTTTGAAAACTGGCATAGTACATCTAGAATAGAACTCTGGATCTCCAGTATTTGAACAGTAACTGAATCTTTTCTTCTTGGTTTTCAGCTGTTTGTTTCTATTTCCTCTTGTACTTTGTAATTTTTGATCAAATGACAAATATTGAAATTTTTCAAGATAAATTGAGAGTCTAAATGCTGTCCTTTTCTTCAGAGAAGATTTGCAGCTGCTTCTGACAGGGAGTTCACCTCGGTGTAGTCTGGGATGGAGCTGGTTTGAAGATGGATTCCAGTGTACATGAAGGCTAATCCACTTCCAGTTTGACTGTAGGAAGCAATCTTTTGGGAGCCCTAACTAAATGCTTGTCATGTTTACTAAAGTTTCACCTCCTTGATAGGCCTCCCTTGAGGTATAGCATCAGTAAGGTACCCAAATTTTGTTCTATTTCTTAGTATCTCTTATTCTAAATTGTGTCCTTCCCAAATTCATATGTTCTAATTGGCAGTACCTCAGAATGTGACCGTGTTTGTAGATGGGATCTTAAAAGAGGTAATTAAATTAAAACGAGGTCATTGTGGTGGGCCCTAATCCAATGTGACTGGCGTACTTTAAAAAGAGGAGACTAGGGCACAGACATGCATAGAGGGCAGACCATGTGAAGACACAGGGAGGGGTTCCTGGGTGGCTCAGTCATTAAGCAACTGCCTTCAGCTCAGGTCATGATCCTGGGGTCCTGGGATCAAGCCCCGCATCAGGCTCCCTGCTCAGTGGGAAGCCTGCTTCTCCGCTCCCCCTGCTTGTGTTCCCTCTCTTGCTGTCTCTCTCTCTGTCAAAAAATAAATAAAATATTTAAAAAAAAACCATGGGGAGAAGATGGACATCTACAAGCCAAACAGAGGGGCCTTAGAGGAAACCAATCCTCTAACCAATCTGAATTCTCAGATGCTAGACCCTTGCAAATCAGCAAATGCATTCAGAAGAAGAGTAGAATAGAATGTTGAACTTGTCTCAGTACTTCTTGACTCTTGGAGAGATTTACCTCTCAAGTTCTGCTGCCTGGAGAGTTTCTAATGTTTTCAAACACATTATTTTGTTTTATCCAAACTTTCATGTGTGTGTGTGTGTGTGTGTGTGTGTGTGTGTGTGTGTGTGTGGTTTGGTTTGATAGAAGCATGTATATCAAAGTTGTAGGTGGAATTATTTTTATATTAATTTTGAACCTAGGTATTTTATTAAATTAAATTATTGTTTGTAATAGCTTTTTGATTGACTCTTGTTTGTAACCTTCCAAAATTAATATGTTGAAACCTAATCCCCAATGTGTTTGTATTTAAAAGTAGGGATCTGGGGAGTGGTTATATCATGAGGGTGGAGATTTCATGGATAGGATTACTGCCCTAATTAAAGAGATCCCAGGGAACTCTTTCACCTCTTCTGCCATATTAAAACACAGTGAGAATATGGTGGTCTGTGAACCTGGAAACAGGCTCTCTGCTGGCACCTTGATCTTAGACCTCCCAGCCTCCAGAACTACAACTTGAGAAATAAATTCCTGTTGTTTGTTATCCATCCAGTATATGCAATTCTGCTATAGCAGCCTAAAACTGACCAAGATAGTAAGTACTCTATCTGTCTTTCAGCACTGAATATTGTTGTGAAATATGAAGCCAGTCTAGTTTCTTTCCCTTCATATTTGGTATAGGAAAGAATGTGATACTGATACAATGATTTAAATAATATTGAACTTTATATCTTCTTTCACGTGTCAGTTTGGCTGGTCTAGGTTATCAGAACAAATGCTGCATAAAATCATCCAGGGAGCAGTTTCTGTCTTATTGCTCCACCATTCCCCTAAGGCATTGTTCTCACCCCCATGATTGGGGGTGGGATCCTGGTACATCTACATTCTGGCTTGAAGAAGAGAAAAAGAGGCAAAATTCAGGGAAAGCAGCTGTCTTTAAATTGCAGATGACTTTGCACACTTCACTCTAGCACATATCCAGTTGTCCAGAACATAGTTATGTGTCCACCCTAAGTAATGGCAAAGAAAGCTGGGAAGTGTATTGTCTACCTGGGTAGCCAAAAATAAGAGGAAGTTTAGAAGAGACAGGAAGTCTACTTCAGACCTGTAGATAACTTACTCATTTTGCCTGATGCCCAAAGTTCTTTGTTGTTGTTGATCTTTATAGTTTAGTGCTATTGCTTGGGTATGTTTTAGTTTTCTGATCTCATTGAATTAATTTAGTTTTGTTGTTTTTCCTGTGGTTTGTGTATGAACTGCTATTTTAACTTACAGGTTTAAATCCCAGTTTTTTCAAAATTACATCTTTAAATTATTTTCTCTTTTTGTTTTGTGTTGTTTTTTGTTATTGATTTAGTCTATAGCTTGTATCTAACATTTTGCTTGCTTTTCTCAATCCTGTTCTTCTATTCCTTGGTGTAATTTCAGTGATGGCTGTTTGTGCTGCTCAATATGGACTTGATTTCTTGGATGGATTTTTTTTTTCTTCTCTTTATTTCTTAAGTCTGCCAGCTCATGTTTCATCTCCTCCAGTTCTCTGCTTTGAGCTCTTTGATTCATTAGGTGACTTTATTCATGACCATATATTTGGTCATGATTTTTATCTGAGCAGTGGCCATATTTTTCTGGTGGGTATTCATCACCTGCCACTTGTTTTTCCCACATTTTTCTTCTTTTTCCTGAAAGTAACTTTGCATAGATACTTGGCTGGGTCTTTTTTGCTTATTACTTTTGTGAATGAGGTGAATTCTTCCAGTTACTTGGGAGAGGTTCCTTCAGGGGAGAGACTAGAGTAGTGTTCCAGGCAAGCAGTAACTTTCTTTGGTTCACAGCAAAGCTCATTATGACTCAGTGGGGTGTGTGTGTGTGTATGTGTGTGTGTGTGTGTGTGTGTGTGAACTCTTTCAACCTTCATTTCTCCCTAGTTCAAAGATATCAGCAGTTTCTGAACTGCTTGTAATTCAAGATCCATTTCCTTTACCTTCCACAATGACACACTGCTTCTCTAAAGAATGTGTGTTGCCTTGTTTAGTCCCACCTCCTCTGCCTATTCTGTGGGGTTCAGTGAAGCTCCCTTTAAAGGCCCAGGCATCCTGTTCCCATTGTTTCAGTAAAGAATTGTGGTTTTGCCCCATACTTGGATAACTGTACTGTGCTCTGCCTGATTTGTTTGAGATCTTTAGCCACAGATGTCTTTTTGAGTATTTCCCTGCATCTCGCAGCCCTTCCTCAAATATTATAGTTTAGGGTTACAGGTGTTGCCTTACTTTATCAAAGATCGCTTTTCTCTCTTTTCATTGCTACTGTGATTTTATTTCTTTGAGAAAACTGGGTAGCATATTTTGTCTGGAATTTTATAAGCAAGTACTGTGAATAATCTATTTAGTGAAATCCACTATTATTTTGTTAGGATTAATTTAAGTGGTGTATTAACGAAATTTCAAGAACTCCAATAAGCTTTTCAAAAGTTACACAGTGGTGCCAGTCAGTAGAGCATGTGACTCTTGATCTCTGGGTTGTAAGTTTGAGCACGTTGGGTGTAGACATTACTTAAAAAAAAAAATCTTAGGGGCGCCTGGGTGGCTCAGTGGGTTAAAGCCTCTGCCTTCGGCTCAGGTCATGATCTCAGGGTCCTGGGATCGAGGCCCGCATTGAGCTCTCTGCTCGGCGGAGAGCCTGCTTCCTCCTCTCTCCCTCTTTGCCTGCCTCTCTGCCTACTTGTGATCTCTGTCTGTCACATAAATAAATAAATAAATAAATAAATAAATAAATAAATAAAATCTTTAAAAAAAATCTTAAAAAATAGTTATACAAACCTGTACTCCTCCAATAACATATGAGAGTTTCTATTCTCCTATTCTTACTTATATAGACAGAGCTTTGTCTATTTGATAATCTGATAAACCTCTTAAATTGTACTTTAATATTACTAGGTGTGAAATACTTTTTTATCTTTTTTTTAATGGATCAGTTATTTAATTAGTTTCCTTGTAAGAAATCCAATTGTGAGGGTAAATTCCATTTGTGAGAGAAAATACAGAGCAGAGGTAGCCCTGAAGCTGAGGAAGAGCCTTGATTTTTGGTAGAATTTGCGAGTCCACAGCTTTCTGATCAACCTTGAGCTGCTCTGTAATCTCTTATTTCTCTTTCTTGGTGTGGAAGATCTCACCCTCCTGGTGTCTGGGCTTACTCAGCTTCTTCTTCATGAAATAAGTATCAGTGAGATGTTTGGGTATTTTCACACTGCTGGTATCAATTTTGGTAGAAGGGGCAATGATGAATTTCTGGTGTGTTCTACACAGAGGAACTCGATTGAGGGACAGAGGTCCAGTCACAAGTAGCAAGCCACTACTCAATTGCTTCAGGAAAACTACCCTCTTGCCTCTGTGGCACCCAGTGAGGATGATCAAAATGGTCCCAGAGGTGACGCTAGCTTGTTTTCTCAGGTGTTGACTGAAAGGTTTTTTGGTATGGCTCAACAGCTTTCGAGGCACATCTTCAGTAGGATAATACCTAGGCATTTTGCGAAGTTTAACCACTTGGGTACCACCGTTCTTGTCACCAACAACTGGTTTTGTGACAGTAGCAAGAACCTTCTCCTTCTTTTTCTCTTCAACCCCGGATTTAGCCGCTGAATACTTCCTCTTGTACACAGCCTTTCTGGAATACATAACCCATCGGGAGTATCTGCCAATTCCTCTGACTAGGACAGGGTTTCGGGTGCAGTGGGGCTTCCCCTTCTATGGTGTTTTAGCCTTCGGGTTACCCTTCTCAGCCTTGCCACCGGCATTAGCCTTATGGGCTTCAGGTTTCTTCTCCTTAGTATCCGGCTTCTAAGATTTTTTGCCTACCATCTTGCAAGAGGGGAAGGAGCTTTTTAATCTTTTTTTAAGAATTTTCCATTACTGTCTGTTAGTGATTTTTGTTTTCTTCTGATGACTTTGTCAACTTTCTATGGATTATTGAGCTTTTCCTTAAGGGTGTGTTGCATATATTTTTCTTAGTCATTTGCCAGTTTTAGTTTTATTTTTAACGTAATTTTTTTTTTACCAAATAAAATGTATTTTTGTAGAAAGTTTGATATTTTCCCATATACCGTAGGTGCCATTTTCCTTACCACACTAAGATTACATATTCATAAATACACTCCTTTACTGCTATAGAGCTTTTTTTTAATCTTAGATATCTAATAAGTCTGGAATTTGTTTTAAATATTGTAAAAATTATTAATCTACCTTATTTCCTCACAATGGTTAGTCATGCACTCCTTGACTATTTACAGATTATTTTCCACTGATGTGAAATACTGCACTTTACACATTAATCATACAGAATCACATATTCTGCTCATACAGAAATAGTTCTAAACTCAAATTTTTTTCTGTTTGCTTGCTTTTATGGCATAATTACATAATTAAATACTACAGTATTTTAATTATCATTTTACATACTAATATATTCTATTTTCTAGAAGGTCAAAAATTCTATCATTAGTATAATTTTCAAAATCTTACTAATTTTTGGGGTGCCTGGGTGGCTCAGTGGTTTAAGCCTCTGCCTTCAGCTCAGGTCATGATCCCAGGGTCCTGGGATCGAGTCCCGCATCGGGCTCTCTGCTTGGTGGGGAGCCTGCTTCCTCCTCTCTCTCTCTCTCTCTCTGCTTGCCTCTCTGCCTACTTGTGATCTCTCTCTGTCAAATAAATAAATAAAATCTAAAAAAAAAAAAAATCTTACTAGTTTTGTGTATTATTCTTCCAGATGAACTTTGGAATCTTTTGTTGAGTTTCCAAAAATATATCATCAAACCCATTGGGATTACACTGAGTTTATTTATTTATTTGGGAAGAATTGACATCTTGATAGTATTAAGTCTTCTTTACGGGTAACATGATATAGATCTCTTTTTAAACACATTTTCTTTATGTCCTTCGATAACAATATTGTGGTTTTTCTTCACAGAGATTCTGCACATTTCTCTTGAGTTTAACTCTTAGGTGATATAATTGTTTTGCTATTAAGAATGTAATTTATTCTCTAATTCATTATTGTAAAGTAGAAAAATATTGAGATTTATTTATTAATTTTGTGATACTACTCTACTAATCCTTTTTATAAAATCCTAGTTGCTTTGTAGAGTATTTTTTTGAGTTTTATGCATAGGGAACGAAGCCATCTATAAACAATATTAGTTTTTCTCCTTCTTTTTAAATATTTGTACTTCTTAATTTGCTTTCTTACCCAATTATATTGTCAAACTTTTCCAGAATAATGTTAATTAATAATAGAACTAGGAGGCATACTTTACTTGTTCTTGATTATAATAGGAACATATCTATTGTTTCACTGTTAAAGTGGACTTTTTTGTAGACCATGTGTAGTTGGATCTGTTAAAAATATTTTTATTTTCCCATCTAATGATTACTGTCTTTAAATTGGTATATGGATCATTTACTATTAATTTAACTATTTTTTTAAAAGATTTTATTTAATTATTTGACAGAGAAAGAGATCACAAGTAGGCAGAGAAGCAGGCAGAGAGAGAGGGGGAAGCAGGCTCTCTGCTCAGCAGAGAGCCTGATGTGGGGCTCAATCCCAGAACTCTGGGATCATGACCTGAGTGGAAGGCAGAGGTTTGTTATACCCACTGAGCCACCCAGGCGCCCCTTAATGTAACTATTGATGGTTGCATTTAAGTCTATCTTTTACTTTTCTTTTAAGTCTATCTTTTACTTTTCTTTCTATTTATTTATTTATTTATTTATTTTGCTTGTCTCCTCTGGTTTTGTCCCTTTATTTCCTTTTCCTAACTTCTCTTTCTTTTTTAGGTAATTCATTTAAATTTATTGGCTTGTTTTCTATAACTCTTCATATTTCTTTAGTGCTTGCTTTAGAGATGATGATATACATAAGTAAATTGATATCTTTCCAACACAAGCAAACTGCAAAAGCAAAATTTGAAGCCATAGTGTGTTTTGGATAAAAGAGTGAAACTAATCTAATTAACAAGATAACTTTGTTGTTCTGTTGAGAATAGACTCTAGGGATACAAATATTAAAGTAGGAAGACTATTGCAAATATATGGAAAAAATATAAGGAGTTTCCTTCTATTACTATTTTATTGAGGGTTTTTATTAAGAAAAAGTATTAATTTTGTCAAATGCTTTTTCTGCTTTTTTATTGAAGGAATTTTTTAATTAAAGCAATTTTATTCTGTTAATGCAGAGAATTGTATTGATATATTTTTCAAACCTTAATCAACTTTGCATTCTGGAATAAACTCCACTTGGTCATGAGGTATTTTCCTTGTTATGACTTTGTTAATTTAAGATTTAGTAAGTAGATTACAGGGTGCTGGATGGTGAGCCATGGTTCCATAAGAGACCACAAGAGAAACTGAAATAGTTTATGACTCATAAGCCCCAAAGCAAGTATACAGTATGCCTCAAGGGACCACATAGGGAGATCAAGGTAGGGTGTAAGCAGAGCGACCTGGGGCACATGCATTTATTAGGGTCCATTGGGGGAGTGCATTGGGGTTCCCAGACTAAAGCTGGAATGCTCATTTCAAATGAAAAAGAATGGGGTTTTGATAAACTCCATGAAGGTCTTATCTAAAGGGTAATGAAAGGAAGACCCTGAGAGGCTGAGGAGACCATTGATCACAAGGGCTGTTGGGGAATTCATATGAGGAACTTGTATTTGTTTCTGACTCTGTGGGCTATTATCTGGGGCATGTGCTTGCATTGAAGGGACTAGTATCTGTTTAAGACCCTGGTTTGCTAAACAAAATGGATGCTGAGGCAGCAATACCATGAAGTAGTTTAGCTAACTCTCAGTAATTTGTTATGTATATTTACATTTGATATGTTAATATTTTGTTAAAGAATTTTGAGACTATTCATGAATGATAAGGATCCATAATCTTGTTTTTGCAAGATTCTTGTCTAGTTTTGGTATTAGGGTTATGTTAATCTCATACAATGAAATGAGAACATCTTTAGAAGTGTCCTTTTTAGAGTCCTAACTGAATGCTTGGGTATTCAGCCAAATCTCTTCATTGGGCTTGTCAAAACATATTGTAAGAGCTTCAGAATCTGCATTAATCTCATGGCCCTTGAATAGTTGTTCTCTATAAGCCTCTTGGAATCTTGCTCTGTGCAAGCATAACTTAGTATTTATCCAGAGACTAAAGGGGATATATATAGATATATGGGGCTATTATTCCATACAGCTGTGGTACATTTCCTCACAAATTTCACTTTGCTTTCTCTACTCAGCAAGGTTTCTGCTCTCTATTTGTGATCCACTGTCTGTGCTGCTATTTCTAAAATGTTTCCAGGCAGAAAGCCAGGAAGAATATGAAGTTCATCTCATGCATTATTTTTCCTCTCAAGAATAACACCTGCATTGTTTTTGTCCAATGCTTAAAGCAATTTCCTCATTTATTTTTGTTAAAATTTTTTACTGAGGTATAATTGACATAAAAAATTATATTAGTTAATATTTATATATATTGTGTAATTATTTTTGTTCAATTTTCAGGTTACTTTTGTGGGAGGATGAATACGATATCAATTATTTCATTATAGCAAAAACTATATATCTAGACATGTCAAATCTGAGATGTTTATTAGGTAACTAGATAAAAAAGTGTGGTAAACTGTTGAATGCATGAATTTGGAATTCATGGATAAGGTCTATCCTGGAGACATAAATTGGGTATTCATCAGTTTATATAATGTATACAAAGTTTTGAAGTGGATGTGTCCTCCTAAAGAGTTAGTTTAGATTGAGAGGAGATATAAGTACTGAGCCTTTGGACAACTTTAAGGTATCAGGGAGATTAGGAAGAATCAACAAATTCAAAAACATCAAATGGGTAAGAGCAAAAATAATAGAGTGTTGTGAACTAGAAGCCAAGTGAAGAATATGTTTCAAAGAAAAGGTAATCTTCAACTGTGTCAACCAGTGCTGATTAGCCAAGTGGGGGAAGAATATGAACAGATCATTGGATTTATCAAATGCTAGAGTCATAATAACCTTCACATCAGAAGTTCTATTGGAGTAGTGGGGATGAGAGCGACTGGTGTGAATTCAAATCAGAATGGAGGGTTGGGGTAGAACTGGAGACAAAGTATGGCGACTTTATAAAATTAGAAGTATAAAGATTATGTGGAAAGGAATATAAATATATATAGTAAAGAATATGCAGTAATGTCCTTGAGTGTTTGATAGAACTTAACTTGGACCTGAGCTACTTTAGATGGAGGGGTATTCCAAGCATATTCTGTTAATTGTTTAATAACTGGATCTCTGGAAAGAAAAAACCCTGATTTTTAGCATTTTTCAATTTCTGTGATGTAAACATATACTCCTGTTATGGGAGATTTCAAGCTACCAATGTGATGTCACTGAACATAGAAGAGATACTTATGGTCCGCTCTTAAGAGCTCAGCATATCACTGGATATATATTCATTTTTCCAATTTTATGACTATTGGTCTGTTAAGATTTTCATTTTACTTATTCTTAAATTAGTTTTATCAATTTGTATAAGTCATCTTAGGCTGCTACTGAAAATGGAAAAAACATAATGAAGGTTGTGAATTATCTAGGAATCACAAATATACAAAATTTTGTTTACACCTTTCATTTGTGTGAAAATAATTACAATACAGTATAAAAGCAATCTTTGCTGAGAACAGAAATATGATGTCCATTTTGATCACTCTGTCAGAAACAAACTGCATGATATATAAAAAGTATGATATCAAACTCTTAATATATATACAAGATGTACAAACAAGATGTAATAGGACATTTTACATTAAAAAAGCTGCTTGAGCAGAAAAAAAAACTAAAATGGAAACATTGCAAAAAAACCTTATCTTTTTCTCTACCTCCTAGGAGATTTCAAGTCTATCTTCTAACCCTCCTACCATTTTCATTTATCCTACCATATTTTTAATTTCTAAGAGTTTTTTTCATCATCTTGTGTTTGTTCATGGATACAGTATATTATCTAATGGAAGACACTAATTACATTTTTGAGGTTTTCTTCTGCTTGTAGTATTAGCTCTTTTCCTCCACATTTTTCCTAATGCCTTTTGGTTTGCTTTTTTCTCTTTAGGGTTATAATCATTCCTGAAATGTTTGCTGATATTGGTGGTTACATCATATTTAAGAGCAATTTAAGAGCTCTGTACCTGCGTGTGTGTAGATTTTAACTGATGTGCTACGTGGTTGGGTGATAGAAATGGGCCATTTCTTTGGGAGAAAGACACACACACACACACACACGTATACATTTATAAAATACATATTTATTTATTTTTTCAGTGAGTCAGTTTCTCCAGAGTAAGTTCCTTAATCTATTGCCTGGGAATTATAAAACCTGGCTACCAGTATTCTAGGAAACAAGTTAAAAGTGGGTACTCCTGGACATTAGGAGAAGGGAAAAATGAAGGGGGGGAAATTGGAGTGGGAGATGAACCATGAGAGACTATGGACTCTGGGAAACAAATTGAAGGTTTTAGAAGGGAGAGGATGGGGAGGTGGGTGAGCCTGATGATGGATGTTAAGGAGGGCATGTATTGCATGGAGTACTGGGTATTATACACAAACACTGAATCATGGAACACTACATCAAAAACTAATGATGTACTGTATGGGCCTAACACACACACACACACACACACACACACACACACACACACACACACACATGGGCACTCCTAAATATCACCACTTGGTATATTCTTTCTAATATTTCCCCATTTTTTTCTGTTAGTATGCATCTTACTCCAATTCTCAATGAACCATGTGTTCCTAACCCTAGGATCCACCTGATTTAGTATGTAAGAGAAGAAAGCCTCAATCTTCTGCCAAAATATGGGAAGAGTGATCATTAGCTGGTAGTATGAGATGGTGGTTCAGAAATCCTACTGCTGCTTCTTTGGACTTTTCATTCAGCTCAGCCATATTTGGCTCCAACTACACACTCTCTGGGATACCTTAGTATTTCAATTATTGAGGCTGTCTTGGATTCTGCAGCCCAAATCAGTTTGGTTCTGGGTTTCCTTCATGGTCAGTTTGCTTTCAGCTTTCTCTGGGCCATTACTCGGTTCTAGTTGTGCATTTGCTTTCTTGTTTTCAAATTTGTGTGGCTTTCATCTCCTCTGCTATTTCTTTATGCCTGTGATTTCCTATCTTAAGCTTTTAAGTTATTTTGATGAGGTTTCAGAAGAGGTGGATCAATATTACATTAACTTCTATCTTCTCTCTTTAATTATAAATTGACTAATTTTAGTTTTATTCTTATGTAGAACTACCTTCTCTCTTTATCTATGTCTCTTCCTCAATTCCTCCATCCCTTTCTGCCTCAGTCTCTCTCTTTCTGTCTATGAATTCAGAGCCCTTCCAACCTTAGGCATGTCTTGTCAGCACAGAAAGTGTTTTTCTTATTATACCATTGGTATAGTGCATTTTCTTTCTTTCTTTCTTTTTTTTAAAAGCCACTTCCTTTAAGATCTAACTCTGTGATTATCAGCTATCTGAACAAAATCTTACCTCCCCCAGCAGGCCAACTTCTCCATTCTCTGTATTTCTATAGCACTTTGAATAATCTTCTGTTATAGCACTCATCACAGTGTTTTGCCAAGTGAGTTTTGTTTATTTCTCCTCTGACTGTAAATTCCTTGAGGCATATTTTATGTAGTCAGTCTATGTTAGGGGAATGAGCAACTGAAACAGTGTGACCTAGAAAGGTTTCTGATAAGGTGAAGAGGCACAGATAAGAATGAAAATTGGTTCCCAGATCTAGAATTATTAGGCTAAACTATAATATAAACCAAGATCCAGAGATACAGCCTTGATTATCATTATAAGAAATGGTAAACATCAGTGAGGGATTGGTTAAGAACATCATAGTACATTTATTTGATGATTATCCTTATTACTAAAAAAAGAAAATTTAGAAAAAATTCACACACAAAAAATTATGTGATAAAGTGTTAAGTTTAAGTTTAAGAAGCAAAATACAAAATTCTATATGTAGTATATTAAAAAACATATACAGAGAAAAATATATTGGTTGCTTATGATAGTAAAAATATGGTTTTTTTCTTATATTATCCAAGGTTTTAATAAAAAATACACTATTTTTATAGTAAAAAAGATATAAATGAAAAAAATTGTGAAAATGGAAAATTTGTTATAGCAAGTTGAGGACTTTCTAAGTCACAAAATAAGGTTTATTAAAAGGGAGGGCAGGAAGAGGCACTAAAAGGAGGACTCAGAAGCATTTATCAGAGGTCAGTGAGGAAAGGCTTTTACTGAGTAAAAAGAACATGTGCATTGTGTTGTGAGGAAAAACTAGTAAATGACATTAGGTGGGAAAGCAGTCCTAAAACAGAATACCAATAAATTCTTTGAGTTATTCCATTTTAAATTGAGCCTCAAAATTCTTCCTGCTTCTTTACTACCTGTTTTAAGAAGGAGTGCATGGTTTAACTTGAGACCTGGTAGTTTGGGCACCATTGAGTGAAGCTATCTGGTATTGAGCACAACTGAAGATGGGTGGATGCAGATTTTGTGTATTTCTGTATTGATGAAATGATTTAGTCTGTGTTTTATATACTATGTTGGGTGGTGGTTAGGGAAGGGAGTCTCTCTAGGATTCTGACCTTTGCTCATGGTGCTTGCCATGAAAATAAAAAAAAAAAAAAGCTTATTAACCATTATCAGATTTAAAAGTTTTGTCCTGTGTTCTTTGTTTGACTATAAAATTGCTTTAGAGTGCTTATATTTGAAGTTTAGGAGAGGGTAATTATGTATCCAATTTCAGTGAAAAAATATTTTTTGTCCTAATTCATGAATTGATTTAATTTGCTGTGAAAAGTGCATTTTGCTTTGACTTTGCAATTTTTGCCTTGACCTGTTAGCATCTTTTGACCTTTTTTAGTGCCTTGGGCCCTTTTGGCCATCTGGTGAAGATTAAATGAATACAATAAGATATATTGAATTACAAAGAGAACATTATATATACTTATCAAAATATTAAATTCATAGCGTAGTCATATATATACCTCTTTATTAACACATTAAATTATAGAATAATACATTTAAAATATATCTGAGTTAATTTTATTTATTAAAGACAGTATAAAGGCTTTGCTGCTTAACTTAAATTAAAACCTTAAACTGTGGGGTAGCCTCTGACTCATCAGCCAATAATTGCAGATAGGGAAAGCAACATGAGTCTGGGTTCCCTCTGTGAGAACATGAGATTTTAAAGTGAGAAATGTGAGAGTATGGTGGACAAATGACTATGAAATGCATAGTAATTGTTTAATAGTTGGTATCTACATTGTATGCTGAGTATTTTAGGCAGATAGATAGCAATCAGTTAGTTATCACCATAATTTTGAAGTAGTGATATGTGTAAATGATATTTTTAGATATCTGTAGTTACTATATGATATGAAAATATTTGCGATTTCTTTTTTAATTTTTAATTTTTATTAACATATAATGTATTATTAGCCCCAGAGGTACAGGTCTGTGAATCACCAGGTTTATACACTTCACGGCAATCACCATAGCACGTACCGTCCCCAATGAATATTTGTGATTTCTTTTGGGGACAAAGTTATAGATGCTGCTTGTATTGCTGTGATTTGTTGCCTCTACTTATACTCAAGGAAAATGTCAAGTTAGAGTCTAGGGAGGAAGAAAAGATACATTTTTTTCTCCCACACATGCTCATAAAACCCTCAGATTCTACCCTTGGATCCAAGGTTAGGCATGTTTGCCTTAGATTCTTTATTATAGTCTCGTGTATTACCCTCAACTATATTAGTCATGGATATTTAGACAATAACACTGGAGCCGATCTTAATTCCTTCTTTGCTGTTGTGCTTTAGTTTAATTGGTATTGAGTCTTAAAGAAGGTGTTTTTGGCAAAAGTGTTTGATTTTAGATCATGAAATCTGAGAAGAGTGAACTAGGCCAGAAAGTATGGAGTCTGGTTGTTTTCAGATCTAAAAAGTGACTTGCTCTAAGAATAAACTTGCTCTGCTTTTCTTTAGTACTTGAGAAAGATTGAGCCCATTTTTGTTTTCATGTTGAACCTTTTTCTTTGTCAACCACAAGAAAAGATCTGAATCAGAGACACGTGGTGTGATGTTTGTTCCCCAGAGGTATAGTTAGCCCCAACAGAGCTATCCTGCAAAGCACAGTCTCAATTTATGGTTTTAATCAAAACACTAGTCTGGATTTGTTTAGTTTTTTTTTTAGTGTTAATGGAGATAGTGTGTGTGAGTGTGTGTGTGTGTGTGTGTGTGTGTGTGTGTGGTGGGGGAGAATCTTTATTTCAGCTGTAGACTTAGGTCTAATCAGAAAGCTATAGGGAACCCTAATCCTGTAATCTATGTTGAGTTTTCAAATGTATAAATTTAAGATATGTATATTTGAGCTATGTAGAGTATCAACCATTTTAATGGAAAATAGTGTTACAATGTTAGATCTAGTTTTCTTTCAAATTTTATGGCTTTGAGGCCATTCAGAAAATTTAAAATTATAAAATTGAGCACATTGTTCACAAGTGAACATGTTGTACCTAATTCTCTATGTGCACTATTTCCTGGGGTTTGGAAAAATAACAAAGATTCTTACTTTGTGTGGGATTCTCAACTGAGAACAAGGAATAGGGATTTTAGGTATGAGTCTGGAAGTCCTCTGGTTCCACTTTTGTTACATAGATAAGTCCTAATAATAAGTACAAAATGGTTACCCGAGAAAAGACTGATATAAAAAGGAATCATTTTAAATGGTGACAAAAATTTTAAGATAAATAGTAAAAAAAAGTTTAAATTGGATCATTACTTTGAAAAAGAAATACAATCCCTAAAGTAAGTTTATTTTATTTCACATTACAAAATTTAGATTTTTGATTATACATTAATTAAAAAAAATGAATCACGTGTTGAATTTTGGCAGATATTTTCTGACAAATGGTATAATAGTAGGATATAACATTTTTATCTTCATGTTTTTAATTTTTTAATGTGATCATCCAGAATCCTTTACTTTTTAAAAAATTATTTTTATTAACATATAATGTATTATTTGCCCCAGGGGTACAGGTCTGTGAATCATCAGGCTTACACATTTCACAGCACTCACCATAGTACATACCCTCCCCAATGTTCATAACCCAACCACCCTATCCCTAACCTCCCACCCCCGAGCAAACCTCAGTTTGTTTTGTGAAATTAAGAGTCTCTTATGATTTGTCTCCCTCCCAATCCCATCTTGTTTCATTTTTCAAGGGCTTCACTACTTCCCAACAGATTTGTTTCATATTTTTATATTCAAATTATCCTCCTTTATGTGCCTACTTTGTTTTTTCATTTTTTAAGATCTAAATTTCCTTTTTCGATCTATTTGCTCTGTGTTGTCAAATGTTAAGGAGTCTGAATTTCCATGAGGTTAGGTGTTAGTGTATTACATAGGAAGGGATGTTGAGTGGTAACTAGTTTCTCTTTCTTTCATAAAAAATTTAAAGTTATAACTATTATTGTCCTATACATCCTCCTAACTTGGTAGGGAGGACTCACCTCCCAATTCCTCTTTAAAATATTAATGAATGGCAGAGGAGCAAGATGTTGGAGAACTAGGAGCCCTGAATTTCTTCTGGTCCCAGTAATTCAGCTAGATAGTTATCAAACCATTCTGAACACTTACAAACTCAACAGGAGATTGAAGAGAAGAATAGCAGCAATTCTATGAACAGAAAAGTGACCACTTTCTGGAAGGTAGGACATGTGGAAAAGTGAACCCAAGGCAATATATGGGAAGATAGACCACAGAGGGAGGGAACAGCTACTGGCAAGTGAGAGAGCAGCAGAGCACAAAATCAGAGCTTTTAGAAGTCTGGTCGTGTGAGGGATGGTGCTCCATAAGTGAAGCAGAGGTGTGGAACACTTGCTGGGACAGTGTGGTCTCAGGACCCTCAGGGTCACGGAAAGACCAGGGGTTTGGATTGCGAGGAGCTCCCAGGTATCAGAGTGGGGAAGCCAGCTACAAAGATGGAGCCAAGGAGTGGGATCTCAGCTTGGGATTGCCATAACCTGTGATCTGTGGCACAGTTGAACCACTACTCTTTAAGCTGGGACCCCACAAGTGGCAGATCTGGGGAGACTCCCTGCCTCCTCCACTGGAAGGAGTGGCACAGAGCGCCCTGCAGGAATTTGCTAGGTTTAGAGACTCCAAATGGGGCTGTGTTCCAGAGATAGAAAATATCAATCACAGGTTGGGTGAGCTCGGAGGGTGGCTGGAGACCAGGGAGACAGGAGTGATTGATTGCTTTTTTCTGAAGGCTCACTAAAAAGGGGGTTTCTGAGCTCTCAGCTCCTCCAGGGCCAGGGATTAGGAGGCTGCCACTTTCATTCTCATCTTCCAAAGCTGTGCACTAAGCCTTCAGGGGAAAAAAGGTACCAAGAGCAAATCTAAGCCGATTACCTAGCCTGGCCCCTGACAAGGATGGTGCAATTCTACCTCAGGCAAAGACACTTGAGCATCACTGTAACAGGTCTCTCCCCCAGAAGATCAGCAAGAACATCCAGCCAAGGGGTGCCTGGGTGGCTCAGTGGGTTAAGCCACTCCCTTCAGCTCAGGTCATGATCTCAGGGTCCTGGGATCAAGTCCCACATCGAGCTCTCTGCTCAGCGGGGAGCCTGCTTCCCTCTCTCTCTCTCTCTTTGCCTGTGATCTGCCTACTTGTGATCTCTCTGTCTGTCAAATAAATAAATAAAATCTTAAAAAAAAAAAAAAGAACATCCAGCCAAGACCAAGTTCACGATACAAAGAGAACTCCAAAACTCCAGTGCTAGGGGAATACAGCATATAGAATTCATGGCTTCCCCCCCATGATTCTTTAGTCTTTCAAAGTTAAATTTTTAAGATTTTCTTTATTTTTTATTTTTTTGAATAGTTCCTCTTTCCTATTTTAACCAACATCTTACCAACACCTTTTTAAAAATATTTTTTAATTTTCATTTTTATAGTCATATTCTATCCCTTCATTGTATTTAACCTTATTTTTTGGTGTATATATGAGCTTTTCTTTCTTTAAAATTTTGGGATATAGTTTCTTCTAACAGACCAAAATATATCTTAAAACTAGTGTATGACTTTGTTCTAGTCTCCTGCCTAATCACATTTTCTCCTTTTTTACTTTTTAATTTTTTTCTTTCCTTTTTCAACCAATTTGTCTTACTAATTCCTTTTTTAGAATCTTTTTAAATTTTCATCTTTACAATCATATTCCATCCCTTCATCATATTTGCATACACACACACACACACACACAGGCACACACACATTTTTCTTTCTTTAAAATTTTGGGAGGCAGTTTCTTCTAACAGACCAAAATATACCCAAAATCAAGCGTGTGCTCTGTTTTATTCACCATCCTGATCATATTTTTCCCCCTTTCTTCCCCCCCCCCATTTCAGGTCTCTTCTCTTTTGTTTAGTGTGTATTTTTCTGGGGTCATTGTTATTCTTTTAGCATTTTATTCTTTCATCAATTCTTTTCTGGAAAAATAACAAAGTGGAAAAACTCACCTCAAAAAAAAAAAAAAAAAAAAGAGAAATAGCCCATACTGACTACTAGGTACTGAATCAATGGACATTAGTAAGATGTTAGAACTAGAGTTCAGAATGATGTTTATAAAGATATTAGCTGAATAAAGAATTGAGATAAGAGAATCCCTTTCTGGAAAACAAAAGAACTAAAATCTAACCAAGTTGAAATAAAAAAAAAACGTATTAATGAGGTGTAAAAAAAATGGAGGCTTTTACTGTTAGGATAAATGAAGCAGAAGAGAGAATTAGTGGTATAGAAGAACAAATGATGGAGAGTAAAAAAGCTGAGCAAAAGATAGACAAACAGCTACTGGCACACAAAGGAATAATTCGAGAGATGAGTGATATCATAAGATGAAACAATATTAGAATAATTGGGATCCCAGAAGAAGAAGAAAGAGAGGGGAGGGCAGAAGGTATACTGGGGCAAATTATAGCAGAGAAGTTCTCTAACTTGGTGAAGGGAACAAGCATCAAAATCCAGGAGGCACAGAGAATCCCCTCAAAATCAATAAAAATAAGTCCACACCCCATCATCTAATAGTAAAACATACAAGTCTCAGTGAAAAAGAGAAAATCCTGAAAGTAGCTCGGGACAAGAGGTCTGTGGCATACAATGGTAGAAATATTAGATTGGCCGTGGACCTATCCACAGAGAACTGGCAGGCCAAAAAGGACTGGCATGATATATGCAAAGCACTAAATGAGAAAAATATGCAGCCAAGAACTATATCCTGCTAGGCTGTCATTGAAAATAGAAGGAGAGATAAAAAGCTTCCAGGACAAACAAAACTAAAAGAATTTGCAAACACCAAACCAGGATATATTGAAAAGGGTCCTCTAAGCAAAGAAAGAGCCTAAAAGGAACAGAGACAATATGCAGTAACAGTCACCTTATAGGCAATACAATGGCATTAAACTCCTATCTTTCAGTAGTTACCCTGAATATAAATGCCCCAATCAAAAGACACAGGGTATCAGAATGGATAAAAAAACAAGACCCATTGATATGCTGTCCACAGGAGTCTCATTTTAGGCCCAAAGACTTCTCCAGATTTAAAGTGAGGGGGTAGAAAACAATTTACCATGTTACTGGACATCAAAAGAAAGCTGGAGTGGCAATCCTTATATCAGGTAAGTTAGATTTTAAGCCAAAGACTATAATGAGAGATGAGGAAGGTCACTATATCGTACTTAAAAGGTCTATCCAACAAGAAGATTGAACAATTTTAAATATCTATGCCCCTAACATGGGAGCAGCCAACTATATAAACCAGTTTATAACAAAATCAAAGAAACACATCAACAATAATACAACAGTAGTAGGGGATTTTAACACCCCCATCACTGAAATGGACAGATCATCTAAGCAAAAGATCAACAAGGAAATAAAGTCTTTAAATGACACACTGGACCAGATGGACATCACAGATATATTCAAAACATTCCATCCCAAAGCACAGAATACACACTCTTCTCTAGTGCACATGAAACAGTCTTCAGAATAGATCACATCCTGGGTCACAAGCCAGGTGTCAACTAGTACCAAAAGATTGGAATCATTCCCTGCATATTTTCAGACCACAATGCTCTGGAACTAGAACTCAATGACAAGAGGAAAGTTGGAAAGAACTCAAATACAAGGAGGCTAAAAAGCATTCTACTAAGGAATGAATGGGTCAACCAGGAAATTAAAGAAGAATTTTTAAAATTCCTGGAAACAAGTGATAGTGAAAACACAACTGTTTAAAATCTTTGGGACACCGCAAGGCGGTCCTGAGAGGAAAGTATATAGCACTACAAGCTTTTCTCAAGAAACAAGGAAGGTCTCAAGGACACAACCTAGCCCTACACCTAAAGGAGCTAGAGAAAGAACAGCAAAGAAAACCTGAACCCAGCAGGAGAAGGGAAAACAATGAACTAGAAACCAAAAGGACACTAGAACAAATCAACAAAACTAGGAGCTGGTTCTTTGAAAGAACTAATAAGATCGATAAACCCCTGGTCAGACTTATCCAAAAGAAAAGAGAAAGGACCCAAATTAATAAAATCATGAATGAAGGAGGAGAGATCACAATCAACACCAATGAAATGCAAACAATTATAAGAAGATATTATGAAGAACTATACACCAGCAAAACTGACAGTCTGGATGAAACGAATGCATTCCTAGAGACATATAAATGCCCCAAACTGAACCTGGAAGAAACAGAAAACTTGAACCATAGCCAGTAAGGAGATTGAAGCAGTCATCAAAAATGTCCCAACAAACAAGAGCCCAGGACCAGACGGCTTCCCAGGGAAATTCTACCAAACATGTAAAGAAGAATTAATACCTATTCTCCTGAAACTGTTCCAAAAAATAGAAATGGAAGGAAAACTTCCAAACTCATTTCATGAGGCCAGCATTACCTTGCTCCCCAAACCAGACCAAGACCCCACCAAAAGGGAGAATTACAGACCAACATCCCCAATGAATATGGATGCAAAAATTCTCACCTAGCCAATAGGATTCAACAGTACATTTAAAGGATTATTCACCACAGCCAAGTGGGACAGATTCCTGGGCTTCAAGTTTGGTTTGACGTCCACACATCAATCCGTGGTACAGATACACAGATACAGATACAAGTACAGATATTAATACATTGATAATAGCAAAAACAAGACACATGTGATACTCTCAATAGATGCTGAAAAAGCATTCGACAAAGTACAGCATCCTTTCTGGATCAAAACTCTTCATAGTGTAGGCATAGAGGGTACATACCTCAATGTCATCAAAGCCATCTATGAAAAACCCACAGAATATATCATTCTCAATGAGGAAAAACTGAGAGCTCTGTCCCTAAGGTCAGGAACACGGCAGGGCTGTCCACTATCACCACTGCTATTCAGCATAATACTAGAAGTCCTAGCCTCAGCAATCAGACCATAAAAAGAAATAAAAGGCATCCAAATCAGCAAAGAAGGCAACTCTCACTCTTTGCAGGTGATCTCATACTCTATGTAGAAAACCCAAAAGACTCCACTCCAAGACAGCAAGAAACTCCTACAGGAATTCAGTAAAGTGTCAGGGTATAAAATCAACACACAGAAATCAGTTGCAGTTTTATACACCAACAACAAGACAGAAGAAAGAAATAAGGAGGTGATCCCATTTACAATTACACCCAAAACCATAAGATACCCAGGAAAAAAACCTAACCAAAGAGGCAAAGAATCTGTACTCAGAAAGCTACAGAATACTCACTGAAGAAATTGAAGAAGACACAAAGAAATGGGGAAACGTTCCATGCTCATGGATTGGAAGAACAGATACTGTGAAAATGTCTATGCTACCTAGAGCAATCTACACATTTAATGCAATCCCTATCAAAATACCATCAACTTTATTCAAAGAAATGGAACAAATCATCCTCAAATTTATCTGAACCGGAAAAGACCCCGAATAGCCAGAGGAATGTTGAAAAAGAAAGCCAAAGTTGGTGGCATCCCAATTCCAGACTTCAAGCTCTATTACAAAGCTGTAACCATCAAGACAGCATGGCACTGGCACAATACCAGACACATAGATCAACAGAACAGAATAGAGAGCCCAGAAATGGACTCCCACCTCTATGGTCAACTAATATTCAACAAAGCAAGAAAGAATGTCCAATGGGATAAAGAGAGTCTCTTCAACAAATGGTGATGGGAAAATTGGACAGCCACACGCAGAAGAATGAAACTGGACCATTTCCTTACACCACACACAAAAATAGACCCCAAATGGATGGAAGACCTCAATGTGAGACAGGAATCCACCAAAATCCTTGAGGAGAACACAGGGAGCAACCTCTTGGACCTCAGCTGCAACAACTTCTTCCTAGGGGTGCCTGGGTGGCTCAGTGGGTTAAAGCCTCTGCCTCCAGTTCAGGTCATGATCACAGGGTCCTGGAATAGAGCCCTGCATCAGGCTCTCTGCTCAGCAGGAAGCCTGCTTACCCCTCTCTCTGCCTGCCTCTGTGCCTACTTGTGATCTCTTTCTCTGTCAAATAAATAAATAACATCTTCAAACAGAAACAAAAGAGGAAAAAAAAAACCCTCTTCCTAGAAACATTGTCAAAGGCAAGGGAAGCAAGGGCAAAAATGAACTATTGGGACTTCATCAAGATCAAAAGCTTTTGCACAGCAAAGGAAACTGTCAACAAAACCAAAAGACAACTGACAGAATGGGAGAAGATATTGGCAAATGACAGATCAGGTAAAGGGCTAGTGTCCAAAATCTAGAAAGAGCTTATCAAACTCGACACCCAAAGAACAAATAATCCAATCAAGAAATGGGCAAAGACATGAACAGGCTTTTCGGCAATGAAGACCTCCAAACAGCCAACAGACTCGTGAAAAAGTGCTCCACATCCCTTCAGCATCAGGGAAATGGAAATCAAAACCACAGAGAGATACCACCTCACACCAGTCAGAATGGCTATAATTAACAAGTCAGGAAATGACAGATGTTGGTGAGGTTCCAGAGAAAAGGGACCCCTCCTACACTGCTGTTGGGAATGCAGGCTGTTGTAGCCCCTCTGGAAAACAGTATGGAGGTTCCTCAAAAAGTTGAAAATAGAGCTACCCTATGACCCAGCAATTACAGTACTGGGTATTTATCATAATGATACAAATGTAGTGATCCAAAGGGGCACATGCACTAAAACGTTTATAGCAGCCACACACACACACACATATACACACAACATATACACATATATGATGGAATACTATGTAGCCAGCCATCAAAAGAAATGAAATCTTGCCATTTTCATTGACGTGGATGGAACTAGAGGGTATTATGCTAAGTGAAATAAGTCAATCAGAGAAAAACATTATCATACGATCTCACTGATATGAGGAATTTGAGAACAAAGACAGAGGATCATAGGTGAAGGGAGGGAAAAATAAAACAAAATAAAGCCAGAGAAGCAGACAAGCCATAAGAGACTCTTAATCTCAGGAAGCAAACTTAGTGTTGCTGGAGGGGAGAAGAGTGGGAGGGATGGGATTGCTGGCTGATGGACATTGGGGAGGGTATATGTTGTGGTGAGTGCTGTGAATTGTGTAATACTTAGGAATCACAGACATGTACCCTTATAACAAATAATACATTATATGTTAATAAAATATTAATGAAGACACTAGAAGAAATATGAGGTTATAGTAGTACTGAACCCTGGCTTACTGGCCAATGATTTGGCCTATAATCAAATTGTGGAAAGGGCCCATAGGAGGAATATGGGGTTGAGCTGGTAAAAGGTAGGATGTATCTACCCCTCCCCATGTTGTCATCTACCCTGGAAACAGGGATATTTCACTGACCAGAAGGTGAAAGTATGAGAGTGTCTTCTGCATTCTTTCTTTATATATTTTCTAAAACCACCCAGGACATTAGCTTTTTTCTTGAATACTCAGTCATCTTTCTCTCTCAAATAGTATTCTTGCAGTTCATTTGGAGATGAAAATTTGCTCTAATGCACTATATTGTGCAATGGACAGCAAGAGGTGAGGTGTTTTGTGAGTAGACGTGAAGACTATAGTAATAATGATTATATATCATGGCACTCTTGCAGCTAGAGTGTTTTGTTCCAATCCCTGTCCTACCACTTTAAATGTCTCCCATTATTTTGAGTGTGGCTTAATATTCAACCTTAAACTAATAACCTATGCTTTTTTTCTCTTCTTAGAATCTCTACTGTCAGGAGGAGAGTTGGTTCTGAGATCTTTTCATCAGGTAAGTGAGGTAACATGGTAAAAAAAAAAAAAAGCATGTTTCTTAAAGCCTAGGACTTAGGTGAAGTTAGAAGACTCAGGGTATAGACAAAATGCTTCTGAGAAACAATGAGAAAGATTGGGTTGCTTCTTGTTTTACCAGACAAAAAAAGATTCCTGAAGGATGAGAGGAGAGAGGTTCTATGGAGAGATACCTATGAAAGCAGGGAGTCTGGGGGGCCCAGAGAAAGGGTTCCTGCTCTCTACTTTCCAGGCTGACAGATGGGGAGGTGCCAGACCTTAGAGAAGCTTCGGGATGGGTTGGGAGGTGACTTGGACATCATGCTTTTCAGACCCAAGAAGGTAAAGTCATGTCAGCCTTACAGGGAGTCACATTCCTTAACATAGCATGAAAAAAGGTGGAGAAAGGATCCTCTTCTATTCCCAGATGGTATGGAGGAAGCAAAGAGAACTGCAAATTCTGAAGCAGCTATTTAGATAGGAAAGAGGACCATTTCTTTTTTTTTTTTTTTTTTTAAGATTTTATTTATTTATTTGACAGAGAGAGATCACAAGTAGACAGAGAGGCAGACAGAGAGAGAGAAAGGGAAGCAGGCTCGCTGCTGAGCGGAGAGCCTGATGCGGGACTCAATCCCAGGACCCTGAGATCATGACCTGAGCTGAAGGCAGCGGCTTAACCCACTGAGCCACCCAGGCGCCCCAAGAGGACCATTTCTTATTTTGCTATGTGGACTGATGACTGAAGATGACTTGGAATAGGGATGTCTCTGTGGACATCTGTGTAGAGAGGTGATTCCAGTCCTAGAACTGCTCTATTTCCTCCCCTGCAGTCAATGTCAGATTCCCAGAACTTAGACACAACTCCACAGAAGAGAAAGGTAGCTGCAGTTCCAGGGTTATAAAAATTCAACTGCTATCCTGACCACATTTATGTGCTCTTATCTAACCGGGTTTGCATATTATAATCCCTAGTTACTGTACTGCTTAGTCTCTGAAGTTTCGTTCGTTTTGTTTTTGTGGCTATTCTTTGGTTAATCCTTCTAGAAAATTATATTATACCCAGATTGCCCAATTTATCAAGCACTTACATGTACTTAGATATTCTCCCCTCCAAGCAAATTTTAATAATTCCTTTTTAAACAGGTAATATGTGTTCTTGGCAAACAAAACAAAAAAAAACCTCAGAAAGCATCAGCTAGTGTACAACTAGAAGTAAGTTTCCCTCCTACCCTTGCCCCTCAGTCCTGCCACTGCTGTCAGTTTTTTATATTTCCTATGATGTCATGTATACCTGTTCTCATACATAAATACAGTCTAAAAACAGACCCACAATCGTATTTTGCATACTGCTCTATACTTTGCCTTTTCCATGTAACAAGATGTCTTGGATATTATTCCATGATTGTATTTTGCATTCCATCCTAGAGATGCACCATGATTTATTGTAACAATTGATGGGAATTTAGGTTGTTTCCAGATTTTTGTTATTAGGAGGAGTGCTACAGTGAATTGTTTGTACAACTTCTTTGCACAATTATTTGATTTTATTTGACTAACTATACTAGAAGTAGGACATGGGGAATGACAATTTTGTGCATTTAAAATTTTAACATACACTGTCAGTGGCTCTTATAGGGATTATGCCATGTGAAATTCCCACGAATATATGAGTGCCTGTTTCTCTTTTTATGAAACTTATAAGTTTTTTTCTCATTTGATAAGTGAAAATTAATATCTCATTATAGTTTTTCATTTTACTTTAAAAATTAATTTGTATATTCTTCTTATCTGCTCATGACCTTTGCTCAATTTTCTTGCTGGTTTTTGTTTTATGTGTTCACAAAATTATACATTTTATGAACTTAGCCCTTTGTAATATGTATTGTGAATTTTCTTCCAGTTTATTGTTTATGCTTTGACTTTGTTTATTTCTTTAGGAAATTTAGACTTTATATATATATATATATATATATATATATATATATATATATATATTATATGTTTTATTTATTTGACAGAGAGAAATCACAACTAGGCAGAGAGGCAGGCAGAGAGAGGAGGAAACAGGCTCCCCACTAAGCAGGGAGCCCGATGCAGGGCTCGATCCCAGAACCCTGGGATCATGAGCTGAGCCGAAGGCAGAGGCTTTATCCCACTGAGCCACCCAGGTGCCCCTATTTATATATATTTTAATTCATCAATCTTTTATGGTTTTAGTCAGACTTTCTCTACTCAAGAGGTTTTTTTTTAAACCTCATGCTTTCTTTTAGTATTTTTTTTTTCTGTTTTCACTTTTCTATTTAAATCTTTCTCAGGAAGGAACTTATTGTTGTAAAGGGAAAAGCAGAATGTTAATTGCTATGTTTATGATGTTCCATTTATAGCTTTTACTTTAAATTAAGTTCCTGATGAATCATGTGCAATGGAATAAGATTCTACTTTGTACCTTCAAAGTAATCTGTTTGAATTACTTAATTTAATTGCAAAAATAAGTTCTGCAAGAAAAAGGTCTTCAACATATTTTTTCATACTGTAAAAAAAGAAATAAAAAGGAAATAAAAGCCATCTACTCTGTGTGAGTTAATTGTAATTAAGGTTGGAGTGGGGAGAAGGTCAAGGGGAGTGTCAGACTATTGTAAACATAGAGAACATGCAAACTATGACAAACATGGTTTACAGTTTCGTGTGAACAAAGACAATTCTCTAAGGCCAACATTCTAAAAAATGTAGTTTCCTATAACAAGAATTTATATTCTCAGCATTTTAAAAGTCAACAGCCCTTGAAATTATTAAAACAAACCTTTGAGTATTATAGGAAAACTGTCTTATTTTGTAAACTTAGATAGAAATTTAACTTTAAGATAACATGATACAGAATAAGTATAGTTTTAATTTAAATTTTATAGTAACTGGTATATAAATGTTATCCAAACTTCTTCATTACCTAGCTAGAACAAGGAGTAATAGCTAGCCCATTGCTTTGCTTTTTTAAAAGCACTAGTATTAACAATTCAAAGTTTCTCATTAAATAATGTTGAAACACATCAGTATCATTACAGCTATTATTTTAATCAAGGCTGAATGAAAGACCTCAGGCACTGAATAAACTTTGATACAGAAAGTGGAGTTAAGCTATATGATGTTGCAAAAGATTGCACTTTGAATTTAAATTTAACAACTGATGAAAACTCTGTCGTGAGAATATTCTGTTTTCAGGCTTACTAATTTTATTATTAAACTTTAAAAATATTAATTTTTAATTGCACAGAAAAATATGAAGGCATTCAGTTTGGAAAACTATAAATACAACAGATAAAGCTAAAACCCTCTTTGTCTCTACTCCTTTACCTGTTTTCTTCTCTTCCAAAACCCCAACCTCAGACTGTTATAAGTATGCTTCTAGTTGAGTTACTTCTTTATTCAATAACATACCTCTCTGATCTATTCACATTCAAAAGTATAGATCTTATTAGTTTCTTTAAACTGTTGCACAATCTTCCATCAAATGGGATGCTGCATAGTCACTTCCTCTGTTGATGAGCATGTAATTTTCTTTCAGTTTTTCATGATTATGAATAACATTGTAATTAATATGGTTGTGAATGTCTCATTATGCACCAATTATATTTTTTTAAGAAAAAAATTCTAAAATAGGAATTTTGAGATCATAAGGTATGAGTGTTTTGAGTTAATATACCATCAAATTGTCCTCCAAAGTGGCTGTACTAATTCCTGCTTGAATCAGTAGTATATAAGAATACTGACTTCTCCCGGGTGCCTGGGTGGCTCGGTTAAGCGACTGCCTTCAGCTCAGGTCATGATCCCAGAGTCCTGGGATTGAGTCCCACTTCGGGCTCCCTGCTTCTTGGAGAGTCTTCTTCTCCCTCTGACTCTTTCTCCCCTCTCATGCTCTCTCTCTAAAATAAATAAATAAAAAAATCTTAAAAAAAAAAAGAATACTGACTTCTCCAAAATCTTTTCAACACTTGATTTTGTCAAACTTTTAAAATTGTTGCTAATTTGGTGAATATGAACTGTATCTCATTATTTTAATTTGCATTTTACTGATTACTGCTGAGTTGGTTATCTTATCTTTTCATATGTATATTGTCCATTCAGGTTTCTTCCTCTGTGAATTGCCTGATCATCTCCTTTGCTCATTTTTCTTTTGGACTTCTTTTCAATCTAAATTTTTAGATTCTTAAAGGATTGTTAGAATTCCTTATATTTTTTCCAGATATTAATACCTTTCACATTATTTGGATTGGGAACTATTTTATCCATACCTATGATTACTGCAGTTTCATTTGAATATGTGGATTGGTATCTTTCATCCTCCCTGGAAAACCATCAGTCTTTCATTTCTTCAGATACTGTCTTTATTATACGACTCTTCTCTCCTTCTCAAATTAATCATTGCCCATATCTATCTTCTTTTGTGTCTCCACTCCTTTATTATTTTCTGTATTTCTCCTTCTCTCTATGCTACATTTTGGGTGAATTATTATGGTCCGTTTTCCAGTTTAGTAATTCTCTCTTTTGCTTTGTTCAGTCTGTTGTTAAACACATCCAGCTGAGTTTTTAAAATTAAGTATTCTATTTTCATTGCCTTTTTTTCATATCCTGTAGATCACATTATGTAATTTCCACTTCCTTTCAGATATTTTCAATCTTGACCTTATTTCTTTAAACTTTGCAAGCCTCTTTGTTATATAATCCTCTGATTATTTCAATATGTGACATTTTTGTGGATCTCTTTTTGCTGGCTGTTTGTGTTTCTGTTCTCACTCATGGTATCATGTTTCCTCATGGGCTTACTTATTTTTGATTATGTACTACCAATTGTCTTTGAAAAATTATTTGTGAGGATTCCCTGGGGCATAGGGTAAAGTTTTTGCATCTAGTTAAGATTTGTATTTGTGCCTGTCAGATCCCTAGAAGCATAAACAGTACAGAACCACTTTAAATTAAATTTACTGCTTGAGGTTTCCTGGACCACCCCACTGATGTGAGTTAGGGCTGAAAATCTATGCAAGAGACCATTTGTGGTTACCATTTTTAAGAGACAGGTTTTTCTTATTCTATTTTCTCCCCTCTGTTTTGCTCAGCATGAAATCCTGCCTTCCTCAAGTTCCCTGCATATGGGTTGTAGTTATGAAGGTGGATTCACTTACTTCATAATTTTAGTTTGAGGTGCTTATCTCATATATGGTTCCTCAGGTCTGGTGGGGTCTAGACTTTGACTTATCGACTCATGCCTCTTCATGTCATCTAAATTGCAACTCCATCTTATCTGGATCAGCAGATGTCCTTAGGGAAAAAGCAGCTTTGTGGCTATTGACTTTTCTAGATATCTACTTTCTTCTAGAGTTTGTCTTGGCATCTCCTTCTTACTATTCTTTGAATTCTTTGATGTTTCTAAGAAAATGATTTTAACAGAGTTGGTATGAATAAACTAACCTTCCATTTCTGAAATTGGAGGTTGTAGGGAATCTTTTAAATTTACCTGATTGCTTACAGAATTCTTTCCTTTTCCTTGAAATTTAAAAATATCACCAGGATGTTTTGAGGTGACAACTTCTAAAAATTATTTTTTCCTGGTACAAAGTAAATCATTTTGTTTTACCAATTTTAGGATTCCCACCCCCAGGGCTAAATAAAATATTCATTTTATTGCATCTTTATCACCAGTGTTCCATTTCTTCCAATCATTGCTTTAGGAAACATTACTTTAGGAATGCCTCCTGTCTATCACTTTCATCTTTTGGTTCCTTTTACATTATGTTGTAGGAGAATCTCTAGCTTGCCTACCACATAAGTGATTTTGCCCCTCTGCAGTGTTGTTACTATTTTAATTTCTACTTCTAGTCATGTGTAAGATATTTATTACATTATTTACTTAAGTAGAGCTTTTAAATTTTTTTCTACTTATGTCTTAGGACTTAATTATTTTCAAATCACATTTCTTTACATACATATAGAAATGATTTTTTATAGCTGTACTGTGTATTATATCCTCATATAATTCTCCCATGAAAATGGTTTTATCTTTATTGTTAATTACAATATTTATATCTTTTTTTGCTGCAGAACCTTTGTATTTGTCCACTTTCAAATTTGTAACAATCCTTTAAAAAAAGTGATATAACAGTAACAAACATTTAAATGGTGAATTCCACTGAAAAGAATTGACCTAGGAAATGAAGGGTAAGCATCTGCCACAGAATAAAAAGTAAAGCAGTTGAACTGTAACTTTTAAATATGCAAACAATTCTTTTTTTTTTAAACCTAAAGATAAGATAAGGAAGAAGATACTAAGGTCTTATTTATACACAGGCATTTTTAGTAGTATACAAGTGTGAGAAATCATTTGGGCTTAAAAATAAGTTAGAAGTGGGAATTTCTAAGGCAAACCTTAAGAATGTGGATGTTTAGATGTTTTTTGTTCCTCTAATTCCTTCTTATTTATTAGAAGTGGAGAAATGATTATAAATGAGCATTGAAACAAAATGTGGATATATCTGTTGCCACCACTGTAGGAAAAATAAATTTATTCGGAAAGTCCTTGTAAACAGTCAATAGAAAAATGCATTCAGAAAACCATGTCGGAGAAAGACAACTATCATATGATCTCCCTGATATGAGGACATGGAGAAGCAACATGGGGGGTTAGGGGGATAGGAGAAGAATAAATGAAACAAGATGGGATTGGGAGGGAGACAAACCATAAATGACTCTTAATCTCACAAAACAAACTGAGGGTTGCTGGGGGGAGGTGGGATTGGGAGAGGAGGAGGGGGCTATGGACATTGGGGAGGGGAGGCGAACCATAAGAGACTATGGACTCTGAAAAACAACCTGAGGGTTTTGAAGGGTCAGGGGTGGGAGGTTGGGGGAACAGGTGGTGGGTAATAGGGAGGGCACGTTTTGCATGGAGCACTGGGTGTTGTGCAAAAACAATGAATACTGTTATGCTGAAAAAAATAAATAAAATGGGAAAAAAAAATAGAACTTGAGTTGCAAATTTTCTAATCTGGAGATATTCAGAGTCCAGTTGGGGGTCGATAGCTATAAACATTTAATAAGTACTTATAATGTAGTATCCTATCTTTCTTTCTTCCTCTCCCTACCCAGTATATGGGAAAATTATTTATACAAATGGTATATATATAATTATATGCCTGTATATATAATTTATCTCTATATATCATATATCTTGGCATAAACAGGGAAAATAAGCCATCTATATATATAAAAAATGAATTCGGTAACAAAGATAATATTTGGGTGAAATATTTTGCCTTTTTAGTTTCCTCTAGAACCCAGAAGCCATTGGATCCCTGAAATTTTAAACCCAAACGCAGATATACCAATAATTGCACATCAAGTGCACAATAGTAGCTAAGCATCTGCTACACAACAGCATACAAAAGTTGGGAAGGTGATAAAAACGGTGCAAATGGGTTCCCCATTTCTTTTCCAAGAAAAACCTCCTAATGGGCTGCTGATGAGCTAATCAGGTCAAGTGCTCTCTGAGTTGCCCTCTTTATACAGAGTCAGCAAGCATAACATTTTGTTAACCTATTGACACAGAGGAAATTTGTTTTCCATCTGACCTTTTACAGTAACTACTCAAAATTACTTTCTCTTCAGCTAACAAAATTAATGAGTAATTTATCTATCTTTAACACTCACAGACAGGAGCATTTAAAATTTTTGTTTTTATTCCTGATCATTTGGTTTTCTCTTTCAGCCATTACTTCTTTCCCTAGGAAAATGTTTTAATTTTTACTGAAAATTTGCAGTTGTGGTTTAGAGAGTAATATTCTTGAACTATCTGGAAGCAGTCACATAGTCACAAAATAACTTGTTATTTTGCAAATATTACATTCATAGATGTTGAAATGGTCCCATGATGGTTTTATGATACATAGAAATGTTATTAAGAATTTGTAACCCTTTGTAAGATAGAAAAAGGTTTAACTTTGGGCTACATATAAACAAAGGGTTCCTTAAGGAAATAGTTATTAAAAATACATGGGGCATTTTAAATTTGAGAATAAACTCTTTTCCAAAATGGAAAAGTAATTATGGGTCTTTGTTATAATTCCTTATTAAATCTTGATTCTGAAAATTTCTACTTACCAAAATTTTGTTACATGTTTTCATTCAAATTACTAAATTTCTTATAAATAATAGCACTTTATTCTGATTTATTCTCAAGTCCATCCTTTTAACTGTTTCAAACTGACCTTTCCCTAAATAGGTCCAAATTAGAAGTTTACTCTAGTAAATTTGTTTTTAATGATTTTCTATATTTGTTCTAGCTACAAAGATGGACATTCAATTCAATTCCAAAGGTAAGCCTACCTTTAGTTGTTGGATCAATTTTAAATACTTTTTAGAGAATGAGATTATGTATATTTCCTCTGCAGTCTGTTCTAACATGTACTGTCCTATGAATATTATTTAAGCATCATTAAATCTATTTACCTCTCCAATTTTCAGAGAAAAATTCAAGCTCACTCACATTTCATTTATCATGAATAAGCAAACAGGCTATTATTTTAACATTTCCATTAACATAAATGTATACCAATATTATTTTACACTTGTTAGAAAAATTCTATAGACTTGAAAGACCCAAGAGCATTCTGGATTATCACCAGCAAATGGCCACTCTTCATTTTGGAAGCTGTTCCTTAAAAAGTGTATTGCTTCAATTACAAGTCATTAAACTGCTGTTAGTGACTCACAGATTTTATCAAGAGCAACATTTCTTCCAGTTGAATATGCAAAGTGGGTTTTTATTCTTGTTATGTTTGATTATGTACATTAAGAAGTCTTATAATGGAACTAGTTAAGACATCGTTAAATATTCTTGTAATGGGGAAGTAACTTCTTTTTTTAATTTTTTTATTTTTTTTATTTTATTTTTTTTTTGACAGAGAATACAAAGTGATATTTTTCCAAGAAACATAAAACTAGGAAAAGAGGCGGGGCATTTTCCCACCAGAGCTCCCCCGACGCCAGGCCCCAAGTAGGGTGAGGCCTCCACCCTGGCCAGCTTGAGTGAGCAGGGAGAACTAAGAGCTACAATCCGGACCGGGCGGGGACGGGGACTTCTTTTTTTTAAAAAGATTTATTTAATTTATTTATTTGACAGAGAGAGATCACAAGTAGGCAGAGAAGCAGGCAAGGAGAGAAAGAGGAGGAAGCAGGCCCCCCGCTGAGCGAGAGCCTGATGCGGGGCTCTATCCCAGGACCCTGAGATCATGACCTGAGTTGAAGGCAGAGGCTTTAAGCCACTGAGCCACCCAGGCACCCCAGGAATTTACTTCTCTATGAAGCAGACAGTAATGCTTAAGTAATAACTACTGTTGTTATTAAATACTCACACAAGGTGTTTTTTTCCCTAAACTGTAATTTAATTTTGGGGGATGGTGAGTAAGGTCTCTTTTACTTTAATTATTTATAGATCCAAGCACCCAACAGTCATAATATCTTTTAGTGTCTTTCAGAGCAGAAAAACATAGGCCTTGTATGGAAATTCTTAAGGAATGTCAAAGAGCTGGTCCTGTTGGAAAGGTTAATAGTTATAGAAAAATATTTCAAAAACATAAATGCAGCAGTTTCAAACATGGTTTAGTGCCCAGAATAACTTGTTGGGTCTTTTTTTTTCATTTTTAACATAAATATCAACTTCCACTGTGTAACTGAGTCACAAACACATTTGAATTCAGGAATTTTTATACTGAAACATTTCTCTGTGAACAAATCCCATCTCACCAAACAGAAAGATTTTGTTACTGTTTGTGTATTTTAAAAGCGAGAAAGCCTTGTATTACACAGAACTCCATCGGGTATTTTATGTATCTGTGTACTTTCTTATTCCATTCCCCCTCTCATATTTGTGTTTCTCAAAATATCTAGGACAGCATTTTTTCATGCTTGCATATACTTAAGAATATAGCATAGTGGTTAAAAACATGGATTCTGTAGCCAGACCGCCTGAGTTCAAATCTTGTTCTGCAACCTTTAGCTCTATTACTTTGCAATTCTTTCAAAACTCTTGTGCCTCAGTTTTCTTATCTATATACCAGGAGTTGCATTAAATGTTTGTGGATTAAGGTAACGTTTGTAAAGCACTTAAAATAGTGCCTGACACATAGCAAGCTCTTAATAAGTGTTAGGTTTTTGTTTGTTTGTTTGTTTGTTTTCAGAGAGAGAGAGAGAGCAAGTGAGCACTAAGAAAATTAGGATAGTTTTTTTGGACCAACTTATGTCTAAGCAGAGATCTGAAGGATGGGTAGGAGCTTGCCATGTGATAGTGAATGGGGTGGAGTAATACAGTTGCAAGTGGACAGGATATCCAGAGGGCCTATTATGAGAAATTTACACAGGGAGAGAGAACATGGCACAACTGAAGCCTTAAAGAGGCTTAGTTAAATGTACCATGTGGTTCAGGGCAGATGTAGTACACAAGACCACTTTATTCTGAGAACAAGGAGTCATTGAAGAGGCATAAAAGGAGAGTGTCGTGTTCTGAGTTTAATTTTTTAAAGATCCGTATAATTCCAGTATAGATCATGTAGTGGAGTGAGTTAAAAGTGGATACAGGGTGGCCAGTTAAAATGCTACTACAACATCTAGAGGATTGTCCTGGCTATGAACCCTAGTACAATGTTAAACAGAAGTGGCGTGAGTTGACATCCTTGTTTTATTCCTCATCTGAAGGGGAAAGCAGTCTTTCATCATTAAGTGTGATGTCAGCTCAATTTTTTTGTAGATGCCCTTTATCAAGGTGAGGAATTTCCCTTGTATTCCTAGTTTGTTAAGTGTTTTTTAATCATGAAAGGGTATTGGTTACTGTCAAATGCATAATGTGTCTATTGATGTGGCTCTTGGTTTTTAGTCAAAGGATATATAGTGTATTACATTGAATGGTTTTTAGATGTTAAGCCAAACTTACATTTATGGGATAAATCCCACTGGATCCTGGTGTATGATTCTTTTTATATGTTGCTAGACTTTGTTTACGTGCACTTTGTGGAGGAATTTTGCACCCATATTCCTAAGAACGTTGATCTGCAGTTTTCTTGTTATGTCTTTGTCTGCTTTTGACATCAAAGTAATACTGGATTTACTAAATGAGTTGGGAAGTGTTTCCCTTTTAAAGAGTTTGTGAGAATTGGTATTAACTCTTTAAGTATTTGATAGAATACACCAATAATGCCAGTGATGCCTGGGCCTTTTTTTAATATGTGGGCTTTTTTGATTAATAATTATTTCTCTTTACTTTGATATGGATAGATGCAGATTATGTGTATTTTTTCTTGAACCAGTATGTGTGTGGCTGTGTGTGTGTGTGTGTGTGTGTGTGTGTATTCATAGTATTCCTTACTAATCTTTTTTATTTTGGTAAAGTCAGTAACAACATCTTTTTCAATTCTGATTTTGGTAGTTTGAGTCTTCTCTCTTTTTTTCTTGGCCAACCTAACTAGAGTTTATCAATTTGTCAATCTTTTCAAACATTGATTTTCTTTATTGTTTTGCCATTCTCTATTTCACTAATGTTTATTATTTCCTTCCTTCTTTCTTTCTTTAGGTTAGGTTGCTCTTCTTTTTCTAGTGTTTTATGGTGTAAGGTAGGGTTATTGATTTTTGGTTTTTTGTTCTTTTAATTTAGACTTTTAAAATTATAAATTTGCCTCTGAATACTGTTTTAGATACCTCTTTTAAGTGTTTGTATGTTGTATCTTCATTTATTCAACTTATTTTATAGTTTTCCCTTTGATTTCATCCTTGATCAACAGGTTAGTTGGGAAAGTGTGGTTTAATTTCCACGTTATTTGTGAAGTTTGTGTTTCCAAATTTTCTCCTGTTATTGATTTCTAATTTTATTCCATTGTGAACAGAGAAAATATTTTGCATTTTTTCTATCATTTTAAGTGTATTGAGGTTTGTTTTATAGCTCAATGTATGGCCTGCCCTAGAGAATGTTCTATGTGCATTTGAGAAGATTGTATGTTTTGCTGCTGGTGGGTCACAGTCTATATACCTATTAGTGTCCAGCTGGCTTACAGTGTTGTTCAAGTCTCCTATATCCTTGTGACTTTTCTGTCTAGTTGTTCTATCCATTATTGAAAGTGAAGAATTGAAGTTTCCAACTATTGAATTATCTGCTTTTGCCCTCATTTTGGTCAGATTTTTCTTCATGTATTTTGGTGCTCTATTATTAGGTACATATATGTTTATAACTGATATATCTTCCTTACTGATTAACCTTTTATCATTATGAAATGTTCTCCTTTATTTCTGGTCACATTTTTTTTGTTTTAAGGTCTATTTTGTCTTATATTTGCATTGCTACTTTAGCTTTCTTGTGATTGTTGTATGTATGATTTCTTTATCCATATGTTTACTTTCAGTTTATTTATATTTTGAGTTTGAAGCGTAAGTCTTTCAGACAGCATATATTAGATCTTATTTGTTATCTAGTCTGACAGTCTTGGGGCTTCTGATCGGATTGTTTAAACTATTCACAAGTGGGGCACCTGGGTGGCTCAGTGGGTTAAAGCCTCTGCCGTCAGCTCAGGTCATGATCCCAGGGTCCTGGGATCGAACCCACATCTGGCTCTCTGCTCAGCAGGGAGCCTGCTTCCCCTCCTTCTCTCTCTGCCTGCCTCTCTGCGTGCTTGTGATCTGTCTGTCAAATAAATAAATAAAAATATTTAAAAAATAAACTATTCACAAGTAAAGTTATTGATATAGTTGGAATTATGTCTGTCATTTTACTTTTTGTTTTCTATATGTGTCATGTCTTTTTTGTTCCTCTATTCCTTTTTTAATTCTTTCTTTGGCCTTAAGTGAATATTTTTCAATATAGCATTTTAATTTCCTTAATGATTTTTTCTGCTATATTTTCTGAGTTATTTCCTTAGTGATTATTCTAGGGATTACTATATACATTGAAATTTCTCAGAATCAGCTTGATATTTATACTAACTTAATTCCAGTGAAATATAGAAGTGTTATTTCTCTATACCTCTACTTCTTGTTTCCCCTTTTTTGTGGCATTATTATTATACATATTATATCCATAAATGTTGCAACCCCAACAATATGGTTGTTGTAATTATTACTCTGTATACTTTTATGTTTTTTTAAAAGAAGATGAGAGCAATTATGCTTGTGTGTGTGTATTCTCATATGAGAAAGAACGAGTACATTTTTATAGTATGTATATAGAGAGAGCAAGTTTACTTATATATATCCATCTGTATCTATCTATATATGTATAGGTATATATACCTTTTGTTATATTAGCATCTTTATTTATCTTTTCTTGTTCTCTTCATTTATTTCTGTGGATCTGAGATACCATCTGACATCATTTCCTTAGCCCAATACAACTGTACTCCCACTCATTACCTTTGTTTTGTTATTGGAAAATCTATTGCATTTCCATATGTTATAGTCTCAACAATACATTGTATACATGTTGTTTTTAAAAGAAGAAAGGAGAAGAAATATGCTGTCTTTAAAAATTACACTGTTACCTTCACAGAGTGTTTTTGTTTTTTCATATAGATTCAGGTAACCGGTGGGAACAACTTACAGCTTGAATGTCTCATAATACTTCTTTTTTAAAAAATTTAAATATAATGCACGTATTGCATGGAGCACTGGGTGTGGTGCAAAAACAATGAATACTGTTGCGCTTCAAAGAAATAAAAAATAAAACAACAAAAAAATATAAAGTATCATTTGCCCCAGGGCTACAGGTCAGTGAATCATCAGGCTTAAGCATTTCACAGCACTCACCGCAGCACATGTCCTCCCCAGAGTCCATAACACAACCACCCTATTCCTATTCCCCACTCCCCAGCGACCCTCAGTTTGTTTCCTGAGATTGAGAGTCTCTTATGGTTTGTCTTCCTCCAAATTCCATCTTGTTTCATGTTTTCCCCTCCCTACCCCACAAGCTCCTGCCCAGCCTCTCAAACTCCTCATATCAGAGAGATCATATGATAATTGTCTTTCTCTAATTGACTTATTTCACTTAGCATAATACCCTCTAGTTCCATCCACGTCAATGAAAATGGCAAGATTTCATTTCTTTTGATGGCTGGCTACATAGTATTCCATCATATATGTGTATATGTTGTGTGTGTGTGTGTGTGTGTGTGTGTGTGTGTGTGTGTGTGTGGCTGCTATAAACGTTTTAGTGCATGTGCCCCTTTGGATCACTACATTTGTATCGTTATGATAAATACCCAGTACTGTAATTGCTGGGTCATAGGGTAGCTCTATTTTCAACTTTTTGAGGAACCTCCATACTGTTTTCCAGAGGGGCTACAACAGCCTGCATTCCCAACAGCAGTGTAGGAGGGGTCCCTTTTCTCTGGAACCTCACCAACATCTGTCATTTCCTGACTTGTTAATTATAGCCATTCTGACTGGTGTGAGGTGGTATCTCTCTGTGGTTTTGATTTCCATTTCCCTGATGCTGAAGGGATGTGGAGCACTTTTTCACGAGTCTGTTGGCTGTTTGGAGGTCTTCATTGCCGAAAAGCCTGTTCATGTCTTTGCCCATTTCTTGATTGGATTATTTGTTCTTTGGGTGTCGAGTTTGATAAGCTCTTTCTAGATTTTGGACACTAGCCCTTTACCTGATCTGTCATTTGCCAATATCTTCTCCCATTCTGTCAGTTGTCTTTTGGTTTTGTTGACAGTTTCCTTTGCTGTGCAAAAGCTTTTGATCTTGATGAAGTCCCAATAGTTCATTTTTGCCCTTGCTTCCCTTGCCTTTGACAATGTTTCTAGGAAGAGGGTTTTTTTTTTCTCTTTTGTTTCTGTTTGAAGATGTTATTTATTTATTTGACAGAGAAAGAGATCACAAGTAGGCAGAGAGGCAGGCAGAGAGAGGGGTAAGCAGGCTTCCTGCTGAGAAGAGAGCCTGATGCAGGGCTCTATTCCAGGACCCTGTGATCATGACCTGAACTGGAGGCAGAGGCTTTAACCCACTGAGCCACCCAGGCGCCCCTAGGAAGAAGTTGTTGCAGCTGAGGTCCAAGAGGTTGCTCCCTGTGTTCTCCTCAAGGATTTTGGTGGATTCCTGTCTCACGTTGAGGTCTTCCATCCATTTGGGGTCTATTTTTGTGTGTGGTGTAAGGAAATGGTCCAGTTTCATTCTTCTGCGTGTGGCTGTCCAATTTTCCCATCACCATTTGTTGAAGAGACTCTCTTTATCCCATTGGACATTCTTTCTTGCTTTGTTGAATATTAGTTGACCATAGAGGTGGGAGTCCATTTCTGGGCTCTCTATTCTGTTCTGTTGATCTATGTGTCTGGTATTGTGCCAGTGCCATGCTGTCTTGATGGTTACAGCTTTGTAATAGAGCTTGAAGTCTGGAATTGGGATGCCACCAACTTTGGCTTTCTTTTTCAACATTCCTCTGGCTATTCGGGGTCTTTTCCGGTTCAGATAAATTTGAGGATGATTTGTTCCATTTCTTTGAATAAAGTTGATGGTATTTTGATAGGGATTGCATTAAATGTGTAGATTGCTCTAGGTAGCATAGACATTTTCACAGTATCTGTTCTTCCAATCCATGAGCATGGAACGTTTCCCCATTTCTTTGTGTCTTCTTCAATTTCTTCAGTGAGTATTCTGTAGCTTTCTGAGTACAGATTCTTTGCCTCTTTGGTTAGGTTTTTTTCCTGGGTATCTTATGGTTTTGGGTGTAATTGTAAATGGGATCACCTCCTTATTTCTTTCTTCTGTCTTGTTGTTGGTGTATAAAACTGCAACTGATTTCTGTGTGTTGATTTTATACCCTGACACTTTACTGAATTCCTGTAGGAGTTTCTTGCTGTCTTGGAGTGGAGTCTTTTGGGTTTTCTACATAGAGTATGAGATCACCTGCAAAGAGTGAGAGTTGCCTTCTTTGCTGATTTGGATGCCTTTTATTTCTTTTTATGGTCTGATTGCTGAGGCTAGGACTTCTAGTATTATGCTGAATAGCAGTGGTGATAGTGGACAGCCCTGCCGTGTTCCTGACCTTAGGGACAGAGCTCTCAGTTTTTCCTCATTGAGAATGATATATTCTGTGGGTTTTTCATAGATGGCTTTGATGACATTGAGGTATGTACCCTCTATGCCTACACTATGAAGAGTTTTGATCCAGAAAGGATGCTGTACTTTGTCGAATGCTTTTTCAGCATCTATTGAGAGTATCACATGTGTCTTGTTTTTGCTATTATCAATGTATTAATATCTGTACTTGTATCTGTATCTGTGTATCTGTACCACGGATTGATGTGTGGACGTCAAACCAAACTTGAAGCCCAGGAATCTGTCCCACTTGGCTGTGGTGAATAATCCTTTAAATGTACTGTTGAATCCTATTGGCTAGGTGAGAATTTTTGCATCCATATTCATTGGGGATGTTGGTCTGTAATTCTCCCTTTTGGTGGGGTCTTGGTCTGGTTTGGGGAGCAAGGTAATGCTGGCCTCATGAAATGAGTTTGGAAGTTTTCCTTCCATTTCTATTTTTTGGAACAGTTTCAGGAGAATAGGTATTAATTCTTCTTTACATGTTTGGTAGAATTTCCCTGGGAAGCCGTCTGGTCCTGGGCTCTTGTTTGTTGGGACATTTTTGATGACTGCTTCAATCTCCTTACTGGCTATGGTTCAAGTTTTCTGTTTCTTCCAGGTTCAGTTTGGGGCATTTATATGTCTCTAGGAATGCATTCGTTTCATCCAGACTGTCAGTTTTGCTGGTGTATAGTTCTTCATAATATCTTCTTATAATTGTTTGCATTTCATTGGTGTTGATTGTGATCTCTCCTCCTTCATTCATGATTTTATTAATTTGGGTCCTTTCTCTTTTCTTTTGGATAAGTCTGACCAGGGGTTTATCGATCTTATTAGTTCTTTCAAAGAACCAGCTCCTAGTTTTGTTGATTTGTTCTAGTGTCCTTTTGGTTTCTAGTTCATTGTTTTCCCTTCTCCTGCTGGGTTCAGGTTTTCTTTGCTGTTCTTTCTCTAGCTCCTTTAGGTGTAGGGCTAGGTTGTGTCCTTGAGACCTTCCTTGTTTCTTGAGAAAAGCTTGTAGTGCTATATACTTTCCTCTCAGGACCGCCTTGCGGTGTCCCAAAGATTTTAAACAGTTGTGTTTTCACTATCACTTGTTTCCAGGAATTTTAAAAATTCTTCTTTAATTTCCTGGTTGACCCATTCATTCCTTAGTAGAATGCTTTTTAGCCTCCTTGTATTTGAGTTCTTTCCAACTTTCCTCTTGTCATTGAGTTCTAGTTCCAGAGCATTGTGGTCTGAAAATATGCAGGGAATGATTCCAATCTTTTGGTACTAGTTGACACCTGGCTTGTGACCCAGGATGTGATCTATTCTGAAGACTGTTTCATGTGCACTAGAGAAGAGTGTGTATTCTGTGCTTTGGGATGGAATGTTTTGAATATATCTGTGATGTCCATCTGGTCCAGTGTGTCATTTAAAGACTTTATTTCCTTGTTGATCTTTTGCTTAGATGATCTGTCCATTTCAGTGATGGGGGTGTTAAAATCCCCTACTACTGTTGTATTATTGTTGATGTGTTTCTTTGATTTTGTTATAAACTGGTTTATATAGTTGGCTGCTCCCATGTTAGGGGCATAGATATTTAAAATTGTTCAATCTTCTTGTTGGATAGACCTTTTAAGTACGATATAGTGACCTTCCTCATCTCTCATTATAGTCTTTGGCTTAAAATCTAACTTACCTGATATAAGGATTGCCACTCCAGCTTTCTTTTGATGTCCAGTAACATGGTAAATTGTTTTCTACCCCCTCACTTTAAATCTGGAGAAGTCTTTGGGCCTAAAATGAGACTCCTGTGGACAGCATATCAATGGGTCTTGTTTTTTTATCCATTCTGATACCCTGTGTCTTTTGATTGGGGCATTTATATTCAGGGTAACTACTGAAAGATAGGAGTTTAATGCCATTGTATTGCCTATAAGGTGACTGTTACTGCATATTGTCTCTGTTCCTTTTAGGCTCTTTCTTTGCTTAGAGGACCCTTTTCAATATATCCTGGTTTGGTGTTTGCAAATTCTTTTAGTTTTGTTTGTCCTGGAAGCTTTTTATCTCTCCTTCTATTTTCAATGACAGCCTAGCAGGATATAGTTCTTGGCTGCATATTTTTCTCATTTAGTGCTTTGCATATATCATGCCAGTCCTTTTTGGCCTGCCAGTTCTCTGTGGATAGGTCCACGGCCAATCTAATATTTCTACCATTGTATGCCACAGACCTCTTGTCCCGAGCTACTTTCAGGATTTTCTCTTTTTCACTGAGACTTGTATGTTTTACTATTAGATGATGGGGTGTGGACTTATTTTTATTGATTTTGAGGGGATTCTCTGTGCCTCCTGGATTTTGATGCTTGTTCCCTTCACCAAGTTAGAGAACTTCTCTGCTATAATTTGCCCCAGTATACCTTCTGCCCTCCCCTCTCTTTCTTCTTCTTCTGGGATCCCAATTATTCTAATATTGTTTCATCTTATGATATCACTCATCTCTTGAATTATTCCCTCATGTGCCAGTAGCTGTTCGTCTCTCTTTTGCTCGGCTTTTTTACTCTCCATCATTTGTTCTTCTATACCACTAATTCTCTCTTCTGCTTCATTTGTCCTAGCAGTAAAAGCCTCCATTTTTAAAAATTTTTTTATAAACCTATAATGTATTTTTATCCCCCGGGGTACAGGACTGTGAATCGCCAGGTTTACACACTTCACAGCACTCACCATAGCACATACCCTCCCCAATGTCCATAACCCCGCTCCCCCTCTCCCAACCCCACCTCTCCCCAGCAGCCCCCAGTTTGTTTTGTGTGATTAAGAGTCACTTATGGTTTGTCTCCCTCCCATTCCCATCTTGTTTCATTTTTTCTTCTCCTATCCCCCTAACCCACATGTTGCATCTCCACGTCCTCATATCAGGGAGATTATATGATAGTTGTCTTTCTCCGATTGACTTATTTCACTAAGCATGGTACCCTCTATTTCCATCCATGTTGTCGCAAATGGCAAGATTTCCTTTCTTTTGATGGCTGCATAGTATTCCATTGTGTATATATACCACCTCTTCTTTATCCATTCATCTGTTGATGGACATCTAGGTTCTTTCCATAGTTTCCATAGTTTGGCTATTGTAGACATTGCTGCTATAAACATTCCAGTGCACGTGCCCCTTCGGACCACTACGTTTGTATCTTTAGGGTAAATACCCAGTAGTGCAATTGCTGTGTCATAGGGTAGTTCTATTTTCAACATTTTGAGGAACCTCCATGCTGTTTTCCAGAGTGGTTGCACCAGCTTGCATTCCCACCAACAGTGTAGGATGGTTCCCCTTTCTCCGTATCCTCGTCAGCATCTGTCATTTCTTGACTTGTTAATTTTAGCCATTCTGACTGGTGTGAGATGATATCTCATTGTGGTTTTGATTTGTATTTCCCTGATGCCGAGTGATGTGGAGCACTTTTTCATGTGTCTGTAGGCCATCTGGATGTCTTCTTTGCAGAAATGTCTGTTCATACCCTCTGCCCATTTCTTGATTGGATTGTTTGTTCTTTGGATGTTGAATTTACTAAGTTCCTTATAGATATTGGATACTAGCCCTTTATCTGATATGTCATTTGCAAATATCTTCTCCCATTCTGTCAGTTGTCTTTTGGTTTGGTTAACTGTTTCCTTTGCTGTGCAAAAGCTTTTGATCTTGATGAAGTCCCAATAGTTCATTTTTGCCCTTGCTTCCCTTGCCTTTGCCGATGTTCCTAGGAAGGTGTTGCTGTGGCTGAGGTCGAAGAGGTTGCTGCCTGTGCTCTCCTCAAGGATTTTGATGGATTCCTTTCTCACATTGAGGCCCTTCATCCATTTTGAGTCTATTTTCGTGTGTGGTGTAAGGAAATGATCCAATTTCATTTTTCTGCATGTGGCTGTCCAATTTTCCCAGCACCATTTATTGACGAGGTTGTCTTTTTTCCATGGACATTCTTTCCTGCTTTGTCAAAGATTAGTTGACCATAGAGTTGAGGGTCTATTTCTGGGCTCTCTATTCTGTTCCATTAATCTATGTGTCTGTTTTTGTGCCAGTACTATGCTGTCTTGATGATGACAGCTTTGTAATAGAGCTTGAAGTCCGGAATTGTGATGCCACCAACTTTGGCTTTCTTTTTCAATATTCCTTTGGCTATTCGAGGTCTTTCTTGTTCCATATAAATTTTAGGATTATTTGTTCCATTTCTTTAAAAAAAATGGAGAGTAATTTGATAGGGATTGCATTAAATGTGTAGATTGCTTTGGTAGCATAGACATTTTCACAATATTTATTTTTCCAATCCATGAGCATGGAACATTTTTCCATTTCTTTGTGTCTTCCTCAATTTCTTTCATGAGTGCTTTATAGTTTTCTGCATATAGATTCTTAGCCTCTTTGGTTAGGTTTATTCCTAGGTATCTTATTGTTTTGGGTGCAATTGTAAATGGGATTGACTCCTTAATTTCTCTTTCTTCTGTCTTGTTGTTGGTGTACAGAAATGCAACTGATTTCTGTGCATTGATTTTATATCCTGACACTTTACTGAATTCCTGTACAAGTTCTAGCAGTTTTGGAGTGGAGTCTTTTGGGTTTTCCACATATAGTATCATATCATCTGCGAAGAGTGATAGTTTGACTTCTTCTTTGCCGATTTGGATGCTTTAATTTCCTTCTGTTGTCTGATTGCTGAGGCTAGGACTTCTAGTACTATGTTGAATAGCAGTGGTGATAATGGGCATCCCTGCCGTGTTCCTGACCTTAGTGGAAAAGCTTTCAGTTTTTCTCCATTGAGAATGATATTTGCGGTGGGTTTTTCATAGATGGCTTTGATAATATTGAGGTATGTGCCCTCTATCCCTACACTTTGAAGAGTTTTGATCAGGAAGGGATGCTGTACTTTGTCAAATGCTTTTTCAGCATCTATTGAGAGTATCATATGGTTCTTGTTCTTTCTTTTATTAATGTGTTGTATCACATTGATTGATTTGCGGATGTTGAACCAACCTTGCAGCCCTGGAATAAATCCCACTTGGTCGTGGTGAATAATCCTTTTAATGTACTGTTGATTCCTATCAGCTAGTGTTTTGGTGAGAATTTTTGCATCTGTGTTCATCAAGGATATTGGTCTGTAGTTCTCTTTTTTGGTGGGATCCTTGTCTGGTTTTGGGATCAAGGTGATGCTGGCCTCATAAAATGAGTTTGGAAGTTTTCCTTCCATTTCTATTTTTTGTAACAGTTTCAGGAGAACAGGAATTAATTCTTCTTTAAATGTTTGGTAGAATTCCCCTGGGAAGCCGTCTGGCCCTGGGCTTTTGTTTGTTTGGAGATTTTTGATGACTGTTTCAATCTCCTTACTGGTTATGGGCCTATTCAGGCTTTCTATTTCTTCCTGGTTCAGTTATGGTAGTTTATATGTCTCTAGGAATGCATCCATTTCTTCCAGATTGTGAAATTTGTTGGCATAGTGTTGCTCATAGTACGTTCTTATAATTGTCTGTATTTCTTTGGTGTTAGTTGTGATCTCTCCTCTTTCATTCATGATTTTATTTATTTGGGTCCTTTCTCTTTTCTTTTTGATAAGTCTGGCCAGGGGTTTATCAATCTTATTGATTCTTTCAAAGAACCAGCTCCTAGTTTCATTGATTTTTTCTATTTTTTTTGTTTTGTTTTTATTTCATTGATTTCTGCTCTGATCTTTATGACTTCTCTTCTCCTGCTGGGTTTAGGGTTTCTTTCTTGTTCTTTCTCCAGCTCCTTTACGTGTAGGGTTAGGTTGTGTACTTGAGACCTTTCTTGTTTCTTGAGAAAGGCTTGTACCGCTATATATTTTCCTCTCAGGACTGCCTTTACTGTGTCCCACAGATTTTGAACTGTTGTGTTTTCATTACCATTTGTTTCCATGAATTTTTTAAATTCTTCTTTAATTTCCTGGTTAACCCATACATTCTTTAGAAGGATGCTGCTTAGTCTCCATGTATTTGGGTTCTTTCCAGCTTTCCTCTTGTGATTGAGTTCTAGCTACATATCATTGTGGTCTGAAAATATGCAGGGAATGATCCTAATCTTTTGATACTGGTTGAGACCTGATTTGTGATCCAGGATGTGATCTATTCTGGAGAATGTTCCATGTGTACTAGAGAAGAATGTGTATTCTGTTGCTTTGGGATGAAATGTTCTGAATATATCTGTGATGTCCATCTGGTCCAGTGTGTCATTTAAGGCCTTTATTTCCTTGTTGATCTTTTGCTTGGATGATCTGTCCATTTCAGTGAGGGGAGTGTTAAAGTCCCCAACTATTATTGTATTATTGTTGATGTGTGTCTTTGATTTTGTTATTAATTGGTTTATATAGTTGGCTGCTCTGATGTTAGGGGCATAGATATTTAAAATTCTTAGATCTTCTTGTTGGACAGACCCTTTGAGTATGATATAGTGTCCTTCCTCATCTCTTATTATAGTCCTTGGCTTAAAATCTAATTGATCCTATATAAGGATTGCCACTCCAGGTTTCTTCTGATGCCCATTAGCCTGGTAAATTGTTTTCCACCCCCTCACTTTAAATCTGGAGGTGTCTTCGCGTCTAAAATGAGTTTCTTGTAGGCAACATATAGATGGGTTTTGTTTTTTTATCCATTCTGATATCCTGTGTCTTTTGATTGGGGCATTTAGCCCATTAACATTCAGGGTAACTATTGAGAGATATGAATTTAGTGCCATTATTAGTCTGAAAGGTGACTGTTACTGTATATTGTCTCTGTACCTTTCTGATCTACTACTTTTAGGCTCTCTCTTTGCTTAGAGGACCCCTTTCAATATTTCCTGTAGAGCTGGTTTGGTGTTTGCAAATTCTTTCAGCTTTTGTTTGTCCTGGAAGCTTTTTATCTCTCCTTCTATTTTCAATGATAGCCTAGCTGTATAGAGTATTCTTGGCTGCATGTTTTTCTTGTTTAGTGCTCTGAATATATCATGCCAGCTCTTCCTGGCCTGCCAGGTCTCTGTGGATAAGTCTGCTGCCAATCTAATATTTTTACCATTATATGTTACAGACTTCTTTTACCGGGCTGCTTTCAGGATTTTCTCTTTGTCACTAAGACTTGTAAATTTTACTATTAGGTGATGGGGTGTGGGCTCATTCTTGTTGATTTTGAGGGGGGTTCTCTGTACCTCCTGGATTTTGATGCTTGTTTCCTTTGCCATATTAGGGAAATTCTCTCCAATAATTCTCTCCAATAGACCTTCTGTTCCCCTCTCTCTTTCTTCTTCTTCTGGAATCCCAATTATTCTAATGTTGTTTTGTCTTATGGTGTCTCTCAAATTCTCCCCTCGTGGTCCAGTAGCTGTTTGTCCCTCTTGCTCAGCTTCTTTATTCTCTTTCATTTGGTCTTCTATATCACTAATTCTTTCTTTTGCCTCATTTATCCTAGCAGTGAGAGCCTCCATTTTTTATTGCACCTCATTAATAGCTTTTTTGATTTCAACTTGGTTAGATTTTAGTTCTCTAATTTCTCCAGAAAGAGCTTTTATATCTCCAGAGAGCGTTTCTCTAATATCTTCCATGCCTTTTTCGAGCCTGGCTAGAACCTTCAGAATCGTCATTCTGAACTCTAGATCTGACATATTACCAATGTCCATGTTGATTAAGTCCCCAGCCTTCAGTACTGTCTCTTGTTCTTTTGTTTGTGGTGATTTTTTTCCGCCTTGTCATTTTGTCCAGATAAGAGGATATGAAGGATCAAATGAAATACTAAAAGGGTGGTGAAGAGTCCAGAAAAATGCACTGTAATGCTGTAACCAAATCAGAAGAGACCCAAAATTGTGGGGGGGAGAAAGGGGATAAAAAGAGGTTCAGAAAAAAAAAAAAAGAAAAAAAATTAAAAAAGTAAAACAAATAAAGAAAAATATAAAAAAGAAAGAAAAAAATATATATTTTAGATATACTAGTCAAAAACCGTTAAAAAAGAAAAGGGTAAAAGTTTTAAAAAATTTAGTAGAAGAAAAAAAAAGAAAGAAAACAAAATTGAATTAACCGCAATACTAAAGAATCATGGGGAGAAAGCCATGAGTTCCCTGCTTTGCTTTTTCCTCCTCTGGAATTCCGCTGCTGTCCTAGGTATTGAACCTGCTTTCCTTGATAGATGAACTTCGTCCTGGCTGGATATTTTGTTGATCTTCTGGGGGAGGGGCCTGTTGTAGTGACTCTCAAGTGTCTTTGCCCGAGGCGGAATTGCACTGCCCTTACCGGGGGCTGGACTAAGTAATCTGCTCGTGTTCGCTTTTGGGAGCTTTTGTTCCCTGAACGCTTTCTGTAGAGTTCTATAGGATGGGAATGAAAATGGCGGCTCCCAGTCTCCGGCCCGGAGGAGCGGAGAGCCCGGGGCCCCACTCCTCAGTGTGCCGCCAGAAAACAGCACCCAATCACTCCCATATCCCCAGCCTCCAGCCGCGCTCCAAGCTCACTGAGCCTGCAACCAGTTCAAGGTAACCCCGAGCTGAGAGTTCAGTCCGCAGCTCTGTCTCTGTAGCCAGCTTCTCCGTTCTAATACCTGTGAACTCTGTGACACTCAGACACCCCCGATCCTTCGTGACCCTGTGGGACCTGGGGCCACGCTGACCCTGCGTGGGCTTCACCCCGGTTTAGCCTCTGGAGCAATGCCCCTCAGTGGAACAGACTTTTAAAAGTCCTAATTTTGTGCTCCGTTGCTCTACCGCTTGCCAGGAGCCGGCCCCTCCCCAGCGGTCTATCTTCCCTTCGTTTTGGATTCACTTCTCCGCCAGTCCTACCTTTCCGAAAGTGGTTGATTTTCTGTTTCTAGAATTGCTGTTCTTCTTCTCTTCGATCTCCCATTGGATTTGTAGGTGTTTGCAATGTTTAGATAAGCTATCGAGCTGATCTCCTGCTACCAGATGTAGTCTCAGCCTGCTACTTCTCTGCCGTCTTGACTCCAAGCCTCCATTTTTTTTATTGCACCTCGTTAATACCTTTTTTAATTTCAACTTTGTTAGATTTTAGTTCTTTTATTTCTACAGAAAGGGATTTTATTTATCCATAAAGGGATTCTATGACATCTTCGGTGCTGTTTTTGAACCCAGCTAACAACTTGATAATTGTCATTCTGAACTCTAGTTCTGACGTTTTACTAATGTCCATATTGAATAAGCCCTTAGCTGTCAGTGCTGCCTCTTTTTTCCTTTTTTTAAAAATTTTTTCTGCTTTTTCATTTTATCCCGATAAGAATAGATGAATGAGAAAGCAAAATACTAAAAGGATAGCAATGACCCCAGAAAATATATGCTAACCAAATCAGAAGGGACCTGAAACTGGGGGAGTAGAAATGGAGGAAAAAAGGAAAAAATATATTTATTAGGCCTGTGAATGGAATAGAGGCACACACTACATTTTGGGTGTATTTGGTCTGTTAGAAGAAACTACTTCCTAAAATTTCAATGAAAGAAAACATATATGTATAAAAATAGGGGTAAACATGATGAAGGGATGGAATATTACTGTAAAGATGAAAATTTAAAAAATTCTAAAAATTGAATGATAAAATAAGAAGCTGGTAGGAAAAAGAAAAAAAAAAGAGGAAGGAAATGATCAGGCTGGAGACTAGAACAAAGCCATGTACTAGATTTAGGGTATATTTTGATCTACTAGAAGAAATTTTATCCCCAAATATTGAAGAAATAAAAACTTGTATGTGCCAGCTCCTTAGAAGAGAACCCCCATTGCTAAAAAAATTTTGAAAAAGAAAAACAAAACTGGGGGCATCACGTTACCTGATTTCAAGATTTACTACAAAGCTGTGATCACCAAGACAGCATGGTACTGGCACAAAAACAGACACATAGACCAGTGGAACAGAGTAGAGAACCCAGATATGGACCCTCAACTCTATGATCAAATAATCTTCGACAAAGCAGGAAAAAATATACAGTGGAAAAAAGTCTCTTAAGTAAATGGTGCTGGAAAAATTGGACAGCTATATGTAAAAGAATGAAACTTGACCATTCTCTTACACCATACACAAAGATAAACTCAAAATGGATAAAAGACCTCAATGTGAGGCAGGAATCTATCAAAATGCTAGAGGAGAACATAGGCAGTAATCTCTTCAACATAAGCCATAGCAAATTCTTTCAAAATATGTATCCAAAGGCAAAGGAAACAAAAATGAAAATGAACTTTTGGGACTTCATCAAGATCAAAAGCTTCTGCACAGCAAAGGAAACAGTCAACAAAACTAAGAGGCAGCCCACAAAATGGGAGAAGATATTTGCAAATGACACTACAGACAAAGGGCTGATATCCAAGATCTATAAAGAACTCCTCAAACTCAACACACACAAAACAGATAATCATATCAAAAAATGGGCAGAAGACATGACAGACACTTCTCCAAATAGGATATGCAAATGGCTAACAGACACATGAAAAAATGCTCATCATCACTAGCCATCAGGGAGATTCAAATCAAAACCACACTGAGATTCCACCTTACACCAGTTAGAATGGCCAAAATTAATAAGACATTTCAACAACAAGTGTTGGAGGAGATGTGGAGAAAGGGGTACCCTTAACACTGTTGGTGGGAATGCAAGTTGGTGCAGCCACTTTGTAAAACAGTGTGAAGATTCCTTAAGAAATTAAAAATAGAGCTTCCCTATGACCCTGCAATTGCACTACTGGGTATTTACCCATAAGATACAGATGTAGTGAACAGAAGGACCATCTGTACCCTAATGTTAACAGCAATGACTGTAGTCTCCAAGCTGTGGAAAGAACCAAGATGCCCTTCAATGGTTGAATGGATAAAGAAGATATGGTCCATATATACAAATGAGTATTATGCCTTCATCAGAAAAGATGAATACTGTACTTTTGTATCAACATGGACAGGACTGGAGGATATTATGCTGAGTGAAATGTCAAGCAGAGAAGTCAAGTATCATATGGTTTCCCTTACTTGTGGAGCATAAGGAATAACACGGAGGACATTGGGAGATGGAGAGAAGTGAGTTGGGGGAAATTGGAGGAGGAGACAAACCATGAGTGACTGTGGACTCTGAGAAACAAACTGAGCGTTTTGGAGGGGAGGATGGTAGGGGATTGTGTGAGCCTGGAGGTGGGTATTATGGAGGGCACCTATTGCATGGAGCACTGGGTGTGGTGCATAAACAATGAATTTTGGAACACTGAAAAGAAATAAAATAAAACAAAGCGGAAAAAACCTATATGTATACAAAAAATAATATTAAATACAGTGAAGGGATAAGATATGACTGTAACAATGGAAATTAAAAAAAGGTTTTTAAAAAGGTATTGATAAGAGAATAGTTTAAAAATGTTAAAAAAGGAAAAAGGAAAAATTAAAAGAAATAGAATAAGAAAAGATAAAACTAAAAAAAATTAACTTTGAAAGACTAAAGGACCATGAGAAAAAAAAACATGAATTCTATGTTGCTTTCCTCTGTCTCTGGAGTTCTTCCTTCTCATTAATCTGTGAACTTGTTCTTGGCTTGATGTTTTTGTTGATCTTTTGGGAGAGAGGTCTGTTGCTGTGATTTTCAAATGTCTTTGCCTGAGGTGGAATTGCACCACCCTTGCCAGGGACCAGGCTAAGTAATCGGCTCAGTTTCGATATTGGTAGCTTTTGCTCCCTGTACCCTTTCCATAGAGCTTTGGAGAATGAAAATGAAAATGGCAGCCTCCCGATCTCTGGCCCCATGGCAGCTGAGAGTCCAGGGCCCCACTACTCAACATGCCCTGAGAGAAAAGCAGCCAATCCCTCCTATCTCCCTGGTCTCTGGCCACACTCCAAGCTCACCCAGCCTGTGACTGAGCATTTTTATCTCTTGTGCAAGGCCCCATTTGGAGTCTCCAAATCCAGCTGATTCCTGCAGCATGCTCCCATGCTGCTTCTCCTGGAGGATGAAGGTGAATCTCCCCGGATCTGCCACTTGTGGGGTCCCTGGCCAAAGAGCAGTGGCCCAACTTACCTTAAAGTAAGCCCGAGCTGAGAGCATTCCTTGGCTCTGTCTCTATAGCTGGTTTCACTGCTCTGATGCCTTGGAGCTCTACGGCACTGGTCTTTTTGTGTCCCCACGGGTCCTGAGACCACACTGTCCTGGTAAGGGCTCCATTCCCCACTCAGTCTGTGGAGCGACATGCCTCAGAGAAAAGTTTTAAAAGTTCTGATTTTGTTCTCCACTGTTCTCCCACTTGCTCGGAGCCAACACCTCCCCTCACAGTCTATCTTCCCATCACTTCAGATTCACTTCTCTGCACATCCTACCTTCCAGAAAGTGGTTTATTTTCTGTTCCTAGAATTGCTGCTCTTCTTCTCTTCTATCTTTGGTTGAAGTTGTAGGTGTTCAGAATGGTTTGATAACTATCTAGCTGAACTCCTGGGACCTGATTATATTTCGGTCTCCTACTCCTCTGCCATCTTGCTCCTCCCCTCTCTTTTAATACTTCTGATAAGATGGGTCTGCTAGGAACAAATTATGTTTTTATTTATTGAGAAATGTCTTTACTTTGCCTTATTTTTGTTGACTAAAAAAATACTTGGTTGGTAATTTTTATTTTGTGCACTCTGAGTATGTTACCCTGCTGCTTTCTAGCCTCAGTTGATTCTGCTGAGACATTAGCCATGAATATTATTGTAGTTCCCCTGCAAGTGATGAGTTACTTTTCTTTTGCTGCATTCAATATTTTCTCTTAATATTTGGCTTTCAGCCTTTTTACTATCATGTATGTGTTCATGAATCTTTTTGTATTTCCACTTGGAGCTCATTGAACTTCTTGAACATGTAGATTGATGTTTTCAATAAACTTGGGACCTTTACAGCTACTATTTTTTAAATATTTTTTTCTGCTTTTCTCTTTTGTTTGTTGGTTTCTCCTGTTGCATGTATTTTGGTTTGTTCAATAGTATCCCATATTTCTCTGTCTCTGTTTCTTTTTTTCCATCCTCTCTCTCTATTCTTTGGATTGCATAATTACAACTAATCTATCTTTATGTTTGCTGATTCTTTTTTCTTCCAATTCAAATCCTCTATTAAGCCCCTCTGGTGAATATTTTATTTGTTGTGCTTTTTAAAACCAGAATTTTCATTTAAAAAGCGATTTGTTGATATTTTCTTTATGTTGACACTGTCACATACCTTCCTTTACTTTGTAATCATACTATCCATTAGTTATTTAAAAATATTTAAATGACTACTTTGAATAGTTTTTTTTTGGTGTATGAGTCATTCTTTCTTGTTTCTTTGCTTATCATATATATATATATATTTTTTTTGAAACTGAACATTTTAGATAATGTATTGCAACAATTTTGAGAATTAGTTCCCAATACTGGAGCTTGTTTACTTGTTTATTGACTAACTGTCTCATTTTAGTGAAATCTCTTTCTTCCCCTGCAATATGAAGTGTCTGATGCTGCTCCTCATAGGGGAAGCTTTGGCTTTTTTTGTTTCTGTATTTCTCTGGTCACAGCCAGCTCTTAAATTCTACAAAACATTGGCTGATTGTTCTTTTGCTTTCAGTGATGCCTTGGGACACAGGTTGCTTTAACAACTGATCCAATAATCTGGAAGAAATGGATGCATTCCTAGAGACATATAAACTACCACAACTGAACCAGGAAGAAATAGAAAACCTGAACAGACACATAACCAGGAAGGAGATGGAAACAGTTATCAAAAATCTCCAAACAAACAAAAACCCAGGGCCATACAGCTTCCCAGGGGAATTCTACCAAACATTTAAAGAAAAATTAATTCCTATTCTCTTGAAACTGTTCCAAAAAATAGAAATGGAAGGAAAACTTCCAAACTCATTTTATAAGGCCAGCATCACCTTGATCCCAAAACCAGACAAGGATCCCACCAAAAAAGAGAACTACAGACCAATATCCTTGATGAACACAGATGCAAAAATTCTCACTGAAATACTAGCCAGTATGATCCAACAGTACATTAAAAAGATTATTCACCACAACCAAGTGGGATTTATTCCAGGGCTGCAAGGTTGGTTCAATATCTGCAAATCAATCAATGTGATACAATACATTAATAAAAGAACCATATGACAGACACATAGATCAATGGAACAGAATAGAGAGCCCAGAAATAGACCCTCAATTCTATGGTCAACTAATCTTCAACAAAGCAGGAAAGAATGTCCAATGGAAAAAAGACAGCCTCTTCAACAAATGATGTTGGGAAAATTGGACAGCCACATGCAGAAGAATGAAACTGGACCATTTCCTTACACCACACACAAAAATAGACTCAAAATGGATGAAAAACCTCAATGTGAGAAAGGAATCCATCAAAATCCTTGAGGAGAACACAAGCAGCAACCTCTTTGATCTCAGCCGCAGCAACTTCTTCCTAGGAACATCACCACAGGCAAGGGAAGCAAGGCAAAATGAACTATTGGGATTTCATCAAGATCAAAAGCTTTTGCACAGCAAAGGAAACAGTTAACAAAACCAAAAGACAAGGGCGCCTGGGTGGCTCAGTGGGTTAGGCCTTTTCCTTCAGCTCAGGTCATGATCTCAGGATCCTGGGATCGAACCCTGCACCGGGCTCCCTGCTCAGCGGGAAGTCTGCTTCCCCCTCTCTCTCTTCCTGACTCTCTGCCTACTTGTGATCTCTGTCTGTCAAATAAGTAAAATAAAAAAAAAATCTTAAAAAAAAAAAAGACAACTGACAGAATGGGAGAAGATATTTGCAAATGACATATCCGATAAAGGGCTAGTATCCAAAATCTATAAAGAGCTTAGCAAACTCAACACCCAAAGAACAAATAATCCAATCAAGAAATGGGCAAAGGACATGAACAGACATTTCTGCAAAGAAGACATCCAGATGGCCAACAGACACATGATAAAATGCTCCACATTATTCAGCATCAGGGAAATACAAATCAAAACCACAATGAGATATCACCTCACACCAGTCAGAATGGCTAAAATTAACAAGTCAGGAAATGACAGATGCTGGCGAGGATGCAGAGAAAGAGGAACCCTCCTACACTGTTGGTGGGAATGCAAGCTGGTGCAACCACTCTGGAAAATAGCATGGAGTTTCCTCAAAAAGTTGAAAATAGAGCTACCCTATGACCCACCAATTGCACTACTGGGTATTTACCCTAAAGATACAAACAGAGTGATTCAAAGGGGCATGTGCCCCCGATGTTTATAGCAGCAATGTCCACAATAGCCAAACTATGGAAAGAACCTAAATGTCCATCAACAGATGAATGGATAAAGAAGATGTGGTATCTATATACAATGGAATATTATGCAGCCATCAAAAGAAATGAAATCTTGCCATTTGCGATGACATGGATGGAACTAGAGGGTATTATGCTTAGTGAAATAAGTCAATCGGAGAAAGAGAACTATTATATGATCTCCCTGATATGAGGACGTGAAGATGCAATGTTGGGGGTTTGGGGGGTAGGAAAAGAATAAATGAAACAAGAGGGAGACAAACCATAAGAGACTCTTAATCTCACAAAACAAACTGAGGGTTGCTGGGGGAAGGGGGGTTGAGAGAGGGTGGTAGGGTTATGGACATTGGGGAGGGTATGTGCTATGGTAAGTGCTATGAAGTGTGTAAACCTGGCGATTCACAGACCTGTACCCCTGGGGCTAATAATACATTATATGTTTATAAAAAATTTTTAAAAAATTAAAAAAAAAACGCTGATCCAATAAAATTTGGTCTTTTTTGAAAAGATAGTTTCTGAGTCAGTGTTTGATATATCTTCTGACACCAGGAAGGCCCCCCCCCAGCTGTCTCTTTTCCTCTTTCTCTTAAGCAACCTTGCAGTTTATAGTTTAACCTATATCTCCAGTGAGTATCAATTTCATCCCAATTGTCTTTCACTGCACCTAGATTGCTTTTGAGAGCACCTTTAGACTTGAACTTCTTTATGCTCTGTTGGAACTGAAGTCAGTTCCTTTGGGGAACTGCTTCACCCTGTGTGCAAAATCTCTGAGCTTCTCCCTATGGACAAAACCTCTGAGCCACAGGTTTGGTGTTAAGGGTACACTTTTCTGAGTAACTCTCCCACTTTAGGAGCTAAGCCCTTCATGGAGAGGGGTTAGTAGTCCCAGGTCTCCTTGGCTTTCCCCTTCTGATGTGGGACCTCCACATTATAAGCCAGGGAAAGGACAACTGGCATCCCAGTATTCTCAGTGGCCTTGAGGTAAAACCTCCCTTTCATGAGTGGGGTCTGGACAGAGGAGCGGAGCCCCACCTATCAACTAGAGTTTGGAAAATGTGGCAGATCTTCCATCTATAAGGAGACACATTTCATTTCTTGCATCAGAATCAAGGCAGAGTTGGCAAGACTGGTCTATAAAAAGAATTAGCATTCTGAGGAGTTCTTAGATTCAGGAAATGGGATCCCCAGGAGACAGGTACTAAAATTTCTGCTAATCTAGGTAACTAGGTTTTAGTGTTACATTGGAGCTGTTTCTAGGATGACCAGGACTACTCTATTCTCTTCCTCTAATAAGTATCTCTTTTTTCATAATCACGAGTAGATTATTGTTCACACCCCAGACTTCTTATGACAATTCCAGTTGTAAAAGATTGTTGCATCCTCTTGATTTTCATAACTTCCTACCTGCTTACTACTAGAATCCTTGTATCTTAAGCTGGAAGACTAGCTGATAGTCATAGCTCCTTATGTATTTTCCAGTATGTGGCTATCTTTTATTTCATATGGATTCTGATTGTTTTAAAATGAATTTCCTTGTCCCACTAGCTTGTCTCATTATGAGATGTAGAGTTCAGAAATATCAGCCCATAGAGCTCTTCTCATCTATCTCTACACCCAGTTGAATAACACTGCAGAAAATGGTAGCAGTACTAATTGGAAGGGAATAAATCATCCCAGGTTGCCTTTGAAATTAACTCTGCATCAACCAAGTCAAACTGCAGAGGTTAAAAACCTAGTCTGAGTAGAAGGATTTGTTCTAATATATTTTGTTCATATGACTTTGCAATTGTTTATAGATTTTTATCTGCCATTTGACTGGTAGAATTTTTCATAGAATTCATATCATAGATGAATACTGCATGTTTCTAGGGTTATTGAAACTTGCATTTCTCATTGCATTTTCATTAAGGTTCTATAGTAGGGGAAGGAGGTAAAAAAAAATCAGAGATTGTTAGTTTTCTACCATGCTAACTATAAAGTCTAGATTTGGATACTCTTTTATGGCAGAGATGAGAGTATTCCCAGGAGTCTTACGGTTCATTTGAGTCATGTGGCTAATTATGGCCAGTGGGTTACAGGGTAGAAATGGCATGTGTCACTTCTGAGATGAAGCTTAGAAGAGGCCACATGAAAAATCTCCAGCTCTCATTTCTTTCCCATGTTGACCAAGAAAGCCATATAAAAGAGTCTCCATTACATAATGGACTCCTGGAGCAAAGGAGGAAAGGCCCCGCTGACCCAAGTGATGGGAGCTCCCTTTCAAGTATTGAGTAACAATAAAATTTTTGTTTTTTGTTTTGTTTTGTTTGTAGAAGCCAATGAGACTTTTGGGTGATGTGTTACTGCTGACTTTTTTCTGACTAAAATGTCTTCTTTCTACATTCCAAAAGTCAGTTTCCTTCAAGGAGTTGATGACAAAATAAAAATCCAGATGATCTGGTGGCTTTGAATTCAAAGTTGAATATGTTATGTATCTTTAGTAATTGAAAGTGTGAAGAATGGTGACTGGGTGTGTCAATTGGTTAAGCATTTGGCTCTTGATTTCAGCTCAGGTCATGATCTTAGGGTCCTGAAATCTATCCCCACATCAGCCTCTATGCTTAATGGGGAGTCTGCTTGAGATACTCTCTCTTCCTCTTCCCCTCCTACCACTTGGGTTCTTTCTCTCTCTCTCAAATAAAAAAAAAAACAAATAAATAAACCTTTAAAAAAAGTGAACAGAGATGGCAGGAAAGTTATTCTTAATAGGACAGGATAGTGTTTTTTTTTAACAGGCCTCCTGCTATATCCTAACCTTGCTTTTTAACAAATACAGTAGTGAGGGAAGTATGTTTATCAGAGTTTATTCTCAAAGTATAGGAGGGACCTCTTGGTTTAAATGATGGGATTCTTTTACTTGAAAATATTTGAGTGATTTCTTTGATTTTGCTGGCTAGTGGTTATTATTTATTGACATCTCCCTATTATGCCTAGTCAATATGTGATGAGAGATTGCATGGATAATCACAGGTATTAACCAAAATCTTTACTCCTCTCTCCATTTTTTGTTTGTTTGTTTGCCTTCTGGTGTTTGTTCTGCTTTTATTTTTTAATTTTTTAAAAGATTTTATTTATTTATTTGACAGATAAAGATCATAAGTATGCAGAAAGGCAGGTAGGGAGGGGATGCAGGCTCCCTGCTGAGCAGAGACCTCCCCCCCACCCCCTGATGTGGGTCTTGATCCCAGGATCCTGAGATCATGACCTGAGCTGAAGGCAGAGGCTTAACCCACTGAGCCACCCTGGTGCCCCTATTCTGCTTTTAACACCTGAGCCAGAAGGCTGGAAAGGAAATGAAAGAAAATTAAACTCTTTTTCTATACACTAATTGTTCTGATTTTTAAAGGTTATACCTCATATATTTATGATTTCCAGGAGTGTGTGAGTGTGTGAGAGAGAGAGAAAGACAGAGGATTAAACACATTGGTTTTAAAGGTATCCACATTCTCTGTGTCTAGAAATTTAGGGTTGTTTCTCTTGCTTTAAGAGTTAAATGACTGTCAGGAAACAAGAACAATGGAAAGAGCAACAAAAAAGAACACCAATTTAATATTTACAAAGTATTGACCCCACTAAATTTGAAAAGTTGAAATTGATAAATATGAAAGTTTTAAGGAAAATGCTGATTAATTGTATATAGTGAGACATAAAGTCTGATGGCTAGATTTGTAGTCTATCTAGTGGATGGTAATGTCAGTCAATGATATGAACATGGTTGAGAGATGGGGGAGGTTTTGGGAGATAGGTCAAGAATTCTGTTAATATTTGTTAGCTTAAGAAGGTATAATTATAGGTGGTTATTTCATTTTAATTGTCTTTTTTTTTGGTCCTAATTTTTTTTAAAAGGATGCTTTAATAGTAAAAATAAGTTAATGACCAAAGAAAATATGTAGGTTACATTCCGAGTTCTGTGTCTGGGACATCTGCTGGTTCTAAGACTCCATCCCAGCCTGGGCTTGGCCCTATCCAAGAAGGAGGAATGTTGCTCGAGGAGCCTGGGATGAGCTTCCTGTGGCTTTTTGGATGCTTCTTGCTGAGTGGAAGGGCAGGGCATATGGCTTAGGTTGCCAAGATGGTGCTAAATACCTCCATTTGGTACAGGGTGGCTTGATGGATGGTTTTGAATTTTTTAAAAATGTTTCTCAACTTGAAAATATTTCCAAGTTCCATCTTTTTCATGGGAATTTATTGAACATAAGTAAGTCAAATGTTTTTCTCATTAACTAGAGGACTTAATCATGTAGCATGACAAAGAAAGAAAGACAGAAAAGATTCACAATTCCCAAGAGTGGGCAATTCCCTTGAAGGGGTGGATTTTTCAGTGAAGCTGTTTGTTTGGCCTGCGTTTTCTCTGAGTTTATTGTTCTCCTCTCTTTGGAGTTCAGTTGCTACCTTGAGTGTTTCTGACTACCTTCCTAAACCTTATCATTTTTTTCTCAGACTTGTGCTCAGAAAACAGGGCCATCCAAGGGGCTTGTGGGACCTCCAGCAAATGCCCTTTGCCTCTCAACTCCTTTTTAGAAAGGTAAATTCTCTTACAAGGAAAAATGAAGTTATGTAAGGATAGCCTGTGTACAATGTAGACTAACCCAGTTAACTCAGGTCATAGTGATTTATGCTTTTTTGTTTGCTTGCTTGTTTCAACTGTTTCTGTTGAAAACTCTTATAGAAGAACTTAGTTATTTTCCTACTTTGGTAAATAGATTGTTTTTTTTTCTATGGAAAATGAGAAGTGTACTTGTGCAAAATAAGTCAATCAAAGAAAGACAATTATCATATGATTTATCTGATATAAGGAATTTGAGAGGCGGGGTCGGGGGTTGTTCAGGGAAGGGAGGGAAAAATGAAACAAGTTGGGACCAGGGAGGGAGACATAAGAGACTCTTATTCTCAGGAAACAAACTGAGTGTTGCTGGACAAGGTGGGGAGGGATAGAGTGGCTGGGTTATGGACACTGGGAACTGTATGTGCTATGGTGAGTGCTGTGAATTGTGTAAGACTGATGATTCACAGACCTGTACCCATGAAAGAAATAATACATTATATGTTAATTAAAAAAATTTTAGATCCACACACACACAAAAAGATTTGTGCTTGTGTCACAATGTAAATATGTCAGGAGTAGGCAATAAGTAGTGATAGGACATACACAAAACATATTTTTAAATATTTCTTCCACAAACTATTCATGTCTGTATTCCTAAATGCTTGTTATATATTGCTATTCAACTGAATAGCAATTCTGAATTCAGAATTATTTTTAGGAATGGTAGAGAATGTTAAGATTAAGTGTCTGATCTTGGGTTGCTTATGAACCAGATGGAAAGAAGACATGCAGTTGGGAAAATAGCTACCAATACCTGGAAAAATATGACAAGTGCCATGTGATCCAAGAAGAGAGAAATGACTACAGGAGCATGGTAGAGAATGTTAAGATTAAGTGTCTGATCTTGGGTTGCTTATGAACCAGATGGAAAGAAGACATGCAGTTGGGAAAATAGCTACCAATAATGGAAAAATATGACAAGTGCCATGTGATCCAAGAAGAGAGAAATGACTATAGGAGCTAAGTAAGTGTATAGTCCCGATGCATGGCATGATCTGAGAAAACTTCTTGGAAGAAATGGAATTAGACTTGAGATTTGAAATCTGAATTAGTGGAGTGGACAGTGGGGAGGAAGTTTTCAGGGAAGGAAGAAGCAAAGGCATTGAGATGATAAAGTACAATACGTGTTTGAGTGGGGCAGGGCAGTGCTGCAATGAATAGATATTCTTGTTTGGAGCAGAAACCCTTCCACCCAGGCCACTAATCCATATTTCATTATATTCATGGAATAAAGTAGAGTAAGGTCTACTTACTCTTAGAAGGGTCCCTTACCCTTCTAAATCTGAATCAGTTTCCTTTTTTGTAAAATGAAGTTAATCATATCGACCAGCCATGGATGCTGTAAGGATTAAATGAGATACAATACTAAAAAGAAGGTGCTAAGCAGGGTTTCTCACACTGTATCATCCCTCTTCAGTTACTTGAGTTCAGCTTAATTCCAGGGCCACTACACCATAAAGAAATCTGCTACTCCCTTTTATAGATCATATAAATTGGACTATTATTGCATTTCTCTTTTCTAGTTTAGGAGTCCTTTTCTGGTTTAGGAGAATTTTCTTGGCATAAGTCATCCGTATGTGAAAGGATACCAAAGTTACAGTTAAGAGCTTTAAATGAATAAATAACTAGTGCAGGGTGACTAGAGCCTAACAGCTAATAGGGAATAGTTGGAGATAAGAAAGCATTCTTTTCTTTTTGTAGTTATATCAACATCTTCTGTGATATAAATTTCCCTGTAAACAATAGGGAAAATATATGCCATTACTCTGAGGAATTCATTTAAAAACTGACTGCTGTTACATTTGTTCCATAGGGGAAGATGACTCAGGTCTGGGAAGAAGTGGCACCATATTATGTCTAATCTCCATGCCATATTAGAATGTTTATACCAGCTTGAGTGGTTGTGATGGGGTCGTCTACATCATTTGGTTCTTGTCCTTGTGACTCACTGTTTCTGCTGTGGGGTTAACTCCCTGCAGCGGAAAAGGGAGGAATTACTTGCCAGACCATATGGAGTATAAAAGAGCAGATTGACTGAGGTTTAGGTAGAAGCTGAAAGCACATAACTTAAGCTTCCCAAAGGATAACCTTGGAAAACTCTTTTAAATAGCATCCTCACAGAGGTGTATAATTTTCAAGATTTATCTTGAAACCTTAAGATTCCAAAGTCAGTTTAAGCAAAAATGTTGAGAGGACAAATGACATAAGGGTCTGCTGTTTCACTGCCTTTTCTTAAGTTTCCAGTTTGGAGAAAAAAGAATGCTAGAAAAAGAATGCTTTCCTTTGATTTGTTGCAATTCTGTCTAGTCTAGGGGATCTGACCATGGCCATAGGTGCATTGGAGATTCTTGGTCTTCATCTCTATAAATTGGGTTTCTGTAGTCCTATATTGGTTGTGAATGAGCCAATGAAACTGGAAAACTAGAAATGCATATGTTTCCAAGTGGGATTAGAGAATGCTCCTCCTGCCATCTAACCCCAACAACCCATAGATTTACTGATTAATGGTGGCCTTAACTCTACAGTGTACCTGGATTATATTAAGAACTATTACAGAAAAAGGTATCTTCTTTCTCTAACTCATTAGTGAATGAGTTATTAATTTGCTCAACCTTATTGAGCAACTACTGTGTACCAGGTGTGTGTTAGATGATAGGAATAGAAAAATTAACAGGACAGAGTCTTGTGGAAAGTTATAGTCTAGTGGAGAGCTGTGTGAGAAGTGTTATGATAAAGAAATCTGTAGTAAGTTATGGTAGCAAAGAGGAGAAAGCATTTAAATCTGCTGATGTTTGGAGGGACAGGTCAGAAAGGCTCTGTAGAAGAGCTAATCCTATAGTAGGTCTGATAGGATGGGTAGGAGGAGGCAGGTACTGAAGACAGATGGAAAAGCATGAGCCCATGGGTATGGGTTGGAGAATAATATGTTAGGTTTTTAAATGTATCAGCCTTCACTTCTTTTAATTCCTGTAGGGTAAATAATCCAATTCAAAATGAGGCAGAAATATCATCAGGGAGATCTTCAAATTAATTGGCTGATAGGTCTCAAAAGTTAACGAGGAATGAGAAAACAGAAATAAACTTCCAAGTTAGAACACAAGCAAGCAAGAGTGGAAACATAGCGTACTTGGAAGAGATGAACTGATTTATAAAAGGATTATTTCAGGTCCAAGTTAAGGGAATCAACAAAGGATAGTAAAGCACCTAAGAACTAGTGACAGCAGGAAACCATTACTGCTTTGGGGTCTGAAAGGACAAGGTGAGAAAATGGTGTTATTGCAGCCCAGTGAGAGCTAAAGCCATGTAAGAGGAGAAACAGCTGTTCAAGAGCAGTGCCTGCAAAGAAACACAGCTTCTGTCAAAATTACTAAGAGGCAAGAAGGGAGCCGGGAATGAATACCCCAAACTCAGCTTCCTCTACCCTCAAATCAGTGGCAACCAGAGGACAAGAGAGCCGAGATGACAAATTCTGTAGACACTAGCCCTTAGATTGCTTCCCAGTCTCCAATACAGCTTTATGTGTGTGTATATATATATACACACACACATACATATAGAAAATAAATATAAATATTTAATTTTATATAATATAAATATTATATATAATATTAAATATATTATTTATATTATATTTATATATTTATATTATATTAAATAATATTTATATTATATTAAATAATATTTAATATAATATAAATATTAAAATTTATATTTATATTTATATTTAAGTTGTCCCAGTGTCACACCACTGGATCTCATTGCCCCTGGTTAGAACCAAACTGAATTCTCTGACTCCCACAACAAACTTTCTGTTGCTACTATTAAAACACTAATCTCATTCTTCCTCAGGTTCTAACTGGTCATATACATGACAATGTCCCCATTAGGTTGTTAAATTTTATAGAGAATGCTTGTGCTATACCTCCCAGAGTCCCTGTTCCTCTTTAGGATCAAGTCATTCATTTCCCTAGACTAGATGCTGAGAATATTGGCTGTTGACCACTCATAGCTGTGTCCTTCATTGGGAACTGTCCTCCTGGTGGGCAGCTTGGATTCAAGGACTGGACAATGCAGGGGTACAAAGGCTTAACCCCCTTGCTTTAATTGGAACCATTCTGTAGGCCCATCCATCTCCAGAATTCCCCATGGAATTGTCAGAGTCCTTTTTTGGGGGGGACTGTGTAGCCCAATGTTCAATCTTGCTTCCTTCAGTGTTTCATAAGTGTTACTCTCAGGAGCACTTCCCAGTAAATCTTCTGCAGGTAATACTTCCTTATTTACTTGTGTTTTCCTGTATCCCTAGTATAGTGTTTTGCACATTCTAAGATATTAAATCAAAGATGATTGTTGAATCAATGGAATGATTCAACAAACATTGAATGATTCAATGGTTCTTTCATTCATTTACTGAGGTATAATTTACAGAATAAAAATTCAGTTTTATTAAGTGTACATTTGATGTGTTTTGAAAAATGTATAAAATCATGTAACACCTGTCAAGATACAGAACCAAAGTATACAAGCAAAATAAGGGTAAATTCATCACCACAATTTCTTTCATTGTCCTTTGCAGCTAATCTTCTTAACATGAAACCTCTGACAATCACTGATCTGTTTTCTGTACCTGTGGTTTGACTTTTCTAGAACATCATATAATGGAATCATATAATATTCAGTCTTTTGTATCTAGCTTTTTCACTAGCTAGATAGTGAAAAGCTAGATAGCTAGCTTTTTCATTTTTCAACACAATGCTTTTTATTTTTTTGTCATGAGGTACATATACTAAAGTTTACCTTTTATAGGTATATAGTTCTACATGAATTTTGAAAAACAATATAGTTATGTACCCACTGCCATAATCAAGACAGAATATTTTTATCACATTATTTTATTTATGTATTTATTCATTGAAAATATGCCATATGTAAGTGTAAAATGGTATCTCATTGTGGATATAATTTGCATTTTCCTGAGAAATAATGATATTGAATATTTTTTCAAGTGCTTATTTGCCATTGATATTTTTTCTGTAGTGAAGTCTTGGTCCAAATCGTTTGTTTACCTTACCTATTTTCAAATTGTGTGGGGGTGGCATTATTTTTCTTATTTTGCAGCTTTGAGAATTAATCTAAGAATTTGTTGAACAAATTTTGACATGCTGTACTTTCACTTTAATTTAATTCAAAATATTTTCTGATTCATTATTTTACTTTCATTTTTGACTTGTAGGTTATTTAGACATGTGTTGTTATTTTCCATGTTTGGGGATCTTTAGATCCCTTCTTTTTAAAATTTTTAATTAAATTAATTAATTAATTTTATTTATTTTTATTATGTTCAGTTAGCCACTGTGTAGTACATTGTTAGTTTTGATGTAGTGTTCAAAGATCCCTTTCTTCTATGGATTTCTAGTTTCATTATTATGTTTGAGAATATACATTATCTTATTTAATCCTTTTAAATTAATTACTCTATGGCTCAGAAAATGGTCTATCTTGGTGAATGTCTATGTTTATTTGAAGAGTATGTATTCTGCTGTTGTTAGATATAATATTCTTTTTTTTAAAGATTTTATTTATTTATTTGAGGGAGAGAGCACAAACAGGACAGTGAGAGAACAGACTCCCTGCTGAGTAGAGAGCCCAATGCAGGGCCAATCTCAGGACGATGAGATCATGACCTGAGCCAAAGGCAGAGGCTTAACTGAGTGAGCCTCAGGTACCCCAAGCTCTAGTATTTTCTTTCTTGGCATCCTATTTGTTTCCTTCATAGCATTCCTTAAATAGATGTTTGTTTATTTGGTTTTTGCATTTCTCCCTTACTAGAATGTGAGCTTTATGAGGGTTAATTTAGTGCTCTATCACCAGGGTCCAGCCACAATGGCTGGAGTGTAGTCAGTACTCAATAGAATTAGGTTTCTTTTCCACCTCAGTTTGTCTTCATTCTAACATATATCAAAGACAAGGGCGCCCCTTTTCTAATATATACCTGTGGACTAAGAATTGAAATATGTGACATTTAAATGATGAAAAGAAGATTTCAGTCTGGTAACTCAGGAGAGACTGGTATGACCTCAAGAAGTCCTGGCTACCCTTAACTCCATGGTGGTCCAGCTGCGAGATAGTGTAAAAAACACTAGCCTTCTCTGGACATTTGTTGTCTTGTTTGTACAATAATACATTTAAATCTATTAAAGGAGGCCAGAAATTAAACAGATTACTTATAATCACACAATGAAACATCAGAATACAAAGCAAAATAAAAATACAAATACAAAATAAAAACACAAGTGCTTAGAAATTTATCTCAATGCAAAGTGAGTTTAATAAAATAATAATATATTGCCTGGAATTCATGTCTAAATTATTTGCCTTGGTAATTTTGCTAGAGGAGAGAAAAATGCTTTTTTTCCATAGTTTATAAAATACCATAAGAGAAAAATCTGAACTTATAAAGTAGATGTATCATGGATACTGGTTTTTAAAGTGATTTATAACCAGATACTATAAATAACCTATGTTATTAAATATGTTTAAAATACCTTATTGTAAAGATTTTATCTATGCAATGCTTTATAAGAACACCTGTTGAGAGGCATTCCCAACTTATGCATGTTTGAAGAATCAGAGCATCCCATGAACATAGCTCTAAACTCTGAAAACTTTAAAAATATAAAATACTATTCAAAAAAGAATAAGAGATATCTCATTGTGGTTAAGGATTCTAAACTTTAAATCATCTTATTTCAACTTTGCTTATTTTTTGACCTATATGCATTATTTTCTTCTTTCAAGCCTGACTCACATTTTTCACAGTTTATTTTTGCAAACAGACCATTGACTCAAAGCACTACCTTTACTGGTAACAGTGGATTCTTCTGAATCTTTTTATAACCTAATTGATAAAATGTCCCTTTGGTATAGTGCAATGCAGTTTGCTCAGTGTAGGCATGAAGAAGTCAGGATATCTGTCTTTATTCAGTTTCCTGGCCATTACATCTCATTTGGAAATAAGTCACCTTCAAGTTAATCTATTCAAGTTAAATCTATTCCTGGGGAACCACTCTTCCTTTATGTTTTATCTCTTCTTTTTCTCTTTCTCTTTCTCTCTCTCTTTCTTTCTTTTCCTTTCTTTCTCCCCTCTTCTTCCTCTTGTTGTTGTTGTTGTTGTTCTTGTTCTTGCTCTTCTTCTTCCTCTTCTTCTCATTCTTCCTCCTCCTCCTCCTCCTCTTCCTCCTTCTTCTTCTTCTCTTTTTTTTTAAATTACATCATGCTCATAGTTTGACATGAAATCTTGAAAGCAGTGGTTTCCTGTGGCAAGTGACTTCCCTGTCACAGGAAGTGTTTAGTTGGGTGTAGATGCATAGCCATTTGGAACCACTCTTCCATTCAAGAATAAATATTTATTAAAATACTTCCTTTGCCAGCACTGAGATACTCACTAGGAGTTCAAAGGTAGAACTGCATGGGATGCCTGCGTGGTGCAGTTGGTTAAGCATCCAACTCTTGGTTTCTGCTCAGGTTGTGATCTCAGGGTCTTCATATCCAGTGTTGCTCAGTGTGGAGTCTGCTTAAGACATTCTCCCTCTCCCTCTGCCCCTCCCCACTGTGTGCTCTCTTTCTCAAATAAGTAAGTACATCTTAAAAGAAAAAAGAAAGTCATGCTCTTAAAAAGGGTCCATTTTAGGTGTCAGACATACAGCTTTAAATCACGTGCTGATTATTCTAATGGAAAATAGAGAGTTCAACTATCTACCTATTGCATGGCCTAGAAGACCTTTAAAAACACTGACTAATTTCTGGGAATCTAAAAAGTCCCCTGCAAGCTTTCTAGAAGGATTATTAATGGACAAAAGTGAGAATGGTCTTTAAACCCAGACAAACCTGGACTAGAAATCTGACTATACCACCTCTGAGCTTTGTGAATCTTGCGCAAGTCCCTAAACTTTCTGAAGCTCAGTTAGTTTTTTTTTTCCAATATCTTTAAAAAGGGAATATTTTGAAGAGGACTAAATGGGATAATACATATAAATCCCCAGGACCAATTAGGTATGGTAGAGTGGAGGCATGTTTAATGAAACTGGAGATCGGATTTAAGCAGATACTTCAGGGTCTTCTTTTTTTCTCTTTCAAGAGGGAGAGAGAGTTTGGAGGATGTGTTAGGAAGGATGTTTTATACTAAAGAAGCATGAGGAAGAAAGATGTGAAGATCTAGGGGAACACTACAATGAACTATGACAGGCAATAAACTGTACAGCCTGAGCCAGTTCTGAAAGCAGTGACACTCAGCAAGAGAATATTGTATGCACACAAAAAAGATAAAAACATTCAGTGTGTCTAAGTGTATGTGCCTGATGACAATTTTAAAACCACTCTCTGTTCACAGCCTCAGAGAACCTGTAAAAGTTAATCTCAATAGTCTTTATTTTGGAGAGAAAGTTTAAAAAAAAAACTTTATTGCTTTATTTATTATTTCTCACTAAGGAAAGAACAGTGCATTCCTGACCTAGTCTTAACTTAAGCTAGCTCTTTGTGAGGCATTTTAGTAATAATAATCAGTTTTGGGGGCACCTGGGTGGCTCAGTCGGTTAAGCGTCTGCCTTTGGCTCAGGTCATGATCTCAGGGTCCTAGGATCCAGCCTCTCATTGGGCTACCTGGTCATTGGAGAGTCTGCTTCTCCCTCTCCCTTTGCCCCACCTCCTGCTTGTGCTCTCTCTCTCTCTCTCTCTCAGATAAATAAATAAATAAATAATCTTTTAAAAAATAACCTACTTTGTAGCATTGTAAGTTGTAAATGTTTTTACATGGGTGATCTCATCTTTGTCATTCCCATTTTACAGATAAGGAAATTGAGTTTCAGAAATTACTTGTCTGAAGTCATATACTGGGTATGTGTTAAAGTAGAGATGAGCTCTGGTCTTTCCCATCATACTGCACATAAATGGGCCATGCCTCAGATTAGATCAGAATTTTCAATGAAATAAAATTAAAATTGGATTAATATCTGTCATTCTATTTTATATCAGTCTTAAATATGAGTATATAATCTTATAAAAGATCATTTAATTTACCCCTGCTGATCAGTTTCTATTCTACTCAGTTTTTATATTCTATAAATATGATATTACTGAAAACTTATGGAATTTCATGAGCTAATGAGATTGGACAAACAACTCACTCAAAACACACATATGAACACCCCTAGGCATTTATTTAAATATAAGAACTGTATGCAATAATTAATTTAAGCAACTAATATTTGCTTTTTATATTATTAGTAAGTTACTTTCAAATACTCCAATACAAATGGTTTGATATAAATTAATTCGTATCATAGGGATGATCAGTTATAGAAATGTGCTGGCAACACAGCTCTACGGAGGGACAAAGTTCTGATTTGTATTGTTTGCTGATTTCTGTTGTGCAACTGTTCCTACCATAGCCAGTTTCAAGCAATAGCGTGAGGTCACGGAATGCATTGTTGGGAAGATATATATGCAACTGACTCACAGCTAGTATAATCCAGCTCTAGCACACACCTGTGACCTTACAGTTGTCTACTCAGGGATCCAGATCCAAAACACTTCAAATGCTGCTATTTAAATCTGCACCAGAGGGTTCAGTGATGAGTGCAAGGGATGTTGGACATAATTTCTGGGGTGTAAGTGAATGATGGCGTGCAAGTATGTATCAGACTAAAAGAAGATTACATAGGCATCTCTGTCCTTGAAGGAACAAAATTGAAGGATACAACAAAACCCAGAAGCCAAACATCTTTAGTATATTTTCAAGATCTAGAATTTTGATGCCGTGCCTCCCTACTTAATCAAGTCTGTGTCACCTTGAATTAATTAGAAGTTTTGCTAATTTTTGTATTCAACTATTATTGTAAAGCTTGTTGGTATGCCTAAAGGTAGAGAGCAGAGACTTCCTCAAGCCCATTGGAATAGTTTGTATGGCTATTTTGGAACTTGTCTGCTAATAAATATTTCTATGTGGCAAAATTTGGTCCGATATTTACTTTCACTACACTTACCACCTAGTGGTGAGGTAGGGGAAGAAGTCATCACTTCTACTTGTCTTTTATATTGCCAAATATTGAGGCAATCAGTACTTACCAAAAGAATCTGACAATTGTGTAGAGTCAACTCGGCATATATCAGTTTTCATTATCACTAAATAGGTACTATGTTTGGGGCATTGTAGCATGATTAAGTCCCTGTCTACAGAGAGCTTTTAGGTTGACTGTATCATGAATCATTTCAAAATGCAATGTTACCATTTGTATTTGTAAAGAGTGAAAAAAATTGGATGCCAAGATCACACATGCCAGCAAAGAATGGTTTATTCATAATATGGGGTTGTAGTCAAGGTGAATATACAGATCCCTTCACTTTCTTATGTTGGTCAGGCCAAGTCACCACTGATGACTCTTCTTCCTCTCATTGCCCTGTCTGATCCCTTAGGAAAACCTCTTGACTCTACTTTTTTTTTAAATTTTTTTTAAAATTTATTTGACAGACAGAAATCACAAGTAGGCAGAGAGGCAGGCAGAGAAAGAGGGGGAAAGGCAGGCTCCCTGCTGAGCAGAGAGCTTGATGCGGGGCTCAATCCCAGGACCCTGAGATCATGACCTGAGCTGAAGGCAGAGGCTTTAACCCACTGAGCCACCCAGGTGCCCCTCTTGATTCTACTTTTAAAATACATCCAGAGTGGATAAAATAGATCCATTATCACAATCTCCATCCTAGTGCACACATCCACTGTCTCTCACCTGGATTGTTGGAGTAGTTTCCTACTGGCTCTTGGCTCCTACCTTTGATACCCTACCTCCTCTCCATTCTATTGTTAACACAGAAACTGGAGTAAGCCTGTTGAAAAGTCCAGTGGATGTTGAGGTGTAGATTGACAAGCAATAAACTGAACAAATTTAAAATCTACAATTTAAGAATTTTTTATACACTTATACACCCATGAAACCATTGCCATAATCAAAATAGTAAACATATCCATCATCCTTACAATTTCCCTGTTGTCTTTGGTAAGCCTTCCTTTTCACCCTCATCTACCCCAGGCCCCAGACAACTATTGAGCTAGCTGTTTTCTGTTACTACAAATTAGTTTGTATTTTCCAGAATTTTATATAAATAGAATTATAGAGTATATATCTTTTTCTGGCTTTCTCCAGTCACCATAATTATTTTGAGATAAAACTATATATTAATTGTTCATTTGTTTAAGTTGCTGAAGAGTATACCATTGTATGGTTATACTACAATCTGTTTATCCATTCACCTGTTGATGGATATTTGGGGTTTTTTTAGCTTTTGGCTCTTATAAATAAATCTGCTATGAATGTTCATGCATAAATTCTTGTATGACACTATGATTTCATTTTTCTTGAGTAAATACCTAGGATGGAATGGCTGAGTCATATGGTAGTTGCGTGTTTAACACTTACAGAAGATTTTCGAAAGTGGTTGTACCATTTTATGTTCCCACCACCACCCTGTGACAGTTCCTCTGAAACCTCACCAACATTTTGAAAGACCATTTAAAAAAATTTTAGCCATTTTCTAATAAGCATCTGGTGGTACCTCATTGTGGTTTAAATTTGCATTTTTAAAAATATTTTATTTATTTGACAGAGAGAAATCACAACCAGGCAGAGAGTCAGGCAGAGAGAGAGGAGGAAGCAGGCTCCCCGCGGAGCAGAGAGCCCGACGCGGGGATCAATCCCAGGACCCTGAGATCATGACCCGAGCTGAAGGCAGAGGCTTTAACCCACTGAGCCACCCAGGCGCCCCTAAATTTGCATTTTTCTAATAACTAATGGTGTGAAAATCTTTTCACGTGCTTATCTGCCATCTGTATATCTTCTTTGGTGAATGTCTGTCCAAATTTCTTAACCATTTTTTAAATTATTGAGTGTTAAGAAGTTTTAAAAAATATATTCATGAGGGGCGCCTGGGTGGCTCAGTGGGTTAAAGCCTCTGCCTTCGGCTCAGGTCATGATCTCAGGGTCCTGGGATCGAGCCCCGCATCGGGCTCTCTGCTCAGCGGGAAGCCTGCTTCCTCCTCTCTCTCTGCCTGCCTCTCTGCCTGCTTGTGATTTCTGTCTGTCAAATCAATAAAATATTTAAAAAAAATATATATATTCATGATAGAATTTCTTTATTGGGTATATAATTTGTAAATATTTTTCTCTCAGTGGCTTATATTTTCATTCTGTTAATGTTTAGTATTTTTTAAAGAGTTTTAACACATGTGGGTTATTTTACAAACTGCTTTGTGCTTAAAGAAGAGGATAGGTGGATCTGAGAAGAAAAAAGTAATAGCAAACATTCAATGGTTTGACATTGAATGCCTTTTGTATAATTTTCTTTATTTGGCATGTATTGAGTAACCTTTCTTTATAAAACATTGTAGTATAAATAAGCATTATGATAAGTAATGTTTAAACTTGAATTCTTGGCCCCAAACAAACTTTTAGAAACACTCTCCAATTTAGGGGCACCTGGGTGGCTTGTTCAGTTAAGCGTCTCTCTCTTGGTTTCCGCTCATGTCATAATCTCAGGGTCTTTTTTTTTTTTTTTAAAGATTTTATTTATTTGACAGACAGAGATCACAAGTAGGCAGAGAAGCAGGCAGAGAGAGAGGAGGAAGCAGGCTCCCTGCTGAGCAGAGTGCCTGATGCGGGGCTCGATCCCAGGATCCTGGGATCATGACCTGAGCTGAAGGCAGAGGCTTTAACCCACTGAGCCACCCAGGCGCGCCTAATCTCAGGGTCTTGACATGGTGTGCTGAGTCAGACTCCACACTCAGTGGAGAGTCTGCTTGAGATTCTTTCCCTCTGCCCCTCCCCAACTCTCTCACTCTCAAATGAATCTTAAGAAAAAAAAAAAGAGTCTCCAGTTTAGAGAAGACCTTATTCTCATGATTCTCATTGTGTCTGGTATGAAGAGATAATAAACACCCATACATTCTATCTGTATTTCTTTGTCTATATTGTCATCTGTATGACAGATAACTATTTTTATTTCTAAATATGTATGTATGACTTGTAAAAAAAATCTAACTTGCATTCATATTCAACGCATGTCTTTGGTCAGTCATAACCATTAGGAACACAGACATAACCATTATGAACTCAGGAGTAAACTAAGTGATAATATAACACATGTCATGATACCCGTGTACTTTTAGTCCACAGTAAAAATACAGATCTTCCCTCAGGCTCTTATTCAGACAATTATTTATAGAGCAAGATAGATTATAACCAGTGAGGCCACACTGACGGTATGTGGAATAATAGTTTACAATGGTGGGAGGAGAGAAAATACATATCCAACAACCACAATGCACAGAAGTCTTATTTTATATAGCTACAGAAAACCTTATAAGCATGAATTCTCCAGAGGACTTATAATAATTAATTTCCGAAATGGTTGAAATAAATTATAACTTCTTAAAAGGAATAAAGTTTTCAAGAACATATAATCAAATCATTGATAATACAAAAGGATTTATGTTATGAAAGGACCTGAGGCTATATAAAAAGTGTAAGACTTGCAAAAGAATGGTGTCAGAAAGCTAAATGGAGTTAAGGTAGAGAGTTTATCTTGAAAATGCTTCCCCTTTAAGTATTCTAAGTATGGAATAGAAAGATACAGTTAATTGGATGTGAGAAACTAATACTTATTGAATGGTTTTCTGCGTGGTGGCAGTAATTGAAAAGGGATATTTCCATGTAACTAATTACTAAGCCTCATAATATCAAAATTTTATCAATCATTTGAAATATTTGACCTAGAGAATTAAGAACAGGTAGGATCTGAAGGAAAAAAGTTTCTTTCCTCTGTTTGAGCTTTTTAATGCTTAAGAGCTTAACTTTAGAAACAGCCTAATCCAGGTCTGAGTCAGCATGATCTCTGTGTTGGCTTCCGGAAACCCTAGGGTTCTCATCTGCAAAATGGAGCTAGAAATCCCCATCTCACAGGATAATGGTGGAGACAGACATGGAAGGCAGGCAAAGGGCTTAGTACAGTCTGAAACCCAAGGTTTCAGACACTCAATAAATATTAAATATTACAATTATCATTCTTGTTTCCTTAGACAGAAATTTGAAAGCAAAGAGATATTGGAAAATTCGAGCTAAGAGCATTAGCTGTTGGTCCCATAATTTGGGATTGAGGACTGAAATCAGGGTGTTTTGTTTTGTTTTGTTTTCTATGTTGAAATCAGGTTTTACTTTCATCTGCTTTTGTTTCTTTGATTTTAGTACAAAATTTGAGGAAACCCCCCAAATAACTGACTGCTTTTTGAGGGTGTCCCTAGATGCTTTGTGGGCTCAACCTTGGTTGCTACCATTATTCTACCTACTCCAGACAAGGATGTCCCTGAGGTTAATTTTTCTTCACAACTACACCCAGATTGAAGACAGAGTTGAAGTATGCCCCAGGTCACATAGCTCATTCGCTGTTCAAGAATCTTCCCTAATCCCCGGTGCCATTTGGGAATGGTTTCAAAGGCATTCCAACAGCAGAATCATGCCAGTGCACTGGTTATCAATTATTTTGTTGATCCTTTAGCAAATCCTCAAACTGATTTTTCTACCCTCCTGGGGCACAAATCACAAAGCTGACCTTAACCGCTTTGGCATCCCCCTCCATTCCCAAGGCGCACAAAAGAGCAATGCGGGGCTAGTGATTTACTGTTTTCCCACGCAGGTCATCCTCTAGCCCAGACAGATAGAGAAGATCTGTCTTTAATGAGAGAAATGTACCATTACTTGGTCATAAATTCAACTTAATGGTAATTTTAGTAGGGCAGCTTGCCCAGGCTTTGTAGAAACACAAATCAAAAATCCCAGATTCCAGGCATATCCTCTTAGAAACTCTTTTGGCAACTCTATTCCCTTTGCTTTTTAAGGAACTCCATTTCCCTAGTTATAGTCCCTAGTTGCTTAGGGTAGATTTGCACAAAGTCTAGAATCACTGTGGCAGCAGAGAGGGGAGAGGGTGGCATGCTGTTCAAATTATTTTTGCCAAGCATTAGGCCCTGACTTCAGTCGTCAAGGAGGCACAAATGAACTGACACACAGATTCTGTATACAGCCCAGGAAAAGTAGTTTGCAGTGAGTATTCACACAACTCTTTCTAAGGAAAGGTTTTATTTTGTTCAAACCCTTATGTTCTTGACCAGTTCTAAACCAACTAATACTAGTCCTTACCAGGCTTAGATTGCAGAACAAGTTTTTATCCCCAGAGTTGACTTAATTTGAGTTGCTGTGTTAGAAATGTACGTAGAACAGGTTCAGGCATAATGGTACCAGACACCTTGACACACTTATAAGTAGACTTGAATGTATCCTCTTACTTTGTATCATATCCTGTGCTCACTTCCATTTTAACAACTAGCAGCTCCTTTTGTGCTTAATTCATGTATGCCGCCTTGGACTAAACTGTGTCCTCTCAGGTGTAGGATTATATCTGAGTATGTCCTTCTAGTTTCTAGCCCAGTACCTGCCATGTGACAGATGTGTAGTTAACATTTGTTGAATGAACAGAAGTATGAATAATCATATCTTTCCAGTAAGGGCTGACTTTTAAGTCAGGGAGCCTGGTAAATGGCCATTTCTTTCTATTTTCAGGATGATATACTTGGCTAGGTGAGGCAATGCTCTGGAAGACAGAGGAAAAAAACATAGCTGAGGACAACTGCCTCCCATATGTAGGGTAACTGGAATCTATTAAAAATATTAGTTGGTTAATTTAAGCAAATATGTACAGATGGCCAACATAGCTAAAGCAAGTGTCACAGCTACTGAAGATCATTCAGAGTAACCAGAAATCAAAGAGCTTATAATCTTTTAATCTTTAGTTCTAAGAGCCAATGTACAATGTTATCATAAACTGTTTTTTCCAATAGCATAACTCTATCCAGAGAAAAGACATGAAATTCCAGCTCTCTTCCTCTGATTTGGTATTATGGGTAAGTCTACCGACACTCCTGTCTTCAGTTGTAGAGAGAAGTTTAATTGGCAGTTTATTTGTGTTGCTATTCATTCCCCTAGGATATGGGAGAGTCAGGATTAGAGCAGGAAGGGACACCTGGAACACCCATGGGATGGCGTGTTTGGATCCTTAATTCTGTAGGAAAAGTGAGAGAGAGCTATCATTCGTACACCTTCCATTTATGTGATGTTAACTTACATATGGCAATTATAGCTCAGTAAAACTAGAAAAAAGGAATTCAGTGATAATGACAAAAATACAGTGGCTCTCAAGCTTAGGCAAATATCAGAATCACCAGGAAGCTTTTTTAAGACACAGATTGCTGGGCTCCACCTCCAGAGTTCCCAAGTCAGTGGTTCTGGGTTAGGATTCCAGAAGTTGTATTTCTAAAAAGTTCCCAAGCAGTGCAGATGATACGGGCCAACACCCGCTGATCCGAGGTAAGCCCTGATACTTACCTGATGTCTTTTTCTGCCATTATCTTGTGTAACCCCATAGGGTGATTCTATTTTTACGGTTTTGTCAGGGTAGCCTGGGGTGAAAGAAAATCAGTTTGAATTATTTTGTAGCTATTTCTTAGTGACCCAGGGCAAGTTTTTTAATGTCAGTTATTTTCCTTTTGCCATTTATCCTATGTACTTATGAGCTGCCTCTCCTGCCATTCGTTGGAGGTAAAAACAATGATAGTATCAATGAAAGCAACACATAAATGTACTGTTAGCAAAGACATGTATACATGTGAAGTATTTTACTTATGCCACTGACCTTGTGTGAATAGCTACCTGAAAGGATGAATTTGACATTAGCTCTTGGATTTTTTCTTCTTTCCTTCATCTGCTCTAATTAGGAAAATAATTGTAGTTTCAGTCTAAATCGGGAAATATCAGCCAGGTCTTTCTGTCTTCTAGATAGTTCCTGTAGTCCAGCCAAGCTATCTGGTTTTCTGATTATACAGTTTTTATAAAGAGAAAAAAAAATTTTTTTCCCCAACAATCATTTTTAGTTATTTTCCCATCTCATGATGAAAGGCTTATCTAAAAGCTCAAACTTCATTCAGGATTCTTCTGCACTCTTTGTCATCACCCATTCTTCCCTGACCCAACTCACCCCTCAGACAGCCAGGGATTTAAAAATATGTTGGAAGATTTTAATGGTGTCTGCAGAGTAGAATTATATTCTTCTGTAATGTAGCATTTGGACACTGAGCAGGAAGATAACACAGTCTGTCTAGATTTTTGTAATTAGTTTCATGATACTGTTTTAATTATGGCACAACTTAATCACTGGCTATGCACAGATTATACCACATAGTTAAAATAATTATGGGGATTTGATAAGATAATTCTTTGAATTCATAAAATGCTTCTTTTCCATTGGTCTCCATACTCTAAAAGGAAAGAGAGCAAAGGAGGATAGCCAATTGATGCTAGTATTTGTCATTTTCTACACCTTGCCAGAGCTGGCCAAGGGAATATTATTCCTTTATTTCAGTTCATCTTCTATCTTCCCAAAGCAACATTTTATCCAGTACTCAAAGATTCTGAAGATACTATGAAATGATACATATCCTGTTTGCAGGTAATATTTGATAGAGATTACATACCTAGTAACCTACACAAGCCTGTGTGTATGCATTAGTTCTAAATCCAGTGCTTTATTTACATAACTGATGGCTGCTGTCTTCATAAGCAGTTCTTTACTATCAGAATAGTGCAGTCTGATCTTAGGTCTTTCTTAGAACCACTCTACAATTTGTATGGTTTATTGAACATTCATTCGTTCACAGTAGTATGCCTCCTATGTGCCAAGTGCTATTCTAAACCCTAACAGTAAACAAGAGAAGCAAAACTCCTACCCTCATGGCACTGATGTAGGGGACATTCCAGGGGAACTGACAGTAAACAAACAATAAAATAATGACTTCAGAAATGATTAGTCCTATGAGTACAATAAATCAGGGTTAGGGAATAGAGAGTGTCTACAGTGGAGAAATTTTAGATATATCAGGAAATAACTTTTTAAAAAGATAACATTTGAACAGAGTCCTGATGATGAGAAGGAATTAAATATTTGAAGATTAGAGGAAAAGGAATTCTAGGCAGAAGGAAGAGAAAGTGTAATGGGCTGAATCTATATCAAGCTTAGTGACTCTGGGAACAGCAGGCAGAGTAGAGGGGCTGGAGCAGAGTGAGTAAAGGGGAGAGATGTTGGGGCGGAGGTAGAGGCAGAGGCCAGGTCAGAGTGCTGTGCCCAAGGGCTGCAAGTTTGGATTTTAAACTGATAGTAGGTCTTAGAGGGTTTCCATTGCCTGATTTACATTTTTTGATTTTTGATTTCTAATCTGGCTGAAGAGATTGGATTTATGAACAAGAACTGAGATGGGAAAGATAAAGGATATGAGACTTTTTTTTTTTAGATACTCGAATTTGAGATAGGTATTATACATCCATAGGTCCAAGTGGAAGAGATATATGTGGAGTTCTTCTATATACATATAGTATTTATTATCTAAGCTGGATGCAGGGCAAGTGGAGAAATGAGGCAATACAAAGGAAAAATATACATTGTTGCTCTATCCTAAAAGAGATTTTTAGGAAAAAATTTTTTTTTTTCAATTTGAGCATAGCTGACACACAATGTTACATTAGCTTTAGGTGTATAACATAGAGATTCAACAAGTTTAAACATTATGTTATGCGGGGGCGCCTGGGTGGCTCAGTGGGTTAAGCCGCTGCCTTCGGCCCAGGTCATGATCTCAGGGTCCTGGGATCGAGTCCCACATCGGGCTCTCTGCTCAGCAGGGAGCCTACTTCTCTCTCTGCCTGCCTCTCTGTCTACTTGTGATCTCTTTCTGTCAAGTAAATAAATAAATAAAAATCTAAAAAAAAATTTTAAACATTATGTTATGCTTTTTTATGATGCTTGTAATGAATAACAAGAAGTAACAGAGTATGACTTTAATACATTTTTGATTATTTAGATACTCAAAAAACTCTTATCCTTCAAAGAAGCCATTTGGGAGTGTTAGCCAATTGTCTTAACAATACTGCCATTTCTTAGAACTTTCTTGTAAAGATTGTGACCCAATTTTAGTTTGGCTTATGCCACATGAGAAAGTCAGCCTAAATTTTCATAAAATTTTAATCTCATTTTTTTTTTGTTTAAAAAATAGAACTGGCTTAAAAATTCACCTGCTATTATACTTGTAACATTTTTTAAAAGATTTTATTTATTTATTTGTCAGAATGAGAGAAGAGTGAGAGCGAGCACGGGCAGAGGGAGTAGCAGGCAGAGGCAGAGGCAGAGGGAGAAGCAGGATCACCGCCGAGCAAGGAGCCAACGCAGGACTTGAACCCAGGATGCTGGGATCATGATCTGAGCCAAAGGCAGCCGCTTAACCAACTGAGCCACCCAGGTGTCCCTATACTTGTAACATTTTTAAGAATAAAACCAAATACTTCACCATAGGGAGATGAGTTGACATTATTGATGATTTTATTTTATTTATTTATTTTAAAGGTTTTATTTATTTATTTGACAGAGAGATCACAAGTAGTCAGAGAGAGAGAGAGAGAGAGAGAGAGAGAAGCAGGCTCCCCACCGAGCAGAGAGCCCGATGCGGGGCTTGATCCCAGGACTCTGAGATCATGACCTGAGCTGAAGGCAGAGGCTTTACCCACTGGGCCACCCGGGCACCCCTCACTGATGATTTTAAAATGAATTTTCACTTGCTTTGGGGATTTTCTGAACAACATTTGGATATGTTTTGAGCAATAAGGGGATGAGTGGGATATGTACACCCTGTGTAGTCTGTGGTATGTGATAAATTTGTGATAGCTTTGAGGGAAATGTTCTTTTGGGGGTTTGAAGTTTTGGTTTTAAGTCTCTCATTCACTTAATCATTCATGAAAAAAATGTATTATCTACTACATGGCAAGTGGTTTTCTAGGCAGTGAAAAGGCAGTTAGGAGCAATTTAAAAAATAAGAAAATGCTAATTTTCAGGACTTCATCTTCAGCCCCAAAGATTAGTATGTCTTAGCCTTCAAAAATCTCATTTCTGCAAATGGCTCCAGTAATCAATTTATTGAAACAAAAACATTTACATGAAGTAATAATATTTAACTTTACCTTTGCTTTCCCCATCTGTTTTTCTCTTCCTATCATATTTCCAGAAGCCTAACTCTCAACCTCTGATTCTCAAGTTTAAAGTAATCTGTGCTCATATGCCAGAGATCCCCTTCAGACATGGAACACCTTGTTATTTTCTTTGTCCCTCATTTTGTCACTAGGAGATGTTCATAAATTTCTGAGGTAGGATTCTAATTTATTAATTAATTCATAGCAAGGTGTAAATGACTTAATGCTGATTTACTATGGCCTGAATTTTTATTTTAACAACAGAACAAGATTCAGACCAAAGAAATACATCTGTATTGATGGTAAGTAAAGCATTTGCAAGGAGTAAAATGATATATTTCTTGGCTGAGAGCTTTCTCCATGTTTATGAAATCACAGCCTATACAGCTTACTTAAATTGGCAATCATAATTTCTAGGAACAAGAAACTTTCAGTTTCCCCTTGTTGCTACTATTTCTTTTTCTTTTTAAGAAATATTCTGTAGCCCTTCCGTGTCATATAATAAATTGGCAAGCCATCCTCATAGCTTTGCTAGAGCAATGGACCATATTTTGTCTTGGCCTTTGTTTAGCTGGAAGGTGCCTACCCACTGAACTGGGGCTTTCCACTACCATTGCTCCTTCAGCCTTGTGCAGCATATTATTACAATCAGCTTCACTTGTTCCCAGTTCTTTCAGCATCTGTAGTGGCAGCTGGCGCATCTCCCACTTCATCAGGAAGTGCATTCAAGGGTATCCGGCTAGAAAGCTCCCCCAGCAAGCATTTCTTCATATTACAAAATGAAGAAACAAGGTTTCAGTTGGAGGTATTCATATTTGGGGTCAAGTAAGGTAGAGTAAAGTTGGGGAGATCTTCCATCATCAAAATGTCTTCATCATGGGTGAGACCAAACCAATAATAATAATAAAAATCCATTATTTTTTTCTAGTGGACTGGCATTCCTTTGACCCTGGTTTAATCAGAAAAGGGATGAGCAGAATTATGCGATTGGCACTGCCCTTGTTTGTTTTCTAAATTCTCAAAGAGAATTGTTCTCATACCATGGGTTTCCCTCAAGATCTACAGTTCTGATTACTGTGGTTCACTTTTGTGTGGAGTTTTCTGCATTTTGTCTTTGGACACCCATATCTCTATTCCAGCAGTTAATAGGAAAATTCCATTGTTCCACTTGTGGTTTGTTCTTTTTTTTTCCTTGAGAAAACAACCTCTGTTGTCCTCCACTTGCCTTTACCTGCTGCATTCTGTACTAATGTGTAATTGCTTGTAGGAGAGGTGCTGATGGTGATCAGCACATGTCAGAAAACTGTTCTGGTTAATTAGAAATTCTAGAGCTACGGTTTCAGAGGTCTAGTTCTTGTGAAAATAACTATGGCCCAGAGAACTAACTGGTATATTTTCTCCCTGGGGAAGAGCTTTGGGACAATGTCTCTCAAGGTCACTCATTTTTGCCTTTTAATTTTTTAGTATGCTGTGCATCCAGTAATGAGCACTAGAGCCAGAAGTGTTGCTAGCCTTCAACAGTCTTTGGCAGATATTGAGATAGATGTGTCTCTTAAAGAAATACTAATTGGAGCCTGATATATTTAAGGAAACTGACAATTATTGAGTACTTACTTTGTGCCAGGTAGTATGCTAGGAATTTCTACAGGTATTATGTCATAAAGCCTCAATTTTTTTGTGTGTGTCATTGTTGGAATATGGATTTTACTTATTTTTTTTTTAAGATTTTGCTTATTTATTTGAGATAGAATGAGTGTGAGAGAGAGAGAAGGCACAAGCAGGGGAGCAGCAGGCAGAGGGAGAAGCAGGCTCTCCACTGAGCCAGGAGCCCAAAGCAGGCTCAAAACCAGAACTCCAGGATCATGAGTTGAACTGAAGGGAGACACTTAACCAACTGGGCTACTCAGCGCCCCTGATTTTACTTAGTTTTTTTTTTTTTAATCTTGTTTTTATTGATTTGGTCTGAAATGTTACCTATGTCATTTTATACTACAGGGAAAGTGAATTTGGTGTTCTAAAAGAACAATGGTGGTAGTAAATAATTTGGAATTAGACCTTTTTGTGAAATATATAAATTCAAACAAATTTAAATTACAGTAGGGCTAGTCCACACACCAGAGTCAAGTGAGTAATTCCAAGAATTTGGTACTGTGGTAGTTACTGAGACTGTTCATCATTATTTCCCGATAACCCCCCTGAGTAACACCCTGTGTCCTATAACATGTTAGTAAACAATCCTCATAGTGAGACTCTACTTTCCTACATCCTTAACATTAGGTGTGGCCATGTAACTTACTTTGGCTAATGCAATATGAACAAATTGATGAGTATTACCTTCAGGTAGAAGCCTTTAAAGCCAGTGCACAAATCACCATCTTCCCATTCTTCAGTCATTATGACTAACAGCATTCTGAAGGGGGAGGTTCTGCCAACTGGGTTATGAGTGAGGATAATACTAAGCCAAATTCACTACTGACCCAATACAGCATGAGTGAGAAGTCACCTTGTTCTAAAACATTGAGATTTGGGGATTGTTTGTTAATGGAACACAACCTAATAATGTAGGTTCCATCCATCCAGAATGTAGAAACCCCAAAGTCCTTCCTAAATGTATCTGCTTTCCTTATCTGATGGTTTAACCAGAGTTTCGAATTGGCTAGCCCCTTGAGATGATAGGATAGTTTAGAGGTTAAGAGGTCTGTGCCATTAGGCTACCTCTATTCCTATACTGATCTGCTATTTTCTACCTGTAACTTGATGGAGTTACTCAATCTCTGAATCTCAGTTTCCTTATTTGGAAAATCAGACAATTAAAATTCCTACCTTACAAGACTATTATGAGATGAAGTAAAATATTGTATAAAAAACACTCAGCTTGGAGGATACCCTTCTAAGGTCTTAGGAGGGAGGGAAGTGGGGAGTCACTAAAAATGGGCATAAAGTAAGATAAATCAGCTCTAGGGTCTGCTGTACAACGTAGTGCATACCGTCAATGTAAATTTGCTCCAATGTAAATTTTTACCGGTGATGGTAAGAAAAAGAGGCTACGAGGCAAATGGATCCGAGAGATGAACTTTATTGCAAGCACCCTCGGGCGAGGTTCCGTGACTCACAGAAAGAAAGAGAGAGGGGGATAGTGAGTCAGGGAAGTCGTGCTGGGAGGGACTTGGCGAGGTCCTTTTATGAGTTGAGGTAGGGCATAGCCTTGGGCCCACTGGGCATGTGGTGATCAGAAGGTGTGGGGCGGGGGTGGTCCGTGATGGCCAGTTTTCAATTTGGAAGCTCCTGGGTGGAGAGTTTCAGTCTCCTGACGGTAAGATGGAGGCCGCAGGGAGGGTGGCGGGATAGACTGCCATTTTGGAGAGGGTTGGCGGGAAGATCCGCCATTTTGGAGCCCCCGTTTCCCAGCCAGCCCATCAGTCAATAGGCACATACTGTACACTTAAACATTGCTAAGAGTGAATCTCACTTTAAGTGTTCTTTCTGCAATAATTAAAAAATAAGTGTTACCTATCATTCTATTATCTGGTACCATTTGAGACTGGCTTTATGGATTTGATCTTCTAATAGCTTAATTGTTTGGGTGAGTGGTCCTTAAATTTCTTCACAGCTTTAAACTCTGTGCTTCCAAGAAATACCTTGCTTTCTAGTCCCCTAACTTCACTTAAAGTAGCTTTAGCTGTGGCTTGAATTTTGTGGTACATGAAGGAACAGATGCCAGCAGAGTTTCTTTGGCTTAGGAAGAAATCATCTACCAAAAAATCAATTTATTCTACTTCAACTTTCTCCCATTAGTCCACTCCATCATTCTTTGAAGTTGCTCCAGAATTCTATTTAGCTTTCTAGTTGCTTGCTTCTTACTCATTCTGAAATATATTTTTATTTTTGGCCTTTGATCCGGGACAACATAAACTTTTTTTTTTAGTAGACTTGCTTATGTATATAGTAAATAAGTCCAGGAATATGTCGAGGAGACTTCCCGAAGAGATTATGGAGGTTTTTGGTAGTAAGTGTAGTAAGTAAGTGTAAGTAAGTAAGTAAGTAAGTAAGTGTAGTAAGTGTAGCATACTAAGATCTTCTATGTATACTGAGTATATATATACTGAGGAGGAGAGGGGAGAAACACTGTTAGACACATATTGACTTTAATATTATACCAAAATATTTCATATGCACAAATTTGTAGGAATATTTCTGATTTGCTATGTATATTTGCAGTACTCGCTCTGGGAAAGAATGCAGTGTCCCCTGAAAAAGTAGTCATCATTGGCTAAAAATATTTTGTTAAAATAAGAAAGTGCAGTCTTTAAGTATTTCAGTAGTGTGTTTGGGATCAATGACTGTGCTTTGAAATGCAGAGGTAGATTGTGAAGCTGTGGACACAACTGCACAAGGAAAATGGCATTGTCTAGGATGGAGGAAAAGGGCAGGACCTGTGTCAGATGTGAGCAGGTAGTGCCAAGGTTATGTGTAAAAAAGATGATGAGAGAGGAGGAGGGTTGAGTTCCTGGGACAATAGCCTGAGAGCTTGGGGCACTGGAAAGAGAAGGGGGCAGGAAAAGTGACCCTGGGTGTGGGGGAGGTAAGAAAAACTCAGCAGGAAGAGGGAAGAGATCAGAGAGGATGTAGAATCAAGGCAAGCTGCAGACAAAGCCCTCAGGACCAAAAGCCAGAGAGAATCCCAGTTTGTTTAGTCCAGAGACAGGAAAAAGGACATCCTCTAAAAGGACCTAGGTTAAGGGCTGGAGGGAGAAGATAGATAACAGGAAAGAACCCAGCTTCTCTGGGGACCCAAAGAGCAAAGCCTGCCACCACCCATCCCCTCTGTATCCCTGCCCTAAGCCTTTTCACAAGACAATAGCTTGAATCCGAAGGGTAGAAATGGAACAAACTGCCTGACAGGAGAAAGAACCTGAGCCCCCCAGCCAGGGGACTGCCAGGGAAGGGCTGGCAGGAAGGCCAGCATACTAATGAGGCCTGCAGTCACAGACCATGCCAGGAAGAGCTTGTCTCATACTTTGAAAGCATTCTTTTATTGAATAAGTGAGTGTGTGAAGTGGGAAGCTTTGAGCTTGAGCTGAGCTTACTAGCAGCATGGCATTCAGTTCTAACTCTAGAAGTTCAGAGCCTGCAATTTCCTCACAGGTGGGAAAGTGCCTTGTCTGGAGTTGATGCCAAACAGGTACTCTGTGAGGGAGATGAGTCCTTCCCGGAAGCTGAGTCAGATGTGAGTGGGGGTGGAGAGAAGGAAGATGAGAGATACCCTGTGCTGGAAAGCAAGTGCATTGCGGCAATTCCCTCTTTTCTACTGCTCTCCCTCCCCAGTTCTCAGATTAGGTGAGTACTGGGAAACTCAAATTGATAAATCCATCACCCTAAATGGCATTGTATAATTTACTGTAACACTTCCATCATCCAGGCTATATAAAGGGGTCACTGAAAATCCAAAGCAAATACAGGAAGAGTTTGGGAAACAACTAATGCTAGGAAAATTTCCAGAATCCTCCGTTGATTCGGTGTCTTGAGTCCTTAGCTCTTTTTCCTTTGCAGTCTTAATGGATCCCAGTTGAATCAGATCTGATTTAACCTTAAGGGACGTTGATTCCCCTAGTTCGGGTAACTAGATCTTTGATTTGCATCTTTTCTTCTGAGGGGTCTCAAATGTTTTCTGGGAAGATAGCCTTGGGTGCTAGTACCTCAATCTCTGGTTCTCCACTTGTTAACTCTATCTTTAGGAAAGTACCTTACTTCTCTGAATTCTGTTTCCTTGTATATAAAGTGAAGTACTAGCACTACCACAGGGAAGTCTTATGAATAGATTACATGATATATTTGAAAAGTGCCAAGGTGTGTAGCATCCAGAAGGCAACCAGTAAATATTTCCCTTTTCTCAGAAGGCCAGACATCTAGTATGTCTTAGTGGGGGGTTTTGCCTCAGCAAAAAAGCAAGACAGCATGGTGTAAGGGTGTCAGAGGCTGCTCTGAAGAGACAAACTTTCTCCTTTCTCCTAAATGGATGAACAAGCGTGAGTAAGGGACAATCTCATGGCCACTTTCACGCCCCCAGCAGCAGAGCTCTTGAGACTAGAGACAAGAACTTTGCTACTAGAGACAAGAACTTAGAACTGGGTCAGCCACTGACCCCTCCGTTAGTACAACAGAGGACTGGGCTTGAGAATAGGTGAAAATGTGTACCAGTACATGAATGTTTTAAGTGAGTTATACTTACCTGAGATCAACTTAGAGGAAGTAGGTCTTAGCAAGCCTGAGGATGATATCAAATAGGGTCATTTGCTAAATGTGGTCTTTTAGCAAGTCCTAACAGGAGATCCAGTTAGGTGTTTCCCCAACCTTCAGCCACATTACCCTAGAACCCAGTGTGGTGACCTCATGATTGCACTAGCACTGTATTTCTGTCTTGGCCACAGGTTATAAAATAATTTACTAGCTGTCACACAAATGTGACCTTAATGACTTATATTTTAGCCCTCCACCTGGGAGAGGCTGAGTACCTCCAGCCTCGCTGGGACCTCCCCAGGCCTGCAGGATTTGTCTGACGGCTGCTGTGATTCAGAGGGTGAGCAGTGTGCATAATGTGGAATCCTTTACCTTTTGGTGGACCTTGAAGAGCTCATACCATCTGCATGAAGGGAGCTACATTTACCAGGTTTCCTTGCCACCTCGTTTGCAGGTGGGTCTGGCCACTGTGAGGTATTGGTGGAAGACCAGAAAGTAGGATGGACCAGAGTATTTCTCCTCCTCTTTGCTTCAAATGAGGCCTCCAGCACTAGCTGCTTTTGTATGCTTGTTTATTTATGTAGTTTCAGCTCCTATCAGTCAATCCCATCTTCTGTTTTCCCAGCTACTGTGGCATATTCCCTACCACAGTTCTAAATCTCAGCCACTGGCTTCAGTTCCAGGCTCTGGTAATGCCCCATCTTCCCTGGGTCCCTTCAGCCCTAGGCTGGGGGCATCTTTCTGTTCTTGCTAATAGCTGAGTTGCCTTACCATCCTTCCTTGACTTTTTAGCTCTTTCATCACCTGTGTAACCAGTTCCTTTGACATTGTTTCTGTCTGAAATTCTTTTGGCATGTCTGTTTACCTTGCTAGACACCAACTGCTATACCTCCTTCAGTTAATGCTATTTTATCTTTGTGTTGGAACTGAGGCTCTCAGGCAAAATTTGTAGTCTCCCAGGCCATACACTGGGAAACCAAGCAATGGTTCCTTGCAACAATTAGGTGCCTGTGAACATGCCCTGGGTTTCACTTATGCTTTGGGCTTATGACCCTCTGAGGAAGACAGGATGCTTGTCCTTTCTTAGTGAGCTACTTTATACAAACACTAGTTAAGCTTCTTGAGATTGTCCTTGTCCTTTAAAAAAAAACTGCTCTTAGCTCATCATACATTTCCCCCTTTTCCTTGGTTTATGTTACACACTCTGTTATTTCTCTAAACTTTGCTACTAGAGACAAGCCTTTAAATAAAAAAAATAAACACACATGCAAAAACAAGTCAGGGATGCAGAGCATTGGGGACGCACAGATCCATTAGAGTGATCAGTAGCTACATTTGATTTCCAGGGACAGCAATGATCTCAGGGCTATCATCAATATACAGTGGTATTGGTAGTGGCAATGGTGTCTTCACCAGCCAGGTTCTGTTACATGATTTTGAACATGATCCCTGAATGTGTAGCATCTGAGCCTGGTTTGCTGACTTTCCTAGAGATTTTGTGAGCTACCTAACATCATTTTTTTGGCAAGTCATAAAATTGTTTCTGATACTTACAGCTAAATAAAACGTACAGAAATTGGAATCATGCACAATGTTTTCTGATCCATAAAACCCCTACATTCTGGTGTGCCCAGGTGTACTTTAACCTGTTGTACTTTCAAAATGGTTCCACAATATCTGAGTTCCATATAAAAAGTCACTAAAAGGGCCTGTAATAATTAGGTGATTAATTATGATCTGTCCTTTGAATGCCAGTATGTCTTTACCTCAGCTGTGCCAATGGTGCTGAGTGGACTCATTAGTTAAGTGGCCATGGCAGCAGGAACTAACTAGTAGTTTAATTATGTGGAATTCCCTTCTCTAAGGACTTCCCAGAATCACCAACTTGTCTGCTCTAGTGACCAACCCTAACCGTCTCAACTAATACCATTCCAGTCATTCACATGGTGGCAGGTTCATCATTTTTGACTTCTTTTGTGGAGGGAGAAGCAGTATGTCCTTCCTAAAATAGTTAATATTTGGATTTGGATTTGTTTCCCTTCCCTCCATGCTTCTGCCAAAGCCATCATCTGTAGAGACTCTGAATGCCTTGTTCACTGTCACAGTATCTCACCCAATGTTGTTTCTCACCATGAAACTCACATTTTAGGAAAGGATGCCAATGGGCTGATGCCCATGAAAATTCATAGTCTCACCATAAGCTCTGTTCTGGAAGCACCTGTTTTTTTGTGTTGTTTTTTTTTTTGTTTGTTTGTTTTTGTTTGTTTTTTAATAATAGAATGAGTTAAGACTCAGTTACTATGCCAACATAAAGTTAACATCTTGAAATGTTGGAGTACCATTTTAGAGGTGAGACTTATGTTTACTTGTGTTTGATATGTGGTGCAGACCCTTACAGAAAATATGGATCCAGGGACCAAAGTGAGGAAATGGGAGTTCCACTTCTCATAATTACATTTAATATTATGGTCATTATACTATGACTTCTGGGCAATCGTTTTATAGCAGCTTTAGTACTTGGAGAAGACATGACTCTCCCAGAGGAAGAAACAGAGACTGCCACTCTCCCATCCCAGGCTCCTTTTACCCTGGGCCAGGAAAATATAGACCATAATGTTGGCTGGGGTGACTAATGTGACTGATCCTGGTTACCAAAACTTTCTGATACAGTGTGGTCAGAGAGGAGTATGAATGAAATCCAGAGGAAACTCATAGGACTTCCCTTTTCAATCATAAGTTAAGGGAAGCTATTTTAATCCCTTATAAGCGGGAACCACTGAAAGCTCATATCTTTCAGGAATAAAATTTGGGGTCAGTCTGAACACTGGCCATCTGAAGAGAAAATAAAGGGATGAGTAGTGGATGAGTAATGGAGTGGATGAGTAAATATGGTAGACCATATTTACTATGGTCTTCTTTTTTTATTTTTTATTTTTTTAAAAATATTTTATTTATTTATTTATTTGACAGAGAGAGATCACAAGTAGATAGAGAGGCAGGTAGAGAGAGAGAGAGAGAGGGAAGCAGGCTCCCTGCCGAGCAGAGAGCCCGATACGGGACTCGATCCCAGGACCCTGAGATCATGACCTGAGCCAAAGGCAGCGGCTTAACCCACTGAGCCACCCAGGCGCCCTTTACTATGGTCTTCTTATCAGAGGAGTCATGGTTTGAGAGTAGACATGAAAAAGAATAGGAAGTAATCCTCATTTTCAGGAACATAAAGGAAAACCTCTGAATATTTACTTTTGCAACAAGAATAAATTCCAAAGTTTACTCTGATTTACTGTGTGAGTTTGCCACTGCCTAACTCTCTCACTTCATTCCCTTCTATCCATTGCCTGTCATGTTAAAGCTTACCAGCAAGTTCATTCTAGTCTCGAGAATTTGTACTAGCTATTCCCCCAACCTGTAGTGATTTCCCCCCAGATATCTTACATAATCTCATCTCTCACTTTATTTGGATTTCTGCTCAAATGCCCCTCATCTGTGAAACTTTCCTTGCCCACGCTAAACTTTCCTTCCACTTCCTCATCCATGCTTTAGTTCTAATGACTATATTGCATATTAGATAATAGACATTATCTATGTCCATTCTCTATGTCTATGTATATTAGATAGTAGACTCATATATGTATTTATTGTTTGTCCCTCTCCAATGGAATGTGATCTCCATGAGAACAGAAACTTTGTTTATTATTATATCCATAAGGCCTAGAATAGTGAAGGTGTTCAGATATACATTGAATAAGTGATTTAATGAATTAATTAATTGGATAAATTAATATCTAAATTAGATAAAATGTATTACCAGATAATGGAAAGCCTTGCATATCAGATTGTATCTCTCAAAGTTCAGACAGTTTACTAAGCATAACATAAAAGATGTTTGAGAGAGTTTTTGAAATTGCTCTGGGTCCTTTGCTATCTTCCAAGTTCTTTAGCCATTCAGAATTGTGCTGATGGCTTATACTACTCTGAAAATGCTTTTATGTATTAGGCACCTATTCTTCCCAAACTACTCCTAATTCTTCCTTCCAAATCTCCCAAATGAGCATCCTCATTTCCTTTTCCAGGAAACTACTGACTTCTGTTTTTTTTTCCCCCAACATTTTCTTCTCAAGTGATATATCTTGATTATCTGGCAGCTGGTTCATAAAGATGGTGGGAGGGGGCCTTATATCTTTGTTATCACCCAGCATCCTGATTAATGTGCCTGTTTGCTTCTGTATATCAGCTTTTGAAGTTATTCTGAGCTTTTGTGTGGTATTTTCATTATCAGAATGTCCACATTGCTGCTCAGAATGACTGTCTCTCGTGAAATATAGTATGGAGTTAACTCTTTACTTTCCCATCAGGGTGGTTAAGGTGGCCTTCTCTCCACTTGCTCTGTCCACACTATACTGCGGTTTCAAGATTTGTCCAGAAATTTCTGCTGCTCTTCCATGCTTCACTGCTTTTCTCTTTGAGCTCATTTCACATATACAGTTTCTACCTCACATTTATGACCTTAATTACATACTGGTTGGCATTTTATTTCAGTGGGGGTTCAAAATCTTTTCTACCTCCAGACAGTTATCAGATCCCACATTCTCATTACCAAGATCCCTCTCCCATCAGTGATCATCAGTGTGGAGAATTTGCTATGCCCCGCTGCATTCTATTTTAAAACTTCTGCCTCTGCCTATTGTCTCAGTTATCTTTCTCAACCAGTTTGTAACTTCTGGAATCCTTGATTGTGTCTCAATTTTCTACAGTATTCCTCCAAATAGTGACTTAACATCTGGGATAGTGCTAGGCACATAGCAAGTGCTCTTTTCAACAAAAAGTAATTGATAGATTTTTTTATTGATTACTAACTGAGGGTTATACTGAAACTTAGGTGAGTCATTATATGTGTATATACACACACATACACACACACATATATATAATGACATATATATTTATATATAATGACATATATATAATATACAGTGACACACATAATATATTTGAATACTTTTACCTCAATTCCAAACTTTCAGTAAGGCTGTTCTTGGATTGATGACATGATTGCCATGATTATGTATTATGGATGGGGGTTCCACAGCTCCTTGGAAAGTCCAATTTTAGTCTGCAAACCTTAACTCCCATTTCAAGTATGGCAAAGACCAGGCTCCAGGTTACCCTCAGGCCTCTTAGATCAGCCTTTGGGGAAGTGGAAGTGCCACTAGAGACTGAGTTCAACAATGTGGGCCATCAATCAATCAATCAATCAATCAATCAATTATAGTTATGTAATAAAAGCTAGTAAAAACTCTGGACACGGAAGCTGAGTTTCCCCAGTTGGAAATTACTGTGTTTGTATTGTCACACATTGATGCTGGGAAGGTAATGTGTCCTGAAAATGACACAAGCTTTGCACTTGGAGCTCTCTGAAATGATCTTATATGAGTTTTCCTTTTGTTTGTTTTGATCCCTGTAATAAATTATGACTCTGTATATCATAGGTTTCAATGAGTTCTGCGAATCTTTCTAGTGAATGATCAAAACTGAGGTGGTGTTGGGAATCCCCCAAACTTATATTTAGTGTCAGACATTAGTGAATTTTGAGAGACTGTGCCCTGAGACTTTGCAGTTTGGCTAGCTCTGGTAATGACACCCCCATATTTCCCTCTTTTCTCAGAGTTTGAAACATGACCAGAAGTATTATTTTAGCTTGAGAGAGACAGGGCTGACCTTTGCTTTTGTTTGATTTATTTTTCCATCCCCTCAGTCTGTGCTGGCTTTATTTCTACAGCCTTTTTCAGCTTCTGTTTTCGTTTTCCACAATGGCCATTACCTTATACTCAAACTTGCTCGGCTCTTTACTTCACAGAGGTCGAATGGATAGGAAGAGCTTCCTCTCAAGCTGTTGTAATTCACTATAGGTTCTCTAAAAGTTAGACATGGTGTTCAGGGATCTAGGGATGACCCATGCCCAGTGTTCCCCAGACTTCAAACTTTCCTCATTCCCCACCGCATAGAGACTTAGTACCACAAGGACGGGTCATCAGCTGCTTGGGGATGCTGACTTTCCTTTGCATTAAAAACCTTTTCTGCCCATTCTCAGCACTTTCTAAATTTGCTTAGCCAGGTGTTTCATAAACCTGACTGATTATAAGTATCAGTTGGGACTTGTTAAACTTTCAGATTCTCAGCATATCTCATGAGGATTTTGTTTGTAGGTCTGGGCTTTGGCTTGAGAGTCTGCATTATTTGTATTTAAATACTAAGTGTATCAGTTATTCTTATGATTACTAACCATATCCATGAGTCTGGACTTCTGCTTCTTATATACTTCTAACTTTCAATTACTATCCTCTGTGTTTTTCTTATCCCTGCTGGTGTTAGGACACAAACCTGAATCTGTTTTGTATGCCCTCTGTGTTGAAGGAGTCATGCCCTAGTCTTGGTCCTGGGGCTGGCACTCTTCCTACCCCACTTTGTTATGGCCAACACTCCTCTCTGGCACTCGGATCTTTCCTGTTCCATATCCCAGCGTCTGTAGTCTTGCCACACATGGATGGATGGATATCAAATATGATGACCAACTCCACAAACAACTTTATTTAATTCAATAAACATTTACTGACTTGAATTATGGCCCAGGCACTGTGCTAGGTGCTGATGAGATGAAAAAAGGAAAATACTCATAGTTTAAAGACACGTAAAGAAACAGCCATAATACCGTATGATAAATGCTTTAGCAACAGCATGTACAAAGTGCTATGGAAACTCAGATGGGGAAAGTGATTAATTCCTCCTGGGAAGGGTCAGGAAAAGTCACAGAGAAGAGTTTACATTTGGAAGGTGACTGAAAGTTCTCTTAGAGGTCAGGGTGAGGGGAAGGCATTCCAAGGAGAGAGCAAATCCGAATCAAAGCCAAGGAGAGTGAGAGTGCTCTCTGTGCTCAGACAACTTGGACTGAGTAACCTGCTGGACAAAGAGCAGTGTTTTTTCCAAGTGTGGTCCTCACGCCATCTGCACCATCATTCTCTGGGGAATATGTGGAAAATGTACATTTTAAGGCTTTTACCTCTTACTGATTTAGAGTCTCAGGGGTGGGAGCTAAGTCATCTTTATTCTTAACAAGCCTCCTAGATGATTCTTGAACCAATCAATGCACTGATTCTCTACTTCAGTATGCTATAATCACCAGGGAGCTTTACAAAATATTAATGCCTGAGTCTCACCTTCAGAGATTGTCATTTATTGGAACTTGAGTGTGGCCTGAGCATTTTGGCAAGCTCCCCTGGTGATTCTAATGTGGAGAACCAGCCCATCCCACATTGAAAACCACAGCACCACAACATCAGATTCAAGAAGGTGAATGATGGAGATGTAAGAAGTTCATGAAGGAGTTTGCAGAGATTGCGGAGTTTGGTTTTGATTTTATGAGTGATAGAATGGGTGGGGGGGTGGTTGGGCAGCTCTTACAAGCTCACATTTTTCTTTTGGTCTCATTAAATACTAGTAGTAGGAAACAAGACCCAGTCTGGTTTGTATACACATTTGGTTGGGGGAAGAGATGTTTTCCTGGGAGCTTGTCTATATGAAGTGGCCCATCTATGTGTGACTGTGCTTTCCTGGTAACTGGGCACTGAGTATTCCTGTTACTTTCTTCAGAGATGCATTGGGCATCTATATGATGCCCACTGTTGAAAAATCCCTGTCTGTATCCCAGGTGAATTCTTAGCCATGCTAAGCTTCAAGGAGGCAAGACTGCAAGGAGATTGGTAGTGGGAGTTACACATTTACATAGTCTCCTTTAAACTCAGAGGTTAGAGGTATAAGCTTCAACCAAGCCCTTGAGATTAATGAATTGAAAGAAATGTGTGGATTATGGTGCCTTTGGAACACAGAGGAGAAGTTTTGAGGTAGACCAAAAGAGCATCGATGAGGGAGAGATAGGAGATGAGGGAGAAAGTACAGGAAACAACCAGTCACCATCCCAGGCTAAGACCCTAGAAGCTTTGTGATCAACTTGATCAAGATAGAATAAAATATTTCATGGGTACAGGTATGAAGGCAAAGGAAAGGGGATCAGAAGTATAGGAGCCTACCTAGCAGCTAGGCAAGCAGAACTCAATGAAATCTCTTCCTTTTAGAGTCTGCTCCAATTACCCCCTTTCCTCTTCTGTATTCTCCATGCTTTCTCCTCTTCATTAACACCGCTGCATCCTCATTACACATAGGGCTCCCAGGAACAACAAGCAAAACTTTCCTGACTCAGAAGTTTGTTTTTTTTTTAAAGATTATATTTATTTATTTGTCAGAGAGAGCACAAGCAGGCAGAGGCAGCGAGAGAAGTGGGCTCCCTGCTGAGCAAGTACTCTGATGGGAGACTCAATCCCAGGACCCTGGGATCATGACCTGAGCTGAAGGCAGCCGCCTAATTGACTGAGCCACCCAGGCATCCCAGACTCAGAAGTTTTTGAATGAGCCCACAAGTTACAGCTTTTGTTGAATCTTAGAACTGAGAAAAAGATTCTTCGACCAAGAATCTTTAATTTGTGTATCTTCTCCAAAAAGGAGCAGATACACAACTAGTCAGTGGTAGAAGTGAGACAGACCACTTGGTGTTATGTGTAAGTAATTAATCACTAAATTCTACACCTGAAACTAGGATTATACTGTATGTTAACCAACTGGAATTTAAACAAAAACTTGAAAAACAAACCAACCAATGAACCAAATAAATAAAAGATAGACCCATGTCTTCTGACTTTCTCTCTGGGACTATGTCTGCTGTACTGAGCTATTGTCACAATGGTGAATTCTTAGGTTTTGCATGCTTTGAGTGAGAAATTTTATATTCATCAATTTGGTTCCTATAGCCACTTTATAAGAAGGCTACAGCAATTAGTTCTCCATGTTTGCTAAGTCAACTGAAGAAGAAAACTACTTTGCTTAAAAATAGAATTTTCTCTGGAAAGGAAATACAAATTTACAAAATAGGGAATTTCAGGCTCATATAATTTTAGGCCATATGATCAGATTTTTCATATAGTAGATTCTAGAATTATAGTTTGCCATTATCACTATTTAGAGTCCCAGAACCACTATCCTGGGACAGGGAGACACTTTTTTGATTCTGTGGTTGAGTGCAAGAAAGGACATTGTGTGGTTACATTATGTGTGACCTTTGTCTTACTTTCTTTTCAAGTCTTCTGACCTTACCTGCTGCTGCACTCACACTAGGACGTGGGAAATGAGCTCATTGCTTCTCTCACAAAGCAATACGGTGGCGCCTTTGGCTACGGCTTTATGGAACTTGGGAACCTAACATAGTGTCTGACTCAGAGCCCGATACTTAGCAGATATTCAGGTTATTTGCTGAACTGCGTTGAGATGACATTTGCAGAGTTGCACAGAATTACTATCAGAGCAACCTTGGACAAGTCATTTCCATTCTCCAAGTTCACTCTTTGTTCCTACAAAATAGCAGATAAGAACCAGACACTCTGATAGTCCTTCCCACTCAAGAGATTATATACATTTTGGCATCTCTTTCAAAAAATCCCAGAAATTTGGACCAGGAGTGACTTTGAAGGTCAATTAGCCCAACCCACAGCTTGTTCAAGGCAGAGCTAGACTATTCAAAAAAGTGAAGATTTGGCAACTTTGTGGTTTGTGTAATAGTGAAAGTCAGCCAAAAGGAATAATTCAGATTAAAAATCATTTAAGGGCCAGAATTATTCTTTTTTTGCTCAATATCCATCAAGTCAGTAAGAAATAGTTAAGTCTCTGCTTTGGTTTTCTTCTTTGTTTTCTATGAATGTATACCTTACATACAATAAAATGCACTAATGTTAAATATACAGCTTGGTGAATCTTTACATATGTATCCATCTATGCAGCTACTTTCCACATCAAAATATAGACCTTTTCAACACCAGGGGAAAGCTCTCTCATACTGTCTCTTAGTCTTTGTCCTCTCTCAAGGAATAGAGATCTAATTTCTACCACTACAGGCTGGTTTTGCCTAGTTTTGAACTTTACATGAATGGAGTCACACAGTATATGCCTGTTATGTCTGACTTTTTCACCCAGCATTAAGTCTGAGATATATCCATGTTGTTTCACATGTCAGTAGGTTGTTTTACTTTTACTTACTATATGTGAATTGTATGATTATATCACATTGTATGACAGTCACACAACTTAAGAATTTACCAGTGCAGAATATTAGCTATAGCTCAGGAGAAAAAGTCAGAACACTTGGGTTCACATCTTAATTTTACCACTAAGTAGCTTTATAAACTTCTCTCTGGGCCCATTTTCCTCATTTGTAAATGAAAAGGTTGAGCTAAAGAACCACTAGTAATTTTTCTAGCTCCAAAGTTCAACAAACATTATGAGTCACAGACTCCATAAGGAATTGGAATAGTTGCTATATATATATATATCTGACTCATATTGAGAACTCATATCAAAGAATGCATATCAAGAATGTATAAGGGACTCCTATAAATCAATAAGCAAAAATGATAGATAACACAACTAAAAACAGGAAATATGCTTATATGCTCTGTGTGTGTGTGTGTGTGTGTGTGTGTATGTGTTACTGTTGTTGCAATGGAGTAGAAATTTGTCCAGTAGGGAGTCTTGGGGGTGCTACGACAATGTAATGATTATACTTAGGCAATCAGAATCATTTGGTCATCTATATGCTGCAGAAACTGATTTTTCAAAAAGTGTCGCTTTGTATTATTTTCTGTAAGGGAGGCACCATATTTGAATGCATGAAATGTACATAAAAAGGCTTCATAAACTGTAAAACTCTCTGCAAATGAAAGGCACTGTTATTATTCCAGATATAATATGAATGCCGCTGACATCAACCTCCATTCATCCCATTTGCAGGTGTAACAACCAACAAGGGTATTTTCCTTTGTTCCTTTGCCATGGCCATGGGAGAGTTTCTGAACCCAACACACAAATAACAGCTGTGATTTTAATTGAGACTTCTGAGTGGATAAGCAAGGTGTACACTGAACTCATAGCAACAGATAGACTTTCACTTGGGCAGACACATTATTATTTCCTCAGACTTTGAAAAGGGAAAGTTTTAACAGACCTCTTGGAAGTTGACCCTTATTCTCCCCCCCACCTGTTCACATTTACTTCACAGAATGCGTCATCTCTCTCCCACGCACACAGTGGGAAAAAAACTTTGCCATGCAGAGCAAAGAGAGTATTTTGCTCTGTCAGGGATATGAGAATCTGCATATGGTTCACTGTCCATTTCCCAATTAGGTTCCCTCCCTAGGCACTGGAGTTTCCTGCCCAGAAAGCCTGTCTGGGATCCTTATCATTTCAGCAGAAATAAGTCATCATGAGAGGCCCCTGCAAATCAGAATTTGCCAGAATGTTTGTGGTCTCTGCCTTGCCCTTTCTAAAAATTTTGCAACTCCAGTCTTGCCTTAGAAGGGTGAGAAGTTGTCCCAACAATGTAATCAACCCAGATTGGTCAACCGAAGGGAATTTGCTTGTTCACTCATATTTGCTTTCTGTATCTTCTTGGATAAGGATATGCCCAGGGCTCTGCCCTTTGACTAGGATGACTAGCTATTGGGTGTTTCCAGTAGTGGGCATAGTGGGCATTAATATTTCCCTTATCATGGATTTAGCAGCTGTATAGCGACACACACACACACTCACACACGCGTGCACACGCACACACACACACACACTAATAGATGTAGAGTGAAAAGGGCTTCAGAGTTCGGAAAACCTGGGTTTGAATGTTGGATTTATCACCACACCTGGATGATAAGACTCAGTTGCCTCATCTATAAAATGGGGATGAAAATACCTTCCTTGCTCTCAGGATTCTTTTGAAGTCAAGAGAGGCAAGGCATATACCTCTTCCCAGTGAGATCTGGCTCATGGTAACTGCCTCATAAATGGTGGATTGTTCCACAGGTTGTGCAACTGGAAGTGATTACCCAGTAGTGCAGGGAGGTGGCTAGCCCAAGTTTTGCGGTAAGTTAATGGCAGACTTAAGACAAAAGTTAAGGCTCAGAGCTGTTTTCCACTCTGAAGCAAATCAGGCCATGTACAAGAATTGCTTCTGCAGGTTTTGGGAGGAGGCAAAATGAAACAAAAGAAAATGAACCAACATATTTCAATGAAACAAATTTTTAAGCTTTGTTGATTTCTTTTTTTATGTGAGGTTTTATTTTTTATTTTATTTTATTTTGTAGTGTTTCAATATTTATTGTTTATGTACCTCAATGTTTATAGCTTTGATGATGTCTTAAATTGAGTAGACTATGGTTGATTGGCATGAAAGGGAGTTTTTTTTATTTTTATTTTTGTTTTTGAAGTACTAACCTCTCTTTATATTTCAACATTTCTTCCATGTTTAGCCACAGGCATCTATATTGCTTTGAGGAGAGTTAGGATTGTTAGATAAGGAAAGCAAAAAGAAAGAAACTAATAAAATATGTTCATGTGCATCACAATTCCGGACTTCAAGCTCTATTACAAAGCTGTCATCATCAAGACAGCATGGTACTGGCACAAAAACAGACACATAGATCAGTGGAACAGAATAGAGAGCCCCGAAATCAACCCTCAACTCTATGGTCAACTAATCTTCGACAAAGCAGGAAAGAATGTCCAATGGAAAAAAGACAGCCTCTTCAATAAATGGTGCTGGGAAAATTGGACAGCCACATGCAGAAAAATGAAATTGGACCACTTCCTTACACCACACACGAAAATAGACTCCAAATGGATGAAGGACCTCAATGTGAGAAAGGAATCCATCCAAATCCTTGAGGAGAATGCAGGCAGCAACCTCTTCGACCTCAGCCGTAGCAACATCTTCCTAGGAACAACGGCAAAGGCAAGGGAAGCAAGGGCAAAAATGAACTATTGGGATTTCATCAAGATCAAAAGCTTTTGCACAGCAAAGGAAACAGTTAACAAAACCAAAAGACAACTGACAGAATGGGAGAAGATATTTGCAAACGACATATCAGATAAAGGGCTAGTATCCAAAATCTATAAGGAACTTAGCAAACTCAACACCCAAAGAACAAACAATCCAATCAAGAAATGGGCAGAGGACATGAACAGACATTTCTGCAAAGAAGACATCCAGATGGCCAACAGACACATGAAAAAGTGCTCCACGTCACTCGGCATCAGGGAAATACAAATCAAAACCACAATGAGATATCACCTCACACCAGTCAGAATGGCTAAAATTAACAAGTCAGGAAATGACAGATGCTGGCGAGGATGTGGAGAAAGGGGAACCCTCCTCCACTGTTGGTGGGAATGCAAGCTGGTGCAACCACTCTGGAAAACAGCATGGAGGTTCCTCAAAATGTTGAAAATAGAACTACCCTATGACCCAGCAATTGCACTACTGGGTATTTACCCTAAAGATACAAACATAGTGATCCGAAGGGGCACGTGTACCCGAATGTTTATAGCAGCAATGTCTACAATAGCCAGACTATGGAAAGAACCTAGATGTCCATCAACAGATGAATGGATAAAGGAGAGGTGGTATATATACACAATGGAATACTATGCAGCCATCAAAATAAATGAAATCTTGCCATTTGCGACGACGTGGATGGAACTAGAGCGTATCATGCTTAGTGAAATAAGTCAATCGGAGAAAGACAACTATCATATGATCTCCCTGATATGAGGACATGGAGAAGCAACATGGGGGGGTAGGGGGATAGGAGAAGAATAAATGAAACAAGATGGGATTGGGAGGGAGATAAACCATAAATGACTCTTAATCTCACAAAACAAACTGGGGGTTGCTGGGGAGAGGTGGGATTGGGAGAGGGGGAGCGGGCTATGGACATTGGGGAGGGGAGGCGAACCATAAGAGACTATGGACTCTGAAAAACAACCTGAGGGTTTTGAGGGGTCAGGGGTGGGAGGTTGGGGGAACAGGTGGTGGGTAATGGGGAGGGCACGTTTTGCATGGAGCACTGGGTGTTGTGCAAAAAGAATGAATACTGTTACGCTGAAAAAATAAATAAAATGGAAAAAAAAATATGTTCATGCAGCCTACAACAGAAGCATAGATTCGAATGCCGGAACTTTGGATTTGGAAGAGACAAGTTTTGTTGATAGAGGAAAAAAAAATCCTTGAGAATCCTAAGGAAAGGTCCTTAAGGAAATAGGCTATATAATCTATGGCATAAAGTCAGGTGCCATTTAGGGGAGGGCCGTGTTAGCTGTTTCAACCTTTTTTGTTGAGGACCTTCTATAAACAGCGGCCTGCATGTCACCTTTGCGTGACGCTCAGCAGAAGTGAAACTCCACAAGGTCCCAAGATCTGCTAAGATTCCCTAAAAGCACCTATTTGGATATTTCTCCTTTAGTGGCCAATGACACTAACAAATAACCTCCAACACAGCCACACTTCTCAGAAGGTGGATGGAGATGTGGAGGGTGAGCCCCTAGCACAAGTATCCTGAGTCATCGGCTATCTTCATTAGGTTTAACATTAATTTTGGGAGTTAACAGAGCGCAGTGATTAAGAGTATGTGCTTAATATCTTGTTTCTCTCCCCTTTTTAGATGGGGATCTTTGAGAAAATTTACGAGACTCTCAACCCATTAGTTTCCTTGTCTGCCAGATGGCATAATCACAACGTCTGCTACATAGGTGTGCTTTGGTTAAAATGAATTAATACCTATGAAAGACTTAGTTAAAACAGTGCTTGACACATAGAAGTGTCCACTAATTGTTATTTCTAGTTGTTCTTACTATCTGTATTCAGCCACACCAGAGCAAATTTTTGTATGCATAGTACAGATCTGACAGTTTTTTTTACAATAACCCAGAGGTAAGTTACATTTCACTGTCTCAACTTTCTACATTAGGTTTTTGATTTTCTATTTATTTATTTATTTATTTATTTATTTATTTATTTATATGTGCTTTCAAGAAATATTTATCCAGTCGCTTCTATCTTACTGCCAGGTAGTGTGCAATGTGGTGAGGAGAAAATGACATAAGAGAGACATATTTCCACCCTTGTGTAGTTTCCAACCCCAGATATATTTTCAAATAACTTCTTTCCCTTTATCTGTTCTGGGCACACAGGACAATCTCCTGAGCATATTCCCTGGTGCTGACAATCTGGGGTCCTGCAGCAGGCCATAAAATGCATGGTATATGGATTTAATAATGTCAGGGGAAATTTTCAGTTAATCCCTTGGACTGTGGGTACACTCAGGATTCAAAGGCCAGACCAAAATGGCATGAAGAGAAACAGAGAACTGGTAATTATCTGGTGAATTTGGGTCATGTGGAAAGCCAAACTAAATTACTTTAGCCAAGGAAAAAATGACTTTTTTTTCTCTTCACATGAATTGGTAGTTTTGGTAAGATTTTGCAAGGGTCTCCCTTCTTCTCTTTGCTTTATTCCACCAGGTATTTCCTAGAAACCAGCATATTGTGAGAAAGAACTGAAGACAAGGACTTTGAGGGAAATGACAACTGTCCATTATGGGATATTATTTAGGAAGCACTGGTCTTTTCAGTGCATATATGGAAAATCAAAGCAAGGTTTTCAGTCATATTAAGTCGGCAGTGCTATCAAAAATCCAATCAACTACTAGGTGCTCTAACTTTGAACTAAATCTGACAAATGTTTTTCATTTGTGAAACAAATGTTTTGAGTTAGATGCTTTATTTTAGTTTTAAATTGTATTATTAATTTGCATTTCTAAGGCAAAAAAGCAAATGAAGGGAACATGATTTAATTTTTATGTTTTGAGTCATTTATTACCCTTTTAATAGAAGATTTCAATGTATTCCCCATCCAGGAAATGGTAATGGAAATCTCCTACTTCAACATGTAATCTATAAAATCTTGTTAAATGGTGTAATGAGAATTTGTCACTTTGTCACCTAGCTGAACTTTTACAACCCTGAGACCCAAAGTGAAATGACACCTTCCCCCATTCAGATGAAATGCCCACGTATTTTACTGTGTTCTTACCAAGAAAACCCTTCAGCCAAAATCCAGCTAGTCCAAGTCAATTTTTAAGCAAAGTGCATAACCAGAAATTGGCACAAACATTTGTGTATCATCCTTTCCATATTCAAAAGCTGTCTGAGACTCATTTGATTAAGCATAAAAATAACTCTGTGAATGTCATTAGAAAGGCTGATGAACATTCCATGTCTGGTCCCTTGAATTTGTATTCTGAAGATGCATTATTAAGTCACTGCTAAATAGTTTCTCTTGTAAGAACCTGATCATGCTCTCTAGAGTCTGAAGGAATTATTTTTATATTGAGTTTAGGAGGTTTAATTTTTCTATTTCCATTCAACAGAAAGGAAACAGCTGGTAAATTAGGGAAGACCATTACAATTTATTTGACTACGTAATCTCCACTGGCTTCTTTGGTTAATAGAGCATCTTTATTCCAACCAGGGCCCCCTCCCTGCCAAATCTCCTCATTAAACTGAGTTGTGATTAGAAAAGAATAAATGACATTTTATTTCATATGTGGTTCCTTCCAAGCTTCATGCTCCTCTTTAAGTTTTCCTCTTACACTACTTTTCCTTGGCCCTAAGCATTTCTTCTCCCTGGCAGCTCTTCCATACAAGATGTGCAAAAGTTTTTGTCCAGTCTTATAGATTCCTACTGAATGTAGCATCTCCTTGTCCCCTCCTTGGACTCAACTGTTATCCATTCATTTATTCATACCACAAAAAATTCTTACGCACAAAATGTTCTTATCTACTTTAGACTCAAGCAGTCATCTTTGAGGATAATTTATTGGTTCAGAGATGGAAGTCCTCTTTGCTTTCTCAGATTTGTTTCTCTATTAGGTGGGGCAGTGGTGTGTGTTTGTGTGTGTGTGCGTGCGTGTGTGTGTGTGGGCGTGTGTGAGTGTGCACACATGTGCATGCTTCTTTCCAGAGTCAAGAAAGACCAAAATATACCTTGCATGTGGTAGAGTGTGTTCCAAATGTTGACTGAAAAAGTATACTTGAGAAGTTTGACTGAAAAATTATCACTTAAGAAGTTTGTTAAAAATGGAGATTTTAAGAGCTTAGCCTGAAGATGGCTTAGGAAGATCCTGAACTTACCTCCTACAGACACAGCGAATCTATAACTACCTATGTAATGATTCCTTCTGAAAAGACCTGAAAACTTGCTGAACAGCATCTTCACAACAAAGGATAAAAGGACCATATCAAGATACGTAGGAGAGACAGAAATGCAGTCTTGCTAAAATCCCACCTCTGGCATGATGACGCACAATTGTGAGGGATCTCACAAATATGGAGCTTATCCCTAAGGAACCAAGGGTTTGTGCTCCACATCAGCCCTTGGGATCTGTCCTGGAGAGACAAGTCACCAAAATATTTGGCTCTGAAAACCAATATGGTTATGTCCAGGAGAACCAGAGTGCTGTCAGGAATGAAGATTCCACTTTTAAAGAGATCACATAAAGACTCATTTATCCTGGGACTCAGTGAAAAACCAACAGTTTGAAAAGCACCTAGATCAAGTGATAAGATTAATTTGCTAATCTTAAAACATCTATTAGAAGGACAGGAGCTTGTTAAAACTCTCTGGGGACTGAGTCACTGGCAAGAGCCATTTTTGCGTTCTCCTTCTAACCTGCTAGCGGGGGACCCACCTGTGTGCTGCTCCTATGGCCCCTTCAAAGCCATACATGCAGCTCATACAGGGGATGCCCCTTGAGCACTTAGGTCTGGTGGTCAAGGGAGTAGTTCTCTTTCTGGGCCCCATGGATCTGAAACAGTCAGGGAGATGATTCCTGGTGGGCTAACACTCCAAGGCACTGCACAGAGAGCAGACCAAAAAAATACCCTAGTCTTCCTGTGAGAAAGGCCTATATACTCGTCCTAGAGCTTCAGTCTGAGGTGCAGGCTTTAAGCTTACCACAAATCTAGAGGCTCTCAAGAAACACAGCAGGGGATGCCATTCTTATGCTCTCTCTTGACCTCACTACAACTCACTATTATCTTCCAGAAAGGAGCTAATATGCTTGTCTGGAGCCCTGATTTTTGCAACTGTTCCTGAGGCGACATCTCTAGGTCACATGGTTTGAAGGCCAACTGGCTTTACAATCGCAACCCCACAGGACAGTATGCATTTATATATACTAAAAGCTGCTTCCTGAAGTTCTAACTTCCAATCAGCCTGAAATTAGGTGCTGATGAGATCCTGTCTTCTGGAACATTTGACATACCTTTAGTAATAGGGTTCTATCAAGAATAAATCAGCTTCTTTGTAATCACAAAAGTTCAGGAGAAAAACAAGATCTAGGGCAAAGTTAAATGATAAGGTTCATCTCCTATACAAGGCTGCTCCTTCAAGACTGGATGAGATGTTTTACCTAGCACATAAAAATAAACACAGAGAGTCAAGCAAAATGAGGAAACAGAGGAATATGTCACACACATAATAAAAAAATAAAACTCCAGAAAAAAACCTTAGTAAAATATGGATAAGTAATTTATCTGGTAAAGAGTTCAAGTCATCATAAATATGCTCGCTGAGCTAAAGAGAATGGATGAACACACTAAGAACTTCAACAAAGAAAAAGTATAAGAAAGAACCAAACAAAAGTCATAGAGCTGATGAATACAATTATTATATAAAAAGCAGTAAGAGAAAAACAACTTATGTACAAGGGAACCCTGGTAAAACTGTCAGCAATTTATCAGCAGAAACTTTTCAGGCCAGAAAGGAGTGGAATGATATATTCAAAGTGCTGGAAAGAAAAAAACTTCCAAATAAGTATATTCTACCTGGCAAAGTGATCACTCAGAATTGAAGAAGATAAGCAAAAGCTATGGAAGTTCATAACCTATTCAACTGGTCTTATAAGGAATTTTATAGTAAAGGCAGCAGATAAATAATTTATAAAGCTAGTATGAAGGTTAAAAGACAAAAGTAGTAAAAATAACTATAACTATAATACTTAAGAGATATACAAAATAAGATGTAAAATGTGATATCAAAAACAAAACATGAGGGGCTGGGTAGTAAAAATGTAGAGTTTTATAAACTTAATACACTATCAATTTAAAATAGACATATGTATTTATATGTGAGCCTCATGGTAACAACAGAACAGAAACCTGTAGTAGATACACAGAAGATAATTAGTAAGGAATCTAAACATTAACATTAGAGAAAAACCACAGGGGAAGAAAGCAAGAGAAAAAGAAAGGAACAGAAAGGAACTACAACAACTAGAAAACAATTAACAAAATGGTAGTAAGTACATACCTAAAAAAATTACTTTAGGAGGGTATGTGCTATGGTGAGTACTGTGAAGTGTGTAAACCTGGCAATTCACAGACCTGTACCCCTGGGGCTAATAATACATTATATGTTAATAAAAAATTTAAAAAATACTTTAAATATAAATGGGTGAAACTCTCCAGTCAAGACATAGAGGGACTGAATGGAAAAAAAGACCCATATATGTGCTACCTACAAGAGACCCACTTCAGATGTAAGGACACATAGATTGAAAGTGAAGGAATAGAGAAAAGATGTTTCATGCAAATGGAAGCTGGGGTAGCTGCACATGACAAAATAGACTTTAAAACAAAGAGTGTCATAGAAGACAGAGATGGACATTACAGAATGATAAAGAGCTCATCCAATAAGGTGTACCATTTATAAATTTTAAGCACTCAACTTGGGAGCACCTAAATATATAAAATAAATATTAACAGACTTAAAGGGAGAAATTTACAGTGATATAATAATAGTAGGGAACTTTTATATCTTATTTACACCGATGGATATATTACCTAGACAGAAAATCAATATCAATCTTAAGTTACAGACCAAATGGACTTTATATATATATATAAAATTATATACATATATAAAAATATTTTATATACATAAATATAATATTTCATCCAAAAGCAGAATAGACATTCTTCTCAATTGAATATAGAACATTCTCCAGGATTGAACATATATTAGCCCACAAAATAAGTCTCAAAAGATGTAAGAAGATTGAAATCATCACACATTATTTCTAACTACATTGGTAGGAACCTTGAAAAGAACTGTAAGAATATAATGGGAAAAAAACCTCACAAATATGTGGAGATTAAACAACATGTTACTGAACAATCAGTGGGTCAATGAAGAAATCAAAGGAGAAATGAAAATACCTTGAGACAAATGAAAATGGAAATACAAGATGCCAAAATATATAGGATGCAACAAAAGCAGTTCTAAGAGGGAAGTTTATGGTGATAAGCTCTAACTCAAGAAACAAGAAAAATCTCAGATAAACAGTCTAGCTTTACACCCAAAGGAACTAGAAAAAGAGGAACTAATGAAGCCCAAATTTACTAAAAGGAAATAAGAAAGATCAGAGAAGACATAAATTAAATGGGGACTAAAAAACATTAGAAAAGATTGATGAAACTAAGAGCTGTTTCTTTGAAAAGGTAAACAAAATTGACTAATCTTTAGCTAGACTCATTAAGAAAAAAAGAGCAGAGCAAGGGTTCAAATAAATAAAGTAAGAACTGAAAGAGAAGTTACAACTGATACCAAAGAAATACAAAGGATCTATAAACAAGTCTATACTAACACATTGGACAACATAGAAGAAATGGATAAATTCCTAGAAACATACAGTCTTCCAAGACTGAATCATGAAAAAATAGAAAATATGAATAGACCAATTATTTGTTAGGAGATTGAATTGGTAATCAAAAAATTCCCAACAAACATAAGTCCAGGACTGCACAGTTTAACTGGTGAATTTTGCCAAACATTCAAAGAATATTTAATATCTATCTCCCTCAAACTCTTTCAAAAGAATTGGAGAACATGTCCAAACTCATTTTATATGGCCAGCATTATCCTGATACCAAAACCAGACAAAGATATCACAAAAAGAAAATTACAAGCCAATATCCCTGATGAATATAAATGCAAAAAAAAAAAAAAAAAATCCCCGAACTCAACAAAGTATTAGCAAACCAAATTCAGCAATGCATTAAAAGGATCATTCATTATGATCACGCAGGATTTATTCAAGGGAAATAAAGATGGTTCAATCAATCAGTGTGATATGCCACATTAATAGGATAAAGGATAAAAACCATATGATCATCTCAGTGGATGTAGAAAAAGCATTTGGCAAAGGTGAACATCGTTTATGATAAAAAAAATTCTCAATGAAATGAATATAGATGAAATGTATCTCAACATAATAAAGGTCATATATAACAAGTTCAAAGCTAACATCAGACTCAACAATGCAAAGCTGAATGGTTTTCCTTTAAGATCAGGAACAAGACCAAGATGCCTTCTTTCACCACTTTCATTCAACATAATATTGGAAGAGTAGCCAGAACAATTAGAAAACTTTAGGGGAAAGAAATAAAAGGCATTTAAATAGAAAAGGAAGAAATAAAACTGACACTGTTTGTAGCTGACATGATTTTACATACAAGTGATCCTTCAATAACATAGGGATTAAGGATGTGGACTCTCTGAACAGCCGAACATCTGTGTATAACTTTTGACTCCATCAAAACTAAGTTACTAATAGCCTACTGTTAACCAGAAGCCTTTCCAATAACATAAACAGTTGATTAGCACATATTTTGTATGTCATGTTTTGTATACTGTATTCTTACAATAAAGTAAGCTAAAAAAAACATGTTATTAAGAAAATCATAGGGAAGAGAAAATGTATTTATAGTACTGTACTATATTTAGTGAAAAACAAATCCATGTTCATGTGGACCCACACAGTTCAAACCTATTTTGTTCAAGGATCAACTCCATAGAAAACCCTAAAGGCTCTACCCAAAACTTTTAGGGCTAATAAATTCAGTAACATTGCAGGATACAAAATCAATATGGAAAAATCTGTTGTGTTTTTACACACTAACAACAAACTACCAGGAAGAGAAACTAAGAAAAATATTGCATTTATGATCAAAACAAAAAGAATAAAATACCTAGTAATAAATTTAACTAAGGAAGTGAAAAAAACTGCACACTGAAATCTATAACATTGATAAAAGAAATTGAAGAAGACACAAATAAATAAAAAGATATTCCATGCTCATGGGTGGAATAATTAATATTGTTAAAATATTCGTATTACCTAAAGCAATCTACAGATTCAATGCAATCCTTATCAAAATTCCAATGGCCTTTTCAGAGAAATATAACAAACATAAAATTTGTATGGAACCAAAAAAGATCCCCAAAAGCCAAAGCAATCTTTAGAAAGAAGAACAAAGCTGGAGGCACCATACTCCCTGATTTCAGAATATATTACAAAACTATAATAATCAAAACAGTGTGGTCTTTAGAAGTTCTGAACCAGTTTGGATAGAGTTTGTGGATTTTTTTTTTTTTTAAGATTTTATTTATTTATTTGACACAGAGAGATCACAAATAGGCAGAGAGGCAGGCAGAGAGAGAGGAGGAAGCAGGCTCCCTGCGGAGCAGAGAGCCCGATGTGGGGCTCGATCCCCAGACCCTGAGATCATGACCTGAGCCAAAGGCAGCGGCTTAATCCACTGAGCCACCCAGGTGCCCCGAGTTTGTGGATTCTTATGCTCAACGAGCTTCTGCCCCACTGATGTGCAGGGCTACAGTAATAGCAGTTAACTATGCAACACTTTAGAGAAACACCTAGAAGGCAGAATGGGAGGGCTTGCTGGCTTGAGGTAGCTACAGGAAGGAAGGAAAGAGAAGGATCAAAGGTAACTCATTTATACCTATTTTTTCTCAGTTCATATATTTACAAAAACAAAAAGAATACTTTTCATTTAAGACACTTTTGGAGAAGCTTTTGGAATAGCTTTAATGAAAAGGCACAAACAATATTCTCCAAATAATTTTTTGATTTCAAAAAATAAATGTCTGATAGAATGCACACTTTTTGATTGATTATAAATTTACTGAAAGTTGAATGAAAGTAAAACTTAATGCTATACATTTTCTCTAGTATATTTAACCTATAGTCACAGACAAGTGATCATATTGGCATATATATTTGTAATCTTCAACTTCAAATAGATATTCTCTGCTAATACATTTCAGTACTAAGATTGTCCTTCTACCTACCACAATAAATGTATTTTAGACCTTTTACTCAACCACCTCAAACTTTGACTTCCTTCACACCTTACACTGTCCTCACTTTTTTTTATTATATACGTTTCAGGTATATAACATTATAATTCAACATCTGTATACACTAAAAAGTGATCCCCCCAGAAAGTCTAGTTACCACCCATCACCCTATAGTTGGCTGCATTTGCCCCTTTTGCCCAACTCTAACCCCTTCCCTTCTGGTAACCACTGATCTATTCTGTGTACTTATGAGTTTTGTTTATTTGTTTGGTTTGATTTGGGTTTTAGATTCCATTCCATTTGGTGAAATCATATGGTATTTGTCTTATTCTTCTGATTTATCTCATTTGGCATAATACCCTCAAGTTCCATCCATGTTGTTGTTGATGAAAACATTTCATTCTTTTTGTGATGACCTTGAATCCTACCTACTTCACAGAGAATGTAGGCATCCTTAGATATGCACACCCCATTTTTTTCTTTTGTTACCAACGTTATAAGTCTATCTGAAGCTTCATTTTTTTCCTCCTTCCTTCCTGTTATCATTGAGGAAGTACCCCCTCTCTTATCAAATATGACTTTTTTTCCCCCCTGCAAGGGTCTGGATCTTATCCCTTCTCATCTTTTCAAGGACTTTGTTCTTCAAGTTTTCCCTTTCTCTCACTTTCATCTTTGATCTTTACCTTTTTACTGGGTTCTTTCTGTTATCATACATGCCTTCTCTAGTATTTTCCATTAAAAATAACTCTTAGACTCACATCCCCTTTTGTCTCTGACACCTTGTTGATCAAAAGTTCTCTATACATTTTTCTTCATTTCCTCACATCTCATTGATCTTTTACCTTCACCTTAAGGTGTGCTCTCTCTCTTATCTATCAATATTATTCAAGAAAAGTCATAATCTACCAATCATTTTTATCACCTTTCAATCTAGTGGAACACTGACAGTCTCCTTGTAACATTTTGTTAACCTCACTCCTTGGAACCTCAATGTTCTTGTTCTCTTCCTATCTTTGTCACTGCAGCTTCTCAGAATCCTCTTCCTTTACCCAAACTCTGAGTAATATAGCTCCTTGGGATTTAGTCCTGGGCCCTTCATTCTTCTGCATACTCTCCTTAGGGGTTTTAATCCATTTTCTTGTTCCAAATGATCTTCCTTTCTTTCCTTCCCCCTTCTTCCACCCTCCTTTTCTTACATCTATCTATCTAGTCTATTGGTATGGTCTGAATATTTGTATCTGCCAAAAATTCGTATGTTGAAAACCTAATGGTCATTGTGTTGATATTAGGAGGTGGGAGCTCTGGGAGGTGCTTAGGTCATGAAGGTAGAGCCTCATGGATGGGATTAGGACTTTTATAAAAAGAGACTCCATAGAGCTTCTTAACCCTTTTGTCATGTGAGGATATAATGTAAAGTCTGCAGTCCAGAAAAAAATCCCTAACCGGATCATGCTAACACCCTGACCTCAAACTTTCAGTTTACAGGACTGTAAGAAATTAATTTCAGTTGTTTATAAGCTACCCAGTCTGTGGTATTTTGTTATAGCAACTTGAATGGATTAAGATATTTATCATCTATCTATTTATCTCCATAGAAAAATGTATTGTTTTTTTTTCTATTGCATATATTATGTGCCACCATAGATATCATTCTAAATCTTGCTTTAGACATCTATTCATATAGTGTATAGAGATACACCCCATTTTTAATACTAAATGATAGTGTTCATTACCTGAATGCAATCAGAGTTATTTAATCATTTCCACACTGTTGACATTGATATTATTTACATATTTTTGCTTTAACAAATAATGCTGCATCAGATATCCTTATGCTTTCCTTTATGCACAGACTTGTCAGGAAGTCCCTACGGTAGTGAGTTGAATTGATGGAGGATATAGACATTTTAAATTTTAATAATTACTGCCCACTCACCCTCCAATGAACTAGAATGTACATCCACAAGCAGAATATAAGAATACCTGTTTTTCTGTACTCTTGTCAATACTTGATATTAACAAACCTTAAATTTTTGTTTGAATACAGGTTTTAGGGGGATTTTATTTTGGACTAAATATGCATTGGATGGTCAAATATGTTGCTAAGGTCAACTCCAAGGTTCTAAACTTGGTTGATTGAGTGATGGTGCCATAGACAGAAGTTTCAAATGGTAAATTCCTTACAGGAGTGGGAGCTGGGAGAGGAAAATGGGTTGAAGTCAAAGTGATGGAAGATATCCAAGTGGAAATTTCCAGTAAGCCTTAAGATGACTAAGGGATTCAGAGAATGTACTCTCTTTCCAAATCTTCTTCTTCTTCTTTTTTTTTTTTTTTTTTGCCTATATAGAAAGTGTTTACTTTATGTGTTTCCCTGTGGCTCTGTTGATTACATTCTTATGTGTGGTTTGAAGCTTCTCTGGCTTCAAACCTGTATTTGTTTTGGGCATGGTTGGAGTAGAGTGCTAATGAGCCCAAGGTCATGGGTTTGATCCCCAGAAGGGCCAGTTAGTTTCATGGAGAGGAAAACTGTGTTCTGTGGTTCACAGACTTCACCCCTAATCTTGTCTACTTGTCTCTAAACTATGTAGTATTGGTCCCAAGAGGGCCCATGAGAAGTGTGAGTGATTGTGTACAATCCATTAAAATACTGGAAGAGTGGCTTCAAGTGGGTTTATCTGGGTTGCTTCGTCAAGAAATTTTGTCTGCCTTCCTCTTTCAGCTTGTGGACAGAGATCATATTTTCAGAGACAATGTTATGACCAAGAGCCCACGGAACTGTCTTGTTTAAAGACCCCCCACATCTGTTTTTCCACACTTATTTACTTCTCAGGTAAAAGGCAGTGTGATGATCTAAGACTGTGTTGCTCAGTGCAAGTGTCTTCTTGGAAATATTAGAATATTATCACTCTGACTTTGTGAATCGGCTTATTAATATTGTACAAATAAACCCCGGAGTGCATGAATGTACCCAAAAGACTCTCTTGGCAAACCTTTCACTGACAGATTTTCTTTATCTTATCAGGCTGCTCTAGCTTGCTGCATACTCTTACTGGGAAATACAAGTCTACACTCAGAATTCTTGCTAAATAGTCATACACAGATACAGCTTAGAATGTCCTGTGTTTAAACAAGTGACAATGTCCATAGAACAACCTTTGGAAAAACCCACAGGAGGCATCTTCTACACAAGCACAGAGTTGCCAGGATTTGCTGGGATAATATCTGAAGTCTGTTTCTGTGGATACTGCATTTTCCAAAAATCAATCCCAGAGGTTCTCAAATCGCTTTTCCAGTTGACTGATACATCACTGGGTCCTACAGGAGCAACCCCAAAGAGGAATTGGAATAATATTACACACATATTGAAAGATTCAAAGTAAATCCTCACAGCTTAGGAAGGACTTGAAAATAGGTTCACTTTTCTTTCAGGGACTCTGTGTTTGCCACATCAGGGATATTTCTATTTGACATTATGGAAAATTTGAAAGGTTGAGGAGTAAGAGACCAGATCATCAAATATCATTTAATAGATTGCCAAAAATTACAGTGATGACTTAGAAGAATATGGTATAGAACAAATATGACTAAAATTAAGAGGTAGAATAACTAAAGTTATATGCTGATGAATCCAGGAAAAGTGGTTAAAAAATTAGTGGAGTTTGGGTTGTACATACTGACACACAAGGGACTTAATTACATTGTTTTCTTGAATTGATTATAGTGACAAGAGGAATTATTTTGGTACTACATAGGGATAGCCTGAAAATACCATATACGTAATTAAAAATCATTATTTGGAAAGTTTGTAGCCCTGATGGCTGGACTGGGGTGAATAGAGAGGATCAGTGACACAACAAGAAAATGCCAGATTTGAGATTTTACATTTGCCTTTGTAGTGCAAGGAATTTTAGGTTCAAAGAGTACTTTTCACCTGGTTTTGCTAAGTCAGAGTAAAATTAGGGAAAAAAGTGACACTGATCACTTGGTCACTGTCAGAAAAGTTGAGGCTATGAACCAGAATGTACACAGAAAAGAATATGACAAGGGACACCTGGGTTTCTCTGTCAGTTAAGTGCCTGACTCTTGATTTCAACACTGATCATGGTCTCACGGTTGTGAGATGGAGCCTCCCTGTGGATTCTCTCTCTGCCTCTCTGCTCCTCCCCCTGCTCTCTCTCAAAATAAGTAAATAAGTAAATAAATAAACAAATAATAATTAAAAAAGAGTGTGAAAAGCCAATGGAAATGTTCTACCTTGGATATCTTAGATCTTTAATTAATTCTCTCATAATTAATAATAACAATGGAAGTAGTGATATTGAAGGTACCTTTACAAATGTTAGGAACCACACCACACAAAAGATGATAAGCAGACCAATGCAGAACTGCACCAGTGTTTTAATCTAGCCATAAAGAAACTGAAAAGATGAAAAGAACAAATACAATGTGATGAGTTTCCCTAAAGGTTAATATATTAAACTTCCCTTTATTCTGAGATTATATCCATGTTATTTAAATAAATTCCCTTGTAATGACATAATGATCGATGTTTCTTTAAAAGAACTTATTTAGCCAAATATATTTTCCCACCTTAAGTCAATTTATAGTTTTATTTTTGGAAATTTCACTATTTTGAGAAATCTAAAAGTTTAGGGACTTGCATAATCATGTTTAATCCTCAAATAATATGAGGTAGATTATATTGTTATTATTATTATCACTTTCCAAAAGAGGAAACAGCCTCACAGAAATTATTTTAATTTTCCAAAGCTTCCAACCAGAAGTGTCAGAACCACAACACAACCCATGTCTGTCTGATTTCAGTGCTCATGCTTCTTACCACTATGTTATTCCTTTGGGTATTAGTTAGGGTCCATTGAGGGAAACAGAAACCATTCTAGGTATGTAAACAGAGGGTATTTAATACAAGTGATGGAAGAAATAATTAGACAAATTAGAGAGGGGAGTCAACCCACATATCAGTATCAGGAAGTCCCTACTGTCCCTAGGACTAGAGATCCAGAGAGGAGGTGGTGTTCCCATCTGAGAAAAACTATATGGTTGGGTCTAGATTTCCTCCAGGGACAGGGTCCATGACGGAGGAACTGCCATTGTTGCCAAAGATGCTACTTGAAGCAGAGAGAGAAAACGGGGGGTAATACCCTGGCTTCTTCCCTCCCTCTGCTCTGCTTCTTTCCTTAGTGCCTCTTATTATTAGGCAAACCTACTCAAACCAGAGAACACAGGGACTGGGAAATGTTCCTTATGAACATAGTCAAAGAAGGGAATGTTGGGAAATGGATATGAGAGTGAACAGATAAACGACCAGTATATTATAGCCTAAATATGTATTAAATTATTTCAGTGCACCTTTTACTATGGCAGTGAGGTCTAGAGATACCAGAAGGGACTTATCAGTATTAACAGTGTAAGAAAATTTATTTGGCCATAGGAAGGGGATGGGCAGGTTTCCATTTCCAAATGACCTCTAAAGCAGAGAGAGACAAAAGAAATAAAGAGAAAGTTTTGGTCTTGAGGTAACCCTGCCTTTGAGTATTTTAGGTTCCATAAAGGTGGCTGAATTAGATGTTCTGGGCCAAATAAGGTGGCAGAGCCCAACCCTATCATTTCTCCCTCTGTCATTGTGTCTCCTTTCCTCTTTAGAGGAACAATCACTTTCTCTTCACTCTCTCTCCCTCTCTCAGAGTTTTGGAGTTGGAAGGACAGTTTCATATTTGTGGAGTAGAATGATGGATTCAGCCATTGCACTTATATAGAGACTAGTCATAAATGGAGACTAGGACCTCCCCACCCCCACTCTCCAACTGCCATTTGGAGAAAGAGATTAGTATTTCCTCTGGAGGATGTTGGGGGCTAAGCAGGAGCCATTGAGTTAAAAAAACAAAATAGAATAAGGAAATTATAGGACAGGTATTCCAGTTTTAACTTTCCTGGTAGTAGCCATTAGAAAGAGAAATCTCATGGGGTGCCTGGATGGCTCAGTTGGTTAAGTGTCTGACTCTTAGTTTTATCTTATATTGGGATCTCAGGTCATGAGGTTGAGCCCTACCTTGGACTCCATGCTCAGTGTGGAGTTTGCTTGAGATTCTCTCTCTCCATCTCTGTTTGCACCTCCCCCTGCTCTCTTTTTTCTCTCTCAAATAAATAAATAAAATCTTGAGAGACAGAGAGAGAGAAAGAGAGAGAGACCTCCTTTATAGGTCACACATTGTACCTTGCTTGAGATCCAAGGTCGAATTTTACTTCTGATGTACTGTTGCAATTGTCTCAAATCCAATTTACATCTGTTTCTGTTTTTACTGATTGCTTTATTCTCTTCAGAATCATCTCATCCCGTCACAGGGCGAAGGAAAGAACATTTAGAAACCAGATGTTATATTAGCCATAACCATTATCCTTTATTGGATCCCAAAGAGATTTAATCTCTATCCATAAACAGGTGAGGAAGATACCAGCTTTCAGCTCAGCTTTACACTTTAAAGATGCCTCACTGAGAAGAGGACAAAGGCTCTGCCACCCACCTGTCATTATGACCCAGGAAGGTTCATAATTGGTATGTATAGACCAGTGGTTCATTTCTATCAAACCCAAGCTCTCCTTTATGTAACAAATATTTTATGATATATCCTCTGGTGTCCCGAAAAGAAATTTATAGATAATGCTGACATATACAATTTCAATAAAAATCAAAATGATGCATGAACTATAATATAAAGGAGAACTAAAATGAAAACAGTTTATAACAAGAAAACATGCATTATAAGATAAAAAGGCTCAGACACAACTCTATTAGAACATGTAATGAAGTGGTCAGATGGTTACACTTATGTGGAGAATCATGAATGTGACAGCTGCAAGTAGACTGATCTGCTCAGAGAATGGAGAGATTTAAACAGCACAATTAGCATTGTCATCGATGATGTTTTTTCTAAAATTGTGGACAACACTTGGTAAAGTTCCAAATGAAATAAAGTACCACCTTCTTCTTAATTTACATGGTAATTGCATTCCTGAAAAATTCCATTTATATTAAAATCACGCAGAAATACTTTGAGTTTGTAAGTAAATTAGAGTTATAGCCTAGGCTTAGGTTATAAATAAGTCAATGACAAATAAGTTTGTTGTATAATAAGCTTGTTGTATAAATAAGTTTGATGACAAATAAGTTTGCCATCTACATGAGATTTCTGAAACCCTAACCCCCTGCCCAATTAAATGCCAATAATGCCTTCCTCAGTTACCATGAATGACAACCCCAAATGTCCCTACACATTTCCAAAATGCCATGTAGGGCTAGCATTATACCCTTTGGAACTCCTGAGAGTGGGGTAACTAAACCCTTTCGAAGAGCAGAGATATAAGAACATGGGTCTCATGAAACTGACTCCCCAAATTTACATTTTTGTCTGTGGAAGCCCTGATTCAACCATGTTCCTTCAGACCACACTGGCTTTGACAAACCATCAAGAGAAAACTCTTGGCAAGCTTCTTCATCATCAACTTCTAGTTTTACTTATGTAGAAATGGTTTATTTCTGGACTGTATAAAGATAAAAGTCATACCTCCTCACTGAGAAATCCTGAGATTGTTTTAACATCTGATATTACATACACCATGTGAAGGAATACCAAGAACTGACATTGCAGTGTGAAGGAGCCGAGAAATGGCAGCAGGTAAGGTTGAAAGCCCAGTTAGATACATGGGTTAATGAGCAAAAATGCTTATTTATCTTGATAATGTAATATTCATAAATAGTTTATCACTCAAAGGTGCAATTACCTGTATTTCTGCCTGTACCATGTAAAAACACATTTTAATAGGAATGTATCTGTCTCTATCTGGAACTGTCCTTGTGTCTGGAGTGGGGCATGAAGGGCAATGTAGTAAAAACACAGGTTTGATATCATTAGACCCAGATTCAAGCCCATCCTGCCTATCTGTGACCTTTAGCAAATTACATAATGTCTTTGAATCTCCATTTCCTCACCTGTAAAATAGGGTTCATAATAATGCCTGACTCAGATAATTTTTATAAAGACTAATGAGATAATAGAGGTAAACCACCTGGCATAGTGACTAACCCCTAGTAAGTACTCAGCAAATATATTATTTTTATTTGTTTTGTTTTGTTTTCCATGGGAAGGGGCAGAGGGAGAAGGAGAAAGGATCTTAAGCAGGCTCCATGTTCAGCATGAAGACTGACATGGGCTCAATCTCACAACCTGAGATCATGACCTGAATCGAAACCAAGAGTCACATGTATAACCAACTGAGCCATCCAGTCACCCCAAATTCAATATTATTAATCAGCAGTATTAACCATTATTGTTGGGGTGGTCGTAATTACCACTCATAAGATCTTACAGGGAGAGGCTGCAATTTGACTTAGATGGAAAGAAGGAAGACAGAATTCCTCTTAGAGACAGAATTGCTTTTCTCTTTAGGAAAAATAATCTTTGGGGCACATTCAGTAATAAAAAATGAGAGGTCCTGCTCCCACTCCCATCATGGGTGAATCTGGGTTGGTCAAGATTGCTCTGCAGGAGAACAAAATAGATTTCCTCGCATGTCCTTATTTTTAGGAAGGGGGAGGGATAGAGGGACAGGGAGAGAGAGAATCTTAAGCAGGCTCCACGTCCAGTGAAGAGCCCCACCAAGTGCTTGATCTCAAAACCCTGAGATCATGCCCTGAGCTGAAACCTAGAGTCAGATGCTTATCTGCCTGAGCCACCCAGGTCACCTAACCCCCATCACCCCCTGCAAGTTCTTTCTAAGGGAGAGGATGGAGAGTTGGATAGGAAGTAATTCCAGGGACAGTTTGCTGAGGGGAGGAAGGAGGCTTACTAAAATGACCAGAGGCACATGAGCAGCCAAAATTCCTTAATGAATTTTAGTTAATAGTGATGTTTGACATTAGCAGCCAATTTTTGCCACGTGCTTAATTGCCTCCCACTTCATCATTCCCAAAACCTTAAGTGAAAGGCTGTACCCAGTGTAGCCTAGTGCGGCTAAAGGGAGAAAAGTATTGTCTAGGGAGAGAAGCAATGCAGTTAGAAGCTCATGGCCATAAGCAGCAAGATGTTGAGCACAAATAGGACAAAGAAGTCTAGAGGATAGGGTTAAGGAGAGCTGCGGCAACTCTGAGGGAGTCACGGGAGTCATGGTGAGATGCATGTGGGAAAATAATGAACTGGAATTGCTAGTAATTCCTTAAAATCAAGTACAAGACTCCTGAGCCTTTTTTACATTCAGGTAACTTGAAAAGTTACTTCATGGAAGTTTTAAGAAAAGGAAAATAGAATGAGATACTTTCAAACAAGAGGGAAATTACTCATCTTTCCACCCTGTGCTTCTACAAATGCTGTTGTGAGTTTGATATTCAGCAAAGATTTAGCAAGATTTATTGAAATAAAAACTCAATGCTAAGAGACCACATTCTTATGGAATCTCACAATATGTGTGAATATTGAATGCTACTTGTATATTATGTGCCCTGTTTGATAGAAAATCTATTTCCAGACCCTTTGTGTCATGGATTATAACTCACTGTTGGGTTACAGTGAGTGGGATCAGTTAATTACACCTGCTTTATTGTTAATACATATATCGTACAATTCATACATCTCTTACATAGTTTGTACAAGCTCTTGGAAACATTTATTTTTAAATATAATCTGTAAATTCTATATCTCCATTCTGGTGTATGATTAGTTTTATTTTTCTGGGTAAGTTTTCTTGTTTATTTGCTGCAGTGACCTCAATTAATAGAAATACTATATAACAACAGAATTCTTAAGGAATGACACATTACACCAACATTGTCCAAAAGAACTAATTAATCAAACATGATTAATTTTAATGTAATTACTAAAGAAAGATATATCATTTTATTATGACACTCTAGCCATACATTTTCCCAAATATGCTTACTTAACAGTAAATGTAAGATAATGATTCAGTTAGTTACAGTTTTAGAAGTCATTAGGATTGATATTCCTCTGCCATAAATGAATAATGATTTCAAATACAGAATTAATTTAATAAAAAATAGGCTTTTGAACTAAGACAGATAACGAATGACCAATCATTATTTTCTGGTTTCAAAGTAGCAGGGAAAGATTCAGTGTCCGTAAGTGTATTTATCACACTTGGCCTGTAAGTGTGATAAAACCGTATGAAGCAATACACAGGTTGTAATCCCAGTTCTCATAGTTCATTAACTCTTAGTAACAGGAGATCTGACATGGTATTTGGGGTCTTTATGTAAACTGAATACAAGCTGCATGGTGTTTGAAAGTTTTTAATTTTTTGAATAGACATTTTAATGATACACAGACACAGATAAGAGATGTTAGTAGGCAGTTGAAGGTTTCAGAGTCCCTCCTGCAGTGTGTTTAGCAGCAGGTACAAGATAAATATCCAAACAAAATCAGATTAAGGGATTAACAGAAGTGACTTTGCTCTGGGTAGGTAAATGGGGCCAGTGGGTGACTTGGAAGGGATTTTTGAGTTTTGTTTTTATTTTTCCTATTTTTACATCAGTGCATTTTGGCCAAAAGAAAATGAATAATATTTACCTTTAGGATGCAGTAGGCCTGGGCAATTAAATAAAAGGCAGATTCTAAGGCTTGCAAAAGGTCCTTCTGAAGGTGTCAGGTGATTCAATAGGGATTAAGTAGGAGAAACTATCTCCATCTAAACTCACATTTCAATTGGGCAATAACATTTGGACTTTTGTGTTCCTCTTTTAAAGTTAACACTTTTTTTTTCTTCAGACCCTACCAATGACAGCTGAAGAATGGGGAGAAAGAGCGACCATGTTTAAGATCAATGTGTCATCGTAAATTAGGAGGGGACATGTGAAATATATATATTTTAAAGAGGTCCCTTTAATTCCAGGGTTTAAGTTTGGTCACCCCTCTATAAAATTTTGAAGCAAATACTAAATGAATAAGCACTTGGAGGAATAGAGACAGTTTCAAAAACTCCCTGGGCCTCTGCCTTATATATGAGAGGTTTCCCCAAAAAAGTGTTGTTCTAGATAGGACTTGGTTATTTCAATTGGTATCTTTATCCTGTACCATAAAGTTTCAGATAGTCCTCTCATCTCCCTTTTTTTTAAATAGAAATCACACAAATATCTATGTATCAGTTTCTAACATCTAATAAGAAAGTCTTTTAGAATATTAAAATAGCAGTAAGCAAATATGTACTATAGGATTAAATGCTAGCATTGAAACAAACCAAAAACAAAGAATCAACAAATTTTTTCTCTTGTTTTTAGCTCCCTCATGTTCTGAACTTCATGATCATTGCAAGGGAGGGGCATAAAGAACTACAATTCTTCTATTAAAATTTTTTAAAATAAATGATACCATAATGATGGATAAATCATATTTATCTTTTGAAAACATTGGTGGGAAAGCCCAGGTGATTTGAGTGAGAATGCTCTTTTTTATGAAGAGAGCCAAACAGGATCTGTCTCTAATAAATTAGTACACTCTTTAAAGATTAAAAATAGGAAAAACATTTTAAATAGTCTGATTATAGCTTCAACAAGTCAAACATACACTTCTATCTAGCCTATAGTTTTAAAGAGTCTATGTGGGTTTAACTTATCATCCGTCATTCCAATATAAAAAAAGAAGAAAGAACCAAGTCATTTTTGAACATTAAGATAGTCATAAAGACTGCATAAAGTAAAAAACAGAAAAAAAACCCAAAACAAAAACAAAAACAAAAAATCTTCACAGATTGTTAGCCATCTCTTTCAACGATTTCTCATAAATTCTTCTCTTTCCTTATCAGTAGATAACCCCCATCTCATAAGGAAATGCTTTCCAACACTTCCCAATGAGATCAGTGATTGCTTTTTATGAGAGCTACTGCTCTGAGATGTTTAGTTGAAGGGAGAGTATCTTCTATAAACCAGTAAATGCCAAAGAATGACTTAAGGGGGATGTGGCAGAAGCTATTTTTAGCAGATTTAATCTATGCATTGTTTCTCTTTGTTTTTATTTTCTCCATTGCTGAATATCTGTTTTAGAACGGAGAGCACAAAAATCAATAAGTAACTTTATCATGTTTTGTTCTGCCGTTTGCCTAAAAGGTCCTTTTTTTCCCCCTATGTATACTCCATGCTCTTGATTGAGGTGTTCAGATTGGATAACATATTGCTAATTTTGCTGAGTTTGAGAGCCAGCAGAATAACAGAGCCTTCTTACTTTACAAAAATTCCATCTTCTGTCCCTACACCCCCAAACTCACAATTTGGTGAACAGTACTCTACTTGTGAGTGATAAAAAGTTGAAAGGTGGTGGAAACTAGACCTCATGCTATTTTATTAAGCCATCTATCTATAGAATTGTTGTTTCATACTTTAAAAAAATATGTCTATGCTTTCTTTTTTTCTTTTATTTTCTTTTTTTTTTCTTTTTTTTTTTTAGTCAAGTACTTTCTTAAAGAAACAATAGCACCACAGTGGCATAGCTGGCCAAACAATAAATGGGAAAGCAAGATGTGCTACATCTTTCATTGAAGAAGTCTCCCAAGTGCATAAACTAGTAACAGAAACCCTGGAGCCACAGTGCATGAGACGGTTTCATCTACACAAACATTGACATTCCAAGAAGGGGATGGATTCCCAAGGGAGGCCAGGCTTTTTTTTTTTTTTTTTTTTTTTTTTCCTAGTAAGTTTTTTCAGGGAAGTGATTTCTTCTCAGTATTCCATTGGTCTCTTAAATTGACTGTGTGTGTACACGTGCTTGTGCATGTGGTGGTTGTGTGTGGGGGTGTTGCAAGTTTTTATTTCTAGAAGAATGGATTCTGATGGAAGGATGCATTTACTTTTTCAGTGGAGCCTCCTCACCTTAAAGTGTTCAAAAGATACTGTGATGTTATTTGGGGAACTGGGAACCAAAATTTGATCTAGGCATTCAGTTTTGTCAGTTAAATTAGAACTAAGCCTGTAAGCTGAAAGCTCATTCTTACCGATATTTACAGCTTGTCCATAAAGCTTTTGAAATTGCCTCATTTGAAAAATCCAAAGCAAAGGTTATAAAAGTTTTGAGATATGAAATTTTAGGTGCTCCTTTCTATAGGTCGCGGGTCATTCTGCTGTAGTGTGTAGATCAACTGACTTTTGAAGTTTTACATTGATCTGTCTTCTAGTTTTAGTGCATTTAAAAATTAGATAGTGAGTTAGTATAATTAGTTAATTTTTAATTCATTGATTTATGATACAGTTGGAGAGGATTATGTGTCAGAAAAAATTAAAAATAATATAGCTTTGCATATTTAAGCTTTCCTCACTAGGGTAATTTTGGCTGTGAATAGAACTATTAAATGAATCAAATAAGTCATAGACATTCTTAGAATTACTATATCCAGCTGTGTCTGGAAACCCATAGGTCTGCAGAGGATCACATGTAAAGTGTTGCTGGGAGACAGTAATTTTAAAAGGTATACACGAAGAACAAGAAATAAAAACCAGAATGCCTGTCATTTTGGAAAGGGAGGTCCTGCATCTAAATCCACAGAACACATTGGTCTGAAAACAGATAAAGGGCAAAAATGACTTCCAGTTTCTTTTACATTTGTGTATAGTGATTACAACATTGCTCAGCATGCCAGAGGTGCTCAATTCAAGTAATGCTGAGGATCTGAGGGTTTAAGCACTTACTGGCTGAGCAGGGGGACCCACCCCATAGGGCTTCTTTTTGCATATGTTTGAAGATCCAGGAAGTCTTAGACTTTTTCTGGTTTCTGAACCTTGAGGTGAACCAGTGGGATGAAAACTACAGATGTTATTTTTGTTTTCCATGCACAATTTCCAAGAATAAGGAAATACAATTTGCATGAAGTAATCAGGCCTGGTTGCTTTTCACCAAAATGTTTGAAGGCAGATAAAAAGACATGAATGATGGATGATTCATTGTTCTAATAAGAAAATCTTAGTATGTAGATGGGAAACATTTTCTAGGTCACCATGGGCCTGTCCTCACTGTTGGATTTTCCTGATATCAATTTTCAGTTAAATGGATAAGATGCATCTGCAGAGGGCCAGGGATCACTCTGGTAAGCAGACATAAGGGAAATTTTCTAGTTCTAAAGGAAAATTTTGCCTTTCAGCTAGCAACTCTAGTCAAATATATTTTAACAAAATTAAAAAAAAGTATATGTAAATATAACTAAGGGTGAGAGCAAAATTTATTAAAGAAAGTGATTTTGTGATTTTTTAGAATTAGATATTATTTCAATATTTGAAATCTTGGGCCATTTTTTTTTTTTTTTTAGATTGCCCAAAGAGAATCTGGGAAAGAGAAAGAGAACTATATTTTTCAAAATGAATAAGATATCATTTATAATGTTACAAGAAGTATTACTAGGTTACTAGTAACTGCCTGGAAGAGTCAGCGAGTGCTAACAGATGGCATAGTCGCTCTTTCACTGGTAGAAACTTTTTCTTTTCTTTTTCTTTTTCTTCTTTTCCTTTTTCTCTTTGCACTTTGTATTCACAAATCCAAGTGCAGAATTCAGAGCAAATTGTAAATCAGTTATTTCTTACTTATTTTGAAAGGGTTTTAAAAGAGATGGAGCTGGCAGCTTTTAACTAGGATAGTTGAATAGTTAGCAGGATAGCTACATTGACAAGAATTAGCATGTCAGGAACATTTGGCTGATCAGTTTCCTAGCTATGCCATGAATGGGTTGTTTCTATAATTCCTTGCAACCCAGCAACTGAAAGGCTCTGACCTTGTGCCCTTCTAGCAACGCAGGATAAAATCTGGAGCTTTATCTTTGTAATCTTCATACCACCCCTGTGAGGTAGGTAGATGTCGTTTTGCCCCCATTTTGTAGATGAGGAAACTGAGGCACAGAGAGGTGAAGTGACTTGCCCAAAGTCACACAGCGGTGAGTCTGTGACAGAGTCAGTAGATGTTTGTTCCTTCAGTGAGAAATAAAAGCCAGGACTATTAAATTCCTAGCCTTCTGCTTTTTCCACTCCTCTCTGGACTCCCCAATCAAATTTGCATTAGCAGACTTTGCGTCTTAAGTTTTTTCTTGGAAGGCATTGTTGGGGGAATTTTGCCTTCTTTCCCAAATGGATGGATTTTTAGGACCCTTTCCCTTTGTGTCATCTTTGGCTCCAGGCTTCTTTTTTTTGCTTTCACCTTTTACCGTTTTGGCCAGTCTCTTTCGTATAACAAACTACAAAATAGCACCATTGTACTAAAAAACAGAGTTTTACATACTGTTTGTGATATATCCTGTATTCTTGATATGCTAAATTTACATAGTGCTCTATATGGAAAAAATAAAAAGAGAAAAGTTACTAATCACGTTACACACTAACTCATCATTTGAAGGAACTGTTGAGAGTTTGAGACTTTCTATGCTTAAAACATATGCCTAAAAATGATTGGCCTCAAAATTGCAACTACTTGCATTTTTTTTTTTTTTAGCAAGATGTGGAAAAATAAAGCTTTGTGTCTAAAATAAAAGCATCCAACTTATATTTGGTACAGATGCCACAGATGGAATTTTTTGGGTTAAAATCTTTTGGGTGTGCTACTTGACTGCTTGTTGCTGCTCTTGAGGAGGCCAAATTTGGCAAATATAAAGATGATGAAGTGGAGGGTGGAGATAAACAAACAAGATTATCAGACACTGTAATGTCTGTGTTGGCCTGTGTTGTGTAGTAAGAAGTGCAAATTAAAAAAAAAAAAAAAAAGAATAAACCACTTAGACAAGACTGCTGAATGAATGGCTCCAGCAGCCAAGACTCAGAAACAAATTAGTGCAACTGGATCTATACAACGCCCATGCATTTGTGGCTCTTGAGAGGCAGGGACTAAGATATATTTATATATATATTTTTCTCTATAGAACATTATTGATAAAGGATCAACAGCAATCTACCAACTCAGGACCATTGTTGCAAGGTGCAAAGCTTTTAACAATCACTCCTAAAGACAATGCTGGAATGTTTACTTGCGTATTTCATTAGGGGAATGCCCATCTTTTGAAATGTTATCCAACTTTTTTTTTTGGTAGGTCTTCTGGTGTTTATCAGGTAACTCCTACAGAGCAAATGATCCTGCCGGTGGCATGTCATTCTTCACAAAACAGGAAGGTCTTCCTACATTCTGTAGTTCTTGTTTCCTGCACTCCCTCTACTTGCGTTCTTCAAATGTACTTCCTAAAAATAAGGGAGAAAAAGTGACATTAACTTGATGAAGTTTTATGTGTCCTCCCCATCCATTTCTAACACCGGGTCTCAACCTTTTATAGTTGATACCTCATCAGTCAATCTCATGAGAGCTTGGGCCATTTTTGTTTGTTTGTTTGTTTGTTTGTTTTCTAAGAAAGATATATGTAAATAGGCTTTTAGTTTTCAGTTTAGTGAAAGTTAAGCTACTTTTATGTGCCCTTGGTGTCATGGGGACTAGAGATTGCCTTATAATCATACAGAAGTGTGTTTCTATTCACCCGCCACTATCACAGATTTGTTGACCAGAAGGAGACTCTGAAAAATCTAGAATTCTGGCCTGTGGCATCTTTTCCTACTAAGAGGGGGAAAAAAAACCCTCTTAAAAACAACACACTCTGGGGTCATCCTCTTTTGTTTTAGTGCATTTTGGGGGTTTAATTTTTGTTAAAAGGAGATATTTTTCATTTTTTTCCTTTCTTCCTATAGAGAGGGAGAGTTTTAGAAGTAAAAGATTGGGATGTTTTATAATTGACTTAGAATCTGTAAATCACAGATATACTGAGCTAGGTTCAAATTCTGACTCATTCAGTTTTAGTTACGTGAACTTGTACAAATGGCAATCTCTTGTGTCTCAATTTCATCTATAAACTAGCATAATAATAGTTCTTACCTTATAGGATTAAGAATTAAAGAATTAGTACCCCCAAAGATTTATAATGGGTTTGGCACATGGTAAGCTCTACATAAGTACTATTTATTTTTATTATTATTAATATTATTATTATTTAGTCATTATTATTATTATTTCATCTTCATTAGAAACCATTCCTGGACTAGAAACTCTGGGTTCCTTGTTTTGGTGCTACCATTCATTTATCAGCAAGCAATGCTATTACCATCCAAGGAATATTGAGTTTTGCTTAGAATAGAAGCCCTATATAATAGAGACCCATCTGTCTCTTCACTGTTATATCCCTGTGTCTAAAACAAAGCCTGGAATATTGCAGTTGCTCAATAAATAGCTATAGAATGAATTAAATGAGTATAATGGCTGTCTAATAATGTCATTATACTTTTCCTATAGTTATTATTTTGTACTTGAATATATTTAAATTGAAAAGTGTATTTCAAATCACTATACTTTTCCTATAGTTATTTTATACTTGAATATATTTAAATAGAAAAGTGTATTTATACAAATAAGAAGATGTGGATTAAATACAGGAGGAAATAGCATCTGTATGCATGAATATAAGGTGCTTTTTCTCTTGGTTTTACCTCTAGCCAGGAGGCCCTTAAAGGAGGACATAATGAATCATTATTGGTACAGAATGAAGTTCAAGAATCCCCAATATCACCTTCTCTCAGAACATGTTTTCATCAAGACCAAAAACAAGAGTTTTCATGATGGTGTCTGGAATCTCCAAATTATTCCTTCTGGCTGAGGTAATGACCTCTCAACCCAACCATTCTTAGGAAGTTATAGGTCATTGTAAGGGACTTTGGAAAATGTTCAGACCCGAGCCTGCAGGGTGTGAGAAGCTGGGACAGAATCAACTATGGTCCCTGAAAATAATACCTACTGGCTGAGACCCATTGGGATTTGGTAATATTTCTTACACATATTTTTCAGCTCTGAATGGAATGTTGGAGTTATTATCAAGTTCTTCAAAAAAGCTAGTTAGCACTTTATAAGTTGATGGTCAATATCCTGTACCGACTAAATAGAAAGAAGATAGTGTTACTGTGTAAATATGTTTATTAAAGTAACTAACTCAGTGGCCATTGAAAACTTGTGGGAAGAAGTTTGGCATTTGTATAGGATAGCTTGAAATGCATCTGTTTAAAATACTGGCACATTCCCCCCAGACATCATACAATTTTACCAAGTCCACTCAACATGCATTCATAACTATATAAAGCATCCCTGTTAAGCTACCGGTAAATTTATATTCCTAATCTTATATGTTATTCTGCATTCTTAAAGGAGTTCTCCTGAAAAATGGAAGAAAAAAAAAATGGAGCTACAGAGTTTGATCACTATTGTCTCAAACTCCTTGAAACTTTTCTGTTTAGTATGCAATGGACCCTGCAGATGGTATTTGGCTCATCCAAACCCCCAAATGGTCATTATTATGGATACCACCTCTCTACAAAACTACTAATCAAATTAAATAACAGATCTAAAAATATGCTAATTTGATTTTGCTCTGTTTTCTCTTTAATATCCATACCAGCTTAGAGAAAGAAGATTTTAAGAATCTGGATAATGAGCACACTAAGAGAAATGCTCAAGAACGAAATAGTAACAAATTAAAAGATGATTAATCTTTAATCTCCAGTCTAAACATATAAACATCAAAACTAAACTGTTTAGTCTCTAGTTTAAACATCTCTGGATGTTTAAACTGGAGACTTACAGAAGAAAAAAGTTCAGGTATCTTCTTTATGTCCGTCCCTCTTCAAGTTCATGAGGGCTGTAGCAAAAAGAATTGATGTTAGATTGGTCAACCATATGGATCTTATCCTTTTCCCCAACAGATTCGTTTCTCTCAAAGCAGAGGTGAAGTGTCAGTCTGAGCACAGGGATCCTCTGGTGTATTTCTTCTGAGTCTGTTTCCGCCTTGCAGCAAAGCCATGGGCAGAAACTCACTTGAGTGGAGCAGACACTGCTCCAAGTAGCATGGTTCCCATGCATACATGCGTAAGGTGGAGGCCATTGAAACCCAGCTGGGATGTTGTCTGGTTTGCATTTGGCTCCCTTCCCAGGCTTTGACATGTGACTTCTTTGTTGCAGACAATGACAGAGGCAAAACAAAAGCACTCAGAGATTTGGTCTCAGTCGCATCTGTTGCTTTGCTCATTGTCTTAATTTAATTACGCTGGCCACCCTTGACAATGGGCAGCAAGTGGAGGCATGTTAGAAGTAGCCTGAGCTGGCACCCACCTTCGATGCACTTCTTGAGGATTATGAAACTGTCCCACATTCAGCCAAGCAAAAACTTTTCACTTCAACAGCTTGTCCAAGACAAACAAACCAGCTGAAACTGTTTCTAGTATGCAACTAGGCAGATTTTTGAAAGGAAAACAGTAGTGAGTAAATACTGTTTCCTATTGACACCAGGGAAGGTATGATTATTTTAAAAAAATGTTGGTACTCTAGCTCACTCAGGTTGATTGAGAAAATTTATCATTCTGAAGGAAATGTTAACTAACTCGTCAGGGAAAAAGTTTTGGAACATCTTAATTTGTGATATACATTATAATACATTGTGTACCATACTCAGATATTTAGGAAGCTGGAAAATACCCTGAGGTATTATATGACATTCACATTCTCCTATTGTCTCTTGGCTCTTATCCTAGCTCCTGGCTTTACAAAGGAAAGTAATCCACAAACTTTTTGATTAAAAAGATCACTGAGAGCTAATAACAATAGCAGTAACACAATAACCTTGATTAACATTTGCAGACACTGTGTAGTTTATATGGTAATCACCAGTAACATGATATTGGCATCATTCTTATTTATAACCTAAGGCATGCTAAGATTTGGTGACTTGCATGAGGTCACATAAGAACAAACTGATAGACCTAGGACTAATAATTAGACAACTTATTATTTTAATAAGATAGTTCTATCTCTCAGGGCTGGGCACCATATTATATATGTTAATTGCACATGTTTTTCTTATTTAATTCTCCTCATTCTCTTGCAGGTGGATACTATGTCTTGCTCATCTTACCTTTAAGGAATCTGAAGCTTAGAAAAACTAAACAGCCAGTTTTTTTCTGATTCTGGAACTTACCAGTTAGCCATTCTACAATATTGTTTCCCCAAAAGATAAAACATTATCGGGTGCTTCAAGGTCCAAATATCTTTCCAACAATAATAATAATTAACAGTATTATAAGCTGCCCATGACCCCAGATGGTGGTATATTCTTGTTTAGAGGGTAAGGCAAGAGTCTAAGTTATGGAGGGGTACCGTTCCTTACCACAAGAGTGAGCTAGGACCCATTCATATTATTATTGATAGGAATCTAGTAGCACACTATTCATTTAGCAAAAGCTAACCCTGTGGATATTTTTTTGCCCCACCTATCTTTATTAGATTTTTGCCTGAGAAATAGTATCTAAAAGAAGGATGATAATAGTCTCTTTAAATTTCAGAGAGGAAGTGGTGACCTTTTCAATAGACTGTGTTTCCATCTCAACAACTCCAAACAAGTAAGTATTGTATGACATAAAGTCTAATAAAAGCCTGGCACCCTGGAAGAAATGCTAGGAAAATACTGTCCAGCATGGAATATTAGCAGTCTATTGTATAGCATGAAGTCCTAACTCAGCATTGACCTTCTCCTAAAAAGGGCAAAATGGGGGAAAAAAAGAGCAATTAACATATATAATATAGTGGATGTACTTTAGCTATTTTGCTAGTTTGGTCTGGAGACACATGAAATTGTGGAGGACAATTTAGATGTTTCAGTATCAACTTTGATTATCTCTTTACTTCAGGGAATCACAAGTTCCAATTCCAGGAGAGTTGGGTAAGCCTTTCATCTCTGGGAGCCAAGAGAGTAAGTGTCACGAGAACTACTTGGTGCTTTGGGATGTGACTTTTAAAACCAAATGACAAATGTGCACATTTCAAGAGACTTGTGGGATATCCCTTGTGGGATAATTGCCTCTTCAACAAAGTAAAAGTTATATAGACTGAATGTAATGTCATTCTGCTTAGGCTCTTTCTTTTTTTTTTTCTGGAAATTACCTCATCCTACCTTTTCTCTGGTTATGGTGGGAATGGCCATTTTTTTCCAATAAGACCCTTTTCTCTGGCCATGGTGAATGGCCCAGAGCTGGCATCTTCTCTAATGCCAAGACTGAGTGTGGTGGGGATATAAGGTAGACCCATTCCTGGGAAACATAAGATTTCTTTTATTGCCAAACTTTTGATTCAAGGTCTACCCAGTGGCTTTTCTGAGTGTTTCCTTAGACTGTACAGCAGTCCAAGACACTTCACCCAACATTATCTCTGCTTGCCCTTCTCCTTCACTTGTGGTCAAATTTACATTGTGTTCTGATGGCTTGCCCAGGCTTCCCAGTTCCTCCCCTTTCACATGGGTATTTCCCCTAATAATATCCTGCTCCTTTAACCCTGTCTCATCTGTTTCCCCAAAGACCTGGGCTTACATACTTAGTTTGGATCCTACCTCCCCACACAGGAATTAAGGACCTTAAGAATCATTACATTGTTCTCTCCCTGGTTTCCTCTTCTGTAAAATGAAAGAGTTGGATAAGAGCACCCACCTCATAATGTTGTTATGAGTGCAGGTGATCACCCTTACTCATTTACCTGAAATAATTGCACGTGAGAGAGCCTACTCTTTCAAGAGCCCTTGATTTTGATCCATTCTGTGAAGTTATTTATTAGCAACATCAGTTTGCTCAGGCTTCGGTGCTATCAGAGTCCACTCTGCCTCTTTGTTAAAGCATTGATGTGTTGTAGAGTAAACTGTACCTGTGTTTGTTTCCCCACTGAAAAGTAAGCACCTTGAGCGCAGGTAACATGTTTCCTTTACCTCTATATCCTCCCCAGAGGCATGGTGCTTTGAACAAACATAGCAAACCAGGAAAAGCTGGCTAAATTGTTTTAATTTTTCTATAGAGGTAGTAGAATAGAGTTTAAATAGCAACACTTGCATGGCTGCCTACTTCCTGCTGTGCTCTTAATGGAGACAAATAGCACAGAGACCCCTCTTATTTTGCGACTTACAGTTGGTGGGTTGTAGTACAAGAAGTATCAATGAAAAAATGCAGAAAAGAGAGTGCAGTGCATTGTTAACACGCTGGAGTCCGTCTTGAGTTTAGATTCTGGTCTGGCGATTTGTTAGAGCAAGACCTTGGTAAGACATTTAGCCTTACTTAGCCCAAGTTTTTAAATTTCTACAATGGGGATAATTTTAATATTTACCCTATATACTAATGATGAAGATTAACTGAAATAATTAACTATAATCCTTACCACAGGGCATGTGCTTAATAAATACCAGATATTCTTACTGCCCACTGACCTTTTATAGTTACTGGTGTCAAAGCACATCCCATAGGAGGGTGTTGCCTTTCCCTGGCTGGAGAAAGGGAATCTACTGACTGAGTGCTCAGGGCTTCCATGAATCCTGGGATACCAGATAGATACTTCTTTTTTCTAGAGACTGGTGTATCCCTAGGAATCCCTAGGAATCCCTAGGATTTAGGGAATTTATATTTGTCCCATAATTATTCATGGATTATCCAGATTTAGCAACTTTCTTACTCTTCAAAGGATACCACCTGACTCTACTTCAAAAGTTTCTGTCTGTGATGTAAGAAATCACTACCAAAATTGTTTAAAAGCCTGGAAAAAAAAAAAGGAAAAAAAAAAAGTGCTGAAGGGTATTTTCCCTTGTGGTCAAGAGGTATTTACGTTGCCTTTAATAGTCTTGAAGGATGCTGTAAAACACTTCAGGGTTCAAACTGCTTAGACTGTTGATTTTATGGGCAGCTTGTTTAGTTAGCTGTTTGTGTTACATTTTTAAATTAAAAAAAAAAAGTTTAAGCACACTATCTTCCCCAGAGAGAGTTGATTTTGGAATTGCTGAAAGGTTCAAATGTTGTGGTATTATAAAAAGTAAAACACCACATTCTAGCAATTTCACTGATATGTGCTAAAATTTCAGCACATTTTTACCTAAAAACTAGATTTGACTATTTTTTTTCCCTCAAGCCTCCAAAATGCCATACATCTGACATACAACTTAATGCTGGAATATTTTTATGCTGGAATATTTAAAGTAGTGTATGAAGCGATTTATATTGCCATGTTCTGAGGAGATGTGAGGCCCAGGGTTGTACCTTTTGGTGTCATTTCAACGCCATAGTGAAGAGTTCACAGGATCGGTAGGAAAGGGTGTTGCCTTCCTCCACTCATTCTTTGTGTGTGTGACACATCTGGGTAGAACACTCAAAGTCTGTGTTCTAAATTTTCCTCCTCGCTGAATTGAGAGAAATTTTGGAAGTTTGGAAGACTTGTCTGAACTTTTAGGATGAACAAAATAACACTATGACAAGTTAAAGTGATTTGCATCTGTTTGAGGTTGATGGGAGCCTTTCAGCATATAAAAGTAAACATGCATGGGGCCAGCGGAGCTTTTCCAAGACAGAAAATGGCACAAGAGCAATTCATGCATGTATATAGTTTTTAGAAATCAGAATTGTTTCATTGTGCCAAAATCACTTCTGTCTCTATCATAATATTCATTTGAAGAAGGAAATAAATATCATTATTTACAGAAAGACAGACCAGAACATCCAACAGTGGCCTAAGTCAACCGATACTGACAAAGTGACAGTAATAATGCTATATATTTATTGATTCACTTAGGCTTTCCTTATTTTCTAGTCCTACAATGCCTCCTGGAACTATTCAAGCATGCCACACTCACTCACACCATGACATAAATATTGCATATTCCGAAGTCTACAACAGTCAACAGAAATCCGTACCCAACCCTCAACCTGCTATAGTCTTGCACCTAATCATTTGAAATTTTTGTATTGTCATAATTATTATTTATAGCTGTGAAAAGAGCACATTGTATTTTTGCAGATGGCAGGGATCTTTGAGTTGGTCTTTGATTACTTGACCTCCTGGATCCGACCCGACAGAAAGCCCCATATAAACATTTATATATTTTACACAGAATTTTATAAAAATTTTTGGCATAAGACTCTCATCTTAGAAGAATGGGCCACTTGGTCAGTTTGGGTTTGATGTAAAATCTCTTGGTCTCTCGTGGGAACTTTGGGGTTATTTTACCAGATAGAACTGCCATCATGCTTAGTCTTTCATAGGTCTTGCTTTTAACATCCCACCTTCCTATAGAAATTCTGACCTTACTAGTTAGAAAGCCATGTAGGATGGTATAAATCATTGCCACTTTCTTTCCAGAGAGATAGTAATACATGTCTACTCAAATAAATGTATGTAACTTCATATGATCCAATGGAAACAGAAGTGTATGTATGCCAGAGGTAATTGAGGAAGTTAGAAGTTTATGGTTATGGAAGGGGAAAGTGGTACAAAAGGCATTGGATTGTTTTTGCCAATAACCCCAATCTCTAACAGAAGTAGGGGCAGGGGATGCTGGAATTAAGGCAGACTGAATGCATTGAGCTATGATTGTGTTGGGTCAAGAATTAGACCTTAAAGTTTCTAAAGTTGCAAATTGGTTCTATGTGAAAGTTTCTGTTTTCTGATCTACAGAGCCATTCTCTCTCTCCGTAGATCAGATTGGAAGTAATTGAAAAACATGGACATTTAGAATATACAATAGAAAGAAAAGTGACTCCTTTCTGCCCCTTCAACAATGTTCCCATTATTTCCTGAATAATATTTAATTTAGGACTAAACCTTTGAGAAGATAGAGGAATAATGTGATTTCTCCTGAATGATGATTAGTTTTCACATAAGAATTTGCCTTCTCTGAAAGAAAAGCCAAGATTCTGTATTTACCTATAATTTTGGAAAGTGATTCACCCCAAATCCCTAGTGGTTGCAACATTGCTAGAACACAAAACTATATAAACACACATAAGCACATACATACACATGAAGAAAGTAGAGAAAAGAATCCCTTTCTCCTCAAAACTATTTTCTGTAGTTAATTATAGATTGTAAATTACCAGCAAGGACATTTAAAATTAAAATTAGTTTTCTATCAAACTCCCGCTTTTCAAAAGAGTTAGTTTCCTGACCAATGGGTCTTAAGAATGTAACCATATTAGCTAATAAAATAAAGATAAGAATTTTCCAAAATGTTTTCTAGCTCTTGTTACTTATCTAGCAATATCCCATCGTTATCTGTAATTGAGCTTCTAGTATATGGTGAGAACTTTCCTGGCTGTTCACTAGAAGTACCAGGTATGGCCTTACATCTTGCTTAATTTCTCTGTTATTCTCAATTTCTATTTCTCTCTTTCTGAGTTTAAACATAAGTCAGTAATTCTAAATAATCTCTTTTCGTTGCTGGATAAAAGTGAGATGGCACTAAAGGCATTAAAGAGTTCCATCAAAGATGAACCCCAAACATGTGGACATCAGGGAAAGGTGCTCAAATTTCAGTTAGCACCCTAAGGATGGAGAAGCTGATTTTGACCAGGAAGTTTAGTGGCCACTGAAGAACATTTGTTAACTTCACCTGCTCCTTCTTTAAAAGTGGACTTGTCTTGCTTAGGTTAATAAATACTGTCACTGATTTTCATAGCAGTTAGTATCTGGGTTTTTAATCATTTTGATGAGCATATAACCTGAGGAGTTCTTCACTGAAAGAAAAGCCAAGAAATTGTATTTACCAAAAATGTTGGGAAACGATTCACCCCAAATCCCTAACCTCATAAAAGGGCATCCTGCTTTGTCTAAAACAATTTATCTTCTTATTGCTACCAAAGGTGTCCACCACTTTAACTTCAAACTATCAAATTTGCCCTTGGATTAAAAGTCGGCTCCCTGTTACCTATTAAATAATGAAAAAGACTTACTCCCTTCACACAGACAAGTAAAGAGAATAGACCTCATCTTTCCTCGTGGATGTTAATGGGCTTGAGAAATTGCAAAATGTTATTACTTAAGAAAACATTATTTCCTGTTGGTGGTTGGTGGGAGGGTGGTCAAGGGGTGAAGGGAGGGGATAGGGGCTCTTGGAGGACTCCTTTTTTGCTTCTTTTTCCACCCTTACATCCTAACAGCACGCACATTTGAAGCTGTATGAGGTTCTGTTTGTTTTCAAGAGATGTTTGAAAGAAGATCAAATGCGTGTGAAAGGCACTGGATCGGCAGCCCTAGAAACTGAAATGTCCCGGAAGATGTGTGAGCCCGGAAATATCCCACATTTCTATTTATTTTGGCAATTTTACTTAAAACTAGTAAGAGCTGGAGTTCATGCTACAATTAAATTTTCTTCAGGCACCATGAAATGAAAACACACATTACATTTGATTTTAACTGGTTGAGAAAAATGGTGGTTTCTGAAAGTTCATTCTGTGACCTTGAAATAAAAGTTAACGGCTCCTCATATGGGAGAGCTGAGCTTTCACTTAAGCTGGAATTATTCATAGAACTGGGGTTCTCTGGGTTGGAAGGGCTCTTAGGTCACTGAGTTCCCTTCTATCATTTTCTTGAAGCCCCGATACCACCTCTACAAAAAGGGCTAGCAAGCTTGGCCTTGAAGGTTTTAGTGATACAAGATTCACTTCTACTTAAAGGGATCTATTTCTTTTTCAGATGGCTCTAATTTTCAAAACTAGATAAAATAATATTAACTAAAACTCTAATAGTGATTACTATGTGCCAGGAATCATTTTAAGCAATATAATATGTATTTGTACACAAATGCTCACATACAACTTTATATAGATATTATCTCAATAAATCCTCACAACCATAGGAGGTAGATTCAAATAGCACCGTTGTTTGACAGATGAGAAAACCAAGGCACAGGTAAATGACATGATTTGCCCAAGGCCACACAATTAGTTAGAGTCGGGAATTCAACATGGGCAGCATGACTCTAGAGTCTGTATTCTTAACTGCTATGTTTTACTGCATCTTCAATCTTTATAATTCTCCTTCATCTTAGTACAGAGATTGGCACATTGTAGGTGCTCAATAAAAGTATTTTTTGAGAATTTTATTTCGGGATTATGATTCCTTCCATCTCCCCATTAGTTTTACACACAATCATCAATTTGTGCCAGGAAATGGTAGAAACAGAATTTTAAATGATGATCAGTACTCAGCCCACTTCCAAAAAAACATCCAGGAAAGCAACAGGTATATAACATTCACTATAAAGTACTACTCAGCCAGTTGTCACCTTTAGCAATGGGTCTTTGAACGATTTCAGTTTAATCTCTAGAAATGCAATGCTAGGCTTGTATCAGTGCAACTCCTCTGCCCTCCTTTTTTTTTTTTTTTTAAACTCTGTCCATGCCTCATTGTCCTGTGCAAGGACGAGAGGAATCATTTCATCTCAGCAATGACCCTTATTTTTATGGTCTTTCTCTGCCATTATTCAACTGCCTTTCTCACTTAAATTTGTCCATCTATTTCATCCATCTATCCATCCATCCACCCACCCATCAACCATCCATCTAGCATTATATGCCATGTATCACTAGGTGCTTCATATTGACTCTAGAAAGGAGGAGATAGAAAGACAATAATAGGTCCTTCCTGTTTACTTTCTTCATATTATTCAGAAATCATATGTAGGCATTCAGGATGACTGCTTTAGAGTTGATAAAACCCATTCCAAAAAGAAGTGTATTTTAATCCACAGTGTGAGAATGAAGCATTTTTTAACTAGAAAGTTCCATTCCTTTTTTTTTCTTTTAGAGTCTCTGCCTCACTTTTTTTGAATGAAGTTTATCATAGAGTATAATTAGAGTTTATCCAAAACCCTGAGTCATAATTGACATTTCCTCAGTCAACAATGAAATAGGGACAAGATAATCCTCTAAGGAACCTTTCTATAGGACATGAATTGTTAATTCTTCTGTGGAACTTGAAGAACCATCTGTGTTTGCAGGCTACTCTCAGGTGGTGGTCACAATAAACATTGGCCTATGCATGAGGCTGGTCTCAAAGCATGGATGTCTTAGTGAAGAACTCTGCATCTCCTGAATAAGGTGGCTGGCTAGACAGGCTTAGGCACCAGCCTACCCTCGTCTATTCAGATAGGCCAAGCTTTTGTAACCACAGCAGAAGTGGCTTAGCTCCCATTTTAGGCTTGACATGTTTCTGATTGGACTTTTCCTCCTGGGTTGAGCCTTGGGCATGGCCTTACATGCTTTGTTATATTATATTTATTATATACCCTGTGTTTTCACTGCACCATAGAGCAAGGATGATCCTGAAGTAGAAACATCAGGGGTATGAAGGATCAGGCAGAAAAGAGGTTCCTCTATATCATGACATCTTCAAAGTAGGTTACTTGGATGAAACGTTTCACTTCTTGGTTTAGTCATCTTCTTACACCAAGTGTCATCATTTCCTTGGAGACCACTTCTTTCCTACACCCTCTCTCAGGTCTTATAATTCACAATTTGGGTAATCTTGAGACTTTTTGTTTTATATCTGTGAAGACTCTACGCCTACTAATTAAATCAAAGAAGCTGAAGGAGAAGATTTACAAGACATGAATTCTGTGCTTCTACTTGGCTTTTTTTTACCTTCAGGGAAAACTAGGGTCCTGGGATCGAGCCCCACATCGGGCTCTCTGCTCCGCGGGGAGCCTGCTTCCTCCTCTCTCTCTCTCTCTGCCTGCTTCTCTGCCTACTTGTGATCTCTGTCTGTCACATAAATAAATAAAATATTAAAAAAAAAAAAAAAAAAAAAGAAGATTTCATGTGCCATCTATTTCTGCCCTGTCTTTTCCTTTTGGAATTATTTCTTAGTCCATTGATTATGTGCTCTTCTCTGCTGGCCAGAAGGAGGCCAGAAGTGAAGGGAACCCATCAACTTCCGAAGCTTTTTGTCCTAGTGTTTCTATGGAACAGAAACTTACAAGATTTCGTATCTGAAAACCTAGATTTGTGTGCGTGTGTGTGCGCGCACACGCATATATGAAACAAAGATAGACATACACACAGAGTTTTATAGAAGATAGGATTAGAAGGCAGTAATCAGATGTCAGAAGTCTTCTGTTGTGGGCTGAATTGTGTCTCTCCTTGGCCACTCGTTCATTAAAGTCCTGACTCTCATTATCTAAAACATGTTCTCTTTGGATATAGGAACTTCTAGCTTCCAGAAATGTATGAAAATATCTGTTGCTTAAGCCACTCAGTCTGTGGTACATTGTTATGGCAGCCCAAGAGACTGATAGAACTAACACATTTTTATATCTGATTCCAAAGTGCAAAAAAAAAAAAAAAAGGTTCAGTGACCTTCTCTTATAGGTTACCTCACCGGCTTCACAGGCTTTTAGGCAAATACTTAGTGCCCTTTGGCCTGAACCTGGACTTGACTAAGAAACCCAGCCTCCAATGATACTGCAGGAAAGAAAATCTGGGAACTTCTATGACACAATTCAGTTTTGCTGAGAATTTTGGGCTAATATTTAACTCTGGACATATATTGACCTGGGCAATTCTTCTATAATAGCTTCACACAAAGTTTTAAAATGCCTATAAAAGCCTTGATTTCTATCTTAATTCTTTTACTCTTATTTAATTTGTTTTTGTTTTTGTTTTTGAGGGGAATGTAGTATCTTATTTGCCTCTTTCATAATTTGTGTTCTTTTTTTCATTCTTGCCTCTGTTTTCCTTTGGACTTCCTTGCATTACATTTTTCTTTTCCATTATCTCCAAGTGTGTTATCCACATTCTACAACAGGTTCCTTCTCCTTCCATCACATGCATTATCTAGCTCCACCAGGCCTACTGTTCTTCATTCCTCTACAGCACTTCCCACTTTTCTTTATCGCTGTCTGCTTCTCTCTCATCGTCCTTGCCTCTGTCTGCTTAGTCCTTCTCTCCTCCAGTTTCCTTTTTTTGCCTCTGTGTTCAGTTTCTAGCTCCAGTCTCCCTTCTCTGCTCTTTCTTCTTTCCTTTCATCTGCTGACTTGCTTCCGTCCCCACCTTCTGTTCCCCTCCTGGGTGTTTCTTTGGCCCACCTTTCCTTCTCCTCTGAGACTTCGTTTTCTTGGTGGTAGATGGGGGATGATACTGTAAACATCACAAAAATAATTGTATTGAGAACAGGTGGTTCTCTTGGTGTGTCCCAGAAGACAGAGCCTTTGAGTCAGCCCAGAAGGCCTGGGCTCCATGTGGTACAGGAGACAACATTGGTGCTGGAGGGATGTCTAGGCCACAGCCCAAAGACCCAAACTTCTAGAACTCTGGGACTTATCTCCGACCCCCACCCTCTCCCCAGCTAGAAATTTTGAGGTGCTGGGTTACCTGGGAAGAGAAAGAATTAACCTGCCTTTGTCCCCTCAAGCACACTTCTCAAACACATTCACTTAAGTTACTTCTGTGATGCTTGCTCCCTGACTTACCCACTGGTTACTGTATTCTCTGTGCACCAGATTGTGCCCATCCCTTTCCATCATTCATGGTGGCTCCCTGGGGTCACCTCTCCACTAAGCTCCCTGGTCATCCTCCAGGCTCAGCTGCAGTGTAGGACCAGAAATCAGCACATGTTTCACTGTGAACTTCTTGGTTTCTCTTCTTATGCTTTCTGCACAATGCTAGTTTTGGCTCCAAAGAATAAAACCACAGTTTTTTGTTTTTGCTTTCTGGTTTTGGTTTTTCAAACAGTGTTCCCAAGGAGACCTACTTGGGCTTTACTCTCCTTACCACCCTTCCTCACTTTCTTTTTTCTCCTTCACCTACCCCTGACTCTTCAGTTCTCATTCTTTCTATTTCAGGACTAAAATTTAAGCACTTCTCATTTGTTCAATCATTTATTCACTCATCCAACAAAATTTATAAAGTGACTAATATGCATGAGATGATTTATGTATTTTTGATGGCATAGATAGCAGTTGTTTCTTTGAAGTCTAGGTCATAGATAAAGACACCTACAGATTTTGATCATTAGAAATTTCTAGGTATTCCTGGAGCCAAACAGAAATTTCTATGTTTAGTGGGGTTTTTCTTTAATTGAATTTGTTACTGAATGTGAATTTCAAATAGTTCCCACTTTAATACATATTTTTTTACACCTTTGCAGAATACTAGGACTTGAAAAGTTACATGCATTGTTATTAATTTCAATTACGAAAGATGGTAACACTTGTCCAACAGTTAATTTGTGTAGGATGTGAAAAGAAGTGCATGTGTATTTATTAATTCTTAAAACAACTTGATGCAGTAGATATTATTACCCCAATTCTACTGATGAAGCTAAGGTTTGGATAGGCTATGTTATTTGGCCAAGGGCTCTCAGCTGGTGACTGGTGAAGCTACGACTTCAGTTTTGTCTGATACTAAGGCTCACGTTTAGTGACTGTTCTCCATTTTCTTCTGGCATCAGATTGTCCAGAGCAGTGGAAAGGAGAATTTGCAATGTGGAGGGATGGATATCTGAGGTGAGAATGGTGCTTTTTTGACCTGTAACTCAGGAGATTGTGGGGCATAATTTCTGTCTGGCCTACCCACAAGTATCCTCAATATCTTGAGGATGGTGGATCCCTCCCCACCAGCTGGCTTACCTTCTGAGCCTTGGGCATGTCGGTGTGGCGCTGGGCACGGACAGAACGGGCAGACTTGGCGGGCTTGAGGGGTGCGCAGTACATCTCTAGCCTCCTCAGATCACAGCTCCGGAAGCAGCACTCGTCCACAATGCCTGTCTGAGGTGCCCTCCGACTGCTTGAACCATACCCCGTGGGCTTGTCTGTGCAAATCAAACACACAGTGGCCTGGCTTTAGAGGGGAAACTGCTTTCTTCACAGTTCCACCCCGCCCCTGAAGCCTCTCCTCTTTTCATACCTGGCCCACCTACACATCTCAACCTCTTCCTAAAGTTTCCCCAACAATTCCTAACTCCACAGATTCTTCTGGATTCTGGTGTGTCTCAGGACTCTGCCCCACGCTCCTTAGCATTAACTCAAGCACCATGTACTTTATTTGTGTTAATTCTCGAGTTCTCAGAAACCTGTAGTCAAGGATCTTGTCTATGCCCAAACCTAGTCTTTCTTTAAATATTCACTTAAGTTGGAGGCTGCTAAGAATATTAATTAAAAGAAGATAATGTTTTAAGTTTTCTTCCATCTTTTTAGCAAATCTGCATAGTTTTTACATGCAGGATGGCTCAAGTGTTTGCTCTTTTGCTTAACTGCTACCATTGTAATGTCAGGTTGAGTATCAAAGGAGTGTTAAGTCTGGAAAGGGCTCCTCATTTTACTGATGTGGAAACTGAGACTCAAGGTGGACTTGCTTTAAGTAATTCATGCAATAAGGGGTTGAATCAAGATTCAAACTCAGATCTATTCCCTGCAGAGTTCAAGTGCTTCAGAGAGCCCAGGAAACCTGTGGTGTAACTATGGACAAGTCACTTAAGCCTCTTGGGCCCAGTTTATCCATTTGTAAAGTATATTTAATAATATCTTCCTTATAAGAATTCTTTGAGGATTACATGAGATAATGTATGAAACGTGCTTAGAACATCACCTGACATAAAGCAGATCCTAAAGAAATGTTTGTTATGTTCTCTGAGTACCCTTTTCCAGGATCTTATATAGTCTGTGACGAAACAGCTTCAGTGTTAAGTGCATCCAGAAGCCTTGGAATTCGGAATTGATAACAGAACTAGTGTGATGGTGCTTCCTCTACTATCACCCTGGAGAGCCCAGAACAATCAATTCTGTTTCTTATAGAATAGCTACTACACTGAGACAGAATGAACTAAATGTCCATCTTTCATGTGATTTCTAATTGCCCAGAGGGCACATCATGAATCAAATTTCTTTTGATGTTCGCAAATTAGTTAGACCTCTTTACTTGGCAAATAGGTTTGGGTTTAGTTTTATTTTGCATTGTTTTGATTTGGACATAATTTTCCTGGCTCTAGAATTAAAAGAGAGGGCAAAACAAGCTTACATGAACTTGCCACGGGAACTGAAAGTGTACCTAAGTTCTTTGTAATCTTTTTCATTAAAGTAGAACTTCTGTTAAACCAAATCATGCTTATATACCAATAGATAAAGCAGACAAAAGTGAAACTGCTCTGGCTCAGGCAAAGGTGGGGGGCCAGGAACTTGGCTTTCTCTCATCTCCCTTACCTCGCTTGGGAGGTAGGGGGCCTGGACTTCTGCATTGATATCCAGCCTTCATGGAGGAAAATTTGTGAACCACTGATCCCAAAGAATCCAATTAATCAATCTCCATATATTCAATCTTTATTCCCGACACAGAAGACGATGTTATAGTTTAAACAAAAAGTCTTATGCTTGTGCAATAATGACACCATTCTGCAGAATGGTGTTTTGAAGGTCAAAATCCCCATGTATATTTTGAACTCCCTAGTTAGGGAAGATCAGACCCTTGGTAATGGCCTGCTACCAAACTAGTTTGGCTGCCTTGCTGCTTGAAGGGCCAACCGTTCATGGCATCCTCTACAAACCCAAATGTTTTCCTGATGTTTGGCACAGCAGTCTGGGGATGCTTCCTCCCCGTAAGGCAGGTTTATTGTCATTCTTAGGGCAGCTGAGGGTAGTAACTCAGGGAGGGTTCATTTGTGGTCTCTTTGGGTGGGGTCTGCTTTCTCACTTAGCGGCAAGCCCTGTGGGTGCCTCATGGTTGAGGGGTTTGGGAGGGACAGGCAGCTGGCCCCAATTGAAGCCTCAGTAGTGTTTTCACTTGCCATTGGAGAATGCACTAGCACAGAAGACTCTCTGGTTCTGCTCGCCAGCCGGGCTCTGGCAAGCTGAGACTCAGCCAGTCCCCTGGGCAATGTAAACAATGTTTTTTTGTTTTTTGTTTTTATAATCTCTTCCTGGGACTATAAATTAGAGGAAGGACACAAATGGGCTTACATGGTTCATTGTAATCCACAAAGGACTTCTACATACTTTTTGCTAAGTGGTTATTTCAAGAGGTTGAAGGGGTCAGCTGTAGCTGAAACACTGGTTTTTCTCTTAGGGTGGGAAGAAGAAGGTGACTTGGCCTACTTTGAGGTATCCCTGCTGTTCACCATAGGTAATGGTTGCTCTTTGTCGAAACTATACATTTCTTAATGGGACATAATTGGGATTTTTTTTGCTGTATAGTATAGAATAGTAATTTGAAGTTTAAAGGTGGGGTGGTAAAGGTGGTTCCAAAACCCTTCAAACTTGGCTAACTCGGAAACAACTAATTGCAAAATTCATGCTTATGGGTTGAAGATGGAGAGGGGTAGGGTCTGCAATTCCAGGACGCCTTTAGCATTTCCATTTCATGCATCTCTAATGTAATCTTCCTTCTGGAGGAAGACACCACCCTAAATCTTGGGAAGGCAGAAAACACGATGTACTGCATATTCCCTTCTTGAAGACTGTCAGTAGACATGAACCTCACCACAAGTCTATTTCCTCTTATGAAATAGAAAGTAATCATCAGCATAGCAAAAAAATAAATAAATAAAATAATAATAATAATAACATACCTGGGTATCTGCTTTGTCATCTTTCTTAGATGAGCTCAGAATTTAACATGGCTCAGTCTATAAAATAGCTATGCTTTTCCAGTCCATAGATGAATGAATTTAGGAACAGAAATTTAGGACATTTTTGTAATGACCCATAAAAGTTTACCTTATATCCATATCTTCTTAAATATTGTTGAAATGGTTGTATATAGTCTTGGATTTTACCATAAATGTAACTGCTGGTTAACTTTAGTTACCACAGTTCTAGAAAGATGTTTTTCTTTGTTTATATATTCATCATATCTATAATGGACTAATGACACTTCATTGGGAATATATGAATAGAGCAAATGTTTACCTATTGCCTTTTAAAGTTTATTTCATCCTTTGAAGTGTCCTATAGTCTCGATTTCTACATCAAGATATGTAACCAAAGAAATCATTTCTCACTAATTGAGAGGCCACAGTTGAGGGTCAAAGTTTTGTCCTTTATCTTCAAATGCCCCATATGACTTCTTTTGTTTCTTTAAATTGAACTACAGCTGACATACTCTATTATATTAGTTTTAGGTGCACAACGTAGTGATTCAATATTTATATACGTTATGAAATGATCACCATGATAAATCTAGCTACTATCTGTCATCATACAAAGTTATTACAATGTTATTACCTATTCTCTGCACATTGCATTCTTATTTTTCGTTTTTTTATACCTGGAAGTTTATACCTTTTAATCCCTTTCCCTTATTTCGCCCATTCCCACCCCTTCCTCTCTGGCTTGTTTTCTATAGCTGTTAGGCTGTTTCTGTTTTGTTTTGTTTGTTCCTTTGTGTTGTTTTTTAGATTCCACATATAAGTGAAATCGTATGATATCTGTCTTTATCCATCTGACTTTTTTCACTTTGTATGATACCTCTAGGTTTGTCCATCTTACTACAAAGGCAAAATTTAATATTTTTAATGGTTGACTAATACTCCATTGTATATACTATATACAACATCTTTTTTATTCATTCATCTATTGATGGACACTTAATTGCTTCCCTGTCTTGGCTATTATAAATAATGTTGCAATGAACATAGAGGTGCAAATATCTTTTCAAACTAGTGTTACATTTTCTTCAGATAAATACCCAGAAGCAGAATTACTGGATTATAGGTTCTATTTTTAATTTTTTGAGGAACCTCCATACTGTTTTCCATACTGTGGCAGGACCATTTTGTATTCCCACCACCAGTACACTCCTATTACTTTTTTTAGAGAACCAAAATAAAAATATTTGTTGCTATGGCCTAAAGCTAGAAGTCTGAAACAATATGGTTCACTGGAGAGGCTGTAAAATCATTTGCTTCAATATCAATTTTGAGAAAAATAGGGACTTATTATGACGTGTAAATTATAGCTTTTGTCATTGTGATTAATTTTTAAATGAGATAGAATGAATTGTTCTATCCTTGCCTTTATAAACTCCTCATTAGGAGCTATGTAATTCTGCTCCAGTGGGCAGTGTCAGAACTGGTAGGTGAATGAGAAACAAATATTGCCTTAGTATAAGAAGAAACTTCTAACAATTTGTACTCAAAACTGTTAAAAAGTAGATAAACTTCTTTTAAAGATAATGAACTTCCCATTGTTAGAAACAGATAAGACTGTATGAACACCTGCCAGAGATCTTAGGAACATATTCCTATATTGTACACAGTGTATGACTGCCATGGTCCCATCTATTTCAGATTCTGTAACAAATAAATAAATGGAGGAGAAAACGCATCTAGGCCAACTATTCAGTATGGTTGGAAGTTACTTACATTGTGTTCAAGAAAGAGTTTCAAATATTTTTTAACTTAGAAAGTGAAAATATATTTTTTCTATTTATTACTTGAGTTTCCCAAGAGGCTTAAAATATTTTTTCTTCACTTGGGACTACCAAAAAAGAAATAGAATAGAAAAAAGGAGAGTCCTTTCAACAAGTAGGTGCATTCCCAGAGTTCTGTGGTACTGGCATTATGAAGTGACTATATACTCACTCCACCATTAGCATGAACAGATAACATATATAAAATTTCACAGACTTTTTTCTTGCTGACAAAGTCTTGACACTGAAAATTTATTTATTTATTTATTTAGTCAGTAGTTTTGCTCCAAAGCATGCACACGAAATGTTGCTTAGCAGACAAATTGGCCACCACCTAACCTAGGCTTTGACTCCATTACGCGTAGACATAACATGTAGTCACAGTGCGCTGCTGTGTCTTGAAAGTAGGCGAACAGACAGAATTCCAATGGTTAAGCAGCTGGCTTCTATAATAATAGCACTTCCCTTTAAATAATGCATGGTCAGTGGAGTAATTCAATAATCTTCAGGGCAAACTTGCTAGTTACAAGGGTTTTGGGCAGAATTGTGGCATCATCAAAACCACACCAATTAGCTGAGTCTCACATTTTGTCATGGAGGCAAGCAACTTGCTTCCCTCCATCTCTGAAGGAGAAGGTGTAATGCTGAGATTAAACTGGGATAATATTTTCTAGAACAAAGAGCTCTAGTTGTGCATTACTGGTAGAAATGATATTAACTCTTCTGGTGCTATGTATGCTTGTGCTTCTTATAGGTTTCTCGGAAGGCAGTTGGGATGCTGTACTGAATTTTAATTTCCTTTGAAACTTCCCCTCTTATTGAGAAAGGTTTACTTTAATTATTTAAACCCCGTCAATGGAAAAAGGAGACATTGATTTGAAGTATCAATATTTAAACAATGAAAAATGCAAACATTTTGCAAACAGGAAAATATTCAGTTCTGAAGACACAACTTGCTACTATTTGGGTTCTGAGGAATAAAACTATATTCTAGAAATTGCTAACAGGAATAGGTTCTAAAGTCAATCATATTTTGAAGGCAGAAAAAAAGAAATAAGACAATTCAAGTTGGCTGTTTCTAAAAAAATCCTCAATTACGTGTTTGATGGAAAACACAAATGGAGTTATTAAGTAATAAGAAACTCCTTCCATTTAACTTTGATTAACTGAAGATTGATCTCAAAATTAACTACTACAGTAAGAATCCACAGAAGCCAGAAAATTGGGTTTCTCACACCAACTATTTATCCAAAACCTCCAGACATGTTGACAATTTATAGTAACTCAGAATGATTAATTTCTTAGGGCAATGTTTCCCCATGGGCCACCTTGTCTAATAAAAAATCATTCAGTTAACATAATTTTGCATGGTATACTCTAGGAAAGTTGGGTAAAATATGAGTAATCTTGAACTTGTCTCTATTTTAGCATTTTAATTGTTATTTTCATTGGTGGAAACGTGAGAATTACTTCTCAATCCTTCCTACACATTTTATGGCATTATATGGAAAACTAGGCTCCTATTGTGAATTTCTAACAAGGAAAATTGCGATAAGACTATTTATCCAAACACAAAATGTGATACATTGATGGTTGATATTTTCTGAATTCATAGGATCGGCATTTAACTTAAAGCCTTTTGATGAGTCAGTATTTTACCTTTAAAAAATTTTTATGGAAATCACACTTGAATGAAAACAATTATTGAAATATATGTTGTCATATGATTAGTAAAGATACAGAAAGAGGCTTTCACTTCTGTAAACTCGGTATATTATTATGCACTTAGAATAACATACATGCACACACTTACACATGTATCAGGGAGTCAAGTGACTTAAGGCTACTGTCATACACTTTGAAATTAAGATTGTTTTTGAAGAAGTTTTTCTGCCTTGTATGTGGCTAGTGGACTCTACATTTCTGCTTTTCTACACAAGGAGCTTTCCAAGTAGGATTGACCTTTGGCATCTGCAAAAGTGAACACTGAGAAAATGTCCACTTTTCTATGAACTACCTGTCATGAACTTTTCTGGAAAACCTATCACACTTAGGCATTGATTTCATTTTGGCCTATGTTAATTTTTAACTGCCGGTGTTTACTGGTCCCACTACTTCTTAGTTGGACGAGGTCATCTTTTCTAGGAATCTTGGCTCTGTTTGACCTCATCCCCGCCCCCACACTCAGCAACTCTTTCTCAGCTACTAAATCCCCACAACCCCAAAAGACCAAAATCTTCTCATTACCCAATCAAGTAAATGTTTGTGTATCTGTGGGGCTGAAAGGAATGAAGCAGAGATCCATGGGGCTTCCATTTTCTTTAAAGCCTCCTTTCTTTTGGAAGCCTCAACTCAAGGGCAGGTGTAAAAATAGTGTTATCTCTAAGACCAGGAAACTAAAGCACAAGACCTGGGGACAAGAAAACTGGCGATTCAGAGCAGAAATATTACCGTTTTAGGACTCTGGAGAAATGGGCCAACAAAGTGGGAAGCAACATGATATATTACTTTAGCATGATACAATGCCCTGGAGGACAACCGTCTTGCCAGGACAGCACAATTTACTAGCTTAGGTCTGATTCCAGGGCTTGGAGGAGATAGATGTAGCCAACAAAATTATATTTTGGCGAGAGAAATGCTTTGCTGGACAGAAATGTTGCCCTAAGGGAATGGTTTGGTTTATCAACGTCTAAGGTAAAAGATAATCAAATGCCAAGAGGTCATTTTTATGTTTGAATAACTTCAGTTGGGCCTGCTATATAAGTTAGCTACCATTTTCTAGTTGCATAGTTTCAGTTATTTAGAACATATTGCAGGATTTGAGCATGATCTGCCTGTGACATCAGTCATACCAATGAAGGAGGTAATATGTGGAATGGCTAAAAGCACAGGTTTTGGAGTCAGGCAGATCTGGATTCTGCCACTTATTCACTGTTCACCTTGGGCAAGACACCAAATATTCTAAGACTCAGATGTTATAGAAAATGGACATATGTAAAAGAGTACCTCCAAGATTGAGTGATAACGTGTGCAAAGTATCTTGTACGATGTCTGGTATGCAGAAAGGTCTGGATAAATGTTAGCTATTTAAAGCAGTATAATTACGGAGCTGAGTTGGATAACATAGCTCGGGGGGCAGGTATTGTCCTCCTCTCTTAATCTGGGTGTTGTGCAAACAATGAATACTGTTACGCTGAAAAAATAAATAAATTAAAAAAAAAGTTAAAAAAATTAAAAAAAAATGTATTTGCCATTAAAATAAATGAATAACAATTCCCTTTGAAAGGATATCCAAACTATAGGTTGTATAGATTGTTCTAAATAGTTTTAATCTAGAATAGACCTTCTGAAAATGGATGCATCTATCAAGTTAAACAAGGCAAAGTCACATGAGCTTATCTTGAACCCTTGTTACCTTTGATTTCTCCCCAATAGCTATTCAGTGTTACTATCCCCATCCATCCACTTCTTTCAAAACAGTGTTGCAAGGCATGAGGTGTGTGCGGGCAAAATAGGTGGTCAGAACTGGTTTCCCAATCACTTTCAACCAGTGTACGTATTTTTCTCCTCTCTCTTCACTTCATGCCTCAGCTCTTTCTTTCCTCTTCCTTTCTGTAGCTTCTCCTCTCTTCCTACTGACAACTGCTGATGTTTTTACTTACTGATGAATTTTAGGACAATTTCTATGCAGACTTCATAGTAGCCTAGGAATTAGAGTTTAGTTCCCTCCCTGGAATGACTGAAAACTAGGGCTCCCTCCCCTGCCAACCTCACTTTGGGAATAAGCAGTCACCAAGTATACAGTGTCACCAGGCCCGCTTAGTCACTACTCCATCTTGGACCCATGCCTGCATGAGATGAAAATAGACAACAAGAGAAAGAATATGAAGGGATGTTGAGGAATTACGTATATGGACTTCACTTATCTCATTTTTTTGAGAAAGACTATGACGGAAATTGTAAGATGAGTCTGGCTCCAACCTGGAGATTGTAGCCATGCTACCAACTTTATCTCTTCTACTTGCATTGTTATCGTTCGTTTACTCTTTCAAATGTGGTAAGAGAGGCCTTGTAGGCAAAACACAAGGCACTGGTGAGTAGAGGGCAACACCCTTCTCTCTGGTGCCACAGAAAAATGAATCAGCCAAAAGAGTATTGAAACACATTCTATTTTTAGTTTCACTCTAAAGTCTATCATTTCTCTTTTCTTTGCAACTTGGCACCTGCTCTGCGTTCTCAGGGGCCCTATTCCCTGTCAGTCTCCCCACTCAGGCCTCTGTGTTTTGCTCAGGGCACATCTGGAGATTTTCCCAGGGGTGGGTGTGACACAGTCAGGATGGCAGGTGAAGGGGTGACAGCTGCCAGGGCAGTCTGGCATGTCTGAAGGGAGAGTGTTGGTAAGGAGAGGCAGTGGGCCTGCCTCAGGGAGTGAGCTGTTGGAAGGCTGCCTCCACAGCAGCAGACACAGCCCTCGGCATGATTGTAGAGAAGGAACAGCCAGAGTCAGCGACAGATTGAACACAGGGAGAGAAGGAGGGGGAGGGAGGGAAGGAGAAGGTGGCCAGGGTGTTACATGATATAAATAACCACATGGTGTGCAGTTTGGTGCCAACTGGGTTGTGTGTGATGTCCCTTTCATGCCGGTGTGTCGCCAGCGCTGTTCCTGAATTGAAAGGTCCTGGGAAGTGTTGTAGCACCTACAAGAGTGCCATATGCAGAAAGGGAAGAAGAAGAAGGCCATGTGGTATATTGAAAACAACATTGGATTTTAGCTCCAGATTCTAGCTCACAAGTCACCCCAACTCTCTGAGATCCAATTTTCTCATGTTGACCACCAAAGTACTAGAGAGCATCAAGCACTCCTAACAACATGACCTTAAGGATTATCTGGCTGGTTGCGCTACCCACTTTTTAATCAATAATGTACATATGGCATATCAGTGTTTCTCCTTAATAATAGGGAAATATATAGTGAAGAGTAGTTGGATGAGACAACCAGGAGTTTGCTCTCTGTCAGGTTTAAATTTAGATGAAAAAAAATTAAGGAAGAAAAGAGTTTAAGGAAAGTAAATATCAGTGTTGGATTTGATGGAGGAAAATAGGGAATGTCTAATAGGGAGGCAGGCTTGAGTAAGAGGAGGGGACAAGACCATGTATGGGAATTGAAGAAGCCAGTTCAAGGAGGATACAGGTGTGAATTAGAAAGAGGGTAATATTTCTCAAAGAGCTGGAGCAAATAATCCTAAAATTTGTATGGAATCAGAAGAGACCCCGAATTGCTAAGGAAATGTTGAAAAACAAAAACAAAACTGGTGGCATCACGTTACCTGATTTCAAGATTTACTACAATGCTGTGATCACCAAAACAGCATGGTACTGGCATAAAAACAGACACATAGACCAGTGGAACAGAGTAGAGAGCCCAGATATGGGCCCTCAACTCTATGGTCAAATAATCTTCAACAAAACAGGAAAAAATATACAATGGAAAAAAGATAGTCTCTTCAATAAATGGTGCTGGGAAAACTAGACAGCTATATGTAGAAGAATGAAACTCGACCATTCTCTTACACCATACACAAAGATAAACTCGAAATGGATAAAAAGACCTCAATGTGAGACAGGAATCCATCAGAAACCTAGAGGAGAACATAGGCAGAAACCTCTTCGATATCAGCCACAGCAACTTCTTTCAAGATATGTCTCCAAAGGCAAAGGAAACAAAAGTGAAAATGAACTTTTGGGACTTCATCAAGATCAAAAGCTTCTGCACAGCAAAGGAAACAGTCAACAAAACAAAAAGGCAACCCACGGAATGGGAGAAGATATTTGCAAATGACAGTACAGACAAAAGGTTGATATCCAGGATCTATAAAGAACTCCTCAAACTCAACACACACAAAACAGATAATCATATCAAAAAATGGGCAGAAGATATGAACAGACACTTCTCCAATGAGGACATACAAATGGCTATCAGACACATGAAAAAATGCTCATCATCACTAGCCATCAGGGAGATTCAAATTAAAACCACATTGAGATATCACCTTATACCAGTTAGAATGGCCAAAATTAGCAAGACAGGAAACAACGTGTGTTGGAGAGGATGTGGAGAAAGGGGAACCCTCTTACACTGTTGGTGGGAATGCAAGTTAGTGCAGCCACTTTGGAGAACAGTGTGGAGATTCCTCAAGAAATTAAAAATAGAGCTTCCCTATGACCCTGCAATTGCACTACTGGGTATTTACCCCAAAGATACAGATGTAGTGAAAAGAAGGGCCATCTGTACCCCAATGTTTATAGCAGCAATGGCCATGGTTGCCAAACTGTGGAAAGAACCAAGATGCCCTTCAATGGACGAATGGATAAGGAAGATGTGGTCCATATACACGATGGGGTATTATGCCTCCATCAGAAAGGATGAATACCCAACTTTTGTAGCAACATGGACGGGACTGGAAGAGATTATGCTGAGTGAAATAAGTCAAGCAGAGAGAGTCAAGTATCATATGGTTTCACTTATTTGTGGAGCATAACAAATGACATGGAGGACATTGGGAGATGGAGAGGAGAAGGGAGTTGAGGGAAATTGGAAGGGGAGGTGAACCATGAGAGACTATGGACTCTGAAAAAAACCTGAGGGTTTTGAAGGGGCGGGGGGGGTGGGAGGTTGGGGAGGCAGGTGGTGGGTAATAGGGAGGGCATGTATTGCATGGAGCACTGGGTGTTGTGCAAAAACAATAAATACTGTTATGCTGAAAAAAATAAATTAATTAATTAGAAAAAGAAAGAGGGTAATAGGAGGAGTCATTTATTGAGGCTGTTGAAACAGTAGAGAGAATCAAACTACATTGTGGAAATCAGGGTCCTGAAGGCTTAGAGGAATAAGTGAGGGATGGCCTTCACTTGTGTGGGCACTTGGAAATGAAAATTAGTGTGAAACTGTGGCACAGTCTTTTACCATTACTTTTTACAAAGCTGTATCTTCAAAAAATGAATAAGCAGACAAGCCCTGGGAGGGTTGCTAATACTGTTGGCCAGAATGCTAAACTTGTAGCCCTCAGAACGGCCAACATTTAATTTCACTGGTTTCCTTGGTGTCTGTGTATGGTATATGAATCCTCTGTGAGACAATTCAGTTCCTTCCGGGGGGACACATGCATAGTTTCCCTGGAAAATTCCAGCTACAACCATATGTTGTCTCATCTCTGATAAAGTAAATGGGCTTCCAGACAGGTCATCATCTCTGTCATTGGTACCCAACATCTGCCCCACGGATAAAATTAGAAGATGACCACTATAAACATGGGTTTTCAAACATCACCTCCTTTTTTGGTAAAATAAACTAATGTTAAGGTTACTAAAATTTTAAAATCTGTACAAGGAGTTCCCAAGTTGTAGTATTATTTATCAGAATACCAAGCAGGTATTCAGATTAGAGTGAACATTTCACTTAGAGTTATTATATTATTTCAGGAACTTTCAGCTATATTCTGGACTCATGTGACCATCTTTTATTTCTTTTCTTTCAATGGAATGTTGCTGCTATAATTTTTCTCCCTTTTCTCTTAATATTTGATTACTTAAACATGGCCAATAGACTTGAAGGGCTTCCTAAAATTATTGTATTTTAGAATTTCATACATCTTTGGACATCATAGCAAACTTAAGTTCAACTAAAGTGATTTCTTAGTAATCTGGCAATCACTAAGCCTGTAAGCTTTTTTTTTTTTTAAAGATTTTTATTTATTTGACAGAGATCACAAATAGGCAGAGAGGCAGGCAGAGAGAGAGGAAGGGAAGCAGGCTCCCCGCTGCGCAGAGAGCCCGATGCAGGGCTCGATCCCAGGACCCTGAGATCATGACCTGAGCCAAAGGCAGAGGTTTAATCCACTGAGCCACCCAGGCGCCCCAAGCCGGTAAGCTTTTAACCACCCACTCATCCTAATCTTCTTCCCCCAAATATTATTTTTCTGAATTGAAGAAGTAAATTATGAATAAGGAGAGGGAGACATGTGGTTAAGTTGTGGCTTGTGTCCACGATAAATATTGTTCTTAATTTAATTTCATCTACGAGCGATAGCATGCCTACCTCTTTAAAACTTACGAATGCTATTTAGCAAATATTATTCTCAACTAAGAAAAATCTCTGATTTTCTTACTTATTTTAATAAATTCGGCAAAGAAAAATACTTTCCTCTTTGATATTCAAAATCACAAAAGAGAAACCAAACTCCTTTCTTTTTATTTTTTTCCTCACATAGTCAAACATGCTGTGAATGACCACATTGCTCCGCTCTGGGATCCCACTCCGAGGCAGTGGTCTCTTGGCCTTCTAGCCAGTCACTCATTTCCATGAATTTACTTTCTGAGAACTAGAGACAGTTGCCCCAGAAGTTGTTTTTCAGTTTATCCATGATTGGGGAATTCATTAGCCTCATTGGGAACAAGTAACCTGAGGACTAATGTGTCATATTGGGACAGGATATTGCTTGTGGGACATTTTATTTCCTTTAACACTTGCCTTCTGTCTGGTCTCTTTGGCTAAGATCTGGGTTTGGGAAGGTTGCATGGAGGCACTGCTTGCTTATACTAATACTTAAGCAAATTAGCTCTGTCTTAACTCTGGCAGGAAGTGAGGGCCCAAGTGAGGGCTAACAGATCTCTTCTGATGCATAGTCTTTTAGCAGGGCAGTCTCCATTTTCTCTTCTCAACTTTCCAGAAAGTATATTCTTCCCTGTAACCCCACACCAAGCCTCTCACACCTGTGAGAAAGAAGAATATCAAGTCCATTGACTTCTTGATAGCTATGGTCTCCATAATCTCCAATATGTCAATCAGATGTGTATTTGTATAAAAACTGCATATAGAAACCTTCAGTTTGATAAGAAGAAATGATCCTCAAGGTCTTGTAGCAACTTCTATACACTTGGGGTAAGAGGAGAGAAGTAAAGCTCTTTGAGTTGTATGGCTTCTGATAAGAGAATGTGGAGAGAGCTGCATACATCCTCATTTCTAAACTCAGAGTTCATGTCATCGATGAGGACTTCTTAAAGAAAAGAATGATAGGAAAAAGGCGGCTGTTGGCCTAAAAACATTTTAATTACTTCTAAAGACTTGCTGACATTTATTTTTCTTTTCAAACAACTTCTTGTTTTCCTCCTCTCCTCCTCCTCCTTTGCTCTGGTTCAAGATGATACTCTGGTAAAGGTCACTTGTGAAGTCCTAGTCTTTACATATCTTCTCACTGAACCAGTGCTCCCACGGTCCACTGAGATCTGCCCTTGGCAGACATTTCCCGGAGTTAGACTATGAATCGTCATAAATTCCTTGCATTCTTCACAACATCTGTGCCTTCTTTTGCCACATCTTTTTTCCTGGTACTCAACAGGCCACAAATTACCCTGGACTTCTCTTTTCAGGCTGCTGATGTCTTAACACTCTCCTTTCAAACCAAATTCCTCTCTTGTCCTTGGCTGTTGCTCTTGGCTTCCCAGACTTCCCATCTCCCTCATCTGGGTTAGTCATCTGCGGCATCACCAGCAGTGTCTCTTTCTCTTCGCCTTCTATCTGGCCTGAAATTATGCATTTCTTCAAATGTCAGAGTTACTATGCTCAACCATGCTACCTAGTTGGATGCTTAAACTCCCTAACATGATTTAAACACTCTGGTGCAGACAGTACCTCCCTGAAGCAAGAATACTTGACAAGACTCAAACCCAGAGGATACTGGTTAGCCAGTGGAAGAGAAAGAACTATAATAAGACCCAAAGATACAATCAAATGAGGTTGCAAACTTTTCCAATAAACAAACACAAGTTTCTCTTAAGAGTGAAAGGCAACATTTCATTCTTCTGTTGATTTTATATTTAAACTTATTTCTTTGACATTTAGAACAATGCGGGCCTTTGCAATAAAAACAATACCCATAGCTTCCTTTCTTTCAGTGATTTCTATTAAACTACTACAGTAAATAGTATTTTTCCTATTTTTTTTCATTTACATCTTACAGTACTACATGGAGTAGGCGTTATTACTATATCCATTTTACATATGAGGAAACGGATGCTTGGTAAGGTTAAGTAACTTGACCCAAATCATACAGTTAGAAAGTTGCAGAGCAAGTTCCCTTCAACTGAGGACACCTTGAAAATGGGAGAAATCCCTGGTGAGGAAAAACTCTGAAGTTGTAACTGTTACTGGGATTCTAGTAATGCTAATATCCATGAAGGATGTGGGTGAGGCCATCTATGTCAGCCAACCCCATGGTTTGAGCATGTGCTGTGGACAGTTTTACACTAGATATTCTAGACAGTGTCAGAAGGAATGCCATGCCTGGCCTTTGCCCTTGAGAGATAAGTCTATGCAATCCTGCAGTTTGGGGTACAGCTGGGTATGGGATGCTCACATCTCACCCCATGCACTGTGATTCTTTCCAGTTCCAGATGGGACAGCAGCCGGACCATCTTGTTTCCAATTTTTTTGGAAATTGGGTTTCCAATTTATAACAAATTCTAATAAAGTTATAACAACTTTGGGAGAAACTGAAATAAAGAAATTTTACCCATAATCTTGATATCTCAACAAATAATATTATCTTCACTTAAAAATTTTTTCTAGTTCTCATCCAGGTGCACGCATCATTTTGACATAGCTATAGTCACAGCCTAAATTTAATGCAATATTGTTTTCTTTGCTTAACATTATATTGCAAGCATTTTCCACATTGCTACATAATCTTCATAATTACAATTTTAAAGCAGCAGAATATTTTATTGAGTGGATTTTTCATCATTTAGCTCTTTAACAATTTTCCTGTTACTAGACATTTAGGCTATTTCTGGTTTTATCATTATTTTAACTAATCTAGCATTGTTTTTGTGTACACATCTTTCTACTCTTTGAGATCATTTGTAAGATCAGATTCTCGGTTGGGATGCCTGGGGGGGGGGCTCAGTCAGGTAAGTGGCTGCGTTAAGTGGCTTAGTTCATGGTCCCAGGGTCCAGGGATCAAGTCCCTCCTCAGTCTCCTTGCTGCTCAGCGGGGAGCCTGCTTTTCCCTCTGTCTGCAGTTCTCCCTGCTTGTGCATGGGCGCTCTCTCTCTCTGACAAATAAATAAATAAAATCTTTTTAAAATAAAGAATAAATTCCCAGGAATGGAATTATTAAGTCTCAAAAGATATGGTCAGACTACCCAATTTTGATGAAAGACCTTGATTTTTGTATAAAGACGCAAAGGAAAGACCAAAGGACTAAAACAGAGAATTATATCCAGATATTTTCCCAGGATTAGAAAAGACATGGCCAAGGTGGAGCACAAACAGGAATCTTACCTGCATCCCATGAATTAATCAAAGAACCAATTTCTGTTTTCAATTACTAGTACAGTTTCCTCTGAAGGAAACATAGGGTGTAACCAAGACTTGGGCTTGGCATCCAAAAGTTTGCTAAGTAGAAATAAAACCAGGGAAAATGAAATTGATGACAAGAGACCCTGGTTCTCAACTTTCAAAATTACCAAGTACCTATGAGGTTTCTTCTCATAGAAGAAGAAAGAGAGTGGGACTTCAAGGAGGCCAGACAACATCATGCCCCAGCGTATGGAGTAGGGGAATTTGTACTGTAAATAACAAAAGTCTCTGTTCCTTTTCTCCTTCTGAACCCAAGTTCTACATGGAATGCCAGGCTCTTGCCTCACCCAGTTTTGGGGAGCAGTATCCCTGACCGTTGGCCTCCCCATCCAACCCCAAATTTAGCAAACTATATTTATCCTTCTCCCACATTATTCTTCTCCTGCTTATTATATTTAATCACAGAAGTTTATGGAGCACCAAATATGTTCCAGATACTGCTCTCAGTACTGAGGATAAGTCAACAAAACAGATAAAAATGGGGTAACAGGTCACTATTCCCTTAATAATCCTGATTACTACGATAGCCAGGAAGGAGAATGTGTGCAGGGATGCTGAAATCAACAGTTCAATGACAGTTGCTCAGATCAACTGAAGTCTGAGTCTAGCAATAGGAGTTTCCTTCAGACCTTGTGAAAATTTCTGTCTGAGGACTTCATTTCCACCAACCTCCCTGAAGGTATAAAATGATTACTTTATACATCATAACCAGCATTTAACTACCTATTTAGCATTTATTTTCTGTTTTATGAAGATTGACACATTTTCCCAACTTGATTTGAAGCATCTTAAGAGCAGAAACTGTCTCATATTTCTGTGTCTAGAAGGACAGCACTGGGCACTAATGAGACACTTCATAAAAGCTTATTGATTAGTGGATTGGTAAGTCAAGTGCACAAACAGTATGCATAGAGGTGCAATATGAAGACATTTTTATCTTGGTAAGAAGAAATCCAACATCAAGACTAGTCTCTGTGTCTCTGTTTATTTTAACTAATGTAGCAGTAAATACCTTCATTGAAATAACTTTCTACTTCTTGAGATCATTTACAAAAATAAATTGTATTAGTAAGGAGGATGATAATAGTATGTACCTCTCTCAGGTTGTGATGAGGTAAGGCACAAAGAGAGCTTGGAACAGTGAGCAGCACAGAGCAAACATGAAATGTCACCTCCCATCACCATCCTTAGCATCACTATTCATGGATCAGTTGTGAGGTTGTGCAGAGAAGTTAGAGCTGAAGAACCTGTTTGCCTGAATTCAGATGCTGGCTCCACCATTTCTAACTATGTGGACATGGGTAAGGTACTTAACATCTCAATCCTCATCCACAAAAGGGGATACAAATAGTACCCACCTCAAAGGTTATTTGATGATTGCATGAGTAAACATTTACCAAATATTAGTTATAATTATTCAGCAAAAAGTCAATGAATGGCCATTATGTTGCCTGGACTCAGGGTTCAGAATACTGATAAGGACAAAGGAGATGCAGTCCCTGCCTGCACCCTGCCCCCCTTCTCCTACTCCTCAGGAGCCTGCAGTTCATAATACACTTCAGCATTATTGATTTGTATAGTTAACTCTAGAGCTAACTGCATAGAGTGCCTTGCAGTTCAGGAATCACATTCACATTCTGTCACATTCTGTCCTTCAGCCATTTCAACAACCCTACAAGACAGAGTTGGGAGCTACGAAATGGGAATAACTCCCATTCCCATTTTGTAGATGAGAAAACTGAGAGTTCAAGTGACTTACAAATCTGGAAGTTCCTTTGATTTCAGTAGTAAAATTCTCCCTCCCACCCACCACCTCACCTCACAATTTGTCTCTACTAATCTCCATGCAAGGATGGATTTCAGTATAAAACTACCTGGGTTCCTGAAGCATCTGGTGTGCAAACTGACTAATGAACCAGGAGGCGGGCAGTTGCATAATGATGTACATCAAGTCTTCTCCAACCTGAGCCCACATCAGTATCTTCTGGAGGGCTGGTTAAAGCATCATTGGCCCCCACCCCCTCAGAATTTCTATTACAGTAGGTCTGAGGTGATGCCTGAGAATGTGCATTTCCAACTAGTTCTCAGATGACGTCAAGGCCAATGCCTCTGTGTGATGTAGACTTCCAATATATGTATGTAATATGTGATTTAGTAGAACACTAGCAAAAAGGAAAGGGCCAATGAGGACAGGAGTTCTGGGAAAGACCTCTTACACATTAAAAACTCTAGAAATGTTTGATATCTCTTTTGATAATTGCCTAATAAAAATATCCATATGTTAGTCTGGTAACAAGACCAGTTTTATTGCAAGAAGGAAAAAAATAACCCTCCAAAATAAGAAACTAAACTGATAGGAAAAACACATGTTGACCTTTTCCCCTTCCCTGCATTTTTTATTTGCACAGTCTGTGTCATTCTGACTTCCAGCTAGCACCTGAAGACAAGCAGGTCACAAGGAAGGAAATTAGAGCCTTAACAAATTCCCCGATCATATGGAAAGCTAGAAACACAGGGACTTTCTAGCTTTCTAGCTTTCCATACCTTTTCTAAGTACCTTTTCTAAGTACCTTTTTCCATACCTTTTCTAAGTACCAGGTTCAATTTATTTTTAGGCTTTCAAAATTATCAGGTGGGTATTCAAGGCAATCTGCTCAATTGTAAAATTTTCTTCAGAAGACAGACTTCCTAAGGACCCAAATCTACCTTTTCTATGACTTCACCCTTTATAACCACCCAGGGTAATGCAGAGAAGCCAAAAAGATGGGGTGGGGTTTTGGCACACCTTCAGGACTACATCATCAAAACATCCTTTCATGGATCATTCAACACTCATGGCAAAGGAGAGTGAAAGGGAAGTATGCCACTGGTGATTGCCTATAGAATCAAGGTGATTATATAAACCAGAGGACATTCAGTTTTGTAAAAAAGAAAAAAATCATAATTTGTTATTTGTCAGCCAGGCTACACATAATCATCACAATTTCTCAAGCAAGTATCAGGATCAATCCTGCTGAGGAAACAGGGTTAATTAATCTAACTGCCTTCATACAGAAGTGGCAGGGAGAGGGCAAATGCTGCTCTATTTCTTTTCCAAGCCCTTCTCATGAGAGTGTGTGTGAGACTCCCATAGCTCTAAATCAAACGGTACCCTGCAGGCAGGAAATCCATATTGGGAGCATGGGGAGGAAAGCAGGAGCCACTGCTGGCTTGGCAGTTATAACCCTCCTCCAGGTCCCTGTTTCCATTTCCCTTTTAAAGAAGAAGTTGGGTTTTTAATAATTCCCTTTCTAGTCACTTCCTTCTCATTGCCTTGCTAGGTCATTTCAGTGCACGCCTTCTTCACGGATCTATTTCTGGAAAAGATCATAAGGAAAATGATCTCATTCACTAATTGGGAAGCCAACTGGGTATCCCCAGGGTTGGTTGGTACTTCTTTGTTGGGGGGGTCTCCCCACTCTCCCTGGCTGTTTCTCAGGCAGCAGCCACCACAGGACCCTCTGGGGAGGTGGCCACAGGCACACAGATAATTATCATCCTTTGCGTACAGCACTCCACCAAGGCTGAAAGGGCCTGGGAAGAGGTAAAACAACCAGTTTCAAGAAATCCACAGGCTAATAAAAAATATGAACCGAGAGGTCAGTATGATCTGAGAGCAGAAACTTAGAACTTTAACGTTGAACAGATCCTTAGAAATCTTCTAGTCCATGCATGCATTTTTGTAGGAGACCTGTGAACCCTCCACATGAGTGTAATTATATATGTTTGCATATTTTCCTGGAAAGAGGAAATTTAAGACACTCAAAAGACTCTCAAAATGCCCCATGATCTGTAGAAACAAGAGAAGTACAGGCCCAAGGTCATGGAGAAGCTCATTTTACCCCTGTCATACCATTCAGAAACATTCGAGGCTAGCCTGCATACTGGGTGCTTATAATTTAGAATCATATCCCTAATGCCAAACCCAGTGTCAAAAGTCACCAAAGGATCCAAGATGTCTCCTAAGCCCAGCATTCATCACAAAATATTCTTTCACAGATTTCATGCCAAAGCTTAGGGAACAGCTGTAAACATCCCATTTGAGAGAGTCCTGAAGTTCATCAACCTATTCAAGGCTATGAGAGACCCTGCAGTGAAGAAATTTATGTGATGTGCTGGTATTGAAGTAAATTATCTCCACACCTAAGGGACCAATGGGTCCTTGTTTTCCAGGAATGTTTATTAACTTCCTATGTAACTAAGGCACCTATGTCCTGAAATTCATTTACCATTCCTTTTGATTAAAGAACATGAATGATAGAAATATAAATAATTGGAAATGTAAATAATTACTAAGGAACAGTGCATTATCCACCATTAACATCCCAGAAAAAGCTATTTCTGTGTCTGAGAGAAGAGGCCAAGAGGAGGGTTTGGTTTGCTAAAGAGGATTGGTTCAGAATAGCAGAACCCTGCTAAGCTGCAAGGTCTTCAGAGCTCCCTTCTTGGGGAGGTCTTTCCTGTCTACCCCATCTAAGATAGCCATCACTATGATGTCTATCATCCCATTGTTTCTTTTAGAACACTTTTCAAGATTTGACATATTTGTCAACTTGTACTTTGTCTCCCTCTTCCTCTAGCTCCCTTAGAATGTGAGATCCACAAAGGTAAGAGCCTTATATGTCCTGTTCACTCTCATAGTCCCTATACCCACCACAGGTTTGCAAAGAGTGAGTACTTCATGAGTACATTTTGTATACACTGTATGTATATGTTACTGGGTGGATAGAGAAGTTATGATTTATCCATCACTGTATTCTCAGTGCCTGTCATTGGTGCTTGAAAAGATGTTTGTTGAATAGAAGACTGGAGACGGGTGGTCTGCAATGCTTTTCAGGCTCAAACCGTGCTTGTGGGTATTGGGAGAAAATTGAGACTCCTTCCTCAATGAAATAATAGACTAGAATGTTTTCAGATTGAACTAAGCCAGGAAAAGATCTTCAAATATTAAAAGAAAGGATTAGAATTTAAAGTGACCATTAACAATGTAGAAAGGGGGAGGTCTTTAAAGGAAGGAAGATGTTTAAAATGGACAAAAATGTGCTCCAACTGGCAGAAACAAGTACTAAAGGTAAATAGCTATGGGCCCCAAGTCAGCAGCAAAGTACTACAACAAAATTGTAATATGAGGCAGGCGTATGTTGAGAATTATGAAATGAAAGCCTAGAGAGTAATCCTTCTACAAAACTTGGCATTGCTGAGGTTTTAATTAGAGTGGGAACTCAGATTTCATCCTCCTATTTTAAGACTCATTTGGAGAAGCTGGAAAGAATCCAGCTAGGAGTAAGAAGGAAAAAAAAAAAAAGAAAAAAAAGGAAAAGAAAAAAAAAAAGAACAAAAAAGATTAACTGGATGAAAAATGGAGTTAAGATTTAGCCCCCTCACCCCCTGAAGGCTAATAGTTGACTTATTTACCACTGTCAGGTATAAGAAGGGTTATTTTCACACAGAATATTGTTCCTCATCTCCACTGAGGACTAGACAAGGGTAAACAGACGAGTGCTATACTGAAAGTGTTTCCACTTAAACACCAGGAAGAATTTCTTGATTGTAAAGGGGAAACATGCTGACCCAGGGCGCTGTGGGAAGCTGTCCTGGAGATCTTTAAATGTAGGATGACAACCATCTGCCTTGGAAGGCTTAGACAGAAACAGGGGACTGGACCTAAGGACCTCTTGGACTTCCTTCCATCTTTGATTTTGTGTTCAGAATCACAGCCGCTAAGCACCCCCATTCTACAGTAATCCTCCATTCCCGTCATAAGACAGACCCCACACTGTCAAAATCCGAATGGTTTCCCCTGGGAGGAGCTCGATTGTTCTCTTCTGAATGGGAAGGAAACTGATAGTGTTGCTTCAGCTGCTTCCCCTCTCCAGCCCCCACAGAGAGAGGCCAGTCCTTGTCCTGATGGGCCTCCCCAAATACTGGAATGGGCCCGCTCTCCATCTTGTGTGGGATTAGAAAATGTGGATCCAGTTGAAGACAGTTGATACCTCCAAGAATCAAGGAACATCAGAGCTGCAAGGCATTTCAGAGCTAATTCAGACCAATCTCCTTGCTACTCAACCAAGAAAACTGATATCTTGAAAAAGTAAATGACTGTCTCCACGTCACATAGCCAATTCTTTCTGTATGGGACTAAAATCCAGGCCCTCCAACTCCTTTTTCTACACTGTCTCCTCACTATCTGTGTTTATATTTCAGTTGGAAAGAAAATTTTTAATCAGGTAAAATCTCTAAAAACATACCTTTGGTAGCTGAATGGTAGCTGAAAAAAATGAGCAAGGAAGAACAGAAATTCTACTAGTAGGTTATAGTTACCTGGCATCACTGTCCAGCATGCGTGAACAAGAATAGGTCACATAGGGTCTGTAGAAGATCAATTTCCCCATATGTAAGTGAGGCATTTGGACCAGGAACATTTTAGGGCTTATTCCAAATAAAAAATGTTTTGAATTCTATAATTGTAAATTTTAGTTAGAAAAATAATAATGACTAAAAACTCAGTTGCTGGTCTAAAAGAATGAGTTTTTGGGAGATCATTTGTAATATAACTGGATGATGCTCAATTCTTTTGAGACTCCAAAATGACAATTTTATTTCTTCCTTCTTATTAAAAAAAAAACCTTTAAATTTAAATACTGGGGTGAGGGGGGTCATGCTTTGGCTATCATGTGTACAAGAAAATTTTCAAACCTATTTCCTTGGGCTGCTGTCTCTCTGAGCTTTGGACCAGCACCAGTAATGAGCCATGGGAATTGTCTCCTGAATGCACCATGATGATTCAGTATCTCTAAAACCAAAGTCAACATCTTTGCCATTGACTAAAGTCAGCTGAAATCAAATCTTCCTTTGGACTTGTCCATGTCTGTACCACCATCTTCCTGCTTATCCAGATGCAAAATTTTCCAGTCACCTTTGTTTACTTGCTCTTCCTTTCCCCCTTTATCCAAGTATGCAATATATTGTATCAAGTCTTATTTATCATAGCTCTCAGGGCTTCTGCAAAATTCCAGGCACTCATGACTCTCCTTGCTCTAGTTTTTTCCTACCCTTGATTCATCATTTGAAGGACTAGAGCAGGGGGCAGGTGATAGAAAAAGGCAGTTTCAGGAGTCAAGAGTGACAAATAGGAGTAGGAAACAGTGGGAAAGCAAACTGTGGAGTCAACTAAGGAAAAGCCTAGTGCCCCAAATATTCAGAGCTATTGGGCATGGAATGCAGAAAGGGGTCACAAGCCATTTTATGTAGATAGTGGATAAACATATGACTCAAGAAGACCAGAAAACCTGGGGACATCTGGTTTATACATGTACTATCTCATTTAATTATTACAACAATCCTATTAGATGAATACCATTATTATCCTCATCTCACAGTTGAAAACACTAAGGCTTAGAAATGTCTAATAATATTTCTCAAGATAACACAGTTATTAAGTGGCCAAGCCAGAATTTAAACTCATGTCTGCCCAAGTACCAAATCATTCAACTACAGTACTTTGCAATCAGAATATCAACTTCCTGACTAGATAGAACACAATGGGAGGAACTTAGTGCATCTTAGAGCATCTTCTAAGAGGAACTTAGTAGGGAAGAGTGGAAAATAAAGCCCAGTATACCTCTTAACCCATTTATTTGATATGGCATAGTATATATTTCTTTACCCTTTTCCAGAGTGACTTTCCACAGTAGTTTGTTTGACCTGATAAACAGAGTGAAGTGGCAACGAATACTCTTTGTATTCTAAAAAGCCCACTATCCCCTCTATCATTTTAGGCTCCTTTTTGAGTACTGCTGATTCTAATTATCATCTCTTGCAGTGCTGAGAAGTTTATTTATTGCTTTTGTCTTGTTTGACACCATCCAACAAAGGCAGAAAGAAAAGGACAACTAAGGATAAAGACACTCTCTTGAGCAGTCATTCATTTGCTCTAACACATCTGGCTAAAGGATAGGATGTGAATTATTCAAGAAACATGGCCACCAGGAGATTTATTAATGTTGTCATGCCCAACTTGGTCTAAAGCTTGGAACACAGCAGATCGGGATCTCATATGTGAGCAGAAAGATAATAATAATAATAACAATAATGATAAATGTCGACTAAGCATCTACTCTGTGCCAGACACTGTGCTATGCATCACCAGTCATCTTACATCATCCTATAAGAACCTAAGTGGGAGGTAGTATTCCCATGTTTGCTAGCATGGGAAAAGGTTCAGAGATCACAGAGCTGATTAAGTAATGCTGCCAGAATTGGCATCTGTACCTGGCTGACATAAGAACCACCTTTGCTTTTTGCAGGGCATATGTGAGCACCTACGTCATATGACTTAAAGATTTCTGGGATGGTCCTTCTGGCAGGGATTCCTTTTCATTGCCCAATATCCATTCTCCCTCTTTCCATGATAATGGAAACACTCATTTTCATCTGGTTATATTTCCTGGCCTCCCTTGAACCTATGTGTGATCATCTGCTCAAATTCTAGATAGTGGAATATAAGTGAAAGTTTCACAATACTGTTTCTGGGATTCTTCCTAAAAAGACAACCAGCATGTATCCTTTTCTTCTTAAAAATCTTCCAGCTGGCAGGAGTGTTGTTCTAAGATACTCCAGCAGCTATCTTGGGCCATGTAGATGAAGGCCACACTTGTAAGCATGGTGAAACAGAAAATTAGAAGGAGCCTTGATACCTGAGCTGTTCTGGCCAGCTGATAGTTTCAGCAGCTCTGAACTATGTATCTTGGGACTTGTATGTAAGAGAGAAATAAACTTCCATATTGGTTAAGTCAATGTAACCATAGAACTGTTACTTGCACAGAATCTTAATGATAACCACTTCTTTAAAGAGCAAAGTTTATTGAAGGTCACTGGCTTATTATTAGAGCCTCAAATGACCCCTTTATGGCTTTGTCCCATTGGATTAGGATATATTTATACAGAGCTTCTGGGAAGGAAGGTAACAGATCATTCAGGGTGCGTGAATGGAGTAGGAAGAAGTATAAAATAGGCAAGCCTGAAGGTCCTATAATTCTGTGGCAGGGTTTACCAGGTGCTGCTGCAGAGGGTGCGGGGTGGGGAAGGGGGTCAGGATGAAAGGGGCAGAAGAGAGTTAGGGCCTCCCTTGCTCTTGACAATATGGAAGAGGCCCAATTTATACTTTGTCTACTTAACAGTTTAGTTCAGGGACTGTTCTTTTCTAAGAAATTCACCCAGATCTGTGATTACACAGAGCAAAAGTTCAGGTTACATCAGTATTGGACTTACGGTGATGATGACACATTTGTATCAGCAATACTAGGCTGAAATAGGAGAGTGAGGGTCACATAATAAAGCATTCTCCCAATGCTGCCTAATACACAGGGAAACAGAGTAGCTCCTTCCATGAGTAGTTGTTCATGGACTTATTCACTCATAAATTCATTCAACAAATTATGGATTAACTATTAAGAGAGTATTAAGGAAATTTAAATCTATGGTGACAAAATAATTTCTTTTTTTTAGTTTTTTATCAGCAGGAAATATGTGTATTATTTGTAATAGTATTGGCCTTATTTTTTATTAACATATAATGTATTATTTGTTTCAGGGGTACAGGTCTGTGAATCATCAGTCTTACACTATTTGTAGCATTCACCATAGCACAAACCCTCCCTAATGTCTAACAGAATAATTTCTAATCAGGATAGTCTTCCTATAGAACTAAGATGGAATTCAATTTTAAAACAAGTCACTTTAAAAATCAAACACAACTTTTAGTTACCTGCCATTTTTAAGATGCACTGTCTTAAGTGTTGTAGGGTATGTGAAAATAGTTGGGTAATGCAAAACCCCTTGCTTTCAAGGAGTTTATGATCCAGCGGGGGTGGAATAACCCATAAATAGCCTAATAAAAAGTAGAATAAGTCTAATTGTCTGAGCAGGTACAAGGTACCATAGAGGTTCAGAGAAAGAACCCTGCTGAATAACTGAGGCGTGACCTCTATTCATAAGAGATGACCATATCATGAATTGGTATAACATCCCATTGCTATGCTTTTCTGTTTGTAAACCAGGGTGGGGCAGTAAAGTTGGGGGCTTTCAGCAGAGTCCTTCTGTCAAGATGTTGAAGAGCAGAGGGATTTTATGAGTTTGAAGGTTTTTTGCAAATTTATAATTCTATAGTCCTTCTATCTCCACTTTTAAAAAAGATTTTATTTATTTATTTGAGAGAGAGCACAAGCAGAGGAGGAGGGACAGAGGAAGAAGCAGACTCCTGAGCAGACAGCCTGATGTGGAGCTTAATCCTAGGACCCCAAGATCATGACCTGAGACAAAGTGAGGTTCTTAACTGACTGAGCCACCCAGGTACCCCCTCTATCTCCATTCTTGACAGAAACTCTTACCTTCTGGTCTACCAAGAGTTTCTAAGTCCTGTCATATTTCTAAGTCTTGTCACTATGGTAGAAATGAAGCACAAACATGGGTAGGCACAAGGACCTCTGAGGGACTACACCTCATGGGTTTTCCTTTTCATCTCCAGTAAATGTAAGGTAGAGAGAAGGGATAGGGAGAGAGAGAGAAAAAAAATATTCAACCACCTTAAATGAGAACTCACAAAAGCATTTATTAAAGTGATAACTTTTTCTGAGCTGAGAAAATCCATCCAGAGTTTATCTGTTTTACGAGTGTGGATTTTCACATAGTAGATTCTCTAAAGAGGAAGCACTCTTTTCCAGGGCTTTTATATTATTTCCCTATCACTCTTTCCCTCACTGAATTTCATGCTTTTCTTGCCCAATTCACTCATTTGCTGCTTAAAGCTAAAAATCTCCTTACTTTTACACAACTCTCATAGAAATTGCTCCATTACAGAGTAAAAGAGCAACACAAAGAGCAAGTGAACTATTTTGGCTGTGATAGGAACTGTATTTGCCTTTTGGCACTGCTTTCTGACTTTCTTTGTGAAGTCTTTCTTGCTCTGATGGCCCCAGCAGCTTTCTGCATGAACAGAAACACAGACACCAGGCAATGCTCCACTTGGAGACAAATGGACACCCAATAGCTCTGGGACTAAATTAGACCTGATAAAACACTGCTTTTCTGGACTTCTCAATCTCTTTTCACCTCCCATTTGAAGGCCAGGGTTTTCAACCCAGGGCCAAAACCCAGAGTTTTGAACCATCTCATTTAGAGATTATGGTTTTTACTCTGTTGGCAAATACGGATAAAAGACACATTGGCTCTTCTTTCAGGTTTATTTGGTGTACTTAAACAAGTTATCTCCTATTCTTGATTTTATTTTCTCAAGTTCTACATGCTGTTTATCAGTATTCTATCCTACTATCTATGCATCTAATTTTGATTCATTCTTTCCATTCTAATAAGACTGCAGTAACACCTTGTGTAGATTTTTAGAAGAGAACTCTTTGGTCATTTCTCCTAAATTTCTGTTAATTACAGGATTTGGGGTCTAGGGATACAGAATCACAAAGGTTTAGCCTTGAGTGATGCTTCAGATGATTTTGTATAGCAGGTTAGTCTGTGACAGTGTCAGAGAACAAAGAGAAGGGTTTTGGAAAACCAGAAAGTCTACTGGTAAGAAAAATAAACAATGTCAAAATACATATTCTAATATATCAAGTGAGTCAGTTTCATATCTAATTTGATATGATTTGATCCATGATTATCCACATTAAATCTGGCTTGTCTATTCCCAGAACTCTTCTAGGTAAATCAGTTGGCTCCTAGATTGGGATTGAGTTCATCAATCAAGTTGAATAAAAACCTGTGACTTCCTTACAGATTCAATCAAGGACAAGAGACCATTGCTCTCTTTTGCACAATAAATATCCCTTGGATATTTATCAAACAAGTAATATGAGACTTACCCAGAGTTTCCTACCATTCTCTATTTTGTTTGTTTACACAGAATAGGTAATAAATTTCCAGGAAGCTAGTACTTCCAGAAGCTTGAGATCAAGGTGCCAAGACATAGGTCCATGGACATTTTATGGTTTCCTTTACTTAACACCTCAGGAACTGTGGGCTCTCCACAGAGGACAAGAGACTCCAGTGTACATGGAATATCCTAGTATGTATAGTAAAGCAGAGGAGAATAATGAGTCTGACTCCTGATAGAAGCAAACTGGTCATGAAATTTAGGTTACCTCCTTTGATTGTCTGGGATAAGGAGAGGAAAGAGCAGGAACCCTAACTAATCCTAACATCGAGGCTTCTTTGCCACAAGGCATCTAAACCAGTGCCTGTAACAGTGGGTGTGCAACAATGCCTGCTATAGAAGGCAACAATAATAAGAGAGGGTAAGGAGAAGAAGATTGGAGATTGATTAGAAAAAATATTCCAATGATTAGGAAGAAAAGAAATCCTGGGGACTGTACTGTATAATTCTCCCCCAGACAAATGCAGGGCATAAGAGTCTCACCATTCCTTGTTCACCCTTAACTCCAGACCTTAGGAGCTTTCTGGCTCAACTCTAAGTGGCTAAGGCAGGAAAAGTGTCAGTTTGGTTCAGCTCTAAATTCCCAACACCTGCTTCAGAGTCTGGCATATAATAGATGCTCAGTAAATAACTGTGCACTCATCCATCACATTTCAGCACTCAACTTTGCACATCTCAATTTGTGTAGTGTTGGCCTTGACAATTAGATAATTGTAGGCCATTCCACATGCTTGTCTGATACCCTTCCAAAGGCATCACACTGTGTTTACTTGTTATTGACTCTTTGAACTTGGAGGTAACTCATGACAAACATTAAAAGGATACTTTTTAAAAAAGATAAGACATTCTCTTCCTATTGGGTATCCTCACCTATGGGAGAAAGAAATCTTCCAGGCCAGAAAAGAGCTAGGTGAAAGAGGGAGAGATTGGGCTGGAATCTGTCTGAGCAAACTGGCCCTCAGATTTATCAAGGCAGCAAAGCAATTTAAGGACGTGACCATAAAAAGAAAACAGCACCTGCCTTGCTGAGCAGTCTAGTCTGGAAATTGCTGGGTTAGCAACACGTTGCACCCTGTGAAAACTTGTGACTTCAATGTGAAAAAATAGAGGTTTTATTTAAATTGGGTGTTTTTGAGTCTCCCACAGGGAGTTGGGATTTGGGGGTTGAGAAACCGAGAACTTTATTAGAATAAAGGGAGCTTCTCAGAAATCCTGGAACCCCACAGCCCTTGGTGAGATACTTTATCCACATGTGGCCATGTTTTAGCCTGTAAAAGCACTGTTAGAGTTAGCATTCTTTTGCAGCCAAGCAGGGTAACCCTGGAATGGTGTTCTTGGTCTGTGGTCTAGGATTGTCCACATTGTGCTTTTCCAAATGGTTTTTGATGGGCTGTAGGATTTCAGGAGTGGAAGTGTTCCCTGTAGGACTCAAGATTTCTTAGTCTTTTGTTGTTGTTGTTGTCTTGAATTTGGAGAGATGATACAAATTAGGTATGGTGGGATTAGGGAACATTTCTCCAAACTTCAACCATCGGACTCTGATATTCAATTCAGCTATGTTAATTGAGCATTTTCTACATGAAAGCACTATTCCAGGGTCTGAGGGTATAAAAGGGGATATTAAGACAAGTCTGACCTATAGAAGTTTGTAAATGAGCACATACTTAAATCTAACAATATAAGTAAGATTGGAAAAATTACTGTATATACAAATAAAGAGGAATTTGGAGTAGGGAAAGATAAATTTTTCCAACTCAGTGGAGTTGGAAGAGATCTCACTAAAGAAGGAATATATGAGTTTGCCCTTAGAGATTCCTAATATTTCCATAGCTAGGGAAGAGGGGATGGAAGAAAAAGCAAAGAATAAAGGCATGCTATGGGCAGTATGCTAAAAGGCTATCAGGTACAATGGATGCTGGGGTCAGTTGCCTGAAAAACCATGGTTTTGGGGGCACCTGTGGCTCTGTGGGCTAAGCCTCTGCCTTCGGCTCGGGTCATGGTCTCAGGGTCCTGGGATTGAGCCCCGCATCAGGTTCTCTGCGGAGCAGGGAGCCTGCTTCCTCCTGTCTCTCTGCCTGCTGCTCTGCCTACTTGTGATCTCTGTCTGTCAAATGAATAAATAAAAATCTTAAAAAAAAAACAACAAAACCATGGTTTTGTTCCACTTAGAAGTTATGTGTCTTTATACACATTATACCCTTCTCTATGCCTCAGTAGTCTCACTTTAGAGTGAAGATACTGATAGTATACACTTCACAGTTTTGTTGTGGGGATTTTAAGAACAAATACATACTAGCGCTTAGAATAGTACCAAGCATATACTAAATGCTTAGAAAGTTCTAGTTATTATTCTTCTTCAATATGAATGTTTCTCTAACCTATCTTTTTGGGCTTTTTTAACACTATTCTCCACTAGCATGCTGCCCCAACCACTGGCTGGATGGCTTATGCATGTCCAAAGATGCCATATATTTTGCTGTTCATGGCTTTTCCACTAAGTTGTTTTCTCTACCTAGAATTTCTCCATCTTTCAAAATCCTATCTATTCAAAACCTCTCTTAAACACCAGATGTAACTTCTAGACAAATGTTAGTATCCTTATTTCACTTCACAGGCATCATGGTAAATTTTTGGAAGCTTCCTTTCTGAAACTTCCCATTAACCAAAGTTACTACTGACCTTCTGGAGTGATTCACGAGGTCTGAGGAATGTCAGGGTTTTCCCTTCCTTTTCCCTAGGGGGAAGGAAGGGCAGATTCATCTCTCTTCTATTTCTAGATTTCCCTGAAAGATGACAGCAACACAAAGGAACAAGGTAAACCTGGTCTCTTGAATGTGCTAATGTTTTACCTAACCCAAACTGGAGGCCATTGCCACATTAGTGAATAAGACAGGACTCAGAGAGAGCTCTTCATGAAGTTCGCAAGAACATTCTGAATCAGCCTATTTTAGAATGGAGAAGGGTCTCATCTCCTCAGTTTTGAAAGTGTTTCATAGATTGAGCTAGAGGAGTGATCCAAGGGGAGGAGGATGGAAGATTCCCCATCAAAGAGTCAGCAGGTTCAATGGCCAACATTGGAGGGAGAGTTTGGCTATTGGAAAGAATCCTAAATACTTTACTGGGAATGCAAGACTGAGTGGGAAGAAGCCTTTCCTATTTTCTGTTTACCTATCTGTCTGGGAACAAATGCAAGATCTCAGTCTCATGTTTTCACATCCAACTGTGTCAGAGTCCACCATAAGGCAGTGCTCAGTAGAGAAGTTCAGGCCTAAACATGCAAGGTCTGGAGCTTTGTTCACATTCAGCTCTCTCAAGCCTGGAGAATTTGGGCTCAGTGTGGGGGAAGGGAATGAGAAAAAGAGAGGACATGGCCCCAGCCACCCACTGTGGCATTCCTGGGTTTTGATTAAAGAAGAAAATATTGCTTCTGACATTCTCGATTTGCAAGATCCAAATGTATTTTGACTTTTTAGAAGAAACAAGGGTTCAGGTTTCGCGGGAATGATCCTGCTCAGAACTTCTGACTCAAACCTAAAGCTGCTCGGCTTCTCAGTAGTTGAATGCACAGCAAGTGCAGTTAACAAAGTGACATTGCAATGGCTGTGAGTTGCACAACAGCATGATGTCAGCCTTCTGATGAGAGCTGGGCTGTTGAGCAATGCCACTTGGAAGAGAGAGGTCACACACAGAAACCTGTCCAACAGTTCTAAGAATTTTATATCTTTAAAAATATTCAATATATTTCTCTATGTGTTGGGGCCCAGGCTTTCCAAAGCCCTGATTAGTGTTTTTCCAGAAATCTCCCTTTAATCTTGGGTCAGGAAATGAGGTTCCAGTTGACAAGTTAAGCTCATTTTAAAATATCCTGCAGCAAAATCAGGATAGGGCATTTATTTATTTTTTTATTTTTTAAAATTAAAAAAAAAATTTTTTTTTTAAATTTCTTATAAACATAAAACGTATTATTAGCTCCAGGGGTACAGGTCTGTGAATCGCCAGGTTTACATACAGGATAGGGCGTTTAAAGTGGGGGAGGAATTTCCCAGAAAGATCCCTGCCCATTGCACCTGCCCTCTCCTCCCAATTACTCTTACCTACAGTCTCTTTCTTAATGCTGAGTCTTGGATAGTTGAGATCAAGAGTCTCCAAGAGGCAAGGTAGGTTAGACTCAGGTAAGGTTTACCATTCCCTCATCCTAGCAGGCAAGAGACATGCTTTCCATTGCATTCTATCATGCCTGGTACGCAGCACCCTGCTGCTCCATCCACAAACCGTCGTCCCAGGATGAACCTAGAAGATGGCTTGGATGGGAAGCTGCCACTTCTCTTTCTGGCCCTTGGAAGAGATGAGTCATGGACATGAGCAGAGGACAAGAAGTTGGCTAACCAGACCTAAAGAGTTGGTATCCTTCTAGATATTGCTCCCTATAGAATGAAAGAAAAATAGCTGCATATCTGACAAGGGCTCAGTAGCAACAGCCCATGGGACATGACCCTTCCTCTACAGATCGTTTACTTTGGCCTTTCAGTCATTATTCTAACATTTGTTTGCTAAACGACCTACAATTTGGTAAAGAGTCTCCTTCACGAAAAGGCAAACTTTTGTAATAGGGTATGGTGACCATCTTGGGAGCCTCCAAGAAGAGTTTTACCTCTTTTGAATTCCTAAAACTGATATTTAATTTATTCAGTTTTTCCATTTAAAAAGTGCTCTCTCTCTCTCTCTGTGTGTGTGTGTGTATTCTAATCTAGAAGATAAAGAGAGATCCTGAGGAAGTGATGAAGTATGAATAAATGTACTTCAAAGACTAAAAGTGGATTCTAAACACAAATGCCTTCATTTAGGGAAAATTATAGAAAATACCCCAGAGAGGAAAAGGTATCAAATCTAACAGTTAGCATGTAATAATATTTTGTCAGGAGTTTTTCCTTCATTTCAGTTCAACTACAGACTTTCAGCTAGAACTAATCTTCTAATCAAAAGGGAACAAATCTATTTATAATTGACATAAATGATAGTCCTATTTATAGTTCTCTTTGGTGTTCCATGTTTCTCTGTGGGAGATTTTCCCTGAAACAAAAGCCTACTTTTTGAAGTAACTGTGTTCCAGAGACAGCCTTGATCATTTCTGTTGCCCGAGAGATATATTTAATTAACCTCTTATCCCTACTCATGGGATGATGAAATATGGGAAGCACTGACCAATAATACAGCTATTCCTACTTTTCCCCTTGTATTCCTAGCAAAAAGGGATACTTGACCCAAAAAGGAATTGCTGTCCCAACCTTTAGAGAAAGGTGCCTGAATGTCATTTTGGCTAACCCAATTGCAACTTTAGAACGTACTCTCGCCAAGCACTCCATCAATTCAAACAACACCTCATTCAAGTAATCTCTAGAAACCTAGGCCTTAATTACCTAGAAACTATGGGATGACTCCAGAGGTATTATTTTGCCTGATATGCACAAACCCCCCTTTTGGAGGCAGAACAGGTTTGACAGTACCCTGTTTACAAGAAAGAAAATTACCTAAAGGCACTCAGCTTATAAGAATCAAAGTCTTCTCAGGGTGTTCAGGTCTCCTCACCTCATAATCAGAGCCCCTTTTGATACTTAACATTGTCCCTTTGGTTAAAAAATACATCATATAAGTATATATTTTTATATAAAATATTTTATATTTTATATAATTTTATATTAATTTTATATTAATATTTTATATAAAAATATATATTTCAAATATACCCAAATATGCACAGTTAGATTTCTGTTTAATCTGGAAAAATGTTTGTTTTGAGGACTCCTTGTGCTGAAAGAGAAGGAATCAATGATGCACATATTCTCTGTGTCAGACCATGTCTGGACAAGGAAATACGCAGAATCGGATGGAAAGGGAACCTCATGACTCCAGGTAGAATTTGGATACATCATTGAGATTGAGTTGGAAAGATTGGCCTGGCAAATTTACAAAAGGACATTTTTTTTCACGTACTTCCCTTCAACTCAAAGTCAAAGCAGCTTGTTTGCCCAATATTTCTTGCCTCTCTAAGGCAACAGAGCACATCCATACCTCTACCTAGTTAAGGACCCAGGCAGACAGAAGGTATATGAAGGTAACAAATTCCACTTCCTTTTAAACATCAATGGAAAACCTCACAAGACTATACAGATAGAGAGAAGAATGAAAATTCTCAATATTCATTTGGAAATTTAGTAAGCATGTTTTGACATCTGCCATGTCCAGGAGGAATAGAAAAAAAAAAAAAAGAATGTCATTTTTATATTTTATTATTTATTTTAATGCTTTAAGTTTACCTTGATGATAATTTCTACACATGGATAAATGTTGCATTCTTAACCAGACTGAAGTAACTTAAGGCAGGCTTTTATGTTTTATCTGGAGAACATGGTGTGTGCTTGTTAATATATTAGTTGTCCCCACTTTCATTCTTGTTTTAGCTTTTTCTTGATTTCTAGCACCATCCTGGGTACCCATTAGTCCATAAAACACTGCCTAATTGAATTCTATTTTAGAAGAGTGGCTTTCTGCCTTTTAGTTCATATTTTACAACTGGTCATTCTGATCAAAATCCGTTAAGTTGGATCCATTTCTGGAGCCACTAAGGTTTTTTATTTGTTTTGTTTTGTTTTGTTTTGTTTTAGATTTTATTTATCTGTTTGACACAGAGAGAGAGAGAGAGATCACAAGCAGGCAGGCAGAGAACTAGAGAGCAGGCAGGGGGAAGCAGGCTCCCTGCCGAGCAGAGAGCCCGATGCAGACCTCTATCCCAGGACCCTGAGATCATGACCTGGGCCAAAGGCAGAGAGGCTTAACTCTCTGAGTCACCCAGGCGCCCCTGGAGCCACTAAGTTCTGACTCTATAACCTTGCAACTTGTTGATGGGCTCTTCCTTCTGCCAGGGCAAACGGGAATGAGAGTGCCTTTCTGGGTGTTCAGTAACTCTGGAAATGGATATCTTTGAATGCAGTGTGCAAAGTTCTTTCTCTTTCATTTTTTTCAAGGGTATTTGTGCTCTACCTGGCACTGGCTCAACTCACTGTTTCAGCACACTCCCCCCCCCCCCCCCCGCAAAAGACTGACTCCTGTAATTCTAACAAAGTTAAACATGCTAAAGGGTTTGCTGATGCTCCTTGTGAGACATGCAATAGGGATTTAATCAGAAGATCACAGCCAGCTTCCAACAGAAAGGATCATGTTCTGTTTACCTAAATTCCCTCAGTAGTTTCCTTTAGATACAGCATTTCTCACTCTCTATTTGAAAATGCTTCAGAGTCCATGGGGACCTTCCAACTCAGCCATGTCTGCATTTCAAATGAGTTACTACCTTATTATGGGCACACACTACCAATCTAGGCCTGGGAGGCTAAAGAAAAATGGATAGCTTAATTAATTCCATGCAGAAATTGACTGTGTTGTGTACAAGAGAGTATGTGGGATTTTACAGAAGATTAATAAAACAGTTGTCACCTTTGAGGAGCTTATAGCCAACTAGATGGTATAAAGAATGAACACTCACCAAAAAAATACAATATAGAATAGATTTTAAGTGTTGTAAGAGTAATAGTATTGTTATTCAGAGGAAAGAGAGTTGACATCTGGTAAAAGATTTTTCAGAAGAGGTGACATTTGAAAGAAAAACAGGAAGAAAACCCAGGAAAATAATATATATGGTAGGAAATCATCTAGGTTAGATGTTGGAATATGTAGGGAGCATTTGTAAACGCAAATGCCTATAACAGCCAAGAAAATCCTGTAAAGGAGTCAGTGGCCCACACTAATGCAATAGAGAGTAGTGAAGATTTTGGTACTAATGTAGATGTAAGAGACAGATAATTCAAAGTTTTGTAAAAACACTGCATTTGCCAAACTAAATACTTCTGAAGATTGGATGCAATTTACAGACTTCCAGTTTATGAGCTTTGCTGTAGGGAAATGTTAGAAAATAGAGTTGAAAAGTTAGGTAGAGGTCTTATATAAAATGCCTTACTATCAAATTGTGGAATTTGGATTCAATTTACTTAGCCATGGATGGTCACTGAAGTTGTTTAGAAAAGGAATAAAGTGATTAGAACTGTGCTTTAGAAAGATTAATTTCATGGGTGGGATGGCTGGTGTCAAGCAATATTGGACACAGAGCGATCATTGAGGAGGCTGTTGCAATAGTTTTGGTGAGTGATGAGGAGGACCTAAATAGTGATGGGAATGGAAGGAAGGACACATGTGTAATCTTCCAGTGAATTGGTAACAGCTGTTCTGGATCTTGGTGCAAAACAAACTACAATGCTACAACTCACTTTGTCTGAAGAGTTGAGTTTGATAGTCTCCATTGTCCTAAACACTTGGAGTGATTGCGTAACATGTCCATTGCTTTGGCCGGGAAACTGGTCTTTCCTTCTTTACAAGGTCACTGTCCAAAAGCTCACTTACTCTTGAAGAAATATCCCTCTGATAGTCTCTAAATTATTGAATGTTCAGTTTTTCATACTTGGCCTCTTCCTTCACTAGGAAGACTTGATCATCTTTTAAATTTTATCTGAGCTATACCCTTGCTATGTTTGAGGAGAAAAATGAAACACTTTAAAGAAAAGTTTATGGAATCAGCAGTGGCTAGTCTAATGTGTGGTTGATAATGCAAAGGCAATAAATGAGTGTTGTGTTGAATAAAGAGGAAAGGTGTATGGTTAATATCCAAAGAGATCTTGTATATCTGGGGAAGGGGTGGCACAGGTCCATGTATGCTGAGGCCCCATGGGTATGTAGATGAATAAAGCAACCTTGTAAGGCACTGTAGTGGGCTAAAGGGGCATATATCCCACCTAAAAGCCTCTAGCTAATAGCAGCTACTCAGGAATGCTGACCAGTACTGCTAGATCACCTAACTTTCCAAAAATATCTTGGTTTTTATAAGTCCAAAATTTAAAAAAAGTGTATTTGCTGGTGCAAACAAAACATGTTTGTGGCCTAGATTCAGATAGGGTGGGAATAGGGCACCATTTTGTGACACCTTCTTTAAAGTAACTCTGTGAGGGTAGTAGGTATCTTTACTCATGCCTTTCATCATTAATGTTTTGCTAACAAGAAGGAACTTAATGGATGGTTGGAATAACATAGGGGAGGAACATTTCTATCTGATCCAAGCTTGGGGTTCATGATTGATATTTAATGGGTTCTCACATACAAGTGAGAAATCTCCTTGAAGGCATGACTTTATCCTCTCTTGGGTAGCACTTAGCACAGAATAGGTGCCCAGTAAATGCTATAATTAAATAGATCAGTGCCATAATTTTACTTCCATACATTCTACTAAAGCTCTGAATAAAAATAATGAAAGAAGAATTCTAGCAAAGAAACAATAATAGCTCTATATCCAGTTGGATTTCTTAAATGATTTTAGAGATTTCCATGAAACAACAGTAAAAGTTAGTTTTGGAAAAGGTTCTAGAGAGTGCCTTGTCAACATTCTTCCAGTGGGTAGAGTGCTGAGGAGTAAGGGATATTGCATTAAAATGCTGAGGATTAAATCTAAATAAATTAAATATATAATTGTGAGCTAAATCCAGTACTACCAATTGAATTGATTACAATCAGGAGGTGACAGATACTTAAAATTTAAGGAAAATGTATATGAAAAAATTCTGAAAACTATCTATGACTTAATTTTTTCCCTCTGGAGAACTGTGAAAAGAGATCATAGTGACCCCATTTCAGAAGTGGAATGTCATGGTTCAACTTAATATTATTGTTCCAATGGAAACAGGTTTTGAGACTCATGGGACTATTCACCAAATTTACCAAGTTATTTAGTGGTAAACCTCTGGGTAAACCCAAGATACCCAAAGTCCCTCATTCAAAGCCCTCCCTCTTTTTTTCTCGTGCCATTCAAGGAAAAGAAGTTATAAACTGGACCTCTCTCACTTTTACCTGCCTTACTGTGGGATGAGGTCTCTGAACAAGCACGTCCTTTAGATATCTGGACTTTCATTAATGGGTTCAGTCTGGGGAACTTGTCTAGTTCCAGAAAGGGTCTAGTGAAGGCTTTCAACTGGGAAGCCAGCTGCAGTTTTAAAGTTTACCCTTTATGTTCCAATAGGAGACAGAAACCCAGTTTTCTTAGCTCAAAATAATTTCTTTTAAATTCTAATAGCAAACCTAATGGAACTAATCAACTCAGAGTCACAAGAAATAATATTAGAACCTGGCTAAACATGACAAAGGAAGCAATTTGATATGAGTAAAACACACATTTGTCCACTCAATGCAATTAGAAATATTTTTTTTTTAAGGACTCTTGCTTGGCTGTTCTTATAAAATGTAACTATTGAAAAAGAAGCTGGCAAGATCTAAAGGACTGGATCTCAGTTCCTGGCCCCAGTGATGGGTTTGGAAATTGCAGCCACAGCAATTAGGAGTTCCAATTTCCAGTTCACAGAAGGTCAGCCCTTGGGGTTATCCTTGGAGCAGTTCTATACTTCCTCCCAGGAAAGTCTCTACCAACATGAAGAAATTGGGGACTTGATATGGTTGAATTGGCATATATAATATTAATGATCACAAGCACATTTGGCTCCAACACTGTTCAAATCTTCAGTGGAAGTTCAGCCCTGACTAGCTTGTGTTCTCTTTCTTAACAGATGAGTCACCTACCAACATGTACCTGTTATTTTCTGTGATTCCCTAGACCAGGGCTCCTCCAATCCTGATGTGCATATGAATCCTCTGGGCATCTGGTTTAAAATGCAGATTTTGTTTTAATTAGTCTGGAATAGAGTCCCTGATTTTGCGTTTCCAACATGCTATCAGGTTGCTTTGAGTAGCAAGGTTGTAGTCTTTATACATTAAATTATATTTTTACTATGTTGTATGTGTGACCTTAGAACATTTGTTAATCAAACCAAACTTTCCTATCATGAACAAGAGACTACTTCTTGCCACTTTCCAGGGTCTTCAATAACGTCTGGTTTCTTCTAAGAGAATTCTCTGTTTATTATTGCCATTTTGTTGTTGTTTGTTGTTGGAGGAGGATATTGAAATCATTTATATTGACTGAAATAAATTACTTGATGGATGTCAGTAATCAGTGCCTACTTTAGAACCAGCCAGAAGTAAGTTCTGCTGTGTCTTTAGCTTACGCAGCATAGTGTTTTCATGCAATGTTACTAAACCCTGGTCTGGTTTCTCTGGTAAGGGAGATTTCCATAATTGCATGCAAAGCACTAGTAATCTACAGAAATGCCAGCCAGATTTGAGGCACTAATACCTTTTACAAGTCTTATGATTCTAATAACTCAGGGCCCACAGACTGTCTATCTTAAGGTAAGCCTGAAATGATGCTTATTGTATGAGTATGTCATTGATATTCTCAGAATCTATCCCCAAATATCTGTTCCATAGTGGGAGGCAAGAATCAGCTGAAAAGAAGGAATCTTTGGAAAGCCAAAAACATCTCTACACCAAATTGAGAGAGTGGAATTATAAGGTGAATGCAGTTAACTGGCAGTCACATCTATGCCGAAAACATAATCATCCCTTTAATAAGGAACATTTGCTGCGTTTGACAAACTCACAGTGAAATGGCTGGATCCATAGGAAGGAACATGCTGAAAATGGTTTCAATATGATCCTGTTTTTTCACTCAATAACCATTGATTGAGGGTGTCCAGCCAAAAACAATGAGAAAATGAGCCAACAATAGTCTTAGCCTTTGACCATATTAGATATAGTTGCAGCTGAAATTTGTTATATGTTTCAGTCATAACAAAGCACCCATATGGAACAAATATTGGCAGTATGGCAGCTGATGAAACCAGGAAAAATTAGACAAATTATCAATCGCTCACTCCCAAATTACCCCAAAAAGAAATTAGATCGATTTTCAGTAGCTTTGCTTTCAAATTTCTTCATTCCATGAGTCACCACTACCTTCTGCCAAACTAAATATGTCTATGAACGGCTGGAAACTTTAATGGAAAGAAACATAAAACTCAAAATACGTAGGAAAATTTAAGCTTCTTCATGGAAGACCTTCATGAAAGACTAGCGAGTCAGGAATGTGTGGAGACAGAAATAATGCATCAACAATACCTTTTGTTTTGGGTGGCTTTTGAGTTAACAAGCAATACAAAATGCATAAACTAGGCAACCAACTGACATGACTTGAAATTAAAGGTAGCTCTGAAAAGAAATTAACTCTTTATTATTTTCTTTAAAATTTCTAATCCATCAAACTACTAGAATCTATGAAAATCCATTAGTCCTACAGTAAGGTTGATAAGATCTGGAATAAAGAGACTTGATGATGTTATCCAATGGGTGACAGAAGTTGGAAAAAAAAAGTTTTCTGATTAGTTAAGGGCTCAGATTTTCAGACACTGTTCTAATGCACTATAACAGAAGTGACTGACTGACAGTAATCCTGAGTTGCTAGTGTTACCTTTATGTGAGTTTATCAAGGTTAAGTTTACAGTGTACTCCTGTGCAAAAACCCTAGATTAAGTGAGGTGACTGAATTGCAGTTCTGGCTTTCCTACCAGTGTGCTTTGCGACCTCATGCCTATTATTTTAATTTTCTGGATCTCGCTCCTTCTGGGAAGTGAGAGCACTGAACCAGATTGTTCTATATGGTTCTTTCTAGATCTCCAATTCTTCAATTATGCAGTGGCAAATAAAAAATTACCTATTCTCTGAGGGCTTGTGCTCTAGCTGTTATACTTGTATTGGGGGTTTATTTGCCAGAGATGGACCATTTGTTACGTGCCTGCCCTTGACTACCATCACTCCTTTTAGTATGAGTATCTCAGATGAAATAGGGAGGAACTGAGTGGAAGTTCTCTTTTCAAAGCCACTTCCACAGATGGACTTCTTTGTGAAGGCTCTTCTGGTAGACCTTGAAAATTCTCTGCTGACTAGAATTAGCTTACTGTTGAGCTAGCAGAAATACTGGGGCAATAGTGAAGGGGTCCCAAGAAATGATATCTCAGATAAGCTTTTTTATCATATACCTTAAATCTCAGATCCTTAATGGTGGCAGTAACAAAGTCCTGGGGATATATTCTGGGGACTGGTAGAAGGAAATAGTGGAATGATTTTGTCAACATCAAATCAAACAGTTTTATTAAGTGTCCAACACCAGATGCTGTGGAGGACAGGGAAAAAAATTAAAAAGCACAACTTAAAACTTTATTTTTCTGAAAGAGCTCAAAATAGAATGAAAATTCATGGTAGCAGTGACCAGTATTTGAGTGTGAGGTTCAAAAGTATCTTTGGTAAGTCAAATACTATGTTTCTGAGAGCTGTTGGATATGAAGCCTCTGAAACAGAAGAATCACCTGCCACATGGTCACTGGGCCATATGGTGATAAAACTCACAATTTTTATTTCATCAGAGACATGTCCAAACCAAAAAATTCAATTGTCCTAAGTCAACCCGAGATAAGGAAGGTGTTACACTCAGCAACCTGAGAGTGCAGAGATACTTTTCTGAGTAGTGAGTACATTCCCTCTGCTGAACATTGCATTTGAGGCTGAGCAGAAGTCACCGATAGCTGACTTGGGAGAATGGAAATCTTTTGCCTACATGTGAGACCTCAGTGACTACCTAACCACCTTGAGGAGGCAGAAACTTTAAGTAAGCTTAACGTGGTAAAGTGATAAGCTCTGTCTTTTTTTCTCCTGCTTCCTGCATTGAGGACATGAGTAGTAATACTGGGTGAACATTCTGAAAATCCATTAGCTAACTCTCGGGCCATCTAAATGCAAAGTGGTATCTTAATAGAAGATATCAATATATTTTTCTTTCTGATTAATAAGGTTGAGGTGGTACACTGCCAAATTAACTTTTCTAAATTATAATTATTGCAGAACACTTGAACTGATGGGTCAATACCATTAAAAACTGAAGTTGAACCACTGAAATAATTCGTGGTGATGATTAGAGGGACAAGGCAAAGCACTCAATTCAATCAATTAACAGAAACATATTTGGATGCCTCTTAGGTTTTCAAAGCCTTCTATAGTTAAACCTCAAAACAAGGTGTAATATTTTAATTCCCACTTTACTAATAAGGAGAATGTAAAAACTAAGGATATTAAGTAACTGCGCCAAGGGGAAGAAATGCTATTAAGTAGGGGAACTGGGTGAGACTTAAATGTGAAACTTCGGTTTCCTATGCAATACACCATTGATCTTTCTGTTTTCTGCTGGGGCTGTTTCTGGGCAATAAAATACCTCTGATGATATTTAGATCGGAAAGACACAGAAAGAAAGAAAAATTGTGGCTACCATATTTCAGTCAGGCTTTTTCACTTATGGGATATTGACAGCTATTTATTATATGACTAAGAAGGAAAATGCCATAAATATTGAGGTCATAGATAATGGTCTTCTTTTTCATTTGCTCCAGTGGTCATTATCATATTTATTTTTTTTTATTATCCTATTTCTAAGCACAAAGTTTTGCTTTATACCATTTCTACCATCCTTTACTGCTGTCACTAAAATAAATGAGTTCCATAGCTATAACACAAAAAGGAGTGCCTACAAATAACTTCTACATAGCCTATAGGAAGAGCTTTTTAATTTCAGAAAAAGTTTTCAAAGCCACAGTGAATGTTCTCATTGTTTACTCTGGGCAATGGAACATAAGCTCCTGATTAACCAGTGACTGATAATTAGCTTTTCTGTTTCTTTCACTCATGGCTTTCCCATCCCTCTAGTTGCTTCTCTTCTGGAGACCTCTAGTCCAGTAGTTCTCAACTAAGGGTGATTCCACACCCTTACCCTGGGGGGATCAGGCAATGTTGAGATGCTTTTGATTGTCATGACTCAGAGGAAGGATACTAGCATCCAGAGGGTAGTAGCCAAGTCTGGTGCTAAACATTCACAATGCACAGAAGAACTCCCCTCCCCCAGTAGAAAGTTACCTGGCCCAAAATGTCAATAGTGTTGAGGTTGACAAACTGTTGCCAATGACACTGCTGGGGGAGGTGAGTGGGGAGTATGAGAATAAAATAGGATTTAAAAACATGCCCCTTTGCCTCACAAAGGGGCTGGAGCTGGGGCAGTGAAGAAGGAGAAGTGAGGAGGCCAAAATCTATAGTGTCCTCAAATCAGTTTAATCCAGAATTCTAACTCTTGGTGCTCCTTTCCCCAGTTTCGTAGATAATCAGGAGTTGGCTGCATGTGCGTTGGCTCATTGCAGACTTTCTTAATCACTTGCCTCTGATGAAAGAGCCATTTCATCAGGGTAAATGGCACAGAGGCAGTACCATCTTCCCAGCAATATTCATAGAATTGACTCTATGACTAACCCGATTTCAAAGTTTAAAAAGACCACTCCAATAACCTTTTAATAGCTCATAAAGACCACAGTTAAAGAAAAAAGTCTGAAGAGATTCATAGAGCATTTGCCTGGAAGTCTGCAAAAAAATCAGGTGTAAATTTCTTTTGGCCTGGGGCTGTCAGAGAAATCTCCAGAAAAAAAGCTGATCCAACAACTCGTCAGACTGTTTCAGATTTTCCAAGAGCACAGCTTTGCTAAGTCATTCCAAAGCAGCTCTACCCAAGTTGACATTGGAGAGAGTGACCAAAGAGTCAGAATAATATAATATACAATAATAGTCTAAATTATGACCTTAAGTGGACTTGGAATGCCTAAAGCACATCTGAAGATTTTGTGTAATGTATAAGAAACAGGCAAGGAATTACTTTAGTTTGTGCAAATTTCTACACCAAGGGAAAGTGTTAAACTTAAGTTTCAGGTGAGTTTACTGGAATAAGAGAGCCACCAAGGTCTATATTCATTTCGGTGAGCCTGGTTGGAGGCCTGTCCCAGCCCATTTTAATTTACCGGGTAACTTTGACATAGGCACGGTTCATTGCTGCCGAAAGACAAACACCACATTGGAATCAGAAAAGAGAATCAATAGTACCTTTTTCTATTTCTGTCACTAAGTAACAGTGTGACCTTGGACATGTCACCTCTCTATGAGTTTCATTCTTGATGTATGACTATTTTTCAAAGGGTTCCAACCTTGTAGCAGTCTTTAATTTTACTTCCTTTGAATAATCAGGTATTTTTAAGAAGATACTAGAGAGATATATACTTAATCAATAATCAGGTCCTTGGGTGTCTTTCCAGATGCTTCAGCATGGCACTTTTTTTTTTTTTGCATGGAAACCCTATCCTGCAGTATGCCTGAGCATTAAATGCAAAAGGTTTTAATTTAAAAGAGTGTGTGGTCTCTATGGGTTGCACAATTTTTCTTTGTGTCCATGCTGCTGCTGATCAAATATTGCAAATATTGCAAAGCCATTAATTACCCTAAGACAAATGCAGAGGGCCACATGCAAAAGTTCTGGCCAATTGTATAAAGCAATATGCCAGATATAAAGTAAGTGAAGGGTTTTCTTGGTATTTAAGGTTCAGTGAAAAAGTAAGAGGGGCAGCTATGCCAAGAATGAAAAGCCAGAGCTTGCCAAGTGCTTCTTTAAGTGGCTTTAGCCAATGTGGAGAATAAACAATGCATTAAATGGCCTACAACTTACTGCATTTAAGGAATCACACGTCAAATAACAGCTCTTGCTCTTTTAAACATGATGTTGCATATAGATAAAGACAAACAAAATGCTGTGTTGTCATCTTCTTAGTCTAACAGCTAATAAGGCCTGAAGATTTGAACTTTCCAGGCAACTAAAGGTAATTATTTGTGATGTAAGAGCTTGCTGATGTTTCAGAGAGAGGTGTAGGATGGAACTCTGCCTGGGCAGCAGCTCTGGGCAAGAACAATTTTTTTGCCACCATGGTTGTCAAAGACATCTGGCTGCATGAGAGAGCAAAGGCTTTGTAGCCCATTATTGAGAACAATGAGAAATCTACTTGAGAGAGATCTTTTACTTCTTTCCAGGGTCTGATTTTTTTGTTATAGGCTGTGAAATGGGAAGGAAGGCTTCTAGAGGGGTGAGGTCGGCTCTTTACAGAGGCTCTGAGGAAGGCTGGCATGGTACATGATGTCTGGAAAAGGCATATGGTAGCCCAGGGAATTTGAAAAATACCAAGACTGTCTTCTGGCTCCAAAGTGCCTAACTCACTAGCCACTTAAGAAACAATACATCCAAAACCAACAGTGTCAAACAGCTGGTTGAATGGTATCTGCACAGGTGAAAGCCTTACATCCAAACCCCAGGCTGTCTTATAACTCCTCCCATCGTCAAGCTGGAGAAGTCTCTTTCTGCTTGGCACACTATCTGGATTATGGCACCTTGTGATCACCTCTCCTTTACCACCTCTCTTCCATAACACCCAGAGAAAGATTCCCAGTCCAAACAAACAGCCCTTTTTCAGTTGGTCTTTGAGAAAAAAAACAACAGAACTAAGAGCTGCAAGAAATGAGGCACTTGACATTTGCTGGCAGAGATGGAAGAAAACGTGAAGTTGTCCAGAAGAAGAGCTCCCCCGGATTGTACTGCATATCCTGGTGCTCACAGGTGAGCTGCAGTATTCACCCTGAATGGGGTCCAGTCTCTTGAACAGCAACAGCCCCTAATCAAAGATTTGCTTGGGCACCCTGAAGATATTCAATTAGTATTTCCTAAATTTTTCTGTAAGATAAAATGTAGGGTCATCACTTGAATATCTCCCTCATGCCTCCTTTCAAAGAAGTGTTCAGAATCAACTGTGTTACTCTCTCTCAGAAGAGGATGGGATTTTTGGAAGCATCTCCCTATGGCATAACATTTTGGGCCTCTAAACAATGTAAATTGCCAAATGAACATGCTTCTTGGAGACAAGAGACCTTGACTTTTGTTCTAGATCTGTCCAATGAGGTAAGTCACAAAATCTCCGTGTCTCACAATTCTAATTTGTCCAGTGAAGCAATAATTCTTCCCCTTCCAGGGATAAAACCAAAGTGAGAGAGCTGATACAAGCGAATTTTGAAAAAGTAAATATACTAGTCAAACATAAGACATTCTTCTTTCTATTCATACTGCTATTACTACTAATAATGGGTTTTATCAGCTACCCCTAAGGAGAGAAAATGAGTGTCTAACTAATTGGGCTGTTCAGATACCTCAACCTTTGCAATAGACTCTGCAACTGACTCCACAAGAAAGTAAATAAGTATGGCTAACATGTGCATGGTGCTTACTCTGTGCCAGGCTGTATTCTAAGTTAATATGTCCTAATACATTAATTCCTTTAATCCTAACACCAGTTCTATGAGGTAGGCCCCATTTTACAGATGAGGAATTGAGGAACAAAGAGGTTAAGTAGTTTGCTCAAGGCCACCCACCAAGTAAACTAGAATTCAAACTCTGAATTCTTGGCAGTAGAGACCATGCTCTTGGTCCAGAACCCTTCACTCTTCTGCTTCTTTTAATTCTCCATCAGGGAGATAATTTTAAAGAATATTAAAATGTCAGAAAAATGCAAATTATCTTCTAATTTCTCATAGAAACTATCACTTTTTAAGTGGTCCTTTGTTTGCATAGACTGGTCCTCTTGGGCATATTTAAAGAGTCATAGCAAGCATTTAGCATCAATACAAAAAACTCATTACTTTTCTTTAAGAATATCTGTGGCCTAGTAACTTAGTGGTGCTAATGCGAGCAGGGCCATAAGGTCAAACCCCACATGTGCCAAATAATTTCAAAGAGAAAAGCTCCACAGCCAGAGACTGTACCCTTAATTTTGACCAGCTGTCATACAAATGCATGGCTGGCCATCTAAGGGGTACCAAGCCATGGAATACAAATGGTGTGGCTCAACCCCAGCCCCACTCAAAGCAATGCTAATGGTGTATAGGTTTGAATGCCCTGAACTATATACTCCCTTCTTTAATTGGAAAGGCTGTTTCAATAGGCCTGGCAAAAGGAGGTTGGTCAAGATTTAGAAGGCTATAGATTCTTATTTGCCCCTTCTGGTTTAAACTGACCTACTCCCTTGTTCTCACATCCAAGAGAGTGAGAAAATGTAAAGATGAGAACTGTCAGCCGGTCGTTCCTCACGAAGAAACACAGCAATCTGCTTGCATGAGGCATGTGCTCTTTTGGTTAGATGACCTTCATGTATTTGGTCATGTCTGAGCTTCCGTTCCATTCCTGAGGGGTTGAAATCCAGCTTAAAACAAAATAAAGCAAAACAAAGAAGCTGGCTACTCTTTCTTTAAGTACTGGGATCTTCTATCTTTGGGGGCAAACAGAAACTCTTTAGGTAAGATAAAGAACACTAAATGTTCTTTGGTCACTACTTAAATTTAAGGTTTGACTTTCCCGAATAGCACCAAATCCTTGCTCATTACAACCTGGACGATGAGTCTGTTAAAATTAGAAGAAGTCATTTGCTTTAACAAAATCCCCTTGTTTTATGGACAAGGGCATTTTGACAGGAAGTTTAAATGCCTGCCAAAGTCATACAGCTAATGAGTGACAGGTCTGGGAGCAGTTTTCTGAACACTATATCTCAAATGAAACAAGCCTGAGTTAATAATAATACCTAGATCTAGGAAGGTTATTACAATCAATAACCATGAATTTCATTGCAAAGTTTCACTTAAACTCTATAAAGCAGTATGTTTTAACACATGAAGAATGGCCTTATTTTATTCAGACCTGTTCTTAATAACTATGCATTGGAACCATGTTTTACAAAACCTATAAATCTGGAATAGCTGAAAGGATATCCAACTTTTTTTTTCTAATTGATTTACTTCTCCTTTTTCCCAGACCACTGAGGTAAAGCATATACAGTTTATTTAAGGGACTGTTTATAGACTCTTAAAACTAAAAAGCACCCCAGAAACTTCCTTTCTCTTGGTTGCTCTTAATTGAAACCATCCAAGATGGTTGGTTGTCTGTCAAATTTTTAAGTATCTCCAAAGAGAGAAATTCCACAAGCCCCTAAAGTACATGTTAAAATGTTTAATCACCATGACTGTCAAAAAATTATATCTATGGCAAGCTTAACTTCTTCTTTTTCACTTGAAGCTCTTTTCCTCTTGCTATGTTTCATGCAAAATGAGGTTATAACAAACCCTCCTCTATGAGGGCTCCATCAATCTGGCGAGATAATAGCTAGCTCTTTCCCAATGTGCCACTTCATTACGCCACCATTTTTCTCCCAGGACTGTGAGAGCACAAGACTGGCTGATACCTTCTCTTACTACGATGCATAGGGAAGAATAAGTAATTAGCTCTTCATTGGAACTTTCATTTCATAAAATGTCTGGGGAAGCTGCATTAATTATAGAGGAACTGTTCTACTTATGCTAGAAAAATTGTTCACAAAATAGATAATCTAGAAGGTTGCCTCCACTATGTTGTAGTGGAACTTGTGCTTATAGAGAAATATGAGCTCATTCACACACTGGGTCAGTCTACACAAAGTAAACATTAATTTTTTCTTTTATTCAGAACTGTTCTGTTTCTAACAGGTTAAAAAAAAAAAACTCCCCTTCTTAAACATTCTGACCTGACAAAAAAGATACATATTGAGGCAATTTTCTTTTAGATATTTGAATTTTAAACGAAGATCAGAAACTGCTTTCCACTCTTAAAAAAGAAAACAACAACAAAACTATATTTTCAAAATGGATTTGAAGCAGCTTAAAATAAAAGGTACAACCACAATAAAACTTTGCAAGTAAAAACAATGAAAAGAGTCAACTAACAGAGAACAGAGGTGAAGAACACTGCTTTCCTCTAAAAAGTATCACAAAGACCCATAAATGCTTAGAGCTGACTTCTCCACAAACACTAAATCTCAGGGGACAAAAAGGAAACTTAATAAAATTTGTTGAAAACAGTTAATGCTTGTTAGAATAATTGGCTCAGACACAAAACAGACCATCAATGTAGGCTTAAGGATTATGACCAAAATGCAGACTCTAAGTCATTGTTAGTATCCACCATATTCAGTCGAATAAAAGAAAAACAATTTTATCCAACAGCTGGGTAAGTAGGAGTCAGGAATTATCCAAAGTACTTGACAAACCTAATTCTTTATGGTTCTGAAGACTAAGATCCCAAATAAGTAATTCCATTCCATTCAACTGGATTCAGTTGGATACAACTTAATTCAAGCTTGTCAGTTCAGTGATCAGATATGAGACTCTACTATCTCAGCCAGGCATTGAGCTAGATACTGGGATTCCATGGTAAATAAACAGTCTATGGCATCAAGGAGCCCATTGAGAGGGTAGATCCTGGTTAGGTGATTTCAAATGGGACAAAATATTCAGGAAAAGGATAAAGAACTATAATCTATTCTCCTATGATTATTTTCCTCTTACGACACTTGAAAATACTTATGTGTGTTTTTTTAATCTCCTAACTAGACTATAAGTTCTTTGAAAGTAAAGTCAATTTCTCATTCATTTCTAGGCATCTCATTCATGCCTAGTACAATGTCTGACATATAGCAGATGTTACATTGATGTTTAGAATTTAAAAATTTAAAGGGGTTAACTTCTTTTGGGCAGAAAAGATTGTCCAATTCACTAGAAAGTTAAAAAGAATAATTTTGGTCTATGTCAGACAAATAAAATATGTAAGTCATGGAATACTATAAGACAGAATTTATGAAACATAGTCTCAGTGACAATACTGACAACAATCGCAGCGATCTATGAAACCATTTTCGATCCAATGTCATACCCTAAACATCAAAAGCTGCTGTATATAACCTTTTCCTTTCAAGTTATTAGAATGGAATCAAAAAATATTTGCTAAAATTTGATCATTGTAGTAACAATAAAAGAACCTTTTTGGTGACTTGAAATTGATTTTCATCTTAGTTGTCCAATACTCTTAACCATCTGTGTGCACATATATCAGTATTATATGGTTACTTGAGACCAAATTATCATTTATATTCCCATTTTTCATTATCTAATGCAAACATCACAGGCACAGAATGATCCAGTTTTCTTGCCTCTACATGGAAATCCTGGAACACATCAAGTTGAACAAGACAATTCATCCTGGCACATAACAGAAGACAATTGTAGGCTTGGCAGTTACCTTGATCCTTGGATCAAAGGAAATTTCACAAACAGATTATCAAGGCAAAAAAAAAAAATCCTCTGGGACATAATATGGGAGAATTACTTATTCATTTTTTTATATGTGGATCAGTAGCAGCAAAGTAAAGAATAATGACATCTCATCATTGGGTGGTGATGATGTAACACATTTGCCTTTCATTATATATTTCAAAGGTAAAAGAAGTCTGCTATTTGAAAAGTACTCACCCAATGAACTTATTCATGTACCCTACAATAGAGAACTGGATAGAATTTCTTTATTGCCAGAAAAATAAATGAATTCACTCTATTAAAGCATTAGCTGGAAACAGAGAAGGATGTTTGCCCATTCAGGTAGCACTTCTCATTCTCGGTCACTAGTTGTTTAAAGACTATTTGTTGCCAAATCTATGGTGAGTACAAATCATCAGTCCCCCATTGTCTTCTCCCTTCCCATCTCCCCGACTCATCCCAGACTGCTCTATACAGCCCCCCCCCCACATGCTCACACTTGTGCATACACTGCACACACGCATAGGCACACACCACCTTCCCTAGGAAGAAGATGAGAAAGACTTGAAGTGTGTGAGTCATCAGAGGAGCTATTCAAAACTTAGTGGGCAACTGAGGTAAGCTGTCTACACTTGAGTGATAATGAACCTCTAAGAATGATTCATGCTCACTGAGGACCTGAACATCAGTTTCCTGGAACTCTCTAAAATTCTTAATAATTATATAGAATGAGCAATTGGCTTTGAATCTTTCACTGTCCTATACAATAAGGATAATAAGATCTATTATACAATAAAATAGATGCCTCTGAGGTAGATTCTGTAAGTGCTCATTTCCCCCAGGCAACATTGACTTATGTTTGTGTTTATTACTTGCAAACATTGACTGGGTTGTCTATTTTTTATTGACTGTCAGCTTTTTAATCACCGGAGACCTACTTATAGGATAAGTAACCCCACAATTGTCAGAAACCCTTTTCCAGATGGAGATATCACAGGAGAGTCCCAGAGAAAAGCTAAGTCAAAGGAAGGCAATAACAAAACATCAAGGTCAATTTGCATAGAGGACAAATTAATATGGCATTTCACTTTGCATCTAGAGAGTGGCTGTGTTTTTGCAAATGTGCCTTTGAGCAAAGTTCACCTTCTTTCCCTGGTGCTTTTGTATTACATGGTGACATCTGGGATTTGCCCCTTAATTCTTTCTCCCAGTCCACCTTACTATTTTACTCTGAATTACCTAGCGCTTAAAACAGGCCTCGATGTTTCCATATGTTTATATGGGCACCCACAGAGGTCAAAAACAAAAACCTCAATTCCCCAGGGTCATTCTGTCCCTTCCTTTCACTGAAAGGAAAGGGATAGTGAGGGTAGAGTACAATAATTTTGGGAAAGCTCCGCAGGAAGTAGTTAAAAGACGAACTGCTAAGGAGGAAAATTCCATCCTAAATCTGCAAAACCTGCCACAGCCCCGCTGAAACACTAGGCTTAGTTTAAGGTGAGGAATCTCAGAGGCGGAGGACAGCTGCCAGCCATGGGCAGTCACTCAGTTATTCACACACTCCCTGTGGTTGTAAATCCACAGAGCAGTGAGAGGGGGGGCTACTTACTGAAATAAAAACCCCTGTCTCCACACACGAACTGAAGAGCATCCACCAGTTCAGCCCCACAGAGCGTCTCTGGTCCAGCTGTCGCGGAGCTGGTGAAGGTGAGCAAGCACAGGGCCAGGTAGAAGAGATGAGAGGAGGACATGATGTGCAACTTTACCTGCCAAAAAAATAGAAGGATGGTCATGTTTCCTCCTTGGTCCTTGCAAGGGCAGTGGGGGTGAGGCAAATGTGTATCAGCCCTAGCATTCCATTATTGCCATTAGTCAGAACTACCCTGCACTGAATTGCAATAGAGTGCATGACAGACCACAGGGTGGTGTGAACTGAGCATGGCTTGGCATCAAACAACCTGTGTTTAACCCCCTTGCCACTCTGGACTTCACCGAACTCTTCTTTACAAGTTCCATTGCAATTCAATGAGATAAAATATCTAGAAACATTTACTATGTAAGTGAAAAATGCTCTTATCGCAGTAGAATCCTATAGCACTCGGAGATCCTGATAAACCTTTTGAATTATCAAAGGTTAAACTATGCTCATTCCAGATTTGGGGCCAAATACATTTTATTAATTAAAATTCTCTAAAGATTGTCATCCACAGATGGCATAGGCATTCATTATGGACCAGAATATTAAGTTAACTAGAACATCATTTTACAGCTACTGATTAAAGATAATTTACTGTGCATAAAAAAGTCTTTGAGAAAATGTTATATGTCATTATAGGTCTTTTTTTTTTTTTTAGATTTTTATTTATTTATTTGTCAGAGAGAGAGAGAGAGAGCAAGAGCACAAGTGGGCAGAGTGGCAGGCAGAGGCAGAGAGAGAAGCAGGCTCCGTCTTGGACAAGGAGCCTGATGTGGAACTCGATCCCAGAACCCTGGGATCATGACCTCAGCCAAAGGCAGTGGCTTAACTGACTGAGCCACCCAGATGTCCCTGCAGGGTTTTGTTTTTGTTTTTGTTTTTTGTTTTTTGCTTTTTCACTTAATGAGAGAGAGAAAGAGAGAAACAGAGACAGAGAGGAAGACAGAGAAGCAGAACAATTTCTTACCTGGGGAATATCAGCAGTTAACAAGACCAAAAGTGGAAGTGAAAACAAAACAAAACAAAACAAAACAAAAACCAGAAACAGGAAAAATAGGATTTAGGAATGAAATTGGTTCATGCTAAGTAGACCCTACATCTTCTGTATTCTAAAGCCCTTTGTGTCAAGTAAAATATCAAATCAACATATGCGGAGAGATTGCCTTCCATGAACAGGGTATTGGGCTCAAAACCTGCAAAAGATTTTTTTTTTTCTGTCACAGGAATTCTGACTTTATGTCTTAGAGGGACTTATGTGTTTCTGTAACCATTTTATGGCAAAATATATTGAGGGAACCCCTTAATAGCCAAATAGCAGACTGGCTGAAGGCAGAATTTCTGTGGCTTAGGGCTTCATCCTCTCTCAAAGTAGTAGAAACAACGCTACGGTCGCTAAGGTGATCACTAACTTTTCCATATCGCTCCTTGTGGCACAGAGATGTGGCTTCTTCCAGGAAGCCTCCCAAGGTGAGTAGCTTCACTTCCCTCAGATGCATTTACTTTCAGTGGTCTTGGAAGAAGCATTGACCGGATGAAAGCAAGGGACCTTATCAAAAAGGTCATGGAGTTACGCTGGAAGCGATCATTATAAAAAGAGGCTTTCCTGAACCTCACAGTAGTGGCAGGCCCATTCAACTCCAACCCTTTTGGTGAAACAGACTCAGTCATTTGCCTTCCTGGCCTCCATGAACTCGGAACCTAATGGCTCTCTACATCAGTGGCAGAGTTTGCTCCATCATTTTAATTAAGATTTCCATTTTTGTGGCCAGACCTTCAGCTCAGCAACTGGGGGGGGGGGGGGGAAACCCTTAAATCCCTGACTCTCGTTAACACAACATAAATACTTAGTTAATGCTTGGAAAAGAGTTTAAGATGAAAAGTGCCCTCCATTTGCAAACCATCATAAATAATGGACATAAAATAGAAGAGGAGGTAAAAGCTCAACTGAACACTTCTTCCATTTTCTCAATAGAACCTCTACATGGAAACCCTCTACCCCCACATAGCCAAAGCCACCAAGACTGATAGAAACAGATTCTCATCCCATCTGCATTTTTTTTTTTTTAGTTAAAAAATAATTGGTGGGGGTTTTCCCCTTCAGTATTTCCAGTGGAAATCGAAACCGTTCCAACCTATCTGGATTTCATTGCCTTTTTCAAAAGAGCAAACTCCGAGTTGATCTTATGGAACATACCCTACACTCTGGCAATGGGCCAGTTCTAGAATGCATGCTATTCTGCCAATCTTATTTCTCCATCCCTCCCTTCTTTGTTGAGTTCATAGTAATGCTGAAGGCTAAGCACCTGTAACTGCAGATGGCTTGAAGTTCTTCAGTTCTCGTGAAATCCATGGAAAGATGTAGACTTAGTGAATTAAGAACTCCGTGAGATGTCAGAACTATATTTTACATAGTTATTTCTGGCATAACACATATAAGTTCTCACATATAGACCACTGGCGCTTCAAAATATAGATTTATTTTTTATAATTTTTTTTTTCTTTTTCTTTCTATTTTGCTGAGTTATGTTGTTAGATAAATATCAGCACTTACAGTTCTAGGATAAGAGAAAACCTCCTCTGCATTTTCCTTTAGTTCAGGGAACAGTCCAGCACACCCACAGAGAACCAGAGAATTTTATCACTTATGTTCCCCCCAAAGAAAGCAATAACAAACTTGCTTAGGGGTTAAAAGTTTGAAACAAGTGGCCCCATATGTCCGTTCTTTTCTTGTTCGTCTATTTTGCCAGGCACCAAAGAAACAAAGAGAGAGAAAGGAAAGATAGAGAGAGAAAAGAAGGAAGAACCAGAAGGAGAAGAGAAAAAAAAAAAAAAGAAAAAAAGAATTCAGAGCACTGTTTCTCAAAAATCATTCACAATTTCAAAATCTAAGAGCCCTTTCTTTTTTATCTTAAGTAAATGGAATATCAATTGATTCCAGATGTCCGGGTTACAAGGAAAATGCCCAGCAAAATTTAAGGGCAATAGTCATAAGAAAATACTCACTGTAGGTGTAACCATTTTTTGTGTGTTCCAGATCTTTTACAGCAGGTCAGGGTGGGTGTTATGAAGCTGATGTGAATAGAAAACTGAGGACTTAAAAACATGTGTTGCTTTGTGGGTGGGGTTTGTGAAAGCATCTAGTTACATTTGGAGACCCAGGCAGGTATGCCATTAGTCTGGGTAAACTGCCTTTTGTCCATTCAAACAATGAACAAATTGCACAGCTGGGATTTGAGTCCATCTTCCCCCCTCAACTCCCCCTTTTACCCCTTACCCCACCCACCCACTCCCCGCCAGCTCAAGGCACCAATTTACATTGTGTGCCTATTGTAGCTGCTCAGAACAGGGATCCCAAGCTCCAATCTTCTGCCTTACCCCCTTCCCTCTGAACCAAACACTTACAAATATCTTGAGACTCACAGTACAATCAGCTTGTGAGTTCTGCCTCTAGGCAAGACACCTTTACTTAATTGAATTACATATGAAGGACCATGCAGCTCCCTCAAGCCACTTCTTGCTCCAGGTACAGGGGAAAAGCAACAACATTGCTAGTACTATTTCTGAAAAGTTCATTTGGAGACAGTTTTCCAAACTTGTAAGCAATACAGAGATAACACTCAACAACACCTTTTACGATCACCTAAGTAGGGAGACAAAAACCTGAGCTGTCAGACCACATATGTATATTATAAATATAGTATAGTATACAGTATATAGAGAGAATTCATTTCTTTTAAAAAGCAAGATAGTCAGCATGTGTCTTGGCAACTGGAAGGTAGCAGAATCAGGTGCCCGACAAAGATGTATTCTTAACTCCTAAGCCACTTACTTGACTAAGAAAAATCCTAGTGGTGGAGTATTTGAAAGCAGCGAATGAATGCTGTACTAACTGGCAGGGACGTTTTATGAATTGAGCTCTTAGGCAATTGCACTGAGGAGCCAGTGACAGCGGCTTAAAAATGCTTGCAAACTGGAAAAACACAAGTCTTGAAGGATATAATTTTGCTGAGAATGGAAACTTGAACTAGGGCCAGTGATTGGAAACGAGAAGTTGGCATTAACAGCAGCAGCCAAATTTACCTAAAGAGACTTTACAACACCGAGTATAAAAATCAGAGTTTTACAACACAAAATCCCAAGTCCAAACTTCACCTACGAAAGTCCCTTTCCAAAGAGAAAACTTGGACATGCGGTTGCTAGAAAGTTTCCGCTTTCCATATATACAGCATGCATTTGTTTAAATCATACAAAAATGCAGGGTCAGCAAGAGTTGTCAAGTTCTGTTTCAGAAGAGCATATTAAACTTCGCTGTAACTTTGACTCTCTGGGCAGAAGTTCAGAAAGTTCTGGGACCTTAGCTCCAAAGATCATATTTAAAAGCTTTAACATCACCTAAAAGGGAACTCTTCATATGTAGCATGCTTGTAATAAAAAGTCCTGACAACTTAAAACACACACACACACACACACATACACACACACACACATGCATACACACGAACACGGTCTTAAAAATAAAACATCTGCACCTGCAAAAAAAAAAAAAAATCCAAAAGTTCATATCCATGCTCTGTAGCCCTTAACCATAGACAGGATTTAAAGGAATCGTCTATAATGATACCACGGAAGCCCTGCAGGAGTGGAGGATTTAGCATAAGTACCTTGCAATAGTTTCTACTCATACAGATATCTGTGTAAAAGCATCCATCTCCCCGGAGCTAGTTTTTCAGATCCCACAGAATTGCATATTCAGCAATTTATAAATAACTCCCAGTTCCGAAACAATGAAAATTCTAAAGTGAATAACATTTCTAGGCAGAAGCAAACAGTACACAATTTAAAGAAAATTCCCCCAATGACTTCAAAGAGTAAGAAATATTTACCTTCAAGAAATCACAAAAGCAGCACTTAAATAATTGGGTTGGAAGACTGCTGATTTTTCCCATTGCTTCTGAAGTGCAAAGTCTGGAAATGAATTGGTTAGCAGGAATAATGAGGCAAAAAGAAATCCAGAGAGATGGGAGATGTGGAGAGCAATGTCACATTTCAATTTTGAGGACTTTATTCCATTGCGCAGGCTCTATCTGCTCTGAATTTAGCAGTGACAGTGAGATTTAGCAAACAGAAGAGGGATTTAGAGAAAATCCTCACATTTATCTACAAAACACAGACACTGTAGACAGGAAACAGCTGGGGGAACATTTGCCTTCTCTCTCTCTCCCTCTTCTGGCAAAGTTATCGAGTAAGGACTTTTTTGGGCATGGTGACAAATAACATCATACCTTTGCATTTTAAAACTAGAGCACAGAAGCATTTTTTTTCCCTTAAAAGAATGTGTGTTAGTGACAGGGTTAGCAGACATTAATATACTGATGCTGCCATAGAAAATAAGGATCTGTTCTCTGATTAACTTTCTGCTGGGCATGGAGACAACACATCTGCTAATACACCTTACCGGTATTAAAGGAACATACAATGGAGGATGGGCAAGCATTTTAATATTCTAGGGCAAATGCAAAATTAAAAAACAGAAATGAAGGGAAAAAACCACCCGAGGAAACCTCACAATTTTAACCCTGAAATGACTGGGATAAAGTAGGTTGGAAGACAGCACTGGGGTGACCCCTTGTCCTAGTTGCCAAGCAAGGGGAATGATCTCATTTCCTAGAACCTAGAAAAGGGGCAGGCAGCATTGCAGTTGGCTCCCTTTAGGACACTGTCTCATGCTTTTTGCCCGTGACAGGGCAAAGACTTTGCTAAGCTATAAAGCCAATTGAAACAAATAAAATCTTTTTCTTCCTTTCTCTACCAGGCTTCCTATCACCAGCGCCCACCCACGCACCCCCCGCCCACCGCCCCACTCCCACCACCGCCCCACCAAGGGGAAGGGCACCTGAGGGGCAAACTACTTTTCCATTGCTCATATTTTTCCTGCATAACTCGAACCTGTATGTGTGTGTGTGTATGTGTGTGTTTTCTTTCTCCAATTTTTGTGTATTCTAAATAACACCAGCTGGCTAGCAATACCCTCTCAAGGGTTATGATGTCATTCAAATCCCTCAACTGGATGAGTGGCCGGCAACATGGTCCAAACCAGCTGTTTTGCTATGTATAATGTATACTTGCTTTTGCCATTGAGAATCAAGTTCTGATCTTTTATCAATACAGTTTGTACCAATTGCTCTTTGGTTTTGTGAGATAGTAGATAAGAAAGTGGAATGTGAAATAAGGTTGCAAAAGCCCAGATCAGACATAATACTTTCCCTAGATGTCTATCCAAGCTTGGTTTCCCAGGGCTGGTGGGAATAACCTGGACCTTGAGTTTCTCTCTCGTGATTCTCAGGGGACTTGATGAGACTGACGCAACAACTGAAAACAGAGCTCTGCTGGATACCCTAGTCTGGACCTTTATGTCGTCCTGTGGCCAGAGAATTGTTTGCAGAGGTGAGTGCCCTCAAAGTAAAACCTGGTTGGTTTTGAAAGGGAGCTGGGGCTGGTCAAGTCTTCTGTGTAGTTAATAACTTATGGCAATGTTTACCTTCCAAAAAGAAGAATTAAACATCTGGAGTTATGCTGTTTGATGGTGCATTAAATTCAGCATCATTTAGTGGGTGTCTGCTATGTGCCCAACACTTGCATCACAGTCAAAGCCCTGCAAGAGCTTTCAGCTGAGGGGCAGAGCCAGAAAGGAAAATGTCACTGTCATGTGGTGGGTATGTACTCTTTTAAAAATATGAACACTGCACGTGAAAGGGAATAAGAAATTCTCTAGAAAGACAGGGAAGTGAAACTCTTTGGACAATCCAGAATGACAAATGTGTCATGAGAGGGTTTGGGGTACGTGGTTGGTAAGTTTTGGTGGATAGGATTTGATCTGAAGAGTATACACATACGCATCTTCAAGAGATGGCTTGGTAGGGAGCCACAGGTATGTGGGCACTTCCTGTCCTTAAAGAGTAATCCAAATCTTCCTTTAATGAGCCTCCTTTCGTGCGGTTAATTTATGACTTGATTTACCAAAAATCTTTTCTGCAGCCTTTGTGGATCATGCCCTTTGTGAAAAACAAAGTCCATCCTATCGTGGACTATAATGATGTAGATTGTGTTAAACCAAAGAACTGTACCTATTGCCCCAGCAGAAAGAACCACACTTTCTAAGTGCGCACTCAGGTGTTGGCTGGAGTCTTGGTGCTGAGAGCCTTGCTTTACCGCTGTGCACCTTCACAGGTGAAGGCCAGGAGGTTCCTGTTGCAGTTTTCACATATTTTAATCTTTCCAAGATGTCCTAGAAGCTCACTGCATTTCTCCAAGGCTGTCACCCAGTCTGATGTACTCTTGGTATGCACTGTGCACAGATCACCTTATCCTCAACCATTTCATGTGAATGGCTGTTTGGGATACAGAACACATATTGTTCCATCAGACATTGTGCTCCTGCGATATCGACACACTGACTCACAGTCTCTTGGTTTTATAACCCCAATTACCCTTAAAGGATAATTGGGTTTTAATTTATGTCCCAGTTTTTATGTCACAATCAAAGAAAACTGAAATTTCAGTGAGTCGTAATTATCATCAGCTGTGCTGTGGAAACATTCCGATGTGAGCTCTCAGTTTCCAATAGGGAAAGCAATTTCCTGAAGCGATTATTGTAGACTCCGATGTGGAGAATGGTCTGTATTTCTGGGTAGGGTGAGCCGGCGACAGAGCAGGGCAATAATTCCTAGAGACATAGCCATTTTCTTTGTTAATTCCAGGAGTCAGTCTGAAAGGGAAAGGGGCAATAAATGTGCCACATGATTACCTTTTAATAACTGAGAGCTGTGGCTGTTTAGGAGAAAAAGAAATGAAATGTATCTATTACTAGACAGACCAAGGTGGTAGTAAATCTAATCCCAGAAAAAGTTCAGGTCATTCGGTCCCACTGGGAGAGAAACATACAGGGTCAGTCTAAAATTACTGGATCATTATGTAGTCTCCTGCCCAGAACAATCTGACAGTTAGGTATGGGAATTGTGTACCACCAAAATAGCTAACTGCAAGGATGCGTTCATCATGAAAATATCCACTCCTGGAAATTCAGAGATTCACAGTTTCACCTTTTGCATGTGTAATGCCTGTGGGATATAAATAACTCTCCCCTAAAGCCGGCTTCTTGAGTACCGTATTTGCATAAAGCTGCAGCCTCAGAAGACTTCTGACACCTCTGTTAAAGAAAAAAAGAAAGAAAGAGAGAGAAAGGAAGAAAGAAAGAAAGAAATGGGGAAGAAAGTTGTTCATCTCTTGAAAGCACAGGCTGATTGAGATTCACAGAAAGGGGTGGCAAAGCCCAGCCTTCACTCTTTTTGCTGAAGCCCTGTTCCCAGAGGTCCCCATGTCAACTTCGGAGGAGCTCATCCAAAAGGCAATTTCATATCTATGGGCAACAGGGTGTGTATATACTAACAATTTATTTCATTCATGTCTTTGCTGACTCCCAAGAAAAGCTCAGGGTGGATATTTAGAGGGAAGGGGACTTTGGGATCAGATAAAGGGTGAGGTCTAAGGTTCTAGGGCCATCCATGAGGCAAAGAATTAAGGAACTCCTGGATGTATGTCTTGGATTATGATTTGTAAGGACAGTTGGTCTGGGAGTATATTCTGCAGCTTTTGAAATCAAGGCCTTGTTAAGTCAGAATGTAAAATTCAGAGAAAAAGGCCGGACCTCAAATATACAACGTGCTGCTGACAAGGGCACCAATGTCAGCTCCGAAAGATCTCATAAAGAGCTCTGTTATTACTCAGAAAGATCTTCAGCTCAAAGGAGCTGCTTTAAATCCTTAGAGGAGCATTTTCCCCACAGCTAGCGAAAACGGTAATAGGGGGAAGAAATCTTCTCACTAAATAAATCAGTGCTCTCTTTTCAACATTAAACTTGGATCTTATTTCTTCTAAAATGTCAAAAGGGCAAATGCTGAAAACAGTCAAAAGCAAAACTGTTGTGGTTTGGGGAGTGAAAGAATTCTTCATAATGGCAGACAAGGAAGGAGTCATTGCATGGGTCGAGGATGGTTTAGTGGAGTGAGAGAACCTGAGGGCTCGCCACAAATATCCCAAGTTGAACAGAAAGTGGGGAAAGGAGACACCAATTCCAAAGTTCAGGGGTAGTACCTAGATACGCACTTTCTTTCGAAATCGAAAAAATGTGCGCGCCGCCTAGTGGCCTGCGGGGAAACGGCCACGGCTTCGTGGTTAATGTGTGTTTGGGAGGAATGGGGCGTTTTGAAAAACTTTGGATTCAAATGTACTTTAAGATGCACTGATGTTTAATCTTTTCATCTGTTTGAAATAAATAAACTGGATATTTGATTTGCTGTAATTTTTAAAAGGGGAAGAGAGCTAAGGGGAGAAAGAAAGATGATAACTCAGTGAGGGTGCAAATGTCTTCCCCGTGCTTGCAGTCCCAAAGCTGAGCTTCTGGTATGAGTTCAAAACATTTTGTTGATTTAATGAAAGTCTGGAAAATAAGTGATGTTAAAAATAAAACTATTTCACGGGAAAACTATCATAAGCTCTCTTGAGAGTGAAAAAGAAAAATGAAGGGTGGGGCATTGATGGGTAGAAAAGTGACTTGTTTAATGAAACAAAATGCAGTGATTTTATCCAGAATTTAACAATACGGTTTTATTTTCATGGTATTTATTTTTAACGATAACTTCTATTTAAGGCAAGTGATACTGTTTTTGAAGCAGATATATAACTCTTAGAAAATCAATTTAAGAAAAAATTGTTTAAGTAAGTAAATACTATCACAAGTGACCAACAGTTATGACTAAAAAAGAAAAATGTGTGATTGGTATTTGAATGTCTGGTGTTTGAGAATCACTGCAGTAAAACATGCTGTGTGCTGGGGAAAAAAGTACATAGCCACAATGAAAAAGCAGGGAACAAAGACCCTGTGTATGAAAAATACCACCATATATATGTATTAATTATGTATCTTGGTAATTTAAGTATCTTCTAAGCTCACACTCATTTTTATTCTAGTCTTTCATAGAGTTTAAAGATGTTGAAAAAAGTTTGGAGGAGTAAATAGCATTTGAGTTAGGTCTTGAGGTATGAGTTTAACTTCAAGATGACAGGAAAACAGTAAAGTCTGTTCTGGGCAGAAGGAACAGCATGGACAAAGTTGTATAAGAATGAGGAAGTTCCCAGTGTTTGGGCAATGTGCGGGATGAGGTTGTAGCCATGATCTCAGATTCCTGCACTGTGGAGGCCCTTTGGTTTTCTCCTTTCCCCATCAGTTATCTCTTGCTTAGCTAAAAGACTGGAAAGCAATCTTAATTCTCTCATGATCCCCTAGTATAAAAAGATTTGTATGTAGACAAATATGTGATTAACTCTGGGAATGGCATCATGCCTTGAGGTACATGTGAAACAACAGACGTGGGTTACATTACAACATAGGTTAATTTGAGAGCAGTGGTAGGTAAGAAGAACTGAAGTGTCTATCACTCACTTAATGGTCTTTCCAGAGCTTCCATTTTGAAAAATTAAATTGTTTCTACTTTGGTAAGCACATTTTAGTAAAAAAATGAAATAATTATACTTGATAAAGATTTTGCAAAATAAAGGTTGATACAAAAAGGTCTTGTTTCTGATCAGCCCTGAACTTGCTAGGAAAACATATTTATCAGAGCATCCCACTCTTCATGTGGGTCGGTTAGAAAAGTGTTGTTGTGTTCTTTGAGAGCAGGGAACACAGCCTCCAGCCTTAATTCTTTATTTAAAGATGGCTGCTAGGGAATATTTCAGACTGCTTCCTGCCAAGGTTCCCTGCATAAATAGCAGTTTGAGTAATCAATTGAAGAGGAGATACAGATTCTAGGGAAACTCTTGGTAATGATCCATTTGGTAAGCATGTACCCTTGGAAACTGTACCTTATCCTCTGCTAAGCACAGACCCCTGATCCTGGAGTGAAAGTCAGCTGTGGACACCTTGCAGGCATTCAGATATGTCTATAACACACTTTGTTCCTTTTCACAACATGTGGTGTAGTCCTCAGCTTCTTCCAGAGCTCAAAATAAATATTTAAACACAGTTGTACTGATCAGAGTTCTCCAGAGAAAGAGCCAATAGCATCGATCGATACCTATCTATCACTATCTAAATCTGGCACATGTGAATATGGAGGCTCGGCAAGTCCAAAATCTGCAGATAGGCCTGCAGCCTGAAGACTCAGGGAAGAGTTGCAGTTTGAATCCAAAGGTGGTCTGCTGGTAGAATTCCCTCTTCTTCCCGTGAGGTGTTCAACTAATTGGATGAGGCCCACCCACTTTATGGAGGATAATCTGCTTTTACTCAAAGTCTACTGATTTAATTGTTAATCTTATCTAAAAATTGTCTTCACAGAAACATCTAGAATTTGACCAAAATGAGCCAAGATGTATATATTAACCATCACACCCCTGGTTCTGTAAAGGTATACTCAATAGTCCTCCTTCACTTAAATTGAACAATAATAAGAGTCTTTTCCCAGTTTCAGAAAGGAAAGCTCAAGTTAATGGATTATATTTCCTAATTCTGAATTGGGAATTCAGAAATGTATTCAAAATACATTTTCCTTAAACCTTTGGCTCCTGTACTCACTATTCCCTGATTCTTTATAAAAGGAAGTCACAGGGCACTTGCCTTGACTATGTCATTATATTTTATGAAGATGCTGGTCATTGGTGCCCAAACAGCCCTGTGTTTTCCCCTACCACTAAGGGGAACAAGTGTGCATATAACACACCCAATGCACTCATATACCTCAAACACAGGCACACATAAACATTTGCACTTAGTTTCTCTAGATAGCAGGTAATGTATTCATTCCCTTATTTTAATAATAGCTGTTTATATTACTGGAGAGAAGTTTCAGGCCTATGGTGATATCTTGCCTTTTCGCAAAATGGAGAGAGAAATTTCCTCATGCTTGTGCCTCCAGAGACTGACTCCATGCCTGGCTTTATGGGGGTGATGGTCTTTTCAGTAGCGGGACAACAAGTAATTTTAACCTTCTTCTTAATACTTTTCTGCATTTTCCAATTATTATTATTTTCTATATTCAGCAGGTATTACTTTTATAATCAGGAAAAGTCCAAAAAATTATTGAAGACATCATTGATAAGTGTTACCTGTTCCTAGTATTGACTTAATATGTAGTAGATATGTGTGTTTTTGGAGTGGATGTGTATTTCGTAACTCGGTTTATCTCTGCAAATCATTTGAACTTCTACGATTACTGCCTTATCTTGGCTTACTTATATGACATGTATATGCATGCACTCATCAAACATCACCCTCATTCTGCCACTCTCCCTTATAATGTCTAAAAAAGGTTCAGCCTCCTTCTCTCAACTTGCCCAGCACTGTTCTACATTGAATTAATGAATTCATGGTTTATTGCATGAGCTTCTAAAGAGTCTTCCCTCATGTCAGTCTAGCCAATTCTGGTTTCCATCCTCAAATGCTATGTTCATGTATTTCACACCTCCTCAGAGTCCCTTGGCCACATCTATGTCTCTCTCCTCCCATCCAAAACACCGCCTTCTTCAGCAACCTCTTCTCTTTCTAATGCCTATCATGCTTCTTCATAACCTGTTGTCCATCAGTATAACCCTAGCCCCAGCATAGTGTTTGCTTTTTAATAGTTTCTCAATATATATTTGCTAGTTAATAATGATAATAATCACTAACATTACTGAGTATATGTTATATTCAATTTTTTATTCCATTATTACTTTAATTGTCTCACTTAATTCTCACTTACCTCAATGAAATACTCTATTTTCACTTTCATTTCAAAGTGCCTGGTGCAGTTCTTGGAACATATTCAGATTCTCAAAAATATTTGTTGGATGAATGAAGAGAAAATTGAGCTAGGAGAATGTAATGGTTTGCCTTATGCCCCATAGCTGGTAAACTACAGAGCCAGGATTCAAATTCAAACTGGTCTAATATACAACACTACATGATTTGCACAACTTTGGTAGCTGAATGATCTTTTTCAGTATTTTGTTATATGACCCCTACATCCCCCATTGTAAAATGCTGTACTCACATTGCTGCTCAATAAAGAGATGAATTCTAAACATGAATTTAGAATAACTGTAATAGTAATTTCCAAAATAGCTAGTCCGAAAAGTTCAGAGATGAGTCCTCAGGGTGAAGTCTGGGTAGAGCCATATTTGGAGCATTTTAGGAGACCCCAACAAAGAAAGATTATGTTTACTTCCAGCCTGAACTGCTGCTTCAGAAACATAGAGAAAAAAGTCCCTTCAGATTTTTCACTATTCTATGGTACTTCTAATAAAGCAAAACAAGTAACCAAATTTGCTTAAATAGACAATTACTCTCAAGACACAACAGGTTCAAGAGTTCAAGGTAGAAAATCAGGCAGAGCTTGCCTCAGACAGAAAGCCACTTTAACTCTTACGACTGCAATAAGAACAGAGTAGAGATTTTCTAGGATGTAGATGAGGGCAGCTGTAGTAAAGCAACTCACGCTGTCAAGCATCTATCTACTGCATCCTACTCTGATTTATATTAATTTTGTTTCAATAAGATACAAACACCTTAACATTTCCTTTTAAGGGTAATTTATGCTCAACTGGACACTTAGAGGTTAGGGCAAACTCAGTCTTTGGTCAAACTCAGTCTTTTTGTTTCTGTACTTCTTAAGTTTAGGGAAACATCTACAGTTGTCCTGGGATAAGAAACATAACAAATCCCTTTCAACCTGCCTTAGAACCAGTGCCGCTTGACAGTTCTCAGAAAGCTATGACTTTACCTGTCTGGCAATTCCCAAGTGGAGCTCAGGGTGGATTAGGGACAATTCCTAAAGTCTTACAGACTTTTCTCAATTCAAGGTAGGATGGTTTGACCAGACTGTATGCTTACTAATTTGTATTTTAGCCTTTTGTTCCCAGTTATGCTTTGTGTTTGTTTATATCCCTCTTTCTTTCCGCTTTTTTGCTGGCTAATGAATGCTAACTGAACTAGTTCCCTTTAATCAACTGCTCTCTGGCTTTCCATCCTTGATTCTCCACAAGGAAGATGGTGACTTCAGATTTGGATCTTGCTGGGGCTAGATCACTGCCAATCCAACTGGCAGGCTCCTTCCCGGCTTGAGTTCCCATCAAGGTAGCAATCCCATATCCTGGAATGGCTAAGTTCTCTGCAAGGTGCCAAGGTTGTTAAACTCACTCCACTACTTTGGAAAGCAAGAGACATCCAGAGGCATTTGTAACATTCGCAGGGTTTGGAGAGAGGCTGGGGCTGCTAAATGAAGGCATCTGTTTCCCCTAAGAGGCTATCTAGGTCAAGTTTTCCAACATCTAAACTTTTTCTACCCACTCACTTTTGTGAATTTTTAAGATGAATCAAGTGTTGCCAAACCAAAGACAATTTGCCAGGTGTTGCCCCCAAGGACAGCCTCAGTGGGGCAAGGGGCTCTTGCGATCCAAACCTGGCCAACTCTTAGGACCCAAATACAAAAGTGACAAAGCATAAACCCAATATTCATGGGATGGGGAATGAACGGAATCTTTTCAGTGGGAAAGAAGAACCAAGAACAGATGCTAAGTGCAGTCAGAAAAACCAGACAATAGCAATTGTCAGCATCTAACACCAGTGGTGATAAATTTTCATTTTTTGCAGTTTATAAATAACAATTCCACAGGATCCTTACTGAGCCCTTTTGAAAAATTTTAGTGACAACCATGTCCCGAACATGCCAAACCCAGAGCTGTGTTATCCTACACAGAAGGGATTTTCTTTGTGAAAGGAGAACTATTTCTGAAACATGGGACTAGAAGATACAACTCATCAGATGGGGGTATTCCAGCCACCCACACTGAAGCTGGAGTTACCCCAAACTGGAGAAAATATCCTCCAATAACTACTAAACTATGCTGCTTTAGTTAGTTAACACTAAAATATGCTTACATAGCTTATTGTCAAGTTAAGTTCGTTCAGTCCAGAAAATGGGCAAGAAATGCCAGGGCAGGGCTGACATGGATGCCCCAAGTTACAGCATCACTTTGAATGAGACTATTATTTACTTTTTAAAGTAAATATCATGTGGCAAAATCATGCCTTATACAAACCAGCTGAAGTGTGTGATGTAACCATGTTAACACGTTTTTATAGTCTTGGAAGAACACAACAGGATTGGGTCTATCAGTAATCATGTAAAGAAGCCGAGTATATGTTCCAGATGTTCATTGTGTCCCAATCATCTTCTGGGAGCAAAGTGGAGGCTTTCTCCTTGCCCGGGAAGTCTGATTTTAGTAACTGAAACGGAGACACACTTGAAATATGATATGTGTGGAATTATAATGCTCAATCCCATAGTTCCAGTTAAGTAAGTGTATGTGTGCAAAACAAAACAAACACATAAAAAGCAGTGGGAATAAAGAGAAAAAGAAAAGAAAGAGCAAGCCAAGGAGGTACTGAAGGACCTTTCCATTCTGAGATCTTTCCCAGTTTAGCCTCATGGTGCCATGCTCATTTCCACGGTCAAACAGAACCTTTGCTGGAAAGGTCTAGGGGCATGAAATACAAATGCAGGTATAGATCGGCTTGACTATCACTCAGTAACCAATCTTTGTTAAATCAGATCTTTCAATGTCCTGCGTGATCAGAGCAAGAGTCTTCTATTAGTTCTTTTGCTTAAATATCAAAATCTCTGAAAGGAGGAGTTTTAAGCAACCTCTAAAGAGTCATCTTAAAACGTATTTAGATTATAAATATCTGCTTCACAAAGTTCTCTATCCTGGAAGGTAATGTTTTGAATCACACCAATGTTTTTAAGTTATTATTAAATTAATTCTACTTCCAAGCCAGTTCAGCCTGAACTGATCTTTGCAAACAAATGTACCTCTTGTTACATAACTTCATCTGTCCCTTGGGCCAAGTTAGACTACTTGCTGTACTCTAAACATGCTTTGCTACATTTGTACCTGTAGCTCCTACTAAAGTATCTTCCCCTCTGTCTCAATCCCAGCACATTTAGCTTGAAAATTCTGGTACATTTTCCACCTATCCTTCCTAATCCTCCTGGCATTTCTTTCATGCCCTCCTCACCCCTGTGCTAGCTAGAAGAGAGGACTCATCCCTGTAAGCTCCCATTTCACTTTTTCATGTCCTTCTCTTGTATGCATTATGTAGGCATATAGACACTTATTTGTATATTTTTTCCTTCATTCATAAAGCATATTGAGCACAATAGACAACATGCTAAGAAATGGAAATACAACCAGTATTCTTCTAGCTGTAGTCCAATATCCAGTATGTAGATAAATTGATGGTGTCAGTGACCCACTTTGAAAAAAGGTCTTCTAGAAGCACAAAGGGATAGTGTGTTATGGGCACTAACTGTGGGCTTTAACTAAACAACATGAACCCAAAGTAATTTTTTTTTTAAATGCAGGTAGAAATAAGTTAGACTCAAGAGTTGGTAGACAATTTAAATTTGCAATAAGATTAGAAATAGAATCAAGAAGTAGTTCTTCAAAAAAAAAAAACTGAACATGTAGAAATCACCTGTTATAGTAATCATGGTGTCAAGAAGCAATAACAAAAACTAAAATCTCAAGTTGCTTAAACCTTTTAGCTGGCAGAATAAGCTTAGTACTATAAGTTGAATCAAATGTCCTCCTCATTTGAAACTGTAGTTTCTATAAATTGAAGGTGCAGAGTTAGGAAACAAATATTCAAATATTTTTTAAAAATGAGCAAGCACATAGATAGAGAATAAATCTCAGTAAACTCATCTAAATGTTACAGATATAAAAAGATTTTTACTGTATTTGCCATGGGCTACATAAACTTCTGTCATGCATTCCTCATGACATTACTTGAACACAGTAAGTCTTCCAAAGCCATCTCTATGGACTGGAGTCTCCACAGAACAGACCACTCTTCAGTATTTGCTTCTCAGTTGGTGCCCTCCTAGCCATTTTTCCCAGCTCAAATCCCCAAGCCCCAAAGGCCAAAGAGCTCAAAATCAACCATTATGAACCACATCTTTTTCTGTGTTGCGAACAGACTTGCGAGCTCTGGCACACCAGGTCAGTTCTGATTCTAGAGAGGTAGTGGTTTTGGTTCTAACTGAATGCAGTGAGCATTCATGGAAACTCTGCTACATGCCCAGCACCTTTGGTAGGCACTATAGGATCACAAAGAAAGAAGAGATGTGATCTATGATGGCCTTGAGGAGCTTGTTATCTTGCTTAAGAGACACTAAACACACACAAAAAAGATTAGAGATAATATAATCACGAAATATTAAACTGAACATGTGATCAATGTCTAGATTATCTGATTATTGGTATGTGTTTATTGCTATGTGAGCAGAAAGGGGAGAATGGCCCTTTGATCTTGGCAATCATATTTTTTTTCCTTGTTTGTTCACTCACCTCCTCTTGTAGATGGCTGTTTACATTTCTCTCCCAAATTTTCTACTGCCTCTGCCACCGTCCTTACTCTTAGTTGAAAACCTTACCACCTATTTCATCAAAACGATAGAAGCTTTACCAGAGACTTCCTCCAAGCTCTTCCCACCATACTTTTCTACCCACTCACTATTGTTGCTACATGTATTGCTTTCTTTTCCATTAGTAGGTGTAAATATCTATGCTCCTAGTTGACACTAACCACCATTTGCATCCCCTCTTGCCTTTTCAAGGACCTCACTCCAGAAATTCTTCCCCTTTCCTGTATTCTCAATTAGCCCTTCATCTTGCATCATTCTCACCAGCACATAAATATGCTGGTTTTTCTCCCATCTTGATTCTACCTTCCCAGGAACAGGGGAAATCGCAGTTTATCAATGGTAAGAATTTCTAAAGGTCTGGTTCCAATTGGATATAAATGAAGTATTTCCTTTAGGAAAAAAGCACTTCTCAAAAGTGGGTGCAATAAAAAGAAAATTGGGATAAAAATGAAGGCTTGTGTGTTATAATGTGACTTCAAAGCCAGTATTCTAGCAAGTGAGTTAATGTCTATATGCCTCAGTTTCTTCATGCAGCTATGATTTCTTGGAGTTCATAAACATTTAGAACATAAAACATCTTGAACACATTTCTGAATTAGATATTGCTGCTTATATAACTGAATTATAACTATGATAATTTTAGTTTATAGGCAGCAAATAATTTAATCTATCTCATAGAACTGTACCAAAATTGTGTTAGGTGTAGGTGGAAAGCTGTTTGAGAAGACTCATGAAAAATCAAAAGCTGCAATAGACAAAGCTCAACTGGTAAGTTGCCAAGACAATTTCTAAAACAGCCAATCTGTAGACATCTACATGAAGAACATAGACAACTTGATAAATACATACCTATTCTCAGCCTCAAAGACAGGCTAATCAATGTCATCTTTTCATCTTACTGCTGAGTATTTGAAAACGTGGATGGCAAGTACAGAAAATCATGACCGCCTTCCATCTTTATGACGAAACTTTATTACTTGACATCATAGAAGAAACTACAGAAATGCAAATCCAACACTTAAAATAATTACTACGCATATTTTTGCTAGAGTCAGGGGAAGAAGGTTGGTGGCAACAAAAGCACATATCTACTATCAGTGCTTAATGTACTATATTTCAAGACAAGAATCAGAAGTGCAGATTGAGGGACTCATGGCATTTTAGAATTGGAAGAGACCTTGAAAACCACCTCAAGTCCAACTGCCTACTCATTTGATATCTTACTGAAATGGAGAAAGGGAGATCTGATGGGCTATGTACAGAATAATGAGGTACAGTGATCTCAACTGGGCAAGAGAACAAGAAGGAAGAAATGTGTATTTTTGCCACGTATATTCACTCGTGTGGCACTTTGTAGAAGAAGCAAATGGTAAGGATGACCTCTTTGATACACTGTTAGGCACTTGCCTGGGAAAAATATTTCTTCTAGATTTGTGTGTCTCAGGAAAGAGAGGTAACACAAAAAGAAAGGAAGTTTAGACTTAGATTTTTCAGTGAATAATCCAAGCCTCAAGATGGTCCTTGTTGGGGCATAGAAGCATCATGTTGGAAATAGTAAATGATAGCCCTCCAACTAGTTCTATGGCCTTGGACAAGTTATTCATTCTGAGCTTTCCTATCTCCAATCCCAGGTTGAAACAGACTGAGACTTAAATCCCAGTAGCATCATTAACTGTTGGTGTGATTGTGGGCTAGTTATCTGTAAAATGAGGATATGGATATCTACCTCACAGATTGAGCACACAACAGTGCTAATAGAATAGATGTTGTTGGTATGAGAATGCTTGTATATATTTAGTACAAACCACTAACATAAAGTTCTCCAATTTGGAATTTACTTTGTGTTATCTGTATACAGAATTTTCTGATGGCTTCTCTTTAGTAGAAAAGTTGGGTCAAGTTCAAGATGACCCATTTCAAACTGATTTGGGTATTCCCAAATTTATGTAAGTCTTGATAAATAAGCTAGCTAACATGAATGATTGCAAACCCCTTAGGAAATACTACTATAAACCTACTATAAAATGTACCATCCCTGTCATTAATCCACAGTGGAAACCAAATCTAAATATCCAACCTAAGAGCTATCCAAAAAATTTCAGATTCTGAAATTTCTTCAAACCACAAATAGTCACATTGATCTCTCTGTCATATTTGTTAGCTTTAATTTAGAAAAACATTACAGTAAGTTTTAGTATTTACTTTATTTTGATGATTTGATGAAGGAGAATAGCAGCTGTAATCTTTGTTCTGCCATATTAACTCTCTAGACAATTAGCTGAGGTGAATTGGGGAACATACATAAAAATGGGTCACAGGAAGCAAGATGCAGAGGCTCAAATCTCTTCCTCCATTCAGTTAAGGAAACAGCCTCACTTAAAAATACAAACAGTCCCTGAAAAGGTTACAGTTTATGCAGAGCTTAATAGGAATTTCTTTGGGGTTCCCTATAAGGCTAGCAGGGCCTCTCATGGTTTTTTTTATTAAAATGAAACATTTTTATTGCACACATTTATAAGAAATTTGAATCACATGTTCATTTCTCATTTGTTTTAACACTCTGACGTATCATTTTAGATGTCATCACCTGTCAAGGACTGTCAAAATTTTCTCTGCCCATCCAGATATTTAGTAAAGAAAGTCAGTCATTCCCTTCCTATGTCAATTGTCTTCTTTCTTTCTTTTTTCCCTTCCTTCCTTTCTTTCTTCCTTCCTCTCTCTCTCTTTCTTTCTTTTGTTACATTATGTTAGTCACCATATAGTACATCATTAGTTTTTGATGTAGTGTTCCATGATTCATTGTTTGTGTATAACACCCAGTGCTCCATGCACTCTGTGCCCTCCTTAATACCCATCACCAGCTAACCCAACCCCCACCCCCTCCCCTCTAAAACCCTCAGTTTGTCAGTCCTCAGTCTTTCATGGTTCATCTCCCCCTCTGATTTCCCCCCTTCAATTTTCCTTTCCTTCTCCTCATGTCGCCCATGCTATTCCTTATGTTCCACAAATAAGTGAAACCATATGATAATGGTCTTTCTCTGCTTGACTTATTTCACTTAGCATAATCTCCTCCAGTCCCATCCATGTTGATGCAAATGGTAGGTATTCATCCTTTCTGATGAACTGAGTAATATTCCATTGTATATATGGACCACATCTTCTTTTTTTATTTTATAATTTTTTATTTTTTATTAACATATAATGTATTACTAGTCCCAGGGCTACAGGTCTGTGAATCGCCAGGTTTACACACTTCACAGCCCTTACTGTAGTACATAACTTCCCCAACTGGGCTACATCTTCTTTACCCATTTGTCTGTTGAAAGGCATCTTGGCTTCTTCCACAGTTTGGCTATTGTTGCTATGAACATTGGGGTTCATGTGGCCCTTCTTTTCATTACCTCTGTATCTTTGGGGTAAATATCCAGTAGTGCAATTGCTGGGTCATAGGGTAGCTCTATATTTAACTTTTTGAGGAAGTTCCACACTGTTTTCCAAAGTGGCTGTACCAACTTGCATTCCTACCAACAGTGTGTGAGGCTTCCCCTTTCTCCACAACCTCATTAATATTTGTTGTTTCTTGCCTTGTCAGTTTTTGCCATTCTAATTGATATAAGGTGGTATCTCACTGTGGGTTTGATTTGAAGTGGGGGGCATCATGTTCTCTGATTTCAAGCTGTATTACAAAGCTGTGATTATCAAGACAGCATGGTACCAGCACAAAAACAGACACATAAATCAATGGAACAGAATAGAGGCCCCAGATATGGACCTTCAGCTCTATGGTCAACTAATTTTCCACAAAGCAGGAAAAATATCCAAGGGAAAAAAGACAGTCTTTTCATAAATGGTGCTGGGAAAATTAGACAGCTATATACTGAAGAATGAAACTTGACCATTCTCTTACACTGTACACAAAGATAAACTCTAAATGGATGAAAGACCTCAATGTGTGACAGGAATCCATCAAAATCCTAGAGGAGAACATAGGCAGTAACCTTTTTGACATTGACACAGCAATTTCTTTTAAGACACATCTATAAAGGCAAGGGAAACAAAAGCGAAAATGAACATTTGGGACTTCATCAAGATAAAAAGCTTCTGTACAGCGAAGGAAACAGTCAACAAAACAAAGAGGCAACTCAAGGAATGGGAAAAGATATTTTTAAATAATAAAGTGTACAGATAAAGGACTGGTATCCAAGATGTATGAAGAACTTCTCAAACTCAACACCCAAAAAAACAAGTCAAAAAATGGGCAGAAGACATGAACAGACACTTCTCCAAAGAAGACATATGAATGGCTAACAAACACATAAAAGAATGTTCTCATGCTTTTTAGCAAGACCATGTTGCTTTCCATACTTCCCACTCACTACTGAAAACTATTTCAGGTACTATTCTCAGAAAAAGGACTACAGTCAGAGCTGGTTACTAACTTCTCTCTAAAAGACCACATGGACTAACCCATCATGTTTTTGATCCCTGTTTATATTCCAGGTCATATCTCATTGTGAGTACGCTTTATCCTGCTCTACACATTCCTTAATCTGACTTAGTCTTCTGTATTCCTTCCCTGAACTCTTCTGCATTCCTTCCCTGAACTCTTCTGCTGTGCTCTCTAGAACTCATGACATGTCATCAGCAAAATCCCCCATTACTTCATCTTCTTTTGCTTCCCCTTTTTGCTCTAACTGAAACCCATCTGTCTCTCTGGAGGATGTAAATTTTTCCCAGTCTTCTCTTGAGATTCTTTTATTTTTTTCATGTTATATTTCTTTTTTTTAAAGTGTTTTTATTTTTATTTATTTTTTTTAAGATTTTATCTATTTATTTGACAGAGAGAGAGATCACAAGTAGGCAGAGAGGCAGGCAGAGAGAGAGGAGGAAGCAGGCTCCCTGCGGAGCAGAGAACCCAATGCGGGGCTCGATCCCAGGACCCTGAGATCATGACCTGAGCTGAAGGCAGCAGCTTAATCCACTGAGCCACCCAGGCGCCCCTCATGTTATATTTCATAAACAAAAGGGTCTGGGATGATGGATAGGTATCCTCCTTATTCCCTATGATTATTTTCTGACTTTTGCTTTTTCTTCCCAAAGCTACTTCACTTCCACCTCCTTGGGAGCACAAACTCTCAGCATATGCCACCTTCTCTGCCACCTTATTGCTATTACTGATTGTCTTTTTGGTCATTACTCTTTATGCATTGAAGATTTGTTGTCTGTATCATTGTTTTTCCTTCCACCATTGCTCTTGTCACCATTCTTGAGGACTTCAGCATCCATATGAACAGTACATCTGACAATGTGACCTTTGAATGCCTTGACCTCCTTGTATCCAATCTTCTGTTCCTCCACTCTATCTTAGCTATCACCCCCTCTCCGTACACACACACTATACCCCAGACATTACTACTTTTCAATTACCACTATCTTGGATATCTCAATTGGTAGGGTATCGGACTTTTAATCTGAGTGTTCTGGGTTCAAGTTTCTGTTTGGGGATTTGTGGCATTTGCCACTTACTTAGGTTACCAAATATTATCACTTAAAATTCCATTGCTGAACCATGCTTCCACTTTAAAATGAATTCGATAAATTTCTTTTCCATTATTTTCAGAAGATGCTAGATAAACGTGTTTGCAGGAAAGAAAAAAAAAAGAATAATCTCCCAAATCCTTCTTTTAAGTATACCACTCCCTGCATACCATTTTCTATCTTTCCAGCTCATCTCTTTTAGTACTCTTCCATCATATTTGTCAAGCAAAACCTCAATTCTGAATCTCTTTCGAGTACCTGGTGCAGGTGAATGTGGCTGAAGAAAACATTTAATCAGACTAAGCAGTCTCACATTAGATTTTTTTTTAAACCAGAAATATCAAGTCAACCTACTGTGCAGTATTGCTTGAAAATCCATGACTTTCCGAAATAATGTGAAGAATGTTGGGGGAGGGGATAAGACTACAAGAAGAAGACTGGGTATGATTCAGATGAGAGAGTGAGAAAAGAGATGATGAGCCATGGACTATAGAAGAGGTCACAAGAATGTGGGTCATGGAATATTTTCCAGAAACATTTAGGAGGCAGAACTGGCATGATCTGATGAGTGAAACATGGCTTGGGAAATTAAATAATCAGCTTTGCTCATATCAGGAACCACTGGGTAGAAGCTAGAGACAACAGGCAAATGAAATCATTCTAGATTTAAGATTTTACCCAGAGTACTTCATTGGATGATTAGAAGGGACTTAACAGGAAAGTTATTCATAGGAAGTTGTTCATTTCTGTTTTTCATAGGTTTTTCATTTCTTTGCACTCTGACCATCCTTCCACAAGCTTCCTACCTAAGACTTCTCAAAAATATTCTTTGTAGCTTCTATCCATTCCTGTTGGTGAGGTTTCCAATCTATTATCCTTTGTTATTTATAACCTCCAATTTGAGGGGATAAAGAGAATAATTGATCCTTATTAGTTTAAAAATTCATTCATTTAAAAATAAAAATCTATTCAAAGAAAGCCAAGCAGAAAGTTAAAAGTAGGGAATGTGCTAATTTTAGTTTGGGACATTTTAATTTTACTATTAAGTGACAGGGTCAATAGGCAGTTGGTTATAATTGTTAAAGATGTAGACCTGGGAATTGTGTCTATTGCTTTTACCCACCTAGAATTCATTATTCCTATTAATATCCTGATAGTCTGTGGGAAGTTACCCCTGTCCCCCTCAGCAGTCTCATCACTCTCCACCACTTTATCTTCCTATGCTTATATTTATCTGCTTGTTTGTTTTGTTTACTGACTCTATATCCCTCTGTAATATAAGCTTCATGAGCCTAAGGACTGACTCCATTGGTAACTGTTGCATTCCTAGAGCCAAGAAGAGTACTGGGCACATAGTAAGTGTTCAATGAATGTTAAATAAAGGTCAGTTTGTTTAAAGTTGACCTCACTCCTACCACCAGAGATGGTGATATGACTCAGGCTTAAGGAAGTAATTATATTCTACTTTGTTGGAGACAATGGCTTGTTTAGGATGGGCACATAAACTAATATGGCCCTGAAACCGAGAATTTGTACTTTTGGAGCTTCAAGAGACCCCACTGACGGGGCTTGGACTGGAAACCAAACTAATTCAGATGTACGCAAAGCTAAGAGATAAAGAGAATGAGGCCAAATCTTGATAAGCTTATTTAAGATCCTGGGGCAAGACAAACATGTTACATGAACTAATAAATTCCATCTTTTGTTTAACATTGCTCAACATCACTTAAGTTGATTTGCATTTTCTGCCATTTATAACCAAGAGTTTTGATTAACACAGGTTGTGACTAAAGTGTTATAAATAGATGACATCACATGGGCAGGACAGATTGTGAGATAATAGAGCACGAGGAAAAACCATATTTATGGATGAATGGAAGAAGAAGACTAAAAAGGATAGCTTAAAATGTAAAAGAAGAGTCAGAACTATCTAGCTCACAAACTAAGAAACTAAGTGAAGAAAGAATTTTGCAAAGGAAGGGAAGAGGAAGTAGTAAATTTAAACTCAAAGTCACCTAGAAGGCTTACTAAAACACAGATTGTTGGGCCCAGCCCAAGCAGTTCTAATTCAGTAAGTCTTGAGTGGAGCCCAAGAATTTAAGTCTCTCAGGAGTTCCTAGGTGATACTTTTTTTTGCTGGTCTGGAGACCACTTTTGAGACTCATTGTTATAGAGATTTTAAAGAAGGTGAGCTTTAGAAAAAATTTACTGGAATTGAAAATGTGGAAAAGGAGAAGAGTACATGTGTTTATGGTGGGTGGATAAAGATATAGGGAGTTAGGAATGATTGGGAGGAGAAGAAGTAAAGGCAATGAGGATAGGTAATTAATTATTTGAAGGCATCAAATTATCAAAGAAATGAGAGGGAACCAGTTAGAAAGAATGACAGAAAAAGCACCTTTCATTTAAAAATGGGAAAGATCTGGACATGTTTATTTGTTAAAAATAAAGGGCTATAGTAAGGCCTTGAGAAGGTGATGATACAAGAGGTACAGGAGGTGAGCCCTAGAGTAACGGGTTGGAGAGGACCAGAGAAATAGGTGAGGTTCTTGAGTCCTCTCAGTAATAGTGAGCAGGAGTTGGTGCAGATGTGGAGAGATTTGTGGATAGGGAAGCCCATGTTTGGATTGTCTATTTTTTCCATTAAAATAGGAAAAAGGTTCATGTGCTTAGGTTAAGGCCAAAGGTAGAAGATCAAGGGTTTAAAGGAAAAAGGAGTATGTTGGAAATAACTGCTGAGAAAAATGGGGGAAAGTTAATCACAGACAAGTACAAGTTATACTCAAAGTATCCAGGGCCCAGCTGTGGTAGGAGTCCATGATTATGGAATGGAGGGACTTCTTCCCAGCAAAGCTTGGCAGCCTGGTTTAGGAGCAGAGAAGGCAGACTGTGGCATTTATCCAGGATAGGGGTGACTTTCCTTCTTGTTCTGTTAAGAACAATAATACCTCCATTAATTAGCGCCCCGGGAATTAAGCTCTTTACTATGAAAACAGGCAGTCTGAAAAACAAAAACATGTCCATAAATCATGAAAGCAGAACATTTGTAGCTGTATGACAGAACTGCTCACTACACAGTTTCTTTTTGTCCTGGACCAGACCCTAGTCTAGATCACCATGTGAAATCACTGAAGAATATCTTCTGTCCCAGGTCCCCTTGACCTACTTCAAGGGTCTGACATCTCCTGTTCTCTTCAAACTTAAACCTCCACAAACCTGGGGAGGATTTGATAATCTGTCTTGTTGTTGCTGATTACAGATTTTTGGAATGCCTTATTTGTGTGCTTCTTTAATCAAGATTAGGCATTTTCCATGCTTTTGCTCTGACTGTGAAATAATATTGGACTTACCTTTCTTAAAAGAAATTTAGGTTTCAACTTAAAGGAGGAGGAATACAGGTAATGGAGGTATGTCTGATCTCTAGTGCTTTGTATTGTACCCAGGAGCCAGCTAAGTGCCTGAAACAAGGAAAATGCTCAAAAATTATCTTTTGAATGACTGAAAAAATGAATAAATGTATAAATATACAATAAAACTGATGGTGAGTTGGGGATGGAATTGTGGTGGCGATGGGAAACAGAGAGTGTTGGCAGAAGTGCAAGTTACAACAGCCTTTATGGAGGGTACATTTAAATTGTGTTTCCTGGCCAAAATCAATAAGACAGTAAACAACAAGTGTTGGAGAGGATGTGGAGAAAGGGGAACCTTCTTACACTGTTGGTGGGAATGCAAGTTGGTGCAGCCACTTTGGAAAACAGTGTGGAGATTCCTTAAGAAATTAAAAATAGAGCTACCCTATGACCATGCAATTGCACCACTGGGTATTTACCCCAAGGGAACAGATGTAGTGAAAAGAAGGACCATCTGTACCCCAACATTCATAATAGCAATGGCCACAGTCACCAAACTGTGAGAAGAACCAAGATGCCCTTCAACAGATGAATGGATAAAGAAGATATGGTCCATAGATACAGTGGAGTATTATGCCTCCATCAGAAAGGATGAATATCCAACTTTTGTATCAACATGGAAAGGACTGGAGGAGATTATGCTAAGTGAAATAAGTCAAGCAGGAGAGTCAATTATCACATGGTTTCACTTACTTGTGGAGCAAAAGGAATAACACAGAGGACATTGGGAGACAGAGAGGATAAGTGAGTTGGGGGAAATCAAAGAGGGAGACAAACCATGAGAGGCAGTGGACTCTGAGAAATAAGCTGAGGGTTTTGGAGGGGAGAGAGTGGTCTGTTGGGTGAGCCTGGTGATCGGTATTAAGGAAGGCACATATTGTATGGAGCACTGGTTGTGGTGCATAAACAATGAATTTTGGAACACACACACACAAATAAAATAAAATAAAATTTTTTAAAAATGTAAGAAGTTTAATAAAAAAAAGAAAGGAAGAACCCTGAGACAAAGATTTGAGCGCAAGTAGTTTTCTTAGAAGATGATCCCATATAACACTGGTAAGGGAGCAGAAAGGGAAAGAAGTCAATAAAAGGATATGTTAATGAGAGAGTTATTATCGTGGATAGCTGAGGCTCAGCTCAGTTCCACTAGGGACCTCTGTATAAAGTTGTTCCCTGCCAAAGGGTGAAGAAAGTGGGGGCATTTATTTGTCATTGACTGAGGACTTATCTTGGGTATGTTCAGTCCCCAGTTTTTCTTGCGAGTGCACAAAGCAACCTTTTATAGCCAGGAAAAAAAACCTCAGAAAATGAGGTGCAGGCTTGCAGTAGGAAGTCATTAGTGACTGAGGAAGGGGTATGGTGGGAGCATCAAGAGCAAAGTTACAGAGCCTATCTGGCATAATCTTTCAAAATTTTAAACACCTATACTCTTCTATGCAGTAATTCCAATTCTATAAGTTTATGCACTTATAAAATGCTCATGTCTGCACAAATACATACATGTATACATACAAGGATATTCATTGCAAGATTATTTATAGTAGCAAACTTTTGGAAACAGTCTCAGTGTCTATCAGTGTAAGAGGCTGATTAAACAAATTATCGCACCACCATATATTGGAATTCTATGTGGCTGCTAAATAAATAAGAAGGATCTATCTCTACTGACACAGAAGAATCACTGACATATATTATTAATATAGAAAAGCAAGATTAATAATGGTTTGAATAGCATGTTACCATATGTGCAAAAATGTGTGCATATGTATGTATGTGTATATATGTATATATATTTTTATATGCATAGAATATCACTAGAGGAATATTGAAGATATTGGACATGATAATCCCTCTGACATGGAAACTGAGAAAGAGAGAAAGACAAGGTGAAAGAGAAAAAACTTATTTTTTTACTATAATATATTGTATTGTGTAATTTTTTTTTTCCATTTTATTTATTTTTTCAGCGTAACAGTATTCATTCTTTTTGCACAACACCCAGTGCTCCATGCAAAACGTGCCCTCCCCATTACCCACCACCTGTTCCCCCAACCTCCCACCCCTGACCCTTCAAAACCCTCAGGTTGTTTTTCAGAGTCCATAGTCTCTTATGGTTCGCCTCCCCTCCCCAATGTCCATAGCCCGCTCCCCCTCTCCCAATCCCACCTCCCCCCAGCAACCCCCAGTTTGTTTTGTGAGATTAAGAGTCATTTATGGTTTGTCTCCCTCCCAATCCCATCTTGTTTCATTTTTTTAATATGCTCAAGTAAGACCTATTTTAAGAAATTAAAATGGTAAGTGAATTGGAGTTGTGTGTATGTATGTGTATATTGTAGTTAATTTAAAAAAAACAGACACTTTTCTCCATACTTCTATTCCCACCTTCTAATCACAAGAGAATTGACTCTCAAACGATTCCAGAAAATTTCTGGACATCTTAGATGTCCTAATGCTGAGATGACTCCATTCCCAGCCAATCATGAAAACAACCTCCTCCAGACTTCTTTTGCTGTTGCATGTTTCACAGGTCTCTGCTTTCCTGTGAACCAACGAAATGGTAGCTGAAAACTGTTTTAAGACAAACACGAACAAGTAAGTTCTGGCACAAGCTGGACTAGATGTTCTTGATAATACATTTCCACCAGAAATGTTCTCATCCTTGAGGGAAGTCCCGTGAGTGGTCATGACACTCTGGGGCAGAGAAGCGACTCCTTAGGGGTGCCCAGAATGTCTCAACATTTGGCTGGGCAGTGGCATGTCACAGAAGTGTCTAATACAGATCTTCGTTTTGAGTAACTGGTGCTTTCTCTGGAGTACTGGGGGCTAGAGGAACTATTTTTCCCTAATGAAACTGGTGAATGTTATAGTTTCTTCTGCTTCCTCAGTCTCTCCATGGAAGAGAGGATTAGTCAGCTAGTTGCTCAGCTGAATCAGTACAGGCATCCACATTTAGCATAGACTGCCCAGATTAGGTGGTTTAATCTTTGGCAGGGAGTTAAGGGAGAGGTACAGAATTCCCATTTTTCTTAGTTGATACCAATGAAGAATAAAAAAGATGAGAGTCACATCCAGATCATTGCTACATCAAACCTTAAATGCTCTTCCTATTTCCAGTCTTGCCATTTTATTTTATTTTATTTTTATTATTTTTTTTTAAGATTTTATTTATTTATTTGACAGAGAGAGATCACAAGTAGACAGAGAGGCAGGCAGAGAGAGACGGAAGCAGGCTCGTCGCTGAGCAGAGAGCCCGATGTGGGACTCGATCCCAGGACCCTGAGATCATGACCTGAGCCGAAGGCACGGCTTAACCCACTGAGCCACCCAGGCACCCCCAGTCTTGCCATTTTAAAAACCATCTTCCAAGATGTGGCCACAGTGATCTTTCCAGAATATATGATATAACTCTGATGATCCATTTCTTGAAAGTCTTCAGTGGAACCCTATTTTTCTATAAAGTAAAATACATCCCATAACCATGGTACAGAAGTCTTTCATGGTCCAGCCTGTGAACGTTTTTCTAGCCAAACCACTTACCAGTGCCATCCTTTTGTATTTTTAGTAGTTCCTACAGATCCCTATATGCTGCTTACGTTCTCCTCTATTTCAAAGTACAGAAACACATTTCCTGGTCCTCTGGGTTCCCATGGATGTGTTAGAATCCTTTTCTCTCCTAGTACTTATTACACTATATTACAATTTCATGTTTATTTGTGTATATCCTTTATTAGACAGTAAGCTTTTCTAGATAAAGACAGTCTTATTTTTATATCCCCACACAGTAGGCAATCAATTCAAGTTATTTACATAGACTAGCTATTCCCATCAAGTGTCTGTGCTTGAATGCCTTCAGCTTATCTTCTATGGACATCTCATTCTACTTTAATGATGGATAAGAATAGTGTTGCAGGCTGAGTTCCCCAAGAAAAAGATTCTGAAGTGGAGATTTGTGTACAGGAAGTTTTGGTGGATGTTTCTCAGGATCTGCACCTGTGGAGGAAGTGAAAGAAGCAGATTGGGAGAGAGGATGTATTGTGGCATGGCAGAAGCAAGGCCTTAGCTGACCCTAGAGAGTTCTGAATCTGGGGAAACCCTTCAGAATTGACCCAGACTGGGGGAAGGAGGCTGAGCTTTCATATCTCTACATGAACCACATGTTGGATGCAAACTGCCCCTGGAGGGAGTCATGACTTTAGGGCAAGGTGTCTCTTCAGCCAAGGACAATTACTCTGGAAGCCTGAGGACTGAGAGCTACTGGTAAGCAGCACACCCAGCACTTGAATATAACCTTCTTTCCTGCAGGGGTATCTGGACAGTGCAGTACTCTGTATAAACTGCAAATGTGGACTCTAGAATTAGAATGCCTGTATTCATTTGTGAGCTCCACCATTTGCTAAGTGTTCCAATTATCTATTGCTATGTGACAAACTACTCCCAAACTTAATAGCTTTAAAACAACAATCATTTATTTATAGCATAAATATGCTACTATACTTAGTAGGTTCCGTGGGGAAGCTTATTTCTGTTTTACATGGTGTCACCTGGGGTGGCACATTTAAGGTTGGAAGATCTACTTCCAAGATGGCTCACTTACATGGCTGGCAGTTTCAACAGGGACCTCTCCACAGGAGAACTTGGGCTTCCTTACAGCCTGGTGGCTGAATACCAAGGATTAGCATTTTAAGATAACTAGGCAAAAGCTATATCACCTTTTAAGACCTCCTCAGAAGTCACAGAGCATCATATTTTGATAGAGGAGTGCCAAGGCTACATTGTAAGAAGAACATGTGAGAGTGGAGCTATTGTTATACCACTTTGTTTTTTTTTTTTTAAAGAAAATACAATCTTCTGTAATTTACTTTCTGGTCACAATAATTAACATTTGTTTTTTTATGCAAAATATACTTATACCCCTCTCGAGATCCCCAGATCTTATCTCATTATGGCACCAGGTACAGTCACTTGAATACTGTTCTTTTAAAATTTTATTTGGTTCATGAACCTTCAACCTGCACAGTACTCGACAGGAGCATTTCATCTCTGCTTCTCCCAGTTGGGGTGGCCCATCTATTGTTAGATGACTTATTCATTGTTCCAAGATGGCTTATTCACGGGACTGACAGTCAGTGTTGACTGACAATTTCTCTCCATGTGGGTTTTATCACAGGGAGACCTTAGCTTCCTCAGAGTGTAGTGTTTAGGTTACAAAGGCAAGTGTCCCAACCAGGGAACCAGGAAACCAGGTGGAAGCTATATCGCTTTTTATGAACTTGTCTCAAAAGACATATATGCCATCATACCATAGTCATAATTTTGCCCAGTGTTAAAGGTAGGAAGTGTTGACTCTACCTCTTGATGAGAGGTGGTCAAAGTCTTATTGTATGCATAGCATATGTAATGGGAGATGTTGTTATGACTATATTTGAAAAATATAAACAACTACAGGCATATTATGTTACCTCTCTGTGCCTCAATATATTTCAACAGTGTAGTACTGGGAGAAGACACACTGCTGGATAGTGGAGAGAACTTGCCTTATTCTTTAGTCCTTTATATCAGGGTTCTATAGCCCAGGATTAAATCTGGCTCACTGCCTGTTTTTGTTGAAGAACTTTTATTGTGACATAGCCACACTTGTTCACTTATGTATTAACTATGGCTCCTTTTACATTATAATGGCAGAGGCCAGCTGTTGCAACAGAGACCATATGGTCTGCAAAGACTAAAATATTCACAATTTTTCCTTTAGAGACAAAGTTTGCCAATGCCTACTTTACATCCTATTTAATCAGAGAGAATGGGAACTGAGAGTCACTATAGAGCTAGCCTTGAGCATGCTCCATTCTATGGATGAGTTTGCTGAGACTCACAGAGGACCAAGTGACTATGAGAAGTAATGACCATTTTTTGATATTTACTGTACACCTTGTTAATGTGTTTCTAAATTTTTTTTACAAACATTGTCTCCTTTCATCTATACAGGAAGGTCTTATTTTCATTCCCAATTTATACCTAAGAAAAGAGAACTTAAGTAATTTGTCCGATTACATAGAGACAAAGTTGGAATTCCCAACCCAGGTCTTCCTGACTTCAGAACCTGGGCTCTTAACCACTGGAGTTGCCCTTCTCAAAGCGAAATTTTCTTTCTACTTGTCTTAGAACCCCCAGTCTGAGACCCACTGCACCACATATATGCCATACTCAAAGTTCTCAGAAGTAGTTTAATATACATGTGCCCACTAAAAATATAAACCTTGTCTTACTCCATTTGGGTTGGTATAACAACAAACTAGGTGGCTTATAATCAATGAAAATTTATTCTTCACAGCTCTGGAGGCTGCAATTTCAACATCAGAGTCCCAGCATGGTTGGGTGAGGGACCTCTTCCAGGTTGCAGACTTTTTATTGTATCCTCACATGGTGAAAAGGGCAAGAGATCTCTCTGGGACATTTTTCATAAAGGCACTAATCCCATTCTCAAGGGCACTGCCCTCATGACCTAACCACCCCCTAAATGCCACAGTTCCTAATAATATCACCTGTGGTGTTAGGATTTCAGGGTAAGAATTCTTAGGAGACACAAACATTCAGGCCATGGCCAACCTACAGACTGAGGAAATCAATAATGGAACTTAAGTCATCTCTATTTTTAACAAATATCTTTGGTGATTCTGATGCTCAGTTAAGATTGAGAACCATTATTCCCTACTCACTAGAACAAGGTCCTCCTAACTCTTATTTAGAATTTCAATGGATAGTATCTTTGTTCAATTCACATCTTTCCATCACCTCCTCCTTACTCCATTTTACCATTATGGCCACAAAGAGACCATGAGAAAGACAGTTATGACTGCTGTGCCCAACACTGGAGGATTTTAATGCCATGACCAGAAGAAAGCATGTCTTTCCCACTGGCCTGACTCTTTTTCCTAAGGCAAGTTCTCCTTTGAAGCAGGAAGAGCATGGGTAATAGCCAACCAAATACTCACTCTGGCACTGTGGAGAATTAGAGTAGGAAAGGAAAAAATGGGAAAAACTAGGAGCGGACTATGTGGTAGCTTCTACAGGCCGGGGAGCAACTTCCGACCCAGCACCATGATGTGGAGCTTTTTACATTCAGCTTTCTTCTGCTTTCAATCTTAAGCGTATTGGCAGAGGATCTAAAAATGGAATAGAAATGCCAATAACAGTTTTAACCAGTCAAAGTCAAAGACACTAACAACTTTTTAAGTCATCATTACACTCAAGAGCTCATTGAAACCTTGGAACATTGAAATAGTACAACAATTGCATCTCCATTTTTACATATGGAAGTTTGGTTTTATTTATAGGAGATGTGATTTCTACATGTATCACAGAACTTTGGTGTGCTGCAGCATTGGGAGGGTAGGAATTTAATCCCTGTTCATCAGGCACAAGATTGGCAAGAGAGAAGCTTTCTAATTAAGATTCTTACATTCATAAATACTTTAAAGCATTACTATTATCCTGAGAAGCAGCTTTTAAAAAATTATACATTCTTTGTATGTGGGAAGATACATTTTCTTTCCCCTTTTGGTCATTTAACCTGTTGCAAAACTTGACAGTGTTTTGCAAAATTTGACAGTCCTTTGGATTTTTAGGGAGCTATTTTGTAAACTAGATGTTAAATGAGGTCTTCAACTTATTTAATTAATACTATGTGAGGACAATGAGTTGTTACCCTGGAGTGATTAGCTACCCTAGTTTGTCCAAGACTGGGGGTCTCCTGGGACATGGGACTATGACCACTAAACTGGGAAAATCTTAGGTAAACTGGGATGATTTGGGGCAAGTCAACCTACTGGTTGCCCCAACTTGGGTGCAGAACACAGTTCTTTCATGGACCTTCCAAAAAACCAACTACTCACCAACATTTCATGACCAACATTTCTCTCTCTCCTCTTTCTTCATCTTTCCCTTTTAAAGGAACACATACAATCTTCTCCTCTTATGGAGAGGGATTCTGCTCTGCCTTCTTGAAGCCTTGGCACAAAACCATTTCATGGCCCCAAGGCTTCAACTTCCAGTCCAAGTAAGCTTATCACAACATTCCTTGAAACAAACACTGTGCTCTCCTTCAGTGGAATGTTGGCGAACACAGTATTCCTCTTGTCTTATTACTGTTTGTGTACCCACCTTGTTGCAAATGGATAGTTTTGTGATGGGTCTTTCTAATCTTTGATAATCTTTCCCCATTCATCATATGGACCTCAATGTACTTTCTACATTGTGTCATATATAAGGACATGACTAATTCTGCAGCCTAAGACAAGTCACTGGGCTCCTTTGAGCTTAGATGTCTCATCTAAGAAAAGGAGCAAAACAAATTGATTTTGAAGATTCCTTTCTGCCCTGAAATTCCATTGTATTATTCACTGAGTCAAATGCAACTGGTCAAGACAATCTTCTACATGTAGCCTGGAAAAGTTATAAGATCCTTTAAACATGTAACAATACAGAACAAGAGAGTATCAACAAGGCTGATCCTTAAATCTTTCATGACCATAAATGGCTATTTTTGTCCCCATCATTCTCAGAAGTCACTGCTCTCTACTCCATTCCCCTATGGTGGAGTTCTATTTAGAGTTGTTTTTAAATTTACTATTTAAAAACAAAAAGACACATCCTTCACCCCACATCCTAATTTTGAAAACAATGTAAGTACTTTATATAGATTGCAGAAAATTTAGAAAATATAGAAAAACACAGAGGATGACAAAAGCCACCAATAATCCCTTCATGCCAGTGTAACTACTGTTAAATTTTTGGTGTATTTGGTAAAAACAACAAATAAGACACAAAACAACAACAACAACAAGAAAAACCCATTGTACTGTACTGTTTTATTTAATTAATTTATTTTTTTATTAAGTTTGATTAGCCAACATATAGTACATCATTAGTTTTTGATGTAGTGTTCAATATACTGTACTGTTTTATAATCAGTTTTATTCACTTAGCAATAGATTAGAATTTCTCATTTCATCATGAAAATTCTAGTGGCTCATTTTTTTTTTTAAAGATTTTATTTATTTGTCAGAGAAAGAGAGTACACACAAGCAGGCAGAGAGAGAGGAGGAAGCAGGCTCCCTGCTGAACAAGGAGACCGATGCAGGACTCAATCCCAGGACCGCAGGATCATGACCTGAGCTGAAGGCAGCGGCTTAACCAACTGAGCCACCCCGGCGTCCCCTAGTGGTTCATTTTTTTTTTTTTAAGTAAATTTTTTTAAAATTTATTTTTATTTGTTACAGCATAACAGTTTTCATTGTTTTGGCATCACACCCAGTGCTCCATGCAGTAAGTGCCCTCCCTATTACCCACCACCTAGTTCCTCAACCTCCCACCCCCCCCCCCACGCCGCCCCTTCATAACCCTATGGTTGTTTTTCAGAGTCCATAGTCTCTCATGGTTCATCTCCCCTTCCAGTTTCCCTCAACTCCCTCTCCTCTCCATCTCCCCATGCTATTTGTTATGCTCCACAAATAAGTGAGACCATATGATACTTGACTCTCTCTGCTTGACTTATTTCGCTCAGCATAATTTCTTCCAGTCCCGTCCATGTTGCTACAAAAGTTGGGTATTCGTCCTTTCTGATGGAGGCATAATACTCCATTGTGTATATGGACCACATCTTCCTTATCCATTCATCCGTTGAAGGGCATCTTGGTTCTTTCCACAGTTTGGCGACCGTAGCCATTGCTGCAATAAACATTGGGGTACAAATGGCCCTTCTTTTCACTCCATCTGTATCTTTGGGGTAAATACCCAGCAGTGCAATTGCAGGGTCATAGGGAAGCTCTATTCTTAATTTCTTCAGGAATCTCCACACTGTTCTCCAAAGTGGCTGCACTAACTTGCATTCCCACCAACAGTGTAAGAGGGTTCCCCTTTCTCCACATCCTCTCCAACACACGTTGTTTCCTGTCTTGCTAATTTTGGCCATTCTAACTGGTGTTAGGTGGTATCTCAATGTTGTTTTAATTTGAATCTCCCTGATGGCTAGTGATGATGAACATTTTTTCATGTGTCTGATAGCCATTTGTATGTCTTTGTTGGAGAAGTGTCTGTTCATATCTTCTGCCCATTTTTTGATATGATTATCTGTTTTGTGTGTGTTGAGTTTGAGAAGTTCTTTATAGATCCTGGATATCAACCTTTTGTCTGTACTGTCATTTGCAAATATCTTCTCCCATTCCGTGGGTTGCCTCTTTGTTTTGTTGACTGTTTCCTTTGCTGTGCAGAAGCTTTTGATCTAGTGGCTCATTTTATTCCATTTTACGGGAAACTATACTCGATTTAATTAGGTTTCTGGTTGGATATTGAGGAGTTCCCCTCTAAGGTTTTATAAACAAACATCTAATATACTATTTTCCTGCCAGATGTTCTTAGTGGTGAATTTCTAGAATGAGAATTATATACATTTCTGGGTTTTTAACATGGACTGTCAAATTGTCTTCCAAAAAGTATCCTCAATTTATACTTCCCATAGCAGGATAGAAGAGTGACTCCTCCTTGCAGCTTTGCCAACAATTAGCATGACCAATGATCACATTGGCCGAGGGCTTTGGGCAGTGACAAAGTCCAGTGTGATAGCCAAACTCTAATATTACTCTTTGATATTAGTGTGTTTATCAAACATCCAAAAATAGAACAGGAAAGCAAACAGCAACATTGATCATTTGGGGTCAGAGTCATACACTGAGTATTAGAGCACCTAAATATACATCAGGGATTCTTAACCTGCTGTCTATGAACCTTACCCCAGACTTTTATCCCACTTAATATAAGTGTTTGCTTCAATCTATACAAACTTATTGGAACCAGAGGGTATAGCTGCCACAAGAAAATTTGAGGATAAAAAAAGCATTTATGGGGGTGCCTGGGTGGCTCAGTGGTTTAAGCCACTTAAGGATGAGGCAGAGGGGAAAGCAGGTACAAAACCTTAGGTGGGAACAGGCTGCAGGTTCTAGGTTCAGGGAAATGAAAAGAGGCCAGTGCAAGAGAAGAGATGCTGATATGAGGCTGGAGAAATAGATATGAGGTAGTATGGGTGGGAACTTGTGGGTCCTAGCTTGGAGTTTAGGCTTTATTCTAAGCACAATGGAAAAACATTAGAGAGTTTTCATTGGTGGAATGATGTGATCAGAATTGCATTTGAAAAATTTCACCCTGTATCATGCTTAGTGAAATAAGTCAATCAGAGAAAGACAAGTATCATATGATCTCCCTGACATGAGGAAGTGGAGATGCAACATGGGGGGTTAGGGGAGTAGGAGAAGAATAAATGAAACAAGATGGGATGGGAGGGAGACAAACCATAAGTGACTCTTAATCTCACAAAACAAACCAAGGGTTGCTGGGGGGAGGGGGTCGGGAGAGGGGGTGGAGTTATGGACATTGGGGAGGGTATGTGCTATGGTGAGTGCTGTGAAGTGTGTAAGCCTGGCGATTCACAGACCTGTACCCTTGGGGATAAAAATACATTATACGTTTATAAAAAGAAATAAATTAAAACAAACAAACAAACAAAAACCCCCCCAAAACCTAGACTCATCACTTATGTTCTTTCCTTAAAAAAAAAAAAAAAAAAAACTCACCCTGGTTGCTGTTTGGAAGTTGTAGAGGCACAACAGAGCACCCAAGTAAGAGACTTCAAAGCCCTATGGGGGAATCAAAGCCATTCTTTTACCCCGTGTTAGATCTCCCAGAAAAGGCACTTGGCAAAGGATTACACTGCTTTTTACAAGTATCTAAAATTTATATTGAGATGGAATCATGGCTAGAATCTGTTAAAATCTATTGGGACATTCTTTTATGAAGAAACATATATTTAGAAACATATGTTTAGAAAAATGATCCCAAAGTTCTTGCATCTTTTAATCAAATCAACTATCATTCACTTTTGTATTTCTTTTATATAACAAATATGTATTAGCCCCTTGCTCTGTGCCATCTATCCAAGGAGTTAAATTGTGAATAAATACATAAGCTTTCTTCCTTCCTGTGGCTTGTGGTCTAGTCTGGGAAGTTTTATTTTTTTTTAAGATTTTATTTTATTTATTTGAGAGGGACAGAGAGAGCACAAGTAGGGGGTGTGGCAAGGGAAAGGGAGAAGCAGGCTCCTCACTGAGCAGGGAACCTGACAGGGGGGCTTGATCCCAAGATCCTGGGATTTTGACCTGAGACCAAAGCAGATGCTTAACCAACTGAGCCACTCAGGAGCCCCTCTAGGTAGTTTTCATAGCCTACTAAGTTCTTTAAGAACTGAGCTACATGGAAGCATGGGGAAGAACAATGGACCTCTACATGGAAAGAGGGTTGGGTTCCCTCAGGAGAGGGAACTCGACAAATATTACTTGATACATGATGCTGAACAAATCATTAAACTTCTTTGGTCCTGTTTCTTCCTGTGTACAGATGAAAAAAGCTGGTTAGGGGGTCATAAACTCAGAGTGGTTTCTTTCTTTTTCCTTTTTTAAGACTTTTTATTTATGTATTTATTTGAGTTGGGGTGAGAGCACGAACAGGGGGCAGAGGCAGAGCAAAGGGAAAAGAAGACTCCCACTGAGCAGGACCCTGAGATTGTGACCTGAGCTGAAGGCAAACGCTTAATTGACTGAGCCACCCAGGTGCCCCTCAGAGTGCCTTCTTCCAGTGTTGAAATTCTATCACAAAGAAGTCAGATAGAAAGATCATAGTGACATCGCGTGAGCAACCATAATATCACTAAAAGCAGGACAATCAGATGTTACTGGTCTCCTAAAATGCACAATACAATGTACGTCCTACTCCCTGTGAATTCTTGCCAAAAAACTGGATGTTAATCCAAGTCTGGTCAAGTCTCTGGTCCTACTACCAGCTTTCAGTAATATTGGGATTGAGGAAGGCTGACATATCCTTTCCAGGAAGCATGTGCCATATCTCACATGGGCAATTCTATAGGACAAATAACCTGGTTTCTCTAACAAATAAATGTCACAAAATTGTGCCAAATTTTGGGGAAAGGATTAAAGGAAATTTATCTTAATCATATCGTATTAATTAAAAAAAATCATATTAATTTTTTTTAAGATTTTTTATTTATTTATTTGACAGAGAGAGAGATCACAAGTAGGCAGAGAGTCAGGCAGAGAGAGAGGAGGAAGCAGGCTCCCCGCAGAGCAGAGAGCCCGATGCGGGGCTCGATCCCAGGACCCTGAGATCATGACCCGAGCCGAAGGCAGCGGCTTAATCCACTGAGCCACCCAGGCTTTAAGGATGAAAATGGCACTGAATTTTGCTACAGAAAAAAGTCCTCAGGGGTTTCATGCTACAACATGAATGAACCTTGAAGAAATTATGCTAAGTAAAATAAGCCAGGCATGAGAGGAAAATATATATGATTCCACTGTAACTAGGATCTAGAGGACTCAAACTCATAGACACAGAAAGTAGAGTGGTGGTTGCCACCATACTGAGGGATGGAGAGTTAGTGTTTAATGGAGATAGACTTTCAGTTTGGGAAGATGAAAAAAGTTCTAGGAATGGATGGTGGTGATGATTGCCTAACAATGGGAATGTTCTTAATACCACTGAACTATATACTTGAAAAATGGTTAAGATAGTAAATTTTATGTCATTTTTATTTTACCACCACAACAAAGAAGTCCTCAGTATTAGAGATAAATTCTAGAGTAGGTACAGCTGAACAGTACTACCACTGGGATTTAATTTAAAATAATCTAACAAAGCAAAACTAACAAAAACCCTGGAGGACAGAGAGGACGCAGAACTGGTAAAATCATCCTAATTGTTGAAGTTTAGAGGTCAGTAATGGGGGCTCAGTCAGTGAGCTGCTCCCTCACTTTTATGTATTTTAAACACTCGATAATACAAAGTTGAAAATACATATATCCTGTTTGGGTATGTTGAGTTTAATTTTCTGAGGTGTTCTGAGCATTTATATCTTTTAGAGGACTCAATTAAAAACAAAATCCCTTGCAGCCTCTTGGTATCCTGAGCTGTCATAGTATGAAATTGAGCATGAAATAGGCCCAAGCTTGAGGAGGAGGTCACTGAAGCTGTTTTGTATGATTGATCCCCTCATGTGTTATACCTGATACTTCTGCCAACCTTGCCAGATTGCAGGGGAGAGTAAACGAAATTGTATATATCAGCGTTGCTTACTGCAGCCTCCACCTTAGAATCACTAGGGAGCTTTTAACAATACTAATGCTTAGCCCCCACCCCACATCAACTGAGCTAGAATCTCCAAGGGTGGGCCCCAGGGAGCAATATTTTTTAAAAAGCTCCCTCTGTAAGGTTAAGAACCACTATGAACCTCCGGGTACCTAGAAGTGCTCACAAAATGCTGATTGAAAATTAATCTGGAACTAGTTACCTGGTATGTTCTGTTTTAGTCATTTGATAAAGCCTTTTATGGAAAAGAATTTATATGCAACCTTTTCTCCCTCCCACCCAGGAGATCCAACTTCCAGAGGCTATAAACTTATTCCTTGAGCCTTTGCTGGGCACACTTATGCCCAAGAGAGTATTGTGGTGGCTGTTAGCAAGAGCCTGGAAAGATAAGAACAGTTTCAAAAATGTTTTTGGGGCATCACAAAAACCCCATTGTAACACAATGCTCTTTGGAATAACATTAAAGAAAAGTGAATTATGCCCGTTTATCAAAGGGAAAATGAAAGCCCCTTGGACACGAATTTTATTTTGAAGCTGAAGCCTTTAATCAAATTGACAATAAAAAGATATGGTCCTTCTATGAACTGAGGAATGATAAGCACCCATTTGCAATCTCAACATGTGGCTGCTGGAATTTAACTCTATGTTTCACCTCTGATGTGTAAAGAATGGACAGATTTACAAAACAGAGAAACATAGTCCTTACACTGATTCAGTTAGCTGCATGAAGATAGAGTACAAATAACTCCAAATGTCTTCTTTCCCTCACCTTGGCACCTTGGGATTTGGAATGAATATTCACAGGGCAGTCACTTCAAACTGAAAAAAAAATGCTCTGAACTTTCACTGCAAATAATTCTTCTATGAAGTGATAGAGTAGGTCATCCTAAGCCTGAAGTGTGTGTGTGTCTGTGTGTTGTGCAGGAGGAACATCTCTTTTTTTTTTTTCCATTTTATTTATTTTTTCAGCGTAACAGTATTCATTCTTTTTGCACAACACCCAGTGCTCCATGCAAAACGTGCCCTCCCCATTACCCACCACCTGTTCCCCCAACCTCCCACCCTTGACCCTGCAAAACCCTCAGGTTGCCCCAACCTCCCACCCTTGACCCTTCAAAACCCTCAGGTTGTTTTTCAGAGTCCATAGTCTCTTATGGTTCGCCTCCCCTCCCCAATGTCCATAGCCCGCTCCCCCTCTCCCAATCCCACCTCCCCCCAGGAACCCCCAGTTTGTTTTGTGAGATTAAGAGTCATTTATGGTTTGTCTCCCTCCCAATCCCATCTTGTTTCATTTATTCTTCTCCTATCCCCCTACCCCCCCATGTTGCTTCTCCATGTCCTCATATCAGGGAGATCATATGATAGTTGTCTTTCTCCGATTGACTTATTTCACTAAGCATGATACGCTCTAGTTCCATCCACGTCGTCGCAAATGGCAAGATTTCATTTCTTTTGATGGCTGCATAGTATTCCATTGCGTATATATACCACCTCTTCTTTATCCATTCATCTGTTGATGGACATCTAGGTTCTTTCCATAGTCTGGCTATTGTAGACATTGCTGCTATAAACATTCGGGTACACGTGCCCCTTCGGATCACTATGTTTGTATCTTTAGGGTAAATACCCAGTAGTGCAATTACTGGGTCATAGGGTAGTTCTATTTTCAACATTTTGAGGAACCTCCATGTTGTCAATCCCATTTACAATTGTACCCAAAACTATAAGATACCTAGGAATAAACCTAACCAAAGAGACTAAGAATCTATACACAGAAAATTATAAAGTACTCATGAAAGAAATTGAGGAAGACACAAAAAAATGGAAAAATGTTCCATGCTCCTGGATTGGAAGAATAAATATTGTGAAAATGTCTATGCTACCTAAAGCAATCTACACATTTAATGCAATCCCTATCAAAATACCATCCATTTTTTTCAAAGAAATGGAACAAATAATCCTAAAATTTATATGGAACCAGAAAAGACCTCGAATAGCCAAAGGAATATTGAAAAACAAAGCCAAAGTTGGTGGCATCACAATTCCGGACTTCAAGCTCTATTACAAAGCTGTCATCATCAAGACAGCATGGTACTGGCACAAAAACAGACACATAGATCAGTGGAACAGAATAGAGAGCCCAGAAATCGACCCTCAACTCTATGGTCAACTAATCTTCGACAAAGCAGGAAAGAATGTCCAATGGAAAAAAGACAGCCTCTTCAATAAATGGTGCTGGGAAAATTGGACAGCCACATGCAGAAAAATGAAATTGGACCACTTCCTTACACCACACACGAAAATAGATTCCAAATGGATGAAGGACCTCAATGTGAGAAAGGAATCCATCCAAATCCTTGAGGAGAATGCAGGCAGCAACCTCTTCGACTTCAGCCATAGCAACATCTTCCTAGGAACAATGGCAAAGGCAAGGGAAGCAAGGGCAAAAATGAACTATTGGGATTTCATCAAGATCAAAAGCTTTTGCACAGCAAAGGAAACAGTTCACAAAACCAAAAGACAACTGACAGAATGGGAGAAGATATTTGCAAACGACATATCAGATAAAGGGCTAGTATCCAAAATCTATAAGGAACTTAGCAAACTCAACACCCAAAGAACAAACAATCCAATCAAGAAATGGGCAGAGGACATGAACAGACATTTCTGCAAAGAAGACATCCAGATGGCCAACAGACACATGAAAAAGTGCTCCACGTCACTCGGCATCAGGGAAATACAAATCAAAACCACAATGAGATATCACCTCACACCAGTCAGAATGGCTAAAATTAACAAGTCAGGAAATGACAGATGCTGGAGAGGATGTGGAGAAAGGGGAACCCTCCTCCACTGTTGGTGGGAATGCAAGCTGGTGCAACCACTCTGGAACATCTCTTTTTAGCACCAACCAGAACTGAGTAGTAGAAGAGAGGGGTTATCAGATTTCATAAATAAAATGTGTAGAATGCCCATTTAAATTTGAATTTTAGATAAATATTTGCAACTATTGCTCAGAATATAGTAACACTAAATAATATTCAGGGTTTTTTTTTATAATTTCATTTTCTATTTTATTTCTTTATTTTTAAAATATAATTTAATTTAATTTTTTTGTGTGTGTTCTAAAATTCATTGTTTATGCACCACAACCAGTGCTCCATGCAATATGTGTCCTCTATAATACCCACCATCAGGCTCACCTCATCCCCCACCCCCCTTCCAAAAGCCTCAGTTTGTTTCTCAGAGTCCACAGTCTCTCATGGTTTATCTCCACCTCTGATTTCCCCCAACTCACATCTCCTCTCCATCTCTCAATGTCCTCCGTGTTATTCCTTATGTTCCATGAGTAAGTGAAACCATATGATAATTGACTCTCTCTGCTTGACTTATTTCACTCAGTATAATTTCCTCCAGTCCCATTCATATTGATACAAAAGTTGGGTATTCATCATTCCGATGGAGGCATAATACTCCATTGTATATATGGACCATATCTTCTTTATCCGTTCGTCTGTTGAAAGGCATATTGGTTCTTTCCACAGTTTGGTGACTGTGGCCATTGCTATTATGAACATTGGGGTACAGATTGCCCTTCTTTTCACTACATCTGTATCTTTGGGGTAAGTACCCAGTAGTGCAATTGCATGGTTATAGGGAAGCTCTATTTTTAATTTCTTAAGGAATCTCCACACTTTTCCAAAGTGGCTGCACCAACTTGCATTCCCACCAACAGTGTAAGAGGGTTCCCCTTTCTCCACATCTTCTTTAACATTTGTTTACTGTCTTGTTGATTTTGGCCATTCTAACTGGTGTGAGGTGGTATCTCAATGTGGTTTTGACTTGAATCTCCCAATAGCCAGTGATGATGAATATTTTCTCATGTGTCTGTTAGCCATTTGTATGTCTTCATTGGAGAAGTGTCTGTTCATGTCTTCTTCCCATTTTTTGATATGATTATCTGTTTTGTGTGTGTTGAGTTTGAGGAGCTCTTTATAAATCTTGGATATCAGCCCTTTGTCTGTACTGTCGTTTGTGAATATCTTCTCCCATTCCATGGGTTACCTCTTTGTTTTGTTGACTGTTTGCTTCGCAGAAATTTTTGATCTTGATGAAGTCCTAAAAGTTCATTTTTGCTTTTGTTTCCTTTGCCTTTGGGGACATGTCTTGAAAGAATTTGCTGTGGCCCATGTCAAAGAGGTTACTGCCTACGTTCTCCTTTACGATTTTGATAGATTCCTGCCTCATGTTGAGATTTTCATCTATTAGAGTTTATCTTTGTGTATGGTGTAAGAGAATGATCGGGTTTCATTCTTATATACATAGCTGTCCAATTTCCCCAGCACCATTTATTGAAGAGACTTGTCTTTTTTTCCACTGTATATTTTTCCCTGCTTTGTTGAAGATCATTTAACCATGGAGTTGAGGGTCCATATCTGGGCTCTCACCTCTGTTCCACTGGTCCATGTGTCTGTTTTTGTGCCAGTACCATGCTGTCTTGGTGATCACAGCTTTGTAGTAAAGCTTGAAATCAGGCAATGTGATGCCCCAGTTTTGTTTTTCTTTTTCAACATTTCCTTAGCAATTCGGGGTCTCTTTTGGTTCCATACAAATTTTAGGATTGTTTGTTCCAGTACTTTGAAAAATACTGGTGTAATTTCGATTGGGATGGCATCAAAAGTATACATTGCTCTAGGCAGTATAGACATTTTAACAATGTTTGTCCTTCTGATCCATGAGCATGGATCGCTCTTCCATTTTTTGGTGTCTCTTTTTCAATTTCTTTTATGAGTGTTCTGTAGTTTCTTGAGTACAGGTCCTTTACCTCTTTGGTAAGGTTTATTTCCAGGTACCTTATGGTTCTTAGTGCTATAGTAAATGGAATCAATTCTCTAATTTCCCTTTTTATATTATCATTGTTAGCGTATGAGAAAGCAACTGATTTCTGTACATTGATTTTGTATCCTGTCACATTTACTGAATTGTTGTGTGAGTTCCAGTAGTTTGGGGGTAGAGTCTTTTGGGTTTTCCATATAAAGTATCATGTTATCTGCAAAGAGAGAGAGTTTGACTTCTTCTTTGCCAATTTGAATACCCTTGCAGATGGAAAGGCTGTTATAAATCTCCCATCCTCTTCTTGTAACCAGTGATAACAAAGTGTAAATAGAGATATGTGAGTCCTAATAAGGCCTAGCCTGGAGCTAGCACATTGTTATTTCTGCCCACATGCCATGGGCCAAAGCAAGTCATATGGTTAAACTCAAAGTCAAGGAGTAGGGAAGTACATTGTTCCCATGAAGAGGCCATGGCAAGGTTGTGAATGCAGGAGGAGTGAAGAACAGGGTCTGATGATTTTATCTACTATAGGCAGACAAGGGGAAAGTGAGACGCAGGAGAAGGAAATAAAGTCTCTTGCAGCTTTAAAGCCAAAGACTGAGACACAGGGGGATGGGAAGCAGGAGGCCAGTTCCTGGGGAGCTGGGCTTCAAGCATTGGAAAGACCCAGATATGAGGCCTATTTAATTCCAATACCTCCATGTTTGTCTAGAAAAGTTCTCATGAACTGAGGTAAAAGTGAGTGCACATGTAAGTCTTTAATGGTCTCAGTTGTGAAAGTTAGAGGCCAGACATACAGTTTGAAGTTCTCTTAAACGTATCCACAACTCACATGAACTCCTTGCCACCTTGTCTGCCATTAATTTCTCCTTTGTTTGAAGAGGTAAGACCCTAAGGCCATTATAAAATGACGACTAATTTGAAAAGTCAGTACTTTTCCCATTCAAGTAAGAGAAACCCAACTTAAACTAGCTGAAGCTGAAAAGGGAAATTATTAACATAACTAAAAAGACCAGGGACACTAGTTTCAGGTAGGGCTGGACCCACGTGTTCAAATGATGTCAATAGGATTCTGTGTCTCTCCATTCCTAGGGTCTGCACTGGCATCATTCTGAGGCAAACTATTGCTTTATGATACCACAATGATTTCCCAAAACTCCAGATTTACTTTATCAACTTGGGAACTTAGGCAGAAAAAGCATGTCTCTTTTTCTTTAGTTTAGTGAAAATCCTAGAATTGAATTTTAGGCTTAATAGGTCAAATGTCCTATTGGGACATTTGGGTTGGTTCTGAACCAACCCCAGTGATCAGGATTTGCTAGACCTGTATGTTCAAACCAGGATCATGAGGTTTGGTCAGCTCCACCTAAACCACGTGGACTGAGAACGGGAGAGAGAAAATGGAAGTATGGTAACAGATGGGAAATGGGTGCTGGGTAGGCAACAAAGCAACAGATGTCTCCATTCAATGGTTCCCCATTTTCCTTAGAGTAAAAGATGCTACAGTGTCTTCCCTCCATAACTCCTTCCTTCATCTCCTACCACTCTTTCCTTTCCATTCTACTTGAGCTGTACTAGGCACCCTGCTCACATATGAGCATTTAAGTATTACCTTGTCTTAAGGACTCTGGGACACCTGTTTTGTCACTTTCTCACTGAGACCTACACTAGAGAGTTCCAGTGCCCACTGCCCAATTTCCATTTGGTTTTCTAAGGAAGAAATATTTGTCACTCACTAATACTTAAGTTGATACTTTTGAGGAATGCAGTGGAAAGATGGAAAGTGAGCTGGGATTAGCAGTGGGTGGGAATGTGTGCCACTTCTCGACAGAGCAAGCATTTGGAATAGAATACATTTGGAAGGTCCTATTTGAAAGGTTATTTCTTATGGTCTTTCTGAGAGAGCTGCACTTTAACTTAAAAAACAGTAAAAAATATATATATATTTTATATATATTTATATACATATAATTATATATATTATATATTTTAATATATTTTATATATTATATATATAGAGAGAGATCTTAGTCACATATAGAATCATAAAGGACTGAAAGGAACCATACAAATCAATTTTCCAGTATCTCAAGTAACAGGAGACATGATTCAATCTAAATCATACAACTAGGACATTTATTTATCTCATGTAATAAGTTTAGCAGTAAGGTGGACTTCAGGTTTCATTGATCCAATAGTTCAATGATACCATAAAGTTCAAGTTCTTTTTCTCTCTCTTCTCTGTCATCCTTGGTGTATAAGTTGTGTTCTTGGACTGCTTTATTCCTATGGTCATATATTATATATATATAGGCAGCTTGTGGTGAAAGCAGAACTAAGGGGAGAATCCTAGATTAACAGTTGGGACTGTCTTAACTTGGGGATCTCCAGGACAGCACAGATCCTTGGGAATGTCTTTCTTTGCCAGTGACCTCATGTGTTTATCTAACTGTCCAGCTGAGGGCTCACTGACATTTCAGCAACTAGGCAGAGTCTGCCCATTTAGGGTGACATAAGAAAGGGAGAATTGTCCCACAGGGCTGCAGGAAGACTATTCAGGAACCTTCTGCTTTTCAGGATTTTTCTTTTTTGATCTTTTTTTTTTTCTTTCTCTCATTGCAAGAGACTGGCAAATGAGCTCTCAACCTTTCATTCCATGGTTGTGCTCAAAATGACTTGACTGTGCAAAAGTTGGCAAAGGCAGTTCCTGCCCTCCCGGGGAGGGCAAAGAGGCCTAGGGGCAGAGGTGGGGCAGGGAGGTGGGAAAGACATAGGAAAAGGGCAAAGGATGGTTTGTGTCCAGAGAGTACTGCCCTGAAAGGTCGGGGTGAGGGGAGGGTAAGAAAAGGTGACCTAAAAGAAAGAACTACTTTTTTGCATATGCAAGGGGGATTTCTGCAGAACATGTTCCAGAAGCTTTAGTTGTTACCCTCACAGAGGTGGACTGGAAAGCTAGAAAGGGACAGCCTTGTAGGGAGATTTCTGCTTATCACTTTATCACTCATTCTACACAATGTTTAGTTACGTTATCTTGTTTTATAATGGAAATTTTTAGAAAAGACAAATTTAATGAAAACAAATTAAATCATAAGAACTTTACCCACTCTATTTTCATTTTCTATGATCCAAGAAAAAGGGCTTCATTTACTTGTTGTGTGGACTTTGGCAAATTATGTAAGCTTTCTGTGTCCCATGACCTCATCTGGAAAATAGGGTTAGTGATGGTGCCTGCATCATGGAATGGCTGTGGGGATTCAGTGAGAGAAGGTGTGTAAAGCACTAAGCACCAGTTATCACTAGCACTCAATCATCCTAGCTATCACTGGTATTGTCCAAATTTTGTCCTAACACAGAACCCAGCATTTTAGACTTGTTCATCCTAAAGTCAGTACCTAATTGTCATGGAAAGTGACCCCAGCATCTGGGGGTGTGATGGATGATGGTGGTGGTGATGGTGGTGGTGGCAGCAGTGGTGGTGGTTGTGGTGGATAGATAGTTCCTTAACATTCGGCACATTGGAAGCAGGGAAAGAAGCAGATGTTTGGGACTGAAGCCAGAGAAATAGGCAGAAGGCAAGGTTGATGGGGTCACAAACACACCTGTCTTCATCTTAGTAGAATAAATTGTCTGCCTTTTGTCATGTCCTAAATATGTCTGAGATAGATCTGAGAGGAATAGATAATGTGTAATGACCCAAGTGGTAAACAAGGAAAGAAGTATTCTTTAATTTGGTGAAAATGTAGTCTTCTCTGTCATCTTCTACCAGAACCTCTTGGAATTATTTACCTTTCTATTGAATATTTACAGGGCTAGAAGCCACAGCTAGATCTTAGTCACATCTAGAATCATAAAGGACTGAAAGGAACCATACAAATCAATTTTCCAGTATCTCAAGTAACAGGAGACATGATTCAATCTAAATCATACAACTAGGACATTTATTTATCTCATGTAATAAGTTTAGCAGTAAGGTGGACTTCAGGTTTCATTGATCCAATAGTTCAATGATGCCATAAAGTTCAAGTTCTTTTTCTCTCTCTTCTCTGCCATCCTTGGTGTATAAGTTGTGTCCTTGGACTGCTTTATTCCTATGGTCATAAGATGTTTGTCAGTGAGAGGTGGGACAACATGCTTTCTTATTTCTAACCAATGGAGAGGAGGATGGAGGTGAAGGAGAGAGAATGAGACAGAGGAAGAGAGACTCTCTTCTAACCATGGGGGGAAAGGTCTTTCTTTGCAGTCAAATCAAGCAATTTAGGGTAGTGCTCACTCCTAGACCCATACTAGTGGTCAGGTAGGATGCTGTGTGGTGCAGGAATTTTAAGCCAAGCATGAGTAAGGAGTGTAAAATGATTAGCTTAGACTGGGGTCTTCAACTTTGGTTCTATTGACATTTAGGGATAATTCTTTATGTGGGGGTGTCCTGTGCATTGTAGACTGCTTATCAGAATTCCTCATGTCTACCCACATGATACCAAGAGCAAGGGACAGGTGAGTGTGGGCAGAGGGCAGGGACTAGATGAGGGACTTTGGTGTTTATCCAGAAAGTACCAGTAAGCTACTAAATGATTTTAGCTGGGATCTGCAGAAAGAACAGAAGAGTTGGAGGGAAAACAGTGAGACCAGTTATTGCATGAGAGCAGATAATGAATGAGGGCAGTTTCAGTTAGGATGGTGGCTATGGAAACAGAGAGAGATGGACATGTTTGAGTGTTATTTAGGAGCTAAACTAGGTATCAGGAGTGAGGAAAAGAAGATAGTAAGGATGTCTCATAGGTTGCTTGTTTTCTCACTGCAGTGGACTATATTATGTCTCATGAAATGAGGAACACTAGAATATTATCTCTCCACTAGACTGTGGAGAGATTATGTTCTGGTTATGTTGAATTTGAGGCCTGTATATGTTGCCCAAGTAGAAATGTCAAGTGGGCAGAAAGAGATACAAATGTGTGCTAAAGGGAGAATATAGAACTGGAGATAATAACTGGAACCATGTGTGTGATAAGAACTCACCTTTGGGACTCTGTGGGGTAGAGAACCATGAGTCTTGGGGAGGAGCAGTCAGAAGAATAGAAGAGATTCCCTGAGAAGGCTTTATTCCTTAACCTATAGGAGAAAAACATTTGTAGAGGGAGGGCTAGATCAGCAGTGGTATATGCTATTGGGAGAATTGGGAGATAAGGACCAAAATATTGTCCTCTGGATTTAGTGACATGGAGGCCGTTGGTGAGCTCAACAAGACCCATTTGAGAAATGGAGGGTATTGGGGTCAGAAGATAGGCTGGAGAGGCCCAAGCAATGCCTGAGAGATGATGAGGAGTAGATTCTTCTTGGAGAAGTTTGGCTGTGGAAGAAGGGAAAAGACGTTAGCTAAAGGGGAAAGTGAGAATGAGGGAGAGTTTTTCTTTAAGATAAGAGACCTTATTACCATGTTTAAATGGTTTATGGGTACCAGGAAACAGAGGTTTGAAAATATAGGAGAGATAGAGATGAGAGTGAGAGAGATTGGAAATGGATAATATAAGTTTCCTGAAAAGGGAGGAAGGGATGGAATCATCCAGACCCATGAACCTTAGAAAGGAGAAGAGGCACCTCTCGATTAAAACTAGAGAGGAGGAGGAGAGTCGGGACAAAGCTATAGGTGGACTTGAAGTGTTTGCGGCAGGAAGTTGATAGCATTCTTATTTGAACTCTTCTATGGTTTCTTTCTTTCTTTCTTTCTTTCTTTCTTTCTTTCTTTCTTTCTTTCTTTCTTCTTTCAAGATTTTATTTATTTATTTGACAGAGAGAGAGAGAGAGAGAGAGACAGTGAAAGAGGGAATATAAGCAGAGGAAGCGTGAGAGGGAGAAGCAGGTTTCCCACTGAGCAGGGAGCCTGATGTGGGGCTTGATCCCAGGATGCTGGGATCATGACCTGAGACGAAGGCAGATGCTTAATGACTGAGTCACCCAGGTGCCCCTTTTCTACGGTTTCTGTAAAACAGAGGGCTCAGCATCTGTGTGGAGGATGGGGGAAGTTTCTGTTGTCAAATAAATTTGGGAAACACTGTGTTAAGGTCAAGCAATGATCTCCACTGATGGTGTTTTCAGAGCCTTTACTGCACAGGAATCCATTGTGAGTGTCCAGGAAGGGGATGGAGCACCTATTGTCAGAGGAAACTGCAATGCAAAGATGGGAAAGAGCTTGAAGAAAATCACTTGGTTGGATTAGCAGGTGTGGAGGGCCTTTCTTTAAGGAGAACAGGAACTTCCTCAAACCTTCCTTTCTGTGAGCTTAGTCCTCTCATTCTTGACAGTGTTGTGTGACCCCAGACCCTGGCCATACTCAGCAATCTGGTTTTACTTGGGCATATGAAAATTAGACAGAGATAGCCATTAAACCTTTCTATGTAACATGAAAGAGTATGAGGCAAGACACAAATCTATTGTCTCTGAGTTCAGTGTACCTGGGGTCCATAATAGAACTAGCTGTGTGTCCTTGAGCCAATTATTTAATTTCTCTGTGACTCAGTTTCTTTTTCTGTACAAAAATGGCATTCATGGCATTCTTACCATGTGATGATTCAATATAACAATACTTATAAAGAGCTTAGAATTGTGTCTGACCCATGTGAATAGTAACTGTTAGCTATTACTGGGAGCAGAGGGACAGCTGTGTTCCATCCCATAAACAGGGCAGCAGAAAAATCAACTCTGGCAAAGAAAAGAAAAATGAACAGATGTGTTGAACAAAGTAGAGAAGAATAATAGAGAAATAATAGAGAAAGCATATTCTTTCCAGAGGCCTGGATTTGCCTTTGGGATCTATGAAATACTCCATGTCTTTATGATAAATCTCCCTGTTAGTTCAAGCTATCCTGGTGACTTGCAAACAAAGAAATATAATGAATACAGTGGCTGAGACAGGATTTGAACCCAAGTCCCCTGGCTTCCAGTACTCTGGTGATTACTCTACACCATTTATTTAGGATCTAGATGTGACTTCGTGAGAAAAATCTCCCAGAGGAAGAAAGTAAATTTTTACAGCCAGGGGAAGATTGTGTCAGAGATTAAATTAAGTGTCCCTGGTTTCAAGAGAGGCAGACTTTTAACCTTCCAGCTGCTGCAGCCCACACCTGACTGAAAAAGCTACAGGCATTACAGAGACTCAGGGACTGAGGACTCCAAAAGCATTTCAGTCCTTTAAGATTTTCAACTCAGCAGTTAGTCTATGACATCATCTATAAATGGATGCAATGGATTATTTTTGCAGATTCTGAGTTTTCCATAAATGTCCATAACTCCAGACGTCAGCTTGCACACTTCTCCTTGCCTGAAATGTTCTGCCCTTTCTTTTCTCCCTGCAGAGGGCCTCCATTGGTGGAACTCAAACTGTAGTGGGCTGGAGAATCAGACTCCTTTTAGATAAGCATCAAACGATACTGAAGTTGGAAATTTGAGGACCACTCTTTGAAAAAACTCCATATTTTTTTAGCCAGACGTTCTGCAAAGATTCCAAAATTGAGGAACATAAGACACGTTTTTTTTAAATACAATTTTGATGTTGAAAGTCAAAGTTATGTGGGGCCTAGTTTTTTTTTTAATCTTAAACCTCAGTTTTCTTGTTTATTAAATGGGGTTGATAATGGAGACACCTCTCTCTAGAGGTTGCTGCACAGCTCAAATGAACTCAGTGCAAGCGAAGGCAGTTTATTAGCTGTAAATTCAGTAGCAGTAGTTATTTTGTATTAAAATGTGAATGTCTTCTGCAGAGGTTCTTAGTTGGTATGTAATCCAGCTTTTAAATTTTTTTCAAGAGAGGATTGGAGCAAGAACCACATCTTATTTTCCACTATATCCCCATCCTAGCTCAGTGTGTGTAGTGTAGCAGCAGACTTAATTTTTGTTGATAAGGACCTAATATTTTTAAGCTTTTGAATGCAAATGAGTCATCGTCCAAGATGCTGATTGGCTGACACCAGTTCTCTTTGGTCGGATACAAAATAATGAGGAGGGGAAAACTGGTTATTAATGCAAAGAGGCTAAGAAAAGGCAGTGAATAGCAGCGCAAAAAATAGCCTCAATAATTATAAGTCTTACAAAGCCTGTTGCGACACACTTTATGAGTCAAAAATGAAGTGTGTGTGACATGAAATGAATCATTGTGTGAATAAGAGAAGGAATCTTATTTATCCAAATGTGTTTTGTCAGCGGCAATGCTCTCTCTTGAATAATGCGTGCCCTTAAACAAAAGTGATGGATATCTTCGTTGCTATCTAACAAAATATATATCTAACGCTTATGTACATAATATGTATCAACATAAAATAGGTAAAATTCTTCTTGTAAAAAAATCATGGTAGGTCAGTGTTAAGTTGGCTCTGGCCTCACCTTAATGAAGACACTTAAGTTTTCATGTTTCAGTTCCTTGTTCTTTGGGAATATATGGATAGCATTATTCATTGACTTTGCAATTGGATCCTGGATATAAATAAGAAGACCATATTTTCTCACTTATCTTCCTCCAGAGCAATCTCTCATTATTGCTATATGCTATTCTCATAAGCTGCTTGTCTCATGTATTAAAATGTACATATTTTCATACTTACACGATCTGTAATTTTTTCTAGTTTTTTTATTGAGGAGGGTAAGGAAGGTGTTTCTTTGGTATATCAGTATCTTGTTACCAGAAGAAAATTGAGTTAGGTATATTCAGTTTACCATCTGTATTGATTTGTTGTGATACACTGATAGTATTAAGTTTCAGTAAATAAATCCCCTCTTCCATTTCTGAGTTTGAAACAATTGAGAGATTCACATAAAAGGCAAGTCAAAGGAGATCCACATTTTTTCTTTGTGACTAATAAACTGAAAATGTAGGTCTAAACTATGGAGAGATGGGTTTGCTAAGATTTCTGTTATGAATTAAGTAACCAAGACTGCTAGTTCTAATATTCAATTCCTCTTTTTCCTTAGTAATAAAATTCCCAGGTTTAGTGGGACACAAAGACGACCAGAATAAAGACCATATTTCTTATCTTCCTTTGCAGCTAAGTATTGCTATGTGATTGATTAAGTCCTGTCCAATGCACTTTAACACTGTGTGTAACTGCTAGATAGCCCTTAAAGGGAAGTCTTTTTTTTTTCATTTTATTTATTTTTTTCAGCGTAACAGTATTCATTGTTTTTGCACAACACCCAGTGCTCCATGCAAAACGTGTCCTCCTATTACCCACCACCTGTTCCCCCAACCTCCCACCCCTGACCCTGCTGAGTGGAAGGTAGATGTAATGACTAGAACGCAATAAGCCATCTTGCACCATTAAGTTCTAACTATATGTTGACAATGATGGAACAATAGGACAAAAAAAGTTGGTTTTCTGATGGCCACTGTGATGGTTAATTTTATGTTTTAATTTCACCAGATCATGGACTACTCAAATATTTGGCTAAACATCATTTCTGGGTCTGTCTGTGAGGGTGTTTCCAAATGAGATTAACATTTGAATTTGTGGACTTAATAAAGCAACTTGCCCTCCCAGTTATAGGTGGATATCATCCAATCTGTTGAGGGCCTGAATAAAATAAAAAGGCAGAGGAAGGGAGAATCTGATGTCTCTGCCTGACGCACACAGCTGGAACATCAGTCTTCTCCTGCACTGAGACTCCAATTAGGACTATATGATTAGCTCCTCTAGTTCTCAGGCCTTTGGTCTCAGACTCAGACTTTACCACTGTCTTGCCTATATCTCCAATTTGCAGCTGACAGATCATGGGACGTCTCAGCCAATTCTCTCTATATCTCTTTCTCTGTCTTCATCTCTGTTTCTCTCTCTTTCTGATCTGTTTCTCTGGAGAACCCTGAATAGAACAGATTTTGGTTCTGAAAATTGTCCAGAAGGTAAGCCTATTGCCCCATTGGGTCTGAAAGACAGAGCATTGAGCTAAAGAGGATTGATCGTGAGAGTTAACATCTCATGGAGTTTGCCTTGCTAAGTTTTAGATTAGCCTGGAAACCATCATCCCTTCTTTCTTTTCTATTTCACTTTTGGAATGGGAATGTCTATCCTATGCCTGTTCTATCATTGTAGGTATTCATGTATTTGAAACACCTAGCTTGTTTGGTATCACATGTTCACAACTGGAGAGGCACTTTGCCCTAGGATGAATCATATCTTGAGTCTCACCCATGTCTGATTTAGATGATATTTAGATAAGACTTTGGATTTTGGACTTTAGAGTTGATGCTAGGATGAGTTAAGACTTTGGGGTTATGAAGGTGGAATTAATGTATTTGCATGTGCGAAGGACATGGATTTTGGGACACTGGGAGCAGAGTTCTTTGGAACAAATGTGTCTCCCCAAATTTACATGTTGAAGTCCTACTCTCCAAACAGATGGTATTTAGAGGTGGAAACTTTGGGAGGTAATTATACCATGAAGGGAGAGCCCTCATGAATGGGATTAGTGCCCTTATGAAAAAGATAAGACAGAGATGATCTGTCTGTCATGTGAGCACACAGTGAAAATGTAGCAGTCTTCAAACCAGGAAGAGGGCCTTCACTTGAAATTGAATTGGTTGGTTCTTTGGTCTTTGACTTCTAGCCTCTAGACCTGTAAGAAAGAAATTTGTGTCATTTAAGCCACCAGCCTGTGGTATTGTGTTATAGCAGCTCAAGCTAAGATAGTAATAAGGTGCCATGCTGGTCCTGAATGCTTACCTCTAAATTTCATTTACAAAAGGTAAAGGATAAGCTTTTATATTACTTAAACTCTAGCCATTTGGGGTTTTCTGTTATTTGCTACCAAACTTAACCTTAAATAATAGTTGTTAAGAAACTGAAAAGCACCTTTAAGATCATCTGGCCCAAAAACCTTCATTTTACTGATGTGAAACAGAGTGGCTAAGAGAATTTTTCAAAAATTATTTACAGGTTTCCTATGGGTGCCATTAAACAAACCAGAACCAGATTTAATCCCTCAAAGGTCGGTGCCTTTCCACTGGGACTTTGACAAATAGGGCAGAAAGGAGGATTAGTACAGATAGAATAGAAAGACATGAGCAAAGACTGAAAAATAGAATTGTCAATGTATGTTCCACAGACAGTAAAGTGGTTACAGTAAGGTGATTCATGGTGCTAAAAGGTGGGACAAACAGGGCTGTTTATATGGGTTTTCAAATGCAGATGGAAGTTTTGTGAGCTTATCTTTTGGCAAAGAAGGAATTACAAGGATTTTGGAACTGGTTTATTTATTGTTACATGACCCTTGTCCAGGCACCATGCAAAGAATGTGTCACGGGAATGTGAGCCCCTAAAATGCCTGAGTGCTTGACTAAAGCATCTCCCCAATGATTTGCAAGACAAAGTTCAATAACTTCAGCATGCCCATGAGACACATCTCCTCCTTGATTTCAGGCTCCAGAAATACTGTGGCGCTTTCAGGTTGCAGTATCTGACAATTCCATAGTTTAGTGGGTTAAAGCAAAACTTACTTCTCCAGCATGTCACGTGTCAGTTGCAAGTGAGCAAAAGTTCAGCCCTCCAGACTGATGGAGTCTCCATCCCAAAACATGCTCCCGGTTGGCAGAGGCAGGGAAAAGAGAGAACAGTAAACCATGCACTGAGTCTTAAAGCTGCTGCCCAGAGGTAACACATCCCTCATTCACATTTTGCTGGCCAAAAATTCACATAGCCAAAAATGCCTCCGTGGAGTGCCAAATACAATCCTCTCTAGGGATGAGAAGCAGGTAACACGGTTTACTGCAGGCCCCACAACTTACTTTGCTATCTCTGCCCCTGTGCAGCCCATGTTCAGTGCTCCTTTAGCATACCTGTGCTCATCCCCGTCATTGCTCACTATATGCCAGGTACTGAGCCAAGACTTCCTCACCCTTTCTGTCATTCAATCTTCAGAGACTCCACAGAGTCAGTGCTATTATTAACCTCACTTTACAGAAGAAGACATTGAGGTGGAAAAGTTAACAGCTAACTCTTCACTCCCCACCTCTGCCTGTATTTCTGGCCCTGTGGTGACCCATTCTGATTTTTGTTTCCACTGGCCTTTCTTGTCTTTGTCTCCTTTTCAGGTTCTGGTGAGAGATGGCTACAGTTTTGGGAACCTCAGAGGAGGGGCCACCTAGCCAAAGATGGGGAATTAGGGACAAAGACAAGGTGCTTTGAGAACACAGAGGAGTTGACTAACTCTATTAATGAAGAGAAAAAGTAAGGGCAGTGACTTGGGAAACATGTCAAGTACCAGTTTGCTGGGCAAAATATAGAACTGCCTGTGTGATATATGGCAGGCCTGGAAAGGACAGGTGTTTCTTATGTGCTCTTATTAGAGAGATGTTTTTTATCTGCTCTCTTGCCTATGTAGTTCAGAATCTGAGCTACACATATGATGATGAGGAGGATGGTGGTGGTGGTGATAGCAAACATCATATTGTATGACATATGCCTCAATAATTTTGCTCCTGTTAAATTCTCTACATATCAACAAATTTAATTCTTAACAGTACTCTTGGGAGAAGAGAATATGATTATCTTCATTTTACAGGTGATGAAACTGAATCAGGGCAGTTACATGACCTTCCCAAGGTCACACAGCTACTAAGTAGCAGAGACTGGGTTTAATCCCAGGCAGTCTGTCTCAAGGGTTTGTGTTCTTAACCTCTGTAATTATAACATGAATGCTTTCTATGAGCCAAGTTTTAAGTGTTTTATATATATTAATTCATTTGCCCCATGCAACAAGAAGTTTTTGATGTGTGTACTCTGTACTCTTTTCATTTGACACATAAGATGTTGAGGCACAGACAGGTTAAATAATTTGTCCACGCTTTTACAGAGGTAATTAGCAGAGCTGGGGCTTAAACCCAAGGAATCAGACTCAAGAGCCAGTGGTCTCAGCTCCTGTGCCACACTATTCCAGTGTTCACTCATTTATAACCTACTGGAGTTCTCTATATTGAGACCAGATGGTTCTGAGTCTAGATTTAACAAAGACAACACTGAATGATGTATCCCATGAAATGAGCTCTCTATAGTTCAATGAGTAGCTAGGTATGTGTGTATCTGTAATTGATACACAAGCCTTAATGTGGTGCAATTCCAGCATTATGTCAATTCCTCTTTGCTAGGAATTTGGTTAAACTTTAATTTAATAGGCCCATGAAAATCATCTCTGTAATGGTTCTGATTAGATGCTATTCTGTGTCCCATGAAGACCCACATCCCACACTGATCTGTGTAGTTTTTTTGTTCATTTATTTATGCATTCATTGATCTATTCAATAAATATTTATTGAACCCTACTAAGGTCCAGGCATTGTTGTAGACACTGAATTTACAGAATTGAGTCAAAACAGTTAGATGCCTGCCCTGTAGAGTCTACATTCTGATAGGAAGAGTCAGATAATAAACAAATTAAAAAAGTGGTAAGTCCTAAGGAGAAAAAGAAAACTGGGAAGAAAGAGATGGAATTCCAAGGGGAAGGGGTGTTGCTTATGTAGGCTGGGAAGCTAGAGATGGTCTTAACTGAGAGTCCTGGAGAAGGTGAGGAAGTGAGCTATGTAGATATTGGTGAAAAATGTAGACCCAAGAAAACAGCAAGTAAAAAATCCAAAGACAGAAGGAGTGTGTAATGGGTTTGAAGAGTGACAAGGAGGCCAGTATGGCTGGAACAGAGTGAGTGAGGCAGAGAATACCCAGAAATGGTGGAGGGAAAGTGAGGGTGAAAAAATCATTCAGGACCTCAGGCCATTGTGAGGCCTCTGGATCTCATTTTGAGTATGAAAGGGCACCTGTGGAGGGCGTTGATCAGAAAAGTCACAATCCATGAGTGGCATTTAGGCTGCGGAGCATAGGAAAACCAAATGCTCACCAAGAGGCAATGGTTAATAAATGGTAGCACAGTTAAACCATAGTAAGCCATAATGAAGACTGACTTATTGTCTCTTGATTTGCAGGAATTCCATGAAGAAATGTTGAGTGAGAAAGCCAAAATGCAGAAAGGCATTGAACATTATATAAAAAACTAATAATGGATGTTCCAATTGCTCCCCTTGGTATTTACCCAAAGGAGTTGAAAACTTCTGTCCACAAAAAAGCCTGCACACAGACGTTTATAGCAGATTCATTCACAGCTGCTGAAACTTGGAAGCCATCAAGATGTCCTTCCACGAGTGAATGAGGAAACAAACTGTGGTACATCCCCACCGTGGAATATTATTCAACAGTGGAAAGAAAAGAGCTATCAAGCCATGAGAAGACACAAGGGAACCTGAAATACATAATACTAAGTGAAAGAAGCCAGTGTAAAAGGCTATGTGCTGTATGATTCCAGCTATATGATATTTTGGGAAAGGGAAAACTATAGAGACTGTAGAAAGGTTGGTGTAGGAGGCAGAGAGGGATGAACGGGCGGAGCACAGGGGATTTTTTAAGGCGATGAAACTATGCCGTATGATCCTACAATGGGGGATGCATGTCGTTATACACTTGATAAAACCCAGAGAATGTACAGCACCAAGAGTGAACCCTAATGTCAACCAAGGACTGGTTGATAATGATCATATGTAATGTAGGTTCATTAATTGTACCAAATGTATCCTTCTGTGCAAGATGTTGATAGTCGGGGGAAGGAGGCTATGTGTGTTGGGGGTCAAGGAGTCTATGAGATTCTCTACACTTTCTGCTCAAGTTTGCTGTAAATTTGATAGCTGCTATAAAAAATAAAGTCAATCAGAACATTGAAAAAAAACTAATAATGTACTATACCTTGGCTAATTGAATTTAAATTAAAAAAAAAAAAGCATGACCATCCCTTTTTTTTAAACAAGGGCTTTCACAACTTTCCATCTGCAATACAAACAAATATTTATTGATGTGATTATATAGACATGGAGAAAATTATAGGAACACACAAACTAGATGGTTCACAGGGACTACATACTTACGAGAGGATAAATTTGTAAGGGTTGGGGAGAGAGGAAGGGAGACACCAATCACAAAAAAGTGATTGCTCTTAAAAAATCCATTATATCAGGGGCGCCTGGGTGGCTCAGTGGATTAAGCCGCTGCCTTCGGCTCCGGTCATGACCTCAGGGTCCTGGGATCGAGCCCCGCATCCAGCTCTCTGCTCTGCAGGGAGCCTGCTTCCTTCTCTCTCTCTGCCTGCCTCTCTGCCTACTTGTGATCTCTCTCTCTGTCAAATAAATAAATAAATAAATTTAAAAAAATCCATTATATCTGAATTGATCACATTTAAACATTTATGGGAAAAACTGTGTGTGTGTGTGCACATACACATGAATTTATAGATATATAGTGTATATGTTATATATATGTTACAAACATATATGAAGAAATTTTAATATAAATATAGCATCAATCCTATGACACAAGCATGACTATTCATGCTGAAGCTTGGTGAGTTCCATGGCTGCCCAGGGCCATACAGCCATGTAGCAACTGCAGAGGAGGGGTTAAGAATTCTGATTCTACAGGTTGCATTTCTTCTTCGTTCCCACATTATTTATTCCTGTGCCTATTTTCCCCTCCTCCTAAAGGGGAATAACTTTCTTAGAAAAAATAGAAGGAGAAATCACCTGCAGGATTTTCTATAATGAGAACACAGATTTTCTGAGACTTTTAAACTCTGGAAAAGCACTTTAGACCCAAATTCAGATTGGCAGGGACTGTGGCGTTCATGAAAAGACTGTCTGCACCATGTAGAAGAATACGTTGGTGAGACCATTGCCCCCCTCTATGGTGAACAAAAGAAGGTGAACTGGAGTCTCTTTACATTGAAAAGATAAATTGCCCACTTGGAAGAGAAATCAAAAGAAAGAAGGCCCTATTACAAAAACAAAATAAAACAGAACAGAAAATGACACAATTGCCGGTAAGACTGTGTAGGAAAGGAACCCTTGTGCGTGGCTGGTGGGGATGTAAAATGGTGCAGCCTCTGTGGAAAACAGTATGGCAGCTCCTCAAAAAACTTAACATAGAATTTCCATATGATCCAACAACTCCACTTCTGGGTATATAACAAAAGAATTAAAAGCAGGGTCATGAAGAGATATTTGTATACCCATTTCATAGCAGCATTATTCATAATAGCCAAATGTCTATCATCAGATATATGGATAAACACAATGTGGTCTTTACATACAATGGAATATTATTCAGCCTTATAAAGGAAGGAAGTTCTGATACATGTTACAGGATGGATGAACCATGAAGACATTATGCTAGGTGAAATAATCTAAACACACAAAAGAACAACTATTCTATGATTCCACGTGTGTGAGGTTCCTACAATAGTCAAATTCATAGGAACAGAAGGTAGAATGGTGGTTTCCAGGGAAGGAGGGGCAGAAGAAACGAAGAGATAACCTTTGATGAGTATAGAGTTTTGGTTTAGGGTGACAAAAAATTTTGTAGGTGGATCATAGCGGTGGATATACCAACTGTGAATGTACCAAATATTATTGAACTGTACAGTTGAAAATGCCTAAAATGGTGAATTTCATGTTGTGTGTATTTTTTAATAATTAAAAGAAAAAAAAAGAAAGAAAAGAAGACTTGTGTGACTGAAAATCCACCATTCGAAGTGGCTGGGGTCTATGAAGATCACACCAAGAACTTGCCCGATCCTATGGCTGCCCCCTCTTAGAACCCTTTATAAAATTCTTTTGTGCTCCACCTTTCATGGCATCAATTAGCAGGCAGTAACCCTGGTGTTCCTTGCCCTGTTCTGTTCTCACAGCTTGATTGCGTGTGCCCAGATGTGGAGGCTGCTAGGGGAGGACAGATGGCAGTGGCCATCCATCACAGAGACAAGGCCATGAAAACAGCCTTCCTGTGAAGTATCGCCTTCAGATGGAGTTGGGAAAATGCTAGAAACGGACTCTGGAAGCACAGAGGGGTGTGGAGCTCAGATGGGAGTAGAGCTAACAATCACACTGCAATTTCCAAGTGTTACCCAAGACTCCACTTCAGTGCCTGTTGTATTGAGCCTCCTTTTTTCTTCTCTCCTTCCCCCACTAAGCCTGCCTTAGATAAACATTTCTCCCCAAGAGGAGAGAAATCCATTTTACTTGGCTGAAAGCAGCAGGATGTCACAAAAGCCTTAGCCATGGTTATCTGCCATCAGGATTGAAGATTGAAGTCTTCCATTAGGAGAAACACCTACAGGGACTCTCCTCACTTCCACCGAAAGGACCTTGTTGTGTACGAAGCATCCTGTTTTTCATTCTCCTTTCTCCTTAACCAGCACCTTGCATTGTGTCCCTTAAAAGGAAATGATGTTCTTCATCAGGCTTGCATGACCACCTAGCAGACTCCTGGCAGCACAGGCCAACCTTACTCTTCTAACCAGGGATAACCTGCCAAGGCATAAAATACGTCCATGGAGAACTGGTCCTCAGTGACAGCAGCCAGTGGAGGGGAGGAGTTGGTGCTGAAGATCCAGGACACATTGCTGAGGGGAGGAGGGAGTAGTAGCAAACCCAGAACTCAATTCTACCCCTGGGTACTGTGTGGCTTAAGACTCTGTGCTTAACTTATAGGGACAAAGCCTTAACTGTGAGCAAGGGCAGGTGGAAAAAGAAGTGCTTCTGAGTATAATGGAGTGTAATGAAACATTTATAGCTACAACTGTTTGGACTTTGATAGTCTCCCAGCCTCAACTTTGCCTGGACTGTAAGGATGCGCTGTAAGGCCTTTGATTCCCCCCCTGGCCTGGCTCCCTAGCATCCCTGACCTGTCAACATGAAGCTGAGGTGTGAGCCTACTCTGCCCATGAGGTTGCAACTATGTCCGTCTTACTATCATCCCTCTCTCTTGCCACCATCAATTCCTTAGTCATGAACCAGGCTGCCTGGGTTCAAATCCAACATCCTTAGGCCTGAGAGTTGGCCAAAGGGCAATGTTGGGGGTGGGAGGACACTGGGTGCATCTTGGGGCCCTCAAAGTGCTGGACAGAAGAGTGCCCATCCTGCTCCATCATCAGGGAGCTGTCTGAAGCCTGTCTCTGCGGCTTTCTCTGGCTGGCTTTGTTAATTCATCCCACATGTTTCCTTGCTGGCTGGTGAAAGAGAACTCCAGTGTCAGGTTGTGCCTGAGATCAAGTCAGAGCAGCTTCCCCTGACATCTCTGTGATCCTGGGCAGATGCGTTTCCAGGGCAGGGCAGCATGACCACTGGTCCACAAAACGTCTGTGTCAGAGTAAAGCACATGCGTGGTCTGAGGGGCGCAGCAGGCACCTTTCAAGGGCACTCTAGTGTTCAACCTTCCAGTGTTGGAGGCAGAAATGACCGAGCTGTGTCAGCTACCTGTGACAGCATCGGCCTTCACTTTTGGTTGCTGTTTTGCAGTTGTGAATATATAATTCCTCGATAAGATCTATCAAATGCAAGTGCAACCTTACATATTCTGCTATCTGCTACTAGTATGTTGAAATGATCTTACAAATGGGTCTGGAATAGTTTCACTCTCTTTTACCAATGAGGAAACAGACTCATGGAAGCAGGTAGCTTGGTTAAAGTCATCTAGCAAAGAAGCAGTAAAACCTTGCCCATGAACTCCCTGATGGCGGAGACAGTGTACGTTTCTCCGACTGCAGGGTACAGGTTGATTTTGCAGAGTTAGAGAGAAGGGTGGTAGGGGAGGGGCAGGGAAAGAGCCTTGAACTGCTTCTAATGCCCTCTCTTAGTCAATCCCTTTCTTATCTGGAAACAAGGAGCTTGGGGGATCTAAGCGTACCTTAATTTTTTTTTATTTTTTATTTTTTAAAAGATTTTATTTATTTATTTGACAGAGAGAGACACATTGAGAGAGGGAACACAGCACAGGGAGGGGGAGAAGCAGACCTCACGCCCAGCAGAAAGCCTGATGCAGGGCTTGATCCCAGGACCCTGGGATCATGACCCAAGCCGAAGGCAGGCGCTTAATGACTAAGCCACCCAGGCACCCCTTAAGTTTACTTTTAATACTCTTTTCTCTTCTTATTTATTTATATTTACTCATATATTTATTTTTGCTTGCTTACTTTGTCTCCAATGTAAAGCCATTTCTGTTTTGTTTCTTTAGGAGATTTTAAATCTCAAAGTGCATTTTTCTCCCTCCCAGCACCAGGCCTGGGCAGGGCTGCCCTGATGACAGGATGAATAAACATGATACTAAAAGATATAGTATAGGGTAGTATGGGATGACAGTACAGGATCTCTGTCCTAATCTGACCATGCATACGCTCCCATGGAAACTCAAATCCCAGTGCAGTTGTCATCACCACAGAGAAGCCTTCCTTACTATAATCTTGTGCTCTAGCTACCTCTAAATAAAATTCATTCCCATGCTACTGTAGTTTGAACCTGCTTTTGTAGCTGTGATGTCTTGGGATCATTGCTTAATTACACACAATGTGTCTTCTCTACAAGTATGTGGATCTCCTGAGTGCAGGTACGTCTACAGGTCTTCTCTACCGTTATGTCTTCTACTACAGGTCTTCTCTATGGGTATGTGGATCTTTTGAGTGCAGGACTAGGTCTTATCACCTTGATTTACTTAGTATGGTATGTGGCGTAAAGCAGAAACTCAATCCAGATTTGTGGGAAGGAGGGAAGGAAGGAGGGAGAGAGGGAGGGAGGGAGGGAAGGGAAAGAGATCCAATTAGTTGGCTCTTCTATAGCTAAATGCTTAAGGAAACCTTCAAGGGACATGTGCCATTGAGCAGGGTTGTACCACTATCTGATGATGTTTTGCACATCATAATATACACACAGCCACAGCTTCACCTTTGAGCAACATAATTAATTTTAATAGTCCTCACTTCCCTTCCCTTCAAACTTAGAGAAATTTCATGAAATCTCCTTTAATTACTCTTTAACAAAACTCATGGGTGACATTTGAATTATTCAGATCCATTTATATATCTATGACTATCACTCTTCTCTACTTGTTTTTTCCTCTGGGAAGCTTTTGTTTTTATTCATAAAAATATATGTGTGTATAACATCAAGCAGTAATGAATTTTTTCCCACTTTTTAAAAATTCCTTTTCAGCGTAACAGTATTCATTGTTTTTGCACCATACCCAGTGCTCTATGCAATATGTGCCCTCCCTATTACCCACCACCTGCTTCCTCAACCTCCCACCCCACCACCCCTTCAAAACCCTCAGGTTCTTTTTCAGAGTCCATAGTCTCTCATGGTTCATCTCCCCTTCCAATTTCCCTCAACTTCCTTCTCCTCTTCATCTCCCCATGCCCTCCATGTTCTTTGTTATGCTCCACAAATAAGTGAAACCATATGATACTTGACTCTCTCTGCTTGACTTATTTCACTCAGCATAATCTCTTCCAGTCCTGTCCATGTTGCTACAAATGTTGGGTATTCATCATTTCTGATGGAGGCATAATACTCCATGATGTATATGGACGACATCTTCCTTATCCATTCATCCGTTGAAGGGCATCTTGGTTCTTTCCACAGTTTGGCGATCGTGGCCATTGCTGCTATAAACGTTGGGGTACAGATGGCTCTTCTTTTCACTACATCTGTATCTTTGGGGTAAATACCCAGTAGTGCAATTGCAGGGTCATAGGGAAGTTCTATTTTTAATATCTTGAGGAATCTCCACACTGTTCTCCAGAGTGGCTGCACTAACTTGCATTCCCACCAACAGTGTAAGAGGGTTCCCCTTTCTCCACAACCTCTCCAACACATGTTGTTTCCTGTCTTGCTAATTTTGGCCATTCTAACTGGTGTAAGGTGATATCTCAATGAGGTTTTAATTTGAATCTCCCTGATGGCTAGTGATGATGAGCATTTTTTCATGTGTCTGATAGCCATTTGTAGGTCCTCATTGGAGAAGTGTCTGTTCATATCTTCTGTCCATTTTTTGATATGATTATCTGTTTTGTGTGTGTTGAGTTTGAGGAGTTCTTTATAGATCCTGGATATCAACCTTTTGTCTGTACTGTCATTTGCAAATATCTTCTCCCATTCCGTGGGTTGCCTTTTTGTTTTGTTGACTGTTTCCTTTGCTGTGCAGAAACTTTTGATCTTGATGAAGTCCCAAAAGTTCATTTTCGCTTTTGTTTCCTTTGCCTTTGGAGACATGTCTTGAAAGAAGTTGCTGTGGCTGATATCAAAGAGGTTACTGCCTATGTTCTCCTCTAGGATTCTGATGGATTCCTGTCTCACATTGAGGTCTTTTATCCATTTTGAGTTTATCTTTGTGTATGGTGTAAGAGAATGGTCGAGTTTCATTCTTCTACATATAGCTGTCCAGTTTTCCCAGCACCATTTATTGAAGAGACTCTCTTTTTTCCACTGTATATTTTTTTCCTGTTTTGTTGAAGATTATTTGACCATAGAGTCGGGGGTCCATATCTGGGCTCTCTACTCTGTTCCACTGGTCTGTGTGTCTGTTTTTATGCCAGTACCACGCTGTCTTGGTGATCACAGCTTTGTGGTAAAGCTTGAAATCAGGTAACATGATGCGGCCAGTTTTGTTTTTGTTTTTCAACATTTCCTTAGTAATGAATTTTTAAAACAGGTTTATTAAAGCATCAAGCATCTTGAAACTTTTCCCTCATTACTTATTTTCCTAAAATAGAAGCTGTGGCCAAAAAAGTATAAAAGAAATAAAGTCCATGGTATTAGAAATACTGTTAGTTATAGGCACATCCACTAATTCCTAGAGGTCATGTCTACGGACTAAAATATACAGATACAAAAGAATTAGGAGGCATGATAAGTACTCTTAAGAAATAACTTGAGGAGCAAGACAGAAAGGCAGAAATGGATGTGGGTAACATCTCTCACATGAGATAGGAGAAGACTGCTCTGAGCTGAGACTAAAAGGATATGAAAAACAAGGGGAAGAGAGTTTAAGATAGCAGGAACAGCACGTGCAAATGGCAAGAGGTATAAAACTCTTTAGTATGTTCTAGAACTTGGCAGAATGCCAGTAAGGTTGTAAACAAATGAGAACAGCAGAGGCAGCATAAAGTGAGATGGGAGAAGGGTGCAGCGGCCAGATCTTATGTGCTTGGGTGAAACAACTGAATTTCATCCAGAGTTCAGTGGAACACCCTTGAAGTCTCCAAGCCAAGGATTCTATGAAGAATGTAGTGGATTCTACATTAAGGAGAGTGGATGAGATGGGCAAGACAGCATTTACGGGTCCTGTCAGGAGACAAAACAAGAATCCAAAAGAGTATTAACAAAGACCTGGAAAGACTAATGATAATAATTACAAGTCACAGCTCCATGGCACTTCCTCTGTGCCCTGTTCTTAGTGCTTTATGGCATATTTAATTCTTATAAGACTCCTGTGCAATCAGTTCTACTTACTACTTCTATCTTACAGATGAGGAAATTAGTTCATAAAAAAGTTAAGTAACTTGCCAAGGCCACATACCACTTAGTCAGCATATAGCAGGGATTTGAATCCAGGCGGTCTGGCTCACAACTAAGGAGTGAACAGTGATGCGAGAGAGGGGAGGGTGACTGGTTGGAAGAGGAACTGATTGTACATTGTGACTTAGTGGTAGGAGGGTAGAAATGTTAAAGGAGAGAGAAAGATCAGAAATCCTGAAGGTTGTGACTTGGATACTGGTATAAGTGGTGCTGGATAAAGCAAGGGTCTGTCTTTTATCTGTGCTGCACACTGAGGTTTCCTAGCTAGGGTTGGCACACATGTGTATAATGTGAAGACTTCACTGGAATGCCATAGGGATTATGACCTTGCATTTCTCACCTCCCAGGAATACTGTGACCATCGAATGAGATAATGAGGGGCAGCTCAGCAGAGTTGGAAGCCAGAGTCTGAGACCAAATTGCTCTCCCTGTCTCTGAACTCTTGTGGGAAATCAGCTAGTGCCAGCAAGCCTCAGTTTTCCCACTGGGGAATGGAAGTCATTCTTCCCTGGAAGTTATTGGAAGAACACACTTTGAAAATGGTTGAGCTCTTCACAAATGTAGGAGTTGTTGTCATGATCATAACTACATATCAGTGGGACAATGAATTCTACACAGTGCATATTGTCCAGGTAAATAATATCCATTAATAAACATTTATAGTTGTTGAACAGAAGCAATATTTTGACTGAAATTTTCAAATGACTCTCTGAAATCACTGAAATTTAAGCCTTAAAAAGATAGGATATGTTAAGTGATCTTAGTCCTAAATCTTTTTGTGGCATCTCCAGCCAGGAATTCATTCATTTCACAAGCATTTTTAAAGCAACTGGCCAGGGTACAAGTGTGAATAATTCAGAAACATTCCCAGGCTTCAGTGATTTTCATTCTAGTGAATCCAGGCAATAATCAAACAACCAGATAAACAAGCTGTCTAATTTCAGATTGTGTTAGGTACTGAGAAGGACACAATCAACGTGTTGGGTAGAGACTGACTTGGGGAGCAGGAGGTGGCAGTTACTTTACATGGGCAGCCAGAACAAGAAGGAGGAAGCTATGGGAATATCCAGGAAGAGAAGTTTCTGGGCATAGAGATTCTAGAGTGCAAAAACCCTTAAGTAAGAACCAATAAAGGAGAAAGTCAGTGTCTCTATAGTGTTGTGAGTGTCGAAAAATGAGGCTGAAGTGATCACATCCTGCAGGAAAGGTCACATTGGGCATGGTAGATTTTGGCTTTATCCCAAGTATAGTAAGAAGCCATTGGAGGATTTGGAGCAGGAGGATGACATGATCTGAGTTAAGCTTCTTAAAGATCCCTCTTGCCACTAACTGGGGATAGGACTGATATGGGGCAAGTGTGGCAAGACAAGATCGGTCAGGAGACAGTTGTCTAGGCCAGAGGCGATAAGGAAGTGGAGAGAAGTTGGGGCACGTTTTGAGTATAGAGGTAAAAGGACTTGCTGAAAGATGTCAGTATGATAGAACGAAGCTGAGAAAGATACTCAGGTTTTTATAGATACAAGGAAGCTCTGTATCAAACTCTTTGCTCCAGATTTTCATTAAGTATAGGTTCTTCTGTAAGACTGCAATCAACAAAGGAGCTTTCATTTGTCCACACCCAGAATTGTTCAGTCATCAAAGTGAGGAAGGCCTACTCACAACAAGAGCTTTGGAAACTAAAACTGGACCAAAACAGTAAGAAAATTTGAGGTGTAGAAGTAGGAAGAATATCCCAGCTTCTTTCATTCTTGTCTTTTCACTGAGATCATGATTGACTGCTCCTCTGCCCTAATTCCCCTTTATATCTGTGAACAAAGCCAGAAGTACAGGGAAAAATCCCTAATATGTTCATCCTTACATCCATTTCAATGCTGGCTGTTATTTCTCTTCCCATGTCATTTCAGAGATTATCCCATGATGCCACGGAGGGGCAGAGAATGGGAGATGGGTAGACATATACTAAGGGAAATGGGAGAGGAGTCAGAATTTACACTAAAAAAGTGGGTTTGCTGTGGAATTTGCTTCTTCTGCTCCTCTTCCAACCTCACATGCTGGGCTTGAGGTCCTTTCTACATCCATGAATTGAAAGGAAGACATACACCTGGACTGCAGAGTTTTATCCCTACAGCCTTGCAGCTCTGCCCCAAGTTAACCCTGAAACAAGAAAACAGGCTTAGTGGAGCATTTATTACAATGTTTCATAATCTCCTATTTGACAGCAGCTGGTGGTACAAAGTGCGGAGTCTACTGGATCTGATTATTTAACAGATGGTTCTGTTTTCAAATTTACTCCAAATGTTCAGATGCTTTTACACTACATTCATATTTCCCATCTGATGCTACCCCCTGGGGCTGAGCTTTAATCTGGATTGTAGTTTGTAAGTTTTTAGAATTTTCTTTTAATCTCCCAACAGAAAGAGAATTCCCAAACACCAGAGGCATCCACAGGGGCCAGACAATGACTGCACATGAACACAAGAGGATTATTCTCTAAGGCAAGTCTTGCCTCAATCAAACCTCCTGCCAGAGGCAGACTCAGATATGCCCTATTTGGAGAAGCCTCAAAACCAAGCTCAAATGAACTTGAGATCTGAACAGTGTGTTCCTTTCCTTGGGCAGTACATGTTAGTACATCAAAATTCTTAGTAGCAAATTAAAACTCCTTTAGCAGAGAATAAAGGCACTAAATAACTGTGTTACTGGCCCATCATGTGTCTCTAATTGTGTCACCTCGCTCCTCAGTAGGGTTTTACGTTCATTATTTCCAGGTCCTTTTCCCACTGCTGCACGTTAATGGCCTCCCTATTCTTTCTCCTCACTCAGCTGCCTGCAGCTGTCAGCCACCCACTCCAGCTTTGCCTTTCTAGTGTTTTCATCTTCCTGCCAGCATTATGAGATTGAATTTATAACAACAACAACAACAACAACAACAACAACAACAATAAAATGTTCTCTGAGCCTCCTTTTCTTGACGAATTTCTGGTTTCCTTCACCATTAGGATCCTCCCCATTTCTCTGTGCACCTGTTTCGAGAGATGTCCTTTTAAAATTTTGCTTTTTCTCTGCCCAAGTGCACGTTCCTAATGGACATGGGAAAGAGAACAAAGGCTTTGGAAGGTGGGATGCCCTCAGGAGCTAGGGTGGTGCTAGGTGGGGAGTATGCTGCTTCGGAGGCTTGGTTCTGTGTCAGTGTGACACATCTCTAGGGATCACTTAGAGAATCTAGCAAATGGTGACTTCTGCAGCTCTTAGATTATGAGGCTGATGGCACCTGGAGTTGTGCTGAGCAATGGCCCTCCCACCAATGAGCTGTGAGACTTGGGGCCGATTACTCCGATCTCTGGAGTTCCATTTTTCTCACCTGATGAAAAAACTTTGTACATAATGATACTAAAACCATTGCTGCCACTGTTTATAAGACCACTCTAAAGAAAAGGCCCACCCACTGTTCTTTGTGTACCTCTTCTATAAATATTGGTCAGAGATAGCTACATAATTTGTGGGACCCAAAATGAAAATGTGGGACAGGACCCCTTATTCAATGACAATTAAGAATTTTAAGGCAATGACTGTAGAACATTGAAACAAGTATGGGGCCCTTCTGAGGGTGAGATCTTGTATGACTGTCCAGTCACCTGCCCACCAAGCTGTCCTGGACTCTGCCACTACCATGTGACCATGAATAATCTACTGAGTAAAGTCATACCTGCTTGAGAAGTCATGATTTTCTCAGAAAGGAAAGATTTCCTGAGTCAGTCAAATGAATAATAGACAGATTGTCAGATAGAAAAAAAAGTTCTTATGTGTGTATGTCTTGGTTGAGGTCTTTCCGTCTAAATGTCAAGGAACTTGTGCTGTTGGATGGTGGTGGTTTCCATGTGATGTTCTCCACACCAAGGCAGGCCTGAAGCTTGGATAAAATCAGGTCTATGACCATTGAAGGCAGGTAGTATTTGTAAAGTAGATTCTCTAATTTGATATTACTCTCCAGGTTTATTACAAAGACAGAGAAAGAAGGATTCCAGCAGATTTATTCTTAGAAATGCACTTTATCTATGTGGAGGGAGTTCTTTGATAAATTTCCCAGCCAGAGAGTGAGATTCCAAAGGTATTTTTAAACAGCAGAGGATGCTTTCTAATTGCTAAGAGGAGGAAAGAATCTTATGTGGCTCCTGAGGGACTGAAGGATTGAGAGACCACAAGAAGGAGGGAGAGATGAGAGAGGAGCAGAGGCTGGGCATTGCTAAGGAGAAGGGAAACAGAGAGAGACAGCTGCTGGCTCCAACACAGGTAGGGGACTTTGGGATAACAAATGTTCAAGAAGAACATTTCTCCCTGTTTGGTATATTTGATGTTAAGTTCTCACTTCCCCTGGGCTCCTAGGTAGAATCTTTAGGAGTCTGGATTGTATGGTGCTTTGTTTAGTGTTCATGTGCATATGCCTCTTTGTACAATGCTTTCTTGGGAATGTGAATAGATGTTGATTTCTGTGTGTTCCCTGATTCAGTGTAAAAGCAGAAGGAGCACCTGTGAACAGAACACCCAGGACAGAAGGGACCAGAGGCTGTAGGGTCCTAACAAGCTTCTGGACATTCCCAGACCATGGTAATTAACAATGGAAGCAGTTGGTTTAAAGGAATTTCTTCTAGAACAAAGGGATAAGGAGGACTTCGGCTTATATCTGTATTTTCTTTCCTTGTGTTATTCCTGAGCCTTTAGAAAAGCCTTGCTTAAACATTCCAGCTTGGTCTCAAGCTATAGTACAGATGAGGAAGGGAAGGCTCATGTGTCCACTCTTGGACCAGAAAGTGAAATAGGGGAAAAGCACTGCCTCCACCTCAGAAGGCTAGCACAGTATTGGCAATTGCTCCTAGGGAGAGATGGTGATGGTGATGGTGAATTCTGGGGACAAGTGTGGTGGTTATATGATACAACTTCCTTATCCCCACTCAAATGTGAAGATTTTCTCTTTCCTGGAATCTTTGAAGCATCTACATACAGTTCTATTTTATTTAAAAAGATACTGAATATCTTTTGATCCCTCTATTATATATGTGTCTACTTCACATGTTTGCAGTTTGGGAACCATAATAAGGGCTATTTCTGTGCAGTAATATTTCTAAGAATTCTGGAATTCTATAAGTCTTAAATCATGCTATGATACATGTCTGTGAAAGCTTCTCCCTAAAATAGAAATGCTGTTATAGATCTTATAGCATTAATATTTTTAAAAGTTGATAAATGAGTAAAAGTACAATTTAGTCATTAAAATTTAACATATTCTGCTCATGCTTCTTATCTACCCAGTTATGTTCTCAGAACTAATTTTTACATTGTATTTAATGTGTGCTTTATTGATAGCTTCTTTGATCTGTGTAAGATGATAATTCAGGGAACAAAATGAATGGGATTTTTGGTGTAGGGAAAAGTACCTTTCCTAATAAGTCATTTCTTAAAAATAGTATTTCAGTCAAGGTTCTCTGGCTCCAGGGAACAGAAATTCACAGTTCAAATATAGTTCAAACTAGTTCAAATATAAGGAGAAATTTTATGGACCTCCAAGGACAGGAAATTAGTAGAATTATCCTACCTGGACATTTGAATTAGGGAATCACAAACTAAGACAAGACTTCTGTGATAGTTATAATCCCTTTCATCTCTCCTTAGGTTGGATGAAAACCGCCTTTCAATTTCCTGCCTTGGCCCATTTATTTTTTTCTCTCAACCCCGGGATCCTAGATAATGCCATGTCTCTGTGGTGGTTTGTGGCTAACAACAGCAATGTAGTTCCAAATTATCTACATGATGGGTACTGAGGAGCCAACTGTGCTATGCAATCAGAATGGTAGTGTTCAGATTTGCTCATGGAGGCTTTATTTGGGGTGATGGTGGCAACACTGAAAAGTTATACCTTTGGAGACAGAGGAGCTTTTATCAATTCCTGGGGAGAATAATGCAGGAGATGCTGAAGGAACCCAAATATCATCCAGCTGAGACTGAGCAGGGAAGAAATTGGAAAAGAGAGGATTTTCAATTCTATGTATTTAGCTTCTTGTACTTTGAGCATTAAAAGGGGATTTTGGAGGTTAACCTTTGGGTTTTCATTTCACTGGGAATTGAACAATCAAGGGAAACTTCTGTTTTGTAACTTTGGAATAGTCTTCATTGTATTAGTTGGGTTCCTTGTATAATTTCTGACAAGTTCTACCACACCATGTGGCTGGCCATGATTGGAGATGGGAAATAGAATGCATAGTTATTCTTTAGCCTATGAGGAAACTGATCTTGAAGGTAAAAAATGTTCTCTTGATTCAAATTAAAACAACATTGAGATACCACCTGACACCAGTTAGAATGGCCAAAATTAGCAAGACAGGAAACAACGTGTGTTGGAGAGGATGTGGAGAAAGGGGAACCCTCTTACACTGTTGGTGGGAATGCAAGTTAGTGCAGCCAGTTTGGAGAACAGTGTGGAGATTCCTGAAGAAATTAAGAATAGAGCTTCCCTATGACCCTGCAATTGCACTGCTGGGTATTTACCCCAAAGATACAGATGTAGTGAAAAGAAGGGCCATCTGTACCCCAATGTTTATTGCAGCAATGGCTATGGTCGCCAAACTGTGGAAAGAACAAGATGCCCTTCAACGGATGAATGGATAAGGAAGATGTGGTCCATATACACAATGGAGTATTATGCCTCCATCAGAAAGGATGAATACCCAACATTTGTAGCAACATGGAAGGGACTGGAAGAGATTATGCTGAGCGAAATAAGTCAAGCAGAGAGAGTCAAGTATCATATGGTCTCACTTATTTGTGGAGCATAACAAATAACATGGAGGACATGGGGAGATGGAGAGGAGAGGGAGTTGAGGGAAACTGGAAGGGGAGGTGAACCATGAGAGACTATGGACTCTGAAAAACAGCCAGAGGGTTTTGAAGGGGCGGGGTGGTGGGAGGTTGAGGAACCAGGTGGTGGGTAATAGGGAGGGCACGTACTGCATGGAGCACTGGGTGTGATGCCAAAACAATGAACACTGTTATGCTGTAAATAAACAAATAAAAAAATAAATAAAATTATTTTAAAAAATGTTCTTTTCCAACCCAGAAACCTCAGGGCCAATAGCTGAATGGCTCACTTCAGAGATCATGGAGAGCATATTAACAGTGATGAAAACCAGAAGGTAGGGAGACCAAATGTCCTGATTTGCGGGACTGAATGGGTTCCTGGGATACAGGGCTTTTGATGCTGAAATTGTAACAGTTCCAGGTAAGTTAAAAAGGTTGGTCAATCTGCCTAAAGGATGGAGCAGATTGGGTCTCAAATATGAGCAGATTGGGTCTCAAATATGATGATGAAGATGAGGGGGAGACAACTCCTGTGGTTGTCCATAGTCCTTACCTCCTTGCATTATAGTGGTCTCATAGAGATTGGACTTCTGATATGGTGGCTGGTTTTATTTTTTATTTTACTTTATCTCTCTATCTATTTATTATTTTTTATTTTAAAGATTTTTTTAAATTTTTTTTTTTATTTGAGACAGAGAGAGAGAGAGAGAGAGAAAGAGCACAAGCAGAAAGTGTGGCAGGCAGAGAGAGAGAAGTGGGCTCCCTGCTCAGCAAGAAGCCTGATATAGGACTCGACCTCAGGACCCTGGGATCATGACCTGAGCCAAAGGCAGACGCTTAACTGACTGAGCCACCCAGGCATCCCATGGTGGCTGGTTTTTAAAGGGGAAAAGCAGAAGCTGACAATTCTCCTAAGGTCTAGGCTTGAAAGTTCAAAACATTTACTTCTATAACATTCCTTTGGTCAAAGCAGAGACAAAGCCAGTCTAAATTCAAGAGGAGAGGAAGATGTCCCCAACTCTTGATGAATGGAGCAGTATGCACATAAAACAAGGAAAGGAAATGGTGATGGCAATCTTTGGAGACTATCTTCTACAAATGCATATTTTTTTTTAAAATTATGAGGCACACAGGAATGTAAAATGTTAATGTTGTAAGTGTTTACTGTAGGCCAGGTCTGTTTACCTTGAGGTAAGTAAGATAGTTGCTCTCCTTAAGAATTTATATTGTAGAAGGAGAGACATACATGCAAATACACAGATGCAATACAGAATAATTTATTCTACACATACATATACATTTTCATATACATAAGATATAGAAATATTATATAGATATCAGTGATTTTTTTTTTATTCGGAGGTGGTAGAACATAACAAGATTTCACAGAGAATATACAAGGTTTGAAAGATGAATAGGAGTTTTTGTGGTGTATAAGAAGGGTTAGAGCATATGAGGTACAGGAGAATCATGTACCAAGTTTCAGGAATTAAAAAGCATAGTTTGCACTATAAGGTTAGAACATAAGACCTGAGAAGTGAAAATGAAAGACAGGTAGGAAATATAACAGGTAGGATCTTGTCTGCCATGTCATAGAATCAATGTATTTTAAAGTGAAGAAGTGCTTTAATTAATTTTAGTTTTTTTAGTTTTTTTTTTGAAGAGTTTAATTAATTTATTTTTTCAGTGTAACAGTATTCATTGTTTTAATTTTAGTTTTTTAAAAGTTTACTCTAGCAACAGTAAGTAATAGTAACAATAATCACAATAACTAATACCTAATAAACATTTATTGTTTTCCAGGGACTGTTCTAAGCACTTTAACATCATTTGATATTACAAGAACCCTAAAAGATTACCATTACTATCACCCTATTTTACAGTTGAGGAAATTGAATCATAGTAAAGGCAAATCACTTGTTAAATATCTTACATTTGCTAAAGGCCAAGCGTAAATTTGAAGAGAGGTAGTCTATCCCCTTAACCACTATGCTATATTGCCATTTTTGGTGTTAGGAGTTTCTGGAGATGTATCTCCAGTAACTTTGGAGACTACTGAAAAAATTCAGATGCATGTGGTAATATCGTGAGAAAAGGCAGCAATAGTAGAAAGAAGTGATATAGATGAGTCCCAAAGGTAAAATCCAGATAATAGGATTCAGTGAACAACTGAATACATGGAAAGTAAAGAAAGAAAAACTGAGGATGACTTCGAGTTTCTGGTTTGGGTGAGCTGATGAATGCCAGTGCCATTACCAAGAATATGAAATAGACAGGGACAGTTTGGTTTGGGGGAAAAGACAGAGAGTTCAGTTTTGACACTGATTTTGAAGTGTTCATAGGACAACTGAGCAGAGAAGAGAGTTGAAGTTGAGAAAAATTCAGTGGAAAAGGGAGTGCTTCCTGGTGCCAAATGGATTAGGAAGGTCAAGTAAGGTGAGACATGCAGAGCTACCATTGGATCTGTAAATACAGAGGTCAGCGTGACCTTGACAAGATCAGGGTGAGTGGAGAGGTGGCTGGAAGCCAGACTGCTGTGGGTGAAGAGAGGAGGAAGTGAAATCAGCAAGGGGTGGCCTAGATTTCCAAGAACTTGTCTGGGAAAGGAGGGAGAAGGATAGAGTAGGAACTACATAGAAAAATGGAGGGTAGAGAGAGGGCATGTTGTTATCCCATTTGCTTGTATTTTTAAAGAATGGGTTAATTTTCTAGGTTGCAAGAATCAGAGGAGAGAGAAAGAGACTTAAGATTTATGAGGAAAAAGGCAGGATGGATGGATAAAAATGTGAGAGTAGACCAAAGGCAGGGGTAAACAAAGGACAGATGGCAGGACATTTCTCCTTTCAAAAGAGGAAGGAAGAAGATAAGAATGTTTAGAGAAATGGGTATATTTGTACTTGTCGGGGTGGGATAGGAGATTGAGAAATTTCATATAATCTGTAAGAAGTATTAGCAAGTCATTTGCTTAAGGAAAAGAAGAGGGCTAGGAACCTGGAAAAAGAAAGATATTGGAGGCTGAAATAGCACTTTGGTGAACAGGAAGATGGGAGGAAAATTGCATTCATGGAGGGTTCAGTATGTGCTAAGAATGTTGCTAGGTCTTTATGCATAATTACAGTGGTAATAATACATAATAGCTGGGATTATATCCCTTTGAAACTGCCCATACAAAGTTGGTCCTCCATATTTATTGAGTGATTCCATTTTGTTCTTTGTGGTTTGGTTCAGGTAAGTCCTTCCCCTCGTTAAATCAGTGAAAGTTCATTCACAATTACTGTGTAAAAACCTGATGCTGGAAGCAAGAAAGTGTCTCAGGAAGTTACAATATTGTTAATGACACTTTTATTTTATAGTTATTAATTGAACGATTATGAAGTCCCCAGCGCCATGCAGTTTACATGGAATCACATTTAATCCTTAGCAATAGGTTTTAATTTATGTCCACTTTTCAGATGAGAAAAGTGAGGTCAAATTGCTTTCTCAAAGTCATTACAGCCAGTAAGTGGTACTTTGGATTCAAATTGAGATTTGTCTATCTCTAGGCACTTAAGTCACCAAGTTATAGTGTTGACTATATAAGAAAAGTCTTAGGTTCTCAGAAAATACCCTATCATTCTCTCTCTCTCTCTGTTTCTCTCTCTGTTTCTCTGTCTTTCTCTATCTCTCTCTCACACACACATACTCACATGATTTTATCAGTGATTTTACATTGGCTTAATTGGTGACTATTACCCATCTTAGGAAGAGATTCCTGTCTCTCAATTCATCTATTCTTCCTTTCATCTTAAGTACAAAATGTCTTTTTTTTCTAGAACTCGTTCTTCCTACAACTACTCTGCACAGTTCCAGCAAAATCCACAAGGGTCACTGGAAAGTACAAGGTGTTATAAGACAGCACACCATATTACATTTCACCTAATCAGATGTCAGTGTTCTGATCTCTCTCTGTCTCTCTTCTCTCCCCTCCTCCCTCCCTCTCTCCTTCATTCTCCTGTCCTTCCCCTTCCCGCTTTCTATAAGCAGTTGTCTTACTTAGTTTCTTCAATGAACCCATCACATTGGACCCTCCATACAGTTACTTTTACAAGAAGTTAATAATTGAATATGCAGTGTACCAAGCACTGGGGAATTATTTTCCATAAAGAAGTGGGCATGGATCAGCTCTGGGACTACATTCTACATTGGCCCCGATGGAGAGAAGACACTTTCTGGAAAAACTAGTCAATTTATCCCATTTCTGGCAGCCTTTCCCTCTCACCAAGCCTGTGGTTAGGTTGCTGGAGCACAAGAACTGCTGTGAGCCCTTTCTGTATATGTGGCTGTTGTAGGTAACAGAGGAAGCCAGAGACTGCCATCAGCACCCCAAGGCCATCAGAATGATGCTCTGAAGCTCCTCTGAAGAGGTGGATGCTGGGGTCACAGGCCACCTAGAGCTTTCTAGGGCTTTCAGTGCTCTGTTGGCCTGGAAATACATTCAGGGCAAAGGGCTTGGGCTTTTTTCCCTCTTGTGGTATTTGGCTATGTTGAGCTCAAATCGTAACTCAGCCCTGGCAAAGCTGAGGACTGTATAAGTGAAAAATAGTGGAATGAAACCTCAGAACACGTTATGACCTTCAAGAAGGTTTGGTTTGGATTGCGTTCTAGAAATGGTCTGGGTTTTTTGGTTGCAGACTTTATTTTCTTTCCAGAACACATTTTGAACCTCTTCAGAGAGCTCTTCATGACCTCTGAGAGGCATATGAGGCTCTGGTGGTCTTCTCTTTGCCCATCCCTGTAACCTCCCTGCCCCAACAGTAACAATAGGCATGAAAGAAGGTTAATGTTAGGAGTTATCATTAAATGAATGTCATGTATCAGGAGCTGGGATAAAGAGCATTACAGTCATCATTGCATGTCATTTTCAAAAGACTCCAATAAGAAAGGTATGGTTGTATCCATTATACTATGATGGCACTAAGGCTTAGGGTACTTGATGTCTTATCTATGTTCTCAGGATAATGGCAGTGTGGGATTTCAACATAAGGATGTTGGACTTCAGGATGTGGGCTCTGAACACTATAGTACCCCCCTCTCCTTCTTTTCCTTCTGCTCTCCTTCCCTACTCCTTCCTACTGCCTTTGTCCTCCTCTCCTCTCCCCTCTGCTCCCCTCCCTCCTCCTCTTCTCCTCACTTCTCCTCTTATTATTCTTCCTTTTTTTCCTTCATTCACCAGGACAATTCAGGCATACTTTTGGAGTGCCTGCTTTAGACAAACTACTATGCTGTCAGAAGTGAAGAAGACACATCAGTGTCAACTGAGGAGACCTTTAAACACTGACAGGATAAGACTGGAGTTGGGTCGGTGAGCCTGTTCTTCATGGGGAGGGTCCTTGAAGCTAGTCTTATTTAAGAATACACATTCTTCCTTGAAGCTAGTCTTATTTAAGAACACACATTCTTCCCTTTAATTTCCAAATATGGCACTCAAAAATCTGATGCTTAAATCTTAATTGATTGAGAAGAGAAAGGAGTAAGGATTATCTATTGTGAATTGATCATCACTCGTGGCTTCATGTTTGTGACTGCCACTGTATATTTAAGTTGGGACAATATGAGACTGAAATTAGCTTAGTTTGTTCAAGGTCAGTCACCTGACCCAAGCTAGACCAGTCAGAAATCTCTACTGGACTTTTACTGGTATTATCAATAAAGATGCTTCCTCTTTTTCTTGGGAATTACACTACACAGTAGGCTTAGGGCCGCCAGCAACCATCTCACTACCATACAAAGAACATCTATCTGAAAATAAAGCCAAGAAGAGGTGTCCAGGATTGAGGAAAAAAGGGGACTCCTTAAGAAAAGCATTGGAATGCTGGATCTAGCCATACAGGAAACTAACATATTATGAGTATCCCCTACTCTCTGAAAGTTCACATTATGCCACTTTGCTTTTGTGAAGACCTATGTTAGTATCTGTTTTCACTGATAGAAAAAAAATCCAAAGAGAATTTATGAAAAAGTCTATTACTGTGCTAATGAAGTTTTTTTTTAACACAAGAATAACTCTTTATTACCAAAGTGGATTTTTTTTGTTTTTTTCAACTTATATTGAAATAGTTACAGGTGCACAAGAAGTTGTGAAAACAGTACAAAGAATTCTTCATACCTTCCACTGAGTTTCATCCAGTAGTTACATCATTTATAAGTATAGTACAATATCAAAAATCAAGAAATTCACATTACTACAATGTGTCTATACAGTTGTATGCAATTTTATCAAAGGTGTGGATAAAATTGTCATTTTGAGGATATCATAGATATGGAATAGTGAGGATGGTGTATAACCTTTTGTGATTGGCTTTTTTTTTCCCTCAGCATAATACCCTGAAGATCTGCTCAAGTTATTCTATGTATTGTGACATTTTGATGAAGATGTTTTGTAATAGCAAAGTGACATAACCCAAACTTTTGGAAAATGAGGGTTCTTCCCTTTATGCCATTAAGGCTTACAAAAGACTTCATAGGAACACACTGCTTTCAGATAAGGGGGGAAACCTGTCATTATATGAGCCAGTAAATTCCAAATTTTGCTTAAACTGGTTTGAACTGTGTTCTAGTCACTAGCAGACGAAATATTCTAAGCAGATACAGACAGAAAGAAATAAAGCAAGGTGGTCATATGGGATGTCTGGCTAAAAAATGACAGGAGAAAGGAATCTGAGTGTAAGGACTTCCCTGTCTTGCTCACTGGTTTGTACCTAGCACCTAGAACAGTGTTTGGCATGCAATAGACACTTGATAAATATCAGTTGATTGAATGAAAGAATTCAGGGTGGATCAGGCAACATGCAGATCAAATTTAGCTATCTTAAGTTTAGAGCATTGTGGTGGTATGTTTATCCATTTACCATGCTTTTGTATATTTCTTTCAGTTTCTGCTTGGCTCCGAACAGAGTTCTTTTCTTCCTTCTTTCCTTCCTTCCTTCCTTCCTTTTCCTACCTTTCTTTCTTTCTTCCTTTCTCTCTCTCTCTTTCTTTTTTTTAGATTTATTTATTTGAGTGGGGAGGGGCAGCAAGAGAGGGAGAGAGAGCCTTAAGTAGATTCTATCTCATGATCCTAGACCACAACCTGAGCCAACACCAAGAGTTGGATTCTTAACCGACTGTGCCACCCAGGCACCCTGATAACAAAGTTCTTAAAAAAAAATTCAAGTTTGTTTCTTGTGACAAAGTGGCAAAGAAAAGGAGATTTATCCGGTCCTGGGCTAGAAAGAGGAACAGAATGCCCTTGGAGGCTGGGTATGTTAAATTAGGTAAGGAAAGGATTTACATACTGCTGTGATGTGAAGATGTGGGGAGAGATGATCTGAAATCAACAGTGAAGAACTCTTCTCTCTCTCTCTCTCTTTCTCTCCACATGCCCTGCCCCACCCCCAACTTAAAAGCTCTTTTTCTTCTGTTCAGTGGAGAGTTTTCTGTTGTTTGCAGGGGAACATTGTCTGTCTCAGTTACTCAAACATAGTTGTCTTTCTCCTTTTTCTTTTCTGCTTCTCCCTCTTTTTTATGCTACCCCCATTCTTAACCAGGGGTCTTTCCTCTTTGTGCATACTCTTTTCCTTTCTTCCACTTCAACCTCAATTCCTCAGTGATTGTTTTCAAAGCTACATGACTTTCAAAGGCTGGTCCTTGTGAACGTGCCTTTCCAGGCTCATCCCATGCTCCACATCTTCCCTCTGAACTACCATTATTCCAAAACTTGGTTATATTATGGAACAACATGAACAGAGGCACATACATAAACTAAGAGGAAAGAGCTTCTGGAGAGTCTACCAGAATTTTCCAACTTTCCAATATTGGTTGGCTTAGAGTCAAAAGGATTTGGGCATAGCCAAAACATTCTGCACAATTTGCTGCCTCAAAATATGTTACAACTGTCTAGGCAATTAGTTGGGGCAGAGTGGGGGAATACAAAAGGCAGGAGATCTCACAATCCAGTAAAAGCCTAAGAATTGAGGGAAGAGTGGAATCCTTGGAGTTCTTGAGGTTCCTGATTCACATCCCAGTTCTCATCTATAGAAGGCTGAATTTAACCAAAGTACTTAATGTTTATGTGTCTTAGTTTCTTTATTTGTAAAATAACCCCCTATAAGGGTTTTTGTGAGGTTTAAAAGATTTAAATTACCTACTTAATAATTAATACTTGGTAGGTATTGCCTCCTTCCCTAGTTGCAGAAACAAAGCTTAATATTATAACTCTTCTCTTCAAGAAGAAATTGCTAGCCACCACAATTCATACTACCAAGAGATCTGTGGTAGTTTCTCAGCCTTACAGCTGGGGTTGCAAATTCAAAAGTCTACTGGGGTCAGATAGATAATGTGAACGAAGGAAATTGGTTAGGTTTACTCAGTTACATAGGGTAGTATGGAATAGTGAGGATTGTGGCAAACTAGATAGTGTGTGCTTCATCTAACAGGGAAAACCAACTTCCATCAATTATTTCCCGTGGGACTGTGGACCCAGAGTTGCCACACCAGTAACTGTTTTTCAAGAAAGTTTGAATTTTTAATAGTGAAACTTGCTGAATTTTATGACGTTGTCAAATTCATCGTGATTAAAAATGACCACAGCAAGAAAATACCATGATGGATCAAAACACACACCTCTAGAAATCAAACATTTCCCCTCTTCTTGGCAGTCCCTTTGAGAACTATAGCTCATCTTTTGGGACCCCTGATGCTTGGACTTCTGCATACAGAAGCTTCTCCTTCACTTGCTTTCACAAAAGGTCCAATAATCTCAATGAGGATTTAGTGTGACAAGAGACTTAGCTGGTAAGTTGAGGGTCACAGAAAAGTCACATCACACCATATGTTTCTTTTGCCCCTTTCACCTACACTCCTCCTCACCTTTCCCCCTGCTTCCCCTCCACTGTCTCAGGAATAACTAATTTTTCTTTGTCTTAGATGAATTTGTGAAGCTCTTTTCTTTGAAGCTCTGGCAGCAACTGACGTGTGTGCTCCACAGAGGTGCTCTTATCCCAAGATTGCCCCTCAAACATTTACCTATTAAGATTGGTCCTTCCTCTGGAAGAATCCTCTGACCAGTTGCACAGGGGGGAAATTATCATTTATATTTTTACAAATGAATGTACCAATTAGCAAGGAATGCATGGTTTAATAAAATGCCAAAGGATGTGGTTCATAGGTTGAATGGCATGCATTAGAGGAGAGAGAGATGCCCAATTCTGTAGGGTGCTTTTGTCTTAGGGAACACTTGATGTTCTGTGGCCATCCACAGTGGCTCACAGAACACTGGCTGAAACAAACTATAACAAGTGGATTGCCAAGTCTGTGCTCCTAGAGGGATTGTCGAAAGTTCAGCGGAGATCAGAATGGTGGACCTGGGGAGCAAGAACAGAGGGTTGATATCAGAGAAGAAGACTATAGTGGTTATGAAGGTAAGCTTGGGATCCCAAGTCTGTCCTTTGCTAGTTATATACTCTCTTTGAACCTCAATTTCCCTCATCTACAAATAGGAGAGCACAATACTGTTTCCTACAGAAAACTGTGTGTAAAGTACCTGGTCATTATAGACACTGATGAATGCAAGCTTCCTTCCTTCCTTCATAATTCCTTCTCATTCTTCCAGGTTCAGCATAGGGATCATCCCCTTCAGGTTGCTTTCTTTGAAGTCTCCTTCATTTCTTCCACATTGGGTAAGTACTCTACTCTTTTGCATGTCCCAGACTTCCTGGCATATCACCTGTATATATCATTCTTATCACATAGCGTCAAAAGGCTGCTTTTATTTCTGGATTTTCTTGAATGCTAGGACCAATCTCACATTTACCTTTGTCTCTCCAGCTCCTCACACAGAGCTACATGAGTAATAAAAATCCATTAAATGTTTCCTGAACTAGGGGTTCTGAAGTGGGGAGAAAATTGTCTTAGCTAACTAGATAAACTTATAATTTCAAAAGGCCTTTTAAAACACTCTATTTTTGAAAAGGTGGTTTTTTAAGAATCTGTATCTCTTTATAAATAACTTATTACCCAACATCAGTGCTTGATCAAGCTTTAGCACTTATGGAGAACATTAATAAAGACAAAACATGGAACTTAACCTGGTATCAACTTGAAAGTTTGGTCAAGATCTCAGAGAAAGAGAGAATTGAGTGGGAAAGAGAATGCTTGTTTCCCTTGTGGAAAATGTCTTTGAGGGATGGCAATTAGAGACCCAGTGTACTTGAAAGTGTCTCTTCCAATCTGAAAATAAACTAAGTTTCCTGAGCTGCTTCTGGAAAACCAAAGCTTGGAGGATTTTTCTGACTTTCATCCTGCCTGCATCAGCATTTGGAAGAGGAAGAGGAAACAATTAACAATTAAAAAGAACCAACTGTATTAGCAATCAGTAGATTTAGGGGAGAGGGAGACAGAAAGGCTAATGACTAACTTTTTAATTGTGTGAAGCCTAAAGAATTATGGAATTACCTGGAACTTAAGCTTTTCATCTTTTTTCATTTGATCTCTAGCCAAGTAACTACTGTAGAATAATTTAATATTCTCTGAGTCGTCAATAATAAGGCTTGCAATGTGATAGTCAAGTGCACTTGAAATTTTGATGAGATCATTAATAATATCTCTTGTCAGTGACTTAACTCTAGTTAATAACTTCCTTGTGACTTTCGTCAAATAGATTTTCCTGGGGGATATTAATTTCCAAAGGTTTATGGATGTCCTTCAATTGTTAGCCAGTGACAGAAATAGCTTTTCTGCTGTGGCATGTTTTGAGGTTTTGCCCTTACTTCTAAGAAAAAGGCGATAATTGTGTAAACCAACTACTCATCTGTGTTTGGCATCAAACTTTAACCTAAAACCTGAAGTAATATTTTCTAAAAAGAATAGTTTCATGTAATTTTCACAGCAGCATGCCAACACCAACTATTCTAAAATGGCAGCCTGTTATTTTATGAGTTATATAAGTCTAATAGAGGAGAAAAAAATCCTCTTACCACCTCTCTTTGGGAACAGTTTCTTAGAATTTTTCTGACTAATAGGAGAATACATCAGTGTGCTCATTTCTCATCTTCTGCAGCTCATGCCACACTACCAATCCAAACCCACTCCCATTCCAGAGCCAACCCCAGAGTTTTCAAAGTGAACTGTATTTGTATCTGTTCTGTGGTGAGGAGGAAAAGCTTGAGAAAGGGTCAGCAGAGAATTGTTTATCAAATCCTAGAACTGTTGAGCAATGGGTCACCCTTCAAATTTGGAAGGAAGTATTTGAGGGCAAAAAATGACAAATGGTACTATACATTGAATAATATTCATTCAGAATTTGTCACTTTGCATAGGAACCTAGAGCCTCTGTGCCAAGCCCACACACATTTTTATTGAATGAATGAATAATAGAGCCAAACAGGGTTTGGATAAATGTACAGATGATTGATATGTAACTGATTGAGAAGGGGAATTCAATTTCTCTTAGGTTACAGACCCTCCACTTCTTTCTTCTCTCATCTTCCTCTTCTGATTATGTGAATTACTGGAAAGACTCTTGCCCCTGGAACCAGGAGAATCTTTTCCACTATGATGTTCTTAGAAAACAAACATATATTCTTTGAAATTTCTTCTTAAAAAAACTGAAAGAGAGAGAACTTAATCATGCAGCCAGGAAAGGACTTTGTAAATGATCTCTAATGTCCTTTAACCATGCTTCCCAGGAAACTACCTCCAAATGTAGTAGAAAAGAAGCAAAGGACTGGATTAAAAGACAGTCCTTTTCTGTGCCTGCACCATCCTGTTGGGAGACAGGAATAGAAAAATAATGGTACAAATGAACGTATGTTGAAGTCCAAACAATCAGCAGGTCTATATGCTGTCACCCCGGAGATAAGATACCTTTTTACCCATCAAGGGAGACACTGGCCCTAAGGTCTTGCTCCAATCTGCTTCCTCTTCCAGGTCATCATTCCACTAGTTCATCCTTTCTCTATTAACTCTAATATCTTCATCTGTGTTGGAGATTTCTTCTGGGCTCAGAAGAGTGCTCAAAAATTTCCTAATCTAGGGGCGCCTGGGTGGCTCAGTGGTTTAAAGCCGCTGCCTTCAGCCCGGGTCATGATTCCAGCGTCCTGGGATCGAGCCCCGCATTGGGCTCTCTGCTCAGTGGGGAGCTTGCTTCCTCCTCTCTCTCTGCCTCTCTGCCTGCTTGTGATTTCTGTCTGCCATATAAATAAATAAAATCTTTAAAAAAAAATTTCCTAATCTAAACAGACAAACGCCAACTAACTCACTTGGGCAATGTCACACTCTAACTATTGGCCCATATTTCTTTGTCCTATCTTAATTTCCACAGTTGCTACTTCTACATTCTCATCTGTCCTTCATTTCTCAACCTTCCTAAACTTCAGTTTTTCTGACTTTCTGTTCCTGGAGGTATTATCTCTAGGATATGGTGGCCTCCCCACACTAGCTAACTAAGATCACTAGCCCAGTCTCTAGACACTTTCCTGTCTTTGTTTTATTGGATGGATCACTCTACTTCCTTTGGTGCCACTTTAATGATCAACTGAGATCTCTAATATTTTTTGCTCCTCAGTTCTCTGATCTCCTTCCTTCCCAAATTTCTCACTATTTTCACCATCTCCATTGTGAATTATTCCTCTTACCTTCTCTTAGACATTGGTGCTTTTCCTTTCTTTTTTTTCCTGTTCTTTCCTCAATTTATATGTTATCTTGAGGCAATTAAATTTACTTTTAAAATTTATGTATTTTTGTCTCATAAAACTATATCTTTCTTGAGCACCAGACTAATATATTCAACTCTCTGCTCACTGGATAGTTTTATATCAGGCATGATGGGCTTCATGCTGGAGCCTATGAACTTTTCAAGGGCCTAGTAAAACCTGTGAGACTTAAATAAATAAATGATAAACTTCAAAAATATTAAAACAACCATGCCAAAGCTTAATTAATGTATTATTTAAAACATAACATTTTGTTAATTTCATTACAAAAGTAAATTTATTATTTAAAATATTCAATTTGTAAGCAATTGAAAAAATCAAAATAATCAAAAATTAAATGTATTGCAAATAATTTCAAAAATCAAAATTACAAAAACCCTCTCAAATTTTTTACTGCAAAAGCTAAATTTAATGTGGAATGTGGGTACATTTTAATATATTTGCTATGATCTGGGATGGGGCTTCCAGAAATAAGAGTGCCTAGGACTTTGAAGGTCTTACAAACAGCACCACTTCCTGTATTATCTCCATCTGGATATTCCACAGGCATCTAGAAACTTGGCATATCCAAAGCCAAATTCATCTTCTTCCCTCTCTGGTATTCCCTGTTTTGGTTGGCATCACCCAGTGATCCAAGCTGGAATTCATCCTTGGCTTTTTGATCTTTTCCAAGATTCTTCATATTCTCCCATTCAATCAGTTACTACATCTGATTAGTTTTATCTCCATATGATGTAGTAAATCTATTCATTCCTCCCCTTTCTTTCCTGCTGCTATAGTTTAAGCCCTGGTCAACTCTCACTTTGACTTTTGAAATAATCTTGTAAGTGGTCTCCCTGTAGCTGCTCTGTCTGCTCTTTCCTTACAGTTGACTTAAAGTTCACATTAGACCTTGTCACTCCTATTTAAAAGACTTCAGGAGCTTGGTAGTGATTACAAAAGAAAGCTTGAGATCCTGAGCATGGCCACACAAGGCTTTGGTGACCTGCTTGTATCTGTTTCTTCAGTCTTATCTGTCACTTCTCTCTCTCTGGCACTTGCCTGTTAATCAATTGCTTTCTAGGCAATATGAGGGCTCTCCTGGCCTCAAAATGACCTCCCTGCTTGGAATGCAATTTTTCACTTTTCTCACTTAACTCTAGTTTATTCTTGAACATTCCCCTCCATTATTACCTGTTAAAGAAAGCCTTCCAAGAATGTCTCAGATCTGAATAGAATTCCCTCCCCTGCAGCATCCATACCTACCTTTATCACAGACTTACCACATTCCATGCAACAATTTATTCACATGTCCTTCTCTACCCTCTCAATGATAGGTCACAGAATGGCAGAGGTGCTCTCATTCTTATCTTTAAGTTCTCATTCGATACTTTAAGACAAAAATCAATTTCTCTTTAAAAATTTGTTTTATTGGAGAGAGCGAGATAGAGGAAGAGGGAGAGAATCTCAAGCAGCCTCTGTGCTGAGCATTGAGCCCAACATGGGGCCTGATTCCACAACTCTGAGATCATGACCTAAACTGAAACCTAGAATCAGATGCTTAACCACCTGAGTCACCCAGACACCCTAGGAATCAATTTCTTAATCAGCCTTATGTCAGGGAAACCTTTTCTCAAATGTTAATCACCAAGAAACTCAAGTCTTGACTGGAGTACTCGGTAGAACTCAAACATACCCAGTCCAGAAATCTATCTAAAACAGTCCCTATAAAGTAATTTTATTACTTTATATTAACTCAGGTTGAATTGAGTGTGAATGAACATGTTATTTGAAGTAGAGACCACATCAAGTTTACCTAACAACTAACACAAACTTAACTGTATGTGAACATGGAGACTATCAGTTTTTTAATTACTCCTCACTAAGAATTTGCTTAAGCTCTTTAGGTGTGGTGGAGGAATTGTCTCTGTCCTGGGTTGGCCCAGATGTGTTTTTTCTTTAATTTCCCACTTTCTGATGATCCTGTTCTGGGACCTTATGTTCTTATGGTCTCTAATGTTCACATCCAAGACTCATTCCCTTTAATGCCATGGTCTCTACTGGAAAGAGAAGCTTCATTTTCTTCATCTGCACTTGTTCAATGTCCATGCCCACATTTGAAATAACATCTATACTCTCTACATGTAAGGAGGTTGTTTTTCTCCAACACTCTGCCAAATGTTCTCTAACAGATCCTGATACTCTAGGTACTTTTCTTCTACTTTCCCTACACAACCATAGCAAAAAGTTAATAAGACAATAAAGGGAACCAGGAGGCATATTTGTTTTCTGATGACCTCATAAGTAGGGTTGTTGGATTTAAAAAATAAACAAACCCAGGATGCTCAGTTACATTGAAGTTTTAGAAAAATCATGATTGTTTTAAGTATGTCTCATGCAATATCTAAGATATACTTACACAAAGAAAAAATCCATTATCTGAGCTTCAAATGTTATTTTATATTTTATTTTGCAACCTACTCTTAAGTTGTATTCTTGGACTCAGACTCACTTCATGTGAATGTTAAACAAGTAGGATTATTTTTAATTTGCACAAGGAAATATTTTCATTCCCACTTTTCTGAAAGCAAAGATTCCCTCTTGTCTGTCTTTAATTTTCTCTACATGGAACAGGAATCCATAAAAATATACACACAATGGAATATTATGCAGCCATCAAAAGAAATGAAATCGGGGCACCTGGTGGCTCAGAGGGTTAAAGCTTCTGCCTTGGGTTCAGGTCATGATCCCGGGGTGCTGGGATTGAGCCCCGCATCGGGCTCTCTCCTTGGTGGGGAGCCTGCTTCCTCCTCTCTCTCTCCCTACCTACCTCTCTGCCTACTTGTGATCTCTCTCTGTCGAATAAATAGATAAAATCTTTAAAAAAAAAAAAGAAATGAAATCTTGCCATTTGCGACAATGTGGATTGAACTAGAGGGTATCATGCTTAGTGAAATAAGTCAATCAGAGAAAGACAAGTATCATATGATCTCCCTGATATGAGGATATGGAGATGCAACATGGGGGGTTAGGGGGATAGGAGAAGAATAAATGAAACAAGATGGGATTGGGAGGGAGACAAACCATAAGTGACTCTTAATTGCACAAAACAAACTGGGGGTTGCTGGGGGAAGGTGGGGTTGGGAGAGGGGGAGGGGAGTTATGGACACTGGGGAGGGTATGTGCTATGGTGAGCGCTGTGAAGTGTGTAAACCTGGCGGTTCACAGACCTGTACCCCTGGGGATAAAAATACATTATATGTTTATAAAAAATAAGAAATAAAAAAAATTAAAAAATAGTTATTTTCTTCTTAATTCTACAGTTTAAAAATGGCATCACTAATTATGATGATACCTGTCATCTGGCACCACAACTGGATTTTAGGGAGTTAGGGGTATTGGGTTCTATGGGAAATCAGAGGGCATGTATTCCGTCTAAAGGAGGTGCCACAACTCAGTCTCAGTGCTGTTATTTGGCGATATAGAGTCAGTATTTTGAGAGTCTGGTTTTTGTTTCCTCCAAAAGAAATGTCAGGTGTCTTGATTTAATGTGAAAACTGCAGAATTGTAATCATTGATAACCAATTCAACTGTTAATGGAAACAAATCAGCACAAGGTAAAATGAACAGTCATGACCACTGCATTTGAGAGTCTCCTCTTTTCAGGTAGTCAGCTTGCTGCTGCTGGAGTCCTGTACTTTGTCCCAGTGTCTCAGGGCAGAAAGAAAAAGGTTAGTCTCTGAACGAAACAATTTTGGAAGAGTTTCTGACCTGTGGGACAGAAACACAGGTGTTAAGGTAGCAAGATAATTTTTCTACACATCTTTCTTTCTGAAATTTTCTTTCACTGTTCCCCAGTTAAGCAGGCAGTGGAATCTTGCTTCCGTTTCTCAGGGAGTTTTATGGCAGGGAACAAAGGATGTAAACAATTAACTTTTCTGACTTTTGTTTACAAAATTCCATGCCTTTGAGGAAATTTTCTAAGGCTGGAGTCTAGAGAGTTTGAGGAGAGAAAGAATGGCCCTGAGAGAACTATAAAGAGTGAGATTCTCCTAGACCAAAAATAATAATAATAATAATAATTCTCAGACAGTAGAAATGGCAGAGGTTTGTGGTTTCTGTGAGCAGTGGACAACATCCTTCTCCTCACCATCCCTCCCTGGCAGTGCTTCAAGAATGTGGCTGGATCCCGGAGGGAACAGTGACAGAGGAGGCAAGAGTAAACACTAAGCTCCCCAGCAGCATGTCACAAACCCACAACCTGAGGGAACCACCTGAACAGAAAAAGCACAAATCACAGAGTAAACTGGTCTCTATAGTGATTGGTGAATAAAGGGGCTTCCCTGTTAGAGGGTGCTAAAAGCTTATCTAGTGCCAGATGTGAGAGGAGACCCCCAAACCATGCTTGAATATCCTAACTGCACAGTGTAATGAAGTCTTAGAACTGAAATTAGTTAGTTTCTAAAACACAAGGAAATAGGCACCAAAGTGTAGGAATGAATATTCAGAGTGTATGGATAGAGGTTTCTATCTACAGCTCCTTGATACTTCCCAAGCAAATGTCTAATTTACAAATAACCTTATTTGTACCTACTCTGGTGGCAACAGCTCAGAGATTTACTAGTTAGACATTTCTCCTCATTCAACATATAGGACACACTTAATCAAGGTTGGGCTTTTTCACAGACTAAAATATAAAAACATAGAAACTCTTGGATTACTTAGCGTAAGAAGTGCCTGTGCTTTTGCCAGAAAATACTAAGTACTCACTACTAGGTAACTCACATAGATTACTACTTGCTAAATTCCTGACCTCCTGTTGCATGTCCCCCAAAGCCGTGGAGAGCATTAGCTGTATTTGTTATGTGTCTGTAATTTAGCACTTAAAATTAATCTTCATACCAGAGGAATTTATGATATAATAATGATGATGATTATGATAACTATAACATAATAATAATAAAATTATAGTATAATAACATAATAATGTTAGATAATTTGTCATATTATTAAGTAAATAATTATTATTCAATCTTATTTTACAAATGAGGAAAATAAAGCACAAGAGGTAAAATAACTCATTCAACATTACACAGCTAGAAAGTCCTAGAGCTAAGACTGAAATATGAATGTTCTGATTGGCTCCAGAGTCTGAAGCCATGCCCCATCTGCTGTCTGGACTCTCCATAGGCTGCTCTTGCTTCCTGAATGCTCTGGACTTCACCAGGTTAGTCTCCCCATTCTATGCTCTCAGGAACCATATGTGTTTCTTTCATGATGTTTATCATAGTTCATAAGGATTTTATTATTTTCTGTCTCCCATCTAGATTATGGGCATACAAAGGTAGGGAAAATGGGAAGGTTTGATCCACTGAGGCCGAGACAGTAAGCTATCTTTGCAAACACTTCCTCCTCTCGTCCACAGTGATAGAATTATAGCCAGGCTCATGACTTCCAGACACCTACATCTCCCAGCTTCCCTTGTAGTTGTGTGTGGCCACATATTTAAGTTTCTACAAATAGAATTTGGGCATTTTATTTTCCTTTTCCGTTCTTGCCAGCTGGAATCAATTGTGACCCAGTGTCCACTGTACAGAGGATGCAAAGCAAAGTCTCAGAGAATAGTAGAGAGGAGGGAAGAACCCTGAATCTCCAAATGACCAAGTGGAATCGAACTACCCACTAACCTGTACCTTACCTCAAATTTGTCATAATAGAAAGAAATTCACTTCAATCTTCTTCAAACCACTGAATTATTTTGGTTCTCTTTGTGATGGTAGTCTAATCTCACTCTAACTCCCCAATGCATTTCTAGAACCTAGCAAAGCATCTAGCACAGGGCAGAGGCTCAACATATTTTAGTTGGGTAACCCACTGCATTTGTTGAGTAACCAACATGGATAATTGCACCCACAACTCCTTGAAAGTTGGGACTGTGTCTTCCACTTGTTTTCTTCCACATCAGACACAACATTGAACCTATAATAGGTGATCAAAGAATGAATGGAGAAATGATGGAGAGAGAAATATTGGGTGTGTATATGTTGATATCTGTATGTCTTTTCACATCTTGCCCCAATAGAAATACTTTTCAAGTAGTTATAATTTATTCTTATTTGAAAAGGAATTCAACTGAATCTTATGTATGAAGTATGTTCATGTAGCTTAATTATCAAAGCAAAATAATTGGGAAAAGTTAAGGCACTATATCATATTTGATGAACTTAGAGTTAGGGTACCTGGATTTTAGTTCTATTTCTAAGTCTGTGGTCTTGGACAAATCACCTAGTTATCCGGGCATCAGTTTGCACCCTTGCATATTCATGAAATGAATAAAAAAGTTTCTTCTTGAAGGTTCCTTCTAGTTCTTAAAGTGTATTATTCTATATACTACATATTTTTTAAATTTTCTGGCAATATCTTGCTTCAGATTCCTTAGATTCCAACTCCTTTAAAGACTATTCTGTGATTCATACAAATGATTATTTTCATTTTTTCATTATCACATAATGAAAAATAGTTGCTCTGAACCAGGCACTGTACTAAGCATGTTAAGTGCACTTAGCCTCACAGTAACTCTGTTAAATAGTTAAGGTGAGAAAGTTAAGGCTCATAAAGGTTAAATGTTTTCTTAATGTCCCATAGCTAGTAAATGCTAGGTGTAGGTATCAAGTCCAAGTCAAATTGTTTATCAGTTAATTCATTAATATACTCATTTAGCAACTATGTATTGAACACCTACTATGTGTTAATACAAGTCACTTTTGAGTTGGTAGAATCACAGCAGTGAACAAGATAGACAGGGGTCTACACTCATGAAGCTTAAATCCTAGCTTCCTAACTGGAAGTGGGGCAAACAGTAAATAGGTAAGACACAAATAATGAAATTTCAGATAATAATAAGTTTTATGAAGAAAATAAGATAAAGTAATATGATAGGGTCATAAGTAGAAATGAGTTTTTAAAGGAAAATCTAGACGTCTATTTTAGGAACACTAATTTCGAGATGCATCTTTGACATCAAGAGAACATACTCCAATTGCTACTACTGGTCATAATAATTGCTATAATTTACTGAGTGTCTGTGTCTGCCATGTTCTTGGAACTGGTATATATTTTAAACGTGTCAACTCACTTAATCTTTAAAAGAATCCTAATCCTGTGAGGCATTATTCCTATTTCATAGATGAGGAAATAGGTTCCTCAATTCCCAAAGTTCTGAAGCAAATAGATGCCAAAAGGATTATAAGTCAGGTACTCTGACTGTATGGGGTCCATGCTTACTTCTCTTCTAATCTCTGTCTGGCAAGGGCACTGTTAGAGCAGTAAGAAGTCCAGAGACAAAGCCAGGATAGGCAGGGTTGTGAGTGTACATATGGCATTAACACCACTGGACAGGACCCAATGATAGAGAGACAGACAGAAAGACAAAGAAAACAAGCTGGAGTCCTAAGACACACCAGGATTTCAAGGTCAGGTGGACAGCCTGGGAGATAGCAGGGAGGATGTGGAACTAAGAGAAAGTGAAGTCAACAGTAGCCAAGAGAGGAAATAAATATTTCCAACAAGGAAGGTGGTCCTTATGTGTAGAAAACATAAGGACATTTGTTGCTGAAAAGCCAAGTAAGGGGCGCCTGGGTGGCTCAGCGGGTTAAAGCCTCTGCCTTCAGCTCAGGTCATGATCCCAGGGTCCTGGGATCGGGCCCCGCATCAGGCTCTCTGCTTAGCGCAGAACCTGCTTCCTCCTCTCTCTCTCTCTGCCTGCCTCTCTGCCTACTTGTAATCTCTATCTGTCAAATAAATAAATCTTTAAAAAAAAAAAAAAAAGCCAAGTAAGATAAGGGCAGGAAGTTGACAACATGGCGAACAATGTTGAACTTGATATGAATGGCCTGGGTGTGAGAAGACAGCTGCCTAATTGTGGTTCTGGAAAGAATGTGAAGTGAGGAAGTGGGACACATGCATTAATATATGTAAATAACTCTTTAAAGAGTCTCCTTGTGAAAGATCATGAAATGACTAGGTAAAAAGAGGAGGATGGGTGGCCAAGGGAGGGAAACACATGCATGTATACATGCCAACATGCTCGCATACAAATTTTTTTTCCAGTTTTTTTTTTTCCATTTTATTTATTTTTTCAGCGTAACAGTATTCATTCTTTTTGCACAACACCCAGTGCTCCATGCAAAACGTGCCCTCCCCATTACCCACCACCTGTTCCCCCAACCTCCCACCCCTGACCCTTCAAAACCCTCAGGTTGTTTTTCAGAGTCCATAGTCTCTTATGGTTCGCCTCCCCTCCCCAATGTCCATAGCCCGCTCCCCCTCTCCCAATCCCACCTCCCCCCAGCAACCCCCAGTTTGTTTTGTGAGATTAAGAGTCATTTATGGTTTGTCTCCCTCCCAATCCCATCTTGTTTCATTTATTCTTCTCCTATCCCCCTACCCCCCCATGTTGCTTCTCCATGTCCTCATATCAGGGAGATCATATGATAGTTGTCTTTCTCCGATTGACTTATTTCACTAAGCATGATACGCTCTAGTTCCATCCACGTCGTCGCAAATGGCAAGATTTCATTTCTTTTGATGGCTGCTGGATTGGAAGAATAAATATTGTGAAAATGTCTATGCTACCTAAAGCAATCTACACATTTAATGCAATCCCTATCAAAATACCATCCATTTTTTTCAAATTTTTTAAAAGATTATTTATTTATTTATTTGAGAGAGAGAGAGAGAGAGAGTGCATGCATGAGTTGGGGGGAAGGCAAAGGGAGAAGGAGAAACACTTCTCACTGAGCAGGGAACCCAATGCAGTGTTTAATTCCAGGACCCCGAGATCATGACCTGAGCCAAAGGCAGACACTTAGCCTACTGAGCCCCCGGATACCCCTACATGCTCACATACATATTAAAGATGGGGGACACTAGAGCATGCTTGGTTTCTCTGATTTCTATTCCATGTTCTCAACCCCATGCCACACTATCCCCATAATTACATTAAGTGAGAAGTGACTAAGTAGGCTTATTAATGGACTGAAATGGACTCCACATGTAATTGATTAAAAACAACAAAGCTATAAAGCTATGTCAATGATGTAAAGGCAGTCCTTGGTGCTGGAATCACATTGTCAATTTCTTCATCTCTACATCTTATTTATGCATCACATAGGCAAATAAGTGTTCAGGGAGTGGCAGGTGCCTCCAGTGCATCTTCATAAGTTTACCCTAGGATAGGTTTTTGAATCGGAATTTCAGCTTCAGCCTTTCCTTAGCTGTGTGACATCTGTGCTTGGGTAGTTTTGAAAGCCAAGAAGTTGTCTCATTATTTGGGAATTGGATTCTGTATGTGTACAGTCAAACCTTAGTCAAAATAAAAATAAAGGCTGTGTTTATGTACACATTGACATTAGACTATTTTTTCAGTTGTTTATACAGAAAACATTTATTGAGTGTCCACTCTCTGATGAGCACTGTGCTAGACACTGATAATATCAAACAGAGAAGATACAGCCTCTTCCCCCGAAGGACCTCTCAAAAGTGGAGATAGGAAGAAACCTTTTAGAACTAGAAGTCATAGAGAAAACCAAATGCAGTGTTTGTGACATCACAAAGTTTGATGGTACCATTGTTAGTGGAAGCAATTTGTGTGTGTGAGATGTATGTGTGTGTGTGGTCTAAATGTACCTAGTGGGAAGGGGAGGTTTGATTAGGGCCCTGAGAGTGAGCATGATATACCTCACACAGGGCACAGTGTAAACAAAGGTACCTGGGCACATCAGTTGGGTTCATGATAGGAGCTGCCAAGTATGTCTACACTGGAAAGGCAAATGGTGATGAGGAGGTCTGAGTGGTGGAGCATCATTGTAGGTAAAGCAGTAGAATGTAAGGCTAGAAATATACGTGGGCCCAAATTGTTCGTTCATTCATTCATTCATTCATTCACTTATCTTTCCGTTCACTTAATAATGACTTTTGAAGGACTATTCAATACTAGGGACCTGAGGATGTTGTTAAAGACGCAGTGGTGATCAAAAATGGACACAGTCCCTGCACACATAGAGTTTTTAGTCCGGTGCGTGAAGAACATTGACTGCTGCGCTAAGTTATTAATTCCAATGTTTAAGAACTGTAAATAAGATCTTTTCAGTATTGATGATCATATCTGTGTTGTGAAAACTCACCTCTTGAGGTCATGCAGAGAACAGACTTGAGAAAAGAGAAAGTAGAAAGACATGTGAGGCTGGTGCAGTGGTCTCAGAGAGAGATGCTGAGGAGGGAAATTAGGGCAACGTAATTGAAGATTCTGGAACTCAGCCATTTGTGACCATTTTATTTATTCATTTAGGAAATATTTTTTGAGAGGCAGGGTAGTGTAGCTGTTAACATGGACTTTGGATCTGCACCTGAGCTCTGCTGTTGATTATCCGGGCAAACTTGGAAAGTTGTTTCATCTCTGTGCTCAGGTCTTTTAATCTCAAAAACTGACATGACAGTAATAGTCCCTACTTCTGCTGGTTTGAATAGTGTCCCTCCAAATTCATATCTACCTAAAACTTCATGTAATATTATTTGGAAATAGGGTCTTTGCAGATATAATTGGTTATATTAAGATGAGCTCATACTGGAGTTTGGTGAGTCTTAATCCAATAACTGGTGTTCTTATAAGAAAACAAACACACAGGAACACCACATCACAATGGAGGCAAGACCAGAGTGATGCTGCTCTAAGCCACAGATGCCAAGCATAGCCCACCACTACCAGAAGTTGGAAGAGGCAAGGAAGGATTCTCCCCTACAGATGTAAGATGGAGTATGGCTCTGCCAATTCCTCAATTTTGGACTTCCAGTCTTTAGTCCAGCCTGTGAACTTGAGAACTGTGAAAGAATACATTTCTGTTGCTTTAAACCACCTGGTCTGTGGTAATTTGGTATAGCAATGACAGGGAACTAATGCATAGTTTGTGCTGAAGATTAAATTTGTTAATACATGTAAATCGCTTAGAACAGTCACTGTAGTATGTGTTCAATGTAGTATGTAGTAGGTGTTCAGTAAAATATAAGCCATTATTATTATGTGCCTGCCACTATTTCATTGCAGTCTCGTGGCTAGTCTCGTTTGGTTGGGAAAATGTCATATTGAACCCATTGTTGGTAGTTATGTGTGATTAGGTGCCTTGGTGGGTGAAAGTGATGTTTGACAGTACCCTTATCAAGAAAACCTTCCTGGAGGTTCCTTCCTGCCACAACAAAATAGCACAAACTGGGTGGCTTAAACAACAAAAACATATTTTCTTAAGGTTCTGGAGACTCAAAGTGCAAGATCAAGGTTTGGCACATTTGGTTTCTCCTGAGACCTCTCTCCATGGCTTGAAGATGGCAGTCCTCTCACTGTGTCCTCACATGATGTTTTGTGCATGTGAATCCTTGGTGTCTCTTTTTGTGTGTCCAAATTTCCTCTTATAAGGATACCAGTTAGATTGAATTAGGGACTACCCTAAAATGATCTCATTTTTACTTAATCACTCCTGTAAATCCCCTATCTTTAAATACACAACTTGAGGTATTGGGAGTTAGGACTTCAGTGTATGAACTTTAACACACAATTCAGTTTCTAACAGTAGCCTAAGATACATCAAGTTCTAAGGTACAGTCATAGGCTAGAAGCTGGTTGCTCATCTTATGAAGCTCTTATGACCCAGGAAAACCTGGTCAAAGATTTCAGGTCTTTTGCCTGGATTGGCAGGAAGTGGAGTGTGAGATAGCAAGAGGGCCTGGTGTGGTTTCTGGTGGAGCTGTGGGGGGCATCAGGGCACTATGTGAGAGATAGGACCCTCACAATTGTCCATTTCCATGAGTGCATGCCTTCTAGACTGTTATTTTCTGGAAGGAAGGGACCATTTCTATCTTGTTCATCTTTGAATTCCCTGATGTCACATAGTTGGCATATTTGTGGAATGAATGATTCACTTTTGCAGCTTTTTCCCTAAGTGAAAATTACTTTCCATGTAATGAAAGCAAATTCTTTCTGCATCTAGAAACCTTCAACATCCTCCAATCTTGATCTTAAAGAGATCTTGTCTTATTTTTTTCTCTTTGGAAATGTTTGATGCTCACAGATGTAGGCACTGTTTATGGAAGGTTTACCACACTCCAGACACCAGGCTAAGGGCTTCACAAATATCTCAGTTAATCCTCATGGCAATCCTGTAACGTGGTTGTTACTTCATTCATTTAATAGGTGAAATATCCACCACTCAGAGAGTTGAGCTTCCTGATCCAAGTCACTCAGCTAGCAAGTGACAGCTAGATGGGTTTGGAACCCAGGTCTCTCTGGCTCTACACTCAGGCCGTTAACCATCAGGTTTTCTGCTGCACAACCAGCATTCCTGCTTCAGATTTGTCAATGCTTGTAGTTTTTCAGAATGGATTCCCAGGGATAGCCAGCCCTCCTGACTATTTAGGTCAAGTGATTTGATTTAATTCATAAATGTATTAAGAGAAGATATACATTCTTAAGTTAAATAATAGTAACACTTGTTTTATAAAAACCTTTGCTTAGAACTCATGATTCTAGGGAAGAAATCTCCAAGTGGCACCAAAGTTCATTTTCCCTTTCTTTCAGCATTTAGTCTGTGTGTGTGGCATGGTAGGGGAGGAGGGTGGATGGGTGCACATGGTATTTAGGTCCACACACAAATGAAAATTCACAAAAGGAGACTGGATTGTATTTCCCTTGCCAACCAAACTTGAACTACAAGGTTTTCCCCTTTTGCCCCCTTTTTTCTTTGGTTTGCTTTTTTTCTTCTCCTTTTTCAACCACTTTGACTTATTATCTTAATATTGTGAAGACACAGCCCTGGTGATACCCTAGGATGAGTTTGATATTCTTCAAGATTCTAAACACAATGGGGGTGACTTAAGGACAGAGTTTCAGTTTTGTTTCTGATTCTTCTTGGTTTTGTGGGTTTTACTTAATGTTATTTGAAAGTTTTTTTGTGTGTGTGGTTGAATATATACTATAACTTGTTCTTTTGTGACAACAAGATTTATACTGGCGGTGTCTCTCATACCACTGGAAACTGGAAGGAAATCTACAATGTGAACCTCGGAGAGTTTTAAAGAGACAGCAGCCATTATTTGGTAGTGATGGGTTCAAGCTGCCCTTGAGCCTAGTTACAGGCTTGTGCTCCATCCTGGCTCACCAGCGAGGTCAGTGTGCAAATGTTCTGTCAGATAGTTAATACATCACATAAGCATTTAGACTACTTCCCTGCCTTCTTCTTAATTAAGATTTCTTTAGTGAGTAAGACTTCAGGAGAAAGAAAATGATCTGATGGAAGTGTATTAAGTACCAATTTACTTCCCAAATTTCTGAGTTTTTTCACTTAAATTAACTTGGCCTGAAAGACGAAGGGATTTGAACAGACTATAGAAGCTAGTATTCCATTTTGTATATCATTTTGGCTCCAGGGAGCTGCTCCTGGTAAAAATGAGCCTGTGAGATGTAGCTGTTTTATGGAAGGGCTAACAATACTAGTCTTTTATAAATTATAAATCCTCTTAACCTCAAACAATTTGGAGCCACCAACTGTAATCTATAAGGTTTCAACTGACAGGGATTTCATTTCTTCTCAGTGCCTTTCAAGCCATTAGGCAAATATTTATATGAAGTTCTCAGCTATTAGGGGATTTAAAATCATTTTGTGTGGGATAGAAATTTCTGGTCTATACCTCCTCAGTTGAATTTTTTGGTATGAGTTTTATGCTTTCCCTTTTGTACTTTCTGCAGTTTGGACAGCCATTTGATTTAATTTCTTTTAGATATAATTTGTAGTAGAAAAACCGCTTTGTTTTTTTGGGGATGAGGAGAATGTGAGGTAGACAAATTATCATTGCATAATTCTTTCTTTTGGTGGTTTTCTCTGCACCATGTGTTTCTGTTTTTGAAAATAAATAGTAATCAATGATAATTATTACTTGACACTGTAGCGATTAAAGTCCTTTAGCACAAGCAATAGCAAACAACTCTAGAAAACTTGAGCAGAAAAGGAGTTTATTGGGTACTTACAAAATCAAAGAGAGGGCTAGAGGATTGATCTCTGATGAGCAGAGAAATCAGAGCAAGACTGTGTGGTCAAGGCAGGAACTATTGAACAAACCCATCAGGATGTGAATATAGAGTAAGATAACCAGTGAGCACCAGCTGTTTATTCCCTTCCTCCCTTCCGTGTTTTCACTCTGAGCACACTCACTGCAGTCCTGGAGACAAAGTCTGATTAGCATAGCTCCATCTTCATCCTTGTCTGGAGAGAGATGGGACCTGTTTTTTGGGATCCCCAAACCTCTAACAATGCATATAATGGAATTTCTATGAAAGGAAATAGGGCACTGTTAGGAAAGAAAACTGAGTGCTGAGCAGCCAAAAACAACATCTACTTATTGCTTAAGATCACACAGAGAAATAAGCTAAAAAAAAAAAAAAATCCATTCTCTTCTCAAACCAAGAAATTCAATAAGTCTCTTGGCAAATTAATTTCACCTCAGTAAGAAGAATCTGATCATCTTAGATTCAATTCAATGAAACAATTGTGAAATCCCTTTGGCTTTAAAGTGGAGAGAATCCTGGGAACAATACCCTTGATTCAATTCCACCCTGTAAGCTGGGCAGTTTAGAAGAATGGCCTGGGTTTTTCTCCAAGCCCTAATGAAAGTTAATGATCAAGAACTGGGCTACATGATTTTTTTTATGGTTGCTTATTATGAGCTATTTAACTTTTACAGCTTTATTAAATGTTTTATGGAAAGGTTTATTTCATGTTTTATTACAACTTTGTAGGATGGCCATGTTTGTTTAAGAAGCATGACAGATGAGCACAGATGTTTTGCAAATATTGCTGGTAAGCATTTTCTGGGTAAAATCATGGTTCATTTTGACATTTTGTGGGGGCTGGGGGGGAGTGTTCTCTTTAATGAAGCCCAGTAGAGCTGGGTGAGATGATGGGAGGGAAGTAGAAAGTGGAAGGAGCATTCCCCACATTTTGATTTTTAGATGCAAAAAATTAATTAAAATAAAATATGTTATAGAAGTCCATTTTGGCTGAAAGTGAACATTTGAGGTAAGAACCCTTCCCCCTACTCAAAATACATCTAGCTGGTATTAAACATGCTTTATAAAACTAAAAATAATATTTTACAGTGTGTTTCTTTCACTGTTACAATAAATTCAGGAGGTGGGTAAAAATAATAATAATTACCATTACCAGGTGTTCTAAGCATTTTTCTAAGCACTTGACATTCAAAATCTCATTTAGTCCTTATAATAAGATACTAGATGAGTATTAATATTGACCCCATTTTATAGATGGGGAAACTAAGACTTCTATAAGTTTCCCAAGCATTTTACTCCAAATTTAATTTATATCTCACTCTGTCACAGAGACTTAATGGCCTGGTAGTGTGATGTGTGGGCTATTCAAGTTATCAATCAATCCTTGAGACATCTTTTTCTTATTTTTCTACAGACAACAAAAAATATAAAAACTATTGAGGATACACATTCTAAGGCTATAGTTACACTGGCTCACATCTCCAAATTCTTGGTTGCCATTTGCCACGTTTGCTGGGAAGTATGGCCCATAAGTTGAAATTCTCCCTGCAAAGCAAGAATCTAGCTATTTGGAGAGTGCCTGGTGGCTCAGTGGGTTAAGCCTCTGCCTTCAGTTCAGGTCATGATCTAGGGTCCTGTGATTGAGTCCCACATCGGGCTCTCTGCTCAGCGGGGAGCCTGCTTCCCCCTCTCTTTCCGCCTGCCTTTCTGCCTACTTGTAACTTCTATCGCTGTCAAATAAGTAAATAAAATCTTATAAAAAAAAGAATATAGCTATTTGTAAATCAAAGTCTCATCCAAAGAATTCCGAAATACTTGCCTAATTTTTATCAAAAACCCAAATTTTGTTTTTCCCCTCCCAATTTTGTTGATGTTGCAATGATGAATTCAGCTGAAGTGCTATTTCTTTGTAAAAGCATCTCACATCTACTCCTTAGACAACTTGGCTTTGTGCAATATCTCATGTGTTTAGAGTATAACACAACATTTAACCTATCATTAATTGAAAGCCTACCTTGTCTCATAGAATGTGATGGGTACTTTACATTATGTTGGCACACTTAATTGTCACCACAACACTAAGTAGTGAGTATTACCATCTTTTTACACATGAGAAAACTGATATTCAGAGAATTTATGAAGCAGATCTGGGTTTCAAACTTAGGTCTCTGCCTCCAGGACTCAATTGCCTTTCCTGTACTCCATGTGAACTTTCTTAGAGTGAAAGAAGGACATGCTTCAGGATGTCCAAGGTAAGCTCATTGGGGAAGTTTCTAAAGTATTGTGACATTGAAGTCAGGGAGATATTTGCAGATAGGTGCCCTAGATTGGGATTATAAAATAAAAAGTGTTTTGTTTTATTAAAAGGGAAATCTCCCATTTTACATTCTGATTGTACTATATTCTTCTCCTTACTTTGCAAATTCTCCCTCTTCTTTTGCTCAAGTAATAGTCTCAGTCCCTAGGGTGAAGTCCAAAGAATTTACCAGGCACATTTGGGGCCTAAAAGTTGATTTGACTCTTGAAACTTGGCATTTGTGTGTGAGAGCATGTGTATAAGTGTGTTTAGTTACATGGATGTGGGGTAGGGCATGAGCATTAGGAGACATTATCCGAAGGGACATGTGTATGTCCTATGTGTCCATATGTGTCTTTCTAGGTAGTGTAAAGTCAAAAGCTGTGTGTGTGTGTGTCTATGTGTATGTACATGTTGTATGTGTGTATAAATAAAGTTTGTGTGTATAAGGGATGATTATGCAGCCATGTGCATATTCAATAATGGTTTGTGTGTGTAATCACCGAAATGAACATGTAAATTGGGACAGTACCTGTGTTCAGGTGGCAGGGAAGAAATATCCAAATCCAGGGTTTCAAGTTCAATTGAGGAAAATGTATGGATTCATGCAATTCAAAATATATATACAATGGAGTATTACTCAACCATCAAAAAATGCAGTAACCTCTTCAACATCAGCCACAGCAGCCTCTTTCAAGATAAGTCTCCAAAGGCAAAGGAAACAAAAGTGAAAATGAACTTTTGGGACTTCATCAAGATCAAAAGCTTCTGCATAGCAAAGGAAACAGTCAACAAAACAAAAAGGCAACCCACGGAATGGGAGAAGATATTTGCAAATGACAGTACAGACAAAGGTTGATATCCAGGATCTATAAAGAACTCCTCAAACTCAACACACACAAAACAGATAATCATATCAAAAAATGGGCAGAAGATATGAACAGACACTTCTCCAAAGAAAACATACGAATGGCTAACAGACACATTAAAAAATGTTTATCATCATTAGCCACCAGGGAGATTCAAATCAAAACCACATTGAGATACTACCTTACACCAGTTAGAATGGCCAAAATCAACAAGATAGTAAACAAGAAGTGTTGGAGAGGATGTGGAGAAAGGGGAACCCTCTTACACTATTGGTAGGAATGCAAGTTGGTGCAGCCACTTTGGAGAACAGTGTGGAGATTCCTCAAGAAATTAAAAATAGAGCTTCCCTATGATCTTGCAATTTGGATTAAATACCCAGTAGTAGGGTATTTACCCCAAAGATACAGATGTAGTGAAATGAAGGGCCATCTGTACCCCAATGTTCATAGCAACAATGGCCACAGTCACCAAACGGTAGAAAGAACCAAGATGCCCTTCAACAGATGAATGGATAAAGAAGATATGGTCCATATATACAATTGAGTATTATGCTTCCATCAGAAAAGATGAATACCCAACTTTTGTATCAACATGGACAGGACTGGAGGATATTATGCTGAGTGAAATAAGTCAAGCAGAGAGAGTCAATTATCATATGGTTTCACTTATTTGTGGAGCATAACAAATAACACGGAGGACATAGGGAGATGGAGAGGAGAAGTGACTTGGGGGAAATCGTAGAGGGCGACAAACCATGAGAGACTGTGGACTCTGAGAAACAAACTGAGGGTTTTAGAAGGGGGGTGGGGGATGAGGTGAGCCTGATGGTGGGTATTATGGAGGGCACATATTGCATGGAGCACTGGTTGTGGTGCATAAACAATGAATTTTGGAACAATAAAATAAAATAAAATTTTTTTTAAAAAGTCAAGAAACTAAACTGAAACAAACAAAACAAAACAAAAAAGAATGAAATCTTGCCATTTGCAGTGATGTGGATGGAGTTAGATGGTATTATGCTAAGCGAAATGTCAGTCAGATAAAGACAAATACCATATGATTTTACTCATATGTGGAATTTAAGAAACAAAACAGATGAACACAGGGGGAGGGAAGGAAAAATAAGATGAAAACAGTGAGGGAGGTTAAAACATAAAAACTTTTAACTATAGGAAACAAACTGAGGGCTGCTGGAGGGGAGGTAGGTAGGGGGGTGGGGTAATTGGGTGATTGGCATTAAGGAGGGCACCTGATGGAATGAGCACCAAATGTTATATGCAACTGATGAAATCACTAAATTCTACCCCTGAAACTAATAATACATTATATGTTAATTAATTTGAATTTGAATAAAAAATTAAAACATATCTGCTAAGAGATGGCCTATTTAAATTTACCCTAGACTAAAGATATAGGAAAGAGAAATGTGTCACATATGCATCAAGCTACTCTGAATAAAGCATAACTAGGGATATGACATTCATTTTGGTTAGTTCCTGAGGAATCAGTACAAAAGGAACTGAATCATAGGGCATTACTACCACTTTCCCCTAAGCTAATTATTTTTATCTTTCCTGATTTTTCAGAGTGGGGTAACTCTCTAGTAACTGTGGAGCCTTTCAAATATATCAAGATATTGGTTAACAAGGGTGAGAACAAACAATTAGGAATTTGGCTTGTAACCTACCAACTTTTTTTTTTTCCATTTTATTTATTTTTTCAGCGTAACAGTATTCATTCTTTTTGCACAACACCCAGTGCTCCATGCAAAACGTGCCCTCCCCATTACCCACCACCTGTTCCCCCAACCTCCCACCCCTGACCCTTCAAAACCCTCAGGTTGTTTTTCAGAGTCCATAGTCTCTTTTTAATAACCTGGGAAGGTCACCTAGTCTTACTGTACCTCAGACTTTTACCACCTAAACAAGCACTGCAGTATTTGTCCAATCTACTTTGCAGGGCTGTTTTCTGTAACCAATGAAATAATATGAACACTTCTGAATAACGTATATACTGTAAAGCAAATAAATTGTTATTGATTTGGTTGTTGTTTTGGAACCAAGTTATTGAATGTACTTGTTGCTTAGGTTTCTCTGCCAAATGAAATGAGCCCCTAAAAGAATAAGAATAAGAATAGAAGGAGAAGGAAGAGGAGAAAGAGGAAGGGCAGGGGAAGGAGGAGGAAGAAATGAGCACCTGATGTAAAAGCAAATGTTGAAGATGTGAATTTGAGCACTACTTTCATCACTTTTTGGTAGAATGGTTTTGGGATGTTTCATTTTACCTAGTAAGCCTTAGAAGTGTCCACATTTGTAAAGTAAATTTATGATACTCTAATTAACTTATAGGGTTACTTTAGGATTCCATCGGATGTGAAAGCACTTTGTAAACTTAGAAATATCATTGACATGAATAGGGTATTAGTGTTTATGTAGTACTCTACTAACAAAGTCCACTTTATTTTGACAAAGGGAATGTTCAAGAGCGTTCCCAATCAATAAATATTTTATTTACATCCATATCTCTGACTATATAACTAACAGCTGAATGATGTTCATGGACCCAGATGTGTTATTGTGAATTAGGATTAAAAAGGAACCCTCCTACACTGTTGGTGGGAATGCAAGTTGGTGCAACCACTCTGGAAAACAGCATGGAGGTTCCTCAAAAAGTTGAAAATAGAGCTACCCTATGACCCAGCAATCGCACTACTGGGTATTTACCCTAAAGATACAAATGTAGTGATCCAAAGGAGCATGTGAACCCGAATGTTTATAGCAGCAATGTCCACAATAGCCAAACTATGGAAAGGACCTAGATGTTCATCAACAGATGAATGGATAAAGAAGATGTGGCATATATATACAAGGGAATACTATGCAGGCATGAAAAGAAATGAAATCTTGCCATTTGCAATGATGTGGATGGAACTAGAAGGTATTATGCTTAGGGAAACATGTCAGTTGGATAAAGACATCTATCATGTGATCTCCCTGATATGAGGAAGTGGAGATGCAATGTGGGGGCTTGGGGGGGTAGGAAAAGAATAAATGAAACAAGTTGGGATCAGGAGGGAGACAAACCATAAGAGATTCTTAATCTCACAAAACAAACTGACAGTTTCCAGGGGGAGGGGGATAGGGAGAGGGTGGTAGGATTATGGACATTGGGGAAGATTTGTATTATGGTGAGTGCTGTGAAGTGTGTAAACCTGGAGATTCACAGACCTGTACCCCTGGGGATAAAAATACATTATATGTTTATAAAAAATAATAATAAATAAATAAATAAATAAATAAATAAATAAATAAATAATTTTAAAAAGCTAAAAGAACAGCTAATAAAATCTAAATAAAGTATAAAAAAGGAAATACAGAATAGAAAATAAATATACAGTAAAGCAAATCAACTAACCCAAAAGTTGGCTCTTTGGGAAGATTAAAAATGTATACACCCCTAGCAAGAAAATGGTGAGAAGACACAAATTACCAAAATCAGGAAAGAAAAGGGGGACACACGCTATTGATCCTATGGAAATTAAATAAATATAATCAGAGATTATAACCAACTTTATGTCAAGAAATAGGACAATTTAAGTGAAATCAACAAATTCCTTAAAGCCCAGTACACCAGACAGATATTAGAATAGAAAATCTTATTATTCAAAAACCTATTTTAAAAAATAAAACTGTGATTAAAAGACATTGCCATAAAGAAAATTCCAGGCCCAAATGGCTTCATTGCTGAATTCTTTCAGACATATAAGGAAGACATATACCCATTTAACCCAAAATCTTCCAGAGAATATTAGCCTTTGCTTTTAAAAAAATAAAAAATAAAAAAACAAAACAAAATAAAATAAAATAAAAAAATAAAAACAAAAACAAAAAACCTCTCTAGCTACTCAAACTTCTTGAAAGTTAGTTGATCATGTAACAGTGAACAGTTGGCTTAGTCAATTGATTAATATTTAACTAATGAGTTTGTGGAACATATATAAAATGGAATATTACTCAGCCATCAGAAAGAATGAATACCTACCATTTATATTGACATGGATGTAACTGGAGGATATTATGCCAAGTGAAATAAGACAAGCAGAGAAAGACAATTATCCTATGGTTTCACTCATATGGGGAACATAAGGAATAGCATGGAGGACCATAGGGGAAGAGAGAGAAAAATGAAGTGAAAAAATAAAAGAGGAAGAAAAACAGGATTTTTCTCCAACTGAGGATTTCAGAACAGATGGGAGTGGGGGTATGGGGTGGCTGGGTGATGGGTATTAAGGAGGGCATGCATTGTGATGAGCACTTTGTGTTGTACACAACCGATGAATCACTGAAAACTACATACGAAATTAATGATACACTATATGTTGGCTAACTGAACATAACAAAAGATCTTAAAAATTTAGGTAATGATTTTGTGTTGTTTTATCAACTTAGGTATCTTTAGTTTTATATCTTCAAGCTTAATGTCTAGACACTGATTGATTTGTTCATCAAACATTTATGGAGTTCTTACCTGGTTCCAACTAGAAGCTAGATATCCAAAGATAAGAAATACTTGGTCCTTGTTTCTAAATAGCTTCAAGCCTAGTTAGGAAGCAGACAAGTAAAAACTAAAAACATGATTCCAGAAAGGTGCATTAGGTACATAAATGGAGGCATAGATGCAGGTGCTGTGGGGGAAGAGAGGATTTGCCCCAGATGCTGGAGGTTATGATGGACCCGAGTCTGGAAGGAGCTATGAAAGTTTACCATGCAGAGAGGAGGAAGGGAGGAAAATTTGAGGCAGGGGAAATGATAGAGGTAATACAGACATGGAAGTGTGAGAATGAATTGTATATAGTGGAATTGAAAATGGATTGCAGTCTACGGCCATACACCCTGAACGCGCCCGATCTCGTCTGAAAATGGATTGCGAATGATGCATTAGGGTGCTTATGAGGGTATAATTTAGAGCTTCTCTCCTAAGAGTAGGAGAAGTTGGAGCCAATTTATTAAGGACTTGGAATTCCAAACTGAGAAACTAGAATTCTCTCTGCATTCAAGAACACACTAAAGCACTACAGGCATGCAGGAAAATTGTATAATCAAATTTGCATTTTAGGAAGAGTCAAGATCAAACTTTTATTGAATATCTACTATCCATTCTGTGTGAGGCTGTGGCAGACTAAAGATAAACTATCTTGAGTATTCTGATCTTCTGGAACTTAGAGTGCATGAAGGAGACTGTGGATTTTTCAGGCCTTGATTAGTTTAGAGGATAAAGGCACCAGGGTGAAAAAATTAAGTCTATTAGAGCAATAGCAGAAGATGGCCTGATAGATGAGGGTGTTTGGGCAAGAATTTGTTCACATCAAATTGTGTCCCCTCCCCACCCTACCCCAGGATATTTTGATAGAGGAATCTTCCAAACCTTTATGAATGGGGACAAGTGCAAGTCACATACACTATTATTAGCAAACCTCAATTACAGTTCTCTCCTATTTTCAGGAGAAGAAAAGCAAAACCTCTGAGAAGTATGAAAGTATACTCTGTAAAAGAGGAATCCTCTAGGCCTATGAAAATTTATGGCAGAAAAAAGGAACACATTTCTTTGTGTTAGATTAGAAGATGAAGATCATTATCTTCAAAAATTATTTTTTAATGGGAAACAGAAAATTGTTTAATAGTAAGATGCAAATACACAGGCTTTTTAAAGATAAGAGTAGAGAATAATGAGAAGAGAACATTCTGAAATGAAAATATAGCAAGATGAAATGTGAAGACAATAAGTTAAGCAGAAAAGAGAACTGGGTGAGATGAGGAAGATGCAGTAACAAATTTAGTTAATCAACCTGTTTATTCCTCTTTCTGAGTCAACTCTTATTCCCCATTCTCACACTGGGGAAAGGCCACATGATTTGCCTTGTTCCCAGTTGATTGGATGAGAGATTGGCACATGATCCAAACTTGGCTCCTCAATTTTTTTCTTCTTGAAAATCAGAATAGGGATCCAGGAATGATGTGCAGGCTTAAATCATGTTGAAGGAGAAAAGTAGAACTACTGTGGAGGCCATTTTTCTTTTCTGTTCATAGAGAAATAGAGACCTGAATTGCAGAGAGGAATGAAGTAACAAGATGAACAAAGAAAAGCAGATACAAGAAACCACAGAGTCTGGAGAGAGATAGACCCAGGGAGAAAGTAGCTATCTTGGTTCCTGACAACTTTCCAGTTCCTCATTTCAGTCTCCCATGAGGCCTCACAAGACTTCCTGACTTTGGGTACTATGAATTACACTTGTATTATTTTAAAAACATTCCACTTTTGGCTTACCCTAATTTGAATGGGATACTATTATTTACAACCAAATGGTCCTTGACCAAAAAAGAGGGATTACAAGAATACTAAAAACAAAACAAAACAAAACAAACAAATAAAAAAACAGTACTAGTGTAGACTTCTGTTTTGAAAGTCAGCTGGAGAACAGCTTCTGATGCAGAATTGATTTCCCACAAAAATACATATAAATTAAAGGATTTAGAAACAAGTCACAAGAACACTGAAAATTTAGACTTGTAGTCAACTTAATTCCAGAATCAAGGGAGTTGATTTTCAATACTTATTTAGCTTAACGTCTCAATGACATTTGTCCCCACGGGCTATCCCCTCTTTCCTGAAGCATTTTCTTCCTTTGGCTTTCATAACTATATTCTTCAGATAGTTTTCATACCTCTTTAGCTACATCTTTTCCCATTTTCCTTGTTCCTCCTTCTGTACTTGCCCCTTTAATGGTTTCCTTAGGGTTGTTCCTGGGCATTCTTCTCTCTCACTCTACCTAGGGTGGTCACACTCATGGTTTCTGTCTGTATTACAGTGATTTTAAAATCTAAATGTTCAGTCCATAACCCCAGAGACAACTTCCTACTAGAAATTTCCATTGGAATATTATGAGAGTAAATCATATGTAACCCAAATCAGTCTGTCTCTAGCCAAATCTGCCCCTCTTTCAATAAATACCACCTTCTCCGTCTTCCCAGTCATTCAAACTAGAAACTTGAGAACTATCTGGAAATGCTTCTCCCTTCTCCTTAATATTCAGTCACTCACTAGGTTCTGGTTTGAATATTATAGAAAATAAACTAAGATGACCCCCCCCAATGGCATTTTTTTTTGAAATTCAACAGCAGCACTTTTATTTATTTCTTATTTTGTAAACATATAATGTATTTTTATCCCCAGGGGTACAGGTCTGTGAATCACCAGGCTTACACACTTCACAGCACTCACCATAGCACACACCCTCCCCAATGTCCATAACCCCCCTCCCCCTCTCCCAACCCCACCTCCCCCCAGCAACCCCCAGTTTGTTTTGTGAGATTAAGAGTCACTTATGGTTTGTCTCCCTCCGTTGACATTTGATTTATTACCAGCAACCTCTAAGCTTCTTCTTCCTTCCATGTTCTTCACCTATAACACAATCCTAATAGGTTCACAGGCCCTGGCAAAATGAAAACCCATGTGTGTGTGTGTGTGTGTGTGTGTGTGTGTGTGTGATATCATGTGTGTGATATGACACACACACACACACACACACACACTAGGGGAGGCATATACTGAAATAAAGAACTCTAAAACAGTGGATGATGGAAATTGAATTCCCTATAAATATTTATAAATACTATGAGATCAGAGTATCAGAGAACAAGGTGATGAGTGTAGGGAAAGCAGGGCATTAAATGAAATTGTGTCAGAACCTGAGGATTGGACTGGAATGAAGCATACCCACCTAACCTCACCTCTGTATATCATACCACCACCATCAACCTCTATCCACAGTTGCATATCTGTAAAGGAGATTTTTCCATCATATGACAGAGTATAAGTCCAATACAATCCACATACTGTCTGTGGACAAACTGTCTAAAAACACTTTTCTATGATTAAGAATGAATAAAGGTAGAAAAAAAGGAAAGAACTCATATGGGATTTATGTAAACAATACCGTAGAATAAGGGAAAGGGACATGTATAGGAAGACTCAAAAGAAAGACCTATTTCTGAAAATGATCTTTTGCACTGTATTAAAGTATAGGCAAAGCTTCTGTAAAAAAAGATACTCCATTACCTTTCTTTTCAAAGAAAATAGAATTTTATTCTTCTTTCATATAATGGTCTAGTGGCAGGATGGTTAAGAGTATGGAATCAGAAGAGACCCCGAATTGCTAAGGAAATGTTGAAAAACAAAAACAAAACTGGCGGCATCACGTTACCTGATTTCAAGCTTTACTACAAAGCTGTGATCACCAAGACAGCATGGTACTGGCATAAAAACAGACACATAGACCAGTGGAGCAGAGTGGAGAGCCCAGATATGGACCCTCAACTCTATGGTCAAATAATCTTCGACAAAACAGGAAAAAATATACAATGGAAAAAAGACAGTCTCTTCAATAAATGGTGCTGGGAAAACTGGACAGCGATATGTAGAAGAATGAAACTCGACCATTCTCTTACACCATACACAAAGATAAACTCGAAATGGATAAAGGACCTCAACGTGAGACAAGAATCCATCAGAATCCCAGAGGAGAACATAGGCAGTAACCTCTTCGATATCAGCCACAGCAACTTCTTTCAAGATATATCTCCAAAGGCCAAGGAAACAAAAGCAAAAATGAACTTTTGGAACTTCATCAAGATCAAAAGCTTCTGCACAGCAAAGGAAACAGTCAACAAAACAAAAAGGCAACCCACGGAATGGGAGAAGATATTTGCAAATGACAGTACAGAAAAAAGGTTGATATCCAGGATCTATAAAGAACTTCTCAAAGTCAACACACACAAAACAGATAATCATATCAAAAAATGGGCAGAAGATATGAACAGACACTTCTCCAATGAGGACATACAGATGGCTATCAGACACATGAAAAAATGCTCATCATCACTAGCCATCAGGGAGATTCAAATTAAAACAACATTGTGATACAACCTGACACAAGTTAGAATGGCCAAAATTAGCAAGACAGGAAACAACGTGTGTTGGAGAGGATGTGGAGAAAGGGGAACCCTCTTACACTGTTGGTGGGAATGCAAGTTAGTGCAGCCACTTTGGAGAACAGTGTGGAGATTCCTGAAGAAATTAAGAATAGAGCTTCCCTATGACCCTGCAATTGCACTGCTGGGTATTTACCCCAAAGATACAGATGTAGTGAAAAGAAGGGCCATCTGTACCCTAATGTTTATTGCAGCAATGGCTACGGTCGCCAAACTGTGGAAAGAACCAAGATGCCCTTCAACAGATGAATGGATAAGGAAGATGTGGTATATATACACAATGGAGTATTATGCCTCCATCAGAAAGGATGAATACCCAACTTTTGTAGCAACATGGACGGGACTGGAAGAGATTATGCTGAGCGAAATAAGTCAAGCAGAGAGAGTCAAGTATCATATGGTCTCACTTATTTGTGGAGCATAACAAATAACATGGAGGGGGAGATGGAGAGGAGAGGGAGTTGAGGGAAACTGGAAGGGGAGGTGAACCATGAGAGACTATGGACTCTGAAAAACAGCCAGAGGGTTTTGAAGGGGCGGGGGGGGTGGGAGGTTGAGGAACCAGGTGGTGGGTAATAGGGAGGGCACATACTGCATGGAGCACTGGGTGTGATGCCAAAACAATGAACACTGTTATGCTGTAAATAAACAAAAAAATAAAAATAAAAATAAAAACGAGATCTAAAAAAAAAAAAGAAGAAGAATTGGAAAAGGCTCTAAGAGATGCCCTCTATCTTGCTACTCTGTGGTTATCTAGAGCAATGCTACTCAAAGTGTAGTTCAAACCAGTGAGAAGTCTTTGGAGTCTACGAAGAGTCAACAGTGAGGCAAAAACAGAAGTTGACAGTGTTTATCTTCTCTTATGCACTAAGAATACTTATCACTGACCAGTAACAAGCAATTTTCAGATTGTACCTGTCTATGCACCACAATTTGAAGAGCACTGACTTACTGGGTTATCCCCATATTATGCTTAAAACCATGCTATATACAGAGAGATTAAAAAAAAAAAATCCTTCAGGAAGAACAGGCGGCAGTTGCACCAATATAAAATTGATAGGCTAAAGTGAAATAAAGCAGAGTATGATAAAAAGTTAAACAGAGAAAAGAAGGAGATGAAAAAAGAAACAATGAGCTAAAAAAGTTGTTGAAACTACAGTTTAGCAGTAACCTTAAAATCTACATTGGAGGCAGTGAAGAACATAATCAGTGCTGTACAAAATCCAGTAAATAGTGTAAGAGATAAATCTGGGTTGTTCTCCCAGAATGCAGAAAAAAAGCTCAAAGAAATTTAAAAATTCGAAAAGGGTTTCTTTCTTGTTCTTTCTCCAGCTCCTTTACGTGTAGGGTTAGGTTGTGTACTTGAGACCTTTCTTGTTTCTTGAGAAAGGCTTGTACCGCTATATATTTTCCTCTCAGGACTGCCTTTGCTGTGTCCCACAGATTTTTTTTTTTTTTTTTTTTTAAGATTTTATTTATTTTTTTCCCTTTTTATTTATTTATTTTTTTTTCAGCGTAACAGTATTCATTCTTTTTGCACAACACCCAGTGCTCCATGCAAAACGTGCCCTCCCCATCACCCACCACCTGTGTCCCACAGATTTTGAACTGTTGTGTTTTCATTATCATTTGTTTCCATGAATTTTTTCAATTCTTCTTTAATTTCCTGGTTGACCCATTCATTCTTTAGAAGGATGCTGTTTAGTCTCCATGTATTTGGGTTCTTTCCAGTTTTCCTCTTGTGATTGAGTTCTAGCTTCAGAGCATTGTGGTCTGAAAATATGCAGGGAATGATCCTAATTTTTTGATACCGGTTGAGACCTGATTTGTGACCCAGGATGTGATCTATTCTGGAGAAGGTTCCATGTGCACTAGAGAAGAATGTGTATTCTGTTGCTTTGGGATGAAATGTTCTGAATATATCTGTGATGTCCATCTGGTACAGTGTGTCATTTAAGGCCTTTATTTCCTTGTTGATCTTTTGCTTGGATGATCTGTCCATTTCAGTGAGGGGAGTGTTCAAGTCCCCTACTATTATTGTATTATTATTGATGTGTTTCTTTGATTTTGTTATTAATTGGTTGATATAGTTGGCTGCTCCCACGTTAGGGGCATAGATATTTAAAATTGTTAGATCTTCTTGTTGGACAGACCCTTTGAGTAGGATATAGTGTCCTTCCTCATCTCTTATTATAGTCTTTGGCTTAAAATCTAATTGATCTGATATAAGGATTGCCACCCCAGCTTTCTTCTGATGCCCATTAGCATGGTAAATTGTTTTCCACCCCCTCACTTTAAATCTGGAGGTGTCTTCGCGTCTAAAATGAGTTTCTTGTAGGCAACATACTGATGGGTTTTGTTTTTTTATCCATTCTGATACCCTGTGTCTTTTGATTGGGGCATTTAGCCCATTAACATTCAGGGTAACTATTGAGAGATATGAATTTAGTGCCATTATTAGTCTGAAAGGTGACTGTTACTGTATATTGTCTCTGTACCTTTCTGATCTACTACTTTTAGGCTCTCTCTTTGCTTAGAGGACCCCTTTCAATATTTCCTGTAGAGCTGGTTTGGTGTTTGCAAATTCTTTCAGTTTTTGTTTGTCCTGGAAGCTTTTGATCTCTCCTTCTATTTTCAATGATAGCCTAGCTGGATAGAGTATTCTTGGCTGCATGTTTTTCTCGTTTAGTGCTCTGAATATATCGTGCCAGCTCTTCCTGGCCTGCCAGGTCTCTGTGGATAAGTCTGCCGCCAATCTAATATTTTTACCATTGTATGTTACAGACTTCTTTTCCCGGGCTGCTTTCAGGATTTTCTCTTTGTCACTAAGACTTGTAAATTTTACTATTAGGTGACGGGGTGTGGACCTATTCTTGTTGACTTTGAGGGGGGTTCTCTGCATCTCCTGGATTTTGATGCTTGTTCCCTTTGCCATATTAGGGAAATTCTCTCCAATAATTCTCTCCAATAGACCTTCTGCTCCCCTCTCTGTTTCTTCTTCTTCTAGAATCCCAATTAGGATGTGGAGAAAGGGGAACCCTCCTCCACTGTTGGTGGGAATGCAAGCTGGTGCAACCACTCTGGAAAACAGCATGGAGGTTCCTCAAAATGTTGAAAATAGAACTACCCTATGACCCAGCAATTGCACTACTGGGTATTTACCCTAAAGATACAAACATAGTGATCCGAAGGGGCACGTGTACCCGAATGTTTATAGCAGCAATGTCTACAATAGCCAAACTATGGAAAGAACCTAGATGTCCATCAACAGATGAATGGATAAAGAAGATGTGGTATATATACACAATGGAATACTATGCAGCCATCAAAAGAAATGAAATCTTGCCATTTGCGATGACATGGATGGAACTAGAGCTTATCATGCTTAGTGAAATAAGTCAATCGGAGAAAGACAACTATCATATGATCTCCCTGATATGAGGACATGGAGAAGCAACATGGGGGGTTAGGGGGATAGGAGAAGAATAAATGAAACAAGATGGGATTGGGAGGGAGACAAACCATAAGTGACTCTTAATCTCACAAAACAAACTGGGGGTTGCTGGGAGGAGGTGGGATTGGGAGAGGGGGAGGGGGCTATGGACATTGGGGAGGGTATGTGCTATCGTGAGTGCTGTGAAGTGTGTAAACCTGGCGATTCACAGACCTGTACCCCTGGGGATAAAAATACATTATATGTTTATTAAAAAAAAAAATTGGAAGGGGAGGCGAACCATAAGAGACTAAGGACTCTGAAAAACAACCCAAGAGTTTTGAATGGTCAGGGGTGGGAGGTTGGGGGAATAGGTGGTGGGTAATGGGGAGGGCATGTTTTGCATGGAGCACTGGGTGTTGTGCAAAGACAATGAATACTGTTATGCTGAAAAAATAAATAAAATGGAAAAAAAAATTCGAAAAGGAAAATGACTGATGTAGAAGCCAAAAATAGAGAACCAAAACCTAAATAAATTACTCCTCTGAAAAAAAGAAAAAAACACAAATAGAATCAAATTATTAATTAAACATATAAGACAAAACAATTTTAACTGAGATGATCTAAGGCATGTTTAAAGATTTAAAAAGCTTACTCCATTCCAGGAGAAAATCAGTGAAAATGTAATTAAACTTACATTCATCCCGGTAAGATTTCAGTAAAGAAAAGTCCATTGAAAATCCTGGCAGAAAAAGTCATAATGGAGGGAAATCGACATTTATTCTTCTTAATAACAATAAATTCTATGGGTACAGAATTTTGAAGGAGGAAAAAGCACCACAACTATTAGTCAAGAATTTTATATCTAACCAAATTATCTTACTCTTTCTTAGGTAAAGTACTAAGATGTCATTGAATTAATTTGTTCTACACATACAGCCATGCTTGTTCTGTGTCAGATCCTTTGGATACAGTGGTAAACAAGATATAGATAGATATAGATATAGATAAATATAGATTATAGATATAGATAGATATCAAGTTGGAAATATAAAATTAACAGTATTATTATATTATAAATAATTTAGATTTAAAATTCAAGGTTGTATCAACAAAGACCATGGAATGAAGGAAATAAAAAAAATTAGAGGATGCAAGAGACTTCCTCATTTCTAACCAAGATAAAAATAACTATAGGTTAAAAATGCTTTTTTTAAAAAAAAATATTTATTTATTTTCAGTGTAACAGTACTCATTGTTTTTGCACCACACCCAGTGCTCCATGCCATACATGCCCTCTCTATTACCCTCCACCTGGCTCCCCAACCTCACACGCCCCGCCCCTTCAAAACCTTCAGGTTGTTTTTCAGAGTCCATAGTCTCTCATGGTTCATCTCCCCTTCCAATTTCCAACAACTCCCTTCTCCTCTCCATCTCCACAAGTCCTCCATGTTCTTTGTTATGTTCCACAAATAAGTGAAACCATATGATACTTGACTCTCTCTGCTTGACTTATTTCACTCAGCATAATCTCTTCCAGTCCCATCCATGTTGCTACAAAAGTTGGGTATTCATCCTTTCTGATGGAGGCATAATACTCCATCATGTATATGGACCACATCTTCCTTATCCATTCATCCATTGAAGGGCATCTTGGTTCTTTCCACACTTTGGTGACCGTGGCCATTGCTGCTATAAACATTGCTCAAAGAAGATGGCCCTTCTTTTCACTACATCTGTATCTTTGGGGTAAATACCCAGCAGTGCAATTGCAGGGTCATAGGGAAGCTCTATTCTTAATTTCTTCAGGAATCTCCACACTGTTCTCCAAACTGGCTGAACCAACTTGCATTCCCACCAACAGTGTAAGAGGGTTCCCCTTTTTCCACAACCTCTCCAACACACGTTGTTTCCTGTCTTGCTAATTTTGGCCATTCTAACTGGTGTCAGGTTGTATCTCAATGTTGTTTTAATTTGAATCTCCCTGATGGCTAGTGATGATGAGCATTTTTTCATGTGTCTGATAGCCATCTGTATGTCCTCATTGGAGAAGTGTCTGTTCATATCTTCTGCCCATTTTTTGATATGATTATCTGTTTTGTGTGTGTTGACTTTGAGAAGTTCTTTATAGATCCTGGATATCAACCTTTTTTCTGTACTGTCATTTGCAAATATCTTCTCCCATTCCGTGGGTTGCCTTTTTGTTTTGTTGACTGTTTCCTTTGCTGTGCAGAAGCTTTTGATCTTGATGAAGTTCCAAAAGTTCATTTTTGCTTTTGTTTCCTTGGCCTTTGGAGATATATCTTGAAAGAAGTTGCTGTGGCTTATATCGAAGAGGTTACTGCCTATGTTCTCCTCTGGGATTCTGATGGATTCTTGTCTCACGTTGAAGTCCATTATCCATTTCGAGTTTATCTTTGTGTATGGTGTAAGAGAATGGTCGAGTTTCATTCTTCTACATATCGCTGTCCAGTTTTCCCAGCACCATTTATTGAAGAGACTGTCTTTTTTCCATTGTATATTTTTTCCTGTTTTGTCGAAGATTATTTGACCATAGAGTTGAGGGTCCATATCTGGGCTCTCCACTCTGTTCCACTGGTCTATGTGTCTGTTTTTATGCCAGTACCATGCTGTCTTGGTGATCACAGCTTTGTAGTAAAGCTTGAAATCAGGTAACGTGATGCCGCCAGTTTTGTTTTTGTTTTTCAACATTTTCTTAGCAATTCGGGGTCTCTTCTGATTCTATAAACTCCCAAAATTGAACCAGGAAGAAATTGACAACTTGAATAGACCAATATCTAGTAACAAGATTGAAGCAGTGATTAAAAACCTCCCAAAAAACAAGAGCCCAGGACCTGACAGATTCCCTGGGGATTCTACAAAACTTTCAAAGAAGAAATAACACCAATTCTCCTGAAGCTGTTCCAAAAAATTGAAGCAGAAGGAAAACTTCCAGACTCTTTTTATGAAGCCAGCATTACCCTGATCCCCATACCAGACAAAGACCCTACCAAAAAGGAGAATTTCAGACCAATATCACTGATGAATATGGATGTTAAGATTCTTTTTTTTTTTAAGATTTTATTTATTTATTTGTCAGAGAGAGAGAGAGAATCAGAGAATACTAGCAAACAGAGGCAGAGAGAGAAGCAGTCTCCGTGCTTAGCAAGGAGCCCAATGTGGGACTCGATCCCAGGACTCTGGGATCATGACCTGAGCCGAAGGCAGCTGCTTAACCAGCTGAGCCACCCAGGCGTCCCTGAATGTTAAGATTCTCAACAAGATCCTAGCAAACAGGATCCAGCAGCACATTAAAAAGATTATCCACCATGACCAGGTGGGATTCATCCCTGTGTTGCAAGGATGGTTCAACATTTGCAAATCAATCAATGTGATAGAACAAATCAATAAGAGAAGAGAGAAGAACCACAAGGTCCTCTCAATTGATGCAGAAAAAGCACTTGACAAGATATAGCATCCGTTCCTGACTAAAACACTTCAAAGTATAAAGATAGAGGGAACCTTCCTGAACTTCATAACATCTATCTATGAAAGACCCACAGCAAATATCATCCTCAACAGGAAAAAGCTCACAGCCTTCCCGTTGAGATCAGGAACACAACAAGGATGCCCACTCTCACCACTCTTGTTCAGCATAGTATTAGAAGTCCTAGCAATGGCAATCAGACAAAAAAGAGAAATAAAAGGTATCCAAATTGGCAAGGAAGAAGTCAAACTCTCTCTCTTCACAGATGACATGATTCTTTATATGGAAAACCCCAAAGACTCCACCCCCAAACTACTAGAACTCATACAGCAATTGAATAACGTGGCAGGATTCAAAGTCAATGTACAGAAATCAGTGGCTTTCTTATACACTAACAATGAAAATACAGAAAGGCAAATTAGAGAATTGATTCCATTTACTATAGCACCAAGAACCATAAGATACCTGGGAATAAACCTAACCAAAGAGGTAAAGGACCTGTTCTTGAGGAACTACAGAACACTCATGAAAGAAATTGAAGAAGACACAAAAAGATGGAAGACTGTTCCATGCTCTTGGATTGGAAGAATAAACATTGTTAAAATGTCTATACTGCCTAGAGCAATCTATACTTTTAATGCCATTCCGATCAAAATTCCACCGATATTTTTCAAAGAGCTGGAGCAAATAATCCTAAAATTTGTATGGAATCAGAAGAGACCCCAAATTGCTAAGGAAATGTTGAAAATGCTTTTTAAAATATTATAAGTAGCAACTTTTAGAATTAACAATAAGAAATTATTTAAAGATATTATTTAAAAATTTCTTTAAAATAATAAAATAATATAATTTAAGATTACAGATCACATATGTTAGTTTTAATTAAATGTATTCATGGACAAATTTGTTTTATTAAAAGAGTCTCAAGCTAGATTAAAATAATCTAATTATTTATTTCTTCATAAAGAACATATATAACACACCTTGAAAACTTGAAAGCAAAATTATTAGCAGTGGCAGATGTTGAAAAATCAATGATATATAAACAGACTGTAATATTAATTTCAAGGCAGAATTCAAGGAAAACATCATTTACAATAAACAATTATTTTGACATACAATAAAGATAAAACTATCATGAACCCAATCCCCAAAAAATGAAATAAAAATATATTTAAATATTAAACCAATAAGAACCATATTTAAAAACAGGAAAATAATCTTTCTTGGCCCAAAAATCAATCTTAAGAAGAAAATGGATAATGGAGATCTCAGCACTAAGTTAAAACTGCTTTTGCAATAAGCCACCTATAGGCAGGAACCTAACCTCATTGTTTCTTTTTTCATCTCCTTCTTTTCTCTTTTTAACTTTTTATTTTTAAAATACTTTAAGCCCAGGACACAGAGATGAGAATTCATTGCAGAAGTTGAACCCACAACTAAACATCACTGAATCTATGAGAAACATACACCTCAACAGTGTCTAGCAAGCCTAACAAATAAAAACACTCTCAGCTTAGGAAATAGAGTTAGTAAGCCAATCAGAAAAGGACTTTAGATAAACAAGATCTTCATAGAAATAAAGGAAGAAATCTTGAGATACGAACAGGGCTTATAAAACAGGAGCAGGTTGATATATCAATATATCTGTGTCTATGTATCATTTATAGCCATATCTCCTATTAGAGACCTGAGAGGAAGAATTATGTGTATGTATGTATATGCATGGGTGCTTCTGTGTACAAAATAAAATAAAAAGGTGTACTAAATAACACTCTGGATAGAGCTAAAGAACAAACCAACAAACCAAACATCTTAACTGAGGAATTCTTTTCAAAACACAGTACACAATAATAAAGAGGTAGGAAAGAGGAAGAATAAAGTTAAGAGACTTGGAAACTGGACCCAAAAGTTCCAACCCTTACCTAGAAGAAGTATCATAAAAACAGATTAAAAAAAAAAAAGATTAGTTAAAATGGAGGAGAGATAATATTTAAAGGAATTGACAAGTAATAAACCAGAGAAAAAAATTACACATTAGAGTGTTATAAGACTTTAGAAAGATGAAAGACAGAAAAACATTTTCTAACAGCCATGAGAGAGAAAGGTCAGATCACCTGCAAAGAAATGACTATCAGATTAAAATAATTTTTCACCAATAACCTTGGACACAAGAAAACAATTGAAAATACTTTTGAAATGTTTAAGAAAAATACTATTGAATCTGAAATTTGATACCTAAGCAAACTTTCATTCAATAATATGTATAAAATAAAGACATTTTCAAGCAAGCAAGGACACATAAACTTTACTCAGGACTCTCTTAACAAGAAGAGGAGAACTACTAAATAATACAGTCTACCAAGAGGAAAAATTAATCCAAAGGTATGGTTGAATACAAGAAACAATGGTAAACAAAGAAAATGGTCTCCATACTTACTTCATATGAAAAAAATCTATTTAAATATTATTAAATTTTAACTAAACCTACCTGTGGGACTTTAGAGGTAAGGAGAGTAGCTAAGAGAACATCTTGTCTTATTTGGGATGAGGAAGAATAAAAATGAAAATGCTGATTAATAAAAATATATATTTGAAAGCTAAATAAGGGTAAAGAATTGGTGAAGAAAGTGCATAAATTAAAGCAATGGAGAGAAAATGGAACAAAATGTACTCAATCCAACCAATTGCTTAAGAGAGATAAAGCAATGACATGGTAAGAGAGAAACATAAAATGTAAAAATATATGTAATAAAGTATGAAGTAGTTTGAATTACACATTTAATAACATTGATCTCATTAATAGCTTAATAGCAAGCAAAGGGCTCTGAGTTAAACAAATTGAAATAACACAGCCTTTAGTCAAACAGACGAACAGGTGCAAAAGTTGATTATATACTATGCCACAGGGGAAGACTTGTCAAAACTGATATTGCACTGCACTGACTGCAGTAAAATAAAAATAAAAGTTTACAACAAAAGTAGAGCTTTCCAAAAGAACAGATATCAGGAAATTAAAACAAAACAAATAAAACACATCAATTTAATTCATGAATCTAATGGAAATAAGTATTTAGAATAGAAATAAAATAAAATCTATCAGGTATTAACCAATGTAGTACATAGAGAGAAATTTGCATCCTTAAGTGGCTTATTATAAAACAAAAGGTTTAAAAATAAACCAATTTTTCCATCCAGAAAGCTAGGAAAAACCCAGAGAAACTAGAAGGGAGGAAATGAAGACAAAGGCAAAATTTAATAAATTAGAAAAATGCACAAATACCAAAAGTAGAGTTGCTTAACAAAACTAAAAGCTAGTTCTTTGAAAATGTTTATAAAATAAACAATACTCTGGGAAAACTCTATGAGGAAAAAAAGAAAGCACTAATAAACAGAATCTGAATGAAAACAGAGACATAAAATGCTTTAAATATTAAAATATAGTATGAAAACTATAAGAACAACTTTATACCAAGGAATTTGAAACATAAATAAGCAGAAGGTTTTAAGGAAAATATAAATTATAAAAATGAGCTCAACAACATAGGCCAATAAACATAAAAGAAATGAAAACAGAGCCAAAGACATTTCCTAAGAAAAGGCACCAGACCCAGATAACTTTATGGGTGAGTTCCAGCAAATCTTCAATGAATAGATTATTCTCATCTTATGCTAACTCTTCCAAACAATATAAAAATGTGGGAAACCAACCAACATATTTTGTAAGGCTAGCTTAACAATGATAGCAAAACCAGACTATGTTCATAAATTAGATTGGGTGTATACTTTCTTTGGCATGTGCACACATGTGTGCGTGTGTATCTGTGTGTGTGTATGCATACGTGCATGCATGCACATGTGGATTTTATTTATAGGTAATGAATTACGGTTTTTGTTGTGAACATGAATGGGAACATTCTTCCTCTTATTTGATCTAATTGGTTATCTCTGCTTCAAATAAAATGCTAACTATTGAAAATCTGAAATCAGAATAACCTAATGGAGTTTGATAGAAAAGGACATTTTGCCCTTGAAGGGATGTATTTAGTTTTATCCTTGATTTCAATAGTTGTCTCATAACTTCAGGGTATAGTAATTTGTATAGTGTAGACATATACTCTGATATATGTGTATTTTATTTGGAAAGAAAAAAAAAGAGATGAGAAAACAGTCTCTAAGGTCCCAACTATCATACATCAAGATCCCCTTTCATCTTTCTACATGTTACAGATACTTCATATATAAGCCATAGAGAACATACAGATGTTAGTCATTACAAGAATGGTCACTCTTCTGTGACAGGATTGGGAAACAGTTCTATTTCCAATCCCGGGGAAATAAGTTTCTCTTCATAGTTCTTTCCCTCCAGTGCTTTGTGAGACGATTGCTGGAAAAATAACTAATAACTTGAGTTGCCACGTTTCCTGTTCATGAGTTAGCAGGAGAGGAGGTGGCTCTGGCCAGAGGCACACAGATTCTCTGAGCTACCATCACCTTTTCTTGCCATTTATTGTCATTCACTTTCCTATAGACCCAGTGTTATAAATGGTGAAGTAGCACCACATATACATGTAGAGTAGTGAAAACATGTAGACTCAGTTGTAATCCAAATCTTGACTCTATTGCTTTCTAGTTGTGTAACATCAGGCAGGGCAATTAATTTCTCTGTACCTCAAACTTCCAATTTGTAAGATGCATCTATTAAACATCCTGGGGTTACTAAGGAGAATATAGTATATAATACATACAAAATTATCTAGCACAAATTTTCTTATGTATAGCCAAGTATCCCATATACATTGGCTCTCTTACACTTAATTTATAAGAAACTTAGACCTAGATCACTTGATAAATGTCTTTTTGAAAAACTGGTTTGAATTTTAACCAATTTACAAGTGAGTTTTAGAATCATAACAAGGAGTTTTCTGTAAAGTCCTTAGCATCATGACTAATTTGAATTAGCCTTTTGAATAGGAGCTGAGTCTTCATCTGATACCTGTTGTACAGCAGAAATCAGATACTTGAAGAATAAAGCTGAAATTTATGTATATGTGATTATTAACAAAATTAACATGAGGCAGTACTTCCTAGTTTACAAAGCTCATTCACTATCACAGTTTTATTTGTTCACCAAACCCTGGGGGGTAAAGTCAGAACAATATCATCATTCCTATTTCGCAATTGAGGAAACAAGACTCAGAAGTTTTCAATGACTATCTTAAGGTCATAGTTAAAACTTAGAACAGGAGCTTTCCTGACTCTTTTTGCAAAATTCAGTTACTTTTCCCATGGTGTCTTATGCTTTGGAAGAAGTTTGAACTAAATGGGGTAAGAATAAGAAAGTCATTTGACAGTAATTTGGCAATGTCCTGCAAATTTGAAAATGTGCTAACCCAGCAGGTCTATCTAGGTATATAACCTAGCGAATCTCTCTAGAGATACATAAGGGCACGTGAACAAGAATGCTTATTGGAGGGATTCCTGGGTGGCTCAGTGCGTTAAAGCCTCTGCCTTCAGCTTGGATCATGATCCCAGGGTCCTGGGATCGAGGCCGACATCAGGCTCTCTGCTCTGCAGGGAGCCTGCTTCTGTCTCTCTGCCTACTTGTGATCACTGTCAAATAAATAAGTAATTTTTTAAAAGAATGCTTATTGGAGCATTGTTTGATAATATTAAAAATTGAAAACAATGCCCATCTGTAGGAGAAACAAATAAGGTATTTTTTATAAGATGAAATGTTGTACAACAGTAAAAACAGTAAGTTAGCCCTCAAAAATGTGATATTGAGTGAAAAAAAATTTAGAATGATACATGTATCCTGAAATCCAGAGACTTTCATGGTTTGTCTCCCTCTCTGATTTCTTCACATTTGGTTTTCCCTCCCTTCCCCTGTGGTCTTCTGTACACATAATAAAAATAAGAAAAATAAAATAAAAGCAAATGAACTTAAAAATAAAATAAATTAATGAAAAAATGATGCATAGCGCATGGTAACATTTATGTAACTTTTTTAAGAAGTGAAATAATACTATTTATCTAAATACCACAGACTATCTAGATATATATTTGTGCTGCATACAATTCACCTAGAAAATACATAGAACATACATGTTGTTATAAAATAAAAAAGTGTGAACTATAAGGGTACAAAGCAATTTCAGCATAATATTTGCTTCTAGGAGAGAAGGTGGGAGATGAAAGAGAGCAAAGGGGGCTTTTATTTTATCTGTAGTGTTCCTTTTCTTTCATGTAAAAATAAAAAAAAACATGATAAAATGTTAGCATTTGTTAATTTATTGTACTGGGTACACAGATGTGTTTGTTTTATTATTTTCTCTTTTTATATATTATTTAAACTTTTCAAAATTAAGAAAGAGAAAAAATATTCATTTAGAATGGAGCAGTACAACATAGTGATTAAGAGCGTGAGCTTCAAAAAGATCAGGTTTGAATTCCAGTTCTGCCCATTTCAACACTGTTAAAATGAAACAGGTCTCCATAACTCAACACTTCACAGTGCGTTCAATATGCATATGTGTACTGTGAGCCATTAAAATGAGTATATATAAAAATAAAAAAATTAGATAAAACGAGTATATAGCATTTAGAATTTCACAAATTTATTTAATCATAAAATCAGAGTTTCTTAGAACCCAGTCTGATAGAACCTGTCCTATAGATATTCAGTATTTAAGTATTAACTTAAATGATCAGTTGTCTTCAATCTGGAAAGGGTTTCCCTTCATCTCCTTCCTATTTTATCTGTCTGTGTGTCTTTTCTATTCCTGCCATCCCTAAGGAAATAGGCTCTGTCAAGACAGCAAGTTTTATTTGATGTGGACAATTTAAAAAGATTTTGTAAGATCCTTTTAGAAAATGTATTTTTCAGTAGCATTTGTTATTTCCACTTTCAGCAATGTCTGTTAGATATCTGGTCACAGCATTAAATCCAATTTCCTCTCAGTTACTCAGAAACCCATTTTCATTTATTTTGTTCAATGTTCATGCTTTATAACAAACAGCACTAGGATCTTCCAGGCTTAAGTTTCCTGAAGAGTATCTTTTTTTTTTTTTTTTAAGTTGTGTTATGTTAGTCACCATACAGTACATCATTAGTTTTTGATGCAGTGTCCCGTGATTCATCATTTGCGTGTAACACCCAGTGGTCCATGCAATCAGTGCCCTCCTTAATACCCATTACCAGGTTCACCCATCTCCCCACTCACCTCCCTTCTAAAACGTTCTGTTTTTTGTTTGTTTGTTTTTTTTCTGGAGTCCATAGTCTCTCCTGGTTCATCTCCCACCCCAATTTCTCCCCCTTCATTTTTCCCTTCTCCTAATCTCCTCCACGTTATTGCTTATGTTCTGCAAATAAGTGAAATCATATGATAATTGATTTTCTCTGTTTGACTTATTTCACTTAGCATGATCTCCTCCAGTCCCATCCAAGTTGATGCAAAAGTTAGATATTCATCCTTTCTGATGGCTGAGTAATATTTCATTGTCTATATGGACCACATCTTCTTTATTCATTTGTCTGTTGAGGCACATCTTGGCTCTTTCCATGGTTTGGCTATTGTGAACATTGTTGCTATGAACATTGGGGTGCATGTGGTCCTTCTTTTCACTACCTATGTATCTTTGAGATAAATACCCAGTAGTGCAATTGCTGGGTCATAGGGTAACTCTATTCTACTTTTAAGATTTTATTTATTTGACAGAGACCACAAGTAGGCAGAGAGGCAGGGAGAGAGAGGGGGAAGCAGGCTCCCCACTGAGCAGAAGGCCTGATGTGGGGCTTGATCCCAGGACCCTGGGATCATGACCCGAGCTGAAGGCAGAGGCCTTAACCCACTGAGCCACCCAGGTGACCTGGGTAACTCTATTTTTAATTATCAATAGCAGTTTTTCAAAATGCTGGAACAGACAATCCTAAAATTTGTGTAGAACCAGAAAAGACCCCAAGTTACCAAGAAAATGTTGAAAAAGAAAAACAAAGCTGGGGGCATCACATTGCCAGCATGGTACTGGCACAAAACAGACACATAAACCAATGGAAGAGAGTAGAGAGCCTAGAAATGGACTCTCAATTTATGGTCAAATAATCTTCAACAAAGCAGGAGAACATATCCAATGGATATAAGACAGTCTTTTCAATAAGTGGTGCTGGGAAAATTGGACAGCTATATACAGAAGAATGAAACTTGGCCATTATCTTACACCATACACTAAGATAAACTCTAAATGGATGAATGACCTCAATGTGAGACAGGAATCCATCAAAATCCTGGAGGAGAATGTAGGCTGTAACCTCCTCAACATGGGCCACAGCAACTTCTTTCAAGACACATCTCCAAAGACAAGGGAAACAAAAGTGAAAATGAACTTTTGAGATTCATCAAGATCAAAAGCTTCTGCACAGCAAAGGAAACAGTCAATGAAACAAAGAGGTAACCCACAGAATGGGAGAAGCTATTTGCAAATGACACTACATACAAAGGGCTGATATCCAGGATCTATAAAGAACTTCTCAAACTCAACACTCAAAACACATATCATCAAGTAAAAAAGTGGGCAGAAAACATAAGCAAACACTTCTCCAAAGGAGACATACAAATGGCTAACAGACACATGAAAAAGTGTTCATCATTAGCCATCAGGGAAATTCAAATCAAAACCACATTGAAATGCCACCTTACATCAGTTAGAATGGCAAAAATTGACAAGGCAAGAAACAACAAATGTTGGAGAAATTTTGGATAAAGGGGAACCCTCTTACATTGTTGGTGGGAATGCAAATTGATGCAACCATTTTGGAAAACAGTGTGGAGGTTCCTCCTGAAGAGTATCTTAAGCTATGGTCTCCACCATACCCATAGGTGGGCTTGCCAATTATTCTTCAGTAATTCCCCTAAGAGATACCTCAGAAGGTGTCACAAATGCCACACACATAATATAATCTTGTTCTTGTACTGTCCACTAATTAAATCCTATAGCCAATGTCCAAAAATGAGATTTGATATTAGTGAACTTGTTTCATTTTACTCAGGGCTTACAGATTTTTGTTGTAATGCTGGTTTTAGCTTTGTTTGTAATCCTCAACATGAGTTTGGAGCTGTAGCCTGCACATTGGGAATTAGGGTTCCATTTCAGGTTCTGCCTCTGGACTTGGTCTTCATTTGAACTTGGGTAAATTCAGATATTCTGGAGAGCAAGTTGTCCAGACAGAGAACAGTTAGCTATGGTTTACCTTGGATTTGAAATGTTTCCCCCCAGTGATTTATGTCTTTGACGTGGTATCATTTTATATAACCCCAAATAAAGACTCAGTTATTTCCCTTGGCCTCTTCAAAATCACCAGAGCTGCTTACTCCATATATTCAAGTTTTGCAAAATTCCCCGGGATGTATCCCCTTATATGTAACAAAGCAAGCTCTGCTTTGTCGATTAGCTTGGTGATCCTTTGGGCCTCTTTTGGGATTTCAGAGCTTACACTCTCATAGTTAAATATGCCAAAACTGACAGATAGAAAATATGAATCCACTCTTTAGAACAGAGAGGGTCCCTGAACTCACTTCTTAGAAGTTCAGCTCTGAGCTCTACATCTTCCCATAATGAACTATTCATTGTTTATGCACCTCACCCAGTGCTCTATGCAATATGTGCCTCCATAATACCCACCACCAGGCTCACCAAATCCTCCACCCCTTTACCTCCAAAATCCTCAGTTTGTTTCTCAGAGTCCACAGTCTCTCATGGTTCATCTCCCCCTCCAATTTCCCCCAACTCACTTCTCTCCATCTCCCAATGTCCTCTGTGTTATTCCTTATGCTCCACAAGTAAGTGAAATCACATGATAATTGACTCTCTCTGCTTGACTTATTTCACTCAGCATAATCTCCTCCAGTTCCGTCCATGTTGATACAAAAGTTGGATATTCATCCTTTTTGATGGTGGCATAATACTCTGTTGTATATATAGACCATATCTTCTTTATCCATTCATCTGTTGAAGGGCATCTTGGCTCTTTCCACAGTTTGGATATTGTGGACATTGCTGTTATGAACATTGGGGTACATATGGCCATCCTTTTCACTACATCTCTATCTTTGGGGGAAATACCCAGTAGCACAATTGCTGGGTCATAGGGTAGCTCTATTTTTAATTTTTTTTTGAGGACTCTCTATAGTGTTTTCCAAAGTGGCTGTATTAACTTGCATTCCCACCAAGAGTGTAAGAGGATTCTCCACATCCTCTCCAGCATTTGTTGTTTCTTGCCTTGTTAATTTTTGCCATTCTACTGCTGTAAGGTAGTATCTCAATGTGGTTTTGATTTGATATTTGTGCAAAGGAAACTATGATGCTACTGAGTGTCTGATCTTCCCTATACACTCTGAATGACAAAAAGTTAGTATAATACTTAATAAGCTTCCAAAGAATTTTAACAGCATTGTCTGGTGTGTATGTCTGTGTAAGGGTGAGTGAGTATATTACTGAGGCAGCTCATATAAAGAAGAGATACAAGAAGGCCATCATGATACCTTCCTGGTGCCTGATCAACTGTAGATAATGAATTTTTCTGATGCTTTGAAACTTTCATATATGTTGGGATGGATGAATAACCAATAACACTGAGAAACAGGACAAGAATGGTTAACGTCCTGGTCTTCATCCTTATAGTCCTTGAGCTGATGTCACTCAGTTGTTGGATTATCTGTTCTCTGAAAACTCAAATCCATTTGTGCCTTGGCTTTTTCTAGAGAAATGCTTCTGAGATCCTTAGCACATTGTGATGGGCCCCATCACAGCCACCTTCAAAGACTCCATCGTTGTTCAGTTTTGGATGACTTTCTTACTATAGGCCCAAGTGACCAATCATTATTGATGTCCTGGCAAGCATATTGCTGACATTCTTCCAGATTAAATAGGATTTAAATGTGACCATTCAGGTAGTCTGCTTTGAATTTGAAGGAGCATGTTTTTACCTGATGAATATGGAGGGATCTGTACATACTCAGGAATGACAGTAAAGTTAAAAAGCATTTCATATTACCCTTTCCTTTCCTGTTGATTTTTATAAAGCTGTTTAAAAAAAACACAACTCTTGGACTGCTTCAGGGAGGCCCATTCTTCCCCTCAAATATCAAGATTTCTTCTCAAAGCAGTATATCTAGGATAAATGTAATTCAGATCTCTAACTACACAATGTAGTGAAGTGGAGAGTTTTCAGATAATTCAAATGGTAAATGAGGTTTTCCCCTCAATTATCCAAATATTTTAGGTGAATGTGTTAAAAAATATTGCCTGACATTATCTAGATCAAGAACTCAATTCTATATAGGATGCCTGGGTGGCTCAGTTGGTTAAGTGTCTGCCTTCAGTGCAGGATCCTGGAATCCCAGGATCCTGGGATCAAACCCCGAGTTGTGTTCCTCATTCAGTGGGATATCTGCTTGTCTCCCCCTCCCTCTCCCTGTGCCCTTTCCTCCTGCTTGTGCTTGCTCTCTCTCTCGTGCTCTCTCTCTCTCAAATAAATAAATAAAATATTTTTTAAAAAAAGAACTGAATTCTCCATATTACTTTACAGAAGCATAGGATGTATATATCTTTTGTTAAGGGTTATTGACCATAAAAAACCCAGAATTGGCATTTAAATTCCTTTTTTATTCCAGTTTCCTGTAGAAAGAGAATTCAGCAAAGCATTCTGTGTTCCTTCTTTACCCCCTTATAGTCTCAAAAGCAGCTGCTGTTGCCTTGGCCAAAATACAGCATTTATTTGCTGATTTGGGGACATTTATGTCCTAAAGTTTGCTGAGCTGTGGGAAGATTGAACTTCTTGGAATACAAGGCTATAAACCATGGTTCATGGTCTTGTGAGCACCTGTGAACAGAACACCCTTGCTAGTCTGTAAGCACAGACCCCTGGTTTTCCACTGACCACAGCCTAAAACCACAGAGGCTATGGTGATTTTAAGTACAACTGAAGTTAGTTTAGTAACCTAAAGTTGAAGTTTAGTAGACTAAACCAGGCCTTTACACACAACTTGCATGGAGCCAGGAGTCTCTTCTAGTCTTCTTCAAAGATCTAGAGACTCACTACCTATACATGCTCATTTATCTGACTAGCCTTTGGGCTTAACTAGGGAAAGAGGGACACAGTCTTGGTCAAAAGGACATTTCTGGACTCCTCCATTCTTGATAGTTTGACCCAAACCCCATTCACTCACAAAGACTTAACTGCTGGTACTAAGTTAAGAAGCAAGCTGTCTTCTATGCTTGCTGCCTTGGGCAACCTGCCATGGTGCAACTTTATACTGTCCTGAGAGCTCTGCTAACAGATGAGAGAATTCTGACAATGATGCAGTTGGAGGCACCACATCTATGATTTAAGTCTCTGTTTTAAAATCTTCAGGGGGTCATGATCTAAAATTTCCTTTGAGATCTAGTCCCAGTCGACCATTCCCATCTTATCTCTTACCACTGCTTGCCTTGTACTTTATATGCCAGATATTTTATAAACATTTTTTTAAAAGCTTTTATTTATTTATTTGACAGAGAGAGATCACAAGTAGACAGAGAGGCAGGCAGAGAGAGAGAGGGAAGCAGGCTCCCCGCTGAGCAGAGAGCCCAATGCGGGACTTGACTCCAGGACCCTGAGATCATGACCTGAGCCGAAGGCAGTGGCCTAACCCACTGAGCCACCCAGGTGCCCCTATATGCCAGATATTCTAAACCACCCAAACTCTCCATAGTCACCAAACAAATCCGTGGTATTTCTTGCCTTTTGATTTTTAAATGTTCTTTCTATCTGAAATGCCTTCTTCCCAGTAAATGCTCAGCATCTTCTTCCTGCATCTCCCTTTATCTCCTGTCTAATTTTTACAACACTTTTTTTTTTTAATTTCCAAAGATAGTTCTCCCTGAACCTGGTCAATCAAGCCTCATCTCTGTTAGTGAGTGTACACATGATACACTGTCTTATAACTGTCTGACTATATGACTGTTTTCCCCCATTAGACATGAATTCCTTTAGAGAAGATATTAAGTCTCTTTTACTTTTGTTTTTCTGATGTCTGTCTCAGAGGCTGGAGCATAGTAGGCACTCAAAATAAATGCGAGTACGTTGAGTGAATAAATAAGTATTCCCAGATGGGTAGTAGACAATGCTTTTTGGTTGGGAGTTGTATTTAATGGTGGGCAGAGAATAAACATCACAATAATGACAATAATAATAGTTATGCTCTATCTAAGCAGCTATTATCTCATAAGTGTTTTTAATATGTGTAACTTGCAATAATACTATGATGAAGATACCAGAATTATTCCTATTAAAAGATAAGGGGATGATTATGATAATGATAGCAATTATGAAAGAATTTAAAATAAAAAACATAAGAGGGGCGCCTGGGTGGCTCAGTGGGTTAAAGCCTCTGCCTTCAGCTCGGGTCATGATCCCAGAGTCCTGGGATTGAGCCCCACATCGGGCTCTCTGCCCAGCGGAGAGCCTGCTTCCTCCTCTCTCTCTCTCTCTCTCTGCCTACTTGTGATCTCTGTCAGGTGGATAAATAAAATCTTTAAACAAACAAACAAACAAACAAACAAAAAAACATAAGAGAACCACATAAGAAAGAAGTTAAGTGACTTTCTTAAGATCACACATAATTGGGGTGCCTGAGTGGGTCAGCCACCCAGGAGCCTATTTCTCCCTCTCCTCGCCACTCAGGCTCTCTCTCACTTTCTCTCTCTCTCTCAAATAAATGAATAAATAAAATCTTCAAAAAAAAAAAAAAAAAAAAGAACCACACATAATCACAAAGAGTAGAGCCTGGAATTACTCTCCAGTGCTAATCATAATATGTTAAATTAGTGACATCTTACAATTTGGAGATAGGTGTAGAAACTGGCCATGGGGCGCCTGGATGGCTCAGTGGGTTAAAGCCTCTGCCTTCGGCTCAGGTCATGATCCCAGGGTCCTGGGATCGAGCCCCGCATAGGGCTCTCTGCTTAGCAGGGAGCCTGCTTCCTCCTCTCTCTCTGCCTGTCTCTCTGCCTACCTGTGATCTCTGCCCGTCAAATAAATAAATAAAATCTTAAAAAAAAAAAAAAAGAAACTGACCATATTGGAGACTAATTGAAATCCCCTTAAATGCAATTAGACTTTGAATTACTCTGCGGGGAAAACTCTAAAGGCAATAGAATCAAGAAATACTTCATTTCAGTTTGGGGCTGGCAGAGTCCATGTACACATGGGCTCCAAAGGCAAGAACAGCTCTTTAATCTGGCATTAAAACTGTCAGAAATTTCTTCTAAGAATTATTACTGGAAAGAGATGCTGATGCTTAATACTGCCCCTAGAGTATTGCTTGGTCTTAATGTGCCTTCCAAATCATCAAAGAAAATTGAAATTATGTTCATTTTAAGTTTAGTATTGTCTGTCTTACTGTCTGCAAGGCTTTTGTTAGTAACCTCTGAATAACATAGGTCCTCTAAACTATCTTAAATATTTTAATAACCAGAACCCCTCCCCAGAGAAAATTTATTATTATTTCAAATGTTTTTTTTCCTTAAAATATATGTAGGTGTTGATGTAACTTCTAAAATGCAAATTCTTAAGAAAATAGGAGTTCATAGTAACTTTTGATTATCATATACTTTTCAATTAATGGATAAGTTTTACTCATTTGTAAGTATTTACCAAGCACCTACCAGGTGTATAGGCATTGTGTTGGGTCCTGGAGTTACAGGTATACTCAAAACAGATACAGTTCCTGCCCTTCTGTAATGAGGGATTCCATGAAAGTCTTTGATGTTAAAGAACCAAATTCTGATTCCCAAAGATGAATGAATTGCTATCATGGTTAAGTCTAAGACTCCATGGTTAAGACCAGGTACAGAAAAAGAGGTGGGGCAATGATTAACAAGACAGGAAACAACAAATGTTGGAGAAGAAAAGAAAAAGGAACCCTCTTGTACTATTGGTGGGAATGCAAGCTGGTACAGCCACTTTGAAAAACAGTGTGGAGATTCCTCAAAAAAAATAAATAAATAAAAAATAGGAGTACCCTATGACCCTGCAATTGCCCTACTGGGTATTTACCCTGAAAATACAGATGTAGTGAAAAGAAGGGCCATATGGACCCCAATGTTCATAGCAACAATGTCCACAATAACTAAACTGTGAAAAGAGCCAAGATGCCCTTCAACAGATGAATAGGTAAAGACGATGTGGTCCATATATACAATGGAATACTATTCAGCCATCAGAAAGGATGAATACCCAACTTTTGCATCAACATGGATGGGACTGGAAGAGATTATGCTGAGTGAAATAGGTCAAGCAAAGAAGGTCAATTATCATATCGCTTCACTTACTTGTGGAGCATAAGGAATAACATAGATGACATTATGAGAAGAAAAGGAAAATTGAATTGGGGGAAATCAGAGGGGAGATGAACCATGATAGACTGTGGACTTTGAGAAACAAACTGAGGGTTTTAAAGGGGTTGGGGGTGGGGGGATGGGTGAGCCTGATGGTGGTTATTAAGGAGGGCACATGTGCATGGAGCACTGGGTGTGGTACATTAACAATGAATCTTGGAACTCTGGAAAAAAAAGTGCAGAAAAAAAATGTGAGATTTGACTTGGAGACTGGAAGACAAGAAAGCGTGGTGATCATGTGGGATGGATAGGTAGGCAAGAGGCGTGTGGTCTTCTGATGGAGACATGCTTTGTTCGTATATTGGGGGTTGAAGAAGTTTAGGCATTATCCTATAGAATGGATGGGAAATAGAATTTTGTCTATATGCCAATGCACTGGTAGTGTTTGCTTGTAGAACCACTTGGGGGCTTTAAAAGGCCCTTTCTGGAATTCAGCAAAAATAGTGTGAATGACTTTTGATATCCTCTGATTGTTGGAGGAAGAATGGAAACTCCAGTGAATTAATGTGTTTGCCACTCAATCTGTGAAAAATGGAAAACCATCAATCAATGAATATTCGTTGATCATCTTCTATCACTTGGATAAGGTATTGCTCAGAACTGGGCTTGGAACTATGGGAAATTAAAGAGGCCTAGCTGTCTATTATCTGAGTATCTAAAATATTAGACATTGTTCTTACAATATAGCTGTGAAGAAGTATATCTATGGGATAGCCAGATTTCAGTACAGTTTCAGGAAGAAATCTTGACTTGGCATTATGCATCGGGCTTTTATGTATGGAAAATATGTTAGCTTCCTGTAGGACAATCCAACAGCAATGATGGAGAGCTCGAGAGAGCTCTTGCAACATTGCTTAAATGTCTGGTGACAAGACATAATCAGGGCATTGGGGAGGGAGGTCAACAGCCTGAAACTATTATCCAGGCAGGCACTCAGTATAGTGCTGGCCAAGCAAAGTGCACATGAAGAAGTATGGATTACGAATTAAGTTTTTAGGGTCTCCAATTCCCTTCTCACTAAGAAGCTTCAAGTCAAGAGTCCAAAGTGGAATTGGCTATGGATTGGCAGTTCACTTAGACCACTGGAGAGCTGGGATTTACTTTCTTTAAAGTTTTCTCCAAGACATGTTTAATAGGCAGATGTAAACCTATATGTTCTCCTTCCAACAACTCTTGGATCCTTGTGTTCCTTGATGCTTGCAGTGCTTTCCCAGGGTGTCTTTAGCAACATAATCTTTACTTTGCCGAAGGATAAGGGCCTTTGGCTTGCATTCTTTCCCACCACCCTGTCAGTTATTACGTCTGTTTTCTTGAAATGTCTTGCTCCAGATTGTTTATTTATTATGGGCCTTGTGGTCAGCTGCAAACATAGTTTGTAGTTTTTTTTCAGTAACATTTATTGTTTTCATCTGATTAAAGATAAATACATGCCAAGAGTTGAAAAATTGAAAAATACAGGGAGGTATAAAAATGAAAATTCAAATTACTCATAATTCCATCATACAGAGCTAATTAGCATTTACATTTTGGAATATTTTCTTTCAAGCTTTAAAATATATATATAATAGTGTGTGTATATATATATATATATAGAGAGAGAGAGAGAGAGTAAACATGTTTTCATGTCTTTGTAAACAAAAATTTAATGGCTATGTAATTTTGGTTTATTCTGATTTTTTTTTTCATTTTAACTAGCATCGGTACCTCTATCTTTGTATTTCTTTAGGAATGGTTTTCCATAAAAAGAATTAAAGTCTCAATTGTATAGATTTTTTTAATGACTACTGATACAAATACACCAATTTAAATCTCCACAGGCATGATAATGCTAGTGTTGTTTCACTATACATTATTACAATTGTATATTATTAATTTCAATTTGAGAATTTAGTAGAACAAAATGGTTTTTTCTTATTTTAAATCCTGTTTTTGGATTACTAGTGAATTTTATAACCTTTAATAGAGAAGTGATTCCAGAAATCTTGGTCCTTAATTTTCTGCACTTACTTTTATTTATATTCCATTGATGTTGAGTTCCTGGTTTCTCTAAGTAGAGCCTCTACACATTTTTCTTGATCCATAAGACAGGTTAACTCTCTGCACTACATGTTTTCTCTTTGCTCAACAATCATGTAGTCATGAAATATTTATTGAGAATCTGCTATATTTTAGACATCTGAATCTGGAGATAGAAAGATGAAAATTTTTTTAAATTTTTATTTATTTTTTAAATTTCTTTTCAGTGTTCCAGAATTCACTGTTTATGCATCATACCCAGTGAGAAAGATGAAATTTGTCCCTGGTCTCTAGAATCTCATAGTATAGAGTCAAACACACACATAACCTGAGAAATAAAATACAGAGTTTCAGTGCCATGCAATTGATACCTAGTCATTTTCTTTAAAAAACTTAGAATCTTATTGGCTATACAAAACAGTATAAAGTTTATTATAATATTACAATACAGTAAGTAAGGAGCAGCTTAAAGTAGTGGCTAAAGACATGTCTCTGAAGCCACTGTCCAGGTCACATTCTGTCCTGATCACTAACTGATTGTACTCTGTGAATATGGGTAGGCAAATTAGCCATTTTGTTCATCGGTTTCCTCATTAGGAAAATAGAAGGAATAACAGTGTTGTTTCATAGATTCATGCAAAGGATTTAGATCAAGACCTTGTACGTAGTGAGTGATCAATACATATTTCATTTTATTTTAAGAGATATGATATAGAAAGCACAATTTGTGTTATTGGAATGTGTAAGAGGGGTTTTTTATCTACACTTACAGAGCAGGAGTTGGGGTGTGTGTGTCAAGGAAGCTACCTTTGGAGAAAGAAGAATTTACCTGAAATCTGAAAGACAAGTAGGCAGTATGACACCTTTGGGAAAGTACAATAGAGTTTTTAAGTGTGTGAGAGTGTAGTTTCCATAAAGAGGGAACAGCATGTGCAAAGCCTCAGAAAAAAAGAGAATGAATGGCTTTCAAAGAACTAAATGAAGTTCAGTGTGATTGAAATATAGAGTTTGAGGGTCTTTCAGTTGTCTATTGTTGTTTACAAAACCACCTCAGAATTCAGTGGCTTTAAAATACAATGGTTAGGAGAACGACAATTCAAATAACTGTGAAATTTTCATCAGTAACCATGAAACTAGAAGGGAGTGAAACAACCTCTTTAAAGTGACGATAGAAAAGAACTATCAATCCAGAATTCAACATCCAGCATACCTTTCAGGAATTGAAAATGAAATAAAAGCTTTCTCAGACAAAAGAGAATGGTGAGAATGTGTCACCAGCAGACCTACTCTAAAATAAATGCCAAAATAAGTTCTTCAGGCTGAAGGAAAATCATACCAAAAACTTGAAACTTCAGGAATGAAGGAAGAATAAGAGCAATGGTAAGTAGCTGGATACACATAAAAGAATTTTTTCTCATCTTAAAAGTCTTTAAAACTTTGTATGACTATTGAGAGGAAAATTTATAACATTTCCTGATGAGATTCTCAGTATAAGTAGATGTAATATATATGACAATTATGACATGGAAGAGGAAAGTAAAGGTATCTATTTGTTTTGTAGGGTTTATAGTTATTACTTAGAGTGGTAAAATACTAATTCTGAGCATTCTGTGAAAGGTTATTAGCAAATATTGTGATTTCTAAAAAATAATACAGAGATATGCCCATGAAGCCAATAAAGAAATAACACAGAGGACATTGGGAGGAGGAGAGTAGAAGTGAGATGGAGGAAATCAGAGGGGGAGATGAACCATGAGAGACTGTGGACTCTGAGAAATAAACCGAGGGTTTCGGAGGGGAGGAGGGTGGGAAGTTGGGTGAGCCTGGTGGTGGGTATTAAGGAGGGCAGGTATTACATGCTGGGTGTGATGCATAAACAATGAAACTTGGAACACTGAAAAAATTAAATAAAGTTTAAAAAAATAAAATAAAATGAAGTAATAAAAGTATTCAAATAATTTAAAAAAAAAAAGGAAAGATGAAAAAACAACAAAAAAGGGGGGGACTAACAGGAAACAACAAAATAGACATAAATCTGACCACATCAAGAACTGCATTAAATCTAAATCAGTTAAAAGACAGAGATGGATTTTTTTAAAAAAAGACTCAATTATATGCAATCTATAATAAATTCACTTTAAATATAATAACATAGATAGGCAAAAAGTAAAATGATAGAAAACATATGTTATGTAAACACTGATAAAAAGAAAGTTGAAGTGACTATATTAATATCAAAGTGGACTTTGGAAGAAGCAAAATCGCTAGGGGTAAAAAAGAATATTTCACAATGAAAAACAGGTGAAGTCACTAAGAAGACATAACAATCTTAAACATGCACATGACAAAAACAGAGCATTAAAATACATGAAGCAAAAACTGATAGAATTAAAAGACAGATAGAAAAATTCTCAATTATAGGAATCTTTAATATTTTTATCAATAATTAATAAAACAATTAAAAAGAAAATAGCAAGAATATAGTCCACTTGAACAACACTATCAATCACTGCATACCCTACAAGAATAAAAGAATAATAAAAGAATTAAAAGAATAATAAAAATGTTAAGCCTATAAATTTCACATCTTAGATGAAATGAACCAATTCCTTGAAAAACACAAACTGCCAAAACTCATACAAGAAGAAATATAAAATACAAATAGTCTTATATCTATTTTTAAAATTGAGTTTGTGAGTAAAACCTTCTAGGAAAGAAAACTCTAGGCCAGATGGTTTCACTGGCAAATTTTACCAAACATCTTAGGAGGAGATAATACCAGAAAAACAAAGATAATAGAACACTTCTCAACTTCTTTTATGTGGCTACTGTTACTCTAATGGCAAGATCAAACAAAAATACAAGGAACAAAAAACTATAGACCAAAATACCTCATGAACCTAAGTGCAAAAATATTCAACAAAAATATTTAACACATCAAATCCAGCCATATCTTTAAAAAACGGTTATTGAGGTTTGTCCAGTGGTGTGCTGTTAAAAACAAAACAAAACAAAACAAAAACATTCTTTGGAAAGAAAAGCTCTGATTCGTATTACTTGCCAATTTCCATGTCAGTTTCCATATTCTCACAATGGCAAATGGTAAGCCACTCCTATGAAGCTACTAATCACAGAACTGGAAAGACATGTACACAGTCAGCTTTCATGACCCAGTGGAAGCTAGCTTCATAACCCATGTCTCAAAATTTGGTCTTTATCATAAGGAAATGTTTTGAAGCTTTTAAGCAGGAAGATATTTGGCCTCAGAATAATTTCTCTTGCTTCAGACTAGAAAATGGATCCGAAGTGGGCAAGGTTAGAGCCAGAATGACCACTTATGAATTGCTCATTAGCATTCCTAAAAAGTGGTCATGGCCTAGAGCTGGGTTGTGAAGGCTGGAATGGAGAAAATGGACACTTATAAACTATTTTTAAGATGCAAGCTCAATGGGGCATCAAATTGGCTGTAGGGTGCGAGGCAATATTTAGGAGCCATACATCCCACCTAGGAAGGTCCTTGTCATTATTTTTGATAAGCACAGGCACACACTCTTCATGGAACCATTTTATTTTTTTGTAATTCCTCAGTTCCAGTGACAATGGGTAGTTGTTAATCTATGGGACAACACTGGTATTTTTAAAAGCTTTACTCAAAATGAAATTCCAGCCCTTCATGCTTCTTCAGTTAGCTACATCTCTAAGGTTCATTACTGAATGCCTTCTTGCACCATGCACTATTCTAGGCATTTGGGATATAATAATTAATAGAAATATATTCCTTTCTTTGTGGAACCTATATTCTAGCTGTGGGGTGAAGGGAAGGCAGAAGATAGAGAGTAAACATAATATGAAAGTAAGTGATATAGAATGGAAGAAAGTGAAGAGTGGTTTATAAAACAAAAATGTGGAGCAGGTTAAGGAAAGTTCAGGAGTGATGTTGAGCAGGATTGTAGAATTAAATATGGTGGTTATAGACAGACCCACTTAGGTAGTAATACTTGAACAAAATCTTGGGGAGATGGAAAAGCTACCATCATCCACTTCATTCCTGTCATTGAGATCAAATATGTCCCCCCATGGTATACTTGTCTCAACTACATTTCTGTAGTCATTGTGCTGTGTTACAAAGTCAAAATTCTTCCCTCACTCTCCCAGTTTTCTATGACCTATCAGGAAGGCAAGGTTAGGCACACTTTTTCTGTTTCTTTGGTATTCTGAGCACCCTTTCACAAAAGAACTGTCCCTAGAGAGTCATGGATGCCTTCTTCCTTGGCTAGTTTTCACACTGAACTGAGAACTCCTGAGGGATTTTGACTGTTCTATTTAATTTTGTATTCCAGTGCCTGTAGCACACCTGGCATACAGGAGGTACCCAACAAGTATGCTTTTTAAGAATTGATGAATAGAATAGTCTAAAGAGTTTTTCATTGATAAGCAATGCCAAAATTTGAAATGAACTCTAATCATAGGATTTGATAGGAAATGATAAGTTTGTCTGATTTCATTATCATGTCTTTGTCCCCTTCATGTGTTTTTGTCCCTGCGGTTTAAGCAGCTATGAAATTGCAGATCAAAAATAGTATTCAAGTCTATGCCTGTATGTAAAAAGCCCATTGTTGTGCATGTGTTTTTGTGCTATTAAACTAATACTAGATGTACAGTATCTTTGGCAAGAAAGAGAAGAAGTGTAATTTTTCTGTCTGGGTACCAAAGTGCTAGACACTTTACCAATGCTTAGTTAGAGAGACCATCCAGAAGTTAGAAACATTTCAAAACATTTTTTTTGAGAGAGAGAGAGAGAGAGAGAAAGCAAGCATTTATGAATGGGGCCAGGGACAGAGGGAGAGAGAGGGAGAGAGAGAATCTTAAGCAGACTCCATGTCCAGTGTGGATCCTGTGGGGCTTCATCTCATGACCCTGAGAGCATGACCTTACCCAAAATAGTCAGATACTTAACTGACTGAGCCACCCAGGCACCTCTAGAAACATTTCCAAAACTAAAGTTAGCAGTGATGTTTTTGTTTATTTATTTTGTGTCTTCTTTTTGAGGGGGAGGAAAAGGAATAAAGAACTTTTTAACAATGACTGAATTGCTTGAACTACTTACGGTAGATAGGGTTCATCTCTGTGTTTTGACCTTCAAAGATAGAAATTTAATGGTGCTATGAAATGAAAAAACCCACACACATACACCCATGCACACAAGTACTAATGAGGACTGGGAAAGAAAATGTAAAGACCGGACAACTTGAATGGTGGCTGCCACAAGTACATATATACTGAGCAGAGGAATTAGCTGACTGTGGATCTGATATCTGTTAACAGAGCATTTTATAAGTCTTAAGAAAGCATGCCTAAAGCATTCATTAGGGACCAAGAAAACATTTCTCTTGGAGGAGGAGATTGTATGCCCTAAGCACCCTTAGTCTTGTCAGAATTTCAAGGGAATGAAGGAAATATGAATGAATGAAGAAACATCTTAGAGTTCCACATAAAATAATTCTTCTGAGTAAAGGTCTGAGGAATTAGTTCCAAGATGAATGGTGAAATATTGATTCTTGGTATCTTAATGGAGTTTCCACATCAACACTGTTCCAGCAATCAAGATACCCATTTATTCAGTCAAGTGGTCTTCACTGACTGCTCTGTATTACCAGGCACTAGAAACTGGGAAACACGGAGGTTCATAAGACACATTCCCACCCTCTTGGAACTCAGAGTGAACAAATGAATTACAATATAATGTACCAAATGCCAGGGTGTGAGTATGAACATAGTGCTTTAGGATTGCCAGAAGTGGCAACCACCTTTGACTGAGGGATCCAGGGAAGATTTCAGGAAGGGAGATGTACATTGATCTGTGTCTTGAAGGAGTGGGCATTGGCCAAGTAAAAAATGGCAAGAAGGTTGAGAGGGGCATTCTAGACTAAAGCAGCCTACCCAGGGCACAAAATGGTGAAAAGTCCTACTCTGATCAGAGTGATATGACAGTAATAATGTTTTAAGACAAAATGTGTGAAGAAAGTCAGGAAGGGAAAAAGGAGATGAAAGAACAATGGAATTTCAGGTCCAAGGGGATGGATGGAAAGTATGATTAAGGAAGTATTGTTGTACCAATCAAGGTGTCTGGAGTCTGAAAAGCATTGGAGGCATTTCCATAATTATCCTGATACGTGTCATTTATTAAATACTTAGTTTTCTAAGCTAGGCCAGATTTAGACATGAAGGTGGAAGAGTGGGTGCAGACATAGGAAAAGGAAGGTACCAGTTATTGTGATGCCCACAACCTGAAAGGTATTTGCAGAAGTGGTGCTACAGGATTATCAGTATTGCCCTCATGAGTAGGAAGTATATGGGTTAAAAAGAACAGAAGGGAAAGTAGTTACATCACATGCCCTCCTTATTGACCATCACCACGTTACCCCATCCACCCACCCACCTCCCTTTCTGGAGCCCTCCATTTGTTGTTTCCCAGTCAAGAGTCTCCCATGATTTGTCTCTCTCTTTTCTTTCTTTCACTTCAGTTTTCCTTCCTTTTCCCTATTGTCCTCTTCACTATTCCTTATGCTCCACATATGAGTGAAACCGTATGATAACTGTCTTTCTGTGACTGATTTTTTTTTGAAGATTTATTTATTAAAGAGAGAGAGTGCATAAGCAGGGAAGAGAGACAGAAAGAGAGGGAGAGAGAAACTCAAGCAGACTGACCCGATGCAGAGCCTGACTCGGGGCTCCATCTCAAGACCCTGAGATCAGACATGAGCAGAAACCAAGAGTCAGATGTTTCAACCTATTGCAGCACCCAGCTCTGTGAAATGAGTTTTCTTAAGTCAGAATTTTGAAAACTCAAGTCCGTAGATTCAGAGGATGCTATAATAAATAAATCCTTGGGTGTCAGAAATAACTTTTTCCTTTAAAAGAGAAGTCAGCAAACTATGGCCCACACGCTACATCCCACTCTCTACCTGCTTTTGTAAATTCCGTTTTACTGGAGCTTAGCTACAACCTGATTATTTATGTATTTTCTGTGTTTACTTTCTGGCTACAAAGAGTAGGCTCAAGAGAGAATGTATAGCCCACAAAGTCTAATATCTTTACTATTTGGCCTTTTATAGACAAATTAGCCTATCTCTGCTTTCTTTTCTTTTTTTTTTTTTTTTAAAGATTTTATTTATTTATTTGACAGAGAGAGATCACAAGTAGGCAGAGAGGCAGGCAGAGAGAGTGAGAGGGAAGCAGGCTCCCTGCCAAGCAGAGAGCCCGATGTGGGACTCGATCCCAGGACCCTGAGATCATGACCTGAGCCGAAGGCAGCGGCCCAAACCACTGAGCCACCCAGGCGCCCCCTATCTCTGCTTTCAATGATGCTTTATATCACTAAGATTTAAGACATACTGACCCAAGCATCAAATGCTTATTAACTGTTCAGGGTTAGAGTTATGTGGTTTTGAAATCTGTCATTCTGTGCACAGGCTTTGGACCCATCAGATCTTGTCTCACATCTAGGCTCTATCATTTTTTAGCCATCTGACCTCTGCTTTCTTACCTGTAAAAGGGATGAAATGAGGCATCTACTTCACACCAAAAACCCATGCTTACTCACCCCACTCATATTTGGATATTTGGGAATTGGTTCCTGGACACAGGAGCTCCAGTTGGTTGCATAGGCTTTTTCTGACCTTGAAACAAAGCAACCTGCACTTTGCAAAGTCTATGGACTCTATGAAAACCCAATGGCAAGTTTTACTGTTTTTACTATGCCTGGGCCACATAAAAAGGACTCAAAAATGATAAATCACAGGTTTATCTGTTACTATTGTTATCTCCAAGACCTGCTTCTGTTTTGTGCAGAAATCCCTTATTATCTGAACTCTCGTTACTTGAATATTTATAAAAAAAAAAAACCCAAAAATGAAAAAAACAAAAAACACCAGCATATATATGCCAGAAAAATTGTTTTACACCTATGATTATGGATGAATGGCATCGCAATGTTTTGTTGTTGCCTCTCAGTTGTTTTAATAAAGTGCATCTCATTATTTCAACATAATAGGTGTTAACACTGTCATCTTCCCCACATTAAGTGATGATGTCTCTTCACAAAATGGAGAACCCGTAAAGAAAGTTGGTAGGTCTGAGATGATTTGGAAAGTCCATTTACTGGAAGAAAGAGTGGAAAGTATAAAGTATTATGAAGAACGATGACTGCATAAAAATACATTTATCATAATTTTGTCTGCATCTATTATGAATACTTTTTTTATGTGGGAGGAAATAAAAAGTTATTAAAGTATTTTTGGTTTATTTGTTCAGAAGTTCTTACAATACTGTATGACAGGAGCTCCTGAGATCGAGCCCTGCATCGAGCTCTCTACTCTGCGGGGAGCCTGCTTCCTCCTCTCTCTCTGCCTGCCTTTCTGCCTACTTGTGATTTCTCTCTGTCAAATAAATAAATAAAATCTTTAAAAAATAAGAATACTGTATGACTGCTTAGTGACATTTAGAGATGTTTGGGGGTTAAAGGACAAACTGAATTATTATTATTATTTTTTTTTTAAATAAGGGACTAAAGGGTGCCATTATCTGAACATTTGTTATCCAACGGGTTTTTAGGAATGGATTAAATTCAGGTAAAGAGGGGCGTCTGGGTGGCTCAGTGGGTTTAGCCTCTGCCTTCGGCTCAGGTCATGGTCTCAGGGTCCTGGGATCGAGCCCCACATCGGGCTCTCTGCTAAGCAGGGAGCCTGCTTCCCCACTCTCTCTCTCCCTGCCTCTCTGCCTACTTGTGATCTCTGTCTGTCAAATAAATAAATAAAATCTTTAAAAAAATAAAAAAAAAATAAATTCAGGTAAAGAGGCAGGCTTCCTTTGGAGAATTTAACTCCTATCTTGTTCCCACCTGTGAGCTTCTCCCTTGCTCACTATGCTGCAAGCTTTGCATTGTTTTGCCAATCACCTCCCAAGAACTAGAATCATCAGCTGTAGTGGTGGGTGGGCCTCTGCTCTCCAGGTGCCTGCTGTTTCTGCCTGTTTGCCTGGGTTTCCTGGCATAGCCTGCTCCTTTATTCTGCTAATTCTTCTTCTTTCCTCTTCCAAATGTGTCTCCTTTGAAGCTGTGCATGCCTAGGCAGAAATCCCATCCTTTAGTCAAGGAAGTTCAAATATGCATGCTTGCCTGTTCCCAACATTCCCTTTCAATATGTTCCTTCCATGGGTCAGGACAGGCTGTGCTCTGCCATGGATTTCTCTGGTGTCCATTGCTTTACTGACCTACCACTGTTGTCTGCTGCCACTTCTTCAAGGTGCTGTTGTTCTGCACATAGATCTGAACTCCCTTGAAGGTCCTATGCCCAGGCCTGCTTTCCTACCTTCACTCCCCTTGGTGTTGGTTCTGATTCCAGATCCCTGCTTTCCCAACTATCTATATCACCAGCTGCAATGAACAGAGCAATGCCAAATCAGGGTCAGACAAAAAACAGGCTACCTTTTTGGGATTTTTTTGCTTTTGTTCTCCTTTGCTGGTTCGTTTTAAACTGATATGTCCAATATAAAATGTTGGATAGAGAAACAGGGGTAGCTTGTGGGTAACATGATATGATATGTCTCAAGCTCTAATTTCTGTAATTATAAGTCAGATGCAATGACCCCACTCATGGACCCCAATCATGCAAAGCCTCTGTGACATGACAAACTTGGAAATCTAACTTTCTGTTTCTGCACACTAGATGTGTGACCTGTCTGAGCCTCAGTTTCCTTTCTCATAAAGTGAGGGAGATAATGTCTACTTTAAAAGGCTGTTACAAAGCTGTAAAGAACCTAATACAGTGTCTTGACCCAGTGGTTGCACAATGCCAAATAACTGTGTCTATGCCTTTCAGTGACCCTAGGATTGTTTTTTCCCAGCATTTACTTCTTACAACTGCAATTAGCCCCAGATGTACAGGGATGCCTGGTTATTCTATTTTGGAGCTCCAGAAATGAGACAGTAGTGCACTAAGACATATCTAAAGTAGAGCTTATTCAGATGTGGGAAGATCATACCTGTCCCTCTTATTGGGGTTCCTTTCCTCCCTTCTATTCTCTCCACTTCTCTCTCTCTTTTGCCAGTATTGAATGTTTTCATGGCTTGAAACAAATGTTTTGTTCCAGACTTAGTTTTCCAATATCTCTTTAACTGTTTCCTGCTTGTCCGTCTTACCTTTCCAGCTAGAAAGGATTCCTTTGCCCTTTCACATAGGAAAGAAAACATAGAAAGAGTACCAGAATTAAAGTCAGAAGACTGAAACCAGTAGAGGATCTACACCTTTACCAGCTGATTGATCCTGGGAAGTAATTTTATTCTCTGCATGTTATTTCCTTTGACTCCCAGATTTTGAAAGTTGAAAGAGTCTATACAGCTATTTACCAAAAGTCATTTCTCTTAACTGGTTTCAAGCTTTGCATGTTCCTGAAAAATGGATAGAAACTCAATAATATACTTGTTGGTGGATGAATTGAAGAAAACCCATGATGTTCTAATTCACTTGAAGTAATTTAAGTTGGATTTACCAAATTAATGTGTTGACTGTAGAGGAAGGCTAATGCATGAGAAATATCTCAAATTCAAGGACCCCTGTCTAATCATCTCAAAGTTTGGTTCTTTTCTTCCCTGTCCACACACCTTCCTAAGAGTGAAGGAGACCTTTAAAAGCTTTATTCTTTCCTTCTCGTGGTAGCTGTTCACCACTTGATGTTTTAGCACTCTGAAGACTGAAGAGTTGGGAATGGTTTTCCAAGTGGCATGAACCAAGTGAGCCTTTTCTGGGCTCTCAGTGGGTTAAAAATTCCATCTGCCTTCTCTCTTTGTGTGACGGAGTCCCCAAGTGACTGCCCTCTCCAGAGGAGCTACACCCCTCTCCCAGAGCCCACACCATTCCTGTCTAGTTTAAGGCTCACTCTGCATCCATTCTGCCTCCTTCCTCATCAATTCCCCCAATCTTTCTCCACTTACTGCTTCACTGGTGGTCTGGGCTGTGTGGCCCAGATGTTTTCCCCAAGCGATTAGAAGGTTACTTTTCAAGTGTCTTCGTAGAGCAGATGTTCCCATTCATACCCCGCCCCTTGCACCCCCAATTGCTGAAAACTTTCTCTGCCCCAGAAAGCACATCGTGTTTCTGCTGTGTGTTTGATCAGGAGAGTACAGAGCGGGAACAAGAGAATAGCACACTAATAACTGTTTGGCAGGCGAGCTCCTGGGTGTGTGTGTGTTCCTTCTCCCTTTGTTCCCATTACAGTTGTGAGCAGATGTTCTCAACTAGCCCATTGGCTGCTCTTTTCTCTGGCCCCTTACACCACTGCTTTATCCCAGTCCCCTGCTTCAGGCTAATCACAATCTGCCCAAGACTGTAGTATCTTTCTTTGCTTAGAGACACCCCCATTCCCTTTACTTTGTCTGGCGCTTTGCTTGCACAGCCTGGGAAATCTCTATTAGGCAAAGAAACTTCCTCCTACCTCTAGAGTTTGGTTACATATTGCTCCTTACCCTTGGATTTACTTGAGTCTATTATTTTTTATCTACCCTCTGCTTCCCTTTCCAATCCACCTTTCCTTCCTAGCTCCAGCCCCACTGGAACTATTGTAGATCAGCCATGCTCTTTCTCACCTCTAAGACTTTATGTGTGCCTTCTATTCTTTCTGGAGCATTCTCCCTTTTCTTTTCTTTTTGCTTGGTGAATTCTTTCTCATTCTTTAGCTCTTTGCTTAAGCATGACCTTTTCTTTGACCTCTGCCTGCCAAGCATAAGTTTCCAAGCATAAGCTTCCACTGTGTTAATTCCAACCCAGTCCTTATTTTTCTATTCTATAATTTGTATTATTTGTTTATCCGTTTTGTCATTAACTTATTTTGCAAATCTGAACATGTATGATTTCCACAGTATCAAACAAGAGGGTTAAAAGAGACTCAGTTTCCTCTCTCCCTCTACCTTCCTTTGACAGTGTTCATTGAGCATCTAGTCTGTCCTAAACACTCTGCTACATCTTGGAGTCAAAGACTAGACAAGAGTTGCCTTGTCCTCAACTAGGCAAGTCCTATATGCAGACTTCCAAAGTAGTATGATGGTATTATACTGGTGAGATATACAGGAACACATGGAAAACTAACACACAATTAAAGTAGCAAACCATGAAGACAGAACACAGAAAGAATATGGCAAAGCTAGACTGGAAAACAAATTGTAAGAAAGAAATGGTTGAGAGCAGGGATTGGCAAACTACTGCTCACCTGCCAAAGTAAACCCTGCTGTGTATTTTATAAATAAAGATTTATTGAAACAAAGGCATGTCCATTCAATAACATATTATTTATGACTTCCTTCACAGTGGGAGAGTTGAGTAGTTGTGGTATGTCCTTAAAGTCTAATACTTACTGTCTGGCTTTTTTATAGAAAAAGTGTGCTGACCCTTGGTCTAGAGCATGAATAATAAAAGTGGTCAAGAAAATTTTAGAAAAAATAAAAAAGGGTGAAATTCCTCAAACAAATTTTAAAGTGTATTATAGAACTACTACTGTAATCAAAATAGTGTAATATTGATTTGCCAAAGGGTGAATGGCTCACTGGGAAGAAAATAGGAAGTTAAAAATAAATCGAACCATGAGAGACTATGGACTCTGAAAAACAATCTGAGGGTTTTGAAGGGGCGGGGGTGGGAGGTTGGGGGAACCAGGTGGTGGGTAATAGGGAGGGCACGTATTGTATGGAGCACTGGGTGTGGTGCAAAAACAATGAATACTGTTACACTGAAAAGAAATAAAAAAAAATCTGAAAAAAAATAAATCATTTATAAAAGAATTTAATATATGATGAAGATGACATTTTAGCTCTATTGGGAACATAATTTATTTGTAAATAATGTTATAAAAATAACATTTGGAAAAATATTTCCACTAGATTTTTAATATTCCTAACCTACCTCCTCCTCTCCCCAAAATAAGCAATATATCATTGTTTTGCAGTCAATACTTATCTCTTTTCTTATTGTTGTTTCTTGTTTAACACTTCTTTCTAGGTTCCATTTTTTATTACTATGTTATAGCCTTTAGCAAATCTTTCTGTTCAAGTGTGTGCCTAGCGAATTTTCTGTTCTTACATGTGAAAGAAATCTTTATTTTACCCATAGTCTTGAATGGTATCTTAGCTAATTATAGAGTTCTGCTCTCACAGATCATTTTCCTCATCACTTCAAAGACATTATTTCATTGTCTTCTGACAAATTTTAGTGCTGACAAGAAATTTTCTACAGATCTAATTATGGAACTCATTCGTCTATTAAAAAAACTATCTTTTGGTTTTTCTATCTTTTAATACATTTTCTTTGTCTTCGACACTCTGCAGCCTCCCATAGTGTGTTGAAATGAATATTTTATGTCTTTCTTCAATTTTAGAAAATTCTTAGTTATTATTTCTTTAATGACCACCTCTCGTCCATTTCCCCAGTTATCTCTCTACTGAGCTCTTTTAGACATTTGAGTTTCACACTCTTTGTTTTATATATTTTAATAGCACTAACATGTTTTCCAGCTCTGGGTGATTTGCTCAGACCTGTTTTCCAATTTGCTAGCACTGTTTTCAGCTATGTCCTCTCTGTACTATTGCTTAACCATCCATTGTGTGGGGGTGTAGGTGTGTGGGTTTAATATTAATGACATTTTCCGTTTTAAAAATTTCTATGTTTCCAGAGAATAAGAAAAAGAGCCACAAGCTGGGAGAAAATATTTGTAAGACATAGTATTTAAAAAAAACTTACTATTTAAAATATACAAAAAACTCTTAAAACTCAACAATAAAAAAAGAAACAATCCGAGTGAAAATGAGCAAAAGACTTGAACAGACATTTCACTAAAGAAGATGTAAAGATAAAAAATGAATGTATTATAAGATGCTCCACATCACATATCATCAAGGAAATGTGAATTAAAGCAATAGTGAAATGCTTCTATGTAACTATTAGAATGGCCCAAATCCAGAATACTGACTACACTAAGTGTTAGCAAGGATGTGGAGTAACAGAAACTACATTAATCATCGATGGGAATAACTATACAGTCAATTTGGGAGACAGTTCTGCAGTTTCATAGAAAACTACAAATACTCTTGTTATATAATCTGGCAGTTGCATGCTTTGATATTTACCCAAATAAATTGAAAACTTACATCCATAAAAAACCTGCACACAGATATTTATATAAATATATATAATTTATATAAATATAAATATATTTATATAAATATATTTTATAATTTTATATAAATTTTATAATAAATTTATATAAATAATAAATTTATAATAAAATTATATAAAATTTTATAATTTTATATAAATATATTATATATTTATATAAATATATATATAAATATATAAATATTTATATAAATATAAATATAAAATAGTTGCCAAAATTTTAAAACAACTAAGATGTCATTCAGTAGGTGAATAGATAAACTGTGGTACTTTCAGACAATGGAACAGAATGAGAGAAGATATTTGCAAATAACATATCTGATAAGGGGCTAGTACCCAAAATACATAAAGAACTTATAAAACTCAGCACTCAGAAAATGAATAATCTGACTAAAAATGGACAGAAGACATGAATAGACATTTTTCCAAAGACATACAGATGGACAACAGACATATGAAAAGAAGCTCAAAATCACTCATAATCAGGGAAATACCGATCAAAACTACAATGAGATGTCACCTCATACCTTTCAGAATGGTTAAAATCAATAACACAAGAAACAATAGGCATTGGTAAGGATGTGGAGAAATGGGAACATTCCTGTACTGTTGGTGGGAATAAAACTGGTACAGCCATATGGAAAACAGTATGGGAGTTCCTCAAAAAGCTGAAAATGAACTACCCTATGATCCAGCAATTGTACTACAAAGAATACGAAAATACTAATTCAAGGGATACATGCACCCTGATGTTTATAGCAGAATTATTTACAAGAGCTAAACTGTGGAAATAGGCCAAGTGTCTACTGAAGAATGGATAAAGAAGAGATTTATCCATAAAGAATGGATAAAGAGAACAGGTATATTACTCAGCCATCAAAAAGAATGAAATCTTGTCATTTACAATGTCATGGATAGAACTACAGAGTATTATGCTAAGCAAAATAAGTCAATCAGAGAAAGACAAATACTATATGACTTTACACATAAAGCAAATAAGCATAGGGAAAAAAGAGGAAAACCAAGGAACAGACTCTTCACTATAGACCAAAACTTTTTGGTTGCCAGAGGGGAGTGGATGGGGGGATGGGTTAAATAGGTGATGGGGATTAAGAAGTACAGTTGCTGTGATGAGCATCTGATGATGTATGGAATTGTTGAATCACTATAATTGTACACTTATGCTAATATTATGCTCTATGTTAACAGACTAGAATTTAAATAACTTAGAAAAAAGAAACGAGACAGGAAGAGACATGAAGGTAACTCAAATGTATATTACTAAGTGAAAGAAGTAATCTGAAAAAGCCAGAAACTATATGATTCCAATTTTATGACATTCTGGAAAATAGTTTAATCAGCTATGGAGACAGTAAAAAGAATGATGATTGCTAAAAGTTGGGGGAGGGAGGGATTAATAGATGAAACACAGAGTATTTTTAGGGCAGCAAAAACTTCTGTATGATACTATAATGGAGAAGACATGCCATCCCATATTTTTCAAAACCCACAGAATGTACAACACTAAGAAAGAACACTAATTTAAATTATGAGTAAATTTTGGAACACTGAAAGGAAATTTAAAAAAAAATAAAATAAATTATGGGTGATAATGATGTATCAGTGTAGGTTCATTGATTGTAACAAAGGTACCACTCTGGGGCTGGATGTTGATAGTGGGACAGGCTGTGGGGCACATGACCATGGAACAGGAATTTTTGTTTCACATAACTAGGGATTTCAAAGAAAGCAGTACAGGGTGGTGCACCCACTCAAGAATGTCACCAATGATCCTACTCTTTATGTCTTTCTACTCCACAATCTTTTGTCCTCATTTTCACAAGATGGGTGTGTGCCTCCTAGCATTGTATATACTTTCCAAACATTAAAAAAGGGTGAAAAAAAGGAGGGTGAAGGTCAAAAGGGTTTCCTTTAAGTGAGGCTTTGTCTTTTTATTGAGGGGGAAAAAAGGTTCCCCAGGAATTTATGCTTTAATCTCATTGTCCTGGACTCTGTGTCACATGGCTTCCTGCAGCTGCAATGAAAGCTGGGATAGTGGATATTTCTTTTCTGACTTTTGTAGTAGAAGAAGAAAAGTAAAAGAGAGATTAGAAATAGATGTTAAGGAAGTCAATCTACAATATTTTCTACAGCTGTTTTATTTTTTAAATTTTTTTATTATTTATGTTAGACACCATACTGTACCTCATTAGTTAGTTAGTTAGCTTGTTTATTTGTTTTACGTGGTGTTCCTTGATTCATTGTTTGCATATAACACCCAGTGTTCCATGCAGTACATGCTCTCCTTAATACCCATCACTGGGCTAACCGATCCCCCCACCCCCTTCCCCTCTAAAACCCTCAGTTTATTTCTTGGAGTCCACAGTCTCTCATGATTCCTCTTTACCTCTGATTCCCCCCCTTCATTTTTCCCTTCCTTCTAACGTCCTTCATGCTATTCCTTATGTTCTACAAATAAGTGAAACCACATGATAATTGACTTTCTCTGCTTGACTTATTTCACTTGGCGTAATTCTCTCCAGTCCCATCCACATTGATGAAAAATTGGGTATTCATCCTTTCTGATGGCTGAGTACTATCCCATTGTCTACAGACATTTTATACATCATTAGATTTCTTTATTTTTGGAATACTGATTTGTAGGTTCCTTTTGAGTAGGGAATGTTTTCTTTGTGTATTCACCCCTCCTTATCAATGGCTACATCTGTTCCCCATCTCCTAACTTAAAGAAGTAGATCTATTTGTGATGGTGCGGGGTTTTGTGTTTGTGGTGTTATAATAGTTTTTACCTATCTAGTCACCAAGCTTGGATGACGTTTTTCATTTCTGGCAGTAAAGTTATGTCTATGCCCTCCTCTTCCCTTGGACCTCAATGTCCTCTAAGCTTAGTGCACTAGACTGCAGTTGTCTGCAAATATTTTGGACAATTCTTATAATAGAAGTCTAATTTTAATTTTTCATTTCACATGGAGCCGTTTTCTTCACCATCAGACCACAGGAGCTAAACTTCCAGACCCAGAGCCCAGTATGTCTGTTTACTATTTAGTGTTTCTGTTCCAGTTCAAGTTCACTGAAACGTTTTTCTTTTTTTTTTTTTATAATAGTTCAGCTATGTTATTTTGGTTTTCTCCTCTTACGCTTTGACCAGCATGTCTATATGTTTGAAACACATAGCAAGTAACATGTTAATGCATGAACTGACCAAGCCACTATGATTTTTTTCCTTGATCACACATCTTTTTTTACATTGTTCTTTATTTGCCTATGTGTGCAATTAATCTTAATAATACATTTGCAAGATTCTTAAAGACACAGACAATGTCTTGTGCATCCCAAAAGAGGTTTGGTAGAGGCTAGGGCTGAAACGTAAAGATAGATGTATGGAGGTACCAATCAGTAGGGTTCTGGGTAGTAAAATACAGAGTACATGAAATTTTCCTGTATATATTGAATGGGAAATTGTAGGAGATAATTTAAGGATCCAAAGATTCATATTAACTGTCTGCGATTTTAGAGAATTTCTAAGATATCCTAATAATCACCTGGCCTAGAGATTTAAAGAAGCAGCCCTGGAATCAAACAGACCTGAGTTTAAAGTCCAGTTCTGTTATTATTAGCCAGTGTGAACTTGGAAATATTCCTTAAATTCTCTAAAACTCTGATCCCTTTCCTAAAAAAAAAGGATGTAATAATAGTACTGACCTCATAGGATTATGACAGGGATAAATGAGACAACACACATAAAACTCTTAACGTGATGCCTGGCATATAACCAACCAGTTATAGCAGTTACCTGCTATTATCACCTATAAATTTTCTGACCATCCATAAAAAGGAAAACATTATTCTTGTTTTTATTCTTATTTATTTATTTATTTTTCTAGACTAGAGATACATTATAACCAAGGTAAACATGGCTAACCCAAATAATCAAAAAGCCAATCTTTTGTTGTAATCTGATCCCACAGCACATGCTTTCCTTGTACTTTTGATCATTGACTATTAACTTTGTAACAGGATTTTCTGAGAATTGCTATCTAGTTAAGGTCAAATTCTAATCAGTGTTGTGCAATTAAGAAGTCCTGTGCTTATTAAATTGAGAAGGCCAGTTTTAATTTCTCTTAGTCTGTCAGTCATTGTACACTCTCCTCCCACATTTCATCGTTGCCAATTCTCTGGTTTCCACCACCTTCCTTTCTGTTGTCATCCCCTGAAAATATCTGCATGCTCAACTGAACAAGTCTTCACCGAGTAGGAAAGTGTTAACTGCACTGAAGCTGAAGATGAATGTATTGCTTCTAACTGTGCTCCCCTTCCAAGGTGTCCAAAGCCCTAACTAATGGCTTCAAACACACTTCATATACTTCGATCCAATACACACAGTAAGTGGTAGGACTTTATTTGACCATGAGATCACCCTGTAATTCTAAGCCATTTAAAGGAGGATTATTATGTAATTTGCCTTTTAGATACCACACCAGTAATTTACTCAGAAACTGAAATAATCATTTGCTTCTTTTCCTGCCCACTGTAGTACCTGTTATCAAAGAATTACAGTAATTATGAAATAACTGAAAAATTATTTCTATCAAGTGTGGCAATTAAGTAGGGAATGTAAAATGAATCTTTGGTGGGTCTTTTTCATAGGTAAAATATCTGAAATGTTTTGATTTGATTTTCAGAGTTAAAAATAATCTAACTGAACACACCATGAAGAGATAAAATCATTTCACTTATTTTTTTTACTGGTTTCTACACATTAGACTTGGTTTGATCTTTTTCCTTTTGACTAATTTTTACCAATTAAATCAGATCAAAAAGCCCCATCTTTCCCATTCTACCTGAACTCATTTCCACCTCACCAAACTGTATGGTGATTGTCCACATATGGACTAGATCTTTTAAAATGGTGCTACAGTCTCCTATAATCTCCCATTCAGTGGGGTTTTCAGATGTAAGTTTAATTTTAACCTTTATTACATGTTCAAATGGATTTGATTGGAATCAGTTTTTAAAGATTGGATATTGCTCTTGGTGTTTGGTTTTGGTTGTTTTGTTTACTGATCTATAAGTAAATCTCAATTTTTAATGTATGTCAAAGTCACCCAAGAAATTTATTTAAAAAATTCATATTCCTGTCCCAGCCCTGGAAGTTCAGTAAACCTAGAAGCACCCCCAAGTGACTTTAATGCTTTTGCTTTTGGGGCATCACTTTGAAAAAACTATTTTGGATGGTGCAGGTATGAAATAGCAACTGGCCTGTGACCACACCCTTCCTAATGGGAGGAAAAATTTATAGTTCTTCTGTAAAGGACCAGCTAGTAAATATTTTAGTGGGCCATTATAATCATCTCTGCTGCTGCATTGAGAAAGGAGCCACCAACAATATATAATGAGTGAGGATGGCTGTGGGCTGCTGAAACTTTATTTATGGTACTGAAATTTGAATTTCATATAATTTTCATGTATCACAAAATATCATTCCCTTTTTTATTATTTTTCAGCTATTTAAAAATGGAAAGACCATTCTTAACTCTAAGGCTTGTGCAAACACAGCAATGAGCCAGTTTGGCCTGTGGACGTTAGTTTGTCAACTCCTGTTCTAGAGAATGGAAGAGTCTTCCTTCTATTCAAGGCCAGTCCTTCCACTCAATCTAGACCCTATCCCTTCCTTCTTCTTCTGAGGTCTCACTAAATTTGCCATACCCTTTCTCTCCTGCTCCGTCTTGTCTTCCTCACTCCTAGTTTCTCCCTAGAATATACACTTATCTCTCACTCTAAACTATGTTGTCCCTTTATCATCCTGCTTCCTACTTTCTGTCTCTCTTCTCATCTAACTCTAGAAGAGCAGTGTTGAGACTCAGCTTTTGCAAACTGGAAACCTATGGACAAGTCTGGCCTTTAGATTTGTCATTTAACCAGTGTAGTGTTGGGCTCCATTGTTTAGGAAACAAGATTAGAAGTCAGTGACCTTATTTAGAAATGGAAAAAGTTCCCATCTCATGTCTCTTTTAATAAACATATTAGTTTATGATTTTCTAAAAAAAAAAGAAATGGAAAAATTTCATTTAAGAATCCAGATTTGTACTTTTTTTTTTTTAATTTGGAGATTGGGAAACTGAGGTGACATTCTTAAGAGGAAATGAGTAGACGTTATTGACCAGCAACTGTCCCCTTTGAGTTAGATATGTGCTCTCCACTCTAACATGGTCCACACTACTTTCTTTTTTCTTTTTTTAAATTAACATATAATGTATTACTTGCTTCAGAGGTACAGATTTGTGAATCATCAGTCTTACCAAATTCACAGCACTCACCATAGCACTTATTCTCCCCAATGTCCATTACCCAACTACCCCATCCCTCTCACCCTCCTCTCCTCCAGCAACCCTCAGTTTGTTTCCTGAGATTAAGAGTCTCTTATTGTTTGTCTCCCTCCCCGGTCCCCTCTTGTTTCATTTTTCTCCCTCCCTTCCCCCCACGACTCCCTGCCCTGCCTCTCAAATTCCTCATATCAGAGAGATCATAGATAATTGTCTTTCTCTGACTGACTTACTTCTTTTAGCATAATACCCTCTAGTTCCATCCACATCATTGCAAATGGCAAGATTTCATTTTTTTGATGTATGCATAATATTCCATTTTGTGTGTGTGTGTGTGTGTGTGTGTGTGTATCACATCTTCTTTATCTATTCATCTGTTGATGGACATCTAGGTTCTTTCCATAGTTTGGCTCTTAGATTCACACTACTTTCTATCATCTCCAGGATGATTTATTCTTGTGCCTTTCTGGACACTTCAGCTTGTGATCTTTGCCATAGCCAACTGACCTGAGTTAAAGTGACTCCTGTCTAACTTTCCTACCCCATCAGCAAACCCCTTCTACTTGCTAACAATTCCCAGCCATGCTGTCCTCTTTGTTACTCAAATATCCCAAGCTCATTCTTGCTTCAGAATCTGTATTTACTATTTTCCCTTGGCCTAGAATAATCTTTCTCCCACGTATTTGCATGGTTGACTTCTTATTATTTAGGGGTGAGTTTAAATGTCATCTCCTCAGAGAAGTCTTCCATGATTCTGCCACTACTGTTTGTTCCATTTCCCTGTCTTTTCTTCATCTTCGAATAATCCCCAAATCATCTTTTTTAAAACTAATTTGTCTGTCTTTCCCCCATATCACTACTGAAAACTCCCATGTGCATTATATTACTTGGCATCTGTAGGTCTGGTTACACATTACTGAGTAAACTACCATAGTTTACCTATTTAGCCTATCTATTAGACCTAAGTGACTATTTAGATCTCTGATTCCTGGTCTTCACTCACCATAACTACCTCCTCACTTCCCATTTATTCCTTGGCTCGCCACACTGTAGTATAATAGTAATTCTACTGCAATGGCTCTTTCCAAGGTCACGAGTGACCTCCAAATTGCCTCATCTCTCAGTCCTTTTCTTACTGGACCTCTGCCTTGATTCTCACCTCCTATTCCTCCTTTCTAACATTTTCCTCAGATTCCATTCTCAGCCCACTCCCCATACATTCTATGCACTCTCACAGAGTAATTGTGTCTAATTTCATAGTTTTGACTACCATTTCTATGCAGTCACTTCCAAATTTATTTCCTCAGTCCAGTATCTTGAAGTTTCATTATGAAATATCCAAACCTCTGTTAGAGATCTCCATGTGGGTATCCTACAATAATGTCGACCTAAATATTGAACTCATCTTCTGTCTTAAATTGATTTCTCTGAAATATAGACTCTTAGATGGAGATTTGCATGTAGGAAATATACTGGTAAGTTCTTTTGGCAACAGACCCCCATAAGAGGGATTGAAGGAAGCAGAATTGGGTAGAATAACGTGAACAAAATATATTTGCAACGAAGACTTCTGATAATCCAGTAGGAAGTTTTCAAGCTTTAGAATAGTCTGAATTGAGGGAATAGAGATAAGCTTTTGTGTTCTTGCATTGGCCAGTCATTTAAGGCAGTTCTTCCCTAGGGAAGAATATACAGGGCTGAGACAGCTTGTTTAGGAGATGATAACTCCGAGGGAGAGATGAATCTGTGAATTATCAGCAGATAATTCTCCTGACAGGTGTAGAATGACTGCCTCAGTATCAAAAGGAAGATCCAGGTAGCTTTAGTAAAGTCATGGAATATTAGAATTGGAAAGGGCCTTAGAGACCATAAAATCTAATAAAATCTAATCTATTCCTCTTACAAATGAGGACTATGAGACTTTGTAAGGCTATGCAAAGTTACCCTGTGTTTCACAGTTAATCAGTGATAGAGTGAGACCCAGGAGCCAGTGCTCTGTCTTGGTCAGGAGGCATAAATTGAGTGGCTAATATATTTCAGACACTGATTGCAGAAATCAATCTCTTGACCTCTAGTTTTCTTTCTAATGGAAGACAGAGATATAATCATATTTTCATACCATGGACTAAGTGATAGAATACAGATTCTATCACAGCTATTTGAAACCATTTTTTGAATACTTGCTATGATCAGGATTTTGTTGATAATTTCCTATAGCTTAGTTCCTTTAACTGTCTTATAAATGGCTTCATCTATTAATTCCTTTCCAATTCCTTGCTCTGAATACACATTGGAAAGTTTTCTCTAAGTGAAAATCCTTGTTCAGATTGTCCCCTTTTACACCAAGTTTGAAGATATGTCCTGCCAAGACTGTTGGAGATAACCACACTCTTCTCCTACTGTGGATAGGTGCATAAGGGAATAATAAACAGCTAAGGAAACTTAATAGGACCAGTACTAGGGGAAATCTCTGTGCTGGAGGGGAAGTTCTCCAGTTTATGATTTCTCTGGGGCTCATATAGGAGTGTTATAAGACCATAAGTTCATACTTAAAGCTGGTAAAGGTTTACAAGACACACAGCAGAGTATTTATTGGAGTTTCTGATACCTAACCCATGAACACAACTTTTACTGCTTCATAAGGATTGACTGATAAAAACCTATGACAATAAAATTTACATTTTGGCAGTTCCCTAAATACATCATTTTCATGTTCTAAAATGCTTCACAGAAAGGTGGGGCAATTAGTTATTAAAATTCAAGGAATTTTAATGACAACAGAATCAAAAAGCCAAAATTTACTTTGAGATTTTTACTGATTCACATAGGGGAAATTGTGTTCCCTGTACCCTCAACCATTCCAGTAGGCTGATGTCATCTCAAACAAGAAGGGCTCAGGGGGTTACAGTACAACAGTCTGCATATTTTTAATACTTATTTCCTTAAAACCTTTTCTACCAACCATACAAATGTATGACATAATTAGATAAAAAGATGAGCATGTTTAAGAACTCCGTAAACTCTCCCCTTTTCTGCTTGATCTTTTATTGTTTATCAGATATTATTGCCAAACACTAGTCTAGGCCCTGGGGAAAAACAAAGAGAAATATTCATAGCTCATAACTTGAAAGAACTTACATTCTAATTGCAAAGGTGAGTGGGTATTGAAAACAAATAAATACAATTCCTGTAGTTATATAAATAAGTAATTCTGATACTCAGTAAGGTACTGAAGAAGAGAAAATAAGTAATGAAGTGAGAGAAGTTTGGCTGTATATGTGTGATGTAACTGCATGGGGACATATTTTCACCAAGATGATTAGGGAAGATCTCTCAATAATTGCGATCCTAATGAAGAGAAAGGCATAGCTTTACAGAGATTTGAGGCAGAGTAGTCCAAACAGAAGAAACAGAAAGCACAAGAGCCTTGAGATAAGAAGCGGGAAAGCATTCTTTGACTTTTAATGTTATGGTGTTGTATCCCTTTCAAAAGTAAATATTTTGAAGGCTTAAAGATTTATTTTAGTATAAATATGATACATAAATAGAAAGAAAACCAGAATAGTTGAACAGTAGTAATGGGGAATGGGGATGTGGATGGGACCCAAGTGAAATGAGAAGAAAAGTAGCAAAGAGCTGTATCATGTAGGATCTTGAAGTCTATCTAAGGACTTCAGATTTCACTCTAATTTTCATGGAGAAACTGTTGGACAGTTTGAGCAAAGAAGACACAGTTTAAATTGTTATACAGAATCACATATGCTATGTAGATGAGGTGGCAGGGGTAGGTGGGGAAGGCCATTGAAAAGGCAGGTGGTTGTCTCCAGGTAAAAGATAATAGATGTTTTTTTTTTTCCTCTTAAAGGCTGAATTTAAAGATGATGTTCTCAGTGAACCTCTTCTTGACACTGCCTCTCCCCTCCACAAACAGATATAACCAGCTCCTCCTTTCTCTCCCCACAGCCCTTTGCACAAGTTTCTCTTGAGAACCTATCAGCTATGTTATAATAAATAATGTGTTTGCTTGCATGTTTCCGTGTAAATTTATAAGTCATTACAAAAGAAAGATTGTGTTTTATCCATCTGGACAGCACCCAACACTTAGCAGTGGGACTGATTCATAATAAGGGCTCAATAATGTCTTAAAGTAATAAATACATGAGTGAGTGAATGAATAATGAATGAAGTGGTCCTGTGCTCAATATTCAACAGATATAATCCCTATAGCTGATTTTAATTCACATGCTTTGTAGATAGTCCCAGATTGAGAGAAGATTTTTATTAACTTATTAATTTAATTCATGCATAATGAGAAGGTGATTTATGCAGGTAGGTGGGTGTGTTTTCTAAAGATAATTTTGATTACTTTTTTTTTGGTGTTGAGTTGTATAAGTTCTTTATATACTTTGGATATTAACCCCTTATCAGATACATCATTTGCAAATATCTTCTCCCATTCAGTAGTTTGCCATTCTATTTTGTTGATGATTTCCTTTGCTGTGCCAAAGTTTTTTTTATTTTATATAGTCCCAATAGTTTTCTTTTTTTATTAACTTTTGTTGCTCTTTCTTAGGAGACATATCTAGAAAAATGTTGCTATAACTGATATCAAATAAATTACTATGTATATTCTCTTTTAGGATTTATATGGTTTCAGGTTTCACATTTAGTCCTTAGTCCATTTTGACTTTATTTTCGTGTATGGTGTAAAAAAGTGGTCCAATTTCATCATTTTGCATGTAGCTGTCCAGTTTTCCTAGCACCATTTAGTGAAAGAGACTGTCTTTTCCCTATTGCATATTCTTGCCTCCTTTGTCATAGATTAATTGACCATGTGAGTGTGGGTTTATTTCTGGTCTCTCAATTCTGTTTCACTGATCTCTGTGTCTATTTTATATCAGTACCATACTGTTTTGATGAGTAGTGCTTTGTAATTTATTTTGAAATCTTGAATGGTCACAACTTCATCTTTGTTTTCTTTCTCAGGATGGCTTGTAATCTGAAAGAAGACACACAGATGGCCAACAGATACATGAAAAGATGCTCAACATCACTCATGATCAGGGAAATGAAAATCAAAACCATAATGAAATATCACCTTACATTGATCAGAATGGCTAAAATAAAAAAGACAAGAAATAACACGTGTTGGTGAGGATGTAGAGAAAAAGAACCTCTTCTGCACTGTTGATAGGAATGCAAACTAGTACAATCACCATGGAAAACAATTTGGAGACTCCTTAAAAAAGTAAAAATTGGAATACCATATGATTCTAATAATTCCACTGCTGGATATTTACCTAAGTAAAATGAAAACACTAATTCAAAAAGATATATTCACCCCTATGTTTTTTTGCAGCATTTTAATAGTACCCAAGATATGGAAGCAACCTAATTGTCCATCAATAAATGAAAGAAGATGTGGTACATATACACAATGGAATATTATACCATCATAAAAAAATGAACTCTTGCCATCTGTGGTAACGTTGATAGACCTAGAAGGTATCATGCTAACTGAAATAAGTCAGATGGAGAAAGACAAATGTTATATGATTTCACTCATATGTAGGATCTAAAAAACAAAACAAATGTGTCTGTTTTTATGCCAGTACCATACTGTCTTGGTGATCACAAGCTTTGTAGTAAATCTTGAAATCAGGTAATGTGATGCCCCCAGTTTTGTTTTTCTTTTTCAACATTTCCTTAACAATTTGGGGGCACAGCAAAGGAAACAGTCAACAAAACAAAGAGACAACCCACAGAATGGGAGAAGATAATTGCAAATGACGGTACAGACAAAAGGCTGATATCCAGGATCTATAAAGAACTCCTCAAACTCAACACACACAAAACAGATAATCATGTCAAAAAATGGCAGAAGATATGAACAGACACTTCTCCAATGAAGACATACAAATGGCTATCAGACACATGAAAAAATGTTCACCATCACTAGCCATCAGGGAGATTCAAATTAAAACCACATTGAGATATCACCTTACACCAGTTAGAATGGCCAAAATTAGCAAGACACGAAACAACGTGAGTTAGAGAGGATGTGGAGAAAGGGGAACCCTCTTACACTGTTGGTGGGAATGCAAGTTGGTGCAGCTACTTTGGAGAACAGTGTGGAGATTCCTTAAGAAATTAAAAATACAGCTTCCCTATGACCCTGCAATTACACTGCTGGGTATTTACCCCAAAGATACAGATGGAGTGAAAAGAAGGGCTGTCTGTACCCCAATGTTTATAGCAGCAATGGCCATGGTCGCCATACTGTGGAAAGAACAAAAGAAGCCCTTCAATGGACAAATGGATAAGGAAGATGTGGTTCATATACACGATGGAGTATTATGCCTCTATTAGAAAGGATGAATACCCAACTTTTGTAACAACGTGGATGGGACTGGAAGAGATTATGCTGAGTGAAATAAGTCAAGCAGAGAGAGTCAAGTATCATATGATTTCACTTATTTCTGGAGCATAACAAACAACATGGAGGACATAGGGAGATGGAGAGGAGAAGGGAGTTGAGGAAAATTGGAAGGGGAGATGAACCATGAGAGACTATGGACTCTGAAAAACAATCTGAGGGTTTTGAAGGGGTGGGGGTGGAAGGTTGGGGGAGGCAGGTGGTGGGTATTATGGAGGGCACGTATTGCATGGAGTACTGGGTGTGGTGCATAAGCAATGGATTCTGTTATGCTAAAAAGAAATTTTAAAAAAATGAATAAATGAACAAGAAGCAGAACCAGACTTACAAACACAGAGAACAAACTGGTGGTTGTGAGAGGGATGAGGATGGGCGAAGGAAAGAAGAAAATACAGACTTCCAGTTACAAAATCAACAAATCATGAGACTAAAAGGTATAGAATAAGTAATACAGTCAATTGTATTGTAATAGTGCTGTACAGTGACAGATGGTAGTTACACTTGTGAGCATGGCATAACAAAGCACTGCATTGCACACCTAAAAGAAACATAATGTGTGTCAATCATACTCAAATAAAAACTTTTTAAAAAAGATATAATTTTGTTTATGGGATCATTTGGAAAGATAAATTTAAATTTCTGTTTATCACATAACTATAAAGCTGTTAATAAATCACAGCAGAACACACCCTTCTCCTAGCTGCTTTCCTGTCACCATCAGTCATTGTGGAGTCCTGCCATATGTTCCGGGTTACTGCTGTGGACTCTCAGGTGAAGAGGTAGTGTAGTGATGGATGTGGGTAAGACTCAAACCCAGAATTCTCAGTCTCCAACTGAGTCAGTTTTTAGAAATAGGAATGCTGGCCAATTTTAAGGCTTGTAATTATGGTCAATATTTACAATATTTAAAAAATAAAACCTTTTATAGTATAAAACTCCCACATATCCACTTCTAAACAATATAAAGAGCCCAAGGGTTGGAATTAAGCTTTTCTAGGTTAGAGTTGTGGTTCTCTGGACACATGCTCTTGTGCAAACCACTTCACATTGCTGAGACGCATTGCTTCATCTGTAAAAGGAAAACAGTAATATCTACCTTATAATTTTCTGAGAGGATTAGATGAAATACTGTGTGGAAATGCCTTGACAGTTGCCTGGCATGTAGGAAATACCTAATGAATGTTGGTCTCCTTGCCCTGCTCCCGCCATTGTATATCATAGATCTCCCCACACTGGGAGACAATGTGGTTTAAGGGAAAGACATGAACTAAAATTTGAGACACCTTGTTTGCAGTTCGGGCTGTAATGCTAACCAGCTCTGAAATTTTGAGTTATATATTTGGGTTTATTTCCTCATTTATAAACAAGAAGTTATTAGAATGGATTATCTCTAAGGCCCCTTTGATCTTACTGTTCGCTTTTATGATCACAATGTCTAATGGACCATACCAGCTATATAAAATTTTACTAGTAGTCATTGCCATTTACTTGATGGTGTTCTCCATTGAGGAAATTCCTCAATAAACTAAAAAAAGCAAAACCAAATCAAACCAAAAAAAAAAAAAAAAAATCCCATGCTTTGCTTTACTGATCATTAAATATCATGATTATGCAAAAGTTTTTCCTCAAAATTAAGTATACCTGCAGATATAGGCATATTTATTAATAATTAGTCACACTAAGGTTGGATTAGAGCCATTTTATTATTACAATAGCTGTCACAATTGCTGACACTAAGGCAGTGGAATTGAGAATATCTCAGGACTGGTTGAATCCTTGAAATCCAGTTGTGGTTCCTTCAAATGCCAAGCCTTTGTGCAGATGACAGCAGGAAGAAAATTAAAATCAGGAATTTGTTCATATTTTAGTTACCCAGAGAAAAATTTCTCTGTATTAATATACTGTAGCTATAAAACCTGTGGAGAAGATAAAAGCCTGCTTTTAAAAATCACTAGGATTAGAATTAGTAGGTGAGGGGCACCTAGGTGGCTCAGTGGGTTAAGCCTCTGCCTTCAGCTCAGGTCATGATCCCAGGGTCCTGGGATGGAGCCCCGCATCAGGCTCTCTGCTTGGCAGGGAGCCTACTTCTCACTCTCTCTCTGCCTGCCTCGCTGCCTACTTGTGATCTCTGTCTGTCAAATAAATAAATAAAATCTTTAAAAAAAAAAGAATTAGTAGGTGAACTCAGCACATCTTGAAATACAAGGTCAATATAAGTATAATTGTATTTCTATATTTCAGAAATAACCCACTAAAAAATAAAAAGTTTAAAAGCATGCCATTTTCAATAGCATCAAATGACATCAAATATTTAGACTAAATCTAACAAAAGATATGTAAAATCTCTTCAGAGAAATTATGAAAATTTTAAAAAATATTTTATTCATTTATTTGAGAGAGCACACAGGCCCAGAGAGTGTCATAGGGACAAGCAGACTCCCTGCTGGGTACAGAGTGCAACACAGGGCTCAATCCCAGGACCCAGAGATCATGACCTGAGCAAAAGTCAGACACTTAACTGACTGAGCCGCCCAGGCACCCCCAAAATTGAGAAACTTTTTAAAGGGAAATTAAAGAAGATCTAAGTAGAGTGTTATATCATATTTATGGATACCTAGAAAAGTAGAACAAGATGGAGACTCCAGAAAAATTTCCCATACATGTATTGCCACAACATTAAAAAGTATAATACTGCATTCAGTGAAAAAAAGGATATTTTCAATAAGTGTCACTGGATCAATTGGTTATCCATACAGAAAAACTAGCTCTTGACTCACCCACCTCATACTGTCCACAATATCAGTTCCAGGCACAATGCATATCTAACTATGAAGAATAAAATAATGAAATTTCTAGAAGGTAACATAGAAGCATATTTTTATGACATTTGGAAAAAGTGAAAATTTCTTCAACAGAACACCAAAAGTGCTAACCACAAAGAAAAAGATTGGTAAATTGGACTACATTAAAATAAAGGATTTCTATCATCAGAAGATAGGAGAATGAGAAGATACATCAAAGAGTGGAAGAAGAAATTTGTAATATATATATATATTTACCATATATATATGGTAAATTGCTTATAGACTATATTAGGAGCTTCTACAGCAGACCTCCACTAGAAAAATGTACAAGAGAGAATGCAAATGAATATATAAAAAGATGGCCAGTCTCATTCTTCAGTGAGATGCAGATAAATCTATGTGATATATTCCTATGCATCTGCCAGAATGGCTAAAATTTGAAAGTTTCACATTATCAAGTGTTGCGATTATACAGAACAACTAGAACTTTTGTACATTGCTTGGGGCATTATAAATTGGCATAACACTTTATAAAATTGTTTAGCAGTGCCTATAAAGCTGAATAGGCATACATTAGGAGGAGAATATGCAACAGGGACGTGTATGGCTTTCAAAGCCTGAAATATTGACTCTCTGTCCCTTTAGAGAAAAAAATTTGCCTCACTCGTTTTGTCTGATATCCTCCCATTGTACATATAATGAAACTGAGGCCAGAAAGAAATGACATCCCAAAGCATCCAGCTAGGTGATAAGAGAACTAGGACTGGGAGTTAATTTTTTTTGGCTTACATGATACTGTTCTCTTCATCGATTAATGTGCTTCACCTGTATCTTCAACCTGGACCTCTCACTAGACTTAAATACTCAGGCAACTTCAGTCTCAATTTATCATCCTCCTTAACTATACTTTCCCTCACCAGGACTTCTCTCTATCATTCTCATCTACCTCAGCATCTACCTCCCTGTCCAGGCACCACTCAGGAACCAGAGGGGCATTTTTAGAACTCTTTCATGCTCCATCGCCTATATTTAATTGATCACTAAGACCTGTCAATTCCTTCTTAATATACTTTGTAACTAACCCTCTTTTCTACTCCAACAACTATTGTTTTAGATTCAGAACTTTATCTTCTTTTTTAAGAACTACTGATTAGTATCTAAATGGACTTCCTGTCTTCCTTTCCTTCAATTCATCCACAACCAGAATAATCTTGCTAAAGGGGAGATTTAATGGCCCATTTGTCTATTTAAATAGTAGATTTTAATAGTGGATTAATAACAAGATCTCCCCCCTTCCTTTTTGAACCAGGACTAAACTTCAAAATCATGAAAAATAATTGCAGTAAGAATACTTATAGCCAGCATTATTTCCCATGGTGGTAAAATTTTAAGTATTTCTTCTTTTTTTTTTTTTTTTTTTTTGAGAGAGAGAGTGCAAGGGTGGGGGGAGGGAGAGAGAATTTTTAAGCAGACTCTGCTGAGGAGGGGCTCCATCTTATGACATTGAGATCATGACCTGAGCCCAAACCGAGTCTATTGCCTAACAGACTGCAGGCACCACCCAAGCGACCCAAAATTTTAAGTATTTCAACCTCCTAATGCTGTATACTTTTGTTCTATACTCAATCATCCATTTATTCATTCATTATACTGAAAAAATATGCACTGAGCAAGGCATGAAGATTATTTCTAACCAGTGGTCAGAAAAATGATGCCTGCTGCCTGGGCCTGGCCACACCCATTTACTTACATTTGGTCTGACTGCTTTCATGCTACATCAATGTGTGAAAATTAATTCCATGTCCACCATTCAGAGATGTTCAATATGGTAGCCACAGACAGATGTGGTTATTTAGGTTTAAATTTATTAAAATAAAAAATTAAAAGTTCAGTACCTCAATTATAGTAGCCATATTTCAAGTGCTCAGTTGCATGTGGCAGGTGAGTATCATACTGGCAATTCGGCTATAGAACATTTTCGTCATACAGAGACTTCTATTGCACAGCACTGCCAATACCTACGGAGAGTATTTGAGTTCCTTGATACGGTACATAAAGTGTTTTATTGTCTGATCCTTACCTCGTTCTGCAGTCATCTCATGTCACTACCTTTTAGAACTTTATACTTCAGTAACAGAGTGCTTATAAATTCCAGAAACATTGTCAGTTTATGCAATCATGCCTTTGCACATGCTTCACCCTCTGCCCAGAAAGTTGGTCCCTATGGCAATTCTCTATTCTTTCAAAACCAACTCAAATGACACATCTTTTAGGAAACCTTCCATGTTTGTCTTCCTTCATTCCTTTCTTAGGAATTTCTCCACTTTGACATATTTTTGTTGGTTTATTTATAACAAAGAATTGATTTGTTTTTACTGTTCTTCTCCTGCAGACTGCGAAAAATCCTTGAGGGTAAGGGCTATGCGTAGTTCAAAAGTCGGCAAATGCTTTCTGTAGAGTGCTAGATAGTAAATATGTTTGACTTTGAAGTCATGTAGTCTCAAAAACAATTATTGAACACTCCTGGTACAGTGTGAAGACAGTTATAGACAAAATGTAAATGAATAAGCATGGCCAGCTTTAGCCAATAGGCAACATTTTTTTACCCTTCATCAAAAATGATCATAATGCCTTGCTTGGGACATATTTTTGAGTAGAATGAATGAATAAATATGAAGAACAAAACGTAACATTAGGAAAGTTAAGTGCTTTAAACTTTACCATGGCAAGAAACAATGTTGGGTGTATTATGTTTATTGATTAGTATTAATTCTCTTGATCTTGAAACTTAATCCTGGTTTAAATAAAAAAGGGAGAGAGAGATCTTATTATGTAATTCACTCTTAAACACATATATTAAACACATATATTACTACATGACAAATTTCATTCTTTAAATATGTGATTCGTTTGATGTAACTACTTTCCTTGTAATCATAGGCGCTTTATTTTAAGAATTAAGAATAATCATGAACAAAAAGGGACAAAATAGTTAAATATCTCTGCCTGTGCCTGGACTCTGTCTGTGGGTACTCGTGTTCCTGGAGTGCACCAAGGGAGGGACTGTCTGCTTCGTCTAGACTGGAGGAGATTGCAGTACAGCTGTAGCTAGGGAGTCCCAGCTCAGCCAGAGGAGGCCTGCATGGTTCATGAGCAATTACTAAGCTAAGAAGCTGCCTGCTGGAACCCTCCCCACCAAAGAATGCTTGGCTGCTTTCTGGGTGTCTGTCTGGATTTGGATTCCCCAAGTGTTGGAAAACCTGCCATCCCAAACACTTTCCTCTGTCTTTGCCATGGAGTGATCTAATAAAACCAAGGCTCTACCTGAAAGCACTTTTTAGCTCTATTGTTTGTGGAAGCCAGGAGGTGGGTGGAGAAGACAGAGAAACTGTGAGCCTTGGGGGTTGTGTACATTGGCTAGGACTAAATGTGAATTGATTAATACCAGGGTAAGAAATTGAAATACCAGGGTAAGAAATTGTGGTCTGAGAATCAATGGCTAAGTGGATGCTAATTATATTTTTTCTCACATCCTGCCTCAGTCCAGGGCTCAGTTTGCCAAGTATAAGTGTGGGCTGGAGAACTTATTCTTGTTGCTATTGTTTTCAAAAGCCATTGCATGTTCAAATCCTTTATAACACAAATGAATGCACATTAGGTGAATTAAACAAACAAAAAACTCTGGTCATGGATTAATCTCCAGAAATTTGCAGTTGTCTGATCAATTCCCATTAGGACAATAAAGGGGGGAGCTCAAATTCCTGCTCAGAGAAGATGGACCCCCATGGTCTCAAGTCTGGAAATGCCCATCCCTTCAAGTTACTTAGGTATTACTGATGACCCAGCATGTGTCTTGTGTTAAGAGTGAGGCCAACCTGGGTTTATGTATAAGACCCTTATGCATAAAATAAGTACAATTATCCTTACCTCATATTCAAATGACAAGGGAGGGCAAGGTATCACACTCCAGGTAGAATGTAGTTCTGAATTGCTTGTATTGGGATCTTTATTTTTGCTAATTGAGGTCCACTGGCTCCTGTTGGGCAGGCACAATGTAGGAACTGTCTTCTTGTCTTCAGAGCATCAGAGCTATAGTAGGGTAACCTCAGAGTTGACACACAAGAATAACTTGATAAAGATTATTTTTTATGAAGCCAGCATTACCCTGGTCCCCAAACCAGGCAAAGACCCTACCAGAAAGGAGAATTTCAGACCAATATCACTGATGAATATGGATGCTAAGATTCTCAACAAGATCCTAGCAAACAGGATCCAACAGCACATTAAAAAGATTATCTACCATGACCAGGTGGGATTCATCCCTGGGTTACAAGGATGGTTCAACATTCGCAAATCAACCAATGTGATAGAACAAATCAATAAGAGAAGAGAGAAGAACCACATGGTCCTTTCAATTGATGCAGAAAAAGCATTTGACAAAATCCAGCATCCATTCCTGATTAAAAGGCTTCAAAGTATAGGGATAGAGGGAACCTTCCTGAACTTCATAACATCTATCTATGAAAGACACACAGCAAATATCATCCTCAATGGCAAAAAGCTTGCAGCCTTCCTGTTGAGATCAGGAACACGACAAGAATGCCCACTCTCACCACTTCTGTTCAACATAGTATTAGAAGTCCTAGCAACAGCAATCAGACAACAAAGAGAAATAAAAGGTATCCAAATTGGCAAGGAAGAAGTCAAACTCTCTCTCTTCACCGATGACATGATTCTTTATATGGAAAACCCAAAGGACTCCACCCCTAAACTACTAGAACTCATATAGCAATTCAGTAACGTGGCAGGATACAAAGTCAATGTACAGAAATCAGTGGCTTTCTTATACACTAACAATGAAAATACATAAAGGGAAATTACAGAATCAATTCCATTTACTATAGCACCAAAAACCATAAGATACCTGGGAATAAACCCAACCAAAGAAGTAAAGGATCTGTACTCGAGGAACTACAGAACACTCATGAAAGAAATTGAAGAAGACACGAAAAGATGGAAGACCATTCCATGCTCTTGGATCGGAAGAATAAACGTTGTTAAAATGTCTATACTGCCTAGAGCAATCTATACTTTTAATGCCATTCCAATCAAAATTCCACCGGTATTTTTCAAAGAGTTGGAGCAAATAATCCTAAAATTTGTATGCAATCAGAAGAGACCCCGAATTGCTAAGGAAATGTTGAAAAACAAAAACAAAACTGGTGGCATCACGTTACCTGATTTCAAGCTTTACTACAAAGCTGTGATCACCAAGACAGCATGGTATTGGCATAAAAACAGACACATAGATGAGTGGAACAGAGTAGAGAGCCCAGATATGGACCCTCAACTCCATGGTCAAATAATCTTCAACAAAACAGGAAAAAAATATACAGTGGAAAAAACACAGTCTCTTCAATAATTGGTGCTGGGAAAACTGGACAGCGATATGTAGAAGAATGAAACACGACCATTCTCTTACACCGTACACAAAGATAAACTCGAAATGGATAAAAGACCTCAACGTGAGACAGGAATCCATCAGAATCCTAGAGGAGAACATAGGCAGTAACCTCTTCGATATCAGCCACAGCAACTTCTTTCAAGATATGTCTCCAAAGGCCAAGGAAACAAAAGCAAAAATGAACTTTTGGGACTTCATCAAGATCAAAAGCTTCTGCACAGCAAAAGAAACAGTCAACAAAACAAAAAGGCAACCCACGGAATGGGAGAAGATATTTGCAAATGACAGTACAGACAAAAGGTTGATATCCAGGATCTATAAAGAACTCCTCAAACTCAACACACACAAAACAGATAATCATATCAAAAAATGGGCAGAAGATATGAACAGACAATTCTCCAATGAAGACATACAAATGGCTATCAGACACATGAAAAAATGCTCATCATCACTAGCCATCAGGGAGATTCAAATTAAAACCACATTGAGATATCACCTTACACCAGTTAGAATGGCCAAAATTAGCAAGACAGGAAACAACATGTGTTGGAGAGGATGTGGGGAAAGGGGAACCCTCTTACACTGTTGGTGGGAATGCAAGTTGGTTCAGCCACTCTGGAGAACAGTGTGGAGATTCCTCAAGAAATTAAAAATAGAACTTCCCTATGACCCTGCAATTGCACTACTGGGTATTTACCCCAAAGATACAGATGTAGTGAAAAGAAGGGCCATCTGTACCCCAATGTTCATAGCAGCAATGGCCACGGTCGCCAAACTGTGGAAAGAACCAAGATGCCCTTCAATGTACGAATGGATAAGGAAGATGTGGTTCATATACACGATGGAGTATTATGCCTCCATTAGAAAGGATGAATACCCAACTTTTGTATCAACATGGATGGGATTGGAAGAGATTATGCTAAGTGAAATTAGTCAAGCAGAGAGAGTCAAGTATCATATGGTTTCACTTATTTGTGGAGCATAACAAGTGACATGGAGGACATTGGGAGATGGAGAGGAGAAGGAAGTTGAGGGAAATTGGAAGGGGAGGTGAACCATGAGAGCCTATGGACTCTGAAAAAGAACCTGAGCGTTTTGAAGGGGCGGGGGGTGGGAGGTTGGGGGAACCAGGTGGTGGGTAATAGGGAGGGCACGTATTGCATGGAGCACTGGGTGTTGTGCAAAAACAATAAATACTGTTATGTTGAAAAAATAAATAACAATTTAAAATAAAATAAAATAAAAAATAAAAGTCCCATAGGCATGTGGGGAAAATATATATTCTTGTTTTCAGAAAAAAAAAAGATTATGTTTTAAAATGTTTTTTTTTTTAAAGATTTTATTTATTTATTTGACAGAGAGAGATCACAAGTAGATAGAAAGGCAGGCAGAGAGAGAGAGAGAGAGGGAAGCAGGCTCCCTGCCGAGCAGAGAGCCCGATGCGGGACTCGATCCCAGGACCCTGAGATCATGACCTGAGCCGAAGGCAGCGGCTTAACCCACTGAGCCACCCAGGCGCCCTTAAAATGTTTTTTAAAAAAGATTTTAACTGCTCTCTACACCGAGTGTGGGACCTGAAATCACAACCCTGAGATGAAGAGTTGAATGCTCTACCGACAGAGTCAGCCAAATATCTCCAAGATTATTTTTTTAAAGTCTTTCTTTGGCTATTTGATTTACCACATTCTTTCAGGCCTTGTATATAAGCCTGGTAGCACATCATACTACAACCAGAATCTTTTGTATCACTTATACTTGCATGTCGCACATTATTTATGTATTAATTTTTTACCACTGGCCAGTTTATCACCTGGATCATCCTACTTGTCCTTGCTTTCATCTCATCTTTTCTGGAGAAATTTTGGAAACTGCAGGTCTCATTCAGACAGAATGGCTTTGAGTTCCTATTACAACATTCACAACTATTTGGTTAGTTTCATCCACCAGGGTCACCACTCCTTATCCCTGTCAGTGACATCATTAAGTATCTAGGTTCCTGACTCGGGTCAGGAGACTTCCAAATAGAAAATGTTCTTGAGGATTCCATAGGGCTTTCTCTTGTGACTGAGGGAGACAGAAGTACTTAGATGGATTACTGAGATACGATAAAATCTCCTAGTGAAAGGCATTAAAAATGAAATTGTGGAAATGTTTGGCCACTCATCCAGCTAACAGTTGTTAAAAAGTAAATCCACTAAACCCACTAGAATGTAAGCACTCTGAGGACAGGATTCATATGATTGTTCTTTGCTATGTCCCCAGTGCTTTAAACAGTGACTAGCTTGAAAAATACTTGTTGGATCAACAAGTGAGAGGCTTGTAGAATCCTTACAGGTTACAGGTATACAAATCACTATGAAACAAATGGAGACATGGAAGAAGAAAGACCTGAACCAGATTGAGGGAGTCATGGAAGAATCATTTGGGGGGTGGGGGAGTTGACTAAGGTTTGAATGATGTTCAAGAGTTGTCAAGTGAATGCATGATGGAATTTCAGACAGAGGAACTAGTGTGTATGAAGCAGAGAGAGAGGTAAGATTGCATGGTATATTCCAGCAATTGAAAACAGTTTGGAATGGCAGATATTGGTAGGAAATGATTTGGCAACATGTCAAAAGACAGATCATGAATGATTTTCCATGCTCTGCTAATGAGTTTGGATTTTATCCTGCAGGTAATAGGTGAGTCACTGAAGGTTTGAAAACAGGAAAGTGACAAAATATATTTTAGAGTGGTCTCTCCAGAGGACAGATTTGAGAAAATAAGGAAGGAAGACATTAGAAGATCATTGTAGTGGCTTAGAGAATGAGAAAGGAGAGATGCCTAAGGCAAAGCAGTGGAATAGTGAAAGGATGGGTTTGATATACTTTCAAGAAGTAAAGTTTATATATAAGCTGGATTCAAAAAAAAAAAAAAAAAAAAGAAGAGCCAAGAGATTCTCTGATTTGGACAGCTCCACCAATGGGAAGGAAGTGATTTGCAGGCAAGGAGATGAGGGAATATTACCGAGGCTTACCATGGAGAGCGGAAAGAGAAGCCTGTGATCAAAAACCCAGGAAACACCAAGATTTTAGCATCAGGCAGAGAGAAGAGAAGAACAAGGAAAGAGAGGTGTCAGAGACCAAGGGAAAGGAGGGTTTCAAGAATGAAGATGTCCTCAATAATGCCACATGAAAAAAGACCATTGGGTAAGGAACTAAGAAATTGTAGGTGATGGGAGCAGCAGTATTTTGGTGATAAACTGGGGGCTTTACCTCGGTTGCAGAGGAAATGGGAGGTTATAAAGTGATAACAGCAAGTGTAGATCCTTATTTATGGATATTCAACTGGCAAGGAGGAAAAGAAAAAGCAGAATTGAACTCAGAGAAATACATAAGCTTGAGAAAAGTTTTTGCTATTGTGTTTTTTGATTTATTTTGTTTCCAAAGGTAGAGCAGACCTGTGGAAGGGAACACTTTGGAGAGACAGGAAGAGTAAAGATATAGGCAAAGGGTTGTTTATTTTTTGTTTGTTTGGGTTTTTTTTTTTTTTCTGTTTTGATGGAACAAGGTAATGGGATTTTGTTAAGGAGACAGAAATTAGTCTTGGGTAGAAAGAGGGACCTTCCTCCTTTGGACATGGGTTATGTTAGGGGAAGATACAGATAAGCAACTGGAACATAATTTAAAACAGCCAACTTGCCTTATAATTAGTGGCCTGTCTGACACTATTCAGAAAAAAAAAATAAATAAAAGATCCTAGGAACTGCAAAACTTCTAAGTCTCTTTCCATCCTCTTTTTTTTTTATTTGTTTATTTACAGCATAACAGTGTTCATTGTTTTGGCATCACACCCAGTGCTCCATGCAGTACGTGCCCTCCCTATTACCCACCACCTGGTTCCTCAACCTCCCACCCCACCCCACCCCCGCCACCCCTTCATAACCCTCTGGTTGTTTTTCAGAGTCCATAGTCTCTCATGGTTCATCTCCCCTTCCAGTTTCCCTCAACTCCCTCTCCTCTCCATCTCCCCATGTCCTCCATGTTATTTGTTATGCTCCACAAATAAGTGAGACCATATGATACTTGACTCTCTCTGCTTGACTTATTTCGCTCAGCATAATTTCTTCCAGTCCCGTCCATGTTGCTACAAAAGTTGGGTATTCGTCCTTTCTGATGGAGGCATAATACTCCATTGTGTATATGAACCACATCTTCCTTATCCATTCATCCGTTGAAGGGCATCTTGGTTCTTTCCACAGTTTGGCGACCGTAGCCATTGCTGCAATAAACATTGGGGTACAGATGGCTCTTCTTTTCACTACATCTGTATCTTTGGGGTAAATACCCAGCAGTGCAATTGCAGGGTCATAGGGAAGCTCTATTCTTAATTTCTTCAGGAGTCTCCACACTGTTCTCCAAAGTGGCTGCACTAACTTGCATTCCCACCAACAGTGTAAGAGGGTTCCCCTTTCTCCACATCCTCTCCAACACACGTTGTTTCCTGTCTTGCTAATTTTGGCCATTCTAACTGGTGTCAGGTGGTATCTCAATGTTGTTTTAATTTGAATCTCCCTGATGGCTAGTGATGATGAACATTTTTTCATGTGTCTGATAGCCATTTGTATGTCTTCGTTGGAGAAGTGTCTGTTCATATCTTCTGCCCATTTTTTGATATGATTATCTGTTTTGTGTGTGTTGAGTTTGAGGAGTTCTTTATAGATCCTGGATATCAACCTTTTGTCTGTACTGTCATTTGCAAATATCTTCTCCCATTCCGTGGGTTGCCTCTTTGTTTTGTTGACTGTTTCCTTTGCTGTGCAGAAGCTTTTGATCTTGATGAAGTCCCAAAAGTTCATTTTTGCTTTTGTTTCCTTGGCCTTTGGAGACATATCTTGAAAGAAGTTGCTGTGGCTGATATCGAAGAGGTTACTGCCTATGTTCTCCTCTAGGATTCTGATGGATTCCTGTCTCATGTTGAGGTCTTTTATCCATTTCGAGTTTATCTTTGTGTACGGTGTAAGAGAATGGTCGAGTTTCATTCTTCTACATATTGCTGTCCAGTTTTCCCAGCACCATTTATTGAAGAGACTGTCTTTTTTCCATTGAATATTTTTTCCTGTTTTGTCGAAGATTATTTGACCATAGAGTTGAGGGTCCATATCTGGGCTCTCCACTCTGTTCCACTGGTCTATGTGTCTGTTTTTATGCCAGTACCATGCTGTCTTGGTGATCACAGCTTTGTAGTAAAGCTGGAAATCGGGTAACGTGATGCCGCCAGTTTTGTTTTTGTTTTTCAACATTTCCTTAGCAATTCAGGGTCTCTTCTGACTCCATACAAATTTTAGGATTATTTGCTCCAGCTCTTTGAAAAATATCGGTGGAATCCATCCTCTTTTCTGCCTAGACTAGAAAGACTGGGTAAAAGCTAGACTCTGGTTTCACACAACATTTATATTATTATTGCCCATACAACCTTGGGCAACTTCTTCACTAATAAGAGGTAGGTAAGGAATAAAAAATAGGTAAACACTCAGAACAGTACCTGTCAATAGTAGTCAGAGAATAAATGCTAGTTCCTGTGATACTAGGAGATCTGGTGGGCTCAACAGACACTAAAGTAAACACAGCTCATAGGAAGAAAGATGCTAAGATTTATAATACAGAGAGGAGACCTCTCAGTTTCACAAAGACAGCGTCTTTGTTAAGTGAACAAAACCGTAACTTAAATCATAAAAAGAGACTCATGGCCTCTCAAACAATCCCAAAACTTGAGTCCGTTTACAGGACTCCCGGAATGAAGGGGGAGGCTGGGTCCCATTGAGGACAAGCACACTGGCAAAAATTCATGTTGTTACTTTTCCTACTAATCTTCCCCAAAGGGGTCTATAGCCTTTTTTCCAAGATAACTGTGCATTGGGAGAAGATAAATAATCCGAAGTTTTATGACTGCTGGACATTGGCTCTGACCTGACACTAATATGAGGAGCCTAAAATATCACTATGATACACTTAGAGTAGGGGTTTAAGGAGATCAAGTTGGTGAGACTTTAGCTCAGGTTTATCTAATAGTATGCCCAGTGGGTCCCTGAACCACCTGTGGTTATTTCCCCAGTTCTGGAATGCATGATAAGAATAGATATACTCAGCAGATGGCAGAATCCCCACATTGGCCCTTGACCTGTGGAGTGAGGCTATTATTATGGAAAAGGCCAAGTGACAGCTACTAGTATTTGTTCTTCCTAGAAAAATAGTAAACCAAAAGCAATACAGCATTCTTGGAGGGATTTCAGAAATTGGTGGCACCAAGGAGGACTTGAAAGATGAAGAAATGGTGATTCCTACCACATCCCCACTCACCTTGCCTATTTGGACTGCACAGAAGACAGATGCACCTTGAAGAATGACAGTGGACTATTACAAGACTAATTCCCATTACAACTGCTATATCAAATGTGTTATTATTGCTTGAGCAAATTTACACATACCCTGGTACCTGGTTTTCAGCTATTGATCTGGAAAATGCCTTTTTGTTCATCTGTATGCTAGCTTTCAGCTAACAAGGCCAGCAATACACTTTCACTGCCCTATCTCCGAGGTATGTCAATTTTTCCACCTAATGTCATGTTTTATTTTTCAGGAATCTTGATCACCTTTTCCTTCCATAAGATATCATACTGGTTGATTATATTGATGACACTATGCTGATTGGACCTAGTGGGAAAGAAGTAGCAACTACTCTACACTGATTGGTAAGATGTTTACATGTCAGAGGATGACAAATAAATCTGACTAAATTTTAGGGTTCTTTTATTGCAGTGAGATTTCTAGGACTCCAGTGGTATGAAGCATGTCAAAAAATATTTTCTAAGGTGGAAGATAAGTGGTCTTTTTTAGGGCCACTTATTTTAAATTTTGGAAGCAACATATTCCTTGTTTGAGTGTATTACTCCAGGCCATTTACTGAGTGACCTGAAAAGTTGCTAATTTTGAGAGGTCCCAGAACAACAACAACAAAAAAGGCTCTGCAATGGGTCCAGGTGGCTCTACAAGCTGCTCTGCCACTTGGGCTATCTAATCCAGTTGATCCAATGGTATTTGAGGGTCAGTGGCACTTAGGGATGCTGTTTTAGAGCCTTTCGCATGTCTCTATAGGTGAATTGCTGTACAATACTGCCATTTCCGTGAATAACTGCTTTCCCTTTCAGAAACAGCTCTTGGCCTGCTACCTTGTAGAGACTGAACACTTGACTATAGACCAAAACATTACCACATGACCTGGGATACCAATCATGAACTGGGTGTTATCTGACCTCCCCCCCCCACCATGGGTGTGCACAGCAGTACGTCATCAGATGCAAGTGGCTATATATATGATCAGGACCAAGTAGACCATGAACACAAGTGAGTTATATGACAAAGTGGCCCAAATGACCATAGTCTCCACTCCTACTATAACAGTTTTTCTCTCTCAGTCTGCACTGGTACCCTAGAAGAGTCCTCTACCATCAGTGGCAGAGAAGACTTGGTCCTCACTTACAGGTAGTTTTGCATTATATGCAGGCACCACAAGAAAGTGGACAGCTGCAACCCTATAGCCCCTTTCTTGGACATCCCTGAAGGACAGTGGTGAGGAGAAATCTTAACAGCGGGAAGAACTCTGAGCAGTGCACCTGGTTGATCACTTTACTTGGAAAGAGAAATGGCTAGACATGTGATCTTACATTGATTTATCATCTGTGGCCAATGGTTTGGCTGGCTGCAAAGGACCTGTAAGGAATATGATTGGAAAACTAATGACAAGGAATTTGGGGAAGAGTTAAGTGAATAGACTTCTCTGAGTGGGTAAAACATGAAGAAATTTGTGTACCGGTGTAAGACTCACCAAAAGGTGACCTCAGCAGAGGAGGATTTTAACAATGTGGATAAAATTATCTATTCTGTATATACCAGTCAACCTCTTTCCCCAGGCACCCCAGTCATCGCCCAATAGGCTCATGAACAAAGTGACCATGGTCGGGGGGGGGGGGGGATGGAGGTTATGCATGGGGTCAAAAAGATACACTTCTGAAACTCAGCAATCTCAACCTGGCTACTTCTGCTAAATGCCCATGTATCCACTCAGAGACCAACACTGAGGACTTGATACAGCACTGTTCCCCAGAATCATCAGCCAGCTGTCTGGCCCCTTCCATCATGAAAGGGGAAACATTTTGTTCATACTGAAATAGACACACTGGATATAAATTTGCCCTCCCTGCATGCAGTGCTTTTGCTAAAACTACTACATTAGTCCAACTGTGGACTAATAGAATGTCTCATCCACCATTATGAAATTCCACACAGCAGCATTTCTGGTCAAGGAACTTCACTTCACATCAAAAGAAGTGCAGCAATGGACGTATGCTCATAGAATTCACTGGTCTTACCATGTTCCTCACCATCCTGAAGCAACTGTCTTGAGAGAATGGCAGAATGGCCTTTGAAGACCCAGTCACCATGCAAGCTAGGAGGGAATGCCTTGCCAAGCAGAGGCAAGGTTCTTTAGAGGCCATATATGCTCTGAATCAGCATTTAATATGTGGTGCAATTTCTCTGATATAAATAGGATTCACGGGTCTAGCAATTAAGGGGTAGAAATTGATGTGGCACTACTATCCCTAGTGACCCACTAGCAAAATTTTTGCTTCCTATTCTTGTGATCTTATGCTCTGCAGGCCTAGAAGTCTTAGCTCCAAGGGAAGGAATGATTCTTTCAGGAGACATGGCAATGATTTCATTGAAATGGAACTTAAGACTGCTGCCTTGGCACCTTGGACTCCTCATGATTCTGAATCAACAGACTAAGAAAGGAGTTACTGTGCGGATTTGGTGATAGATCCCAACTACCAAGGGGAAATTGGATTACTATTCCACTATAAAGGTAAGCAAGAGTGTATTTGGAATGCAGGGCATCTCTTAGTATTACTATGCCCTATGATTAGGGTCAATAGAAAACTACAACAACCCAGTCCAAGTAGGACTACTCATGGCGCAAACTCTAAATGAATAAAAACTTTGGCTCATCTCACCATATAAAGAACCACTTCCAGCTGAGGTACTTGTTGAAGGCAAAGAAAATATGGAATGGACAGAGGATGAAGGTACTTATAAATATCAATTATAACCATGTAAGCAGTTACAGAAATGAGGACTGTGATTGTCATCAATATTTTCCTTATTTTGTTATGCATATGATTATGTGTGTGTATATTTGTATATTTATATTTAAATATATTTACTTTCTAATTCCTTTATCGTGTAACATAAGATATATTGATTTTATATTGTAGTATTTAAGTGTTGTTAACTTTACATCATGGTATCTGAGTAATGGGATACCAAGGAGAAGAGTAAACACTACTCAAGTATTCTACTTTCTTTTTTGGGGAAGGGTTTAGTGAATTTTTGGCTATATGCAAGACAGTTGTATCATGATAGCTAGAATTATGACCTTATTATTGTCTTCATGTGGAGATTAACTATCATTTAAGGAGATGCATGTGGTTACCAAATTGATAAGGGGTGGAGCTGTGATATTTAATTTTGTGTCAACTTGACTGGAACACAGGGTGCCCAGATATTTGGTTAGACATTCTTCTGATTGTTTCTGTGAGGGTATTTTAGGGTGACATAAATATCTAAATTGGTAGACTGAGTAAAGCAACTTGTCCTCTCTAATGTGGGTGAGCCTCATTCAATGAGTTGAGGGCCTGAATAGAACAAAAATGCTGGTGTTCTGAGAAAGAGAGAATTCTTACTGAATGATTACCCTCAAACTAAAACATTGGCTTTCTTCCTGCCTTTAGACACAAATGGAAACACTCTTTGGTCTCCTGGTTGCTGACTTACCGTGCAAATCTTGGGATTTGCCTGCCTCTATAACAGTGTGAGCCAATTTCTTTTATTTTTTTTCAGTGCCCCCAAATTCATTGTTTATACACTACACCCAGTGCTCCATACAATATGTGCCCTCCATAATACCTACCACCAGGCTTTCTTATAATAAATCTCTTGGGCATGGCTGGCTGTTTCACTCAGTGGAGCATATGACTCTTGATGTCAGGCTTGAGAGTTCAAGCCCCATGTTGGGTCTAGAGATTACTTTTTAAAAACTTAAACATCTAGGTTCTTTCCATAGTCTGGCTATTGTAGACATTGCTGCTATAAACATTCGGGTACACGTGCCCCTTCGGATCACTATGTTTGTATCTTTAGGGTAAATACCCAGTAGTGCAATTGCTGGGTCATAGGGTAGTTCTATTTTCAACATTTTGAGGAACCTCCATGCTGTTTTCCAGAGTGGTTGCACCAGCTTGCATTCCCACCAACAGTGGAGGAGGGTTCCCCTTTCTCCACATCCTCTCCAGCATCTGTCATTTCCTGACTTGTTCATTTTAGCCATTCTGACTGGTGTGAGGTGATATCTCATTGTGGTTTTGATTTGTATTTCCCTGATGGCGAGTGACGTGGAGCACTTTTTCATGTGTCTGTTGGCCATCTGGATGTCTTCTTTGCAGAAATGTCTGTTCATGTCCTCTGCCCATTTCTTGATTGGATTGTTTGTTCTTTGGGTGTTGAGTTTGCTAAGTTCCTTATAGATTTTGGATACTAGCCAGACTATGGAAAGAACCTAGATGTCCATCAACAGATGAATGGATCAAGAAGATGTGGTATATATACACAATGGAATACTATGCAGCCATCAAAAGAAATGAAATCTTGCCATTTGCGACGATGTGGATGGAACTAGAGCGTATCATGCTTAGTGAAATAAGTCAATCGGAGAAAGACAACTATCATATGATCTCCCTGATATGAGGACATGGAGAAGCAACATGGGGGGGTAGGAGATAGGAGAAGAATAAATGAAACAAGATGGGATTGGGAGGGAGACAAACCATAAATGACTCTTAATCTCACAAAACAAACTGGGGGTTGCTGCGGGGAGGTGGGATTGGGGGAGGGGGAGCGGGCTATGGACATTGGGGAGGGGAAGCGAACCATAAGAGACTATGGACTCTGAAAAACAACCTGAGGGTTTTGAAGGGTCAGGGGTGGGAGGTTGGGGCAACCTGAGGGTTTTGAAGGGTCAGGGGTGGGAGGTTGGGGGAACAGGTGGTGGGTAATGGAGAGGGCACGTTTTGCATGGAGCACTGGGTGTTGTGCAAAAAGAATGAATACTGTTACGCTGAAAAAATAAATAAAATGAGAAAAAAAAAAAAAAAAAAAAACTTAAACAAATAAATAAATAAATAAATAAGTCTCTATACTTAGGACCCCCCCCCCCCACACACACACTCTAGATGAATCCATAAAGTAGCATGTTCTTAAGATTTATATGACTATGTTAAGTTGGAATTGGATTAATATAGTCAATAAGACTAGTCTATAAATGTCTTCTAACAGTCCTGAAACATTCTCTGCAGCCCTGCCTTCTTCTCTCCTTGAACCAATGAGGGCACTAACCCAGAGACTTATAAATTATTTTTTATCTACATCTGCTTTGCTTTTTCCTCCCTTGGATTTACCTTGGGTAGGCTGTGTCTCTCTCCATTATGTATCAATGATTTTAGGCCAGCATTCATGGGACTGTAGCCAGTACATAAAACATTCAGGAGACCTCCCTGTCAGCATGGGGTTGTCCAAATGCATGCAGGGGTCCCCCCAATAGGCACACTGTCCTCATAACACCCATTTAGCTCTTGGCTAGCTATTCCTTGCAGATTCCTCTCTTGACCTATTCCCAGATGGTCCTGACCAGTCCTTTTCATTTCATTTGTATATTTGTATAATGCGATGAAGCATATCCTTGCTGGGACTGCAGAGCAAATTGGTGGCATGCCTTCTGAGAGTTCCAAGGTTGTCATGGGCATGATAGCAATACCCTGCTTTAACTAAAAGTCAGTTCTAAACTCTCCAGGGAGTTCCAGAGGGTGCATGCTCTTCATTCTTTTGGATACATAGCAGACACCCAGAGTGTCCTGAGGTGCCCTAATAACAAAAGCCCTTTCCCTCCACATACCAGGAGAAGAGGACCAGGTTGGTTTTATTTCCTCAGTGATCTGCTGAAATATCTCTCCGATTAAAAAATCATCTTTTTCATAACACTGAAAAGATGTAACATTAGTTTAATCATTCCCAAATGAATCCTGAAAAATATTTGGAAACAGTACACTTACACAAAATCATTTCAGCATTACTAGAAAGTTTCAGCCATATGCTATAAACTTGTACTTTTAAGTGGCAACCATGTGGTCTGCCTTCAGAACATCCAGTTCTTTCTTTTTTATAGAATTAAAACCCCTGACACTTGTTTTAAGACCTAAAAAAACCTTTAGCGCTTAGCAAAATGCAGAATCTGGCATGGTCATAAAGAAGATATATTTGATTTTACTCCTTGAAGCCATTAAAAAAAAAAGAAAAAGAAAAAGAAAAAAGACACAGGATACTGTCTGTACGAAAACTAAAATGGCAGCTGCAACTTCTTCCCAGAAGTCTCTGGGAGGAGACATGTAAGGTCACTCCTTATTCGCCTGGGTTCCAGGAAAGAAATTTACCCCTCCACCCCCCCATCTAAAGCAAAGAGCACTGGGGAGGGATCCAACTCTCAACAGAGCCTGTCTTGATTGAGAAAGTTAATACTTCAAGAAAAGGATTCTGTCTTCTTTCAGGGCTCTTGAAAAGGATCTTTGCCAAACCCAACCCCAAGATAGAAAAATTTTTTTCGAGGACTTGAGAATTAGCCACCAGCTTCTATTAGCAATCAGACCTATGAAGAATTTTATCAAATCATGCAGCCTAAGGGACCTAATTTAATAAAATATAATCAATTTCAAAATTAGAGTCCAAGTGGGATATCAAGGAGAAAATTCCAGTGCCAGGGAGCAATGGAAATTCACACTTGATGTATAATGTATTCCTGGGAAGAAAGGCCACCATATTGGAATCTAGCACCTGTGAGATGATGAACAAAAGCTTCTAAGTGGGTAACTCTCTTTTGGGAACGTGAGGGAAAGAGATTCTCAGTTCTAATCTACTGAGAGTTTAATACTGCATTGAAGGAAATCATTGATGTATCATTAGCAACATCCTCCTACTAGGCTGGCTCTAGCTTCTCTAGATTTTGGGAAGAGTTTAGACAAAAAAAAAATGGTTGAGAAGGTGAGAAATAGATGTAAAACAATCTCCTTTTACTTTTTTTGAATTGTATTGATTTTTTGTGCCTGGTAGAGTGCTTTGCACAAAAGACTCAATATATACTTGGTGTTGAAGGAATTAATTAATTTTTAATTAATTTTGTATGTATATAGACCCATCCATTTGGGTAAAAACATTTTGGTACAATTTGATTTCTTCCAAAATAATTAAAAATGAAAAAAATGTGAAAGCAAAAGAGTGAGCAAATTTGAACATATAATACCTAATGTTAAAAAAGACCATGACTTTGCAAAGTTCCGGATTGGGAGGGAGACAAACCATAAATGACTCTTAATCTCACAAAACAAACTGGGGGTTGCTGGGGGGAGGTGGGATTGGGAGAGGGGGAGCGGGCTATGGACATTGGGGAGGGGAGGCGAACCATAAGAGACTATGGACTCTGAAAAACAACCTGAGGGTTTTGAAGGGTCAGGGGTGGGAGGTTGGGGGAACAGGTGGTGGGTAATGGGGAGGGCACGTTTTGCATGGAGCACTGGGTGTTGTGCAAAAAGAATGAATACTGTTACGCTGAAAAAATAAATAAAATGGAAAAAAAAAAAAGACCATGACTTTCTTTACAATAATGAATTTTGTGCTCCAAAAAACAAAGGAACTGCATACCATTAAATGAATCAAAGGAAAAGAAACCTATAGCAGGATGTTAAAATTGAGCTTATGACTAAGCCCCAAAATATAATTGACTAGAAATTTCAAAACAAAGTAGCAAATTGCTGATTGCATATTGATCAATGGAAATGATCCTGAGGAACTGGTAGATGAGTTTTTGACCCCTCAGCCAGGTCAAGACCATAAAAAGGGAGAGGTAGCCAGTGATCTACTACACATCACTTCCAACCTAGTGAGAGGAGATTTTGAGGAAATCACTATACAGTTAGGAGTAATCTGACCTCTTACCTGGAAATCTGTAAGCCAAAAGAATTATCCAATGTTTTAGCACTGGAGTCAGGACATGTTGGAGCAAGGGATGGAAGATTTCTTAAGGATCAAATGTGGACCAATTGAGAGAGAGAGAGAGAGAGATGGTTTATTTCTGAACCTGGAGGTCCAGCAACAAGAATTTGGAGGTGAACACCTTTGGTCAGGAAGGAATCAATAGCAGCTGCTCAAAAGAGACATATTTTGCATCAAGGGATCTGTGGAGAGAGGAATCTAGTGGAGAATTGTGTGACAGCCTATCAAAATATCCCTATTGAGACAGAATCTGCCAGGCTTAGAGAACAGGAAACCAGGTAATGTGATTCCATTAAGACCTTTCTTTACCACTCCCTTCTGATCTATGAAGGGTCAGAAACTGCTGGCCAGGAAGGGAGTGGATGGAGAGAAAAGAGATGATAGGATAGGAAAATATAGAAGAAATCCACAAACCTTTCCTTTCCTGACTGCAGTTTTCCAACCTGAAATGCACCTTAAGTAAGAAGGAAAGACAAATTAACTCTATATCAATTTGGGACTTTTTTTTTTAACATTTTATAATCTCATTAAACTTTCTAAATTGAGACTATGATCTCAATTTAAAGTAAATGTACAACTGTTTGTTATCTAAGTGTGTACAGAAAAATGGGAGTGCCCATAGACAGATCCAGATTTGGGGGAACCCTCATTCAGAAAAATAGTATAAAGTTGTGATTATAGGAGAAGAAATCACAGTAAATTACAGATTTTTAAAAGCTGACAAATAACACATATATCACAAAATAACATTTTTGTTAGCTCTCTGGCACATTGATATATTTTCTAACTAATATTTTTGATAGAATATTCTTTAATTGCTTCTTAAATATTTTCTGCAAAGAGAATGAAAAAAATATTATATTCTGTTGATCTACTTTTATAGTCCCAATGTAGATTCATGCCCTACAAACATAGGTATAATGATAAATTCCATTTCCTTTGTTTTTCAATTAAAAAAAGAAAAATAATAAATGCATATGGCATTTAAAATTCTACAGACTGCATTTTCAAGTTTGTTGTAAGTAAGATTCTATGAGAAATGAATGAATCCTCTGTTTACGGTCTCATATGTGGAACAATTACAGAAGTTTTCAACAAACTTGTTTCTGGTTCTGTATCTGTTCTCTTTTTATTCAGGCATAGTGTGACACACTCATATCTAGATACAACCTTTGCTTTGTACCCTATCATTTTAACTACAGTAAGTTAATCTTCAGTCAGAATCCTGCTTTTAACAGATGAATGGATAAAGAAGTGGTCCATATATACAATGGAATATTACTCAACCATCAGAAAGGATAAATACCCAACTTTTGTATCAACATGGATGGAACTGGAAGAAATTATGCTGAGTGAAATAAGTCAAGCAGAGAAAGTCAATTATCATATGGCTTCACTTACTTGTGGAACATAAGGAATAATGCAGAGGACATTGGTTGAAGGAGAGGAGAAGTGAGTTGGGGGAAATCAGAGGGGGAGATGAACCATGAGAGACTGTGGACTCTGAGAAACAAACTGAGGGTTTTGGAGGGGTTGGGATGGGGGGATGGGTGATCCTGGTGGTGGGTATTAAGGAGGACACATATTGCATGGAGCACTGGGTGTTGTACATAAACAATGAATCTTGGAACACTGAAAAAAAAAAGAATCCTGCTTTTATGGAACTTTGGGCTTTCTATGTAGAAACAAAAACTACTCAATTAACCACTAAAAAGATGTGAGGTAAGAATTTTGGAGGAAAGGAGTATTGATCTGTAAGAATGCATAAGAAAGGAACCTCATCAGTAATTATTTGATAGTGGATACTGGATTAATAAAACAAAGGTCCAGGTATGGTGGCTATAGTCAGAGGAATGTGTCTGAAAGTCCTTGGTTGAATAACATCTTGGAGCCTGCCTACATTCCAGGATCTCATTTCTCTCTGTGCACTTGGTATTGGGAATTCTTCTTAGTGCCTGTTTTCAGGCTCTGTTATGATTACTGGCATCTACACTGCTCTGCCAACCATGTTGTTTTCCTGATGTGTTGTTTTCCTAGAACACAGCAAGAAGAGAACTCTCTGGCTTGAATCTGGCTTGAATCTTAGAAAACTGCATTAAACTCAAGCTGTCTTTTGACATCTCAGGGTTTACTTGTACATAGGCTGGGCTTCTGTCCAAATTAAGCAATCTTTCACCACTACCTTCTAATTCTGCACCTTTATCCTATCACCATAACATCTTTTACCCCATAATACGCAGTGGGGTGTGGGGAGGGGGTGGGAAATATCAAAAGAAGGTAAATTGAATCAACAAATGTAACATTTGTCTTAAATTACAAGTTGTGTTTTCTTGAGAATGTATCATACTCTTGTGAGTCCTTGGTATGTTTTCTGCCCTATACCTTCAGGTAACCAGTATTTGAAAGCCTGCTTCTGAGTGTGTAACAGGTCATCTGCTTCCTAATGATCTGAGGTGCTTATTTAAAAATACAGATTCCAAGCTCCACTCTTGAACTACTCCTCAGAAGATCTGGAGACTGAGACCAGGGAATCTGAATGTTTATTTAGCTCAACTCCCTAGTGAAAGTTTTGCACATTCAAGTTTGAGAATGAATCCACTGAGGATAGAACATATATGATCTTCTCAATGTCCAGCATTAAGAGATAAGTTCGAGGAGGGGAGGAGTCAAGATGGCGGAGAAGTAGCAGCCTGAGACTACATCAGGTAGCAGGAGATCAGCTCGATAGCTTATCTAAACATTGCAAACACCTACAAATCCAACGGGAGAGCGAAGAGAAGAAGAACAGCAACTCTAGAAACAGAAAATCAACCACTTTCTGAAAGGTAGGACTGGCGGAGAAGTGAATCTAAAACGACGGGAAGATAGACCGCGGGGGGAGGGGCCGGCTCCCGGCAAGCAGCGGAGCAACGGAGCACAAAATCAGGACTTTTAAAAGTCTGTTCCACTGAGGGACATTGCTCCAGGGGCTAAACCGGGGTGAAGCCCACGCGGGGCCAGCGTGGCCCCAGGCCCCGCAGGGTCACAGAAGGATCGGGGGTGTCGGAGTGTCGGAGAGCTCGCAGGTATTAGAACGGAGAAGCCGGCTGGAGAGACAGAGCCAAGGACTAAACTCTCAGCTCGGGGTTACCTTGAACTGGTCGCGGGCTGGGTGAGCTCGGAGCGTGGCTAGAGGCTGGGGATACGGGAGTGATTGGGTGCTGTCCTCTGGGGGCGCACTGAGGAGTGGAGCCCCAGGCTCTCGGCTCCTCCGGGCTGGAGACTGGGAGGCCACCATTTTCATTCCCGTCCTCCGGAACTCTACGGAAAGCGTTCAGGGAACAGAAGCTCCCAAAAGCGAACCCGAGCCGATTACTAGTCCGGCCGCCGGTAAGGGCGGTGCAATCCCGCCTCGGGCAAAGACACTTGAGAGTCACTACAACAGGCCCCTCCCCCAGAAGATCAACAAAATATCCAGCCAGGACGAAGTTCATCTATCAAGGAGAAAGCAGATTCAATTCCTAAGATAGCAGAGCAATTCCAGAGGAGGAGAAAGCAAAGCACGGAACTCATGGCTTTCTCCCCATGATTCTTTAGTCTTGCGGCTACTTCAATTTTTTTTTCTTTTTTCAATTTTTTTTTCTTTTTTCTTTTTTCTTCTTCTGCTAAATTTTTTTTAAACTTTTACCCTTTTCTTTTTTAACATTTTTTGACTAGTTCATCTAAATATATATATTTTTTCTCTCTTTTTTATATTTTTTATTTGTTTTATTTTTTAAATTTTTTTCTTTCTTTTTTTTTTCTTTTTTTTCAGAAGCTGTTTTTATCCCCTTTCTCCCCCCCACAATTTGGGGTCTCTTCTGATTTGGTTACAGCGCATTTTTCCGGGGTCTTTGCCACCCTTTTAGTAGTTTATTTGCTCCTTCATATTCTCTCATCTGGACAAAATGACAAGGCGGAAAAAATCACCACAAACAAAAGAACAAGAGACAGTACCGAAGGCTAGGGACCTAATCAACACAGACATGGGTAATATGTCAGATCAAGAGTTCAGAATGACGATTCTGAACATTCTAGCCGGGCTCGAAAAAGGCATGGAAGATATTAGAGAAACCCTCTCTGGAGATATTAAAGCCCTTTCTGGAGAAATTAAAGAACTAAAATCTAACCAAGTTGAAATCAAAAAAGCTATTAATGAGGTGCAATCAAAAATGGAGGCTCTCACTGCTAGGATAAATGAGGCAGAAGAAAGAATTAGTGATATAGAAGACCAAATGACAGAGAATAAGGAAGCCGAGCAAAAGAGGGACAAACAGCAACTGGACCATGAGGGGAGAATTCGAGAGATAAGTGACACCATAAGACGAAACAACATTAGAATAATTGGGATTCCAGAAGAAGAAGAAACAGAGAGGGGAGCAGAAGGTCTATTGGAGAGAATCATTGGAGAGAATTTCCCTAATATGGCAAAGGGAACAAGCATTAAAATCCAGGAGATGCAGAGAACCCCCCTCAAAGTCAACAAGAATAGGTCCACACCCCGTCACCTAATAGTAAAATTTACAAGTCTTAGTGACAAAGAGAAAATCCTGAAAGCAGCCCGAGAAAAGAAGTCTGTAACATACAATGGTAAAAATATTAGATTGGCGGCAGACTTATCCACAGAGACCTGGCAGGCCAGAAAGAGCTGGCATGATATATTCAGAGCACTCAACGAGAAAAACATGCAGCCAAGAATACTCTATCCAGCTAGGCTATCATTGAAAATAGAAGGAGAGATCAAAAGCTTCCAGGACAAACAAAAACTGAAAGAATTTGCAAACACCAAACCAGCTCTACAGGAAATATTGAAAGGGGTCCTCTAAGCAAAGAGAGAGCCTAAAAGTAGTAGATCAGAAAAGTACAGAGACAATATACAGTAACAGTCACCTTACAGGCTAATAATGGCACTAAATTCATATCTCTCAATAGTTACCCTGAATGTTAATGGGCTAAATGCCCCAATCAAAAGACACAGGGTATCAGAATGGATAAAAAAACAAAACCCATCAGTATGTTGCCTACAAGAAACTCATTTTAGACGCGAAGACACCTCCAGATTTAAAGTGAGGGGGTGGAAAACAATTTACCATGCTAATGGGCATCAGAAGAAAGCTGGGGTGGCAATCCTTATATCAGATCAATTAGATTTTAAGCCAAAGACTATAATAAGAGATGAGGAAGGACACTATATCCTACTCAAAGGGTCTGTCCAACAAGAAGATCTAACAATTTTAAATATCTATGCCCCTAACGTGGGAGCAGCCAACTATATCAACCAATTAATAACAAAATCAAAGAAACACATCAATAATAATACAATAATAGTAGGGGACTTGAACACTCCCCTCACTGAAATGGACAGATCATCCAAGCAAAAGATCAACAAGGAAATAAAGGCCTTAAATGACACACTGTACCAGATGGACATCACAGATATATTCAGAACATTTCATCCCAAAGCAACAGAATACACATTCTTCTCTAGTGCACATGGAACCTTCTCCAGAATAGATCACATCCTGGGTCACAAATCAGGTCTCAACCGGTATCAAAAAATTAGGATCATTCCCTGCATATTTTCAGACCACAATGCTCTGAAGCTAGAACTCAATCACAAGAGGAAAACTGGAAAGAACCCAAATACATGGAGACTAAACAGCATCCTTCTAAAGAATGAATGGGTCAACCAGGAAATTAAAGAAGAATTGAAAAAATTCATGGAAACAAATGATAATGAAAACACAACAGTTCAAAATCTGTGGGACACAGCAAAGGCAGTCCTGAGAGGAAAATATATAGCGGTACAAGCCTTTCTCAAGAAACAAGAAAGGTCTCAAGTACACAACCTAACCCTACACGTAAAGGAGCTGGAGAAAGAACAAGAAAGAAACCCTTTTCGAATTTTTAAATTTCTTTGAGCTTTTTTTCTGCATTCTGGGAGAACAACCCAGATTTATCTCTTACACTATTTACTGGATTTTGTACAGCACTGATTATGTTCTTCACTGCCTCCAATGTAGATTTTAAGGTTACTGCTAAACTGTAGTTTCAACAACTTTTTTAGCTCATTGTTTCTTTTTTCATCTCCTTCTTTTCTCTGTTTAACTTTTTATCATACTCTGCTTTATTTCACTTTAGCCTATCAATTTTATATTGGTGCAACTGCCGCCTGTTCTTCCTGAAGGATTTTTTTTTTTTAATCTCTCTGTATATAGCATGGTTTTAAGCATAATATGGGGATAACCCAGTAAGTCAGTGCTCTTCAAATTGTGGTGCATAGACAGGTACAATCTGAAAATTGCTTGTTACTGGTCAGTGATAAGTATTCTTAGTGCATAAGAGAAGATAAACACTGTCAACTTCTGTTTTTGCCTCACTGTTGACTCTTCGTAGACTCCAAAGACTTCTCACTGGTTTGAACTACACTTTGAGTAGCATTGCTCTAGATAACCACAGAGTAGCAAGATAGAGGGCATCTCTTAGAGCCTTTTCCAATTCTTCTTCTTTTTTTTTTTTAGATCTCGTTTTTATTTTTATTTTTATTTTTTTGTTTATTTACAGCATAACAGTGTTCATTGTTTTGGCATCACACCCAGTGCTCCATGCAGTATGTGCCCTCCCTATTACCCACCACCTGGTTCCTCAACCTCCCACCCCCCCCGCCCCTTCAAAACCCTCTGGCTGTTTTTCAGAGTCCATAGTCTCTCATGGTTCACCTCCCCTTCCAGTTTCCCTCAACTCCCTCTCCTCTCCATCTCCCCCTCCATGTTATTTGTTATGCTCCACAAATAAGTGAGACCATATGATACTTGACTCTCTCTGCTTGACTTATTTCGCTCAGCATAATCTCTTCCAGTCCCGTCCATGTTGCTACAAAAGTTGGGTATTCATCCTTTCTGATGGAGGCATAATACTCCATTGTGTATATATACCACATCTTCCTTATCCATTCATCTGTTGAAGGGCATCTTGGTTCTTTCCACAGTTTGGCGACCGTAGCCATTGCTGCAATAAACATTAGGGTACAGATGGCCCTTCTTTTCACTACATCTGTATCTTTGGGGTAAATACCCAGCAGTGCAATTGCAGGGTCATAGGGAAGCTCTATTCTTAATTTCTTCAGGAATCTCCACACTGTTCTCCAAAGTGGCTGCACTAACTTGCATTCCCACCAACAGTGTAAGAGGGTTCCCCTTTCTCCACATCCTCTCCAACACACGTTGTTTCCTGTCTTGCTAATTTTGGCCATTCTAACTTGTGTCAGGTTGTATCACAATGTTGTTTTAATTTGAATCTCCCTGATGGCTAGTGATGATGAGCATTTTTTCATGTGTCTGATAGCCATCTGTATGTCCTCATTGGAGAAGTGTCTGTTCATATCTTCTGCCCATTTTTTGATATGATTATCTGTTTTGTGTGTGTTGACTTTGAGAAGTTCTTTATAGATCCTGGATATCAACCTTTTTTCTGTACTGTCATTTGCAAATATCTTCTCCCATTCCGTGGGTTGCCTTTTGTTTTGTTGACTGTTTCCTTTGCTGTGCAGAAGCTTTTGATCTTGATGAAGTTCCAAAAGTTCATTTTTGCTTTTGTTTCCTTGGCCTTTGGAGATATATCTTGAAAGAAGTTGCTGTGGCTGATATCGAAGAGGTTACTGCCTATGTTCTCCTCTGGGATTCTGATGGATTCTTGTCTCACGTTGAGGTCCTTTATCCATTTCGAGTTTATCTTTGTGTATGGTGTAAGAGAATGGTCGAGTTTCATTCTTCTACATATCGCTGTCCAGTTTTCCCAGCACCATTTATTGAAGAGACTGTCTTTTTTCCATTGTATATTTTTTCCTGTTTTGTCGAAGATTATTTGACCATAGAGTTGAGGGTCCATATCTGGGCTCTCCACTCTGCTCCACTGGTCTATGTGTCTGTTTTTATGCCAGTACCATGCTGTCTTGGTGATCACAGCTTTGTAGTAAAGCTTGAAATCAGGTAACGTGATGCCGCCAGTTTTGTTTTTGTTTTTCAACATTTCCTTAGCAATTCGGGGTCTCTTCTGATTCCATACTCTTAACCATCCTGCCACTAGACCATTATATGAAAGAAGAATAAAATTCTATTTTCTTTGAAAAGAAAGGTAATGGCTTCCCAGGGGAATTCTACCAAACATTTAAAGAAGAACTAATTCCTATTCTCTTGAAACTGTTCCAAAAAATAGAAACGGAAGGAAAACTTCCAAACTCATTTTATGAGGCCAGTATCACCTTGATCCCGAAACCAGACAAGGATCCCACCAAAAAAGAGAACTACAAACCAATATCCTTGATGAACACAGATGCAAAAATTCTCGCCAAAATACTAGCCAATAGGATTCAACAGTACATTAAAAGGATTATTCACCACGATCAAGTGGGATTTATTCCAGGGCTGCAGGGTTGGTTCAACATCCACAAATCAATCAATGTGATAGAACACATTAATAAAAGAAAGAACAAGAACCATATGATACTCTCAATAGATGCTGAAAAAGCATTTGACAAAGTACAGCATCCCTTCCTGATCAAAACTCTTCAAAGTGTGGGGATAGAGGGCACATACCTCAATATTATCAAAGCCATCTATGAAAAACCCACCGCAAATATCATTCTCAATGGAGAAAAACTGAAAGCTTTTCCGTTAAGGTCAGGAACACGGCAGGGATGTCCATTATCACCACTGCTATTCAACATAGTACTAGAAGTCCTAGCCTCAGCAATCAGACAACAAAAAGAAATTAAAGGCATCCAAATTGGTAAAGAAGAAGTCAAACTATCACTCTTCACAGATGATATGATACTATATGTGGAAAACCCAAAAGACTCCACCCCAAAACTGCTAGAACTTGTACAGGAATTCAGTAAAGTGTCAGGATATAAAATCAATGCACAGAAATCAGTTGCATTTCTGTACACCAACAACAAGACTGAAGAAAGAGAAATTAAGGAGTCAATCCCATTTACAATTGTACCCAAAACTATAAGATACCTAGGAATAAACCTAACCAAAGAGACTAAGAATCTATACACAGAAAATTATAAAGTACTCATGAAAGAAATTGAGGAAGACACAAAGAAATGGAAAAATGTTCCATGCTCCTGGATTGGAAGAATAAATATTGTGAAAATGTCTATGCTACCTAAAGCAATCTACACATTTAATGCAATCCCTATCAAAATACCATCCATTTTTTTCAAAGAAATGGAACAAATAATCCTAAAATTTATATGGAACCAGAAAAGACCTCGAATAGCCAAAGGAATATTGAAGAACAAAGCCAAAGTTGGTGGCATCACAATTCTGGACTTCAAGCTCTATTACAAAGCTGTCATCATCAAGACAGTATGGTACTGGCACAAAAACAGACACATAGATCAGTGGAACAGAATAGAGAGCCCAGAAATCGACCCTCAACTCTATGGTCAACTAATCTTCGACAAAGCAGGAAAGAATGTCCAATGGAAAAAAGACAGCCTCTTCAATAAATGGTGCTGGGAAAATTGGACAGCCACATGCAGAAAAATGAAATTGGACCACTTCCTTACACCACACACGAAAATAGACTCCAAATGGATGAAGGACCTCAATGTGAGAAAGGAATCCATCAAAATCCTTGAGGAGAATGCAGGCAGCAACCTCTTCGACCTCAGCCGTAGCAACATCTTCCTAGGAACAACGGCAAAGGCAAGGGAAGCAAGGGCAAAAATGAACTATTGGGATTTCATCAAGATCAAAAGCTTTTGCACAGCAAAGGAAACAGTTCACAAAATCAAAAGACAACTGACAGAATGGGAGAAGATATTTGCAAACGACATATCAGATAAAGGGCTAGTATCCAAAATCTATAAGGAACTTAGCAAACTCAACACCCAAAGAACAAACAATCCAATCAAGAAATGGGCAGAGGACATGAACAGACATTTCTGCAAAGAAGACATCCAGATGGCCAACAGACACATGAAAAAGTGCTCCACGTCACTCGCCATCAGGGAAATACAAATCAAAACCACAATGAGATATCACCTCACACCAGTCAGAATGGCTAAAATGAACAAGTCAGGAAATGACAGATGCTGGCGAGGATGTGGAGAAAGGGGAACCCTCCTCCACTGTTGGTGGGAATGCAAGCTGGTGCAACCACTCTGGAAAACAGCATGGAGGTTCCTCAAAATGTTGAAAATAGAACTACCCTATGACCCAGCAATTGCACTACTGGGTATTTACCCTAAAGATACAAACATAGTGATCCAAAGGGGCACGTGTACCCGAATGTTTATAGCAGCAATGTCTACAATAGCCAGACTATGGAAAGAACCTAGATGTCCATCAACAGATGAATGGATAAAGAAGATGTGGTATATATACACAATGGAATACTATGCAGCCATCAAAAGAAATGAAATCATGCCATTTGCGACGACGTGGATGGAACTAGAGCGTATCATGCTTAGTGAAATAAGTCAATCGGAGAAAGACAACTATCATATGATCTCCCTGATATGAGGACATGGAGAAGCAACATGGGGGGGTAGGGGGATAGGAGAAGAGTAAATTAAACAAGATGGGATTGGGAGGGAGACAAACCATAAATGACTCTTAATCTCACAAAACAAACTGGGGGTTGCTGGGGGGAGGTGGGATTGGGAGAGGGGGAGCGGGCTATGGACATTGGGGAGGGGAGGCGAACCATAAGAGACTATGTACTCTGAAAAACAACCTGAGGGTTTTGAAGGGTCAGGGGTGGGAGCTTGGGGCAACCTGAGGGTTTTGAAGGGTCAGGGGTGGGAGGTTGGGGGAACAGGTGGTGGGTAATGGGGAGGGCACGTTTTGCATGGAGCACTGGGTGTTGTGCAAAAAGAATGAATACTGTTACACTGAAAAAATAAATAAAATGAAAAAAAAATAAAAAAAAAAGAGATAAGTTCGATGTTCAAACTGTAGGACACCAATATGAAAAATGCAGGGAAAAAAATCTCAGCTTATAAGGCAATCACTGGAGGAAATTATAAAATATGGTAAACTAAATGGTTGACAGCATGAATAAGAATGACCAAGGTACTAATGGATTCTTTACAGCATTGCTGAAGTAGCAAAAGTATCTACATATGAGGTACTAATTTCTTTTTTCTTTTTAAGATTTTATCTATTTATTTGACAGACAGAGATCTCAAGTAGGCAGAGAGGCAGGCAGAGAGAGGGAGGAGGAAGCAGGCTCCCTGCTGAGCGGAGAGCCTGATGCGGGGCTTGATCCCAGGACCCTGAGATCTTGACCTGAGCCGAAGGCAGAGGCTTTAACCCACTGAGCCACCCAGGCGCCCCCATATGAGGTACTAATTAAGTAAACTCTAGTACATTGAAACAAAGAAATACTATGCAGATATATAAAAAAGTATAACACTATATATTGCTAAGACATGTTGTTAAATGAAAAATGGAAATGTCTGAGCAGTACACATGTTGTACTGTCTTTCACATGAGAAAGAGGAAAGTACTTCCTAGGGGGAAGAAAATAAACCATGTACTCATATTTGCTTGTGTTCCCATGAGGAAATGCTGGAGGGACACAGAAGAAACCAATAAAAGTGATGTGACTTTTTGCAGTAATAACTTCACTGGCTCACACTTCTCTTTCTCCACTCTTTTTAGAAAGTGTCTTGTCACACTGTCTCTGGGCTTGACCATGAAATTTTCTTTGACTAATGTGAGGCAAGCAGAACTGGGGAATTGCCTTGGCTTGCTGCTCTTGGAGCCCTCTGAATGCCATGTGAAGAAGGCCAGGTTAGCCCGATGGATGAGGAGAGACATGATCCAACTGCCAACCCACTTTGCACCAAAATGTCGTCAACAGCTTATTAACTGCAAAGTGATATGGAGTAAATGCTGTACCAGAGGAATTAAACCTTGCACAATTAAAAGACATTAGCCAGAGACCACAAAGGAGAGCTGCTAAAGAAATCTGTGGAAGGCTTCTACTTTTTTATCTGGTGCTGTTCCTGAAATCACTGAAGGTCAGAAGTGCATGTGGTCAAAAGAAAAGGTGAATACAAAGCAAGACAGATTGAAGACAATCTGAATCTGTGTCTGCCTCCAATTGCTTCAAATTTCTTTGCTGTGGAGATGCACATGTGCCTGGCTCAAGACTCAGGAAAGCAGAAGAAGGAAATCCATCTGAGCTGAAGGAGTGTGGATCTTGCCATGGCCCCACAGCAGAGGGTGACCCATTGGTCAACAAAAAAGTGCAGGAGCTATAGTGGTACCTGGGGCCCTAAACCAACATTCCAAGCATAATGACAGTCTCTTCCTTCCACCCTCCAAACATTGTGCAAGTATCTTGTGTTGTGTATCCTAATCCAGAACTATATTAGGAAGGGGAATGTACTTGCAGGTAAGCTAAATGAACGCTATATAATCATCATTCCAATCCTAGATCACCAGCCTCCAGCCAAGTGGCCAACTAACTCCAGAAGCATGGAGTGTAGTTAGCAGAGTTCCATCAAGATCACCCAAACTAGAAAACTTATTCAGCCGACCACAGAATCACAAGCTAAATAAACTATTGTTTTAAGCCACTGAGCTTGTTTCATGGGGAGGACTAGTAGCTAGCAGCTAGACTTCTTAGGGTCTACCTTATTTTGTAAGACTTGTATCGTTTAATTTTCCAACCATGTAAAATATTACTAATTAAGAGTAAAATTAACTTAAAAATATCATCACTAGCCATCAGGGAGATTCAAATTAAAACAACATTGAGATACCACCTGACACCAGTTAGAATGGCCAAAATTAGCAAGACAGGAAACAACGTGTGTTGGAGAGGATGTGGAGAAAGGGGAACACTCTTACACTGTTGGTGGGAATGCAAGTTAGTGCAGCCACTTTGGAGAACAGTGTGGAGACTCCTGAAGAAATTAAGAATAGAGCTTCCCTATGACCCTGCAATTGCACTACTGGGTATTTACCCCAAAGATACAGATGTAGTGAAAAGAAGGGCCATCTGTACCCCAATGTTTATTGCAGCAATGGCTACAGTCGCCAAACTGTGGAAAGAACAAGATGCCCTTCAACGGATGAATGGATAAGGAAGATGTGGTACATATACACAATGGAGTATTATGCCTCCATCAGAAAGGATGAATACCCAACTTTTGTAGCAACATGGATGGGACTGGAAGAGATTATGCTGAGTGAAATAAGTCAAGCAGAGAGAGTCAAGTATCATATGGTCTCACTTATTTGTGGAGCATAACAAATAACATGGAGGACGTGGGGAGATGGAGAGGAGAGGGAGTTGAGGGAAACTGGAAGGGGAGATGAACCATGAGAGACTATGGACTCTGAAAAACAACCAGAGGGTTTTGAAGGGGCGGGGTGGTGGGGTGGGAGGTTGAGCAACCAGGTGGTGGGTAATAGGGAGGGCACGTACTGCATGGAGCACTGGGCGTGATGCCAAAACAATGAACACTGTTATGCTGTAAATAAACAAATAAAAAAAATGAAAAAAAAATATCAGAAAGGACTGTAGTGTGTTACTGGGGAGCTTATTAGTTATTGAAAAGGCACCATCTAAAGGGGTAGGTAGTTCAGAGCGGCAGAAGGAGAGATGTGTGTAAAGCCACTGAGTTCCCCGACAGCCTTGTCCATTTCAGATGTTGAACAAGCATCCACCTCTGTGAATGTTTGTTCCTCCAACCTGTCTTTTTGCCTCTCTTTTATCCTTGATCCCAATCTATCCCCAAGGCTTTGGATTCCCTGTCTGAGCTATCTCTTAAATATGCCATCTTCTTTTTGTCCCCACTGCCATCACTATAGCCCAGGCTATTCCAACAATATCCAAACTCATATCCCTGTTGCCACATTGCCTCGCTCCAATCCATTCTCTGTATTTAATAGGAGTTAAAATATGAACCAGATCATGTCATCCCCTCATTCCATTTCCTGCTTGAAGTCTTCAATGTCTTCCATTAAATTTGGAATTTATACAAAGTCCTTGTCCTGATTTGTAAGATTCTATAAGACACGGATCTCACCAATTTCTCTGATCTCCAGGGTCACTCTCCCAGACCCATCCTACTTGACTCCAACTACAGTAGACTTCTTTCAGTGCCTCAAACACTCAACACTTAATCTCTTTCATATCTTTGTATTTGTACATGACATTTCTTATGCCTATTTCTTTCTCTCCCTAATAGAATATAAAGTCCATGAGGGCAGGACCCTGTATACCTTGTGCATTATTTTGTCCCTGAGGCCTATCAGAGAGCTTTACACAGTGGGCCCTCCACAAACACTTGACAGATGAATGAGTGACTGAAGCAAGGTGGATTGAAGTAACCTATCTCCTTTCAATTCCCTTTGAGTATCCATTTAAGCATACCATGTATTTTCTTAGATTTATCTGGCTCTACCCCTTGCTTCACTCATGTGTCTGTTACAATGTCTGTTCCTCAGAAAGGACCTGCCCTGACCCCAACTCATGTAGTCTGCACTTGACACTTTCTAAGTCCTTATATATTTATCGCTCTTTGAAAATATATTATCTGTGCTCCCTTTGGCAGCACATATACTGAAAATACATTATTTCTGTGTTTATTTTTTTATTGGTGCATTCATTTTCTTTTTTTCAGGTTTTTAAAAATGGAACTATAATTGACATACAACATTATATTTGTTCCAGAATTATAATACAATGACTCAATATTTATATATATTGTGAAATGATCACCATGATGATATTTGTGTTTATATAATGGCAGGAACGGAGGTTGTCTTATCACCTAGAATAGTGCATAACACATGGAGATGTTTGGTCGTACATACACACATACATACATACACACACAGAATAGTGAACAGTGACCCCAACTTAGACTTCCTTGCTTTCCTCTGAAGACTGACAGTCCTGACCTTGAATTCCAACCCAGTCCCCAGAACCCAGCTATCACTAATTGGACCACCCAAAGCTGAGAATGTCAAAGTAGCATCTGCTTTGAATGCTCTACTCCTGAGCTTCATCTGCCTTCTGGAACTCTCCTTCTTTTGCTCTTTCCCAATTGCTACCAAATTGCCTGACCTATAACAAGACTTCTGTACACCCTTGGCTATGTTTGGCTCACCAAACCAAACCTTCTCTCTCACTGTGTCTCCCCATCTCAGCTCTCTTGGAAGGTCTGGAGCCCTTTCTTATTGCCTCCTCCAGATGCCTCAACTTTCTGTATGTAACTGGCTAAACCTCCCTGACTCCTGAGACATGACTGAAGGAACAGTGAAATCAAGTCCAAGAAAAAAGGTTAAGGAAAATTAGCAGCGGCCCTTGAAGATTTAACTGTTCATTTAGGGTTGCAATATTTTTCTAAAGAGCTGTATAGAATCCCCAAATTTGAATATACCATAATGCATTCAACTATTCCTGCACTGACAGCCAATGTTTACAGTATGTATCCTTGTGCATATCCCTTTGGAGACATTCACTATGATGCCATTTATGTAAAAATAAAAAGACTCTGCACATCTTCCATGGCACAGGCACGTATGTAGGTAGATGAATGCACAGCAATTGTCTGTTAATAGTAGATACATCTGGAGATCAGGGGTCATGTTCAAAGACACTTCTTCTTTCTCTATTTCAGTTTTATGATAAGGAAAATGCAAGTTTGTATTACTTACAAGATTAAGATGATTAAAAACATTAATGAAACAAATTTTAACAACAAAAAAATGAATGCCCTTTTACCAAAGTAACTTTCTCAGGGATAGTGGAAACTGGTAACATGATTAGACTTTCTGTATTCCTATCTCTGGGTGGAGGTATGGAATGTTGCAAAAGGCAAGCTGTCTGGTTGCCCAGGGAGGAGGCCATCTGGGTAGACCATTACCTAGTTGAGCAGCATGGTAACCCATCCTCCTGTGGCATATTTTAAGAACTTTAAATTTTTTTTTAAGATTTTATTTATTTATTTGACAGAGAGAGATCACAAGTAGGCAGAGAGGGAGGCAGAGAGAGAGAGGAGGAAGCAGGCTTCCTGCGGAGCAGAGAGCCCAATGTGGGGCTCGATCCCAGGACCTTGAGATCATGACCTGAGCCAAAGGCAGTGGCTTAATCCACTGAGCCACCCAGGCGCCCCAAGAACTTTAAATTTTTACTTTGAACTTTGTCTCTTGCATCAGGAGAGTAGAGCCTAATAAATGGAAACCTGTCTCAGCATTTCATCACAGATTTCTGGAACGTAGCTGTATCTCTACAAAACCTATCCAGGACTTCCTAGAAAAGTCCAGGCCTGGATTCTACAATTGCATCACAGTGCAATGACTGGGTTTCACAGCTAAGTCAGTGGGATGTCAGGGGGATGTCATCTGGTATCTAAGCCACTGAGTTACATTAGAAAAGTGTGATAACAATGAAACAGCACACCTGTGTTTTCGCTGGGCTTTTCTTTCTCAGGTGCTTCCTGACACCCCACATACCTTTGCAACATAGCAATGTGATAATTTGGAGGCAGATATCACCATCCTGTTTACTGAAGGTCTTTGCTCTAGCAGTGCTGGTCTTTCAGTATCTTTGCCAAGTACCCCCAGGGTCTTTGCACTTGCTATTTTTCTGCCTGGGAATGCTCTTTTCCTAATCTTCTGGTAGGATCCTCTTCATAGTCCCAAAATCATCTGGAGCAATCTTTTCTGACTATGCAGGCACTCCTCCAGTTCCTTTCTATTACATCACATCTTACATTCTTTGCTATCTGGAACTATGTGATTTATTTATTTATTTATCTATTGCCTTCCTCTCCCCACCTGAATGTAAAAGAGCTTGGGATTTTGTCACGTTCACTGCTAAATACCCAGCACAGTTCCAGATATCCTGTAGGCACTCAGGAATGTCTTTGAATACATAAATAAATAATTTCCCAGAGGCTTGCTAGAACACTGATTCTCAATCCAGGCAGGCTCATCAGAGTCATCCGGAGGGCTTTTAAAAAATACGCTGCCCAGGGCTACCCTCCATAGATGTCCAGTTAACCATTTAACAGTCTGGCCTAGGCTTGGTAGTTTTAAAAGCTGCCCAGGTGATTCTAAAATGTGTCCACAACTGGGTATCCAAGGCTGATAGTTTGGTTTTTGTTTGTTTGTTTGTTTGTTTTGTTTTGTTTTTAGTTTCATGGCAGATGCTTTTTCTTTTCTTTTTTAAAAATTTTTAATTTATTTTTTATTTTTTTATAAACATATAATGTATATTTATCCCCAGGGGTACAGGTCTGTGAATCACCAGGTTTACACAGTTCATAGCACTCACCATAGCACATACCCTCCCCAATGTCCATAACCCTACTCCTCCTCTCCCAACCCCCCCGCCCCCCAGCAAACCTCAGTTTGTTTTGTGAGACTAAGAGTCATTTATGGTTATGGTTTGTCTCCCTCCCAATCCCATCTTGTTTCATTTATTCTTCCCCTATCCCCCTAACCCCCCATGTTGCATCTCCACTTCCTCATATCAGGGAGATCATATGATAGTTGTCTTTTCCGATTGGCTTATTTCACTAAACATGATACCCTCTAGCTCCATCCATGTCGTTGCAAATGGCAAGATTTCATTTCTTTTGATGGCTGCATAGTATTCCATTGTATATATACTACATCTTCTTTATGCATTCATCTGTTGATGGACATCTGGGTTCTTTCCATAGTTTGGCTATTGTAGACATTGTTGCTATAAACATTCGGGTACACATGCCCCTTCGGATCACTACGTTTGTATCTTTAGGGTAAATACCCAGTAAAGAGAAAGGACCCAACTAAATAAAATCATGAATGAAAGAGGAGAGATCACAACTAACACCAAAGAAATACAGACAATTATAAGAACATACTATGAGCAACTCTACGCCAACAAATTTAACAATCTGGAAGAAATGGATGCATTCCTAGAGACATATAAACTACCACAACTGAACCAGGAAGAAATAGAAAACCTCAACAGGCCCATAACCAATACAGAGATTGAAACAGTCATCAAAAATCTCCAAACAAACAAAAGCCCAGGGCCAGACAGCTTCCCAGGGGAATTCTACCAAACATTTAAAGAAGAACTAATTCCTATTCTTCTGAAACTGTTCCAAAAAATAGAAATGGAAGGAAAACTTCCAAACTCATTTTATGAGGCCAGCATCACCTTGATCCCAAAACCAGACAAGGATCCCACCAAAGAAGAGAACTACAGACCAATATCCTTGATGAACACAGATACAAAAATTCTCACCAAAATACTAGCCAATAGGATTCAACAGTACATTAAAAGGATTATTCACCACGATCAAGTGGGATTTATTCCAGGGCTGCAAGTTTGGTTCAACATCCGCAAATCAATCAATGTGATAGAACACATTAATAAAAGAAAGAACAAGAACCATATGAAACTCTCAATAGATGCAGGAAAAGCATTTGACAAAGTACAGCATCCCTTCCTTATCAAAACTCTTCAAAGTGTAGGGATAGAGAGCACATACCTCAATATTATCAAAGCCATCTATGAAAAACGCAAGGCTGATAGTTTTTTCAGACCTTTCTGATGCTGTTACAATTCCCCAGGAATAAGACTGTAGTCATAAGGAGGGTAGTGAGATGTGGTTGGACTCAGTTCAGGATATAAGATGTGCAACTGAGGCTAGTCAGGTGAAGATGTGTCCAATATCACTAGCTTTATTAGCAGAACTGAGACAATGACCCATATTCCCTGATTAAAAATAGCAGACCTCATCTGGGAACATGTTGCCTCTCACTTCTTGGCTGCTCATTCCATGATATTCTAAAACACCCTGCAGAAATCAGTGCACAGATTTTGACTACCCCTTCTCCTGGAGTTTAGAATTGCATCTAAGTGGAAGTTTTGCTCAAAGAAAGAAATTTCTGGATATAAGCCTCCTCTCATTATCGTTCTTGTCCTCTTCTTTTTCCTTTGGCTTCAATTCTTTTCCTCTCTCCATTTCTTTTCCCCTATAATCTTAGCACTTTTTATTCCCTCAGACCCTTCTAAAATGTTTCCTTAAATATTTGGAAGTTTTTAGTTTTTTAGTTCCAAAACTTGGAGAGTTATCTGCATAGTGTTCTGGGCAATCTATGGATAAGAAAAAAAAATTCATTATCCAGGCATTCCATCTCATCCTCATGCAAAGACACCACACAGATTATCGTTTGCCATAAACCCTAGATGATATTCTTGTCTTCTCAGACCAGAAAAATGGGGAGAAAATTGGAGTGTAGACACTTGACCCTTCTCCAGACTCTGGAAGTTGTGAAGTTCCTGGAAAAACAATAGACATTAAGGCCTTCTGGGCATTTGGGGAAGATGGGTCATATGAAATTTTGAGTTTTGAGGGCCTCTAAACAAATCTCCTCTTCTGTCAATTAAACAATTGATTTATGAGGAGTGAAGTTGCCACATGGTTTGCATACACCAGGCTCTGGGGATGAAAAGAGAAGGAGGTGTAATTTTATTTGGAAGACCTTTTAGGCGTTGGCCGTCTAGTGCTGAGAATAAAATCTCGGTGCAGAAAGGATGGAGAGGGGGTGCGGCTGACACAGTGTGGAAGGACGGATTGGACAGAATGCAGGGTTTGGCCCTGAGTGAAGCATTACATTGCTCCCAGCCATTGGATAGATTGGGGTCCCCATTTCCTAGATTTCCTTAAGGTTTCCTATTTTTCTGATGAGGTGGTGAGAAGGCACAAGGTATGTTGGGTTCAGCCCTCTTGGAACCAGAGGAACCCTGTGTTTTGTGTCTGTACATGTAGACATGTATGAAACTTAGCAGACCTGGCCCTTGACTCTGTATGGGGAATTCAGGGGAAAAGGCCAGGTGGGACATGGCATGGTTATTAAAATGACCACACAGCACACAGTGTCCTCCCTCAATTCAGCACTTCACATTCTCCAGTGAAAAATTGTGGAAAATGCTCATTTTTGTCAGACTTTCCTCATGATTTAAATGCTGCATGCTTCACCCAGGACACCTGTGTTTATTGAGCAATACTAGAGGAGGCCTTTGAGAGGTTTACAAAAGACTAGGCAGTGAAAGGGATGAGTAATGAAATGGAGGTTCCCCCTGGGGTTGAAGAGAGCATGTGGGAAGATGTTGTTGGGAGGAGGGGATATAAAAGAACAGAGTAGTAGGGAAAATTAACCTCTTTATTCATCTTTTAGCAATGCGATAGCTATGTATTGAGCATCTTTATGACAAAGTACTTTTCCAAGCCTACTGGATATATCAAAGTGAATTGGAGAGGATTTGCCTATCTCATATTTGCTCAACTTTTTCCTACTTCTCTTCTGTGGAGTACTTTCCTGACTCTTGGGTGAAGGTATTGCTCTTTTCTTGATTCTTCAGTAGCCCTTTATGCAGACTTCTCCTCTGGTACTTACTACATTTGTTATATTCTAATTTCTGTGTACACATCCATCTGCCTCACAGGGCTCCGAGCTCTGCAAATAGGGATCATGTCATAATCATCCTTGACACCAAGCATATGGAAGGTGCTCAATAAAGGTTGATTAAATGGATTTGAAACTAATATTTAACTTGGACAGGTAGAGTGGTCTTCACATATTTATAAATTTGATGCTGTTGCAGATTTAATTTCTTAATCTGTTCCAGGAACTGAGGAGGCAGGTTTGAAAGTGATATGTTGAGATCCATGAACCTCCTATTTTGTTCTTCAGATAATCAGCAATGTCAGAACTATCCCATGGAGGATTTGTGGGTGGGATAAAACTATGGTCATTATTTAAATGCAGTTAATATAGTTATTTTTTTAATAAGATGGCCCTTTCCTAAGTCATTGTTCTCTCTCTTATTGTTCCAAACCATGCCCTCAACATGTGCCACATCCATGAAGTACTCATCAACAATGGCAATGATGAGAAAAAATATTTATGGAGTTCTTCCATGTGCCAAGGTTTATTCTAAGTGCTTTGCATGTTCTGTTTCATTTATTCCTCATGAAATCCCATGAGGGTAATACTACTATTGTTCTAATTCTAAAATAAAGAAACTGAAACATAAAAAGTTTAAGTAACTTGTTCAAGGTCACATAGCTTATAAGTGGGATAGAAGTGAGATTCCTGCCATGGATTGGGCTCTTAACTTCTCTGCTATATTTTCTCCCCTATTTGGCTACTCATCCTATAGGAAGTTTATGCACAAGAAGAGGTAAACACATGTCACCTCTTGTGTTGAGGACTTGTTGCTAGACTGGGTATCACACCCTCTGAGACTTGATCTGCTTTCTGTATTTCTACAAAACCTACTTCTCTTCTTTTTCGTATGGCATCAATTATAATTGTCTGATTTCTTCTTTGCTTCCTCCTTGAGCCTATAAATTCTTCAAGAACAAAAATTTTAATCTCTCAATGCCTAGAACCTGTTGCTCAAGAAATATTTGTTTCATTAATTAAGAAAAAAAATTGCATTTTCTTCTAACTTCTCAAGAGCATTTCCATAAGAATGCTTATTGCAATACTTAGTCACAATGTTTGTTGCATCCACTGATTTGTTCATTCTTTCAGTAGATATTTATTGAGGGAGGACTTGCCTGTGTTAAGCATTCTTCTGGGGGCTGAGGTGAGAAAATGTAAATGGTTCCTGTTTATAAGAGGCTTGCAGTCTACTGAGGGGTGTGTAGACATTAATTAGAATCGTATAAGCACAATTTAGAATATTGCTATGGAGAAAGGGAAACGGTATTATATGAAAACATAAAATTGAACAGAAGAATCCCCAAATCTCAGAGAAAACCCATAATCCTACCAAAAGTTCAAGTAGATCATGCTTTGACTCCTTAGTCAATAGCCACTGATGATAGTGAGCCAATTAAATGCAAATTTGGAAAATCTGAACAAGTCAGTAAGTTATTTTTTAAACAGTCTCAAGATCATTGAGTTAAAGAGTCCCCTACAATCACTGAATCCAACTTCATATACACTGGAAAAGCTTACTTGGAATTAAGGTTCCAGATAAATTGATTGTGTAAGGGTAATGAGAATCCGTCCTAGTCTGGGAGGATTTTCTCTATGTCCCATTACTGTTCCTGGTAACAGAGACCAGTGTCTACCCAGAAACTTTGTGAGGCATTTAGGGAGTTATCTTGATAAGCTCATGTAATTTTACACAGAATCCAGAGCAAGTTATGCTAAACCAAGTCTGACATTTGCTAGGGATTTATTCCAATTTTGTCTTGGTGCTACCCACTGGTGGGTAAAACCAGAAAGCAGAGATTGAACTTCTAATTCTGGAGAATATACTGATAGAGTGAGCTTTTGTTTTATTTAGAGGAAGGATCATAAGATATTATTAAAACAACTTGAACATCTGGTTTGGGGATAAAATCATTTTATTGTGCAACTGCCAAGCCACAGAGCCAAGCTTACCAAGAAAGCCTCCCTCTTTCCCAGCCTTCAGTAAATTCTAATACCCAACTATAATAATATGCACCCTCCAACACAAATGAAGAGTAAAGGGGAGCAGAGTGAGGTCTTCAAAACTCAAGGAAAATTCACCTGGTGGTTGGAAAATCAGAGCAATGCAGAGTAGCTACACTCCCTTTTGAATCTTTTCTCAACCTAGCTGCTACCTATTCAAACTCTCAATGAAAACACCCAAAAAGGAAGCAGTATCCAAAAGAAGTCTTCATTGAATCCCAGTAAAATTCCTCCTCCCACCACCTCTATCCTCTTCTCTACGAAGTTGAAAATTGCTGTTCAGTCTCAGAGAAAATAAAAATCAGAGTTAGTAAGGAACCTTAGCGTATACATGGAATGGGGTTCATCTCTTTACATGTTCAGTGCTGGGGAAGTCCTTTCCTGCTACTGCACTATTGCTCTGGGCATGCCCTTAAGTTACTTAGTCTTATTCATCTATTCAAAAAATAGACTCATTCATTTATTCAAAAAAATATTCAAAAATATTCAAAAAAAATAAAAGAAAAAGTCTTCACTTCACTATCAGGTAACAGGCTCTGTGCCAGGCACTAAACTTTATGATATGATGGTGTTTGTATGTAGGCAGCTAAGATACAGTTAAACAGACACATGCATAGAATGACTACTAGTTATAAAAGACCTATGAAAGAAATAAAGCATTGGGAATATAAACACCTGGTCCTCCCATTTCTTCCATTCACACCCAAGGCTGACCTTTCAGTCAATCATGATAGCTTTTCCCACAGTCCAAACAGTTGATACCAATTGATCAAATTGGCAAACAAATTTAAAGTCTATCTGCTGCCCCCAAGCCAGTGTTCTCAGACAAGGACAATAAAACTCCTAAATAATATGTGCCTATGCCATATATGCCTACTCACAGTATCAGAAAGTTGGAAAACAGACTAGAAATCTGGTTTTGCTCAATCCCTTTGTTTTTGCAGTGGCAAGAGCAGAGCAGTGATCTGCCACAATCTCTCAGGTCTCCTATGTCAAAGCTCTGGTAGGAACTCCAGTCTCATGAATCTAATTCCAGGACCTTCACCTGTTGTCTTCAATAGAGATTTTAATTTTGGTCTTATCCCATTCGCCCATCTCTTTGTTCACTAATTGTGGTTTTATAACTTGAAGAACCCAGAAGAGGGAGGAAGGGATATTTACAAAATTTAGGAGTCAAGTAATTTTTCTGGTTGGCAAGATGAATCAATGAGAAATAGATTGTAGAGGCTTAAAAAGGGAAAGCATATCAGAACCCAGCAAATAAACAGGGATTAGGTTCTTTCTTTCTTAAATATTTCAGAATTTTCAGAATATGTTTAAGTTATCTTCCTTTTGAGTCCTCAGCTTGTCTTTTCAGGTGTGGGATTTGGGAAGAAGGGAGGGGTTGGGGTGAGTGAGATGTGGAGGCAGGATTGGACTATTTCTTTTTTGTATTTGCTAAATGCTCTTGTATTGACTACCCATGTAATACAAATGCTGAGAGTAATCCACTATACTCCAAACCAATGACACCAGTTTTTGCATCTGATAGCATTTTACCAGAGGAAGTCAACTATAAACAGGTTTTTAGTCAGACAATCCAAGACTCCTCACAGAATTGACTCAGCGGTTATTTTGTCCAAGGTACATAGAGCAAGTTTGCTAAGTCTGGGTCATTTTGATAAATTCTTGAAAACAGGGACCCCAGACTGCAAGGGGAGAACATCAAAGATCTCCTGGGGCTGTAACTAGAGCTGGCAACTGGCCTATGTCCTCACTTCACTCCAGCCCTGGGCCTGCAGCAAAAGGAAACTTACCACGCAGGAGTCCTCTGCCTTCTTGAAGGCCATCTGCTTAGCTGTGGCTCCCTTGAAGAATCAGAGCTTCTCAATTTGAAAAAAAAAAAAAATCCCAGTGCATCATCTAGTCCAGCCCTTTCTCCAGGGAGGTAAATTAATATTGTCATTAACAAGACTATACTACAGGCTTTCATGTGGAGAGAGAAGGGATTAGAAAACAGTGAGTCAAACAGTCCCCAGAGAATCCGATGAGAACAGAAGGTGACTCCCTGCCTTAGGTAGAAGAAAAAAAAATTTAATAGGATAGTAGCCCTCAAACTTTTGCATGCACCAGAATCACGTGGAGGGCTATTATAGCATAAGTTACTGGACCTCACCTCAGAACCTCTGATTCTGTTAGGTCTGGGACTTGAGAATTTGTCATTTCTAAGAAGTTCTCAGGTGATCCCATTGCTTCTGGACCAGGAACCATACTTGGGGAACTTTTTAGGAACTTTTCCTCTTTAGGTAAAGAGGAAAAAGAAGATAGCAACTACCCAAAGTCATCCAGTTCATTCACATTCTGGAGGCCTCAGAGAGGGAACTATAAGAGCTGACATTCTCCATAGTGAGATGGACATTAGTCTTTTCTGTCCATTAAACACCATATTTTAATTCAGTAAGGAAGGGAGGCCTGTGCCAGCTGGTATATGTCACAAATATAACTCTGTGAGGGAATTCACTTAAGAAAAACATAAAAAAATAATAATAATAAAGGTAGGTGCTATATGCAGTTGATGTGGCTACACCCTGGAAAGAGTGAGGGGGCTTCCTTGGGTCTGGTGATCTGGTGAATTAGAGTGCACATTGGGTAAGGAGATAAGGGAACAAGACCCATTGCTCCTTCATGGTATCATCAAGTATATAGTAGGTTGTACATTATAAGTTTTTTGTTTTTCCAATTATGTTAACTTCTATTCATATTTAGCAAAGCTTATGATGTGGGAGAAAAAGCCCCAGACCAAGAGTTGACAGGGCCCAAGCCTGGCTCTACCTTGGTTAGTTGTGTGACATGGGCAGAGTGCTTCAGCTCTCTGCATCTTGGACATCACATAATTTACCCTATAATTCTGATGAACTCTCTAAAGGTCCAATGATATCAGGTGTAAAGGCACTTTACAAGAATATAAAGTGTTATATGGGGTACCTGGGTGTCTCAGATGGTTAAGCATCTGCCTTCGGCTCAGGTCATGATCCCAGAGTCCTGGGATGGAGTCCCAGGATCCTTGCTCAGTGGGGAATCTGCTTCTCCCTCTTCTTCTCCCCCTAGCTTATGCTCTCTCTCTCTCTCTCTCACTCAAACTCTCTTTCTCAAATAAATAAATAAAATCTTAAAAAACAGAATATAATGTGTTATAGAAATGGAGTAAATCATTCATTCATTCATTCAACAAAGTTGTATTGGGAGTCAACCACATGTTGGGCTCTGTTGGTAGCCCAAGGAAAAAAAATAAACAAGGTTCTTGCTCTCTGTGGGGAAAAGAGGAAATAACAGTCTTTTTTTTTTTTTCAGTCAATTTTTTTCTCACTCCCTCCTCTCCTGACCTTGACACTACTGAGAAAACTTTTAATAGGATGAACAGAGAGTTAATAGATGCAGCTTTAGAGGTTTCCTGGGAGTCCTTAGGTGCCCTTGCATGCCCTCTCCAGAATACTATGTACTCTCATGTCTAAGTACACAGTGACAGATGAAGGAAAGAAGACAGAGAGCCAGCAAGAGGGGTGCAATTGCCTTGCAGTAGGGTCACTGGGTCCCAATCCTTATACTCAGTGGACAGCCTTGGATGAGGTATTTAAAACCTTTGTGGTTCCATTTTTATCTGTCCCATGGAGATAAGGTAGGGTTAGGATTCAACAGTACTAGTTGTCTAAACACTGCAGTAACTCTGCACCAGTTGGTATCAGTTTTTGCCATGCAAGTGTCCCCCACCTCTGCTAATCTGTGTATCCAGGCCCCACCCCATCCTGAGACCCCTGGATGTTTCCACACTCCAGCAACTAGGAGGTAAAGCTTGGCACAGTGGTTACCTCTGATGCTGGCTTCAGTGCATCTTCCACATCACTGATGATTGGTTGGCAGCTGTGCAAAAACTCTTGGTAAATATTTCTGACCATCACTGGGATATCATGCGGGTTTTGTGATGATCACACAATAATCTCAATAAACGAGTATCTCTATTGCTACTATGAGTGGATACTCAGGAAGTTTTGCTTCTTCCCAAACAAAAGCAGATATCGTAGTTATGAAGGGTGGGCAGAAGTGAGCAGAAAGGAAAGAAGGCAAGAAGTTGGTTGAAAAAAAGCAGAGAGTGAAAATACTATGGGAGACACACTTCTCTCAGGACATGGGATGTGCTTAGCAAGTGCCTTCTTTGACACAGAGTCCTGTCAAAGGGCTTGGAGTCCCTTTAACGGAGCACAAAGTGTTATTGTTATATAGTAACAGCTCTTGCCCACACTGCTAATTTATTCAATTCTAATCTCCTCTTCATAGGGGAGACAAGAGTCTGAGCATTTCTCCCTTGCCTAGCCCTACACCTGCTCGAGGGAAAATAGTTTCCTTGTTTCCCTGCGGCTCCCCTCAGATTTGCACTTTCTTGGCAGACTTGCCAAAAGGTATCAGAGTCACCAGGCACACCCCAGAACATTGATATGTTTGGAATTTAATCAAATGCCTCACAAAATGGGACTATTTACTTTATCCTTGGAAGCGCTCACCTTAAAAATATTTACAAGTGATCAAAATACAAATTAGTAGGACTCTACTCTTCACAAGGAGCTTTTTAGGATTTATGTATTTTGTCATACACCTCATACTTCCCAAGAAAAGAGGTTCTGGCATTTCCCTGATTTCGACTTATTAGCTCACTGAGGGGTAAAAAGATGGTGGGTGTGCAATTCCGTTTTTCAGTGACAACTTCTTTACCTTGTTCCTTGGCCTCTCCTTACAGGAGGGGCCTAGAAAAGCCTCTCACAAGCAGTCTAAGGTGTCGTGGTTTCACTCCCCAGAATTACCAAGCTATGAGTTCCAAACCTGTGGCCTTGGAGGCAAGGGGTATGCAGTCAGTCACAGGTCTGAAAGTTAAAGCCCACAGGAGACCAAGGGTCCAGGAGTCCAAAGAGGAAAAAAAAAAATCTCTTGCTATGGGATACCATAGCCCACTTGTTACTCCCATGGCGCCCCCTGACCTCACCCTAGGGGCTGCGTTAAAACTTCTCTATGATCCTCAATCCTCAGACCCACCCTCTTCACCTAACCCTCAAAAAAGCCCCAGGCTCAGGGTGCCTGGGTGGCTCAGTGGGTTAAGCCTCTGCCTTCGGCTCAGGTCATGATCTTAAGGTCCTGGGATCGAGCCCCGCATGGGGATCTCTGCTCAGTGGGGAGCCTGCTTCCCCCTCCCTCTCTGCCTGCCTCTCTGCCTACTTGCGATCTCTCCTCTCTGTCAAATAAATAAATTAAAAAAAAAGCCCCAGGCTCACCCACTGAATTGAAGAGACCCATGTTCCCCACCCACCACTGCACTCCTCCTCTAAGTTCTTTTGTCCCTTTGTTGATAGCACTCTCTCTTCTTTTCCTTTGCCCTCATAGCAACAGTATGTCCTCCTCACCAAACCTAACTTCACCATCTGGGGCTGATGATCAAACACAAACTACCACCTGCCACACCATGATCTTATCACTTGGTTGACCTCGCCATTTGGGGACCACTTCATCTTTCTAACAGTTTCTTTCCCCATTTTGTAAGAAAGTCTTTCCCAGCATGTCAAATCATCACAAACACCTCTTTTCTCCTTTCTGTCCTTACGGGCATCGTTGAACTAGTGCCTCCACTGGCTGGCTCCACTATCTCAGCCCCTTCCATTCCTTAAATCCTCGCAAGCTGGCTTCTCCCGAGGGATGTTATTGAAAGCCTGACAAGAATTGGTGAAGTAACTATTTCGCCTTTGACTCTCAAATGATCAAAGTCAGCTGTTTTTCTTTTTTTCTTTCTCAGTCTCACCCTCACCCTTCCCCCCCTTCCAGGGCATATGACCCTACTATCCCCTTTCTTCTTAAAACATTCCCTGTACACTGTGGTGGTAGTTCTACTCTTGCAGCAATGAAGTTTTTCTCAAGTTTCCTAAATGGCTTCTCCTTGGCTGGGAAAGAAAAACATTCCCAGGATTCCTAGCCTCTACTCCCATTCTTTCGCCCTACCCCTCCCTTCACTCCCTTTCTCCTCTCCCCTCCCCGCCCACTCCACCCCACCCGTTCTCTCTCTCTCAGCAGGGTCACCAACTGCCTTAGACTCAGTGACTGACCCTTAACCTCTGTAGAACCAATTCCCAAGTCCTTTCCTCCAGAAAACTCACTTGCCTCCTGGGTTCCAGACCCATAATTCTAGGAATCTCCTGGATGTCTCCTTTTATGCGATCTGCTGGCATCTCACCACAGAGTTTTCAATACCGAAATCATACTGTTCTCCTCAAAACCTACTCAACCTTCTGTCTTTATTTTTGTAAACAGTGCAAATATTACCTTAGTCATGCAAACTAAAAATATTTGACTCTTTGCTCTGCCTCAACCCATTTATTTAACTCACTTTTTATGTTCCATTGTTTCCTGAATTGTGTCTTGGCTGCTCTCCCTCCTTTCTGTTGCAATTGTAATCACCCGAATTTTATGCATTCTCTTCCTCATGTCAGGACTCCTGCAATAGGCTCTTGGGTAATTGTGTCCTTGACTTTGTATTCTTTTCTATTTATCTTACTTATGTCAATCTTCCTGAAGCCCACTTCCAATGAAAGTCTTTCGTAATTTTGCCTCTCTGCTCAATTAAATTTGGACTCTTAAAAATGCTATTCAAGGCTTTCTGAATGTTCTTAAAAGATCTTTTCAAGTTTAATTCTCACTACTGTCCTATAATTAGCCTATTTTCTAGTCAAATGAGATGGCATTTCCTAGTTATGCCCAAAGCTTTCCAATTTCTGTCTTTTTGTCCCTACTTTTTATTTTGCTTAGTACCCCAGTAAGTACTTTTGCTCAAATGCTATAAAACTATCCCTTTTCTGAAACACTGCACAACCTAGTTTGAGGTTCCTAGTGTCCCTGACCTTTGTCAGCTGAAGACTGCCTATTCTGAGAGCTTGGCCTCACTATTTCTCTCTTCTCCAGTTTATAAGAACTTTTTGGGAAAGATACCATAGACATCCTTAAAATCTTGTACAGCACCTGAGCTAGCACCTTCTACAGAGTTGGCCCAATGTATGTCTGTTAAATGTTGAATTTTAAAAAATCATTATATTATTAAAAACTTTATAATTAATTTCTTGTGTTTTGTTTTGGAAAGATTTTTAAATTTTTTCTTCTATCATTTTTATTTTATTTAATAATAGACAATACTAGAAACTATCTCACATAAACATTTTCACAACAAACTCATTTCTGCTCAAAGATTACTACTCTTACCAACATTTTTAGAGTGATTGTAAATTCCTATTTAAATAATTTAGACCTACTGGTCTTTGCATATTATTTCATGGCCCTATACATCCAGGGAAAAAAATTAAACTAAGTCAATTACCTGGATACTGGTCCCCAAATTAAAAAAAATAACTGGAAAATACCCTTAATAATTAACAAAAAAAAAGAATTGGTTATTGAATGCAGGGATGATGTGTCAGTACCTTATTTATTTCTCCCACAGGACTAAATCCAGTTCTGAGCACGTAATGAAAGAGCAGTTCTCACCAATTGATTATAGACAGTTGATTTACTTCTAAGAATTCTTTCTGAAACCTTACTTGATCCCTCAGTTCATATGAAAGCTGGCATGTAGACCAAACCTGTGTTGTCTGAACCATGTATTGTCTGTCTGAGAATTAACTACACAAAATGCTGTCAAACAATTGGTTGTTGACAAGATTCAAGCTTTGTTAAATGAGAATAAAAAATAGCTGGCGGATAGGGCCCAAGTCTTTTTTAAAGCATTGGGTTGTGTGTGTGTGTGTGTGTGTGTGTGTGTGTGTGTGTGTTTCCAGATGCCCTTGTATATTTTTCCCTGACTGCAGAGGAGAAACAAGCAGTCCTATCTCACTTGGGACAGTTGGAGCCCTCTTCAACAGGTAGACTCTTCTAGCCATCATAGACCATTTCTGTGCCACAGGAAAAGTTTTCTTCTTCCCAAACTTTATTTTGAAGCAAGTTCAAGGAAAATTCAAAACAGCAAAGTTGGGTAGAAAAAATAAGTCTTTTGTTCAGCATGTACAGTTTGAATCATGTCAGGAAATATTGCTACTTCCATTTCATTACACTTTACTTTGGAGGAACTTTTTTTTTTTTTTTTTTTAACAAAGTCAGGAGAACTCTAAGTCAGGAGGCTGTCCATAGCTAAGCCTCACGGACAGATGGCCGGCTCAAACACATAACAAAGGGTCTGTTGTGATGTTGCCAATTCTATTTCATGAAATCTTTTTTGGTATAAACTGGAGAAAGCACTTTGTTCAGTTAAAGATTTTTTTTCAATCTGTTGTCTTTGCCAAGGTCAATGTTTCTATTATATGGGGAAGTATACACTCCCTCTGGTGGCTGATTTAACACATTAGTCTTTACCAAAAGACCCATGGATCTCAGTGGCTGATGTCCTAGTATGATGTGCATTCATTGAACAAATATTTATTGAGTTCTTATTATGCATCAGGCAATATACGAAGATAACTAGAGTTGGAAAACCCAGGATCTTGCTCTGGGTTTGCTACATACTAACTAACCATTGGCCTGTTCACGAGGCAGCCACCTAAACTCCTTCTTCTTCATTTTCTTAATAAAGAAGTGTGCATCCTCACTGCTTATCTCTAAGCATAGTATCCAAGATCAAAAAAGATGAAAGAACAACCAGAAGGATCATATGTTGTAAATTAGATGAAGTCACTTTAATGCTTAAAATAATTCAATCTCTTTCCTTGTCATTAGAATAAAATCCAGCCATATTTCATGGATTCAAAGACCCAGCATAATCTAGACTCTGCATGTTTACCAACTTCACCATTCGCCTACTGGGGAATCCCATGCCTCCATATCAGCCAAACTTCCATTTCCTTGAAAGTGTGATTTCTCCCTTAAGACCTTCATATGTGCTGCCTCCTCTTCCTGGTAAGCTCTTTCTCCTATTCCTCACCTGCCTTTTATTTATCCTCATTTGAAAGCCACTTTCTCAGAAATTCCTTTGCTAATCACCAACTCTAAAAATGGTTACTTTTATTATTTTATTTCATAGCTGTTTATTTCCCTTCATTTATCCCATATAGAGATGTATTTAAATTTTTTTTTTTTACTCTCCCATTAAAATGAAAGCTTCATGAGCGCAGGTACCATGACTATACAGTTCACTAATATGTACCTCACACATGTAAATAGCATCCATTAGAATTTTGACAATGCCTGGATGAATGAATCTTGTGGAGCATTAGAGAAATGTGAATTCATTATTATCTAAAAATAAAATAATATATAATATCTAAGAAAAAGGAGACTATGCAGTTTGAGAAAAAACAGGTTGGTGTATTTGACAAGTATTATTGGGATATGGACTTTTGAAACTATTTTAATTAGGTACTCAATTATGTTAATGTCATATATTTCATGACTGCATAATTAAATGGAATTATAGAATTTTATATCTAAACTATTTGCAAATGATAAAACTGCAGTCCAGAGATGTGATATGATGTATCTAAAGTCAAACAGGACAGATACAGGACTAAAACATGTGCCTATGATTTATTTGATTTCATTACCTTGTGTTCATGTATAATGTTATCATTAAAAGACCTCATTTTTTTTATTAGTTTAGAAACACCTTTTTAAAGTTGATTTATTTATTTAAGTAATCTCAACACCCAACATGGGGCTCAGACCCACTTCCCCAAATCAAGAGCCACACGCTTTTCTGACTGAGCCACCCAAGATTGCCAAGACCTCATTTCTTTTTTTTTTTTTAAAGATTTATTTATTTATTTATTTGACAGGCAGAGATCACAATTAGGCAGAGAGGCAGGCAGAGAGAGAGAGGAAGCAGGCTCCCTGCTGAGCAGAGAGCTGGATGCAGGGCTTGATCCCAGGACTCTGGGATCATGACCTGAGCCAAAGGCAGAGGTTTTAACCCACTGAGCCACCCAGGCGCTCCAAGACCTCTTTTCTTAAAGTTAGTTTGGTAGGTTTGCTAAACTGCTGTATTAATTCCAGACGACTGCAACTATGAATAAATTGCTTAATATTTATCAGGCATTTTTAATCCTGGTGTCCTAGAATTCAATAGGTGTATATCCCTGTTCAGTTCTTTCTTCTTTGCTTCCCTCCTTTCTTCCTTCTTTCTCTCTTTTTTTTTAAAGATTTATTTATTTGACTGATAGAGATTACAAGTAGGCAAAGAGGCAGGCAGAGAGAGAGAGAGGAGGAAGCAGACTCCCCGTTAAGCAGAGAGCCCGATGCGGGGCTCCATCCCAGGACCCTGGGATCATGACCTGAGCTGAAGGCAGAGGCTTTAACCCGCTGAGCCACCCAGGTGCCCCTCTTCTTTCTCTTTTTTACTCTTCCCCTACTAAGGGCCTTTCTCATCCTTTGTGTTCAGAGGGTATTTTCCTTCTGGAAATGCATACTCTTCAGTTCTGGGAAATTTTCTTGAATTATTTCTTTGATCATTTCTTATTCTCCATTCCCATTGTTTTATTTTTCTACAATTCTGCTTCCCCTTCAGGCTCTTTTATTTAATTTTTCACTTCTGCTATCATCACATTAATGACCGCTCTTTAATGTTCTTTGACTACTTCTTTTTAAAACAAACTGATCATAACACAATTAAAAAAAAAAAAAAACCGATCCTGTTTCAAAAGTACAATATCCTTTCTTAACTTCCTGAGAAAACAAATGGCACTAGTTTCGAAGGTTTTCTTTTTTTCCTTTGCATTCTTTGGTCTTTAATCTATGTTCCTTTTTTCCCATTAGTATGTTTTAATCACTGTTTTCATGTTGAGGCTTTCCTCAAATGTTTGGTGATTCTCGAACGTCCATTCTTGTGTAAGAGAGGATAAGGTTGCCAGATATGTTAACACTCAGTTAAATTTGAATTTTATGAAACAATGAATACATTTTTAGTATGAATATGTCCCAAATATTAAATTTGTATTTTCTAAATCTGGCTGTCTTAAAAGAGAAGCACAAAGTAGCTGAAGAAAAATCTGTGTGCAAGGATGGAACTTATTGACTCCTGGGTGTCACCAAGGTGATGTCACTGAGCCATTTCATTAGAGAATGCCTGAGCATTGGTATCTTTAGGCCTTTACCATTGGGCTGGTCAGAGTCCTCGGACCAGAACCATTCAGTCTTCAGCCTAGGGACTAAAAGCATGGTTGTCAGTGTTCTGGGAGCTAAGGAGGAACAGGATTTTGCTATGTTCATCATTGAGAATGCATACTTTCAACGAATCTCCCTGTTTTCAATAGAGTATCTCTGGCTTTGGTATTGGTTGGCATCTTTTTGTCTAGGATCTTTCCGATACAGCCTCTCTGGAGAGTAAGTCTTCAGTCTCCTGCCAGAAGTGGGAGAGAGCTACTTCTCAAACAGACTGTTAGAAAACCCTGTATCATCTTCAGCTGCATTCCCACTTTCAGAGGTGCATCTTGCTGCCCATTTCTGAGCCTTCTTGGGGTTTTGCAGTGCAAATCAGGTTGCTTCTGGAATCAATGAAATTTCAGCTTCATGATTTTGCTAAGCCAGTTACCATTCAACCATCTGCTTTCTGTCTTCCAAAATGTTGTTGTTGTTGTTTTTCTTTCTTATTCTTTTTGTCCTTATGGGTTAATGTCTTTAAAATCAATCTCTTTACTGTCTTTTTAGTGGGTTTTGGAGATGGAGTGTAATGTAAAGCATATGTTAAATCTGCCATCTCTAACTAGAAGCACAGCCATGAATTTTTAAAGTGACTCCAGAAGAGTCTTTTAATTGCTTTTCTCTCAATTTTCTCTTTTGTAAAATGAGAAGACCAGGAGGGAGGATTGTTGATGGACCCCACACAATATTTTATGATTGTATAATCTTCCACATTATCATTTTTAACTGAGACCATTAGGTTACAAACTTCCTAAACCTTCAAAACAAATTCTGTGTTCAGTCTTATAAGGAATAAACAAAGACACAGTCTACATTTTCAATTATATTGAGCCTCCCTATTCTGCCACTTGTCATTGTGGGACCTTGAGCAAGGACTTCTCTGAAGTTTATTTCCCCTAAAATGGAGACAGCAATATCAATTTCTTTCATGGGGCTGCTGAGATTAGTAGATAAGTGAATGCATAAGAGAGTGCTTCACATATGGAAATTTGCTAATGCAAATATTAGTTAATGTTAATTTTTGGATTAAGCATCTTCTCAGCACAATAATTTCTGGCTTTTTAAAAGTCTTCTGGTTGGGGAATTGTAGTATTTACTTTTCAGTTACCCCAACTACTATAATTAGTGCTATTAGTCCCTGCAGGTTGCCAGTAAATCTGTTCCTATTAGACATGAATACTATTAATGTTGCTAGTAAGGGTCATTCCTAATTGAATGTGTCAGGTAATCTACCAAGTGCTTTATATACATCATCTGTAATCTTTCCAACCATCCTGCAGGGTAAGTTCCATTGAACTCATTTTACAGATAAGAAAATTGAGGCTCATAGAAGTTAAGCAGTTTGGCCAAGCTCATTCATTAAGTAAATGGTGGGGTTGGGATTCAAACCAGGTCTGTCTGGCATCAAAATTTATGTATACTCTTTTCATTATGCCAATATGCCTTCTTAACTCTTTAGATTTTATTTATTTATTTGACAGACAGAGATCACAAGTAGGCAGAGAGGCAGGCAGAGAGAGAGAGGAGGAAGCAGGCTCCCCTCTGAGCAGAGAGCCCGATGTGGGGCTTGATCCCAGGACCCTGGGATCATGACCTAGGCCAAAGGCAGAGGCTTTAACCCACTGAGACACCCAGGTGCCCTTAACTCTTTAAAACCCAGTAATATCTCTTATAACACTGAGGCCAGAATGTGAACAAGCTAAATATAGTAGCCATAATTAGGCTCCTGCTAGTCTCAATTTTGGTATCCATAAAATGGATTCTGAATTCCAACAATAAGAATCTATAAGTCAGACTTTCTCATGTCCACTGCTTTTGCTTCTGCTATTTATCTCTTTCGAATATCATCTCTCCTCTCTATTCAGTGACTATCTACTTACCCTGAGGGGCTCCAATGAGGTCCAACTTCCTTGTGAATCTTTCCTTTACTTCTCCAAGCAAAATTAATTCCTCTCTTCTCTATGTTCTGTGAGGATTTTAATTTGTATCATGTAAAATTCCCTCTTTTTAACCATTTTTGACCTACAAAAATTACAACCTTATATCATTTAACCAAATATCTCCATATGCCATTATATTGTGGCTGGGGACAGGATGTGTCTGTTCTTCGACACCCTATCCCTGAAACATAAAGTCTATGACAATTAACCACAGTAAAAACTAACCTTCTGAAAGCTTACTAAGGCCCAGGATTGTTCTACACACTTTACATGAACTTAGTCTTTTAATCCTCAGAGTAACCCTATGAAAGTCATATATGTATATATGAGGAAACTGAGGCATACAGAAGCTAAATAACTTGCTCAAACTCTTAAAACTTGACGGAGCTTGAATTTGAGCCCAAGCAATCTGGCTTTAAAATCCATTGTATGTGTGTGCATAAGTGTGTGGAGGCCATGGGGGGGGTGGTTATAAAATACATAATCTACCACTTCTCTAAAAGCCTTTCTTTACAATTCTGTTGGTTATGTTTTGTCTACTAGTATATCCCCGAACCTAGTACAAGGCTAGGTGTCTAGTAGATGCTCAGTAAAGACATAAACGAATGAATTTTGTATCCTCCATGTTTATTAAGCACCTACCCTATGCTCCTAAGTATTATGGTACTAAACGCCAAGAAAACTAAGGCCCAGCTCCAGCACTTGTGGAGATCACAGCCCTGCAGAGGACCATGGCAAGCAGCACAGCAGCTACATTGGAAAGGAACTTATAGACTTCAGAAATGAGCATTAGGAGTGGTATAAAAGGGCTCCTGAGCACCTAGTGGGGAGGAAGAGGTGATATAAGTGAAAACTGAGCCTTGGGGGGTAGAATTATCCAAATGAAGGGGAATTCAGAGCCAGTATAGATGTGTTCCAGGCACAAGAAGCAGGTTATACAAAGGTCCTGAATGGGGGTTAGGAGGGGTGAGGTACAAAGAAGGCATTGGGTGTTCAGAGCAAAGCAGAGCGGAACATAGAAGGGCAAGGGTTGTGGGACCAAGGGCTTAGATATGACCCCAATGGGCTTAATTAATTACTGTTTTTGTGAAACTTAGGTGGATTTCTTAATCTTCTTGTACCTCAATTTCTTTTTCTATAAAATGAGTATAACAACAGTACCCACCTGGTAGGGTTGTAAGGAAGATTATCTGAGGTAATACTTTTTTTTTTTAAGATTTTTTTTATTTATTTATTTGACAGAGAGAGAGAGAGATCATAAGTAGGCAGAGAGGCAGGCAGAGAGAGAGGAGGAAGCAGGCTCCCCACTGAGCAGAGAGCCCATGTGGGGCTCGATCCCAGGACCCTGAGATCATGACCCGAGCCGAAGGCAGAGGCTTAACCCACTGAGCCACCCAGGCGCCCCTGAGGTAATACTTTTAAAGTACTTAGAGTAGTGTCTGGATTAGGGAAAATTCTCAAAAATCATTCTTACATAATTAATTTTCCTGTATGTAAAGTTAATGAAATGAAATATTTTCTTCAGGAGAGTTAGAAGTTTATGATTTTAGAGCTTCTAAATGGGCTCTAAAATATTCACTTAAATATTGTGTGCTTAATATGTATCTTGCAGTATGCTCTCCTCCAAGCAACCTTGAGAAGAGCATACTAATGTCCCTATTTCACACAAGTGTATTGAGGTTCTGAGAGGTTAAATAACATCCCCACACTCCAAGAAACAGAGACAGGTTTTAAACTAAGCATTGCCTCCAGAGTCCTTGAGCTGAGTCACCATAATATAATGCCTCTGGTTTTTAAGTTTTAAAATGAAAGTGATATGTGTTGGGTCCTAGGCCATTCTTGGTTTAATGGAGCTATTTGAGAACACAATATAATATAACTGAATTAATAAACATTTGTATGTCAAATTCTTGTTGGTTTCTGTCTCTTCAAGCTTATTCCAATGGATGGATGATGCCCCAATCCCCTTAAGGACAATCAGTAAGTAAGACCTTGCATAGACCTAAAAGTGATCCCCTTGTGGTCAAATGCTCAAGAAATAGTGAGATTTTCTCCCTTTTTCATTCTTCACACTCTCTTTTAAAATTTTAACCCAAACCTAAGATTTATTTAAGGTTTTAGAGTGAAATATTCAAAAGAAAATATTTTTGAGAATTTCAAGAACATATAGAGGTGAAAGAGTTAAGGGCAAAGATCTTCGGAAACTTGTGAACTTGAGGAAGTTGTTTAACTTCTCTGTATACCAGATGCCTTATCTCATAAATGGGGATAATAATAATAATACTTTTCATACAGGTTATGACATGAAGAATAAATGAGTTAATTCATAAAAAAAAATGCTTTGTATGATGCCTGGAAGACAGTGCAAAAGTTATTTCCCTGAGGCCATTTAACCAGCTAATGGCAAAAAGGAATTTTCACCCAATCCTGTTTTCTAAGTAAGCATTTTTTTTCAACAACAGATTATTATGAACACTCTTGATATGACTTATATTTGAGTCTCAGGGTGGGTGTTTGCTTCTATGAACTGATTCGTATACATTTACTCCTATTCTTTTTTTTTTTTTCTGGTACTGTAATAGTAACTCCTTAGGTAAAAAGACTTTTGATAAATTTCTGAATAATAGTAATAACCTAGCTCAACGTTGAACAGCTGGATATATATGGTGTGTATATATACACATGTATACATATGTATATATATATGTATATATACACACCATATATATGCACATATATGGTATATGTCCTTTTAAAAAATATTATCTTAACTTTAAAGAAAAAAAGCAGCATGTGATATAAAACTCAAAGATTTGTGTTTGTTTTTAGCTGAAAAATCCAGAATTACCAAGCATTAAAAATCTTCAGAAATACTTGTACGTGGAGCTATTAAAGTAGACAGAGCCAATGATGTTGGTATCTGAAAATGAGGTAATTGCAAGGCTTAAAATTTAATATCTTTTCATTTTTGAAAGTGAACCATTATATAAGGACCCAAACTCAAGTTATCCAGAACTTGCAGTCAGAAAAAGAAGAAAACTTGTCTCCTGTTCATTTTATATTATGGAGTGTGAGGTTAATCAGGGAAATTTTGCCATGAGTTGGGGAGATGTGACTATTCTTCCCATCATTTTCTTCTAGCCCGGCTGAGGAGCTTAGGAGAGATTCATAGTGGAGGGAATAAGGATTAGTGGGCTAACTGTATTATGAGAAAAAGCATGTAATTCGACGAGGTCATCAGGAAATCATTTCCCAAGGAGGGCCCTTGTCTTTGAAATCCTTTCTCACTCCTGGTCTAACAAAGCCCTAGTTCATTGAACCTCAAAGGATGATCCTAAGCAGCTGGTTTTGGCTGGCCAGCTTTGATGGTTGGGGTGTTTGAACTGCAGTGGGGGTTAAAATGGTCTATTTCAGTTTAATTATTGGTGTATCTGTCCAGGATTCCTCTCAAGGAAGAATGGGCTTCATCCTGTGGGAAATGAACATCTCTCTGTGAGTAATATAGGGTCTTAGACAAAATAAAATTACTTTTTTCAAGAGCTCAAGTCGATGTTTTGGTGAATTAATTCATCTTATATCTTGGTGCGTCTGTGGTCCACTTGGTTTGAGTGAGAAGTATCTGCACTTTGACATCATTATGCCTGTTATTTTCTGCAACCTAGAAAACTCCTCCACACCTTCACACTTCCCTAAATCCTGCTCTTTCTCCAAGGATTCCCTTCTGTAACTTTCCCAAATTATTGAACTTCAAAATCCAAAATTAACATAAGATTTTAACATCCCTTTGTTGTCCTGGGGGAAAAGCAGAGGGAATGCCCTCCAGACTTATTTTCAGTCAGAAAAGATTGTTGAGAGTGTATCACAGGATGGAATTTCCTAAATTTAGCCTTATCTTTAAGGTGAAGGGTTAATTTTCTTCTACAGTATATGCCTTCCTTTCTGGGCTGAAGAGTTGCTGAATTTTATCTCACTAGATTTCTCCATTAGAATATAAATTCCATGAAGGCAAGGACTCCTCTAGTTTATTGCTATGTCATGAGTGCCTAGGATACTGGCACATAGTGGGTTCTCATTCATTTAAATGAGTAAATGAATGACCTAGTGTATCAGTTTGGGTAGGTTGGGTTCTACTGTAATAACAAATAATGTTTACATATTAGTGTTTATGCATTGCAGGTCAGCTGGGAGGTCTGCTCCATACCTTCTCACTTTGGAACCCAGGCTGACAAGGTAGTTACCATCTCGAATGTTGTTTATCACTGCATAGACGTAAAAAGAGCTCTACATTTCCAAATAGCAACAGAACATTCTGATTTGAAAGTGGTATGTGATCCTTTCACTTACAACTCTTTGGGCAGACATGTGGCCCTCCTCAAACCACACAGGTATGTGTGCAGTCTTCCTATGTGCTACAAAAGTATTGATAGCAATAATGAGTACTACATCAAGAGCAGCAAGGTTATAATTGAAGTGTCTTGGGGTAACTTGTCCATTTTTAGAATTTTAGTGAGCCCATAAGCCAGCTCTATTTTTTGGAATGACTTTTAAAGTCACAATTCAAACACTTTAAGCAAGAGCAGTATCATGCCAAGAGGATAAAAACTTGGTTCTCGAGGGCTGAAAAAAATTTAGATTTTTTAGCTCTCCTAAAGGCCATATTGCATCAACAAATACATAGTATATTTGTGGTATTTAAATGTCATAGTGGGGGCAATTAGGAAAAATAAAATATCTGCACAAGTTCCCTAGGAATCAATAATGAGAAAAGGTTGGAAAACACTCCTTTAAACCAATGAGAGGCGAGCTCATATCTGGACTTTTTGTTGCTGGGGGTGTTTGATAGGAGTTATGGCTCCCTAGCACATGTGGATTGTTTTTTTCTGGTAGTGAAGAGATGATGCCTACACTCCAGGCCACTTTCATAGATGGGATCTCTTCCTTTGCTGATCTGCTATGTTCTAAAACGTCCTCTTACCTATAGGTATAGAAGGCCTATACCTAGAGCATTGTTAACATTAGTAGCAGAAGTAATTTTATCATCAACACAAATTTCACCCCCTGGGCCATCAGTTAGGATAATCAATGCCAAATCAGATGTGTCCTATGCTAAATAATGCACCAACTAATATTCTTGTTCTGATATTTTTGGTCATGAGAGTCAGAAGTTTAAGTCAGTCTCACATTGGCTAACCATTTACTGACTTCCTAAGAAAAATCTTTTTGTAGGGGTGCCTGGATGGCTCAGTGGGTTAGGCTCCAGTCATGATCTCAGGAGCCAGGATCTCATGAGCAGGAGCATTGTGCTCTTTGCTCAGCAGGGAGCCTGCTTCTCCTTCTCCCTCTGTCTGCTGCTCTGCCTATTCATGATCTTTCTCTGTCAAATAAATAAATAAAATCTTTAAAAAATCTTATTGTAAAGACAAGACAAAGGAAGCAAAAGATCCCTTTCTTATTTCTTAGCAAACCTGGATTAGAGTTTTTGCTCACTGTGTTTCAATTGTTGTTTGAGCATTTATTCATTGAAAGACTTCCTTCAAGTTGTCTGATTTATTTGTGTCTTGGTTTCCCCATAGGTAAATGGGAATAATAATAGCACTTACCTCATAAGGTTGTTGCAGGCACTAAATGAAGTAATGTATTTAAGTATTTTGAACAGTGCTCAGTGTATAGTAAATTCCAGGTAAATGTTAGTCATTGCTAGCTACATTATGTTATTATTGTTGTTATTATTCCTCACACATTGTCTTCGGCTTTCTTTGTTGTAAATGCAGGTTCCAAACCCTCTTTTTAATTGCATATTTCAACATTCATGTAGCTCAGTTTTGTTTATATTATTACCTGTGGCAGATCCTTTAAGTGTTGCTGGAGACAACCCCCGTCTGCAACTTGCTTTCTCCTAGAAGTTTTCAGAGATTTGATTAGGTGTTGCCTGTGTGACTCCATGAGCTCTATGAGGAAACCCCTGGATGGAACATCAAGAAAAGCTATTTCAAAGGACTGTACCCAAAAAGCATGGTTCCTTGGCATTTAGTTCTTCATATTTTCTACTTACCAACTGAAATGCAGATGGATTTTATTCCTGTTGGAGCACCAACAAACTTGTGAACATGAGGCAAAAAGCATGATACCATTCCTTTAGGGAAAGTGCAGCAGAAGGATAAAATGAGGTCAAGTCCACAACAATGTAGGGGGACAACTCATCACCCTAGATAGACTTCTTGATATGTGAAAGAAACAATGTTTATGTGTTGAAGCCACTGTTCTCTGTTGCCTGTGGGGGGAAAGAAAGCATTCTATTTTTTGTTTTTAAAATTTTTTTATTATTTCACAATTCAAGTATAATTAGCATACAGTGCTATATTAGTTTCAGGAGTACAATATAATAATTCAGCAGTTTTATGTATTTCTCAGTGCTCATCAAGATAAACGTATTCTTCATTTTTATCTATTTCACCCATTTCTCCATCTACCTTCCCTCTGGTAACCACTAGTTTGTTCTCTATTTAAAAGTCTGGGTTTTTTTTTTTTTTTTTTTTTGGTCTCTCTCTCTCTCTTTTTTTTTTTTTTAGAAAGCATTTTGAAATGATATACTGTTTTTACCTATATGGAAATCTTTCTGTAGATCTGAATGCTTTATAAAAATGAATGGAAAGTGAAAAAATATATATATTTATAAATATTGGTAAGAGACATATTACCAGAACATAGTAGTAGTGAAAGAAGTCTTTTAATTTCTTTCCCCTAAACTTATAAAACACAAGGATCACTCCACCTGATAATAGAAAATAACAATTTGTCTTTTATATTATTATTATTTTAAATTCTATTTCTTATTTTATTTTTTCCAGTATGATTGAGACACAGTTTTCATATAACATAGTATAAGTGTAAGGTGTATAAAATAATGATTTGATGTATGTATCCAGTCCAAAATGATTACCACAATAATGTTAGTTAATGGATCCATTACCTCACATAGTTCTGTGTGTGTGGTGAGAAGTTTTAAGTTTTACTCTCTTAGTAAATTTCAAATATACAATCAACTATTAACTATAGTCACCATGCTATACATTACATCCCTAGAAATTATTTAAAACTGAATGTTTTATTATATACATCATTACTGATGTGCAGATTTTTTCCCTAATTGTCCCCACTATGACATTTAACAATTATATTTAACATTAACATTTAACATTACAACACGTATATATACATGTTGTATACATATGTTGTATATAACATACAATACATATACCACATATTCTTTATATATATAATTACACACACACACACACACACACACACCCCACATATTCTTTATCCATTCCTTTGTCAATGGCCAATTAGGCTGTTTTCCTGTCTTCGCTGTTGTAACTAATGCTGCAATGAACATAGGTGTGCAGATATCTCTTTGAGATTGTGATTTCATTTCCTTCAGGTACATACCTAGTGGTGGAATTCCTGGATCATATGGTGTTTCTATTTTTAGTTTTTTGAGGAACATCCATACTGTTTCCAAGGTCTGCACCAATTTACATCCACACCAACAGTGTACAAATTTCCCTCTTCACATCCTCACTAGCATTTGCTAATTTTTCTCTTTTTGATAATAATCATTCTAACAAGTGTGAGGATATATCTCATTGTGGTTTTGATTTACATTTCCCTGATGATATGCCAACAAACTGGACAATCTACAGCAAATGGATAGATTACAACATATATACATCTTAAACAAAACTGAATCATGAAAAAATAGAAAATCTGAACAGACCATAATGAGTAAAAGTATTGAATCAGTAATCAGAAACCTCCCAAAAAGAAAAACTAAGGACTGGATGGTTTCACTGGTGAAGTCTACCAAACATTTAAGGATTAATGTCAATCCTTCTCAAACTCTTCCCAAATTTGAATAAGAAAGAATACTCCCAAACTCATTTTGCAAGGTCCAACTTACCTTTCTCCCAAAGCCAAATAAGGACAACATAGGAAAAGAAAACTAGAGGTGAATATCCCAGGTGAATATAGATGCAAAAAATTCTCAAATACTAGCAGGCTGTAAGGAATGTTAGAGAAATGGGATCTGGCTTCCATACTGGGAGGTGTGTCTCGCCTCCTATGAAGACTCATACATGGAAGGACATTTCCAAAATCTGGAGGGATTTCAGATACTAGTCAGTCAAAAAGAATGATTCTGCACATCTAAGCTTCAGAGTCAGAATTCAAACCCAGATCTCTCTAACAACGACATCAGTACTTTCAGCCGCAATACTGAAAGTCTCATAATTTGCAGTGAGGAACCTAGCTCCCCAATTTTTAAGATAACGGCTGTCTTAATATATTTTTAATGGAGTATTACTTGGCCATGGGAAAGAATGAAATCTTGCAGTGACATGGATGGAACTAGAGGATATTATGCTAAACAAAATAAGTCAGTCAGAGAAAGAAAATACCATATGATTTCACTTCGTATGTGGAATTTAAGAGACAAAACAGATGAATGTAAGGGAAGGAGAGGACAAATAAAGTAAAACAAAAACATAAAGAGAGGCAAACCATAAGAGTCTCTTAACTATAGGAAACAAAGAGAGGGCTGCTGAAGGGGAAATGGGTGGGGGATAATGTAATTGGGTGATGGGCATTAAGGAAGGCACTTGATGTAATGACCACTGAGTGTTATACGCAACTGATGAATCACTAAATTCTACCCCTGAAACTAATAATACACTATGTGTTAACTAAATTAATAAGAAATTTTAAAAAACGATAACAGGGCTCCCACCTGGTGAATCCAGAGATATAAAAACACAACTTAGTGTGTGTTTCTAAACTACATTTTCCCTTTATTCTCTTGAGAGGTTTCTTTAATATTCTGATGGCATTCCCATGGGGAAGATTCACAAAGAGGATTTATTTTCTTTGACAGATGCACTGACAACTGTATAAATTGCAAGTGGTTTACCAGTTTGGGATGAGGAAGTGTTTTATCTGTTGAGAAGAACACATTCCTATAACAGATAGATGTGATGCAATGAAATGAGATTTGGCAGTGTAATTGTTAGAAAAGTGTCCTTATTCACCTTTTCTTACTTCTTCAACAGGTTTCCACTAAAGTAGTGAGTCTTGCTTGAACTCTTCAGTTGTTTTCTTTCCTTGCTTATTCATAAACCCCCTCGTCCTTTGGGGAGGAGTGGTAAATCTGGTTGAAAAAAAGCTGGCCATCTTGTTTTTACTAATGGGTAGAGTCACTGTCAAAAGTCCTTGATCATGCCTTGTCCTACTGTTGTTGCAGCAAGCACTCTCAGCCTTTGACCCTTGTTTTCTATCTCCGGGGAAGGAGGGCAGCCAGAGGATCTCACCAGCCTGTTTTGCTGTCTCCTTTGGTTAGCTGGGAGGTAAGGCAGGCTGGTGACTGGCTGGTTATATAGATTTAAGGGCTATCTGAAGACCCACTTCTTGCTACAGGGTTCCCAGGTCTGTATCTAGAAATAAAGTAGAAAGTCTAATTTTGTGTTCTCCAATGCCATTTACTACATAATCTCAACTTCTACTTTATTTAGTCATTGATAAAGTTGATATTTTGGTTCCTGTTTGGCTGTTGGGGCATAAATTTGTCTTAGACTAAGGAAATTTCAGAATTAGACTCCCAGGTTCAAATATATCTACTTAATGAATTAAGCAAGTCAATTAGACCACCTGAGCCTCAATTTCCCCAACTATGAAGTGGGAATAATAATATCTGCCTCACCCATATATAACCATACAAAGATAAAAGAGCTACCATATGTTAAGTGTGTTAGCTAGTTGGACCCATAGTAGGTACTCAATGTGAGCTGAATAGCAATTTTTAGAAAGACAGTATCTATTTACCTTTTAAAATAAAAACAAGCTAGTCAGGAAGGGTAAAATAAAATCAACATGGGTTCTAATTTGGTAAATTGCATGTCATTTTTCTTTCCTCCTTAGTAGTAGCTATTACTTATTGAGGACTTACTCTGTACTAAATATTTTACCAAAATTATCATATTTGACCCTATGAATTCAGTGCCATGAAAAGAAGTCCCATTTTACAGATGGCAAAACTGAAGCTTAGAGAAGTTAAGTAGAAAGTGACAGGGTTGGGGGTGTAGCTTGGACCTGTCTGTCTCCAGAATCACTACTCATAACAATTAATTTCTCCTACAAGTACAAAGGAAAATTTGGCTCTGTTCCTCCCATCACAGGACTACCCATTCTCAAAGGCAGAGTGTGAATAAGTGAAACTAACTTTCCTCGTGAACAGGGGATCAGAATTCAAACCCAGGTCTATAACCTACTACACCTAATAATCCATGATGCTAAGCAATATTGTCTCTCATCTTGGGTTCTGTGTAACCTGTCTGCATGGTCAGATGTGTTCCTAATTCTGGCACTGATGCCAGTAAGAGAACAGTGAGATAGTAAACAAACTGCTCGAGCCATCTGGATATGAATTGACACCCATGCCTGTCAGAACTTCTTAATTTCTTTACTCATCTCAGTTGGCTATGTAAGTGGTTATGAGAGTGGTTGGGGCCTGGTTCATTTGGAAATCATTGGCTTGTTATCTACTTAGGTTTTCTCTGTCTGCTGAGTGTGATACCTATTCAGGGACAAAGTTCTATTGAAAAAGCAAGCTGTGTTTCAAGGCAGCTATCCAGCTAAAAAGTCCATCTACTGAGAATCTGATCTCTTGAGAATGAAGCATTATTGTTATTACAATATATTCTAATTCTTTCTTCACAATGCCAGGTAGGTTCCCATGAAAAGAAGCCATGTTGTTGGCATTGGATGTCATTTCTAGCAGCAGTTTTCCTGGTCCTGGCTACAGGAACTGAGTGGTAAGATGTACTCATGTAAAGCCATCCTGTCTTGGAGGGGAATGGGGTGGATGGAGTAGGGAAAGGCATAAGTAATAGTCTAATCCCAGGCCTGTCACAGACATATAAACAATGATTGACTACCATGATCCTACACAGGAGTCCTCGAAGGCAAGTTTAGAGAGTAACAGTGTGCTGTGTTTGTGTGTGTGTGTGTGTGGTGTGTGTGTGTGTGTGTGTGTGTGTGTGTGTGTGTGAATGATGGAGGTGTGCTCTCATCAGATCCTATTTGTTTATTTATTTTTTTATTTTTTTAAAGATTTTATTTATTTATTTGAGAGAGAGCACAAGCAGGAAGAGTTGCAGCAAAAGGAGAGGGAGAAGCAAGCAATCTCCTTACTGAACAGGGAGCCTATGCAGGGCTGGATCCCAGGGTACCAGGATCATGATCTCAGCTAAAGGCAGACATTTAACTGACTGAGCCACCCAGATAGATTCTCTTTTATTTTTTTATTTTTTTTCAGATTCTCTTTTAAAAGGAAGTGCAGACCCCAGAGTTTATCTGTTGAAGGATTTAAGTCCTATTTAGTGTTGTCTTTATTTTATATTCCTACTCAAGTTTTAACTTCAAAATTTTCAACATCTTAAGATCTGAGTTCATTACATTAGATACTGAGCATAGGGGTGTTGGGTGGCATGAGATCGAGTCCCATGTCAGTTTCCCTGTGCAGTGGGAAGCCTCCTTCTCTTTCTCCATCTGCTACTCCCCCTGGTTGTGCCTTCTCTCCCTCTCTCTGTCAAATAAATAAATAAAGTCTTAAAAAAAAAAAGAAGGAAAAGAAACTGAGCATAATGCCAATATCAAAGAACTCTCATTCATTCATCATGTGCTTCTCATGTAAAAAGGCTACAATGTACAACCTACACAACCATCCATGGCAGTCCTGCTTTGGACACAAAGATAGGAACAAGATGTAGTTCCTGTCCTCAAGAAATTTAGAGTCCAGAACCTAGAAAGGACTTAAATAGCAGCTAGAAGGAGTGAAAGATTCTTTTCAGCTGGGGTTGGGGGTGGGGGTGAGCATTTGAATTGGGCATTAAGGTGTTTGAAAGGTTAAGACACATGAAATATGAGCACAAAGACAAAGGATGGTCTTCAAAAAACAGCATAGTGGAAAAAAAAGAGTATAGTGTGACAAATTGTAAAGAGGCTGGACTGCATGAGTGTGTATTGAAGCAAAGGGTATGTGAAAGAAAGTAGTAAGAAAAAAGGTAGAGACAGATTGAAACTTTATCTTTAGTCCTGTGAAACTGATATTCAACTACTTACAGACCTGTACAACGATAAATTTGTGTTTTAAGCCAATAAATTTGTGTTAATTATTATAGTATCAATAAGAAACTATTGTAAGGACCCTAAGACAAGAAGCAAACATTACAGCAATACCACATAGAAGAAAGGGGACCAATCCTAGAGAATTAGTTCCTTCATTGTATTGGCTGAGACCACTGACCAGCTGCTTTGTAAGACTAAACTAGACACAGCTACTTCTGAATTTCTTCTACTGAACTTCTCTTAATGGGAAGGGCAGAGATTCACCTTTACTGGAATAGATATATATTCTGGGTATGGATTTGCTTTCCATGCCCTTCTACCTTTCTATGCCTTATACCATGACCACTAATCATGGACTAACAGAATGTCTCATCTACCACCATCATGGTATCCTGTGTGGTATGGTGTCTGATGAAGAAGCTCATTTCATACCAAAAAAAAGAAAATTATGCAGCAATGTATTCTGCCTATGAAATTAACTGGTCTTATTGCATACTTCCACCATCTGGAACCAGCTGGTAGAATTGAAAGGTCTCTTACTGAAGACTCAGTTATAGCACCAGCTGGGAGACAATCCCTGAAAGGATGGGGTTCTGTTTTACATGATGTGATAATCACTTCAAATCAGAAACTATTACATGTGCTATCTTCCCCACTGTCCCCATATATGGGTTCAGGAATTAAGGATTGGAACTGGGAGTAGCTCTGAAGTAGTTTCCCAGGACTGCCATAACGATGTACCACAAACTGTGTAGCTTACAAGAAAGATTTGTTCTCTCATAGTGCTGGAATCTCTAAGTCTAAAATCAAGATGTTGGCAGGCCACACTCCTGGAGGCTCTAGGGAAAAATCCTTTATTTGTCTGTTCCAGATTCCAGAGCTTGTCAGCATTTCTTGACTCATGGCTGTATCACTCCAATCTCTGTCTCTTGGTCACAAGAAGAAGATATCTCTTCTTCTCCATCCCTTCCATGTGCCTCGTGGAAGGACACTTGAGGTAGGATTTAGGGCCCACTTAATCTCAAAACTCTTAACTTCATATATCTGAAAAAAAACTCTTTTCCCAAATAAGATAATACCCAGAGTTTTGGGGGAATAGAACATGGGCATATCTTTTGGGGAACCACCATTCCACTCACTACAGCTACACATCTGAATCATAAGGGCAGCTCTTTAAAAAAGAGAGAGAGAGAGATAGAGAGAGTGAGAGAGAGAGATTTCCTTGGGCATTCTGACTCTGCATTTCAAAAGGTGGTATCTAGAAGTCTATATCCACAGGTGATTCTTGTACATCTAGGCCATGAACCTGCATTTAATCACCACAATGTGTTGCATGCAAGGCCCTTCAATTTTAGATTGCCAATGTCACCACTTGCTAACTTTATTACTCTGAATAAGTTACGTAATGTCTCTGAGCCTCAGTTTCATCTGTAAATGGAATTAAAGTATCTTTTTTAAAGGCAAAAATACCATTTTTAAAGGATTCTGTGAAGATTCAACGAATTAATGCATGTGACATGCTTAGAATAGTCCCTGGACCATAGTAAGCCCTTGGGAAGTGTTTGGTATCATTGGAATCATTATCGCTACTATTATTATCATCACTGTCATCACCAGTATTTATTCCATGATATGAGAGCCAGTATCCCAGTCATGGCTTTCATCTCACTGTATTTGGGAATTTTGTCCCATACTACCAAGTGTCAGAGGGTCACAACCATCTTTCCTACTCAAGCAGGAATGGAGGCCGGCTTCACAACATCCTTACAAATGTCGGATCATCTGTCTTAGAGTTGTTGCCCTAACAGAATACCACTTTCAAATTAATTCTTTATCAGTCCCAATTTGGATGAGATAGTCTGATTTATAACTCACAGTTCTAAAGAAGGATGAATATAGGTTGGTTTGATTTTCCAGGTAGCCACAAAATATTATATATCATACCTATGTGTTTATGTACTGGCTGTTCATGTAGCAGCAGAGTTGAGTAGTTGCAACAGAGGTCATATGGCCTGTAGAACATAAAATATTCACTATATGGCCTTTACAGAAAAAGTTCACTATGCTAGATGCTCAGGCTACAAACACACACACACCATTGTGCCTGTTCTCAAAGAGTTTACAGACTTGGGTGAGGGATGGAAAAAAGAAAACCCAATAACCAAGTATAGTGGACAAATGTCTCTACTAATTGTGTGAACCAGGAGAACAAGATTATAAAGGAGGATAACGTTTAGTTCTTTTTATGAAAGGTTTAAGAAAGACTTAGAAGAGGAGATGAAATTGAGATTGAGCATCACAACGGATGTGATTTTGCTCAGTGGATACCACAGGGTATTTCAGAGGAAGATTCAGTGGATCAAAGGAATCAGGAAAGTCAGCAGAAAGCATGGAAATCACTCATTAAGTTGCACAGTGCCGCTGTAGCATCTGGTGTGTGGGGTGGGGGGACAGAAGGAATAAGTTAGGCTAGGTGGGTCCTGGGGACAGAGAAAAGAAACCCAAACTCTATGACATGGGAATCCCCTTTCTATCTTGTAACCTTCATCAGAACTGCTGTGGCCTCCTGGATGACTCACCTTTTTTTTTTTTTTTTTTAAACAACTGATACTGTTATCTATAACCATGTAAAGATGGGGAAAGTAGCGGGGGTGGATCCGGTCATCGTGACATTAGCCTCTTAATTTATGTCTTTGTAAAGATGTTTGCATAGCAAAGTTATTATGTTTTATGATTGGGAAACTATGAAAACTCCTCTGGAATTGATGGTCATTCGCTACAACAGGAATCTAATTTTTCAAAGCATGATGTGGACAACACAGAAACAGTATAAAGATAAGGAAAGAAATGTCTTGAGACCCCCCACCCCAACCCCAGTCATAGTCATATAAAAATGACAAGTAAATGAGTTTTGAATAGAAAATGAGAAAGCCAGTCATTGTGGTAGGAGGGGATGTTCCAGGAACAGCTATTTTACTGGGAAAGCTGTGCAACTGGCCCATCAAAGGGTACACAGGAAAGATGCTCTCCTTTCAGCGTTCTTTTGTCATTGAAAATTATTTTCTTGAATGCCCCTTCCTTGAACTCTAAATTGTGGTGGTGAATAAATTCAAACTCTGTGATGTTCTGTTGAGAGAAGAAAGTTGAAGTGGGAAGTGCCTTGGGAGGGGTTGGAAGAAACTGCACTGGGGGCTATAGAATCACTATCATCATTACACCATCATAATTCACAAAGTTTCAGCAGATTTTATTTGAACCATATTTGAATTGTTTTTCAGATGATCTCAAATTGTTTGCTACTAGAAATTGACCTGGAATGTAGTATCATGTTCATGATAAAGAATTGCAGAACTGGATCTACTCCATTGTCTCTTTTCTTCACCTATGAAATAAGAATATTGGAAAACTTGGGATAGAGGGGTGGAAGAGCATTTGAGGTTAGGATATTGGGTTTCCCAAGATAACTGTAACTCAGTTGCCTCTAACCTGCTATTTATTTATGCTGTGATCTCAGAAAAATGGCCCCTCTGAACCACAATTTCTTTATCTGCGAATAATATGTATAAATCATATGAAACTACTAAGAATATTAAATTAAGTAAAGAATTATAAACTAGCCAAGAAAGACTTCATCTTCCCTAAGGTTTGCAAAAAATCAAGGAGAATTTAGGTGATAAGAGATAATAGGTTTTATATGTGCTTTATCAATTGTATTTAACATATATTGAAAGCCTGAAACATAGTCTGAACTCTACCCAATTATCCCACTCTGGGGAATCTTTCTTAAGAAAACAATATGGTACTATTTAGGATTATTCTGTGGTAACAAAAATTATAAATAATCTGAATGTTTAACTAAATGACTAAATAAAATAAGATACTACTTTGTGAATTATTATGGAGTTATTTATATGGATTTATAATTCTACAGCCCCTGCTGAAGTCTCTTCCAACTTTAAAAACACAATCACATCTTATAGAATGTATTTAAAATCGCAACATTAATGTGAAGGTATATTTTTACAAGGAAAAACAATATAAACATTTGTGGAGTTGTGCTTGGAGAAAAAAATATCACAACATTGAATATGACTACTGACACAACCTAGTGCCAAAATTTGTGACAGTTTTCCATAGATTTTCTGGTCAGTGGAGTTGGATTGAGAAAAATCAGTAGCCTACCAGTGCATCACCCAATAAGACTAAGGAATCCTAAACTGCTGGGAGAGATAGAATGATACTTCATTTCTTCCTCACAGTTTGCCCTCTGGCTCATTGACTCAAGACTTTTACTTATCAAAAAACCAGGCAGCCACGCTTCAATTAGTTAAGTGCTATGTTTTGAAGAAACCAGAGTTGTCTTACTCCCCATCTGCTATGGACTAAATGTTTGCATCCCCTCAAAATTCATCTGGTGAAGCCCTATTATGGTATGGTGGTATTTGGAAGTGGGCTTTTGGGAAATAGTTAGGTCATGAGGGTAAAAACCCCATGATGGAATTAGTACCCTTATAAAACAAAAATGAGTGAGTTTGTTTCCTCCATTTGTTGCTCACCAGGTGAGGATACAAGAAGACAGGCCCTCAACATACACCACTGGCACCTTGATCTTGGACTTCCAGCCATCAGAACTGTGAGAAATGAATGTTGTTTAGGCCTCCTGGTCTATGGCATGTGTTATAGCAGCCCAAGTGAAGACACTGTTGTATCTGTGATCCATCTTTCAATATCATTTCAACATCAATATCATTTCCATCCAGAAAGCGGGGTGGGCAGCTATGGGATGGTGGTGATAGTGGTGGTAAGCTGGTTACCACTGTGCTTTTGCATTCTAGGGGTAGGGTTCCCTCAAGCAAAGCGTTGTAGGGACTTCTGCAACAGGTAACCAACAGCTTAGGTAAAAGCACAACTTATGCAGTTCCAAGTTTCAGAGACCTGAACAACAAAGGTAAGAACCATTCCATTGTGGACCAGGAGAATTGACCTAGGTGAATTCCTGGTAGGCACTGGCCAGAAGCTGTGCAAATTGATTGCATTCCAGTTATGCTTTCGAGTGAAACTGATGGATACAGAAGGCAGAGAACAGAGGTCAAACCAAAAATACTTAGAACTTTCTTGGCCTAGAAAAACTCTTCAGCATCTTGTTCCAAAAGCCCACTAAATTCCAAGTAAACAAATATAAAAACTTATTCCAAGATTGTGAACCTCTTTTTTTTAAGTCTTGTCTAATATCCCAAACATTAATTTACTTGGCATTTCTTGCAATAGTTAACACAACATATGTTGCAAACTGTTGGTATATGCAGGTGGGAAAATGAATTAATGATTGTAGACAAAGTTCTATTTTGGCTGCAGGGTAGATATTAGAATCACTCAAATTAATTGCCAGAAAATAAATGCTTGTCATGAATGATGAAGAACTAACATCGGGACAGATAGACCATCTTCTGTATAACTTAGTTTAGTCCTTACTAATTTTACAGATGATCAAAGTGAAGTTTGGAGATGGGTTAAATAGTTTTCCCTAAAGCATATTTTTAGGAAATGACTTAACCAGGATTCACATTTAGTTGTCTGCATTATTGATAGTTGTCCATGTAATATGACCTTTTTTTTTTTTCCATTTTATTTATTTTTTCAGCGTAACAGTATTCATTCTTTGAGAAGCAACATGGGGGGGTAGGGGGATAGGAGAAGAATAAATGAAACAAGATGGGATTGGGAGGGAGATAAACCATAAATGACTCTTAATCTCACAAAACAAACTGGGGGTTGCTGGGGGGAGGTGGGATTGGGAGAGGGGGAGCGGGCTATGGACATTGGGGAGGGGAGGCGAACCATAAGAGACTATGGACTCTGTCCATGTAATATGAATTCAGTAAAAAAGGGGGAAGATTTAAGGAAAGGGGACCAGAAAGAATCTGTGCCCCATCTATGAACTCCTCACAAACTCTCCAAGAAGATTTAAAATTCCAGGATAAAAATCCTAATCCCTTTGTTTAAAAACATTGTTCCTATTAAAACGCAAATGTAAGTAGGAGTGGAAAGATTAACTATCAACTCTCAGTCAGTGTCACATTTATGACAATTACCCTTGGCTCCCTTCCTGAAAGTTGACTTTGATAAGCAAAAGAACCAGTGCGCCAGAGGGAAATAATAGCCTAGATAAAGAGCCTCAGGCTTAGGAGAAAGTGGGGAGCTACTTTGGTATTTTGGTCCTGGCATTGTATAATGTATGCTTGTGAATATTTAAGAAAAAAAAATACATTTACACACAAGTATAAATAAGAATCTGACAAAGAATGTGACAATAAAAGCAACTATCCACCGATTAGTTAGGGACGGGTTTGGCTACCTAAAACAGAAAATCCAAGTAGTGATTACTGAAATAAGATAAGGTTTATTTTTCTGGCATGTAATGGAGGTTTGGTGACATCATTCAAGGACCCAGTCTCCTTTTAGCTTTCCTCTCTGAAAGCCTGAAAGTTAACCTCTCAGGATGGCTGCCAGGACTCCAGCAACTGTGTGGAGGAAGGAAGACTAGAAAAGGCAAAAGAGACACAGTTCAGCTGATTCCTTCCTCTTTAGGGACCTTTTTGAGAAGCCCCCATTTGGGGGCTTAATCCCATAATTAATTCATTGGCCAGCACCAAGCTACATGGCTACTCTCTCTGCAAAGTAGGTTGGGAAATGTAATTTTCTTTGTGCTTATTTCCACACCCAGCTAACTCAGGGTTTAGGTAGTAAGAAACCAGGTGGTGGGTAATAGGGAGGGCACGTACTGCATGGCGCACTGGGTGTGGTGCAAAAAGCAATGAACACTGTTATGCTGAAAATAAACAAATAAAAAAAAAAAGAAAGAAAGATTAGTAAGAAAGGAGAATGCATATTGGTTCCATATCTGCCACATCTAAATCTACAAATACAGACTGATCTTTGGCTTCTGCTTTGGGTGTGAAATAATCGCAGTCCACAGGACAATACCTCTAAATTTTGGAGGGGAAAAATGTAACCCATAATTTTATACATAGCAAAGTCAAAATTCATATGAGAAGCAACAAAAGAAATTATCCACAGCTAAGAAATTTTCCAATATACAAGGGCTTAGAAAATACATAATCTATGTGCTGCACTTCTTAAAAAAAAATCCCAAATGAATTTTACAAGTGACTAAGAGATGAGTCAAAATTAAAAACATAATCATGAGTTAAATATAAACTCTAGAGATAATCATTAAGATCAGTTAAACAGGGAGTTGACCAAGATATTATTTTACATAATTGTTTTAAATACAATTAAAATAAATGTAATGTCTAACTAGATAACTCAATGAAATATAAACATTTTTATAAAAACATCAATTAATACAATTAATTCAAGATGATAGAAAAAGCATTAAAAGATTAATATCTATGAAGATTTTGAAAAGTTATCAAAGAATTGTCACAAAAGCTAAAAGACCAAATAAGTTTACTGGTAATTTCTTTCAGACTTTTTTTTTTTAAAGATTTTATTTATTTGACAGAGAGCACAAGTAGGCAGAGAGGCAGGCAGAGAGAGAGAGAGAGAGGAAGGGAAGCAGAGAGCCCAATGCAGGGCTTGATCCCAGAACCCTGAGATCATGACCTAAGTTGAAGGCAGGGGCTTTAACCCACTGAGCCACCCAGGTGCCCCTTCTTTCAGACTTTTAAAGAAGAGATAATGCTTATACTATTAACAGAGTTCTGTGCTTATGAAAAAGTGTAAGTTTTCCTAAATGATTTGTAAAGTTTCATAAGCTTGACACCCAAAATTAATAAAAGTAACCAACTGAGGTATCCAATTTGACATTGCATTTATTTTAATTGTATTTAAAATAGTTAAAATAATTGTGTAATCTGCTCATTAACTAATGTCAATGCAGTAAAAACTATAAACAACTTCTCATAAATATGAAGCAAATATATATATATATATAAAAGTATTAGTATGGGGCTCCTAGGTGGCTCAGTCCTTAAGCGGCTGCCTTCAGCTCAGGTCATGATCCCAGTGTCCTGGGATCAGCCCCCCAGAGGGCTGCCTGCTCAGTGGGAAGTCTGTTTCTCCCTCTCCCACTCCCCCTGCTTATGTTCCCTCTCTTGCTGTTTCTCTCTCTGTCAAATAAATAAATGAAATCTTTAAAGAAAAAAAGTATTATTATATAGCAACTAACATAATCAATTACAAATGTAATCACAAATTAAATTAGTTGTAATTTCTAATCCATCAATATAAATTTATAAATAATAATATATAAAGATAAAGCATTAGTCAATTTAATTCTATTTTATAATTCTACTTTGTCAAGTAGTATTTATAAAAAAATACAAGTATAATTTACTATTATGAGTTCCATTAATATATAAGATCAAAAAAGAAAATTTCTGATCAGTAAATAAATGCTGAAAATGTTTTTAATAAACTGCAATATGTATTCCTGTTAAAATCTAAAAATTTAATGCCAGAAGACTATTTTCTTAACATGGTAAAGAATAGCTATCTTATTTTTTTTTTTAAGAATAGCTATCATAAACCAAAGATAGCACTTAAAATACTTGAATATATCACTAAAACTAAAATCAAAAGCATGTTGCTATCACCACTATTAGCCTACATTAAGAGTTCTGGTCAAGGCAATGAGTAAGACACAGAACTGAAGGAAAAGTCAGAGGCATTGGAAGGGAGAAAACAATATTATTGTTATTTATAGATGACTTGATACTTTACCCACAAATCACAAAAAATCAATTGAAAATTAATTGTTCGTTAAAAGGTATATACACAACATAGTCAAAACTCCTTTTAATATGAAGTAATCTGAAAATACGAAAAATACATCAGTTTGTTATAGATAAAATATATGAGTATACACACACATATATAAACCATATATGTTTTATATATATATATGTGTATACACACACACACACACACACACACACAGATATACATAAACAAGTCATGAACTAAGAAGGATTTACACAAAGAGAACTGGAAACATACTTGGGATATAGAAGAAGATTTGATAAATTCAGAGCTTATGTTCTGGAGGAGGAGAGGCCGTAGAATAAATATTGGGTGAAAAAGTGCTGCTTTACAAATCAGTGTATAGAATTAATATAAATCAAGTTAAGTTCAGAGATTTTTGTGGAGAGAGGGAAAATTTCACAAAGTGATCATAACCGTCACCCAGAACGCGAAAATCGTATTGGTTGGTGAGCTGCAGCACGTGCAGTCTCCTTAATCTGGAATCCCCATTTTCCTGGACCCCTCCTCTGCCTCTAGGGCTAGTTTGGGGCCTCCCTGGGCCATCCTGATAAATTGCCATAAAGTCTTGGAGAAAGGGTTGAAGTCTTGATCTTCTCTTTACACTAAGGTCCTTGGACTACTTATACAAATTTTCTTCCCTCTGCAGTAATCTTCAGTCTCTAAATATCAACATTTCACTTGAGAAAAGATTTAATAAAATTAACTTGCACCTCACTAGATACATCACTATACCTGTATTTTCCAAAATTAACTTTAATGAGCCTGTATTGCCTTGGAACCAGAAATAATGTTACCATTATTTCAAAAATTATTTAGGAAGAGATCTTAGTGGGGTGCTTGGGTGGGTCAGTTGGCTTAGGATCCAACTCTTGCTTTCAGCTCAGGTCATGATCTCAAGGTTGGCCGATCAAGACCTGAGTTGGGCTCCACACTCAAAGCAGAGTCTGCTTGAGACTCTCTTCCTCTCCCTCTGCAACTCCCCTTCTCTAAAATAGGTAAAATAAATCTTAAAGAAAGAGATCTTAGCATCTTAAATGGTTACAATAATAAGTTATTTTAAGGAAAGAAAGTCTATTTCAACAACTGGAATTGTAGTACGCTTACAGTAAAAGTTATCTGCGGGGCTCTAGGAAAGCTGATAGAGAACACCCAAATCATGGTTGAAACTATAATATCCACAGAATATAGGAAATGGACTGGATGTAAACTTATTTTTTTTTAATATTTTATTTATTTATTTGACCGAGAATGAGAGATCACAAGCGGGCAGAGCCGAAGGCAGAGAGAATGGGGGAAGTAGGCTCCCTGCTGAGCAGAGAGCCTGATATGGGGCTTGATCCCAGGACCCTGGGATCATGACCTGAGCTGAAGGCAGAGGCTTAACCCACTGAGCCACCCAGGCACTCCATAAACTTATTTGATTAAAATTCCATTCTCTGTTTAGGAATCTGGTGACCATTTATACGTGTCAAAAATGCTAAAAATTATGAGATAAATTAAGAATCATGTCCTATTAATTACTTGGGAGAAAATGATCAAGAGGTGAACTAATGAAATAATGAGACTTCCATGCTTTGCCTTTTTTCAAATAATGGAGTGGATTTGAGGTGTGTTTTCTCTCTCTTCTTTTTTTTTTATAATTTTAGATGCTTTTATTACATTTAATTACAACTATATACATTTCATGTTAAATTCAAATGCTAAATACAGATATTTTGTCTGAATTCCTTGTAATGTATTTTTTCAGCATGTACTTAGGAATGTGAAAATATAAGAATGACAATGATTTATTTTACATTAAATATACTTGCATAATCATTGTTCTTCTAAATTTTCCAGAACCCTTCTTCAGAGGAGTCACTACTTATAATGTGGCTCATTGAAGATTCATGAAAGTGAAAAGTTCTTGTATGTCTTCCATGCTTTTTTTTTTCTTCTGCACCATGCTTTTTTCTTATTATTTACTTTCACTTGTTTCATTTATGTAGCACTTCAAATTAGATGCATTAATGGTGATTTTCTCAATTTCCTACTAATAAAATTTACATTGTGTGTGTGTGCGTGTGTGTATTAGCATTACACACAATGTTATGATTGCCAGTCTTATATACACTTTCTCAACAGCCCTCTAATAAGATTTTGGCAGACTTTTTAAGAAATGAAACTGAGATATATTCAGTCATAAAAACATAGTTGGAAAAAAGTTACTATAGCAGAGTTACAGAATCAGAATTGAAATATATAGATATATATGTATATATATTGAGTATGCACCCCCCTCAAAGAAATGTCACCTAAATGTGTTTGCAAGTGGCCAACTCCTTCAATAAATGACTTTTGCCCATTCCATTTCTTTTGGAAACCTCTGCTTAATTTCAAAGATTTTTAAGACACAGTTACATTTTTAACCCCTAAACAATTCCAGCTCTGACATATTGCTTCCTCTGGGTTTGTAATCTGTGTTCTGGTACTCGACTCTCATTCTATTTGTACTTTTTCTTACCTAGTTGTCCAAAACTTGAATCTTTCTTATTCTATAAGATGTCAACCAAACCTCTGTGAAGCAGATTTTAATGAATGTCCTAGAGGTGAGAAAGTGGTAATTGAGAAGCTTTACAACAAAGTACCTCTCTCTCTTCTCTTTTACAAAACCTTGCATTTCTAGTGTTGAGGTTATAAAATTCAGAGCCTCTTACATGTTTTCTTTGTTGGGCCATCAACCCGTGCTGGGCAGGAGTGCAGGGGCAGAGAGGCCTTTGCTCTGGAGTGGCTCCTTTTCTGGTCAGTGAAGGAGGAGATGGGGCTTTCTGTGTTCCAGTCACTTCCATGTGTACCAGCTGATTGTTCTGTAGTATGTGCTTGGCACAGAATAAGCATTCATTAGATATCTGTTGTATAAAGCTTTTTGCCGATTTGTGATAGTCTTAATATTTTCTCCCAGATTATTTGTTTTAGGTTGAATGATAGTCAGTCCGCAAATTAACTGATCCATGACAGATAATTGAGAGTTGGTTATACATATAAAACAAAACCACTAAGAAAACAAGATAAACACTCAGTGGAGGAAAAAAATTAATAAAAGCAAAGGAAGTAATACATCAAAGTGGGATTTCTGGATTTTCTAAAACACTTAACCAATATTCACTAATTTTGTAATAAAAAACAGATTTTTGAAAGTATTTTCAGATGTGTTTGCACTTTGTGGTGGATTTGGGATTTTGTTTACATGGTATCAGAAAGCTCAATTGATTTGGTAGTTTCTTAGACAACAGATCTAATAGCAAAATACAAAACAAACAAAAAAACTCGGACTTGAAATGTGCCCCTAATATAATTGAAATCTTTAGTTTATAATTGACTTATTCTCACATTGAAATAATACATGACATTATCTCTTAATGCTAGAGAGAATAAGGGTAAGAGGTATACTTAAAAGAACAATAAACAATGGTGAGCAAACATCAATTGTTTCCCCCTTAATGCTCCCTCCCTATGTACCTAACTTATGATGTTAGTACAAAATTTATCCTCATTATTTTATGATTATCTTCTCCCTATTAATGAACCTATAAATTACCTGAGAATAGGAACCCTGCCTTAATCACACAGCCCATCCCTGGAATAAGTTAGTTCCCCATGTAGTATTCTCCCACAACTCCCTGAGCTTCCCTGTCTGAGAACTCATCATAATTATAAGGAATATGTTTCGCCCTCACTTTTCTGGTTTTATGTGGAGGGATCTCCATTAGAATGATAACCTCTGTCTCTTGTCCCCTCCCAGCTTCTTGTACTCTTAACCTCTGGGCTTAGCTGGGAGTGTGGCTCTCCCCTTCAATGGAGGAGTCCAGCCAACTGGCAGAGTCAGCCTGGGTTAGCTACTGAGCAGAGAGAAGAAAGTGAAGGCAATCATAGATTGTTTGCAGTGGATGCTATTGGCAGAGGACCTAAATGATTTTTGCCTCTTTCTTCCTGCATGGACTCTCAGTCAGATGATTAAACTACTCTGAAGAAGTCCTACAGTTTTATAGAGAAAATTCAGCTCAAGGGAGTATTAGAAAGCTCTGTGACTAAGTCACATACCGTAACATACTCCAAACTGTTTTATCAGTCATAAAGCTGGCATTGTGACCTCCACCTCTCTGATTCAGAACTTGCATGAGAAAGAGAATGGTATAATGATATGATTTCTTAAAATGCTAAAATTACTTTTCATATGGCATTTCTATTGCCTACTAGATGGAAGATCCTTGAAAAGCATAGATTCTACATCTATTTGTTTCAACATTGTCTTCCCAATACCATCATAGTGCCTAGCATACAGTAGACACCCAATGAATATTTGTAGAATGAATGACTTTATCTTTTGAATATTGCTTTTTAGTACAGTCCCTGTACCATAGACTGGGTGGCTTAAAAAACACTTATTTCTCATAGTACTAGAAGCTGGGAAGTCTAAGATCAAGGCACCTGTAGATTTGGTGGCTATTGAGATCCTTTTCCTGGTTTTGAGACAGCCACCTTCTTGCTATGTCCTCACTTGGCAGAAAGAGAGAGAGCTCTGGTCTCTTTCTCTTCTTATAGGGGCACTAATCCTATCATGGGGGCTCCACCCTCATGACTTCCTCTAAACCTGTTTATCTCCCAAAGGCCCAATATCCAAATACAATCACATTGGAGATTGAGGTTTCAACATATGAATTTTTTTTTAAGATTTTATTTAATTTATTTGACAGAGAGAGAGAGATCACAAGTAGGCAGAGAGGCAGGCAGAGAGAGAGGAGGAAGCAGGCTCCCTGGGGAGCAGAGAGCCCGATGCGGGGCTCGATCCCAGGACCCTGAGATCATGACCTGAGCCAAAGGCAGTGGCTTAATCCACTGAGCCACCCAGGCGCCCCTCAACATATGAATTTTAAAGGGGCACAAACACAAAGTTCATAGCAGTCAGGTCATAGAATTGGTGCTTAGTAAACATTGAACTGAACTGAGGCTTGGATTTAAAGGATAGCGTCATGGAAGGAAGCACATTCTGGTTCATTCTTCTTAGCACTTTAACCCAATCCTCTGTTTCTGAGTGAGTGCAAGCAGTCTCTTTTTTTTTTTTTTTTTTTAAAGATTTTATTTATTTACTTGACAGAAAGAGGTCACAAGTAGGCAGAGAGGCAGGCAGAGAGAGAGAGAGGGAAGCAGGCCCCCTGCTGAGCAGAGAGCCCGATGCGGGACTCGATCCCAGAACCCTGAGATCATGACCTGAGCCGAAGGCAGCGGCTTAACCCACTGAGCCACCCAGGCGCCCCGAGTGCAAGCAGTCTCTTAAGCCTACCTGAGATTTTCCCTGTTGCTTCCCTTTCCCATCTCAACACAGTGCCTGAGGGGATGGAAGGGAGTATAGGCTGATGGGAACCTGTTGGTTGCCTGTTTGCATGCCTCATCTTAAGTACTATGGAAACAAAATTATATTTTGTTGAAAAAGACAAACTTTGGAGTGGGAGAGGAAGACATGTAATAATAATAGTAATAAGATTTAGAATCTGCTCCACTTCCTATGTAGTACAAAGAGACTTATTAATTGTGCTATCATTCCTCTGCACAAGTGATTCTGTCCAGGCACTGGCCCACCTCCCATGTCCGTGGGCTCTCTTTGGGCCATGCCTCCTACTGAATGATTCCACTTAGACTCTGAGTTAAGAGAAACATTTTCTTAATTTCTACCACAGAGAAGAATGATACTACATGTTGAACATCTGTGACTCTTAAGTGTGGGCTTCATACAGTACCCACAGCACTTTCCCACACATAAATCTCTGTGTGAACTTAGGTCAACTGATACTTGCCTTCATAGGTGACTGTGAGGCCAAGCACATGTTGTCCTTTAAAGCATAAAACCAAGACTCCCTTTCCAATGGGAAAAAGGCCACAGTTTGAGAAGCCTTGAACAACAGCTCACAGTAATGTTGCTTGTCTGCTTTTTCCTCCTGCTTTTTCCAGCTTGGGTGACAGGAAGTTCATTCGGTCAGCTGGAATCTCAGGTTCTCAGAGTCAGAAGGCATGGCCTCCTCAACCACCCAGGGCTAATGTTCCTTCTCAATATGTGTGGTCCAGCCTATGTTTTTCCTTCTCTCTGGGCAAGGAGATGACAGTGTCTTTGAGATCACTCACTACATCTCCAGACAGCTTCAGTCAAATGAGGAGGTTATATGACAATATGTCTAGTAAATCCAGACAGATTAGATAGATGATGATGATAGATGATAGATTGATAAAAGATAGATAGATATATGATAGGTGATAGATGATAGATAGGTAGATGATAGATAGATAAATAAAGTAAGCATGAAGGATGATAAGTGCTTCAAAATCCTTAAAAGCTCAAAACACTTAATTCCACCCTAAGGAACAGTGTTTCTGTAACCTCTTTGCTTTACACTATCTAGAAAGACAAGTAGACACAAAGCATTTCTAGAAGGAAAACAATCCTAGTATTACTCAAACACAAAAATGCAGATGCAGAGAAATCAGGGAATGAGACTACACCACTGTTTCCTTGAGTCCTTTCACTGAGTCATTGATGGTCAACAGGAGCCCTTCTTCCTCTGGTCTTTCTCCCTCTCTCTCTCCATGGTTTTTCCATCCTCTTACACATTTCTGTAGAATCCAAACTCCACCCTGGATTGAAGAGATCCTTTACAATCTTCCACAGAGTAAGCTTGTATTTCCAGAGGTTTCTGAGTGGGATATTGTTGAAGTGAACACTTCTTACTGATATTTAGTCCATCATATATGATTTAAGATATTATTTATAGTAAAAAAATAAAAACCCTACTAAGAATAATTGGAGCAGAGAACTCCATTAGGTTACACTGAATTTGTCATATAATTAAACATATGTAATGATGAAAGGTATTAATCTAGAAGAGAAGATATCCAGTTTTTATGGAGAGTAGAAGTTACTCAATCATAGTCATAGTTAGCCTTGAATGTTGCCTATTTCTATTGCCTTACTCTTTTATCTTTCTTCTTCATCATCACTCTATACTTTTTAAAAAATATTTTATTTATTTATTTGACATAGATCTCAAGTAGACAGGCAGGCAGAGAGAGGAGGAAGAAGGCTCCCTGCAGAGCAGAGAGCCCGATGTGGGGCTCGATCCCAAGAGCCTGGGATCATGACCCGAGCCGAAGGCAGAAGCTTTAACCGACTGAGCCACCCAGATGCCCCTATACTTTTTTTTTTTAATCTCCTGGAAAACAAACAAACAAAAAAGAAAACCACTTTCACTCTTTGCTTTGCTTTTTAGAGAGAATTTGATGTATGAATCTTCCTCCTGTGCAAGCTGGAGATACAGAGTTTCTGATTCAGGTCAGAGTTACTGGAGCCAAAAAGACTATGAAAGGCAGGTGTAAGGATGAAGGCAGTGAGAATCAGAGACACAGGGAGGTGACACCTCTGGGTTAGATCAGAGGATGCATATTGGAGGGTAGGGGATATGAGATAGATAGCTAAGATGGAGCTGGACTGTGGAATTTATGAATCTTGACTTAGTTCTTGCACATTGGAAAAGCAACCATACATTTGCAATAGCAAGCGTTCCTCTCCTGCACCTCTACCACTATCTTGTCTCAACTTCCTCCTGGCTCATCTCCCTCTCTCCTTAGGTGGGGAGCTCAGCTGTTCTGGACAGCAGAATGGGAAGTCACTGAGATACCGTGGAGCTTTGCTTTTGTGGTTCTGACACAGAGCATTAGACCTAATTTAATTTGAAAATAATATAGTAAGATGAAAGGAAATCCCACTTGAGCTCCTCATTTTAAAAAGAGTTCAAATAAAAAGATGATATGAGCCTGAGACCTGAACCTCAAAGAAGGCCCTCTGGTCAATGGAGGCAGATGGGGCCAGATGTTTTTCTCATTTGTGTTTTGTCCCTTCTGGCATGGGGGCCAGAAGAGGGAAGGAATCAAACAGCAGAAGAACCGCCAATTTTCTGATGCTGCCCTCTTATTTAGCTTATGGAAATTTCATAGTATCTAAGGTCTAACTTTCCCTGTGGATTTGAGGGGAAAACTACCTATAGCCCTCTTGAACTAGTTTCATGGAAGGAACTTTGTTACTGTGCAGAATTTCACCCAAGATTAATTGAACTTGACAACCTAAATGTCTTCTGCATGATGTACTAAGGTAGTGTTTTTGAAAAATGTCAGTATCTGTTCCTTGGTGTGTGGTTTTTAGATGTCCAAAGTATTCCCACTTCTCAAATTCACTTTAAGAAGCTGGAATGCAATGCATTTCTGGGTTTTCTTTATTTCAGATGAATCCCCACCTTGTTATAGCAGAGTTAAATATACTCCAAATCAACAATTCATCACAATTTAAAAAAATACTAAATGATATCCAGACCGGCTGACCTCGGTTCAACACAAAACATTCTCTACTTTACGGGAAATTGGGACCACAGGCCAGCTTTACATTAAATGGAAAGTGTACGCTACCACCTTGTGGACAAAATATAAATAACACTGAAATATTCTCAGGACTACTTCTTTCCCTTCATATACAGTTAATACCTAACTTGTCTTAGCCTACCATATCCCAGCATGATGACCATCCTATGCAGTTTGGAATTTTGGACCTAAATGATCCTTGTCAACAGATCAGGCATAGTACGTGAAGAAGTGAGAGTTTACTGAGAAATTGTGGAACACAATTACCAGAGACACCTGGGTCCTTATATAACCCTTGCCTTGACTCTTGTATCTAGTTTTCATTTTCCCAATTACAAAAGCCTTCTGTTCATCTAGTATCAGACACATGGGTTTTGGGTGGTGTTGACAGGGTTAGCTTAACACAGTGTCCTATGGAGTTGAATGTGTTAATACTCATAAAAATTAGCTTATCAATCAGTTATTTTCTAATGAATGTAAAAAAAAATAGTTATTTTTCTCCTAAATGCTTTGTATACTCACACACACAAATCTCCCTCTTGTCACGGTACTAAAGAAGTGACATTCAAAGCATGAGTGCTGTCATGACAGCTGAATGAAAGAAGAAGAAATCACGGGATCACGGCATCTTAGGGTGGACAAGGACCTTCAAGTTTAGCAAACCCAACCACGCTTGTAACGCGCGAATCGCTCGTACAGTACCCAGCCACTCTGAACCTTTCCTCCCAGAATGTAAGACAATACGGGCGATTGGATCCATGTGAAAGACAGAGAAACAGGAGATTTCTAGTACAAATTTCCATAGATTCATTTTGTTGTTGTTGTTGTTAATACAGAAAGAGAAATTAGCAACATTAGGCTAGTTGTTAGAGAATTTCTATGGAATATTCTGTAAATGCGGGCTCCTGGGTAGCTCAGTCGGTGAAGCGGCTGCCTTCGGCTCAGGTCATAATCTCAGCGTCTTGGGCTCCTTCCTCAACGGGGAGCCTGCTTCTCTCTCTGCCTTTCTACTCACCCTGCTTTTGCTCTCTCTCTCACTGACAAATAAATAAAATCTTTAAAAAAAAAAAAAGATTCCGTAAATGCCAGTCATTCTCCTTGAGGTAGAGGTCCTAGCCTATTTATATATTATTATTATGTATATATTTATTATTAAATATATATAATTAAATAATAAATTAAAATAAAATTTAAAAATAAATTTAAATAAATAAAATATATAAATACATATTTATTTATAAATATATATGTATAAATATATATGTATGTATTTATATACATGTATGTATATATTTATATATATGTGTATGTATTTATATATAAATATATAAATACATATATATTTATAAATATATAAATACATATTTATATATTATTTATTTGTATATTTTTATTTATTTATTATATTTATTATATATATATATATATGCTAGTATATACCAAAAGGCTCCCATGTCCACTGTTGCTCAGAAGATCTTCGAAAGTTAGAATCTTCCAGTAGTAAAAGAGATGCAAGATATCTACCAGGGTGAGGATCTGTTTTCTTCCATCAATTCTTCCTTTAAGCCATCACATCTAAGTTAAGGATATAGCGTAAGAATGTTTGTGTGTGTACGTGTGTGTGTGTGTTGCTCCATGAATTCTTCCTCATAGGGACATTATGACTCCCCTGCCCCCAGGTTGACCCCAGTGATAAGACACCACTGAAGGGGTTTGCATCATGTTCTTTTCTGTTGTGAGTAAAAAATACATAACTGGTCTTTCCTAGTTTTGTCAGCTGCGTATAAAGGTGTGATTTACATCTTATACTATCTCCCATAGAGACAATTCAAAGATTATGACACCACCATCCCTCGTTATTTCACTAAGCTCACTATGTCTATTAAGACATTGCATACACAATAGAGAGGAGAACCAGTTTCGAAAGAAATATGTCCACCCTCACTTCATGGTCAGCGTTGAAGCCCTGAGTTTCTGGAACTAGAGGTGCTCTAGAACCACAACACAATGACAATGATGACTACAACAGTGACAAAGACAGACTGATGACTGGACAGATACTTGTTTCCCGCCCGGCTCCAGAGAGGGTAGGTGAGAATTAGAAATGTTACTCACCACACTCGAGCAACTGTTGGCCTTCCAGACCAAGTCCCCTTGTCTCTGCGTTTTGATTTGCGTGACCTTCTCCCTCCTCAGGGGTCTTTGGGTTGTTGTTGATGTTTGTTTTCATTATATTTGTGGCTAAAGGTATAAATGTGGTCTCTGAGAAGAGACCATTACTTTAGAAGGTCTGAGGAAGTTTTGAAAGAAAAGCTGGTTGTGAACTGTGCCTTGATAAACTGCTTTTAAATCACCATAAAATCAATGAGAAAATTATCCAAATCTGATGAGAAGAAATCTACTGCACTGCACTGTTTTCCACAACTTGCACATGGTATTTTCAGTTGCTCTCTTTCTCTGTGTATATATGTGTGTGTGTATTGTATATGTATACACGCAACATATATCTATATATAATCTATAGAATTTAATTGACATATTAGAGGCATATAACATATTAACTTTTGTTGTACAATGTAAATGATTCAATATTTGTATATATTGCAAAATGGTCACATGATAAATCTAGTTAACATCTGTCACCATATGTACTTAAAAGTTTGGTTTTTTTCCTTGTGATAAGAACTTCTACTCTCTTAGTAACCTTCAAATACGTGATGCAGCCTATTAACTATGATCACCATACTGTACATGACATCCCCAGGACTTATTTATTTCATAAGTGACTATTTATTTTTATGCGAGTGATTATTTTTTTGAATGCTAATACTAGCAGTTTATCATAACATTTTCAGGATTCTTCTGTGCTTAAGAAGATTTTACTGCATTCTTACATATAGATTTAGGGTAATTTAAAGTTATTCTTGTCACCAGATGATCTTATCTCCAAATTAGTACTGGAACTCAAGGGCAAAACAAAGTTCAATGTCCAGAATGGTCCTGTATGGTCAAATTTTTATATACTTCTTTGTTCTATATTTAAAAAGTTTGTGTAATATGGGGCACCCGGGTGGCTCAGTTGGTTAAGCATCTGCCTTCAGCTCGGGCAATGATGCCAGGGTCCTGGGATCAAGCTCCACATCAGGCTCCTTACTCAGTGGGGAGCCTGCTTCTTCCTCTCCCTTGGCCTGCCATTCCCCCTACTTGTGCTCTCTCTCTCTTTCTGTCAAATAAATAAATAAAACCTTAAAAAATAAAAGTTTGTGTAATAGACAAAAAGGATACTTTGAAAGTTACAGAAATTCCAAAAGAGCTCAAGAACAGAATGAACAAGATTATTTCTTAGATGTCTATGAAATAATTAATCTACCGAATCTCCTCCACATACAGTAGCCTGAACATCACCATTCCAAGCTCAGTGTACATAAGCGGCTTATCCAAGTAACAAAGTTAGAAGTACTAGATTAGAATTCACGTTATGCCACACGTGTGGTTCTGACATAGAGATTGAAGTGTGGCCTCCACGAGTCCTGATAAAATGAGAGTAAATCCGATAAAGCAAAACATTCAACTAGAACGTATCCAATTAACATTTGACTCTGTAAGATTGGAAGTTGGGGGAGAAGTCAAAGCTGTTGATATAGATTTAATGGTCACCTGCATAGATAGCAGACCTACAGCTATGAGAAAAGGTGAGATCATCAAGGGGTGGCATGGAAAGAAAAAAGTGCAAACCTTGAATCCCAAAGAAAGCCCACAGGCAAGTGGGTAGATAATGAGATGAGCCTCTGATCCACAACCAATCCAAAAGCCAAGAGGCAGGTATCATCACTCTTCCCCTTTACAAATCAAGGACCTGAAATACAGAGAGAAAAGTGACCTGCTCCAAGTTACACATCAAATAAGCCAGACACTAGGATCCCTGTCCCCCTCCCATGGCTGTTTGCCCCACAGCTTTAAAGTGGAGGTCTTCTGTCTTCCTTAAGCCAATCATTTTCTTCCCAACAGGTGAGAACAAATAAATAAATCCCTAGAGGAACACTCCAACCCATACTGGGCTTCCATCTCTGTTGATCTGACAGCTTCTTGGTCTCTAAATGAAATGATCTCATGTTAATGCTTGGTGTACAAGAGGGCATGAGGGCAGACAGTGGGGGAGAAAGCAGGAGTCAGTATTCGTTTTCTCCTTTAATTAACTGTATTCAACATAGCTAATGCCATGGCAAACTACTAAAGGCCATAACACATACTTTAAGGAAAATTTGGGGCCCATTTTTTCAGCCCATTAGTGATTAGAAGAACAGCCTCATAAACCCAGGTCTGTGAGCCAAAAAGAAAAATGTGTATAATTGGAAAAAGGCTGAAAACAATCCTGGATAATAAATTACACTTACTCAGTTCCTTTGTCCTTCCAACTCTACAGCTAGTCTCACATTTTTAAGGGAACCATGGAGAAGAGGCAAATGCTGAGAGGAAGCCTGTACTTATTAGGCAGGCACCAGGGGGAGGCCTCCAAGATTAGTGAAATCAGTTGTTTACTTAGATTCCACTAACTTGCAGGGTGCGTCATGCTGAGAGCAGGCTATGATTGCCTGCTTCCCTCATGGTCTAGAGCAGGGCCTCACAGCTTAACCATTATCTATAGGAAAATTGGCAGGAATTGCTTAGCAAAATCTCTTCTAATTAGGTGTTCTGATAATCTTCTAAATTTCCCCCACAAAAGCCAGCTACCTACCTCATTTCCTTGGACTGCCTGGTGTTACAATCCTCTTTGACATATAATGGATTTTTCTCCCTGGGAGATAGCTCTTCAGCAAAAGGAAAATGAGATGGAGCTCCTTACTGAGTACATTTTCCTTAACATGGAGATGCATAAACATGTGTGCGCGCACACACACACACACACACACACACACACCAGTGTCTCATGTGGATTGAAACCAGCTGGAATGTATTTGTCAGGGAGTGCCAAACTTCAGTCAGTTGTAGAACGTGAAATAGATTCTCCCTGTTTGCTGTGATGAGTCTTCTGGTTGTTGCTTATGTCGCTACCAGGGATGCATGAATTTGATCATTCAATTCTCGTCCCTAAAGACATCATGAGAGTCCTATTATTAAGCCCCAAATTCCTGGTGGGTGGTCTCCTGGGGGAGGCAGAGAAACCAAGAGAGCTTGACCTCCATGCTCAGAAGTTCCCACTACTGTCCCCTGCCTGTGCCACAATTTACCCACCCCATGTGACACATAAGTGAGTTTTGCCTGCCATTTCCCACATGGAAATGTGTCCAACAAACCCATATATGTGTATTGTAAAGTAAGGACTGTGAAAGAACTTGCTCCTAAGAAATATTCCCTAGTAGTGACCCCTTTCCAACATTGTTAAGATGTCATATTCACCTCCTATTTATTATGGCATATTATGAAAGTAAGAGTCTGCCCATTGACTTCTCTACTGGAATATTCAGTAGTCAGACCACGAGGCAGTGTGAGGACGATGCCTTTTTATGCAAGGGCACCGCCCCATATTAGAAGTAGGATTCATTTCTATTAGAAGTGAATTAGAAGTAGGATTCATTTCTAAGTGTCAGGAAGCCTTTGTGATATGATTTGAAGGCTCTTTTCTTCTCCCAGAGTCTCTCCCCACCTGAAATTGTCAAAGCCCTGCTAAGAATGTAAGCTCTGTGAAAGCAAGAATCTTACTTGTTCTGTTTATTATTACTGTATGTGCATGTTGCATGGCCTAGAGAGTGCTTATTGAATAAACGGATGAAGAAAACCAGGAATGCTGCCATTTTAAGATTTGTTTCTTCGGGTCATCAGAGCATTGAGGCAAATATCTCTGAGAAATGATAATGCTTTCAGTCTTCCCAACTAATGACCCTGTGGACTTTATAAACTTATTTCATCCTTCTGACCCAGGGAAACTTTTAACAGTAGCATGAACTACAGTCTTTTTGTGAAGAATAAAGACAATTTATGTTTAATTGGGAATGTAATATGTACCTCATGGGCTTTATCTTTATTCTTCATGGCAAGACTGAGGAAAAAAAAAACCAGCCTGAGTTGACAGGTGAGAGACCAGGAGCTCAGAGAAATTAAACAACTTGTGTAAGGTAGCTTAATCAGTGAGTGATAGATTTGAATCCAGATTTAGGTGAGATGAAGTTTACACTTATAAGACACCAGGGGAAGATTTCAGAGGAGAGTGAAATAAACTGTTTGCTTGGATTCACCCATTTTAAATGCTGTGTAAGCGTGAGGATTCCTGTTCCCACTTTCGAAATGGATGTTCTCTCCTCTATAAAATGTGGCCATGAGCCAGCAAGATTCTCATGAGTGAGTGTATGGAAAAATGCAGTATTGGACTTCACCCTAGTCCTACTGAATCAGAATCTGCCTTTTAATAAGGCCCCCAGGTGATTTGTCTTGTACACTGAAGGTTGAAAAATGCTGGCTTGCTGTCAATGCACACCACAGCAGGTTCTGAGGCAAGAATTAAGCAGAGAGAAAAATTTGGAATGCAATCAGCACACAGAAAAGAAAGCCCTGTCCCTATAGCCATCATATCATTTGGAATAACAGGGAGCAGGTTGAGGGCACGGTGATGGGTACTGGATCTCTGATTGGAGAGAACAGCACTCCCTACTTAGCACCGGAAACCCTTGTTTCAATCAAAGGAGACATCTCGCTGTAATCAAAGATTTTATTATTAAGTCTTTATTAGGGTGGCCAGCTTGTCCTGGTTTACTGGGGACTTTGCTACAGGTCCTACATTCTGGGAAACTCTTCTAATGCAAGCAAACTGTAACGGTTGGTCACTCTAGTCTCCATATCATCCTGAAGGAACAAATGTAAAGTTCCTTAAGGCTTAGATTCTGATAATGCACATTACAGCTACCACTGTTGTTGTCTTATACAAACCACTCAGTGTCTTTTTTCCTTACCTGCAGAACGGAGATCATACCAACCTCAAATGGCAGTTGCAGGACTAAATTAGAAGCTATAGACTTTATGATCATCAAAGCAGGGGCAGTTATGGTCCATCCTAGTAGACCTGAATGTTTGTGAACAGACTACGTGAACTCAGATACAATCACGTATCCAAGGTGTTGCTGGTGTTATGAGTATGTGTTACTTCCCAAGTACCACTCTTTCCAGTTCTACCCAATCTGAACAGCTCTGGATAAATCATAGTCTCCTCTTTGCAGTCCCTCAACTCACCCCAGCCATAGTGGATCCTCTCCCTTTTGAAGAATCTTGAGTCACTTGAAGAAAATCATTCAGTGCTACCAATGTTAAGAGTCTGTGCTCTGGAGTCAGAGGGGCAAATCTGGACTCCACCAATTAATATTCAGGTGACTTTGGGGAATTACCTGACCTCATGTGGTTTAACTGTTTCATTTATAAAATGTTGCTAATTCAAATGGTACTTGTCTCCTTCATAGTTGGGTGTATGGAAAGAGACATTGTTTTATCTTTGCCTGGCATAAGCCAAGTACTTAAATAATTAGTTGATCTGTTCTGAAATACATTTAGTCCTTACCTTCTTAGAATCCTAATTCTTATAGGACTTCCAGCTTATAGGACTTATAGGACTTCCAGAGAAGCATCCTTTTGTAAGAACAATTTCCCATCTTTTTAAAATTTTTTAAAAGAGTTTATTTATTTATTTATTTATTTATTTATTTGAGAGAGCAAGTGGGAGACATCATAGAAGGAGAAGCAGTCTTGCCTCTGAGCAGAAAGACCAATGCAGGGCTCAATCCCAGGACTCTGAGATCATGACCTGAGCTGAAGGCAGACACACAACAGCCTGAGCCACCCAGGAACCCCCAATTTTTCATCTTCTTTAAATTTCTTATGCATTTGCTTGTCACTGTCTCCTAGATTTTAAGCTCCTTAAAATTAATAATAATAATTTTATCTAGACCACATCCTCTAGCAGTAAGAGCAGAATTTCAAGCCCTCATTACTGTGCCAGGCATTGTGAAAGGCAAATTGCCATCACTGGGTGAACACTCCTTATGAAGCAGTTACTTTACTTAAGTTAGTTCATGAATCCTCATAACATCTCCATGTGGTAGGGATCTTTATCTCCATCTTACCTATCCCCCACCTCCCCATGCATATAGACAGGCCTACCATTCTGGCTTCTGCACCCAACCTTGCATAAGTTTGTTTTCTCCTGATTACTCCACTGTTCCTTACTTTTGGATTTATCTTCAAGCCAAGGGCCTGGGTGGGCTTGGAGAAATCTGAAAAGTTCTTTAACAAGGGATCATTTCACCATATTGACCTTTTACAGAAACCTCAATCTAAAATACCCCCAGAGCCTTGTTTTCTTCTACTAGAAGATAGTGTCATGTGAGCTTGAGCAAGAAGTTGGAGAAGTTTTGAAATGATGCAAGTGCAAGTGTTAATCTCCAAACAATTCAGAGCAAATAACTTAGTTTAATAAGTCCATAGATAGCTAATGAGGAATTAATATGCAAATAACTGTAGTGAAAGAAAATGAATTATAATAACGGGCCAGTTGCTCATATGTCATTCACCCTACCTTCACATCTTCTCCTGCATATTGGTTTTTGAAGTAGGATCAGTAAACTGACAGTCTATAGGCCTAATATGGCTCACAGCTAAGTCTGGTTTTGTTTTGCACAATGTTTTAAAATTCAGGGACTTCACACTAAAATCTATACTTACAGCTTCTCTTTGAAAATGGGAAGATCTGGCAACATTTCCATATTTTAACAATTGCTGGAGCCACCATTTCCCATCATTTCACACCAGATTGTGTTACTCATTTATAGTCTTTGTCTGACCTCTACAGGAGTTGTGTTTTCTACTCTGTTACACAAGTGACTGCCTTTACAGACAAGTCCAATGAAAGAAGGTTGTACTTGTCCACAGTCCCTGTTAATGGGATGAGCTTAGGCAGCCATATTTTCTATGTTACCTCTCACCAGTGATCAACTTCTCAGCTGTGGCTGACTCCACCAGGGAGGGCAACTGGTTCAGAAGTGGCCCATCTTAAGGTTTGCCAGGGACTTCTGGCCTGGCAAAGGAAAGTGTGCAAGGGTAATCACATTCTTCACTCAGAATGTTGGAATTAGAAAGTTGAGCAATTATCTTTTTTTTTTAATATTTTATTTATTTATTTTGACAGAGAGAGATCACAAGTAGGCAGAGAGGCAAGCGGGGGGTGGGGGGGGAAGCAGACTCCTTGCTGAGCAGAGAGATCAATGCAGGGCTTGATCCCAGGACCCTGGGATCATGACCTGAGCTGAAGGCAGAGGCTTAACCCACTGAGCCACCCAAGCACCCAAGTTGAGTAATTATTGCCAGCTAGTGGGGGAAAAAATGGGTAGGTTATGAAATGCACTTAGCCTCACAGCAAGACAAAGCCCTGTGCAAGCTGACTTGTGGGATGGAGAAAACCCATTAAGAGGCAGTGATAAGACACCAGGTGGCCCTGACAGGTTGGGAGATTAAAGATTGATGTCATTCTCAATTCTAGTTCTGGTGAGCCCTGATATACTTGGCTTCTAATCCGTGGGTGTCTTTGAGTTAGGAGAAACTTGCCCCCACTTGTCCTGTAACTACCCTTCTTCTTAGGGAAATAATACCTGGATTTCCTTAAGTGAACCATCTCACCATGAGAGAAAAGCCCATCTGAGTATGAAGCCTACATATAGGGGAGGAAAAAACCCTACCCCATCTCCAAATGTTTCAGACATTTCTGTGTTTTTTGATTCTTCCTTCAGCATATCTGCCTGTATATAAGTCACAAGTGAAAAATGCAGTAATGATGAAGATATATCTCCTAACCATTTATTGGATATGATCTATATATGATCCACTGTGGTAGGCGCTAAGAGAGAAACAAAGATGACCAAAATCCCTATGCTCAAGGAGCTTACAATTGAATGAAGACAGGAAATATACATGAATTGCTATAGCGTAACACTGAATGAAATAAACACTTCTCTAAGAACTTGCCAGGGTCAGAGTCCTTAGGAAAGAGAGGGAAAGAAACCATTCTCTCCATTGGGGTGGGGCAGGTTAGTAATCCAGCTTCTTGGCACAGGAGGAGAGATAATAGGTGGGATAGCAATTTACAAAGAGCACTGAAAAAGGACAGTGTTGATGCACCTGAAGGGAGGAGACAGAAAAGGAATGCAAGAGATCCAGGAGCATGGCAGGACAAAAAGAATGATCCCCTTCCCAGGGACTCAGGGCATCCCTGAGTGACAGTCCATTGTTGCCATCACAGTATACCAAAACTGGATATCATGAAGGGCAGAGAAGGGAGAGGTCACTGAGGATTTTGGAGGTCAGAGAATCCTTCTTCAGGAGATCAGCCTTTAATGGGGTCTTGAAGTTTACCTAGGAGTTAGAGATGGGTGAGAAGTATAAGCACATTCCAGGTGAAAGGAGCCGGGGTTAGGGGAGGGTGCCTGGGTGGCTCAGTCAGTCTTCCTTTGGCTCAGACCATGACTTCAGGGTCCTGGGATGGAGCCCCACATTGGGCTCCTTGCTTGATAGGGAGTCGCTTCTCACGCTCCTTCCGCCCCTCTCCCCTAGCTCATGTTCTCTCTCTGTGTGTCTCAAATAAATAAAATAAAATCTTGAAAGAAAAGAAAGGGAAGAAAGGAAGGAAGGAAGGATCTATGGGTGGGTGCAAAAGCATTGGAACCTGAAGGAACTGCTCTCTGTCCTTTGAGGGGCAGAATGTGAATGTTTGTGGGGACAGGGGAGTGAGTGACCAGCCCTTAACTGAAGCTGAGAGCTCAGAGTGGAGACTGGTAGAAAAACACTGTCCATAAGGCCGTCTGGGGCCAGCCTGGGAAGGCCTTGGATTTCAGGACAACGGGTCTGGACTTGATCCTGGAGGCAGTGGGAGCCAGAGAAGACTGGGGAAAGGGGTTGACTTGATGAAAGAGTTCCTCATTCACTAAAGAAAAGCACCAGCACAGCTCATTTTTCTCCTTAGAAAACAATCTCAGAATTTAGCTTTAAATGCACCCCCAACTCCATGAAAAGCATATGCCAGCCCCGCAGGGTTCCCAGGGGGAGTTCATGAGTTCAGACTCAAAGCACAAGATGTGTTTTATTTGGCATTTAAGTATGTCTATGGGTGATGTGTGTCCTCAAATGAGGACAGACTGATATGATTAAAAATTTTCTATCAGTTATTCTGACTCTCATTATGCCTTTGCTCTCCACTGTTCAGCCCCAACTCCTTCACTTCTGGATATCCAGAATAAAATGCCTGTAAGAAAGATCAGACACTTAGTAGTATATGTGGTGTAGATTCTCAGGATAAGCGCTTTGCAGGAATTAACTACTGCTTCCTCAAGCTTTCTAAGTCTCACTTGGTCTGTGGTGGATTCTAGGAACACCTACCATAGCATCTGGGACTTGGCAGAGACCCAGCCATAACTAACTGGTAACAATATTTATGGTATTAGAGTTTTAAATGAAAACCTTTTATGTATTTCTTCTATCCTTTCTTTCTTCCTTTCTTCCTGCTCATGATTTCTTCAATTCTCTTTCCTCCTTTTTCTTTTTACTTTCTATCTCCTTGTAACTTTCTTTTTCCTTACAGGAACTGGGAAAGACAAGGGTGTGTGGGCGGCCATGGCCTCCCTCCAAGGAAAGTGTGAGGCTTTGGGCAAAATAGATCTCTCATTTCTTCCAAACATAGGTCTAATCTGAACCGTCTCCAGGCTCTAGTCTCCAATCCAATTTCAGTGGTTTCAGTTGGATTCCATGAGAAGGGACCCCAGGGATGCTATGTTGTTAGTCTTGTCTTGGAGAAAACGAGCTTTCTTTGCACCTACTTGTTTCACAGATTGGGACACCTACATTCCCTTTTCTCAAGTCACTAGAGCCCGGCAGAGACTCTTCTGAGTGAAATGCCTTGCTGAAGAGAAGCAGGACTTCATGAAGAGTTTGATTTATCCCCAAATGATCTATTGTTATGCATCAAATATGTTTTCCCTATGAACCAGTTGGCAGGGAGCATGCAGATAAATTACTACAAGATGTAACCAGACAAGCTGTTGAAAAGGGAAATGGTTCTCTGTGTGTGGAACTCAGGAGAGCACATCTATAAACATGTGTTGAGAAATCAATTCAGTGTAACTTTGTTGGAAGAAATGAGCTGCTGCCCCCAAACTACCAGCTTGCTGTGATAGCTGTTTTTTGTTTTGTTTTGTTTTGTTTTGTTTTGACATCATCACCCATTGTTTCAGTGGTGAAGATGGAAAAACATGGGTAAGACATATTCCAAAGCATCTTCAAAGGGGAGTAGATACTGGATTATCTGTAAGCAACTATGAGTTCTCTCCATAGGTTCAAGTCATGTTAACTAAGTTTGTTTTCTGGAGAGAATGTGTTAGAGTGATTCTCTCTGCCTAAAGCAATATTTAGCTGATGTAATGATAGATTTCAAAAGAAAATAGTAAAATAAAATATAATAAATGTAATATAATGTAATATAGTATAATATAATGTAATACTATAACACAGTGCTATACAGTTTGATATATAAGAAAAAACTCTAGACTCTAGGCATGGCATGGGGGCTGAGGATAATAAAGGCTGCCTGACCACATTCCAATTGCTAGTCTGTGACTTTTGGAAAATTCCTTGACTTCTCTGAGATTTCCCCCTTTTATAAAGGAGAATAGACATATACTACTTGTCTTACAAGGCTTTTTTTGTTTTAAAATAGGCAACATGCCCTACACCGCTATTGTGGCTAATTAAATTTAAATGAATTAAATTAAATACAATGAAAATCTAGTTCCTCATTCACACTAGCCACACTTCAAGAGCTCAGTAGTCACATGGGATTTTTGACTACTGTATTGGGCAACACAGATATTGAGCACTTCCATTATTGTGGGAAGTTCTATTGATTGGACAATGTGGTTCTAGAACATGCCAGACACAGAGTAGGTACTTTGTACATAATTGTTGCTTCCTGCTTCATAGATGTCAAATCACTTTCACACATGGGACCTAACTGAAGGACTATCTTTTCAGAAATTGGAACACCCTTTGACAGTCTCTTGGACAAGACTGATTCTTTATATGGTGTTCTAATCTGGCTCAAGGCTACAAAGCATGGTGACTGCTGAAAAATTGGACTTTAGTTAAAAGATTCCAAATGCATATGTGAGAGGCTTTAACTCCAATCATATATACTATCTTAGTATAGGTAAAGATGACAGTAGAAATGAAGCAGAATCATCAACAACAATCTTATAAGAATAACCATCAAATATTGCTTTAATCATGATATGAATGGACTTGTGATAACATGCTTATGATATTCCTAACGTTTTATTTAACTGCCTTGGAAGCACCTTAAGATAGAAGGAGGCTACCACAAGATGTATCACTGAAGCTTAAGAAACTTCCTCAGGGTCAAAGCAGAGTTACCACAAATTTGCTTCCATTTGGCTGAGGACCATCTTGACTTTCTAGGTTGAGTCCAACACATCTACACTGCAGTTGATGGGATTACAGCTGAAATGGTCCTCTGAAACTTCAGAGCCTATTTCTTGGCAGAAAAAAAAAAAAAGCAAGCACATGGTACAGATGCCATCCACATGCAGAAGTAAAAAGAACAAAATCAATAGCTACATTTTTTGAGGGCTTATTATGTAAACTGTTCTATTCATATTATGTAGGTCATCTGATTTAATCTCCACCATAACTTTATCAAGTCAATACTATTAATATTCTCATTTTATAGATGAAGAATTGAGGTGCTGAATGGTTAAGAAGTCACCCAAGAGCACAAGCTAGTAAATGGTGGAGTGAGGACTTGACCCTGGGTGGTCTAGCAAAAGTTCATGGTCTTAACCACCACTCTCTGAGGCCTGTTATGGTAAATGATCTTTCTGTGGTTTCCTCATTTAAGTTTCAAAGAATAAAAAAAGAGGAAGAAGAAAGAATTCTTCTGTAACATTTAAAAATTTCTTTTTGCAGTTTTCTGACTACTATAGAAAATAGCTCTAAATACTAAAGAAAATTATAGTATTAAAAACAATGATGAAAACACTATTTTCTAGATAAGGCAACTCATAAATTTTGAAAAATAAGATTTCATGAATAGATGAAGGTAAAAAATGCAAATAAGACCATGAGATCACTTTCTCTTTGAAGGTATGGAACCATTTTTTCTTTAATGGTTGAGTGAAGAAAGTGTCAGGTGAATAGGTCACTTAGATGGGAGGGTCCACAAACTAAGACCTATAGGCCAGGTGCCTGCTTTTACAAATAAAACTTTATTGGAACATGGCCACACCCAGTCACTTATGGATTGGCCATGGGTAGAGTTGAGTATATGTGTGGTCCATAAAACCTAACATTTGCACCATCTGGCTCTTTACAGAAAAAAAAAACAAAAAACTTGCTGACACCTGACATAGATGACAGTGAGAAAATAAAATTATGTTCTGAAAGTGTGTTGTACATTATGTCCATCATTTTCAGTAGTCTCCAAGTGTACAACTTCAATGGTATATTATTAATACCATTTGCCACTGTTTAAAATTAGACAGAATGAAACTGCAAATAAGGAGAGCTCACAGATCAAATGGCAAACATTTATAATAAAGCATTGTTGCAGTTCTTCATTTGAAAGCCAAAGGCAATTTTTAAATAGAGTAGAATGAGTGGTTGCTCTGTGATCTTCCCATCCTCTGTCCATTCCTGTCTGATAGTTCTAATCACAAGTAATCATCATGATTATTCTTGATGTTATTTCATATTCCTTGTCTTGGTTTCTTGATAAAGAAGATAGTTTTTGGCAGCCTGGTTCTTAGCATAGTGATTAGCACATAGTCGTAAATGAATAAAGAACTGTGGCAAAAAGTTGAAGAATCCAAACATAGAAAGCGAGAACAGCATGGCCACAATAGATGGTTGGAGAGAATCTTGTATCAAAGATAGGGAGAACTAGCAGTAAACTCACAAGAACTGGAGCATCACTACCTCACCAAAGTGCAAATGCAACCCAGGGGAAGCCAGGAAAATCATGGCTTACTTTTACTGATTACACATTAGATTCAGATGCACTCCCCTCAGCTTCTTGCAAACATTTATATCCTTAATTTTCACAACTCAAGGAAACAAGCTCCATCTTCATTTCATTAAGTGAGGAAACTGCAGCTTAGAGAGAAGTTTATTACTGTGTATCAGGACACACAGCTAGAAAATGGTAGAAAGATTTGGAGACCCAGGAAGTCTGAATTCAGAGACAACACCTATGATCATTATGCTGTATTGGTCTCTCTGTGGCTTTATCTATAACCTCATCTTCCTTAGTAGTTCTCAAGATCCCATGGGAAGCTGTTCCTTGAGAATGCATGTTCCCAGTCTTCTAATGGAAACCAATAGCCCACACCTAGTTTGTTGTACAACTATTTTACAGCCACCTCCACTAGTAACTGAACTCTGTCTAATAAAGCACATCATTTGATCAGGGATAGTCATACTATACTCTATTGTCTGTATTTCCGGCACTCCTTAGGAATTTCCTACCTCAGTTATGCTTTCTGTGTAATTAAAAATACATCATTTCAAGTGTAAAAAACCTAGAAAAGCTTTAGATATAGATTCCTGTGGCTCAAATTTCAGTCTGAGGTCCATAGCATTAGTGTCACTGGCATGCTTGTTAGAAGTGCAGAATCTTGGGTCCAAGACCTATTGAATCAGAATCTGCATCTTAACAAAAGGATCAGGTGAATCTGACCCAGTATAAAGTCTGAGAAGTGTGGACTCTGCCACTACGGTGTGGTTATCATTGATTCCCCCTAAAAAAATACTAATTTAGTACCTGCAGAAGTAATGAGTCAAATTGATAAAAGCTTGATATGCTAAGGACAAAGGCCTCATCCTAGCTACAAAAAGAGCAGGTGGTTCACAGCCTTGACCGTTCAATGGGTTCACCTGGGGAGCTTTAAAGAAAAAAAAAAAAACACCCAGAGCTATTCAGGATCTTCTGTGGTTCCCCTCAAGTTTTAGTTAGTTATTTTTTCTGTGTCTGTGAAAAATGTTTTTGCAATTTTTATAGGGATTTTACTGAATTTATAGATAGTTTCATGTAGTATGAACATTTTAATTATATTAACTCTTCTCATCCATGAGCACAGATCTATTTATTTGTATCTTCTTCAATTTCTTTCATCAATGTCATACTTTTCAGTGTATAACTTTCTCACTTCCTTGGTTAAATTTATTCCTAAGCATTTGATTGTTTTTGATATGATTATAAATGGGGATTGCTTTCTTTATCGCCTTTTTAGAATAGTTTGGTTTTACTGTGTGAAACCACAGATGATTTCTGCATGTCGATTTTGAATCCTGAAACTTCAATGAATCCATTTTTCAGTACTAACAGTTGTTTGGTGGAGTTTTAAGGATTTTCTATATATAAGATCATGTTTTGCAGAGATAATGTTATGCCTTCTTTTCCAACTTGGATGACTTATTTTTTTCTTCACTGATTGCTCTGGCTAGGATTTCTAGTACTATGTCAAATAGGGGTGATGAGAGTGAGCACCCTTGTCTTGTTCCTCGTCTTAGCAAGGAAAGCTTTCAGCTTTTCACCGTTGAAGATGATGTTAACTGTGGATTTGTCATATATGGCCTTTATTCTGTTGAAGAATGCTTCTTCTATTCCACATGTATATATACAGTATAGAAATGGAAGTATGAAAATTCTGAATAGCCATTTTCCCAAAGGACACATACAATGGCCAATAAGTACATGAAAAGGTGCTCAACATCCATCATCATTAAGGAAATGCACATCAAAATCGGTGGGTGATGGGGAGGGCACGTTTTGCATGGAGCACTGGGTGTTGTGCAAAAAGAATGAATACTGTTACGCTGAAAAAATTAATAAAAGGGGGAAAAAAAAAAAAAAAAAAAAAAAAAAAAAAAAAAAAAAATCGCAATGAGATATTACCTCATACCTGATAGAATGGCAAGACAAGAGAGACAAATGTTGGTGTGGATGTGGAGAAAAGGAGATCCTTGCACATTCTTGATGGGAATGGAAATTGGTGCAGCGACTATGGAAAACAGTATGCAGGTTCTTACAAAAGTTCTAAAATTAGAACTACTGTATCATCTACAATTTCCATTTTTAAACATACACAGGAATCATCTGATTTTCAAAAGTTTGTGTTACACCACTTTGCTTTTAGGAAAGACCTACATTGTTACTTGTTTTTGCCAACTGAAAGAAATCTGAAGAGGATTTTTACTTTCACAATAAAAGCAAAAAGTAAAAGTAGTGTTCAGCATATTGGGCTTGTTTTTTTGTTTTGTTTTGTTTTTCAGCAAGCTGTTACAGAGGCAGCTATACCCTAGGCAGCAAGGGTGGCCCTACCAATCCCCTTCTACATGCAACATCTCAGCATCAAGACAACATAGCTTTGAACTATGTCTGTATCTGTGCTTTACCTGCATTTATTTTGTACATTTGTTGGCAAGATGTGTTCTAAAATATAAATAAAAGCTAAGATAGGTTATTTTTCAGGTCTGGGATGTTCAGGAATATTTTCATATGAATTAATAGTGATTGCTTTTCCACTTTATGTCACTTTGGCTTACAAAAGAAATACTTTATTTTCAGATAGTTGGGGAAACCTGTATCTGAGAGAAAGGAAGTCATTACCTCATAAACATATCTGCACCCTCCTGTTTATATTATTCGCAGGAGTCAAGACATGGAAACAACCTAAATGTCCATTAGGAAATGAAAGGTTAAAGAAAATGTGGCACATACATACAATGGAATATTATTCAGTTACAAAAAAATAACAAATACTGCCAACATGGATGAATCTTAAGTAAATCAGACAGAGAAAAATACTGTGCTCTTACTTATATGTGGAATCTAAAATAGCCGAACTCATAGAAACTGAGTAGATTGTTGATTCCAGGACCTGGGGTGGGAAAAATGCGGAGATGTTGGTTAAACTTCCAGTTGTAAGAAGAATAAGTTCTGGGGGTCTAATGTACAGCATGGTGACCATAATTTAAAATACTGTATTATGTACTTAAAAGTTGCCAAGAGAATAAAACTCAAATGTTATCACCATAACAAAAAGAAGGGGAAAAATGTTAATTATGTGAGGTGAATGATATGTTAACTAATCTTATTGTGGTAAACATTTTACCACATGTATACATGTATCAAATCACCACATTGTATATCTTAGATGTACACAATGTTCTATGTCAACAATATCTCAGTAAAGCCAGGAAAGTAATCAATCCCAGAACACAGGCTGCTTACAATAGTAATTAATTCAGAATCTCCAGAGGGCGGGATATAAGCATCAGTATTTTTTAAATAATCCTTGGTGATTCCAACATGCAGTGAAGGATAACCCTCTTTTGCAGATGGGCTATTCACTGTGGAAGAGGAGTGAATGTGATTCTATTTCCTCAAGTCTTTTTGCATGAAATTATCTTTATATCTGTCCCCTTTTACCTGGGTAAGTATTGGCAAAGATCTCTCATTGACCATAATTTAATCAGACTCTTCTGAGTCCCCTGCTTGACTAAGTCTGACTCAGGCTTTCATCTTTTCCTTGAAGAACCCACTTTCGACAAGAATCCTGTCAAATCAGTTTAGCTAGAACCCTCATCTCCATAGCTGATCACCATCCTCATTCCCCAGCATACCCAGGTGAGATCTGATCACACTGGTCTGCCTTCAACAAGAATTCTCTTCAGTTAGTTTAGCAAGAATTATCCTACCCTCTGAGTAATTTTCCATCCACTAACCTCCATCCTACTCCTTGGTTATATTTCCACTCCCTCAGCCATTCAGAATGGAGCTTGATCTCTCCTACTGCAGAACCCACATTACAAGGATCCCCCTCAAAAACAGTCTTCTCATGAGCAGTCACTTCTCCAAAGAGAACATACAAATGGCTAACAGACACATGAAAAAGTGTTCATCATCATTAGCCATCAGGGAAATTCAAATCAAAATCACATTGTGATACCATCTTATACTAGTTTGAATGGCAAAAAATAACAGGGCAAGAAAACAACAAATGTTGGAGAGGATGTGGGGAAAGGAGAACCCTCTTATACTGTTGGTGGGAATGCAAGTTGGTACAGCCACTCTGGAAAATGGTGTGAAGGTTCCTCAAAAAGTTAAAAATAGAGCTACCCCACAACTTAGCAATTGCACTACTGGGTATTTGTCCTCAAGATACAGATGTAGTGAAAAGAAGGGCCACATGCACCCCAATGTTCATAGCAGCAATATCTACAATAGTCAAATGGTGGAAGGAACCAAGATGACCTTTAACAGACGAATGGATAAAGAAGATGTGGTCCATATATACAATGTAATATTACTCAGCCATCAGAAACGATGAATACCCACCATTTGCATCAACATGGATGGAACTGGAGGAGATTATGTTAAGTGAAATAAGTCAAACAGAGAAAAACAATTATCATATGGTTTCATTTATTTGTGGAACATAAGGAATAGCATGGAGTACATTAGGAGAAAGAAGGGAAAAATGAAGGGGAAGGAAATCAGAGGGGGAGTTGAACATGAGAGATTATGGACTCAGGAAAACAGGAGGGTGGAGAGGGGATGGGTGAGCTCAGTGATGGGTATTAAGAAGGGGACGTATTGGGGCACCTGGGTGGCTCAGTGGGTTAAAGCCTTTGCCTTCGGCTCAGGTCATGATCCCAGGGTCCTGGGATCGAGCCCCACATCGGGCTCTCTGCTCCGCAGGGAGCCTGCTTCCTCCTCTCTCTCTGCCTGCCTCTCTGCCAGCTTGTGATCTCTCTCTGTCAAATAAATAAAATATTAAAAAAAAAAAAAAGAAGGGGACGTATTGCATGGAGAATTGGGTGTTATATGAAAACAATGCATCATGGAACACTATATCAAAAAGTAATGATATACTGTATGGTGAATAACATAACATAATAAAAAATTATTATCAAAACCACATTAGATTCCAATCATCTTACTAAGTACAGACAACAACACTGATACATTCTGTGAAGTCCAGTGGGGTTTTTGAAGTTAGTAGTAGTGACAAAAATTCTAAATATTTATTGACTGGGCAGTGTATTATAGATGCAGATTATCTCACTTTATTCTCCATCAACCCTTTGAGGTAGGTATTATTAGTCACACTTTATACAAGAGTGTAAGATATAGTAGAACATTGCTAATAATATTTCCTGCTTTATACTGTATACCAATGCCAGAGTGACATGAAAAGAAGTCCATGAAAGTTCAGTCCCTTAGGCGGTGGTGCAGAGGAAGCTAGCACTTGCACCTGGACATGAAGGAGGGGCCTCAAATGAACTGATGGTGTCTAGAATTTGGGAGCAGGTAGTAATTCAAGAAGGAAGTATATGCCCAGAAGATTAGCAAAGGTAAAACCATTGTCTTGGTATATGAAATTAGAAGGTTGCCTATCTGAGGCAACGGTGATCATCTTGGTTAGGGTAGGGAGAATATGTAATGTACCTGTGACCTTCAAGGCCTGGGAGAAGTGGTTCATAGTTACTCAGTAATTCATTGAGTCCCAGCTGTGTTCCATGCAGAATTCAACTGGCTAGAGTGCAGTTCTGAGAAAAGAGATGTGGTTTCTGTATTTATAGGAGAAATTACCCAACAATCAACACAATATATCAATGAAAACTGTGACAAGTGCAATGAAGGAACATTGCAAAATGCTATACAAATATACAGTAAGTGAATTTGGGCTTGTTCGGGAGGCAGAGGATTGGAAAGATTTTCTTGAAGGAGTAACTGGAGAGAGGGAAGAAAGTAAGCATTCCTGGCAGAGAGAACAGCTTTTATAAAGGTCCTGAGGTGGAAAGAAGAGGATGCATTTGAGAAAATGAAAGACAGCCAATATATCTGGAGCCCAGTGCGCTGAGAAAGATACATCTGTCTAGGAAGAGCTGGGACCCTTTGGATAGGTATTTCTACCCTGCAGAATGAGACAGGGAAGGAGCCACTGGATAGTGTGTCCAAGCTAAGACCAGAAGGATCAAGCTATTGAATTATGTGTGTGAAGTCCCTCAACATGCCCCCAAGGAGGGATGCAGGTAGTCCCAATGTGGCCCTCACTATACTGCCTGGCAGGTTTGCAGGTGGCAAATACCCTGAGAAGGGGATAGGAAAATTGGGTTTCAGCCTAGTTCTACCTCTTTTTCAGTTAGGAACCACTGGGCCTCTAATTGGCCTTGGGACACTCTGGTATTGCATGTTGAGTGATTCTTACACAGGTTGAAATTTTTGCAACACTAGTTTAGAGCCTTTATCTTCAACCTTAGCTGCACATTAGAACCACCTGAAGGAGCCTTGAAATTACTGCTTCTTAAGACCCATGCCTATGGTTTCAGATATAATTGCTCAAAGTACAGGCTGAGCATCAAAAGTTTTAAAAACTCCCCAAGGTGATTTTATGTTTGAGAACTACGACTCCAGAGGATGGTTCCCAAATGTCAGTCTATAGATCAGCTGTGTCAGAATTACCTGGGGGCTTATAAAGAAATCTCCAGTGTAGCTGGTACTGCTGCAGAGACTGCTTGTGCTATAGGCAGGCAGAAGCTGTGCAACTGTGTCTGTAGCCTACACAGGACCATCCTTCACTGTCCAGTCACTCTGCCAGCCAGGCACCAGTCAGGGACATTGGGTTTTGTGATGGTTTTCCTGGTCATATAACTGTCCTTTCTTGCACAGCTCCAGAGTGATGAGGTTAAACCTCCTAACCCTGTGAATACATTCACGAGAGCAGTGATTCCTAAGGTTTTCTCAATAATGTACCCCATTTCCTGGCACACTTACCACTGAACTCTTTTTTATTATTATTTAAATTCAATCAGCCAATATATAAATCACTGCCTTATTGATTTTTAAGTCAGTGATTTATAATTCTGAATTATAAATCAGAATTTATACTGAATCTGAATTCTTTTTGAAGAATTCTTTTCTTCAAAATTCTGAAGAATTTTGAAGAAAATTCTTCAAAATTTATTGAATTCTTTTTGAATTCTTTTTGAATTCAAATTCAATTCAACTTGAATTCTTTTGAATTCTTTTTGAAGAATTCTTTTTGAAGAAGAAAATTTTGGTGGAAAGCAAACCAACAAGGAAAGGATGTGTGGCTATTAATATAGTAACATTTAACAAAATTGTGGCCTTAGAGGAAATTAACCTTATACAGAATGTCCATAATGAGGCTCTGAGTACTAATATTTCAAGAAGTGGTTCAAGAGGGCCACGCAGGAAGATCTGGAACTCATCTCTTCCCACGGACACAAAAAGTGTACAGGTGGATATGGAAAAATTTGAATGGCTAAAGAAGATGTGGCTCATATATACAATGGGACATTACTCAGCCACCAGAAAGGATGAATGCCCACCATTTGCATTGACATGGATGGAACTGGAAAGTATTATGTTGAGCCAAATAAGTCAAGCAGAGAAAGGCAATTATCATACGGTTTCCCTCATACATGGAACATAAGGAATAGCACAGAGGACCACAGGGGAAGGGAGGGGAAACTGAATGGAAAGAAATCAGAGAGGGAGACAAACCATGAGAGACTCTGGACTCTGGGAAACAATCTGAGGGTTACAGAAGGGAGGGGTGTGGGTGGATGGGGTAACCAGGTGCTGGGTATTAAAGAGAGCTTGTGCTGTGATGAGCACTGGGTGTTATGTGCAACTAATGAATCAGTGAACACTACAACAAACACTTATCATGTCCTATATGCTGGCTAACTAAACATAATAATAATAATAATAATAATAATAATAATAATAATAATAAAGATTTTGAATAAAAAAAAGAAAAATTCCCTCTGAAAAAGACCTGAAAACTACCTGAAAAAGCTTTTCCATAACACAGGATAAGGGACCCTTTGAGATGGGTGGGAGAGGCCGAGGCACGGTTTTGCCAAAACCTCACAAACCACAGTTAGGAGAGATCTTAAAAATATGGAACTAATCCCTGAAGAGCAAGGGGTTTGTGCCCCATATCAGGCACCCCAACCTTTGGGACCTGGATGAGAGAGATGAGCCTCCCAAATGTCATGTGTGGAAACCTACAGGGTGAACATCCAGGAAAGCCATAGGACAGTAGAACTCACCCCAGAAAAGCAGCAAAAAGAAAAAAAAAAGGATCTTAAAAAATGAAGATAACCTAAGGAACCCAACGGACAGCATCAAGTGCATCAACTCACACTCTAGGGGTCGCAAGAGGAGAAGAGAGGGAGAAAAGGAGAAAAAAAACGTATTTGAAGAATTAGTGGCTGAAAAATTCCCTAGCCTGGGAAAGAACACAGACATCCAGTTCCAGGAAGCCCAGAAAGTTTCAAATAAGATGAACCCAGAAGACCCACACCTAGATACGGTCTAATTAAAATGTCAAAAGTTCAGGATAAAGAGACAGTGTAAAAGCAGCAAAAGAAAAACGGCTTGTTATGTAAAAGGAAACCCCCATTAAGACTATTAGAAGACTTCACAGTAAAAACAATGCAGGACAGAAAGGAGTGGCACAATATAGTCCTAGTGCTAAAAGGAAAAAACTGAGAAGAATATGTTACTGGAAAGGTTATCAGTCAGAATCGAAGGAGAGATAAAAAGCTTTTCAGAAAAACAAAAGCTAATGCTGAAAAAAACAAAACACTAAACTAGCCTTATAATAAATGTTAAAGGTATTTACCCCAAAGATACAGATATAGTGAAAAAAAAAAAAGGCTATATGTACCACAATGTTCATAGCAGCAATGGCCACAATCGCCAAACTGTGGAAAGAGCCAAGATGCCCTTCACTAGACCAATGGATAAAGATGTAGCCCATATATACAATGGAATATTAGTCAGCCATGAGAAACAATGAATACCCAACTTTTGTATCAATATGGATGGGACTGGAAGAGTTTTGCTGAGTGAAATAAGTCAAGCAGAGAAAGTCAATTATCATATGGTTTCACTTACTTGTGGAGCATAAGGAATAACATGGAGGACACTAGGAGAAGGAAAGGAAAAGTGAAGTGCGGGAAATTGGAGGGGGAGAGAAACCATGAGAGACTGTGGATTCTGAGAAACAAACTGAGAGTTTTGGAGGGGAGGTGGGTGGGGGAATAGGTGAGCCTGGTGGTGAGTATTAAGGAGGGTATGGATTACAGGGAGCACTGGGTGTTTTACACAAACAATGAATCATGGAACAGTACATCAAAAACTAATGATGTACTGTATGGTGACTATGGTGGGTGGGATACATAAACAATGAATCTTGGAACACTGAAAAAAATAAAATTAAATTAAAAAAAATAAAGCACATGCAACCAAGTAAAAAAATAAAATGATAATGTTAAAGGGACTTCTTTAAGCTGAAAAGACAAGGCTCTAATTAGCAGCACGGAAAATACAGAAGTAAAAATCTCACTCGTATAAGTAAGTACACAGTAACAGTAGTGGATTAATCACTTATTAAGCTAGTACAAGGTTAAAGAACAAAAGTAGGAAAAATCACCATAACAACAATAATTAAGGCAGACACAAAATAAAGAGATGTAAAACATGACATCAAAACATTTCTGGGGGGGGGGGCAGTTAAATGTAGAGATCTAGAATGCATTCATAATTAACTGGTATCAACTTGAAATGGGTTGTCTTATATAGAAAGGCAACATTATGAGTTACAAAGCAAAAACCCATAGTAGATACACAAAAAATAATGAGAAAGGAATCTAAGCATAACACTATAAGAAGTCATCAATCCACAAGAAACCAGAAGAAAGGAACAGAGAGAAGCTACAAAACAACCAGAAAACAATTAACAAAATGGCAATACCTATCCATAATTTCTTTAAATCTAAGTGGGCTGAAGTCTCTAGTTAAAAACATAGAGTGGCTGAATGGATAAAAAACACTGAGACCCATCCATATGCTCTCTACAAGGGACTCACTTCAGAGGTAAAGACACATGCAGCCTGAAAAGGAAGGGATAAAAAAAGATACATGGAGGACATTAGGAAATGGAAAAGATTAGTGAATTGAGGGAACTTGGAGGGGGGAGACAAACCATGAGAGACTATGGACTCTGAGAAACAAACTGAGGGTTTTGGAAGGGAGGCGGGTGAGGGGATGGGTAAGCCTGGCGGTGGGTATTATGGAGGGCACGTATTGTATGAAGCACTGGGTGTGGTGCATAAACAATGAATCTTGGAACACTGAAAAAATAAAATAATATTTTTAAAAAGCAAAAAAAAAAAAAGATGTTTTAAACAAATGAGAACTGCAAGGAAGCAGGAGTGACATTGGAATACAGTATGGAGGTACCTCCAAAAACTAAATTAGGACTACTATACAGTCCATCAGTTCTAGTTCTGGGCAGTTATCTAAAGAAAACAAAAACACTAATTCAAAAAGACACATGCTCCTCTATGTTTATTGGAGCATTATTTACAAAAGCCAAATTATGGAAATAACCTAAATATCCATTGATGGATGAATGGATAAAGGTGTGGTGGCCATATATACAAAAAAAAAAAAAATACTTATCAGCTATAAAAAAGAGTGAAATCTTGCCATTGCAACAACATGGGTGGACCTCAAGAGTAAGGGAAATAAGTCAGACAGAAAAAAACAAACAGCAGGTAGTGTCTTTTCTACCTGGAATCTAAAACACAAAATAGATGAACAAACAATACAACACAAAACTCACAGATACAGAGATCAGATTGTTGGTTGGCAGAGGGGAGGGAACTTGGGGTAGGCAAAATGAGTGAAGGAATTCAAGAAGTACAAACTCCTAGTTATAAAATAAATAAGTTATGGGTTGTAATATACAGTGTTGTGACTATAGTCAATAATATTGCATTATGAATTTGAAAGATGCTAAGAAAGTAATCCTAAAAGGTATCACAAGAAAAAAAAATGTTGCAAATTTGTACAGTGACAGATGGTAAACAGACTTAACTGTGGTGATTTTCACACAAGGTATACAATTGTCGAATCATTATGTTGTACCCCTGGAACTAACACAATGTTATACCGCAATTACACTTCAATTTAAAAAGAAAAGAAAAGAAATGAAATCAGCCCTGTACCAGACCTAGTGTGTCAAAATTTCTAAGGATGAGTCCCAAGAAGAGGTACTTTAAAAAAGTTTTCCTGAGATGGGTCGGGGAGGGAGACAAACCATAAGACTCTTAATCTAAGGAAACAAACAGAGAGGGTTGCTGGGGGCTGGGAGGTAGGGATAGGGTGGCTGGTGATGAACATTAGAGAGGGTATGTGCTATGATGGGCGCTGTGAACTGTGTAAGACTAATGATTCACAGACCTGTATCCCTGAAACAAATAATACGTTATATGTTAAAAAAATTTTTTTTCCTGGCACTTAAAAACAAAAATGGAAGCACCAAGTGATACTTGGTATTTTGTTATTTGACAGGTTTGATTTCCCAAACCTAAGTGATTTAGATTCGTAGATCTCAAACTAGTCTGATTCAGTCTGGAATGGGGCCTGAGATTCTGTATTTCCAAAAAGCTCCCAAGGTGCTGTAGCTCTCTGAGAACCACACTTTGAGTCGTAAATTTTGGGAAATGCAAATGCAAGAATGAATGGCTTTTCTTCAAAATCTGCCAAGGGGTACCTGAAATAAATTAGCATATGGGGACCTTATTTACAAGTCCCTGTCCCCAAACCAAGTAATTTTTCAGGGCAGAGATTGGGTCTTTGTTATCGCTATGGCTTTCCATCTCAATACAATTCTCCACACATTAGGAGCACAATAAATGGGCTTTGAATTGAATAAATACCATGATGTCCTTAGGGTCCAATCTGTGGAGCCAACTGAAGGTGAGGCATTGCTATAATGCAGGCCTTCTGCCACTTCCAGTCATAAATTCCAATTGGATGAGGTCCAATGCGAAGCTGTGTGTTACCAAAGCCTGCTCTGTAGGGGGTAGGGTCAAAGCAGGCCTCTGGAATATTAATAATTCTGAGCAGTGACCACAGCTATGATATTTACAGACCCATGAAGCACAGGGGACAGCCCGAGTTTGCGCACACAGCTATAGACTCCAAGGACTTATTCTGCTCCAAATGGAGCATGTATATTGGCCAAGGCTGCCAAAAGCCATACGGTTCATTAGCTTTTACTACAGAGAGAATGTGCCAGGTCTGGTGCTAAAATGACATAAGGAAGCACATTTGACAGCAATGGTCAAAGGAAAAAGCACAGTGGGAGCAGAACTGCTCTGTGGGCCACTGCTCACACCTTTGGAACAGGAGAAAAATACCTCTGCCTCTCCATTTGGAGGCCCAGGCTGGTTGGAATCTGACAAGGACTTATTACTTTAGAAATTTTTTTCAGGGATTTGGTTTCTTCCCCTGGATTCTACTTGCATGGTGATGGATGTTTTTTCCCTGAGTATTTTTGATACTATGATTATTTGTGTGGTTTGTGAGTTACATATTGGGAGAGGGTCAAGAGACAGAAAGGAACATAGAGAGAGAAAGCACCAGAAAGAGACAGAGAGATTGAGAAGGTTAGGAGGAAGAGAAAGAAACATAATTTCAAGTAGAAGGAAAAAGGCAGAGAACAGTAGAGAAAGGTGGGAGGAGTCAGGTAAGGGTAGAGGGAAGGAAAGCACCAGGCCAAGGTTCCTCCTTCTTTTTGGTTCCTTATACTCAAGGATGGTCATTGTATCCTTCAAAAGGTACTTACACAGGACACCCCTTAAGCCCTACAGGAGGCACAGAACTAGCCTGCTGGGTCCTGCCCTCAGCTCTAATCACTCACTTTGTGTTCTCACATTGAACTCTCACTCCTATGTTGTTTCTGCCACCATCACTCTCACTTTCTGGCTCAGGTGCATTCACATTTTATGGGTTAAAACTCAGTAGTGGTTGGAATAATCAAGATCTAGTCTCTTAGTAAGCTTAACAGTTACAATAGTGTTATCTATATTCGCTACACTGTGCATTAGGTCTCTAAGGCTTATTTACTACTTGCTTCAAATGTGTATCCTTAAACCACATCCAACCTACCCCCCAACCTGCATCCCCTAGAAACCATTTTACTCCCTGTTTGTACAAGTTTGGCTGAAAAGAAATGATACTTAATGACAGGATAGAGGTGCTAATTATAGTGCCCTACAGTGGCAATCATAATAGGTAGTGTTTGAAGTCAACATGGTGCACATCTTAAAATCACACAGTGTTACATGTCAAATGTATGTCAATAAACAAAACACTTCCTCGGGCTATTAGAACCCCACTTTATCTGATCCTGCTACGCTGAAATCTCCTTACTGAGTTCTCCCCATGCCTTCAACAATCTTCTCTGCCCGCAGCCTGTGATAAGATCTCAACCTGTGCTTCCCACACCTCCCCAACCCATCCAAGGTTTAGATACCACATGGGATTTTACCAATAGCTCCCTGTTTCCCAAAGTGTGTGCCCTGGACTAGCTACTTCAGAATCACAGAGGCAGGAGTAGAGGAAGAAGGGAGGATTTTTTTTTTTTTTTTAACCTGCAGGTTCCTGGATCCAACACCCCACACTACTGAAACACACTGGGGAGGAGGGACTTCAGAAAGCTGCATTTCTAATTTCTGACCCACAAGATTCTGATATACAGGATAGTTTGAAAACTTCAATAAGACTAGCTTGGGGCACCTGGGTGGCTCAGTGGGTTGGGCCTCTGCCTTTGGTTCGGGTTGTGATCTTGGGGTCCTGGGATCGAGCCCCACGTCAGGCTCTCTTCTTGGCGGGGGCGTGCTTTCCCCTCTCCCTCTTTGCCTACACTTGTGATCACTCTCTGCCAGATAAATGAATAAAATCTTACAAAAAAAAAAAAAAAAAAAGACTAGTATTGCAGGCTTCTCAAGTTCTTCCTTCAAGACTCAAAAGATCAGAGACCACCCTCCTCCTTTCCCCCAACACACAGGGTCCTATCCTGAACCTGGGCAGACACACAAATCACCGAATCCCTCCAGCCCTACATTTTCTCATCTAAGAACAGGAGGCGGCATCTAAGTGAAGAGAAACAGGGGAGGACAGATAATAAGCACAGGAGTGCAGTGAGCCTGATGGGAATTAGGGGAAGCTAGAGGATTCAGGCTCTGAGGGCACCACTGCTCCTCTCCTCCATCACAGTCAGTCGTGGCTGGGTGGAAGTGCTACCCAGAGATGCAAAATATTTTGAATTTTTAAGGGATGCCAGGAATTTAGATTTTTATATTAACTTTTCTGACTTTTAATTTCTGGCTAAAAATGTTACGAGGCCAAACAAATACATGTGGGGCATATTCAGGCCGTGAGTCCACATTTGCACCCTCCAGACTAGAGCTCTTCAGGGTTACCTTTAGCACGAGAGTACTGGGGGATATGCTGACCCTGAACTTCCCTGGCTGAGTTAAGTTGTTCTGTGCTGGTTGGCGCATCTCTGCTGCCCTCTGTCTTTTCCAAGAAAAAACAAAGTTTTTTACTACCCTGGGCCCAGTACATGGGTATCTGATTTTTGGAATGTGCTAGACCAATGGTTCTCAAACTTTAGCACTCACCTGGAGGGCTTGTTAAAACATAGACTGCTTGGCACAAGCTCCAACAATTGTGATTCAGAGAATCTGAGGTAGGACCTAAGAATTTGCACTTTTGACAAGATCCTGGGTGATGTTGCTGCTGCTCACGGTCGGCACTTTGAGAACCACTGCTGTAAAGCCCTACTTACTACCTAACATGTGTTCTTTCCCCTTAAGTTTAGCACTCAGTTCTTAGCTTCTCTCTCATTCCTGAGTCACTTTATCAGCAGTCACTTTGAGCATTTCTGGGGTTGCTCCCATGATCAAGAGCAGTTTGACAATTGTAACTGTCACTGTTGAGTGTTTGCTGGGTGCCAACCAATCGTCTGAGCTCTTCACTGTATTAGCCTTAATCTTCATCATGACTCTCTCTCTCTCTCTCTCTTTTTTTTTTTAAGATTTTATTTATTTATTTGACAGAGAGAGATCACAAGCAGACAGATTAGGCTCCCCGCTGAGCAGAGAACCTGACACAGGCCTCAATCCCAGGACCATGACCTGAACCGAAGGCAGAGGTTTAACCCACTGAGCCACCCAGGCGCCCTCATCATGACTCTCTTAGGAAGGCATTATCACTCCCAGTTTCTACAGGAGGAACTAAGGCCCAGAGAAGTTAAGTCACTTGCCCAAAGTCACACAGTGAGTGGCAGAGTGGGCATCCAAACCAAAAATATCTGACTCCAGACTCTGTTCATTCTAGTATTCACAAACCAACCTGGGAAACTTTTGAGAGCAAAAGGAGACCCTAATAATCATTACATCTAGAAAACAGGGATAAATCATGACTCTCACAGGCAAATTGGGATATAAGTTTCTTTGTACTCTGTCATTCCAAATGTACTCTTTGAGTGGTCTACAACTTCCTGAAAAGGGTACAGATTTTGCAACTATTTACATTCTAGCTCAACTGAGAAAAATGTGAAAGGACCTAGCTCAGGGCCTGCTACATGGTAAAAACCCAATGTCTGTTTCCTTCAGTAGAGCTTCTAAATCCTTCCTGGCGAATATGGGCAAGTGTACTATCTGATCCTGATTCTTGAAGCCTTCAGAGTACAGTGGATAGGAAAAAAAAAAAAAAAAAAGAATCTCAAAGCAAACCCTTAAAAGATCATACTAAGACTATGGGCGCCTGGGTAGCTCAGTTGGTTAGGCAACTACCTTCAGCTCAGGTCATATCTGAGAGTCCTGGGATGGAGTCCCACATCGGACTCCCTGCTCCACAGGAAGTCTGCTTCTCCCTCTGACCTTCTCCTCTCTCATGCTTTCTCACTGTCTCTCTCTCAAATAAATAAATAAAATCTTAAAAAAAAATCATACTAAGACTAATAATCCATGACTCCGCATAACAGTTCAAAGAGGGTGACTCCCTCAGGTCTTAAATTTTTAGAGTGGGGTTTGTATTGAGTTTTGAAGACTGAGAAGAAGATAGGACGTGTAGAATCAGAGAAAGCTAGAGAGAGACAAAAAAGTTCATGCAGAAGCTAAAGAAAGACTGAGAAGCATTTCTGTGTTGGAACTCTATTGGATATTTTAACTCCATCCAAACTTTGAAATATTCCAGACGACAAAATAAAGAAATATCTTTATTTTATGTATTTATTTATTTATTTTTAGTTTTGTATACTCTGTCATTATTTTGCACCCACTCAGAAACCCCTAGAGAACCCAATGAAGATTTCATTCTCCAGGGCACAGAAGTACAGACAGAGAAACTTCTGAGGAGAATTGGCCTGTGGTTTTTAAGAACTTATGAATTTAGGGATTTTGAACCAAATCCTGCCCATCACAATGATTTTTACAGTAAGAGCAACAGCTGCTGGGTACTTAGTCCTCCTGTTTTATGTAAAAAGGAAGGGCAATTTCATCATACTTTCTCTCAGTTCTAAGAGCGGGAAATTCTAAACAGGCTCAATACTGCCCTCTAGTGTGCGAAAGGGGCAGAGGAGAGGATCATAGAGCATTTGGTTGCGCCAAAGCCAGCTGGAAGACTGGAGGAGACGAAAGAGACGTTCTTGTATCTGCAGAAGGTCTTTGAATTAATAAATATATCAAACTGCCCTAAAAATACAAATAATAAGGTCTATTATGGTGTTTCCCATAGAATATAATGTTCTGTGAAGCACCAGTCCCCCATGATAATCCATTGACACAGCCCCTCCCAGGGCTCATGGTTAACTAAGGAGTTTTCTGCACATAAGTGTCAACTACAGAGGTTGTGTTCAGTAAAGCCTCAAACAGCAAAGGCTCTGGGAAGTTATGCAAGTGATGAAATCCCATTTCCCACACATATGTGACCACTGAACATTTTTCTGTTTTGTTTTCTTATAAAACTATGTCATTCCTTTGGACGGCTGCTCATGGAGCATATTTTGGACAGTGTTAGAAGAAAAACCACACTGTTCTTGCCTCAAGCTCTCTATACGATGAAAGAATTCCTGTCCCTTAGGCTTGCGAAGATAGAACTCAGTAGTAAATCAGTAGAGCTAAGATACAAAAGGGCAGAAGAACAGGTGATGACAGAAACCAAATACCTAGTCCGTGGCACCAACGACTGGAAAGTCCCACAAGAGGCTGAGAGACCATCCAGTTCCTTCCTAACCGCCACCCTATCTTGGTCTTTAGGTAGGACACAAAGCTTCTCACAGTTCTCCTAACGTATCATACTCATTCTCAATCTGAGTTCAACTGAGGTTGAGTTCAAATGTCCCCTTCTTCAAATTTTCTCATGACTTTAGGCATATCAAACACCTACTATGTGCACAGCATAACACTAAGAATACAGATCTGAAAGACAAAGAGCATACTCTCAAGGAGCTCATAATTTCTACCGTTGGAGAAAGACGTGAGGTGCAGAAGACATGAGTTCTGTTCTAAGGAAAACCTCAACAGATGAAGAAAGAATATGTTGCAAATACATTATCTTTTAGAACACATCCAACATGGTTCTCTCTGTGATCACATGGAATTCCTAGAATAAACAAAGCCTTCCTCATGGTAAGCATTCTGAAGATATCAGCTTGCATTGTTGTTGTTACTACTGCTATATCATATGTTACATTTATTTGGAATTACTTCATTCTCATTTTGTTGTCCAAGGAAATAGAAGGGTAAGATACTAATCTACTCCACAAGTGGTTTAGTTGGTGAAATCACTTCTTTACCCAATACCAAAAGCAATGAGACTTGAGTTCTCTATGTGTAAAATGATGCTACCAATAACTCTATTTTGGCTAAGTCCCTTGATTCATCATTTTCTTCCTTCATTCATTTAACCAAGTACTTATGGAGTTCCCAATATATGCCGGACTTTGTGCCAGGGTTAGGGAATACAGTAATAAATAAGACAGTTACGGTCTCTGTCTTCCTGGAGGTTGCTATACTCCAGGATTTTGGAGAAGATTTAAGATGACATTATGTCATATGAACATATTTTGTGAGATGTAGGTCTGGATAAATGTAAAGTATCATTATCATTTAACAACTTATTAACTGCTGTTAAGCTTTACCTCCTGTTTCTGGAATAGAGCATACCATTGGGCTTACTTGGCACTATGGTTTCACAGGCACCTTCAGAAATGTCTGCTGAGTGAATTAATGAGTGGGCGAATTAATTAAAAGTATCATTACTGAAATTCCATTTGCTGCATAAGTAGTAATAATGATGAAAAGAAGGGAAATCAACAAGAACACATATGAATCCATGAGCTCCTCTTATGTGATAAATATGACACCAAGGACTTTATAATCATTGGCATCTTAACATTTGGTATCATATTCCCATTTTAGAAATGAGAAAAAATGAAGTTCAAGGATATTAGGTCACTTGCCCAGGGCCTCAAACGTGTAAGCATGGATAGTAAAGGGACCAGTGACCTGAGAACACATTCACATTTTCCTTCCTTTTAAGGGGAAATTTCATTCTTTCCTCAGATCCCATTTATTATTGGGGAACACAGTCTTCTTTTTCAAACTAAACTTAGAAAAGATGAAGCAGTGCATGCTACCTAATATGTTGCAGCTGGAGAGGAGTACCTTGGCAATTAGCTGAAATTAATTTCCTGAAGGCAATCCTTACCAGCCCCAGTCTAATAGGAACCCAGGGCATCTCTGATAATGCAGTCTTGATTCCTTTCAACATTTTTCCCAATAAAGTGAAACAAACAACAGATTCCTTCATACCAAAAGGCCAGGAGTCTCTGAGATGAGCTGAGACTTAATGCAGAACTCACAACTCTGGGGCTGGAGAACTCACTCTTTGGAAAGTCTGCTATATGTTGAGTTGAAACCTGCCTCCTGTTGCTTCTACTAATTGGCTTTGATTTGGGGGCCGGTCATCCAGGACATCTGATGTGCTATTCACATGATTAGTGTTTCCATATTGTTCTAATGTCACTTGTCATACTACACACTAATACTACACACTAAGACACCTATGTTAATCTCAAAAATTAAGCAGTAATATGTGTGAAATCATTGGTTTGATGTGTTCACTTCAAAATTTTCTAATAAATATTAATTGTACTATCAACATTTTATTAATTAAACATATTATGTGTATTATGGTTTTGTTAAGTATTAGTGGCAGTATAGCTATCTCATTTTGAGAAACACCATACATGTGCCTTCTCTACACAGTAATTCCCTCCTTATCCATGGGGGATATGTTCCAAGACCCCCAGTGGATGCCTGAAACAGCAGATAGTAATGGACCCTATATATACTTTGTTTTTTTCTTATACATACCTACCTATAATAAAGTTTAATTTATAAATTAGGCACAGTAAGATACTAAGAATAATAATAATAACAAAGTAGAGCAATTGTAACAATTTATTGTAATAAAAGTTATGTGAATGATCTCTGTCTCGAAATACTTCATTGTAATGCGCTCACCCTCTTCTTGTGATGATGTGAAAAGATAAAATGTCTATATGATGAGATGAAATCAAGTGAATGACGAAGGTATTGTGATGTATGTCAGCCTACTACTGACCTTCTGAGTATATGTCAGAAGGACCAGCTGCTTCTGGACTGTGGCTGACTATGGTAACTGAAATCATGAGAAACAAATCTATGGATAAGTGAAAGATACTGTGTATATACTATTTGAAAATAACAGATGTTTCATTAGAACAAACATACCCAGTACTTTCAATCACATAATATTATTAATATACCACCCTGGTTATTTGCTCTAGTTTTTTATGCCTGTTTCGGTTTGGGGAGGCCAGTCTCATATAAAATTTTCTCATTATATATGGTTGGTTTTATTAATACAATCTGTGTTTTCATTACCTTTCCTAGTCATCCAACGACTGCATGTATTTCTAAAGAGTTCACTGGTCCTTCCAATCAAGAAATGGGCAGAAGACATAAACAGACATTTCTGCAAAGAAGACATCCAGATGACCAACAGACAAATGAAAAAGTGCTCCACATCACTCAGCATCAGGGAAATACAGACCAAAACCTCAATGAGATACCACCTCACACCAGTCAGAATGGCTAAAATTAACAAGTCAGGAAACTACAGATATTCGCGAGGATGCAGAGAAAGGGTAACCCTCCTACAATGTTGGTGGGAATGCAAGCTGGTTCAGCCACTCTGTAAAACAGCGTGGAGATTCCTCAAAAAGTTGAAAATAGAGCTACTCTATGACCCAGACTACTGGGTGTTTACACTAAAGATACAAAATGTAATGGCTATTTACCCTAAAGATACAAATGTAATGACCCAAACATTTATAGCAGCAATGTCCACAATAGCCAAACTATGGAAAGAACCTAGATGTCTATCAACAGATGAATGGATAAAGATGTGGTATATATATACAATGGAATACTATGCAGCCATCAAAAACACTGAAATCTTGGGCACCTGGGTGGCTCAGTTGGTTAAAGCCTCTGCCTTTGGCTCAGGTCATGATCCCAGGGTCCTGGGATCGAGCCCTGCATCGGGCTCTCTGCTCTGCAGGGAGCCTGCTTCCTCCCCTCTCTCTGTCTGCCTCTTTGCCTAGTTGTGATTTCTCTCTGTCAAATAAATAAAATAAAATAAAATAAACACTGAAATCTTGCCATTTGCAATGATGTGGATGGAACTAGAGGGTATTATGCTGAGCGAAATAAGTCAATCAGAGAAAGAAAATTATCATATGATTTCTCTGATATGAGGAATCTGAGAAGCATGGTGGGGGATTGTGGGAGGTATGGAAGGAAAAAATGAAACAAGTTGGGATCGGGACTCTTAATCTCAAGAAATAAATTGAGGGGTTTGCTGGGAGCTGGGGGGTAGGGATAGGGTGGTTGGGCGATGGACATTGGGGAAGGTATGTGCTATGATGAGTGCTGTGAAATGTATAAGCCTGATGATTCACAGATCTGTACCCCTGGGGCAAATAATACATTACATGTTAATAAAAATAATTTTTAAAAAAGAGTTCACTGGTCCTTAAATCTTTCAACCTTATTTTATCCATGCTAGTGTTATAACATCTTTTCTCATCTTGTTCATTTTTTTTCCAGTAGAGAATCTTCTTTCCCTGCCCTAGCTTGTTTTTTTTTTAATTTAATTTTTTTCAGTGTTCCAAAATTCATTGTTTATGTACCACACCCAGTGCTCCATACAATACGTGCCCTCCATAATACCCACCACTAGGCTCACCCAACCCTTCACCCCCCTCCCCTCCAAAACCCTCAGTTTGTTCTCAGAGTCCACAGTCTCTCATGGTTTGTCTCCCCCTCTGATTTCCCTCAATTCACTTCTCCTCTCCATCTCTCAATGTCCTCCATGTTATTCCTTATGTTCCACAAGTGAAACCATATAATAATTGTCTCTCTCTGCTTGACTTATTTCCCTGCCCAGCTTATTGAGATACAATTGACATATAATGTTGTGTAAGTTTATGGTGTACAATATTTGATTTGATATACTTATAGCAAAATGATTACCCCCATAACATTAGCTAACATCTTTATCACCTCACATAATTATCATTTATTTTTATGGTTTAAGATCTACTCTTTTAGCACTTTCAAGTATATAATTCAATGTTGTTAACTACAATACCCATGATGTATATTAGATCCTCAGAACTTTTCTCATACAACTGGAAGTTTGTATCCTTTGATCAACATCTTCCCATTTCCCCCATCCTCCTAACCCCTGGAAATCCACCATTTCCTCCTCTGTTTCTATGATTTCAGCTTTTTTAGATCAACATGTAAGTGATATCATACATTGTGTCTCTCTTTCTGGTTATTGCACTTAGTATAATGCCAAATTGAAGAAGATACAAAATAATAAAAAAGATATTTTGTGTTCAAGGATTGGAAGAAAAAATACTTAAAATGTCTGTATTACCAAAAGCCATCTATAGATTCAATGCAATTTCTATAAAAACTCCAATGGCATTTTTCACAGAAATAGAAAAACAATTCTAAAACTTGTGTGGAACCACAAAGATCTTGAATAGTCAATGTAATCCTGAGAAGGATATCGAAGCTCCAGGAATCACACATCCTGATTTAAAATTATACTACAAAACTATAGTAATCAAAGCAGCATGGTATTGGTACAGAAATAAACAGGTAGACCAATGGAACAGAATTGAGAGTCTGTATATGTATATGGTTATGTATATGTATATGGTATGTATGTATATGGTTAACTAATGTATGGTTAACTAATATTTGACAAAGCAACCAAGAACACTCAGTACAAAAGTCTCTTCAACACTCAGAGGGAAAGTCCCTTCAATAAATGGTGCTAAAGAAACTAGGGCGCCTGGGTGGCTCAGTGGTTTAAGCAGCTGCCTTCGGCTCAGGTCATGATCTCAGGGTCCTGGGATCGAGTCCCACGTCGGGCTCTCTGCACTGAAGGGAGCCTGCTTCCCTCTCACTCTCTCTGTCTGCCTCTCTGCCTACTTGTGATCTCTCTCTGTCAAAATTAATAAATAAAATCTTTAAAAAAAATAAAAAAATAAATGGTGCTAAAGAAACTAGATGTTCACATGCAGAAGAATGAAATTTCTCCCTATGTGATACCATTCACAAAAAATAACTTAAAATGCATTAAAGACTTAAACATAAGACTGGAAACCATAAAACTTCTAAAAGAAAACATAGAAGTTTTTTTCTTGATTATGTCCCAAAAGTTCATTTTCACTTTTGTTTCCCTTGCCTTTGGAGACATGTCTTAAAAGAAGTTGCGGTGACCAATGTCAAAAAGGTTACTGCTTAGGTTCTCCTCTAGAATTTTGATGGACTCCTGTCTCACATTGAGGTCTTTCATCCATTTTGGGCTTATTTTTTTGTATGGAGTAAGAGAATGGTCGAGTTTCATTCTTCTGTATATAGCTGTCCAGTTTTCCCAACACCATTTATTGAAGATACTGTCTTCTCAAAAGATGGCTAAAATTAACAAGTCAGGAAACTACATATATTCATGAGGATGCAGAGAAAGGGGAACCCTCCTACACTGTTGCTGGATATTTGGATATTTAGATATATCCAAAAAATTGGATATTTTTTCCTACTTTGTTGAAGATTAGTGGACCACAGAGTTGAGGATCCATTTCTGGGCCTCTATTTTGTTCCACTGATATATGTGTCTGTTTTTGTGCCAGTAACATGCTATCTTGGTGATCACAGTTTTGTAATATAGCTTGAAATCAGGTAACATGATGCCCCCAGCTTTGTTTTTATTTTTCAACATTTCCTTGGCAATTTGGGGTCTTTTCTGGTTTCATATAAATTTTAGGATTGTTTGTTCCAGCACTTGGAAAAATGATGATGGTATTTTGATTGGGATGGCATTGAAAGTATAGATTGTTCTGGGCAGTGTAGATATTTTAACAATATTTATTTTTCCAATCCTTGAGTATGGGATGGTTTTCCATCTTTTTGTGTCTTCTTCAATTTCCTTCATAAGTTTTCTGTAGTTTCTAAAGTATAGACCCTTTACTTCTTTGGTTAGGTTTATCTCAAGGTATCTCAAGGTTTTATTGCTATTGTAAATGGAATCACTTCCCTAATTTCTCTTTCTACAGTTACATTGTTAAGTGTATAGGAAAACAACTGATTTCTATGCATTGATTTTGTATCCTGCCACATTACTGAATTGCTGTGATGAGTGCTAGTAATTTGGGGGTGGAGTATTTTGAGTTTTCACATAAAGTATCATATCATCTGTGAAGAGAGAGTTTGATTTCTTCTTTGTCAATTTGAATACATTCTATTTCTTTTTGTTATCTGATTGTTGCTGCTAGGACTTCCAGTACTATGTTGAACAATAGTGGTGAGAGTGGGCATCCTTGTCATGTTCCTGATCTTAAGGGAAAGGCTCTCCAATTCTGCACAACAAAGAAAACAGTCAACAAAACAAAGAGACAACCCATGTAATGGGAGAAGATATTTGCAAATGACACTATAGATGTCATTTGCTGGTATCCAAGATCTATGTACTATGGTGAGTGCTGTGAGATGTGTAAGCCTGATGATTCACAGACCTGCACCTCTGGGGCAAATAATACATTATATGTTAATAAAAATAAATAAAAAAAAGAACTTCTCAAACCCAACACCCAAAAAATAAATAATCAAGCCAAGAAATGGGCAGAAGACGTGAACAAACACTTTTCCAAAGAAGACATACAAATGGCTCACAGACACACAAGAAAATGTTCAACATCATCAGCCGCCAGGGAAATGCAAGTCAAAACCACATTGAGATCCATCTTACAACAGTTAGAATGGCAAAAATTGAAAGGAAGGAAACAAGAAATGTTAGAGAGGTTGTGGAGAAAGGGGAACCCCCTTACACTCTTGGTGGGAATGCAAATTGGTACAGCCACTTTGGAAAACAGTGTGGAGGTGCCTCAAAAAGTTAAAAATAGAGCTACCCTACGACCCAGCAATTGCACTACTGGGTATTTACCACAAAGATACAGATGTAGTGAAAAGAAAGGCCACATGAACCCAATGTTCATCACAACAATGTCCACAATAGCCAAAGTGTGGAAGGAGCTGAGATGCCCTTCAACAGAAGAACGGATAAAGAAGATGTGGTCCAGGGGCACCTGGGTGGCTCAGTGGGTTAAGCCGCTGCCTTTGGCTTGGGTCGTGATCTCGGGGTCCTGGGATCGAGTCCCGCATCGGGCTCTCTGCTCAGCAGGGAGCCTGCTCCCCTCTCTCTCTGTGCCTGCCTCTCTATCTACTAGTGATCTCTCTGTGTTAAATAAATAAATAAAATCTTAAAAAAAAAGATGTGGTCCATATATAAAATGGAATATTACTCAGCCATCAGAAAGGATGAATACCCAACTTTTGCATCGACATGGATAGAACTGGAGGAGATTATGCTAAGTGAAATAAGTCAAACAGAAAAAGACAATTATCATATGGTTTCATTTATTTGTGGAACATAAGGAATAGCATGGAGGACATTAGGAGAAGGAAGGGAAAAATGAAGGGAGGGGGGAATCAGAGGGGGAAATGAACCATGAGAGACTATGGACTCTGAGAACCAAACTGAGAAGGGAGAGGAGAAGGGGGATGGGTGATACTCGTGTTGAGTATTGATACTTGTGTTGAGTATTAAGGAAGGCACAGATTGCATGGAGCACTGGGTGTTTTACACAATGAATCAGGAACACTACATCAAAAACTAATGATGTGCTGTATGGTGACTACATACATGGTGACATAGTAAAAAATTCTGCATTTGCAAAACTAATACATAACAGCTATCTTGAAGAATATCAAATCCACTGCTAAGCGATTTGATTCAGAAACACTGAAAACCTTAGTCACAGTATCTGCACAAAACAGAGGCTCATATAGAATGAAGATGAGGTAGACTTTGACCTTGTGAGGAGTCTCACTGTGCGCACTAGAGTGATACTTCTAAAGGCTGGTCTGCTAAGCCAGAAAATAGAAATTTAAATGAGTTTGTCTTTAATCTTTAACTGTAGCACAATTCCATTGGAAGAGGAAACAAATGTTTTCTGGATTGATCCCCCAATCCTGCAACTACTGCTTCTGTAAGCTACCACTATCTTGTTTCTACTGGATGAGTAACACAATAATGTCATCTCTAACCACTGGGCTTCTCCAACCACATTCAAGGACACATAAGAAATCCAGTTCCTTTCCCTTAAGAGTTGCTGTCCTAAAAACAGGGATACGATCTTCTTCCCATCCTACAGAAAGTACAGAGGGCCAATCAGCATGGGAACCATTTCAAAGTGATGTAGGAGACTGATGGCTCCCAAAGGAAAGACAGGCTGCTGGTTGTGCCATATGGACTTCAATTCCTGGACATTCATTCACCCCTTTGGGAGAGAGTTGAGATGGCAGCTTTTCAATGGGTACAGCCTTTCTGCAACCTTGGCTTTATTTCTTAGCTCTTAGAGGGTGGGTAACAAGCAAACTTTTCCAGTAGAAGGCTGTGTTTCTGGTTGCCAAAAATGCACTTGGACATGGAACTGTTGCAGAAGGCCTCTGGGGGAGCCTCTGTGTTTTTGCATGGTTGTGGGTTGCTAGGTCTGGGATAACCTGGGGCAGGCTGCATTGCTCACCAAATCCTTAAATGAAGTGCATCGGCAGAGGAACACAGAATAAACTTCCCTGGCTTTTCTGTCATGGTTGGCAAAGTCAGCTATAGGGCTGCCATGTCAAAGACCTCATGTAAGGTATGTCCAGCTGAAAGCATGGAACGACTTGGTCAGACCAGATGGCTGGTCAGGGTGGGAGAGAGCCAGTCATCTACCAATGCTTGTTTAAGGTAATTTGAAACATTTTTTAATAATAATTTTATTAAAACAACTTTCCACCTGCTTCTAAATAGCAGAGAAGCCAAGTCTACATAACTAGGGAGAATTTCATTACAGTGGAAACTGTTTTACACACATTGTTTTCTTTTGCAGTCCAGTAACTCTGCAGAGACATCAGGCTGAGACTTCCCAGGATGCACCACATCAATGATGCTGGATTCTCAGAGAACCTGAAATCTGATTTGATTTATAATGTGAGCTTCTTGGTTGCTAGAACAAACAGAACGTCTTCCTGCAGCCCTAATGAAAGGCTTATGTCAGCATCTGGATATACCCTCTGGATATAGTCCCTCTACCCAGTAAAGTGAATCTTCCCTGCATTGGATGGAGGCTTCTGAAGACACCAGCGTGTCTTAACAGTGGCTAGCTGACTCAGAGAACTTTAACTTGTGGGAATTGTTATTTGAGGTTCCAGATCTGTTCCCGACCTAACAGCATGGAAAGTCTATCTCCACAGCTGCCCAGTGTGCTCTGATGAACATGGAAATAAAGGTGTATTTAGATGTCCACACAATACAATGTATACAATAATTGTGTTATTTCGCCAAGTGGCTGTTTTGATGCCCTTCCCCTTCTCTGGATGAATTACTGCCACAATCTCCTAATGATGACCCTTCTTCCCCCCACCCTTAGTCTGTTATCAACATAGCAGCCAAAGTCATGGTGTTCAGACCTAGGTCAGATCATGTCACTGCTCTGTTCAGAACCTTCCAAAGGCTTCACAAATCACTCAGAGTAAATTAAAAGTGGAAGAATAAATGAAACAAGACGGGATTGGGAGGGAGACAAACCATAAATGACTCTTAATCTCACAAAACAAACTGGGGGTTGCTGGGGGGAGGTGGGGATGGGAGAGGGGGAGGGGGCTATGGACATTGGGGAGGGTATGTGCTATCGTGAGTGCTGTGAAGTGTGTAAACCTGGCGATTCACAGACCTGTACCCCTGGGAATAAAAATACATTATATGTTTATAAAAAAAAAAATTGGAAGGGGAGGCGAATCATAAGAGACTATGGACTCTGAAAAACAACCTGAGGGTTTTGAAGGGTCAGGGGTGGGAGGTTGGGGGAACAGGTGGTGGGTAATAAGGAGGGCACGTTTTGCATGGAGCACTGGGTGTTGTGCAAAAACAATGAATACTGTTACGCTGAAAAAATAAATAAATTTTAAAAAAAGTTAAAAAAAATGGAAGTTCTCGAGCTAACATATAAGACATTGATTCTAACATCATCTCCTGCTGTTCTTCTCTTTCATCTTCTCTGCTCAGTTACACTGGCCTCCTTGCTCTTTCTGGGCACATTCCTACCTCGGGTCCTCATTCTCACTTTTTTGGGGAGGGGGGATCAATCACGCGAGTTGCTTTAGATTTGCTTCAATACAGTCTTCTCAGTGAACCCTTCTCTGACCCCTCCTAACCTACTAGCACCCCCCTCTCTGCTTCTTTGCCTAATTTTTCACTCTGGTATTTATCAATGTCTAATACACTATAAATTTCACTCATCTGTTTCATTTATTGTCTTTTCTGGACAAGTAATCTCTGGGAGCAAGGATTTTTGCCTAATTTATTCTCTGTTGAATCCCTATGATCTAAAGTGTGTTTGATATAAGCACTCAGGAAATATGTGTTCAATAAATGAATTCTATCACTTAATTCTCTCAAAAAACATGTGAATCAGACTCTGCTATGTTCATCTTACCGACAAAGAAAATAAGGCCTAGAGAGGTTAAGTGACTTGCCCAAGGTTACATTGGTTGTCATCAATGTTTCCTTGCCCTGTTCATTTACTGTGGGGTACCATTATACTGCTTCTCCTGGCAGCATGCATACTATGCAATATTCCTAAATTCAGTAGCTTTCAGATATAGTCCTACCAGCTCTAACAATACCTAGTTGCTTCCACACCAGTTTCTAGAGACTAAAGTTATAAGCACTTGACCATAATTTCTCTCAGACTTTCCAAAGTAAAAAGCCAAACATTTTTTTTTTAATAAAATGAGCACTCTTTTTTTTTGTATTTTTTTTATTTGTTTATTTACAGCATAACAGTGTTCATTGTTTTGGCATCACACCCAGTGCTCCATGCAGTACGTGCCCTCCCTATTACCCACCACCTGGTTCCTCAACCTCCCACCCCCCCCGCCCCTTCAAAACCCTCTGGTTGTTTTCCAGAGCCCATAGTCTCTCATGGTTCATCTCCCCTTCCAGTTTCCCTCAACTCCCTCTCCTCTCCATCTTCCCATGTCCTCCATGTTCTTTGTTATGCTCCACAAATAAGTGAGACCATATGATACTTGACTCTCTCTGCTTGACTTATTTTGCTCAGCATAATGTCTTCCAGTCCCGTCCATGTTGCTACAAAAGTTGGGTATTCATCCTTTCTGATGGAGGCATAATACTCCATTGTGTATATGGACCACATCTTCCTTATCCATTCATCCGTTGAAGGGCATCTTGGTTCTTTCCACAGTTTGGCGACCGTAGCCATTGCTGCAATAAACATTGGAGTACAGATGGCCCTTCTTTTCACTACATCTGTATCTTTGGGGTAAATACCCAGCAGTGTAATTGCAGGGTCATAGGGAAGCTCTATTCTCCACACTGTTCAGGAATCTCCACACTGTTCTCCAAAGTGGCTGCACTAACTTGCATTCCCACCAACAGTGTAAGAGGGTTCCCCTTTCTCCACATCCTCTCCAACACACGTTGTTTCCTGTCTTGCTAATTTTGGCCATTCTAACTGGTGTCAGGTGGTATCTCAATGTGGTTTTAATTTGAATCACCCTGATAAGCCAAACATTTTCATGTGGTAGCTCATTCTCTGTCCACAATGGAATGGGAGAGAATGCTCTCTTTTAGCCCAGTCCAGTCAGATACTAAATAGAAATCACAAATGAGAGCTTCTAACTAATACTTTCTATAACGTATTGGTTATAAAATGTACTTCGTAAAGCTTTCTTATTGTGCGTGCTTCCCAACCACTTCAGGTAAGAATGTTGACCTTAGCCTCAGAAATTCCCACTTCAAATTTCAATTCTGCTGTATGTTAGCTGAGTGATCAAGGGCAAACTACTTAGGTATCTGTTTGACAAGACTTCCTCTAACTATTTAATATTTTTTTAATATTTTATTTATTTATTTGACAGACAGAGATCACAAGTAGGCAGAGAGGCAGGCAGAGAGAGGAGAAAGCAGGCTCCACAATTGAGCAGAGAGCACGATGCGGGGCTTGATCCCAGGACCCTGAGATCATGACCTGAGCCAAAGGCAGATGCATAACCCACTGAGCCACCCAAGTGTCCCTAACTATTAAATATTTAAATATAAAATTTATAGTACATCATTAGTTTTTAGTATAATGTTCAATGATCCATTAGTTGCATATAACACCAGTACTCATGACATTACAATAAAACAAGGAAAACAAACACAAAACACAAGACTTCCTAACCACAGAGGATGGTTTTAAGTAGTGAATGAGATTATGTTCCTGAAGCACTGGTGAACATGATGAGAATGCACAGAACATTCAGATATAATAAGGACATGGTAGCATAATTATCCAGAGTAGGGATCTAAAGAAGACCCATGGCTAGTGGTTTGTCTCCATTTCATGGTTAGAGCCACACTCTTGATCCCAGAAAACCTATTTAATAAATGAATCTACTACTGATACATTAGCCCAAGTTAGAGTGTGTGAAATAATTCATTACTATGGCTAAAAAGAAAAGAAAATCTCAAATCATCAATCAATTTAAAAAAAATGTTAACAAACTTCCATTATGTTCTTTTCATTACCAGGTCCTGGGCTTAAAAAAATAAATCCACATAAAATACAGTACAGTAGTATATTTGTGGAGATGAATATTTGTAAGGGAAAAAAAAACTAATAGTACCCTCCAGTAAGTAGGTACGGCCAAAAATACCCCAGTGGCCATCAGCATTAAAGAGGTACAGATCCTTCCCAGAAAAGGAGGATTCTGAGTAGAGGTGAAACTTTGGGCTAGCCTTACACGGGAGCTGGATCTGAATAAGTAGCAGGAAAGCAGATGTATCTTTAGAGAAATAGGCTGGCCTGAGAGCTGAACCTGAAAAGAAGGATAGGGTCAGAAACTAGAAGTCCTTAAATAACAGTTGAGGAACTTTGGCCTTGATCTTACAAGCAATGGGAGAGTGGGTCAATGTTTAAGAAGAAGAAAGACATGGAATCAAAGAAAGCTGGAATGTTGGAGCTGGAAGTTGTCTTGTCCAGTTCAGCCTCCACCAGGGAATGAGGAGGAAACTGAGGACCGAGAAGTGAAGTGACTTGACCAAGAGACCATGTCAGTCAATCCTTGACAAAACCAAGTCCCACTCAGGTCTGATTCCTAGTCTGGTATGCTTTCTACCATGTGATCTTCATAAAAAGGCAGCACATCCATGACTAATTTTAGAGCTCATAAAACAAACAAAAAAAAAAGTCTTGTATTACTCATCCTATCTCCTTATGTGTGAAAAAACCATAAATATACAATGTACATTTCCTGTTGCTAAACTTTAAAATCATTATATGATCTAAGATAATTAGGTCCAGTGTTCTAGCGAGCAAAAGAGAGGAACAAGAGTTAACACAATTATCTATGCTTGTCCTTCCAATAGCCTGAAATCAAATGACACTTGCTTTTTCTTCGCATTTGATCCTCTTCCCTTGAAATCTCACTTCTTCCCTTTATCCATTATTCAATCAGAAGGTTATTATTTTTTTTAAAAGTATTAATCCCAGATTCTGTCCCTTGTCTGAGCCTTGCAACTAGGTCCCGGCGTGCCAAGAGCCAAGTTGTTTTGCTTCTGGTTTTTTGGGGTTTTTTTGTTTGTTTGTTTGTTTGTTTTTTTAAGAAACTAGAATTGATTGGGTCTTAGTTGGAATAAAATTTGTTTTTAATTTACATATTGAAATAAAATTTAAACTTCTGCCTGGTGTATTGAGAGGAGTCAAATAACATATTGACAGTGAAAGTGTATGCCTTTTTGCATTGTCTATGTTCTTATGCCTCATACTATATGCCATACTCAGAGACTACACAAAGTATTAGCTTATTAAAGGCCCCAAGAAGTTCTACGATAAATAAACTTTGCTCAAACAGCTGTTGCCCAAACTTATTTGATCATGGAATCCTTTCTTTTCCCTTAAGAAATTCCTAGTCTGGTTTTCCTAAGTTTGTAATTTAGACAACAATGAGTGAAAAACAAAAGAATAAATACTGTAAGAACTTGTCATATTCCTTATCTGTTCACAAAGGAACATGACTCAGTAATTCATGATAGCATTCTCTATAGAAGAAAAACACAAAGTGGTAAATATGATCTGTAATCACATAGAAAAGGCTACATGAAGGGATAATTATGGAAAAAGATAAACATGACAAGTTTTGACTTTCAAAAAATGATTCCAGAACTGCTCACCTATTGGCTTGTTACAATAATGTTATTTTAGAAAGTCCACATATTCTGAAGGTAAATTTCTATATAAAACAAATACTATATTTGTATAAATACTTTCAAATATAATGAAGAATTCACAGCAGAAACACAAAAGTCATGTAAACTCCCTTTAGTATCAACAACCCCCACTTAACCATGTTTTCAAGAAAGTCTCTTCTTACACATTATCATATTTGAGTCACTCAACTATTCTGATTCTCCAGTTTATACATAAAGAAATGAAAACTCAGAGAAGCTAAGTATAGGGGATGTGGTATGCTAGCCACATTTCCCTTAGCACCAAGTGTCCCTTCTTCAGACAAAATTGTAGGCTACTGATGGATCCTGGCTGAGCCCCGCCCTAGAAAGGAAGTTGATTTGTAGAAAGTCAGGTCCCCTACCCAAGATAACCCTCATCTACTGACCTGTCAGGATAAGGATACAAAACTTCATCCCCTTGCCTCCATTCAGAACATCTCTGAAGGGCCTTCCCACATTCACTGTTTCTAAACTGTAGCAACTTTGCCACAATTCCCTTTTACCTTACACCATTTCTCATTCCCTCTTTGGTACGGGTGTTTGGGCTTCCCCAGTTAAAATTCGGCATGCAAATCTCCACCACAGTGCCTGGTGCCTGGGGAACCAAACCTAATGTCTCCAACTAACCTGACTAAAGTTACCATACTAGCAAATAACAAAAACAGAACTTGAATGCAAATTCCATGCTCTGTCAGCACACCAATCTGCCATGTGGCAGGTGGACCTATGAATGGATGTGACCTCTGCCCCCACATCTCCTGCCATAAGGCACCTCATTTGCTAACTTCAGTCACACTGGCCCCCTTTGCCTTCCTTGAACATGAAGCCATACCCAATCCCATCTTAGGGCTTTGCATTACCTCTTCCCTCAGTCTGGAAATTTCTTCCTCCAAATGATTACATGACTGGTTTTCTCATCATTCAGTGCTCAAATCCAAGGGCGGCACATCAAAGATGCCTTCCAAATTAGGTAATTTACCTATTTTAGCCTTTCTTCCCTAGCACACCACACTGCTGTATATTAGACCTTACTACTCTAGCTTATTGTTTTATTTGTGTAATGTTTTCTCCCCCAGTGCTTGATCTCCAGAAAAATGTCATTCCTATGAGAGAAGGGACTTTATGGTATTTTCAGTGTTTTGAATAATGAATCTCAAAGTGTGGTCCATAAAACTCTGATCAAATTATTTTCAGAATAAGACATTAAATGTCTTTTTTTTTTTTTTTACTGTGTTGACATTTTGCTGTGATTATGTGAAAGCAATCGTAGGTAAAACCACTGGTTCCTTAGCACAAATCATGAAGTAGCCATAAAGCTGTACAGATAGACATTCCTCACTGTAATTTCCTTCCAGCAAAATAAATGAATAAAAGAAAAAGTTTTTTAAAAAGATTTTATTTATTTATTTATTTAACAGAGAGAGAGAGAGCACGAGCAAGGGGAGTCGCAGAGGGAGAGGCAGAAGCCAGCTCCCCGATGAGCAGGGAGTCCCATGTGGGGCTTGATCCCAATACCCTAGGGTCATGATTTAGCCAAAGGGAGATGCTTAAACAACTGAGCCACCCAGCTGCCCCATAAAATAAAAACATTTATTATTAAAGAATGTTCTCAACAAAACAACAAAAATTGTTTAAAAATTGTGACTTTGGAGTACACATCCCTTTTATATTCTATGTGATAAAAGGAAAGCACCTATACAGCATACCCCCTCAAAAATGGAGCATAATGGTTACCTTGAGGAAAAGCATTTCTGCAATTGTTTGGTTATAAGCAGCACCAGCTACATTTTTCATGAAACCCAATTGCTGCTTGAAAGAACAACAAACAGTCAAATTATGGTCATTTACATTTGGATATATGGTAGACATTTTCTCAAAAATGAATGAAAATGACACTTTAAGGAAAACAGCTAACAGTATAGTTGTTGATGATAAAATTGAAATTTTCCCGTGAAAATGAGAATTTTGAAAATCACATCTACCACTATCATTTTGACAGCATTGAAATACTTAAAGACTTTTTTGGGTATGATAGTGATGTTAGCAAATGTGTGATTTAAAAATATACATAGTCTTTTGTAATGTGTCAACTTTTAGACTATATGGATAACTCAGTGAACTATCATTTTCCAAGTGAATGACGGATAAAGTTACAAAATTATGCATGGTTAAAGGGTCAATTTCAAGTGCCACAATAGGCTAATGCATTTTAATGTAACAGAGTATGAAAACATAATTGATATGGTTTCAAATTCCTCCTTGCAACTAAGTTTTTTTTTTAAGACGTATTTATTTATTTATTGACAGAGAGGTTGAGAGAGAGCACAAGTAGGCAGAGTGGCAGGCAAAGTGGGCAGACAGAGGGAGAAGAAGAAGCAGGCTTCCCACTGAGCACGGAGCAGGATGCAGGGCTTGATCCTAGGATCTGGGATCCTGACCTGAGCCGAAGGCAGCTGCTTAACCAACTGAGCCACCCAGGCGCCCTGCAACTAAGTTTTAAGAACTTACTATGGGGCGCCTGGGTGGCTCAGTGGTTTAAGCCGCTGCCTTCGGCTCAGGTCATGATCTCAGGGTCCTGGGATTGAGTCCCGCATCAGGCTCTCTGCTCGGCGGGGAGCCTGCTTCCCTCTCACTCTCTCTGCCTGCCTCTCTGCCTACTTGTGATCTCTCTCTGTCAAATAAATAAATAAAATCTTAAAAAAAAAAAAAGAACTTACTATGAATTGAGTTTTATTTTAGCATCAAAGAAGATTATCTACAATCATCTGAAAGGCTATTAAAATACTTTCCCTTTTCCAATTGCATAACTATATGAACAGATTTTCTTTATATACTTTAACCAAAACACATATCACAACAGATTGAATGCAGCTATCAGATGAATCCAGATACTAAAGAAGTTTGTGAAAATGTAAAACAATGTCATTCTTCTTACTATTTTTTTGTGGTTTTGAAAAGCAAAGCTATGTTATGATATTTATAAATGTTATTTGTATTAACATGTTATTGATTTATTATTGATAAAGTCAATTGATCAATCTTTAAAAAGTTTTTGGGTTTTAACTTCTACATTGGTAAATACTGGTAAATGCTGACATAGACATGACCCACATAACAGAAGTTCTTTGGGGTCCTCATAATTTTTAAGTGTGTAAGGGGATCCTAAGACCAAAAATTTTGAGAAACTCTGGCTTGGAATCAGTGCTGGCATAAGATTGACTTCAAAACTATTTATTGAATGATTCCAATATTTGTAAAAGGAAATAGGTAATAAAAATACACTCCCAGTTGGATTATAGATCAAGTCTCTGCACATTACAAAAATAGAATATTGTATTCATCTGAGTGAATGAGTATACTATCCTCGTAACTCAAATTAGGTAGCTGTCAAGAAAGAGCATATCCATCCCAAGTTTGATGGCCTTGAAAGGAAATCTCCATTTCCTACAGACAGCCAAAATCTCAGGTATTTTTAGAATGCAAGAAGTCTGTCGGCTTAAAATTAGTTCTCATAGGCCTTGCCTTGCCCAGTAGTGTTCTTTACACATAGACAAAGAACATTTATGAAAGGGAAGAATTCATCACAGTCCCAGACAGCTAATGAGTTCATATCTATTCTCTACCCATCAGATTGCCTAAAGACATGGCGGGAAGTGCTGTTTGAACAGGAAGTGTGCTTTGGGGACCCAGACACTTGAAGTGTCTCTTTAATGGAGATGTGTCAAATCAAATTTATGGTCAGGACCACCAAGCTGCCCTTTTTCCTCAAGCTACCCTCCCAAACTAGGGCATGATAACTAGAGGGAAGAAAAACAACAACAACAATAAAATTGGGATTATCATCTGAATAGGGGACTCTTTGGCAGTGACAATGTTATGAAAGCTAAAATTAATGAGCACTGAAGGGCGCATTCTGAATATGGAGACTCAAAGATGACAATGGGGATTTCTGCCCAACATTTCCTGGAGCTGGCCTGGGGACTTTTAACAGTTTTAAAGCAAGATTTAGAAACAGATTTTTTTTTAAAGCAAGATTTAAAAACAGATTAAAAACAAAGCATATTTTTAGCAATAGTCCAGACCAGCCTTCATAAGAAGAATGCAGGAGACTTGCCTCAAATTTTGGGACAAGAAGATTGCTTTACCTGAATTATAGCAACACCTTAATTAACTAGAACCAAAACAAGAAGATCTTTCAACTGGACACTTTTTAAATTTTTTTGTTATGATGTTCAATTAGCCAGCATATAGTAGTACATCATTAGTTTTTGATGTAGTGTTCACCAATTCATTAGTTGCGTCCTACATTTAAAAAATGAAGTGATCAGAAAACCTAGAGACATAAATAAATTTATGAGGAAAGGACTACTTTCAGAGAGTATCGGTGGTTAAATATTCTTTCAACTCAGTCTTCTGTACTTTCAGCATTCAGTGCAATTGACAGAGTTGCAATTATGGCTCAAAATGATGATTCAGAGAAATGAGGCACTCACCAACTCCTTATGCATCTTACAAAGTTAACAGACACAATTTATTATTGAAAACTTCTCATTATGTCTTGAGATAACTGGGAAGCCCATGAAGTTTTAAAAGGCTAGACTACAAATTAGCTAGACATAACACAGTTACACTGACAGACACTATTAGTTAATAAATGGTTTGTTACTAATAATAGCTAAGATATTAAGGTGGATACAAGATCATCTTTATCATACCAAAACAGAGATAATAATTTTTTAATGTGTTTTACTCTCCTTTCCTTCTATGGACTTGACCTTCACTCTGCTTGACCTGGTCATTTATTTGATGGGGAAGTGGGGATGTCACAAAGGAGTTCACAATTAATGTTCATTCAAAATAAGATTTCAAAGCAAGAAATAAGGTGTGGTATTGGATTTTTTTTTAAAGATTTTATTTATTTGACAGCTAGAGATCACAAGTAGGCAGAGAGGCAAGCAGAGAGAGAGAGAGAGGAGGAAGCAGACTCCCTGCTGAGCAGAGAGCCCGATGTGGGGCTCAATCCCAGGACCCTGAGATCATGACCTGAACTGAAGGCAGAGGCTTAACTCAGGTGCCCCGGTATTGGATTTTTTGTTCAGAAAGTTTTCCAATCCTTTTATCTCCTTTTTACCACGGGCCATTCCCAGAAGATTCAGCCCTAAGACTTCTGTGGAGTGGTGAATATACCCCTTAATTTGTTACCGAAGCTTGGAATTCATAGTAATAGGGTATGATATAAAAAAGTACAAGATAAAAGTCAGATCTTTCCCTCAATATGCTCAGGCACCAATCTCAGGAAAAAAAGGAAGGTAGAGACAGAAGGCAAAACGGATAGATTACATGTCTTGATATTCTCTTCTCCCACCTTTGGCTTCAAAAAGGGAAGTTACTTTAGGAAAGTGGAAAAAACTCGGAAGAAAGAAGGGGATCTCCTATCTCTCACACCCCTTTTGAGGCTCTGGAAGGTGCCACAAATCACAGGCTTCCCCATGGCATCTGAGCATAGTCACATCAGAGCAGGTTTGACAGCCGTGTGGTGAGGCTGAAGGTGGCCTTGAGTTGAGGTTATTATTAAAGATTCCTTTTGTACCCATTTAGGGTAAATGTGGTATTGAGAGCCTAGAGGACTGTGGTAGAGTCTTTTCTATGTCTAGTGCGTGAAATGATCCTGCAACAGATGCTAGGTGGGCCTTTATACCAGAGGAGAAAGAAGAAGCCAAGTTAGCAAAGAGGGAAATGGACAGTCCTCCCCAAGAGCACTGACCAGGTCAAAGAATGCTCAGCATTAGAAGCCAGCTCTTTGCCTTCTCACAAGGTCACATGAGTCATCTCATCCTTCCATCCCCCTATATACCTAGACTCCTCTTGCAGAATAATCAAGGAGGTGACCAGAAAACTAAAAACTCTGAGACACTGAACACTGTCTAAAGGTAGTATTTCTGTGAACAAGTGTTACTGAAGTGTTTAAGTAGCTAGGACTAAAATTTATTTTACCCCCTGCTATCAGAAATAGTTTGGAATTAGTTATAGATAAAGTAACAAAATTGCATTTTCCTTACACATTTCAGTTGTTGGATGAGTGAATTTGTGGCCAGCTATGCAGGTGGAAGCATGCTGAAATCAACTAGGATTTCAAGGGTCTGTGGATGTCCTATACCTATATCTTAGGAAGATTAACAAATGCCCAAATTAAGATTAGGGAGACAGATGTAGAATAATCAGCAGATGGGCAGAACAAGATAAGTTATCATGAAGCTCTTTCTTGAATTCTGAAAATTCTAAAAGACTAATTGTTATCCCACAAAAGAACCCTCCAGTTCTTGTTTGGACTCAGACCACTAATTCACTGACCTGAGACATCTTCTAAGACACTGTGGAGAAAATGACAGGACTCTATAACAAAGTCAAAAAGAATACAGGTAGTAAAGCGGCTGCCAAGACCTGCTTAAGAAATCCCTGAGAAGCAGAGTGAAAGCCACATTGATCCTACAAGGGCTAACTCATCTAGTACCACTTTGTCACTCAAGCCAAGCAAGCAGAGGTTAGGAGGGGGACATGATAGATGATTGGGTAGAATTACCAACAAACAAGCTACTCACTCCCAGTGCTGTAGGACCCACTGTGGTTCAGCTCTGCTGAGTATACTTTATCTGCTCCAGTGGTGAGCAACTTGGGGGAGTCATGGAGTCAATGTCAGGAGATCGCCAAACCTCTTTGGGGCTTGAGTAGTGACCCCTAGTGGTAGGAAGTGATCTAACAACACCAGGGTTTACCAATGCAGAATTGGAGGGCTTGGAGGATGGAGAGAAAATTAGATATTCAATACAGACCTGGGGCAACCAACTTGAAAAAGGTGTCTCTTACACGTAAGTGAAAATTATTTATGAGTATGTCAGAGTTTACCAAGGAAGAAATGAAATAGGGTACTATTTTGAAAAGAGCAGTGTGTTTTACTGCTGCTTTTCCTGGTGCATGGTTCAGCAAATCCATCTGCAGAGGGGAGAAATTAGGAATGCTGCAATTAGAATGCAAAGAAAAAACACATTAATGATTTTCAAAATTGGTCCCTTTTATAATAGCCTCCCTCTCGCTCATTTGCATAACAATGTGCTTTCTGGCTTGTGGAAGGGGTGGAGTCTGGGTCTCAGCCGTGAATTACACATATATTATACATACCCCACAATAGAGCTCATCTATTTCACAGTGTTTGATCTTGGCACATCTCAGGGCATCTGTCAAAAACGCAAGTGACACCCACCACCTGTGCTTTGGCAGGAAACGGATTCAGAACGACTGCTTGAGACAATGAACCTGTGGTTTGGATAATAGGCAGCTTGGAGGACTATTAAGACTGGTGTGGGGCACGTTGGGGAAGACCGAGCAATGGGCATGTGATCTGGGTCCAGTAGCTTCACCTCTCTGAGTTTCAGTTCTCACTTCTCTGGAAGGAAAGAGTTGAAGGCCATTTCTAAGAGACTTTCCAGAGGGAAGAACCATGAACTCTTCAACTCCTCAGGACATGGGATTGAATCCCCTGAGGAGTTTCCAAGGATACCAGAAGAAACATAACCGTGTCCTGGTCTATAGAAGGGACCCCTAAGAAGGGCTTCACTGGGTCCCACAGGATGGCTTGGGGGGAGGATCACTTAGTTACCTGGCCTCTGGCCTCTGCTTTCTTCTCTAGTTCCTCATTACTTTCTTCCAGCCCCCACCTCAAATACGACAAAGCACTCAAGATGTCACCTTCGCAGAGACACCATCCTTGAACAGCCTGAACTTGAAGTCCCATCCCCCAGTTATTCTTTGACTTTATTTTAATTTCTGCCTTACACCCACTACTCTGTACAGTTATTATATTCACATAGGTGTTTCATGTTTTTCATTTGTCTCTCCATAAAGCAAGGAAGCTCTGCCACCTGGCTATATGGTTTACCCAGCTACTGTCAGAGTTTCCACTAGAATCCAGGTTGCAGGTCTAATTTAGGTGCCTTTCCTCCCGTTTACCCAGAATGTAAGTTGGGTGCTGCAACCAGCCAGCCCTTGGCCCGCATCCTCATTCAGCTTCCTGGTAGCCCAGTGTCACCAATAAAGTCATTCTATCTCTGAGCCTCAGTTTCCTTGTCTGTAAAATGGGAGCAGCTATATCTGTCTCACACAATGCTTGGAAAGCACATACTGTGTTGTAAGGAATCAGCAAACATTAGTCATCGCTAATATGACTGCTATTGTTATCCTCCTATTTCAACTCCAGAATATTTTGCTTGGCTTACTCCAAATTTGCATACTGAATGCTGAATTTATTTTGTGAGAGCTCAGACCCAAATCTATGCCTCTCAAGCCCCTATATACTATTTCTACCCTAGCCACATGCAGCTCTGCCACCAAACTTCCTAAAGGATGGCTGACCTGGCCAGAGTTACCCATGGTTCCCTAAAGTAAGTAGATCTCTAATACAGTGCTTGGCGAAAGAATTACTTCTCTTAGCAATTTTATGATGGATTAGTGATCTCACCAGAGAAACCCTCTCTCAGGGTCTTATGGACAATCCTATTAGGAGTCTGGGGTACCTTCCTGCTTTGATGACACAGAGGTGAGGGGAATACTGTTGAATTGTAGTGATTCTGAACCTACAGTGTAAAAGGGGTTACTGTGAACCTGAATTGTTACAATTATGTCCACTGTTGTTAATCTGAGCTGTAGACAGGATTCTAGAAATAATGACACTAGGAGGTTAACGATAAACAACCCATTTATCAAACCCTGACACCAGCTGTCTCCTCACTCTTACTTCTTTCGCCTAAAAGTAAAGAAAAAAAGGTGTCTAGTTAACTAAGTACTATTACTTACCAAATTTTCATTAACTGAGTTTTACCATCATTCACACCAGGCAAACCACCTCTTTCATCCTTTGTCTGAATCAACCTTAAAAAAGGGAAAAGAATCTATTTTCGTCACTTGATTATCAGTGTGTGTTGACCTGACTTCCAATGGTCTGTGGACTTCACCCTCTGTGTCTGTACCCAAGGCTCTGGGTTAGAATCTAGAGTCCACCTGAAACATTTGCATTTTTGGATCCCAGCTAACAACAAGTGAATGTTTCAATTGTTCAGTTATGCAATTTTCCATATTTCTGAAACAAGAATGTCCTGCTTGCCAGAGAGGATCCATGTGGACAGATAGTCGATGAAGGAGTCTAGAAGAAAGGGAGAGGGATGAGGCAAGGTGGCAGGAGGGTCAGCAGAAAGGCAACAAGGGCAAGAGAAATGATGGGAGAGCTGACCAAAGCACTTGGCTGGGGAGAGCTTGCAGTGTGAGCACAAGGTTTCACTCTTGGCCTAAGAAAACCTTTGCAGGGGCCTAAATAAAACTTTTTAACTTAAAAAACTTCAGCAGTAATGAGTTCCAGCTGTGTGGCAGAGTATATTCCCAAGTCCGAATAGTTTCCCTAGAAAGAAACAACTGTGTCTGCCCCTGCCTTCTTAACTCTTTCATCCCTGTGGGAGAGACTCTCTCAGGTCTGTTCTTTGGTTCTTGGAGGTGGCATGGGTTGAGTGGCTCTGGCGTCCTTTGCAAGGTGGGCCTGAAGCAGGTTCAGGTAGCTTCTCCCATGCCAATGAGATCTCTCAGGCCGAGGCTTTGCCCACTATTTGCCTCCAACCCTTTTACAGCCACCATCTCAATCAGGAGGCTGCTGGCCAAATCCTGCATGTTGTCTGTTGCCTGTTTTTGTCAATAGAGTGTACCGTACTGTGGCTAAGGTACTGTCTATAACTGCTTTCCTGCTACATTGGAGTTGAGTAGTTGTGAAGTCTAATATATTCACGACCTGGTCCTTTACAGAAAAAGACTATGGAGTCCTGATTAAACAAAATGTACGTTTACCCGAGGCTCACTTGTCTATATCAGTATCAAAGCTTCAGTCTTATTTCACCATTGAATTAGGCAAACAAGTATCTTCAGAGATCATAGAGTTCAATCCATTTATGATAAAAGCTAAGGTTCTCAAAGTAAAGGGGCTCATCCAGGGTTAGGTAATGGTTGAGTTGGGGTTAGTATGAAGTTCCCTTCCCCAGCCCCCTGACTCCAAGACCAGTACCCATTCTGTTAAAAATATGGCGGCTTCCCTAACATGGGAGCTCATTCACACGCGAATGAACCAAAGTGATAGACAGGACATTGCTTTCCATGACCAATAGCAAAATACCCACACCAACCTGGTTTTCAGAAGGGACATATGATTAAGATCTTTATGCTGTTTTCTCATGGAAATACTCCAGTGTTTGCTAAAACATATTTTGTAACTTGTGTGTGTGTGATGCTTTGGTCTTTTAATAGTTTAGTATCCGTATCACTAAATCCAACAGAAAAAAAAATGCTCTTTGCTCATTTGATCAAATACTATGAACAGTGGCAAGAAATTACATAGTAATTTTAATGTGCTACTGCACACATATATCAAATACGGAATATGATATTTTTTCCTTTAAGTTTAAAAATTTTTTTTCCTACAGATCTTTCAAGGATAAATTTTGCCTCTGCCTAATGGACCAAAATTTCTTAAGAAAGCAAGTAACAGATATTTTGAAATACCTGCATTCCTTTTAGCTTTATTGGAATTTTGATGGTATACTCACACAATAAACTTACAATTGAACTGGAGTCAGTCTAAGTCAGAGCTCTTGAACAACTGAAATTCAGTTTTCCGGACCCCTTTCCCATCACAACATGTAGGGAAAAGAACCTCATAGTAACAAAATAAATGGATGTAAATTTAGTTTAAGAATTGACAAAACAACCTCTGGAAAATGTCTCTAGAGTCAGTACAGACATGGAATGGGGAAGATGAGTAATTTCCTGGGGTCCCTACAGTTTGTTAGGTATAAGACCCTTGGGGGGCTGGGGCACTGGATTATGGGAAGCGGCCAGTAGAAAAGGTAGAGTTACCAGCTGGAACAGACCAAGAAACAAGACTTGTGTTCTTACAACCAGCCCTGAATCATATCATTCCAGGCATGAAAGCTCCTTTTAACTCACACCCATGGGCTTCTCCAGGCTTGTATCTCACTATCTCTAACCCCAGTGTTGAGGATCTACCCAACTGGGTTCTCGTAAAGCATCCATTCTCTCAAAAGAGAGGAAGAGGGGAGTAGTATGAACTCAGTAGCTTGATTCTCTGGGTTCAAAGGCTAGGTCTATTCTCTACCTGTTTTGTAACTTTGAGCAATTTATTTAATCTCTCAGTGCCTTTGTTTCCTCATCAGGAACATGATGTCCTCTCATGTCAGTGCCTGTCTCATGGGGTGATTATAAGGTTTAAATAAATAAATACATGTTAAGTGTGGAAGATACAGCTTATTACCTCCAGTGTTATAACATGCTGTTCCTTCAGCTTGGAACACTCGCATGCTACCTGTGCAGGAAAGTGATTTTTACTGACTCTCCCACCTTGTCTGTTCCCATAAAAGCCTGGGTTACATTTCCTGTCTCTGGGTTCATATGAAACCCTACACTAGTATATTTTATCTACTTGTCTGATTCTTCCATTGTACGTCCTGAGTACCCTGGCAACAGTAATTTGGTCTTAAGCATCCCAGTGTCAGGCACAATGTCTAGCACTAACTATACACCAAAGTATACTTTTTAACCCGCTGAGCCACCGAGGAACTCCCAAAGTATACTTTTTAAATGAATGCATAATGTACAAATGAATGTATGTATGAATAAATCAATAAATAAATAAATGAAAACCAAATTTCTCTTCCATTGATCTGGACCCTAGATTATGTTCATGATACTCACCTATCTGGCTTTGAGTGGGTTAGCATGAAGAAATTTCCTCCTCTAGACATTTCACTTCCATCTCAAAAAAAAAATGGTATAGTACATTGATTTTGATAGAACAAAGCATTTTACTGACATCTTCCAGAAATTCTTAGTAGCAAATATATAAATATATAGTGCCTCTCATGTCAGTGGTACTCCCTGGGGTTGTGAAGGGTCAAACCAACACTGCACATGGTGGCCTGGCTGTCCTTCCTAAGGCAAGAAGCCAAACTCATATATTCAGAAATAAGTATTTTGCTACCTTTAAAACTTAAAAATCAGACTATTCTATGAACCTACTGCTTGGTCTGGATGGGTACTCTTCTGTGGAGAACTGAGAATCTGTCTAATGCCACACTGGGACACAACACGTGTCAGTCTCTTCATTTGGTTTATCCATCCTCCTTGATCATCCTTACTCTGGGACTTCTGTAGGCTTTTCCTCCCAACAGTGAGATATGCAATAAAAAGAGCATGTACTGGAAGCCAAGATACTCAGTTTTTGTTTCCGGCTATACCAGCAATCACTTGGGTGATCCTGGAAAAATCTCTTACTTGATCTGAATCTCAGTTCCATCCTTAGAAAATTAAAAATAAAACAATCTGAAGACCACAAAACTCTCTGGAAAGATAAAGTACTATCATTATCAACATCATCATCAATAATAATTATTATTAACAAAGAAAAATTATATTATTATTTGGTAACTAATAATTATATTTAAAATATTTAAATGTTATTTAGTAATAAGTGTGTTACTAATACTAAGAATAAATGCACCATGAATGCCACATTTTACATCAATTTGAATATTCTATAAATCAGGTTAGACAGCATATTAGTTCAGGGATGTTATCTAATACCATCCTTACCTCAGAACAGAGAGCCTAGGAAGGAGTGACACTTCCAAGTGTTGATCAGTAAGAAAGAGAAGAAGAATATGTAATACCTCCATACCAGAACTTGAATCAGGGGAGCAACAGGAAGGCATGGGAAGCCTAAAAATAGATAGTAATCTTGTCCCAAAAGGATTGTCTCAGTATTTGGCACAAGGATTTCTCTGGACACGGTGTTCAGGGCCCTGAGTTTTTTTCTAATGGAAAACTCAAAATTGTGTTGTGCACTATAACTTGTACATTGTTTGTGAACCAAACACTTCAGTGACCCTATTGATCTCAAAGGGTCAGTCCTAATTCTGGTTAAGGGAAAGATTATAACGAGGGCATTGTCTAAACAGAAATCTCCCACTTAAGACAGAAAGTTCCAGATCTTAGTGAGACCTTGGTCATGCTTTGGGGTTCAGAACAATGTCACAACCTTACAATTAAGATGCTTTGATGTAAAGATACTAGTGTCAGGACCGAGAACACAGATAATGTAGCCCAACAACATTTCTCCTAGAGATGAGGAATCTTAGGTAACTTGCCCAAAGTCCTACATCAGATCAGTATAAGTTACCCCAAATTGATATATTAACCAGTCACTTTACTCCAAACATCTATACACCAATGAAGAGCAAATAAGAGTTCTTTAGGAACATCTGCACACTCCATTAACTGGAGTTTTCTGAATGCTTGTATCCAGTTGCTCCCTGTGTAGTCACACAGACCCTGAGCACCCACAGTTTTCCCCTGAGGTTTGTGACTACATATTCATGATGTAGCAATATAGACTGACAGGTGGGGGAGGCAGCAAAACAAAGACAAAGAACATGATGGACTGAAAAAATGATGTTGGAAATAATTCTTATGCAGGGTCTTTAGAACTAGTGTCAGGGTAGGGAACAGGCACAGAATTCTGGCCAGTGCTAGTCCTCTTTCTTGTCCCTCCTTCCCACTTGTCTTTGGGAGAAGAATATACCACCAAGTGGATGTTCCTTTTCACTCCTATATGTGCAAACTGGGGCTCACCATAGTTCTAAGTGATGTTCTGTTTTTTGCTGGGACAATCAGCATTCATTGTTACTGGTTTTATGATCTCCCTTGAATCTCAGGAGCTGTAAGCCAGAGAACTACATTTCCCAGACTCCTTTGCCTCCAGTGTTATATCCAGTGTGATTGATTTCCAGTGTGCTAGTGAGATCCACTGACTTAAGAAGTGGAAGAGAGGTTGTAGCCATCATTTGCTTCTGGAAGGAGCAACTTGTGATGCCATGCAGACAGGAGGTTTTGTAGTAGGCTCCTGAAACTTACATGCCTCAAGCCTGGGAAGGAGCTGGTTTCCAAGCTCTGGACAGCTTCCAAGTTCTATGACTCTCGAAACCACAACTTAAAAGCTAGCGACAGTGCTCCTGACTCTTGCCCTTTCAGCCTTAAATGGTTTTGTAAGTGCTTATTTCCCCCATGTTAAATACTTTTTTACTTCACAAATCTAGAGTGATTTTATTTTCTTTTCTGAATTCTACCTGATAAAACCAGTCTGCCACTTATCATTGTGTGATTGTGAGCAAGTGACTTCTCCATTCTGAGTCGCAGCTTCCATTCTGTAAAAAAGGGTTTGGAGGGTCTAACCCTTGAAGATTGCTTCTAGTTTTAAGATCAGTAAAACTCCATGAAACTATAAGTTCTCTTTCATAGGTTTGTGAGAAAAGGGGAGAAGGGAAGAGAAACTTGCCTTTCAAGAATCTAAATATGTCCTGCAGGTTGAGGATACAGTCCTCTGAGTAGCCACAGAATATCTCCAGTAGCTGAAAGATATCCAGGTACTACTTATAGGCATGGGTTTGATACAGACTACTCAGTTGGTGGTACACTTCTCTCCTGGAAAGAATACTAGTTGCATTATCACTCCTTTATGAACGTGAGCTCATCTTACCCAGAATCCCAAGAAAAGCTCACATATCTGCCTTATCTAAACAAAACTCATGTGCTCCTTTCCACCACCAAATCTCAACTTCCTCTCTTATTTCCCAACCTAAATATGAGAGGCATTAATTTGAGTTAAGGCATTATTCCACCTGAGCTCTTCTTCAGGAAGTCAGATCTCTAAGATATTTGTGGCAAATGTCATCAGCCATTTCACTCTGTGAGATTTAGGGTGGTCATTGCTGTCAGTGCCCCACCCACAATCCTTCAGCTTTCCCTATTCAATGTGCCCAAGTTACCTCCACATGTAGGCATCAGCATTGCTTTGCCTGAGTTCTTTCTCTAAAACAGAAGAAAGCCAATATTCCCATGTGCAAGAAAGTCTAGAAGTGCTAAAGAATTAATACCTTTCAATTAATACCCTTCAATCAGTGACTGACAAAGTGGTGTATAAATCTCCCAGCTCTCTTGTCCCTGGGTGGGATAACTTGGAGTAAGGTGGCATATTTCCCAGAGTTTTTCAGAATCTCCACATGGAACTTGCCTACTGTAAATAACTCATAATACACACTTTATTGGTTGTCTTCCCTTCCAGTTTCTCTTCTCAAGTAAACCACATGAATTTGAATCCTTGCCTCAGGCTCTGCTTCTGAGAGAACTCAACTAAGGCACTCAGTTTATCAAATTATTTTCTTCATGACAGTCAGTTTCATCAGGGGACTGTGATAGTGGGATTTTTTATAGGTAAAGAGAGAAAGTAAATTCTGGAGTTAGGGTTGGAGACCAGCCTGTGTCAGAGGCTGTAGCAAGCACTTGGATGCCCCCAAGGGACTGTAGAAAAGCCAGATTAGAACAGGAAGCAGGTTGAAAAACATGTAACACTTCTTCAGTGTCATCACATAAAAAGCTCTGATATGTAACAAGGGCTCAGAGTGTTCATAGTCTTACTGGGTAGTCCACTTTCTGTAATCCAAGCCCTGAATATCAGATTATTCATTTCGTTCCTTCATTCATTGATTCTGTCACATATTCACTCATTCAACAATCAAAATCATTTCTTAGATGCTTTTGTTGTGTTAGGGGCTGTGTTTAGTGCTAGGAAGAAAAGATGAATAGGACACAGCCCCTGCCTTTGAGGTGTTACCAGTCAAAGGGCCATGAATGGAAGTCCTTACTAGAACCAAGGATACCTTCCCATTCAGGCTTGCTTAGCTGGACCCTTTGTAAAGAGGTCTTTGCTTGGTTCTGGAAGGGGTGGGCTGCACACTATATTTTGCTCATTCAAAGCAAATAAGCAATAATGTAATGGCAGGAAGCCTCATAAAATGGTTATTTCTATTCCCGGACTGCTCTGGGGTTCCATCTAATTTATAAACATTGTTTTATGAAAAATTGAGATCATTCTTGGAAGTGCCTGGAGAGAGTGACCTTTGCTTGTTTTGGTGCAGTGTTTGTGTGTGAATGTGTACACAGCTATTGTTGCTAAGGAGGCAATAGCCAGCCTGGGTTAATGGCTGTCTTTCCATTCTGCACATTTCCTTAGTCAGGGCGGGTGTGACTGATATCCCCTCCACACCCAGTTCTCCCCAGAAAGAAATGGAGTCAGCAGCCTGAGTGCCCGGAGAGGCTGGCCTCCTTATGGCACAATAAGGGTAAATTCCAACAATGCCTCTAGATGTTTTCAGACCCAGAAGTCTTTGGGCACATGAAACAGAGCTTCTATCAGCTCTGAGTTCTGGAATTTGATGCAAACCCCCACAGACAGAGCTTGGCAGAAGCTTAGGATGGTGGGAGACTATGGCTTATGTGGGGGGAACAGAGAATCAGACTCAAGAGAAGTTTAGGAATGTTTAGTCCCAGAAACAATTCACCATAAGAAAGAAGAGTGCTTAGGAAGAATCACCTTCCAGCTCTGCCACTTAACTTGCTATGTGGCCTTGGGCACATCTCTTAACCTCTCTGAACCTGTTTCTCAAATGTCCCTAAAAATACTTGTCTTCTATTGTATGAACTAGTTCAACAAATATTTATGAAGTGTATAAAATAGCAGCTCGCCAGGCGTTTGGTAGGGCTCTTTCCTTTGTGTGGAACGTTCTTTCCTCAGATATCTGCCTAGATCACCACCTCCCTTCATTTAAGTTTAGACTCAAATGTCTCTTCAGGTAAGAAGTCTCCCTTGCCCCCCAGGTTGATGAGCAGTCCTGTTTCTCCTTATTCTGTAAACCTCTTCTCTGTTTTCCTTTTCTTCAAGGACTTATCATTACCTAAAATTATGTCATATATATCTTTTTAGATTAAATAGTTTATTTTTATTTCTGTCTTCTCTAACTAGAATGTATATACCATGAGGGCAAAGACGCTCTGTTCAAGCTTGCATCCCAGTGCCCACAATGTTGCCAAGCACATAACAGTTGCTCAATATAAGTTAAATCAACAGCTATTATGTATTGCTATTCCTTCCTATATGTAACCCAGAGCGTATATTTTGGGCCAACTTAGTAATAGGAAGCCCAGATTAAACGTTAATGTTCATAAAAATACCCCATCAGAATTTGCCAGGCTCGGTTAGGCTTGTAATTGGAAGAATGCATATTTTCCCTTATCCGCAAATGTCACTGTCTTCCCATGGGTATCATTCTATCTCCTTCTTCCCACCAGTCTGCCACCACAGTTTGTTTTAGCCCTGGGGCTGTTTTGGAAGTGGATCTTTTGACTCTGGGTTTATTTTTTTCTTTTTATGGACCAGTGACACTACAGAGGAAAAGCATCCTGCCGCCACTCCTCTGAAAGCCCTTGGAGGAGGTTGCAGTAGGCTGCACAGCTCCCTGGGGGCTTTGCTGGAGCCATCACACTCATGAAGTAATGGATGTGACCCTCTCACATCGCCAGAGCACGTAAGAGCTAATTTGGAGAGCAAATTTCAAGAAGGGGTTGAAGTAATTGGCCCCAGGGGTCCCTGGGTGGGGCCGTGCGGAGAAGACAGCCTTTTCACTGGGCTTGCATGGCCTAACTCAGAATTAAACAATAATTAATTGGCAGGAATACAGAGGAAGACAGAAGCAAAAATGCACATGGTAGCCCACCACTCTCAAAGACTATTGGTGTTTCTATAGGGGTACTGCTGAACTAGATAGAACTTAAAATAAGATGGTGGGAAAGTAGCTGATCCAAGATCATACAGCTTGTTAGTGGCAGAAATAGAATTAAATTTTTGTTTGCTCTATCCTGGCTAGATTATAAGCAAATTTAAGACAAGACTGTCTGACTTATCATCATGGATCCCTCAGCACCCAGGACAGTGCTTGGCACTTACATATTTAGAACATTCTATATGTCCATATATTCACCATTTTGAACTAATGTATTTAGAGAAAAAGAAGTCAAAAAGGCAGAGAGACCATAAGGTTGAGTGGCTGCAGTGGTTATCCCTGAGGATTTATTATAAAGTCAGCATTTCTATCTCTGTCCTCTGTTCCACTCCATCGCAGTTGTCTCCCAGCATCTTGGGCAGGAAGTCCAAGGTTCTTCCAAGAGAGCTTTGCTGAAATCTAAGCATTATTGTTTATTCATTCTAGGGTCATTTTTAAAAAGGAAATCATTTGGGGCGGCTGGGTGGCTCAGTCGGTTAAGCAACTGCCTTCAGCTCAGGTCATGATCCCAGGGTCCTGGAATTGAGTCCCACATCAGGCTCCTTGTTCAGCGGAGAGTCTGCTTCTCCCTCTCTCTCTGCCTAATTGTGCTCTCTATCTCTCTGTCAAATAAAAAAAATCTTTAAAAAAAGGAAATCTTTTTAGACTTATGTCTGTATTACCAACAGGTTCTTCAACTCACTGGTGGCTGAATGGCCCTACCACAGCTGACTAGCTAAATAACTAATTGCAAAGGGGAAAAATGATAGGCAGCACTGTGTGGGGATTCATGCAGATTCATGGGTTTGAGCCTGAGAGGTTCTAATTCAGTAAAGCCACTGTATAGCCTATGAATATGCATTTTCACAAGCATCCTTATGAATCTGAAGCAGCTGAAACATTGGGTGCAAAAGCCCTCAGGCAGAAGCCAAGAGATAAAAGTTCTAGTTGGGGATATGTCTCTAGGTGACTATGATCACTTACCCAATTCACTTAACCTCCCTGGACATGACTTCCTCATCTGGGCAACAAGCACATCATTTAGGGCTTGCAAACAGGCAACTTGGTGACTCAAAATGGCATCCAGAAAAGTTTAGTACTGGCATTTTTTTTCAGGGCTCTGGACACTTTTATTCTTGTAGGCCCATCAAATCTGTCAAGCATGTTAAAATCAATCATATTCCACATTCCAAATGAAATGTAATATAGCTACAAAACAGCTGAATTGCAGTTCGTTGGTTAGTTGGTATGCAAGATTTTATAGGCATCTAATTAATACATTAACTTTGATTTTGATATTTTATTTTTATGTTTTGAAGCATATCTATCTACCTAGATAGATACGCTCTAAAATTCTTGGATCTAGATACTATGTCCTCAGTAATACTAATGGATGAAAGGGTTCTAATTTTGTTTGGCCAATAGAGTATTTTTTTTTAAGATTTTATTTATTTATTTGGCAGACAGAGATCACAAGTAGGCAGAGAGGCAGGCAGAGAGAGAGAGGAGGAAGCAGGCTCCCCGCTTGAGCAGAGAGCCTGATGCGGGGCTCAATCCCAGGACCCTGAGACCATGACCTGAGCCGAAGGCAGAGGCTTTAACCCACTGAGCCACCCAGGCGTCCCCCAACAGAGTATTTTAACAAGCAATAAAACTAGCTGGGAGCTAGCCTCATAAGGATACAAACTACTTAGCCTCTAGGGACTTATGCACCATTCCTTTCACACATTTGTGTTATCTACCTGGCCTTAGAATTGTTACTCATGATCTTTCATGAGAAAAATTTTAAGATGCCTTCTAGCCCCAATTCTTATTACTTCTTGACTTGTGACTTCCCTGTCTGCAAAGCATACCTCTAGGGCATAAACTGACTAATAGATCTGAGAGAGACAGTTGGCTCTATTTGATCATTTAAGATTATTCATTTGTGATAGAGAATAAGTGTTAGGCTAGATCCAAGCCTTAACTTCTCTACTCACTTGCTTAAAATTGCCAAGGGTATTAACACATAGACCGATGAATTCTCCACACCTACATAGCAGAGGCATCAACAAAGTCATACAAGTAATATGTTCACAATGAATCTAGAAACTCTCTTCATGAATTGTGAATCCAATATCTATAAATAAATGAATGAAGAAAAAGCAATAGAGAAAATGAGGAAGAAAGGAAAGGAAAAGAGAGGGAAGGAAAGGGAAGGAAAAAGAAGAAAGAAAAAAAAGAAAATGAGGTGTATTCATCAAGTTGAAATCTCCTCGGTTGTATAATTTAGTCTTGGAAAGGAATCATCACTTGGAAAGCAGGGAAAAAGAGAAAACACGTTTTGTAAATATGTGATTTAGATTAATTTCCTCTCACATGGGTACTAGAATTTAGTACCTTAATTTTGTATCTTAGTGCCTGGATTATCTGGGGAATGCTCTCATGAAGTTGTTTTCTCACTGATGAAGTTTTCTGATCCTAGCAAGCCTCACCCACCTAGAATTTAAGTTCAGTGAAGGCAGGAACCACATCTGTCTGGTTTAGTACTACATCTCCAGGAGCTTGCCAAGAGTGAGCTTGCAATAAATGTTTATCACATGAATAAACATGAGTTGCTTTAATAATATTTGTAGCGCTACCAAGTGGTAATAAAGAAAATAGTTTTTTTTTTTTTTAAGATTTTATTTATTCATTGAAGACAAAAAGATACAGAGAGAAAGCATGAGCTGGGGAGAGGCAGAGGGAGAGGAAGAACCAGACTCCCCACTGAGGTGGGAGCCCAACACAGGGCTTGATCCCAGGACCTGGAGATATGACCTGAGCCCAAAGCAGATTCTTAACCATCTGAGCCACCCAGGTGCCCCAAAATAAATAGTTTCTAAGCCACCAGAAAATCTGAAAATAACATTACCAAAAGAGACAGGTATATAATTCTATCCAGATTAAATAGACATTTATTCTATGTATCTGAAGTCTAGACAGAAAAGTTATTTAGGTAAATTTTTGGTTTGTCATTATGTGACTAATATGTGACTATCATTGTTCCTGATCTGGGCATGGACTGCATCACACTATCCCAATTCTAATTCAATATCAACTTATTAGAGATATAGAACTGATATTGGATAGTATTGCTATGGGAAGTGCCTTTTGTTTTTATCAAATAATCTGCTGGTTAATATTTTGTTGGAACAGCTTTACTTTCTGTGTTTTAATTTCTGTGTCAAATGCCAATATGGAAGAGTGTTCAGTGCCTTGGGTTATCTTTGAATTGATGAAATGCCGTTTGATGAAGTGAGCTTTGTGGTATAGTAATATATCTTGTACTTGTTAGAAGCAAAAGATGAGTTTTTAAAAATTCAAAACCAGGGAGGCCTGGGTGGCTCAGTCAGTTGAACATCTGACTCTTGATTTCAGCTCAGGTCACGATCTTGTTCTCCTGAGATTGAGCCCCACCTTGCACTCTGCACTCAGTGGGAAGTCTGCTTGAGATTCTCTCCCTCCCCATTTGCCCCTCTCCCAATCTCTGTCTAAAATAAATAAATCTTTAAAAAATGCAAAATTAATTTCTAAACAACCATAAAGCTAATGTTAACACAAAGCTTCCATATAGAGTGTCATAGATAAACTATCCCAAATAAGGAAGGTTTTTTTTTTTTGGTTTGACAATTTATATCAAGTGTATTTGGTGTTTTGTTGTCGTTATTAGAACCAAGAAAAAGATCATCTGTTTATGAAAGTTAGATTATCTGTTTATTCAGTCACTGTATTAAAATATAATCAAAAGAACAATTGGTAATTTAGAACACACAAGGAAAAGTATTTGAAATTGTAATGTCAAAGTGACAACAGATTTCATCACTCATTTTTAGGCTTACTCTTTAAATTTATTTTTACTCTTAACTTAATCTCTATTCTACCATTTTTTTTTTCACATCATGGCAGGTTTTTAGCCTTTAGAAAAGCATTTCCAAAGACTGGTATTCATACCACTTTAGATGGATCACAGATAATTATTTTTAAATTTATATATTAGAAAAAATATAATCATTTTTTAAAACCATGAGTTCTCAGATATTAAGCTCTTTGAAAAATAGATCTGTACAAAGGCATAAGACAGTTTATAGAATATACTAGATAAATAACAGTAGGTTATCCTAATATGAAAAAAAATCATGAAGTTAGTATGTAAATGACTAAATCTTGGAAAATTCTGCTTAAAATAGCCACCAGGCTTATCTGGCATCCAAATACCCAGTAGATTATTCCTTAACTCTTTTAACTCTGTTCTGAAAAGGCTGAGTTGGTCAGAGATCTCACTCTTGTTCCAGCTGTAATTCTTCAACATTATTTAGAATCTCAGTCTTATTTTTGGACTTCTATGAAAAAGTGAACATTTCTCCCATTTTCCCAGAACATTTCACACTATCATTGGCTCCCTGGCAGCTTACAATTCATACCTTGCAGTTTACAATTCATACTTCATTACCCCATACCTTCTTCTCTTCCTCAGAAGAGCCAATTCTGACTGCTATTTAACATTAAATACAGTCAATAGTCTGGATTCACTGGCAATTGTTTTGAGAGCAGAGATTAGCATAGCAGGAGCCTTCCCATCAAATGACAATTCAACTGAAAGTTAACCATTCAATTACATAATGGGCCTGTGGATTTATATTTCCAGTTAAATTTTAAAGAGGGATAACATTACTAATCACATGATGGAAGCATTTCTCACAGTGTGTTCTATTAAACATTAGTCCTCTACATTGATCAGAGGGAAGAAAAGAGTTTCAAAGCCAAATAAATTCAAGAAACACTATTAAATCCCCCCTCTTGGCATTGGATATTGTGAAACATTATAGGAGAGTGGTCAGATATGCAAGTTCTGTAACTAGCCGGCTTGGGTTTGAAACTCAGCTACCATTCAAGGTCTCTGTTCCTCTGTTTTCTTCATTTGTAAAATGAAGAGTCGTATTAATGTTCCCTCATAGGGTTATTATGAGGATTAAATGGGCCAATAATAGGTGAAGCACTTAGCACAGTACCAGACACAGTGTGAGCGTGCCTCAGTATTGATTTTGTACCACAAAAGCCTATCAAAGGTTCTGAGAAGTCCTATGGAGAGTACAGGTTTTAACTTTGTTTAAGCCAGAGAGTTACCCAGAACTTATTTGACTATCGAACCATTTATTCAAGTATAATTCTTCAGAATTAATATTTGTGGGATCAATCATTTGAGAAACACTTCTCCAAAAGCTTGTGCTTGAAAGCTAGGAATTCAGAAACCCTGTTGTTTCCTTCAGGGCGCCCTTCTACTTAAGGATATACTGCCCTCCGGTGGACCGAAGGGTCTTGGCCAGAAACCTAGGAAGAACCAAGCTCTCCACAGGTGCAGTTAAGAAAAATGAAACAAACAAATGATTTTAAGATGTGTTTTATGATGTTAAGATGTGTTTTAAAATAATTTGAAGAAGAGTTTTTCTATTAAAATACTTAAGAAGGGCACATACTGCGTGGAGCACTGGGTGTGGTGCATAAAGTGAATCTTGGAACACTGAAAAAATAAAATTAAATTTAAAAAATATTGAACAATGAGAAAAAAATACTAAATATAAAACTAGATACTACTGGGCAGAAGGAACAACAGGAGCTAAGGTTTTAAGTTGTCCCTTATGAAAAGACACTGTCTTGGCATTCTTATATTCCTCAACTAGAATACGACCCAGGCCAGCACAGCATAGGTAGTTGACATATATTTGCAGAATAAATGAGTGGTTGATTGATTTCTCTACAAAGAGGGACAGAAAATTAAGAGTGAATGTTGTCTTTCCAATCAGCTCTTAGGGAAATGCAGGTAGACATAAAATTCTAGATAATATGGTTTGGAATTTTTTTCTCTGGGATGATGCAGTACACGCCAATGAATGAAAGTAAGCTAATAACATTTTTTTTATATTCTTGCCTTTATTTTTTTATTTTATTTTTTCAGTGTCCCAATATTCAGCTAATAACATTTTAACAAAGAGCCAACTAGGATTAAAATTCAAAGGTGCTTAATAGTTAAACAACAAATGTAATTAACCAAAATAGCCAAATCCATAAAAATTACAACCTTATACTTAAATTTTTCTTTGAAACTGCAACATAAGAAAGTGGAAGGTGGGACCAATTGTTCTCAACAAAATCATGTCAAAGATGTTCCTACTTGCCATTCTTACTCTTGTCCTTTTTCTCCTCCTCCTTTCCCAACTCCTCCTTCTTCCCCTTCTCCTTCTCTTTATTCTTATATAGGAGCTCTTGTTGAATACAGGTGGGAATTATAGATATAAATGCAGTGATCTATTAGTAATGCTGAGAAAGATTAGGTTGACAGAAAAAACTTGGGCTTTGTTTAGTTAGGGTCCTTAGGGTTGCAAGCAACTCTAAGTGACTTTGATTGGATTAAGCAGACATAAGGACCTTATCAGAAACATCTTATGGAACTGAGTATCCAATGTACAGAATGAATGGAAGCAGAAAGTTCAAGATTCTTCAGCAGGAGAAATTCATGGACATTCTGTCATGAACCATGGACAGTTTCTAATGACAGTTTCTGCAGCTCTGTTTCCAATTTAGAGAGAGAGGAGCTGATGGGCCAAACTGAGGTCAGATGTGTGCTGAATATTTTCTGTTTGCTTCTCCAGGTCCATTCTCCACCCATATACCCTTTTCTGTGCCCCAGGGAGGTAACCTGTATGGGCTGAAATACTTCCTATGCCTTTTGGATGTCCTTACACCTTGCCCTCTTTGTACCTGGTCCCAATATTAAATTATCCCAATTTACTCCACTTGAATATTTCTTCTGTTTCCTCTGGAACATGATAGATCCCAAGATCTACCACAGAATCCATCAGGCAATTATTTAACCTCTCTGGGCTACAGTCTTCTTTGCTGAAAGGTCCAATCAATAGCACACAGGGTAATGGTGAAGCTTAGATGAACTAAAACATATAAAGCTTGGCCCATTAAAAAAAAAAAAAAACCTTCAATAAAATTAGACTCTTGTCATCAACATTTTGTCTTTGCAATGAGGTTATTAAATATAATATGTAAATATGATCTAAAATGTTATCTTTGTAAGGTTTTCACATAAGCACTTTTCAAAATCAGGAAAAATTTATGTGAGGCCAAGTGACCACATTTTGGGGAGAGGAAACTGGATCACAATGGTCTGGTGCCTTTCCCAGTGGAAGCTAAGTAGCACATTCTTAGCGTTATGGATTGACTCATATTAACAACTTAGAGATAGCTATAAATACCTCTTCCACCTACTAATTGCCCCCCCCCCACCCCGCTAAACACAATGAGAATAGGTCTTCAGAAGAACACCACAGGCAGATGATGCTCCTTCTTTCCTTGGAAGAACACACTACCTGCTGACCCATTCTGCAGGAAAAAAATATTCCCATGAGGAAAATCATTCTTTTTCCAAGGGAAAGCTCTGGACCTAGAAAGTCTGCCTGGGGGGGGGGGGGGGGGGGGCTTATTTATTTTATTTGTAGCCCAGAGCCAGTTCCACAGTGTCTTCTCTAACTTCAGTACTCCAGATCTATATTACTCTAGAAAGGAAAAGACTAACTGAGAAGGACCCATCCTTGGAATATGGCCCCATTTGTTCATTAAGGGTCCCCCCCCCTTTTCTAAAGGGAAGTTACAGGAGTAACTACAGGAGTAACATTAAAGGCAGGCAGCATGACCCAGTTGACGAGGTTTGAGGTCTAAACAGAGAAACCTGGCTTGAATCCTAATTTGTTTAGTTATTGGCTGGATGATCTTGGGAAAGATTTGCATCCTTTCTGAGCTGAAAGTGAGGGATACTTCCTATTTTTGTGGGATTCTTGTGGGGATTAAGTGAGAGAAGATATAAAGTGCCTATAATGGTGCCTGGCATACTCAATAAATAATGGCTATGATTGACAGGCATAGTAGTAGTTTTTACTTATTCTTTGTTCATGCCCTTGCTTGTCATGCAGCATAACCCCAAAACATCTTGTAGACCCATAGACCTTCAGTTAAAAGGGGACAAAAGATCCAGCTACTTCAACATCCCCATCCCCATCCCCACTCCCATGCCATAGAAAACTCAACAGAGCCAACTGAGCAGAATGTAGGGATCCTTCTGAGACTTCCAGCTGGCTTAAGTTTAGACATATAGTAAATAGTATGCATTTATTAAGATTTCACTTTATGTCAGACACTGCACTAAAACATCTATAAACATTTTCTAAAATTAAACCTCAGAATAATCTGTTGTAACTTCTACTGTTGCCCCCATTTTAGAGATTATGAAACTAAGGTTCAAAAGGGCTAAGTGACCTTAGACCTTAGACCTCATTTATCTAGACCTCACTGAGAGTGTCTTATTTAATTACTCTGGGGTGGATTCTGGGCATGGACATTTTTTTTAAAGATCCCCAAGTAGTTCTAATGTGCAACCAATGTTGAGAACCACTGGTGTAGACTCTCCTTGCCCTTAATGGGCACTCGATGGTGTCACTCAGTCATAGAGCGTTTTGGAGGCCCTTAGAGATTTGTTTACCTTGACATTCAGTTCAGAACTAATTAGCTGATCCTCACATACTAGGCAATAATAAATTGTGTAAATTCTGATTGGGACACTGCTTTGCATAGAAATATAAAACTTTCCAAGGAGAACATTTTTCTCTATTACTAAGAGTAGTCAAGTTTCCTTTGGAAAATGGCAACAGCCAAATCTTTCCCTACTAATCATGTATTACCAAAAACTTGCCTTAAAATACTGCAAGAGAGCCAACACCATTCAGTAAATTACACCATGTAACTGGCTTAGGCCTCATTAGGCTTGCCCTCTTTGGCTTTGTTAAGGGAACAGCCACTTCCCTTTGCAATCTCCCTTCTGGGAATGGATTTCTTCACTTTTCCCTGAAAGGTCAGGACATCCCACTTTCCCTGAATCCCTCATCAAGCAGTGGCAGCTCAGCCTTTTGCTATCTTCTTGCGCAGCTCCCTTGAGAGTGAATTTTGCTTACAAATAAGACATGTCCGTAATTTTGGATAGTTTACATTTGAAAAAGAGACAGAGCAATTTTATTTTGAATGAGGATCCTTGTAGTGAATCCTGTTAGATATCTATCCGGCTTTCCCCTTCCCCTTTCCTACCGAGACAGGATTTTTTAGATACCACTCCCTTCTTCCGTACACCCAGGTATGCTCATATTCACTTGAGCTCACTATCCCACTAGCTCCTTCAAATGCCACTTTATCTTCCTCCACTCTGGCCTAGAGCCTGGGTGCTTGACCTGGTGATAGGTATGCATTCGAGCATCAATGCTCCCTTGCACTGTGGCTTTCAGCAAGTGGTACAACAATAACATTGGAGCATTTATTCTGATGGCATCTTCCACTGTTAAGTAGTTGCAGGGTGACAGCATTTTTCTAGGAACGGAGAAAGAGCCTCTTGGGCAACCCTCTCCATTTGATTCTCTACATGAGTGTTCTAGTAACAGCTCCCTCCTCCTTGGTCTGAGGATTAGTAATGGCTCCCTCTTGTTGCTATTTCTTGGCTATTCCACCATTATTGAGTTCCCAACTTAGCCTACAACTTTAAAAATAATCACTTTATTAAATTCTCCTATTTAAGAAAATGGAACCTCTAACACTGTTGGTGGAAATGCATGCTGGTGTATCTACTCTGAAAAGCAATATGGAGCTTCCTCAAGAAGCTAAAAATAGAGCTATCCTAGAACCCAGCAATTGCACCACTAAGTATTTACCCGAAAGATACAAATGTAGTGATTCAAAGGGGCACCTGCAAACAATGTTTATAGCAACAAAATCCACAATAACCAAACTATGGAAAGAGCCCTGATGTCCATAGACGGATGTATGGATAAAGAAGATGTGGTATATATATACATTGGAATATTACTCAGCCATCAGAAAGTATGAAATCTTACCATTTACATCAACGTGGATGGAAATGGAGGGTATTATGCCAAGCAAAATGTGTCAGTAAGGAAAAGACAATTATCATATGGTTTCACTCCTATGAGGAATATAAGAAACAGTGCAGAAGATCACAGAGGGGGCGCCTGGGTGGCTCAGTGGGTGAAGCCGCTGCCTTCGGCTCAGGTCATGATCCCAGGGTCCTGGGATGGAGTTCCGCATCGGGCTCTCTGCTCAGCGGGGAGCCTGCTTCCCTCTCTCTCTCTCTCTGCCTGCCTCTCTATCTACTTGTGATCTCTGTCTGTCAAATAAATTTAAAAAAAAATCTTAAAAGAAGATCACAGAGGAAGGGAGGGAAAAAAGAATGGAAAGAAATCAGAGAGGAAGACAAACCAGGAGAGACTTAACTATGGGAAAGAGACTGAGAGTGTTGCTAGAGGAGAAGGGGTGGGGGGATGTGTTACTGGGTGATGGGCATTAAGGAGGGCACTTGATGGATCATGAGCACTGGTGTTATATGCAACTGATGGATTAATGAACTCTACATCTGAAACTGATTATGTTCTATGTGTTGGATAATTGAATTTAAGTAAAAAAAATAAATTCTCCTACTTAGCTAGTTTTAATATATCATCTGCTTCCTGCTGGGATCCAAATACATCACGTGACTCACATCCCCAGTTTCAAGGCCTGGCTCCTGATTAGTCTAGTCTAGTCTGGTCCGGTCTGGTCACAGTATCCCATTTGGCAGCAGCAATCATCTAAGACCCCAGCATTAATATAATCAGTGCATGGTATTCCCTTAAAAAATGTTTTAGATATAGAGATGGGCACTTGACTTAAGTTGGCCAATTATACGGAACCAACTTTAGTACATTCAGGCTACAGTAACAAAACAGCACAGACTGAGTAGTTTATAAATAACATAATTTATTTTTCACAGTACTGGAGCCTGAGAAGTTTAGGATCAAGTCGCCAGCATGGTTGAGGTCTGGTGAAGTCCCTTTTCCTGGTTCGTAGCTGGCACTTTCTCATGGTCTTCACATGGTGGCTGGGAAGAAGGATCTCTGTGAGGTCTCTTTTATGAGGATATTGATCCCATTCCTGAGGTCTCCACCCTTATGTCCCAAGAAACTCCCAAATATCCCAGGTCCTAATGCTATCATTTTTGAGGTAAGGGTTTCAACACATAAATTTTGGGGGGATACAAACATTCAGACCATAGCAGAAGGGAAGCACCTAGCCCCAGCTTTTGCCAGTAACCATCCTGTGATCATGAAGAAAGTCACTAGGAAGACAAAGCACATGCATAAGGCAGAGCCCAAAATAATGACATGGAATCCCATGTATGGACTGACTGTTAGGGGGAATAGAAAATTTCCTTATAAGTTAAACCAGTTTTAGTTGGGTTTTTTATTTTTGTCTTTCTGCAATTTGCTCCTAAAATCACCATAACTAATATAGTTTCATCAGCATTTCCTTCATTTTTATAGCAGCCTTATGCTTTAAAACAAATCCCATGTATTGTTCCACTTGATTTTTTTTTCAATACCCGTGTGAATGATTGTAATAGTGATAGCTAAGGTAATAAGTAATAATAATAGCTATGTGCCACATACTATTCAAAACACTTTATCTATAAATATTCATTTGGTTAAGCATCACAACTCTGTTCAGTATGTACTATTATTATACCTATTACAGTATGACAGGGGCAGAGAGAAATGAAAAATATACATCAGGTACCTAGCTGTTAAATGGCGAAGTTGGACTTTGAATTCATGCAGTCAAATTCCAGATTATGTGTTCTTTATCACTATATAATACCACATTGTGGATTGGAAAAGGTAGGTAGGTATTCTTAAAGCTCATTTTTCAAGTAGAGAAACCACTATTCAGAGAACCAAAGAAATAGACTCTGGACTCACATTAGATCTATTATCTATTCTCCATTAGTTCTATTTCCACTGTGACACATTTCCCACCCGGTCAGATTTCCATCCCTAGGGCCTTTCTAGCAGTTTATGGAGCAATCAATGCAAGTAAGAATTCTTTACCCCTCCAAATGGTCCTTGAAGTGGAACTGGGACAATGTGTGAGGAAAGACTCCCTCTAGAGGCCACTAAGCATGGTTGCAGCTCACAGATGGCCCAAATGGTATTCAAACCTATTTCATACACTCTCTGAAACAATTTTGTTGAAAAATTACAATTTTATAAAAAATTGTATATGTGCTTATATATTTTTTTATCATCTGAAAGTGTTTTTCTGTTTTCATCTGAAAGCGTTTATAGTATGTTGTAATCATCTGAAAGTGTTTTGTTATCATCTGAAAGTGTTTATAGTATGTTGCAAAGAATGTAATTCCTGGTGTATTAAAACATTGACACTTAAAACTGTAGGTCATTCTGTAGGTATCCAATGAAATCTGAATTCCATTGCAATTTGATATTCGCCATAATCCGTTCAAAATATGTGGAGAAACACTTTGATAATCATTAAAAATTTTATAATTTTATGATCCTATTTTCTTAAATCTTATTTCCATTCCAAACCGCACACAAAATTTTATCTCTATGCAATATATTTTATTTCTAAAAGCAATTTATTGATCTTTGCAACAAAAATATAAATATAAATTAAAAGTAAAGTTTAAAAAAATCCCTGTTACCATAAGGCCCTAAAGGTTAAAATATTTCTTTTGGATTGGTAAAATTTACAAATATTATTAGTATATAATTTATGATTATTAACCCCAAAAAGTACTCTTTAGTTGCAAATGTATTTATTAATTAGATGTACATTTTTAATCTCTATTAACATATATGATTTATTTACAATGAGACTAAGATAGGAACTAATGCTGATTCTACTATGGGTGATTTTTAAATTTTTTTATAGTTGTAGTTGTTGAGAAATCTTATTGACATAAATAAGAATGTAAGGTTTATTATAGGGATGTCACTTAATTCTTTGAATACCTTCAGATTATTTGCCAAGAGTACACAGTGATCCATCATTGGGAATTATTTTAATGAGTAATCCAGATGTTTGTTTTCTTCACATCCCTTGTCACACAAAATAATTATTTTCTTTATTTCTTTATATTGCATGGCCCTTCCTGCCTCCCTGCCCATATACCAGGATGCAGGCTTCACAAAATTTGGACCTTTACTTCTATTCTTTGGAATAGTGTTTGGCACATGATGGGCAGTTAACAAATATTTGTTGAACAAATGGCTGAAGCCATCTGCCCCCAAAGAGAAGGTAATCCTAGTGATTCTCTTAGGACAAGAGGAATGAAGGAAGATTGGATGTGTAGGTAACTGAATTCTCCATGAGCTCAACTGTTGAGCTTCCTTCTTTCTCATGAACACACTGTTGTTTCAGTAGAAAAGACAATCTTTTTCCATCCTCAAATAGGTAGCAGGGTCATCTCCCCACTTCTATATCACTGTCCCCAGGGACCCTAGCAGCAATCCCTCTATCCTCTCCTCAGCAGGATCTCTTAATAGATCATCCAATAAAGTGAATAAGCATCTGTGGTGTCCTTGGAGAATTTTAGTGTGTCTGTTGTCTCCATCAAACTTTGTTCATTCCCTAGTTGTGTGCAAAATAAGAGGAAGCTTCTAGAAATCTCCAGTGGTACCCTGGTTTATAGTTTCATGCCATTTGAAGACCTACAAATTAAATTTTCATATCTAATTTTTATTCTTTCCTTAGCTTTGTGTGGAGGGCATCCCTTAATTTAATGGTGAGAAAACTGGGGTCCGGGGAGATGGAGAAACATGCCCAATATCATAGGTAGGTGGCTGAGTGTAGGTTTGAATAGCTACTCTAGAAGTAGTATAAATTTGAATTTAAATCTGGCCTGTTTTACTAATTTAATAGTGTGACCATATGAAAGTAAGTTGGCTTCTCTGAACTTCAGTTAACTCAGTAAAGTAGAACTATTAAGGACTTTTGATGTCAGGAAGAAATTACTTACTAGGTTTACAGCCTTAGCACTCAACAGTACATTGCCTTTCCTGCCATGAGGAGGTATTATTATTATTCCCACTCCCACTTTAAAGATGAAAAAACTGAGGCAGAGCACGGCAGAAGAGTATCATCACGAACAATGTGTGCTTTGGAGTCAAGATGCCTGAGCTCAAGTCCTGGGTCCATTTTGAACTAACTAAGTGATTTTGTGCAAGTTACTTAATACATGCCTGGCACAAGGTAAAAGTCAATATATGTCAACTAATATGAGGCAACTTTTCCAAGGCCATAAAAAAACACTGGCAGTGCTAATTTCAAACCTAGTCAATCTTATTCTAGAGGCCATGCTCTGACCCATCACACTATATTATTTTTAGAGCCAGAAAGTCAGAAGATAAAAACATAAATGTGTGTGCATGTGTGTGTGTGAGAGAGAGAGAGAGAGAAAGATGGCTGAGGTTTGAGAGATACAAAGTACAGGAAAGAGAAAGGAGAAAATTTTATAGAATATAAAGATACTTTTCTGTGAGGAGAGAAATGGAATTTTCCCTTAGATTCCCTTCCCAAATATTCCAGTAAAGAATTAAATTGCTCAAGGGGCGCCTGGGTGGCTCAGTGGATTAAGCTGCTGCCTTCGGCTCAGGTCATGATCTCAGGGTCCTGGGATTGAGCCCCGCATCGGGCTCTCTGCTCTGCAGGGAGCCTGCTTCCTCCTCTCTCTCTGCCTGCCTCTCTGCCTACTTGTGATCTCTCTCTCTGTCAAATAAATAAATAAAATCTTTAAAAAAAAAAAGAATTAAATTGCTCAAAAATGCTTCTCTGTCATGAAAATGATGCTTCTTTAGAAAGCAATATGGTGATAAGATAGGCCACAAGCCAGCATGACTTTGTTAGGGTTAAAGTTTCTGAAAGAGTTCCAGCCATTCACTCTGGATAAGACTTCCAATTTGGGGGCTTGGAGATACGGAGCAGAAATTTCTAAGGCAAATGCCGAAGTTCATGTCGGCAGCAGCAATGTAACCTGCATACTGTGGGATATTAATTCTATCCTGAGAAGCAGTCAACTGGACAATCTAGGTATCAAGCCACTGAGAGTGTTTAGACAGAAAGTATGCTCCCTTCTCTGTCTCTATGCACTTCCACCTCAGTGCCATACTAATTAAACTCTTTTTACCCCCTGGCAAACTGAGCCCAGGAAATCTTCTTCCAAGATGCATAAGTTCCTGTCCGTATTCTTGGCTTAGAGAAAAGAAATGTTCCCCTATTTTAAGCTAGTTTTAGGTGTTACCTGTGGCCACCTTCCAGGTGACAATGAATAGGCTTTGCACTGATCTATAACCTTAAAGTCTTCCAACAACCAGTTCTCCCCTTTGCTTGTAGTTCCAACAGCAACACCAATACCATCATACCTAACAGGTAGTGAGCAATTATTGCATTTGTTTTCTGAAACCAATTGTGGGTTCTGTAGAATGTTGTTTCTATCTTACCTCGGTTAGAGGATTGCTATCCTGCAAGATGTCTATGATGTCTTTTTGGCTTCCAGAATCTATAAATTTTAGTGCATACTATATGGTGCCTTATGTTTCCTCTTTCAAATGTTCTTGTTGTTATTATCAGTAGGGAAAATGAGGGTCAATTCTTCTTGGACTCTTACTATATGCTGTTGTATTAAGTACTTAATATACATTAGCATATTTAACCTTTAGGAAAAAACCTGTGAGGTATGTATGTGTATATGTATGTATATATTCTTATCCTCAATTTGCAAATAAGAAAACCAAAGTTTAATGAGATTAAATGCCATTTCCAAAGGTTACACAGTAGTGGTGAAGGAGTCAGGATGGGATCCTAGCTTGTCTAAATCTGTCCTACCCACTCTACCATGTGAAATTTCTCCTTCCATGATACTCATGAATAGGAGAGTTCAGTTTACCTTTTTCTATGTATTTGGGGTTAGAATTTTTGATTTTCCTATATGCCTTGTGTACTAGCCTAAATCCACATTCAAATTTCTATTCTTTGAAAAGATATGAGTTTGCCTCTCAGATTCCTGTGTGACAGTGTGACAATGATGGTATTTACTTTCAGAGCAGTTGAAAAGCCTACTTTGAATCCTCTCTTGGAATTTCAGAGAGTGTAAATAGTAAGTCATAGAATGGATTTCAGATAAACAAGGACATTTCACTTTCAGGGAGATAGTGGTCCAAATTGGGTCCATCCGTGATTGCAAGATGGTGGCAGGTGTCAAGATCTTATATTTTCCTAACCAGGGAAACATAAAGAAACTGAGTTAAGAGAGAACAAAGAAACATTAAAATTGATAATTGCTTAGTATTTGGGCTTCTGAGTGGCAATCTTGGAAGGACATAATGCAGAGGCTTGTATGAGCAACAGATGCTGCCATCATCATCACAAAACACTATGTACCTCTGTCCTAGTTCAGGTTCTCCCAGAACCAGTCCTTGAGAAAAGAACTCTAGTACAAATAGTTTAAGAATCAAAGTAAGAAAAGTAGGAAAGAGAAACAGAGAAAGAAAGGCAGTAACTAAAGGGAGTGTTATCAAGCAGCTATTATTGTGGGCAACTGAGCTTAATCCTAATCAGGAAATTCTGGGAGCCAGTGTCTTGGTAGAAGACTGATAGGAGGTTATTAATTTCCAGACAATTTTAGTCTACCATTAGGGCAGGGAAAGTGCTTTGAATCAGATAAAACTTTCAGAAAGAGAAATTCGGCAACTGGCCACTGGAAGTTAGCCTTCTGCCTGGAAGTAGTGAGGGTAGAGAGGCGGGGTCACTGATAGCATCTGAAGACAAGCAGAAGCTAGCGTGTATTGAGTACTTAGGATTAATTTAATTATCACAGCTACCATATAAACTGGGCACTATTATTGTTGACATTTTGTAGTTAGCAAAAAGTAAAGGAGGGTAACATAATTGTTCATGCGCAAATATCTGGTAAATGGTAAAGCCAGGAGTTGATTCTGGAGTTCTGAATCTTAAAACATCACCTTATTCCATGTAAGTATGCAGACTGTAGCTTCAAGCTCCTCAGTCTATTCCCAATTCTCCAGCTCTATTTCTTTTGCCCACAGTAAGTGTTAAGTTTTGTTTTGTTTTGTTTTTGTTTATTTGTTTGTTTTGTTTTGTTTCAGAGAAGATCCAAGTTGCTCCTAACAGGTTTCCACTGCCCCTTGATTTACATTTTCTAGGGAGAGTTAGTGATAATAACTACTGACACTTCACATTCTTCTAAGTTTGACAGGTTTTTCTTAGTTAATGCTCATACCTTACCTATGAAGTAGGTACTATTATATCCCCACATTTCAGATAAGGGAGCAGAAGCACAATGTGGTAGATAATTTGCTGGAAGTCATTGATTCAGTGAATGGGAAAACAGCAGTTCCATCTGATTTCAATTCCCTTGCATGATCATTGTGTTCTTCTGTATCCTTCATCAGAAAGTTCTAAAAGAGCAAAGCTTTGAGTAGACTGTGGAGCTGGGCAATTCCAGGAACAACTTTTAAAAGGAAACAAGGTTAGAGAACATAGCAAATCCAGGGAAATAGTAACACTTCATCTCTATTCAATTTTGATTTATGAAGTCTTAATAGAAACATAGGATATTCTTCTTTCTTCTGGATGAACATGCATATCTCTGAAATCTTGTTTTAAGGTATCAATAACCAGGCTGACAGTAGACTTAGAAATGTTATATTCATGCAAATTCCTAGCTGGGACAATGTACTCTTGTCTCTGGGAGCAGATATTTATTCTAGATGGTGGATCTTTGTTTCAAAGTACTAAGGGGAAAGATGGATCAGTAATTGACACCTTCATGTACCTGTTTATTTCTGATCTCATTAGTATATTTTTGTTACAGAATATATTACAATATGGGGTGCCTGGTTGGTTAAGCATCTTCCTTCAGCTCAGACTGTGATCTTGAAGTCCTGGGACAAATCCCCATGTCAGCCTCTCTGCTCAGCGGACAACCTGCTTCTCCCTCTCCTTCTCCTCCCTGTCACTTGTGCTCTCTCTCACTCTCTATCTTATGTAAATAAATAAATTCTTTAAAAAGGAAAATTTTGAAATAAAGAAAAAAACAAGAGAAAAAACATAATTCAAATTATTTTAAATCACATCATTTTTCTTCTCTTTAAAATAGAATATAAGGGGGCACCTGGGTGGCTCAGTGGGTTAAGCCTCTGCCTTCCGCTCAGGTCATGATCTCAGGGTCCTGGGATCAAGCCCCGCATTGGGCTCTCTGCTCAACGGGGAGTCTGCTTCCCCCTCTCTCTCTCTGTCTGCCTCTCTGCCTAGTTCTGATCTCTCTGACAAATGAGTAAATAAAATCTTTGGAAAAAAATAAAATAGAATATAAGGTAAAGAATGAGAGTAGTCTCCAACCCCCATTCCAGTCCTAGTAGTAACAACTGTCAACAATCTGGTCCTCACCAGTCTTTTCTTTCTTCTGTGATTATAGAAACATACCTATAGGCCATGTACATATCTATATATCATTGACAGCTTTTTTTAAAAAAAATAAAATTATGATCATGATTTTTTCACTTAACGATACCTCCTAGATTTCCTTGATATTCAGTATTTACAGATTTTACCTCATTTTATTTTTAATTCCTGTCCAACATTTCATTATACAGATTGTAATTTACCTAAACGATCTCTTACTGATAGACATTTGACCTGTTTCAAAATACTTGCTAATAAAAAATTGCTGCAAAATTCATCTTAGCATCTTTTTACACTCTCCAGGTGGTGTCTTTTTAGATCATTCAGCATGAAAGATGTCAGATGGTTGGGATTTTCTCCCTTTGAACTAACAAGGTAAATTCTAACTGAGCAGTTTTCTGATTCCCAAACTCCATTCCACTAATATTTCCTGCTTCTAATTCTAGTTTAAATGCTTGCAACCATTAACAATGATTTAAATTACGAATCCTTAAAGACAATAGTGTGTCTGCGTTCCCATTCTAATACCCAACCAAGAGGAAGACCTGGTAGGCTCCTTCCTCCATCTTCTCTCCACCATCTCCTACCTCCACCAGGTGTAGCCTTCCAACATGACCATTGTTTTCAGGGCCAGCCCTGAGTCTTTTCAAATTCACAGAGACCAAAGCCTTGGAAGCTGTTGCTCAGCTGAATTGAAATATGCTTTCCATCCCTTCCCTTCATCCCCACCATGCCCACACAGAATGTCCAGCTTCTTGAACAAAGGCTGTATCTGAAATGTTTCTTCAGTCCTGGAGAAACAGGAAGGCTTTTTCTCCTTGCATGCTGCCTCTACATTTATAATGGAAACCGGGAGAGAAGACTAACTTGAAGCAGAATAATCTCACATTCTCTCTTCACTTTTCAGCAGAAGGCAAGAGCCCTCAGGCCTTAATCCCAGCTTGGCCCTGGTCACCCACCTTCCTACCAGCTCTTTCCACAGGACCTGGAGATTGCTGGATCCCGAAAGAGGGGATGTGGGGAATGTGGAGACTACCCCGTGTCTGGTGAATCTGGGACAATGGAAAGGGGACTATGAGTAAGGGCATTACACATTTGGCCAATCCCTCCCCCCAAAGAGCCAGTTAGGAAGGGCTGGAGTTGGGGCGTGGAGGGAAAAGCAGAGAGTGAGTTTATCACCCTGGGAAATCTCAACCCCACTGTGCTGAGTCTTCTGACAGGTCTCTCTCCCTTATCCTTCACTTTGAAGCGAAAATGGACGTAAAGTAAGAAGCGGTACCTCGACGACTTAGGTTGATTTAAACAAGCCAGCCACCCCCGGGGGAGAAAAAGCAAGGTCACCTCCGCCGGGTCGACTCCCAGGGACTCCACGGCTGCCTTCTCTCCGCAGTCATCTTCTGGGTGCTGCCTTTCTGGAGCTGAAGCTGAGCTCCCAGGGAGCTGAGGACTCCGTCTTCCTAGGGAGCCCCATTCTTGGTTCTCTGGCTTTGGCCCTTTGTGGGCGCCTAGCTCAAGGACAAACCCCGGGATCCTAGAGAACACCCAGAGGTGGCTGGGGAGGGAGCAGAGCCAGAGGCGGCCGATCGGGGCAGACGCACTCCCTGTCCTCTAGGGTGGAACTGGAGACTGCCCAGCACAGGAGAGGCACAGGGACCTCGCGGCGGGAGCTGTCCGTGGTCCTGGCCTACGTCAACGCGTGGATATTTAAGGCCAAGAACAGCGCGTCCGTCTTCCACTACAGCTGATGAAGAAGTCCTGGACTGTGGAGCTGGAACTGATTTTAATGAACCTGCTCGCATGCAAGGTCTGAGAGTCACGCTTCCGCACCCTCCCGAGCGTAAGTCATTGCCTGGGCGAATGTGAAAGTTTCTTTTCACGTTCCCCTTCTGTGCCACCTCTCCTCTTTGTATTTAAAAGACCTTTACTCTTTTGGCGCTTCCCTTCCTCTCACACCGCCCCCTCCCGGAATCTCTTCTTCCTCCAGCTCGGTCTCCTGCCAGGAACTCATGTCATCTTTACTCCTGATCCCCAAGCCATCAAGCGGATCCTGACCATTTCAGGGCAGGCTGAAGTTGGATTGGCTTAAAAGCCACTACCCTGGCCTGTATGTGGAGGGGATGGACCTTTAATGTCGTCAGATAGAAACTGGATCTTTGAAACAATGACGTTTAATCCTCTTTAAATGAATCGTGTGCTTGAGGTTTCAGCTGAGATGATTCTGAGCCAGGACTGTAAAATGGAGATTGACTCCCTTTTAGTTGGGACACTTTCAGGGGAGGGACGGATAAAAGAGGCTAAAGAATGAGGTGGTGCATAGGTGGAAACATAGATCTGCTTAATCCGCTCTGGTCAGTGGGACCACTGAAGTGCTGCTGCGTCGCCCTCACAGAAAACATTTTAATGCTCCAGGTCTCAAAATCAGCAAGAAATAGACAAACAATACTTTTTGAGTTAATCCCAAAAAGTGTAATAAATTGTTATTTTAATCATTATAATTTAATTGCTCATCTCTTCTGCCTATCAAACTATACAGTTGATGCCAGATTTCTGGCGACATTTTTTCTACAATCCTTTAATGAATGGGGATGGAGCAATACTCTTACAGGAACAGGATTCCTTCTTATTACATCGACTTACTTGAAGGACTAATTTGTTCTAGCCTATTTTGCAGGAATCTTTATTTCCATTTTGCCATATACATTGGCTTTGTATAGGGTCAGCTTTGGAACAAAGTGCTCAGAAGGGGAAATGGCTTGACCCACAGTTCCAAGGACATTTATTTCTATAATTGGTCTCCACTTCCTGCCCTTTGAAAGACAAATAGCTTCCCAAATCTCGTTTCCTTTTTTTTTTAAGATTTTATTTATTTATTTAAGAGAGAGAACATGTGCACAAGCAAGGAGAGGAGCAAAGGGAGAGGAAGAAGCAGACTCCCCACTAAGCAGGGAGCAAGGCCGGCAGATCCCAGGGCCCTTGATCATGACCTGAGTAGAGGGCAGATGTTTAACCTACTGAGCCATACAGCCCCCCCCCCCCCCCCGCCAAATTTCATTTCCTAAGGGGGTCTTAAAATTAGGCAGCAAAGTGAAGGCATTGTTTTCCTTGTATTTGTTCCTTAGTAAAACAACATGTCTGGAGAATGTTCGGTTTTTAAATCAATCTTGTTTATGTTAACTATTTCACAAATTGAGCACATGATATTGTCAGTTGAGAAATAGTGTCTTAAGCACCAGAGCAAATGCTGGCTTTTTTGACATTGTGATTAAAACTATACCAGTAATACTATAGCTCTGGAAGAAGGGAAATGCTTAATGGTGTCCGAATACCAGAAATGAAAGTGGAAAGTGACGTTCTATTGCCTTTAGCTTCAAGCAGGACATTTTCATTTCAATCTCCAAAGTTGTCTTTTTTGCAATACAGTTTTAGCTTCAAGTTGATGCAGATTACTGCTCACAATATTAATTTATATGTACATATAGATATGGACTGTGTTGAAAGGTTTAAATTCTGCTTTGGTCAAATTCTTTTCTCAAATGAAAGCCAGAGAGTCTTTATGCAGGGCACTTCAATAACTGCCCATATTTTTTGGAAAGAAGAACCAACTGAGATCATATTGCTGGACCAAGATGTACAAAAATATAGTAACCAATTATTTGGGGAGCTCATTTGTGCTTTATAACAGAATAATAAACATTTGAAATTGCTAGATACTGCTGAAAGTGATTGAGAGGCTTCTATGCATATGATATGCTATTTTATCTTTGTGACAATCTTGTGATGTAGGCATGCATCTTCCCTATATTACAAAGGAGGAAATGAGACTAAGGGAGAGTAAGATTCTGACCAACTAGGTTCAGCTTGATGGAAAAACTGGCATTCAAATCAGCATTGTCAGAGCAGTACTACTGAGAAATATTACACCCTCTCAATTCAAATAGCCAAAATTTATTAAAAGTCTGCAGTGAGCAGAGACAATTATCAGAGTCGTGTTTCCTGGCCTCTGTACTAACATCTTAAGGACCTTACCCTATCCTGAATTTTGTTCCAAAAAGGATAGGCTTTGGGACTTTACCACTCCCTTCCATGCCAGTGGTACCATTCTGACTGTCCACGGTGCTAAGAAACTCTGCTCTGAGAGGCGTGAATAGTCCTGTCTTCTCACTCTTCTCCAGCCTCAGCATGCTCTCTTATGAGGCACTTCACATCATAAAACCACTATATTCTAATCTCAGTCTAATCTAATCAGACTGCTCTCTGCTCTAGGAAGCAATTTTTTTTCCCAAGGGGGACTCAACATGGGGAGCCTCTTGTCTCTCTGACTTTCCCAAGGACATTCAGGGAATGGAAACTCTTGGAAAGATTGTTTTCTCCTTCTCCATCCAAAATCTGACGTTTTGTTAGGCCAAGGAAATGGAGCTCATCAGGCATCACAGCTTCAGGGCTCATGGCAGAGAGCAATGTTAGGACCCTGGAGGAGATAGAAAGCCTTCATAGTCCAACAGTTACCCTTTGCAATTAATGCCATTGTTCTAGGCTGATTCTCTACTCCTGGGTGGTGCCAATCCCTGAAGACCCTCCAAAGAATGGCTTTGACATACATTCTCCCACAAACAGGGTGGTTAGAGGCTTATGGGAAAAGCTAGCTGCTCTGTGCCTATTTTGGTGGAGTCTTCAGCTCAGTTCCAAATCATCTTGTGGCTTCTTGGAGGTCAAAGGGATGGTGGGTGTGTGTGTGTGTGTGTGTGTGTGTGTGTGTGTGTGTGTGTGTGTGTGTTTGGTGTGATAAGATGAGTGATTTCTCAAAAAAAAAAAAAAATCTCAAACCCACACTTTAGAGACATAAAAGAAAAACTCAAAGACACAAATGAAGATGCATTCCTAATCCCTCTTTTCTAAATCCAAACTCCATTCTCCCCTGACCACTGGGAAGCAATAGTGGAAATCTGCCCTTTGTCGCAACCCTCTCCATTTGCAAGGTGATTCCATAAAAGGACAGGCTGCAGCCGATATTTCTTTGAGAAACTTTAGGAATAAAGAGACCTCAGGAAGGACTAAGTATATTTCTTTTTAAGTAGATCTTCCTTAATTTACTTCTAGGAAGAGTGAATCATAGACATCCAAAGTATGCACCAATTTTAATAAACTCAATACAGGATACTGATACACTTATTTTATTTAGACATCACCTATCTCCAAAGAATGATCTGAGAAAAAAAAGCTGTGGTTCAAGCTATAATCATTTATCTTTTCTCTATTTAGGCAAACTGGAAAATAAGGAGGTGTTATGCTCCCTGTAGTAACATCTTCAAATTGGAGACTTAAGAAATCCATCCATCTTTTAGGGAGGTATATCTTTTTTTACAAAAATTATTTATTTATTTTAGAGAGAGAGCATGCAAGGGGAGGGACAAAAGGAAAGGGAGAGAGAATCCCAAGCAGACTCTGCACTGAGCACAGAGCCCCATGCGGGGCTCGATAGCAGGACTCAGGGAGGTATATCTTTTGTCTTTTCTCCCCCGTGAATTTTCTCTTACTTAAAGACTGTTGTCATAAAAGAAACATACAAAAGAAGCATTGTTGAAGAACAACCCTGAACCACTATAAATCATATTGTAGAGAAGAGTTGTATGTACACACTAGAGGGTTAGATTCAATCTTCTCTACAATTACTTCTAAATTTATTCTTTAAGCTTACCACACATGAGAAGGTAAACTGTTTCTTGGAGCTAGAAGAATTAAAAGTTAAGATTATAAATGAGAAAATTCACAGCACAAAAAATATTAGAGCCATTACTAGCATATATCAGGTCTACTACTGCTTATAGTTATTGAAACTGCACAAGAAAGCTATTAAAAGACATGGATCTTGTGTGTATGCTGGGGGTAGGATGGATACACTCCACTGGAAAAAAACTGATCATTTTTTTTCCTCTTTCCTTTACAGAATCCATTTTCATAGTCTTTCCTATTTTGTCTTTTCTATAATTTTTTCAACCATTAAGCAAATCACTCATTGCTTTATGATCATTTCAGCCCCACCATGGATAACTGAAACATTTTATTGATGCAATTTTGTTCCTTTATTAATTAACAAACATTTATTAAACACTTTCATATGTCAGTTATTGTTCAAGCAGTATAAACACAAATTACCTGGCCATGATCTCTTCTAAAGGCACAATATCTTTTTTTTTTTCACAATATCTTTTTTAATCATAAATTACATTAAGATGCAAAATGTTCTATAGCATTTAAAAGGGAAAATTGCAAATTTAGTTTTTTCTCAACTTTTTCTTTCAAAATAGCTTATTTGCAGGAGACAATCTTCACTACACTCCCTATGATTCACCTCACTCAGAAATTTTCTAAAGATTATTAAACACCTACTATTACATTAAGATGCAAAATGTTCTACAGCATTTAAAAGGGAAAATTGCAAATTTAGTTTTTTCTCAACTTTTTCTTTCAAAATAGCTTATTTGCAAGAGACGATCTTCACTACACTCCCTATGATTCACCTCACTCAGAAATTTTTTAAAGATTATTAAATACCTACTATGCTCTATATGCTAAGGCTTTTAGAGGTGAAGACAGGAAAGCTTCATGTTTTATGAAGTTGACATTTTAGTGTTAAATTCTTTGATAAACAGTTAAGTTATATAATTTAGGAACCTAGAATTAAAATTTAAATTGATCCTTTTAGAAACTTATTGAACACTAATACTAAAAATTTATAATGTTTATATATATTTCTCTTTTTTAGATGCAATTGGCTAGTTATCAGTAAAGCATTACTATTTTTCTCTAAAAAACAGCTCATTCCTGGAAAACTATAAACTCCCAAAATTGAACCAGGAAGAAATTGACAACCTGAATAGACCAATATCTAGTAATGAGATTGAAGCAATGATCAAAAACCTCCCAAAAAACAAGAGCCCAGGACCTGACGGATTCCCTGGGGAATTCTACCAAACTTTCAAAGAAGAAATAACACCAATTCTCCTGAAGCTGTTCCAAAAAATTGAAGCAGAAGGAAAACTTCCAGACTCTTTTTATGAAGCCAGCATAACCCTGATCCCCAAAGCAGGCAAAGACTCTACCAAAAAGGAGAATTTCAGACCAATATCACTGATGAATATGGATGCAAAGATTCTCAACAAGATCCTAGCAAACAGGATCCAGCAGCACATTAAAAAGATTATCCACCATGACCAGGTGGGATTCATCCCTGGGTTACAAGGTTGGTTCAACATTCGCTAATCAATCAATGTGATAGAACAAATCAATAAGAGAAGAGAGAAGAACCACATGGTCCTTTCAATTGATGCAGAAAAAGCATTTGACAAAATCCAGCATCCGTTTCTGATTAAAACGCTTCAAAGTATAGGGATAGAGGGAACATTCCTGAACTTCATAAAATCTATCTATGAAAGACCCACAGCAAATATCATCCTCAATGGGAAAAAGCTTGCAACCTTCCCGTTGAGATCAGGAACACGACAAGGATGCCCACTCTCACCACTCTTGTTCATTTACTGAATATTAAATAGATACAAATAACACTTGAAAACATGTTGAATCCATTGCTCTAGGTTGGGTTTTTACATCCAGATAAAAAGAGCTAAGTACTGAGTAACACATTACTTTAAAAAAATCAAAGGTTATCTTCTAATCAGTATGTAATTTTTTTCTGCAAAATCACAACCTAAACCTAAGTTTTAATTTCAAACACTCTAAATTATTTTCAGTAAGACTAAGAAGCACTACAAAATAAAATATCCAGTCTAAAATACTATAAAATATTTTGGTTCCAAAATTAAGAAGTTAATATAAAGTAAAGAAATATTTATCAAAATAGTCCTTTTGCAAGGTGTTTGTGGTCTCAAGAAACAGATAAAAGAACATTTCCACTTTTAGAATCAGCATTTGTCAGTGGGTTCTACAGAGGCATGAGGAAATAAATACAGATGTGAAAACCCAAATTCAAAGCAATGAGATCTCAGACACAATCAGACCAAATTCATCTTTCCACCAGGCAGCATAGTTGGGCTGGTATTATTACACACTGTTAGTGGGTCGGGAACATCGGTTTAAAGACACATGTTAGCATTTGAATTGTATTTCAAGGCTGGAAGAAACCTTGATTCATCCAGTTAAACTCCTTCACGGTTCAAGTAAAACTGAGATCCAAAGTAAATTATGCAAAGTGACATAATTGGCAATTGGCAGAACCGGCCACCAGAAGTAAAGTTCTCTCAAACTTAATGTACCGATAGACTTGGCTGGGCACTAAAGAACAAAAACAAAAGCAAAAACAAAAAAACACCTGAGGTACTGAAAGGTGCAGATCCCTGTGGTCCATCTCCAGATATTCTGGCTGGATAGAGCTGGAATGTCCCCAGGATTTATTGTTGATGATGATACAGCTGGTCTGAGAATCACTCATGAACAAATCCTAGGCAAGTCCTCTGAGATTTAACTACTTCCAAAGTAAAATGATAAGGTGGTGTGAAAATTTCAAAACACAGCTTTAAAGCTGCTGTTATTTTTTTCCTACTGTTTCTCAGATAGTCCTGCATTTGTGTAAAATGTACAGCCAACAGAAATCAAAGTCTGTTGACTATCCAGACATAACTTTGATTATCACAGTGAACTCTGTGATGGGTTGGAAATCTGAGACTGATAATTTTTTTCATGCCACAAGATTATCCAGTTAATGTATTTCTAAGACAATGGAGAGGAATATTTCCTTCCAAGAAATATTTGAAACTGTAAAATTTTCTAACCCCTAGACTTTTTAAAACATAACTAAAATTCTCACTTTTGTTGAGGATTTGCTATTTAATAATATATTCCATTATTCTTTCACTGAGTATTTATTAAATATCTACCAGCCAAACCTTCAGTTAACATCTGTTGCATCACATGTGTCTATAAAATATCTACAAAAAAGTGACAATTAATTGGAAAATGATATTGAAAGTTGTGGGAGTCAGGTGAGGACTTATATTACCTTCCATGGCAGTATTTATGATTACAACAAAGTACACAGAAGTGCTTCAATATTATGTTATGAACTTCAATCTTTATAACTATTTTAATGAGCTCTTGAATTAAAGGAAATTGCATGGGTAAAACATTAAATCAACAAATTCAATTCTAATAAGAGGCTTGTGTTTTATATTGAGTGATATGTATTCCTTTAGGAATTCTCTATGGCCAATAACAAAAGCATATATGAAGCTTGAGTAAATCAGTTCCCAATTTTAATTAACGTTGATGAAAAGTGACAGATTATTGATTTTAACTGAATTGAGAGTATGGGATTATCATCTCTAAATCACAGATGACCCCAAAAGATTATGCTTTTGGATATGTATTAATATGCTGTCATTTCAAGTTATTTTGATTTATTTGTTCATCCTCCATCTTGTTCCGAAAAAGATTTAAGGCTGTCAGTTCAAATTAAGGTTGACTTTTCAAACTTTTTCAGATGAAATGAAATTTCCATCAACAGATTTCTATCAACAGATTCTCAGTTGACAGGTTTTGTCCATGGTTTCACTTTATTTTCTGGAGGGCACTACAAAGGATTCCAACTTCACCTACAAAGAAAAAAAATGGGCCACTCATACCATAAGAAAACACACTTTAAATTTCAACAATGTGTAACACATTAGGGGATCAATGGGATGTATAGATATGTTGGGTACCATCCCAACCTCCAAGGAGCTTACAGATTAGTTATGGTGATATGATTTGGGCAGTTATAGCATAGGGACTTACACGTTTTAATGTAATTAGCTTCCTTTTTCCATGGAAGGAGTTAACAATTTTCTCTCCTTTTCTTTTACAGGATCACCTATAGATATTTGTAAGGACTTAAGCTACGAAACCTAAAAGTGTGGTTCACAAGAACCCCCTGTGTCAGAATCACATAGAGCCTTATTACAAATACAAACTCCCAAGACTTATCACAATTTTAGTAAATTTAGTCTGGGACTATGAGTCAGGATTGTTAATTTTTAACTAGCTCTCCAAATGATTCTGGTGTACACTAGGTTTGAGAATGCATGGTCTAAGCAGATAAATCAGCCTAGATTGCTAGACCATTGGACTACAATGGAGCTGCTCTCATTCATGCATAGACCAAGGGTCCACAGAAACAAATTTACTTCAAAGAAGTGGAAGGAGCTCTGGAGATGGACAAGCAATTTCAGTGGAGTATTAGAGCGACACTTCAAGCTCACCTGCCTTTTTGGACTTTGTTATTGTTACATAAGGTAGGAAACTCCACTTGACCTAGGATTCCTCCTTTTAGGCTGTTTACCCATTTGGTGGTTTCATTCATCCATTTAATAAATCTTGAGGACCTAATATAACTTTTTTAGAACTAGGGCTAGGTAACAGGGATTTGACGGTGAACCCAACCTGGTTCTCTACTCGGGTGTTGTTGGGAAGTGAGACAAGTAAACAATTACAAAACAATATAGTGATATGGGTTCTGAGAGAGGAACCTGTGGGAATGCCAAGACAGAGGACGGACACTCAAACTAGTCTTCCCATGATGTATCTATGAAAGACTTAAAAGATGAACTGGAATTGGGGACCTCCAAATGAGGATGGGCATGAGAGCATTTTATTTATTTATTTATTTATTTATTTATTTATTTATTTACTGAGAGCATTTTAAACATAAAGACCTGCATAAGCAAAGACCAAAAGTAGGGGGAAGGAGGAGAAGTGAAAGCTGGTCAGTGTTGCTGGAGGGAAGTATGAAGCCCTGGAAAGAGGATCCAGTGAAAAACAATGTAACACTCTGCTTTGTTTATGAGTAACTACTAAAATATCCTCACTGTCCTGGAAGAGTGGTAACCCCATGGATAAGCCACTAGATGGCTAATAAAGTAGCTAGAACCTGTCTTATAGGGGCTGAAGTTCCAGGCACAGCAATATCCATTGGGCACTTAGAGGTAAGAGGGTACAGAGGCAAAGGAGAAAGAGGAACATGGCAGTGAGAAGCCAGGGTGGAGAGCTGGTATGGTGCTGGGAGTAGCATGGAATCTAGGAAAGTCAAAGAAGAAAAGACCCTCAAAGCAATTCTGGCCTTTTTGCCAAGCTTTTTTCCCTTGACAAACAAATGGCTCACCTGGAGTTGCTTTTCTCCTTAATTCAATATTTGATAAATTTCCTATTGTTCCTATGGAGAGGGTAAGAAAAACCCAACTCTCTATTTCTGGTAAAGAGAGTGGCCTCCTGGGGTGTGAGTTACTTACTGTTGATGGAGTCGGCCAAAATCTTAAGCTGCTGTGTATTGTCCAAGACCTCAATCCTTTGAGTGTATGGGTCATAACGAACTGAGAAGGGCCGTGGGATTGTAGCAGCAAAGTTCCTGAAACCAAATCCACAGAGCTTAGTAAAGGGCATAATTCAGGGGAAAATAATTCTAAAAAAGATTTCTCAGTGGAATTTCACTTCAATCTCACTAGACCAAGGGTTTTAGAAACCAGGCTGAAAAGAGAAATGGAATTTTAGTAAGATCCTCTTGGGTAGACGTTGTGTGCTGTGTATGTGTCTAGGTGTGTATACAAACACACTTTGGAACATATTTATTTAGTTACCTACCTCCAAAAAAGAGATATGAAAATAAAAGCACAGAAGACATTAAAGCCAAAATTCTTACCATTAAATAAATTCAAAAAAGCAAGTAAATCTAAACAAAGAATGCTATAGAAAAAAAAAAATAAGCTCTGAGATGCTTGGAAATCAATGCAAGGAGGGAAACACAGCTCTCAAGAACAGAAGAAAACACTATGTTATAAATGAAATTTAACATGAATTAAGTGCCATTTATGTACCAAGAACTCTGTGAAGTCCTAATTGTGCTATTCTCTTTACAACTATCATCCCCAATTTAATCTTCATAGAAATCGTAGAAGAAGGTACTATTACTATCCCTATTTTACTGATGAGAAAACTGAAGCTTGGGGAGATTCAATGACTACCAAGTCATACTGGCAATAAATTGTGCAACTGAAAAGGGACCCAAGTAGTCTGACTCTGGCCTGTGCTCTTCACTTATTTGCTTTCTTGATTCATTCATTACACCTGGGTCTTAGAGGAATGTACCAGGAGGGCCTTATGAGGGACATCAAGCAATGCAACTAATTAGATACCCCCAAATAGCCTATAAAATGCAATGGCATCTGAAATGATATTTCTAATTTGGCTTCCGGTAAGAATCAAAGTTGCCATACTGAGAAGACACAGTAAGGAAAACTAGTGGGCTCTCTCCAGGTTTGCCAAGAGTGGTGGATCATAGTGGCTGGAAACCCAAGTTCCAGAGCCAGACACTGGACTCAAACCTTGTTTCTGCCAATGACAGCCCTTATGGGCTGCACCTTGGTGTTCTCATTCCTCTATAACTGTGGAACAAGAACAGTACTACCTGAGAGGGTTGTAGCAAGTGCTCTTATAGTATGGAGTAAATCCTACATGAGTGTTAGCTGTTATCTTTCATTAGTGACTGGGGACTCCAGAAGAACAAATAGTTAAGTATGCCTCTCGACCGCTACTTCTCTGAAAAGAACTTTCTCAACCCCACTGGTGACATGAAGCTTGCAATGCATGTCTGTGGTTTGGCCCACTCTGAGTCCCTTCCCTCTTATTCCCATAGTTGACCTCATCTTTACTTTGGAAAATCTGCCTCTATACCATTAGAAGTGCTTCACCTAGGCAGTCAGTCTCAGGGCCCACCTCTCCTCCAGACAGGGAGGGGGCACACAATCACACTCAGCATGTTTTTTTCTACCTAGAACTTGAATTTTGAAACTGAAAATGGTTAAAAGTCGTTTCTCTTAGCTGGGAGGCTTTGAGAGACTCCCTTCCTTTTCTGAACCCTGTTTTCAGCATTCCCTTTGTCTCTGTGAGTTAACCACTCAGCAGGATGGGGTTTGTGTGGTAGTCTCCTCTGGGCTATGGGCACTGACAGAGTGGGTGGGATTTCTAAGGCCCAAGAAATCTAGGTTCTGGCAAGCTCTTCTCTGTTGGTCTGGGACTGATCTCTTCTTGGGTTAGAAAGTCATTACCAGGAAGTCCCACTTAAATGTGACCCTGGTTTGACAGAGAGGTTATGAGTACTGTCTCTGAGCCCCACTTCCTGGGTCCAAACCCTAGGTCAGCCACTTACCAGCTTTATAACCCTGGGTGAGTCTCTTACCCCTTCTATGCTTCTGAACCCCATCTGCAAACTTCATAGTCTTATCTGAAGAGTAAATGATTCAATACATGAAAAACACTTAGAACAGTGTTTAGTACATAGTAAGTGTTAGGTATTTAACTTGCTGCTACTACTGATTCTTCTTCTTCTTCTTCTTCTTCTTCTTCTTCTTCTTCTTCTTCTTCTTATTATTATTATTATTATTATTACCCAGGTGGGGTAATGCACAAAACCACTCAAATATGTAACCCCAAAAGGGTCCCAGAAATGGCAGAGAGGAACCCCTAGGGGCTAGAGGAAGGCTATGCTCCCAGTAGGGGATGGAGATTTAGGAAATAATTAGAAATGAATAACTGAAAGAACTTGAAGGCCCTGGAGAGATAGGAGGAAAGGAGACATCTTAGGCCAAACCATGTGGACTTGTGGACAAGAATTCTACCTTCCATCACTTAAGCCCAATGCAGGGGAAGCTGGCATACCCAGCTTTATGGGATCCCAGGAACCTGTATATCTATGTCTATCATCCCTTATGGATAAGAATAAAACAAAAGAAACACTGACTATCAGGATAGCCATATCTAGGTAGAGCCTCTGCCTGGCCTGTCTCTTGCTGGGAGGAGAGTCACTCAAGCAGATTATAGATAGGACTTTCAGCTGAGGGGGCTGAGAATCTGAGTCTTGCTAGCTTTCCATCTCTATCAGCCTTTTGCTGGACTGCCTCTGCGATTGACGTATTTGCCTATTAACTTATTGCATGATCACTCTGTATCAGGCACTGTTCCAAAGACTGAGGAAAGAACAGGAAAAGAGAAAGGACAAAAATCCCTACCCAAATGAATCTTAAATCATGTAATATATCTAACATTAGCAGGTGCTAAGGAGAAATAAACTGCAGAAGGAGGCAAGGAATGTAAGGATGGGGATGGGTAGGGATTATAAGTAAGTCAGTTAGAGAAAGACACACTGAGAAGGTTAAATGAGAGTGAAGATTTGAAGGAGTTGAGGGGTGAATTATGCAGGTATTGGAACAATTAAGTGAGTCCCCCAGGTTAGGAGAATCCTAGGAGTGATTTGTTGGGGGACTTCGTGGCTGCTCTGTATATAGGGGAGTTCAGTGCCTGGACTTAGTGACTGAATTAAAGCAAGGATCCAGTGGCAGAATTATCTGCGTAGGTCAGCATGTCCAGACAATAATCTGTGAAATGGTGTCCCACTAAGGAACCCCTCCCAAACAGAAAGTAAAAAGGAACAAGGGTGGGGAGGCTCTGTCTGCTGCACACTCTTACTATAACCATTGGAGTCCACTCTCCTGGACAACCACCCACAGATCAATGGCACCAGACCAAACAGGAGACCCCAAGATCTTCTGACCCACCTTGGTCACCACCTCACCTCACTTTCTCCTTTGCATCATTAAAACTCTCAGCCACGTAATAGAGGGGCTGGAACTCTGTGACAGTGTACTCCTGGGTGGCTGTCTTCTCCAACTCCAGGGGGAGGAGTTTTGGCTTGCCGGACAAGCAGTACTGCAGGTAGAAAGGGGAAAGTTTTCACAAGTAAGTCTGGGTCAGTTGTTCCTGTTGTCTTCATTGGCTATTTGTGTACCTTCTCCCATCTCATGCTGACTCCTTCCACACCCCAGACCAAATGCATTAAACTAAACTATTTCACATATACTAGATCTTACCCTCATAGCCCATCCTAAAATTTACAGTCAAGATAAAAAGGAGTAATTCCCTCTAGCCATGATCAAAAGAGGATACAAGAGCCAACTACAAGGATTTACATACATCTGTATGCACAGGTCAGCCCTGGGATCTGGAGGCCCTTCTGTTTTGTAAATCCGGTGTACTTGCAGTTCAATTTCCATATCTAACACCCAAAGTCATGAACAAATCCTAGCTTCTAAGGTACCAATTATTTGAGGATTAACCCCTGGGTTGAATCTCAAAATGGATATTAATGGGGTCGTACCTGTAATTCACCAAAAGATGACAGGAGTCCAGCACCATATGCCTTTATGGAGTCTCCTTGTTTGCAGAGGCCAAACTCTATAGTAAACCAGTAAATCTGGAATGGAATGTGTAGTTGAGAGCACACACCAAGGAAGGGAAAGGCAGCAGATGCCCCAGGGCTAAGGACAGGACTGTCCAGGTGGGAGTTTGTACAGGTCTCTTCTCTGAATCACCATGACCTGGGGTCACTTCTCTGTGTTCTGTGTCTCACTCTATCAAGTCACTGCTTGAATCAAGAGTTGGATGAATGTAAGAAATGATAGGAAGCAGAGAGGGGGTGCTGAGGAAGCCCCAAGAAGATACCACCAACAGGTAACTCTAAATGACAGGAACTCCTCAACCCCTTTTGCTTTGTTCTCTGTGGCATTAACTAGAATGAGATGTTCCGTGTAGTTGGCCAGACTTACCATGCAATCCCATCAAGCTCAGTCATGGGAGGGAGGAGATTGGGTAGTGATAAAATCATTGAGGGCATCCTGCTATCCATGCTAAAACCTCAGCGGGTTCTGATGTACTGCCAACAATTGCACTTATCCTCCTCAAATAACCAAGTCCTTTTTTAAAACAGCTCCCAGTCCAACATGTCCTAGATGCCTGGCCTGGGGAAGGTGATCCTGGAATTTTGGCATAACTTTACTGACCAGGGCCAAGAGAAACCTCAGGTCCAGTTAGCTGCTGCAGACAGTCACGGTCTTGGAGAATTAGGGATGGATTACTAGTTAAGTCTGTTTATTGCACTACAGAATGTGAAGTTTGTAAGCTTAGTCCTCCATAGACCTTAGTCCTACATAGACCTCCTCATGTACAGATGAGGTGATTTCAGCCCAGGGAGGTCAAGCTATATACATCTAGTTATACAGCAAATCAAAGAGCAAGAACCTAGAGCTATTCCCAGCCCAATATATTCAATAGTAAGGTTTTGTTTTTGTTTTTGTTTTTTGAGAATTTAGGTTGGTGATAAGTACTTTTATCATTGTCATAGCAGGTAACATAATGCTCTGAGTTCTGAGTTTGTTTTCTTCCTACAAATGAGAAGCTGCTTCTTGCATCTATATAGAATCTGACATTTAAAAATCCATGTTCACACACATGTAACTCTTCAGACCCTTATGATATACTTTTTAGATGGGCAGAATATAAACTAATGTAACCATTTTTAGAGATGAGGAAGCAGAAGCCACTTGCCCAGGGGCTCAGAGCAGCTGCTCAGTGAGAAAGAAACTTCTGGAAACTTTTGCCCTTCGGATAAACTGAATTCATAAACTTCTAAACTGATACACATCAAATTGTAAGAAATGTGACTCAGATGCTGGAGAGGGATAAACTCAAGTTGGAAAGGAGTCTGTGGGAAGAAAATCCCCTGCTGCGCAGAGTTGCTGATTCCACGCTTCAGCGGATGAGTGTCATCACATTCACTGGAGAAAGGGAAGTGTTTGATAAGACGAGGAAAGCCCACCCCCATTTCCACCTGTGTCTAATAAAGGAAAGATCCAAATGCTGGCTCCAGGGCAAAAGAGGGGTGTAAATATTTCCTCTTCAGAGCCATGAATCCAGGCTATTCCCCTACCACACGCACACTTCATGCCTAAAGATTCTCAAGAGCTATCATTATAGCCCATTCGTGTTTAAGATACTTTGTTTAAAATTACATGTAAACATTTGCATGCAGCTGATTTCAAAATCAGACTATTAAGGAAAAATCAAAATGTGAAATTTTACTTGTGTGAATATAAGTCAGCACATTCTGATATTTCCCCCAAATGACCTGGCTTTCAGGGAGGGATTGAAGCTTTGAAGACCTGAGGGCTCTAGCCTATTGCACTATCCACCAGAGGCAGAAGGAACTTACTGTGGCGAGTTTCTCAATGTACTCATCAGGGGCACCCAGAGAGGCAAGGCCAATTTCCTGTAATTGTAGAGAAACAGAGTCACTGGCATGGCTAGGGTCTACATAACTTAAAACTTCACCCTCAGCTCCCACCTTGCACTACAGCACAGGAAGGGGATGGGTGACCAGAAGCCTTCAGAAGGGCCCAGATAGACCCTGATTATTCTGTTAAGTCTTGTCTAGCCACGCATCATAGAATCATAGATCCCTAGAACAGGAAAACTTACTTCATCACTTGGTCCTTTATATTTACTTTACAAATGAGAAAAGTGAGGCACAGAGAAGGGAGGTGACCTACTCAAGGTCACACAGTAGGTTATGTCTAAATCTTCATTCCTTGATTCCAGCTCAGTGGTTATTCTCCCACAGCTCAAACAGAACATTCATGGAATACAAGATAAGTGTCTTCATCAAGTATCCTCAAGACACCACAGGAGAATTATAGAGAAATGCTTGACATCCACCCAGGTAAATACTAGCTAGAGAGTCTGAAATGCTATGGACCACTTCTCATTCCAGCTCCAATTGCAGGATTCCCCTAGTGGTCTCTTTTTCTTCGTCTCTTTTATAACATTTGCTCCAGCTTGCTTTGTATCAGACAGAGTATATATACACAAATAAATATATTTGCTTTCCATACTATATGCATGTATTCATTCCAAAATGTTTATTGAATGTCTTCTATGTAGTTGGCAGTGTACAGAATCAAAAAAGATCCTAGACCTCATGGTGTTTACATTAAAGGCAGACAATAAATAATAAGCATATACATAGGTATATTAGAAGGAATACGTTATTTGAAAAGAAGAAACAAAAGAAGAAAGGGACAAGGGTGAGTGAGAGTGCCAGGAGAACAGGGGGAGGCTGCAATTTTAAAAATAGTTTCAGAGCAAACATCATTGAGAAGGTGATATTTGAACAAAGACTTGACAGAAGTGAGGTGGTTGGCTCTGCTGACATGTGAGGGAAAAGCATTGTATAGATCACATGTATAGCCCATGAAAATGTTCTCTAAGGAGGAGAAATGTCCGTAGGTTCAATTAACAGGGAGGGACCAGTATGGCTAGAACAGAATAAGAGTGAGGAGAGAGGCAGGTGGTATCAAAGAGGGATCTGGGACTCAGTAATATAAAACTTTTTTGGCATTTTAGGGTTTAGGATTTTCTTTTCAGTGAAATGGTAGTCACTGAAAGGTTTTGAGCAAAAAAAGCGGCAAGATCTGATTTACGTCATCCAAGATTTACTCTGGCTGCTATGTGAGAACAGATTGTAGGGGATCAAGAGTAGAGACAGACCACTTAAGAAGCTACCACAGTCCCCAGGGTGAGAAACAATTATGGCTGAGACCAGCTTGACAGCAGTGGAAATGATGGACAATGGTCAGATTTTACACATATTTTGAAGGCAAAATACATACAACTTTCAGAAAGATTGGTTATGGGTATTTGAGAGAGAAAGAAGCTAATAATGGCCCCTAAGTGCTTTTGGTTTGAGCAACTGAAAGGATAGAGTTATCATGAACTAACATAGGGAAGGCTGTGGTTGGAGAAGGTTTGGACAAGAAGATAAGGAATTCAGTTTTGGAGAGGATGAATATAGATGTCTAATAGACACCCAGGTGGAGAAATTGAATAGGTTCTTGGATACATAAGTCTGAGTTTGGGGGTTGAAGGTCTGTCTTCAGGACAGAGATGATATTTAACACAGTGAGTTTGGGTGAGATAACCAAAAGAATTGAGGTAGACAGAGAAGGACTAAGGATTGGGCTTACTTTAAAGCAAGAGGCCACATGGTCTTCATCTCTGGGCCAAACTCAGAGCCTGGCCCATATTGCATGCTGAGAAAATGCTGAGGTAGAGTGAACTAAAATCAGACAGCTTGGCTCTCCTTTTTTGCCCCTCTCCCCATCTCAGTCCATCCTTCCTGTCCAGACATGCCACAGTCTAACAGAAGCCACTGAAACAGTGCTCTGTTCTCATGGTCACCATTCTTTGTGAACCCAAAGCTTGCCTTAAAAAAGGGTCCCAAGATTTTCCTATGCTTAATTCCCATCCCATCTTGCACTCTAGTGGGAAGCAAATCCTCCTTTTAGATCAAAAAGAATTTGCTCAGGAAACTTTCAAAATTACACCTCCTTTGGGACTGTCCAGGTCTAAGTTGGAGCCAAGTGACACTTATGGCCCAGTAGCATCTATCTGTTGACTCAGGTAATTGTCCACTCTTCTGGGGGACTCCCCCAAAGGGAAATGGCTTAAGGAGGATTGTCACTTAATCTCTGACTGAGCAGAATAGCTTCTGGTAGTGAGAATAAAAAGTTCCTATTCTCTAAAGAAATAACTGATTGTTCTTTGGCCAGAGGAAGAAACCCCAGTTTTAAAGTTGTTCCAAGCAATCAGTGACATCTTGACAGCAGGAACCGTGCTTCTGAAAGTTAGCCAGTCAACAATAGCCTCGGTCAAATGGTGATACTTACAAGTTAAGTTCAGCTAATCCCCACTCAACTCATAAAAGTCCAACAATCTCTAAACACCACAGTTCCCTAAACCCCACATAAAAGCAAGTTTTTTGTTTGTTTGTTTGTTTCAGATATTAACTGATAACCTCTTCAATCAACAGTGAAAGTATTTATTTCTTCCAGCTGAGGGAAAAGACATAAAATTCACACACAATCCCATTACTCTGAAATTCATGTTTGGTGCAGTATTTGCTTATGACTCATTCCATTTGATATTTATCCTTCCCTGTGAGGAAGATTTTTGGCAGTCAAAGCTTTGTATTGATTCTCATTTGTGCAGACTGATGCACACAGGTCACACAGCTGGTTGGTGGCAGGGTGGGATGTATGGGTGCATCATTCAACTTTCCCATGATCCCAGCTACCCAAACATGGCTTAGCCTCTCAGTGCCCTGAAGGAATTACTAGGATTCTTTCTCTCATGCAAAAAGCTCACCACTGTGATAGAGGAATCAAGGCATAGTCTGTTCCATGGATGATAATGGCAAGACATTTGGCACTTCAGTTTTTGCCAACTAGGAGCTGGGTTATTGGAATTGGATTCTCAGCAAATATTATCTTAATTAATTAAAGCATATACAAAAACAACCGCCTGACAAGGTGGGAAATGGCAAGACCCTAACGAGGAATGGAAACGTGTCAGGAGAACTTGGAAGAAGGTAAGGTTACTTCTATGTGGGGATCAGGCAGGCTTTCCTGGATGAATATGCTCTTAAACTAAACCTGGTGATATTAGCAAATTCAACAGCACATATGCAATTCAGAGGATGAGTGGCTCACTACCTCCATGTTGTGATCCCTGGAATGGGTATTTAGCCATCTCCATAGGACCATATGCCCATCTCTGGCGGGATCACAGAACAGTATCTGGTTTCTACTCTTGCAGAGGACACAAGGGCCCATCCATAGATTCAATTCACGTGAGCAATCTAGGTCTCAATCCTATAATTAAAAGGCCAAAAGCATCCATTCCTCACCTGGGAAAACTGAGCAAAGCTGCGATCTGAAAACAAGGGTACGTGTCCCAGCAGTTCATGGCAGATGTCACTGAAAGAGAAAAGGCACAGAGCTTGGAGGTAAAGATGGTTATAAGCCAAGTGGGACTCAATTTTTCTACATGAGAAGTGGACAAGTAGAAAGGAAGTGAGCCATTACAGTTTAAGACCTCATTCCCAACAAGAAGTGGTATGTAAAGCTTGGGAACAGATGAGGCAGGGTATAAAAGAAAAAGAGGAAGGAAAGTAAAGTAAGGGGCAAGTCAGGGAACAACAGCCAGGGGGTCTTAGGTGTATGCTCAGTAGGGTGCAGAACAGAAGAGCCAATATTCCTATGGACATTCTCCTATACACCTCAGCATGTTGAGTCATGAGCACTTCCTATCCTAAGTCTTCATCTTGGTATTGACATCCTGGGCATCTTGAGCAGATGAAATGTTCTCAGTTATTCCCCATAAGAAGAAAAATTAAATTAAAAATAGTGCTATTGTTTTCTTATTCTAAAGGGGGGCAACAGTCATTCAGAGAAGAAAATTTACATTTATTTAATACATTATGTGTCAGGTTCATTAGGAATAGGTCTTTTCTGATTTGTAGTTATAAACTTTGTGGACAGGCTGCTAACTTTTTGTATAAATTGAGTAATTCTATTTGATTAATAAGATGGTGAAATGCCATCTGTACCCCAATGTTTATAGCAGCAATGGCCACGGTCGCCAAACTGTGGAAAGAACCAAGATGCCCTTCAACAGACGAATGGATAAGGAAGATGTCGTCCATATACACTATGGAGTATTATGCCTCTATCAGAAAGGATGAATACCCAAATTTTGTAGCAACATGGATGGCACTGGAAGAGATTATGCTGAGTGAAATAAGTCAAGCAGAGAGAGTCAAGTATCATATGGTCTCACTTATTTGTGGAGCATAACAAATAACATGCAGGACATGGGGAGATGGAGAGGAGAAGGGAGTTGTGGGAAATTGGAAGGGGAGGTGAACAATGCGAGACTATGGACTCTGGAAAACAACCTGAGGGTCTTGAAGGGGCAGGGGGTGGGAGGTTGGGGGAACAAGGTGGTGGGTTTTAGGGAGGGCACGTATTGCATGGAGCACTGGGTATGGTGCAGAAACAATGAATACTGTTACGCTGAAAAGAAATAAAAAAAAAAGATGGCTAAATACCAACATAAGGGACATGATGGCCAGCTATTCTCTACCTTTAGACAAGACACATCTAGACATAAAAAGATTAGAATCATCTAGATGTATATTCTGGAGGTATTGAGGTACTTTGGCCACTACTTGTTCCTATTCTCATTTGGGACATCATAGTTTTGACTCTTAAAATCCCTTTGGAGCTTGACTGTGACTTCTTATTCCCATGACCCAGGGAGATCTGAATCTGTGGTTCACGACATGCCCAAACCTCCAATCAGTATGGTCTATTAGACAGAGAAAATACCTAAGAGAGATGATCTCTTTGTGCTAATATCAAACCATCCAGAAAATGAGTCCTGTGGATCAGCCCTTGATGAACCCAAACCTCATCCTGGAGCAGTGAGAAATGGCACTCACTGTGGTTGGATACTAGCAGCAGGAGCAGAACACTCACGGTTCAGGTGTATACATGGGTTTGGACCCATGTCTGATGTATTGAGTGCAGTGGAAGACTCGGAAGGCCAGGCCACCCAAGAAATCCCGAGAGGAAAGCAGGCCAGCCACAGGTCGGAGGCGGAATCCCGTGCAACCTGCAAAGCAGAGAAAGAAAACTCAAAGCTTATCATGGCAGAGCCAGAGGCACCGGAAGTCCTTTAGGCAGGAAAGCAATACTCCCAACTGTCTAGCAGCAGGGATATTGATGCCAAGTAGACTTGGGTTCACATCTCTGCATCTTTATAGTTGGGCAATTTGAGTCAAGTAACTTCATTTCTCTGAGCCTCATTTCCTCCTCTGCAAAATGTGGATAGATACTTCCTAGGGTTATTCCAAGAATCATATAAACTAATAAATATAATGTACTTATCATAGAGCCTAGCACACTGGAGCATTTAATAAATTTAGCTTTCATTACTAGGATGAAACATTTATTCCTTATTTCTCGTGTCTCTAGACTGGGGAGGGAATTTTCATTCTACTTCCAGAAGGAAAGAGTATGAAAGGAACACTTCTAGCTTCTCTACTGTCCTTCACACACTACACCCCAGAAAGAGCAAGGACTTCTCTGATTGGAGCAGTTGGGAAGAGAAAATGAATATTCTCAGTTTGACCCCTTTGGTCCTTTCTCTCATAACTGTCTGCCCACAGGGGAGCACATTCTGGTCTGCTCTGGGTCATGCAATAGAATATACACTTCACCAGTGTATATTCTGAAAAAGTTACATAATTCAGAGGTGAAATACTAGAAAATCCATTTTGTTTGTACATCCATACCATATTCTCTAAGTAGTTTTATCAGTAATAAAGTTGATATTTTGATCCTCTTTCTGGTTCCTATATCTGGATCTCAGTTTGTTTCAAACTTGTAGGAATAATAATCACGGTGATAATGGTGATGATAATGATGATGATGATGGTAGCTAACACTATATACTGCCCACCATATGTCAGACAGCATATGTTCTAGACACTTTATAAATACTAACTAGTTCTCCTAATAACCCTATGAGGTAGATGTTCATATCATTTCTGCTTTACAGATGGGAAAGCTGAGAACAAAGAGTTAAAGTTCTTGTCCAAGGTCACAGCTACAGTCATTCTGGCTTCAAAGTCTATTCCTTAGTTACGTCTCTATAACTCCCCAGCTGTTATTATTACTGTTTTATTATCTCACTATTGGCCATGTAAACATGGATAATTGGCCAGAGAATGTCTTTAGGACCTCCTTGCCCCTGTGCCATGTTCCCTGGACCTTCAGGCTGAAATTGACTCTGCTTGGCCTCTCATCCCCCTCTTTATCTGATAGGTAGAGACTGTCCAAAAAGAAGGGACTTGAAATGTCATCCAGCCCATCCCCAATCCATACCAACTGCCACTTTTCTCCCTGCCACATAATTTCCCCTGCCCCTTGCCCCAGAGTTGACCATACCATCTCCACATAGCTCAGAGGCATAGAAGCTTCTTCATTTCTGTAAAGCTGTGGTCTGTCTTTCTACTTTCTTTAGTTCTACCTGACACATACGGATGTTCAATATGCATTAGCTGATAGTCTTATTTCACTTTTGCTGAATTAATGCCTCCTGGCAGAAAAGAAAATACTTATCTCACTTGGAAATGGTGTGCAGAGACTAGTCATCCCAATAATGTATTTCCCCACAGAGTTGCTCAGATTCTAGTTCAGCCCAAATTCACTGAGCACCTATTGTATATGTAGCACCATGTTGGATGTTTTCACTTGCAATGTCTTATTTCATTCCCATAACTTCCCTAAGAGACAGTCTCCATTTGACAGATGACTAAACTGAGGCAGTTTACCCCAAATAGAGAGGGTCAAAGCAAGATCCATACCAGTTGGATGCACAGACTTAGAGTTAAGGGCTCTTGGCATTGCCACAAAGAGCACATTTCTTACACAAATGCACATTGGAGCCATCTCACAACACAGAAGGAACTACAAGGAGAGCCCTCTCTGGGCACCTGGGGCTTTGAGTATGGGGAAAAGTGCTTTTCAGAGACGTAGATATGGCAAAACCCACACATGATGCCTTGTCTTGGATGAAAGTGGATGAACATAGAAGTGAGCGGTGAGGCAGAACAAAGCAGAGAAATGTTTCTCCAAGAATTATCCTGCCTGCATTACCACAAACACACTCGCACTGACCTCGATTTACTTTCTTCTCAATCCCTTCCTTACCCCTCCTCCCCTTTTGTCCCTAAGGTGGACTTACTCTGCAGAAATTGAGAAACCTCTTCCAGCTGGGGAATGTTATCTTCACGGAAGCCACAGTACTTTTCCAGAAGTGGGAAGATGTGATTGTGCTCATAGCAAGCATGAGTTTTATACAAGGACTTCAGGGTCCTGAATACCGTCCCCCATGTTTTCTTTTCTTCTTCCGTGTATTTCACTTGAGGGATGGGCTGACCACTAGAATACAGGCATGAAATATTTGTCTCCAACAGAGCAAATGTAAAAAAGAGGAAGAAGGCGCATTAGCAGAGAGAGACAGATACAGAATCTGTGAGCTGCAGCCACCCGAACTACAGGGGATTTCACAAATTATTTGAAAGAGGAAAGCACTATTTCGTGATATAGGAAACATTCATGCAGTTTGGTTAAGTAATGATACAAGCTCTCAACTCACCTGCACACCAAACTTTGTTCTCACTTTGGGAAATCACTTGGCCTTTCTGCTCCCCTCTCTCTCCAATTATTTACCCAGGGTGGAAATTCATGTAACTGCAGGGACCCAGCAGGTAACATAAATGGGTAAAGTAGCAAGTATGGACAATAAGAGGGTGAAAACCGAGACAACTGAAAAAGGCATCCTCTTTCTAAACGAAGGCATCCAAGTACAAATAAAGCAATATCATGTTTTGTACTGTGTCAACTAACGTAATTATATCTGTGGGATAAAGTGGATCTAATTTGTGGACTATGAGTTTGAGACCCTTTTTTGTGGGCATGCACTTGCTGGATTTGATATTTCTGAGCTTAGGAAGCTATAAAGGTATTTAAATGCAGGATAGTATATGATCCACTTATGCAGCATTTCCACTATGACACAACAGAACTATAGGGAGCTGGTTAAAGTACGTGTGTTGGACCCTGCCCCATAGATCCTGAATCTTTTGGGAAGGGAAAGCCAAGGCATCTATTCCAATACGCTCCCAGGGGACATAGTATAGTTTGAGAGTCATTAGTTCAATCTTTTTGAAAATTCTCTAAGAATGAGCTGTGTTCTCAACAGTAAAAACAAATGAAAAAACAAAGCCTGACCTTAAAAACCAGTGACTGTTCTTTGCACCGCAGGCCTGTTTCCTAACAGGGTACACAGTGTCTGGGGACAAGGCAGCACTATTTACTTTGGAATTATGGATCATCTTCAGGCTCCAAAGTAGGTTTCTCTTGCCCTTTCAAAGTTGTAGCTCATCCAAAGTCATTAAAGCAAAGACACTGTATGTTCCCCAGAAAGGTGGGCAGAGATTAAGGAAAAACGATAGAGTTTTGGTGAAGAATTGGAAATAGGACAACTTCAGAAGACTCTATAATGACCATTAGGGATTGTGAATAGAACATCAGGTAAGCTCCTGCCTGAGGATGCACCATTATTCTGGGCCACGAGCTAATGGAAGGAAAAAGCAGGCTCTGATCATGGACAGAGATGGGTTCATTACTTGGCTCTGCCAGTTCCTAACTGGATAGCCTCTGGAAATTTAATAAACCTCTCTAAGGCTAGTCTGTGCAACTATTATATGGGTTAATAATAAGTAACTATTTGGAGGGTATAAAGGAAAATTAAGTGAAATACTGTGTATAAAGTACCTAATAATTGTGCTGACCAATAATACCACTGGATAATGGATAGTTATCATTATAACTGATTCTTATTTGAAAAGAAAGCTATTTGCTATTTTGTAACAAATTCTTTTTTTTTAAGATTTTATTTATTTATTTGACAGAGAGAGATCACAAGTAGACAGAGAGGCAGGCAGAGAGAGAGAGAGGGGGGGTAGCAGGCTCCCTGATGGGCAGAGAGCCCGATGCGGGACTCGATCCCAGGACCCCGAGATCATGACCTGAGCCGAAGGCAGCGGCTTAACCCACTGAGCCACCCCGGCGGCCTTTGTAACAAATTCTTGAGAGATAACAACATCCCAAATATTAAGATGTCTCCCTGGTTGGCATTTGCTGATCTAGGGGTTCAATATCCCTTCTCCATTCTTTCAGTAAAGCACACTCTTCCCCTCCCAGGCTGAGACTCAGGTGGGAAGAAACTCTGCCACTGCCACCTGGGCATGTGACCAGGTCTGGCTAATTAGACTGTCTCTTTTCCCTGGTCCTAGAGACTGGCTGAGAGGTGGGCCAATTTCCTAATCAGAGCCAGTGAGACTCAATGAGAAAACCTGTGTGGACTTTGTTGAAAAGAGCTAGAACCTCTGATTGAGTTGGGGTTTCAGCCTGGTGGCACTGGGCTCACCTCCAAGAGATATGAGACCAATGCCAGAGACTAAGGCCAACATAAAGGACTCCAGAGTCAGAGAGAGGGAAGGAAGTGTGTGGGACTCTGAGCAAGTTATTGCTACTTTCTGGGCCATATGTATATTCAGTATAGAGACAATCAAATTTACCTTATAATGTTGTAATGGTAATCAAGTAGATCGTATCCAAAGTGTTACCTGGATATAGCAAATATTTCAGATTTTTTTTTCTGTCTCTCACACACACATATACACTAACTTCCATGGTCTACTTGGGAATTAAACAAAACACATTTTATTCCATCTTCTATTTCCATTAAGAGACCAGAGGTTCTATAAGATCCTTGGTCTTTGAAGAAATTGTCAATTATTTTTACCAAATCATCACATCTTTAAGTAAAATAAACTAAGATATTTTTAGGAAGAGTGTCAATATTTTTTAAACAAAAAGGATATTTATAGTTAAGCCAATTAGAATCCTTCTTCAAAAAAATGTTTTAAGTAAAAGGCATTGTTTCTGAATATTCTGCCAACCAAATATGGCATTCAAGATACTCCAGGACCTGGCATAGCCTTCCCTCTCCTTGGTGTCTTATTTTACTTCAGGTCCTTCCTCCCACTCGTGGAATTATTAAAAGACAAATAATTTGGTGTCCCCAAGCACAACTGTACCCTCCCTTTCTCTTTGGTTGTAAATTCTAACTCAATCTTTAATTCTCAGCCTAAATTTTACATCTGACAGACCAGTTCACTCAATCTACATTTAAAGTTCTAATGATATGGTCTCATGACACCTGAGTTTTTACTTTGGTAAAAACTATCACATTTATTGCTAGTATTGCCATTGTCATCCTCAGTGGTCCCCCAGAGGACATGGACTCTGTTGATCTTGCTCTTGGGTAGGATCTGGAACTTAGTAGACATATTTTATCACCTGATCAATATCCTATGATTCTATGACTAGTGATGCATGAGTCTGTGCTTTATTCCCTTTGTGGAATAATGTTTGGGAAAGTGCCAGAAATCTTAATGTAGGGGCTATTGGCATAGAGGGTGGCAGAAACCAAGGAAGAGGGCCAAAGTTGAGTCCTAACAGACATTACAACTTCTGGAATGGATTGAACAGGCCATGGAGAACTGAGAAGGAGCCTCAAAAAGGCAGGAGGGAAACCAGTAAAGAGTAGAATAATTTGATACATTCAACTCTCATTATATATGGTAGTTATGCTAGGTACAGTCATCATGAACCCTGAACATTGGACCACTAATCCAAAAGGAAACCATGACTAGAGTCCCATTAGCTTCTGGTCACATTTTAGTCAAATCTTACTTTGTGTGAACTTTTATATAAAGAAATCTTATTTAATACATACGGCTGAGTCATCAACATTGAACTCAACAGCCCTGTAACTCATGCCTGAAAGAGGCTTACCTAACATGTATTTTCTATACAAGGCATATCTCAGCCTTCTTCCACTTAGGAACCACACAAAGCACTTCACCACCATCCTGGGTGGGGGAGGGCATTTTTTTAAAAAAGATTTTATTTATTTATTTGACAGACAGAGATCACAAGTAGGCAGAGAGGCAGGCAGAGAGAGGAGGAAGCACGCTCCCCACTGAGCAGAGAGCCTGACGCAGGGCTCAATCCCAGGACCCTGGGATCATGACCTGAGCTGAAGGCAGAGGCTTTAACCCACTGAGCAACACAGGTGCCCCGGGGGAGCGCGTTTTAAGCAGCAAAATTGCCAATGAAAAGTATAAAAATTTGGCAAATGTGGATCTAATCTACATAGATCACAAAAACAATGGTTGTTTACAGTATAAGAGCTGGAATAAGAAGGTGGTGTCACCTTGTTCGACCTGGAAACTTGTGTAACAAGGCAACACAAATTTTCCCCATTCTGTTCATGTCTGGGAATGATCACAGAAGTGCCACAAATATTGATTTGGAGGTCTCAAATAAATGTAAGCAAGTAATCCTTGAATAATGAGAAGCCACTGTGCCAAATACTGAGCTAAGAGACAATTTCAAAGAAGAAAGAAATGATTAAAAGTTTAAAAAAGGGTAGGTAAAATGCATTCTGAAATAGGCTTTAAATTTGAGAACATATTCAACCCTACTAGCCACATGACCTTGGCCACATCACTTAACCATCTGAGATTCATCTGTAAAAATTGAGCAATTGACTAGAAGATCTCTAACTTTCCTCAGAAAGCCAGCCATCCATGGACGGTTTTCAGCAATCCATTTTACTTACTTGATAAACATCCAGGATGGTGAAGCATTCAATCAATTCCATGCTTCTTCATTAGGTTTAACATTTTTATGTAAAGGAGGTTAGGGGATCAGTTTCTTCCTTCAAGTCCCAACAGCCAAGTAGTAACTGAATATACTTCCTAAGGAGCTCCTGGATTATATGGCAAGTTGTGATCTCCTGGATCTGAGAATCCTAGCACTCAGGGAAGAGGGCGAGAATGCTCTGGAGTTAAAGAAACCCGAATTCAAAACTGGATGATGCCACCTACAAGTTAAATGATCTTGGCAAGATACTTAACTGCATGGAGCAATCCAATGTGAAAAATAGGGAGTTATTATTAAGACTAGATGAAATCATGGAGGCAAAGCATGTAGCAAAGTCCCAGACTTAGCAAGGAAATAATAAATATAATGTATTTTTGTTGATTACCTGAAAAAGGGCTCGTGTCTGCCCCTGATTGATGGTGTTCACCTGACAATGCTAAAGCAAAGACAGGGACAGGGGGTGGCCATGTTCTGGGATTCCTGCTTGTCACAAGCCAAGGCCCAAAAGGGCCTAGATTTAACCAAAGTCAGCAAAATTCTGGATCTTTCCACCGCCGGGAATCATCCAGAGAAGAAAATTGTCTTATCTTCTCTGGAAGTCTTTCTATCTGGAAGGTAACTTTGTCTTCAGTAAACACAGCCCTATCTTCTTCTTTATCTCCCTCATATTCCATCAAAGCTGTTCAAGTATCATTCCGTTAGGGCTCTGGTCAATTTTTAAGTCTCTTCTTGAACCTGTCTTATCTCTTATCCTTAACTCAGGAATGGAGCTCAGGGCTTAGTCACTAAGTTCCTCATGGTAACATTTCTATAGTTCCTAAGGACTCAAAATAGCAAGAACAGTTCTCTTTCCAAATGACATCTTTGATATTTGCATTTTCCTTTGGCTAAAATAGGGTAGAATCCCAGACAGAAAAAAATAAACTCATCCAAAAATTGCCCTTCGCAGCTGGGTCAGATCAGATAAAAGTAGAACACTGAGGCAGGGCTCATCTGAAACCTCAAATGATTCATTATTTCAGTAAAGCAGCCAACTCCTCCTTGAATGTAAATGATTCTCTTTTTCCTTCTTCCCCGTTTAATGTGGAGAATACCAGAGGCTGTTTTATTCAGGGCTGAAGCCTTTTATAATTGCTTCAGACATTAGTGTGTAAGGACGCAACAAAGCTGAGAGAGAGCTGGGCCCCTACTCGGTGGGTAATTTTGTTTTGTCTAGCAGCATTTTTTTTTTTTAAAACATGTGTTATTAAAGGGAGGGTTTCAATACAGACACGCACACACACACACATGCAAGACAGGACTCTCTATGCTAGTATTTTCCAAACTTGGGTGAGGAAAAAGTAAGCTAGGAGTGTGTTCCTCCCTCTTCCCCCAGACAAGCAAAGCAGACTTACTGTCGGTAGTTGTAGGCAATGTCAGCAAACTGTTTCCGTCTTGCTCGATACACAGGATCTTTAAAACCCTAGGAGAAAGGAGACACATGAATTCTCAAAGCTTGAGCAGAGAGGTTTGGCATATTTATGCATGATTCAAATGGGGGGGCTCGTGAGCTCTAACAGTCCAGCTCTCCTTCCTCAAATTAGGCCTGGAAAATAAGTTTACAGCGAAACTACATTAGGCAAGCTCTCCCACCAGGTATGAATGACACATTATTAGCAACACCTTCAAATCAGTGTGGGCCTCTCTGCTATGGAATTCCAAAGTACTAATGGTGTACAAGTTTTTAAAAAATCTCATCTACAACATTTCTAATTTGCAAACTTGACTAATTAGGCAGTTAGCAGGATAGATGTCCATGATAGAAATATACAGCATCCACTAAATTCCTAGCTAATGGTATGTGTCTAGAACTGCTTCCTCACTTCTTTTCTTTTTTTTAAGAGTTATTTATTTATTTGAGAGAGAGAGAGAGAGATAGCACAAGCAGGGAGAAAGGCAGAGGGAGAGGGAAAAGCAGACTCCCTACTGAACTGGGAGTCCAACTCAGGGATCCATCCCAGGACCTGGAGACTATGACTTGAGCTGAAGGCAGATGCTTAACCACCTCAATCACCCAGAAGCCCTTCCTGACTTCTTAAGAAACAAATAGGCGCATACTTTGTGCTGTTGCAATTTTTTAAAATACTATTCATTAGTGCTTACTATGTGCCTATCTGTGTGAACTAGGGACTCATTTATCTATAAGTCTCACAAAATCTCGTAAGATAGATCAGTATGATTATCCCCATCCTTCTAGAACAAACAGTGGCTCAGGGGAAAAGGAGTCAAGCAAAGATGAGGCCAGGGTTTGAATCACCCAGTTTCATGTTCTTTTTACCACACTTCAGTAATTGTCAACCTTTGTATCAGGGCAAGGGCTCAACTGAGAAATCAGTCCAATACGTAAAAATGAAGATAATCATTTCTCCTCTGAGACACACCTGCAGGCAGCCTTTCCCCCAACAATTCATAAGCAGCATATTTATAAACATTAAAAGGTATCCAAGAGTGCCTTTCAGGGTTAGTACAACATATCCTTTAGTCAGAGGTAAGCCCAATTGATTGAAAGAGCCTTTTCCCTGCACATTCTTCTAGGATTTCTATGGTTTAACATCTTGCATTTACGTCTTTAATCCAGTTCAAGTTAATTTTTGTGAGTGGCATAAGATAGGTATTTAACTTTGCCCTTTTTGCATGTGACCATCCAGTTTTCCCAACTCCAATTACTGAAGAGACCATCATCCTTTCCCCATCAAGTGTTCTTGGCTCCCTTGTCAAATATTAGTTGACTCCCTATGCATGGGTTTATTTCTGGGCTTTCCATTCTGTTCTACTGATTGGTCTGTATGTTTTTATGCCAATACCACACTGTTTTGATTTCTATAGTTTTGTAATATAATTTGAACTCAGGAAGTGTGATACCTCCCTCTTTGTTCTTGTTTTTCAGGATTGCTCCTTCATGTTGGTTTTAGCAAAGATTTTTCTGGATATGATACCAAAAGCACAAGCAACAAAAACAAAAGTAAACAAACAGGACTATATTAAACTAAATTCTTCAGCACAGCAAAAGAAACAACCAACAAAATCAAAAGGCAACCAATGGAATGGGAGAAAATTCTGCAAACCATACATCTAATAAGGGGTTAATACCTGAAATATATAAGTAATTCACACAACTCGAGCAAAAACTTCCAAAAACAAAATTTCCAAAAATAAAAAAACTCAGTGGAACTGAATAGATATTTTCCAAAAATGAAATACTCATAGCTGGCGTTCAACACTAATCATCACGGGAATGCAAATCAAAACCACAGTGAGATACATCTCACACCTGCCAGAATGACTGTCATCAAAAAGGCAGGAGATAACAAGTTTTGGCAAGGACATGGAAGAAAGCTAATCCTCATGTACTGTTGATGGGAATGTAAATTGGTGTAGCCACTATGGAAAACAGTATGGAGATTCTTTAAAAAAATTAAAAACAAAACTACCATATGAGCCAGCCATCTTACTTTTGTATGTATCTAAAGGAAATTAAAAACAGATATTGAAGAGACATTTTCTCTCTCACTTTCACTGCACATTTCTCACAAGCCAAGGCAGATGTTGATCAAAGGGTACAGACTTCCAGCTATAAGATGAATAACTTCTGGGAATCTAATGTATGCACAGTTATTATAATTAATAATACTGTATAATACACTTGAAATTTACTAAGAGAGTAGATTTTAAGTATTCTCATCTCTTGCACACACACGTATACACAAATATTAAACGTGTGAAGTAATCAAAGGCATTAACTAACACTACTGTAATAAACATTTTGCAATATATATGTGTATCAAATCATCATTATAACTTTAAACTTATACAATGTGATATGACAATTATATCTTAATAAATCTGGAAAGTGAAGTATTCTACAAAAAGAAAATGACTGTAATCTGAATTTTACAAAGACAAGAGACTAGCATCATCATTATTGGATTTGCTTTGTTCCTTCCAAGCATTTCCCCATAAACAATAACATCTGCCCCTTTAGCTTGCTCAGAGAGGAGCCTGCTTCTCTCTCTGCCTATAGTCTTGCTTGATCTCTCTCTCTGACAAATAAATAAATAAAAGTGATCTGAAGAGGCACGTTTATAGCAGCAATTCCCACAATAGCCAAACTATGAAAAGAATCTAGATGTTCATCAACAGATGATGGATAAAGAAGATGTGATACACACACACACACACACACACACACACACACACACACTGGAATACTATGCAGCCATCCAAAAACTGAAATCTGGCCATTTGCAACAATGTGGATGGAATTAGAAGGTATTATGCTAAGTGAAATAAGTCAATCAGAGAAAGACAATTATCATATGAGGAGTTTGAGAGGCAGGGTAGGGGGTTGTGGGGGGTAGGGAGGGAAAAAAATGAAACAAGTTGGGATTGGGGAGGGAGACAAACCATAAGAGACTCTTAATCTCATGAAACAAATGGAGGGTTGCCGGGGGGTGAGGGTGTAGGGATAGGGTGGCTGGGTTATAAACATTAGGGAGGGTATGTGCTATGGTGAGTGTTGTGAAATGTGTAAGCCTGATGATTCACAGACCTGTACCCCTGCGGCAAATAATACATTATATGCTAATTTAAAAAGATAAAAAAAATCACATCCAAAAAAATTAAAATCAATCAATCAATCAATCAATCAGGGCCTGCCAGCATTTCCAAAGAACCACGTGTGTGTGTGGTGCGTGTGTGCATGTGTGTGCCTGTGTGTGTATGTAAGTGTGTATGTGTGGGTGCATGCGTGTATATATATATGTGTGTGTGTGTGTATAATCTGAGAATCTGTAGCACAAAGTCTGCCATATAGAAAGAACTACAAACAGTTGTTGAAAGACAAAAAGAAGGAAAGAGGAGGGAGGGAGAGAGGGATGAGCAAAGGGAAGGAAGAAAGAATCTCTTAGTTTGTTTATTAAGATACATTTTGAGAAAGAGAGAAATTTAAGTGTTTCATGTTGGAAAATTAAAATCACCATGAATTTTTATTCCAAACCTATATCTCAAGATTCTATGACACAGTAACTACAAAGAATAGCTCTTCACTTTTCCTCAGAATACTAAATGGTTTTGAATCATTCATTACAGGTAGGAAGGCTTAGGAATCTAAAAACTTAAAGCTACCCTTGGTGCACTTCTGCTGGGTGAAGGTAAGTTGCCTTAGGATGGTACAGTCAGGAAACTGGGCACCATGATTTGATTTCCAAGTACCACTAAATGCACCTCTTTAGGAACCTTCCTACGAGACTAAATGAAGGACACATCTCCATACTTAAGACTCAAAATGTAAACTTAATGCTTGCCATTCATTAAGATTTGATCATCACAGTTCTCACCTACCAGCCTTATTTAATAGTCAATAATAAATGGCTCTCTCCAGCCCCTAAGTGTATACACCAATTTACATTCCCATCAACAGTACATGAGGGTTAGCTTTCTTCCATATCCTTGCCAAAACTTGTTATCTCCTGCCTTTTGATGATAGCCATTCTGACAGGTGTGAGGTGCTATCTCATTGTGGTTTTGATTTGCATTTCCCTGATGATTAGTGTCGAGCACCAGCTATGTGCATTTCTTTTTTGGAAAATATCTATTCAGTTCCACTGCTCATTTTCTTATTGGGAGTTTTTGGTTGAGTTGTATGAATTACATATATATTTCAGGTATTAACCCCTTTTTAGATGTATGGTTTGCAGGATTTTCTTCCATTCCATTTTTTAAAAAATTTAAAATCAATTAGTCGATATACAGTACATCATTAGTTTCAGATGTAGAGTTCAGCAATTCATCAGTCAATGCACTTTGTCTAGGTAGTTCAAAGATATTTCCATTAGGGGAAAAAAAAACTTACTGTAAGTTTGCATATCCAGTAGGTATCAACTCTGTCAAAGGGAATATACAAATGAAATAATGGAAGATGCATACCAGAATCTAACAAATGTTATGAAAATGAGAAACAGTAAGTGTGTTATTTTTCTATACTATTTATGTTTTGAAGTTTTGTAATGTAAGTGTAGATTTCTTTTGTAATTCGTAAAAAAGTAAGAGTATTATAAATCCAAATCAAACCATTATTAAGTAACAGAAGATTCACACACTGAGTTATATCAACATACACACACACACACACACACACACACGTAGTATACTGCATGGATCTTCCATAGGGAAAGTTTCTGACGACAGTCCTTTCCAGCTCAAAAGTACCTAAGAGGTTCATTATCGGTCTTCAAGAAGCCTCCACTGGCCAGGCTGCAAGGGCTTCTGTCCCTCAGTTACCAGCTAAAGAAAGCCGTGGCCTCAAAGTCCATCTCTTGCTGGTTTGGCCTTGTATCGGTTGGATTCCAGATGACCACAGGGCCTCTGCAGCCATGCAGAGTACACTCTGAATGAAGTACACTCTGAATTAAGCTTCCCTTGATGATGACTAATCATCCTGTCTCAATTTAGACTAATAGCAGCAATTTCAGTAGCACTGCATGTAATTTATTTATAATCACCCTGTCTCAATTAAGCTAATAGCAGCAATTTTGGTTGCACTGCATGTAACCAAGTATGTTTTGACAGGAAAATATATTGTTGGTGAAGGAGGAGTGGGGAGGAGGGAGAAGAGGGGAGGAGTGGGAGGGACAAAATGGAGAGAATTTTATAGGATGCAAAGTTATAACATCACCTGCTGTCTGCATGCAATCACTTGCTTTAATCTCAGAATTGTTGCAACTTGCTGTTGAAGTGTGTGGCTTTGTTTTTGTGGGGATTTGGGGGACTGGATATGGTAAAGTCTTCTGGTTATTCTAGACTGAGATTTTTATTTTATCCTTTTTATGTCATGGCTGAGGTTAAACCTCAGAAATGCCATCTTTAGACTAGTAAGGAGAACAGGGGATTTCAAGCCAGACAGGCTGGGTGGCTTACTAACTCCAGTCACCAGGCGCTTGACTTAAGGTTAGTTAGTTCAACTCTCAGATCCTATGTTTCTTCATCAGTAAGATGAGACTGTTGGCTACCTCACAGTGTTGGGTGAGTTAGGTCAGATAACGTAGGCAGGGCACCAAGTAGTATTCTGAATCAGAAAATGATGTATTTGTACAAAATGGTGGGAAATCCAAAAGCTGAGAAATCTGGCTCAGAACACAAAAAGGATAAATTCTGTAATGGGTCACTGAGCCCTGTCACCCAACCTTGGGCCTTCTAAACAACATCTGTAGAATTCTTACCTTACAATTTCCATTTCATATATGCCAATAATGAGAGGCTGTTTGCATTCCATAGGTCCCACACCAGCTAAAGGAACCATGCATGGTACACGGGAGACAAGAGGTTCAAAGTGGTACAGTTATCTACCAATACCACCCTGAAGACACTGGCCGGAGATTTGCAAACCAATAGACCAGGGTTGCACTGACAACAGCCCCACCCCGCCCATTCTCTATTGCTGGCCTTGGCCACCACTAATAAGGCCAAGAAGTCTGTTTTGGGGAGGATTATCAGATACCTGGTTGTCCAAGCCTACAAGCTGGGAGTCATTGTGTTACTTCTATCTTCCTTCATATCTGATCATCAATTTTTGTCCATTCTTCCTCCCAAATATCTTAAGTCTATCTTTTTTTTTTTTTTTACTTTATTCTCATTGCTATCCCTTACGTTAGGTCCCTATCACTTGCCTGGACTACCATAACTGCTTCCCAAGTGGCCCTTCTTGGGTTCTCTCCATGTGTCCCCCCTCACACAGCCCAAGTAGATTTATAAAGCGCAGATCTGGTGGGGTTGCGCCCATCCTTAAAAATTTTCAATGGCCTCTCATCAGTTTTAGGATAAGGTCCAAAATTTTTAACACAGTCCACAAGGCTTTGTGTGACTTGGCTCTGCCTATGTTTCCAACTCTGTGTAGAACTACAATTGTAGTTCCGTGTACTACATTCCAATTCATCCAGATTGGTCTTATTTTAGTTCTTTAAACACATCACGTTTTCCCCGAATTAAGGCCTTCACACATGCTGTTCCCTCTTACTGGAATACTCTTAACCACTCTTCTAGACCAATAAGCTATAACTTCACCTTTCCATCCTGGTTAAACTGAATTTTTAGAGACCTTCTTTTGCTTTTTCCAAAGTTTATTGGTTTTCCTCTATAATACAATTTCTCAATAACCTGAGTGTTTCTCTTTCCAGACAATCATTATGCTTGTTACTATCATTAAACTCAGGACTCTGTTTGTTTCACTTATCATTGGATTTTCAGTGCATGGCATAATCAGCATACTTCTGAGTAGGAGCTGTTAAAAATTATGCCAAAAAATCAGATCACTGCCTAACAAACTTACTGTACACTCAAGGGGTCTGTGTATTTGTTTGGTGTGCGATTTACTACTTAGTAAGGCCCAAACTCTTAAGGTAAGATGCTGATTTATAGAAGACAGACAAGTAGCAAAGTACTTATTTTATGACCAAGTTGCAAGTGATTTCTGTCCAGTAGAAAAAATGAACATTTGTGGTTATGGCTTTATTGCCTTCTAGAACATTGATCACTTGTATAGCAATCTCTATTATCTTACTCCAACACTCAATTTTTCAATGACCATCCACAATTTGGTCTTTTGTAGCTTCCTTCACACCAACGTTGACATCTGGCTGGTTTCCTCCCTACCAAGTTAATGGATTTTTGACAAATCTCAACTATATACCTGTATGACAGTTGTTTTTAACTTTTTGAAAATTATGCTTTGACAGAGCAATTTAGGAGGAATGCAACAAGTCTTTGATGACTAACATCCTTAGAACAGACTCTAACGGGGCCTGTGGTTGGAGAAGTTTGAATGGGAGAAAGGAAGAGAAGAGAAGCACTAGAAATATAGCCCTGCTCTTGGGAAGGGCAAATATCTTTCTGGAGAGAAGAGAAACTCAATATCTATATCTGAAAGACTGAAAAGCAGTCAGAAAGCTTCAGATAGTAGAAGAAAGGACAGTTGAGTTAACTAATATTTTCTTCCCCAGAAAGCCCACCAGTGCAGATTTTCAGCTTTAGACACTGGTGTAGGCACAAAGGGATCTGGAATAGGGAACTCTGGGGTTAAGGTCTGTGTGGCAGAGGCTCTCCAAGATCTGCATCTCATCCTTCTTTCAGATAACACTTCTCAATCACTTTTCTCAGCCTTCTCTGAAGCTCATAGTGACCTTGTGACTGGGCTGCAGTCAATGAAATCTGAGGGAAAGATATGAGTCCCCTCCAAACCTGGCCCATAAGACCTGGGAGTGATTCTCACTCCATTTTCCCATGTGCTGGCAGAATGAAAAGGGCTTTGAGGACTTGGAGGAAGGCGCAGACCTTAAGTGGAAGGGACTTAGTCTCTGAAAGACTGTGTGGAGCAATTTCCTTATTGACCTACTCTAGAAATAACCATCCAATGGGCTAAGCCATGGAGCTTTGGGGATTGTTTGATAAGCAGTTAGGCTACCCTAGTTGTTAGAGGGCTCAACTCACATTTTCGTCTTTCCAGAAGTCCTCTCTAACCATTCCAGTCCACAGTGACCTTAGAACTGATAGCACATGCCATCTGATTCATTAAACCATGATTAAACCTGGTGTTTAATCATGTACTTTTGTGTGTTATGACTTAAACTCTATATTACCCAAACTGAGTTCCATGGAACACTACCATTTAAGATAATGTTACTAGGTATTCCATGAAAAGGGAGTTCCATAAGGAAAAAAGTTTGATAGACATTAGGAATGAGTCTCATGTTCACAGGACTTGTCAAAGCCCCTAATGAGATAATGGGGCTTATATATGCTTAAAATGGGGTTCAAGAATATAGTGTTTCTCACTTTGATAGTGAGATTTTTTTTTGTAGATTACAGTTTGGGAAGCATGCCTATAACCCTTTCACTTGTGTGTGTGTGTGTGTGTGTGTGTGTGTGTGTGTATCTATATATCTATATCTTATGCCTTCTATAAGGTTACAGTTAATGAGGAAGTGACTTTATTCTTCTCTGATGCTCTGTGCTCAAAGTACGAAATACCACACACACAGTTCTATAGTATCAGCATTAAAAACTTGGCTTGGGGAAGAGGTAGGTAGAAGGCTTCAAGGAGGCCAACCATGAGTTGGGCCTTAGGAAGTGAATAGAGGTTTTGCGGCAGGGATAGAGCAGGTGAGAGGATAAGGAAAAGTATCCCCATGAAGGAGACCACACAGGCAGTTCCTCCGAGGCTGGGGAATGGTCAGAGAAAAGAGACTCAGTTTTAGAATGGAAACCAAACAGACCACTTGGATTCTGCCTGTCAAACAACTGTACAGTTTACCACTTTATAAAGTCGTAACCTATAAGCTGTAAAGTTATAACCCACTCACCTCTGGCACTCCCCTCTGGAAAGAATAGATACCACTCCTCCCTGTATCCCACAACTGGAGGCCCCTGAAGGACAGGGGTCATGTCTTAAGAATCATTTCAGCTCCCATTCCTTTACATAGCCTGCGACACAGCTCACAGGGCTTCCTGTCTGAGATTTCTCCTCTGAATGTGAAAACACAACCCTCCCAGGATGGCTATCACACTTAAATTTTAAAAATGCTGGCAAAGCATTTAGTACAGTGACCGGCGTACAGTCTATGCTCAAGAAATGTGAGCTGTGGGTATCACTTGCTTAGTAAGTGTTTGGGGAAGGGAGGAAGGCATAAGGGAAGGAGGGGGGGCAAGACACTGGCAACAAAAGAAAGAAGGCCAAGTGGAATGCAGTTATCCTATTTCATTCTCCCACTTGGTGAGGGCTGGGAGGGAGATGCCCTTTACCCTCTGTTTCAGGAACAATCCTTCCTTGGCTGCATTTCTCAGAGTGGTTGTTTTGGAGGCTCTGAAGTGAGATACTGAGCTAAACTTCAGCGCACACTGCCAAGAGGAGGGAGCGTACTGCGCCAGGGACAGAGCGGAACAGAGGGTCCTTTGGGGAAGAACACCCGCCACTCCTCACACTGGCAGCCAAGGCCTGTGCGGCCTGAGGGAGTGTGGGGAAGCACTCCAGAGGGTTTACTTTGTCCTTGGCGCATGGGTTCCCAGGCTCTAACGAAGGAACAGAGAGAGCCTGGCCTCCTCCGCGGGAAGACCCTGTACCTGACAAAATTGTTCTTTTAGGGTAAAGTTCCTCAGAGCGAGAGGCCTGGGAACAGAAAATGTGGGCTGGGTCTGCAAGAAGAAATGAATTCCAGGGAATCTGAAGACCAGCTCATCTGCGTGAGGAGACACAAGAATGAGAGGAGGGAAATGTCCACGTCTGTGGCCTCTTCCCTCTTTCCTCTCTGCCCCAAGTGAGCAGCAAGTGTGGCCAATGGAAAGGTCTTGGGTCAGGCCAGAAGGCCTAGAGACTGGTACGAGGAGGAAACACTCTGATGGCAGTTCCATGGGCTGGGTCAACATGGCCAGATGATTTTTCCAGAGGAATGATCTCTTTGCAGACACTTTGCTCCCAAGGCCCACAGCCGAAGAGCTGTGGAAGGGGATCTGGGGCTTCGCCCAGAGCATGTCTACTGCCCCACAGGAGAAGGCTGTACTATCCCCAGGAATGATACAGCCTTGAATGGGGATGAAAATCCTCCAACCTTACCTTTAGTTTTTCAGGGTAAAGATACTTAAAGGTACTTAAGTGTGTATATATATATGACTGAAATATGCTTCCTAGCCTGAGCTAAGTAGTTTCACAAGTAAGAATCAAGGAAGCTATGGGACATCCTTGTCAAGAAGTGCAGGCCAGATAACTACTGTAATAGGCAGACTAGAAACATATTTGCCATTGGGGGCTGCTTAAGAAGTTATGGCAATGTGTAAAAAATTATATATGATAATTTTCTGATATACATAATTTAATAATTTATATTAGTGTCTAAATAATAGAAGGAGAGGCAGGGGGAAAGACACGGGGAGAGGAGGAAGGAAACATACCAAAATTAACACCTATTATTTCAGGACAGTGTGAGAATAGGTGATTTTTTTTTTCCTATTTTGACATCCGGGTGTCAGGAGGGAATTCAACTTTGTTTCTGTTAATGAAATAGTTTCTCATTGTAAAAAAAGAAATGCAGAATACCAAATAACTGGAATCCTGGGTGATCTTCATTTTCTTTCTCATGCTTCTCTGTATTTTTAAGTCTACTATAAGGGATTTACTATTTGAATGAGAATAAGCAACATGTGTTCATATTTTAAAAACCAGGCTACTCCAGAAATAACTCTCTCTTTGTTTCTGAGAAAGTTCTGGAATTTCTGCTACTGGCTGGACCCTTGTCTTCTGGCTCTGTGAGCACTGGGTTAAGAGTCTTAAGGCCCAAAGATTAACACAGAACTTTAGAAAAGTCGTGTATTCTCACTGGGCCTCTGTGAATCTATCTGTGAAATGGAACATCTGCTTTGCTTACTGCAAAGAACCTTTGTGAAGTCAAGTTCACAACTTACTCAACTGTAAAGACCCACAGAGATGTAAGAAAACAGACTCCAGATACAATGTAGACACTCACTGAGTTACACTAAACCACTATAAATGAAAACAGCTTCCAAGTCCTTTAAAGGTTAAGAAGCCATTTGCCTGGACAGAAAGTAAGTGATGGGCCATGGGTTAGTGGCCCTTTTCACCTAAGGAGGAAGGCAGACCTAGCCCTGGCCTGAGTCCAGCCTGTCCTGCTTCTCTCTGGAATCCTTCGCCCCACAAAAAATAGTGATTAATTTCCCCCACCCTGGTCTTTTCAGAAACCAGTGGGGGACCTGCTCCCCTGCCCACCAGACACAGGACATGGTTTGAGTACTTTGTCTGGTACATCAGAACTTTAATTTTTTTTTTTTTACTATTTTTTAAAAGATTTATTTATGTATTTGAGAGAAAGAGAGCAAGCACAGGGAGAGACAGAGAAAAACTTTAGCAGACTTCTTGCTGAGTTCAGATCGGAGCCCAGAGCAGGGCTAGATGCAGGGCTTGATCTCATGCCTCTGAGATCGTGACCCTGAGCCAAAACCAAGAGTCAGATGCTTAACCGACCACACCACCCAGGGACCCCCCCTCCATCAGACCTTTTAAAATCTGGCCCTCACACCTAATGCAGCAACCAGTCATTTCAAAATATTCCAGATACTTTCAGGACACCGAACCTTTGCACAATACTGTTCCCCCAGCTTCTTCTCAGGTTTTAGGATCCAAGTCCAATGTCACCACTGCCCCGCTGTACCTGGCAGAGTTGTTAGTGGGTTACTGTGTCTCCAGCTCCTGACTTAAACCTCTACAGTTGTATGAAAACAGAAAGAAAGACAATTTACTTATATGTGTGTTTGTGTATGTGTGCATACATACATACACACATATATATGTATAAACAATAGTTTCCAGAGGCCAATCTATATTTGTGCCAATAATAATAAGGACCATGATAACTATGGCAGTGATGCTGTATAAGAAGACAGCCTACAAATGTCTGTCCTACAAGCAAACAAATGAAGACACATTGCTGGCGATCAGGGAGTGGAGTAGGGTCAGGAAGGGGAGGACTGAAAGGGTCTCGTGGGAAGGGGTGCGGACGTGGGGGACTCACAGGATGGTCTGCATCCAGTTCTGCTCCATAGCTGAGAATCTGATTGGCAAATCTGTCCAGTTCTTGAATGGTTCTTGGGAACCAGGGCACTGAAACACAGAAAGGGCAAAATCCTGAGCGGAAGATTGGCAGGACATAGCCAAAGGTCTCAGCAAAGACAGAAGCATGGATCAGCAGCCCCAGTTAGACAAACCAGTCAGGGGGCACATAGGGTCCCCTATAACCCCCAGCTTATTCAAATTTTCCTTGGAAACTAATTTTTTTAAATGTTTAGTTTTGTTGAGGTATACCTGACAAATAAAATGATAAGATATTTAAAGTGCACATCATTGTGATTTGATACAGGTATACAATATGAAAGCATTTTCCCATCTAGTTAATTAACACACACATATGTATCTTTGGCAGTTAGTAAAAACATTTAAGTTCTAATCTGTTAGCAAATTTCAATTATACAATACAGTGTTATCGCCTATGGTCACCATGTCTTACACTAGATCCTCAGATCTTACTCACCTTTTAGCTAAAATATATCCTTTTATCAGCCTCCCCCTCTTTTTCCTAGCCCCTAGGCCCTGGCAATCATTTACCTACTGTCTGTTTCTGTAAAATTGATTTTTTTTTTAAGGTTCCATATATAAGGGATACCATGCATTATTTATCTTTCTCTGTCTGGTTTATTTCACTTAGCACCTCAGAAAAAAACTAAATATCTTCCCAGATATATTCTCTTTCCTGAAGATTTTCTCTGAGTTATCTCAAAATTTACCTAGTACAGTGGGGTGGTTTTTGAAGATTTTCTTTAGTAGCAGAGTATTACATGTAATCCCAGAATATACATCAGATAAAAGCAGAGCTGTTCTCTTTTAAGCAAGGATGAGCCCATGAGACCCTATCTTTTTATCACATATTGCCCTCCCAAATATTCCCAGGCATCATCCTGACAGAATCTTTTGATGCCCAAGCCAATTTGAAAGTCACAGATGAAACAGAATGGAGTCAAGCAGCTTAGGATTTTACAGTATCTTATAGTACCTAAAGAACCTGCAGGCTTGCTTTTGGAGTAACCTAGTGGGGAATGAGATGAGGCCTGAGCTGTGTAGTCTATGGGGAAGAAGACACACGGGGCGTGGGGGTGGGTGGTGGAATTGTCCCAGGAATTAACAGAGACTAAGACATTTTGGACTACAAGGTCCATGAGGGCAGAAACCATGAGTGTATTGTAGTTCATGTGTGCAGAGGGGAGGGAGGGTATGGGGGTGGAAGGCAAGAAGCAATGGAGGGAGGAAGGAAGGAAGGAAGGAAGGAAGGATGAAGGAAGGAAGGAAAGAAGAAACAAATGAAATCTGGTTATGCTAACTTGTAAGGCATTCAAAAAGTAACTACCCTCCCTGGAGCACCAACTCTGGTCTAGTTGCTGTTTCTGATTTCTGAAGTATCTCCAAAATAAGGAAGACATTATGACCCCTATTGTACGGATGAAAAACTGCAGCCCTGAAAGTCTAAAGAACTAGCAGACGGCCACACAGAAAGTAAGAAAGTGAGAGCTCCAGGAAAACTCACTGAACCTAAGGAGACATGGGAGGCTGGGAGGAGCTGTGAAGGGAGGCCAAGGCGTCCAATGCTTCCCCTGAAACGAGGTTTAGAGTAAAAGATGGTGAACTTGGAGTCAGTAAGTTCTGACTTGAAATCCGGCTGCATCTACCTTGTGCTCTGGGCTTCAATCCTAACTATAAAAATGGGAATAATGGCCACAATAACAGAAGAGTCGCAGATGTTTTTGAGGCCTTACCACGTGTCAGCCACCGTGCTTACCATATTGGTGGAATATCTGTTTTAATCTGAGTATTACTGTGAGGAGTAAGTGAAAATGTAGGCAAAAGGCACATCCCAATGTTTTGCCCATAGAAGGAAATTTCCCATCTCAGGCAGGTAGTTTCGGATTCTGGCCCGGCCTAGTGGGTCGGGAAAGCACACGCTTGCCATCTAGTGGCCAAACTGGGGAAGCGCCATCCGTGATCTCGATATAGGAGAGGCAGGCGAGAAATCAGCCACGTTCCGCAAAAATGAGATGCTTATTCCAACAGCATTAACAGAGGGCCATTTAGAGCCTTGTTTCCATAGCTGTAAGGTGCAAAGCTGTCTGCCCCATATGTTAATGATAAAAAGTAACACTGAGTGCAGTTCTAAATATTTAACCTGCGAGGTAGGTACTATTGGTCTCCCCAAATCACAAACGTGGAAGCTGAAGTACAGAGAGGTTAGGTGGCAAACCCAGATACAGGGCTTCCTCTGCTAGGAAACAGAGGAGTCAGAATTCAGACTCAGGCCCGGATGACTTGGTGGTTTCCACGGTGACCATGAATCCGTCCTGCCACTCTGGGGAGTTAGAGTACATTGTTGGCTGGGCTCTGGAGCCTAACTGCCTGAGTGTTCTTGCTGTTTCCCACCTAGAGGTTCCATGACCCTAAAGCCCAGCCCACTTCTCAAGGTTGACTCTCTGTGGTCAGAGTCACAGGAACAGACCTTGCAGCTGTCAGCTAAGACTTATCTAGCACTGGCTTACTGACAGGCACCATCCTCCCATATTACATTTACCCCCTCACCCAATCCACATAGCAGCCCAGGAGCTGGGTGTTATTACTATCCCCATTTCATAGACGAGGATGTGGAGGAACAAGGAGGATAAGTCTCTTCATAGACCTCCTGGGTCCCAACTGTTAGACTTTGGAGTCTGAGATGACTCAGCACCAGACTATTCACCTAGCATGGCACCTGGCTTCCCACTTTGTCTCCAGAATGTTTCTCCAGGCTTTTCTTTCTTCTTGAGTCTACTGCTTTACCTTGTACCATGGACCCCTGTAGTCAGAACTGAAAATGGGGGCTTTTCCTTACCCGGGTTTGGAAGGACTTAAGAAAGGACATCTACTGTAGTCAGCCAGGACCCAGGATCCCCTCTGAGACCATTCTGGCTTCCCCAGAATGTCACCAACCCAAACCTCTCTTCCAGGGCACCCCTTCCCCATTCACTCATTTTCTCTCTTGCCTGAGAATCATCCATAATCCCAGCAATCACGGTTGCCCCCAGAGACAGGGCAAGCCAGCCTTGTCTTGCTGCCCCCACCTCTGACCTGGGGCACTCTTCATCTTGTCAAAAAAGATTCCATAAATAAGTGTTCAGCACCTACTACTAGGGCGCTAGATATTGAAGGAGTCTTCACCGCCGTGGTGCTTACATTCTAGTGGGGGTGGGTGGCCAGAAAGTAACAATAAATACATTTAAATAGATAAAGTGCCAGGACATTCTTTTTTCAAAGATTTTTTTTAAAAAATTCATTTATTTGTCAGAAAGAGAAAGAGAGGACAAGCAGTGGAAGCAGCAGGCAGAGGGAGAAGCAGGCGCTCTGCTGAGCAAGGATCCTGATGTGAAACTCCATCTCCAAGACCCTGAGATCATGACCAGAGCCAAAGGCAGATGCTGAACTGACTGAGCCACCCAGGTGCCCCTGCCAGGACATTCTTGAAATAGAAAGTGGTGTAAAGAGATGGAAAGTGAGGAAGATATTATTTCATATATCATCCTGTGACTCCAGATCCCAGAGGGAGCGTCTTGGCACCTTGACACTGCCTTGCCATAGTTCAAGGGGATCTGGGATAGCCAGGGTCCGTCCTTCATCCAGAACGGTCTCCCTGTTTGTCTCAGGGGGAGTCAGTCTGGCAATCTTCAAGACCCAGTGCAACAGAGCTGGCCAACTATCGGCTCAAATGCTGTCTCTGTACTTATTATCTGTGGCACCCAGAACAAATTATGAAACCTCTTTGTGCCTCAGTGTCCCTAACTGTAAAAATGGGAATAATAATAGCACAATGCAGTACTGCTTGATTGGAACACTACGAGGTTAAACCAGTTAATAGGTGTGTTCACTGAGAACAGTACTGGAACATAGTAAATACCATTATTGTTCACCGGCAAGCTCCAGGGAATTTTTGTTAACTCTGCCCTTAGGTTAGCAAGCAGAGTAGAAAGCCTTCAGGCAAGACTAGAAAGTCTGCTGCTGGGACTGGAAGAAATTATGCTGAGCGAAATAAGTCAAGCAGAGAGAGTCAAGTATCATATGGTCTCACTTATTTGTGGAGCATAACAAATAACATGGAGGACATGGGGAGATGGAGAGGAGCGGGAGTTGAAGGAAACCGGAAGGGGAGATGAACCCTGAGAGACTATGGACTCTGAAAAACAACCAGAGGGTTTTGAAGGGTCAGGGGTGGGAGGTTGAGGAACCAGGTGGTGGGTAATAGGGAGGGCACGTACTGCATGGAGCACTGGGTGTGATGCCAAAACAATGAACACTGTTATGCTGTAAATAAACAAATAAACGAATAAAAAAAAAAGTCTGCTGCTTATTTTGTTGTGTAATTGAGCAAGTATTTTATCTCCTAGAGCATTAGTGTTTTATCTACATTGTAGATTAGAATCATCTTTCCATATTACTTCATTTTTGCATGAATTAAATACTATGGCAAATGTGATCTATCTTAGCACAGTGCGTGTTCCTCAGTCAGTGTTTTTCCGTATTAACCATGAGGGTGAAGAAAAATTTAATAATGGTGATAAAAAGGAAGAAAAAGCAGGAAGAGGAAGAAGAGAAGGGGGGAGGGGAGGAAAGGAGGAAGAAGAGGAGGAGAAGGAGGGAGAGGAAAAGGAAGAGGAGAGAAGGGAGACTGGAGTCAGAAGCTCGTTCACAGTTAAGGTCCGATACTAACAGGCTTTCTAATCTTGGGCATCAGTTTCCCCTTGGATTCACTTGTTGCTGTAATCCTTTTCGGGTTTTGTATTTTCGAGTCCTACCAGAATGCTGTGAAGGGCTGAGGCTGGCCAGAGGGCATGTGAAAGATGTGCTTCTAGTTCATGCAGTATGCCCATCTTGCTTGCTTCTGGGAATACTGAGCACAAAATGCATTGCTCCTCCCCTTTCTCTCTCTCCTCTCACGGAAGGAACAAGGCTCTGTTTCACAGATACGGGATTCAGAGCTGTGTGTGCGGCCGTCTCCCTACTGAACGCCAGAGGGCAGCAGAACCAGCGTATTTTCAGCTCGGGGTGTTTTTCTGTTTTGATTTTTAGCTCCTCCAAAGGGAGAACACTAGTTGGACCAATGGGTTAGTTCAGACAAACCCAGAAAAGAAAAAAAAAAAGTCAAAAAATATGAGAAGATTGCAAAACCTCAAAGGATTCCAGTCTTGAGGAGACGAATGTGGGAACAGCCCACCAAGCCCCAAGTCCTTGTCACAGAGACTATGAGGGACCCCCCAGGCAGCAATGCAAGACCGTGGGGGCACTAACCCCTGTCCAGGGAACTCTGGTAGTTTCGGAGCCTTGTCACCAACCAGAAAAGACCCAGAACACAGCCAGGCTGGAGAACTGGCAAAGCTTGGTGGCTAATTATACAGATTTCAGAGCCAAATCGCCTGGGTCCAAATCTTGCCGCTGCTACTTGGTAACTTTGGGACTTCAGGAAAATTACTTAACCTCTATCCTCCAGTGTCCCATTAGTAAAATGACTATAACCATAATATGGCCTTCAGAGTACGTGAGTAGTAAATGAGCTAATGGGTGAGTAGTGCTTAGAACCATGCGTAGCACACAGCAAGTGTTTTTAAGTAATTGGTTCCATTATTATCATTATTATCATGTAGAAGGCCAAGTGACAAGGGGTGACAAGCGTGGTACACACTTTTCCCAGACAGCAGCCCTACCTTTGGATCTATTCACCTGTCCCCTCTCCAGACCTCACCTGAGGCTAAGGCATCCTCTCCCAGAGGACACTGTGTAATGTCTATGTGTCATCTGGGGTAGAAAGAAGACTCAGGCTAGGCTCACAACTAAGAGAAGGAGTTCACCAGCCATCACCTTGGAAAGCAGGGCAAGGCTTAAAGAAATGAGACCCAAGAGAGGCAAGTTCTGGTTGCTGGGGATGGGGGAAGCAAGGTCCCTACATGGTTCACTTCCTCAGTGTGGCCAAGAAGCACAGGAAGTGACCCAGGCACTAAAGGAAAGGAGACCAATGTTTATTGCAGCAATGGCTACGGTCGCCAAACTGTGGAAAGAACCAAGATGCCCTTCAACGGATGAATGGATAAGGAAGATGTGGTCCATATACACAATGGAGTATTATGCCTCCATCAGAAAGGACGAATACCCAACTTTTGTAGCAACATGGACGGGACTGGAAGAAATTATGCTGAGTGAAATAAGTCAAGCAGAGAGAGTCAAGTATCATATGGTCTCACTTATTTGTGGAGCATAACAAATAACATGGAGGACATGGGGAGATGGAGAGGAGAGGGAGTTGAGGGAAACTGGAAGGGGAGATGAACCATGAGAGACTATGGACTCTGAAAAACAACCAGAGGGTTTTGAAGGGTCAGGGGTGGGAGGTTGAGGAACCAGGTGGTGGGTAATAGGGAGGGCACGTACTGCATGGAGCACTGGGTGTGATGCCAAAACAATGAACACTGTTATGCTGTAAATAAACAAATAAAAAAAAATAGAAATGCCATTTGTAGCTCACAGACCATGTAATGGAGGATAGTTGGAAGAATGGCAGGCAGGGGCTAGGGGCCCTATCCCAAGATTAAAAAAAAAAAAAAGGAAAGGAGACTACGGAGGACCCCAGACAAAACAAAACAGGGCCAAGCATTTGCCTTTTTGTATGAAGCCTACACTTTGTTTTAGAGCCTATCATATTTATTTCTTCCAATACTGCACATACATTTACATACATATATCATACATATTTATATATGCAGGTAGGTGTGTGTCTCAGAGTTCAGAGAAGCCAAAGTACTGCATGTCCCTATGTCTACATATCTGTATTTGTTTCTATGTACCTGTAAGACCATTAGTCTCCTGTGTGATGCCGGAGCTTGAAGTCCCCAGAGCAGGAGACAGAAGGGAAGATTGGGGTAAAATGGAGGAGATGAAGGCTGGAACCCCCCAAGGACAGACAGATGGCTACTCTTCAGAGAACAGCAGAAGCCTACAGCTGGTAGATGCCAGTCCTTCTTGCCTCCCCACCCTTGATGGAGCAGGTGTCCTGCAGAAGGCAGGGCCCTTCATCTGCAGTTGAAGATGGACCCGGCCCAAGAGCTGGCGAGGCTGAGCATCTCCTGGGAAGGTGGATTGGTTGCAGGCCCAGCTGCAAAGCTTACACCTTATCCTGTGCAAAGTGTGTGCACATGAAGCCAGCAGGTCTGTGTTCATTTCACCTCTCCCACCCACAAACTCTGTGACTCTGAGCAAGTGACTTGTTTCCTGAGGTTCTTGGCTTCTCCTCTGTGAAATGGGTGAGGCGGCCAATCCCTGGCCTGCTTCTTTGGTTAGGGTGAGAAGCGACCGACCCGCACACAGGAAGTTGATCTCCCAGCCTTACACTTGAACCTCATACAGAAAACCCAGAAACACTTCTCTGGTTAAGTAGGGTCTCAGAGGCCACTGGTGGCAGGGTCAGAGTTCGTACCTATCAACCTGGGATCTTCTAATTTTGCCAGCAAAAGGTATAGCTATTTTTTTCCCTTTGAAGTCAATTTTTTGAGAGCGTAGGATGCACCAGATATTATGCTAAGCGTATTACTTCTATCGTTTTAATTCTCAAAGCAATGCTAGGGGGTAGACGTTATTTCTGCTTTTCTGATGAGCAAACTGAGGCTTGAAGGCAGAAGGGACTTGTTAAGATCACTGTGCTTACTGTGAAATGAGGATTCTGAAGAACCGCTCCGCTAGGTAGGCTTAGAATAAGGTGGGGGGCAGCAGGAGGGTTGATTTTAGATTCCTGATCTCCCACCTGGAGACAGAAAGGAGGTCACCGACCAAAGCAGGAATTGATCCAATTTTAGTATATGTGCTGCCGAAGCGAGCACCCAAAGCAGGAATCGAAAGTGCTTGGAGAAAATCCCTAGAGGAGCCCCAGGTCCTCCCCACCGTCATTCCATCTCCATCTCCCTTCCCAAGCTTCCCTGGGTTTAGGGGTAGAAACTTCACATTTCCTTTCTCTTCTTCAATGGCAGTGGTGGGCCTCTCCCCCACCCTGGCACAGTGCTGGGAAGAGAGACTGACCCCTGCGACCCAGGCCTTCGTCTTGAAAAGTTTAATCAGATTAGCTCATTAATGACCTTTGCAAATATCTCTGCGGTGGGCTGGCTTCTGTGGGCCCCTCGACCGCCTCACAGGCCGCTGGGCTTGGCGTTAATGAATGACTTGGGCAGGCTGGGGCAACAGAGGCCCTCTGTGAAGTCAGAGGCACTGGAGGGGGGCAGATCATTAATAAATATTGATTTGGCTCCAAGGGAAGCAGCCTGCAGAACAACTGACCCTGGACACCCACGTTGTGGTCTCATTAAGCCGGGGTCAACTGCTCAGCCTGGACGCCGAGGGGTGGCTAGCTTAGGAGTGCTCCTGAGTAAGAGGCCCCCACAGGCCTGGCAGAGCCTGCTTCCTGATCAGTGGGTCAGAGAAGGCCTGTTAAATTTATAGCAGTTTAAGGTGCAGGCTGAGTCCCATGAACCCCCTCCCTCCAGCAGACATCCGCCAGCCCCAGGGGCTAGCCAGCAAGGCACCCAGACTTGCCCCAGACTTCTGCCTCCAGCCTGTTTCAGGGAGGGCAATAAATCCTTCTTTCCTGGGCCCAAAATAGAAGGGTGTTCTCACTCCCTCTTTCCAGGCTCCTGGATGTCTCCTCTGAAGCAATGGCCTCCAGCCTCCTGGAGAAGCTTTGGTGTGCTGATCCCAACAGCTTCCCCCAAAGGAGAAGGGTAGTGCACCAACAACCTGCAGGTTGAAGGCTTTTGGCAGTTTTATTTCTCTCTTTTAAGGAGCTTCTGTTTTTCTTCCAGAGAAGGGAGGCCCCTCAGGAAGGTCTTGGCAAGAACGGGTGAACCAAATTCTGGCTGTTGGTGTCAAGCTAGTTCCTTCCTCCTCCTGGACAGAGCAGAGGAGTGGTGGGTTCAGGGCTTGCTTTTATCAGTGATGCGACAGGCAAAGCATTTGATCTCTTCATCCACATGTTAAAATAGAATGAGAACCAGACAAACACAAGGGCCTTAGCCTAAAGTGAAGAGATAAAAGTGTGCTGAAATAAATTGATGGTGGAAAGAATGAATGGGTATGTGTGAAATCATGAATAATATCATGAATAAAATCATGAAAAAAATAAAAGATTGATCCGCAGCATCCTTCATTCCAATCACCATCCTAAACTGGAACTATCCTCCCAATATCCTTGTGAAGATGTCACGTATCTTATAAACATATCTACTGGCAAGTTGTCCACTATATCTCCAGATACCAAGTTCTGGTTTCTGAAAGCTTACATTGTAACTTAGCCTGAGTACCTGTCACTTACAACCAGAGTTACGGACGATCTACATGAAGACAAACAGAATACATTGAAAGCCTCTTGCATATCACGTCTGTCTTCTTCCAGGTGTCCCTCCCTGACCCTGCACTCCCTTCTCACTACCATGCCCAACAGTGTACCTCCTAGGTGCTCCTGTTGCGACCCATACTTTCCTATTCCTGCGTGTATCATGCCACATAGAAACTACCTACTAGATTATAAGACACGTGGGTCTAGGCACCATGTTTGGTTTTTTTCCCTACTGCATCCTTATCTTGTGGCTGACACTGAATGGGTACCCAATGAATGTAAGTTACACAAATGAGTGATCAACTGAATTAGAACATAAATGTGGATGAAAGAGAAGAAGGTGGGAAAGCTGACTATGGTCTTTGAGAGGGAGTACTAAAAGAAAAAGAAAGAAACCCTCAAAAGTCAGGATTTTAATAAGTAAGAGCAACATAATTTATAAAATACTAAGGAAAGAGAGAATTCCAGGGGTATCATGGATTAAATCATTAATCCATGGCTAAATGCTATAAAAAATGATTAATCCATGGTTAAAAATGGATTACAAAAATGTCAAAGAGAATGAAAACAACAACAAAAAAGAGGATACTGGCTTGGGTCATGGGTGTTGCCAGAATGGTAAGGAAGAGGAGAAGAAAAGAAAGAAGTAAGTGAGAAGCGAGGGAGGGAGGAAGAAGGAAGGAACCTACATGAGCAGCTGGCCTTCTATCTTTTAGACCAGTACTATTGCTAATACAACACATAGACAAGTTGATAAGCATATGCTTCAAAAGCATATTCACAGGAAGTAAGATTTGGAAGTGACCGGTCATTCCCAGCACCCCTCACATCATCCTACACATGAAGTTGTATCCCCATTTGCCAGGTAAGGTTGGACCCAGTGAGGGTGTGACTGTCACCAACTCCTTATAGATTAGCCTAGTCACGGTCCATACCTACACAGCTGGTGGTGTCAAATAACCTAATAGTTGGCTGGTGTTGTGGATCATAGAGCCCCTCCCCACTGAGGGTTAAGGATGTGTAAGTTCAAGGGCTATTCAACTCAAGCAAGCTCAAGCCATCAAACACCATAACCTTCAGAGTATCTTGCATGATCTTCCCCATAAGCCTTAGAAAGTGGCCAAGTTGGTCTTAGCTCTATTTCACATATGAGAAACAAGAGATAATGAGGTCACCGAGCTGTCAGGTGGTCAGATGGGATTCAAATCTAGCTGGCAGTTCAGAGAAGAGGAGTCCAAGTCCTAATTCTTGACTCTAAATTCCTGGCTTTTTCTGCGTCACTATGGTGCTCCCTCAATCCAACATGAATGGCAAATCAACATTGTTACAATGTTACAATTACATATTCTTTTATTACCTCCAATCACACCTGTCGCACAGAGAAAATATATTTAACAGGGTAAACCTGAAGGGCCGCATGGACTGTGGAAACCTCACTGTTCCAAGGAGCACTGTGTCTCCTTTCCTAATACTGAAAATGAGAATACCATTATCTTCTCGCTCTAGCTATCTGAGTTGGCTGTTGCAAAGCTTAAACGAAACAACCGAATAGAAAAGAACTTTGAAAACACAGGATTGGGCATGCAAATAAGGGATCCCTCTTAGAAAGAGAGACCACTTATAAATTTATGATCTTCCTTAGCTTGAAGCCCTGCGACCTGGCAAATGGAGTGGGCTCTAGAAATAATGTTCGCCTTGGATCGTCCCTTGCCAGTGAGTTGAGCTGCCTCTAACAGACTGCAAGGGAGCGAGCCCCATACCAACAATACCAACTCTGCTTTCAGCTCCAGGCTTGGTACACACCCCCTGCTTTGGTTTATCCTCTTAGCTGTGGGTCTGCTGAAGCAAAAGTCTCATGCCCAGCTGTCATGACTTATGATATCAATTGCACCCAGCAAGCATCCAGGTGGACTGAAAAAGGCTGTCAATCCTGGGTGTTTTTACAAACATGCATATCCTTGGTCTCCTGCAGGCCCAGGGCCACAAACAAGCACCTTCAGCCCTGAGAGGTGCCCTTGGGGCAAAGTGAAATGCACAGGAGTAGGTTTGGAACCATGAAGAGGACAAAGGGAAGATGGCAGCAAAGAACAGAACAGCAGAGGCAGGGAGAGAGGAAAGGTGGGCACGGGCAATGGGAATGGGGAACCCGTCCCCTCAGCCATCTGGAAACCCCTACAGCCCTAAGCAGCTTCTCTCTAAGGGTCTTCAACTCCTTGGGAACTATGATCCCTTTGAAAATCACTCTTTAAAAATATGCATGCACAGATATATGTACCATCTTGCCCACAATCTCCAAGGAATTCTAGTCTTCCTCCCCCAACAACTGATCTGAGACTGCAGCCTTATCCAGGCCCTGCCCATCAGGGCTGGACTGCCGGGCTGGAAGCAGGGGGAAGGAATGAATGCCAGGATGCTGCTCTTGTCTTCTCACAGTAACTATTTCCCTCAATCACTGCTTCAGGAATCGATCCAATAAAAAAGACAAAACTGGGGCACCTGGGTGGCTCAGTGGGTTAAAGCCTCTGCCTTCAGCTCAGGTCATGATCTCAGGATCTGGGATAGAGCCCTGAATGGGGCTCTCTGCTCAGCAGGGAGCCTCTTCTCCCTCTCCCTCTGCCTGCCTCTCTGCCTACTTGTGATCTCTGTCAAATAAATAAATAAAATATTTTTTAAAAAGAAAAGAAAAAAAGACAAAACTGTAAGTGCCCCCAGGCCAAACAGGTAGAAACATAGACAAACAGACAGACAGGTAGACAGATGATAGATGATAGATAGATAGATAGATGAAAAAATAGATAGCTAGCCTTCCACCCCCCACAGAAAATACGATCATACTGGCAGTGTGGACTCCCTTTGCCTCTACCACAGGACTCTTATAATTACCACAGCTTGAACAAAATCCACCAGATGTCCATTTGCTCTTGGAAAAATAATTCCAATCGGATAAATTTCTCAAAAGGTGATAATCCTATACCTCTGTCTAGCCAAATCAGTCTGTCCGTCTGCTTCTCCTGGCTGCAATCTGCCTCCATGTAGGAATTTTCCATCCCCCTCTAAACGTAATGTCATGCAGAAGACTCAAAGGGAAAGGTAAAAGGATTAGTAGATTGATCGATAGAAGATATTAATGCTCTTTCATGTTGGGTTGAAGAAGGATTTGAGGTCATCAGGAGAGAGGGTAGCAAGAGAATAGACCTCAAGTATTCAAAAGACTCTCTGGATTAAAATCCTATTAAAGTCACATCAGCTTCTCCAGGAGGCATTTTAGAAAGTTGGGATTTCTTTAACATGTCACCATAATTAACCTTCCCTTAAGCTGTTTTGGGTGGGGACCTTTAGCAATTAAGAAACTGGAAACTTTCATTTTCTATCACCCACATGGCCTTTTGAATGGTTTAAAAACGAGAGTGGAAAGTGGTTTAGCCTAATTGATTCGAGGGGTTCAGCTCTCCCACTTCAACCTGCTGTCAAACTCGCTCCTGATATCTGAGCCCCTCAAAAGAAATGGCATTTTTGTCGAGTGAAAGAACCAAAGGTTCAGATCTACCATAATGATATTCTTCCTCTAATTATTCTCACACTGAGTCCCATGGAAAGAACAGTTCTGCAAAGGGATGGTTGTTTTCCTTTGAAGGATCTGCTTCTGGGCCCAGACTCCAGGTGACAAAACCAAGAAACCCAAAGAACCACCCCTCTCTGCTGGGGCAAGACTGTGTTGTTTCAGCACCGTTCTGTTCCATGGACACTGGGGTCAGGAAACTGTGTCAGATGTGGACAGCCAGTAGGGGCTGGAATGATCAACCACATGAATAAATGAGATGAGACACGTGTTGTTTTCAAGGGTTAGTCTTACCAGGATTGTCTTCACTAAGTCATGTGTCAACTCAGTTGACATCTGGCCAGCCCCCTGCCAGAGTCCATCACCTGCCCTCATCACACCTGTCCCTGGACTATTCACCTGGGTGTCTCCTCACCCTTGTTAGCCTGTGAACACCTTCAGAATGGGTAGTGTTGAGCCTTTCTACCCCCAGCCCCTATCACGATGCCTGGTGCAGAGTGGTGCTTGACACAGGCTTACCCGTAACCATACAGAATTCACTCTGTGCCTTAAGGCAAGTCATGGCCTCAGTCTTTTACAATGAAAAATTAAAGGGTCTGTTGGGCTGCACGACCTCTGAGGTCATTTGGCAGTTCTCAGAATCTCTGAAAAAGTTGTTGTGTACAGGCTGGCTTTTCACGGCTCCTGTGCTGGGGTCATGATTTGTAATAACAATGAAGATAACGGTAAGAATAGAGAACATCTATTAAGCCCTTAATCACCATCTGCATGGTTCTCGATGCTCCACCAGAATTATTTCATTAATCCTATGAGGCCGACTCTTGTTTCCCCCATTTGAAACAGTGGGAGATTGCGAACTTCAGTCATTTGCCCAAAGTCACACCCAGTGTAGTGCACCTTGGCTCTGGAGTCTGGACTCCTAACTATTCTTGCACGTTTCCATTAAGAACTTCCTTTCTGAGCCTCCAGTTCAGGCTGCCCGCCCTTCAGTTGATCTACATATGTCTTCCCTGGCTCCCCAAGGAGCTGCCTGCCTGCTCGTCAATTGCTTTGATTTCCTATCCCAGGACCCCAGCTGGCCCAGCCTCCACCTGCTCTAAGCAGAGGCAGAGTTTGCCCCAGGATCCGGCAGGCCCTTTGTCCTGAGGGCCTGCGGCTCCTGTTGGGAGCAGGTGGCCGGAAAAGCAAGAGAAGGCGTTCATCAGTGAAGCAGCTCGGGAGGTGGAAGGGAAGGAAGGCAAATACCGTTGATCTCAAGAGGAATTCCAAGTGCCTGCCCTTCAGTGACCTGAGCCCGTGGGCTTGGCTTTCTATGCTCTGCAGGGGCAGAATCCGGGAATAAACTTCCCTGTCTTGGTAACAGCCACAGGAGGACAAGGGGAGGAAGAGAAGAGAGATCTCCTAGGAAGGCTTTGCAGGTATCTTTTAGAAAATGTTTCAATGGTCTGTACAAAGAAGTGGGTCTTCTCTCATTTTAAGGCATCTCTGCCAATTAAAATCTTATTTTCAGCTACAGAGTTTGAAATCATCTTAGGTCCCAGTCTTCACTGTTCTGGCAAAAAAAAAAAAACTTTAATAGTAGAACAAAGTGTTTTGATTATTGAGGAAAAAAGAAAACAGTTCATTTCAGCAATCACACTACTAAGTATTTACCCATATGAGTTAAAAACCCATATCCACACAAAAACCTATATATGAATGTTCATAATGGTTTTATTCATGATTGCTAAAATTTAGAATATATAAAATTACAGCAAGAGAAATAAAATTACTAATAGAAGGAATAGTTACCTTAAGGAAGTGGGGAAAAAAAGCACATTTATTAAATGTCTAAAATGCTAGGTACTCCTTTAGGTCCCTAACATACTTCCTCCAGCTTAGTCCCCTGCCGTGGTCTACAAGAATAGACACTACTTTTGCCAGTACTTTTTTTTTTTTTTAAGATTTTTTATTTATTTATTTGACAGACAGAGATCACAGGTAGGCAGAGAGGCAGGCAGAGAGAGAGGAGGAAGCAGGCTCCCCGCTGAGCAGAGAGCCCGATGCGGGGCTCGATCCCAGGACCCTGAGATCATGACCTGAGCCGAAGGCAGCGGCTTAATCCACTGAGCCACCCAGGCGCCCCTTGCCAGTACTTTTTGAAGAGAATGTCAAGTTGCTTGTGTTGCAAAATCCCTCTGCTCCTTACCTGTGTCTTTTGTCTTATCCCGAGAAAGCTCATGGACAGTGGCCCCGATGTCATGCCTCAAAATCTTGATGATGTTTGCCAGGACAGGCATGCTACGTTTATCCAGATAGGTAAAAAATTCATATTCATCTTTCTTTAGGCGTGAAGGTCTGGATTCAATGTGGGTCAGGTTTATATCATTCTCCTGGAAAAGAGAAGTGGGAGTGTGAAGGGGACAGTCACTGGAATTAACACAGGCAAAACACACACAACTAGAGGAAGGCCTGGGTGGCTCGGTTGGTTAAGCATCCAGCTCTTCATTTCAGCTCAGGTCTTGGTCTGAGGGTCGTGAGTTCAAGCCCCATGTTGGGGCTGGAACCTACTTAAACACACACACACACACACACACACACACACACACACACACACAACCAGAGCAAAACACGTAACACAATAAAATGCAGAGAGAGAAAGAACAGGACTTTTTTTTATATATATAAGAGTAGAAGAAAGTCCTTAAAATAACAAAAGTTATTTACTTGTCTGTGCAAAACCAAGTAATAAAAGGTGGAGGAAAAAGTGCAAATGCTACAGAAATCTGCTAAAGGCTTAGAGTTGCAAACCTAGGGTTTTGGTTTGGTCCAAATGCCTAGGGCAGAAGTTGGTAAAAATGTATACACAGGGAAACCTCCTTTCCCAAATGAAATCCCCTGGAATCTCAATAATAATATCTCAGTAAATTAATAATACAGAAGCAACATTGCCCAGCTTAACTAGGATCCCCAGGAATCAGGCTTATTGGGTTTAAATCAGAGTTCTCATATGGATGATAAGATTAGACAATTTACTCTCATGTTTCTAGTGCTCAGTTTTTCCATCTGTAATTTAGCAGTATTAATGATACCTGCTTCATAAATGTGTTGGGAGCATTGGTTGACATGTGTATGCATAACCCCAGGTATATGGTAAATGCTCAGTAAAAATTAGCTAGTATAAAAATGGTAGTATAACTATCATTCATATTTTTATATAATTAATTTTTATTCAGGTTATACAACAAATATAGGTAGTACCTCCCAGGTACTGATCATCCTTCCAGGTGGTTGGTATATATCAATGAGCAAAACAGACCAAGATAGTTTCCCTTATAAAGCTTACATTTAAATTGAGGGAGACAAATAACAAACATAAACTATAACTAACTGATTTATGTATTATTTTGTAATGATTGTAATGAAAAAGCCCAAGGGAAAAAAAACACCAAGCAGAGCATGGTGAAGGGGCTAGGCAGTCCTGGGGGGGGGGGGGGCAGTGAGGACAAACTGTAGAACTAAATAAGGTGGACACATGAGGCTTGATTGAGAAGGGAACATTCATGTATATGTGGGTTTTATTAAAATAGCCGCCGCTAAAGCTACTCAGCTTCCATGTCTTTGGCTATCATGTTTTAGCTATCATCAGTTTTGTCATGAAAAAGAAAAAGTCATTTATGTAAATTGATCCTCAAATTTAAATATATGGTAGTCGTCTGCTTCTTTTTTTTTTTTTTTATTTGTTTATTTACAGCATAACAGTGTTCATTGTTTTGGCATCACACCCAGTGCTCCATGCAGTACGTGCCCTCCCTATTACCTACCACCTTGTTCCTCAACTTCCCACCCCTTCCCCCCCACCCCTTCAAAACCCTCTGGTTGTTTTTCAGAGTCCATAGTCTCTCATGGTTCATCTCCCCTTCCAGTTTCCCTCAACTCTTATTCAGAAAGTCTGATTTCATCTACAGACTGCCCTTTGTGAAGGGAACCAAGGAATATGCTCTACATTTTCTTAAAACAAATAAATAATAGGGGTTATCCCAAACATTTAAATAAATAAAATAAAAGAATCAAACTTGATTGATTCTATAATTCCAAAAAATGAAATTCATGTATCTTGTAATTCAGGAAGTATATTAGGGGGGTGGGCAAAGGGTAAGGGAGAGAGAAAATCCCAAGCTAACTCCACACCAGTGTGGATCCTGATACGGGACTCAATCTCATGACCCTGAGATCATGACCTGAGCCAAAATCATGAGTAGGACGCTTAACCAACTGAGCCACCCAGGTGCCCCAGGAAGCATATCTTTATCCTTGATCGTTAAAGGCATGTGGTTGAAGAGAAAACATGGAGAATTACAATGATGACACCTTTTTGTTTTGATTATCACCTCACAATTTAGAATTATGCTCCGTGGCCTTCCTAAAAAGGCTTTGAGGAGGTTAAGGGAGTTGTAAAATGTGAAATCAGAGATGATGATGCTTTTCCAGAAGTGGCTGGAGAGTGTTGGTGTTCTGACCCACAATGCCTTCCTGCCAGGGATATCATGAGAATTTTGCAAATATCAGCTTTTATCATTATTATTACTAGTGTGCAAAGCACAACAATAAAAAGTTCTGGGTATGGCAAACACAATAAGTAACCCCACACATGTACTCTTACTGTACTTTCTTCCTCATAATCCCTGAGGGCACATGATAGAGCCATTGTTCGTGCACACCAGCTTAAGAGAACCCAGCCTGGACAGTGATGGCCAGGAAGCCCAATGTGAGGGTCCCAACTAGAGAGAGAGTGTGTGTGGAGGAGGGAAAACAGGAGAGATGGAAGTTGCTCTGAAGCTTTCCATAAAAACAGAGGTAACTCCCTAAACAAAGCAAAGAGCAATGTCATCCTTCTTGGCTCAGAAAGAAAGAGAAGCTCCACCTACTATTTGCCCAGGTTGAAAGTTTAAAAGAAGGGATAACCTGTTCCTGCCTTGTGTAAAGCAGAAAATACAGCAAAGCCAAGAACCAAGAGTGGACACACCTCCGGCATGCTTGTTTGCAAGAATAGAGCAGATGGTGGAAGGGGGGTGAAAGGTAGGAGCCGGAGAAAGGGCTTGAAGACAGACTATAGGCTGCTGTGTTCAACACCAACCTTCTGCCCTCTGCAAAAGCACTTCCAGAGAGAAGCCTCTCACTTTAGGAATAGCCATAAAACCACATAGGCCCCATGACTCAGTTTTTATAAGGCTGGAGATCAAACTTATGGGGAAAAAAATTCACCAAAATTCATAACCTAACCAAACTCCCCACAAAAGGGGAACAATTAGGAAAATTATGGTGGAATCACTCAGTGGAGAGTATGCCACCTTTGAAAAGCAAATAACATTCACAAATCAATCAATATGATACAAAATGTTTAGAAAATTAGAAGCTTCCACCTGTTAATCCCCTTCACTTATTTCTCCTGTCCCCCAACTCCTAACCCTAGGAATAATAATAAGTCATGGGCATGTAATGTACAGCATAGGGAATTAGTCAATATTATTGTCATACCTTTGTGTGTGACAGATGGTATCTAGACTTATGGTGGAGATAATTTTGTAATGTATAAAAATATCAGAGTCCAGAGTGCTAACTGTAATGTATAAAAATATCAAATCACTATGATGTAGATCTGAAACCGATAGACTGTTGTATGTCAATTATACTTCAATTTAAAAAAAAAAAGCTTCCTCTGCCCTTCAACCCCTCACCCAACTCATGCTCTCTCTCTCTTGCTCTCTCTCTCTCTCTGACCAAATAAATAAACAAAATATTTTATTTATATATATAAATGTAAATTATTTATAATGTAATTTCATATGATATACAATGGTATTATGTATAATATAATTATATGTCACATATAATTATAAATTAAATATTTTATTTATTTATTTGGTCAGAGAGAGAGAGCACAAGCAGGGGGAGCAGCAGGCAGAGGGAGAAGAAGGATCCTCGCTGAGTAAGGGAGCCTCATGCAGGACTCAATCCCAGGACCCTGGAATCATGACTGGAGCTGAAGGCAGACTCTTAACCGACTGAGCCACCCAGGGGTCCCAGTAAATAATATCTTAAAAAAAAATAGCAAAAACATGCTTAAAGCAGTATCAGTAATCACTCTAAAATATGTTAACAGTAGTAGTCTATAGACAATGGGCCTACAGATGATTTTTGTTTCTTTCTATTTTTTTCATCATAGTTCAACTTTCCTAAAAACAACACTTACACTGTTACAATGAAAAATTAATGTTGCTTCTTAAATGGTTACAATGACAACCACTTGGGAAAATACTTACAATGCATTTAAGTATGTGATAATTATAACATGTTTTAAAAAAACTATGCCCAGGTCAAAAAAAAAAAAAGAAGAAAGAGAGAAGGAAAGAAGGAAAGAAAAAAAGAAAGAAAGAAAAAAGAAAGAGGACTAGAATAAAATGCATCAAAATGAGTCATTATGAGATTATGTACAACTTCTATGTATTTGTCAAAAGACTTACAATATTACACCTATAATAAAAAGAAAAATATATCTTTTAAATGTGAGCAAAGTTTTTGGCTAAGAACACTCTGCCAAACTCTCTAAGCTATTTCTTTCCCATTTGAATCAATTTGTCAATAATTAATTCTCAAGTTTGGCATGCAATTTGCTTATTGGAGTTTTTCCAACTTAGATACCAATAATCTTGGTTGCTAAGAGAGACTTTAGAAATCAACCTTCAAACCTGATTATGATCATAGTTACCTTTTAGTAAATGAATTTTTATTTTTAAGCAAGGGGTCTGGGTAGGTTTACAAATGGACCCACATACATTCACCATATTTTTGGGTGAGGGACAAAGAAAGAACTCTTTCTGTTACTGACATGGACATCAGGGTGGAGGCAAGAGAAGTTTAAAGCTAAACATTTCGAGGACAATTTCATGATTTGTCCCATAGCAAATCTACATATAAAAGATGACAGTGTAACACCTTAATTAATTAGGACTCTTGAGCAGAGAGTGTAGAGACTCAGAGAAAAATAAACTGAAATGAAAAGCCTCTTTTAATAAGGATTGCCCACGGGGTTCTTGGGTGGCGCAGTTAGTTAAGTCTCTGCCTTCAGCTCAGGTCATGATCTCAGGGTCCTGGGATTGAGGCCCGCGTAAGGCTCTCTGCTCAGCAGGGATCCTGCTTCCCCCTCTCTCTCTGCCTGCCTCTCTGCCTACTTGTAATCTCTCTCTCTCTCTCTCTCTGTCAAATAAATAAATAAAATCTTAAAAAATAATAATAGGGATTGGCCAGAAATCCCTTTCTGTTCCCATCCTTAAGAAAAACTTTTCTACAGGGGCCTTGGTCAGTAGTGAATAAAACTGCAGATACACAGAATTCCCAGTGGTGGAAAATGGACTTGCCCTTCTGGATCTCTTCAAGTTTGGGGTCCATTCTTTCTTCTTCCATTTCATTCCTCAAGAAAAGGGGGAATGGTACAAAGAGGAAAGGTGGGCTTTGGAAACTAATCTGAGTTCAACTTCTGGTTCTGCTGCTCACCACCTCCGTATACATTCGCTGGTCATCCTGAACTCTTATTTATTTATGTTTAAAATAAAGACAATAGTATTACCTGGTAGCTCAGTAAGAAAAAGAGAAAAGCAACTCACACCATTTTGGCTTCGTTGATGGATACCCAATAAGGACTTATGATACTTTGCTTCTCTCAGCTTGGTATGGATATACATGTCCCTGACAAGGAGGCAAAATGCATTATGTTTTATGAGCTCTTTCACCCTTTATTATTTGCTTTACCCTAAATTTTTCTCAGCTTCTTTCCTGAAAGCATGTTTTAAAAAGGAGAAGGAAAAGTTGAAGATATTTTCAGATGGGATGAGGCTGGAAAAGGAGAGAGCTTCTGGACCACTCCATGCTGTTGCCTTAGAATAAACTTCAAAGAGTTGTGTTCTGACCTATTCCAGAGGTTTCTGGGGGCAAATCAAAGACATTCACAAAGAATGTCCCAAATCATTGGTCTGAAGTAAACAGGAGCTTTCAGTAATTCATTCATTCAAGTACCTTCCATGTACCAAACACTGTCCCAGTGCTGGGATACAACAGTGAACAGAATGGGAAAAATCCATGCTCTTCTGGAGGTCACATTCTCAAAGCAGGAGACAAACAGTAACTATGAAAAACAAATAGAATATACAGTCTTCGGATGGAATGGAAAAAATCCAAACCAAAGAAGGATTAGATATTCTGGGGGTGCCATGAAGGTGCTATTTTAAACAGTGTGGTCAAGAAAAGCTCAAGAAATAAACAGGTGACATTTAAGCACAGATCTGAAGTCAATGAGAGAGCAAGCTGTGAGCAAAAGAGCAAGTGCAAGGGTCCTGGGGCAAGACAGTGCACAAGATGACTCAGAAACACCAAGCATGCCAGAGTGTCTGGAGCAGAATGAGCAAGGCAGAGGGCAACAGGACAGGAGGAAGAGCAGTAACTGACAATGACCTATCAGCCATTATCTGAACTTAGTTTTTCACTCAGAGTAGTAATAAGAAGATACCTACAGTAGGTAATGAGGAAGAGAAGGTACATTTGGGGACTCATGTTTTGAAAAGAGCACTCTGGCAGCTGTTTTAATAATAGACTGTAGTGGGGCGCCTGGGTGGCTCAGGTGTTGAGATTCTGCCTTCTCCTCAGGTCATGATCCCAGGGTCCTGGGATCAAACCCGGCATCAGGCTCCCTGCTCAGCGGGAAGCCTGCTTCTCCCTCCCTCTCTGCCTGTTTGTGTTCCCTCTCTCCCTGTGTCTCTCTCTACCAAACAAATAAGCAACATCTTTGGAGAGGAAAAAAAAAAAAAAAAAGAATAGACTGTACTGGGTCAAGGGCAGAAGCAGAAGCAGTCTGGAGACCCCTACAATATTTGGGGTAAGAAATGACAGTTACAAGGATTTGAGAAGAGATTTTACAGAGATGCAGGTAGGGCTTCTTATTTACTGATTCCCTTCTATTTTACTGATCTCCTCTTGGGAGAGGGCCAGGAACAGCCCTGGTTGAGCAAGAATCTGGAAACTGAACCCACTGGGATGAACAGGAAACCAAACACATTCAGGAAAGCATGGGAAGCACAATTAAATTCTAGAGTGGGCTCCAGATTATTCCCCACCCTGCTCTGGAGGAGAGTTCTTGGTCAGGTTCAGCCTGGACTGTCAGCTGGATTAACACATCCTGAAGACCATCTTTTGGGACATGATGTTGCTTGATCTGGAAGAACCTTTGTTGTAATCTCTGGGCCTTCTCTTCCCTCTGTCTTCTCCCTCTTTGTTAGATTATTTCTTCTCTGCCCTCCCCTCCATTGGGTTGGGGTTGCATCCAACTCAGAGGAGACCCCTTTCTGGAGAGATCTGGTGTAGCAGCTTAATCTAGGCTCTTTTCGAGGCTTTGGAGAGTAGACCATTTTTGTTCCTGTGTTCCTCTTTGTACACCTTTTCTTGCCGACAGGATCATAAAATGAAAAAGGACATGTTTCAGTCCAGGGCTCCTGAAGAGCAGTCACAACTCATGGACCGTCAGGGGGGTCATGGCCTCTTTAAATTTTCACCACTTGAGAAATAGCAGCACAGAGCTTACTGTTTGAACTTTTCTGAAGGGTTTCACAACTAAAAACAGTGCCATTTTTCAATCTGAGGTTCTTCTAGTCAATACATAGTCACCTGACCTGTACAGAAAGTTAAATGCATCACCATCTGTATGGGCAAATAATGAAGGCAACCTAATGTCCACCAACAGGAGAGGATCAAGTATAGTCACACCATGAATGTGCAGAGGGGGGAATAAATGAGCCAGAACACTAAGAACTTGAGCAAATCTCCAAAGCAACATTCACCACTCTGTCATCAAGAAGGAAAGTACAGATGAGAAGTTACAATACGATTCCAATTTTACAAAGAGTCAAAGCTTGCAAAACGAGGCCATACATTGCTAATGGGTAACTAAATATAGCAAAGGCTAAAATGACATGTGGAGTAACATCGAATTCAGATTAGTAGCTACATCTAAGGAGGAAGCGCATGGAGAAGGGTATCCAGGGACTTGGGTCACTCATGCAATGTTTCATTTCTTAAGCAGGGAGTGAGTTGTGTGGGTGTTCTTTCTATCATGATCAATAGTGGGGGCTTGAAAGAATATTTTTTAAAGATTTTATTTATTTATTTATTTATTTGTCAGAGAGAGAGAGAGGGAGAGCGAGCACAAGCAGGCAGAGTGGCAGGCAGAGGCACAGAGAGAAGCAGGCTTCTCGCTGAGCAAGGAGCCCAGCGTGGGACTGAATCCCAAAACCCTGAGATCATGACCTGAGCTGAAGGCAGTGGCTTAACCCACTGAGCCACCCAGGCATCCCTTGAAAGAATATTTTAAAAGTCATCTGTGTTAGAAGATTTTTTTTCCTCCACTGGAGGTCAAAGCTCTTCTTATTTTGATTAAAGCAGCAATGTTCCTGTAAACACTTGTACCGCTCACGACTGTTCGGGACTTATGGCCAGAGGGGTAAAGGCAACACTCAGGGGTCACAGGCAGGACCTTAAAGTCCAAACTTCGGGTAGTAAACATGGCACATGAGCCTAGATGTGTCCCTGCCTCTTGCAACCCAGACTCAGTCCCCAGAAACGCTGAGGTTGGCAGACAGAAAGGCTGTGAGGATTCTGTTACCTGACCACTTGTTTATTCTCTCCCTTCAAGTTATTTGTTTCTTTGTTCTGGAATTAAGGTTTCCCTTCCTCTCGCCTGGTCATCTTCTTCAGGTTTCAACTTAACCACGACATCTGCAAAAAACCTTCCCTGGCCAACACTGCTTCATGGAACCCTGAGCTTCTCTCATTTTTGTAGGGACAGAGAATGGCTATATGACTCACCTCAGTCTCCCCAGCACCTTTATAAGGTCCGATAACAGTAGATACTCAAAAAATATTAACTGAATGCATAAATGAGAGAGATTGAACTCACTGAATATCCAATGGGGAAAAGGCATGAGTCATCAGGGGACAGGGAGAGTATAGGAAGTGAAGATGACCAATATTGACTAGGCATTTTCCATTTGTTTCCAAAAGCCCTGCCCGCTGTGAAAATGGAAAGTAAACTCTGAAGTGGTTTTGGCCCTAAGTGTCTAGCGTTAGGCAGCTTGCTTAGTCAGAACCTCCGTGTCCCCATCAATTAAATAATGCTAATTGAGCATACCCATGAACTTCAGCACCCTGTATATTCATATATTTGCTTGTTCCCTTCCCTAGAAAATCTATAGTAAGGCGACTCGTGTAATGCTAGCAGAGGGAGGAAGACTTCTTCTTTGCCACCTCCCCAGGGAGCTGGCATCTAATTTTACAGTCCATTACTAAGGCACTTGCAGCAAAAACTGTCAGGGGACTATTTTTCTAAGAAGGTGCAAGACATGAGCTAGTAGAGCTAAAAATATAGAGAGCTACAGACAAAGTTTAGATAAAAGCATGAAGAATTGAAAATTAGAACAACCGAGGACAGTGGGATATTGGCAGATTAGCAGGTAGAAGTTTGGGTGTATTTCTAATTATTTGACCCCAAGTCACTAAAACAACTGCTTCACTGTCTCATCACTCAGCCAATGCATGCAAACACAGTACTTCTGTTTATCTCTTATAAATACTAAACTGATTGTGTTACATTCTGATGTATCTACTAGCTGAGGTTGACAAGGACGCAAGTCTATTGACAGGCAACATTGTCCCTTAAGGGGATGGTGACTTGGGTGTTAAACATCTGAGGAAAAGAAGGGCTCTCAAGCAGGGAATGAAGCCTGACCATGCTGAGAGAAATCTGCCCTCACTCTGCAGATTCCACGTTTTCTTTGAGGAGCTAGGATGTCTGTATATGCTCCCGGTGGCTAGGGGCTAAGAAAGCTCTCACCATATGGAGTCAGGCCAGGGGGGCCAGATGGTCCAGGTTCACGCAACTGGTGGTATTTCGTTTATTACTTGGAGCATGTATTAAAGTTTAGTTAAATGTCCCTGTTGCCTCTCCGCTATGCTGCAAGCCATCAAAGCATAGTCTTGCTCGTTAAACATAGATAGAACCACAGTGAGAGATTCATAGGGTACAGGTGCTTCTCCCATATGGAATGTTCTCCTTCCATTGCCAATCTTGGAGGACCTGGATAGATTTGTATCCTTTGTCTCTATTAAGGATAAGTAAGCTTGTTTATACCATAATTTTGGTTTTGATTCTGCCCTGCTTTTTGCTGGCTGTTTTCATAGTACTAATACTAGAAATCAATGACTTCTGGCACCCTTCTACAGTAGAGACATTGCCTTTAACTGATTTGAAATATGCTCCTTGTAATTTCTACACCTCTATTTCTCTATTTCTACACCTCTATTACCTCTAAAGTAATAAAAAGTAAGTAGTATTTTTCTCCCATAAGAGTCCTTTAAATATTTCCTTGCCCCATCTTCCCTCTTCAAGACATACAATCCTAATCCTTTAACTCCTTTTCATATTGCTAGGAACTTAAGAATCCCTGAAGTTCTATGACCCTCTAAAATTGTGGTGCATAGAAATAAAAATAAACGTTTATTTTTTAAAATATTTTATGTATGTATGTATGTATGTATGTATTTGACCCAGAGAGAGAGCACAAATAGGAGGAGTGGCAGGCAGATAGAAAGGGAGGAAGGAAGGAAGAAAAGGAAAGGAAGGGGCACCTGGGTGGCTGAGTGGGTTAAAGTCTCTGCCTTCAGCTCAGGTCATGATCTCAGGGTCCTGGGATCGAGCCCCACATCCGGCTCTCTGCTCAGCAGGGAGCCTGCCTCCCCCACCCCCCGCCTGCCTCTCTGCCTACTTGTGATCTCTCTCTGTCAAATAAATAAATAAAATCTTTTTTAAAAAAAAGAACTACTCTTCAGAAGTTATCAACTTGATCTATATGTATCAACAAGTATATATCTCAAAACACTGTATTTAGAAAAAAAAAATACATAGCAATTCCTCCTGAACACCTCATGTGTAACTAGTCTGAGGGTTTTACCTGCATTAAGTCATTTAATCCTCAGAACTGCCCTTTGAAACTGATGCGATTATTATTAGGAGGAACTGAACTATAGAGAAGTCTCGATTTTCCCAAAGCCACAGCTGTCTCTCCAGAGTCTGTGCTCTTGACAGATCTACTGAATTGACACAAAGATTCTGCAGAACAGCAAGCACAGCCCAGTACTTGCCAATATCATTTTTATGTGTTCAAAGACTGAATATAGGAAAAAATATACTAAACTCACAATAAGGCTGCCTTGGCCACGAAGTTCACAGCATGACAGGATTGAGGGGAGACCAGAAAGGACTACAGCAACATCTTTAATGTCGTGTTTTTTTTTTAAGTAACAGTATGTTAATTTGCAATTTTTGAAACCAAAATCATACCTGAAGAAAAATGAAAGTGAACTTGTCAAAATGTTAACAGTGGCTGATGTGGATGAGGGGAATATGGGTAGTTATTTTTCTTGCACTTTGGTACACGTTTCAAGGAAAGTAGGAGTACCTAGTGACAGATTCCTTTCCCTCAAAGACTAGGAGGATGGGGGCCATGATATTTGTATTGAAAAAAAAAAAAAAAAGACTCCAGAAGTATCCAGATGCACTGGGACAAGTGTATCTGGCAGAGATACAGTGGAGTGCCAGAGAGAGCTCACCACTGGCAAATCCAGAATCCCATCACCAGCATACATTAGCTGTGTGACCTTGAACAAATGACTCAGCCTCTCACAACCCCTTGCTTCACACAAAATACAGTAATACCACCTCCACCAGCTTGAATGGGGACCAAATCAAGGATCCTCTGTGCCTGATTTATTGGGTACTATGGTTCCACAGACACCAGAATTTGATTTTCTATCTTCCCTCAACACTTCGAATAAGTATAACTTAACTCTGTATTTTGCCAGTCTGTTAAGGGTAGAAAGGATGCTGTTCTATACAATGTCTAGGGCAACTTCTGAAATATATTTGGAAAAAAACGCAACACACACTAACAAGAAACACTTCACCAATCCCGATACAGTGACCTCTGTTTCCTCCTCTGTCAATGTGCATAAAAATGCCACTTACTGACCAGAGCAGTTGAGTTTTGAATAATGCTTTTAAATGTTCACCCAGAGTACACACACACACACACACGCACACACACACACACCCTCTGAGTGCATTTTATCTAGTCCTAGTAATTTAGTTACTTGTGGTTTATTTATTAGGTTGAAAACATCCTGTTAATTTACTATTATTTAATTTATTAACTGATTAAGGCCTGACCTCTCAAGGGGAAAATGCTGACTAGCTGTATAATACAAAGGCTAAGATGTTTCATAGGAGCATCTTACGGATACATTCTTCCTTCTGAATAGTTCCTCGTTCAGAGAGTCCTCTGTCTCTCTTCTCTGTGCTCATTGTTTGCTCTCATTCCCCTACCCACCCCCACCTCCTTTGGAAAGCCAAGTTCAACATTTTTAAAAACAGACTTTATTTTTTAGATAGATGTTAGATTTATAGAAAAATTGAGAGGATAGTATGAAAAATTTCCATATACTCTGCACCCAATTTCCCTATTACTAACATCTTATGTTAGTATGGAATATGTGTTATAATTAATGCACTAATACTGATGCATTTTCAGAAAATAAAGACCCTCCTGTATTTGAATTTTTTTTTAGTTCATATCTAATGTCCTTTTTCTGTACTAGGCTCCCATTCCAGACCCACATTACATTTAGATGTTATATCCCTTTAGGCTCCTTCCTTGACGGTGACAATTCCTCAGACACTTCTTGTTTTTGGTGACCTTGATAGTCATAGTTTTGAGGAATATGGGTCAGGTATTTTATAAAATATCCCTTAATTGGAACTTGTCTGATGCTTTTCTCATAGCTAGACTGGGATTATGGTTTCAGGGGAGGAAGACCACAGAGGTAAAGTACCATTTTCATCAAGTCATATCAAGGGTTCATCTTCTTACGTGAGTCATCACTGTTGATATTGACCTTCACCGCCTGGCTGAGCTACAGTTTGTTGGGGTCTCCACCCCCTTTCTAACCTATCCTGTTCGGAGAAAAGTCACACTGTGCCATCCACGCTTAAAGAGTGGGGAGTGGGGGCGCCTGGGTGGCGCAGTGGGTTAAGCCTCTGCCTTCAGCTCAGGTGATGATCTCAGGGTCCTGGGATCGAGCCCCACATCGGGCTCTCTGCTCAGCAGGGAGCCTGCTTCCCCCTCTCTCTCTGCCTGCCTCTCTGCCTACTTGTGATCTCTCTCTCTCTCTCTGTCAAATAAATAAATAAAATCTTTAAAAAAAAAAAGAGTGGGGAGTGGTGCTCTTCTTTGAGTATAGAATATCTACTTAAATTATTTAGAACTCTTCTGCATGGGAGATGAGTCTTTTCTCCGTTGACTTATGTATTCAGTCACCAGATACATTTTTTTAAAAAGATTTATTTATTTATCTGAGAGAGAGAGCGCATGCAAGAGCGGGAGGTGGGAGAGAGATCAGAAGGAGGAAAGAGAAACCCAAGCAGACTCTGCACTGAGCCCAACATGGGATGCCAACTCACAACCCTGAGATCAGGACCCCAACTGAAACCAAAAGTCAGATGCTTAACCGACTATGCTACACAGGCATACCATGAGATATAATTTTATTAAAGAACTTGGGGTAAAAATTAATTGGTTCAAAGATATTTCTTCCTAAAATCCAGGACCAAAAAGAATGAAGCTTAATTTGCTTTGCTTCTATTAAATTTAATTCCATTCTTAATTGAACATTAAATATGCATAAATCTGGTCTGTAGAGGATATAAGCCTGACTGAGCTAAGATTCCCTTCCTGAAAAAAAACAGACCCAGACAGAAAATGTATATACATAACAAGGCAGATAAGTACTACAGTTAAAAGTAAAGTGTTTTGGGAGCACTGAGAAGATAGTAACTAATTCAGGGAGAGCTTGATTAAAAAAAAGTCTGAAACCGGGGCCAGCTTTCTGTGCATGTAACCAGTGATTCTGAATGATTCTGATTATGAACAGAGAGCAGCCCTGATAGAATGGAAGGCTTCACTAAAGTCATACAGTTGGTTAATGCCAGCGTCTGAGCTGAAAATGAATTCTTCCAGTTCCGGATCCCATATTCCTCTTGCTGCATTCAATTAGAAAATAACCCAGAAGTCTGCGATGCATTATCCAAGCGGAAATGGAATGACATGGAAATTACCTCAAATAAACGCAATACTTTGGCCAGGGCACCAACTTCTTCTTTGAGTGAGAAGATTAGTGATATGGCACCATTTTGACTGGAGTTGTCTTCAATATAGCTTGTTTCCTGTAAGATGAAGTGTTCTTGGTTAAAATGCTTTTCTATAAAACCTCCAAGGAAGAGGTTGGCATGAACTCTCTCTTCTAGTCAAGACTTAGAATACAGTAAGCTAAATATATTCTACATAGAAATATAAAATTTCTGATGGAAAATAAGGAAGTCAAGGGAAGTGATATTTTCAATAATGCTCTTAGGTCAGTATTCAATTTTAGAAACCTTTAATTATTTACTAATATCACCAGTCAACCTATTGCTTCAATACCTTTTAATGAGCACCTGCCAAGTGCTGGACACTATTAGGGCCCTGAGATCCAAAAATGAGTAAGACAATGCCCCATCCTTCAGGAGCTCAATATTTAGCTTAATAGACACATACACCAGACAAAGATCCTTTGAACTGTATAATACAGTTCAAAAAGTGTTCGGGAAAATAATGAAAAATATGGTGTGGAATGTACTAAAAATGGGTGTTTGAGACCAAAGACCTGGGTTGAAATTCTCTGTCATCCAGTTATCAGCTCAAACAGTCTAGGCAGATAGCTTGACCTTCTAAGTTTCCTCATCTGGAAAATATTTGTAATCATAAGCTCTGTCAAAGCTGTATTCACATGATGAAAAAACCAAAAAAGTTAAAACAGTTTACATATAAAAATGAAGGAAATCTAAATACACAGGAATGACTTCTTGGCCTTTGGCAAAGATCTCAAGGAAGCATCACACTCAGGAAACATTGTTCTGTATGTTAGGATCTAAGATACCCAATTACTGAAAGTCACAAAACACATAAAAGTAATACAAATACTCTGTTGGAAGATGGACGTCCTACACTACAAAGCAAAGTATGACAAGGATCTAGCACTTTCTACATGCACGTGACAGCAAAGTAAGGTGGGATTAGGGTTGGTATTGCAGAGTTTGCTGCAACCTTTAAAAATTGTATAGTCAAGTTTTACAGTAATATATAAAGTTCCATATGTGCCCACAAATCAATAGCATATACCTAAAACTAGGAAGAAAAACCCGTGCAGAACAATTGCTCTCTTGTGAGGAAGCTGATGAAATCAGTGGAATGGATGTTACGTCAGCTCAGTAAGAAGGCTGTGTTGGACTGCTCTCTCAGTGACTCAGCATAAGAAGTCTTGCATGAAAATTCATGGCCCCTAGATGAAATTCTTTTCATTCGGAAAGTTCAGATTTTCACAGAACCTCACCCAAAACAGAGGTGGGGGGCAAGAACCAAAATTATCAGCAGGTGTAATTAGATGGAGCTTCACATGACTTGAAGACTGAACTATTCTACATCTCTAAATGGACCATGATTTTCTCCTTCTTGAAAAAGCTTTTTCTTTTTAAAAAATTCCAGTATAGTTAATCTATCATTTCCTAAGAGCCTATAATATCCCAGGCATTATAATAAGCACTTGATTTGGATTATCTCATTTAATTTTGATACAATTTAGGAGGCAGGTTTTACTACCCACCAAGTATCAGCTTTTATTGACAACAAAATGAAGGCTTAGGGAAGGTAAGTAATTGTCCACAGTTATGCAGTCAGCAATGGAGCCAGGGTATGACCTCACACCATCTGACCCCAGCCACTCACAGCTTCTTCTTGCAGGACTACGTCCTGCCTCTCCCTCTTTTAAACCCTGCCAGAGATATGCAGAGGAGCCTCTGACATTAGTCTTCTTCCTCCCAGAAAACATTAAGGACCTTTGTCCTTTTTGGTTTCCTTGAAAAGATGAAAGATTTCCATTTCTGGTTCAATTGGCAACATTCTTTTCTGTTGGCCTCCAAGAAAAGTTACACATTCCAGATAGGCCTCAACAGACACCACCTATGACTGGGGCAATTCAGGCTTGAATGCACCCTTCCCCAAGATTCCCATCACCACCACCTTCCTGCTCCTGTAGGCCCGAGTCCTATCTGACCTTCTCCAGAAATGACCCGTAGGGTCATCCTTCTTTTGTTCCTACTGCTACCATGTTAATCCTGCTCTTAGTGATCTATATTGATCTGGCCCTAACAGAATTTTGCTTGTGTCCTTCTTCTACTCAGAATTCTTCAAAGGCTCCCTATGGCCAGCAGGATAAAATACCTCTTTCTGATATACAGGAGTATCTTGAGACCTCATCTCCAGAGGCCCGCCTACAGGAACCACCTCGCCAGCAAACGGGCTTTCTCCTTGTCTTTTCAGCTTCTCATTAAAACAAATGCCATGCACCACTCTCCCTCGTCCCGGTTCAAATATCTTAACCTGACTCAAAAGCTCTCTTTGGGTCTCACTTCTGCCAGGAATTGTATTCCCCAGCTGAGGTGAACAATCCCTCCAGGTTCTATGCATTCTATTTGGCTTCTGATGCCCACATAGGACTTGACTTGCAGAGCTGGCCCGTTTTTAGGGTTCATCTAGTTCCTCCCCCTTATTTTCCCTATTTTGTGCAGACCAGTTATTCAATATCTCTCTCAACAGCCTACTCTTACCCATACCTGTCCCTTTCACTTTCTCCCCATACACTTTCTAGACCAGAGATTTTCAAAGACTGTTCCTTGTTTCTCCACTTCAAAATTACCTGGGGATTCCTTGTTCAAGAGCAGATTCCGAGGCCACACCATAACCTATTAAATTTTAGTATCTGGGGTAGGCTCTTGGAACCCACATCTTCAAAAGATCCCAGATGATTCTTAACCACAAAAGATTTTGAAACCACTGATAAATGCACAGCATATATTTTTAATTATGACTTTTCCCAAATATGTCTGCAAGCCCACATTTGCCATATGATAAGGTACTACTTTTATTGTTATAAATATTAATAATAGGACTTGCCATTGAATGAATACCCACTATGTGCCAGGAGCCATATTGGTGCTTTTTATAGTGAATAGGCATCATCATTGGCAGCAACTAGCACTGTTACAAGAGTTCACATGTAATCGGTTCATCGAGTCCTCACAATAGCACCATGAGGTAGGTGCTATTATTTTGCAAGTGAAGGAATAGACTCTGCTAGGTTCAGTGAACCATCCAAAGACACCCAGCTAATGAGTAGCAGAGCTTGGATTTGAACATGAGTCCAACAATTCCACAATCTGTATTCTGCCTCCCAGTGACAGACCTACTGAGACAACAGCTCCCTTTTTCCAAAACTTGAGGGGACTTAAATGAAAAGAAGCTCATGGATGTTTGTGATATGGTGTGACCTTGGGCGGATAATGATTCCAGCCTTGCTATGTTCATCCCGCATGGGACCTTGGGCAAACCTCTCCCAGAATATATTTTTATTGGCTCATAATCTATACCTTATTTGCTTTCAAAAGGCATGTGAGTTGACTTAGAAATATGTATACCCAGGGTGGGTAAAGGTAAAGAAATAACTCAGAAACTAGATCGGAAGAAATAGGACAGGGAAAAAGAACTTTACTAACTCCCAAAAGAAAGAATTTTGATCATCGGGCAATCCATTTAACAGGAGAAATACATTCCCTATGGTTGTGTCTAATATACTCTGTTATCTTTGGAAAAGAGCATTTTTGAAAATTAGGAACAAAATTTAGCTAGGTATTCCTTTTGATCTTAGTGCTTTTTGGAGCCATGGTAGGAGGTTTCTATTTGCATGTGGGATTATATGCATAGACGTCCACAGTGGAAGACCACCGAAAACAAGATGTGGACATCCTTCCATGGACACGCTATAGCTCTATATTCCAGCATGTCTCTGCAGGAAGTGGCAGTGTGGGAGAGGGGTGCCCCGGGGAGTTGGAAGTGACATCTGTGTTTGAACTCTGGTTTCACCATTTAGAGCTCTGATTTCTGAGTTTCCCTCATCTTGTATTCCATTGGCCCATTCTATTTTTCTTCACAGCTCTTTTCTCTACATGAAATTCATGTCCATCTCATTCATTTTGTATTGTTTTTCTTATCCACTAGAATATGTTTCACTGGGGCAGAAACTCTGCTGTGCCTGACACATAGTAGGGGCACAACAAGTCCCTGGGTGAATGAATGAGCCAAACATCTATTGCAGAGTTGCCAAGCCTGTTGTGTGTATAGAGCACATAACCTATCACATGCTCTCCAGCCTTGTATCAGAATTACGTCCAGCATGAGCTGTTCATCTGGGTCAGGAGATTCGAGAAGGCATAAACCAAGTCTTTTTTGCAGACTGTCAGGAATCCTAAAGACTCTTCTAGTCCAAACCCCCCTCCCCACCACCACCCCAGTTTTACAGTTTCCTCCTCCTAGTTAGGTGACTTCCCCACTACACAACTTCAGTAAACAAAAAAACCAGAGTCACACCTCCTCGCTCCATGTCCAACATCCCTCCATGGTGTAGCTGTACCAAGCACTGTGCTTGACTCATGCTTGTCTCTCTTGCCATTGTTCCAGACACATTTTGTCAAGCAAACAAATAAGTTCTGGCTTGACACTGTGCTCCAGGAACTGTGCTAAGAGCTTTATAGACACTATTTCATTGAATTTTCATCCCAATCCAAGGGCATGGGTATTTTTATTCCAATTTTTCAAATGGACAGACCTGAAGCTTTGCAAAGTTTAACATCCTGCTTTCAATGCAAAGGTATTACCAGGCCTGCTCTAAACCCTCCCCTCTACCCTCAGTTATCAAGAGTAACAATCTGTGGTTCTCAATCTTCTAACTATTCTAGAAATAAAGTCTTAAGCTCCCATGTCTCCCTAACCAGATTGCTGTCCCACTTCCTCCATTGCCAATGGCACTGTCTCAATGATGACAGAGCCAGGATCTGTTCTGGGATCTGTCTGACGCCCATGCTATCCCTCCTCAACACAAAGTTCTGTTTACCAAGCACCGCAAACCTTTTTCAAAGGAATATTTTCTCATGGGGCTCAAAAAAAAAAAAAGCCAGTCCAAAGTTCTGTAGTCTCTCTGGTTATACTAAAATATCAACCATGCTGTCCTCTCCAGCCTGTCTGTTCTCCAGATGGCTCTCACTAATCCTGCAGATGACACATGTCTGTAAAGTCGTGTTATCTCCCAGGGCTGGGCTTGAAGTCTGAACCCTAGAGCCTAGGAGTGTGATAAGTCAATTAAAGAATGTATTCTGCAATTTTTCACCTCAAGAGAAAGGCAACAAATCCCAAACAGAATGCACCCTGAGCATTATTCCCATCCCAAGTCACATCTAGGGTTCTCTCACATTCCCAGTCGAGGGCTAAGCCTTGTTCATTTTCCTCTCTGTTTAATTTTCTCTTTCTCCAGGTCTGAGTAAGTCTGAGACTTCTTCATGCCTCCCTTTCTCCCAATGGTGAAAAAAAGGATTCAAATTTCTTATAATTTTGCCATGTTGATAGGTGGCTGAGAGCACTTCATAAGTATCACAGCAAAGCAGATCTAGAAGAATCCCATCTCCCATTCCAGATCATTACACACCAGCCACTTCAGGCTAGGCAAGAGAAAGCAGGCAACAGAGAGGGACAGTGACTTGTCCAAAGACACACAGCTGATTGGGGGCAGCCCAGAAAGCCAGATCCCCAACCCCTGAATAGCACTCTTTCCCTGAAAGCCGCACAGGACAGATGTCCTTCCTTAGGGCATAGCTGTTGAGGACCTGTGTTATCTGTTGCCTTCCTGGACATTTTCATCATCTTCAAATAAGTTCAGATTTCTCCGTGAGTTTAAGGGAGTAGGAAACATCAACATTCCTCAGACCCTTTACCACTAGGGACCAAATTCCCCTGCCTGAGCACTGGGCAGCGTGCAGCCAGGCCAACTCTGGCTCACCTGTCCATCAGAGAGTTTCCTGCTGGGGCTTCCGTTCTCCAGGACCGCAGCCGACATGCTGGCTCCCCTCGTGAGTGAGATCTCTGGTCGGTGGCAGGCAGTTTTGCAAATAGCACCTGCTGCTGAGGTTTTTAACCTGACGTTGGGAGGGGAGGACAGATTCCAAAGATGTCCCCTGCAGGTACAGGCCACAGTAACGCCCCCAGTAGGCGTTGTCCTGATGCAGTAGACTCCAGGTCACCCAGCGGCCTCCCACCAAGGGGAAGGTGAGGCTGAGGCCTGCAGGCTGGACTTGGCTGCAGGCCCTGAATGGAGCCTGGGGCTACCTGTGCGCTGGGGATTAAGCAGGGTTGGCAAGTCCTGGACTCAAGAGCAGGAGAAGCAGTTTCTCTGCAGTGCAAATAACCCTGAGATCTGCTGATGAAAAAATTTTAAGAAATCATCCTTTCTTCCCCCATTTGCCTCCCCATGGGAGCAGAGCTGGAATCCTGCTTTAGATTTCGATCAGGGGTCGGGGGCAGGGTCCTTTCTATTAACCATTAAGCCAACTATCTTTCTGTGCTTTGACTCCAGAAAGCTACATAGAGGTAGCATTGTGAACGCTGAGCACAGCAATAAAAAGCAAAGGTAAGGAGAGCACAAGCTGGGTTGTAATGCACTGACACGTCCTCGAGCTGTTTACGCAACTGCTGAGAGCGTAGAAGAGACAGAGGTAGAGCCACCTTGCCAGGAACGTGGGAGAATATGAATAAGAAAAGGTAATGCATTGAACATTTCATACAGCTCTTGCCATATAGCTGAACACTCAATAAATAGAAGATTACCGTTTAAAAGGATGGGACAACCAGTAATCACGGAGGACCTCTCCTGTGGGCCAGGCCGTGTTCCAGGCACTGAGGAGCAAGCAGTGAATGAAGTAGAGAATCCTGCCTCCCCGGCCAGCCTGCTGTTATGTGTGCGAGAAATTAAATTAAGAAATAAATTAATAAATTTAGTCAGAGCTAAGCTTTCGGAAGAAAATGAAACAGGAAGAGGCAAGGACTAAGCTGGTGGGAACAGAAGAGTGGACTCCTTCAAACAGGTAGGAAGATGTTCTCCTCCCCTGTATTCTCAGGTCGGAAATCTGAGATGAGGCATTCATTGCCAGTGCCTGGGGTGGGTGGGAGGGGAGAGTAGGGGGAGGACACTGCAAAGTCAGAGGTTCAGAAAAAAAATGTGAAAAAATCAGGGGCATCAAAGCATCAAAGCCTTGAGGGCCTGCCTAATTATATTTACCCAGGACAGAAAACAAGCCAATAACAGAGGTTGCTAGAAATCCACCCCTTTCCCTCCCACAATTCTCTGACGGAGTAACCAAGCATCTGCCAAAGGGGGGGATATATTCTCATACTTGAGATTCAAAACAAATGGACTAACTCCCAGTTCCACCACTGATGAGCTGTATAGCTTTGGTCAAATCCATGCCTCAGTTTCTTAGTCTTTAAAATGTGGGTTTTAAGGATTATTGTGTAGGACTCCTTGAGTTTCTGTGATGTGCCGGGCTTTCTATTGGCTGCTAAGAATATAGACATAACTAAGTCTATTTTCTGTCTAAAAGGAGTCCTTGAGTGTCTGATTTATATGTCCTATGGTAAATTGGAAGATCCATGTTGTTGAACCCAGAAGAGTAAACCCTGACTTCCACCCTCAGGAGAAATTGTATCCTTTAACTCCAGTATTTTTTTGTTTTTGTTTTTGTTTTTGTTTTTTTTTTAAAGATTTTATTTATTTATTTGAGAGAGAGAGATCACAAGTAGACAGAGAGGCAGGCAGAGAGAGAGGGGGAAGCAGGCTCCCCTCTGAGTGGAGAACCCGATGTGGGGCTCGATCCCAGGACCCCGAGATCATGACCTGAGCCGAAGGCAGTGGATTAACCCACTGAGCCACCCAAGCGCCCCTGTTTTTGTTTTTTTAGTGTAGCAGACATGAAATAAAGAGTTTCCTTGAGCCCCAGGACTGCCTGACAAGCACCGTTCATCCCATGCTATCACTGTCATATTGAGAACAATGGACAGGACAGCACCTGCTCTCTAAGCCCATGCAATAAATAAAGGCAAACAATGACAGCTACTTAGCACACTGTATGCTGGGTGCCGTGCCAACCTCTCCACGCACATAATTTCATTTATTCTGCTCAACAGCGCCATGCCCGATGCATTCCCTTCACAGATAAGGAAACTGAGACCCAATAAGTAGTCCCAATTCCAAGACACTGGCTCTTATATATTCTTTTCTTCCTCTTTGATACATAAAACAAGAGTGATTTTTGGAACAGCAAAAATAATAGCACATCTCTTTTCTCCTCACACCAGCAAAAAATGGAATTATTTATCCAATCTCACATAAGAATGCCCCAGACCTGGGTTGGGAGCAGAGCACACTTGATTTTCAGACACCTCAGTGAAAAACACTGATAACTTTCTTTTAAAAAATTATTCCAGCAAAAAGGGAAAGTTTCTCTATGCACTAAGATAAAAACTCCCATTGCTTGTGATAGAAATTTTGTAGACATTGTTTAAATTAACTTTTTGTCTAATTAGATGGAATATAATGTGTTGGTCTTACTAGTGAGGGCTGTGCCAGTCCTAAGAAAATTGCACTGGACCCCAGTACAAATCTAGAAGGAGCATCCGAGAATGCAACCTACAGACCCCTAAGGTACTGTGAATGGCCACACAGACTGGTACCATGTTGCAAGTGGTGTAGTTGGTACACTTAGAGCTGACCTTCACTGATTTGGAAGGTGAAGATTTCCCAACTACTGCAGGTTATCAAGCAATCTCTTTTCATTTAACCTCATTTGTGGAGGATCGAGTTAATCATAATCCATGATTTCATGGCACGTAATCAAAACCTACAAGATCCTTTCTTGGTTTATTTATTCATTCTCTTTTATCTTCATTCCCTACCTCCATTCCCTCCTCCCAGAGGTGATATCCCTAAAACTTTTAATACTCAGCCTTGGATTTTTAAAATGCCTGGAAATATTAGTGCATGTTGTACTTGCCATGGATATGAGTGATGTTGTAGTATAGTTTTACTATAGAATGTAGATGTACTATAGATTTCATATTTTTTTAACTTTTTCTTTCACCATATTCTTAAGATAGAACCATGTTATGAATGTACATCTAGTTCTTTGCTTTCCTAACCAGGTAGAGTCTCTCCAGTGTGTATCTACCACATTTGACTCCAATGTTCCCCTAGGCTGCCTTTAACTCTAACTCTCCCCATCCCAAACAATTCTGCGATAAACACCTTCATACTTGTTCCTTTAAAGACCTGTGTGAGAGGGGCACCTGGGTGGCTCAGTGGGTTAAAGCCTCTGCCTTCGGCTCAGGTCATGATCCCAGGGTCCTGAGATCGAGCCCCGCATCGGGTTCTCTGCTCAGCAGGGAGCCTACTTCCTCCTCTCTCTCTGCCTGCCTCTCTGCCTACTTGAGATCTCTGTCTGTCAAATAAATAAATAAAATCTTAAAAAAAAAGACCTGTGTGAGAATTTGTCTTGGATAGAAGGTTGGGATTCTGAATCATAGGGAATATGCATTCTTAACTGCACAAACTACTATCAGGTTGCCATTAGAATGGCTTATACTAGTCCAAACCCTTATCAAAAAGGCCAAATAGTTCCTATTGCTGGGGATCCCCAATATCTGGCATTTTTCCAAATGTCTGATTTTTTGCCAATCTGATCAGTTTGAAGATGTATGCCCTTGTTGTTTGTGTTTTGCATTTCTCTTATGACAACCGGATTTGAGCATATCTTTAAACATTAATGCCACTGAGATTTCCCATGCTGTGAATTTTTCATTATTACCTCTGCCTATGTTTCTATTGGGATTCCTGTTTCTCCCTGTTGACTTGCAGGAATAATTTGTGTAGTCCAGATATTAGCACTGGGCTTTCTCAGACACTAACCTATTTATCCTAATAGATCACTGCCAGTTTACCGTCAACTGGTGTTCTTCCTTGAAGGAAAAAAAAAAAAAGAGAGAGATAATTCCGATATAATAAAAATTTATCTTTTAAAATTTGGGGGGGGACATCTATTTAGGAAATCCTTTTTCATCCCCAAGTTACAGAGATATTCTCTTCTTCCATCATCGTTAGTTTTATCTTTCATACTTGGATCTTTAGTCTATCTGCATCTTTTTGTGGATGAGATACAATAATGACCCAGGGTTACTTTTCTCTCTTTCCTCTCTTCGTGTCATGAGTCAGCTTTTCAACAACACAGGCAAAGACTTTCCCTCATTGATTTTTTGGTCAGAATTTTCTGACTTGAGATGAAATGATCTCAGAGATACACAGGAAGAGATACCCCTTTGACTTCTGGTACCATAGTACAATTTTTTTTAAGATTATTTATTTATTTGACAGACAGAGATCACAAGTAGGCAGAGAGGGAGGCAGAGAGTGAGGAAGGGAAGCAATTTCCTTGCTGAGCAGAGAGCCTGATGTGGGTCTTGATCCCAGGACCCTGGGATCATGACCCAAGCCGATGACAGAGGCTTTATCCCACTGAGCCACCCAGGCGCCCCATACATGTACAATTTTTCAAATTGCCATTTAAACTTGAGTCTGTCTCTAAGATTTAATTTTATCACGTTGGTTTATTCCATTATGTCTCTTCTTGTGTCATTATCATACCGCATTTATTGATATTACAGTATGGTTTGGTAGTGGATCTTAATATTGAGTTGGCAAGTCCCCATTCTTTCCCAAAATGTACTTATTGATTAACACACATTTATTCCTTCATATTCCAGCTGAAATTTGGATTTATTTTGCTCTAATTTTACTGGCTAATCTGGGGACACCTGTGTTAAACAGTAGAAGTTACAGCAGACATACATGATAGATTACTATTTATTATGAATGCAGCCAAAATTTCTCCATTACAATTATACATGATATAGGGTTTTAATGTCTGAACTATCTTTAAATTTGTGAAATCCTCTCTGTCTCTAATGTACTGAGGTTTTTTCATTTTCATCACAGTGTTGAACTTAGCAAGTGCCTTTTCTGCAAAATTACATGATGGATTCCTTTTAGTTTATTAACATGGTAAATTACATTAGTAGAGTTTCTAAATGTGAAGCTCTTTTTGCATATTAAAATAAAGATTACAGTAGTCTTACACAAGGAGTTGTAAAAATATTTTGCTATTTTTATCAATTTTGGGACAACTACAGAAGGTAGAAATTATTTGTTTCTTGAAAATTTAGTAGGATTTATAAATACAGTGGATCTAGAATTTGAGGAGTTAAGAAAAGGAAAAGTTTATATTTCAATGTATTTAACTATTATTGGTCTTTTTATCCTTTCTGTTTCTTCTCATTCAGAAATTAATTCAGTCTGCCAAGGTCTCCACAAAACTGACATATTCCTGTTCATAGCATTCTTTCATTTTTAAAAAGTGTGTTGTCTCTGTATTTATTTTCTCTTTTTGTTCCATATTTTGTTTATTTGTATCTTCTTTCATCTTGCCAGATGTTTGTCCATGAAGTATCGACATTCATAAGACTGATCTTCCCTAATGTTTGTTTTTTACTGCATTTTCCCCTTATGTTTTCTATTGCATTTTCTCCCCACTGTTCTTTATTATTTCCCTGTTTGAGCATGCTTTGTTACTCTTCTCCCCATTTCTGGAGTTGAACCCTTAGCTTATTTGTTTTCAGTGTTCTTTGTTTCCTGAGAAACAGCTTTAAAATGAAATATTTCTAAGTACTATTTTAGCTGTGTCCATTAATTCGATGCAGTTAGTGTTTTTACTGTTTTTGGTTTTAAGTTTGGAATAAAATTTTCTCAATAACCCAAGATTTATTAGAAGTATATTATTTAAACTCAAGTTACTTGGGATATATATATATTTTTAAATTTCTAACTATATTACACTATGGTTAAATAGCCTAGTCTTCACGATTTTGATTCTTTGGAGTTTATCAAAGCTTTGTAACCAGGCATATTGTAGTCTATTTTTATAAATGTTCAGGTATGCTAGTATTCTTTATTTCTTGAAGATACAAATATATGTGTGTGTATGTATATATAATGATTTTTTTAAAGATTTTTAAATTTTTATTCACTTATTTGACAGAGAGAAAGAGCACGCACAAGCAGGGGAGTGAGAGAGGGAAAAGCAGATTCCCGCTGAGCAGGGAGCCCGAAAAAGGGCTCGATGCCAGGACTCTGAGATCATGACAGAAGCCAAAGGCAATTAACCACACAGGAACCCCTATATTTATGATATTCTAAAATTCCTATTTAAGAAATGAATAGATTGATCGGACAAAAAGTTGTAGAACAGGGCGCCTGGGTGGCTCAGTGGGTTAAGCCTCTGCCTTCAGCTCAGGTCATGATCTCAGGGTCCTGGGATCCAGCCCCGCATTGGGCTCTCTGCTCAGTGGGGAACCTGCTTCTCTCTCTCTCTCTGCCTACCTCTCTGCCTACTTGTGATCTCTGTCTGTTCTGTCTGTCAAATAAGTAAATAAAATCTTTAAAAAAAGTTGTAGAACATGTATTTTATACACAGATTACAAATATGTATGATTATATATATATAACTTGTATTTTTTTAGAATTAATTTATTTTTTATTGTGTTCAGTTAGCCAACATTATAATGCATCATTAGTTTTTGATATGGTGTTCAACAATTCATTAGTTACATATAACACCCAGTGTTCATCACATAACTTGTATTTTAATATAATCTAATGGCTTCTTTTTATTAGTATGGATAGGCTAAGTTTAGCCTATGAATTTTATTATAAAGACTTTTATGCTAGTACATATTTCTGCCATTTTATTTCATATTTTCCACTTCCCACACTTTATATTTATTTCACTTTCTCCTTTTTAAGCTTCTACTGGAGGGAGAGGTCAGTTTTTCTTTTGTTGATTTGAAAGTTTTCCTTTCTATTTTTATTCATTTTCTGATTATATGGACTGAAATATTTGTGTCTCCACCCCACCAAATTCCTATATTGGAGGTTTAATCCCCAGTGTGATGGTATTTGAGGACTTTGGAAGGTAATTAGGTCATAAGGGTGGAGCCTTTATGAATGGGGTTAGTGCCCTTCCAAGTAGAGACACGAGAGAGCTTGCTTCCTCTCTCTGTTCTCATGTTCATCATGTAAAGACGACCATCTGCTAACCAGAGAGGGAGTCCTCACCCAATGGTGGATCTGCCAGCACTTGGTCTTGGATTCAGCAGCCTCCACAACTGTGAGAAATGAATATTTGTTGTTTAAACCTCCCAGTCTGTAGTATATTTGGTAGAGCAATCCAAACTGCCTGAGAAACTGGTAATCTCTAAGTCATTTTTTTATTTAGATACAATTTTTATATCATTTATTTATTTTTCAAGAGTTAAATATTCATGTAAATCAAAAATCAAAAAGTTAAAATATAAACAGTGAAAATTTTCTCACCCTCCCTTATCTTTCAGGCACCTGAGTCTCTTCCCCAAAGACAATGATTTTAATTAAAAAAAAAAATTTATTGCGTTATGTTAGTCACCATAAAATACATCATTAGTTTTTTTTAATTTTTATTTATTTTTTATTTCTTTTCAGTGTTCAAGATTCATTGTTTATGCACCATACCCAGTGCTCCATGCAATACATGCCCTCCATAATACCCACCACCTGGTTCAACCAAACCTCCCACTCCTCTCCCCTCCAAAACCTTCAGTTCATTTCTCAGAGTCCACAGTCTCTCACGGTTTCTCTCCCCCTCCAATTTCCCCCAACTCACTTCTCTCCATCTCCCCTTGTCCTCTGTGTTATTCCTTATGCTCCACAAATAAGCAAAACCATATGATAATTGACTGTCTCTGCTTGACTTATTTCACTCAGCATAATCTCTTCCAGTCCCATCCATGTTGATACGAAAGTTGAGTATCCATCCTTCCTGATGGAGGTGTAATACTCCATTGTATATATGGACCATATCTTCTTTATCCATTTGTCCATTGAAGGGCATCTTGGTTCTTTCCACAATTTGGCGACTGTAGCCATTGCTGCTATGAGCATTGGGGTACAGATGGCCCTTCTTTTCACTACATCTGTATCTTTGGGGTAAATACCCAGTAGTGCAAGTGCAGGGTCATAGGGAAGCTCTATTTTTAATTTCCTAAGGAATCTCCACACTGTTTTCCAAAGTGGCTGCACCAACTTGCATTCCCACCAACAGTGTAAGAGGGTTCCCCTTTCTCCACATCCTCTCCAACACATGTTGTTTCCTGTCTTGCTAATTTTGGCCATTCTAACTGGTGTCAGGTGGTATCTCAATGTGGTTTTGATTTGAATCTCCCTGATGGCTAGTGATGATGAACATCTTTTCATGTGTTTGTTAGCTATTTGTATGTCTTCTTTGGAGAAATGTCTGTTCATGTCTTCTGCCCATTTTTTTATGTGATTATCTGTTTTGTGTGACTTGAGTTTGAGAAGTTCTTTATGGATCTTGGATATCAGCCCTTTGTTTGTAGTGTCATTTACGAATATCTTTTCCCATTCCATGGGTTGCCTCTTTGTTTTGCTGACTATTTCCTTTGCTGTGCAGAAGGTTTTGATCTTGATGAAGTCCCAAAAGTTCATTTTTGCTTTTTTTTCCTTTGCCTTTGGAGACATATCTTGAAAGAAATTGCTGTGTCCGATGTCAAAGACGTTACTGCCTATGTTCTCCTCTAGGATTCTGATGGATTCCTGCCTCAGTTGAGGTCTTTTATCCATTTCAAGTTTATCTTTGTGTATGGTATAAGAGAATCGTTGAGTTTCATTCTTCTACACATAGCTGTCTAATTTAATAAATGGGTGGATCTCAACTGTTATTACTACACACACACACACACACACAGAAAAAAAAGGAGAAAAGAAGAAAAAGTAAGTGGTCACTATGTGAAGTGATGAGTATGTTAATTAACTTGACCATAGTGATATGAATATTCAAGCATCCAGTTGTATATCTTTAATATACATAATTTTTATTTGTCAATCATACCTCAATATAGCTGAAGAAAAATATTATATGCCTGGGCAATCTCTGTCATTAAAAAAAAACAGAATTTCTTTCCTTGTTAGGAATACACTTGAGAAAAAAGTATGAAAAACAATTTAACACAACATTTTTTTCCTTTTTTGATAAGAATTTTGTCAAAGAAATGTATCAGAATTCTTGTACTAAATGGCACAAATATACAGTAGTTCTACAAATTTGAGTGTGAAGTGGTATGCTTTCAGCATCCAAATTATCAATACTAAAGAACAAATTTTAATCATATATTAAGGAAAAAAGATTTACCTTTTTATTCACTCTAAAGACACGATGATCAAAGAGTGTGCACCAAAAAATATAGAAATTAGTTACAGAAATTTATCTGACACTTAATTTATAAAAATATGTTAATTTATCTGAAATGTGTCACATTTTGCTAGCTTTAAATAATGTATAACTTGTATTTCTGCTTTAAAGATACATTCATTTTTCTATATAATATTTGTAACCATATATCTTTTTCCTAAATAGAACCCCAAAATTTTATAAGCTTCAGGGTCCCAAAATTTGAATCTGCCCCACATAGGACTTATGTGGTTAAGACAGGAAAAATATCCTGCCTGAATCCAATTTAAAGTCCAGTGAGAGAATAGACAATGAAACAAGTAGTAACAGCAGGTAAGGGGTAAGCTGGGTCAGGGCTGGAGCTATGGGAGAGCAGAGGAGGTGTCCTGCTAAGTCCAGGGTCCATGGTAACAGTTAGGAAAGGAAGGTATTACCCAAGCAGAAAGGTGAGGTGAGATGTCCTAGGTAGAAAGAACAGCCTGAGCCTCACATAGGAAGGGCATGAAATCTTCACTAACTGATCTAGTGTTCATGAGTTGCTTTTAATAAAACCTTTGATGACTTCTAACAGCTTGGGAACTCCTCCTCTTTTATTGCTTCCCTGAATAGCCTTTTTCCTTGCCCTCTTGTGAAAGGGATATCGTGTGAACTCTCCAAACACAGGAACTGAGTCTTTTTTTTTTTTTAATTTTTGCATCCTGGAGTATACGACATACTTGGCATATAGCTGATATTCAATAAAAGTTTTTGCAAATCATATTTATTCAGTTCCTGTTATGTTTCAGGCCCTGTTCTGGACCCTGGAAGTCACTAATAAATCGAAAAGACATAGTCCCTGCCCTCTTGGGGTTTACATTCTTGTGTCTATTGAGAGAATGGGTGAATGGTAGTGTGCATGCTAAAACAGCTCACAAAAAGAGATGTTAGGAAAGGGGATTGATCTAATCAGAGTCTGTCCCTACCAACCCCTATTCCTTAGTTCCAGAATTCTCCTGCGGACATAATGATGTCACTTTCTTGTTTAAATATCTCTCAGACCAGGGGCGCCTTCATTGCTCAGTCATTTAGCATCTGCCTTTGGCTCATGTCATGATCCCAGCATCCTGGGATCTAACCCAGTATTAGGTTCCCTGCTCAGCAGGAGGCCTGCTTCTCCTCTCCCACTCTCCCTGCTTGTGTTCCCTCTCTTGTTGTGTCTCTCTCTGTCAAATAAATAAATAAAATCTTAAAAAAAAATCTCAGACTGTAAATTCAGACCATTGGTCTGTCATTCAAAGCTTCCCATAGCCCCACTTACTGTGCCCAACCAGTCCAACCCAATCCCTTAGCACATATTTCCTGCTCCTCCCATCATGCTCCTTCTCACACATTTGTGGAAATATACATGAAGAGTTCTGACAAGTTAACAACCCTCATTATCTGATACCATCAATGTCAACTACACTTTAATCCTGATTAAGTACTTACTGCATACCAGGTTATGTATTCCTTGGAGAGATGATCTGATTGCTTTCCTGAGGTTAAGAAGATACTCACATAGAAAGGTCCTGCTGATCTTAGGGAACCTATGACAACTAATAAGTGAAAGGACAGATGTACCAAAGGAGGGGGATAGTTTTTCTGAGTTCTTTAAATTTTTTATGGAAAACATTGCATGCCACTCTCTGTATCACAGATGTGCATACATCTTATACCAAGTCCATTCATTCAATCAATAAACATTTATTGAGCACCTGCCTTGTTCCAGATACCATGCTGGGCATGCAAAGGGAGGCAAAGCAGAATCCCTACTCTTATGGAGCATCAAGAGCAGTGGATTCTTGTCCTAAGAAAATTGGGAGGCTATTTAAAGATTTGAATAGAGGAGCAATAGGGTACGTTAATTACACTTTGAAAACATTACTTTGCCTGGGATATAAAAATACCATTTCTTTACACTCGTGTGCCTTTTTTACATTTGACTATGTCATCTACTTAGATTGTTCTGAGGGCAGTAAGAAGAATGTATTTGAGGGAGATTCAACTGGAAGCAGAATGACCAGTTGGAAGACTACTGAAATAGGGCAATGATATTAGCAATAGACAGGAGGGAAATGGTATCTATCTATCTATCTAATATATAATTAATATATTACTATAATTAAGATGTATGTTATGTATAGGTAAGACCTGGCAGCTCTGGAGGGGGTGTGGGAGAGCAGTGAGAGTGTAGGACAATTCCCACAATTGTGTTTTTAGTGCATGAGTGGATGATGCCCAGCCCTGAGTTACACGACAAAAAGGGTCTCAGAAGGATGAGCCCATTTTCAAACATGTTGCACTGGCTATACCAGTGGAGCCCCCAGTAGTGATGCTGGTCACACAGTTTGAGATCCACAGAGAGGTCCAAGGTAGAAACAAGAATTTAAGAGTCATAAGCAAAAGACATGGATGGAAACTAAAACCTACAGACAACGCGTGTCATTGGGAAACTTTATGGTGGAAAACTAAAAACTAAAACTAAATGGAAACTAAATGGAAAACTAAAAACTAGTACTGAGAAAAAAATCACCCAAGGGATAAGAATCATGGTAGCCAGAGGAGGAGAGAACATGAAGAAGAGGTGAGCAATCACAGGGCCAAGTGCAGGACTTGAGTAGCTATTACATTTAGCAAAGTAGAATACTGGTGGTTGTATTAATGTGTCTTCTTCAGAGAATCAGAACAAATAGGAGATATCTGTATCTATGTCTGTATCTATATTTGTACCCATAGATAAATAGATAATGAGAGAGAGTATAAGGAATTGATCACATGGTTACAAAGACTGAAAAGTCCCCAAAACTGCAGTCAACAAGCTGGAGCCCCAGGAGAACAGATGGTGTAGTGCCAGTCTGAGTCCAAAGGCTTGAGAACTAGTAAAACTAATGGTGCAGGGACACCTGGGTGGCTCAGTGGGTTAAGCCTCTGCCTTCAGCTCAGGTTGTGATCTCAGGGTCCTGGGATCGAACCCCGCATCGGGCTCTCTGCTTGGCGGGAAGCCTGCTTCCCCCTCTCTCTCTGCCTGCTGTTCTGTCTACTTGTGATCTCTCTCTCTGTGTCAAATAAATAAATAAAATCTTAAAAAAAAAAACTAATGATGCAAGTTCCAGTCCAAGTCTGAAGACAGAAGAAGACCAATGTCCCAGCTTGAAGACAATCCGGGAGAGAAAGAGAAAAAGAGAGAGGGAGAGATCTCCCTTACTCATCCTTTTTGGTCTATTCCGGCCAAAGATGGATTGGATGATGCCCACCCACATTGGGAGAGCAATCTACTTAATCCATCAATTCAATGTTAATTTTGCTCAGCACACCCTCAGAGACACACTCAGTATACTGTATAATCAGATAGCTGGGTAACCTATGGCTCAGTCGATTTGACATGTAAAATTAACCTTCACAGTGAGGAACTCCAGTAGGGACAAATCTTAGACGGTGAGTTGGAGTTAAATAAATGGAACTGTGGCATAGACTACTGTTCTAAAAAATCTGACTGAGAGGTGAAGGCCGTCATAAGATCAAGGAATGGTTTGGCTGTTTTTAAGGATGGGAAGATAAGCATTTTATGTTACAGGTTTAGGAATTAATCAATAACATTTTCCAGACTGAGTTTGGGAGAGACCAGAATAGGAAGAAATAGAACTTGAGAAAGGAGGTTGGAGAGATGTCCAGCAAAAATGGGGATGAGAAGGAATCAGAGTGGAGAATGGAAAGCTATGATTTCCAAGATAGAGCTATTCTGCATGTAGACAACACCCAAAATGTAGCCTCAAAAGGAATGGTCAGGGGTGCCTTGGTGGCTCAGTGGGTTAAGCCTCTACCTTCGTTCAACTCAGGTCATAGTCTCAGGGTCCTGGGATCAAGCCCCACATCTAGCTCTCTGCTCAGCAGGGAGCCTGCTTCCCCCTCTCTCTGACTGCCTCTCTGCCTACTTGTGATCTCTCTCTCCCTCTTTCTGTTAAATAAATAAATAAAATCTTAAAAAAAAAAACCAACTCACTTCATTAAAAAAAAAGAAGAAGGAGTGGCCAAAGGGGAGTGGAGGTTAAGTTTTCTGGAGTCTCAAAAGTCAAGGAAGCAAAAGACTCCATGCTGGGTGGGTTGTTCCCATGGTCCTTTTATCCAGACTGAAAGTTTCTGACCGTTCTTCCTACTCAACATCAAAGACTATCTCCGTAATAACTTACCAATCCTCTCCACCCACTTCAGAAGTCACTAGGATGTCCCTTTATGCAAAGAAAGTGTATCTATGGGGAGATTAGTTATTCACAGTTCTGAGTAATGGATACTGTATCTTATCACTTAGAATACCTCTAGAGTATTAGTCCTCTATCTTCATAGTACAAAAGGTTTACTCTATAGCTTGTCAGAAAGGACTATTGGGGGCACCTGGGTGGCTCAGTTGCTTAAGTGTCTGACTTCAGCTCAGGTCATGAACTCAGAATCCTGATATGGACCCTCATGTCTGGCCCCACTCAGCGAGGAGTCTGCTTCTCCCTCTTCCCCTGCCCCTCTCCCTGCTTGTGCTATCTTTCTCTCTCTCTTAACAACAACAACAAAAAAAAATCTTAAAGAAAATAGACTGTGGGCCCTGATTATGCCTTGATGTGCCTGAGATGAAGCTTCAGAATCTGAAAATTAAAAGGGACCTCATATATGTCTAATGTGGGTATTGTGGGGACATGATACAAGGAGCACGGCCCTCTATGGTCGAAATGAATTGTACAAGATTTGTAATTGTACAATTAATAGAATGGACCCCCCAAAAAGGAATGCAATGGCAAGATTTTCGCGCAGTTCTCCCTGCAGTTTTAGAAATAACCGGCAGGTGGCGAGCGACTCACACAACCCGCAAGGGAGGACTATGAGCTTTCCTGGGCCCAAAATCCCTGACCAAAAACTTCTCAGGCCAAGTAAAGGAGAATCCTGTTTCCCAAGCAAAACTGTCGGTGAGAGTGATGCATTTCTTCCCTTCACACCCGAACCCTGGTAAGTCAATGGCCCACATCTTTCCCTGGCCTCAGGAACCACAATCCTGGTACTAGCAATTAGGGAGTGGTCTACATGATGAATTTGTGAATGAGGTCATATGCTCCCTGAGGTTCCCCCCATAAAAAATGGAAAAGAAGCTGGTCTGCTCAAAGAGGGGAACCCTTGCCACTAGAGGCTCACATGATGATGCCTGTATTGTCTATATAGTCAGAGCTGGAGCTGAGGTATCTTTGTAGTGCCTCATTTTGTAGAGGAAGGACAATCTAGGAAGAGGATGAGTAATTTGTCTGAGGACACAGAGCTAGAAAGTTCCAGAACCTGGAATTTGTCTCTTGACTTCAAGTAGCTTGCTTTTTCACTATACCTAACACTACAGGTGTCCATGTGTTTCGTTTGCTGGTGTCTCCTCACCACTTGGGAGAAGCTCCCGATGACTCTTTGGTTGGGGAGGAGGAGCTGGACGATGTTAGGATGTGTTTATATAACAAATCCACCCTTTGTAACACTGTGTATTTCCTTGGGGGTAACCTGGTGGATGAGGCAGGGTAAGAGTCCAGATTAATGGAGCCTGAAGCAGAGGGCTCTCCATCGTGGTCCCACTGTGGTTTTAAAGGTCTTCCTTTCTTACACTCCTCCTTTTCTGCCTGCTAAACTACAAGCTTATTGAAGGCAATGGTTGTCTTATTTCTAACTATGTTCTGTAGTTATTTCATGAATCAATGAGCATAACAACCTTGAACATTTTTGGATCCCAGTGGCATTTTCTAACATGTTAGATGAATAGCATATACCTCCTGTTATGTATTCAGGATGCTTGCACTTTTTAAAGATTTTTTTTTTTAATTTATTTGACAGAGATCACAAGTAGGCAGAGGGGCAGGCAGAGAGAGAGGGGGAAGCAGGCTCCCTGGTGAGCAGAGAGCCCGATGCGGGGCTCAATCCCAGGACCCTGGGATCATAACCTGAGCCGAAGGCAGAGGCTGAACAAACCAAGCCACCCAGGCGCCCAGTGTGCTTGCACTTTTTAACAAATGCATGTACACTATCCACTGTGTGCCAGGCACTGTTTTCAGCATTTTACAAATACTAACTCATTTAATTTTGCTTTTGTTGCTGTTTCTTTAAGGTTCCATGTCAACAAATATCCGTGTATCAGAAATCACTCTTCCTCCCCCTGCATCCCCTTCTCCTCCTCCCAATAAAGACCCTGCAAATAACAGGCCTAGGAAAGTGTGGAAGAAGGAAAGAGTTAAGGAGAAGAAGGAAAGAGTTAATGGGGCCACCTGGGCCCTAACAGTTTTCCTAGCAGACAGCGGGCCCTGGCGGTGGCTTCCTTCCTAACCTCACGTGAGCAAACTTTCCCCTTGCCCCTTGGGGCAGTCGTCCAGGTCTGTATGGGAGGTGGAGATGGCTCACAGCCGCCTGGCTGATTTATAGGCCAGAGCATTCCCGGGCAGCGCCGCAAGGAGTCGGGCTGAGCTTGGACTTTGGGAGGTGATGATGGACACAGGACACGTGGCCACACAATGGGGACACACGACTGACCTCAGTCACTTCGGCAAACTGCCCCTGCTTTCCGGAGGCGGCAGGAACGCTTTGGGAACTCCAGAACCCGGGGCGCTTGCGTCCTTCGCCCCAGCCCGTAGCTCCCGTTACCCTGTTGAGCGCAGGGAGTACCCAAGTGCGTTCAGGGGCCCCAGAGCTCTGAAAGGCCCCTGTCCTTCAAAGTCGTTCTCAGAGCATGGGAGTCCTGATGCGTTTCATACTGTGTAAAGAAAAGGGCAGAAACCGTTTCAGCTGGGGCTGAGACCGGCCAGGACGCGCCTGGGAGGGAACTTTCCTCACATGTCAAAGATCAGCACCCTGGGATTTTATGACACCGTAGTGGGCTGGGGAGGGTGAAAGACAGAGGAAGGGTCAAAAGGGGGTGGAGTGCGTGTTGTGTGTGCGGTGGGAGGTGGGGGGATAAGAGGAGAGGGAGAGGAAAGGGGGAAGGTGGTTGAGGACGTATGAATTTGAGAAGGAGCAATCAAGTTGGGGGGAAAAAATAGCAGGGCTTTTTTCCCCCTCCTATATGCAAACTGTCACTTTGGGTTAGCAGGAGCCCTTATCTGGCTCATTAGCATGAGCTGTGGCTAACGCGCTTAAACCCTCTAATTATTTATTATGCCGTCACGGAGCAGGTCGCTACCCCGGGGGCGCTTGCAGGGGACCGGCAGAGGCGGGCACAGCGCGGGGCTGGGGCGCAGCGCCCAGTCTAGCCCTGAGTTCCCAGGGTGAGAACCTCTCCGCCAGGAGACCCACAGGGCACTGTTCCCCGAGGCGACGTTGCGGAGTTGTTGGGGTGCATCAGAAAGACCCTCTCCCCAAAATTCACCCCAGACCTCTGCACTTGGTCCCCGATCTTCTGTATTGCCAATTCCAAAGACTGAAGTTGAAGGAAGGAAAAAGGATTTTTGCACTTTTGCAAAAATGGAAACCGTATAGGGAGCTGGAACTTGGGCTGGGTGGTACTTTGGGTCCCTGTTCTGGAGGAACCTAAAGCCTGGGGGAGCCTTCCTTTCCTCTCACTGCCCCCCCCCCCCCACTCCTTCCAAGAGAATTCATAAATGCTGGGGGAAACAGGAGCGGCTGAAAGCCGGTCACTCCCGTCCAGGGCTTTATTCAGAAAACAGTTTCAAAATAAGTTAACCTCTGTAGGGTGTTTTTCCCCCTCCCCTTCTAATTGTCCCCCCTTCCCCCTCCCGCTCTCCATTCCAGTCTGTTTTATGTTCCTCTGCGTTGTGCCAACTATTTTATCTTTATTCCTTCTCTTTCTCTTTGGCCATTCATTCCTTTTTTTGTGTGTGTGGCTTCTCTGGCTGATGTGCGGCTCGTTACCACCCACTGCACGCTCGCTCCTGTAGCTGAGGTGTTTCTATACAAACTCAAGCGTCCAGTTGTCATATTAATTATTACACTGAGTAATGACTGAAATGGTCAAAACAAGGGTAGATTCGAGAGCGCTTTTTCTTGCTGCTCAAAGATTCAGCAAAGAAGCCGTGCAACAAAGCAATAATTGGTCCCCAGAAACACTCCGACAAGGCATGGAATATAGGTTTCATAGAACCCTGCGATTGTGAAGGGGGGAAAGCTCTGAATGGACCCCACGCTTCTTTTCTAAACTCTCTTGCTGAGCAAAAAATGGACCTCTGTTTGAATACTGCCCTGATCCTTGAATACTATACCCAGCAGAGAAAAAAATGCACCATTTATTGTAAGTTTTTTTTTTCTTTTCCAGCTATTCATGGGGTCTCTGTGAAGAATCAGCTGGTTTTGTTTACCGTGAAAGACCTTTACTTTATTTTCATTCTTGGAGGAGGTGGAGAGGGGGGAGGGAAGGAGAGCCATGTGCCTAGACCTAGAGGAGCTGGCCTACTGTAACAAAATAGAGTGTAACAAATCCTACAAAAGTTTAGAATGTATTGATTCTTTGGAGAGCTATATAGATTAACGACTTTCTTTATGCTTATCCCAGGAAGGTATTTAATCATAATGTAAATGGGGCTTTAGAAAAAAATAAAGACTTAGCAGCGTTACTTCTCCTTATTTGGAGAACTTCAAAAGAACTTGTGAGAGTGGCTGCAAATTACTCCCTCACCCCACCCGAATCTTCTCTCCCCAACCAAAAAGCCACAATAAAATAATAGTTTGTGCTTTTTTTGTTTTGTTTTTCCAGCTTTTTTTTTTTAAGGCTTATTGAAAAAGCAAATAGATTTGTTTGAAGCCTGGATTCCTTAATGCAGGTGCAGGCCTGGCTGCTGTGACCAAGCAGGCAAGCCAAATCCATGGTTTATGCTGTTCTGCCTCCCCCCACCCCCCCCCCACACCCCCAACCCCTTTTCCCAGGCCAATCCGGGCTGGTCAGACCCAACTCAGGCTAGGCAGCAGCAGTTTCTGAGGTTACCTTGGGAAGGCTGAGCTTGGAGACAATAGATTAAACAGTCAGAAACATTTCCTTTTTCCTAGATAGGACAGTGTCAAGTACAGACTTAGGGCAGTGTCCACCTCAGTCCAGCAGCCCTGTGTTCCAGCTACTGGAAACCAAGTATCTGCTATGAACACCCTGTATACTCACTTTTCTTGAGGCATCGAGGCTTCTGAGGCTTAGCATTCACTCAAATTAAGGGTTGCACTTGAAGTCTTGTCTCCAAATCAAGAATGGAAGGCCTGTGTTCATCTTTGTACTTTCTTTGCTCTTTGTTCAGGATCCACCATAAATATCATTTTACCGAATGATCTGTTGGATGGAAAATCTAGCTTCAGTTTTAATGTTAATTCCTCTCCTTCCAAAAGAAAAAAGCACAGATGGAGTCTTAAGAAAGATGTGGCTGAACTCCTTTCTATAGAGAGAAGGTGCACAACTCTGGAGTTTGAGGATAGTGTGTGAACAAAGGTGACACGGGCCTGGCCTTCAACTGTGAGTGGAAATGAAAGTGGCAGACTTGGGGCATCAGGACCTCAGGTGCCCTGGGGGGCAGATCCCCCTGCATCACTAGGAAAGCTGTCTCCCCGTGTAGGTACAGGAGCTGAATATATTCAAGGTCTCATCTAATGTAAGGTCTTCTTCCAGGATTCCCTAGCATAGAAGAGGGGCCTGAGATGCTAGAGAAGGTAAGGAAGGTCTTTTACTATTTTTGAAGAGAAAGAGAAACCTTCCCATTTTTCTGGGATGTCTATATTCTGGGTAATACACACCAAAGGAGGTCAGTGTCCGGCCACCTTATCACAAGAATGGCGATCCCTGACATGTGTGGAGGGATTTACAAAGTGAATTCACGAACAACATCAGATTTAATTCTCCTGACAGCCTTGACAGATAAGCAAAGAAAGTGTCACTACTCCATTTATGGATGAAGGTATTAAACACTCCTTTTGTGCGTTTTCTTCTCCCTCCACATCTAGATAAATGACATTTTGAGTGTCCTAGTCAAGTAAAGCCCAGGGGACTTGCTTAGAGGCAGGGCCCTTGGTTGGCAAGCGAGGCACAGAAGGCTAGGGGTAAGGGCCAATGGCTCTGTTAAACCCCTTCATGTGCAGGCCCCGAAGCATGTCTGTATCTGAACTCAGTTGCTTCTGTTTTATGTTAAAATCTTGGGTCCTATCTCTATCCCCTTTATTTTTTACCATACCACCATTTCTCCAAAATGACAGAAATTACCCCCTTCCAGGTGCTGGGACTGTGGGACAGAGCGACAGTGTCTCTCCGACCTCAGGACAATGGCTGCAAATGATTATCACAGTGTGGTTCCAGGAAACTTAGAGCCCACATCCTCCCACAAGCCCCTTCCTGGATGGGCTATATGAACAGTGACTTTCTCATAGTTTTAGAAAGGCTGTTCTCATCAATCCCTTCCAATCTAGACCTGCCCCAGAGCGCTCCACGTCCATCGTGTTGGAGGTAGGTACTACAACTATGGGCACGGTACAGATGAGGAAACCAAGACTCAGAATATAAGCTATTAGCTCCATGTCACAGCTGTTGGGCAATGGAAACTGGATATCAAATCAAGTCCATTTGCTTCATCTCTCAGTGCAAGGTCTAGGGCAAGGTCTAGGGTTCCCCGGGCCCAGGACAGTACATGGCAGTTCTCTCAGAGTGTGTGTGTGTGTGTGTGTGTGTGTGTGTGTGTGTGTGTGTGTGTGTGATCATCTAGGCCACAGGGTCAGAGGCAAGATTCTCAGGGGCTCTTAAGCTTCAGTCCTTTGTTTCAAACTGGTGATACCACCCGAAAGGCAATTTCAGTGGGAAACTCACTTTGGTAGTGCACAGTCCCCAAAGACAGAGGCCAACCCCTAAAAAACAATACTAAACCACTCTACCTTTTGGTTGGAGAAGATGGAGAGGACGCTGCTGTGTTAGGGCTATGGTGAGGAGCACCCTTTGAGTTTACTCAAATAGGCAGAAGAGAACACTTGACTTCTTGGAGATTTTGCAAAGCCCTTGAGAAGCAGGCTGAGGACGCTGGAGTGGGGAGGGTGAGGATGGGATTTGGCTCTGGGCTGGAGCAGGGAGAATAAGGACAAATGTTCTAGGGCTGGAAGGATCCCAGTGCCCGCAGTCTTTTCTCCTGGGCTGAGGCGAACACATATGGCTTCACTAGCTGGAGCTTCACCCATTTTATGGTGTGGGGAGGGGGGGTTGGGAGTAGGCTCTAACCTTGAAGTCCCTGATAATAAGGATCTCCATAACGCGTGAAGTCCGCACCCAGAAAAGAAACTGAGAATGAGTGCTGGCTGTCGGCAGATTTTCCGCCCTCGCAGACCCATCTCGAAATGAACTGGTGTAGCCGCTCCTGCACAGATGGAGCAACTGAGGGCAGTCGAGGAAGAGGGGCTTGTTCAAGGTTACAGCGCAAGCCAGGATTACAGACCTTGGTCAAATGTGGAATGTTAGAGTCTGAACGGAAGGGCGCTTGAATACGCCTTGGAAAGAAAAAGCAGTCAGGTGGGTCGTGTTGGCGACTCCCCACATTTTGCTTAAGAGGAGTGGATAGGGCCCAGGAGGCTTTTCCTCGACACCTCCTAGCGTCCAGGACCCCGGGCTCACAGCTGGGGCTCATGGGTCGGGAGGAGTGCCCGAGTGACCGCTGTTCTCCAGGTGGTCTGAGGCTTCCACAGAGGAAAGCGGCGTGTGTCTCTGTTTTAGGCCCCACAACCTCCTATACTTCCCAGAAGGGAAGACAAAAGTGATCTTGGAGTCCTCTCAACTTCTTTCCTGGGGTGGGTTGGGGGTGGGAGGAGAAGACAGAGGTATAAACCCCACCCCCCACCGAGTCCAGCAGTCCTGTGGGGTGAAGTCACAGGTTACTGTGTGGGGAAGGAGGTTCACAGAACTGGTCTCTGTTGGTCACGGCTCCGTCTGATGCTTCCCAAACCCACACTTTTCAAAGAGGAAACTGAGGCAGAGAAGAAAGGTGCTTCATCTCCGGAGCCATCCGTCTTCACTGGCCATCACCACCGCTATTGTTCTGGTAACACTCCAAACCAGTCACACATACCAAAGGCAGCTCCTTGGGTCACCCCCACAGATCCTTTAGAAGGACCGTTCTCCACAAAGGAAGTCCAATGAGAAGCAATTATTTGGATAATTCCCCCTCAATCAGCCCTGCTTGCAGGTCTCTGATCAAAACGGTCCCTCTCTACCGGACAAATCCACGGATGATTGCCCTCTTCCTTCTGTCTACGGAAACTCGACCTGAGACGCGCCCCACAGAGCGTCTCCGCCACCAGAGCGGTGCCGAGATGGGACCGGTGTTTGGGTCCGCATTCTCTGCAGAGCCCCGTCCCAAGGCGCCCCCAAAGCTGGACCCGGCCACACCAGAGAGCGCCAGGACCGAAGCCCAGGAAGGGCGCCTGGGTGGGCGCTGTCCAAGCGGCCGGGCCGCCGCTGCAAGCGCCTCCCCCTCCCTCGCGGCGCCAGCACGCGGCCCCGCCGGGCTCCGCTCCCAGTCGCCTGCCACCGGCCCGCCGGGCACACGCCTGAGGCGAGATGGAGGCTGCGCCAAGGCCGCCGAGGTGCCTGCGGCGCCGCCGAACAACCAGAGAAGCTCCTCTGGTCCCTCAACCTCCACCCCCCATCTCTTTTCTCAGACCCATTCGGAGAATACCCCAAGCTTACTCCCCTCTTTATCCATTCCCCAGCCGGTCCGGAAACAATCCTTTGGGACGGGGGGGGGGGGGGGGGGGGCGATGCTACAGGCAACCGAGGTCATGAGGGGGGAGGGCGGCCATACACCTACGTATAGCACCGATCACAACCACCCCTCAATGAGAACACCTCTGGTCTTGTTGGTCCCCTCTGCATTTACTCAGTTGTGGGGACCAGATCCTAGTTTGTACACCTGGATGGGACATTGGAGACCATCTAATCCAAACTTCTATTGTTACAGTTGAGGAAACTGAGGCTCGGAGCGGTTGCCACTTACCAAGGGGCCACAGAGCTAGCGAGAGGATGTGTTGGGACCCAGTCTTAACCGTATTTTTATTTACTTAACAGTCCAGTAATTCCCACGGAGTTCTCCCCCATCTTTCTAAACTTCAATTGCAAATTTGCTTCAGCTCCCCCAAACAGCAAAGACTCCCAAGAGAATGACAGTAGACGGGAGATGAAAGTAGGAAAAATAGAACCCCATTCTCCCCAACATGCCCAGCACCCGTGGCATTTGTCTGCTCAAACCCTTCTCTGTGCTCTGCTCCAGTTGTCAGGAGAATCCCGAGGCACTTCACCCCTAAACCTTTCCACCCATACACCCCCAATTCTCAGGGCTATTGGCCCCTCCAGGGACGCTGGCCCCCCCTTTCTAGAGCCACCCCCGGCTGCAGCCCGCCCTGAGCGCGCCGCCTGTTTATTCAGCCGGGAGTCCGGCACGCGCCAGGCGCACGCACTGCAACAACAAACCCCACTGAATGGAGAGTTTGCAAGGAGCGGGCGCAGGCACCGGGCGGGGGGGAAGGGGAGAAGAGGAGGGAGAGTTTAGGGAGTGGGTGGGAGGAGGAGGTGGGGGGGGAGCGGGGGCTGCAGCCGCTCGCTGTAGCAGCGGGGAGTGGGGGGCGAGGCGGGGCCAGGGCTGCGCGTGGGGCTGGGTGTCCCATTGAAAAGGCGGCCGCACTCCGGCCGCCCAGCACTCTCTCACTTCTGTCCAGGGAACGTGGAAGGCGCACCGACAGGGGACCGGCCAGGGAGGGCGAGTGAAAGAAGGAAATAAGAAAGAAAGGGAGTTAACAAAATAATAAAAACAGCCTGAGACGCGGCTGGAGAGACCGAAACCCGGCGCAAGAGAGCGCAGTCCTAGGGGGCGAGGAACGGGAGACTCAACAGACCGTGCTCACCACTGACTTTTGCTTCTTCGGCTTTTTTTTTTTTTTTTTAACAAGAAGGCGCTAGCGGCAGCCTCACACGCGAGCGCCACGCGAGTCTTCTGAAGCCAACCCCGCGAAGGGAGGAGGGGAGGGAAGAGGTGGAGTGGAGGGAGGAGGAAAAGCGTTTGCACCTTCTTTGCTCCCACCCTAAGAAGTCTCCCGGGGATTTTTTTTTTTTTTTTAACTTCCCTCCGGCCTCCCTCTTCCTCTCTCCCCTTCTTTCCCTCTCTGTTCGTGTACCCAAGTCCTGTCTGCGTCGCCTCGCGCGTCCCCACCTCGCGTCCCCGCTTGCTCCCATTCCGCGACTCCTTGGCGGCCGCTGCGCATGGAGAGCTCTGCCAAGATGGAGAGCGGCGGCGCCGGCCAGCAGCCCCAGCCGCAGCCGCAGCAGCCCTTCCTGCCGCCCGCAGCCTGCTTCTTTGCCACGGCGGCGGCGGCGGCGGCAGCGGCGGCGGCGGCGCAGAGCGCGCAGCAGCAGCAGCAGCAGCAGCAGCAGCAGCAGCCGCCGGCGCCGCATCTGAGCCCGGCGGCCGACGGCCAGCCCTCAGGGGGCGGTCACAAGTCAGTGTCCAAGCAAGTCAAGCGACAGCGTTCGTCCTCGCCCGAACTGATGCGCTGCAAACGCCGGCTCAATTTCAGCGGCTTCGGCTACAGCCTGCCGCAGCAGCAGCCGGCCGCCGTGGCGCGCCGCAACGAGCGCGAGCGCAACCGCGTCAAGCTGGTCAACCTGGGCTTTGCCACCCTTCGGGAACACGTCCCCAACGGCGCCGCCAACAAGAAGATGAGCAAGGTGGAGACGCTGCGCTCCGCGGTCGAGTACATACGCGCACTGCAGCAGCTGCTGGACGAGCACGACGCGGTGAGCGCCGCCTTCCAGGCTGGCGTCCTGTCGCCCACCATCTCCCCCAACTACTCCAACGACTTGAACTCCATGGCCGGCTCGCCGGTCTCCTCCTACTCGTCAGACGAGGGCTCTTACGACCCACTCAGCCCCGAGGAACAAGAGCTGCTCGACTTCACCAACTGGTTCTGAGGGGCTCGGCCTGGTCAGGCCCTGATGCGAACGGACTTTGGAAGCAGGTAGGTCGCATTTGGGAGCGAACAGAATGATTTTCTTACCTTTCTTCTTTTTCCTCCGTCTTAGTGTCTGGAGGACAGAGACTGTCTCCACGGAGATTGGGGGGTGGGGGGGGGGGGGTGGCGGCTGATTTAAAAAAAAAAATGTTAAAGTTTGTCGACTTCAAATGCTGGTTGGTTTGTTTCAATATTGGCCCCTGGGAGTGGCTTTCCCTAGTTCTCCAAGGACTGAGGGTGGGGTGAGGTGCAGGGATGCCGGAGACTGGAGTACCCCGACCTGTCAAAAGGCATGCTCTACCTGACAGATCCTTTTCCCAAACCTTCACTTTCCCCCACCACCATCCTCCAAGTTCACACTAACCTCTTCCCTTCTTCTTAAGTTATAGGGTGACTGCACAACCTGCATCTTTAGTGCTTTGTCAGCGATGTTGAAGGGAGAAAAAAAGAAAAAAAGAAGAAGAGAAGAAGGAAAGAAAAATGAAACAAAATAAAATCAGGCAACCAACCCCAAGACCAACTAAGCCATGCATGCCTGAGAAGCAAGGCTCTTGCAAGGCGGGGATACGCTCAGAACTGTATCTTTGCACTCCAATCATTAACAGAGCTATGAAGGGTGACTAGGACCTGAGTCAAAGCCCAGAATGCAGCTTGTGTGCAAAAGCAGTGGGCTCCTGGCAGAAGGGAGCAGCACAGCCCTACAGAAACTCCCACCCACCAGTAACAGGCAGAACGGAAAGCACTTGCTAGGGTGCCTTCACCTCCCTGCCCTCTCTGAAAGCGCAGTTCTTAGCCCTGTAGAAATGGGTTGGTGTCTTTCATTTCAGTATCCCCCATCCCAGTAAGCTGTGGACATTTGTCTCCAGTTGAAATCATGCTCTACTCAGTCCGTTGGAAACTCAGATCCTCCTGGGGTTGGGGGGGGCGCTCTCTAAACCCCATTTCCTCACACCATCTTTTCTACCATTTTCATCATAGAATGCTTCCAATCTTTTGTGAATTTTTTTATTATAAGAAAAATCTATTTGTATCTATCCTAACCAGTTTGGGGATATATTAAGATATTTTTGTACATAAGAGAGAAAGAGAGAAAAAATTTATAGAGTTTTGTACAAATGGTTTAAAATGTGTATATCTTGATACTTTAACATGTAATGCTATTACCTCTGCATATTTTAGATGTGTAGTTCACGTTACAACTGCCATTTCCCCTATGTGGTTTTGTAAAGAACTCTCCTCATAGGTGAGATCAAAAGGCCACCAGATGTACTTCAGCACCAATGTGTCTTACTTTATAGAAACTTTGTTAATGTATTAATGATGTTATTAAATACTGTTCAAAAAGAACAAAGTTTATGCAGCTACTGTCCAAACGTAAAGTGTGGCAGCCAGTTGGTTTTGATAGGTTGCCCTTTGGGAAATTTCTATCATTGCCTATTTTTTTTTCTTACTGTTTTATTACAAACTTACAAGAAACGTGTATAACCCTGTTTTATACAAACTAGTTTCGTAATAAAACTTTTTTCTTTTTTTACAAATGAAAATAATCAGCCGCCTCCAAGTCTTCCTTGACTCCACTGTCCCTGTCCAAGTTATTTTCGAAATGCCAAAGGGAAGGAGTGGGTGGTGGACAAGAGGGTGGTATAAAACATGCCAAGGGGCAGAAATGACAAAGATAAGTGCTCCGACCAGTCCTACCCGAGGTGACTCTATGATGAACGCAGAGGGGAAAGACTTGCATAAGCAAAGACAGCTTTCTTCCCCTTCTATGCTACAAGCACACGCACCTCAAGAACAGGTACTTAATAATGGCTGCGATGGCTTTTGATGGGTTGATGGTGCATTTTTGAAATCCCCCAGAAAGTGAACTGGAAAGAGAGGGTCCTCACCTTACTTTCTAACCCTTACCCCAATTTGGAGTTTCTTTTTGTGGAACTGGAAAGGCTGGATGAGATAATGGACATTAGGGGTGGATGGAAGGCTGGTTGGTGTACTGGAACCTGGGCATGGGGGTGGTAGCCCACCCCCGCCCCACTGTCCTCCCAGTCGTGGGTGTGTTTTTCCTTCACTCCTAGGCACACATTTTCTCTTCCTTTGCCCCACTCCATGCACTTTCCATGTTGATTTTAAGTAAAGGACACATAGGATACGAATTCCTTGCCGAAGGAGTTAGATTTAAATGAATGAAAGCCTTAGAAATGTGTGGTCGCTCTGAGACACTGGCCTATCTAAGCTTGTGACTCTATCCGAATAGCGTGAGCTGCGTGTAAAAGTACCCAATTACCAAGATTCAAAAAGAAATTGGTGGGTTTTTGGCTGGCTTGCTTCTTGTCAGTTAGCAAGGACGTGATCAGAATCCTACCCCCTCTCTCACCGGCTCCTCACTCGCCGCCTGCATTACTTGCAGATTCAGTTTGCGTGTCTCCAGCCAAGCGGAAAGCCTAGCGCAAAATGCATCTTACAAAACCCAACAAAGAACGGAGAGCCAGCACGTCTTCCAGAGTTAAAAATCTAGTCTGTGTTGGTACATCTATACCATTTAGTGGCACAGAATAATCATTTTTTAAAGCCGCGATGCACGGAGCACGCCACAGCGTCTGATGTCATTTTGCTAAATGACCCTCTATAGAATGCACATTGAAGCTTCAGTCCCTTTCAAAGAGATGAGCGTAATTAAGGGGAAAAAAAATCAGTAAATTCCTCATCGCCATAAATAATCGGACTTTCTGCCAGCAGTGGGCCAATTTAGAGCTTACTTGAGGGAAGTAATGCTTTTGTGATGCCTGCTTTTATTTTTATCTTCTCATTTGGAGGACCAGAGCTGGAGGTCCCCCCCCCCATTTCTTTTTCTTTTAATTTAGCTCCTTTGCAAGTTTCCAGATAAGGTATGCAAAGAAAGTGTAGCAAGTCATTTATGGCTATGAATATAACATTAGGATAATGTTTCAGCCCCCACAAAGGGGATTTTTCCCCCCTTCTCCTTCTGAAGACAGGTGTTCTTTTACTCACTTCTGAATGGGAAATATCCAGTCTCGTTAAACTCGAGGCAAAGTTAGCCGTTGTTTGCCACAATGCGAAGGCAAACTCTAAAAATTCACAAAAACACACACAATTTTGCCGAAGCTAGGAAAGGGCAAAGCGGGGATTGGGCAAAATCTCATTACATCTGCTCTAATCGCTTAGCAACACAAAGCCGGGGCTTGTGCGGGGAAGGGAAGCCATTCACAGTGCTCTGACAGGCCGCATTCAGCCAGCATTAGTCAGCTCCATAAATCACCGCTGCCCATTGGCTGCGCGGCGGGCTTTGCAGCGGCCCTGGGCTGTCAGCGAAATACAAAATGTAGACCCCAGTGGCTAGCAATCGGCCTCTCCCCTGTCCTAGCCCCACCACACTTTTTTTTTTTTTTGGAGGGGGGTACTGGAGAAGAAAACTGCCTTGACTTTATTGACTGAGAAATCTTACCTATTCAAAAAATGGCCAGGAGACCACTGAGTTAAGACTAGAGACACGCCTGAAATTGATAAGGAGGAGATGGGCAGTGCGGGAAGGAAAATGCAGACCTGCCCCTGGCTGCCGAACTGCTGGACCTGAGTGTTATCAGAGGCTGGAGCTGGAGCCCCTGGGATGCACGTTGCACCTCCGTGACAAAGCCTTTTAAAACTTTTAAATTGGGAGAAGAACTGGAGAAGAACTTATCTCAAGTTCACATCAGGCAGGCCCACCAAAGAAGAGAGAAGAAACCTGTCTGCTCTCTGCATCCAGTAAGCATCAAAGGGAAAGGACGGAGATGTAACAAGAAGGAGGGAGTGGAATGTGCATTCCCACCTGGCTGTTCTTGCAGACCTGGGGCTGTTGGAACACAGAAGCAGCAGCAGTTCAATTCCTTCCCAGCTTAAGTGTTCTTGTTTGTAACATGCGGTTGATGGGACCCACAGCAGCAAGAGGAGACAAAGTAAAGCAGTTAGCACTTGCCTTGTGGGGGAGGTTACAAGCTCTATGTAAATGTGAGTGCCGGTAGTTGTTATGCTCGACTTCCAGCCCTGCCTCTCATTTTCACAGGACTGGTCCGCAGATGCATCCAAATCACAGCCTAGATTTGAGGCTTACCCATAAACCACACAGAAAGAAGTTTGGCAGTAGATGTGGAGTTAAGTTCAGCTTTACCGGGAGGGTCAGGTCACCTTACTTCAAATGTCACCTCCTCCCAGAAGCTTCCCTGAACACTCTGTCTAAAGCAGCTTTCACCTGGCCACCCTCACTCTCTATCCATTCCGCTGTTTCTCCTTCCTGGCATTAACTACTATGTGAAAAAAAACTGTATCTTTGGTTATATGATTGCTCTCAATCGACCCCTTGCTAGAGGGTAAACTCCGGGAGGACAGAGACCATACCTGTCTTGTGCACTGGCATCTCCACAGCCCCTGGGGAGACAGGTATTTGCTGACTGAATGAATGGTCTGCCCTGTCAGATTGAGAGCAGTGCTGCTTATCTTCCTTTCCTCCTCCAAACCCACCTCCTCTGCTCTGCTTTGTCTTTCAGGAGGCTGGTTGTTATGGACCTCATCACTAGGGCTCCCTTGACCTCTGGCTTTCTGTTGGGTTTGGCCAGTGGAAGGCACCAATAAGAGATTGAGAGGTGGTAAAGGAGGTAGGTTGGGTCCTTTATACCCCTATTCCTCACTGGTTGGGCTCAGTTGCCTTGACAGTGGCTCTGCTCCTGGGTCTAATGCTACAGCTCTTATCAGAAGGCCTTTCTCCCAGAGCAGAACTTGCTGAGATGTAGTGACAGCTTCTGCCTCTTGCTTCTTCAGGCACAAAGGAGGTAATGGCTCCCTCTTGTTAGTAGTCTCAGGGTGCTGCACCATTTTGCTTCCCTTAGCCCCACCCACCTCTCCTCTGTCCAATAAACTTTTCATTTACCCTTTCAAGCGGGCCATCTGGTTCTGTTGACCTTGGCTGGTGCATGAACTATTCTCCCACAGGATCTTGGGGATGTATCAGCTTTGTGTAAGACTTCCAGGGACACACAGGGCTATCAGTAGGAAACTAGGGCAGAAGTGAACCTAATTCTGTTCTAAACCTAACTTTGGAAAATCAGTTCTTTTTGAGCTAAGAATGACTTACCCCAAGGATCGCGAAAGAAGTCAGTTATAGGATTCTCCTCTGGAAAATGAGGATAATACCTTCCCTCGATAAGCAGAAAACGAAAGGGTTTTAGAGTTGTCAATGCAAGAAATACCAGTGCAAGAGACAACTGCTTTTCTTCATTTTCCTGAACCAGGCAGAAAGGTGGTGCTGGAGGCTTTGGTACCAAGATAAACAAAGATCATGCTTCGGTGGGGAAGCCACTCATTCATTCACTCAGGCATTTATGTACTCATTTAGAAATGGAGGAACAAATTATTAAATTTAGTCAACATTTCTAGGACTTGTCTGTATTTAGATCTTTTAGAGTGAGCTCTCCGAGAAGCTTGTTTTATTGCAGACTCTTTTAAAACACTATGGATGTGTCTCTGATATAGTGAATACCCTCAACCGTATTTTCCTCTTCCTATTGTTGAGACGTCTCTCAACTTTTTTCTCCCAGTTTCCACTCCTGGGCCAAGAAATGATCCGTTTTCGGATTCCCCCAGAAACTCCAGGTTATCAGAGTCGAAGGTGGGAGGGGGGCGTGGATTCGCTGGCACTGAAGTTCTCTTCCATCTGCGCAGGCGAAGGGTTGGTCTCTAAGGCAGGTCGAAGTTATATTCCTTCTTCCTTTGTATGCAAGATTAGGTTGTTACAAAAGAGGGTGTGTAGGTTAATGGCAGGAAGCAAGTTGCTGCGCAGAGCGCGGGCCCCGAGCGCGTGTCAGGTTTAATGATTTATTCAAGCTGCAGCGCATCTGGGCGTTGATTGGCTGCAGGCATGCGTCCGCTGTCAGCTGCGCGCGCGGGCCTCGCCCCGCTACCTGACCGCAGGGGTGGGGTTGGGGGGTGCTGGGGGCTGCTGGGGAGAGGGGGGAGTGGGCGCCGAAGGAGCCCGGAGGTGTGAAAGGGGGTAAAAGGCTTCTCAGGCGGGAGGGGAAGGGAGAGAGAGGAAAGGGAGAGAACAAGGGGAAGAGAGATTGGGATGGGGTGGGGGCGGGGGGCGGGGTGGGGGGAGAGACAGAACAACTCCGAAATAAAGTCCCGGGTAGAGAGGGGAGGAGAGACAGAGATGTGGAAAGAGCACAGAAGAGGAGAAAAGCAGAAGAAGAAAGAGACAAAGAAGGAGAGGAGAGAAGAATGAATGGGAGAATAGAGAGAGTTTGGAGAGGGGAGTGGGACGCGCTCCCAGAACGCCCCACGTGCGCCCCCCTCCAGGCAGCCTGCAGGCGGCCGCTCACAAAGCCGCCTTTGATGCGCTGGCTACCAGGGCTATTTTGGGAATGAGATGGGGAGAAAAGGCGCCAACCCACGCTCCTTGAAGGGAGTCACTTTCTGCAAAGTACGCTGGAGAGGACTGGGCCCTGGTCCGGGCAGTCAGGGCAGGAAGTGGATGCCGGGGACAAAAGCTCGGCACCTGCCAAAAGCAAGAGCGCTTGGAGAGCACCTCCCCCCGCCACCCTCTCCCCGCGCCCCGCTCCCCTGCGGGCGGGCGGTAGGCTGCGCCGCCGCACTCAGGCGCTCCCCAGCCGCGCGGACTGCAGGCACTGCGGCCGCGGCTCAACCCACCCTCCCAGAGACTCCGTGCCGGGATCACTCTGCCTGCCTTTCTTTGGGTCTTTTCCCCGTCTTTGAGTCACTTTCTCTTTCTCCTCTCTCACTTCCCCTTTCTCCTCTCTCACTTCCCCTTTCTCCCTTTCTTTCTTTCTTCTCCTCGCCTTTCTGCACTCATTTACTCTCTCGCGGTTTTCCCAGCATTATTTACAGCTAACAACAACACCCAAACGTTTCTAGATTGGAGCCCTCCTCCAGTCAATGGGCCCTTTGGAAGGAGGGAATGGAGTGAAGAGAAAGAGAAGAAGAAAAATATTGGGGGGGGGGGTAAAGGTTGTGTGGCATTTGAAAATCAAATGGGAAAACCAGCCCACGGTGTGAATTTTCCTGGATAAAGTTGTTCAACCTAAAGTTGTTCACCATTGGAGTGGCTGCTGGTGCTGGGGAGTTGGAAATTCTATCAGTAACCACCCCTCTTCCAAGACCAAGAGAGAAGTAAGGCTGGTTTCCCCCTCACGCCAGCCCTCTCCTCCCACGTCCCGTACACTCAGCTCTGGCCTCCCCCGGCTATCGCTCTTTACTAGGAAAAACAGTCTGTCCCCATTGTCCAGGTGCCAGCAGGGCCTTTGGCGAAAGGGAGGCCGGCCAGCCCTCTGATCAAACTCAAAGGTTAGTTAAAAGACAAAAACAGCTGAAAGTCTTCATGAATAATGCCGGGCCAGCCCCCCCTGCCCCCCCAGCTCAGTGTAGTGCAAGCCCTGCTCAATGCCCTACCACTTTGTTATGCTGCTCGCCTAAGTCAGAATTTCACAGAAAGCCCGAGAAGAAAAGCTCCCACAATTAGGGGTCGCCTGTCAGAAAACATTAACGCCTTCCTCTCCCAGCCTGTCAGGCCTGCTGCAGCTACAAACCGCCATGGCGAATTGGCCCTCCACCCCATGAAGCACCCGCCAGCCAAAGGAGCAGAGATTTGAAAGCCGAAGGAGATGGAGCCCGCCTAAGTGTGGTTTCTGTAGTGTCAGGGTGTGCAAAGATGCCCCCAGCTGCTTCTTTTTTTTTTTTTTAATTTATTTTTATTTGTTTATTTACAGCATAACAGTGTTCATTGTTTTGGCATCACACCCAGTGCTCCATGCAGTACGTGCCCTCCCTATTACCCACCACCTGGTTCCTCAACCTCCCACCCCCCCACCCCCTTGCCGCCCCTTCATAACCGTATTATGCCTCCATCAGAAAGGACGAATACCCAACTTTTGTAGCAACATGGATGGGACTGGAAGAAATTATGCTGAGGGAAATAAGTCAAGCAGAGAGAGTCAAGTATCATATGGTCTCACTTATTTGTGGAGCATAACAAATAACATGGAGGACATGGGGAGATGGAGAGGAGAGAGAGTTGAGGGAAACTGGAAGGGGAGATGAACCATGAGAGACTATGGACTCTGAAAAACAGCTGCTTCTTTCTAAGAGTCAGGGCAAGATGCCTGGGAGGGGTCATACAAGGTAGTCCTGTGGATGGGTACATGGAAAGCACTCCCAGACCAGGAGAGTGTAGGAGGCCCGTTTCTTGCAATGACCGTGGTTAAAAATCTACACATATGACCACCCCCTCATCTCCCCTGATTGAGCATTTTCCAAGTGCCAGGCATCTTATTTTGTTCATAATCAGAGCAATCCTATGAAGTGTTGTATTATCATTTTTACCTTATAGATGGAAAAGAAATGAGGAGCTCAGAGAAATTATATAACTTCTCCATGCTTACACAGCTTCGTAGTGGCAGAGTCAGGATTGAAATTCAGTTTTGCCTGACTCCGAATTCCATGTTCTTTTGACCATAATCTAGCCCACAGTTTTTCCAAGAAGATCGAGAGATCAACTTTGTCCACTTCTGAAAACATGACTGACATGTGAGATATTCTTAGCCATCTTTCTTATATTACCAAGGATATTTCCTGTTTCTAGAACAGCATGCTTGACTCTCAAAAATCTGTGGAAGGAAAGAAAGAAGGAAGAAAGGAGGAATTCCTTAGAATGGTGCTTTTGATTTTCTTTGAGCATCATTTTGTTCCAAAAGATATTTGATTTTGGGGTCAAGAAATCTGGTTGGGATTCTCCATGTACCATCAATTAACTAGGGAGTTGAATCTTTGTTTCCTTATCTGTGTAAATGGAGATACTAATACTTATCTGTAAGGGGAATTAGAAAGATAGAATATGTATAACAGGAAAAGTGCCTTCATGGAATCTAGCACATAGTAGGTTACTCACTTCACTTGAGGGGCACCCGGGAGGTGCAGTCGGTTAATGACTGACTCTTGATTTTGGTTCAGTTCATGATCTCAGGGTCATGGAATCGAGCCCCATGAGGAGCCCCCCATGTCAGGCTCTGCCCTGGATGGAACCTGCTTAAGATTATCTCCTTTGCCCTCTGCCCCTCCCACCTCTCTTAAAAGAAAGAAAGAAAGGAAGGAAGAAAGGAAGGAAGAAGGAAAGAAAGAAAGAGAAAGAAAGAAAAAAGAAAATTCACTTGAGAATTAAAATTATAGAGTCTTGTGTGTGTGTGTGCGTGTGTGTGTGTGTGTGTGTGTGTGTACCAGGAAAATATATGCCACACAGGCGATTACATCCATGAAACAAAAATGATCCATGGATACAAGGATGGCTGTAGCTAAGTTTTCAGGCAATTTTGTATTCTGTTGTTCTGTGGTGTTCACAGCCTGGGGATGGTATGAGCTAAAACAGAATCTCTTTGGGTGGGTCTTCGGGAGAAGGTCTGGTGGTGTGGAAGAGTTTCAGGGCCTCCAAGAGTGAGCAGTCACCCTCTAGTAAGAGCAGAATGGTTTTGCTATTGCTGACTGCTCTCTGGTGAGGCAGACAGGAAATTACCAGTTCATTTTGTGGAAGGCAAAAATGAAGTTCCAAGAAGTGATAGCTTTGCTAGAAGCAAGCAAGCACTAGAAGTTAGAATTGGCCATTGTGCTTTCCTCCTAGGAGCCTTATCCTCTCAGCGTTTGAAGGTGATTCAGAACTTTGGCCTTCTCTCGGAGCCTCAGAAGGAAAATTTTCAGAAAATCATTCTTAGAAATTCAAGGGATGGCCTTTATTCCCATTGCATCTCCCACTGATGAGATTAATTAAATTTGCATCAACTCCCAAGCGTCTGGGTTTGTTGTCACCCCTTTGCTATAATTCCACCCACCAACAGCTCCTCCAAATTCCTAATACCAATTTAAAAAAATAAAGAAAGAGAGAAAGGGAGGAAGGGAAGAAGAGGAAGGAAGGAAGGAAGGAAGGAAGGAAGGAAGGAAGGCAGGCAGGCAGGCAGGCCAGCAAAGCTTTAGTTTATAATTCTAGGAATCTTTAATAATTCTGCAACAGTCAGTCAGCTTCTCCATCATTGTTTTTCCACTGATTCTTTGTGGGGATGCTTTGGTTTCCAGAGTACAGGGATGCTCTGAATGTCCTTTGTCTCTCCCACATGTTTCTTTTTTTCCTCATTCTCTGAGCAAGCTTCTTCGTCTTCCAGAAGACAGAGTCTGTCCTTGATAAATAATCATTACCTCATGGGCTGCTGGCCGAAATAATGGAGGAGTGTAAGCACAAGGTCTAGTTTGAGCATATTTAATGAAAGTACGACATTGCCTGAAGATGTTCAGAATGCAGTCATGTTTGAAACGCAGGTCAACCTTAGGAGCACCCCCCACAAGCACATGATAGAACACTGCTGAAGTGAGACCTGTGGTTTATAGAACTACAGTGATGCAGCCAGTCATCGTTTAGATGAATGAGATCTCAGGATGAGATCTTTTCCTTGAAAAAACAGCATGAGCAAACATTGAAGCCCCAGGAGGCGGCCAGGCTGGACCAGTCCCCCTTTAGCATTCAGACAGTTCATCATGTCTCCACTTCTCAAGGGAATGGAAGCAAGGCTTGGAGAGAACGCGGTGACCACATTGGGTTCTTTCTCCAAACAGTCCTTTCCTGGTGAAGTGGCCAAGAAGCCTCCTCTGGACCCACCTCCCCATTTTCAGGAATATCACCTGCTTCGCTGGGACACACAAACAAAGAGCATTTATTTTGCGGCATCTAAAGATGGTAAACATTTCAGTGAACAGCTTATTTGTCATCAGAGATTCTCTACAGTTGAAAATAGACAGGCTAATTCTAATTCTTGGTACTTTTCCTAAGGAAGAAAAAAAATCAGATATGCTCAAAAGACGCACAACAAAGCGTGTTGTAGGAATATTATTATTTTTATAGTGTTGAAAATATAAAACAACCTGTAACTTTACTATCAGAGTTCTGGTTCAAATAAATATTGGCAGGATTATATGATGGCATATTGTACAGAATTGTAAATGGGATATATATTTATGAGCATTTATGTAGATTTATAGATCTGTGATATAATAACTATTTTTCATAAGTGAAAACAAAAGCCATCACCTATAATTCTATCAACCAGAAAAAATGAGTCAATGTACAATTACCTATTTACTTTTTGATGAAGTGACTTCATATAACTCACTTTTCTACTGAAAATATGAACATAAATCAGTTTAGTTATTAATTCAACAAATATCTTCCTAAGCCCTATTCTAAGCCCTCACGATAACATAGTGAGAGACCAACATGACCCCCACCCTTTCAGTTTGTGGGGTAAGAAAGACTTCAAAAAATCTTATAGTTACATGTTTCTGATTCATCATAGTCTTCTATGACAACAAATAATTTCACATGTTCATTGAATGTACCATAATATTTTAACCAATCTGGGTATTTTTATACAGAGATTTCTTTATTTTTTGCTTTGTGAATAAATCCTGTGATGAAAACTTTATAACCAACCAATTATGCCTGATTATGTCCTGAGGACGTGTCTAAGAAGGAGAATTGTTCTGTTAAAGGAAATGTGTTTTCTGAGAAAAGACTTTTGGATTCATGTTACCTGATTGTTTTCAGAAAAGCTGAATCAGTTACATTCTCACCAGCAAGGATGAGGAGGACCAACTCCCTCATGGCCTCATGAGGTATGATTATATTTTAAACAGGCAAACAAGCAACTTTACCAATTTTTTTAAGTGACGCCTCCTTCTCTCATTCAGCTTGTCTTACATTGTTAGTGACATTTGATTTTTTTTCATATTTACTTACACCAGTGATTCTCATACACTAGACTGCATTATAATAAAGCTGCATTATAATAAATGGGGGCCTCTCTGCTTAAAATACATATTCCTGGGAGTCTAATTAACTAAGTGGTTCTGATATAAGGCCAATTTGTGGAAAGTGATTGTAACAATAGCCTTTCCCCGGGGGAGAATTCAGATAACCAACTTTAGAAGTAACAACTGTGAATGAGATAAAATGACCAGTAGCATAAAGGTGATTTATATCCCAAACTTACATTTCCAAAGTTCCAGGGGTTGAATGTCCCCGACGGTAATCCATAGGTAGGGAATGTGAAGGATTATTTTGGATTCTGAGTCCCCAATTGTTCCTGCCTCTCTCGATTCCAGCCTCTTCCCATTCATGCTGACCTCCCAGCCCTGCTCCCCACCTGCTGCTGGCCTAGAGAAGAAAGCCATTTCCATTGGCCTTGGCTGCCTGGGGAGATCTATATTACTCTGGGGAAGACAAGAGCTGTCCCCATCTTGGTAAAGTGTGAAATTCGGTTTTGATTGCAAAGGGAAGCCATTTCAACGGGATTACACCGTGACCATGTAGATTAAACTCAGCCATATGGCCTAGGATGCTTCTTCCTACTGCCAGGTAACTGCATTGCTAATGACGTGGTAATGACATTTTCAAATGAAAAAATAAGGCCACCTGGACTGGAATAAAGGAAGCAAAAAATGACAAGATGCCAGTAAACATGAACAGAGCTCTCAACCCTCTTGGGCTTTGAGGAATTTATAAGTATAACCAAATGAGCATGTCCCTGGTATTATGAAAGAGCTCTGCTTGCTTGGCATAGTAGAGAGAATTTCCATGTTTGCATCAAAAGGGAATCCAAGGGTCAACCGAAAGAGATCGCTTGACCTCATTCAGCCTCAGTTTCTTCATCTGTTAAATGGGCATAAAAACACACTTTGCAGGGGTGTCAGAAGAACAAAACAGGTTATGTGATGGTGATTTGTAATCTGCTATTTGCTCTACACAGGTTAAAAAAAAAGATGGTTTTATTGGTCAGAGCTCTCAGTTACAAGCAACAGAGATAAACTAACTGGCTTACACTGAAAGAAACTTATTGAAAGGCTTTCAGTTGTTCAGAGTAACTGGAAAGTCTGATTCCAAGGGTCAGAGATGAGGCTGGACAGCAGTCATGATCATGGTTAAAATAATTCCCCACAATAGTTGGGTGAAGTTGTAGCTGATTCTGCCTCCAGCCTCTGGATACCACGATTTATGCTGTCACCATCTCCAGGACCAGACCCTGGATGTCCCACTGGCACCATGGAGCCATTGCCAGGAAATTGCCTTGTTGTAGCTGTGGTCCCACCTGCCATTGTGACAAAGATGAATTCTCTGCTATCTCTGTTCTTTGTGCCAGTAGATATCAAGTCCACATCTGGGGTGGGAGCTTCTCGTTGGTTGAGACACAGATGCAAGGGAGACCAGGAAAATGGTATCTGGCCTTGCCTACTTTTATAGTAGGAGACAGGATCTGCTTTCTACCAAAATGCTGAAGAGCACTCAAGGGAAGGGCACTCAGATGCCAGGTAGCCCAAAACAAAACAAAATAACAAAAAATGACAAACAGCTGTCAACCAGGGGTCCTCAAACTATTTCTGTAAAGGGTGAGGGGCTCCTGAGTGGTTCGGTCTGTTAAGCATCCAACTCTTGATTTCAGCTCCGGTCATGATCTCAGGATTGTGAGATCCAGCCCCACATGGGCTGTGCACTCAGTGGGAAGTCTGCTTGAGGTTCTCTAACTCTCCCTCTGCCCCTCCCTTGATCTAGATCATATAAATAAATAAATAAATAAATAAATAAATAAATAAAACAGGTAGCAAGTAGATATTTTCTGCAATGCAGTGTAAGAGAAGCAGAAACAATATGTAAATGAAACTGTGGTTGTGTCCTAACAAAACTTTATTTACAAAGACAAGATTTGGCTTTCAGGTCATAGTTTGCAGATATTTGCTTTAGAGTGATGATGATGGTGACAAGTGGGGTAACTTTAGAAACTGTCCTTTGAGTCCTTGCTGGAAATGGATGCAGCTGGAGATAGTAGCAATATTTACATTGTGCTCTGGCAAGACATCTCTCCTCATTCAGTTCTCTTGCCACTCCTAACTGTTGGTTTCTCTGTGAAAATAATTTCCTAGTTAGGGGGTTAAAAACAGATAAACTATTTACATCCAAATAGAACTGAAGTTCAGATCTAAGCATTAGTTGAGAGGCTAATTTCCAGGGGAGGAGTGTGGCAGAGGAGAAGGAACAAAAGAAAGACCTTCTTCAGTCTCTGCCTTCCTACACAGTCACCCCTAGTGCCCTCTGGGTCTTGCCGGTGGTTTTCTCTCCAGCTCTGCTCCATCTTTTAAGTCAAGTGCCATTATTGCTTGACATGGATGGTAGCAGAAGAGCCCTTAGTTTACTCCAGGAGACTGGGGATTAGTTTCTTCCTGAGGCCTGTCAGACACACTGATGAAATAATCAGTAGCTTCTTATATTTTCTATGTGACATTCCCATAGACTGGTTTATGTGACCTGGGGGATGGGTGGGATGAGAGTCAGTCCTATGGACTTAATGACCAATCATCACAGGTGAATGTGAGCTGTCATATAGATGGAATAACTCCTTGACAGAAAAAGATTGTTTCCTTCTCTTCATCATTCATTTAACTCATAGGGGCTGTGATCCTAAAATATGTCATGTCCACATTGGGCACTGGGGCTATAAAGATGAATAAAATATGGTCTCTGTCCTGGAGGATTGCAATTAGTTTTATCATTATAAGCAAGCTCTTTTCCAGAAGCAGTCATTTATTATATCTGGTTCTCCCAATGGTACTAAATGTTGCAGGGAAATGGGCTTATTCATCACTATATGGGGGAGGTCAGGCAACAATTTTATCAGAAATACCTTTGATGGCACGTGCAGAATACCCAACTTGTGACGGTGAAATCAAATATGAGGGATTTGCCCCTTCCTTCTTCCTCCCTCCCTCTCTCCCTCTCTTCCTTCCCTCCCTTCCACTTTCCTTCCTTGCTCCCTCCCTCCCTTCTTCCCTTCCCTTCTCTCTGAGCAAGAAGTCTGGCAGTAGGAATTGGGGTTGGTATGATAGCTCAGGGTGCTCTCAGGCCACAGGTGATGACTAGCTTTCCATTCTTACTTAGCATTTTGCTGGGTGCCTTGTGGCCCCAGGATGACTGCTCCATCTCCAGATTATATCTGGTTTCTAAGGCAAGAAAGGGAAGGATAAAGAGGAGGGCTGTGCCAGCTGAAGCTGTTCTTCCCTAAAATGTTCTTCCTGAAACTTCTTCCATAAGCCCCAATTGTATCTCTTTGGCCAGAACTATATCAAATGGCTAATGGAATGGGGCAAATGTAGCCAGAAATGGATTTTTAAGCCACGAACATAGTTGCTTCAAACACAAATGGGATTCTGTTAGAAAGGAAGAAGAGGAAGATGAATACTGGGTATCAAAGAGACTCAAGGTCCCTCTATAGTAGATTCTACACCAAGAACCACTTTATACTGGGGCATCTTGGTGGGGGCTTCTGACCTTGGCTCAGAGGCTCAGGTCATGAACTCAGAGTCCTGAGATCGAGCCAGTGTGGAGTCTGCTCGTCCTTCTGCACCCCACCCCCATACTCTTGCTCTCTCTCTCTCAAATAAATAAATAAAATCTAAGAAAAAGAGAGAGAGAGAGAGAGAGACTTTACACCAATTAATGGATCCCACCACCAAACTCTCAGTCCTTTCAGTTTTCCTTATTTGTCTATACTTTTAAGTTGTAAACTAGACCAGATTTCTCAACACAGCCTCATCAGTTTCATTTGTGGAGTCAGTGGGTATTTGAAGTTCTCCTCGTTCAACCCTCTGAGCTACAGATGGTGAAATGGAGGCCCAGAGATACTAGCTGACATACCCAACATCACACAATTAGGAAGGGGTATTTCTAAGATTAGAACCTGTGGAGATGCTGCCAGGTATAGACTTTCAAAGGAGTATTTCTCAGTAGGATTTCAAGATGGAAAGACGTACAAACCATCAAGGTCAGGTGGAATCTTTTCTAATCGGTTCCTTTGATTGGTGGATTCTGCATTTAAGCCCAGGACACTGACATTGGTTTTAGAACTCCACGTTCAGTCCTTCTTATCTTTGCCCATTCCTAGAGCCTCTAAGGGTCTTAATTCAACTCTCATTAGCTGTTTAAGAGGTCTTGAAAGAACATGCCAAACTTGTTTTCCAAATCTGGGTTTCTGATGTTGTCACCCACCCAGTATCTTCAACCAAAAACCCAAGAGTCATTTCCAAGATTCTCTCTTGCATTCTTTCCAACTGGCAGCCAGTGAGCATCACTAAATCCAAAAGGTTCTATATGGTATCTGAAAAATCTGTAGAAACAGAGAAATATTCAATTTATTGGTTAATCTCTTCCCTCAGATTAAAGGTTAGACCTGTTAGACTTCAGTTTAGAGATATTTTGTCCATGAAAGTGTCTGGAAGTTGAAGGAAACAAATAGAATATGTTACTTGAAAATGTAAAAAATAGATTGTTTAAACATATTTTTTTCTCTGTTTCCAGACTTTTTAGAGACCCTGTATTTACCTCTTAGATTCAGCTCCTGCTTTCCCAGCCGCATGGCTTCCATCTTTGCTTAGGACCTTCTCATTTCGCCCTGGGTCTCTGTCTTTGAGATCAACCCCTTGTTTGTGTCACATCCAATCCATACTGCAGACAGCAGAGTACTTTAAAAATAATATGGAGACCACACCATTGCCACTGGAGTAATCGCTCTGAAGTGTGACCATGTATCTTTCATGGTTTTCCCACTGCCCATGATACTACCTCACTTATGAATGGTTGATAACCTAGCTCCTGCCTACAGTCCCAAGCAGATCTTCAATCATCCCTGTTGACCTTTATATCCCAGCAACACCAAACACTCTATAATCCCTTGCACGCTCTCACTTTTTCTCCTTTCATTACATTTTCACTGCTCTCTTTGTTAGTCTGGTGTATTCATTTACCCTTTAAGTTCTGGCTCAGACATTGCTTCCTCCAGGAAGCCTTCCTTGACCTCACCTTACACAGATCAATCACTTTTTCTCTGGAACTTTTACATACTCTCTTGTTATTTAGTTGCCCTTATCACAATGTTCCCTAATTTATTTGACTACAGCTCTTCCTTTTCTTTGTAAAGAAATGATCAAAACAAAAGGACTTTGAATTGTGTTTAAAATTCAGTAGTGCTGCCCAAGTCACTTTTATTAGGTAGACTCTGCAGTATCAGGAAGAGAAATGATGGCAATTTTCATATTGACCACCAGGAGTTACAATGAGCATTTTGTAGCTTTGAGAACAATAGCTCTTAAGAAAAAGAGCCAGGAAACTCCATGATGCTTCTCACTCACTCTACCAATTAATTGTCTAACAATGCTTCGTAAGTCCTAAAAGTAACTGAATAAAAGAGGTCATTGGTGTGTGCTTCAAATTAGGGAGAAACCCTCAATTTTCAGAACGCAAGAAGAGAACTTTTTTTTAAGATCTAGAGAACAGAAAGAACATCTGTAGCAAAGTTCAAACTGATTTGTGACTTTTCTCAGCCCCAAAAAAATCCAGGTAGCAGGGAAGGAGAAAGGATGTGGAGAGAATCTAGAAAAAAATGGATTCATATGTTAAAAGAGAAACTCATATTTCTATTCTCCTAATTTTTTTTTCTCCTATAAGAGGAGCTTTTATATTTTGAGTTCACAGTAGATTGTTAGATATTTGGTAAAGGAGCTATGTTTGATATCCACAATACCTAGTTCAAAAACCATAGTAGGTCCTCAATAAATGAAGATTTTAATTAAATAACATTATCTAGTGGGTGATTGGTTTTGATGAGAAAAGATCTAAAATCAAAGAGAAATAATAGACATGGCAAGAAAAAAAACACGGGCTCTGTGAAATTGCAGGCCACAGGAGATGATCTAGTTCTGTGTTCGCGGGCTGACTGGACCTGCGCCAGCACCAGGGGACATGCGGCCTGTCGGTCCCGAGGCACAGCCCAGTGCAGGAGGACCTGGCACACATCCCACGTCTCAGGCTTATCAGTTCTGGGCTCCATAACTCAAGTTCTGTTTTCCTGGTCGTGTCCCCACCCCCTCTCTTTTGTGGCCTTTGCCAGGGACATGCAACTTTTCTCCAGCATTTTATTCTCCACGTTTCTTTTCAAGCAACCTCAGGGAGTCCAGGTGTAGAAGGAGTGCGGGGAGGCCCTCAGCGCTGTGTGGGCCCACTGAGAGCAGGGATCCGACATCATTCTTCCTGGCCCTAATTCATATATTTTTTTTTTATTTTGTTCTTGGAACCATCTTCTTTATAAATCCATTCAGCAATTTTTTAAAAAAATTTATACAAATTCAATGTGTGTGTGGGTTTTGGGTGGGCTGTGGAAATTGATTTACGAGTCAACCACTTTTCTCTTTTCTTGCCATCTCCGCTTGAGTGGTTTGTCGGCCCTGGGCCTTTCTTTCACTGGAGGAGAATAAGGTTGTCTATGGAAGAGGTCAGCATTTCAAATTGGTGGAGTTCAACTGCACAAATGACATAGAACTGACAAGAAAAGACAGGGGGTTTGGAGGTCACAGACTGCATAGGTCTCGCTTAGGGTTTTTGCTTTGTGATGAACCCTGGCACCAAAATGAATTAAATAACAGGCTTAAGGACTATTGAGGGAGGACTGAATGCAAATCAAAGATAAGTAGAAGTTTTCTTTCCTAAAAGGGGACTGATTTTTTTCCTTGCCTCTCCCCCTTCCATATCTATGCCAGCAAGAGCTGCCTGTTAAACATGATTTCGCCGGCATTATGCTGGACGCTTTCACGCCACTGCCACGGCGATGGCCTATCTTGGCCTATGATTAATGACCTGCTAGGCAATTTGGAAGCCATAATAACTCCGCGGTCCACACACAAACTATATAGTCGCATTCCTTTTGCGGATTTGCCAAGCTGTTACCAAGGGGCCCACACAGGAGCCGGATTGCTTGAGAGATAGCGAAGCATTTCTGCGAATGCTATTTGGGTCTTATCTTGCTGGAAAGTGCGATGAGCAGCGGGCTCATTTACAAAATCCAGAGTGCAGATCTCATGGATTCTTTATTCCAGCCCAGATTAGTGAAAACAAAAAAACAAACAAAAATTGTGAAAGAAAAATGGAGGGAGGGAGGGAGGGAGGGAAGAAAGGAAGGAAGGAAGGAGAAAAAGAAAAGCCTGGTTAAAAACCAATGTCTCCATCCAGTCTTTAGGTTCTGAGTGATTACAAAGACAGCATATAGTGGTGTTCCCAAATTTCAAATCACAATCATCAAGGCGTAATGCTGATAATGCTCTCTAAAAGCAACGAGATTTTTGAAAACCCTGGTAGAAACAAAGGCTGCTCTTCAAGTTCACTGTTTGGAACTGTTTGCATAAACACTTCTAAACAGACAACCGGTTTACTGGACTGAAGGAGGATTGGGCTGTGACTCAGAGGGTTGGTGTCTAGTCTCAGTTCAGCCAGTGTCTCGCTCTTTGGCCCTGGATGCCTTTCTTCTCTTCTCTTGGCTGCGGTTGGTTTTGTCATCAGTTCAACAAGAAGGTTGGGTTGAGCAAACGCTCTAGCAGGCCTTTGCTGGCTCTAAGTTGTATTCACTTAGCAAATATTTACCGAGGGCCCACCAGATCTTTCAGGATCTGGAGGCATTTAGGGAAGAAAGCAAAGATCCCTATGCCACAGAAGCTTACCTCCTAGAGGGGTGATACAATCATAAACAATAAATGTTATTAATAAGTAAATGGTATCCATTCATGGGTAAAAAGTGCTTTGGAAAAGGAAAAAGTAGGGCAGAATAAGGGGGAACAGGGACATGTGGGGGTGGGGATGGATGCAGATTGCAAAATGAAGTATAGTGGTCAAAGTAGGCCTATGTGAGAAAGTGGGATTTGGCAGTGACCTTTAGGTGATGAGAGGGTCAGCCATGCATTTATCCAAAGGGGAAACATTCTGGAAGAGCAAAGTCCTTAACAGTCTGAGAATCTATGTGTCCTGTCATTTGACCTTGATAACCCCTGGATTTCAGTCACTTAGCTAGCTGGTTGCAGCTTTATCACCCAGATTCATAATTCTCAACTTTGGCTACATGTTCAAAGTACCTTGGAGACTAGAATAATACAGAGGTCTCAGTCCCATGTCCAGAAAATCTGATTTAATTGATCTGGGGTGCAGCCCGGGCATGGAGAGTTTACAAACCTCCACAGGTGTTTCTAACATTCAACCAAGGTCAAGAACCACTGATCTACACCAAGCAGGTCAGCCCCACCATAAACCTCCCTATGGCTGTTTGTCACTGAGGAACACCCTCTTTCAATTCACAATATCAAAGCAACGGTCACCTGGTTCTTGCACAAAATCTCATTTAGAGCTTCTTATGCATAAGCGTTATGCGTAGCACTGGCCATGGGAAGGAGAGCAAGACTTATGCTATTTGGGAGATGATAGACATGTAACAGTTCTTCACTGAGCTTGGCATAGATCAGTATATCCTGCTGTGGGATGCTGAATGTCAGTTTATCACCAACGTAACTCATTCAGATCATGACTTCATGATATTTGTCATATCCATGTAAAATTGACTCTTGGCTTCTATTTAAATTCTTACTTTGCCATAGCCCTTATCAATACCTGTGAAATCGATATAAATGAATCACCTTATTAAACAAATAGCTTCTCACTATGGACTCTGAAAAACAACCTGAGGGTTTTGAAGGGGTGGGGGTGGGAGGTTGGGGGAACCAGGTGGTGGGTAATAGGGAGGCCACGTATTGCATGGAGCACTGGGTGTGGTGCAAAAACAATGAGTAGGGTTACGCTGAAAAATAAATAAATAAATAAATAAACAAATAGCTTCTCACTATTTCAAAGTACGCATCTATATGCTAAAGACATTCATTGTCTGTCAGCATTGCCTACTATCCATGAAAATGCTTTGCATTCCACTTCGTCATACATCAATGAATCTGTCTCTAGGATGGATACTGAAAAGTGAAATTGCCGGGATATAGGGCATTAGCATGTTAATTTTAATATATACTGCCAAATTGGCCTCCAAAAGAACCTCATCAACTCACACCAGACTATAGGATCATGTTCCACTTCTTAGTTGTGTTTTTCATATAGCACCACTGTCTGTAGGTCGTGGGTTTATTGAAATCGTCTCACCCACCATGGAAGGGATATATGTGCCTAGACCTATCCACACTCTCATCTGTAGCACAGAGAAGTCTGTTAGAGGCGGTTGGAAAATGGAATTATCTGGCCCAAGTAGGGATGCTACGTCTCATCGAAGCCCTGTGCTTTGACCAACTGAACTAAGCAGAGGGCCTGCATTTTAGAGTAAGGGGCAGAAAATCACAGAAGCTGTGAAACTTCCGGCACATTCATGTTGCATTAATGAGGACAGAGAACAGAGATCCAAAATAATAGCAGCTAAAATAAGTTTGGAAAATGAGTTCTCATACATAACTGTCAATATCTAATGATTTCAGGGACGGCACTGAAGATCTGTGGTGGTAGGAACCCAAACCATTATATCTTCCTCCACTTTTCTCAAGGTGTTTCTTTGTTCCATCTTGTCTAAGATGGTGCACCACCACATCCACATGCCAGCTGGGGTGGTGGTGGGTGGGGAGTAGTGGAGGAAGACACACCCTGAAGTCACATTCACTCTGCTTATACACAAAATTTAGTCAATTGGCCACATCTATCTGAAAAGGTGTCTGGGAAATATTGAGTTTTATTGGTTTGTTGGTTGGTTGGTTAATATAGTCATGCAGTCAGCTAAAAAAAACCCAGTGGTTCCATTACTGTGATGGAGAAGGCAAGAATAGGTAATGTCAGATAATAGTAATCTTACAGTACATGTCAAAAGGGCCATTACACAGGATCTTAACGTTGGAACAAACGGCAAGTGACATATGGAGATTCATTTATGTTTTAAAAACTGTTTTCAGGGGTACCTGAGTGGCTCAGTGTGTTAAAGCCTCTGCCTTCGGTTCAGGTCATGATCCCAGGGTCCTGGGATCGAGCCCCACATTGGGCTCTCTGGTCGGCAGGGAGCCTGCTTCCCCCTCACTCTCTCTGCCTGTCTCTCCCTACTTGTAATTTCTCTGTCAAATAAATAAATAAAATATTTTTTAAAGAAGTGTTTTCATATATGTTGTCTCATTTTGCACTCACATAATCCAGTGAATTAGAAAAGTGGGGAGGGAAGAACTCAAGAAACTGATGGAATGGATGGTTAAGACAATGGCACTATGAGCAAGCACTGTGACTTGCTGTACTTGATTTAAGAGCCTCATTGGGTTGTTACTAAAACACACTCCTATTATCCCAAATGCTTGATTCTGCAGAAGATAGGATTTCTGAGAGAATGGAGATTTTTTGTTTGTTTGTTTGTTTGTTTGTTTGTTTGTTTGTTAGGATAGAAACATGAAAGCTAGTTGGAAATAACGAGGTAAAGAGGAAAGGTGAAGATTCAGGGAGGCAGTTTTGGGAGCTCAGCAGGACCACGGACATACACAGCGTTTTGAAGGGCCACACTCAGCTATCTGGGATGATCACTAACATGACGAAGAACTTGCGTAGTTGGGATTTATTTTTAAAGTGGTGTCAGCAGTAGGGTTAACGGATTGGCTGGGTGGCATGGGGGCAAGGGAGCAAAATAGAGCCCCTGAAGATACTGTTGTGTTATGCTTTGTGTTTTTGTCCATTCTGTACTGTTCATCCTTTTCTTTCTCAACGTGGATCATCCTTCAAGCCTCAGCAGAGAGGTCATTTCTTTGTGGAAACCTCCAACCTCTAGTTAGAATGAATCTCTCCTTCCTTCTCTACCCTTTATTCAACAATTTCTACACTTGATACTTTACTGAAGAAATTTATAGCATATTAGTGCCCCCAGGATCAGGAATGATATCAGAGTACTTGCATCTTGGTTAATGCTCACCCTGGCTGAATTGAAACCATTCAGTCCTGCATTTTGTTGACACCTCGTGAAGGCAAAAACTAGTATGAAGTGGTAGAAAGCCCTCTAAATTGGTTGTAGCAGTCTGGATTCAAATTCTGCCCCATCTTCTAGGGAGCTCAGAAATATTGGGCAAGTCATTTTAGCTTTTTTGACCTGAATAAACTTGTCTGTTTAATAAGATAAGATACAAAGCCTCTTATATTTCAGAGTTAATGATTAGTGTCTTTTTTTTTAAATGTGTAACCAGAATGTTTAGAAGTTTTAACTGAATAATTATATCAAAAGTATGGGTACAACCTCCAGAAGTTAAAGATTCTTAGAAAGTTACAATAATGAAAACAGTACAGTAATAATTCACTAATTAGTAAATGAATCAATGGAATGGATTACAACATCTTGAAAAAATATTTACAAAAAAAGTAGTATGAGAAGTATGGCATTGGCACAAAAACAGATACATGGATCAATGGAACAGAGCAAAAAATCAGAAATGGATCCACAACTATAAAGTCAACTGAGCTTTAACAAATCAGGAAAGAATATCCAATGGAAAAAAGACAGTCTCTTTAACAAATGATGTTGTGGATACTGCAAAACAGCCACATGCAGAAAAATGAAACTGGACCACTTTCTTACACCAGACACAAAAGTAAATTCAGGATGGATGAAAAATCTAAATGTGAGACAGGAAAACCATCAAAATCCCAGAGGAGAACATAGACAGTAACTTCTGCGACCTTGGCTATAACAACTTCTTACTAGACATGTCTCTGGAGGCAAAGGAAACAAAAACAAAAATGAACTATTGGGACTTCATCAAGATAAAAAGCTTTTGCACAGCAAAGAAAACAATCAACAAAACTAAAATGCAGCCTACAGAATGGGAGAAGATATTTGCAAATAACATATCTGATAAAGGGCTAGCATCCAAAATCTATAAAGAACTTATCAAACTCAACAACCAAAAAATAAATAATCTAATTAAGAAATGGCCAGAAGACCTGAATAGACATTTTTCCAAAGAAGAGATGCAGGTGGCCAACAGACACATGAGAAAATGCTCCTCATCATTCAGCATCAGGGAAATACAAATCAAAACCACAATGAGATATAACCTCACACCAGTGGGAATGGCTAAAATTAACATAGAAAACAACAGATGTTGGCAAGGATGCAGAGAAAGGGGAACCCTCTTACAATGTTGGTTGGAATGCAAACTGGTGCAGCCATTGTGGAAAGCAGTTTGGAGGTCCATCAAAAAGTTGAAAATAGAGCTACCCAACAACCTAGCAATTGAACTACTAGGTATTTATCCAAAGGATACAAAAATGCAGATTTGAAGGGGTACATGCACCCTAATGTTTATAGCAAGCATTATCAACAATGCCAAGTTATGGAAAGAGCCCAAATGTCCATTGACTGGATGAACTGAATGGATAACGAAGTGTGGTATATTGCCATTTTCAATGACATGGATGGAGCTAGATTGTATTATGCAAAGTGAAATAAGTCAGAAAAAGATAAATATACCATACGATTTCACTCAAACATGGAATTTAAGAAAAGAAACAGATGAACATAGGAGAAGGGGGAAAAAAAGAGAGAGGCAAATCATAAAGGACTTTTAACTATAGAGAACAAACTGAGGGCTGCTGGAAAAAGAGGTGGACCAGGCATGGGTAAATGGGTGATGAGTATTAAGAAGGGCACTTGTGCTGATGAACTGGGTGTTATTATATATAAGTCCTGAATCACTAAATTCTACACCTGAAACCAATTTTACCATATATGTTAACTAATTAGAATTTAAATGAAAACTTGAAATTAAAAAAAAAAGTAGTATGAGATAATGGACCATTACAAACCAGTGGGGAATGGATATTTTATTCAACATATGATAAAATTGGGTATTTGAGGAGAAAACTGTAAGTTACTTCCTGATCTTAGTTTATAATGCAATTATCTGGCTTAAGTGAGGGACCAGCATAAAAAAATAAAGCCACGAACAATTAAAAGACAAAATAGGCCCTTATTTAACTGACTTGTAAGATGTGAAGACATTTTTAAGCACAAGAACAATAAAAAAACACACAAGACAAAAAATAGATTAGGACAATTTAAAATTAAGTATATTGTCATAACCACATTAAAAAGTGACGAATGATCTGGTAAAAGTATTTGTAACGCACATTACAAATATTTAGTACTTTCAATAAGAAAAGAGTTTTATAAACCAATAGGATATGCCAAAAGTTTATAATAGAAAATAGGTGAAAGACACAAACAGATCATTTATAAAAAATAAGAATGGTCAGTAAAGATTAGAAAAATATTCAGCTTCACCAGTGATTAAAGACATGAAAATGTAAATGATATTTTTCTGTCCATTTAAAATATAAAGATGAAAAAAATTGGTAATACTCAATTCAGGCCACAGAAATAAGTTTTTCACAATGCAATGTGAGAATCCAAGTTGATGTAGCTCCTTGGGAAAAAATTTTACAGTATATATCAAGAATTTTGACAATCTCATACCCTAAAAACCAGAAATACCACTCTTTGGGATTAACATCCAAGAAAATAATAATAAATATAGAAAAAAAAATTATCTTTAAAGACAATAAATTGAAATACAACTTACAGGAGCAAAAACTTGGGAATAATCTAATGACCAGCAATAGAGGAATTGTAACGTAAATGATGGTGGAGCCATAATTGAGAACTACTAGGGTCTTCATTAAAAAGTGTTTGGGGCACCTGGGTGGCTCAGTAGGTTAAGTGTCTGCCTTCAGCTCATGTCATGATCCCAGGGTCCTTGGATCAAGCCCTGCATCCGGTTTCCTGCTCAGCGGGGAGTCTGCTTGTCCCTCTCACTCTGCCCACCCTCCCACCCCCAGTTCCTGCTCTTGTGCTCATGCAAGCTCTCTCTCAAATAAATAAATAAAATCTTAGAGAAAAAAGTGTTTGTTTGAAGTCTGTTTATTGATTTGGAAATGATCACAATAAAATGTTAAGTGAAATTTTAAAAGTAGGATCCATAAACTGCATATTCAGTATGTACTCAACCCAATTGTGTAAATATAGTGTATACAACCACCCGTAGGGAGTATGGAAGAAAAGAAAGAGTGTGCTAACATTCTTGGGTAGCAGGATTTCAGATGGTTTTAATTATCTTTTTAAATATTTCCTGTGTGAGAGTACATTTTATTTCTATAAGCAGAACAATGTAAATATTATGAAATCTAGCAAGAAGTAGACAAGCAAGCAACCTTCTTCTTCCTCCTTCCTTACTCCCCAGTATGTGTCATAGATCATCTAGGGAAATGTGCTTTTTCAGAGTCTGGGTTTTTAACTCAGAAAGCCCAAGAATAAGGCTGGATTTGATTCACAAACTCATTTGTAGGAAATTAATGATGGGATACAAAAAATGCAATTTATTGAGCACCTCTTATGTGCCAGGCAGGATGCTAGGCATTTGGCAAACATCATTGCACATTAGCTGCTGAAGCCCCACTGCAGTCATCCCCAGGGGCTCCCTTCTGGTCCCTTCTGGTGGGACCAGCCACCGCTACACAGAGAGGGGAGGAAAATGATGAATCCCTGTGTTCTCAGCCAGAATTTAGAAACCGTTTCTTCACACCTAGGAATACATCTAACCAAAGAGGCAAAGAATCTGTACTCAGAAAACTGTAGAATATTCATGAAAGAAATTGAAGAAGACACAAAGAAATGGAAAAAAACATTCCAAGCTCATAAACTGGAAGAACGAATATTGTGAAAATGTCTATGCTACGTAAAGCAATCTACACATTTAATGCAATCCCTATCAAAATACCACCATCTTTTTTCAAAGAAATAGAACAAATAATCCTAAAATTTATATGTAATGAGAAAAGACCCTGAATAGCCAGAGGAACGTTGAAAAAGAAAACCAAAGCTGGTGGCATCACAATTCAGGACTTCAAGCTCTATTACAAAGCTGTCATCATCAAGACAGCATGGTACTGGCACAAAAGCAGACACATAGATCAATGGAACAGAATAGAGAGCCCAGAAATAGGCCCTCAACTCTATGGTCAACTAATTTTTGACAAAGCAGGAAAGAATGTCCAATGCTAAAAAGACAGTCTCTTCAACAAATGGTGTTGGGAAAATTGGACAGTCACATGCAGAAGAATGAGCCTGGACCATTTCCTTACACCACACACAAAAGTAAACTCAAAATGGATGAAAGACCTCAATGTGAGACAGGAATCCATCAGAATCCTTGAGGAAAACACAGGCAGCAACCTCTTCGACCTCAGTCACAGCAACTTCTTCCTAGAAACATTGCCAAGGCAAGGGAAGCAAGGGCAAAAATGAACTATTGGGACTTCATCAGATCATAAACTTTTGCAAAGCAAAGGAAGCAGTCAACAAAACCAAAAGACAGCTGACAGAATGGGAGAAGATATTTGCAAATGACATATCCAAAATCTATAAAGAACTTATCAAACTCAACATCCAAAGAACAAATAATCCAATCAAGAAATAGGCAGAAGACATGAAGAGACATTTCTGCAAAGAAGACAGCCAAATGGCCAACAGACACATGAAAAAGTGCTCCATATCAGTCAACATCAGGGTAATACAAATCAAAATGTCAATGAGATCCCACCTCACACCGGTCAGAATGGCTAAAATTAACAAGTCAGAAAGTGACAGGTGTTGGCAAAGATGTGGAGAAAGGGGAAACCTCCTACACTGTTGGTGGGAATGCAAGCTGGTGCAGCCACTCTGGGAAACAGTATGGAAGTTTCTCAAAAAGTTGAAAATAGAGCTACCCTATGACCCAGAATTACACTACTAGGTATTTATTCCCAAAATACAAATGTGGTGATCTGAAAAGGCATGTGCACCACAGTGTTTATAGCAACAGTGTCCATAATAGCCAAACTATGGAAAGAACCTAGCTGTCCAATAATAGATGAATGGATAAAGATGATGTGATACGCACACACACACACACACACACACACACACATACACACACACACAGGAATATTATGCAGCCATCAAAAAAATGAAATCTTGCCATTTGCAATAATGTGGATGGTACTAGAGGGTGTTATACTAAGTGAAATAAGTCAATCAGAGAAAGATAATTATCATATGATCTCACTGATATGAGTAATTTGAGAAATAAGACAGAGGATCACAGGGGAAGGGAGGGAAAAATGAAACAAGATGAAACCAGAGAGGGAGACAAACCATAAAAGATTCTTAACTTCAGGAAACAAACTGAGGGTTGCTGGAGTGGAGGGGGTGGGAGGGATGGGGTGACTGGATGATGGACACTGGGAAGGGTATGTCCTATGGTGAGCACTATGAATTGTGTAAGACTGATGAATCACAGACCTATACCCCTGAAACAAATAATACATTATAGGTTAATAACAATAATAATAAACTAATTTTTAAAGAAAAAAAGAAACTGTTTCTTCACAAAAAACATTGGTAATGTGTAACAATTATGTGTAATGTGTAATGGTATGTGTATGTGTAGTGGTAATTGTAACAATGTAAACAATGGTGGTTAGGTTCTCCCACATGATTCTTCTTATTATTCTCTTAGTTTTTTTTTTTTGAGATTTATTTTATTTATGGGATATATATATATATATAGAGAGAGAGAGAGAGGGAGAGAGAGCAAGAGAATGGGGGGAGGGGCAGAGGGAGGAAATCTTCAAGCAGACTCCCCACTAAGTGTGAGCACTGACCCCGACTAAGAGCTCTATCTCACAACCCATGAAATCACCACCTAAGCCAAAACCAAGAGTCAGATGCTTAACCAACTGAGCCACCAAAGTACCCCTCATTCTCTTAGTTCTTTTTATGTAGGTCTAGAAATCTAAGCCTTGTTTAAGTGCTTGGTATATGCAAAGCATTGTGTTAAGTGCTTTACAATCTTTCTTATATCCTGTGAGGCTATTATTGTTATCCTCACTTTATTAATGTGAGCCTGAGGCTTAGATGTGTTAATACAGTACCTCTCAAACTTTAATGTGCATAAGAAGTAAGGAGTAAAAATGCAGGTTCTGATTCAGTAGGCCTTGGTAAGACTTGAGATTTCTAAGAAGCTTCCAGATGAGGCTAATCCTGCTGGTTCCTGGTCCACACTTTGATTAATAAGAGGTAAATCCACTTGCCAGATCCTGGGTCTTGAATGGGGCAAAGCCATGCCATAAACCCTCACAGGCTGACTTCACACAAGGCTCCACCACTAATATGTGCTTTGGTCCTCATGGTCCACACTCATCCGAAACCCTCTCTGTCCTCCATCCCCCATCAGGTCTTCTGCCAAGAAGACAGTCAGGTCTGTACTCATTGCCTCAGGGAAGGGACTGAGAGACATAAAGGAATATTCCTTCTTTTCCCAAATTTCACAATCTGGATCCTCATCTTATAAGAACACCAGTCACCAATCACTATCCACCTTCGTCCAGTATGTCCTCTTTTTCCCTTTGGTGTAGGTATATAGATCCCACATTATAACTCAGAGATGCTGAGAAATTTGCCTAAGTCACACAGTAAATACACAAGAGGCATTTGAATGAAGTCTATTTGATTTCACACATGATCTTTCTACTATACCTGGTGCATCACCTTTGGAGTCAGTTCTAAGGTGTAGTCCTGGTCCGTTATCTACTAAGTGATGTAACCTGGAGTAAGTGTCTCAATCTCTTAGTTTTGCTGAAATCCCTCCTCTTTAAATGCAGCTAATAAATGTCATCTTCATTGGTTTTATGAGTATCTACAAAATTGAAGTAGAATGTAGAGGTAAGGGCTAGGTTTTGGGTTTAAACAGCTTTAAACTTGAGTCTTGGCTCTATGTGAATATGGGCATTTTGTATTTGCTTCCCTAACCCTTAATTTCTTTATCTGTAAAAAGAAGATAATATCTCCTACTTCAGAGGTTTACTGTAAAGATTAAATGAGATCATATATTTAACACACTTAGCTCATTATCTGCCAATAGTAAACAAGCCCTCAAAGACAGTCTATATTTTAGTATTTGAAAGTATTTTTTAAAGTACAAAGTTTTAACTAACACCAGTTATTAAAATTCATTGTGTTTTGGGTTTGAAGGAATCATGGCTCTCAGAGGACAGGGTGATTTCCCTGGCTTTTGTCTAACTGAGTGTCACCCAGGTTTGATCATCAGCTGTAATTAAACGTCTGCAGAGCCACTCTCCGGCTAGAGATTTGCCACATAGGAGGACAAAAGCTCCTGCCACAGAGTTCCCAAATGCTCCATTCCCCAAGTAGGGGGAGGGCCACCAGCCTGTTGGAGCACTATAAGGTTTCTGAGTCTCTGACAAGTCCCTCATTAGCTCATCCTTGTTTGCACACTCCAGGACCTGACAGCCTGCATCAGTCTATGGTTGTTCCAAGCTGTCACGTGGCTGGCTGCCCTAGACCTGTTTCAGCTTGAGCAACTCAGGGCAAGACAGAATGTCTATCAAGGTATTCACCAGGGCATTCTAATCAGGGCAGCCTTGAAAACATTTGCCTGGCTCCCTCTGCTGATACCCCCGGGGATCTCTCATTTGTAAAGTTAGCCTTTTAGCTTCCATTCCCTTCCCTCCCTTCTCTAAATCTTATGCTCACTTCTTCCTCACTCAGACAAAACTGATACACGTGCCAGGTTCAGGGTGACTGCCGTACCCACAGGCCTGTCTGAGGGAAGTCACTTTATGCATAAATCTTAATACTTTCTAACCACATGAATTTGACCACAGCTCTGTAGACCAGAGACCAGTGCCTGCTCTAAGAGAAACTATCTGCAGGCAGCCCAAGGAGTTAGCTTGGTTTAAGATTTTTGGCCAGCAGGGGAGCTCAATTCCTCATGGTGACCTCAGTGCCCAGACAACCCCTCTCTTTTGAGATGCTGGACTGGAGATACCCTTAAAGACATATGGCCCATGAAGTGGAATCAGCTGAGGGAAAGTAGTGACCAGAAGCCACAACAAGGCAAACACCAAGAAGCAGAGGAAGGCCTGTCCAGAGAGAAGTGGAAGAGAGACAGAAAGAGAGAAGGAGTCCTGAGTACGGAGGAGTTGTGATGAAGACCCATCCTCTGAAGCAACCGTTGTTAATGTGGCTCTTGAGCCACCAGAGGCTCAATTCAGACATGGTGGGTTTTGAGGCACACCAAATCGTCATCCTGACTCTGTTATTTTGTTCTTGGGCTGTAAGCAATCGTAATGAACTCTGATGCCTTGAGGAAAAAGGAAGTGTGTTGGAAAGCTGTGGGAAGGCTCATAGAACTGAAGAGTGATTGAAAAAGCAGGCCTGGCAGAGAGCAGAGGGCAGACAAGCTTGGGATCCCGGTTCTCCTCTTCCGTGAGTCCAGCGCAACTCTGACTTCACCCCACTTGAGAATGAAACCATCACTGAGATAGTCTGCATACAGTACCGTGGTCCTGCTTGTGATGAGGGAGTTGTAGGAAAATTCATTTGACAGAAATTAGGCTTCCTTGACAGAAGTAAGGGTGGGCTGGATGCTGGTAGGAAAAAGAAATAGACATCTTGTCCTCTCAGTCTGGCTGTGTGGCTACGGACCCTGCTTTCTGTTCCCGCTGCAACCTCCCAGTTTTACCTGAACCTGTCTCACAGAAGTGGTCCTCCTTTATCCACTCTAGTTTTTCACCCATTTTGAAATGGTATTGATTTTTTTTTCTTGTTTTATTGGTCAGGCATTAGTAGAGGGCACTAGTGTTCCGTTCCCTTTTTCTTTTTTGTATCAAGGTCTGTTGTCGTGGGATTTTCCAGCTCCTCCTGCTAGAGGACCAGCAGACTTTCTTGCCCCTTGTGTGTGGGTGACTTGTGTCAGGCACTGGGATGTAGATGGAAAGATGCATAGGCTTGAATCTTGCTTGAGAAGCTGAGCTTCGTCTGTTTGCACTTCTGACCCTGCGAGAAAAATGACATGCTCTAGGTAGCCTACAGGTTCAAGGACATTGGCAGTTCTGCAGAACACACCCTCATGTAACTATGGGAGCATGTAAGCATGGGAACCAAGCCCAGTTGAACTCAACCGAGATCAGCAGACCTCCAGCTGACCTGCAGGTGAATGAGCAAGGAGATGTGTTTAGTTTGAAGACTGTTCATTACACAGACTTATTATAGTGATAGCTGATACATACATGTTGCCATTCAGTGAAGTGTAATGGAAATAATGAAGATTTTGTAATAAGACTTATTTTGGAATCCTGCTTTCAATATTTACTAACTATGGAACTCTAGGAGAAACTTCCTTGAGCCTCAGTTATTAGGGTAATGGGAATAATAATCTCTTTCTTACTTTCTTACTCTTTCTTAGTTACTTTCTTATAATAATCTCTTTCTTACTTTCTTACTTCCCTTTTCCTATAGCACTTTTAAAAGACAGCTTTATTAAGGAATAGTAGATATAAGTAAATTGCATGTGTGTAACATGGATAGTATGATAAGCTTGACATATATGTGTAGCCATGAGCCATAACCACAGTTAAGATAATAAACAGGTCTATCACCCAGAAGACTTTTCTGAGGCCTTTTTGTAATTCCTCTTTCCTTTACCTTCCATCCCCAGGCAACAACTGATCTACTTTCTGACAGTGTAGACTAGTTTACATGTTCTAGAATTTTCTTGAAATGGAAACATACAGCATATACTCATCTTTTTTTATTGTTTGGGTTCTTTGGCTCAGCAGAATTATTTTGAGATTCATCATGCTGTTGTTTGTATCAATAACTCATTCCTTTAAAATTCTGAGCAGCTTCCCATTGTATGGATGAAACATACTTCGTTTTTGCCTCCACCTGTAGGTGGACATTTATTTGAGTAGCTAACAGATTTTGACTATCAGTAATATAAATATTAATGTAAAAGTCTTTGTGTGGGGCGCCTGGGTGGCTCAGTGGGTTAAGCCTCTGCCTTCAGCTCAGGTCACAATCTCAGGGTCCTGGGATTGAGTCCCGCATCAGGCTCTCTGCTCAGCAGGGAGCCTGCTTCCTCCTCTCTCTCTCTCTCTCTGCCTGCCTCTCTGCCTACTTGTGATCTCTCTCTGTCAAATAAATAAATAAAATCTTTAAAAAAAAAAAACTCCTTGTGTGACAAATTCTTTCATTTCGCTTGGGTGAATACCTAAGAGTAGAATGGCCGGATTGTAGGGTAGGTGTATGATTTTGTTTTATTTTTCATTTTTTTAAAGATTTTATATTTATTTGACAGACATAGATACAGGGAGAGAGGGAATAGAAGCAGGGGGAGTGGGAGAAGGAGAAACAGGCACCCTGCTGAGCAGGGAACCCGATGCGGGACTTGATCCCAAGACCCTGAGATCATGACCTGACCCAGAGGCAAATGCCCAATGACTGAGCCACCCAGGCGTCTCCTTGTTTTATTTTTAATTGAGATTTTTATTGAGAAAATGGTGGATTCACTTGCAGTTGTAAAAAATAATAGAGATCTCATGTACACTCTTCGCAGTTTCCATGAATGGTAACCTTTGCAAAACTGTAGTATAATATCACAACCAGGATATTGACGTTGATGCAATCCACCAATCTTATTCAATGTATTCATTTATGAGTATGCTTATTCTTATCTTCAATTCTGTGTGTGCATTTAATTCTATGCAATATTACCACATGTACAGGGTTCTGTATCCACTACCACAAGCAAGATACTGACTAGTTACATCACCCTTTATAGACCCTCCTCTTTCCCCTCATCTCTAGTCTGGGTAGCTATTAGTTGTTCCTTCATCTATACAATTTTGTACGTTTTAAAAAAGTTATATATATGCAATTGTGCAGTATCTAATCTTTTGGGTTTGACTTTCTTTTTTCCCAATTGGTGGACTTCCCTGAAGATTTGTCCAAGTTGTTCGACGTATCAAGAGTTTTCTCTTTGTTTATTGCTGAGTCGTATTCCATAGTGTGTATGTACCACACTTTGTTTAACCATTCACCTTTTGAAGAATATGTAGCCTTATTTTAGTTTTTGACTATTAATAAAGCTGCTATGAACATTTGTATACAGTTTTTGTATATATGTTGTGTATAGAAATAAGTTTTTATTTCTTGGAAGTAAATCTCCAATGGTACAATTATTGGATTGTGTGATAATTGAAAATTTAGTTTTATTAGAAACTAAAAAATTCCTTTCCTGAGTAGCTCTACTATCTTATATTCCCACAAGCAATGCATGAACTATCCAGTTTCTCCACATCCTTACCACTGTTTGGTGCTTAACATTTTAGTCATTCTAATAGGTGTGTAGTGATATCTCATTATGGTTTTAACATTCATTTCCCCGACGGCTAATGACGTGGAATATTTTTTTCATGGGCTTGTTTGCCATGTCCATAACCTTTTCTGTAAACTGTCTATTCATGTCCCTTGCTTTCTAATTTAATATTTTCAAATTGATCATTCAAATCCTATTTCCTATAGATAATGTGTCATTTCCATTTTTTCCTTTGTCTTTAGTTTTTCGAAGTTTAATTATGTCGTGTCTTAGCATGGAATTCTTTGGGATTATTCTGTTTATTCACTTGGCTTCTTGGATCTGCAACTTTATGTCTTTTGTCAAATTTAGGACATTTTCAGTAATTGTTTCTTCAGTCCTCTTTCAGTTCTCTTTTTGTCTCCTTTCCTTCTGATAATATAATGATATAAATTTTGGTGTTTGTTTTTTTTTGTTGTTGTTATTGTTCCACAGGTCTCTGAAACTGCTCAATATTTTTTTGTTCTATTTTCACTCTGTTAATACAGTTTTTATAGGATTGCACATGGTATTGATTTTGTAAGATTCCAATTTCCAATTGTCCATTACTCATTGTAGAAATAAAACTGATTTCTGTATTTTGATCTCATATTCTGCAACCTATTAGCTCTAGTTTCTATGTCACAAATTCCATCTAATTTTCCATCTAGATTTTCTTCACTGATGATTATGTCATCTTCAAATAATAGCAATTTTACCTTATCCATCCTAATCTAGATATCGTTTCTTCTTCTTGTTGCATTTGCTAGAACCTTTAGTACAGTGTCAAACAGAATACCTTTTTTTTTCTGATCTGTGTGGAAATGTGTCTAGTTTTTCCTGATTAAGTATGACATTAGTTGAAACTGCTTTATAGATGTCACTTATCAAGTTTAAGAACTTCCTCTTAATTCTAGTTTTCTGAGAGAGATATATATATACACACATATATAATTTTGCTAGATGAGAAAACATATGTACATATACATATACATATTCAGGTTTTGTTTATTAATATGGTGAATTACCTTGGTAAATGTTAAGGTATTAAAATAACCTGGCATTTCTGGGATAAATCCCACTTGGTCATGGTACATTTACGATCTTTATATTTTGGAGATGCTGGTCTGCAGTTTTCTTGTAATGTCTTTGTCTGATTTTGGTATCAAAGTAATGCTGGCCTGAAAGAATGAGTTGGACAATATTCCCTTTTCTTGGGTTTTCACTTTCCTGGAAGATTTTGGGTAGAATACACATTATTTTCTTCTTAAATATTTGGTATGAGTGAAACCATCTGGATTCAGAGTTTTCTGTGTAGAAAACATTTCCTAATACAAATTCAATTTCTTTAATAGATAGGGCTCTATATAATAGATTGATCTCAGCTGGTCTGGATTGACCACATGCTTGTCTCCAGAGATATTAACTCTTAGCTAATCATATTTTGCAGCCTTGGCTGAGTTGCTTCATAACAGGGTATATCAGATCGTCATCATTTTTTTAGTAATAATGATTGGACTTATAATTTCAGGGTTGTTTCAGTGGATCTGGGAGTTCAATGGTTAAGCCTGGTCAGACAAAAAATTACAATGTGTTTATATGACCAGCTTGTTATAAGAGAAGCCTACCATGAGATTCAAATTAAAACCTCATTGAGATATCAACTTACACCAGTTAGAATGGCCAAAATTAGCAAGACAGGAAACAATGTGTGTTGGAGAGGATGTGGAGAAAGGAGAATTCTCTTACACTGTTGGTGGGAATGCAAGTTGGTGCATCCACTCTGGAGAACAGTGTGGAGATTCCTCAAGGAAATAAAAATAGAGCTTCCCTATGACCCTGCAACTGCACTGCTGGATATTTACCCCAAAGATACAGATGTAGTGAAAAGAAGAGCCATCTGTACCCCAATGTTTATAGCAGCAATGGCCACAGTCGCCAAACTGTGGAAAGAACCAAGATGCCCTTCAACGGACAAATGGATAAGGAAGATGTGGTCCATATACACGATGGAGTATTATGCCTCCATCAGAAAGATGAATACCCAACTTTTGTAGCAACATGGACGGAACTGGAAGAGATTATGCTGAGCGAAATAAGTCAAGCAGAGAGAGTTAAGTATCATATGGTTTCACTTATTTGTGGAGCATAACAAATAGCATGGAGGACATGGGGAGATGGAGAGGAGAAGGGAGTTGAGGGAAACTGGAAGGGGAGATGAACCATGAGAGACTATGGACTCTGAAAAACAACCTGAGGGTTTTGAAGTGGCGGGGGTGGGAGGTTGGGGAACCAGGTGGAGGGTAATAGAGAGGGCACGTATTGCATGGAGCACTGGGTGTGGTGCAAAAACAATGAGTACTGTTACGTTGAAAATAAATAAATTAATTAAAAAAAAAGAGAAGCCTACCATGAATAAACTTTTGCTTTTCTTATACTGAGGTGCTTTGCACACTTGCTAGTGGCAGTTCAAGTTGGGGAGTCTATGTATGTCCTATGCAACCTGATCCACTCTTTGAAGAAATGAGACTTCTGGAACTCTTTCAATGCCTTTATTCTTCCCTTTTAACTATCATTTCTGATCTTCTTAATTCCTTTGGTAAATCCAGATTTTTATCTGCTATCATTCTCCTTCCACATGTAGCATTTCTTCTAACTTTTTTTTCTGATGATACATTTTTCCATATTTGCATGTCTTAAAAATTCTTTATTTCACATCCTTGTTTCTGAACAATATTTTTTAACCAAGTACAGAACTTTAGGTTGGTAACGGTTTGTTGCTGTTGCTGTTGCTGCTATTGTTTTCAGTTTTGTGATGGTATTGTTCCATTACTTTCTCACTTGTGTTCCTCTCTGATGAGGTATCTGATGGAATTCTTATATTTGTTCCTCTGTACCAAATATCTTTTTTCCTCTGATTTTAAGATTTTCCACTCATAATTGATTTTAAGTAATTTGATCATGCTGTGACCTAGTATAGTTTTCCTCATGTTTCTTGACTTGGTACTTGAGATTCTAGAATTTTGAATTTGTAATTTTCTCCAAATTTGGAAAAATGCTGGTCATTATTTATCTACATATTATTTTTCTAGACACTGTCCCAAGCCCCTGGAATTTGGGGACTCCAATTATACATACATACCCTACATATTGTCTCATATCCCACTGACGTTCTATTCACCTTTTATAGTCTTCCCCCCCACCCCATCTCATTTTAGGCTGTTTCTATTGCTGGCTTCAATTTAAGTAATCTTCAATGTCCAGTCTCCTATTAATCCTATCAATGTTTTTCTTTACCTGAGGCATTGTGATTTTCATCTCTTGATGTTCAGTTGAGAATAAAAGTTAAGTTTTACTAAACTTTTTCCACTCATATGTGTTGACTCCTCACTTAAAACTTAATGTCCTATAGGTCAAGGACCAAATATAATTTTTTTGAGTCTCTCCTGGCAACTAAAAGCAGTAAGTAGCTGAGTGACATTGGGACTTTCTAGAAAACTTCTCTAAATCTCAGTTTCCTTGTCTATAAAAAGGGGGGCAATATTATTGGTTTATTACAGATGATTATTAAATGTCATCATTTACCAAATGTATGTCTTGGTGCCTTAACATGCCATGGTTTTAATACAATGAGTAAATCTTGCTCTCATTCAGAGTAACTATCCCAGTAAATGGGTCTAACTATCCCAGTAAAAAAACTATCCCAGCAAACTATCTCAGTAAAAACCCTGCAATCAGGATTCACTGGGAATATACTGGAAAATATTTAACAACCAACTCTAGAGAGGGGGGAAAGCATCCTGATTGGTAGTATTTGTCATTATCTTGATGAAAATTCTGTCCTAGCTGATTTTCAATCAACAAGACATCAATGAACATAGAACCGGGAAGAGATGAAGAGTAACACACCATTATACAATATTTCCATCATACAGATTCATATACAATAGATGCAAATCACCTCAAGAGCATAGAAAATAATAAGATGTAGTAGAATGGGGTGTGATGAGATTTGGATATCATTATCTTTGTTTTTAATATAATTTACTTTGTTTAAGTTTATTTAATGCTTAATAATGGCTATGTTTAAAAACTGGCTCACACAATGTGGAAAATTTAGCAACTGGCTCTTGTAAGCCAGTACCAGCCAACTCTGAGGCCCAGTTCTATTTCATCTACCACTCCCCTAACCCGCCTTTCTGGGGCCATCTTTGAATATGTAGTTGGAACAGTAGGAGTTTTCCTCCCATGTTTCTCTAAAACTGAGCTTTGGAATCTGTTTCTCAGTGTTCTGTTTTCTCTGTCACTCCCAGTTCCACCCTGGGTCACCATTTGATTTACTGTGGAAGAGCACAGAGAAATGGATGAGGGCAGACCACTCTCCTCCCTAACTGTCCTGCCCCTTTAACCTCCCAGCACTACTTCACACAAGCTGCAGCAGTGATTATGGCTTCCCTTAATGAACAGTTGAGGAGCAATTAGGGAAAATTATAATGTTGGAAGGGGAAATCTAAAAGCTGTATGATAATTATGACTTTTCTAGAGTCCAAGGGAAAGCATATAAAACGCTTAATCCTTCATTTCTGAAATTCAAAAACTATTTATTTGACATTTACTATGTGCTAGGCATGATTTTAGAATCATTTAAAAGTGGACATATCCCAAGATTTTAATTTGGCTCTCCCGTTCTCAGTTTTTATTCTCTCCCAAAGAACATATTTTTTTCTAATCTCCCTAATGTGAACTTCTACTTTACTCTCCAGAAGGATCCTAATATCTGACACTTCACCCTTCTTTAGTCTGTTTCCTCCATTTGGTATTACTCTGTTTAAGTCACACTTTAGACGAGGTATGCATAAGATGGGGAATTATAACGACATATATTGATGACTTTTCACACCCTCAGTTCTGCCAAAGAGGCTGGGCTAATGTGTGTTTGGGTCTCCAACATGTACGGAAAGTTGCAGAAACCTTCCAGGTCTAGTCTCTGTTGAGATCTTCCCATCAGTGAAAATTATAGTCACATCTATTTATTCTTCTTAACATTTTCCATGTAAATATTAACTCATTTCATTAAAGACATAAATATATCTCTGAAGGACAAATATTACTTTTTGGTACCAATAAACCTTAAACCTTAAATGAGGAACAAAATGTTTACTTAATTGTCTTAAAGCTTGCAAATCACCTCTTACTATGGAATCAAAAAGTCATATAGTGCAGAGAAGTAGGGTTGCTTTGCTTTACCTGTTATTCCTCAATTATATGTTGGCTGTCATGCTTTCCAGAAATAAGAAACAAGCCTACTGCTGGTCCATTTCACTTCTTCAGCCTCTCACAGGAACAAGGTTGGTAATTCAGCATAATTCAGGTGTTAAGACTAGAGAGATGAAATGAGACACGGTCCCTGTACTGAGGAATTCACCTTTTAGTGGGGGAAAACACAGCTGTATAAAGGAAAGATCATGACATGATGTGATAGATACCATAACAAAGCATGAACTAAATGGTGTGGGATGACAAAAGGACCCTTCATTCTGGTTGGGAATGTGGCGGGGTTGGGGAAGATGTCACAGTGGCATTGTTAGTAAAAGATTAAAAATTTGCTGACAAAGAAGAGTGGGGGGTAAAGCGCGTGTGAGGTACATAAAACTGTGTATTTTCTTTAAATGGGGAATTGTGTGTGGTCTACTACGATTAGAACTTGTGTGTGTGTGTGTGCATGTGTATGTTTGATGGGGAAAGATGAGGCACAAGTGGGTAGAACAAACGCCAAAGATATTTGACTATGCTAACAAGTTCAGGCTTTGCTTTGCTGCTATATTGGCTTAAGTCATATGGACAATTAACATCTCAAGTAGGATAATGATCTGCTCAGTTTATCAGTGATAACCTTGTGAAGATTATTTAGTATGACTTCTTGGGGAGAGATGGGGCAGGTAGGGAGTTAAATGGTTGTCTGGATAATCTACATTTCAGAGACCTGAACTAGGGTATTTGGGAGTCATAGGTACTCAGAGAGAAGATGACAGAGCAATGTTTCATTGAAAAGAAGCAATAAAGGAAGAACCAAAGAATGCTTTAAGTTTCCTGAATGAGCATCTGCCAGATAGGTGGTGATGCTGCTAACATGGGAAAGGACACAGGTAGAGAAGCAAGAATGGTAGAAGACCTTCATGCGTTGACTTTGAAGAACCTGGAAAAAGTGAAAGTGCAGATGTCCAAGTTGTCAGTTACAGATGACTACTCGAGCCCAGGGAGGGGTCCGAATGGAAGGTTAATGGATCTGGGAATCATTAGAAAATCATTAGCTTCCTGATGCTGCTATAAAAAAGGACCACAAACATGGGGCCTAAAATCACACCAATTTATTATTTTTCAGAAGCCTGGAATGAGTTTCCAGGCCTGAAATTAAGATGTTAGCAAGGCTATATTCTTTCTGGAGGCTCCAGGGGAAGACTTTGCTTCCTTACCCTTTCCAACTTCTAGAAGCTGCCTTCATTCCTTAACTCATGGTCACTTCTTCCATTTTCAAAGTACACCACCAACCAATGTTTCCACTATCACATCTCCTTCTCTTAATTTGACCTACCTGCCAATCTAGATAATCCAGGATAGTCCTCTCCTTTTCCTTTTAAAAATATTTATTTATTTATTTATTTATTTATTTATTTATTTATTCTAAGCGGCTGGAGAGGCAGAGGGAGAGAGAGTCTTAAATAGACTCCAAGCTGAACACAGAGCCCAATGCAGGGCTTGATCTCTTGACCTTGAGATGATGACCTGAGTTGAAACCAAGAGTTGGATGCTCAACCAACTACACCATGCAGGCACCCCTAATCCGTTCATTTCAAGATATTTAACTTAATCACATCAGCAGAATCCCATTTGCTATGTAAGTTAACCAATTCACAGGTTCCAGGGATTAGAACATCAGATATTCTTTGGAGCAGGGGCATTGTTCAATCTACCACAGGGGGAGAGGAGGAAAGTCTGGTGTAATGAGGAAAGAAAAGAACTCAGTGTAAAAATCCAGGAACATCATTATGCAGAGAGAAGAAGGAAGATGCCTGGATAATAAATGTTTCTGAGAGGTTGGTGGATCAAGAAATGCCTAAGAAGAAAAATTAAAACCTTCCAGGAGTCTTCCCTGTCATGGCCCTTTAAACCCACCAATCACTAGGTTTACCTTGTTGGCCTATGAAGTTAATAAAAAGACCATATGCTAGAGGGTGTGATTATCCAAGCTCCCTTTGCTAGTTTCTGATTTATTTGCTCTCTGAGCCTTCCACAATCAGCCCTAAACTCCTGGCTTGACTCCTAGGTCTAAATCCAGACTGGATTTTCAGGAATGTGGCCCTTGACCTTCCTTTTTGGAACTGAGGTTCACCTGCCATTTGGTTTCATTCTTCCTTCAATGTGGCAGCAGTAACAGCCACTTCAAGACCCCTAGGTACCTTCAGCTTCTAGAATTGGAGATTAGAATCTCTTCCTTTCCTCAGTAAGTAAACATAGAAACATGGGTTCCCAGGGTGTCACTTGGGGCTTCCTATGTTAAAAAGATAGAAGTACCCAAAGAAAGGCTTTTCTCAGTTACTTTGAGGCCATGTGCTCCATCTTGGGCAGTCAACTGATCAGGAATTATCTGTGCCTAGGTTATCTGTCTTCTATCTAGGTGCAGAGAAGGATACTCTGAATTGCAATAGTTTCAGAACCACATGGAAAAGGGAGCTTAGTTCCCCTTACAAGAGGACGTTGCTATAACTACAAGACAGAAAGGAAGGATGCCAGGCAGGCAACAAAGCAGATGTCCACTAAACTGGGGACAGACATCTAACTTTTCTACTAAGGAGATAATGGAATTCATGTAGCATCATTAAGAACTCTATGCATAGGCAATCAATATGAAGGCCACATAATGGTTATGCCTTTAATTATACAGCTTACAAAGAGTAGACTCCATTCCCTAGTACCTGGTATTCATGTATATACGCTGTGAAAAGAACATATCTTTGTGAGCCCCAGCAGTGTTTGGCACATAAGAAAGATTGACTGAGCATTTATTGAATTAATGAATGCATAAATGAAAACATCAAATATAGATATGTCCACCCTTAATCTGCAAGTGCTTTCAGGAGGCAGTGCTGATTTTTATTTAATTTTATTTTTTACTTTTTTTTTTTTTTAAAGATTTTATTTAGTTATTTGGCCGAGAAAGCACAAGCAGGGGGTACAGCAGGCAGAGGGAGAGGGAGAAACAGACTACCCATCGAACAGAGAGTCAAACGGGGAGCCCAGAACCCTGGGATCATGACTGGAACCAAAGGCAGTCGGTCAACCAGCTAAGCCCCCATGTGCCCCCTGATTTTTTTTTAATTTTTATTTTTAAATGAAGAATTTATTTTGTGGACCTATAGCCAGCAGTAAAAGTTTAAAATTTCCACTTCCAAGCTGGCATTTTAGAAACTCTACCCCATCCTCACACACTGGCTTTGGAAACCAGGAACATTTAAAAGCTTTTGTATAATCTGATTAAGAGCTGAATAAGAAGAGGCAAGGGTTAACGATTAGTGGTTTAACACCACATTTACCTAAGCTGAAAGGGTTTTCCTAAAGGTCTTAAAAAAAAAAAAGCCACCTTGGTGAAGTATGTAATCGAGGGCTGGGCTGGAAGCCTGAAGTTAACACATCTACCATCCTTTTTGCTCATCCTTCTAATCTTCTAGGTTTAGAACCCATGCTCTGAGACAACTCTCCTCCATTTCCCTCTGGGAGAGAGTTCATCCCCTGATTTTATAGCACCATCGGAAATCTGTATGCTTTTACTCTGAGTGACTGTACAGGTTGTAGCATACATTCCCAAGGAGGTGATATCACTCTCCAAGAAGCAAAAATTTGTTCTTGGGATCTTAGACATTGAATTGTTCTACAGCCTTTCAAAGGACCACAGTACACACATAAATATACAGTATATCTTTGATAATTTCATGGAGGCCAGTTAGGCAAAAAAAAAGTGTCCAAAAAGGCTCCTGAAAGGAACAAAACGAACAATAGGTTTTTTAAGAACGTTTGTACTGGGATTATATGGGAGGTGCTGAACAACACACTGGCACCCTTCCTTCCGTCATCCTCATAGTGTCCCAAAGAGATACCATAGTGGGAGTAAAGCAGACCTGTATTCTAATTTTCTTATCTGCCACTCATGAGCACACTCATTCACTTATCATTCACTTATTTATTCCTTAAATCTTTGTTTAGAACCTTCTGTGCTCCAGGCACTGTTCTAGATGCTAGAAGCATAATGATAAACAAGGCATAGAGTTCTCATACAGTTTATGCTCAGGAATGGAACAGATAATGAATAAGCTCTAAATGTCTATAAATAATAGTGATGATGATAAATATAATAGACACTCTATAGCAAATAATCAATTGTAAAAATGTACAATAATACATGCTGTAAAGGAATTTAAAATGGACAGCATGAGGTGGCGCCTGGGTGGCTCCATGGGTTAAGCCTCTCCCTTCAGTTCAGGTCATGATCTCAGGGTCCTGGGATCGAGCCCCACTTCGGGCTCTCTGCTCAGTGGGGAGCCTGCTTCCCCCTCTCTCTTTGCCTACTTGTGATCTTCCTCCCTCTGTCAAATAAATAAATAAAATATTTTTTTAAAAATGGACAACAGGAAAAGTTAAGCTAATATAGTGTGAACAGAGATGGTTACTCTGAGACAGGGACATAGGAGCAGAGTCTTGAATGGTAAGAAGGATTGGTTCCACAAAGGTCTGGGGCAGAGCTTGCCAGTTAGAGAGCAGAGTAAGGATGATCTTGAGGCAGGAGTGGGCTTGTTGTGTAGAGGGACAGAGTGTAGGTACATGCGGCTGGAATAAACTGGGTCAGTGGGGAGAGGTGGAAGATGAAGCAGGAGATGGGATAGGCCTGAGCACGCAGAGCATTGCAGGCCATGAGGAGGAGCTATATTGTATTCTTTTTTGTTTTGTTTTGTTTATTTTCAGCGTAACAGTATTCATTGTTTTTGCACCACACCCAGTGCTCCATGCAATAGGTGCCCTTTCTATTACCCACCACCTGCTTCCCCAACCTCCCACCCCCCGCCACTTCAAAACCCTCAGGTTGTTTTTCAGAGTCTATAGTCTCTCATGGTTCATCTCCCCTTATTCTAAGTGCTGTGTGACTTTGGGCAAGTCACTCAATTTCTGCTAAAGGCAAGTGTGGAGCCTTAGGGTTCTCATGAAGCAACTGAATGGCTATCTTGTTCTAGAAGGCTAGGTTGAGCTCCATCTAATTCAGGACCTGGGAGAGATGCCTCAAATCTCTACAGTGACTAAGGTAGCAAATAAACTTCATACATTTCCAAGGACGCTCATCACTGGACTGGGGCAAATTCATGTCTCTTCTGGAAAGAAAGGAATGGAAAGAACCCAGGATACACTCCTTTGAAATCAGAATCTGCTTTCCTACCACTTTTGAGTTTTGAGATGCACAGACTGTGTTTTTCTTAGTCTGTCAATCTGCTTCTTGTGTTAAATGGAGATGTGTAGTGGGGAACAGCACAGGACGGGGGTCCAGGGACCTTGAGCTCCAGAACCCCATCTGTTACTAAATAACTCTGTGACCTGAGCAAGCCAATTCCCAGATCTGGGCCTCCAGACCCTCATCTGTGGACCATCATTAAGATTCCTTCTAGAATACAGACTCTGTGATTCTATTATTTTCCTTTTCGCCAGAGATGGGAAGGGGTATAAAACCTTGCATGCAAGCTCACCAAAACTAAAACAATAAAGCAATTTCCTTTGAAATGGTTGAGAAGAAAAGTCAGGAGGCCCTTGCAGAAAATGATGAAACCCAGTCCCAGCCGAATATTAAGTTAGAGGTCTGTCTGCAACTGGGGTGGGGGCTGGAGGGGGAAGGGAGATGCCAGGGTTGGGGAGAGAGAAATTTTAATTGCAATTGTTTGGCCTGCTGATCCTAGGCAAATGACAAGAAGCCCTCAAGCTGCCTCAAACACAGATATTTGAAAGGCAGAGACGGCTGGGGGATGGTGTGGCTTCTCCCTCCCCTCTGAGGCTGTTTGAGGAGCGGTCTGCAGCGCTGACAAGCACGGGTTTTGGAGACCATTGAAAAGTTTTGGGCCTAAATAGGGTAGGCAGCTTGGCTTAAGTGTTGCTAAGGAATACCTGGCAACCGGCAACAATAGGCCTTTTAGAGAATCCAGGGCAAACAGTGACCGTGGTAATGGGGTGGGCTTAAGGGTCTCCTTGCCCGGCTGGGCCCCTCCTCTCCTCACACAGAGGCCTGGGCACTGGGCTATGTTCCGGAAATTCCCTGCACAAAGCCCCATTCAGTGGGAGGAGGGCCAATGCGTGTGCTTTTGGGGGGGGGGTGGAGACAGAGGGGTAGGGGGAGCGGGGGAGGGGTTACAGGAGAAGGAGCTTTATTGCCAAAAAAAAAAAAAAAACCCTCTCAAGTCTTTCTTCTTGCAAAGACTAAAAGAGGCACAGAAAGTGCTAAGTTTGTAAAAGAGGCTGAAAAGGTTCAGAAAAGTAGCATAAAAGAGGCTGGGGAACGCCCCGTGAATTTTGAACAGAGAGCAGAAAAGGGACCCTAAAAAGCAATTAGTGATGCTGCCTGTAAATGAAGAGGCAGCTTGCTTGGGGTGGGGAGCTGTGGGCTGGAGGTAGGTGCATGGGGTGGGCATGGGGGATGGGAGCAGGTGAGGAGCAGGGGTGAGTTGCAGAGTGGATGAGGGGAAGGGGAGGCGAGTGAGGAGGAGTGGAGGGATAGAACCGGAAAGAACCACTGCCCAATCCTTGCTCTAACAACCAAGTTCAGGCCAGTCTTGCTTTAGGCTGTGCAGCTGCCCTTTCTGCTCAGATTTTGTCTCCAGCGCTTGAAAGGCAGTGGAGCCTGAGGCAGTGACCAGCACGGGGGGTGGGGGGGGGGGGGTGTCTGTCCCTCCAGCCCCATGGTCCCTGATAACCAAGCTTCTGAGTGAGTGGAGACAGCACTCCTCCTCTCTACTCACTGCTGAAGAAATGGCAGGATACTGGGGAGCTGTGTGACTGCTTGAGTTCCTAGGGGAGGCTCAGATGACAGCCCCAGGAGGAAGGCAAAGGAACCAACAAATTAGCACTCTCCAAATCCCACGTGCCTGCACTGCATAACGTCTATGCTCAAACACCCTACTCAAATGGCTCTAAAGAGAATAATTTTATATTTCCAGCAGAATGTGCACAGTGACAATTATCTGTATTCCTAATGTGTCGCAGCATCAACTGATAATCAAGAGAATTATGTTCTAGTTGAAAGCAGATTTAAATAAACAGACACTAAATGGGAGCCAATAATAGATGTACCAAAATAGTCCAGGGGAGGAAGCAGCCATTTAAATACAGAGCCCTTTAGCAGAGAAGGTAGGAGGCCTCCAGACCCCAGGGTTTACAGCTTCCTGTCTGTAGTTCAGCAAAGCTGATTCTTTCTAGCTATCCCTGGGGACCTGATCAGAGTAAAATCCTAAACCGCTAGGATTAAATCCCTCCCCCTACCCCCTCCCTCCCTCCTTTATTTCTTTGCTTTCTTGCTTCCTTTCTTCCTTCCTTCCTCCCGTCCTTCCCCTTCCCTTCTTCTCTCCCTTTTTCTCACTCTTCCTTCCTTCAACAAACATTCATCATTCATTATCAACTAAGACCACTTGGGCACCATTATCAAAATGAATAAACCCTTCCCTTTTTCAATTTTTGTGTCCCTAAAGCTCAAGATTCAAATTGGGTATGTTGGGATTCTGTGTGGAGCAGGGGAGGAGGGTATCAGGTCTCCCAGGGAAAGTCAAGCTGTTGTTTCCATAAGAAAGGAGAATGGGATGCTGAAGAGGCAAAATAATGGAAGTCCACTATACATTCATTCAATCATTGCATATTTATTAGAGGTTCCTCTGTATGCCAAGCGCTGTCCTAGGTCCCGGGAATTCAAAGATCAAAGTGTGAGTCTCTGTCCTCAAAAAACTTCCAACTTTGCAAAGGAGAGATTCCCAGACCCAGTGACAGGTGGATCCGCATAGTGTACAATATACAATGGTAGGACCAGAGAAGGGCTCTGCCAGAACAAAGAAAAGGAGACTTCAAGAGGAGGTACTTGAAGGATGAGTAGTAAAGAAAATGTTCCTAGACTGAGACCTAGATGAAGATATGTACAAGGCAGGGAAGCAAGAAAAGGCTTGGTGTGTTCAGACCCTGCAAGTCCTTTAGCAAGGATGGCTTCAGAGTATGGAAGTCAGAGAGACAGACCTGGGAGGGGAGGTGTCCAAGTGATCAGTGACAACAACATAAAGGGTTTTGTTGATGTGTCTACTAAAGGATGGCATAATGAGAGGGAACCTTAATTTTTCTGTCTTTTGTTTTCCTGGGGAGCCTCCATTAGCATTACTCTCCAGACCTATTTGCTCCTCACTCACTCCTGTTCAGAAGCAGGAGTTCAGCTCCATTTCTCTTCTATCCTATGCAGAGCAACCCTTCTGATCTGTTCTTGGCTATGCTGTAAAAGGAGTCTGTCCTTACAGGGTGAGAACATCTGTGGATGTCCCCCTGTTAGGTGATCTAATTTAAGGGATACAACATTAGGAAGCCGTTATTTCCCTCAGACCTAAGTCTGGTTCTTTGACTATATTTTCATTTAATAAAGTCTCCATTTTTATCGCTGTTTTTGGTTCCTTTCAACTGAGTAGGGAACAGGGGGTACTATTTTTTAACCCCTCTAAGTGTCAAGGCCAACTAAAGAGGTTAGAATCTATCTTGGAGGAAGGGGATTATCAGAGGAGTGTGAGCAGTGGAATGACATGATAAGGTTTTTATGTTAAAAAGGTCACTTTGGTAGTTGGGTGGAGGATGGATTGGAGAAAGTAGGGAGAGTTAGGAGAAAAGAGATAATGAAGATCTTTTTTTTTTTTTTTAAAGAGTTTATCCATTTATTTGACAGACAGAGATCACAAGTAGGCAGAGAGAGGGAGAAGCAGGCTCCCCGCTGAGTGAAGGCAGAGGCTTTAACCCACTGAGCCACCCAGGTGCTCTGAGATAATGAAGATCTTAACTGGGAAAGCAGTGGCAGAGGTAGGTTTGAATAGAGAAAGAGAAAGGATGTGGAGGGAGAGATATTCTAAAGGTAGTAATAGCAGCAGTGGGGAGTCAATAGGATGTAAGGGTAAGGAAGAATTAGGGTTTCTGGTAAGTCAACTGAAGTCTCATTCACTGTGATAAGGGATGGGTACAAGTACAAGGAGTAGGGTGGAAGAACGATAATGAGCTCATTTTGTGACATGCTGACCTCAGAGGACACAGAAAAGTCTATTAGGCAATTAAATAGGCAGATCCAGAGCTCTCAGGAAGATAACCTGGTTGGATTTATAAATGCACCTAAAAATAACTGTTGACTCACAGGAATTAAAAAAAAAAAATGCTGAGAGAGGGTATAGAGGAGGCAAAGAGAACTGTGTGTATGGCAAACCAACATTTGGGTCAAGTTAAACAAAAACATCTTGAGTCCTTACTGGGAACTTGGAGAACTACTATATTATACTTTCTTTTATTGGCATTTGATATTACTTGAATATCTAAGTTATCATAGACATTCCACAATGTCTATCATAGTAATCATAGACATGGACATTCCACAATGTCCAAAAAGAAACTTCCTGTTATTGTTCATTTACTAAGAACACAAACTATGTGCTAGGGATCTATCACTGCATCCATCCATCTATGTACCTTACACATATATAACACATATAAAAGCTAACATCTATTGAACATTATGATACATTAGATACTCTTTATACACATGTATACAAGCAGGCACTGTTAACTTTCTTTTACAAATAAAGAAACTGAAGTTCAGAGCAGTCTAGCAATCTACTTTGAAACCTGGCCTATCCAATTGCAAAGCCCATGCTCTGAATCACAAGCTTCCTGGCTTATCTGTACCAAAAAAGATGCAATAGGAGTTGGGGTCTTTAAGAGCTTACCATCTGGCTGTGGAGATAAAACACACTTTTGCAATGATGGAAAAGAACCGCAAAGTACAAAGTAAGCAAAAGCACACTATATTGGCAAATTAGAAGGAAGACTGCTTGAGAAAGGTTAATCAGAGACATGAAGCCACACAGTGTTACGTTTGGACTCTGCTACTTATTTATTGTATAATGTTAAGTGTTCTGAACCTCCACTTTCCTCACTGAAAATTTGAGCGGGCAATACCTTCTCATAGGCATATTTCTGCTCTCCAGCCTGTGGAAAGCCATATTAGAGAATGCTCAGGGACCAAGGCAGTTACTCATACTGCACAAATATTTCCTTTCCCCCTAACTTTAACAGTAAAATAAATAAGTAAATAAATAAACAAACAAGCAAACAAATAAGTAAAACCCAAAATACAACAAATAAAACTCTGTGCTGCAAATAAAAAAAGGCATCAAGAATATAGAATTACATTTATTTGTTCAAGTATTCATGATACAAAGAAACAACATAATTGTGAAAAGGCTCTTGTTTATAAATATTGGGAAAAAATCTTACAAAGAAGATTATGTAGTAATATTCAGGCTTTGATAAGAGTTGGATGTTTTCCCTACAAAGAAAAGCATAATTAAGACCAAGAAGATTACACATTCTAGTTTTTGTTTAATGGTTTTTTTCCTGTTTGTATTTATTATTTTTTTTAGATGTACATAATTGTAATTTAAAAATATCTGCCAGAATAAGAAAAACAATTTGCTTCATTAATTTATCTGATTAGGAGTAAAGTCAATGAAGATGAGATTAAATTATCTGCCTGTATTCAGAAATCTTTGAGAATCACTCTGTCTTTGTGGAAAAATGTCTCATTATTACTTGTAATAAAAATAAATAACAAAAGTATCCATGTTTTTAACAATCATTTTCAGAACCACAGACAGCTCAGCACATTTTGGTTCCACCTTCTGCCACATAGATTTCATTTCATGATCAAAAGTAAAATTACATATGCATTCTACTGTTACAAACTTTATTTTTCAAATTTATATTTTTACTCTAAAAGAATGAAGTATGTTTGGGAACACTAGGTCTTTAGTTAATCTTGTTCATTTTCATTTATTTTTGGTATTCCATTCTCAATTTTGATTACTCACTTAATACTACTTAGTCATGAGTGACAAAATTAACCAAGATCTGAATTCTTCTCATATCCTTCCTTCAAAGTGTTCTTGAAACTTTAAAGCAAATCTTTCTTTAACTGAAGTTGAATGTATGCTTAAAGGGAGATATAGAGAACAGGGGAGTCTACAAAAGAGCAGATTAGGATTATGTTTTCTTTCCCATTTCACATAGACTAAGGAAGATGAGAAGTGTATAAAGGTTACTTAACTCTCATCTCTGTACTGGTTTCCTCACAGGTGCAAAGGAGAGGACCTCCTGGATGAAGAATTCAGGATGGGGTTAAGAAGGAAAGAAAAATATGACAAGAGTAGATCAAGAGGCATTTAATCAGAACTCTTTCAGTTGCTAGTGAAAAAAAAATCAAATCCAAAGAAAAGAGAAGCTCTGGGTCATATACAGAAAAGCAGAAAAATATGCAGCTTCAGGAATATTTGTATTCTGATGCTCAAATTATGTATTGTCAGAACTCTTTTTGTCCCCATCTCTCCAACTGGATTTTTTCTGCATTGGCTAGAGTCTCAAGAAGGTTATCCCTTCACATTATCAAGGTGGCCACTACTAGCTTCAGGCCTACATCCCATCAACATAGCAGTTCCTGATAAAGATTTCAGCAAAAATCCCAACCTGTTTTCACTAACCAATCACTGTGGACATCCTGATTGATTGTGCTAACTCCTGGAGCTCTGCATTGGTTCAGATCCAGACCAAGAGGAGAGGTTCTGCAAAAGAACCACAGGAGGAATACATGATAGGCAGGGGAAAACAACAGACACACAGACACCCTGCGTTCTTTTTCTAGGGCTGCTGTAACAAAACCCTGCAAACTGGATACTTAAAAGACAGAAATTTATTGTCTCGGTTCTGGAGACTGAAAGTGTGAAATCAAGGTGTCAGTAGGTGCTAGTTTCTTCCAAGAGCTGTGAGAAAAGTACCTATTTCAGGCTTTTCTCCTTGACTTGTAGATGGCCCTTCCTGTTCACCTGATAGTCTCCCTATATTTATGTTTGTCCAAATTTCCTCTTCTTATAAGGACACCATAATGGGTTAGGGCACACTCCAATGACTACATCTTAACTCAATTACCTCTGAAAATGCCCTTTCTAGATACAGTCACATTCTTAGGTACTGGGACTCCAACCTATTTTTCTTGGGGTGACACACTTCAACCCATAACATGCCTCTACACTAGATACTTATTTCCTGGTCTAAACCATCTCTGCTATTTTGATTTAACCCTTTATTATAGGAAATGTCTTTCACCTAGAATGTCTGTTACCTCTTGGTAACAGAGACGGTGGCTCCCCAGCATTGAACCCTCCAAGTCCAAAGAATATAATGTAAATCATTTAAGGGAAACGGGTTTTCTTGTTCTTCTTAAAATATAGATACATGTTTGGGAAAAGGGACATGATGAATAAATAAATGTGTACAAGGTAAATTTGCAATAATTTGGTTTCTCCAAAATTGGTGTTCCCAGGAGATTCTTTATAAAATAGTATTCCCTAGGTATATAGGTTTGGAAAACACTCTATATATTTTCCCTCTTTTAAAGATACAATGCATATTAGAATATTATGGTAGAGTGCTTGCATCAATGCCCCCAAATATTCAGCCCTCCCTGCATCCATGTCCTTTACAACAGAACTTGTAGGTCTTTTCATCAAAAGGTAGAGCACATTCCCTTGCCCCCTGATCCATCCTGTGTTTGACTGTGTGACTCACTTTGGATAACAGAATGTTAGCAGACTCAGGGTGCTGTGCTTCTCCACTCTTTGTTTGCTCCTTGACTTTCTCTTCCAGCTAGCCTGCTAGATGATGCTACACACAGAACAGAACCAAGTTGATGTTGTCATCATGGCAGAGGCCATGCTAAGAGAAGTCAACAATCAGCCTATTTCCAGATTTGTGGACAAGCCCAGCCAAGACCTACAGCACCATCTAGCCACCTGGGAGCCTTATGAGCAATAATAAATCTATTGTTTTAAACCATCAACTGATGAAGTGAGTTACTTAACATTATTGTGGTAAGATAATCTAATTACATATCAAAGATTCCAAGAAGTCCTGCAGTAAAGAAGCATGTTTTTACTTCTTCCAGAAGTCGTCTATTGCTGCCTTCTTGAGGTTCTTATGTCATATGTTATTCTCCTTTTTTTTTTTTTTTTTGCTGAATTACAGATATCTCCCTCTTTTTTGGTAGCTTCTCTATCAATATTTACACATACTTGAGTTCTTTCAATTAAAAAGAAGTGAAAATACCATCTACCCCACCTCACTGTATCCAGCTTTTTCCTGCCATTCTTATCCATGGGCCATTCTTATCCATGGGTCTTGAAAGAGATGACTACATTTGAGGCCTCCATTGCTTTCTTATTTATCAGTTTTTGGCAAACCAGCTGGTATCTTGTTAATTTCACAGAATTCACCTTTAAATCACCACTTTCTAAATTGGTTATATATCAGCTCTTAACTTATCTGGTCTCTAAAGATGTTCTGACCAGTTTCAATTTTGGGGTGGGCATTTCCCATATATACAATAAGCAATGCTCTGATACTAGCTGAGTGTCCTATAAATCAACTCAATTCTGACACTATCTACCCAGGCATTGCATCAGATTCTTGCAAGACTGCTCTCCCTATACACAAACTTCAGATGCTAGTTGCAAACCCAGGTTATCACCTGTGCTGTAAATTGGGGTTTCTGAAAACACTCTCCTCAAACTTCAGTTGCTAGTTAAGAGTTCAGGTTGTTACCCCTACTTCTGACCAAGTAGCTTTAAATCCAAGTGTCCCAGGACCCCCTCCTTGGGTTCAGTTAATTTTTGAGAGCAGCTCACAGAATTCAGAAAATGCATTTACTCACTAAACTACCAGTTTACGATAAAAGCTCAGAACAGACAGATGGAAGAGATGCATGAGAGGGGTATGGGGAGAGGCAGAACTTCCATGCCTCTCTGAATGCACTCGTTTCCCAGATCTTCATGTGTTTACCACGCTAGAAGCTCTCCAAACCCCCATCCTTTTAGATTTTTATAAAGGCTTCATTTCATAGGCATGGCTGACTAAATCATTGGCCATTGGTGACAACTCTATCTCCAGCCATTCTCTCCTCAACGGAGTCCAGAGGGTGGGACTGAAAGTTCCAACCCTCTAGTCACAAGTCTGGCAACCATCTCCCATCCTTAGGTGCTTTCCCAAAGTCACCTAATTAACATAACAAAAGACACATTTATCACTGCAAAAAGTTAGGAAATCCCTAGGGTTTTGAGAACCATGTGCCAGAAATATGGACCAAGACCAAATATATATTTTCATAATAAATTATAATATTATAGTCCATCCGTTGATCCCTTATAGCAAAAGCAATCATACTAGCTCATTATTAGAATCTCATTCAGTCATTAAAAACTATCTAATTCATCACACCATATAAATACGACGTGCACCCAGGGTGTACTTAAGTTATGCTGTACTTGGTTAGCCTTATATCTGATCTTGTCAGATTCTAAAAGCAGGAGTGGTCTTGGCAAAAATGGCTTCACCATTTCAGGGATCTGGTATAACTGAGCTAAGAGACATTATCTCTTGCTCTGAGCCTTTTCAAAGTTGTTACCCTAATAGTGGATTTCCCGCATTTTATCACCCATTTACTTAGCTGCTCTTTTTCTTCTCTACCCTTGTACCCAAATTCTTTCACCTTTGAAAGGAATATTAGGTTTAGTCATTGTGCTGGTCTAGATCGCAGGCGGTAGTTCTAGCCTAGCAAGTGCTCTGCCTCATCCACTTTTATTCAGATAGGATCAGGTTACAGGCGAACAAGACTAGAAGGCTATCTTTACCACAGGGCAAGAAGGCTGCATTCACTGTTAACCTCACTTCTGCCTCAGGAAGTGAAGGCACATCCTGCCAGCTTTTAGGAATTCTGACATAAAGGTTAAAAACATAGTCACTCATATGTGGAATAAAAGGAATCGTGCAGAGGATCATAGTGAGGGAAACAAACTGAGGGTTGCTGGAGGGGAGATGCGAAGAGAGGATGGGGTAACTGGGTGATGGGCATTAAAGAGGGCACATGATATTGATGAGGGAGCAGGAAGCTGGCTGAGGACAAAGCAAAAGCTGGCACCTTGCACCCCCTCTCCATCCGCTCCCCTTGGTAATATGTGTAGCATTCCTCAGGCACCCCTGACCACCATAAATGAGAAACAAATAGCTCCCCTTGGTTTACAAATGTCCTAGATATCTACAAACAAAGAAGTGCTATTGATAATTTCCAGAGGCAAATAACTCAGTTCCTCATGCCCTCCCCTCCATACACAAAACTGAAGGAGGCTGAGGTAGAAGGAAATGTAAATATAGTTAAATCTCTTCTGAGCCTATTTGATAGCAGAAATGTGACATTCCACCAGGAATCTCCCAACTATCTTGATGTTAATGGCTTACCAAAAGACAACATTGATCAAGCCGGAAGACCTCAGGGTATCCCCGAAAACCTCGGGATACTCCGGGCACCTTGTAGGCCCTCTTTAGCATATGAAAACTCCGTTGAAACCTCCCTTCCCCTCACCTTCTCCCAACCGCAGGGTACATAACCTACCATCCCTCACAACCCGCAGCAGCAGCACTTCCTGCCCACGGGTCCTGTCCCCATGCTTTAATAAACCACCATTTTGCACCAAAGATGTCTCAAGAATTCTTTCTTGGTCATTGGCTCCAGACCTCAGCCCGCCGAACCTCACCTAGGTTCTAGAACTTCATCAATATGAGCACTGGGTGTTACACGCAACTGATGATTTACTGAACTCTACCTCTGAAACAAATGAAATACTATATATTGACTAATTGAATTAAAAATATATAGTCATGGTTTCTTGCTTAGGAATCATCCCTGTTTACAGCCCTCGTCCTTGCAACCCTGGTCCCTTGACCACTGCATTAGGTAGGGGGGAAAAGTTGAAGTGATATTAGAGAGAAAGAATATCAGCACTTTTCCCATACCCCCTTCCCAAGATCCATCAGAAAAACATGGAAATCTATCCAGTGGAGACATTCCTAGTGTGTGCATCCACACATGAAGGCATGTAAGTTAGTCCTTCATGTCTTTGTCTCCCCCACCCCCACCACCACTTAAGACAACCAGTATTTCAATTTTCCATTTCAATTCTTTAGTGAACCAGTACTCTAAGGAGAATATCTGTGTCCATTGCCTGACATTATGGGCTACAAAGGGTACTCTGATATGGGAAATGACAGGAGAAATATTATTAAATTTCCATATACCTATTTACTTAGCTGCTGACAAGTCCCATTGACAAGCCCTTGAAACAGGCAGAGTGACACTCTAGGAATTCAGTTGCTTCCATTTTGATACTTTTTTAACCAGTGGGTTTTGTTACCACAATTCAAGGGACTCTCATATGAAGGAACCCCAGAAACTTCTCCACCCCCTGACCATTTTACTCACTCCTGTGCAAAAAACCTTGGGTCCCCAGTGAGATGGTGAGCTGAGGGACCCTAACCCTTCTGTCCATCTTTAATTTGGTTAACCTGCCTAACTGCTGCCCACTTGCTGACCATGATTTCCGTGGTAATCTCTCCTTTCTGGCTTTTAAACATAAAGAGGGCTTGCTGGGGACCTTGTAAGGTTGGTGAATCTGTATAATGTCCTTTTGGGACTCCTAACCTTATGTAGTGTCTGTTTTATTCATCCCATTTCTTAACCATCTAAAGATTTCCACCCTGGTGGGATGAGTTCTGTGACTCGAATTTCTGTTTCCTTTTTGTTTCAATCCTATCAATATTTGATTTATTCACCTTAATTTATTTTTTAAATTTATTTAACAGATAGAGATCACAAGTAGGCAGACAGGTAGGGAGAGAGGAGGAGGAGGCAGGCTCCCTGCTGAGCGGAGAGGCCAATGTGGGGCTGGATCCCAAGACCCTGGGATCATGACCTGAGTGGAAGGCAGAGGCTTTAACCCACTGGCCTTAACCCTAGGCGCCCCTATTTACCTTTATTTTTTAATAACCTTTTAAAAGCCTCCACCTTCTTGGGAAGAGTCCCCTTACTTTCCCCTCAGATTGCTCCCCATCTCTTGTTAATTAACCTAATGTTTTCATTAGCATCTGCAAGACTCAGGAGAGGAAGCTGAGGCACAGGATTTGTTAAGGCTTTCTGAGTAGCTTTTTCCTTTTGCAAAAGTAAGGTTATATGGGATGCCCCTGTGAAAGGTGCATTCACATACCACAGGTTGCAGGCATATTCAGTAGGTGAATATCCTGGTCATTATAAAGCCAGTCCCACATGGCTTGCACATGAAGCATATCAGCTGCCCTATCAGGTGTGTTCCACTTGGCATTCATGGGGGAGAAAGACAGTCTCCCTTCCCAGGATAAACAAACAAACCTTACAATAGCTTTTACCCAGTCCATCAGACTGGCTATTCCTTCAGGAACAACCTCCTGTGTGTCTGGACCACGTATAGCTATCTGTGATTTTTCCACAGTGAACTGTGGGTCTTGCATTAACGCAAACATGCTCTTCCACTCAAAACTGAGGGCCGCATTCAAACTAAAGATACAACCCTCAGGTCAGTTACTCTCAGAATCCTTTTCAGTAAAAGTTCTTCAGGAAGCTAATGTTACCAATCCTCAAAATAGAACAACTCCTTCATTCCACAGGTTCTGTTTCAATAGTTTCTTGGTTCTGCACTTTGCCCACATCACTACCTTCTTGGTAACCAGAGATCTTAGAGATATTTTCTGTTGTCCCTGCATAATTTTTTCCTTTGGGGGGCAGTTTTGAAGCTAGTGGCCAAAGCTCAGACTCAACTGAAATCTGAGCTTGGTCCAGCCTCAAGGTCAAGAGAGCTTTCTCTTTTACTTTTAATTTAGCTATTACTGATAACAGGAACCAAGGGATAGAATATTTGCCTTTTTCTCATTAGTTTTCATTTCTGCATGTATCAAGGGAAACAGCTCTCCAGGAGGTGGATCCATCTGTAAATTTCACAGGTAACTCTTGCCTTTAGCAATTGATGGTAGCACGGTTGCTACTCTACCATGGGTGACCATGTGTTCACCCAGGAATCACAGATTTCCTCATTCTCCATCCTTTGATCCTTTCTTCACAAACCACATGTTCCCGTGAGCCAGGTAGGGCATTTCTAGCAAATCCCATGTCACTAATAGCAACTACATTGGGTTTCTAGACCCACTTCAAACATGTGTGTGTATCGGAGGCGGAGGGTCCACACACCTACAACAAGCAGTGCTTTGACACCAGCTGGGTACAAATCAACTCAATTCTGACATTATCTACTGGACATAGCATCAGTGTCTATAGGTTAAGGGTTCATTTCTACAAGGCTGCCTCAGTCTCACCCAACTTTAGATGCCAATCACAAGCCTGTGCTTCTGACTGGCCATATAGACAAGAGGTTGCAATGACCCCTCTAGAGCAGCTCACAGAATTCAAAGAAATATTTAACTTAATAGATCATCAGTTTATTGTAAAAAGATATAACTTAAAAACACCAAGATGGCAGAGAAGAATAGGTCACTCCTCTTCCATGCCCTCACCAGACATGCCATTTTCCCCAATATCTCCATATGTTCACAGACCAAGAGCTCTCCAAACTCTATCCTTTTGGGGTTTCATGAAAGGCTTCATTACAGATGCATGACTGATTTACTCATTGGCCATTGGTGTTTGACTCAATCTTTAGCCACACTCCCCTTCCCAGAAATAAGGGGGTGGGATTGAAAGTTCCAACACTCTAATCATGGCTGGTTCCCCTGGCAACCAGTCTCCATCCTTAGGTGCTTTCCAAAGTTAATCTCATCATCATAAACCCAGTTGCAGGGGGAAAGGTCTTGTTATGAATAACAAGATATCTGTTTTACCTTTATGGCTCTGAAGTCATAAACAGAACTATAAAATGAAGCCATAAACTGAGGACAAGGGACCAAATATTATTAAAAAAGATACTTCTGTTGTTTTTATTGTTCAGGAAATTCCAAGGGATTTGGAAGCTATAAGCCAGGATCTGTGGATGTTGACCAAATATATATTAGAAATACATTTTGGTCATCTGAATGGCTAAATATATATATGTATATCTGTAGTCCCTGAGCTTCAACCAGCAGAGTTGAACACTCCCCTTTAGACACAGTTTTTCTTTACATAGCACAACAGAGGCTCCTAGTTGTTTATCAATAATCTGTTTCCTTTTCTTCCTGGCCATATAACTAGACTACATTTTCCAGTTTCTTTTGCAGTTAGATGAGTCCTAATGACTAAATTCTAGTCAATGGAATGTGAGTTAAAATAATGAATGCCATATCTGAGCCAAAGTTTTTAAGAAGTGCATAGGTCCTTTATGCTCTTTTTCCCCATTCTATTGTCTGAACAAAGATGATAGCAGAGCTTCAAGGGATGACAGGTCTATGAGACCAAAATAATCTAAAGAACCTGGGTCCCTGAATGACTATATGGAGGAGAATCACCTAAAAACTTGGAATATTGACCCCCCCAGACTGGTATATAAATAAAGAAATAAATCTCTGTGTTTATTTTAGATGTATTGTTCATAACAGTTTAGCTCATCCTACTAAAACTTGAAGTGGTGTCATGTTGTAATCAAAATCTAAAATATATGGCAATGGCTTAGTATTTGGTTGTCAGATGGTGAGAAAACAGAGCTTCATTCAGAGACCCTGAATATTATAGAAAAACATTTGATTAAACTGTTGCCTACAACAATTGGAAGGCAGAAGAAATAGTTTTGGAGTCTGTATCTTTAGGTAAAGAATTTGAAAGAGCCAGATGTTAATGTGTGTTAGTGGATTCTGGATGTATTGTAAGGACTCCAAAAAAGAGATGCACTCAAGCAAGAATTTCAAAGAAAAGAAAGAAAACGGAGAAAGGATCTAGAAATAGAAAGCCTCATAGAAATGAAATGTCATCTACTTCTTGATCCTAAATGGCAGGAAATAACGGAAAGATGGTAAATTAAAAAAAGATGCCAGAGATTTTGCAGTTAACTTAAAGGACTTGGGTTTATAGCAGAATTCAGACCGTGTTGGCTTCCTAGCCACAGTTACTGTTTGCTATGACCTCTAGTTGGCCAATGTTGAGTTGAGAGGAAGAGAGAGGTGATACAAATAAATAAAGCAGGCTTTAAGGACTTGTCTAGAAAAAGTCTTTGGGTTTGGTTACCGACACTTAGAACTGGCTAAAAGCAGATAGATCCTAGGACTGATCAAATCAAAGAACTTTTGCCAGTACCTGCTCAAGGGTTCCATCACAGATGAAGAGTAGAGGCTGCTGACTTACCAACTCTCTCTGTCTTGAATGAAGGTTCTTTATTGCAAGTAGCCTGTCCCTACTTCATCATTGTGTACTGAGTGTTTTGTATGTATGTGCTAAGGGAAGACATACATGGGGTCAGATAACTTAGTTTTAGTTTTATATCTGGACCATATCACCCAGAAGTTTGGGACTTTGAGCTGGATGTAGCAAATAGATGAGTTTTGGTGTTTCCTGTCTTAAGGGGGATCATGCATGTATATTATATTCTGAAGACCTTTGGGGCTTGTTGTATAGACTTGTTACATTTATTTGCCTGGCATCTTTTTCACTTTTATTACAGAAAGAAATGTTTCCCACTGACAGATTGCCTTACCACTTGGTCCCTCATTCCCCACTGCAAAGATGCACTTATGACTCAAGCTGGTCCATGAAAGTAGATCATCACCCTAGACTCAATGACTGGTTCATTGTCAAGCACCTGCTCAAACAAGACAAATCAAGTTCTTATTTGGGGATTTGTATGAACACTGAGAGACAGTTTCACTTCTTTTGTGATCAGCAGTGTTAAGGAAAATGTAGCATGAAGTTAAGGAGAGCCATGTTTACTGTCAAATAAAATGGGTCTACCAAGAATAAAGCCAAACAGTGGCAGATAGAGGTGATTGATGCACTGAGAGAGACAGAGTCCTAATGCTGTTATTTAAATCCCTGGATAGTCACATATGAAATTAGAACCACATTTTGAACTTTCCTGTTTGGACTGCAAATCTTTCTTTGCTTTGGCTAGTTCAGGTGGAGTTTTGTGATTTGCAAATAAAAACGTCTTGAACTAGCTTAGTGTTAGAATTGGGACCAGAACTCGGGTCTTCTGATCTTAATTTAGTACTTCTTCCCATACCCTATGATAGTTTATAAAACGGTTGTTAATTAAAATTAATAAAAGACTAATGATGAAATATGGTAACAAAGACACTAGTCAGGCATCAGACTAATATTTGCAGAGAAATGAGAATAGTTCTCTTCCAGAGAAGTAGAACTGTGTGACCCTGGGAGGTTGGCTGGAAGTCTAACCATAAGGTTGGCACCCCGATTTCTTGCTGAATACCCAGGACAAGTTTGGCCAAGATCTTTTGTTGATACTTGGAGATTGACATCATGTAGCCAAGAAGCATAAAGCCAAAGGGTCAGAACAGTGGGAAGACCAGGTCCTAAGGTTGATACAGTAGCAGGAGTTTAGATTCTATACCTAAGCTGATCAAATTCAATAGTAACTCCTTCATTTACCCGTTGTTTGAATTTGGGTAAATCCATTACCTTTTCTAAACCAAGTTTCTGATACAGAAAATAGTACATTCCTCATTGGGTTGTAATAAAGATTAAGAATATATATTCCATGTAAAACATGTAGCACAGTTTTTGGCACATAGTAAAAGCTCAGTTTATATTCATGATTATTATTAATCATATCATATTTGTTATTGGCTAGAACAAACTAGCCAATAGATATGCTATTTGAGGCTCCAAGAACCTCAGCAGAGAGAAAGACAGAACTACTGAAATTTAGGACTGATAAAAGAGGCCATGAATGTCGATTTGTGTCTTCTGAGAAGCAGATGCCAAGTGGAACTTAAAAGTACAAGAGAGGGGTACCTGAGTGGCTCAGTTGGTTAAGCATCTGGCTCTTGGTTTCAGCTCAAGTCATGATCTCAGGGTCCTAGATCAAGTCCCCACCAAGCTCTGTGCTCAGCATAGAGCCTGCTTGAGTTTCTCTTCCTCTCCCTCCTCCCTTCTCCCCACTCTCTCTCTCTTGCTAAAATAAAAAAAAAAATCTTAAAAAAATAAAGTGCAAGAGGTTAATGGGGGTGAGGGGAGAATCCCTATGAAGGATATAGGGGAGAGGGAACAGGACTAGGTGGGAAGACCTTCAGACTGCAGTGTAGGGGTGATGTCTGTGAAAGGAGAGAGGAGAGGAAGGAAGATAGGCAGGAAGAGCCTTGGACTGCATTGCAGCCCTGAGGAAGTGTCCACCCAGAGCAAAGATTGTCTGTGAGAGGAGGCTGACTTAGGCAGGAATTTGGCTCCTTTGCCTCTGCTGGGTTCCATCACTCTCTGGGAGCAGCCTGGGGAAAATGCGGCCCCAGTGAGCAAGCTGCCACAGTGGATCATGAAGGCTCAGCAGCTGAGGGCTGTCAGCTAACTCCCCTCCTCATAGCAGGCTCTCTCCTGAAGAAAGATCGGAGTACCTACTCCCACTGCTGCTGGCCACAGCACTGTATTGCAAGGGCTCTTTCCCACGGAGTATTCCAAGACACTTAGCAACCAAGAGGCAGCAATAGGGGTAGGGCTTAGATTTATTTCTCACTTTTCTGACCATTTCTCACCATCTCCCTAACCTGAACCAATTACCATCTTTTGCCTATTTTACTATTTGTCTCCTCATTGATGTTCCTGCTTCTGTCTTGGACCTTGGCTCAATCTATTTCCACACAGATCTGAAGCTAATTTTTTTTTTTTTTGGACACCTCAGTTGATGATATCCTTTACTCAAATCCCTCCACGAGCTTCCATGTCACTCAGAAAAGACTTCATGTAGGCCTGAGGCCCAGCTCTATTTGACCTCCTAGGACCTCCTCCCTTATTACTTTGCTCCTTGCCAACTCAGCTCCAGCCACGTTAGCTTTTGTGCTAGTCCTTGAACAAGCCAGACAAACATAAGCTCAGGACTGCTTACTCCTCCCTCTGCTTTCAATGCAGACACCTGCAGATTCACTCCCTCATCTTCTTCAGGTCTTGGCTCCAATGCCACCTTGCAGAAGAGCCTCCTTGGGCCACCCAACCTAAAGCTGGAACTTCTCTGTCCCCAGCAAATCCTTTCCAGCTTTATTTTTCTCCATGGCACTTACCATCACCAAATACACAGTATTTTTTTTTTTTTTACTTATTTTGTATATTGTCTGTCTCTCTTACTAGAATGTAGGCTTTATAGGGGCAGGGATTTGGCTCTATTTTGTCTGCTGCTGTGACTTTCGTTGAATGAATGAATAGATTCTGTGAACAGCAGCAGAAAGGACGGAGGTAGAAACCTGGATTAGTGTGTCCAGATTTAGGTCTAGCTTTAGCACTTAAATCATGTACAAATCTGGAAGAGTCACTTATCCTTTGTGTGTCCCCGTTGTCACATCTGCAAAAGGGAGATCACAATCAATATCTTGCTAATTATAAATGCTAGTGAAAGTAAGGCAACAGACAGCCCAGGTGTTTTTATTGTTGTTTCTCTGACTCCGTAAATAGTGGCATGTCGTGGTCCCCAGGCTAAGTTGTTAAAGTCATTTGCAATTCCTCCAGTGACACATTATATCCTGGGTTAGTTAGCATTAATCGAAGACTGGGTCCTAATCCCAGCTCCACGCTCATTCGTTCTGTAACCCTAAGCAAGGATCTGGGCCTGTTTCTTCATTCATGTAATGAGATGATGTCCACCACACCTCACTTGGAGGGATGAGAATCAATTGAAATGCAGCCTGTGAAACCCCTTTGAAAACTGGGACTATCTACACAAATGCAAAGGATTCATCATATTGGTGATGTGGCTGCACATGTCCCAGTCTAAAGTACCCAGCTGGAAGGAAAGGAGAACCTGAGGGGAGGAATCATCACTAGGAGTTTCTATACCTTCACCTCTACCAACCCATCACCACTTCCAACTCAGCCATTCAGCAGACACTTTTTTAGTGCATGCTGGTTGTTTGAGAAGCACGGACTTTGTATATACTTCTTATTTTTGTGTTTGTGTGTGTTTTTTTTTTCAATCGTTTCTTTTTCATCTGTTAGACCTGCCCTGATCTGGGGTGGGGTCGGGGTGGGGGCATCTATTCAAGAGCAGGGCTACCTTCTGATAGTTCTTATGTGGATATATTATGAAAGAATTGTCAGGATCAAGGAAAATAATGCTTGGACCACTATCTTGAGTTAGGTTTTCACATTAATTTGTGATTTATATATAGCTATAATAACATACTCTTTGATTCCTTTATTTAAAAGCTTTACCGTTTTTCTGGCTCTGAGTAACTTCTGCGTGCTTTTACCTTTGTTTGAGAGAAGGCTATCCCTTTCGCCATTACAGCTTGCTGTCCCAAATGGACATAAACAGGGCACTGTCATGTATCCGTGAGAAAAGGTGACCTACATAGACGATGTTACAGTCGGGTATTAAAAGTACAATTGCAGCCATTTCTCCCAATTAAGGCTAACTCATCTGTGATTTCAGCCTCCCATTTGAAATAAAAGTCTGACGATAATTGGAGCACAGAGCTATTCACCACTGTACTTCAATCTGGAAATAATTGTCTTTGTTCAATTAGGAATCTGCATTTTCATGCCAGTCTTCACAGATTATTTTGAATGGAGAATACACTCTGATTAAGAGCTATCCCTCTTGGAAGGAAAAAAAAAAATAGCAGCAGCCTGAAGTCCTCATCCCCTTGTTGGATTTAACATTTTGTTTTGCCCTCCCAGGCTGAGAAGGATGTCATATAAATGACTTTATAGACATCTTTATTTATTATGACAAAAATCTCTTACAGCATTCATAGATAGCTTTTTAAAAATTTTAAGACCCAATATTGACTATATGTTAATTGACTAAAATTTGTATCAAAAAAAATTTTAAGGGGCACTTGGGTGATTCAGTTGCATCTGTTAAGCATCTGATTCTGATTTCAGCTTAGGTCATGATCTTGGGACCCTGGGATAGAGTACTACATCGGACTTCTCACTCAGCAGGGTTCTGCTTAAGATTCTCTCCCTCTGCCTCTTTCCCTGTTCACTCACTCTCTCTCTTTCTCAAATAAATAAATAAATCTTAAAAAATAATTTAAGGCCTTCTTGAAATGATTCCCTAGAGTTGTGTTTGGAAAGGTATGACTCTGAGGTCTTCAACTGGTTTGTCATATTATAATAATCAGGTTTTATATGAAATAAAATCAGACCACCATTTATTTTTGCCATTTATAGAACTACTTACCTTCTGAGGTGCTTTTAAAATATAGAATCACAGATAATTCTTATTTAAAAAAACACTTTAAAAATTAAAGATTCTTCTCCCCATTTAATAGGTGAGGACAATAAAGGTCAGAGAGTTCATGTGACATTCCCAAGGTCACCTAGTGACTCAGTGGTGAAATCAAGAGTCTGGCTAGGTTGAAAGCCCATGTTCTCCCATGCCTCTAGCAAGTTTTTGTTATTAATTTCAAATAGCCAAAGGAACATAATAAGAAACATTCATGTTAAAAATGATAAGATATTGTGGATAGAACAATAAAAAACTCTGAAAATGTCAACTCAGCATGTTATTTTAAACCATCTGGCTCTAATAATTCTGAACATGCCCATATTTGGTATTTCTAGATGAAAATAAAATGCCTCCAATTATGAAAACATATTAGTGCAATATGAACTTTTTAAAATAATATGAGTTACTACCCATATTATTACATGATTTAATCCTTTTCCCAAGATGGTTCCTTCAGAAACTAGGCTATGCCTTCTGCATGTTTTCATCCCTCCCATAAAACATAGTTATTAAGTGAGAAAATGAATGAATCACTCTTTAATATCCCCAAGGGGCAGGTGAGAAATATAGAATCCACATATTATAAAGATGTATGTGTGTTTGTATGCGTGTGTGTGTTTGAATATGCACACGCAGGTCAAAATACATCAGTGCAAGAAGTAGAACTCTGGTCAAACCTTTCATTATCCCTTTTAGAAACATTATACAGGTATTTTAAATCTCTTCCTTTGAAGCAAAGTAATTCCTTCTCTTTAATAATACTCCCGTAAACCAACACATGAGTGTTTTCCCCATTCTTCATTCTTCCCTGCCTTTGACCATGCTGTTTCATAACGAAAAGAAGAAAAGACTTACTTAAGCACCTGGATGGAAAGTGATAGCTAACCCAAGTTTTCTATTTGAAAATGTAGAGTCAGTATTTGAGAGAGTTTGGGTCAAATGGGACTTGTAAGCAAAGGGACTGATAACTTCTGCATTTGATGCTGGAGTTGATTCTGGCTATAGAGTGTTTGTCTGGGGCCATGGGTTGGTGGGAGGAATGTAGAATGTTCTGTTTTTATCAGTCTGCTCTATAGGCTGTGGCAGGTGTGGAGATTACTTTCCAATAATGCTTGGAAGCAATATTTCTCACCTTCACAGGAACTTGCCATCTGGCTCTGAGGGCCAGAGATAATTCAATCTCTAAATTAGCTCACTTCTAGGTCCTCCTGAGCAAAAACTGATAAATGAGTCTGATTATACTGCTCCATGGCAATGTCAACAACACATCAGCATTTGGCCACTCTGAGTGAGTGTGTCAGATGTTCTCAGAAAAGAAAGTACACCTTTCATTGAATTAACCTATCTCAAACCCAAATACATTACTAAAGGGATAGGGGAGCAAGCTTTATGAAGATTACAAAGAAAAAAAAACTTGCATAGTATGTATAGAATGTAGATCTCTTCCCTATAAATTTTGGTCTCACACAGTAAAATACTAGATTCAATTCTGGCCTTGTATACCCTAGAATGAATAATCTGACCTGTAAAAATATTCTTCCCACTAAAAGCAGTAGCTAAATCTACAAAATTATGAAGCTATCTAGCTAACAAGATCTATGGCTTAAAAAAAATGGGTTTATCTATCAGGCAAAGCTATGACATGAACTATTTAAACCAAAAGACATACCTTTGAGAAAAGAGATGGTTTTCTTCCTGCTCTAATTAACTGAACAGGCTGCTGAAATTGAAAAAAACTGATCAGATAATATCTTAAATCTCAATTTGATTTTGTCAGTGTGGCATAACCATCTTAGGACAGTCATCTTGTATAACTAACATCAGGGAAAATAGAGTTATGATTTGATGAGAACCTGGTCCCATAGTTTTTTCCCTTGTTTTGCCATCAGACTTTGGGATAATGCAAATATTCTTAACTAGGTGACACCAAGACTCTTAAAAATGGTGAAGATATAGGTTGTCATGTACGGTGGTTAATTTGATGTATCAACCTGGATGATGTTTTTGGATGGGATTAACATTTAAATTGGTGAGTACTGAGTAACCTAATAACCCTCTATAATGTGGGTGGGCCTCATCCAATCAATTGAAGATCCAAATAGAACAGTTTCCCAGACCGAGAAGGAATTCTCTATCAAACTGCTTTAGATTTCATCAGCACCATCAGCTTTCCTGGGTCTCAAGCCTCCTGACTCACAATGAAGATTTGAGCTTGCCATCCTCCAGGATCGTATGAGTCAAGTTCTTATAATAAATCTCCTTCTTTATATATACATATCCTACTGGTTCTATTTCCGAGGGAGGACCTAGCTAATACACCAAGGAAAGGCTAGATCAAAAAACCAAGGTTGCAGAGAGTGATGACATTAAGATATAAGAATAAGGTGCCCCCATCCCACATCCTCTCTGAACAATAGTGATGTGGCATCCATCCATGGACAAAGTACCGTTGAGGGAACTTTGAGATCAGCACCGGAGATCCTGAAACCCTGGCATAGTCTAATACTGAGGAGAGCCATTTTGAGAATTCAGGACCACACTCCAATTTCTGACTACCAACTATGATCCTGACTACAGACCTAGAAACAATACCCCTGAGGACTCAGCTACAGCCCCACTTGGCTTGCTGCTGTCACAGTGCCATAGGCCAAGAGACTCAGGAATCACATCTACCTATGCATTGAGTAATACACATCTAGAGCTCCATCCAGGCTGTGGATCATAACATGGCCTGTGAACCAGCTCCACCCCTTTTGGCTGTGGTCTGAGAGCCCCTGTGAGTAAACCCACCAATCTGAGTCAGACTGTGAATTCTGAAAGGTCCCTGTAATGGGGCCCCAGACGGTCTAGCTACAGTCCTCAAACAAACATACAAACGAACAAAAAAACCAAAACCAAATCCCCAGAGAAACCACACCTGGTTTTTTAAAATCACCATTCTTTGTGTTAGAATATGTCTATTGGGGCCCCTGGGTGGCTCAGTGGGTTAAAGCCTCTGCGTTCGGCTCAGGTCATGATTCCAGGGTCCTGGGATCGAGCCCCGCATCAGGCTCTCTGCTCCACGGGGAGCCTACTTCCTCCTCTCTCTCTGCCTGCCTCTCTGCCTACTTGTGATCTCTCTCTGTCAAATAAATAAAATATTAAAAAAAAGAATATGTCTATTGATTTATCTTTAAATTGATTAACTATTTTTCATCTTTAATCTATCCAATGACTTTGTGTTGCCTACCTTCCATTTTTCAGTCATAAAATTTGGGTTGTATCCTGGAAATCATACATGGTACATTGTCTGAACTCTTGATAGAGTTATATTCCTATGAGGAGCATTGATTTTTGTTCGTTTGTCTTTCAAACAGTTAATTTGACTGAAGTCAACTGCAAATTTTTGTCTCCCTGCAGCTGGCAGCAGCTGAAATTTTAATCCAGTTCTTTTTGCTTTGGATGAGCCATTAGGAGTTTGCTGCTAACTATCCATGTAAGTTGAGAGATCAGCAGGGATTTAAGTTAAGTTTATATGCAGAATTTATGGCACGCTCTCTCTGTTCTGTTCACCCAGGGAATCTCCCTTCTTCTATAATGACTCTGAAATCTGTCCTCTAGTTCTTTGGGCCACTAACATCATGGACTGCTATAAGAGCAGGAAGTCACCCAGTGGTTTTCCAATAGTCAATCCCCCTCCAGAATTTTCCTGTTGATGATGACTTTCCAGTGCCTTCCAGGCAATGGTTTCTTATATTCTTTCCAGAGTTTATGTTGTTATGTGCAAGACAGTCAGTCATTCAGGAGCCACCCAGCCATGTCCAAAAGTGGCAGCCTCTCTGGCCACTGTACATAATTTGTACACAAACCCCTGGGGAGTATTCCTTTAGCTTTTCAGGAATAAATATTAAGCAGGTTTAGTGTTCAAGGACTTATTTCAAAAGAAGCCAACCTCAGTCATTACATGCTAATGTCACACTTCAGTAAGTGGCCAAACATGTAATCAGACACAGCTGTTTTAAACTGGAATCTCTTTAAGTCCCAAATATCAAATTTCCAGCTTAGTAAGTAGCACATAATGAACAAGTAAATTATACATTATGTTAGAAAATGATATGTGTTATAAAAATAGTAAAATCAGAACGGGAGAACTGGGGGGCCAAGGATGGGGTAGAGAGTATTGTGATTAAAATGTGATGGTCTGGGTATAGCTCATTGGAAAGATGATATCCGGATTCTTGAGGGAGATAAGAGAATTTGCCTTGTTGATATTCAGGGAAAACATTTCAAGAAAAGGGATCAGTATCATAGGCCACATGTATTAATTGCTACATGTGTAGTCCTCCTAGTAACCTTGAGGAAGAGATTCTGTTATCTCTTTTTCAAAGATGTGGAAACTGAGGCTTAGGTAGGTTAGATGATCATAATGGTCTCTGGTCATAAAGCTGGTAAGTGACAGAACCAAGTTCAATCCTTTGCTTTCTATTTTCAGACCTCCCCCTCTTAACCACTCTGTTGGATTACCCATTTACCGGGCTCCTTGTTATTTTTTCAAACAAGGCTTTTAATTCTTGAAAAGCCTAGTCCTAAGTCTTCAGGTGACTCATTCCAGTGGAGTACAGATCACAGAATTAGATAAGTTCTGATACAGGTATCCCATGCTTTTTGAAAATTTGCCTTCTGCCACTTTGCTTTTAGGAAAGACCTATATTAGTACCTGTTTTCAAACTAACCAAAAGAAATATAAAGAGGATTTTTACTTTTATGAAAAAAAGATGAAAAGGGAAACTATAATTCAGCATTTGTTTTGCAGTGAGTCTCAATGGTGGCAGATTGCACCCAGAGCAGCAACAAGAGCTGCCCTGTCAGGATCCTGCCCCATCTGGTTCCTTCCCGGTCTGGTTCTTTCCCCAAGGAACTACACTCAGCATCTCAGCATCCAGCCATAATGGCTTTGAGTTGTGTCTTTTTATCTCAACTTATTTTGTGCATTCCTTAGCGAGATGTGTCCTAAAGTGTAAGAAAAGCCTAACAGAAGTTATTTTGGGGGACTAGGGAAGTCTCAAAATTTTTTCCATGTAAGTTAATGATAATTACTTTTTTCCTTTGCACCATTTAAGCTTATGAAAGTTTTCAAGAAAATGCTCTACTTTCTGATAGCGAGGAAACCTGTAAAACGTACTAGGGGTTATAACGGAGATCTATGGGGACGTGGAAGTGAAGACAACTTGTATGCTTCACACTGAAAGTTGACTAACAAAGAAACACGAGAAACAGCCATCTGTTACTTTTGGTGGAGTTATTTCTCTTTGTTTGTGTAAACCCTGAAGTTGAGTTTTCCTTCAGTTTTTTGATAACCCTATACAGAGCTGCTTTGCATCTGAATTCAGGTCATCTCTGTAAAAGAGGAAGGAAGGAAGGAAGGAAGGAAGGAAGGGAAGAAGGAATGGAAGAAGGAAATGGAAAAATGAAGGAAGGAGCAAGGGAAGGAAGACAGAAGGAGAAAAACTAATCCCCCCCTCCAGGAAAATTACTGATAGAATTTAAGCTTCCCCTATACTGGTATACCTTCCTTGTATCAAAACATTTCATTATACACTTTAAATACAGACAATGTTAACTTATCAATCATATCTTAATAAAGCTGGAAACAAATAAACAGATAGGCACTCCTGAAAAAAGAGTTTGGGCCAATAGTTCATGTTTTCTGGTAAGCTGGTAAATATTAATCATTAAGACTAAAGATCACCAAGATCCCACACTGAAATTATATACCTGAAACAGCCCATCCATGTCACTCTAACAATTGTTTTTTTTAATCTATACACGTGTCTCTAAAGACACTTATTTAACTGCTCCAAAACTCACATTACTTGTAAAAAGGAGTTGTAATATTTCTTCTCTTATAGGGCTGTTGAGAGTGTTAAGTGAAATAACACGTTGTTCATATGCTACATGCTCGCTAAATGTTCACAGTAACCATTTCTGTTCCAATCTGTTTCTTGGACATTAAAGAGCTCAATACGTGACTGGTGATTATGAATTTTAAATTTTATTTCCTGGTTGGCATAGATAAACATATTTGGGAGCAAAGTCATATAGGACAAGCAATGGATAAAGCACAGATTTTTGGAGACAAAAGGACTTGGACATGACTCTGGTTCTGCCAGTTATTAGTAAGGGAACTTCTGGGAATCACTAAACCTGCTTCCTCATTGGTGAAATAAATAAGGCAATTCTTAAATATTAATAATAAATAGCTATAATTTATTGAATCTTACTGTGGGCCAGAGATCACTCTATATATCTATTTTTTTAAAGATTTTATTAATTTGTCAGAGAAAGAGAGAGAGAGGGAGTGACCACAAGCAGGGAGAGTGGCAGGCAGAGGGAAAAGTAGACTCCCCCTGAGCAAGGAGCCTGAGGTGGGACTGGATCCCAGGATCCCGGGATCATGACCTGAGCCAAAGGCAGACACTTAACCTACTGAGCTACCCAGGCGTTTCTCATGGCATAATTTACTTATCTAGACCAGGGATGCTTTCAGCACAGGTCATGATCCTGGGATCCAGTCTTCCACATCAGGATCCTAGCTCAGGGGGAGCCTGCTTCTCCCTCTGACTTTTCTGCCTTCTCTGCCTGCCGCTCTCCCTGCTTTGCTCCCTTTCTCTCTCTCACAAATAAATAAATAAAATATTTTTAAAAAATAAAAATAAGTAAATTATGCCATTAAATCTTTACAAGGTAAGTATTACTAATATTATGGGTATCAAAAAAGGATAAGGATGATTGAAAAGATGCTAATCTTGGATTTTGCGGAAAAGTCTTAGCCTCTTTGCAAGTATGTTCTCATCTCCCTGGTCACTTCAGTTTTCACGTATTCCAAGGCTCAAATCTGGGCTCTTTTTGTCCAGATCAATTCCCCCTCCCTCAGAATGTCATCCAATCCCACAGTTTTAAATACAATCCGTGAATTGACTACTTTCAAACTTATATTACTCACCCACACTATCTCCTCTCAGTCCTAACACTTATATGCAGATGTATACTCTATATTTTCAAACTTAACATGTCCACATGGAACCGTGGTGTTTTCCTTAAAACCCACTCCTTATTTATTATCGGCAATTCCATTTTGTTGGTCGAGGCAAACCAAAACTCATGTGGTCATCTTGACCCTCTCTGACATCCACAGCCAACCGTTCAGCATAGATTGTTTGTGCCCTTTCAGAATATCTGCTGGCCACCATCATCTCTTGCTTGGACCATTGTAGTGCCTCTGAAGTGGTCTCCTTGCTTTGGCTTTAATGTTCTTCCTGCCCATCCCCCAATTTCACATTTCTGTTGGAGTCGACCTTCAACCCTGTGACAAAGGTGGTCCTATTTAAATGGAAATCAGATCATGTCACTGCTCAAAAATCTTCCTCTCCTGTGTTTCCTCCTCACATAGAGAAAAGCTAAAGATCTTTATGGTGGCCTTCCAGGGCCCCATCTTCGTCCCGACCCCACTTCCCCCACCTCAAATCCCCCACCTCAAACTATGACCTCAGCTGCTTCCTCTCTCCTCTTTGCTCATTTTTTCCTTCCTTCTTTCTGTGACCAGGACTCAATGCACATGTTTCTGCTCAGAGGCTTCACATGCTTTTCCCTCTGCCCAGAATGTTCTTCCCCCACTAGCTATACAGCTTTCTTCTTACCTCCCTCAGATTATTCTGCAAAAGTTCCTTCCACAGTTCAAGCCTCCTAGAAGTACTGGCTACATAATCTGTGGGGCTCAGTGCAAAACAAAAATGCAGGGATGCTTTATTCAGAAAATATTACTAAAGACTATGAGAAATCCAGCAGCAGTAACTTTATTTCATTCAAAAGTATCCAAACTTATTTAAGCACAGAAGTTTTTTCACTTCTGAATGACCCTTCATATTTCCATGTAACATATTTTGTAAAATACCTGGCAGAACCTTGAAGATCTCCTTCAATTCTAAATTTTCATAAATCTATGCCTGTATTAATATTAATAATCTATAAAATTATATAATTAATATAAAAGTATAATAATATACTTCTATTATATACAAACCATGTATTATAAAATGATATGTGTAGTATAATATGTATAGTATGGTATAATAAATGTATAATATATATTTATAATATATAATTTATATAAAATAATATATAATGTTTAACATATAAATCTATAATATATATGTAATAAGGTATCTTTACCTTATAAAAGTACAGGCCTTTAATTATTTTCCCTTAGCTTTATAGGAAGTTTTTTAGGCAAATATGAAAATATGAAAATGGGAGTTTGTCCTTTGAATGATTTCTGTATCCAAATAAGTTGGAAAAATAATAGAACAGACTTTGACAGGATATCTTTAAAATTTTTCTTCCAGCATTCTTTTAGCTTTCTTTTCCTTAAGGTTTTTGTAAGGTACTTCTGTGTTTATTTAAATTCCAGTTAGGTAACATACTGTGTAATATTAGTTTCTGTCTCTTTGGGATAAATATCTAGTAGTGCAATTGCTGGGTCATAGGGTAGTTCTATTTTTACCTTTTTGAGGAACCTCCAAACTGTCTTCCACAGTGGTGGCACGAGTTTGCACTCTCCCTAACAGTGCACTCCCCCTTTCTCCTCATCCTCACTAACACCTGTTGTTTCCTGTGTTTTTGGTTTTAGCCATTCTGACAAGTTGTAAAGTGATATCTCACTGTAGTTTTGATTTGCATTTCCCTGATGATGAGTGATGTTGAATACCTTTTCATATGTCTATTGGACATCTGTAGGTCTTCTCTAGAAAAACGTCTATTCATGTCTTCTGCCCATTTTTAATTAGATTATTTGTTTTTGGGGTGTTGAATTTTGTAAGTTCTTTATGTATTTTGGATACTAACCCTTTATCAGATATGTTATTTGCAAATACCATCTCTCATTCAGTAGGTTGCCTTTTAATTTTGTTGATCATTTCCTTCACTATGTAAAAGCTTTTTATTTTGAGAAAATAGAAAATTTGAACAGACCAATAACCAGCAAAGAAATTGAATCAGTGATAAAAAATCTAATAAACAAAAGTTCAGGGCCAGATGGCTTCAGGTGAATTCTTCCAAACATTTAAAGAAGAATTAATACCTATTCTTCTCAATCTATTCCAAAGAATAGAAAAGGAAAGAAAATTTCCAAATTCATTCTATGAGGCCAATGTTAGACTGATACCAAAACCAGATGAAGACTCCACTAAAAAAGACAACCATAGATCAATGTCCCTGGTGAACATGGATGTAAAAATTCTAAATAAAACACTAAAAAAAAAAAACCCAAATCTAACCATACACTAGAAGAATCGTTCACCATAATCCAGTGGAATTTACTCCTAGGTTGTGAGGATGGTTCAGCATTCACAGATCAATCAACATGATACACCACATGGATAAAAGAAAGGATAAGAACGACACGATCCTTTCAATAGGTGCAGAAAAAGTATTGGACAAAGTACAATGTTGGTTCATAATAAAAACCCTCAAAGTAGGTTTAGAGGGAACATAATTCAACATAATAAATGTCACATATGAAAAACTCACAGCAAGTATCATCCTCAATGGGGAAAAACTGAGAGTTTTTTCTCTGTGGTCAGGAACAAGACAGGGATGTCCACTCTCACCACTATTGTTTAACATAGTATTGGAAGTCCTAGCCACAGCAATCAGACAACAAAAAGAACTAAATGACAGGTAGAAAGAAGTAAACCTTTCACCATTTGCAGATGACATGATATTCTGTATAGGAAACCAAAAAGACCACCAAAAAACTGCTAGAATTGATAGACAAATTCAGTAAAGTCACAGGATACAAAATCAGCACACAGAAATCTGTTGCATTTCTTTTTTTAAAAAAATAATATTTATTTACTTATTTTAGAAAGAAAGAGAGAGAGCATGAATTTGAGGAGAGGCAGAGGGAGAGGGTGAGAGAGAACCCTCAAACAGACTCCCTGCTGAGTGCAAAGCCGGATCCAGGACTCTCAGGACTCCAAGATCATGACCTGAGCCAAAATCAAGAGTCAGACACTTAACTGACAGAGCCACATAGGTGCCCCTGTTACATTTCTATACACCAATAATGAAGCAGCAGAAAGAGAAAACAAAGATCAATCCCATTTACAGTTGCACCAAAACCCATAAGATATCTAGGAATAAACCTAAGCAAAGAGATGAAAGACCTGTACTCTGAAGACTATAAAACACTGATGAAAGAAACTGAAGACAACACAAAGAAATGGAAAGACATTCCATGCTCATGGATCAGAAGAACAAATATTGCTAAAATTTCTGTACCCAAAGCTACACATTTAATGCAATACCTATCAAAATACCACTAGCATTTTTCACAGAGCTAAAACAGATAATCCTAAAATCAGTATGAAACTGCAAAAGATCCCAAATAGCCAAAGCAACCTTGAAAAAGAGAATCAAAGCTAGAGGCATCACAATTGCAGACTTCAAGCTATATTACAAAGCTGTAGTGACCAAGACAGTATGTTAATGGCACAAAAACAGACACATAGATCAATGGAATAGAATAGAAAACCCAAAAATGAACCCACAACTCTATGGTCAATTTGCTTGCCATGCATGTAGGTATAAATGCATATATGTGTTCTGTCTCAATATTGTTCAGAGTGAAGGACCATGCCTGTTTTTAAAATTACCATTCATAGACATCTGTTTTTGCAAAATATAATACAAATAAACAACTAGAATAAAGAAATTTAAAAAAAAACAAACACAAAGCTATATGAAATCAAGGCCAGATACATAATTATGAGAGTCAACAAACATAAAATCACTCTGTCAAATTTCTATGAAACTTTCTAAATGTATATTCCCAATTTCTGTATTTATATCACCTTAAACCAGGACAGTCTGGGGACTGGCATAAGCTTGTGGGTTACAGATTGAATAACACTGGTCTACATCTCTTGCCTTTGGTTGCTTTTTGGTATGTAGCTTATACTATCATTTACTGTAATTTATCTTTTTATTTTCATGAGCACAAGAGATATCTGTTTGTGTGCTTGAAATACCTATAGGTGAAAACACTATACTGATTAGGTGCTTAATGCATGTGTGTTGATGTGCACAAACTTGATAGGTAGATATTTGATATGTAGGTGGGTAGGTAGGTAGAGCTTTATTAAAAAAAAAAGAAAGAAAAAAAGCTTTGCATTATTTTTCCTTTTATATCCCTTCTTGGCTCAAAGTTCATAGCCCTACTTGGCTCAAAGTTTTGCTAGTTTTAACAAGGAAACAAAAAAAACTTCTTTAAAAAATTTCCAGGTTGCCTGGGTGACTCAGTTGGTTAAGCAACTGCCTTAAGCTCAGGTTGTGATCCTGGAGTCCCAGGATTGAGTCCTGCATCAGGGTCCCTGCTCAGTGGGGAGTCTGCTTCTCCCTCTGTCTCTCTCCCCCTCATACTCTCACTCTCTCTCTCTCAAATAAATAAATACACAAAATCTTTTAAAAAAATAAATAAAAATAAAAAATTTTTAAAAAATAATAAAAATTTCCAGAATGCAGACAACTATTATAGAGCATGATGTTTATGATATCCTCAAAATCACAAAAAAGGGTTGTAGAAAGCTTATAATAAGTTCGTTTTTAAAAAAGAAGAGTTGCTCCTACACATTAACAAACTTGTATGCAGCTGTCTTGCTTTTAAAGATTTAAAAATTCTCTGTTAAATGTCTCCATGTGCGTAATATTATTTTAATACAAAAATGACAAAGGCATGTCATTTTTTTAAGATGGAAAAGGAATTTTTTGTATCTTCTGAACTTCCCTGATAGAAAATTTAACTCTAAAACTCAAAAACGTAAAAGGGAGATGTCTAATGCATCTGCTTCTTAGGGCTTGATATTTTTTCGATTCACTTTTAATGCTCTAATGGCAAAAGGTTGTCATAAATCTAATACATTTTTCATGCAAACGGATGGCCTTTATTTTAGGCACGACGAACAAAAATATTTTTAATGAATTGATCTGTGGTTCACTACTAACAAGAAATAATATTTTAGTGCAATATACTTAAATTATTTTGTACAAACTTTTAAGTTAACAAAACAGTGGCCAGAGAAACGAGCCCTCTCCTTCCTCGTCTGAAAAGCATGATTCCCTGAGACCTTAAATCACACCATCCTGCAATTGTCCGATGGCTGGTGATCACTGGGTTCCACAGAAGAACAAAGAAGGGCAGGTGTGTCATAGATTCCAAGATATTAAGCTTGGAGTATGTTTCATTTAATGCTTAGCTCATAGCTCTCTCGTGCCTTTCACTGCTTCCCTCAACTTCAGAATAAGTTGGTACCTTGTATTTCGTCTAGGTTGCAGCTCAGAGTTCCACACATAATGTTTGTTGGAATTACAAACAACAAAACAGGTTAGTCGGAAAATGTAAAGATTGGAATGTGCCTATACAAGGCTAAAGAACAAAACAACAATAAACAACAGACTAGAACAATATATTTGTTCTAATATATGTGTGTGTGTATATGCTAATATATTTGTTCTAGCATCTGAAGCACTCACATTAATATTTGCAAAGACTTATTCAAGTTTATCAAAGAAGTCCACATTCCATTTGATAAATGAGCAAAGAACAGGTAATTCCTCTGAGAGAAAATACAAATAAGAAATAAACAAATGAATGGGGTGCCTGGGTGGCTCAGTGGGTTAAGCTGCTGCCTTCGGCTCAGGTCATGATCTCAGGTCCTGGGATCGAGTCCCGCATCGGGCTCTCTGCTCAGCAGGGAGCCTGCTTCCCTCTCTCTCTCTGCCTGTCTCTCTATCTACCTGTGATCTCTCTCTGTCAAATAAAAAAAAAAAAGAAATAAACAAATGAAAACATTTTAATGCTCATTAGTGATCAAAGAAATAGGTATTAAAGAGGTTGATAGTAAAAAGATGTCAATTTAGAGATGCTAAATTCTATTAAAAGTTAAGATCTTTGCCAAGGAAACAAAAGCAAAAATGAACTTTTGGGACTTCATCAAGATCAAAAGTTTCTGCACAGCAAAGGAAACAGTCAACAAAACAAAAAGGCAACCCACGGAATGGGAGAAGATATTTGCAAATGACAGTACAGACAAAAGGTTGATATCCAGGATCTATAAAGAACTTCTCAAACTCAACACACACAAAACAGATAATTGTATCGAAAAATGGGCAGAGGATATGAACAGACACTTCTCCAACGAAGACATACAAATGGCTATCAGACACATGAAAAAATGTTCATCATCACTAGCCATCAGGGAGATTCAAATTAAAACCACATTGAGATACCACCTGACACCAGTTAGAATGGCCAAAATTAGCAAGACAGGAAACAATGTGTGTTGGAGAGGATGTGGAGAAAGGGGAACCCTCTTACACTGTTGGTGGGAATGCAAGTTAGTGCAGCCACTTTGGAGAACAGTGTGGAGAGTCCTGAAGAAATTAAGAATAGAGCTTCCCTATGACCCTGCAATTGCACTGCTGGGTATTTACCCCAAAGATACAGATGTAGTGAAAAGAAGGGCCATCTGTACCCCAATGTTTATTGCAGCAATGGCTATGGTCGCCAAACTGTGGAAAGAACAAGATGCCCTTCAACGGATGAATGGATAAGGAAGATGTGGTCCATATACACTATGGAGTATTATGCCTCCATCAGAAAGGATGAATACCCAACTTTTGTATCAACATGGACGGGACTGGAAGAGATTATGCTGAGTGAAATAAGTCAAGCAGAGAGAGTCAAGTATCATATGGTCTCACTTATTTGTGGAGCATAACAAATAACATGGAGGACATGGGGAGATGGAGAGGAGAGGGAGTTGAGGGAAACTGGAAGGGGAGATGAACCATGAGAGACTATGGACTCTGAAAAACAACCAGAGGGTTTTGAAGGGGCGGTGGGGCGGTGGGAGGTTGAGGAACCAGGTGGTGGGTAATAGGGAGGGCACGTACTGCATGGAGCACTGGGTGTGATGCCAAAACAATGAACACTGTTATGCTGTAAATAAATAAACGAAAAAAAAAAAAGTTAAGATCTTTGAAACTTAAACATTCATTTAAAATTACAGTTGAAACAGGTTTATGTTTGAAGGGAAACTGGGAAATTCACACACTTCTATTATTCTAAATAAGTAATCCACAAATTGATGAAACAGAAAAATTATGAATATATTCACACCATTTGGGCCTTAAAAAAACTTGGAGGGATTTATTCTAAAGATGTAGCTCATCAGAATCAAAAGCTCTAAGCATGAAGACACTTACTGTAACGAAGGAAGAGTAATGCATTATACAACCAAGGAAGATTAAGTAGTCAATAAAAATAACACTATGTAGAAAGCTCCAATATAAGGGAAAAGAGTGATTGCATGATATAAAATGAACATCAAAAATGCAAAACTGTTCCAGCTACTAAAAAACTGCATGCCGACGCCATAGGTCAACTATGCTTCAATACAAGAAATATAAAGAAAAATAAAAATTGCATGCATGTTGGTGAATTGCAAAATTAAAGAGTTGCCAGCTCTTTTTGAGTGGCAGGTTAAGATTTCCCCCCCACCCCCGCTTTTTTGGGGGCAAATTCCTTTACTTGGAATAGTTCGCCTACTCTGTGTATTTTTTCTCTTATTTACTTATCTATATATATATTTATTTATTTATTTATTTATTTATTTTAATTGAGGGAGAAATAAGGAAAGGATGAGTCTCTGGAGAAGATAGTTCTCCAACCCCCCCACCCCCAACCTTCCAGTCAAGCTTTTGCCGACACTCAATTTTCTTCAGCCCTGTCAGCTCCTTTTCGGAGGAGTTGATGTGTAGAGCTAATCCTGTCTGCTGGCTGCCTCCCTATTCAGGAGGGTATGCAAATACTTCCAAACCGGAGCATTTTAGACCTATTCAGGGCCCAGGACAACACACTTTTCATTAGCATTTGAAGTGCGAGGGCTGAAAAAGGGGAATGGACAACTTTTTTTTCTTTTTCTTTTTCTTTTTTTTTTCTTTTGGCATCAAGCTTTGGGGAGACTTGAAAATGTACGTTTTTCATCCCTTTGCACACATCAGCATTGGCGCTAAACTTCAGAGAGATGCATTGACTGCCCTCAGGGGAAAGCATTCAGGGGGATTTTTACACATACACAGAGGGCCATCGCCTGAAATAAATCACAGAATGGAGGTGGCAGAGATGAAGCGAGAGAGGTTCAGCAGGCTAAGCTACGCGTCCAGAGGCATGAATTTAAATCACGATTTATTTTCTTCTCACTCTGCTCTCGCATGAACCTCAGTTTCTTAATCTTCAGCACTGAGGAGGGGGCCTTGGGAAGAAGGGCACGGGATTTAAAATGCAAGGCAGGTCTCCCATAAAACCTCCCTCTGGAGGTGCTGTGTCTGCAGCCCAGAGGTTAGAGCTTGGTGCTCTGAAATCTAGGTCACAAGTTCAATCCCCTTCTGGGTCAGTTAGCTTTTCTATGTTCCACAGCCACAAACTAAAGGCCTGAGCCCCTCATTCAGGCCGAATGTCTAACAAAATATGTGCCCTTGGTCACTGCACAAAACAGCCCAGCCAGAGCCTAGCCAATCCATCCTCCACTGCAGGCGACCATCAGGAAGCAAGCTGTCACTGGGGCCTGCAGAGGCAGGCACATTTCTGCCGGGACATGGTGGGAAGGGAGACAGGTGTATGTGGGAGGGAGGGGTGAGGAGTGGGTGCTGGGGACAGCCAGACCTTGAGTGAGATCCCTCAAGATCCCTGCAACTTACTGTGTGACTCTGGGGAAGTTATTTAACCTTTCTGAGACTCAGCTGTAGATGGTGGTGGCTGCATAGGGCTGTTGTGATGACTGCAGTTCAAGTGATTCATGCTGCGGCTAGCATGCTCTGAACTCAGCCAAACTGCTAGAATTGTCAATCCCCATGATAAATTACTGCCCTAAGGCTCTTTTGGGATACCAGGGAGAATGACCATATGCATGAAGGTAAGAGGGAGAGGTCTCTGAGTGCCTGAGATCTACCAGGTACCATGATAGATTTTTCCCCCCCCACAGCAGGAAAGAGGGTAGTAAAAATAATAAAAAACTACATGGGTCTTGTCCCAAAGAATTTATAGAGCTAGATGACTCAGCTCTAAATTCTAATTCAGTCAGTTATTAACTGGGTTATGTTGGATCAGATAATCTTTCTGTGTCTCAGTTTTCTCGCCTGTAAAGTAAGGATACGAACTCCCTACCTCATTGGGTGGTTGCAGAATGAAATGAGCAATGCATGCAAAGTGCTTAGTATTTATTATAAACCCTTAAATGGACGGATATTTGTATTATAAGAAAATAAAATGCACTTTTGCCATTCAGCTTTGTAAAAGCTACAGCCTTCTATTGCAAGCTCAATCAGAACCTTAATGTTTTTCATAGTTTGTCTACAACCTACCTTTCTAGTTCTGCTTTAGCTGCCTCTGTGTGGTAACACCCTCCCCAACATACTTTGTGGCTCATGTATGGTGAAGGGTCCACCATTCCATGATGCCTCTTTGCTTCCACCCTGTCCTTCCACACAGCCTTACATGCATCCTCCCTCTCTAGACTTTTCCTCTTTTATTTGTCCACCTAGTGAACAAAGGCTCATAATTTTCTTCCCCTGGGAAGCCTTCCTTGCCCAGAAGAATCCCGTCTCCTCTAACAGCAGGTTGTTTTATGCCCAAGGATATAAAGTACAATAAAGTGGATCCATTTATAGCAGTGGCAAAATTTCAAGAAAATAATGAAAAACAAGTTCCCTATTGGCCTTCCAAGGGGAGGCAATGTGTCTGTCTCCTTCCAGTGGAGAGCAGAACAGGGAAGATACTGAGGACTAGAGCTGCTATCCAGTTCTGTTTAACGTTTTCCATCCTCTCACAGCAAACCTCACGCCTCACTGAGGAGGCCTAGTTTTGTGTCCATGACAAGTCCAGTTTGTACTTAATCTTATCTGAGCTGCTTCTTTATCAGGATGAAGTGAATAGAGGGGAAAGCCTCGAGCTTACTCTTGAATAGAGTTGGCAATTGGTTTCATTTCAAGACCTAAGTGCCTGGACCTAGAAGCGTGGAACTGAGAAGGACTGCCAGACTGAGGTTGCATCCCAGATCAGTAGGAAAGAGTGCTGTGGTTGATTAGTGATGTTTGCTGCGAGTGCTAGAATGGACAATGTTGCACTTTCGCTACATACTTGCAAACCCTGCCTGAGAGGTTATAGTATGCTCCTCAGTTGCCTATTATTTCATCTAGAAGTCTGAGGCCACCTGAAATGAGCTTCTGACATACTCTCTCTATTTCATTATTTCCTTCCATCTTAACTTCTTCTAAGCAAATATCTCAAGGGAAAAAAGAAATGTTCTTTCTCCAAAGTGATTTCTCCCTGCTTACCCTTGATCCAGTCTCCTCCCATCTACCTCCAATCTGAAAAAAATTAAAACTCAGATGTATACATCTGCTGTCTCCTTAATATTCCCATTTGAAAATGTGAAAGCCATCTCAAAGTGAACATCTTTTGCTTTCCCCCAAAATCTGCTCCTCTCCCCACTATGTGTGGCAATTCCATGAATAACAATAGTTTTATTTTAATTGATCAGGCCACAAACCTATGAGTGGCCTTTGATTCTCAAATTTCACATCTGATTCGTCAACAGTGTTAAATCTTTGGTGCTAAATCTTTGAAGTATGTCTGACTCCTACATCTTCTCATTTTCATCATAACCCTGTGTTCATGCTACTACCCTATCTCATCCAGATTGAAATAATGGCTGCCCACCTAGTTTTTCTGTTTCTATCCTTGTTCCCTATGTCTGTTCTCATCTCATCAATAAGTATGATCCTATTAAATATAGTCAGGTCTTAACTTCTTCTGTGCTCAAACACCTATCAATGTTTCCTCTTTTTCAGAATAAAAGCCAAAGTCCTCTTAATGAATATTTTATAATCATCTCTTACTTTATAATCATCTCTTACTACTCTTTCCCTTGTTTGCTGTATTTTGCTAGGACACAAATCTCATTCCCACCACAGGGCCTTTGCACTTGCTGTTTCTTCTGACCAGGATGCTTTTTTTCCTTGGATAATCTACTTGGATGATTCCCTGATATCCATTAGTTCTATGTTCAGATGGCACCTTTTAAGTGAGCCCCTCCCAATCACCTTGCTAAAATGACTCCCCACTTCCTCACATCCCTAACCTCTTTCCCTGCTTTATTTTTCTTCAAAGCGCTCCGTCCATCTGATGCATACATATTTATTTATTTGATTGGCTGGCTGTTATCTGTCACTCCACTAAAATAGGAACTACACAAGGGTAAGAACTTGGGTTGTTTTGTTCCCTGCAGTATTCCCTAGGCCTAGAACAGTGCCTGGTACAAAGTAGCCATCTGTGAAAATTTGTTGAGTGAATAAATAAAATAATGAATATAACAAGCTTCACACTGTGCCTGGTACACAGCAGATGTTCAATAAATCTTATTTTATTTCTCATAGCGTTTTGTCAGGACCAGACATGGTACTGAATGAAGAAACAGGATGTATTTCTAGAAAATGCTACACCATCCTAAGACTCTACTACCTTCATTGTTGTGCTTATCACAGTGCCTTGTATTTAGCCCACATGGATTTTGAGCAGAGATTTAGATGGGATGGCTGCCAGAAACAGACACTAGGGCAGCCACAGCTTCTTATCTGTTGTGGGCTAGAAATCCAGATGACTGAATCATTTTAATTACGTTTAAAATGAGAGTAAATGTTTTTATTGTGTTCTCATGGCTGTATATAAGAGATAAATCCTATACAGAATAACCACAACAGTGCAAAAAGCATGGCCACCTGAGGTCACTTGGGGCCATGGCAAGCAGGCCTAGGTGTCTCAGCAGCTCTCTATCTGTGGAGACCTGGATAAACAAAAGTCAGCAATTAAGAAAAGGCTGGATGTCTAGTTAGACTAGGTATCAAGAGAAGGAAATGGAATATATTTTAGGGAGGTTTTCATACCAAATGGTTAAAATTCTATAGAAGCTCATTTTTGAATCTTATATGAGTACGCTTCAAGACTCTGAACAAATTAGTTTGTGTGAATTTCTCCAGCTTTCAAAAACAGAAATAGCATTATTATTTACATGCTACAGATAGCCTTGGAAGTAAAAGGCTTAAAAACCACTTCGCTCTCAGTACCTCTGCCTTCCCTGCTTACCCAGCTCTGCTTCCTAGACTGGCAATCAAATCTTTTTTTGTACATTTCTGAATGGCCCACTGGTTATGTTATATTGCCTTTGATGAAGTTCCTTCAGAAGGTTGAAAAGATGATTTTCTGGATAGAAGATAAAACTAGAAGTGTTCCGTAGTAACTGGCAAAGGGATGAAGTAAATAAATCTGAGGAGAAAAAAAAAACACACACACACACACACACAAAAACAAAGAAATGCCAGCAAGTTTGTGCTAAAAGGGGTCAGATAACCAGTTAACCACAGGTAATTCTAATGAATAAACCAGTCATAGTTAGACCTCAACCATACTCCTGGTTGGTAAAGCCTCTGAGCGTGGGCAGTGATCAGATGGGGCATTTGCCAAAGGCACCAACATCCCTCCCTTTGGCTATGTTGGAGTTCAGGACTTGAAAGTTCTGTAAGCCTTAAGGAAATAGTGACCAACATTCATCTTTTTCCCTTTTTAGGCCAGGATATGCTGTGACTGTGGAGAGGTAACCTCAGGAGAGGTAAAGACACCCATCACAGCAAGCTGTCCCAGAGATCCGGAAACACATCATTCATTTTATTCTTCTCAATTCCCTTTGCTCCCTTTAAGACCTAACTTTTGCCACATGACATATAAGTATTCTTCTTTCAGATATATGTATCTTTAAGCACCAAAGGAGAGCTGCCAAAAGCAATCATAAAAAGTCATCAGCATTGAATGTGAACAGGCTAGCTTCCTGAGTGTGGGCGGCAGACAAGGACACCCACTAATCCGTGAGAAGGGCTTGGAGGAATCCAAACCCTGACGGCATCTCTACCTGCCCCTGCAGTCTCCTCTCCCTCTCTTATCTCCTTAGCCTCTTGCAGGCAGATTTGCTCCTTCCCTCAGCCTTGAGGCTACTGAGTGTCCTGGGAAAACCAGCTTATCTCCAGTTTCTTTCCCCTTCTTTTCCAAGCTTTCTCTAAGTGAGGTCACACCTCCTTTCGCCACTTACTCACTTTCCATATCTGTGTGAGCCCCTCCAAACTGTCTTCCACCACCATGGAGTGATGGGTCATCTTGCTAAGGTAACTAATTGTTGACTGCCTAACCTACAATACAGTTATGTTTCCTCTCCCTACATGATGCGCTTTGTTTCCTTGGCTCCTGTGAAATTGTGTACTCCTGATCGTCCTTGAAACTCTCTTTCCGTTCTTCCTCCACATCATGGCTGATTCTTGTTGCTACAGCTCCATCCTCATTCCATGAATTGTTCTAACGTACACTTTTCCTAGAGGACTCTCTATGTTCGTAGAGTTTCAGTTAACACATGTATGCCCATGACCTCTATCACATCTATCTATAGAGAGAAATATAGATACATTCCCAACTCAACTTGTCCAAAACTGAATTCCATAATTCCCTCCCAAACTGGGTCCCTTCAATGTTTATTTTGAAAACACGTATATACAATGTACTTTCTACAAAGCATTCACTTAAGCACTATACAAACATTGAATAATTTCGTCATTGCACTAACCCTTTAAATGGAGTAAGTGCTACTATTATCATTACCTTTTTATGGTTGCGGGAATAGAGGCATAAGAGGTTACATAACTTGCCTAAACTCCCAGAAGTAGTAGCATAGCCAAGATTCAAATCAATACATTGTAGCTCTGGAGCCCATGCAGTGAGCCAATATGCGGCATTCCCTCCCAGTCTGGTTCTCACACTGTACCACTTACCATCGCCCCCTCACTCATACCAGAGACCTATGGCCATTTCTCTTTATTGCCTGCATCTGGCAAATGACCAAATCCTGATGATTTTTAAAAACATTTCACTGAAGTATAAAGTACACTCATCAAAGAGCACAAGTCTGAAGTGAGCACATCAATGAATTTTAAAGAACATACACACATCCATGGAGTCACAACCAGAGAAAGATGTAGGATCTTGCCCGTAACCTGGAAGTTTCCCTCATGCTTCTGCCTAGTCATTACACGAATTAGAAAAAGTAGCTCTAGTTTTGCCTGTCTCTAAATGTTATTAAATGGAATTAGAATATAAATTCTTTCAAGACTGGCTTCTTGCCCTCAACATTTGCTGTATGATATTTTTTCATGTTGTGTGTAACAGTAATTTATCTGATGGAGATTTTATTTTTTGTTTTATAGTATTTCATTTATAAATATTTACAGTTTCCCATTTTCTTGTTGATGGACTTGTGTTCTGTTTTCAATTTTAGGTTATTAAAAATAATGCTGCTGTGAATGTTCTGTACATGCTTTTTTGTGCACACAAATACACATTTCTGTTGGGTTTATACCCAAGAGTGAATGTACTATTCACAGGGTATGCATATTACTGGTTTTACAGATGCTGCCAAGCAATTTTTCAAAGTGGCTTCGGCAATTTACATTTCTGCCAGTAGTTTCTGAGAGTTCAGGTGATCTAAATCTTCACCAATTCTTTATATTTTCACATATTTTATTTTACTTTATTTTATTTTTAGAGAGACTGAGAGAGGGTAAATGGCAGGGGAAGGGGCAAAGGGAGAGGAAGACAGAATCTTAAGTAGGCTCCACACTCGGCAAGGAACCTGACATGGGGCTTGAGTTCATTACTCTGAAATCATGAGCTGAGCTGAAATCAAATGTTGGATGCTTAACTGACTGAACCACCCAGGTGCCCCTCGCATGTTTTATTTTAGATGTTCTGATGGACCGTATGGTGGTTCTATTCGCACTTCTCCAATAACTAATGATCTTCAGCATCTTTGCATATGTTATCACTCGTTTAGAATCCTCTTTTGTGAAAAGCCTGTTCAAGGTGCTTGTCCATGTTTTACCTGGTTTTCTGATTTTCATTTTTCCTGATGAAAAGAAATTATTTATATGGTCTGAATATAGATCTTTTATCAGTTACTCCCGAGTAATTGATGTATGGAATTTCATTGTGGCTTTTCTCTACATTCTCATAATGGTGTTCCATGGGGAACATTAGATTCTTAAATTTCATTAAGTCCAGTTAAAAAAAAAAAGATTTTATGTGTTTATTTAAGACAGAATAGGGGGAGGATCAGAGGGAAAGGGAGAAGGCTAAGCTGACTCTGCACAGAACACAGAGTGGGGGCTCCATGTGGCTGGATCTCATGACCCTAATTTCATGACTGGAGTGGAAACCAAGAGTTGGATGCTTAACCAACTGACACCCGAGTGACACCCAGGAGCTCCCATTAAGACCACTTTATCAGTTGTATCTCTTATGCTTAATTCTCTTTTAAAAATCATTTCTTCCTGGGCCATTCCATCTAAGTTGTGAAATGTGTCTATGTGGAGCTCCTCCTGGTTATTCATATCACTCCTCTGATGTCTGCAGGGTCTGTAATGATACCCTCTATTCCATTCCTAATACGGGCCAGTTGTGTCAGTCTTGCTTGAGGTTTGTCCACGTTATTGATCTTTTCAAAGAACTAGCTCTTTGTTTCATTGGTTTTCTGTACTGTTTTTTCTGTTTTCAATTTCATTGATTTCTGCACTTAACTTTATTATTTTCTCCCTTCTGCTAGTTTTTTGGCTTTTTTTTTTTTTTTTTGCTCATCTTTATGTAGATGTTTTAGGAGGAACTTGGGTTATTAATTTGAGACTTTCCCTCTTTTCTAATGTATGAGTTTAGTGCTATAAATGTCCCTTTCAATACCACTTTAGCTGTGTCGCAGAAGTTGTATTATGCTGCATTTCCCCTTTTATTCAGTTTATTGTATCTTTAAATTCCCCTTGAGACGTCTTTAACCCAAGAAAAATTGAGATGCTTGCTGTTTAGTTTCCAAGTGTTTGGAGATTTTCTCATTATCTTTCTGTCATTGATTTCTAGTTTGATTCCATCATGGTTGGAGACCACATTCTGTACGATTTTAACTCTTCTAAAATTGTTGAGGTTTGTTTTATGGCTCAGGATATGGACTATCTTGATAGATATTCTGTGGACACTGGAAAGAATCTATTCTTTGTTGGTTAAAGTGTCTTATCATTGTCCATTAGATCTTATTGGTGATGGTGTTGCTAATTTTGTGTATAGTTCTATGCATCGTTGAGAGAAATATGTTAAAGTCCTCAATTCTAACTGTGGACTTGGCTATTTATCTTTTCTATTCTACCAATTTTCTTCTGATATTTTGCAGCTCTGTGTTCATGACATAAACATGTAAGGTTGTGATGTTGTCTTTCATTTTATCACTTGAAAAATGTGCCATTTCTGGTCACTGTGGTTTTTGATGAGAAATACTCTGTCATCCACGTTATGGATATGTGTGAGGACCCATTCCATAGGGAAGATGTTGCTTCTCTTTCATTGCATTCAAGATATTATGTTTGCCTTTAGTTTTCAGAAGGTGGACAATTATGTGTTTTGGACTGAATTTCTTTAGGTTTATTGTGTTTAGATTATGTTCAACTTCTTGGATCTGTAGTCTTATTTTTTTTTCCAAATTCTAGAATTTTTCTTCATCACTTCTTTGCATACTTTTCTCACACCCTCTAATTCTTGAAGAGGGATGCTCTTGGTCTCTGCTAGGTGGAGAAGGAAGTTTTGGCTCCCCATTAGGCCTCCACTGACCTCCTTTGCTGGGGGAAGTAGGAGTTTCTTATTATGGCTCCCCATATTGCCTCCATTGACACCATGGATGGAGGTGTCTTCTTTACTGCTAGTTAGTGGTGAGGTTTCTGACTTTTCATTGGCTTCCTTTGGCACTATCCAACTGGGAAGGTAGTAGAAACTCTCATTCTTGCTAGGTAGAATGGAAGTCCAAGTTCCCAATGTGATCTTCTGAAAGCTTGTGGGGAGGCAACATACAAGTCTTCTCTGACACAACCCCAATTTGTGAGGCAGGGATGGTCGAGGCAACTCACTAACAGCCTAGTATGGGTGGAAGGCTAAACCTTCTTCTTAGTCTTTGTTGCTGGGGTTGAGAGATTGGAGTCACAGTTTAATGTTTTGTATTTGTATGGTGTGGAGCAGTTCTTTCTAAAAGTTTCCTGTCTTGCTAGGTTGTCCTTTACCTTGTCTTTTGGCCAAAGAGAGCAGGCTTATGTTAGGGCTTTTGTTGTCTGTGCCAATTGATATTTCCAAATTGCTGGCTTCTCTAACACCAAGTCTGAGATATATTCATCAAAAAGGAAACCCAGAGAAATCACCTTCACATTATTTTGCAAGTCTCAGTTCCCTAGCCAGTGTTCTTATGACCATTTTACATATAAAGTCCAAAGTATTTCATGTGCTTACTGTGATAAAAAAGATAAAGTGCATCTACTCCATCTTCCCAGAAGTGGAACCCCTCCCTTCCACTTATGAATTAGTCTTGCAATTCTACAAAAAGTCCTGGTGATATGTCAATTGAATAAATAGATTCATTTGGGAGAATTAACTCCACTCCAATTAAAAGAAAAATAAAATAAAATAAAAAATAAAATAAAACATTTTTTTTCTTGTAGCCATAACAGAAAAATATCTTCACAAAAATAAGAGCCTTTTTTCATATTATCACCTGTAACAGGCAATTTTGCTCACCAGCCTGCCAGTTCCACAAAAGCAGTGTGCTCTAGGATGTGAGAGTACCCTGCCTCACATAAACCATTAGACAGGTACCCTCCCAACACACACCCCTACAGCAGTCATTGATCAATCAATGGCAGCCTTTTGTTTGTTTGTTTGCTTTTGTTTTGTTTTTTGTTTTTTTTTTTGTTTTTTTTTTAGAATTTATGCCTCTACCCCAGACCACACATTATATAAGATAATTTGGTTAATTACCTTAAAACTAAGTGTGAGGGTTCTGTTATTATCATAGTCTCTAAGAATATGGAAAAGAATTCTAAGAATGCAAAGCAACCATAGTTCAGTCAAAAGAGTGGCTGAATTAAGGGAATTTTCAGGGAGATATTCTATGACCATGGCTTATGACTCCTTAAAACCTGTATAAAGGGGAGGAGTCAAGATGGCGGAAAAGTAGCAGGCTGAAACTACATCAGGTAGCAGGAGATCAACTCGATAGCTTATCTAAACATTGCAAACACCTACAAATCCAACGGGAGATCGAAGAGAAGAAGAACAGCAACTCTAGAAACAGAAAATCAACCACTTTCTGAAAGGTAGGACTGGCGGAGAAGTGAATCTAAAACGACGGGAAGATAGACCGTGGGGGGAGGGGCCGGCTCCCGGCAAGCGGCGGAGCAACGGAGCACAAAATCAGGACTTTTAAAAGTCTGTTCCAGGGCGCCTGGGTGGCTCAGTGGGTTAAGCCGCTGCCTTCGGCTCAGGTCATGATCTCAGGGTCCTGGGATCGAGTCCCACATCGGGCTCTCTGCTCAACGGGGAGCCTGCTTCCCTCTCTCTCTCTCTCCCTGCCTCTCTGTCTACTTGTGATCTCTCTCTGTCAAATAAATAAATAAAATCTTTAAAAAAAAAAAAAAGTCTGTTCCACTGAGGGACATTGCTCCAGAGGCTAACCCAGGGTGAAGCCCACGCGGGGTCAGCGTGGCCGCAGGTCCCACAGGGTCACAGAAGGATCGGGGGTGTTAGAGTGTCGCAGAGCTCGCAGGTATTAGAACGGAGAAGCCGGCTGCAGAGACAGAGCCGAGGACTGAACTCTCAGCTCGGGGTTACCTTGAACTGGTCGCGGGCTGGGTGAGCTCAGAGCGCAGCTAGAGGCTGGGGATACGGGAGTGATTGGGTGCTGTCCTCTGGGGGTGCACTGAGGAGTGGGGCGCCAGGCTCACGGCTCCTCCGGACCGGAGACTAGGAGGCCGCCATTTTCATTCCCGTCCTCCGGAACTCTATGGAAAGCGTTCAGGGAACAGAAGCTCCCAAAAGCGAACCCGAGCCGATTACTTAGTCCGGCCACCGGTAAGGGTGGTGCAATCCCGCCTCGGGCAAAACACTTGAGAGTCACTACAACAGGCCCCTCCCCCAGAAGATCAACAAAATATCCAGCCAGGACAAAGTTCATCTATCAAGGAAAGTAGGTTCAACTCCTAAGAAAGCAGCGCAATTCCAGAGGAGGAGAAAGCAAAGCATGGAACTCAAGGCTTTCTCCCCATGATTCTTTAGTCTTGCGGCTACTTCAATTTTTTTTTCTTTTTTCTTCTTTCAATTTTTTTTTCTTTTTTCTTCTTCTGCTAAATTTTTTAAAACTTTTACCCTTTTCTTTTTTAACCTTTTTTGACTAGTTTATCTAAATATATATATTTTTTCTTTCTTTTTTATATTTTTTCTTTATTTGTTTTATTTTTTAAATTTTTTTCTTTTTTTTTTCTGAACCTCTTTTTATCCCTTTTCTTCCCCCCACAATTTGGGGTCTCTTCTCATTTGGTTACAGCGCATTTTTCTGGGGTCTTTGCCACCCTTTTCGTATTTTATTTGCTCCTTCATATCCTCTTATCTGGACAAAATGACAAGGCGGAAAAAATCACCACAAACAAAAGAACAAGAGACAGTACCGAAGGCTAGGGACCTAATCAACACAGACATTGGTAATATGTCAGATCAAGAGTTCAGAATGATGATTCTGAACATTCTAGCCGGGCTCGAAAAAGGCATGGAAGATATTAGAGAAACCCTCTCTGGAGATATTAAAGCCCTTTCTGGAGAAATTAAAGAACTAAAATCTAACCAAGTTGAAATCAAAAAAGCTATTAATGAGGTGCAATAAAAAATGGAGGCTCTCACTGCTAGGATAAATGAGGCAGAAGAAAGAATTAGTGATATAGAAGACCAAATGACAGAGAATAAGGAAGCCGAACAAAAGAGGGACAAACAGCTATTGGACCATGAGGGGAGAATTCGAGAGATAAGTGACACCATAAGATGAAACAACATTAGAATAATTGGGATTCCAGAAGAAGAAGAAACAGAGAAGGGAGCAGAAGGTCTATTGGAGAGAATTATTGGAGAGAATTTCCCTAATATGGCAAAGGGAACAAGCATTAAAATCCAGGAGATGCAGAGAACCCCCCTCAAAGTCAACAAGAATAAGTCCACACCCCGTCACCTAATAGTAAAATTTACAAGTCTTAGTGACAAAGAGAAAATCTTGAAAGCAGCCCGAGAAAAGAAGTCTGTAACATACAATGGTAAAAATATTAGATTGGCAGCAGACTTATCCACAGAGACCTGGCAGGCCAAGAAGAGCTGGCATGATATATTCAGAGCACTAAACGAGAAAAACATGCAGCCAAGAATACTCTATCCAGCTAGGCTATCATTGAAAATAGAAGGAGAGATAAAAAGCTTCCAGGACAAACAAAAACGGAAAGAATTTTCAAACACCAAACCAGCTCTACAGGAAATATTGAAAGGGGTCCTCTAAGCAAAGAGAGAGCCTAAAAGTAGTAGATCAGAAAGGTACAGAGACAATATACAGTAACAGTCACCTTACAGACTAATAATGGAACTAAATTCATATCTCTCAATAGTTACCCTGAATGTTAATGGGCTAAATGCCCCAATCAAAAGACACAGGGTATCAGAATGGATTAAAAAAACAAAACCCATCAGTATGTTGCCTACAAGAAACTCATTTTAGATGCGAAGACACCTCCAGATTTAAAGTGAGGGGGTAGAAAACAATTTACCATGCTAATGGGCATCAGAAGAAAGCTGGGGTGGCAATCCTTATATCAGCTCAATTAGATTTTAAGCCAAAGACTATAATAAGAGATGAGGAAGGACACTATATCCTACTCAAAGGGTCTGTCCAACAAGAAGATCTAACAATTTTAAATATCTATGCCCCTAACGTGGGAGCAGCCAACTATATCAACCAATTAATAACAAAATCAAAGAAACACATCAATAATAATACAATAATAGTAGGGGACTTGAACACTCCCCTCACTGAAATGGACAGATCATCCAAGCAAAAGATCAACAAGGAAATAAAGGCCTTAAATGACACACTGGACCAGATGGACATCACAGATATATTCAGAACATTTCATCCCAAAGCAACAGAATACACATTCTTCTCTAGTGCACATGGAACCTTCTCCAGAATAGATCACATCCTGGGTCACAAATCATGTCTCAACCGGTATCAAAAGATTGGGATCATTCCCTGCATATTTTCAGACCACAATGCTCTGAAGCTAGAACTCAATCACAAGAGGAAAGCTGGAAAGAACCCAAATACATGGAGACTAAACAGCATCCTTCTAAAGAATGAATGGGTCAACCAGGAAATTAAAGAAGAATTGAAAAAATTCATGGAAACAAATGATAATGAAAACACAACAGTTCAAAATCTATGGGACACAGCAAAGGCAGTCCTGAGAGGAAAATATATAGTGGTACAAGCCTTTCTCAAGAAACAAGAAAGGTCTCAAGTACACAACCTAACCCTACACATAAAGGAGCTGGAGAAAGAACAAGAAAGAAACCCTAAACCCAGCAGGAGAAGAGAAATCATAAAGATCAGAGCAGAAATCAATGAAATAGAAACCAAAAAAACAATAGAAAAAATCAATGAAACTAGGAGCTGGTTCTTTGAAAGAATCAATAAGATTGATAAACCCCTGGCCAGACTCATCAAAAAGAAAAGAGAAAGGACCCAAATAAATAAAATCATGAATGAAAGAGGAGAGATCACAACTAACACCAAGAAATACAGACAATTATAAGAACATACTATGAGCAACTCTACGCCAACAAATTGGACAATCTGGAAGAAATGGATGCATTCCTAGAGACATATAAACTACCACAACTGAACCAGGAAGAAATAGAAAACCTGAAAAGGCCCATAACCAGTAAGGAGATTGAAACAGTCATCAAAAATCTCCAAACAAACAAAAGCCCAGGGCCATATGGCTTCCCAGGGGAATTCTACCAAACATTTAAAGAAGAACTCATTCCTATTCTCCTGAAACTGTTCCAAAAAATAGAAATGGAAGGAAAACTTCCAAACTCATTCTATGAGGCCAGCATCACCTTGATCCCAAAACCAGACAAGGATCCCACCAAAAAAGAGAACTACAGACCAATATCCTTGATGAACACAGATGCAAAAATTCTCGCCAAAATACTAGCCAATAGGATTCAACAGTACATTAAAAGGATTATTCACCAGGATCAAGTGGGATTTATTCCAGGGCTGCAGGGTTGGTTCAACATCCGCAAATCAATCAATGTGATAGAACACATTAATAAAAGAAAGAACAAGAACCATATGATACTCTCAATAGATGCTGAAAAAGCATTTGACAAAGTACAGCATCCCTTCCCGATCAAAACTCTTCAAAGTGTAGGGATAGAGGGCACATACCTCAATATTATCAAAGCCATCTATGAAAAACCCACCGCAAATATCATTCTCAATGGAGAAAAACTGAAAGCTTTTCCATTAAGGTCAGGAACACGGCAGGGATGTCCATTATCACCACTGCTATTCAACATAGTACTAGAAGTCCTAGCCTCAGCAATCAGACAACAAAAAGAAATTAAAGGCATCCAAATTGGTAAAGAAGAAGTCAAACTATCACTCTTCGCAGATGATATGATACTATATGTGGAAAACCCAAAAGACTCCACTCCAAAACTGCTAGAACTTGTACAGGAATTCAGTAAAGTGTCAGGATATAAAATCAATGCACAGAAATCAGTTGCATTTCTGTACACCAACAACAAGACAGAAGAAAGAGAAATTAAGGAGTCAATCCCATTTACAATTGGACCCAAAACTATAAGATACCTAGGAATAAACCTAACCAAAAAGGCTAAGAATCTATACACAGAAAATTATAAAGTACTCATGAAAGAAATTGAGGAAGACACAAAGAAATGGAAAAATGTTCCATGCTCCTGGATTGGAAGAATAAATATTGTGAAAATGTCCATGCTACCTAAAGCAATCTACACATTTAATGCAATCCCTATCAAAATACCATCCATTTTTTTCAAAGAAATGGAACAAATAATCCTCAAATTTATATGGAACCAGAAAAGACCTCGAATAGCCAAAGGAATATTGAAAAAGAAAGCCAAAGTTGGTGGTATCACAATTCCGGACTTCAAGCTCTATTACAAAGCTGTTATCATCAAGACAACATGGTACTGGCACAAAAACAGACACATAGATCAGTGGAACAGAATAGAGAGCCCAGAAATCGACCCTCAACTCTATGGTCAACTAATCTTCGACAAAGCAGGAAAGAATGTCCAATGGAAAAAAGACAGCCTCTTCAATAAATGGTGCTGGGAAAATTGGACAGCCACATGCAGAAAAATGAAATTGGACCACTTCCTTACACCACACACGAAAATAGACTCCAAATGGATGAAGGACCTCAATGTGAGAAAGGAATCCATCAAAATCCTTGAGGAGAATGCAGGCAGCAACCTCTTCGACCTCAGCCGTAGCAACATCTTCCTAGGAACAACGGCAAAGGCAAGGGAAGCAAGGGCAAAAATGAACTATTGGGATTTCATCAAGATCAAAAGCTTTTGCACAGCAAAGGAAACAGTTAACAAAACCAAAAGACAACTGACAGAATGGGAGAAGATATTTGCAAACGACATATCAGATAAAGGGCTAGTATCCAAAATCTATAAGGAACGTAGCAAACTCAACACCCAAAGAACAAACAATCCAATCAAGAAATGGGCAGAGGACATGAACAGACATTTCTGCAAAGAAGACATCCAGATGGCCAACAGACACATGAAAAAGTGCTCCACATCACTCGGCATCAGGGAAATACAAATCAAAACCACAATGAGATATCACCTCACACCAGTCAGAATGGCTAAAATTAACAAGTCAGGAAATGACAGATGCTGGCGAGGATGCGGAGAAAGGGGAACCCTCCTCCACTGTTGGTGGGAATGCAAGCTGGTGCAACCACTCTGGAAAACAGCATGGAGGTTCCTCAAAATGTTGAAAATAGAACTACCCTATGACCCAGCAATTGCACTCCTGGGTATTTACCCTAAAGATACAGACGTAGTGATCCGAAGGGGCACGTGTACCCGAATGTTTATAGCAGCAATGTCTACAATAGCCAAACTATGGAAAGAACCTAGATGTCCATCAACAGATGAATGGATAAAGAAGAGGTGGTATATATACACAATGGAATACTATGCAGCCATCAAAAGAAATGAAATCTTTCCATTTGCGACGACGTGGATGGAACTAGAGTGTATCATGCTTAGTGAAATAAGTCAATCAGAGAAAGACAACTATCATATGATCTCCCTGATATGAGGACATGGAGAAGCAACATGGGGGGTTAGGGGGATAGGAGAAGAATAAATGAAACAAGATGGGATTGGGAGGGAGACAAACCATAAATGACTCTTAATCTCACAAAACAAACTGGGGGTTGCTGGGGGGAGGTGGGATTGGGAGAGGGGGAGGGGGCTATGGACACTGGGGAGGTGAGGCGAACCATAAGAGACTATGGACTCTGAAAAACAACCTGAGGGTTTTGAAGGGTCAGGGGTGGGAGGTTGGGGGAACAGGTGGTGGGTAATAGGGAGGGCATGTTTTGCATGGAGCACTGGGTGTTGTGCAAAAACAATGAATACTGTTATGCTGAAAAAAATAAATAAAATGGGGAAAAAAAAACGTGTATAAAGCCATTGGAAGTGATAAGAGGAACCTTTTTTGTATGAATTTCCAAAGACCTCCAAACTGCAGGCAAAAATAATAGGCAAAATGATTTTCAGAGGAAATAATAAGTGTTGACCAACCTGCCTAAAAGGAAAGGAACTAAGATTGTTGAGTTTCAGGTGTGGGTGAAAAACATCAAATGCTGTAGATCACTAATTTCCCAAAGCATTTCTTCATGGAGGGTTTTTAATATGGAGATATTTAGAGATAAGAAAAGTGGCAGTTCCAGAGGTGAGGATATTTGTCCAGTGATACGTAGCTAATTCTGCTCAAATAGGATTCAAACCCAGTGAGAGCCGACCCGTATTTTATGCCCTTACCTATTGCACATCACCTTCTAGCCAGAAGACTTCCTCATGAGCAATAGAATTTAGCTAAATGATCTTCTCTGCATGCAAATAAGAGGTACAGCATGCATTGAGGGAAAGAGGATTTAAATAAAACTGAATGATGGGGAGCTGTGAGCTAGAAGCTATAATCCTAAAGAAAGTATGTGAAGAGCTGAGAATCATAGAACTCTTGCTTAGGAAGACACTTTACCTGTTCTTGAAAACAGCAGCTCCCACTGTCACAACATTTATTTATTTTACAAATACTTTTTTTAAGGTACCATGAAAAATACATAGGTTAATACAGAGCTTAATTTTCTGTGGAAAAGCTTACCACGGAGTAGAGTAGACGGCATATGCAAATAGAACAGTACAACCGTAGGTTAGATTTCACTTTAATCAGAATCTGACCCGTTTCATGTTCTGTACTAATTTATACATTTTACTCATTTCATAGGTCTTCTACTATTCCATCACCCTTATTTGCCTAATTCTTTAAAGCAGCTATTTCTGTTTTGTAACTTTAACCTCAACCTATCCATTTTTGGCCACCCAACCAAGCAAGTAAGAATGGAGTCTCAGTATCACTTTCTAATTTATGAACAATGGAGGGTATGATCTGAATAGTGGTTATGGGAGAGGAGGACTATTTCAGGACATCTTAGAAGCATGATTATTAGGATTCTGTGCACAATTAGGGGTTACAGGGGTAAGGAAAAAGTGTGAGATGTTGCACACAGCTCCACATTTTTAGTAGAAGGGCAGAGTACTCAGAAGGAGCCAGTATAGTGTGAAGGGAAGGAAAGTCATTGAGTTTGGTTTGGGCAGGTGGTGTTTGAAATATCTAGATGTCTTTGAGACATCCATGTGATTTCCAAAGCTTGGACTGTCTTCAAGAAATCGACATATTTAAAATATGCATCAGTATCAGGCAAAATGCTCAAACCCAAATATTGTCTTGTGTTGCAACTCTCTGAGATGTTTCTTGGGTAATTTATAGGGAGTTATTGTTTTGTGTGACCAGATGAGGGCAGGAGGCAGAGAAATAGGACTATCATGGTTACATTCATCACTCAAGCCCAATGTGTTCTTTTAAGCTTAGAAGGAGTGGTAATGTGCTTATTCTAGGGCCAGAGAAGACTTTCTCAGATACATAAGGGACTGGATCCAGAGTCATTCCTACAGAGTCACAAGAGGGACTTGTTCAGTGATTCCAGTGAACGGGTAAAGTCTCTTTTGGTCTTGATGGATGCTGTAGGAGAAAGCCCTGTGAGAATTACATTGTAAAGTCCCACACTGGAATCATTCTATTCCATGCTAGTCAATCTGTGCCACTCTAATGATACCTAACCCTTATTTATATAATTAAACAAATGTGTATATAGCACTCCAGTGCAAGGAGTCTGTGCTAAGTGCTTTATAAGAACCCATTTAACCCTCGTATCAATCCTGTCATTAGGTGTAATTATTATCTGCCTTTTATAGATAAGGAAACAGAGGTAAGAAGTTAGTAAAATTTCCTCAAGTCAAACAGATAGTGAGTGATGGAATTGGGATTCAGACCCAGGCAGTCTGACCCCAGAGCCTATGTGGTACTATTTTTCATAACAGCCAATTAACTTAAATTGAGCTTCTAGGTTGAAAAAATAAAATTGTACCAGTGTATATATATAGCATGGAAGAAGATCTTGGCACTTTGTTATAGACTCATTTGCCCAAAGTATGTACACTCTAATATCAAATTATTAGGACTGATATGAAAGAATAGATTTGTCTGTTTGCTTATGCCCTCCTTCTTTCAAAAATAATTGAAGATGTAATTAACATGTTCTACAAATCTGGAGGCATTGAATTTAAATTGCTAGTTGGAGTACCTCATGTAGAAAACATCTATTAAGCATTGTAAAATGCCAGTCAACAGAGAAGAAAGGTACAAATATTTTGGTTTTGGAGATTATAAAATCAGGAGAGACCTACACATTGGAGGGAATCTGAAAATAGTAGTAACAGCAAACATGTTGCCCTTACTCTGCTCCAACCACTCTTCTAAAAACGTTATGCATAAGAATTAGGCTTACATAGTGGAGAAACCAAAGTGCAGAGAAGTTAAGTAACCTGCCTAAGCCACCTAACAAGTAAATGGTAGAATTGACTTTGAACCCAGTGCTGAGTTCTTACCCACTATGCTGCATTGACCCAGACTAGCCACGTAGCATCTAGTGATAAAGGGGGAGACTGTTTGGTATCCTCGACTGAAAACTCTCTGAGATAAGTCCCACAGAAAGTCAAAAGAATTCCTGGAGAGATTCCTAGTGCTACGTGATCCTGTTAAGCTATAAAAGAATAATTCTCCACACTTGTGACCCACTAACATCTGGTGAGGGTGAGAACAAGGCTCCCTGATATGTTGTGAACATCATGGAAGGGATCCAAATGGCCAATGGCAACTTAATCCCTAAACTCAATATCAAGAATCAAAATTCTGAATTTAGAGTCCATAATAGTTCCCACTATTAGTGACATTTGTTGCTATGCAGTCACAACTTGAATTGAGTCAGTCCCATTTTTGGCTTCACAGTATAATAAATGAACTTTAACAATGAAAATAAAAAGTCAATGAAAAGTTGATGGCAATAATTTGCACAATATTAAAGGGGTACTGGATTAAGGACTTAAAAAATCTACCTTAGTTCTACCATTCATTCACTAGATGAACGACCTGGGCAATTCTCTGATACTGCATGGGCTTTTACTTAATCATCCACTCCCATCTAAAGTTAGGCGAGAAGAAATTAATGTTGTTGACTGCCTTTTATGTACAAGAGCTTGTTTTAGGTACTTTACATATGTTGGTCCGTTTAACCCTCATAATATTAGTAACTGATAGATTATAGCCCATTTTTAAGGTTGAGAAAGCAGAAACTTAAAAAAATTAAGAATTTGCCTACTAAAGTTCAAGGGAAATAAAAGCAAAAATAATCTATAGGGACTACATCAAAATAAAATGCTCCTGCACAGCAAAGGAAACTACCAACAAGATTAAAAGACAACCTACTGAATGGGAGAAGATATTTGCAAATTACCTATCTGATAAACAGTTACTATCTAAAATACATAAAGAAATGATACAACTCAACACCAAAAAATCCCAAATAACCCAATTAAGGGCAGAAGACATGAACAGACACATAAAATATGTTCAATATCACTCAACACCAGGGAAATGCAAATCAAAACTGCAGTGAGATAACACCTCACAGCAGTCAAAATGGTTAAGATCAAAAACACAGGAAAAAAAGTGTTGATGAGGATGTGGAGAAAAAGGAACCCTCCTGCACTGTAAAAATAGAACTACCCCTATGATCCAGCAATTACCTGACTGGTATTTATCCCCAAAATCCAAAATTCTAATTCAAAAGGATACATACATCCTTATGTTTGTAGCAGCATTATTTACAATAACAAAATTATGGAAGCTGCCCAAGTGTCCATCTATCAACAGATGAATGGATAAAGAAGAGGTGGTATATTTATACAACTAAATATTATTATGCCATAAAAGGAATGAAATTGTGCCATTTGCTACTGCATGGATAGTGCTAGAGAGTATAATGCTAAGTGAAATAAGTCAGTCAGGGAAAGATAAATAGCATATGATTTCACTCATATGTGGAATATAAGAAACAAAACAAACAAACAAAAGAAAGAAAGAGGGAGAGAGAAACCAAGAAGCAGACTCTTAACTATAGAGAGCAAACTGATAATTACCTGTGGGGAGGTGAGGGAGGGGAAGGGTGAAATGGGGGATGGGGATTAAGGAGTGCACTTGTGATGAGCACTGGGTGATGTATGGAATTGTTGAATCACTATATTGTTCACCTGAAACTAATATAGCACTGTATAAAATAAAAATAAGATGAAGTAAAATAAAAACTAAAATAAATCAATTAAAATAATTTTTGAAATCATCTGAAAAAAGAAAGAAAAAGAAGAATTTGCCTAAAGTCATTCAGCTGGTAAGCATCAGTGTTTATGTGGTATAAATTTTTTCTCCATTTATTAATTTATTTATTTTGCATTTTACTTCCTTTTCATTACTGCAAATCTATAATTTCAGAATTTTAGAAGTGCGCAAAATGATATGGTATCACTGCTATTCTATAGATCCTAGGGCTACTACCTAGGAGATCACCATGTTAACTTGCCTTTAACCTCCATCTCTTGGGTGATCTCCTTGGATTCTGATTTAATAGTCAAATACTATGGAGAAGTCTTTATTCTCATTACCAAAATTTAGATTAGTCAACTGTGTGATGGGTGCATACACTGTGCTTCCTATTGTGGGTCAATGGTAACCCAATAAAGTGAAAACTTTGAATGCATTCCCTCAGGAGGTTAATTTATGTCTAGGGAGTGACAGGTATTAGAGAAGAAAATTTGATTATAGGTATTGTTTGCATGGTCTATTTTAATCTTGAAATCTTTGAAAAGACTTGATCTAAAGACAAGAGGGGACTTGTTCGTGGCAGTGGGTGTTTTCTACTCTTCTGAATGTAATTTTGTCCCTGCTGAAAATTCAGAAGTTGCTTTGTCCAAAAGGACACTGACATCTTATACTATGCTTTATTTGACATCTTATACCGCACACTAAACCACATGGGGCACACTTCAAACAACTCAGCTATAGGAATGTATATCTGGTTTGAAAACTGAGGTCAGCTCCAGTGTGCTTCCTCATGTTGCTCTCAGAGGAGGTGAAGACATCTGTGAACACATCCTTTCATTTCCCTTTTCTCTTTTATTTTTATAAAATGGCCATCAGATCTTCAAGCACTTACACATCTTCCATTACACCTAGAGATTACTGTCTCAGTGGTGGTTGTTTTGGGTATTAGTAACAAGACCAAATACGAACTCTTGATGGCTTCCAAGAATGTGAGTGAAATGGATCATTAGGAAATGTTATTAAAAAATGAAAGAAAGAAAGAAAGAGTGGAAGGGAGGGAGGGAGGGAAGGAGGAAGGAAGGAAGGAGTGAAGGAAGGAAGAAAGAAAGAAAAAGAGAGAGAAAGAAAGAAAGAAAGGGAAAGAAAAAGAAAAAATTGTAATTGAGGAAAAGTTGCCCTACATCAATCTCTGGGATAATAATGGCCAAATAACTTACTGATGTAAAAGTAAGATAAAAAGAACTAAGAATATTCTTTCCTACAAGACTACAAATTTATAGGTGGTATTACCAAAGGCATAAACAGAAGACCAGATTGTCCAATCATAAATTAGGAAAAAAAGATTTTATCAAAGAAAGTGGGCATCTATGTATACTAACAAATCAGGAGTTCCCCAAAAGAACCTCTTGGTGTTCTTCAAAAATTCTCGGTATACTTTTGTTTTGGAGAGTTTGCACTGCCTATTCCTTCTTCTTAGAATACTTTCTTCAGGTGGCCACAGGGCTCGCTTCCTTAATCATTCAAGTCTATGCTCAAATATAATCTCACTGGGAACAACTCTGGTCAGTCCTGTTTAAAACTGAAAGTAAGTTTTACCACTACCGACTAGCTTATCTTTAATTTGCTTAACTTTATTTCTATTGTGTGGAAATAAACCCATCTAGTCCCTCCGTTAGAATGTCAGCTCCCAAGGGTTAGAATTTTGATTTGTTTTGTTCACTGGTCTATCTCTGAAAGAAGTCACAGTCAAAGTTTGGGAAACCAAGTATCAGGACTGATTTCACAGGGCAAGAGTGGGAAAGAGTGATAAGGTATAGTAACTAGATAGAAATAGGTTTGGAAATAGTGTAGGTCAAAGGCAAAGGGCTGCCAAGAACAGTTTTTTGAAATAATATGAGAACAGCTGCTTTTACAGTTATCGGCTGATAATTAAGAAGTTTGTGTAGGGCTGGACAAGTTCCAAGATGTTTGGCATACAGATAAGTACTATCATGAGTATTTGCAATATTTTTTTTACTGTGCAACGACTGAATCACCACAGTCAGTTAGGATTGGCAAGGTTAAGCTGCAGTAACAAGCAGTTCCCCAAATTGTTGTGGTTTTAAGCAATGATGTTGATTTCTTTCTCATTCTATATATCCACCACAAGTTGACAAGGAGATTTTGCTCTCTGTACTCAGGGACTCAGGCTGACAGAAGCATTATCTTAGCATGCTTCCATATTTTCAGAGGCAAGGAGAAGTAAATTGGAAGAACCATATGCTGGCCCCTACTGCTTCTGTCCTGAAGTGATATATGTCACCCTTATTCATGTTTGATTGACTAAAGTTAATCACATTGCTAAGCCTGAGTTAGTGGGGGTAAATAATGTGCTTCTCCCATTGGAGAAGCAGTGAGGATAAGTGATGATGAACAGTCTACCTCAACCAGTTGTATAATTGGAAAATTACCTGACCTAGGTCTCCTGGAGGGAAGTAGAGCCTGTATCCTGCTATAGAAATTAAAAATACCTGATCATTTGTCTTCCCCAGGTTTCCTGCCCCAATCATATGCCCTGGAGTATGATTTGAAGTGGGGCTGGTGATATAAAACAACATAGGAAGGGAGAATTCTTTCCAACAAGTTGCTGGTGGCAGGGGCATCCGATTTTCAGAGACAGCAGTGGCAACCACGCCAGCAATGACTTCCAGCATCTTAAGTGTAAATTGGGGTAATCAGAGTCCAGTGGTGAATACGGAATGTTCACCTTATGGTATGTGGTGAGATTCCAGGCATAGTTATGGCTGTAACTTCCTGCCACACCTGTCCGTTTTAAAGCCTCTTTCTCTAGCATTCAAATCAGCTCTGTGAGCTCCCCAACATCTTTTAATTAATACCTTTGTATTTAAACTAGCTCAATAAATCTCTCTTGCTTATGCTTAAGAATCAGATTAATACAAATGGTCTGGAAGAGCATACACTCTTCTTGTCCTATTTATCATAATATTTGCACCTGAATAAAAGCTGCTTTATCCAGCCCTGGGCTACATGGAAGAAGGTACTTCCTATCACTTTAACTTAGCTGGGGTTTTTTGTTTGTTTGTTTGTTTGTTTTGTTTTGTTTTTTGTAAATTCATGAACATAAACTAAAAAAAAAATCAAATTCCTACAAAAATGTGAAAAGCAACAATCTTTCTACAGCATCAGTCCCTTCCCCCACAACCAATTTCTGCTTCTTCCATTGATTCTTTCCACATTTACTACCACATCTCTAGCAATGTTTTCTTTCTTTCTTTCTTTCTTTTTTTTAAAAAAGATTTTATTTATTTATTTGACAGAGAGAGAGATCACAAGTAGGCAGGGAGGCAGGCAGAGAGAGGAGGAAGCAGGATCCCCCCTGAGCAGAGAGCCCGATGCGGGGCTCAATCCTAGGACCCTGGTATCACGACCTGAGCCGAAGGCAGAGGCTTTAACCCACTGAGCCACCCAGGTACCCCTGATTATTCAGTTTTAAATATTTACCTGTTAACGTCCCACTCCGTGACTGCCTCTTTTCCCCATCACACACAGGCACACTTCTCATATCCCATCTTCCATGGGCTATAGAAATATTTAGTAATCAGTAGGTCTATTAATACATTTATAGATGAGCCACTAATTTAAATTCAAAATCTCTCCAATTTGTGAAAACACCCTCTTGATGCGTTCAAGCATATTAGGTGTTCCAAAGATTCTACCTTCTTGCAGTCTGCTCTTAGGGTCCCCTGAGTTAGTCTAATATGAGCAGATTACTCTCTAGGCCTGATCCAGAAATGTTGTTTTGGATCTTCATAGAAAGACTTGATCTTCCTTCACCTCTCTTGTGTTGGAACTCCTGTTTCCAGAATCCCATATCTTCTATTTTCTTAGTTCATTATTTGTTTTGTTAAGACACAGACTCTAGTATCTCTATTACATGAGAGATAATTTATTAAACCTTTTCCTTTCTGGAAATGTATTTGTTCTGTGTACACACTTTAAATGGTAGTTTGTCTGGGCCTAGAATTCTAGGTTGGAAATACGTTTTCTCTCCTGATTCTGAAGGCATTAATTACTCCATCATCTTTTAGCATTCAGTGTTGCTTTTGAGAGGTTCAGGTTCCATTCTGATTCTTGATCCCAATTACGAAAACATTACAAAAAAACAGATAATTTCTTCATTATTAAGTTATTTTGATATTTACTAAATTTACAGAGTACACTGCCGCATATTTTTCAGATTTTTATTTTTGGCTCATGGTTTCACAATAACATGGATGTGTTTTGCCTTATGGTTCAAATATGATCACTCTTATTGCTCACAGAACTATAGATTTCTCCCCTCCTCCCCATCTGATTTTGTTTCTGCATAAGCTCTTTTAATGTTGTCACTTTTTTTTTTTCTATTCCCAGTAGAAAGTGGCAACAGTTGGCAGGGAAATGGAGAAGGAAGGACTTCACACACCAGTGAAGCTGAATAAGACACAATCTACTTGGTTCAACTTTTTAATTTTCTGCATGGAAAAAAAATTGGAAAATGTAAATGATTTTTTTCTGTGTCACATGCTATTATGTCAGGTGACCATAGCATTTATCATTCAAACCAGCACACGTCTCAGAGTAAAACTGGATAATATTAATAATTATACCAGAAAGGCAAATATAAACCAGGTAAACTAGGTCTGTTCTAGGCAAACTAGGACATATGCTTAGCCTGTGGTAATCATAGCTTAACCAGTCCCAGAATTCTTTTTTTTTTTTTTTTTTTTTAAAGATTTTATTCATTTATTTGGCAGAGAGAGATCACAAGTAGGCAGAGAGAGAGAGAGAGAGAGAGAGAGAGAGAGAGAAGCAGGCTCCCCGCTGAGCAGAGAGCCCGATGCGGGGCTCGATCACAGGACCCTGAGATCATGACCTGAGCCGAAGGCAGCGGCTCAACCCACTGAGCCACCCAGGCACCCCCCCAGAATTCTTGTCTGCAGTGTTCTTCTCCCCTATTTTTCCACTTTGTGTTAAACTCACTTACATCTGATCTCTGTTCTATGGTTTCTTCTTTCACATACTTCTGTTTTATTCATAGATCCCTTTAGTCTACAAATATTAATTGAACATTTGCTTTCACCTCTGGTCCTTAAAGTCATTCCTATCCTTGTAAATGATTAGTATTATCCTCTGTTTAATAAATCCTATGTGCACAAAGCCAGTAAAAATATTACAAAACTACCACTGTAGAAGCTGATACCCCATATTTTATTCAAGAGGTAAATTGGTAGGTGAACTGTGACATTATTTGGTAACATACTACAAAAGAACTAATTCAGTGACACTTCATATGAATTAGACACACAGCCAGCTAAGAGTGTGGGGGCTCAGCAGGTTTCTGGGAAAGCAGTGGTGAACTTGTTCCATGGGCATTTAAGGAACAGTTTTATAGCACGCTCCAAGGGCATGCCAACAGAGGATGGAGACACAAAGTGAAGCCCAAAGTAGAAAACACACAAGTAGAGACACAAAAGTAAAATAATAATAATAATTTCAAAGTCCCAGCATCCAGTTTCATGCTCAGGGTTACTTTTCTAAGACTTTGTTTTTTTTAGAGCAATTTTAGCTTCACAGCAAAATTAAAAGGTACAGGGATTTACCACATGCTCCTTGTTCCAACACATGCCTGGCCTCCCCCATTATCAACATCCCAGCGGGGACCTTTGTTACAATCAACGAACATATATCAACACATTATAATCACCCAAAGTTCATGGTTCATGTTAGGGTTTTCCCTTGGTGCTGTCTAAGGTGATGTTTCAAGGTATAGCTTCTATTTTGATCGTCTGAACATATGGATTATAATTCATTTTATGAGAAATGTGTGAAGTAAGGTTAAACTAGTTCATCTCTTTACTAGCAGTTTAATAGAAATGCTAGCTAGATTCTCTCTCTCTTTTTCAAGATTTTACTTATTTATTTGAGTGAGAGAGAGCACAGATGGGATTGAGGGGGCAGAGGAAGAAGCGGCAGACTCCCCTCTGAGCAGGAAGCCCCATGCGGGGCTCAATCCCAGGACTCTGGTATCATGGCCTGAGCCGAAGGCAGACACTTAATCGACCGAGCCACGCAGGCGCCCCACTAGCTAGATTCTCAAGCTGTTGCTGTCAGTTGTTTAATATGAATTGTTTTTCATCTCAGATACGGATTTTAAAGCATGTTGTTCTTTAGATGGCCAAAACCGCAGTTGGTAGTATCTGAAGGACTGAGTTTGAAACTGCTACACCACAGATTGGGTCCTCTGTGGTTCCTGGAAAATGTGAATGGTCTTTTGATTTCAATCAATAAACATATTGTGCTGAAATAGGGTATAAACAATGCAGCGTGCAGTGCACATCTATAGTTACTAGAGAGTTGGATGTGAGTTTTCTGACTTTGCCATTTACTCCATCTTTTGGCAAAGTTGTTAACATTTCTAACTTCCAGGCTCCCCAACTATAAAAAGGGAAATTCAATCTTCCAGAGAGGGTTTGTTGGAAAATTCAATGTAATGTTGGGCATAATGTTCTTAGCACAGTGCTAGATGCAGTACGAACACAGCCAGTGATGCAGTTTCTAATTCTCAAATCTTTACACAAATAAGTAAACTCAGTTTTAAGATTCAGTTGTAGATGTGCGTAAATGCTTCGATACTTTTCACAAATAGCTATAGAACTCATAATCTCAACATGGCTGTCAAGATCATTTGATCAGTGCATGATGAAATTCAAACTGTGTCTTTCATTCTTGGAAGGGGGTGTCAGTGATGTAGTTTCACGGCCACGGGTCATGTTTACAAGTAGATTCTGAGGTTGTGCGGGGAAGCACTAACCTGTTTCTACTGGCAGCCATTTTATATTGGTGGGGTGTCTTTGAGGACATGTTGGCGGAAAGGTGGTATAACAGCAATAACAACAGTAACAGCTAAATAGAGGTTGAAATATTGTCATTTGCTGGGAGTTTCATGCTTCATATGCATTGTATTGGCTAAAATCAAGACATACTTGTGGTATCCTGGAAATCTGTCTGTGTTGTCAGGTTCTTGTAATCTAAAACCAACCAAGCAAAGGCCATGCTTACCCAGATACTCAAATTAAAGATGTGTGCCATTCAGCTCCGGAAGAACTAAGGCAGTGGAGGGAAGCCAGTGGAAAAGGAAATGTATCCTCTTTGTGGAGTGGCTTCAAAACATTCAAATTTCCAAAGTTAAATAATCTAAAGCTTTTTTTCTTTTTCGCAAGTGAGTTATAATAAAGAAGTAACTCAGGGTTAAATGAGTGGAACTACAATAAAAAGTCCGAGTGAGGATGCTTAGAATCTAGGAGTTTCCACACAACTGCTTCTAATTGTAAGCAAAGATCTTAGTTAAAAAAAAAAAAGAAATCTTTCCTTTGCTTACATGAAGCCCATTTGACTTTCCATTTTTGCTGTTGTTTTTAAGGTCATAGCTATTTTTCTCGTCCTTTTTTTTTTCTTTTTTAATGCACCAATTTCACAAATACAAACTCATTTAAATCTAACTCATTTTTCTTTCCAGCACACAGGTCACATGAGAAGACCAGAAAGAAAAAAAAAAAAAAGAAAGAAAGAAAAGATTTCAGAAAGCACAATTCCTTTGAGGAGTCACTGTGCCTGCTGCAAAATTATTCGAATGAAAAGATTTTCTTTTTGGAGGTAAAACGACAATTAAGGTCGACCTCCTCCGTTCAAATTAAAAAAGAGAAAAAGGAGTGTAATGAAGAATCTGACTCCTTCCTCTAATTTTACAAGTTCAATGGTAATCTAACCGTGCCATTCATTTACAGAAACCATTAATTTTACTATGTGGCTGAAAGTAGTAGGCCTCAGCTTTCATTCTCTTGCTTCTCCCCTCCCTTAGTCTTTGTATGTGCACCTGTTCGGGCCACTTTAGCATCCCATTTGTAAAACTTTGGATAATCCTCTGGCACTAACCCTGGTGTGATAATACTTCTGTTATTCAGCAGCCTAATTACAAAGGACAACACAGATAAAACACCCCAGTCCTATTTTTAATAGCTGATTTGCCAATTTCTCCGAGCTCCAAAGAGAATGGTCTCCAAATCTTGCTGGATTTAAATTTAATCTGAATTTGTTCAACACATGGAAGTCCAATACCTCAGAGCAGACCTTTTGTTGTTAGACCTCTGGACACCTCACTCCTTCTCCTACCTTTCCTCCATTTTAATAGTGATGTTAGAAATCTGTTTTTTAGAATATAGTTTAATAATATAATTGGGGTATTTTTAAAACATTCTCCAACACCCTTTGGAGACAACTGTTGACATCCTCCAGTAACAAAACAATCAGAGAATTGGGGCTGGAGGCACCAAGAGTTATTTTACTCAATTAAGCTAAATGGAAGTTGAGCTAGTCACACTTCTTAATTTAGCGAATTCTTCGGAGGGCACTATCTTCAGAATTGGAGTTCAGTAAGGAAAAATGTGTCTAATATTTCTTTTCTGATTTAAGACAGAAAAAAAGAGAGGATTATTTCTAATGCATGACAAACCTAAGGATCATTACTTCAGTACAGATAAATCTCCCAGCATCTGGGTACTTAACTCCACTTCTTTGATCTAGGAATAGGAATGGAGATCTGGCAGTAAGAGACAATCTTAGGAGTTCTGGGTACCTCCAGGTCAGCCAGAGAATATCCTGAAGTTTTGAGGGATTGACTAGATCTCTCCCACAAAACCTGTTTTGGGGGGTTTCAAAGGGCACTGTGCAACTGAAGGGCAGCCCCTACCACCTTCTTAATCCCTTGATGTTGAAACTCCAAGTAACTCAAGGGAAATTTAATACATATGTTTCTGATTCGTTTACACTGCTTCATCAAAACCGTGTTTCGCAAGAGCTATTTGATATCTAAGGAGACTTCTCAGTCTTCTTTCTAAGCCTTTTATTTTGCTCCAGGAAATCACATTTTCTTCATGTTCAACAGAATTGGAAGCAGGGAGGCCAGAATTTGGTTCTAAAGGTCATACTCGCAAAATCAGCAGAAGTTTGGATTTTGGCAAAATACATTGCTCTGCTCAGTTATGGTTGACAGACAAATGAAAAACCTGACAAGTGAAAAACTCAAGGGTGTTCATTATCTGAAGGAGGACAGCACAGGTTAATTTCACCTGCTATTCCATTTAATCATTTTATCAACACATACATTCCTGATCTGTAAGATATCAACTGTGGTGTATTAACTGACAGAAGACTAATAAAAACTTTCATCCTATTTTGCACATGGAAAGAATACGTCATAGACTACAGTGATTCTGGTTTTAGTCCAAAATGACACTATGATTTATTTAAAACACCAGCTATGCAGAGTCATATAATGAGTTCCTGGGTCATATAACACTGGCAAAAAATATGTGGAAAAAAATATGTAGAAGAGACGTTCTCTTTAGCTCATATGAGAGCCCATTAACTATAGAGGATTTTAAGGCTTTAGGAGAAAAATTTAGTTTGAAGTTTGAATTTCTGATCAATCACTGAAATTCTCTAAAAGAGTGATAATAAAAAAGTAACATCACTGGGTGTTGTGCAAAAACAATGAATTCTGTTACGCTGAAAAAAATAAATTAATTAAAAAAAAGTGACATCAAAGTAAAGCCAGTTATCTGTGAATGGTTTATATGTACTGGTATGTAATAACATTTACAGAGCACTTACAGTTCAGGCACTGTGCTAAGCATTATGTATAGAGTATTGCATTCAATTCTCACATAATCCTGTGAAATGGGTATTCTTTTTTTTTTTTAAGATTTTATTCATTTATTTGACAGAGAGATCACAAGCAGGCAGAGAGGCAGGAAGAGACAGAGGAGGAAGCAGGCTCCCTGCCGAGCAGAGAGCCCGACGTGGGGCTCGATCCCAGGACCCTGAGATCATGACCTGAGCCGAAGGCAGAAGCCTAACCCACTGAGCCACCCAGGTGTCCCTGAAATGGGTATTCTTGTTTTTACACTTATTTTTTTTTCTAATGAGTAAAATGAGGTCTAACAATTTAAAGGGAAAAAGACTATCAGGCCAGGAATGGCTATTTCAGGCATCTTTTATATTAATGCGATATTTTTATTCACTAGGACATGATTAATATATTCAACTTTATGAATAATATAAAATTTGCATGTAAATACTCTAGGTAAGGCAATGAGTTGGATGTTATGAACAAAGGTATTATCTCTATAATGACAGGTTTTAATACTGCAAGCTACCTTTTGTAGGTTTATGCTTGTCTGGTTGACCTTTGCCAAAATGTCCTTCCCTGCACAAGCTGGGAAATGTGTCTTATTTGTCTAACATTTCCCCATATCTGGTAGTTCTTTGATCCTTAGGGAACATGGCAAATGGAATGGGACTCACAAACAAGTCAATTTTCCCTTAATAAGGAGTCCCAAACCCAGAGTATTATGAGAATTTTCCATGAGGAACTAGAACCTCTGTGGTACACTTCTGTGAAAGTGGAAGCTGAATTCTAGAGAATATATTCTAGATATATTTTTCGTTGTTATCCAATACCTAACACAGTGGCTGGTAGGTCCTTGGTAAGTTTTTGTTGAAAGAAAGGATGAATACATGACTAAATAGGAAATAGAAGTCTTTATTTTTCCTAGCCACGAGTTAGACATTACTGGAAAACTGAGATAGCTTGTGATCTGGTCCCTGTTGGGTCTCTGCTTCTGTGGAGAATTAATTAATTAATTGCATGTGGAGAATTAACCAGTTGGCTTTACTCCATTAGTTGAGTGGGAGCTACCTCTTTCCTCTTACACCCAAGGACATACTAGAGTCAAGAGTTCTGTATTGGGGTTTGGGGTAGTCATCTCCCAGATGGCTCTTGGTGAATCTCTCCTCCCATATTTTTGTCCCTGTGTCATGCCCTCCTATGCTGAGTAGGGCTGACCTGTGCAACCAATAAAATATGGAAGAAAGGACAGCATACAATGTCTAAGACTGGGTCATAAAGGATATTATGGCTTCCACCTTGTTCACTCTTAGGGAACTGTGGAAGTGGTTACCATGTATGAGGACACTCAGACAACCCTATGGAGAGATCCATGTGATGAGACATTAAAGGGTCCGTGGGACAGTCACGTGAGTGAGCCACCTTCAGAACAGATGTCCCAGCCCTGCAAGCTTCAGGTGACTGGGATGTTGGCTGACGTCTTAACAACAACCTCATGAGATACCCCTGAGCCGAAACCACTCACATAAGCTACTCCCGAGCTCCTGACATAGAAAAACTGTGAGACAAAAAAAAAAAGCTTATCATTGCCCTCAGCTGCTGAATTTTTAGGTAAGTCCTTTTGTAGCAATAGATAATACAGAGTTGTATTGATTGACACAGAGTCGGACTAGGACACTAAGAAAATAGAGTATCAGTTGGTACCTCTTTGCATTGCTTGTTTTTGTCTATTTATACTGGCCCATCAGAAACCAGTTAATGATACTTCAATCTTTCATATAAGAATTATATGAAATACATGAAATTATATGAAATATGTAAAAATGTATGAAAATATACCTAATGGTATCTTTTCCTGGTGATGTTTCATGTGGTCTAGACTGCAATTTGTGGAGATTGTGTGTGTGTGTGTGTGTCTGTGCGTGTGTGTATGTGTGTATGTTTTAAAGGTCCCAATGACTGATTCATAATGAACATAATTCTGACACATCATGAAAATTGGATTCTGGTGTCACGTTTACTCTGTGACAATGGTCAAGACACTTGAGCTCTCCAAATTGTAAAACTGCAAAATTGAAAGCCTCTTTTAGGTAAAACTTTTATGAATGAAGTATTTGGATCAAACAAAACCAGGGCTGACAATGTAAACTGTATTCTTGGATTTTAAACGTGGGTACGTGGAACATCGACATGGCCTGACTGACACAAAGGAGATTTTGTTTTAAGGTGAACACACACACAGTATTATCCAAAAGGTCTCTGGTCCATAACTTCTATCACTCAACAGCATTTGAAGCTGGCAGAGCAGCCAGTAAGACTCCTAAAGAACATCAATATAGCAAGTCATCCCTGCAGACAAACTACATTCTGGAGATTACTTATCAACACCTGAAGTTTTCATTTCCCATGGCTTCTTCAGAGACAGTGGGGTCTGATGCACAAAAGAGGGAATTCAAATGTTCCTGGCATCAGCCCGATGTTTTAGCTCCACGGAGGAACATTTCTGCCGACCCTGGGGGAAGTGAATGGCTGTGGCACCTTGTGGCATCAGAGAGATGTAGGGGAAGGCACAGTCACCACTCAGTTAAGTGCATAAGCCTTAGAAATCTTCAGACAATATAAATGCCACCTATAAGAAACACAGACTAAACTTGTGTTATAATATAGGCAGTTTGAATCCTTCCTCTGTCACTTACCAGATATATGGCTTTGGGTAAATTTTTAAATTACTTTAAGTGTCATTTTTTGTAAATGGGCCTAAAAAAACAATGCGTACCTTATAGAGGTGTTGAAGGATATAATTATCCACACAAAAAAGCATCAAGCACAGTATCCAGCACGTTGTGCTATCTAAATGTTATCCAATATCATAATAATAATTATTACAATTTCACCTATGACCCAAGTGGTTTGAAGAAAGGCTTTGGGAATGTTAAAGGTTTAGGGGGAGGAAGGGGAGATATCTACATTTCAACTAGGAGTTATAGAATATTTATAAATCCTGTCTCTAAGCCAGACCAGAGAGAAGTCTTTCGCAACTAGCAAGGCAGAAAGCTAAAAAGCAATAGTATGATTTTTGGAAGACTTATTTCACTGGGACCAATGGATAACTTTTGTTCCTAAAAGGGGAGGGTGCTTCCTGTGAGAGACAGTAATGTCATTATTCATGCAGTAAGCCAGCCCACTTCAACTGCCGGTCCTCACAATGCCTACAAGTGTAATAAAAAAAAGAATACAAAAAAACCACTTGCTTCCTTTTTTATGAGTATTGACATTCTTGTGCAGTATTAGGAGAGCTAATTTAGCTTCCAGTTCTAAGAATTTTTGAATCTATAGCCAGTAATTATTGGCATTCAGAGGTACAAAAGAGGAAAACAAAGCTTGCAAATTCTAGCACATTCATGTGGGATTGGGAGCTGAATTAGGATCCTCACACCCCATTGAATGATCAGCCCCCCTATTAGAGCCTTATTAAAATGGTAATGATTATATGCCAGCTATAGGCAGGCAGCCGCACCTGTCAAAAACTACCCCGATTATCCTGTTCATTGAACTGTCTGGCTCTTGAATCAGTGTCTCAGGTTTACTTCTCTGTGAAGTTTTTTTTTTTTTTTCCCCCATTTTAAATAAAAAAGATACAAGAACAAACATCTCTTTGGGGTCACAGAACACTCTTAGAGTCCATTATATCTTCTCCTCATTTTCTGTTTTTTATCTGGTCTGGCAATATGATAGGGGAGCTGTCCTCTCTTTGGTTTGGGATGCAAATAGGAGAAAGAAACAGAAGAAATGTAAACTCTCATCCAAATAAAAATTCTAATGTCAGTAAAAGATAATGCAAATCTATAATTAATCTGTAAACTGGGATTATCCGATTGTCAGTTATAAGTACTGTGATCAAGGCATAGATTCTTTTTACTCATGCATCATTTGCCAAGCCTAGAGATCTGTTGTCCTTTATTTAAAAGATATTTTGGGCTGTCATCTACCTTTTGCCTTTTAAAACCCATAGAACAATAACGTGTTTCATTTGAAATCACTCCCCGCCACGAATGAACCATATCTTTGAATGCACAATGTTGGTTTTTTCCAGGGCTAAATTCTGCCCTTACTGGGAGGAAAAATATCTTTAAAAGTGTTTCATCTAGTGGTTTGCCAAATTCCAGAATATAAAAGAACATCGGTGGGAGAGGGCACTGAGGGGTTGGATGTCACTGATAGCACTTGTGACGGATGCTATGATGGTAACTGCTCAGAGCACAGGAGAGAACAGCAGATTTCTTTGGTTTGGTTTGCTTTTGTTGGTCAGAGGATCACTTCCTCTGATTCCTAGCATTTCGTGGGCGGGTGGGAGCATCATGAAGGATTTTGGTTTCCTACAATAGCTACTGAACTGCAAGGATTTCCATTACTTCTAAGCCCCAAGTCTAAGCCAAACGAGAGGCGAGAAAGAAGCACAGTCTTTCTTATCATCTGCCCTTTGGTAGAACCTCTCCCTAGAGGGACTTTGAAGGTGCAGGAAGTTAATAATAGAAAGAATCTCAGATTCCTTTTACACATTGTTTCATTAAGTTGCAGGAAGACAACATTCAAATTTAGGATTTTGTGACACTATCCTAGCTGAAGTACCTTGGGTTTCCAGTCACTTTCATATTACAACGTGAAAATATTCACAGCTGGGTCTGTTAACCAATATCTTAATTACGCTGAGCTGCTGCTTGTATTACTGTAACAACAAAAGAATGCCTTTTTTACAGCAATTCAGAACTCATCTGAGACATTCTTTCTCAACGTGCTATTTATTTATGGAATGACTTCTGTGCAACATATTGTCGTGCCTTCCCAACACCCACTGCAATCTACCTTGTCCACATCCAGACAGTATTGATTGACTATCATGAAGTACCACCTGCATCATTCTCAAGCCTTTCTTGCCACAATATTTGAAGAAGGTTGCATTATGGGATGATTACATATTGAAATAATTGATTTAATTGATTTACTATGCAGCCAAGATTATTACCAGAGCATCTGGGTGCCCAAATCTTGTTCATAACCCTTAAGCCCCCTGACCTTGTTCTAGCATAAATAACTTACCTCTCTGTCCAAAACCATTCAGCCTGACACTTTTGTGATATATTATCCCCCTGGCTCTCCTCCTACTTCCCTTCTCTTTTCTTTCCACACTTTTCTTTTTAGCAATTTATTTTTCCTGCAATTCCTTGTAATCACCTCTAAAAAGACAGCCCCAAATTTCAGCCTCAAGCAGAGACCTCTGCAGTCACTTATTCCCAATAGCTGGTCTCTTCCCTCAAGGGTGTCTCAGGAGTTCCCAGCTCAGCCTGACTACTTCTGAGTTAGTTGTTATTATACCTGTTCCCATTTCTGTAGCATTCTCCTCCACTAATCAGTCACAAATTGACCATCGATATTCAAACTTTATAATGTCTTACAGCAGGATATTCTGATAAACTAGACAGTGTTTCTGTCTAGAAATATATAGCCAGTAATTATTTGCATTCAATACCCATGCTTCCTCATGTACATTTTGTCTCACAAAGACCACCATTCAATGGGTAGTAAAGGGTATCACAGAAGAAAACAATCTTGGGTCTTCCAAGTTCAAAGTCAAGACTCCAAGAAAATTTAGTGTATAAACTCTGAATCTGGAGAAATTTGTGGTAAATTATTCCAGTTTTCCTATCCACATCAGCTAGGTACAGATATCTTGGGCTGAAGGGAAAAATGAGAGGACCAGCGGGGTAACTAAGGAGTGAAGCCTGTGGGCTCTAGGACAAGGAGAACAGGGCTTGCACAACCTCCACTCTTGTGGATGTCATCTTTAGCCAGTCCTGTGAGCCAGGAGGAACGGGGCTAGTGCTCACAGTAGTGGTTCTTTTCAGTGCACAATGTACATGGTCATGCTGGGCAGTTCCACTGGTGGTCCTTCGTGGTGGCATCTCGTGCTCATCCATGGACAGTAGCCAGAAGAAATGATTTGGGACTTAGGACATTGAAGTCCTAAATGACTTATGGTGACTTACCAATTTACCATGCATGGGCAGCCTCCTGTCACTGATTTTGTAAACCTCTCCCTCCCAGCTATTCCTTGACATGGAGAAAAGGCTCTGTTCTACATTTCTGAGAGTGCATGGTGGTGTGAGAGGTAAATCTCAAGGTCTTCCTCTTAGTCAAGACACTGGTGGGAGAAACAACCCACCCCACAATCTCTTAAATCTGTGACCTTATTCCTACTTAGCCTGCCACTAACCTATATGAGGTCTTCATTACCTTCTTACTTATGCTGCATGTCACTGGTTTATTCCTCCTCCCATCTGTCTTGCAGATTGGGTCCCTTAAAGTTAGTTCCCTGTTGAAACACCATGAGTGGTCCTCTATTTCATGCTGCATCAAGTTCAAACTGCTCTTATGTCTTATCTACATAGGCATAAAAATCAGTCTCACTTCCTATAAGTCTTAAAGGGAACCATCCATTCTTGGCTCTGTTTGGATTCATAGACCACAAAGGTTACTCTTTATTTCAACAGATTTAAGTTCCTTCCACTCCTAGAGGCCCCCAATTCATGAGTCCTGTCTGCAGATAACCTCCTTTTATAGTACAAGCTAGAAGTTATCTCTTCCTCCTCTGACTCTCCGCAACACTTTATCTAAACCTCTTTCCTGGCCCCTTTCTCTTCAAATATTCCATATGTACCTATTTTATTTACCTCTCAGTTGCACATCTCTTGAAGGCAGGAGCAAATTTTGTTCATCTCCAGAGAACCCAAGACCTTGCCTGCTATATCAAATTCAAGATACATGCTTGTTAGAGGAAAATATATCTGTGGTTTGTGTTATGCACCTGGCTGTACTGAAGTGTTGTTAATGTGTCCTGAAATAATTTCCCGGTAAAATTGCTTAATATTCAAAGCAAAAGGTGAAAAAAAGTAGAAATGCTTAAAATTGAACAGTAAAGTTATTTTATTATTTTACGAACTGATTCGCATCAATGTTTAGAAAATTTTTTTTAATTGTAGCATTTCATTTTTGCCTCATGCCTCAAATCTTGAATTCTTTTTGACTCTATTCTTTCACATCCCGGAATACATCAGGACAACCTTTCAGAATATATCCAGAATCCCAGCCATTCTTACCACTTCTACTACTACTCTGGTTTAAGCTGCCATCAACTATGTTACCGTAAATATATAATACGTAGTATATATGAAATATTATATAACATATATGGTATATATAATATATAACATCTAACATATAATTATATATTATACATTATATATCATAAGTATATTTTATTTACATAAGTATATCTTACATGTATAATGTATAATATATAGAATATGTTAGATGTTATCATATATTATAATCACCGCCACCTAGATTACTATAAGAGCTCCCTAACTGGTCCCTTTTCTCTACAGTTTATTTCAATATAGAAGCTGAAGTGATCCTGTTAAATGTAAGTTAGATCATGTCATATCCCCTCTCAGAACTCAGTGGCTTCCCATTTCATTCAGAAAAAACTTTTAGCAACAGTCTACCAGCACTTACCTATTCTGTCTCCAGTCCTGCCTCATCTATGAACTCTTTTCTTATCACTCCACTTCTTGATGGCTCTGAGCCAGTCACACTGGTGTTCTTGATGATTCTTGAGCACACCAGATACTCTTGTGCCTTAGAGTCTGTGCCTGACTATTCCTCTGTCTGAAACATCCCCTTCCAGATTTGTACAGGACTCACATCTCATTTTCTTCGGGTCTCAGCTTGGGTGTCACTTTCTCCTAACGTCTGTTCCCAACAGCCCTGTTTAAAATTATAGTTTCCTAGGGACTCCTGATGTCCAACCCCCACCACCACCACTCATCACCTTCCAATATATAACATAATTCACTTATTTCATTTTATTATCTGCATCCTTCACTAGAATGTAAATTCCACCAAGCTAAGTTTTTATGTTTTGTTCTATGGTGTATCCTAAGATTCTAGATCAGCTTCTCATAAATAGTAGCTGCTCAATAAATATGGAGTAAATGAATGGTACCATATTAGACTTGAAAGAGAGGTCTCCACAATCTGTTGGTCTCATGGTTTCTGACTTGAGGGTCTCTGAAAGTCATAATAGCATCTCTTAACACTTTCCATAATTTTCAAGAAGTCTAATAAAATAAAAACAACCACTTGGCTGGATAAAATGATCTAGTTTGGGAGTCACACTCCCAAACTTTGTGCTAAGGACCAGAGTCATCATCTAGCTCATGTTCCTTTCATCAGGCTTTCTCCCTATGTCTTCAAGGAGTCTGTGGAGGGATTTTCAATACATTAGCTTTTTTTTTTTTTTTTCCATTTTATTTATTTTTTCAGCGTAACAGTATTCATTCTTTTTGCACAACACCCAGTGCTCCATGCAAAACGTGCCCTCCCCATTACCCACCACCTGTTCCCCCAACCTCCCACCCCTGACCCTTCAAAACCCTCAGGTTGTTTTTCAGAGTCCATAGTCTCTTATGGTTCGCCTCCCCTCCCCAATGTCCATAGCCCGCTCCCCCTCTCCCAATCCCATCTCCCCCCAGCAACCCCCAGTTTGTTTTGTGAGATTAAGAGTCATTTATGGTTTGTCTCCCTCCCAATCCCATCTTGTTTCATTTATTCTTCTCCTATCCCCCTACCCCCCCATGTTGCTTCTCCATGTCCTCATATCAGGGAGATCATATGAAAGACCTCGAATAGCCAAAGGAATATTGAAGAACAAAGCCAAAGTTGGTGGCATCACAATTCCGGACTTCAAGCTCTATTACAAAGCTGTCATCATCAAGACAGCATGGTACTGGCACAAAAACAGACACATAGATCAGTGGAACAGAATAGAGAGCCCAGAAATCGACCCTCAACTCTATGGCCAACTCATCTTCGATAAAGCAGGAAAGAATGTCCAATGGAAAAAAGACAGCCTCTTCAATAAATGGTGCTGGGAAAATTGGACAGCCACATGCAGAAAAATGAAATTGGACCACTTCCTTACACCACACACGAAAATAGACTCCAAATGGATGAAGGACCTCAATGTAAGAAAGGAATCCATACATTAGCTTTTGATAGGTACATGATCATTCTATCTGTGCTCTAGTAAAGAGTGTACTTTCCTCCCTTTGCCATGTCCTATGGTCAATGCATAATTCTTGGAACATATTAAAAAAATGTATGCTCAATTGAATTATACAGTGACCTTTCCATGTATAGATCATATTTCTTAAGTTCAGATGTATATTGATAATAATGAAACCAACAGGAAAATTAGAAAAACTGCTTGGTTCATAGAAGGAGGGAACTGGTGCTGGTTAGCACATCAATGCGTTAAAAATGGAGTGTGTTGAACAGGTGTGCTTGGACATGACTTTATTTCACAGAACATCTAGTGAATGCTGGAAAGAATATAGCCTGATCTATACACAGCACTCTTAGTTAAGAGAAAAGTTTGATTAAGAAGTCAAGGCCCTAATCATTTTTTTTTAATGTAGCTCATGCATTAGGATTTGAGGATAAGAATATTTTTAATTCCTGGATATCAACCTTTTGTCTGTACTGTCATTTGCAAATATCTTCTCCCATTCCGTGGGTTGCCTTTTTGTTTTGTTGACTGTTTCCTTTGCTGTGCAGAAGCTTTTGATCTTGATGAAGTCCCAACAGTTCATTTTCGCTTTTGTTTCCTTGGCCTTTGGAGACATATCTTGAAAGAAGTTGCTGTGACTGATATTGAAGAGGTTACTGCCTATGTTCTTCTCTAGGATTCTGATAGATTCCTGTCTCACGTTGAGGTCTTTTATCCATTTCGAGTTTATCTTTGTGTACAGTGTAAGAGAATGGTCACGTTTCATTCTTCTACATATCGCTGTCCAGTTTTCCCAGCACCATTTATTGAAGAGACTGTCTTTTTTCCATTAAATATTTTTTCCTGTTTTGTCAAAGATTATTTGACCATAGAGTTGAGGGTCCATATCTGGGCTCTCCACTCTGTTCCACTGGTCTATGTGTCTGTTTTTATGCCAGTACCATGCTGTCTTGGTGATCACAGCTTTGTAGTAAAGCTTGAAATCGGGTAACATGATGCCGCCAGTTTTGTTTTTGTTTTTCAACATTTCCTTAGCAATTCGGGGTCTCTTCTGATTCCATACAAATTTTAGGATTATTTGCTCCAGCTCTTTGAAAAATACTGGTGGAATTTTTATCGGAATGGCATTAAAAGTATAGATTGCTCTAGGCAGTATAGACATTTTAACAATGTTTATTCTTCCAATCCAAGAGCATGGAACAGTCTTCCATCTTTTTGTGTCTTCTTCAATTTCTTTCATGAGTGTTCTGTAGTTCCTCGAGTACAGGGTTGACATCCAGGATCTATAAAGAACTTCTCAAACTCAACACACACAAAACAGATAATCATATCAAAAAATGGGCAGAAGATATGAACAGACACTTCTCCAATGAAGACATACAAATGGCTATCAGACACATGAAAAAATGTTCATCATCACTAGCCATCAGGGAGATTCAAATTAAAACCACATTGAGATACCACCTGACACCAGTTAGAATGGCCAAAATTAGCAAGACAGGAAACAACGTGTGTTGGAGAGGATGTGGAGACAGGGGAACCCTCTTACACTGTTGGTGGGAATGCAAGTTAGTGCAGCCACTTTGGAGAACAGTGTGGAGATTCCTGAGGAAATTAAGAATAGAGCTTCCCTATGACCCTGCAATTGCACTGCTGGGTATTTACCCCAAAGATACAGATGTAGTGAAAAGAAGGGCCATCTGTACCCCAATGTTTATTGCAGCAATGGCTACGGGCGCCAAACTGTGGAAAGAACCAAGATGCCCTTCAACAGATGAATGGATAAGGAAGATGTGGTCCATATACACAATGGAGTATTATGCCTCCATCAGAAAGGATGAATACCCAACTTTTGTAGCAACATGGACGGGGCTGGAAGAGATTATGCTGAGGGAAATAAGTCAAGCAGAGAGAGTCAAGCATCATATGGTCTCACTTATTTGTGGAGCATAACAAATAACATGGAGGACATGGGGAGATGGAGAGGAGAGGGAGTTGAGGGAAATTGGAAGGGGAGATGAACCATGAGAGACTATGGACTCTGAAAAACAACCAGAGGGTTTTGAAGGGGCGGGGAGGTGGGAGGTTGAGGAACCAGGTGGTGGGTAATAGGGAGGGCAGGTACTGCATGGAGCACTGGGTGTGATGCCAAAACAATGAACACTGTTATGCTGTAAATAAACAAATAAAAAAAAAGAATATTTTTAATTCCATCCTTGACAATAAAAACACCAGTCTTACTTACCAAATCCAATCAGCAATCTAAGAAATGTGTTGGCTTAGTAACCATAAGTATCTAGAGTTGTATATAGAATAGTTTCAAAACTGAAAAATGAGAAAATGCAGAAAAATGCCTGCTTCTTTAACATTTTGTGCTCCACAGATGGTCCCCTAGCCAACATAATTTTCTCTCTCATTTTGATGATATGGGCTGGAAAATGTCTCAACCAAATTAAGCTAATGGAGGTCAGTGTGTGGTATGTGCCATTAATTTGAAAAACAAGGAGATAGATAGAGGAAAGACAAGGTAATGATTTGTGACAGGGGCCCCCAAATTTGATTTAAACAATTCAATTACCCCTTTTAAAGTCCCCCAAAGAAATGTACTGCAAAGCTCTCCATTCCCCATCCATGCAGACAGGGACACAAAAGCTGCTCTTAATAACAGTTCTATATTCTTCCTCTGTGACATGCTGTGGGGATTGCAAGACAAGAGCAAAACAAACCCCAATGTATCCTATTGTAAAAGATTATAGGTGGCCAGGCTTCGAAGGTCTGTTTATGCAGGGCTTGGAGAACAGAGGACGGCAAGTCTCATGGGAATAGCCTTTTTGGCACCTTACTGGGGCTGCTGGGCTAATGTGCCAAAGTAGCTCTGGCATTATGAGAGACTTACTTAAGGAAATTTCCACCTGCAACAGCCCAAAGATACCAACTATATTTAATCTTCAGCCCTCGCCTCACAAGGGAAACCAATGGAAGCAGGTACTCTTGTCAAGAACACAAGTTCTAAAAAGAAGCTTGAACACTGGTTCAGTGGCCTTCCCTAATCTTGGGCAAATTGATGAGCTTTTCCCTGTCTCAATTTTTTCATGTGTGAAATAGAGATTATAGCAAAACTGATCTCATAGGACCCTTATGAGGTTCTTAGGGGGACCTCATATTTAATCCTTAGAAGGATTAAATGAGATAATTTGTATAAAGTATTTATAACCAAATTGAACTTGTGAAGGTCAGAGCTAACATATTATGGATACTAAAGAAACTTTCTAAAAAAGTAAACAATAAAGAATTAATATTTGTTTGTTTTTCTTATTTTAATAATGACAAAAACACTTCAAAGTCTTAGTTATTAGACATCTTCTGGGTACTTCCTTTCAAAACCAACACCAGTCATCTCTCACCCTAAAAAGGAGCAAGGCCATGTGCTTAACTGTCTTTAGTTTGGAAAAGAGAGAATTCTCTGATCAAAGGGGAGAGTGTATCATGAGATACACTCAATGAGTAGATCATTAGATCTACTCAACGAATATTCTTTTATTCCTTCACCTGCAAAGCCAAAACACACGTATAAGACAGAGATTGTTTGGAAGAGCTATGTGAGGTAAACACCAGAGAGAAAATTGTTCAGTGTCTGAAACAGAATAACTGTAGAAGTATTTCACAATATTTTGTAAATACACAACTTTTGCAAAGGGGCTGTGGCTACAACACTGCATCGAAGCACTGTGCAGCCATCATACTACCTTACGTATTCGTGGAATTAGTAAAGGCAGCTGGACAGATTTGAGTGAGCAAAGACCATAGTCATCAGTTTGTGTCTGTCATGTAGTAGGTGCTCAATTATTGGAAGCTATGGTGATGATAACAATGAGAAGAGGTATGATGGAAAAGAAACCATATCTTGAGAAGAAAACATAAAAATAATTTGGAGACATATTGCCTGTCAGTTAGAACATGGATATTTTAAACATGTGCTCATCCTACTGCAAATGTTTTGGTCAGGAAGTGATTTTTTTTAATCTATCATAACCAAAGTCCAAAATTTGCAAAGTATGTTGACTGGATGTAACATTCCAAAATGTTTAACAGGTTGATCTCTTTTTGTGGCACCACGAGGTTGAAAGTACAAAGACACAGATTCACTTGTTGATGACTTTGTGACATTGATCTTTAATTCAATATATTAATTGTTGCTCATCTACTTACCTGTATGTGCTGAGTCAACCAAAATTAGTGAGAAGTAGAAAGAGTTTTCTAGCAGCTCTCAGTGCAGCAAGGGATGCAGACACACAAGTCAATAACTTAGAAATCTGCTTGGTCTTGACAAGAAAAGAATTATATACAAGAGCATAAGAAGCTGGATATACTAAGCATACAGGGGCTTGAAGGGTGTGCTTGAGGGACTCAGGATCTCTGTCATGTTGATCATTACCTACTTCGTCAAATACAAAATAAATGACAACAGCCCCTTTGTAGAGGACTTTGAAAGAATGGAAAAGATATTGCATCCAAGCACAGGAAATTTTATTCTTCTAGCTAAAATAAAATGTATTTTCCATAGTGGTATGAAATGCTGTATCTGGAGAATCATTTTTAGTGCTTCTGTAACGTGACCAGTTCTTAATCACCTGGTTATCAAAACATTGCACAAATGGGAGTATCACCTTTCTTTCTAGAAGCCTATAAGTTTTGTAATAAATAAATAAATATAGTAAAACTTTACACAGCATTTATAGACAACTTTCTCTTCTCTGTATTGGGAAAATAGACCAAATTATTCAGGAATGAAAGAATATATATCCTGTGAGTAGATAAACCTATCTAATTAGGGCAGCCCCCCTCCCTTGATCACAGAGTTCTCTTTTTTCCAAACTATAGAACATTTTTTGGGATGAAATAAGTTACCCAATCTTGCCATACTTGCAATTTCTACTATGCTCATAGTATATTCTTAGCCCAATTCTGTACATTGCATGTCATTTTGATTTTCTATTGCATAAGGAAATCAAACCTCAGATGTCTATGCTGTTCAGATCCCCAAGGCAGGAGGACGTAGGCCTGGTGTCCTGCCTTTGGAACCACACACGCCATGCCCACAGGACTGGCCCAAACTTTGGCCGGCAATCTTGCCCACAGAATCGGTGAGCTGATGATGAATGGCTGTGAAGGCTTTGTGATTGCTCAGGCTCCTTTGTGGTACTGGACAATGGAGGAGGACACAAGTCTGGCTCAGGAGAGCAACGGATAAAACTGCTGGGCAGGATGGCGGGCTCCTGCCGACACGACCACTTGTTGACATTGAAAGGATTTCACAACAAGTGAGCAGAAACAGAAACGATTCTGTTCGGCAGGGCTATTAGTTGCAACGTGTGGTACCGGAGCGGTCACTCCCGATGTGTTTCCTCACTAATGAGCTCTGAATGCCCATTAAACTGGGCTGCCATAGGCCCAGAGCCACCCGGACAATGGCATGCATGAATGCCTGCCCCTGTTACTATTGGTTGGCCCAAGGAAGAAACAACTGGTATCACTCAAATTTAAACAGAGTTGACAGTACAGTTAAATGATCATTAATTAGAGTTTGTGGGCAGATAAAGACGCAGGGCCATTTCTAATGACAAGATAGGTTAGCGTGACTCACTCGGGAGCATAACCCAGTCTGGTCCTGTCCTATTTCTTGGGCCATGTGGAGGGGCATCCATGGGATTTTAGATAGGGTAAAATTATCTTTGGAAAAGTGTGTCAGGGTGGGAGTGACAAAAATAAAGCTTTATAAGTTGTAGGAGGTTTTTTTAGCGATTAATAATACCTCAGAAATAGTGTTAAGAACTGAATTCAATTGTATATATGAAAAGTCCTTGAGCTGGGATAGTGTAGTAGGAGGTGTAAAAGACTTTAGTTAGAAAACCAGGCTTAAACTTTGGCTTTTAAATTTATTTGTTGAGTGATCTTGAGCAGCTTTTGAAACTCGGGAATCTCCATTTCTCCATCTGTGAAATGGGAATAATCATCACCTCAACTGCACAGTGTTATTGCAAGGATCACATGAGGGAGAAATTCTTAGGTAATGTTGAATCACACAGCTGTCATTATCTTTCACTTTCAAGCTACCTATGTTATACATAGATATGACATATCCAGAAGGTGGCTAGGTCTCTCAATAAGCAAAAATATAGACAGTTCCAAAGAAATGACAAATTTAAACTTTGTTTTCCAAACATTTCATTCTTAGAGGAATGATTCAAGCTGCATGACGCCTCAAAACACCTCAAGAGAAAAATCAATCACTCTCTCAGAGGTCTTTTCCCTAATTGTTCACCTCATAGTATCTCCTCAGAAATAATGGCAATAGAGCTGAATGAAGAACAATATTTCATGATCACAAGATTAACATCTTATTCAGAAATTAAGGAATATTCTCATATACATCCTTGACATCAGTTGCCATCCCCATGCTGATTAACCCATAAATCTCTACATAGAACTTCATCTGCTCTCCCAAGATTCAGATCTGGAACTCAAGCTTCCTTCATATTTAAATGGATATTTCACAAAAATCTCAATTGTAATACTTCTATAAAAGTTAGCTTTTGCTGTATGATAAACTTCTCCAAAACTTAGTGACTATTGATTTAGCTTATGATTCTGTGGGTTGGCAATTTGGGCTCGGCTCAGTAGGGTGATTCTTCTGGTGTTGGATGGACTCACTCATGTGTCCAAGCTCATCTGTTTGGTAAGGTGGGCTGTCTGACTGGTCCAGGATGGCTTCGGTCAAGGTGGCTTGTTTCTGCTGCATGTGACCTTCCATCCTAGAATTGGTCAGCCTAGGCTTGCTCACATAAGGGCTACATGGTTCCAAGAGAAAGAGCAGAAGTGGTCAGAGCCTTTTTAGGCCTAGACTTGGAACTGGCAGGCATTCCTTCATCTGCATTCTATTGGCCAACACAAGTCATAGGTCAAGGGTGGGAGAAAAGTGTTGAGTAGATTCCATTTCTCCGTGGAAAGAGCTACAAAGTCTCACTGCAAAGAAGCATGGATATGCGGAGGGAAAGTAATATAGCCATGTTTGCTGATAATCCTAAACTCTCCCAAACTGAACTCATCATGTTCCCAGTGAAATTTTTCTCACCCCTGTTTGTCCCACTTTGGTTAAATCAAGACCTACCTGAAAACCTTAATGTTATTCCAGGACATTTCATGCTGACAGTGGGTGGTTGAGTTTTATTATGTCTCCTGGATTGATAGACCTTTATTCAATACTCTCATCATCTCCATTCCAACAGACTCAGTGTGAAGCTATTTTGTTTTAAAGAGACAGTGCTCCTGTTTTCCTAAAGAGGTTTCTCTCTCTCTCTCTCTTTCTGTCTGTCTGTCTTTAAGTATCTTAACTTCTCCTCCCCACCTTTTTCTTTTCTTCCTTTTTTTTTTTAAATATTGACTTAGAGGTGTTTTTCCACTGCCGTCAAGGGAGGGTAATAAGGGGGTATTGACCCCTTGGCCTCTTGAAACATTTTGTTTTATGTACTTAAGTTTAAAATATGAGTTTGAGTTCTCTTTTGTGGAACTTAAGATGTAGTATAAATGATTCTTTCCAAAATTGTCCAGCAGCTTATAGAGGCAGTGACAGTTTCTAAGTAGTTGGCTGGGGGTCCTTTCACATTTCTCCTTAGATAATTTTGCAATCTGAGTGGCTATCACTGCCCCCAGAGTGCTGCTTAGCCATTTCCCCTCGAATATGGATGTTTTATAAGAATCTGCTGATAACTTGGAGTTCGGCAGACCTTGTTATCTGGGAAACACACATTTTCTTGATTTCAAAAACCCAAAACACAAGCAACTTTACAATTTGGAGAATTAGCTCATGTGCCCCCCAGAGACCTGAGGAGGTGGTGGGGATACGAGCAGTGTTGTCTCTTTAAAAGTGCCTTTTATATGATTCCCCCTCCTGGGGCCTTCTGCAGGAGCTGTAGGCATGGGTGAGATTGCTGTAGATGATAGTGAATCAGAATGAAATGATTTTGTGTAGATGCATTTGGCTGCATATATATATAACTTATTATAACTACACAGTTTGTTTCTGTGGTAAAACATCATTAAACCATTTTCCAAGTGAAAAAAAAAATGATTCTTCTCATGTTTGCCTGGATTATTCTGATAACCCAACTGACCTGTCCCCAGTACTACATTCTGTATTAGTTTTCTATTGCTATGTCACAACTTGCTACAAAATTAGCAGCTTAAAAAACACCCATTTATTATCTCACAGTTTCTATAGGTCCAAATTCTGGGTATAGGGTAGCTGGATTCTCTGCTGAAGATCTCACAAGATGTCAGCTGCGTTATGTTCCTTTGTGGAGCTCATTACCCTTTACCAATGTCATGGGGCTATTGGTAGAATTCAATTCCTTGCTGTTATAGGATGGAGGTCTCTACTTTCCTTCTGGCCATCAAAACACCAGAAGCCACCTGTTCTTCCTGTCACAAGGCCTGCTCCATTAACATTAAAGTTTCTTTCTTCCAGGTCAGTAGGAGCACATCTCTCTGACTTCCATCCTTTCCCCATCCCAGGACGCTAAGACAGAATCTTATATACAATATAACTAAGTCACAGGAATGACTTGTCATCATTCTCAGGTTCCTCTCACACTCAAGAGTAGAGGATTACATAAGTTATGCACACCTACTCACAGGCAGTGGGAATCTTGGGGACCATTTAGAATTCTGTCTACTATATCTTCCTCCAAAAGCCATCTCATCAGAATGCAAATTGCATTATGCCATTCCTTGGTTTTTAATCCATTCATGGATTCCTGTTACCTACAAGATAAGCATCTTCTTTGACAGGTTGAATCTTTCTCTTGAAACTCTTTCTCATTTAAGCCAGGACACAAGGAAAATGCTCTCAGTTTGGAATAAGCCTATCAAGTCAGAACCATGGCTAGACCAGCAGACACATGGCACATACTATGACTTGGGCTCAACATATATCATCTGTTCAGTATTTGGACTATATTTAATCATGGGCCCTATGGACACTAAAAAATCACCCGAAAGAAAATATTGTGGGTCATATGGGTTTTTTGTTCCCTTTAAGACTCAAGAATAAAATAACTACACAACATACAAGCATACGCTTGTGTTTATTAAAAATAAATAAGCAGAAACGGATTCTAATAAAGTCTAAAATCTGTAGAGTTATAGATACTGAACAACGTAATTAAAGTTTGTCAACTGTACTCAATCCCACTTCATTATAGTTCATGTTTATCCTGGGGCTACTCTATGCCAGGTGCTGTGCCTAGCTTATATGCATCATTTCATTTAATCTTTATGGCCATCGAATACTGTAATATGATTAACTCAATTTTTTTGGAGGAGGAAGCTGAGGTAGTAGGAAGTTAGTTAGAGCACAGCTAACGAGTGACCAATAAGAAAAAAAAGATTTTCAAATATATATAACGGAATGAGGTTACATAAAGTACTTTCAGTCCTGGCAACATGGTAGACAGATCCAGTGCAGAGTCCCTTCCCAGACTAAAGACACACACACACACACACACACACACACAGAGGAGAAAATATAACATAATTCGTTAAATATGAGTTCACAATAGAGAAAGACAAAGTCCCAGATATGCAGATAACAGAATGAAAAGCCCAAATGAAGTCTGAACAAATGAACACCACAGCAATATAGAAAGATGCTGGATGTAGAAACATCTTCCAATAGCTAGGAGTTGCGGTTTTCATGTTCAGGTAGGGAGAGAAAACTGAGGAGATGGGGCCTTGGGTCTGCTCAACATGTACAGCTGGAGCTGAAGCGGGTGCATAAGGCTCTAAGCCCAATGGAGCTGTCTTGCCATACAAGAGTGGGGAGAAAACCTCTACCCACAAGTTCATGAAAACAGCAGGGATGTTTGTCTCTCCTTGGGGCTCTCACACAACAAAACAGCCCCCACCTTCCACGTGAAATATTAAAACCCAAGCCTGAACTGTCTGCGGGTGTGGCTTGGAATGCATGTTCCCACACTGTGTTGGTATTCTAAGCAAAGAAACATAAGTAAAGATTTGTCTTAGACAGAAACCAGAGGCACATGTGTATGCTGTGTACAGACCTCTACTCAGGCTCCTGGCACCTGGCAGGAAGGAAGTGCAAATAGAGATGATGAATTCAGAGTCAAAAATTATAAACCATATGAGGGAAAGATCCACTATAAGGGAGAGTCAACAGACACAATAAAGAGGAGGATGAACATTTCCATAATTTTAGATGTTCTTACAGCTGAAGGAGTTTATAAAATAGCAGACAAAAAAAAACCTCAATTTAAAAAATAGACTGAAAACTAAAACATAATTAGATTTGAAGAAAAACTGAGTGGAACTGACCATATTTTAATGTCTTATTTAAGTGAAAAACTCAATAGTTATTTAAATTAAATTAATTAATGTTTATTTAAATTAAAACCTCAACAGCAGACTAGATACAAGAAGATAAAAGTACAGATTTAGAGCTAAATATGAGGAAATTACACAGAATACTACACAGAGGGAGCAAAAGATAGAACATAAAAATTTGTGGGTTTTTTTCCTTTTTTCTTTTAGTGAAGTGTATTTCACACACAGTGTTATATGAGATTCAGGTGTACAAAATAGTGGTTCAGCAGTTCTATACATTACTCAATGTTCATCACCTTAAGTGTACTCTTAATCTCCTTTATCCACATGTGAAATTTGAAAGGGATGTTAGTGACAGGAACATAGTGATATAACATTTCAACAGGCACCTGGGAAGAGGTTTGAGAATGGAGAAGACAATATATTCAAAGATATAAGAATAGAAGTTCTTTTCATAATTCACTAGAAATGTGAAAGTATAGACTGAGGCACATAAGTACCAAGTAGATAAAATGAATAAAACCATATCTGATAAATCATGCTACAGTTGCAGAGTAAACTTATTTTAATGTAGCCATGGGGCAAAAATTTACGTCCTCCTGAGGGGTGGTTGATCAATTGACAAGGCTCCCCAGCAATAGAAATAGAGGTCAGAAAGTGATGGAATAATGCCTAGCTTACATATAATTTAAGAAATAAAGTGAAATAAAGGTATGTCAGACATGCAGTGACTGAGTTTATCGCTTGCCAACCCTCACTGTAATAAGATTGTTAAAGGATGCACCTGGGTAACAAGGAAGTGAACCTGAAGGAAACAGGTACTAGCAATGGCGGGGAAAGAAAATACCAAATGTGAGGGAAAATATGAACAAACATGGACTGTTTTCTAAAAAAGGGTAATTCTTAAAGTGTTATAACTCCATTTATTTTTTTAAAAATAAAACAATACAGAATTATCATTTTGTAACAGTAACACGAAATGTGGAATAAATGATCTAAAATTTTTTGTTTCATTAAGAAGGGATGCAGAAATACTGCTAAAATTTAGATTTTGTGAATACATAGTTAAAAGTTGTGGGTACCCACTAAAAGTATGAAAATAATATATTTGACTTCTAAAGACTGATGGTGAAGAAAGGGGAATAAAGAAAAGTCAAATAATCCCAAGAAGGCAGGAAAAGAGGAGGAAAAAAAAAAGAAGGCATGGGGAAAATAAAACTAAAAATTAAACAACAAAAAGAAATAACGTGTATCAGTAATCGCAATAAGCATGAATTTGTAAGCTCCATAGTCAAAAGACAGATATTCTGAGAATGAATAAAATTATAAAATCCTGCTAAGGCTGTTTCTAAGAGACACTATTGAAATACAATAATATGAAAGTTTGAAAATAACCTAAAGGAAAATTATATACCAGGAAAATATCAATCAGAAAAAGCCAGTGGGAATGCAAACTGGTGTAGCCACTCTGGAAAACAGTATGGAGTGTCCTCAAACAGTTAAAAATAGAACTACTCTATGACCCAGCAATTGCACTACCAGGAATTTATCTGAAGGATACAAAAATACTGATTTGAAGACATACATGCACCCTGACATTTATAACAGCATCATCAACACTAGCCAAATTGTGGAAAGAGCCCAAATGTCCATTGACTGATGAATGGATAAAGATGATGTGGTATATGTACACAATAGAATATTACTCAGACATCAAAAAAATGGAATTTGCCATTTGCAATGACATGGATGGAGCTAGAGAGTATTATGCTAAGTGAAAAAAAAAAGTCAGAGAAAGACAAACACCATATAATTTCACTCATATGTGGAATTTAAAGGGAAAAAAACCAGAGGAACATAAGGGGGAAAAAAAGAGAGGCAAACCAAAAAACAGACTCCTAAGGATAGAAAACAAACAAGGTTGCTGGAGGGGAGATGGACAGGAATGAGCTAGAAGCATGATGGGTAGTAAGGAGGGCACTAGTTTTGATGAACTAAATATCTTACGTACGTCTGAATCACTAGATTCTACACCTCAACCTAATGCTACATGTTATACTATATGTTAACTGTATGTTAATGAACTTGGATTTAAATAAAAACTTGAAAAAAAAGAGAAAGTAAGTATAACATTATGGAAGAGAAAAAAGCATTATGAAAAATGTTAAAAAGAATAATTTATGAGAAAACTACAGTAATCCTGGCCTGTAAGAACCGCCTCATCTAGATTCACACTATCTAAAGCAGCAATCAGATAATGACAGACTCACGAGTTAACATACCTCTGTGAGCAACTGATAGGTCAGTTAAGCAGATAAAATTAGCAAAGTCATAAAACATTTGGTAAACAAAATAAAAACTCCTGAATATATGTCTTGCCTATTGAAACCTGGAATCCTAAAATTATAGAACAGCATTCTTAATCTTAAAACTAGAGAACGGTATTCTTTTTAAGCACACAGTGGACATTTATAAAATTAACCACGCACAGAGTCACAAAGCAACTGCCAAAAAATATTAAAGAATCAAAGTACAAATCTGGGGTTTCTTTTCCCCTTGATATAGGTAAATATAAAAGGCAATAATAAAATTATAGTCCTACCTCTCATTATGTTTGGAAACTAAACAAAATATATTTTTAAGCAGTTTACCGGTAAAAATGTGTTACAGAAATGACAATATTTAAAATTAGGTGACAGTGAAAGTACTACATTTCAAAGATTATAAGATTCAGTCGGTACAGCACTTGGAGAATATTTATAATCTTTAACACATAAATTAGAAAAGAGAGAGATTAAAAATGAATGAGTTAAACATTTAAGTTAAGAAGTTAGAAAAGAGGGGCACCTGGGTGACTCAATCCTTAAGCATCTGCCTTTGGCTCAGGTCATGATCTCAGGGACCAGGGATCCAGGCCCATCTTAGGCTCCCTGCTTAATGGGAGTCTGTTTTTCTCTCTCTCTCTCTCCCCCTCTGCCCCTCCCCCACTCCACTCATGCTCTCTTTCTCTCTCAAATAAATAAATAAAATTTAAAAGTTAGAAAAAAGCAACATTGTAAACTTTTAAAGTAGAAGGAAGGAAATAATAAAGAGAATGTGTTAATGACAAAAAGAAATAACAATTAAGTCAAAAGTTATCCTACTGCAAAGACAATAAAATCATTCTTTAGAATGAATGATTTAAAAAGAGAGACAGGGGAAAAATAGTAAAAAGAGAGACAGAAGAAATAAACAAATAAAATCAGGAAGTTTAAAGAGACAAATAAAGAGAGAGAAAATATTTTAAAATATAAAGTGAGAAACAGCTTAATGCCAATTATTTTTAAAATCATTAAAATAAACAAGTCCAGATAAATATTAATTCCTATGATTGACTAACACAAAACTTCATGACATGAGCAGATTTATTTATAATCATAATGCAAATTTGATTTATATCCAAAATTTCCTTGTTATGAAAAAGAGCTGGCCAACAAAATTTTTCTGGAGTGACCTATCAAATCTTCTAGGAACAGACACTATTGTGTTATAGCAACTGTTTCAGAAAACAACAAAGGAAGGAAAGCTCCCTGAATCATCTCGTGAGGCCAACAAAATCTACATGGCAAAAGCATATGAACTAGTATTGGAATGAAAACCTACAAGGCACACTCATTCATAAGTATATATGCAAAATCATAAATAGAATTCCAGTAAATTGAATCCAACTCTGTGTGTGTGTGTGTGTGTGTGTGTGTGAGAGAGAGAGAGAAGAGAGAGAGAGAGAAAGAATGAGAGAGAATGTGTATGTATATGTCTGCATGTAGGACTTATCATAAGAGGTAAATATGATTTAATACAAAAATATTTGTTAATGTAGTTTATCACATGAGCAGACTAAAGGAGGAAAAACCACATAGTGCTTTGAAAAAAAAATGTAAGCATGCAATGCATCATTATTTTAAAACTTTTAGCCAAATTGGTAAAGAAAGAATCTTTCTCAATCTGATAAAGAGAATCTACCTCAGACTGAAAACAAACATCATAATTACTCATAGGAATACACCCTTCAAAACTAGGAATAAATCAAGGATGCCAGTTATCAATTTCTATTTAACATTGTATGTATGTAACAATGTATAAAACATTGTAAGAAAGATCTTAACAAGTTGCCATACAAAAACTGTGGATTAGCCATATACTGAGGTAAAACATTTGTAAAACATGTATTTGACAAAGGTTCAGAATATAAAAAGAATATTCTGAAATATGTAAGTAGCTGTAAGTTACCTACAAATAGATCTAGATATGAAAGACCCAATGGAGAAAATTATTAACATCTGTTGAAGTACATAAGGGAAGATATTAATCTTCGGAGAAATGTGTATGTCATTGTAGGAAGATTTAATATCATAGAAGTGTCAGTTGTCACCTAACAAATGTCTAAATTTAATGCAATAAATCACAACTGACAGTTTTTCATGAGCTTGGCAGAACGCTAACTCCAAAATTTATATGGATGAAGGGGGGGCCAAGAATAATCAAGAAAATTTTGAAGAAGAATTAGGAGGAGAAATTTGCCTGATCAGATATTAAGAGTTATTATAGAGCCAGATTAATGAAAGCAGCATGATATTACTGAAGGTGTAGAGAGACAGACCAATGAAACAGAACAGACAACTCAAAAACAAGCCCATGTACGCACCTGTGCAGGTGTGCTCATGTGGATGTATGTGTGCATACATGTGTGTGTTGCAAAGCTAGTCTATGAGACAGGTGCCATTACAGATGAGTGGGGAAAAAAGAACCACTTACAATCTGATTTGGGGACCAATGGCTTGCATTACAGAAAAAAAGAAAATCGAATCCCCATCTTAAGACTTCCCTAAAAGCAATTCTAGATAAGTTAAAGTTCTCAGTGTGAAATGCAAAACTTTAATATGCTTAGAAGAAAAAAAAAAGAACATATCACTATAATATCAGGATAAGCGATGATATCATAAACAATACACAAAAGCATCAATCATAAATGAAGTCTTCTTATAAATGACACTACACTAAAATTTAAATAATTAGATAAAAATGGGCACCATGAGCAAACAAAAATAAGATACTGATTTTTTTAAATGCACATTAAAGGGTTAAAGACAATTTATTAACATCTAAAATGTATAAACAATTTCAATTAATGTTAAGTAAGTGTCAAACAATCCCTCCCACATCTCCAGCTCCCTACAATGAGAAAAGGTTATGAATAAGAAATTCACAGAGAGGGAGCGCCTGGTTGGTGCAATCCTTAAACGTCCCAATTTTCATTTCTGAATCAAGTCATCATTTCGGGGTCCAGACCTCCAGCCCCGCATGGTTCTCCGCACTCCGCATGGGATCGGCTTGAGATTCTCTCTTCTTCTCCCCTTGTCCTTCCTGCTTATGCTCTCTCTCTGTCTCAAATAAATAAATCTTTTTAAAAAATTCACAGAAAGGAAGTAAAAATCCCTATAATAATATCGATAGTAATCAGAAAAGAATCAGTAAAGCAATAGGGAGAGAATGTTAACTTTTTACAGTATGTAAAAATAAAAAGTCTGATGACCTCAGATGTCTTAACGATGTCTAGCAGAAGGTTTAATGGTGGACCCAGGCCCTCCCCATCTGCTACAGCCTCTTTGGGGAGTAATAATCAGCCTGTCCATCAATAGATGGTACATAAATATATTGATTACACCTTGAACTACTACAGAGCAGAGATTAATGAACAAAAGTTAATCAACATGGTTAAAACTGGAACACTTTGTTGAGTAAACAAAGCAATAATCAAGAATGGACCTTGGGTATGATACCATTTATGTAAATTCTCAGAACATACGAAATAAGATTGCCTGTTGTTTATGGAAACATGTACTAAAAGCACAGGAAGGACATATAAGCAACCTCGGGATAAGAGTTCTGTCTGGGACTGGAAAAGGAGAGTTGGTTAGGGAAGGTTACCTTCCCATTCATTTTATGTAAAACAAAAGCTCTGGAGTAATTATGACAGGGAGTTTTTGTTAAATCTAAGTACTGGATACAAAAGAGCCTGAAAAACTGTTCCGTGGGCTTTTTTTCATGTCTGAAATATATAAAAATTAAACTTTTAAAAAGTCATACAAAACTTTCTGGCTAATGCAAAAACTACGTAAAATTACCAGAAATCTCTATGAGTGAGACTCTAAATATACATGAATATCTAATTCCTTATTTTCTATTTTCAAAACTCTTCTGGATTATAAAAAGAATAAGCTGCTACATTTTGAATTTGGTTTGTACGTTTGGGATGAGAGATTTGGCATGGGTTTTATTTGCAAACAATGCTAATATCTTGGAAGCACTTGTTTTTTAGTCGTTTATAGCAAATATGTAAATAGATTTTAAGTTGGTAATGCCAGTTGGGTTATTTGGTCATTATTAAATGTCACGTTCCTGGTGCTCTCAGCAAGGAGGGTTGAAAGGGCAGACAGTGCTGAGCAACTCTTGCTTTTTATCCAAACTCTATGTCCTTTGGCCTCCAGGAAACTCAGAGCTCACAGAATTATCAGGTACAGCTGCCAATTTAACTTCATTTTGGGTCTTACTTATTTATTCCACTTTTCAGTTGTTTTTTTTTTCCATTTTTGATCATCCTTTCAACAGTCTTATTGTTCTGTCTCTTAAACCAATCTCAACCAACAGCAATAGAAAACGAAAATAAGACATTGGAAAATAACTAAAATGTGAAGAAAGTACTTGTTCAGAAAATTAAGTTTAAAACATGTAAATTTAAAACATGGACCCCCTCCCCTGTCCTGGCCTTTCTGACATTAGTCAGTATCCCTAAACCCAAGTCTTACAGAAGTGGGAGGGATAGTGTGTTATTCTTTCAGAGTCCGTGTACCTTTAAAGAATTTCATGGAAATAAATGGCCAGTGGTTAGCTCCAAGGAAAACAAACAGTGGGATTTCAGGAACAGTGAGAAGATATTGTGGGGTTAAGGCCTCCCCAGCATCTCTAGAGCCACATGAAATTAACCAGCTCAGTTATCTTGTATGCAAAATGCCCCCACCCAGTCTGGGACACAGAGCAAGCAGTCAGTTAGAGTTCTCTTCTCTTGAAGCCTTTGTTCTCAACATTTGGTCACATCTGGAGACATTTAGGGTTGTCCTAACTAAGGGGATGCCCCCCGGCATCTAGTGGGTAGGGTTTAGGGATGTTGCTAAAGATCCTATAATACACTGAACAGCCCTCCTCCCCTGCCCCAACAAAGAAGGACCCAACCCAAATGCCAATAGTTTCAAGGTTGAGAGACCAGCTCAGAGTTCAAGTTTAATAGAAGATATTTAGAAGAAGCTAACTGCTTTTTAAATTAAAGTCATTGGTTTCTCTTCTGTACTATGGTGTCCTTCAAGTATGTGTTTCAGACTCTACATTATGTGAACAGGTCATATAGGGTTTGGGGTATGGAAATGTCGATTCCTTTTTTTTTTAATATTTTTTATTTATTTGACAGAGAGAAATCACAACTAGGCAGAGAGGCAGGCAGAGAGAGAGGAGGAAGCAGGCTCCCCGTGGAGCAGAGAGCCCGATGTGGGGCTCGATCCCAGGACCCTGGGATCATGACCTGAGCCGAAGGCAGAGGCTTTAACCCACTGAGCCACCCAGGTGCCCCTGGAAATGTCGATTCTAACCAGACCACAATTTATCTAGTATTTGTTTCTTTTCACTAAAGGAGTTCATTTGTCAAAGTTTAAATTTTCTTGTCAAATCATAGGTTTTTAAAAAATACTCTTTAATAACGTGATTTCCCCTCCCAGAAAAGGGGGGGGGGGAGACGTTTTCCATTTTTGTTAAAATGTTTTCATAAGATAGAAGATATTCCATTGGAAATGTTTGAATTGTTCGAATAAGACTTTGTGGTTTGCATTTTAAAGAAAGATTAATTTACAGTGTCTGGAGGGAGATAGCCAGTGGATCTGTGGCGATTTGTTGTACACGGGCAGTGGGGTCTAGAAAGAGGAGGCATGGCTAGGAATCAGAAATCCGTCTTTTACTCTGGCAGTCCTCAACATGGGGTCCATGGATCCCATCACCCAGGAATTAGTGAGAAATGCAGGTTCTCAGGCCCCACCTTGACCTGCTCACTCATGCATCAGGAGCTGGGGCAGGCACACAAGACTTCCACATAACCCTGATGCATACCCAGGTGTGAGAGCCTTAGACCTAAAGCTCTTTCACTTCCTACTCATATCACTTGGGCAAGTCAGTGACCCTCCATGACCCTCAATTTCTTTGTGTATTTGCCTCTTTGGATGAAAACAAAAGGAGACTTCACTATAAAGGCACTTTGCAAACTGCATGGTGTAACAGTAATATTATTAATCTACAACACATCAGAACCAGAATCCACGCTGTTGAGGACAGAAGGCCTGCACCTTCCTTAGAAATGTGTCCTTGTCTTTTTCTGTTCGTTATCCCCAATGTGGAGATGTCCACCCCTAGGATGAGTGGGTTAGGCCATGTATCAATCAGATAGAGGATTCACAGAAATGACTCAGTGTTTACCAGGGTAAACAAGAGAATTTGCAAGCCATGCAAAAAAAGCACCCCAAAACACTTAATGATTGTTTTCATCCTGGCATAACTGTATCCCAATGTACTTGGTCCTTGTTGATAACAAATTGTACCCTGAACTTCAGTCTCACTGGTAAAGTCTGAGAACTAAAAACACACTGTGGGAATGGCATTTGGTCTAGTTGGTCACCCATCACCTCTCAAAAAAGGAATGGAGTCTTTGTATTTATCTCTAAATTAATAATTTCTAAATTAATCTCTCATGCTCTCATTTACTTGCTCTTCAGCTAAGTTACCAAAGCAGCAGATCCTCTCAGAATAACACAAGTTGTGGAATCTCCTGGATCCCTAAATAGTCAATGGATACTTTTTTTCAAGTTTTATTTATTTATTTGAGAGCGAGCGAGCAGGGGGAGGGGCAGAAGAAGAGGGAGAGAGAGAATTCCAAGCAGACTCCCTGCTCAGTGTGGAGCCCCTTGTAGGTCTCTATCTCATGACCCTGAGATCATGATCTGAGCTGAAATCAAGAGTCAGATGCTCAACCGACCAGGCCACCCAGACACCCCCCTCACTGGATTATTTTTTGATTATGACTATAAAATAGAGTGTTTTAGTTGAGGTTCCAAAGTGATATTATAAGGGGTTTTGCCCCCACCCTCGCATCCCCCACAACCCCCCAAAAATCTCCATTTACTGGAAGATAAGAGTTCTAAGCTGTTTTGTTTCCTTTATCTCATAAAGTCAAAAGGGTACCTTAGAAAATTGTGTGGGTGACAAACTAAAATTGAGGTAGATGCTGTTTTTATTTGGAGCATGTAGAGAAATGGGGGCATTTATTCATAGCAGGTTCTGTTCTTGGACCCACCTGTAAAGTAGGATCATAGCACTCACCTATCAGAGTTGTCTGGATAATTTAATGAGATTATAAGATGTTTAGTACATGCAAAGAATTTCATGCAGAGGATGGCACATAGTAAGTGCTCATTTAAAATCATATGTATTTATCTGCAAAATTCAGTTCAAACACTCAAGCTTGCTTTTGTGGACACACAAGGACCTCTCCCAATTCTGCCCGCAGTGTTTGAATTTTCTTGGCAAATATGGCTGGATTCAGTTCTGGAAATCATGAATATAATGGTGGGTTTCACAAAAACTATAGCTTTTTTTGCCTAGCTATCTACATAGGTAGAGAGTGGAACAGGATTTCAGTCATGGGGAGCTCTGAACTTGGAGTTTGGGTTATAAAAGGACATTTGTGAAACAATAGATCAATATGTGAACATACCATTGCCCCTGCTGATAAGGAGAGTCAAACAGAGCAAATTTTTAATGCCAAAATGGGGTGTTAAGAAAGGTATCATTTGCCTCTTGATGACATTTAAATTTGGGGTGACATGGTGTCTGTCTTGTTGGGTATTTCATCCAAGCCCAGTGGTTCCATTACATCGTGAATACTGCGATGTCAATACCTTGGTCCCAAATCTCTATACCAGAAAGAGCTATTTTTAAAAATAGTGATGATCCATTGAGCATTCATTCTGAGCCAGCAAAGTGCTCCCGTCAGTTCACTAGTGAACATTGGCGTGTGGAGACCGTGGGTGACACACTGGGAAATTAACAGTCCACATGATAAAACCAACCCCCTACCCTCACTGAGTTCCCCCTTGGGTTCTTTTTGTACTTATTACAGTCTTCACTACAGAAAAGATGTTTTTATTCCCATTTCACAGATTACAGAAATGAGACTCAGAAAGTTTAAGTCCTCAGAGACTGGATTCAAACCCAGGTTTCCCTAACTCTTAATCCTATCTTATTTTCAAAATGCCTGGTAATCTCCAGCTATATTTGGTGTTGAGCCCTTTTTGTCATGAGAATGGTAAACTCAAAGTACTCCTTCAATGGAGCAGTGATAGATTCTGAATAACTCTTTGCACTTCATTGTGTTTAAGGCATGTTTCAAGGTTTAAGCAATGACTGTCATCCATGTACAGTTTGCTTATGACTTGTGTTGGTTGTCTGCTTACATTTTTTTTTTTTATAACCTTCAACATAAGGAGGAAAGTGCTCGTCCCTGTTACCATCCCCACGTGCAGAGAGGGAAATTGAGATCCCAAAGTTAAATAAGTGGAAAAGGTGACATTCAAGGTCAGTCCTCCTACTTCATGCACTGGATTTACTTTCTATCCTGAGTAGCTGTGAGAGCCGTGGCACAGGGCTCCCACAAGGACCAAATTTTCTGCTGTGTATGGTGCATGAGTATCAAACAGTCCCACCTCGGTCATTAAAGTGATTTCTTTCCTTTTAACAAATGGATATTGCTGGCTGATTTTGAGATTAGCCGATTTATGTTAATGTAGAGATCGCTTGGTCTTTAAAATATATTTTTATGTATGTGGTTGATAATGACTATTTCAATATTTTGAGAATAATCTCCAGAAGGATGGAAGAGAAGTTTCAATAGCTCCGAAGGTCAAATTTAATTCTGTAAGAGTTTATTAATAAGTAAAAGATTTGGGTTTTATTCATTTCCTTCCAGTGTATTCTATGAAGGCACTCTGGCTATAGCTCTGATTTGTAAATAAAAACCTTGAATTTTCACATCTTGATCCCCCAGCTTATTAGCCCTATTGGAAAACTCAAAAGTTCAGCTTTCTCATCTACCAACTGAAGCTGAAGTACTCTCTTTCCATTGTTATTGTAAGGATTAAAATCAATAATTTATGTTAAAATGATCTAGAAATTGTAAGTCACAGAGGAAAGTGAAGCACTAGATACTTGGTGTCCCTAAAATTTTAACTTGGAGGCATAAATTCATGATGGTGGAAGGCTAGTGTTTTCATAACTTGGGAGGCTTAGCGGGAGCCTATGTCTGGACAGAAATTATACCACTGAGTTTATCATTTGTGTGTTTGCCTCCATCACTTGACGGAAAATCTAGAGAGCAGGCATTATGACTTACTCAGCTTGTTTATCCTCAGTGCCTGGCACACACACACACACACAAACACTTGAGCACTTAATAAATATTTTGAAGAATGAATGAATCCAACCATCTACTGGGAGATAAGATCATAAGGGGAACATAAAGTCCTATAATTCATCATCAGTCTCCCCTGCTGACTCAAAAACACGACTGCCAATGGAAATGAGAGTTGGTCCAAGATTAGACATGGATCTTTAGTATATTTTTCTTTGACTTCTCTCTCTAAGCATTAGCTTTCTTTAGGTACCTGGAACTATGAAAACATTAGCTTTTATACAATCATAAGCTATGTCTTAGATTTATGAATTTATGGAAACCAAAGTATTTAATACTTTACACTTTTGTGATTTAAATTTATACATTCCTGAAAATTCAGCCCAAGATTGCATATAAAAGTAAATACATGCCCCAATTTGCCTAAAAAAGACCTGGCTTATATTTGCCATCCTGAAGGGGGGTTAATTATTAATAGTTCTTTCATTCTGCAGAGGATTCTGTTTTGGATAACTAAGAAAAACTGGCATGAATGTAACTTGCTGGATTTCTTTTTTGCCGCTAGAAATGAGGGAAGCAGTATTGTTATATGGTTTGAACACATGGGCCTTGGAATCTAACAATTGGATCTTAATTCCAGCCCCTTAATTTATTAACTATTTAATCCTGGGCAAGTTACATAACCTCTCTAAATGTTATAATTACTGCTATTAAAACAGAATCGCTGGGGCGCCTGGTTGACTCAGTTTGAAGAATATATGACTCTTGATCTTGGGGCCATGACTTTGACCCCCACATTGGGGGTAGAGATTACTAAATAAATAAATAAATAAATAAATAAATAAATATTTTTAAAAAGCCATAATTGCTAATAACATCAACCTTGACAGTTGTTATGATAATTAAATGATATAATACATGAGAAGCATAGAGTCTGCTGTAAATTAAACACTCAATAAATATTGGTTAACAGCTACAAATGTAGTTCTCCCTCCCATTTTTGTCCCACTGAGGTGCAGCACAGCCACTCGTTGTTGGTGGTCCTCCCTGAGCCTCAGGAAGGAGCCCAGAACAGAGGAGGTGGTGACAGAGAAAAGCGATGTTAACTAGTCCAAGATCCATGAAGACTCATGAGCTGATAAATCCAGATAACTTTTCAGAGAATGCAGTGATTGCTCACTTGTTCAAAGTCTGTCTTCTCCAAGTCAGCTACATGCTCCATGAGGGCAGGGATTCTATCGGACTTTTCTACTATTTGTGGCTTTGGAACGTGGTATTGTGTCTTAGGAAGAATGCCAACATGCAGAGGAATGTCGAACCACTGGAGTTCCCACGAAATCTAAGGACGCCAAGCTACAACAAATGTGGAATGTCCCTAGTCTGTACCAGGTGTCTGGGAAGGACAGACAGACCAGATCAACATGTGGGAGGAGAAAAGACAGTCTCTGAGATCTGACTCAGTGGACCAAGGCTGGCAGGCTGTCCCCAGTAACCACACTGCCTTGATCCACAATTGTCCATCAGATCCAACCAGAGTTCTATCCTCAGATATTTTTCACATCTGAAGTCTGCCTCAAATGACCCTGGTGTCCAAGGTTTGCTCTACCCGAGGGTTCTAGATTTCACTCATACTGAATAAAAAGATTAGCCCCTGCTAGTTTTTGTGGCCCGAATATCTAGATGACTATATTGTGTAGCTAAAGTCATTTGTATTTCAACTCAGTGGGAAACTAATAACACAAGTACTTTAACATCTATATAGGGAAATTTAGATGGAAAATACCTTGCCTAGTAGAGATGGTATTTTGAGCAAATATGTGAACTGGGGGTTAAAAGTGTAGTTTCAAAGAAAGTGTGGAGAAGTCAGGAAATTTTAGTCATTACTCAGGCTGAACAAGCCATCTAGTTGATGGATTCTGGTTTTTTATTTTGTAATCTGAAAATTTGCTTTAATCTTTTACTACACTTTATATGTGCACATGCAGCTCCAGGTCTGCTCAAAGTGGCCAGGGCATAATTTTTTTTATGTGAAATTCTATGAAAGAAGCCAAGTATGGATCAGGCTGGGGGAAGAACCAAAGACACAGGCTGAAGTGCAGAGTCAGACCTCCTAATGTGCAGGGCTCTGGGCTTTCTGCGTGCATCAGGACGCTTTTGTTTCCTTTTGCCACTTGAAAGGGTAATCCGGGGCAAGGTTTCAGCCACTGTTTTTATTCATTCAGCCATTCAACAAATATTTATTGGTCACCTACTATGTGTTAGCACTATGCAGCTTCTGGAAATCCAGGAGTAAACCAAATATATACAGTGTAGGAGAAAACTGGACAGACAAGAAAAAATACATATAAATATGTAAGTAAAATGTATAAAATGTTAGATGGTGATAAGTTCTACGAAAAGAACTGAACAAGGAAAGGAGATCTAGTATTGGCAGGGGACTGCCGTAATGAACAAGATAAGGCCTCACCTCACTGATAAGGTAACATTGGACTAATGACATGAAGGACATAGGGGAACACACCATGGGACTATCTCGGGAGTACACATTCCCGGCAGGGGAAACTCAAGTGCCAGGGCTCTGAGGACTCTGCCTGCTCTGCAGAAGGAACAGCAAGAAGGTCTAGAGCAGCATTAAGAGAGTGGGAAGGTGGGATTCTAAGAGAGTTATTGCAAAACATCTTATAGGCCAGTGTAAGGACTTTGGCTTTTTACTGTGACTGAGAGGGGAAGCCATTGGAGGGTGTGTGGATCCAGGAGTGGTATGAGTCACCTTGCATGTTAACAGGATCAGTCTGATTGCTGTGTGCGGAATATACTTAAGAGGGGCAAGGGTAGAAACAGGAAGACCAGATAAGAAGCTACTATGACAGCCCAGGCAAGAGATGATGGTGTTTTGAATCAAGCAGTTAGCCGTGAATCGGTGGGAAGTGGTGAAATTATGATATATTTCATTGGAAATATTGTTCACAGGGTCTTCCGTAGAGACTGACACATGTTGGGGGGAAGCTCATGGGTTCAAATTTGGGGATTTTTGAGATTTTGCTGCAATCCATATGGACTAGCACCTGTCCTGTGTTGCTAGAGAGCCACAACCATCTTCGATCGAGATTACCCAAGGAAAAGTCCAGCCAGTTGGCAAATGTTTGCAGACAAGTAATCACAAGCAGGGCGTGCAGAAGGCCTCAGTGTTGCTCAGATGCTCCAACTGACTAGGTCAGTAAGTGGGCTGCCAGCTTTAGTGCGTGGCAGGAAGTCAGTTTCCAGGATAATCCTGGGATGACCCTGGTCATGGCTCTCTCAGCACTAGGTCAGAGAAGGTACTGGATTTGAAGGAATAGTCAAGAGATACGACCTGGGGAATTAAGACTTTCACCACTCAGCCTGAAGCACTAATTAAGGAACTCAGTGAGGAAGAATTAGTGCCTGACCAAAAACAAAATAATAATAATAGAAAACCTATATTTAATGCTTTAGAACCATTTCCTGATATGGTAGCCATTAGTCACATGTGGCTATTGAGCATTTGAAAAATTCCTGGTTGACATGAGATGTGCTGAAGATGTAAACTACATATGGATTTCAATACTTCGTATGGGACAGCAAGAAGGTAAAATATCACTTCAATAGATTTTATATGGAATACATGCTTAAATCATATTGGGTCAACTTTAAAGAAATACATTAAAACATTAAATTAATTCCACTTCCTTCTTTTTAAAATATTTGACCACTAAAAAACTTAAAATCATACTAATAGGACAGACTCATAAATACAGGGAACAAACTGGTGGTTCCAGAAGGGAACCAGAAATAGGTTCCAGATGGGCAGAAATGGTGAAGGGGATTAAGAGGTACAAATGTCCAATTACACAATAAATAAGCCATAAGGATGGAAAATACAGCCTAGAAAATATAACCAATAATATTGTGATAACTTTGTATAGAGATAGATGGTAACTACACTTTCATAGTGAGCATTTTACAATATACATAATTATCAAGTCATTATGTTGTATACCTGCAATGAATATAATATTGTATGTCAACTATACTTCAGTTAAAGAAAAGAATACATGGGATGCCTAGGTGGCTCGGTGGGTTTAGCATCCAACTCTTGGTTTCGACTCAGGTCATGATCTCAGGGTCATTGAGACTGAGCCCCATGTTAGGCTCCACATGGGGTGTTGAGCCTGCTTAAGATTCCCTCTCTCTCTCTCCCTCTGCACCCCCCCCAGAGAGGTAGAGAGGCACTCTACCTCTCTATCTCTCAAAAAAAATTTTTTTTCAATTAAATGGGGTAAAATTATACTATGTCTCCCATTTGTGGCCCTCATTATATTTCTATTGGGCAGAGCTGCTCTGTATAAAATGCTTTCATGCAACACCTCAAGGTAAGTGCAAATTTGTCTTTGCTTTCCTTGAAGAAGTCAAAGTACAGAGAATCCTTACCAAAGGATACCTAGCTAGTGGTTGGAATTCCTACACTTTCAGCCATGAGAAGGAAACTGTGTATTAAGAATGGAAGCAAATTAATGGCTTTTCAAAATCTCTGCTAGTTCAACTGCTCTTTTTGCTTTAACTTTTTGTAGTAGTTCTGTTTATAATGTTGCTGGGTCTGCTCCTTTGGCCATAGGGTTCCTATTCATTATGACCCCAAGATGCTAGGTAGGTTGTATGCAATTCTGTAGGACTCCAAAAGATACTTTTCTACACAATATGTTGATTTTGATTTTCTTAGGGCCTTATTAGAGAGTGTAAAGGAGGGGAGAAAAAGAACTCCAAGGGGTTTCCATACTGAGGCTGAAAGTTATTGATAAGAGGTGGGTTTGTGGTGATAGTGGGCTGTCTGGATATGGATGGGAAAGTCACCAACATCAGTAAAGGACCTTGAGAAGAACCAAATGGCACCCTTGGCATCACACAGTCTCTGATCATAGACACCTCAAAGCCCCTATAGGTGCCTGGGTAATGTTACCAGTACACATTTCACAGTCAAAAATTGACCCTGCTTTCAGACCTCTTGAAAACTATTTTTGGCATTGCAGTATCTGGAAAGTCAAGAAGTAAACACTGGCCAGCAATTCCAAGTGACCACAGACTCAAATCAAAGGGCCATAGTTATTTATGGTTGAATCCAGCATAAGAATACACTCTAAGATTTTTATTGGCCTTTGTACCTATGCATCCTAAGTAATTACTATGTAGCATTATCTTCAAACACTTGGGATATAGACACAGATGTAGCTGTAGATATTTGGGATCAGGGCCAGGAGTAAGTGTTGGTAAAGTGGGCTTTCATCTACGAGGTTCATGAAAATAATTCTCTACTCTCCTAAAAGGCTTTGTTCACACAAACTTCATGGTGATTTGGACTCTACCATTCTTTCATATTCTGTCTTTTGGTTCTTAAAAAATTTGGGGCTACTGAATTTATTCATCCTAAGTTAGTAGCAAGCTAGATTTAAAAATCATAGCTTTTAAAAGATTCAGAGAAAATGAAGCTATGACCCCAAAGCCAGAAACCCCAATTTATAAAATAATCCAAGACTCATAGGATACCCTAAAAAATCCCAAGAGGCTGACATTAAAATTACCTACAACCTCAATCCAGGAAGAAGAGAGGGATGTATTCATGTCTCCAGCAAGACTATGCAGGGGACTCTCTAGGAGCTCAGACTGTCCCATCACTACCTGAAGACCACACAGCACTGTCTGCTATCTGTAAGTGCAGAGAACCCCAACATAAAGAACGCTAGAAAGAAATTATAGATTTAAAAAAAAAAAAAACTCTGTAAGAAGTTAATGAGAAAAAAGAGATGGACCCACTACTTGGTAGAATGTTAATGAATGGCTGAGAAAGCAGAGTACCTCTTTCACTTGTCTCTGTATTGTGTATCCAGAAGTAATGTGTTTGTTCTCAAAGCAGTAGGCCAGTTACCATTGCAAATAACCATTGATGAAGACCTCTGGTTAAATGGCAATGTGTTCACAAGAGATCATTTCCATCTTTCCCAATTCCCAACAAAACCACCTTAGTGATGTAGAAGACCAGGTGGGAGAGATTTACATCACAAAAAAAACTAAAGAAAAATGTCATTGCTATGTCAGAAACATTGACAGATTTCTGCTAGAAATGGTGTAAGAGAGACCACATCAGACTGAGACACTACCAACTCTCGATGCTTTGTCCTTAGAGTGAACAAGAAATGGAAAGCCCACAAGTCTGAGCTCTCTTCATGTCTATGTGCCTATGCGGAAGCAACTTGTAACTCTGGGACACCCTCAGAGTTTATGCGTGATGAAGGCAGAGATAATGACCACAGGATGGCAGGAGCTGTTTCCTGGTTGGGCTAAACACTCAAGGAAGAAGTGTAGGTAGCAGTGCTCCCTGTATCTATCTGCCCCAGGAAACAGCGGGTGCTGTTAGGACAAATCTCTGAGTGATGCTTGATTTGTTGAAAGCAAAAAGGAAATGATGCCAAGAAAGACCTGAGTTGGGAAGGCCCACAACTCTGGCCTTTTCCATGTCACTTCTAGAAAGAACCTGAAAAAGTTCAATACCCACTCTTGATTCTAAAACAAACAAGAAACACACCATTGTAAAGAGGATGAGTAACTTCTTAATATAATAAAGTTATCTATCTGAAAAGTCACCATAATTATACCTACAGGTGACATGTTAATTTCAGATCCGTTAATATCAGGAACAAGATAAGATATCCATTATGAGAGCAATTACCAGCTTGTTCTGGAAGCCACAATCAGTGTAATGGTTCAAGAATGGGAGGAGAGGTTATATATTAGGGAGATGTAAACCTATAGATATTTGGAGATGTGATAGAAAGCTTCATGGCATTATCTGAAAAAATAAACAGAGAGAAAGCACCACAAAGAGTGCTTATAGATACCACTCCCTACTAGTTTCCCATATACTTTTTTTTTTCTGAAATAAGATCTATTCACAAGAAATACAAAATAAGAAGTAGCTAAAAGTAAAATTACAAGAAGTTTTTTCTTTGTAAAAATACAGGATTAAACTCACTGCAGGACATAAAAAGAGACATAAATGCATGAAAGAGCATACAATATTCCTTGTCTAAAAATGGTAAAATGTCAATTTTCCCAAAATTAATGTTAAATTTGAAGTATTAGTTTGAAACATATAAAATTGTCAATATGCTATCATTTTTTTAAACTAAAAAGACTGTAATTCCAATAAAATTCCCCACTGGATTGCTTACAAATTTTATGAATAATGTTAAAAAGTTTTTAAATGATTTTAAAAGTTTTTAAAAATTCTTATACAATTACAAAAATTATAACTAAAATTAAGAGACAAGTAGCAAACTGGGAAATTATTTACTGTATATAAGAACATCAAGGGTTACTCTATATACCATATAAAGAATTCTTAAAAAAATCAACTCTTAAAAAAGAAAATAGTCAGATAAAAATAAGCAAAGGACACAGAATACAATTCCAAAAACAAGAAATGCAAATAGCTAAAATATGCAAACAGATGTTCAATCTTACTAGTAATCAAGAAATTCAAATTAGCCATGTGATGTTATTAATTTTACCTGTCACACTGGCAGAGATTTAAAATATTGCTAACGAACTGTTGATGATGATGTGAGAAATAAGCATTGTCATGCAATGCTGAAAGGAACATTTTTTTAAGGTTTTGTTTATTTATTAGAGAGAGAGCATATGAATAAAAGAAAGTGAGAGAGAAAGAGAGCAGGAACAGGGGGAGAGGGAAAAGTAGACTCCTTGCTGAGCAGGGAGCCCAACGTGGGGCTTGATCCCAGGACTCTGGGATCATGACCTGAGCCAAACAGACGCTTAACCAACTGAACCACCCAGGCACCAAGAGAGGATTACTTAATGACTTGATTACTTTCTGGAGAAAAATTAACAAAATATACAAAGGTCATCAGCCTAGAAACTCCATTTCTAGGAGTTTTATCAGGGAAAAAAAAAACTTCCTTTACTAAGATCTATGCATTAGACGATTCACTGCAGTGTTTCTTATGCTGGAAAAACAATTACCTTAAGGGGCAAAACTAGGGTAAAGTTTAGACAAATATCATATAAGGATAAAATGCAGTATTCTGTAATATTAAGCATAAAATGCATTATTATTGCAAAATATCTAAGATATTATAACTTAGATATTCTTACCTATACAAAAACAAAGGGTTATGAAACAACGTGCATAACATAACCCAATTTTTAATATACACAAGTATATTGTTTGCATAGAAAAATCCTGGCAATTAAAATGTAAGTGTGCATGACTGTGTGTGTGTGTGTGTGTGTGTGAGTGTGTGTGTGTATACATATGGAGAGAGAGAAAACAAAGACAGAGCTCTCATAGGAGAAATCTTGCCTCTTCTCCAGAAATCATTTGGTCAATTGATATTTTTTGCTTCTCACAACTGGACAGGGGTAACGTACCAATGTCTAGTGGGTTGGGCCAGGAATGCTGCTAAGCTTCCTAAAATGTATAGGACAGAACTCACCTCAATGAAGAATTACCTGAGCTAAATGTCAATAGTGCCAAAGAAGAAGCCACACACACACACATACACATTTCTGTGTATAGTACTTATGGGAATATTCTTTACTTGGGCTTTTGGGTTTTTTTGGTTTTTGCTTCTTTGTATTCTTCAGTGGTTTAAATGTTTTTGGCCAATAGGCTTGATTATTTTTAGAGTCAGGAAAATCATAAAATATTATCTAATTTGGGGGAGGAGGAGATGCCCTTATAGTGTCACTTTCTGCTTGCCTCTTATTCTTTACTATCCTTCCCCCCTCCCTCCTCTGAACTACTATAATACTTCCAGTGGTATCACATCATTTAGGACAATTATAGTCCATTTGGTTTTATTCTGGTATAGCTGTCTATTGTCTCCACCATCCAACTAAATCATAAACCCTTGGAAGTCTTGGAACCCTGAAAACTTTCAGAAGGGGATCATGTTCCCCAGCGGTCTGCCCCCAAACCTGACAGATGAGAAGTGTTTGATACATGTGTGTGAAAACAAGGAAAAGAGGAAGGAAGGAAAGAAGAGAGAAAGGGAGTGAGGGAGGGATAAAGCAGAAGTTGCTAACTTTATAAATCTTCATAGTTTCCCCTGTTCCTCTCACCCCACCAGCTGGCACAAGGCAGCCAACAGAGCCAGCAGCATGGTATAGAAAGAGCAGTGTGGGATGGTAGAAAGAGTACCTGTTTGGGAGTTAGAGAAATGTGTTCAAATTTTGATTCTGCAACTCACCGTTTTTGAGTTTTCAATTTTTTTTTTCTTAGCAAACACACAGTGCTTTCCATTTGCCAAGCACTTTCTAAACTTTTTGCAAATATTTGCTAACTGTGTCATCTTGTGCAGACACATGAATCTTTCAGAGCCCAGATTCTGCTTCTGTAAAATGGGAGCAACAGTACCTTGCACAGTGCTGTGAAGTGTAAATGTGATCCTGTATGCCCAGGGCTATGGCCAGGCCACAATATGTGATATGCACTCAATATCACCATCATTGTCACCATCATTATCTTTCTCATCCTGATCATCCAATGAACTCTTTGCAGATGCTTATTTATTAATGGACCTAATGGACTATGAGATGTAAAGTATGTCTTGAAACTATTTCTGCAAATGAATTATTAGCTTGATAGAGGATGGCACAGTGCTTCACACACTCTTAAAGAAAGAAATCTCAACTTCCTCCCGTATTATCATACCCACTGGCTGACTGCAGAGTCTGGGAGTTGATATGCAGGGAGTGGTGAGGAAGACCCACTGGATAAGTGGAATGGCTTTCCCATACAGTATTCTTAGCAATCTGCCTCAACTACTCTATGACCCTTGACAAGCAAGGGACTGAACACTGGAAGTATAACTTCTTGGAAGTTATACTTAAGGACCAACATCAGAATCATGGACTGGAGTGTAAGAACATGGAGAGAGAGGAAATGCTGATGCATAGCCCAGAAAAATGCTTGGGGCTACAGGGAACGAGATTGTGGACAGATAGGGGGGAAAAAACTATTGATTGCCAGACTTTGCCCATGATTCCAGTATGTTACAATATATGGGATGGAGTGGTATCAGGGCATGTTGACGCTGAACCTTGACCAGAGCTGAGTCAGATGGGATGAAAGATGAGAAGGTTGATAGGAGAAATCAACTGAATGGGTGGAGGTTTCTTTGAACCTATTTCATTGGTTTGTTCTATTTGCCTCTCCCACATTCCCAATCAATAAATCAAAGTATTTTTTTAGCAACTACTACATATCAGACCCATCCTAAGTGATTATTGGTTTTGTTTCCTTTTGATATGTCTCCCAGAGTCCAAGTCCTCCCAACCCTTTTTAAAAATCTCCTTTCTCACCATTATAGTATGTTTTTCTCTATTCACACCTTCCTAAATAACACGGGAAGGCATTCCAGCCCAGTCTTCACTACCCACCATACTCCAGAAACCTGAACATGTTTTGTCTTTTAATCCTGCAAAGCACCCTCTGGCCCACTTTTCCCCAAATGTCTTCTTGGCCCAGATCCAGAGGATATTAGCTACCACCTACTGCTGCCTGGCTGAACCTCTCTTCTGTGTTATGTATGGATTTCTCCCTGTCTTGCCCACCTCAGTGGCCATGCAAACCCCCAGAAAAATGCTGAGGATGCTAACTACTCAGATTCCTGAATATTGTCCCCAGCCCCTTCCCTTGGGAGAAGTGCTTATTCCATGGAGATTTGCATCACTCATTCCTGGAAACATGTAAGTACTTCACATTTTTAAACTTTTCCCCACAGATACAGACAACATACTTACACTTTCTCCAAGTCAACGTTGGTGTCAAGCCCTTTAAGTGTTACAGCTCATCTGATTAGCAAACCTCTTTGGGAATTATTGTCTTCAATTTACAGATTGGAGAGCTGAGATGGAATGAGGTTAAGTCATTTCCCCAAGGTCATGCGGCTATAGGTGGTGAAGCAGCAACTCTAAGTCAAGTTTGTCCACCTTTAGTCTGTATTTCCAAATTCCATACTGGGTGGCTTGGCTGAGGATTTGTCTCTAACCATCATTCTAAATAAAAAGAAAAAAAAAACTTACATTGTGGTTTTCAAAGAGATTTTACTGAACCAGCTCATTTGATGCTCACAAGAGCTCTATAGGTTGGAAGAAGTCAGTGAGGTTGAGAAAGAGGACCGGTGTTACTTCTGCAGCCTGGGTCCTCCAGGGAGCAAACTCGGAGGTGGGGCTTAGTGTTTAAGTCATTTCTTGGAAAGAGGATTGCCAATCAACACTCATGCAAAGAAGGAAGGGAAGTGGACCAGGCAGAGGCAGAAGTCAAGCTCAGAGCCAACTCAATAGCACCCTTGGCCAAGGTTGGGGGACTAAGATAAAATAACCTTGAGTAGGGGTGAAGGGACTGAGACTAATTATATTACCATGATTGGTCATTGGATGTAGATTGTCCTCAGAAATTTTCATGACCTTCTGCCAGGTAGTTCTTTGCTGCTGCTACAACCCCTGGTAGCTGAGGGGAATGTGAGCTGTGCATTGGGTTTTTCCCTACAGTACCAGCTAGTCAACAGTACAGCGAGAATGAGGAGCTGGCCTCGGACCCCCACATGGACATGCGTGAACTTCTCTAGAGAGTCTGCCACTTTGCCATTGCCTTCCCAGCATTGACAGTTCTTTGTTGATTTTGAAGCAAAGTAAGAATCCAATAACTTGTGTTGACCATTTCAATACTTATAAGCTGCCTACATGGGTACCCAAAGTAGATGTTGGTGAGTGTGTTAGTGGGATTTATGGGGGCCCCATGTAGCATAACAAAACTGATAAAAGTGGAACTTAGCCAGTGCATTCCATCTATTACAAAAGGATAGTAAACTTCCCTGAATAGAAATCGTTGTGAGGCATTTGTAAATGATTCGGTGTCCTTGAAAATTCACATAGAAAGAGGATTTTTAATTCTTTGGGAATACATACAAAATCCATTGCATGCATATGATCAGTCCTGACTTTTAACTTGTTAAAAGTTATACATTTGGTATTTCCTCTAATCCAAGTCATTTTAAAACACTTGCTTTTTTGGCCCCAAACTGCATTCTAATCCAAAAGTCATAATCTGGGAAGTATCCATTTTCATGTACTTTCACATGTATAGTTTGTCAGATTTTTTTCTTTGATAATTTTAATCAAATCATCTGTGGTTTAGTTAGGGCCTCATATTACTTTCAATTTCCAAGATCCTTTGAATCATCTGTACTATTTTTGCTCATTCTTATCTTGTTTTCTCAGAAGGAATCTAAGAAATTCAATCCAGAAAGATTCACCTCTGAAGATTTTTCTCAGAGAATCGGACAGTTGTAGTCACTTGAGGGGGAGGTCTGATGAGAAATGTTGGTGGTGGTGGCAATATTGTATTTGGTGGTGGTGGTGATGTTGGGGATGAGGTATTGTTGGGGTTGGGGTCTTGTTGTTGGGTGTTGGGTGATGGTTGTGGTGGTAGTGACATTCTTACTGGTTGTGGTGGTAAAGGAGTGTTTGGGTCATGATGGAGGTAAGGAGTTCTCATACTGAGAAATCCACCATTTAGACCATTTATTGAAAAGGAGCTAAATAGGAATGAAACACTTTTGCTTCCTGTCCTGCTGCTCCAAGATTTGAACCAAAATAAGGGTGAATAGAACTGGATAAAATCCTTTTCTGAGGTGCTCCTTCAAAATTCTTTCCCAGGAAACTATATATTCCCTAGAAAACAAGTCAGAGAAGAAAATTTCCTGCTCTTCCTGAGAAACCAAAGTCATCATTTTATGCCATAGCACACTTCTCGTGCCAGTCGGAGTGTTTCCTTCCTTGGACCCCGACAAGCCACGTCACTCTCCACTTTGTCTTTACTCACCTCTTGCCTTTCCCTTGCATAAATCCGTCCCCTGCTGTACTTTTCTCAATTCTATCTTTGAAGAGTCAACTTGACTTTCAATTCCTTATGGGGTCACTCCTCCACCTTTGTAGAATTCTGATTCCCTCCACCATCAAAACCACAGGGTTTAGCACAATTACGTATTTGTGCTGTTCTTAAATGGTGCCATGTGAGTTCATCTCCTCTCCCCAAACAGACTCGCAGCTATACAAGGACAATGCCCTGGTCTTGTGCTTTCCTCATATTCTCCGGAGGATCCAGCACTCAGTAGGTACTTAACTGAATACCATACATTACTATAAAACACGAAGAAAGAACATCAAACTGGAAAAAAGGACCCTAGCCCTGGCTCTGCCCCTCAACCATTACATCTTTATTTCACTTTTCTGGTTCTGTTTCTTCATCAGTAAAGCACATTACTGAACCAAATTAATAATAATAATAAATTTATTAATATTATATAAATATGTTATATAAATTATAATATTAAATTTATTAATATTTATTATAATGATAAATTTGTTAATGTAACATACAAAATATTATTATATAATTTATATTATATAATAATAATTTATTTATATTATATGAATATGTTATATGAATTATTATAATATTAAATTTATTGATATTTATGATAATAAATTTATTAATATGATGTAAGACATATTATTATTACTATTCAGCACTGTTTTCCAGGCATGTGGATGATATTTAAATTTCTTTCTTATTTTCAAACAGTATTATTCAATGCATTTCACATATAATCTTTGAATTCACTATTTATTATTTTGGGTTAAAAAATAACTTCAGAGGTGAGCCTGGGTGGCTTAGTTGGTTAAGTGTCCAACTCTCTATTTCAGCTAAGGTCATGATCTCAGGGTCACAAGATTGAGCCCCATGTCCAACTCTACGCTCAGCATGTGGGGTCTGCTTGACATTCTCTCTCTCCCTCCTCTCCACTTGTGTCCTTTCTCTATCTGTCTCTAAAATAAATAAAATCTTAAAAAAAAAAACTTTGATTTGAGAGGGAAAGTGGGGAGGTTCATGGGGGGAAGGGAGGGGAAAAATGAAACAAGGTGGGACTGGAGGAAGACAAACTTAAGAGACTCTTAATCTCAGGAAACAAACTGAGAGTTGCTGGGGGGTGGGAGAGGACGGATAGGGTGGCTGCATTATGGACATTGGAGACGGTATGTGCTATGGTGAGTGCTGTGAAGTGTGTAAGCCTGATGGTTCACAGACCTGTACCCCTAGAAAAAATATACATTATGTGTTAATAAAAATAAATAAAAAATAAAATAAAATAAAACCTTCAGAGTTCTTGTTCCTGATGTTCTAGGTGGTGGTGTAAACACACAGAATCCCCCTGTCCTGCTTCTACACTCACAGACGCAATAGAGAACAGTATTTAAAAAATATTAATACACATTTAGCTGAGCTCAAAACAAGAGCAAAAACAGATATTTCCAGGGACCAAAAAAAATTATGATGTGCATGGTTCTCTTAAGAAAAAAAGAAAGGGAGACACAGAAAACTCAGAAACTAATTTGGGCTGATTTTGAAGCACAGAGAAGGTCAGGTGTGGATGTGGGTCGTGCTGCAGAAGCTCAGGTGCCAATTCTGTCAAGTTTTATCTGTAATAGTCTCATCTTTTAAAAAGACATATGTGTTATGTGTAATTAAAGAAAAAAATGCAAATCCAGAGCAAAAAAAAAAGGTCAGGAAGCAAACATGCCCCTAATGTTTTATGATGGTAGGACTATAGCTATTTTCTTCTTTGTCCATTTCTATGATTTTAAAGTTAAAGCACAGACAAAACCTCCTCCTCCATTTCCTTATCTCATTGCTCTACATGTCTCCCTTCAATTATCTGAAATAATTGTCAAAGTACAAGCTACCTGCACTCTAAGCCCAACCTCTGTGAGGCCAAAAACTAAACCCAGGGCTCTGGGCAGTGAATCTAAGCCAGAAATTGTGGCTTCTTCCAGTTGTCAACGGAACTGTCCTTGGGAAGATCAGGTGGGCTCTTGTCTGTAGCTCCTCTGTCCCCTCCCCCCTGGTATTCTTCTGTAACAATACAAACATTCTATCATTAAAAGCTAAAAACGCACCGGCTTCTGTTTTTGAGTCATTTCATTGTTTTGGTGCCTTGTGGCAGGGCACCCAATGAATGGAAGCCAGGCTGACCTAATCTAGTCTAAATATTCAGAACGCTAGAAGGGAATCCTTGTGCTGCAGAATGCCAACCTACATCTTTTAATTGCCTCGGCTCCTGATAGATTGGCTCTTACCCCCTTTGAATTCCTTTGTTGCAAAGGAGTTAAAATTCATGAGCGCCCCATGCCTGGGAAAATTTACTCCAGTGCTGCGATTTTGATTTTTCCGAGCCAAGCTGGCCAACATCGCAAAGAGTCGGAGGTCTGTCGGGCCATCTGTTACATAATAGTCAACAATCTCAAAAATCTAGGGAAACAGGGATGGGGAAAGCGAAGATGATGAGGCATTTAAACAGAACAGATTGCTGCTTTACTTACGGGAAAAAACGGGAGAGATAATATGCTTTGATGGAGGCAGAGACAAGCTTTATTAGCATAGGGAACAAAACAAACTTAAAAAAAAATGGCACCAATAAAGCTGACAGTCTAAAGAGTCTTGGTGACAAACCCCACGTTGAATTGTAGGTCACAGGGGCCCCAAATGCGACAGGGAGACACGCACACAGTAACAACACACAATGTATGCACTGGCACACAGACGCACACACAGCGGTGACAGAAGAGAGAACTTGCTGTTGGACTCAAACACTAAATATAAGCGTAGACCTGAATTTCAAAAGCTTATAGGCCTGGGAAAGACACTGGGACTTCACCACCACCCAAACAAATCACCTTAGTTATTATGGGGTTGGAAAAGATGCAGGACACACTTAGAATATTTCAACAAAGCCAGGACCTCACATTTGATAGGACTAGACTCTTCAGGTGCCTGGGAGCTGCCAGGAAACTGTAATCTTACTAGGCACAAGTCAGTTCCCAGTCCTGACTTGCAACATTCCACCTGAGAAATACTGTTTCTAGGGGAAAGGAAGGAAACAAGGTAACAAAGAGTAAGGAAAACCATAGATGAGGACAACTGGGGAAAGAGAAATAATAAAAGAGACAAAAGAAAATCTGGAAAAGGCATAATGTCAGTAGAGAGGCCCAAAATATAGTACAGAAATAAAGTATGTTAAAAACCAACCAATTGGCAACAAAAATTGAGCCCTAGTTAATGGTGTGCAGGCTGAGGTCTTTCAGGGGTGGGGGTAGGGGAGTCTATGGATGTCCACATCTTACCTTGAAATGCATCCAAAAATCAAATGGACTGACTGGCTGAAGGATGGATGAATTGATCAGTTTATCACAAAACAAATATTGAGAGATGCTAATTGTGGCATCTAGGTGGTGGGCCATATGGATACACATTGAGCAATTCTTGTCTGGCTTTGAAAATGTCCACAAGATGTTCAAAACAAAATAAATGAATGTGTGATTCCAAAAATTAAAAGGGAATGAATATTGAAGTTAAAGTCCTAGATATTTAAAAATGTTCAGTTATCCATCCCTTTAATTTCCATTTTTCTTTGATGTGGCATTGTTTCCAAATATGTCACTTGAAGTAGAAATGAAAGAAATGGATTAAAATATGTGATTGCCAAGTTGGAGACCAGTTTTGCGACTGTGCTTACTCCAATGTTGTTATTTTGTTGTTGTTTTCAGGAAACTAAAATTAATGAGATTGTGGAAAGTCATGGTGTAAAATAGATCTTGTCACTTTCTCACAAATGGACTTTCTTTGAAATGAATGATACAAATTCTTAATTCCTCCTCACCAGCTCCTTTTCCTGACCGATCATCACTTAAAAACAAAACAACAACAAAACCACAAAAAAACAAACAAAAAAAATCCCAAAACCAGTTTAAAATGTCAGATATTTCAGAGTGCTTTTGGAATTTGGAATGTTTTGGCAAATTTCACTCCAGTGAAGATGATTGTATCTGGTTTGTTTTCTTGCAAACCTTCACTGGATCTAAGTAACTAAACTCATTAGATGTATTTTTTTTTTGAGGGGTTGGCCCCCAATTTAAGACTCTTGTGTATCAAGGACAGAGAAAGAGAAAATTTTTCTTTCCAAAGATCCCATTTTGTTTATCTCTTTGAACTAAACTATGAAATGATAGGATTGAATCAGTGATGGGAGAAATCAAAAAGGAAGAGGAAATTCAAAAGGTAGCAAAATCTTCATGTGCATCTGTCTGTGTAGTCTAGGTAAAGGCTTAATCTCCATGTTCAGGGCATTTTATGTATAATTCAACAGTGTAGCAAATCACCTCTTTCTGTAATAAAATAGCAAATATATATATATGTGTGTGTATATAAATATATATATATTTTTTTTAACCAACTCCACCCAATGTGTTTAAGTCAAATTTTTAAACACCTGACATTGGAATTTCAGATGAAGGTATAAAGCAATTCCATTTAACATACAAAACTATCTTGTGGGGTAACATCCCAGCTCAGAACATGAAAGAGCAAAAGGGGGCAAGATGAGAGGCTTGGTTGGTGCAAGAATATCTGTTTGTCAACAAGTGTTGGAGAGGATGTGGAGAAAGGGGAACCCTCTTACACTGTTGGTGGGAATGCAAGTTGGTGCAGCCACTTTGGAAAACAGTGTGGAGATTCCTTAAGAAATTAAAAATAGAGCTACCCTATGATCCTGCAATTGCACTGCTGGGTATTTACCCCAAAGACACTGATGTAGTGAAAAGAAGGACCATCTGTACCTCAATGTGTTCATAGGAGCAATGGCCACGGTCACCAAACTGTGGAAAGAACCAAGACGCCCTTCAACAGACGAATGGATAAAAAAGAAATGGTCCCTATATATAATGCAGTATTATGCCTCCATCAGAAAGGATGAATATCCAACTTTTTTATCAACATGGATGGGACTGGAAGAGATTATGCTGAGTAAAATAAGTCAAACAGAGAGAGTCAATTATCATATGGTTTCACTTATTTGTGGAGCACAAGGAATAACACGGAGGACATGGGGAGTGGAGAGAAGTGAGTTGGGGGAAATCAGAGGGGGAGACAAACCTTGAGAGACTGTGAACTCTAAGAAACAAACCAAGGGTTTTGGAGGAAAGGGGGGTAGGGGTTGGGTGAACCTGGTGGTGAGTATTAAGGAGGGCACGTATTGCATGGAGTGCTGGATGTGTTGCATAAACAATGAATTTTGGAACACTGGGGGATAAAAAAGAATATCTGTAAGCAGCACATTTTACACTGGAATGTGACAGGCGGCAAGGTTATTGTCTGCAAGTTTTCACCTCAGGGGATAAAAAAGAGGGGGGGGGAATGTAAATGTATTTGAGTCAATAGTAGACACTGTGGGGTGTCCTCTTTTCCAAGCCAGCAACAGCATTTTCAATGCCCTGACCCATGAAAGGAGACATTGGTAGCTCAATGCCCACCAAATGGCAGGTTTGGAATTCAGTATTGGAAAATTACTGGGTAGAAGCAGATGCAATTTCTAAGAGCAAAATAAGGCAGAGGATCTGGAAGAGGCCAGACTCTCTGACTGTTTGTTACCTCAAATGCCTTTCCTGGCCTCTCTCATTCCTTCCTCCTTCCTTGGGTCACATCCTAGGCCTGAGAACCAGCTGGGTACTACCACCTCAGACACCAAGAACCCCAGGCAAACTGCCACCAGCTGCTCAATTTTTTCTGCATACTCTATGTAGACTTGCCAAACCCCACCCCGTTTATTTGAGAAGAGCGAAAATTCACCTCATATTTTTTGTAAAAATGATCTCCAATGCCTTGCAATTCTAAATGGAATTCCAAATGCTTGTCTACAAAGTCTTTCTCTCATAGGAGAAAGGCCTTTGAAGAATTTATCGAATGGGATAATAGAAATGTTTGGGAAACTTTTTATATGATTATAACCTCTGAAGCACAAACAAGCTAAACACTGATTTAAAGTCTGATGGTGTACCCGGATGGCTCAGTTGGTTAACTGCCCGACTCTTTGTTTCTGCTCAGATCATGGTCCCAGGGTTGTGAGATCAAGCACCTTATCAGGCTTGTGCTACATGTGAAGTCTGCTTTATCTTCTTTCCTCTTTCCTCTCCCTCCCTCTCTCTCCCCATTTGCTTCTCTCCCCTCCCCCCCACCTCCACTCTTGCACTTTGTCTCTCTAAAATGAATAAATACATATCTTAAAAAAAAAAAGTCTGTCTGAGAACCAGTTGCCTCTTGTGCATAGTATGCTAGGTTTTTGTAACTCTGGTCTCAGCTTTCCCATATGTAAAATGGGGATGATAGTAAGAAGAAAGACAATACTACTACTAATCATTCTCATCATTATTATTATCACAAGGTTACTGCAGGTTTCAAAGGAGCTAATCCAAACAGAGCACATACCACAGTGCTTCACAGTCAAGTGTTAATAACTGCTTAGTAAATCAACTACTGCCCAGATTATTGTTATCATTATCTTTTGAGTAGAAAGAAAATATAAACTCCCATAAAATATATTTACTGGGGGCTCTTGGCTAAAGAGTCTTGCACGTGTACTTCGTGAGCTTGGCTGAAATGCTTTTCAGTGCTTCTTTAGCTTCCTTCTCTTAAAAGAAAAAAAAAAGTCAGAGGAAGAAGAGGAGAAGAAAAAGCTAAAAGAATGCATTATTTGTAGGCAATCTTGGCTTGAAACAAAAACCATTTATCTCTCCAGAGATTTGTGGCTATTTGCAGTCACCTAAGCAAGACTGAGGAAAGTCCCATGGTATTTTTCTATTCTTAAGCCATGTTTGCAGTAATAAGGTAAGTCCCTTAATGAAAAATGAGATGCCAAAGAGGCAGAGAGTACAATTTTCTGATTTTGCAATGTGCTAGCAAAGTAGATGTTGGTATCAGCTTTCATCACTGCAAGGCAATGAGGGAAGTCTTCCACACAGATTTCTTACATTTGACGGTTGAGCTTTAACACATTCCTCATGATCATATCATTTGGAAGGGTGGATGAAAAAACTACTTACCATTCTCTCTCTCTCTCTCTCTCTCTCTCTCTCTATATATATATATATATATATATATATATATATATCACATTATCCATCTGCACGTAGTTGGCATTCTTAGTTGCAGACAACTTTAGCAGAAGGGATTATTTGGAATGATATGGAGACTGTTTAAAAGGACCACCCTTAGAATGAGCAAGGACCATTGGAACAGGGCGGGGGTCAGGGGCGGCAAGCTGAAAGAACCCCACCTCTGCTGTTTAAGAGTCATCATTGACATTTTCCCAACGTGTCCACCCCTCAAGAGGCAGAATCCCAGGAAAGCATATTTGACTGGCAGAGGCGAGTCATGTGACCTACCCTGGCTGTCTACCCTTGCATCTGTGCTGGGGCTGTGGTCTCCTTACCTCCAATGCAGGGAATGGGCACCATTTCCTCTATGGTTATACGCAATGAAGGATAACCCAGAAAAGCAATCAGGATGTTATAAGGGCTAGTACTGGATGTTGGAGAGCCAGAAAAGGCGCTTATACACTGTGCTTTTCTAACCATCCCAAAAGGTTAGAATTAAACTGTTATTTCTAATCATGGCTATCATCTTTCACCCTTCTTAAAAATTCCTGTCTTAAAATAGGTAATTCTTAGAGGTCTGAGTTTTCTAGTTCCAATTCAGTAGGTTATGGATCTTAATCAATCCCAATGAGCTCTTGTGAGAAAAGGTAGTAATGACCATGGTCATTAACAGAGATGTTAGAGTTCAGGCTCCCTCCTGTTGCTTTGACAAGTGTGGTTAAATTTACTTTTTGTATATGAAACTAACCAACATAAAATGGAATAATAACCAGCAGTGATGAGGTTAGAGTGAACCAGACACTCTCATACTTTGCTGGTAAGAGATTAAATTTGTGCAGCCCATCTGAACAGAAATTTGGCATTACATTCCAAAAAACCTTGAAAATGTCCACATTCTAGGTTGCTTGGGTGGCTCAGTCAGTTGAGTCCCCGACTCCTCATTTTGGCTCAGGTCATGATCTCATGGTTTCAGGGATGGAGGCCCCCCTCAACTCTGCACTCAGGGGGAGTCTGCTTGGGATCCTGTCCCTCTGCCCTTCCCCCCAGTAAATAAATAAATCTTAAAAAAAAAAAGTCCACATTTCCTGACCTAACAATTCAATGTCCAGAAGTTTATCCTAATGGAAAAATTAGTGCAAATACAAGGATATTTATTATAACATTGCACATAATTGTGAAAAATTAGGAACCACAAAATTATCCAACAAAAGCTAGATTGGTTGATTAAACTGTGGTACAACCACAGGATGAAATACTTTCTGGTTATTAAAAGATGTGGAATGTTTCTCAACATTTTAAGATACTTATGATACATTGTTGGTGAACAAAAAAAAAGTTACAAAGGAGTATGTGAAGTATGGCAAAGTTTTTATTTAAAAAAATGGAAATAAAGTTTGCATGGATAAATATATATAAAATATAGAAAGGGAATAAGTTTGAAAAAGCCACCCCAATGTGTTAATAATGATAACTGCAGGGGATTATGGATGATTTGGTGCTTTTCTTTGTGATTATGGTGTGATTTTTATGTTTTTCTTTGTGTTTTTGTTTGATTTTTTTGTCTTTAAATACAAGCAAAATATAATAAACATTTTTAATAAGGCCTTTTAAGGTTAAGAATACATAAACTAACATAAATGAGTATGCAGAAGCAAGATCAATGTCACAGATACTATTTCAGAATATGCTTTGTGTAAACTGTGCTCTTTTCGGAAAAAAATACCTCTTTGTCCAAGTTGAAAACATCTTGAAAGCGTCCTTACATGTTTATAAGATAGATTATAATGTTCTTTCTTATGTCTTTTTCACGTCTTGAGGCTAAGGCATTTAAAAAAAATTATCTGGGGCGCGGGATGGCTCAGTTAATCATCCACCTTCAGCTCAGGTCATGATCCTGGAGTCCTAGGATCGAGCCCTGCATTGGGCTCTCTGCTCAACGGCAATCCTGCTTCTCCCTCTCCCACTACCCTTACTTGTATTCCCTCTCTCACTGTGTCTCTGTCTGTCAAATAAATAAATAAAAATCCTAAAAAAATATGCAAAAATAAAAAAAATTAATTATCTACTAATGTGGTTTGCATAAACCTTGGGACACTGGGAGAAGCTGCCTTCCTTTGCTCATGGTGTAATAGCAGAAAACTGCATTTTTCCGAACAAACAAGGCCCACTAAGGTTACCCAGAAACACCATTCAGACATGGCCTAGATGTGAGATCAATAGATAAACCTGTAAGCAGAATGTCCTAGCCCCTTATTTCCAGGGCAAAGTTGGCTCCTGGTGCATAATTCAGAGGGCCTTAAGATACAGAAGATACCCTCATTTAGTGCAGCTCAGGATGCATTTGTACACTTTTAATTTAAGTTAAGCTTTAATAATAGTGGTTTCATAAGGAGCCCCATAAAAGAGGCAGGAGAGCAAGTATTAAAGTGTTACCCTGTGCTGTGGTCAAAATGAAGTTCCAAAGAATGAAAACAATTTAGCCTGCTTCTTTTCCCCTTCTCTGGCTTCTAGGTTTCATTTTTCTCAACAATTATTTTCTAATTCAGATGCTTATTAAGAACCTTCAGGTCAATATGATGAAAGACACTTCGTAAAATGGAGAACTAACATTATGCCAAAGTCTGGGGCTTTACAATGAATGAAGCATTTTCTACATAGAAATCCATGGCTATGTCCCAGGGGCAAAGCAGAGGTTAATTTTTTTGTTGTTGTTGTTCTTTCTAATGAAACGTTCTCTCTTTTTTTCCTGCCAGTTGTCTTTGTGTCTCAGAATTGAATGCAACCCACCAGACTATGCCTCTGGTTCCCTCCCTTTTCTGCATGGCGCAACAGTCACTACTACACAAAGTGTGCTCTGTAAAGCCGTGATTGTGTAAGGCTGGTGTTCGCTTGGAGTGTTGGTACAGTACACGTCATCTTGTTTAGGTCCCCGGCCCCCTTTTCTATCTTGCTTTGAAAAACCTTGTTCAGCCGTTGCAAGAGAGAACAAAATGCCTTGCAAAGCGGGAGGGAAGAGATTGCAGAGAAAGTCTGTTTACCTAAGGCACATGGACCAGAAACCAAAATAGCCTGACCAACTTTGTGGTTTAACGTTTCATAAGTAGCGACCAGAGGACAAAGCTTCGGGGGAAGAATGGGGGAAATACATGTTGGTAGCATCCCTCCTCTTTTTATTAGTCATACAAAAGAGGGCCATTTAATTTTAAAAGGACCGGCATGTGTGGAGGGAGAGAGAGAAAAGAGAGAGATGCATACCTCTCTTTATATATTATTGATGGGTGACAGTAACACAGACAGATGGAAAAATACATTGACTTCATTCAATAAAAGCAAAAAAAGGTAGGTTTGTGGAAATGAATCCTCACTATGGTACACAAGAGATGTGATCAGGTTTCTGTGTGGGTCTGCTAGAAATCCAGTCATTTTAGATTGTTTTAGGTTCTTGCACTTACAAGCCTTTGCTAATTAATAAAGGTTGATATTGTACTTATCACTATATGCCTGTATCAAGAGTCAAGTGTTGAATATGACTTCCTTCTTATCAGTTTCAGATCAAAGTATGTTTTGCTTTAATCAAGGCACTCCCATAGTTCTAATTATGTTTTTAAGTCTAGTTTGTAACCTGGATTTGTTATGGTCTTCTGTGACCCATACTGTACCAATGGGAACACCTAGCTGCAAATTCTCTGCAAATCCCACTTTATTTACAGGTCAGTGCTTTTAATTCCCCAAATTACTTCTTTATCTACCATCCTTGTTTGAAATATTAGAGCATCTTGGAAGAGTGTGAATAAAGAAGGTTCCTTTTCTTTCAGTGGTTAGATTTATATCATGAAGGCCTTTTCAAAAGTTCTTCCTTTTAGGACACCTGGGTGGCTCAGTTGGTTAAGCAACTGCCTTCCGCTCAGGTCATGATCCTGGAGTCCCAGGATCGAGTCCCACATCAGGCCCTCTGCTCAGCAGGGAGCTGGCTTCTCCCTCTGCCCCTGGCCCCTCTCATGCTCTCTCTCTCAAAAAAATAAAATCTTAAAAAAAAAAGAAAGAAAGAAAACTTCTTCTTTTAGCCCTGTGTGTTGTTCTCTGGGCCCCGGGACCATGAACTGAGCAGATGCTATACAAGACTCATCCCAGCTACTGGGATTTGCTAGCAGATATAAATAATAGTGTCCACTTTAGTAACGTGGGGTGTCTCTCAGAATAACCAAGAAATAAATTGGTATCCATTTTATATTATATCAGTCGTTCTTTAATTATCTCCGTAATGTAATATATGTGGACATAGATTTTAGTTCTACTTTCCATGTGGGAAACTAAGTGCAGATTAGTTGAACATTATAAAAAATCATGTTCTAGCATGCACCTGATTAAAAATGTGGGCTAGGGAAACTGCAGAAGAGGCTCCCAAGATGTCTGTGCAGCCAAAGAACTATGGGTCCCTCAACCACTCAAGAAGGAATTTGTGTATCTTGGCATTTCCTTATACGGATTTATATTAAAACTATAAAACAGGGCACTGAACATAGTTGGTGTACAATTCCCTGTTCTCATTTATCCGAAAGGCAAATTTGGTCAGGGAGCCCCAATACCTAACTACTTCCTACCTAAATGTTTACTTGTCTTCAAAAATCCATTCTGAGGGGCACTTGGGTGCCTCAGTGGGTTAAAGCCTCTGCCTTTGACTCCGGTCATGATCCTGGAATCCTGGGATCAAACCCCGCATTGGGCTCTCCGCTCAGCAGGGAGCCTGCTTCCCCCTCTCTCTCTCTGCCTGCCTCTTTGCCTACTTGTGATCTCTGTCTGTCAAATATATAAATAAAATCTTTTAAAAAATCCATTTCGAAGTACAAAGATTGAGCCTAAACTGTATTCCCTTTTCACTGATTTTTTATTTATTTATTTATTTATTTATTTGACAGACACAGATCACAAGTAGGCAGAGAGGCAGGCAGAGAGAGAGAGAGGGAAGCAGGCTCCCTGCTGAGCAGAGAGCCCGATGCGGGACTCGATCCCAGGACCCCGAGATCATGACCTGAGCCGAAGGCAGAGGCTTAACCCACTGAGCCACCCAGGCGCCCCTCACTGATTTTTTAAATGAAACCTTTGCTTAGAGGTAGTTTTCTGTCGATAGAACAGCTGAAGTTTTCATTCTGATTTTGGTGCCAAAAAAAATAGATCCATAAACCGTGCCCCCACAGAACACTGTACGACATAGACTGCCTCAGTATTTGGTTCCATCCTTTGAAATGACATTTTTCAAGTTGCCAGTTTAGCAAATGAAAATCCAGGACACCCAGTCAAGTTTGAATTTCAGATAAACAATGTGTACTTTCTAATAAACTGAAATATGAGTATATTTCTATGCCTTCTGAAAATACTTAAGAAGCAATCTAGTCATGAAATTAAAATTTCATTAAAAAAAGATTTATTGATCGATTGATTGATTTGAGAGAGAGAGAGGGCACATACACACAAGTGGGAGGAGCAGAGAGATCGGGAGAGAGCGTCTCAAGCAGACTCAGTGTTGAGCACAGAGAATGACTCAGGTGTGGTTCTCACAACACTGAGATCATAACTTGACCCGAAACCAAGAGTCAGAACTTAACCGACTGAGCCCCCTGGGTGCCCCAAGATTTAATTTTTAGTTCACTCCTCATGTTCTAAGTTTCTTTAGTGAAGAGGACATTTAAGATTGGAATTAATAATCTGGAAATGTCTGTTCTCTCATAAATATATGTTATTACTTTTGTAAAATCACTTTTTAAATAAAATGACTTACTTTTGCACCTATATTAAAAATGTCAAGTTATCCCGAATCTAAGGAATTTATAAAAGTAAATCTTGGGGGGCGCCTGGGTGGCTCAGTGAATTAGGTCGCTGCCTTCGGCTCAGGTCATGATCTCAGGGTCCTGGGATCGAGCCCCGCATCGGGCTCTCTGCTCCGCGGGGAGCCTGCTTCCTCCTCTCTCTCTGCCTGCCTCTCTGCCTACTTGTGATCTCTCTCTCTGTCAATTAAATAAATAAAATCTTAAAAAAAAAAAGTAAATCTTGGTGGATGAATTGTCAAACCAAAGTTTTTAAGAATATACATGTCCTGAAACTTAAGATAATGACATAATTTAATGAATCTCTGTCACTGATACTGCGAGATTCTTCTTTTTATTTGGTCATATAGTAGAGATTATTGAGTATCTGTGCTGTGTCAGGAACTGGATATAAAAATATGAAGGAAATCATATTGTTTTCTTCAAGAATCTCATAGTCAAATTGGCAAAAAAGAAAAAAAAAGGTAAGTTAACTGCAAGAAAATGTCATTGTAGCCAAAATACCTCAGAAATGCCACCCACAAATGTGTTACTTCTGCTAAGAATACACGTTCCAAAAAACCGAAGTACTTTCTAAAACAGTGACTAGACAAACATTTTTGAAGTTAGCTTTTAATGAATGCTTATTATAGGCTAGCCTCTCTGCTAATTTAGGTTAATCCATAATCTAAATGAATCCTCATAATTCTATGACATACATTATTTATGACTCTCTTTTTGCAGATGAAAAAACTGAGGCACAGCAAGACAGAGTCACATGCCCCAGGGCACACCTCTTTGGAAAGGTGGCCCAACTGATGCCTGCTATGAATCAAAATAACTGGGATATAGGATTGACTCAAAGTGATGCATAGTTTTTGTTTGCTCCAAGTAGATTCTTGGAGGCATCACCAATAGCAGAGTACCAATTCCAATACAAAATACTGAAAAAGCTGAATATTGTGGATTAGTAACTGCTTATACCAGAGTTTTTCTCTACTGGACCAACTTGCTCTTTTTTTCCATCAACATCTTCATGTTGCTCCAGAAAACCATCATAGATTACATCCTAGATTTCTTAACCTGTCTATCATCTGAAGGAAGAGTATCTTCCAAAGTGATTACTACTGGCAGACACCCAAATGACTTCACCAGTAAATTAATTGAAACATTTAGGAATGAAATAGTATCGGTCTTGCAAAAACTCTTCAAGAGAATAGAAAAAGAATACTTCCTAACAGGTCAGAAAAACCTCAGTTTTTAAGCCAACAAAAATATTAACATTAATATTAATTAATAATACTAACATTAATTAATTAACACTAACATTAGCATATTCTTTAAGAAGAGTAGCATCATAATCAAATGAAGTTTGAAAAAATCAACATAACTCACATATTAAGAAAAGGAGAAATTATTAGTCATCTCAAGAGATACAAAAATTTGACAAGATTTAATATATACTTATAAAAATAACTTTTGACAAACTAGTTATAGATTTATTAATTAATAAAGAATTCTCAGTTCCTTCTTCCGTATTGGCAGAACCTATAAATATGATGGGATTACTTCGCAATTAAGTTAATAATGAGTGATGTCAAGTTAATCAAAGGGCAGATTATCCAAGTGGGCCTGACCTTATCAGGTGAGCCATTAAAAGGAACTGAGACCTCCCTGAAGTTAGAGAGATTTGATATAAAGAGTGTTTCCCACTCCTAGCCTTGAAGAAGGAAGAGGCCAAGTGTCTAGACTTGAGTATGGCCACTAGGAGCTCCAAGAAACCCCAAGGCAGGGAAAATAACAGAAAACAAAATAAGGACTTCAATCTTACAATCACAAGGAACTGAAATCAACAAATGAATGATCTTAGAAGAGGACCCAAATCTCCAGACAAAAACCCAGCCTCAGCTGGCACCATGATTTCAGCTTTATGAGACCCTAAATAGAGAATCCAGCTGAACTCTGCCCAGACTTCTGATCTACAAAACTATGAGATGGTAAATTTGTGGTCTTAAGTTGCTGAATTTTGTAGTAATTTGTTATGCAGCAGTAGAAAAGCAACTCAAAACTGTATTTTAAAAATCCACAAGAAATATCAAACTAAATGACAAATACTAAAAACTTCCCTTTGAGATCAGAAATGCCCACTTTCATTATTTCTATTCAATATTGCACTGGCTGTCCTAACAAATACATCAAAACAAACAAAAAGAAATAAAAGGCACGAAGGATTGGAAAGAAATGGAAAAAATTAACATCACTTTCATGATTGTGGACCTAGAATATCCAAAGAATCTATAAACTTTTAGAATTGAAAATAAATGTACCAAGGTTGCTCAGTACAAGGAAAGTCAATATACAACAGTATTTTTATAAAATAAAATTTATTAAAATTTATTAAAATTTTTATAAAACACAATAATTGTATTTTACCCTAGTAAGCAGCAAAAAGTGGAAAATAACATTTTTAAACTGTCATCTAAGATAGCACCAAAATAGTCAAACACATTTGAGAATTATAATGAAAGATATACAAGACTTTGTACTAAAAACTAAAAGAATATTACTGAGAGAAATTAAAGATTTAAATAGAGAGATAGATCATGTTCATGAATTGTGACGATATCAAGCCCCCACAAACTAATCTATTTACCTACTGCAGTCCCAATATAAATTCCAGCAGTCTTACAGATTGAATGATTGTGCACCCCCCCCCCCCAAATTCATATGTTGAAATCCTAACCTCCACTGTAATGATATTAAAACATGGGGTCTTGGGAGGTAATTAGGTCATATGGGTGGAGTCCTCATGGATGGGATTGGTTCCCTTATAAGAAGAAAGATTTAAAATCTCTCTCTCTCCATCTTTCCCTCCTTCCCTCCCTCTCTCCTTTTCCATCTCTTTCTCTCTCTCCCTCCCTCTCTCTCTGCCGTGTGAAAAAGTAACAAAAAGTAATCTGCCTGCAAACTTAGAAATGGACCTTCATCAGATACCAGACCTGTCAGCTCCTTTACCATAGACTTCCCAGCCTCCAGAACTGTGAGAAATAAATTTCTGTTATTTAAGCCATCCAGTCTATAGTAAATTGTTATAGCAGCCCTAGGTTACTTAGAGGAGCAGTTCTAAATTTTTTGTTCTAAAATTAACAGGTTGTAGTCCCTGTTGTTTAATGTGCTTATATTGCTTGTGATTTTAGTGTCATATCAAAAAAAAAAATCATTGCCAAGACCAATGTCAGGGAGCTTTATCCCTACATTTTCTTCTAGAAGTTTTAGTTTCAGGTGTTATAATTAAGTCTTTAATGCATTTTGATTTAATTTTTGTGAACAGTGTAAAATAGGGTCTAATTTTATTTTATTTTTTTTTTTTGCATATGTACAACACCACTTTTTTTTTAGATTTTATTTATTTATTTGACAGAGATCACAAGTAGGCAGAGAGGCAGGCAGAGGGAGAGGAAGGTAAGCAGGCTCCCTACTGAGCAGAGAGCCGGATGTGGGGCTCGATCCCAGAACCCTGAGATCATGACCTGAGCTGAAGGCAGAGGTTTTAACCCACTGAGCCAGGTGCCCCACAACACCACTTATTGAAGAGATTATTCTTTCCTTACTATATGTTCTTAGAAGCCTTTTAGAAGACTAGTTGACAACATACATGTAGGTTTATTTCTGGGCTTTCTGTCCTGTTCCATTGCTCTATTTTCCTGTTTTAATGCTAGCATGCCGAAGTCTAAGAAAAGCTAAGAAAAGGTTATTGTGATACATCAGCTAGGTAGAGTGAGAATTATTTTTTTCAATAAATAACACTGTATCAATTGAATATCTTCACAGAAAAAAAAAGTATCATAATTCCTACCATACATTATATAAAAAATTAAATTCCAGGTGGATTGCAGATTTAATTGTGAAGAATAAAACATTATGTCATTCAGAAAGAAATTGCAGGAGAACATCTTCCTGACTTGAGGTAGCACATATTTAAAAAAAAAAAAAAACATGACATAAAAGACAAAACTATAAAAGAAAACCAAAAAGAATTTAATGAAATTATACATAATTAAAATTTTGTATTCCTCAAAATATACAAATAAGAGACAAGTAAACTTATGAAGTAGGAAAAGGTATTTTCAATAAAGAATTCATATCCTAAATATATAAAGAACATCAACAATTCAAGAAGAAAAAGTCAGACTTCCCAATAGAAAAATGATCAAAAACCTTGAACATATACTTCGTAAAAGTAGATATTTGAATGACCAATGACTTATAAAAAGATACTCAGATTCATTCGTCATCAGGAAAATTAAAATATTACACTCACACTAGAAAGATTAAAATGGAAAAGACCAAGTATTGCTAAGACATGGAACATGTGAAACTCTCATGTACAAATAGCACAAGTATAAATCGGTACAACCACTGTGGAAAATTGAGTACCTATAATATCAGAATATATGCATATTCTGTGACCCAGCATTTCTACTCCTATGTGTATGCCTAATAGAAATTAAAACATATGTCCACCAAAAACACATACTCCAATATTTGATAGCCGCACTATTCATAATAGTAAAAAACTGGGAACTACCAAATCCCCTTCAATACTAGTAAGTAAATTATGGTGTAATCACAGAATGGAATACTACACAACAGTGAGCATGAACAATCTACAAGGACATACAAGAATGGGGATGAATCTCAGAAAAATAATTTTGATAAATGAAGCCAGACACATATGGTCATGCAGTGAAATTCCATTTGTATAAAAAGTACAAAGTATGCAAAACTACTTACTGCTGACAGATATCAAGATGGTGGCTCCACTTGTGTGGGGAGGTGACTGGAATGGGCTGTGAAGTTGAGGGAGTGGCTTCTGGGGTGCTAGTAATGTTCTATTTCCTAATTTAGGAGCAGGTTAGGTTTAGTCGGTGAAAGAAAATTCACCGAGCTATGTAATTATATGTGCTTTTTTTTTTTTTTTCTGAGGGAATATTTTTACCTCAATTAAAAGTAAAATTTGAAAACAAGCAAAAAAATCCCCATGTTTTGCAGGCAGGTCAGGCATCCATCAGCTCGTGATCAGCCGAGAGGGCTACTTCTAGCAGAAGACAGTTCATTCACACTGGGTGATAGGACCCACCCTAGTTTTAAATTCTATCAAAAATTATTTGCAGAAATGCAAGACATATAAAAAATGTGTCAGCCTAATTAGTAGTCAAGAAATGCATATTAAATGGAGAAATATTATTTTTACCTGTCAAATTGGGAAGTGAAGGCCCTTGCCCGTGCTATGAAGGAACAGTGATACTTTTGGGTGAAGAAACAAATTGATCTAACCACACTTGGAAAGTATTTTGGTGATACATAACTGGAATCTAGAAAGTTTTTTTTTTTTTAATTCTTTCATCTAGTAATTCTTCTTCAGGCAATGTAAACCAAGGAAATAATATGTGTTACAGAGAAAGCCTATGACTAATGTTGTATTTTAAAGCAGTATTTATAATGATGAAGGAAAGAAAATATTTAAATATGTGACAAAAACATAATGATAAGTGGACCCTGGCACTTTCATCGATTCAATAAGACATTAGGCAATCATTCAGTACTATGTAGAGTATTACAATAACATGGAAAAGACTGAATTAAAGTATGGAATGGGAAGAAATAGACTAAAATAATAATAATTTATTTGGAGATAGGATGATGAATGCTTTCTTTCTTCCTCTCAATTTATTTATACCCTCCAGATTTTCCTTACTGAGGATAAATTACTTTCATAAGGGAAAAAAGAAAATTGTTTTTTTTTTTTTTCAGAAGACAATCATACTCAGACAAAACAAAATCAGAAAGAGGTTTGTCACGCTGTTTGCTTAACTAGAAATAACTTTCCATTTAAAAAAATGAGTTGAATTTATGATTATGTATTTACACTGGTCTATTGGCTTTTGGCTATACCTGGTTTTTTAATTTTTATTTTGTAATTTTTTAAAATTGAAGTAGAATTAACATACAGTATTACATTAGTTTCAGGCGATTCAACATTTCTAAACATTACTCAGTGCTCAGCATGATAACTGTATTCTTATTCCCCTTCACTTTTTCACCCCTCCCCCTACCCGCCTCCACTCTGGCAACCACCAGTTGGCTCTTTCTATTTGAGTCTGTTTTTTCATTTGTCTCTTTTTTCCTTTTTTCATTTGTTTTGTTTCCTGAATTCTACATATGGATGAAATCCGATGGTATTTGTCTTTTTATATCTGACTTATTTCACTTAGCATAATACTCTCTAGGTCCATCCATGTTGGACTTTAAATTTCATACGTCTGGAACAGAACTCACCAAGCCAACCAACCGCTACCTCTCTGACAAAATGCCTAGTGCTGTGTTCTGTTAGTGAGCTGGCGCTCAAAGCTGAAAAACCTCCATCTCTCTCTCTCTCTCTCTCTCTCTCTCTCTCTGTTCTGAATCAGTATACACCCTTTATATTCTACTATAAACATTTTCCTGGAATTAATCTGAACATACCAGTTTGTTCCTCTTTGTGCTCACTGCTCCTGCCCTAGTTCAGGGTTTTTAAAATCACGCTTGAACAAGGTCTTCCAAAATTATTTTTTTGCCTTAGTTTCTTCTTCCTCCAGCCCCATGACCAAACCACAGCGCTGGCAGAGGCAGGGAGAGTAGATCACATTTGAGTGGGACTTGGGGTTGGTGGCAAGCATATCTAACAGGCGTGCATCCTCAAGCTGTAGGGAATGCTACAGTGAAACCTGATCACGAACATTGACTTTGGTCCTCAACTATACCTTCCGGATGAGCCACAAAGGCACTAATAAAAAGGGCTGTTCCCATCACTAACAATTAAATAAAAACACTGAGCCAGTTTTGTGAGCAAAAATACTGTGGGCTGCACCACAAGGGAATGACCAGGGCTCATTGGAGCTGCCAGCCCTTCCCTCTACCTCGGAGCCCAGAGCAATGCTCACATCGCTCATGTATATTATTTCTAACGAAGTTATTAAGATTATCTGCTCGCGGGTCACAATGATACATATGCTTCCTTTGAAGAAAGTTGCCCTTTGCCATCTCCTACATCTGGCATTTGCTTTTTATTAGTATAAAATAGATATCTGTTAATGTGTTCTGAATACACATGAAACCAAATAACATCTCATTATGAATAAGTATTAAGAATATCAATAATTAATTATCATTGTAATCCTAATTTCTACTATGTATTGGTTTGTAGACTAGTGCTTACTGGTTTCAGGGCAGGTCAGAGCTGAAAAATGATCCCTTCCAGATTATTCCAAATGTTTCAATCTCCAGGCCACACGGTTTCTTTTGACATTTAAAAACAAGACTTGTTCAACTTGGCCACAGAATCATAACTCGTATATGAATCTATTTATGTATGTATAAAACTAGGTCAAACTAACCTACAGTGTGTGTAAGTCAGCCTGACAGTGACATTTAGGGGTGGTTGTGATGAAGAAAGGGCCATGAAGGGGACAGGGGTTCTGGGATGCTGTAATGTTCTTCTCAGTATGGATGCTCATTGTAAAAGACCACTGAGCCATATGCTTCTCTGAGGACTTCTCTGCACAAGCATTATGCTCCAATAAAAACTAAAATAAAAAGGAAATTTGTTCAAATCATTGTCAATGTATGATTTACAAAAAAGTTACTATACACAAATGACATGGAAATGTACAAATTGTAATTTTATAAAATCGTATTTTTCTTATGCTATAACATCTTCCTCATCCATCGATGTATCATACATACTAAGGAATAGTTCCTGATTACATGGGTTTTTTTTTTTAATTTCCATTCTTCTTTGTTTCAAAAAGATGATTAAGAAATAAGGAAAAGCCTTTTTATTCTGGGGGCAAGGACGTCAACCATAAAAGTGGTGCATGTGTTTGAATGTCTAATACATATCATAAGCATTGCATGTATTGTCTCTAATTATCCAACATCTGGTGAGATGAGTTCTGTTATTCCTTTTTGCAGGTGGGGAAATCAAGGCTCAGAGACAAAATCATTCACCCAGGGCACACAGATTTTTTTTTTTTTAACTCAAGTTTGTTTCAGCCCCAAACTCTTCCTTTTGCACAATATTGCGTCATGCATTTATCTGCTTTTCAGGACAATGCCAGATTGTTGAAATGTGCCCTGGAGCCAAAGTAGCAACTGACCGTCAGTGCTGCTGTCTAGAGACAGAGAACCCATGTGCCTTCCTTTCCCTTCCACAGTGACTCCATAGCCCAGCTTTTTACCCTAGTCTTCCTAAGTCAGGGGTCATCTTATTTAGATGCCACGTGAAGTTCTGTGACACCTATCAGTGTTTCACTTTCAGTTTCTGTCTTTTTTGAATCCCCTTCACCTATTTCACCCATGCCCCTAACCACCTTCCCTCTGGCAACCACCAGTCTGTTCTCTGTTTCCATTTTCGTTCGTTGTATTTTCTAGAATCAACATGTAAGTGAAATTGTATGATATTTGTCTTTCTCTGTCTGGCTTATATCACCATAATGCTTTCTAGGTCCAACCCTGTATGGCACAGGAAAATTTCAGATGTTTTATCTGTCTTTCTGCAAGGAGATAAGGAGGTAAAGTTATTCATACTGGACTTTTAAAGAAAAAAAATGTACATAAAGACCCAAATTATGTTGATAGGATTGCTTTTGTGGACAGGCTGCTCTCTCCTTACTTCTGCTCCATCAAAGTCATGCTACTTTGGCTAGAGCTCTAAGGGTGCCTGTGGGAGTCCCTGGTCTAATGCTAGAGATGACACAGGGATTCATCATGTCTTTAAATCAAAACTTTGTTGAGAGCCTGCCATATATCAGATGTGTTATATATTGGATGCTGAGGATATAGCAGTGAGTCAGACATTTTTCCTTGAGAAGATTCCAATCTTGTCGCTAATGGGGTTGGGATCCCATAGCCTCACAACCACTGCAGAGCTGGCCTGTATCTATAGATTACTTCTAGAACGACTGGTTTTGCTTCAATTAAGACAGCTGAAACACCCTCAACCTTTCATTCACTAAGGCATTCACCTTCTGCAACAAACACTATTTGTAACCCATTTAATCTTCCCTTCATGCTCATGGTCACACTTTCCTTTTCATGGTCTCATTTGTTCATATGCCGTGTTCATGGCACCCTCCACTTGTAGCCTGGGTGTGTGTGTGTGCCTTTGCACAGGCACGCATATGCATATGCATGGGTTTCATCTTCCCAACTGGATCTCCCCAGCTGTTTGGAGGCAAGAACTCTGTGTTTTCATTGTGTGTGCTTAGAATGCCTTGTTCGCTCAACTTAGTTCAAGAAGCATTGTTGATCAACTGAATGATTGGCTGAATAACTCTGAGACCCCCTACCCCTTATAACAAACCAGGTGGCCTAACTGAGAAGTACTTCTCCGGAATGAGGTCACCAGAGCTGAAACAACAGAGCACTAGTCAATGGGGTGTTCACCTTGTGGTGTTTCATGTGTTATCAGCTGCTGAGAGTTTGCCAAAGGTGATGATAATGAGTACTATGATTGCCTCATTAAAGTTAATTCAGTGGGAAAAAATATCTAGATAGCATTAAATAAAAGTGCAATCTTCGGTCCTTCCCAGAATCTGGCCTGATATCAAAAACTCCTGAGGTTCTACAATAAAGGAGAATCAAAAAATTCCTATAACCACACAAGAATTCCTTTGAACAAAGGGGCCCAGGGCTAGCCCATCCCCATCCCTCTTTTCCCATAAAGGCATCCAGATAGTCTAGAGACTAGTGAAAAAGGCTTGTAGGGGATTACCCTGTAGCATAGACCAATTGTTCTCAAATACAGGTTGTCCCCAAATAAAGCAAAAAATAAACACTGTTTGGACTTGAGGTCACAATTTGCAGGGAATAGGCTGGATCCTTCAAAGAAAAGCTCTCAAGCTTACTGCAAACACAGCGCTTCACATTTGCTCATCAGATCCCTTGCTGGGGAGCCATTAGACAGATGGATACCCCCAATCCTTACTGAATCCCAGCTCTTACCTTCCCAAAGGCATTTTGACTCCTACTAAACTAACCTAATAGCCCAGAGGGTTTCCATCTCCATGAGAAAATGAAGTTCTGGGACTTCAGTAAACTGTGACTTGGACAAGCTAAGATATACAGATATGTCAACATAACCCAGTGGCTAAAAGTCAGATTGCCTCATTTTGTTTGGGACACTGTGCCTGGGTTTAAATCCTGGCTCTACGACCCGTTAAACAATTACACCATGGTCCAATTTGCTTAACTCCCCTTCCTCAGAAGTCTCATGGTAACAACAACGCTTACCGAACTATCTGGGAGATGAAATGGCCCAGGGAAATGTTGAGCATAATGTCTCCCATACCTGAGAGCTCAATTTTTATTGGTCCCACTCCACTGGATCTCAGACGCAAAATGTGGAACGAATACCGTCCCCTCTGAAGGGCAGGGGAAAGGCTTCCCATTCTTGTCATTGCAGGGATTCTAACTCACAAGGTTCCTTTTGGAGGTCCCCATGTCTCCACTTCTTATCCCAAATTCCAAACTCAAGCAGAGATCTTATGACCTCCCAATAGGTCAGCATTGTAGAGACTGACACAGGATGTATCCTATTAAAGTAATAAAGGACAGGGGTGGGGGACAGCCTTCACATTATCATGTTCCTATGCAAGTTCTTCCCAGCTTCGATTCTATGAGGTTCCAATCAAGAAGATTGTTCTGAGCAAACACATTTTAAGAACACTGCTACCATTTCCTTGTCTTGGAGATTTTCAGACTCATCAACATATGAAAGGCTCAAAAAGATCATTCAGGAAATAAACCTATTTGACTTCATCTCACATAGTATCTCTGCCATTTATTTTACAGCAGACCGTATGGTTAATATCTTGGAAGTTGTATTCTTCGGAAAACACATTGGAAATGGAGGGAGATGTCAAAACAACAACCACCAATACATGTACCAGAAACAGCCACCATTCAATTTTTGCAAAGTCTCAGAAAACATTTTTTTAAATGCTCTGTAATTAGTATTGGCCACAGTTAAGCTGTCCTTTTGTAAAATGATCACACCTGGCCACAAAATTGAGATCTTGCAGACTCAGGGACAGTGACAGGAGTCTCATATTCACAGATGACCTGTTTGTTTGTGAAATGCTTTATGTGAAATGCTTATGAAATAGCACAAATAGCTTGATTTTGACTTTGTTTTTTGGGTTTTTTTTCAAAAGAAAGTTGTCTTCCTTAGAAAATAGATCATTCAGCTCCATTCTACTCCAATATGTTTTTGCCTCTCACTCTTTCTTTGTGTAATAATCTACTATAGAATCTGTTCCCACAGGTTTGGGGAAGAAAAAAAGGCCTCCATCCCCCCAGACTCCCCCCTCCCTTTTGCCTTCCAATGCCCCCGAGCAGCTGGTAGAGTTTATTGCTGTTCCCTGACATTGGCTTCGTTCTATACATGGAGTAAGATTGATTATCCTCATTCTAAAACGTGAAGATCCAGCGTGCGCCTTTGTCCCGTATCCCCCGAGAGTGAATTGGCATCAGCAGCCTCGGTAAAGAGGCGGTAACTCTGGGGCTGTGAACGGTGACAGTGACAGTCTGGAGCAGGCCTGTGGGTCCACGCCACCACCCATCGTCGTGATCAGCCTCTACCTTGAGGGCAGGCCCCACCAGGGTAGGCTGCTGGCTCACCAGACACTGTAAGGGAAAGAGTAACCAAGTCCAAACCCCCTGCAGGGCCTGCTTTGCAAGGCTGGCCAGGGGGAAGCTGTAACCACAGGTGAAATGGCCTTTCAAAGGCACCTTCGATTACACATCGGAGGCTACAGTGGTGTGTGTGCGCACGGTGTGTGTGTGTGCACACAATGTCTGCCCGAGTCACGCCAAAGACAGGTTGCATAAACCTGGCATATTACAAGATTCTCACCAGGCTCTCATTTTTTTTTTCTTTCACCAGTTTGACTGAAATAAAAACTCAGAGCCCCTGCAGTATTGAACCACCATTCCAGAGCCGGCCAAGGTTTGGAACATAAAAAGAGCTGAACGAAGCAGCGTGGAGGCGACCCAGGGAAGGTAATTGTTCTTCTTAGCAGCGTGGCTGCTTCTCTGCTTAGCATCTGAACAAGTTAATTTGGAAACATGGCCTTCTGGAAAGAAAAGGCACTCATCTCAGCATCCTGGGGATTCATGGGGAGAGATGCCCTTTCACCAGGTAGAAACAGTAAATTATATTTGAAAACCATTTCTATTGAAGGGGAAAAAAAAATCTCTTCCTTGGGAGCCACTCTGTTTGCATGATGGCAACACTTAACATCGGTTGTCCAACTTCAGAGGTCCCTTTTGCTCACACCAGGGTCTGGCAACTAAGGGGAGAATTTTACTAATGGAACAGGGAGCAGTTTAATTAAATACAAATTCACATAAAGGAGTTTGCCCTTTGCCAATCCTGGGCTTCAAGGAACTGATCTCAGCAGTACCTAAATCAGACAAATGGGCTAAATTGATCCTCCTTCATAAAAAGGGTGCTTCATCTAGATCCAATCAGTGGCAGATTGAGGTGTGATGTGCAATCAGGGGAAGAAATCAGGCAGTCCACTGTTTTTAGGGTGGGAGTCAGACTTCAAGGAGCAAAAATACCTTCCTTTCGTGTTGGATTTGTTACCCCTGAAAACACAGGGGCCACCAAATCATGGCTCCCCAAATGCCCTTACTTCTGAGTGGAGGGATAGGCTCAGAGAAAAAGAACCAGAGAAATAAGATCTAGACATTGTGTCCTTTGTGATGTCCACAGGTTGGCAAGCCTGCATTTGATCCTCTATTCCCAGTTAATTGAACAGTAATGGCAGAGAGGAACCACAGCATTTCTGGCCCTGGCTAGATGGTTTACAAAATTATTTTCCATACCATAGACCTGAAAAGTCAGCTGTGGAGTATAATGGAGAAGGTATACTTGGTGAGTGACTCCCAGCTTCCAAGGATTAGCTGTGGATTTGAGGCAAGTGACATACGCACCCCGAAGCTCAGTTTTCTCCTCTGTAAAACTGGGAGAGTGCTAGTGAAGGTTTCAAAGTGACAAGCCTCCAAAAGCACTTCCTGCAGCTGTGATGACACTCATTTCCGTTTACAGATTGGGGAAAAGCTCAAAGAAGAGGAGTTGTCTCAGATCCCATTGCTAATAAGTCACAGAATTAGGGAATCCAAATTGGATTTTCTGGTCACCAAAGTCTAAACAGCTTCCTCCATGACAGGTGGCCATGATGGAAAGTGATCGTTAGATGCCTTCCGCGATACGCTCTCTGTTAAGATTCCTAAAGAGAGACAGAAGAAATCTAGGGTGTCATTTTTTTGGTCTCCAAAGCAGTTTAGATAATGAGCACTTACGTTTAGGGCTTACCGTAAGCAGATTAAGACTCCCCAAAGAGACTCTGTCATTACAGAAGTAGCAATGCTATTCCTATCTCCATATGATCCCCCACAACCATCTTGAGTCTTGGGGACATTTGTAGTCACTTTTTGACTCTCTGACATTGCAGCTATGTAGCTATACCTCTAGAACCTTGCTTCCCATGTCATGGAAATTATCAATTTATATATATTCTTTCTTCCTCTGGGCAGCAACTCCCTGAAAACAAAGGTATTACCAGATACTATTTGAGCTTCTCCAACCTGGTGCAGTGCCTAACGCACGGTAAGCTATGAGCAAACAGATGTCAGATGAAGACAAAAATGAATAAATGAATGAATGAGTGCATTTCTTTACTCTTCACAGAAGGACTGCTGCCTTCCTAAGTCCCGGGTAGGCCCAGAGAGGTGATAGTGGAAGCGGACATTGTCCTCAAGAAATTTACATATCACATTATTTTCCATATACTCGTACTCACTGTTGTTTGTGCCAGTTTGGTAAGCCTTTTAGTCCCATCCAGATTCTAAGCTCCTGGAGAGAGAGAACCATTTATTTACTCTAGACAACACCCTGCACAGGAATAGGCTTGCATTATGTCATATTGAATTGAATTACTGGCTGAGTAAAGAAGAAATAAGATTAAAAAAAAAAAAGATAAATTGGCAGGTGACATATGCCTATTAATATGTTCCCAAATGGGGAATATTAGGATATTAGGACAAAATATGTGCAGATTTAAGGGAATCTTGGGTAATGGTACTCATGGCACTTCTAAGTAACTTCAGATAAAACCAGTAAGGTTCGCCACAACAGGCATGCCATCCAGTGCATTTTCTTCATGCTGAAATCCACCTTTTCAGTGAGGGAGAGGGTTGCAAGTATATGTCAAAGATAATAACAGGTCTAAAAGGTATGAAAACAATAGTAGGCAGGCCTTCAAACTTATGTAATGCAGCCAGTTAGGGATGATTTCCCTTTTGTTTTTCTTTAACAAAAACCATGAGAAAACCACACAGGTTAGCCTTTCAACCTACTGTGCTCCTGATATTGTACCAAGAGCTGTGGACAGAGCATGACAAGGCCAAATGAGATCACTTTGCTCAGGAGCTTATAATCTGAAGAAACCACATGGCATTGTGGTCAGGAGCATGGGCCCTGCAATCAGCCTTCCTCTCTTTGAACCCTTGCTCCACAGCAAGTTGAGTCTCGGTCTCTGTGTAAGAAATGTGAATGGCCTTGTGCCTAGGTTTCTTCACCCATGTACTGGTGAGAACATAGAATGGGTGTCATAAGGTGTTATTCTTAAAGGTGTTATTCTTATTAAAGGTGTTATTCTATCTAATGAGATACTATATAGGAAGAACTTAGTGATATTCCTTTGGATAAATGCTTAATAAAGTTTAGTTTTGGGAGCGCATGTGTGGCTCTGTCAGTTAAGTGTCTGACACTTGATTTGGCTCTGGTCATGGTCTGAAGGTTGTGAGACTGAGCCCCATCCCTGGCTCTGCACAAGGATGTGGACCTTGCTTAAGATTCTCTCTCTCTCTCTCCCTCTGTTCCTCCCAACCTCTGCTCTCAACCCCTCTCTTAAAAAAGAGGTTAGTATTACTGTTATAATACACAAAATATAACATATATAACATATTATATATAATATAATAAAGGAAATGTACTTAGCTTCAAGAATCAGATACTCTAATAAACATTTTGGGTATTTTAACTCATTTCACTTGACTATCACAACAACCCAATGAAGTAGGTACTATTATTCCCATTTTATAGATGAGAATATGGGGAGGGGAGGCGAACCATAAGAGACTATGGACTCTGAAAAACAACCTGAGGGTTTTGAAGGGTCAGGGGTGGGAGGTTGGGGGAACAGGTGGTGGGTGATGGGGAGGGCACGTTTTGCATGGAGCACTGGGTGTTGTGCAAAAAGAATGAATACTGTTATGCTGAAAAAATTAATAAAAAGGGAAAAAAAATTTAAAATAATTTAATTATGGTCTCATGATAAATGAATTCAAGATCTGAAATGAAGCCTATTGAAGCCTATATGTTCCCTAAGATCATGCTCCTTCACCTATCCAATATTATTGAACAAATCCTTCAATTCAAAGGCAATAAGCTCTTCTTCCATTTTTAAAATTCTTACCTGGGATGAGTAGAGACATTTCATTTCATATTTAGCCTTTTCCTTTTTCTCATACTCTCTTCACCCTCTCTTTCTTCATATCCATTTGATTTGATTTTGATGGGCAATTTTTTTTCCTTTTCAACATGCTAATTAATTTCTGGGGATAAAGTTTCATGCATTGATTCTTTTGTTCAAATTGCTCTACAGAGGGATGGTGTGGCTGGATAAGGGACAATGGGGGAGGGTATATGCTACGGTGAGTGCTGTGAATTGTATAAGATGATGATTCACAGATCTGTGCCCCTGAAACAAATAATACATTATATGTTAACAAAAAATGAATAAATAAATAAAAATAAATTGCTCTACAGATGAAACGCTCAGGACAGAACCTGGTACTTATTAATGGCTCGGGAGATTGGTGGTGGTTGTTATTATTAGTAGTAGTAGTAGTAGTCTTTGTCTTTCTCGACTCTTTAAAAACATCTACCTGAAATCTATTTTGGTATTTCTAGTTCTACAATAATTCCTTTTTGCTGCTTACCAAATAAATACTCATGCTTTTGAACTGAATTGTTGTGCTCATCAGTCCATGTGGCCCCTCTGTCACCTTATATCTCTAGTTTGACAGGTCTCTATGACCCTGATAGCTTCCTTGGTTGTGTAATCATGGTCTTTTTCACATGCAATTCTTTCGAGTTGGATATACTGAACTGCTCCAACTTGGCCTAGCTCTAGATAACAAGGACTTTCAGGTTTAGTTCAGTGTCATGATGGTCCCTTTCCAAATAGAATTACAACTGACAAGAGATTAAAAGCTTGATCTCCACCGGTAAATCATGCATATATTTAGCATTTACTTCCCTAAGACTGGTCCATAGGGTATCTGGAGAATCACTGGAAAATTTTGTGTTTCCCCAAACTGAGGCTTCTCTGGCTAGTCTCCTCTATGTGGGCTCAGACCACAAATCTCTAGTCCCTGATTTGTACACTAGTCATCTCTGGAAGCTGTGTCCTATCTTGAACCCACTGAAGCCCTGATAAATTTTTGCCTCTTGCATCTCCTTAGCCATTGGCTTCTTTCTTGCTTCAATCCAATGGATTCTCCTGGAAGAAATATGCTATCCTGGACCCACTATTAATCAAAATCTCCTGTTGAATTTCTTCCACTCACTGGATGAGATTTTTAAAACGTCATTTCAATAATCATTTAGTAAACATCATCTCCGGGATCAAACACTGAATCAAATAAAAATAAAAATTAGACTTATTCTTGAATAACATTCAGCATCATGGGACAAACCAACTAATGTAAATGAAAAAAACTAAAAAACTAAAAAAACTAAAGTAAATGAAAAAAAGTTACAGATGGAGGTATGAAGAAAAGTAAGCTAGAAATAGAAAGAAGTATTTAACAAGCTCTCCCCGTGGGGTATGTGCATCGTGTGTGTGAAAATATGTAAATGCTTACAAACAGCTCTCTCTTAAAACTTAATTCTAAATATCTCTATGTCTTAAATTGTGTCTATGTTCACATGTATGTACATGTCTTTATTGGGAAGTGAGGGACAGACAATGGGGGAAAGCTAAGAAATGATTACTACTGTGGTTATTTTCTGCTTTTATTCTCCACAATGGAAGACTTTAAACATAAGTAATTGAAAAATGATTTTCAGTTTTGTATAGAAATGAAACCAATAGCAACACATCAGAAAAAGATGGGAAAGTGAAGAGGCTGAAATGCAAGATACCTGCACAGTAATCCAAGCTTGGGTGGCAAACACTCTGGTCTTTTTCCAACCCATGGGCTACACCTTTGAGTCCCCCTTGTGGGTACTCTTCATCTTCTTGAACTTTCAATTTTGGAGTGTCCCAGATTTACATTAAGAAATCTCTTTTCTGGAGCACCTGGGTGGCTCAGTGGGTTAAAGTCTCTGCTTCGACTCAGGTCATGATCTCAGGGTCCTGGAATGAGACCCACATCAGGCTCTCTGCTCAGCAGGGAACCTGCTTCCCTTCCTCTCTCTCTGCCTGCCTCTGTGCCTACTTGTGATCTCTGTCTAATAAATAAATAAAATCTTTAAAAGAAAAGAAAAAAGAAATCTCTTTTCTTCTCTATTTATACTTAGGACTTTATTTCACTTTAAATGCCCTACTTACACTGGTTATTCCAAACTACATACTCAACAGTTTCATTTGGATGTCTGGACCTAAATTCAGCCAGGTGAAAAGCTGACATTTTGGTATTCTTCCAAAACTTGCTTCTTCTCTATTTGGTGGCTCAAGTTCAGTCTTGTCTCTTCTTTTTCATACTCTTTACCAACAAACTGACTCTTTTTTTTTTCAAAATTTGACCACTTTCCTTCTTTAAAAGGAAGTCAAGTCATACCGTGGCCTTGCTCAAAATCCCCCACTGATTGTCTATCTCAGTAGAATCTGAATTGTCCCACATGGATTGTCCCTTGCTCTCTGTCCTCATCTCCACCTCCTTTTTATCACACAATTAATACCCAGTGTACTCAATTTAATGCAGTGTATGCTACTGCGTTGTCAACTATGGAGGATGTAAATATGAATTGGCTCCCTGCCTTCAGAAAACTGATAGTCTCATTGAGATGATAAAATATTTCATAGCCTGACGATATTTTAGAGATCATCCAGTCTAATTCTTCCAATGCAAAAAAGTGGGATTCTACTCAATATACTTCCCACCATGCTATATTTGCTCTCTATTGTATACATGCCCATTACACAGATCTCTGTCTTGTTCCTGAAATAATCTAAGTGCACTCTCTCCTGGGACTTCCAGTCATCTTTCTTCAAGATGACTCTTACCTCATACAACCACCTGATCACTCTCACTTCATTGAGATTTCTGCTTAAATATCACCTACTCAGAAGGGGCCACTAAAATAACAGCACTCTGGTACCATCCATCCACTCACCTGTTCACCAGTTTTACTTCATATCACTCATCACTACTTTACATATGTACAATGTGCATACATTATATATACACCCAAGTATATGTTTATTAATTTGCCTTTTTTTTCTATCTTCCTGTCCTAGAGAGTGAGTTCTATAAGGACAGAGATTGTCTGCCTTGTTCACCATATTTGTTGAATGAAGGACTTCATGAGCAAATAAAAGAACAGGTGGACAGGTATGAGAAGTTTAAAAAGTATAAGGAAAGATGAGCCAGAAGTGAGCAATGTTAGGAAGGGATAATTTATAATCCCTTCTGAGAAGATCTAAGAGGACAAAGGTAAAGGAACTGTCAAAGAGATTTTTAAGTCTCGGGCACTGGGAGAAGAGTACTTTCAAAAATGTGACCGCAGGAAAAACAGAAGAGAATAACTCTGGATGAAAGGAAGTAGGGAAGTTTGGGGAGCTGAGTGGGTAGAAATAATAATGTTAAGGAAGTGAAGCTCATGAGTAAGTGGTAAATTAACCAAGTGACAAGATAATGTGAAGAAGGTGACAGAATGAGCAAGAAATAAGCTGCCCATACTTGTAAGGATAATCATATTTTGTTATGTGGTAACAATCATATTTTACAGAACTCCCTGTTCCCTTTAGTCCGCTTACTTTTCCACCTGCCCACATGTCTGATTTATTATTCATGTTATATCTGAGAGATAATATCCCCCTTTTATTTATTGATAAGTAAACAGAGGCTCAGAGAAGCAAAGGACTTGCCTGAAGGTTTCCAGTCCCCAAGCCAATTCTCACTGCACTGTCATGTAACAAATTCACAAAGTCCTCTGCCAAAACCATTTTATTTCCTAATAAACCATACCCAGATTTTATTGGCCTGTTTCAAGGATAGCCTTACAAAATATTTCAGTTTAAGTGTTTTCTTTTTTTCCTGGAATTTAATCCAAAAAAAGAACATGGTGTAATAACCCAACTCTAAAGCTAACATCAGCCTCCTTTGTGCCTAGAATCCAAATTTCATCAAGTGTATCTCTTGAACTCAGACCCTATGTTAATAATTAAAGTTCTCACCACATAATTTCCATGGGTGTTTTTGTTTGGATTGCCCAATAGTTGATGTCCAGGGACAGAGCTTCCCCCAATCAAGTCTTTGAAGTGTGTGTCCTCTTCTCTCCAGGAACAAAATTGTCCTTTGGGAAAATGCACCACAATGGCTATTAGAGATAATCCACTCCAGGTTCCTTGAATTTCAGACTGCCCCTAAGGTTACCGAAGATTTTAGTGATATTCTCAAGGTTACAGGGCTGAGAGAGCACTTTATTAAAACCACATACTTGTCTTTTTACATTTTTATTGGCATCTATATGCCCAATATATAAATTCATGAAATATAATTGATCAAGGATTATTGTGTTTAACACCTTCATTTTATAAGGTAGGAGACAGAGGTGAAGAGCAGCTAAGCGATGAGTCTGATTTCACAGGGGAAATCAGCAAAAGCTGACATCCCAACCTCCTCATTCCTCCTCTGGACATTTTGCATAACACAGTGTTTCTCTAAATATACTTCACGGACACGTTTCTGTGTTAAAGAAAATCTGCTTCCCACTCTAACTCGACTAAACTGGATCATGATTCCTGATAGTCACTAAGGAAACTTAAAGAAGGCCTGAGAAAGTTCTGAGTCCTGACATTACCCTTTTCCCATGAAGGTTTGAGTACCTTAAGCTATGAGAATACAAATTTTGCCTCTGCCCCCATATCTTAGACATTTATGGAAAGGCAACAGGAGAGTCTTTGTAACTTTCATTAGATTTCCATCCCTTGTTTTTTTCTCAGGTCAATAGCCTCCATTAAACAAGTGTGCCTTCCCTCTTTACTTCGTTCTTTGTTTTATTTTGTTTTTGTTTTTAATTAACATATACTGTATTATTTGCTTCAGGGGTACAGGTCTGTGAATCATCAGTCTTATACAATTCACAGCACTCACCATAGCACATACCCTCCCCAATGTCCATCACCCTGCCACCCTATCCCTATCCCCCACCCCAGCAACCCTCAGTTTGTTTCCTGAGATTAAGAGTCTCTTATGGTTTGTCTCCCTCCCCGATCCCAACTTATTTCATTTTTTCCCATCCTGCCCTCCATGACCCCCCACCCTGCCTCTCAAATTCCTCATATCAGAAAGAGAATAAATGAAACAAGATGGGATTGGGAGGGAGACAAACCATAAATGACTCTTAATCTCACAAAACAAACTGGGGGTTGCTGGGGGGAGGTGGGATTGGGAGAGGGGGAGGGGGCTATGGACATTGGGGAGGGTAAGTGCTATCGTGAGTGCTGTGAAGTGTGTAAACCTGGCGATTCACAGACCTGTACCCCTGGGGATAAAAATACATTATATGTTTATTAAAAAAAAAAAAAAATTTGGAAGGGGAGGCGAACCATAAGAAACTATGGACTCTGAAAAACAACCTGAGGGTTTTGAAGGGTCAGGGGTGGGAGGTTGGGGGAACAGGTGGTGGGTAATGGGGAGGGCACGTTTTGCATGGAGCACTGGGTGTTGTGCAAAAAGAATGAATATGTTACGCTGAAAAAATAAATAAAATGGAAAAAAAAAAGAAAGATCATACGATAATCGTCTTTCTCTGATTGACTTATTTTACTTAGCATAATATCCTCTAGTTCCATCCACATTGTTGCAAATAGCAAAATTTCGGGTTTTTGAGGGCTGCATAGTATTCCATTACCCATGTGCGCGCGCATGCGCGTGAGTGTATCTCACCATTACATCTCTCTCTCTCTCTCATTCTCTCTCTCTCTCTCTCTCTCTATATATATATATATATATCTCACATCTTCTTTAACAATTCATCTGTTGATGGACATCTAGGTTCTTTCCATAGTTTGGCTATTGTGGACATTGCTGGTATAAACATTCGGGTGCACATGCCCCTTTGGATCACAATATTTGTATCTTTAGGGTAAATACCTAGTAGTACAATTGCTGGGTCATACTCCTTCCCTCTTTAAAGCCTGTTTCCTGTGATTCTCTCCTGTGCCAAAAGAAGGCAACAGAGGCGGCAACACTTGCTCCTCATTTTTTCTGTTTTCTGATCACTGTCATGGCTCCTTCTCCACTATGTCTCACACTCACCATTCTCTCATCATGTCCTCCCTGGTTGTTTCACTGCAGGATCTCCCACACACTCACTCTTACTGTGCCTATTGTAGATATTCACAGATTTGGGAAGCAAATGAAGAAATGATGAATCTGAGTAAAAGGGAGTATTCTATCTGCATTTCCAAATGTTTCCACTGTTTTCTCCCCTATTGGAGAATACTCTTTTGGGAACCAGGTAAATATTTTCAAATATATGTTGTTTAAGAAGTGGCTGAGCACCCATGTTTTGGAGTCAGACTGCCCACATTCATAGATGTAACTTTGTGATTCACCATTTTGTATTCTGTGACCTTGGGCAAGTTGCTTAGTTTCAATAAACCTCAGTTTCCCATCTCTCAAATACAGAAGTTAGCCGCTACATTTTACGTTTGTTTTGTAAATGAAGTAAGAATGCCCATAAAGGGTTAGCAGAGTGCCTGGCATAGGGTAACAGCTCCATAATTAATGAGTTAATGAATTTAATGTAATTTTATTTAATTAATAATCAAATTGGTAATTTATTTTTAATATTTATTATTATTTATTATTTATATTGTAATATTTATTATTATTTATTATGATATTTATTATTATTTATTACTATTAATATATCAATTAATCATAATTAATTTAGTCCCAGTTCATGTTATTTAATAAATATTATTTATTATTATTTATTAATATAATATTAATTAATCATAATTAATTTGGTCCCAGTTCATGTCTCTGGCTTCATTCTATGGCTTTACACATGTCATTTAACTCTTACCACAACTTCTTGTGGTAGCATCATCCTCCACAAAAAGTTCCTCATTTTGCAATGAGGAAACTGAAGGACACAGAGCTATACAACATATAGAAGATCTTAAAGTGAGCAGTGGCAGAACCAGGATTTGTTCAGGGTGTTCAGACCCAGAATCTGTGCCTTTAATTCACATTTTGTACCACCTTGAAACAAAGTCCAGTCGGTAACCACAGAGGAATATTACACATAACTCTCTTGGGACTCAGGTGTCAGTAAGAAACTGCAGCCATTCACAGGGGAAAATGATGTCACTGTGAGTAATTATTATTCATCACTTACACTTGAGGTGGAAATAGGTAAGTCTGTTTTCTAACAGCACCTGAGGTCTAGTAGAAGCTATGCTAGAAGCCAATAGTACAAAAATTCTCCCTATCCTTGCCCGCTGCTTGCTCCAGTTTAGTTCATCATTCAACAGTTTATGGGAATGTGCCCTGAAATGTATAAAGTAACCTCCTATTGGAATAACACCTGCCTGGACTATACCTTTCAAGTAAAGGCAACGGAGACACATTTCTATAAAGAACCGATGGATGGAGAGTCACATGCTGCTTTATAATGGAATGATGACTAACAAGAAGGAAATAAATATGGCAGCCTGATCCCTAGAAAATCAAGTTCAGCTTCTGATTCAGTATGCCCCCTTATGTTTGGTTAGATGCTTCTATTCCTAAGGTAAAATGGGCCTCCATTAAGAAAGAAGCAGGATGCTCTTCACACACGTAAAGCATATTAGGGCTTTGACCAAAAGTCATCCCAAAGCATCCAGCTATAGTCGGCAAGAAAAAAGCCAATTTTCTTACTTTATATGACATTTTCTGACTCCAGATTTCCAGAGAGCTGAAGAAAGGCAAGGACTCGCAAGGAGCTAAAACTATCTGAATAATTTCTGGAGACAAAGCTTCAGGAACAGGAAAGCAGCTCTGAAAAAGGAACGAAGCATCTTTTAAAGTAGAGAGCTGCCACCAGGGGACATCCAGGGGGGCACACTCCAAAACCCTGAGGAAAGACTGAGTTTCTTGTATAAGCAATCAGATAGTAAGACTCCTTTAAGAAGCACAGAATAGTTAAATTCATCACCATAATTTAATTGTACAGGTTATTAAAGAGCAGTTCGCCTCCTCTCTTTCTCTGGCGCTGCTTTTGTGTATTAAACTCAGACTAATCGAATTGGGGATTCCAAGAGTACTGTATTAGTCATCCCCATCCCTTTTAATTTGTTTAATGGCCTCCTCTGTGTGTGCGTGCATGCATGAGCGTGTGTGTCTGTGTGTGTGTGTTCTGACTGGCTGTACATTGTTTAGCCTTACCATGACATGTAAATAAAGAATGGACAGGGAAATTTTGCAGAAAAGAATAAAGCATGTCTCCGTCCTAAAGTTACATTTGATGTTTGAGTCATTCATGGGACGTGTCCTGCAAGCAACAGCACTCATTATTTCTGCTTAGCAGTGTCCAGACACAGGAGAAGAGAGAGGGCGAAGAAAGGAAGGAAGGAAGAAAGAAAAGGAGTCTGAATTTACACTCACCGCTTCAAAAGCTCTTTTGTACTCAGCCAACTTCTCCTGGCTGAAGATGCAGTATTTGCCAAAAAGTCGCCTGCAAGAAAGCACACAACAAAACTATAAAACAGTCCTTTAAGGGACTCCTTTTCTGCTTACCCCCACCTTTTTTTTTTCTTTAAATGATTTTCCTTTGACATGAAGGACATATTTTTAGAAAGTGGCACTCGGTGAGGGACAATGCCTACCAGGATTAGAAAATATTCACCTCGTTAGTGAAGTTTTGAGTTCAATTTGGCTGTTTGGGTCAATTGTCTTTTCACCTGGCTCGGGCCACCAAATCAACGTGAACTAAGAATAGGGAGTTATTTAGCATGTAGAGCCCGTCGGAGAGCAAGCCTCTAGGAGCGGTGGTCTGAGGGGAGTGAGAATGGCTGTCTTGTTTGGGTTGTTGTTTTTAGCTGCTTTTACACATTCAGACTTTCTGTCCATTCAGCCAGAGAGGCCACGTGTCCAAAACCTGAAAGGGGCTAGTGCTTTAGAGCAACTTGGTTAGACTTGCCTTTTCGTCTGTAGGATTTTCCATGTGGACAGTTTGGGGCATTTCCTGGCCAGCTTAGGGATTTTTTCCAAATGTAAGTGTTTGAAAGTGTTCTTATATTCACTTGGGTGCTGAAACACCAGCATAAGTTGTGGGGTGTGAGTGGGAGGGTAGGAAGAAGGAGAAAGTAGAAACAAAGAGTGATCAGTAACTTCTTCCACCCCAGGCTGCACGGACACCTGCTGAAAAGTCACAAGTCTAGTGAAATGACTGGTTGAATGTTTTGGTCTCGGCGATGCCAACTGGCTGACTTTTCCAATGAACTGACCAGTTGTTTTGGCATCTTTCAGGAACAACTCTGGTTCAATCGGAATTATTTAGAAGTAATTATCCCATTGGTGGATTCTCAAGGCCTTTCTATTTCCTTCCTGGGCACCTGCTTTTTTGGTCCATTTTAATACTAATTAGTACCCCCAACCTTGGGGTGGGTAGTTGGGTTTACTTCAACAAACATTGTATTGAACATTTGTCATGTGCCAAGCACTCCGCTAGCTTCTGGAAATGGAAAAATAAAAAGAGGTGGTTGTTGCCATCCACAAGTTTGGGATTTAATGAGAGACAGACGTGATTTCAAAGTGATGCCACAAAAAGAAAGTCAGAGTGGCCTGGGATCTTGTGGAGGAGGCTTTAGCACAGTCTGGGTTTTTGGGAATGGCTCTTCAAAGAGGCAAAGATTGGGCTGAGTTTTAAAGGATATGGAATATGAAGCCAGTTAGCAAAGAATGAGAAGGGAATCCCAGGAAGAAGGAACCACATAAGGAAAGACAAAGAAGCATAAAACAGTGAGATTCACAGTTCAGAAAACCAGAGCATACCATGTGAAGATAGAAACGTAAGGGATGGGGTGGAGAAACAGGATAGGCGACCAAACTTTAGAGGGTCTAGCCACCATTTTAAAGCATCTGTGCTTCATTTCAAGGGCATTGGGCAGCCTTTGAAAGGGTACATCAAGGATGTGAAGGGGATCAGATCTGAATTAAGTCAGATTTTTGTATACATCTTTAGTCAAATCTTTGGACTTGAAGACCAGAGATGAGAAAGAGTTTAACAGACTACTACTGCAACCATTTTGGGAAAGAAAGAATGACATTCAAAATGAGATATTTTGTGGTTGGGTTACAGGAGAAGATGTATGTTTGTAAAGTGTGTGGCAAGTGGAATTAGCAGGATCAGGGAGAAAGGAGAAACTAGGGTAATTCCAACCCTTCTGGCTGGACCATGCAATTGATCAACAGAAGACGCTCAGAAAGGACAGTACTAAGATGGAGGATGGGAGAATGAAGTGACTAAGAAGCATGGTGAGTTCTGGTGCCCACTGGCCCAGCAGGCACTCAGGCATGGGCACAGTGAGCTTCCAAAAACCTTTGATGTAAGCCATGTATTCCCAATAAGACCAATGTCTCCCCAAGGGGTCAAAATGTATTCATGGTTGGGGGGGTAGAAGAACTCTTAAATATTACCATGGTTTGTATCTCCTCAAAGGATCACAGTACCTAAACATATTTATCATATATCGGTGGTTTTAAAATTTCATGATGAGGGATGAGAAGCTAGGTGGTGAGTAAGAAAAATAATCACCCAGTAAAAGCTCTTTGGGAGGACAATAATGAACCAAAGGTTGAGAAAGACTAACTTCAACCATGGTTTTATTGTATGGTGTTAAAACCTGATAAGAGAGCAGGCGTCCATGGCTGAATTGTGAGTCCGGCTTGGGTATCGACATGCCGATTACAGGACTCCCACCTCCTAGGATACTGTTTCAGAATTCCATGTAAGTAGAGCCCAGTAATCTGCATTTTAAATAAACTGACTAATTGCTTCTCACTCCCTGCCCTAACCAATTAAAAATTACAGGTATCTGAGCCAGGATTCAAAAGCAATAATATACTAATGGTGGTATGAAATTGAAAGGAAAAGAAATAGTGAAAAAGCACCAGAATCTTATATGTGGAATTTGGGAACACAAATCTCATTTGCCAAGCCCTAGAGTGGGCAACCCGTCTTTCTTCATAAAAGAAAGACAGAGGCAGAGGGAACTCTGGCAAAGTTGCTATAGTTGTTTCAGTTTGGAGCATCAGGGGCCTGTGTAAATTGGAAAGGAGGAGTGAATCCACCAGCAGACACTGGTCTTCATGGTGGGGGGGGGCAGAGAGATTAGTTCTACATAAACCGTGAGCATGTCAGCATGAAGTTCCTCATTCACCTAGCAAATTCTACTCTGTACTAAGCACTGCCCAAGTTCTGGGATTGTACAATATACATAAAAAACTCCTCAAAGAAAAAAATATTTATAGACATTGTCTGTAAGACTTACAATCGATCATTTTATCCACCCCTCAATGAAGATGACGCATCATCTCTTGTACCTTACCCCCTCCTCACCATCCCCTTTCATTTGGGCTGCTGAAAAAAAGCAAAAGTCATAATTACTCACCACTAGTGACAAGAAGAAGGGACTCAATTATTAGGTTTGTTTTTATTAGCCTTGTTGTTACTTCCACTTTGTGTCCTTAAAAAAAAAAAAAAGTAAACCGAGGCCCCCTCTTTAAGGGACTCAGTGAGGTCAAGGCATTATGTAATCTGGAAATTACCAGCTGAGCAGGGGTTAGTTATCTGATTGACCCATTCTATCTTGGGCCAAAACTGCAAAGAAACAGATATGGAATAGATAAATTCGAAAGAAAATGGCATGGAGAGGGGCAGAGCAGGAATCTTCTTAGGTCAAGAGAACCATAATCTACCCACTTCCTCCCCACGTTATAGCATTAAGTGTATTGGCTAATGGTTTCTTAAGCCAAACAATGTTTTCACTAAATTGGTTCAAGGATAGGCACTTAACACTAACTCATACAGTGAGGGGGGAAAAGTAGACCTTTGCCAAAGTTTGGGGGGAAGAAAGAATCTTCCTTTCTTTCACTTGACTTGGTAGTGATTGGCTATGAGGTTTGGAGCCACAGCAGCCATCTTACTGCCATAAGTTCTCTTCATTTCTCTCCTTCTGGTAAGACTATTTGAATTTGAATTTGAATTTGGAAATTTATCTCTCTTGTACATAAATGTGTCTTGTGTGGAATCAGTCTCATCTTCAGGTCCAAATAGGTTTAATTGGATTTGTTGCCATCTGCCAAAAAGACTCCTAATTAATACATAGATCAAAAGACAGAGTAAGAAACACAAACAAAGGCAAGGCTGGAATTAATACATGAAATACATCCACTTGTTTCAGGTGGGTCACAAATCTGGGTCTGACTTTTTTAGCAGTCAATACCAAAGCAGAAGTATGAACAGCTGTTACCATATACTGACTGTGTCCCCCAAAATTCAGATGTTGAAATCCTATCCCTAATGTGATACTACTTGGAGGTAGAGCCTTTGGGAGGTAATTAGGTCTTGAGGGCAGAGACCTTATGAATGCGATTAGTGCCCTTATAAAATTAAAAGACATCCCAGACAACTCTCTTTCCCTTTCCACCTGTGAAGACACAGCAAGAAGACAGACATCCATGAACCATGACATGGGCCCTCACCAGATACCAAAGCTGCCAGTGCCTTGATCTTAGACATCCCAGCTTCCAGAAAACAACCTGAAAACAACTCTCTCACTTCATTTACGCTGTTATAACAAAATATTGGAGACTGTGAGGAAATAGATTCATTGTTTTTAACCCACCCAGTCTCCAAAATTCTGTTATAGCAGTCTGAATGAAGTAAGAGAGTTGTTTTCAGGTTTCATAGGGTCTATAGATTAAAACAAGCCCGATGTTTAGAAAAAGAGCAACTATTCTTAGAAAGAACAACCTAAGAAAAATTTCTCCCCTGGGTCTTCATAAAGAGAACATGATTTCATGTGGTAAACAATATCTTCAGTAATACCCTTACAACAAAGAAAATTAGTTTTGTGTGCCTATTTGCATTTTCATAATGTATGCTGAAGACATCACAACCAAATATAATTTAGTAAAAATAATTCTAGCAGGGTCTAAAATCTAGCTTTCTGTAACCCTGGATTAATCCAGGGAGATGTTTCCGATTCTGAGTCATGATTTCCTGTAGAGCTTTGGGAGATTCCCAATGACCCCTGAAGACCTCTCTGAAGTTCACAAGAATCAAGGATAAATGAAAAAGGATCTGTGTCCTCCACTCACTCTTTAACTATAGTCTCTACTTGGATCTGTTTATATACCTCACTTTAAAAGACAGACAAAGAGAGAGAGAAAGATTTTTATTAGAGAGATTTTCAACAAATGAACAAAACTCTTTTAAGAACTAGTGACCCAGAGAAATGTATTTTTTACCCATTATTCAGATAGGTTCCTACAAATATTGATCTTTCCACAATTTTTAAGTTTGCAGGGACAAAAGATTTGAGATCATGCATCCTGAAAATGCATAGAAGGTATTTAGCATATGTCTGGTTGAGAGAAGACCCGTGGGTTTTAGCAGTTGTGTCTAACTGGAAAATCTGGAAAGAATAAATTACATATGATTCACTCAGCTCTTCCATTTCTCCTCTTTAGAGAGGGCTGCTCACGGAAGGTTCCTTGCCTTTCTATGCTAGTCTTACTCAGGTTTCTCTTCCCTAATTCTAATGTGGGGAGTATTGCTTATATCTGGTGGATAAATCTGTCCACTCCTGGGGTTCAGTCAGCAGGCTTACTTATCTCAAACCAAACTATCTCCTTCAACTTAGCCTTCATTTTTAATAAAGTAATAAACAATTCGGTTATGGGATAGCTAGTTAGGAGACTGATAGATTAATTGGTGAGCTTGAGTAGCTAACTGGCCAACAGTTCTGGCATTCCAATTTGGGACCAAAATCTTTCCTAACAACACCTCACTGAGAAGGATCAATTCAAAATTTTGTGGCCAGCTGGACTGGATGGTGGCAGCAGTTCCAGACTCTCTCAGTTACTTCATACCTGATATTTCATACTGATTCAGGTATATCAGACCAGGAGAATCCTGAAGATCTGGAGACCAACCTATAGCTTCTCCATTTTTTATAGATGGGGTTACCTGAAGTTACCTTGCTTGGATTTGACCTCCCTTCCACATTCCCCCTTCCCTTGAAACTTGAGAAAGGGCAGAATAGAGAGCTGACCCCAATTTCTAATCCTGCAGGATCACTAGGCTTGCTATAGCAAGATTTTTTATTATTATTATGACTCCCTTAGTTCTCAACTTCTTTATTTTATCAATGTGCTTTAGAACCTAGGTGGTGAAAAGAATATTTATTAGGCCCATAAATAGGCTACTAAGAAAATGTTGATTTTTTGGTTGTGACGAAAGCCAAGCAGGTTAATCTTAACCAAAACTTGTGGTAATGTGGGCAGTTAAAGCTCATAACTACCTTAGGAAGAACATCTTGCCCAGGTTGATTAGTTGAAAGTCATAGTTTGTTCACATCCTTTCTTGAAACTGAAATGGAAGTTTATCTTTTCAGATGGAAGCCCTTCCTGGGACAAGGATATATAAGTAAGAAATCACCAATGGCAACACTGCAGTACAATGACAGGTTGAGTTTCCCAAACATAATAGCATAGAAATTCCCATGTCGAAGAGTATGAGGTAGTTACAAGAGGAAGGGCACAGTTGCTTGATGTCAGTGATCCTCAACCTTGGTGATATCGCACAGGTAAGTATAAGCAATGTCTACAGAAAATTGAGATATAGCTCTAGGAAAGATGAACATCCAAACTTTTAGTCCAGAGAAGGGGAAAGAGGTACAAGGAAAGAGCAGGAACTTGTTTTTGGTAAGAAATGCATAACTGAAGGAAAGCCCCTTCACAGGATCAGCTCACCTTCCCCCCCATAAACTACAACAGTAATGACGATGAAGTCACTCCTTCACCTGGTAAAACCAACCATGTGCAAGTTGAGCTCCAACTTGAAGGCACAGCTTTAGCCTTTGCCATCTTAAATTCATGCCTACATTCTTGGCCCTGAGAGATGTATAAGGGAAAGGGGTATTAGCACTTTGGAATATGTTAGGGTCAATGGTCTTACTAATGTCCAATGAGATGGCTCTAGGGCACTGCTGGGAGTCACTGCCCTGAGTGACATAGCTCTTAAAAGGTTATGGATAGACCCTAAAACTCTCAACTTCCTAAATAATCCCATTATAAAACCATCAGTTCATGAACTTATCTAAGCCCTTTTGGGTCTGTTCATTTTTCCAGACTACATCACAGATTTTCTTTGCCACCTCCTGCTAAGAGTTAATTTTTTTTTCCTTTTAACTATTCTAGTAATCATGCCTCCTGAAAAGAGATTTCAACTTTAAAAACTCAGCTGAATTGGAATGGCGTTTGTATGTTTTTGCAAGGTGATTTCTTTTTTTCTGTTTAAACAACTAGCACCATTTCGTTATGGACTCAATGACCATACTTAAAAGAACTTGAAGTTAAAATGAAAGCAAATTGATCTCTTTGCAAAGAAAATGGTTTCTTTTTCCAGATATTCAAATGCTTTTTTTAAAGGAAAGAATAGTACAGGATACCTTCTCATCTCAGAACTAAGTGAGACAGCATAATTCACAAGATATCTGCATCTAAAATACTTTTGCAAGCATAAGATAAACATATTTCACAAGACACATAAAAAAACACCAATCAAAAGGAAAAAATTGATAAATTTTGATTATTTTAAAATGAAGAACTTTAGAGACGTCATTAAGAAAGGCAACCATAGAGAATGACAAAACATTTGCAATATATATCTAATTTATAATATCTTACACATCTGAAATATATAAAGATCTTTTTAATTTACTAAGAAAAAGAGCCCTCAAAAGAAAAATGGACAAAACCAGGTTGCCCTCACAAAAGAAGAAAATCAAAACATAAAAAAAAGTGGATAAAAAGGTGCTCAAATGGATTAGTCATCAAAGAAACGGAAAATAAAACAATGATGACACATGGCTACATTATCCGCCTGGTGGCTGCATTCAAAACAAACAACAATGACAAAAATAAAAAGACTGACTTCTAATGAGAATGGGAACTATGCAAGTGTGAATGCGGTTGGTGGGAAAAGAAACTGGTTGGCATTCTCTAGAAAGTTGAAAGTCTGTATAGACTACATCCAAGCAGAGCAGCTCCTCATTGCCTAGTCTAGACAGACACATAAAAATATGCACCAGGAACCATTTATATGATGATATTCATATGGTATAATGTATATATAACCAAAGGTTAGAGACGGTCCAATGCCTCTCTTCAGGGGAATGGATGAATAAACTGGGGTATAATAAAATAGAATACAATACAATCACAGACAACAATGGTGAATCTTAAAAATGTAATGTGGGGTAAAACAAACTATATATTTTAAAAATGCACGTGGGATACATAAATGTTAAAATTTAAAAGTATATGAAGGAAGTGGTTACCATAAGAGCTAGAGTTACAGATGTTGTTTTGTTCCATGGGATCCCTTCTTCAGGAGCCCTGTACCTTTCTTAGTTGTTGAGAATCATTCTCTTTTGATGGCTCAGAGCTGGGCGCCTCTCACTGGGCATTACCCTGGGCCACAGGAAACTGTACACCGAGGACCACATCCAGGCCTCCCTTGGGATTGACTTAGGCCTAATGACTGGCTTGTGTGGGAATAAGAAAGTCTAGCCTACTTGTCTCAATTTAGGACAACACTGAAGGGCTAACCCATTTCAGAAACACCTGCAGGATTGGCTATGAGCTCTTAAGGCACCCACACTGTGAACCAGCTTCTCCCTCTGCTCATCTTGCCTTCCTGATTTTCTTACAGGTGCATATCCCAAGAACATCCTCAGCAAACATTCTGCCTGTAACATTCCATTTTTGAAACTTTTTCAGGAAACTCTAAAAGAGCCTTTACCAAATTATCTTTGAGAAAAAGTAAATGAGGGGAGCTATTATTGGAAAGGGACAGTTTGGGACTTCCAGAATACTGGTGATGTTCTATTTTAGAACTAGGTTGTAGTTGCACCTAAGTTCTCTCTATAATAAGTCATTAAGCAACAATTCAATCTTTTTGGATGTTTTTATAGTTGTCATATCTCACACACACTAAACTAGACTAAAAGTGACTTATTTTTCATGGATGGAGGAAAAAAATATTTCTAATATAAATAGAGTGTAATGTTTGAAAATCATTTCTCTTTTGCTATTTCCTCCTTTTCCACAACTATTATGTGGCTGTGATGCATATGCCTTTCAGCCAACCACCTTGGAATTTCACATTCATCAACCATGGTATGATTGTTCTGGAGCTTTCTCTGCACCAGAGCATCGCCAACAGGTTTCTGTAGCCAGAAGTGCTGCCTCACAGTGCCACTAAATGGAGTCAGGGACATCTAATTCCCTTACATTACACATGGGGAAGCTGAGCGCTACTAAAGATTGTATTACTGTGGCTCCAAGCAGGTCTGCCCCCTTCATGTGCAATGCTTCCCTTTCCCGCCCCATGGATGACAAGCTTAGCTCTGGGCCATGCTTTGTCAAAGAAATATGAAAGCATGTGGCACATGTCTCCTGTGGGCAGAGGTTTTTAAGAGTCACCACGTGATTCGTCATTCTTCCGCTTCCTTCTACTATGACAGAAGCAATGTCCCAGATAGAGATTGCTTATCCACCTGGGTCCCAGCACAAAGCACAGTTGAACCACAACGGACACTGCCTTCATCAGCTTGAGCTGCCACAAGAGGTACCATAGTATTAAGTATTAAATCAACAAGCATTTATTTCTTATGGTTCTGGAGACTAGGAAGCCCAAGGTCAAGGTCCTGGCACATTCAGTGTCTTGTGAGAGCTCTCTCCCTTGTTTGCAGATGGCTGTCTTCTGATTGTATCCTCACATAACAGAGAGAGAGAGAGAGAGAGAGACTAAGCTCCAGTCCCTTATAAGGTCACCAAGTCTATCATGATGGTTCAACCCTCATGATCTCAACTAAACTTAATACTACCTCCCCAAGGCCCACTTCCAAATACCATCCCAGTGGAGATCTTCAACATATGGATTTGGGGGAGCGGGGGACAAACATTCAGTCCATAGCAGACCCATAGCATGGACAACAACTCATTCTTGTAAACCACTGAAATTTTAGAGGTATTTGTCATCAAGGCATTAACTTGGACTATTCTGACTGATGCAGAACCAGCAAGGGACCGTGAAATCCCAAGCACCACATGAAAAGATCTCAGCAACAGTGCAGATTCTCATGCAATATGCTTTCCAGAAGCTGCAGCCCCTCCCTTCATTTGCATGTTGAAATGCATGCACATACAAACATATAATGTGCCATCCCTGATAAAGAGACACCACTTCTAAGTTAAGCTTTCCTGGATAATAATAATAATACCCAAGAAGAGAAAAATTTATATAAAATGACAGTCACAATTTGATCTTGCTTTGTAGAGTTTGTCGTAGCCCCTCTGCAAGCAAGCTGCGAAATCTCTATTAAACCACCTTTCTTGATTCCACACCTGAAAACGGTCTGTGACTGCCACATAAAGCCACAGCCTGCCTTTTCATCTGGGTCTGTCACTTAAAACAGTTGCTGGGCACAGCTGACCCATCTTCCTGAATATCCAATGTTCACCACCATCATCACAACATAAAACGGCTAAGAAAAGAGAGATTTTCATCACGAGTCTCCTCAGGCAAGCTTCATAGAGTTTGAAAGAAATGTTCACGGGCTCCATTTGTAACTTGCTGAATTCTGCGAGACAGCTGGCAAAACCTTGATCAAATTGAGCCTTCCGAGGCTGCAGCGTGCTCACATCAGGCCAGCATGGGAAGGCTTTTGTTTCGGCCTCATCCAGGCCTTATCACCTCATTCTGTCACTCATACTTCTCAGTCCACCCACAAATCCTCCAGGATTTATTGCAGATGTAGCAAGCTTGCCGGAAATAATGGTACAAGCAAAGAGGCTAGTTGGCTATCGACTCCAAGCTCTGGGTAATACCAATGGGAAATTATGTGCACAAAAGGTGCGCTGGGGTGACAAATGAGGAAAGGGCTGGCCCATTGAAGATGCTGGGATTTAGGCAAAGCTGACACACTAATACCACGCCACTAGCTTTATCTGATTACATTCTGGGGCTGGGGGCCACCCTCCGGACCTCCCCCACCCACACGCACATTTTCAAGAAAGACACAGGTTGCTTTCTTTGGTGTGCGGTGTACCATGAAGTGGTCATCTCGAGAATTATTACATTTATATAAACCATGAAGCGTTTTTATGCCCCACGAGAAAACAACTTTCAGATCCACAATAAATTTGTCTTTACACTGTTGACTAGAAAATAATGTAAAAGTTTGAAGACGACGTTAAATTACGACCAAGGGAATTAATACGATTTTTACCAAGAAAGAGTAACTTCCTGACCTTATCTTAGACATGTTTCTCTTAAACTCTGGTCAGACCCAATTTATGGAAACATTCAGAACAACAGCAATTCCGTTCTTCACCCACATTTTTGCCACAGAAAATGCGTGCACATTTTCTCACTTGAAGCTTTGAGCAGGACCATTTTGAGGTAGCTTCTTGCATTCATGTGTGCTGTTTTTACTCAGTGTGCTCTTACCCGAAGCAGGTGGCCATGCTGGGTTCTGGGCAATATAAAACAGCCTTAATGTTTGCTCCTCATTAGAAAAGCCCTCAGTCCTTTAAGTGAGGAAGAATTATCCTCATGGACTGAGTTTGTCCCTTTTTTTTAATCTCCTCATTTTCATAGAAACAAAGTGAAATTCTTTTTATCTGAGTCCCTGTGGACTGTTAATGGTTCCAAGTGGTTTAGTCAAGATGGGCGGCTGTCCCTTCCCCTTTCCTTTCCACAGTGCTTTTCCTCAAGTTTGGTAAAAAAGCAGAGTAAAGTGGGTAAATCATGACATTTGAGGATCATTAATGCAACTCCCTAATGTGGTTTTGGGGTGAGAGGTTACGGACAGAATGTGAAATGTTGAAATATTAAAAAATGCACTTTCTTCAGAATGTACTCAATACATCTATTTTATGGAATAACACATCTTCTACTATCTGTCATAAGATCTATTTGCCTGGGCAGCCTACTTACCTCACTCAGAAATACAAGAAGATCTTGAAATTTCAACAGTTGGCAATTTATTCATTCCACTCAGTGGAATAATACCCATTATATGTCTATATATCCATTATATGTCTTCATTGTAACATGGTCTGAGAAACATAGCAGAGAACAGAACAGACTCCTGCTTCTGTATTTAGACTATATATAATTCATTAGAAGGCCACGTATGTAAGCACTTCTCAGCAAAGTTTCTTTCTCTGGTCTCCATTCGTTAGCTTACATCACACAGTCCTTAGGACACAGGATTAATAAAAGATGATTTGCAAGCCAGTAAAATTCTACCAGTCTCATCCATTCTTAAAATGCCCTGAACCTGACTCATACCCATAGAGCAGCCAGAAGTGAGTCACAGAATTGGGACCGTTTCTCAAAGGAGAGGCCTCAGAGGGTAATCTTTAGAGAAACTCTCATTCCTGAAATTACCTCCCAGCAGATCGGAGGGGCTCAAACTTTCCCTGGTTCCTGATGATCCCTTTGTGTGGCTCTGCCTTGTCCTGCATGACCAGGCAACCCCACAGGGCTGGCTCAGTCCCTTCAGGAACCACATGCCCAGAGGCAGATGGTTAGAAGTGTATTTTCTGTTTTTGATTTTTAGTGTTCACCTCCAAACAGTTTCTTTCCCAATGAGATAAAATTTTGCTTTTATCAAAAACAGCCTCCACACACATGTTTAAGGAGAAAAATTGAACAAGTGTGCTTACAGAACCCTGCCCCACTCTGTAAAAGCCACCCATTCCTGGTATCTCAGCTCTCTCTTCTGGATTTCTAAACGACATCTATCTGAAAGTACCTAGCAAAGGAATGTACCCTCCACCTAAAGGCTATGCTTCCCAGGCTCTCTTGCAAGTGGAATGTGAGTAGTATGAATGTGCAAAAAGAATACTTCTTACCTTTCACTCTTTCTTCTTTTTTACGCTTGTTAATAGCTCTGTTGAGGTATAATTTCCATAGAATAAAATGATCCACTTTTGGTATTCAGTTTTTGAATTTTGATAGTTATATACACTTGTATAAACTCTACCACAATTACGATAGAGAACATTTCCATCATGCCCAAAATATCCTTCATATTTTTATGAACAATCCATTCCTTCAATCTTTGGCCCAAGAACTCTGCTTTCTGTAACTATAGTTTTTCCTTTTCTAGAATTGCGTGTCAATGGTGTCATACAATATATAGTCTTTATTTATTTTTTTTTTATTTCACATGCTGTTTTGAGATCCATCCCTGTGGTCATGTGCATTAACAAGGTAGTGTTGTCTATTGGAAAGTGCTTCATAGTATGGCTATACCAGAGTTTACTTATTCATTTACCAGTAAATGGACATTTGGTTGTTTCCAGGCTTTTGCTTCTATGAATAATGCTATGAAATTTTGCATACAGTCTTTGTATGGACATTTAGATAATACTTCTCTTAGATAATATTTAAGAATAAGAGTGCTGGTGAGAGCACTCTTATATCTTTGAGGAAAGAACATGTTTAGCTTTATAAGAAAATTGGTAAACTCTTTCAAAAATGACTAGCATTATGTTTTCTTACCAGCAATATACGTCAGTTGTGGGTGTTCACCAACACTTGGTATTATCTATCTTCTTACTCTAAACATTCTAGTGAGTATAGAGTGTCCCTTACTATAGTTTTAATTTAGCATTTTCCTGAAAACTGAGCAAGTTTTCATGGGCCTATTGGTCACCCATATATCTTCTTTTGGGAATGTCTGTTTAGTTTTTTTGCCCTTTTTTAGATTGGGACATTTGTCTTATTTGTTTTAAACAATTATTTTTATATTTTGGAGATAAGCTATGGCAGCCAGCCTCCAAGATGGCCTCCAATGTTCCTGCTTCCTTGTGTAATCCTTTCGTACGTTGTACCAGGGTTGGTCTGTGAGAAGGCAGAAGTGATGGTGTGTGTTGAATTCATCTGTAGCTGTCATAACAAAATACTATAGACTGAGTGACTTAAACAACAGAAATTTGTTCTCCCAAAGTCCTACAGGCTGGAAGTTTGAGAATAAGATGTCAGCACAGTCAGATTTGGGCAAGTGTTTTTATCCTGACATGCAGATGCCTGCTTTGTGGCTGTGTGTAAATAAGACTCTTTCTTGGTGCATAAGTGCGAAGAGAGAGAGAGATCTTTCCTTTTGCAATGATTTATAGCTTTAAGTGTTTAAGTAAAAGAAAACAGTATTTGACCTGAGCTTTTTTAAAATACAATTTCAATATCATTATTCCTCACCAAATTTAGAAATTATTCCTTAATAACATCAAATAACTGGTCAGTGTTCATATTTATTGGATTGCTTTATAAGTGTGCTTTTTTTTAAAATAGTATATCCCTTTGCAACCAACAGTTTATTCTCTGTGTTTATAGGTCTGATTCTACTTTTTGTTTACTTACTCATTTGTTTTGTTTCTTTTTTCTTTGATTCCATATGAGTGAAATCATATTGTATTTGTCTTTGTCTCTCTGATTTATTTCATTTAACATGATACCTTCTAGGTCCATCATATTGTAGCAGATGGCAAGTGCTCACCCTTTTTAATGGCTGAGTAATATTCCATTGTGTGTATATGTGTGTGTGTGTGTGTACGTATATGTGTATTTGTATATGTAAATATATTACACCTTCTTTATCCATTCATCTATTGATGGACCCTTGGGTTGCTTCCATAGCCAGGCTATTGTTAATAACACTGCAAGAAACACAAGAATGCATATGTCTTTTCAAATCAATGTTTTCATTTTCTTTGGGGAAATTGGTAGACTAAGAGTAGACTAAAGTTACACAACTGGGAAATTATAATACTTGAAGTTGGACCCATGCAGTTTGAACTAGGAGCCTATACTAGTCCCTCCAATCCATGGTTTTGTTTTCCACAGTATCAGTTACCTGTAAGCAACTATGGTCTGGAAGCAAATGATCTCCCCCTGACATATTGCCAGGTCAATAGTAGCCTAATTTTATGTTATAACAACTGCAGCATTCACCTTGATTCATCTCCTTCCATAGATATTTTATCATCTCACACCATCACAAGAATGATGAATACAGTACAATAAGATATTTTGAGAGCAAGAGAGAACACATTCACATAACTTTCATACAATATATTGTTATAATTGATCTATTTTATTATTATTGTTAATCAATTATTGTTATTATTTAATTATTAATTATTGCTAATCTCTTATTATGCCTCATTTATAAATTAAACTTTATTATAGGTATGTATGTATAGTTTTTACATACATATATTAGTATTATATATATTAGTATCTGTACTAGTACTGATGTCAACATTATATATATTTGTCAAAATTTTATATATACATATATATGTGTATATATATATATACTGTAGATAGCGCAAAACATATATATATACACACATATATATGTGTGTGTGTGTGTGTATATATGTTTTGCGCTATCTACAGTTTCAGGCATCTAACATCCATCATCCCTTTGGGTTCTTGGAACATGTCCCCCACCGATGAGGGGGGCACTACTGTACTCTGAACAATTGCACCTGAGCTGCCATTACTGAATTCTTAGACTTTAGAATATTAGTTCTCCTTAAGTTCACAGAATATAAATGTAAGAATCATGTTGTATAGTCTATTGGTATATGGTGATCTCTCTCTCCCTCTCTTTCTCTCTCTCTCTTTTCTTTTTGTCTTGTAGTGATGACTTAGGGGATATCTTCGGTACTTCATGAAGACTTGTTGAATGATATCTAACTTTGCAGGGGATAAAAAATGGCATGTAACAATGACCTAAATATCTCCCTCCCCCTCAAAGAACCTTCCTTCTACTAATGTCCTCCATGCTATTCCTTATGTTCCACAAATAAATGAAACTACATGATAACTGTCTTTCTCTATTTGACTTATTGCGCTTAGCATAATCTCCTCCAGTTCCATTCATGTTGATGCAAATGTTGGGTATTCATCCTTTCTGATGGCTGAGTAATATTCCATTGTATATATGGACCACATCTTCTCTATTCATTCATCTGTCGAAGGACATTTCAGCTCCTTCCACGGTTTGGCTATTGTGGACATTGCTGCTATGAACATTGGGGTGCACATGCCCTTCTTTTCACTACATCTGTATCTTTGGGTTAAATACCCAGTAGTGCAATTGCCAGGTCATAGGGTAGCTCTATTTTTAATTTTTTGAGGAATATCCACACTGTTTTCCAAAGTGGCTATACCAACTTGCATTCCCACCAACAGTGTAGGAGGGGATGGGTGGGCCTGGTGATGGGTACTAGGGATGGCACATATTGCATGGAGCACTGGATATTATATGCAAACAATGAATCATGAAACACTACATTAAAAACTAGTGATGTACTGTATGGTACCTACCTAACATAACATAATAAATAAAATTTTTAAAACTAGAGCTACAATTTGATCCAGGAATCTCCCTTCTGATTATGTATCCAAAGGAATCAAAATCACTGTCTGGACAAGATATCTACATCCCCATGTTCTTAGCAGCATTATTCATATTAAGCAAGACATGGAAATAAGCTTACTGTCTGTCAATGGATAAATGGATAAAGAAAATGTGTTATATATGTAACAGAATGTCATTCATCCATATAAAAGAAATACTGTCTTTTTGACAATATGTCTGGACCTCAAAGACATTATGCCAAGTAAAATAATTTGGACAGAGGAAGACAATTATTGTGTGTTTTTATTTATATGTGGAATCTAAAAAAGGTGAATATTTGGAAATAATTTTTGGAAATAAATATATTAACAATATACTGATTGCCAGGGGCTGGAGAAAATGGGGGAAATGTGGAGATGTTGGGTACAAGCTTCCAGCTATAAGATGAATGATTTCTGGAAATTTAACATATAACAAGGTGATTAGTTAACAATACAGTATTGCATACTTAAAAGTTAAGAAAGTAAATTGTTAAACTCACCACACACGTAAAAAATGGTAAGCGTGTGAGCTAGTGGATATATTAGATAACCTTATTGTGGTGAATATTTCAGAGTATAATATGTACACTTTAAACTTATGTTATATGCCAATAATGTCTCATTAAATCTGGAAAAAGAGAAAAATAAATAAATAAATATCTTCCTTTCTAAAAACTGGCAAATGCAGTTTCCACTGACTACATCCTGCTTCATTTCGGCACTAACAGCTCAATTATTCCCCCCACACAAACGTCCAGTTTATCTAGCATGTGGTGTTCTATATTTAACAAAGTAGGCCGACAAGATGTTACTCGAAAAATATATCCCAAGTAATAAGATTGCTGATGTAAAAACATACCAAAATCAAACTGCAAGAGAGCCGATCGTCCTCAGGCAAGACATCTAATGATGGAATGTCCCCACCACCTTTGTTTGCTGTGTGGAAACAAATGTTATCATCAAGGGACACCCCTGAAAACCCCAAGACCCTTGCTCTCACTGACTCTCCTGAAATGTCTGTTCACTCCTCCCGTTGTGTCTCGTAAGGCTGGAGACTGGGGAGTTCTGTTCATGCCACCCTTCCCACCCCCCACCACTATCACTGCCCTAATCACTTTACTCATCTCTCCAAGACAACAACTCTCTGAAACTGCCAAAAAAGTTTCCCTTCTCTGTTGGTGGGGTGGGGTGGGGGGCAGGAAGTCCCTCATGTTCCCCAAGAATAACTCCATCATTCAAATTCCTTCTCCACCAAGAATTTTTCTTGGCACCACAAGATCAATGGCAGTTCATTTGATTCAGTAAAATGATTCTCAATAAATACGTATTGCAAGGAAGAGAATCAGTCTTTCCCTAGAAAAAAAGGAGAATTTTCAGCGAAGGGAAGTTTGAAATGGGAAAAAAAATTAACATTTCCTGAGACTCTGTTTGTGCCAAAATATTGTTATAAATGTTTTATTGTATTAATACAATATTAATATTAATATTATATGCATTAATATTAATGCCAACACCAATTTTAATGCTAACAAGAACTGACACTGATACATCAATATGAGTACAAACACTAATACAAATAATGATACTCTCTATCAGTACCAATAAATATGCAAAGACTGATAACGATACCGGTACTAATCAACCATTTCTCAGGTTTTTTTCCCCACATGGATGGGTCTCCTCCTCCATGGATATAACACTCCTGGACTCTTAGCCCCTTTCTTACCTATTCTTCTCCATGGAGAAGAAATGAGTAGCTTAATGAGTGAGTAACAGCTACTGATCATTTAAAAGGCTGTAATCTCTGAAGATTTATTCTTTTCATCCTTGCATCTCTCTCTATCCAAGCACTGCCCACCGAAAGCAATAATCCTGGATAAGAGTGTCTATAGGACCCAGTAGCCTTGAGGTCCTTCCTAAAGGCTTGGATTTTGAGGGCTGGTGGCATAGAAAGCAAGCCAGCCTATTTGCCTATCCTTCTGAGAGAGGAGGTAACAAAGATTGTTCGTTTTTCCATGCCACATGGTATGGAATGAATTGTGTCCCACTCCAAAATCATGTTGAAGTAACCTCCAGGACCTCAGAATATAAGTATATTTGGAGACAAGGTCTTTAAAGAGGTGATTAAGTTAAATGAAGTCATTAGGGAGGCCCCTAATTCAATATGATTAGTGTCCTTATAAGAAGAAGAAAGTTGGACACAAACATGCATACACTCAGAGGGAAGATCATGTGAAACACAGAAAAAAGACAGCCAACGTCCAGCCAAGGAGAGAGACCTCAGGAGAAACCAACTCTGCCAACATCTTTATCTTGGACTTCTAGCCTTTAGAACTGAAATACATTTCTGTTGTTGAATTAAGCCACTTAGCCTGGTACTTTGTTATGGCAGCCCTAGAAAACAAATACGCCACCTACCATATCAAAGTGGTAAAAAACATGTTGAATTGCTCTCTTGATGGGCGACTTCTCCCAGTTGTGTTTAAGTTCACAGATCATGGGCTTTTGGTAATGAGCACAGATGCACTGGCATCCTGACAAAGAAGCCAAGACAATTTTCTCTGTCTTGTCCCTTCCTTCTGATCTGAGCATCTGCTGATCTGAGCATGGGCTTTGGCAACACTAATATTTGATTCTGGAAACATGATCCTTTCTGTGGTAATAGCTGCTCTTGCATTTATACTAAACAGCAACAACAACAACAAACTATCCACTGTTACTTCTATTTCCCTTGGATTGAACTTATCCCCATGGCTGCAACAAAAACTCCTTAGTGGCTTTTCTGTCTAGATCACTCCTCTCCAGAACCCAGTTGTCTCGGATTAACTATCACTTCCTTGAAGATGCCTGCTCCAACCTCCAAGATGAGATGAGGCACCTCTGTTAAACATTCTCATTGCACCCTACATTTTCCTTCGTGACCATGATGACAATGGGAATTAAGTCCTTATTAAATGTGATTAGTTTTAAAATGTCTATTTTCCTGCCAGGAAACCATAACCTTCATAACATCGTGGGCTATGCTTTCTTCTTCCACTTGTATCCCCAAGACGTAGCCTAGCTCTTAGCCCATGGTAGGTCCTCAACACGTATCTGTGTAATGCATGAATAAACCAATCCTACCAGGTGAAAGATATATATCTCTAATTTCCTCTCAGACTCAGTTTATCAAGCCTCAAAAATTCTGGTAGGAGCAAAATTTCCACGACATCTGAGGTAAGAGCTCAGGGGTGACGTCATTCAGGGTAGCCAGGTAATACATACACAGGATGCCCAGTTAAACGTGAATCTCAGATAAGCAACAAATAATGTTTTAGTCTAAGCTTGTCCCAAATATTGCATAATTATTATTTGTCACTTATCTAAATTTTATATTTAACTGGGCATCCTGTGTTTTTAATGATTACATTTACTGACCCTATGGTCAGAGGATCTTCTTAACAGGAAATTTAAATAAGCCAACAAGAGAGGTGAAAATTGCAGACTCCTAGAGTATAGGAACCAGGAGGCTTACCTTAGTATCTGCCCCACCCATTCTCACACACACATATACACGTGTGCGCACGCACACACACATACACACACACACACACACACCTGTGGTGCCCAATACATTGCTTGACCGAGAAGCACCAATATCGATTGCTGACCCAAACTAAAGTTTTAAAATTACACTAAGTACCTCTATCCACAAAAGACAGAAAAATGCTACTATAATGAATGAATAACAGAATAAGCCAGTAATTACATACCCCTAAATCTGGAAGGAGATAGGGCCCTCCAGTAGGAGAAATGTGGCCTAGAGTCCTTCTGTGACTTATCTACAACCTTAGAACTGACAGTGGTACATCCGGGGCTCTAAGGAGATCACCTCAACTCCTCAGCGCTCCTTCTACATCCCACACTAAAGACATTTCTAACAAAGGCAAATCTTTCTGGCCATGAAATTCCACACCTATGTTCTCAACCAGCTGTGTAAGCAACCATCATCCACCAAGCTATTATACATATGCTTTAAAGAAATCCAAGTAAGAGCTTTTCTCTTTCTCAGGCTAGTAAATATTACTCATAAGATTGGATGAAACAAAATAATAAGTCCAAAATATCTAAGGGCTTTTTCATGAAGCTGCCTTTCATTTGTAGAAGTATCAGATTATACCAAAGATCCCTTTATACATTTTTTTAAAGCGTGGTAGCTTCAATTCAATAGTTCTAGGGAGACAATCCCTTAAGCTGTGTCAAAATGCCAGTTATCCTAGATGCCACCCAGATTTGAATAATTTAGAGAGAGACAAAACACATGCAGAAAGAAGGAATCATCTCTTGAGGACGGCTACTTTTAACGAGGCTGCTACTCCCTCCCCGTTCCTCCCCTCCCCAAACATCTTTCTCTCTCTATCAGTGGTGACAAGTGTCAATCAAACCTTCTGTGGTTGAGGAAGGGAGAGGAATGGGCAGTGAAGCTGAGGAGAGGGGAGGGGGATGAAACATGAAACATTCTCAAACAATTGCTCAAGGAAGATTCCCGATCAGTGTGTGGTCTGGGGGAAAGAAGTCTTTTCCTTTTTTTTTTTTTTTGCTTCTAATCTCTAACCGACTATTTACCTCTTTTTATAAACTTGAATCTCTCTGTTGCTCCACAGGCTCCAAAACAAATCGCTGGTCAGCCAGGATTAAGCTGCTTTGTTGCCAACGATTAGCAGGTTTGCTTGTAGTTTTAACATCTTCAGCAACAGCTGAATGTCAAATGATTCAGGAAATACTGGTCTTATTTTGACCAAATCCATACAAATATTTGCAATAAGTTGGGAGAAAATACCATATAGGAAAAAAAATATACCACCTACAGAGGTTTCTAGAACATTCCAGAGAGATGGACTTTAACATGGACTGACTGAGAACTCCAACAACATTTGTATTTCTGTTGTTTTTTTTTAAATGAAGCAACATTTTGAAAAATGTTATATCACAGCCAACCCCATCTCAAAGAAAAATCTATAAAACATCTACTTTAAGTCCAGACTCTAGGAAATGTTTTCTCCAAACATATTAAATATTTTGTGGTTCAATAGCCAAATAGCATTCATTTATTGAAAACCTACCGTGTGCTAAGTACTGTTCTGGAATAGAAATGAATAAAATCCAGTCCCGGTTTTCAAAAATCTTCTGTTGCACTCACTTACATACTCATTTCAGCATTCAGTCATTAAAAACAAAACAAAACAAACAAAAAAAAACACCCTCCCAACAAGATAATTGCCTGGGACTATGCCTGTTACTTGTGCAGACTTAAAGTTCAAGGACGATGCCTTCATCCTGTACCATCCCTTACTATCCTTCACACTGATCCTCCAAACAGTAGCTGCTGATGGTATAGGGAAAGGCACTAATCAGGAATCAGCGGGTCTTACTCTGTTTCTTGATTTCATGATCATGGGCAAATGCTTAATCAGTGGGTCCTTGACTTCCTGCATTTATTTTCCACTCATCTCCAGAAAGAGTGGAAATATGGAAAGCCTCTTTCCATCATCCCTTCCAGTGCCAATTCTGTGATTCCTTGATCTCGGTACAAGAAGACTAAATATCAGGGTTGGGGATCCTTACTGGATACAGTGTCCTACAGTAAAGATCTACACATTTATAATTTATGCTGAGACTATGAAGCAGGGTAGAAAAAATGGGGATAGGCTTAAGTCTAAATAAGACCCAAGATTATATATGTTTATTTTTGAGGCAACCAATAGCTACCAGTGTCCATGAGGCTTGCAGATAGTAGTAGATAAACTCATCAAGGGTTTCCAGGTAAAAATGTATAGGCAGTGGGACTGGGGATGAAGGGAAGGTTGCTGTCTTGGTAGATCTTGAAATCTAGCTATGGAAATTTTAATAGCTATAGAAATTTAAAGTACACATTTCCCTCATAATGAGTATATTTTGCCCAAGAGAACAATTTCTCCCATCTCTGTGTGGATCTACTTCTTGTCTTCACCTGGATGTCTCATCTAACATCGCAAATACAGCAGTGAATTTACCCTGTGTAGGATACAAGAAGGGGGCTCCATCAAACTCAGGAGCCTTACCTTTCCTGCTTCTCTCTTGGGAATCTTACTCCAACATTGCCCTCATCTTCTATACCTCCAGGCTTTCCCTCTCCATCAGCTTCTATTCAGTCTGCAAAATTGTTCAACTTATTTATTCATTCATAAACTATAAATTCTTTTTATAAAAACATGTTTCTTCCTTTTTCCATTTTTATAGTTTTCCATTCTTTTCTTATTTTATTGCTCTGTCTAGAGTCTCTAACATAAGATTGACTGGAAGTGTTTACAGTGAGTATCTTTGTCTTATTGCACAGTTTAAAGAGAATTCCTTTACAGTTTTCAGAAAATATTTATTAGATATATTTTGCCAAGTGAAGCTTATTCTATTTTTACTTTGCTGAGAGATTTTTTAAAATAAATAGGTTTTAAATTTATTGATTTTTTTATTTGTTTACATGATGAATTAGAATAATAGATTTTCTTTTTTTTTAAATATTTTATTTATTTGACAGACAGAAATCATAAGTAGGCAGAGAGGCAGGTAGAGAGAAAGAGGGGAAAGCAGGCTCCTCGCTGAGCAGAGAGCCCGATGTGGGGCTCGATCCCAGGGACCTGAGCTGAAGGCAGAGGCTTTAACCCACTGAGCCACCCAGGCACCCCAGAATAATAGATTTTCTTTTTTTTTTTTTTTTTTTTTGGTTTTTAAATCTTTTTTTTTTCTTCCATTTTATTTATTTTAATAATAGATTTTCTAATGTTGATCCAAATACCTATTTCTGGAATGAGTTCAAACTACATAGCTCATTTCTGAATTTGCTTTGTTACTGATTTTTGAGGATTTCATCTACATTTACAAGCTGAGTTATTAATTTAATTAACTTGATTTCCCTGTGTTATAGTTTTCTTGTCTGCTGGTATCAATCTTACATTAGCTTATACGATAAGCTGGAAAGTAAAACTTTTTTTTTTTTTGTAAAAAGTCCTAAGTTGGAGTTAGCTATTTGTTGAATGTTTTCTAGAGCCCATAAAAATCATCTGGGCCTGATGTTTTTTTTGTGGGAAGGTTTTAAACAACTGATCCAATTTCTCTTACTGGTAATTAGATCATACTGATTTTCTATTTAATTTTTAGTCTGCTTCCATTATTTTCAGTAACTTTCTAGGAATATGTTTTCAAAACTTTGGGTGCAAAGATATTTGTAGCTTTCTCTTATTATCTTTTTAAATTTCTGTTGCATTTATGGTCATGTCCCTTTTTAATTCCTAATACTATTGAGTTTTTCCTTCTCTTTTTCCACTGATCCTGCTAAAGGCAAGAATATTGGTCATGTAAAAAATTAACTTTTAGCTTTATTGATTTTCTCAGTTCTATTTTTTTTGCTTTTTAATTTATTTTTGTTCTCATATTAAATACATTTTCTTTTTAATTTTTTGAACTTATTACGTATTCTTTTTGCAACTAAAGTTAGAGATTTGGTTTGTTAACTTTTGGTCTTCCTTTTTCTAGATATAAGCGTTCAAGAATATAAAGTTTCCTGCTATAGCTGCATCCTGCAAGTTTTCTAAGTACCTTTTGTATTATTCACATGGTACTTATGCCACAATTTTCAGTATAATTCTTTTATAACCCATAAATTATTTAGAAGTATACTTTACATTTCCAAATGTATGGGGTTTTAAACAATGATCCCTTTTTTAAAAATTGATCTTCAATTGTGATCTTTACACACTATTTTTAAATTTTATGGTGTATCTTTTATGATATATAATGCGATCAATGTCTAGAACTGTTTCTCATGTACTTAGGCACTATTACATATTTGTCTATTAGAATAATCATTCATTTTATTCTTCAGGTCTTATCTAGCTTATAAATTTTGTCTGATTTGGCTGCTGAGGAAATGGGAGGACTGAAGAAAGAGTACTTGGGGCTCTGATGGTGTTACATCTTCAGAAAAAAATCTGCATGGGTAAGAGGAACATATGATGCACTCTCCCTTGCCCATGCCCAGTTGGTGCACAGCACATTCCACTTACTGACTGGTGTGCTGGAAGATCACAACTTTGCATTTAATTTACTTTCTCACATTTCCCCCCAAATCCTTCACACATTCACTATTGTTGAAACATTGGACCACTTGGTTTATTTCCTTGCCATGAGCTGCCGTTTCTCCTGCTGTTCCTTCCTCTTAGGATAAAGTTCCCCAACCAACATACATGTACCAAAACTTCTTGTGTTCCTGATGAACACTTTCAGCACTTGCTCTATTTCTCAGTTATGAATTGTCCTATTTTGCATTGTATATTTTCTGTGAACACATATTATTTCTTCTACTGGCTTATTAAGGACCTTGAGGTCTGGAACTTGATCTAAAGCATTTTTGTAACCCAACATTACCTAGGAAGGCCCAATATATAAATGCTAAAAGAATATGCAGATTTCCATGTTTAAATGCAGAAACATTCACGGCTGCAACTTCACTAATTAAAAATCACTTTGAAAGAGTCTGTCTGCCTGAACATCATAAATGTTCTTAGTTAAAACAAGAACTGAATAAACTTCCATAAATACTACTGACATTTTTTACATTAATTGTTGTGTAATCAAGACCCAGATGTTCCAGATTTGTTGTGCTAAAACAAGTTGAATCAATTTGACTCAGTTCACACCCATGGCAAGTTTTGTGACGAGTCAAATCACATTTTGTCTTTAGCTGGATTTGTCTTCATTTTCTCCAACATGAACTGACTCAAGGTAGAGGCATCAAGAGAGGCTCAATGTGAGGGTCAAGAAAATAATTTTCTACCAGTCATTTTAGAAGTTTCATTTATTTTTTTAATTATGTTATGTTAGTCACCATACTGTACAACATTAGTTTTTGATGTAGTGTTCCATGATTCATTGCTTGTGTATAACACCCAGTGCTCCATGCAATACGTGCCCTCCTTAATAACTATCACTGGGCTAACCCATCCCTCCCCTCTAAAACCCTCGGTTTGTTCCCTGGCATCCAAAGTCTCTCATGGTTCGTCTCCTCTGATTTCTTCCCTTTCATTTTTCCCTTCCTTCTCCTAATGTCCTCCATGCTATTCCTTATGTTCCACAAATAAGTGAAACCATATGATAATTGTCTTTCTCTGCTTGACTTATTTCACTTAGCATAATCTCCTCCAGTTCCATTCATGTTGATGCAAATATTGGGTATTCATCTTTTCTGAGTATATATGTATATATGGACCACATCTTCTTTATCCATTCGTCTATTGAAGGGTATCTCAACTCCTTCGACAGTTTGGCTATTGTGGACATTGCTGCTATGAACATTGAGGTGCATGTGGTCTTTATTTTCACTACATCTGTATCTTTGGGGTAAGTACACAGTAGTGCAATTGCTGGGTCATAGGGTAGCTCTATTTTTAATTTTTGAGGAACCTCCCACTGTTTTCCAAAGTGGCTGTACCAACTTGCATTCCCACCAACAGTGTAAGAGGGTTCCCCTTTCTCTGCAACCTCTCCAGTATTTGTTGTCTCCTGCCTTGTCAATTTTTGCCATTCTAGCTTGTGTAAGGTGATATCTCAATGTGGTTTTGATTTGAATTTCCCTTATGGCTAATTATAGTACTTGTCTAATAGTGTTGACATGAGCATTAAGAGAGTTCATTTATACAAAGCTTCTAGAACAATGCCATTCTCGTATGGTAGGTATTGATTTCCTATCACGTTAGTATTGTTCTTGGAGATCCAAATACAATCTCATCTTCGTTTAAATGATGAATCCATGTATTTATCATATAAAACAATGCAGAAAATCTAACTTAAAAAATATATATGTCATAACTTCGGAGTGACTTGTTTAAGATTCTTGCCAATTCTGGTGGTGTCTGATGTTGACAAAATAGTTCAGAAATGTTCCTGATTGCCCTAGAAACAGAGTAGGAAACTATTTTCAGTCAAATTCAAGACAACTTCTCTGGGGGTCCCCACCTCCCAATTGCCATTGCTGAAATCCTCTGAGATAATATTTAAGGAACTCTTGTATTTTCCAAGTGTTTTATTGTTTCTTTTTTATTGTATGAACATGTTCATTTGATTTAAACATTTTAATTAACTATATTTTTCAATATCTTAGTCATCAATTTTGAGTTGAGTAAGTATTCCAACTCCACATCTGGTTTTGACCTTTTATGTCAAATGCTATGTTAATAGTGGGATTCTAAGTGTACATTTAGATAATATGTTACTAGGTCAAACTTGGCCAAATGAGCAAACTTTTTGAAGTGTAACTTAAGGCCTTATTTGCTTATCAGCTTGAAAAATTAAGCCACTTCTAAAGACACTTACCTTGGACTCAATGAGTTGTTGATTCGTCCCATGGGACTTACTGGTTTTTATCACCTGAAAGTGTCTTTTTCAATAATGGCTGAAATGTAGGTTTGCACTTGGATAGCATTCGTGATTATCTCAGTTCACTAAACTGCAAGCCTGATTATTCTCACAATTAAAACAGCAGTGGTTGCCTATTTCTCAGCAAGACACATGGAGCCACAACAGGGTCTTGAATGACCAAGATTTCATTTCTTTCTCGGAATATTTTATACGATTCAGTAATCAGTAAAATTGGTTCTTCTACAATGGGCCTCCTCTGTCATTAGTGAGAATTAGCAAAGTTCTATGGCCCTAAAAAAATAATAATAATAATAAAGTGGACTATTACTGTGAATGAACCTGCTTTGTGTGTGTGTGTGTGTGTGTGTGTGTGTGTGTGTGTGTGTGAAGACGTCTTTTAATTTTGAGGAGGGCTTTCATGCTTTTGTGTTGTGAATTAAATAACCATTTCATGAGGTTCATCTTTGTCTGGGAAGGAAGAAAATCAATCTTTCATTAAATCTCTGAGACCAGAAATTGTGCTTACCAAAAGGACTATAGACCTGGCGGATCCAGCAGAGTGTCAAATATAGAGTGTTCAGGGAAGCATTACTCCTCACCCAATGTCCACACACTGCAGCATGTAAATTAATATTTTCTTTTAAGGAAGTGTCATTTTTCTTTTAAGCTTTACACAGATACACAGATGTCAATGATCCTAAAGTAGTTTGTTGGCTTGTGGGTCTGGATATATTGGAAGTTAAACTTGCATGCTCTGAAATGTAACACATGCAGCCTGTGCTGGGAGAAATCACACAAGCTGTAGAGTTGTTACAAAGGGACCACTTAGCATCCGAGTGAGCTGTTGTTTCCTGGTGGGCTTGAACTTCCAGTATCAATTCCTCTACAACTGTGTGTGTGTGTGTGTGTGTGTGTGTGTGTGTGTGTATGCAGGGATATGTTGTGATTGTGGATGGAGACGAAGAGGGGACCAGCAAACCAAACTGAGATGTTGGCATAGTAACAAGAGCCTCAGCCCTGGGATTAGTTCAAATTCCAGCTTTATCACTTACCCACCATACTACCTTGGGCAAGTTCACTAGCTGAAACTTGGTTCCTTATGTATAAAGTGGGGATCATACTTAATCGGTTGATAGTTGGAAGGATTCTTGATAATGTATGTAGTTTATCCCATAGTAGATGTATCAGTTAGTGTTCACTGCATAACAAACCAACCCAAACTCTGTGGCATAAAACAGAAGTTATTTAGTTTGCTTATGGTTCTGAAACATGGCAGTTTAGACTGGGCTCAGCTGGGCCATTCTGGTCCTGGCTGGCTCCCCTCCATGCATCTCTCAACAGCTCTGCATCTGCCATTTTTCATGGTTCCCCTTGTGTTTTCTCATCCTGTACTAGTTAGTGGACACTTGTTCCTTTGGTGGAGCCTGAGATCCAAGAGAGCAGAAGTGCAGAAAGCCTTTTGAGAACTGAGCTTTAATTGGCCAGTGCTACTTCTGCCATGTTCTATTGGCCAAAGCAAGTCACAAGGAAGGCCTAAATTCAAGGAAAAAGGAAATAAATTCTGTCTCTTAAAGAAATGATCTGTGAAGTCATATTGCAAAGGGCATAGATACAGAGAAGCCATTTATGATGTCACCAGTGTAAAAAATATACTACAATATGGACAGAGAGACAAATATAGAACGACAAATCTACCCCCTGGAGTAGAGTAAGCCCCTCCTGGTTTTTGTAAATGAAAATCTATGGGAACACAACCATATCCATTTGTGGACATGCTGCCTATGCTTCTCCCACTACCATAGCACAGATGAGTAGCAGCAATGCCGATGCTATAGCCTGCAAAGTCCAAGATACTTACACTTTGGTTCATTATGGAAGAAGTCTGCTCCAGAGCTTTACTTCCCCAAAACTGCTGTATGGACCAGCAGATTTGGTACCACCTGAGAGCTTGTTGGAAATACAAATTTCAGGTCTTCTGTTTCAGAATATGCAAAAAGGTCCTTCTGGTAACACACACTAAAGTTTGAGCAGTGCTGGACTAGATAGCAGTTAGATGGTCTGGGCACAATCTGAGGAGTGTAAGGGCCCCAATGATCACCCCTGAAGAGACAGGTCCTGACCATAAAGGCCCAGCAACTGTTGTTCATTTGGGAGCCAGCCTGTCTGCTGTGCTGATTCTAGGACCTCTGTCTTTCTTTGGCAAAGAGCATGTCCTTGACGTAGGGATACAGAAGGGAATAGAGGTTCCGTAAGTGCAAAGTGGTGACAATGAGGCTATGGGAGGCCCCAGCCAGACCAGCTGGTCAGGACAGGTCTCTGATTTCTGGGAACTAGAAGAGGAAGGACTAGGGAATAGTTGGGACCCTGGTCTGAATCAAGGTGGCAGAAGCCAGCTATAAGCTGAGTGGAGTCTAAAAGAGTAAAGAGAAGCAGGCAATTCAGGAACCACCCTAGCACTGCAGACTTTGAGTGTGGCTGTCAGCTGAGACCCACAGTGCAAGGGAGACTGGGCCACCATGCCTGTGCTTGGCAGTGGTGTGGAGTCCCTGCTCAGGTTGTCTCCTTGGGATTGCAGTCTTTTAAACCCTCAAGAATATATGAATGACAATAAATGCATGTGAAAGGTTTCTATGAGGCTATATAAATAGGCACTCCATAAAACTAGAATAAAACAGAATCTTCCTTGTGGATTTCTTTTAAGTATTGAGTTAACTCATATTAAGGCTTAAAGTATTGCCTAAAACCTACAAAACACTCAAGAAATGCTGTCTGTTGTTATACTCATTTTATTATTTTTTTTTCATCACCATCATCATCATTATCATCATCAGGACAAGAACCTAAAAGTCATCAGAGTTTTAAGCAACTGCTCTAGCTTCAGTCCTTGATTGCCTCTCACCTTCCTCCCATCTCTCATTTGTCTCCTCTCTGTACATCACTCTCAGGAAGACTTCCTCTTTCTACACATCAGCTTCCTCCTCCTCTGCTACTTGTGTTTTCTGGGCTCTGACAACCTTGAATTACAAATATCCTTGGCTTGCCATACTACTCACATGTGGCTTCTCTTTGTCAGCTGGAAAATACTCTTCAAGTTTCCTGTCATAAAAGGGTTGGAGATTGGTCCATCTCATTCTGCACTGGCCAGAGGTGGTTAGATAGCCAGCCTATAACTTCCCTTGGGTCAGTTGTCCATCCCTGGTCCAGTCAGCTATGTTTGGGTGACGGTGGGTGGCTTTCCTTGGAAAGGGGTGTCGGTGGATAGACAGTGAGGCTTGGTCTGGGAGATGGGGAACAAGACCCCGAGGATGTAGATGGCGAAAACTGTTCCTTTCTGTCAGGGTGAAGGTAAAAGCCAGAGATAGAGTGTGCCTGAATTTCCATCTGGAGGCTGGTTGAAGTTCCAGCTTGGAAGAGCTGTGGAAAGAAATCAGGATAAATAAGGAAAAGGAGATATTACCAATAAACACAACTCTGAAAACTAGACATTCAACGCACAGTTAGGGATCTTCCCTTGTATACATAGACCCTTATTGAGAACCTCATATTTGGAGTTATCAAACACCACTGAGCATTTACCATGTAGCATGTTACCTGTAATAATAAATATTAGTATTAATATTACAAAAATCAACATTTACTGGGTGTTACCATGTGCCAGGTAGTAAGATAAGGCCTTGACATGCATTTCTTACTTAGACCTCACAACAAATCAGGGTCAGATAGAGAGATCCTCAAACTGCCACACAGCCTATATGACCCAGACATCAAAAAGTCTTAGCAGATGCCACTAGACACAAGAGATGGGTTTAACATCAACTTTAGATGTGGTTTGTATTATTATCACCATTAGTAAATGAAGAAACCAAGACACAAAAGGAAGGACACATGCTGGCAAATTATACTGCTGGGTATTTGAACCTAAGGCATATAACTCCAGAGTTCTGATGTCCTTACCCATAAAATTTGGAGCTGTGAAGAGTCATACTTATTCCTCAGTTACTTGGAATTGAAGTAATGTACCCACCCACCACAATACTAGTTGGATTATGTATAGACCTATAGCTGGAGTTTTTATTTATGCAAGGACAATAGATTTCATGTCCCAGGATAACAGGATAACAGAAATGCTTATCAATTCCTGCTTCAAGATTGGTCCAAGCAATGGACTTCAGTCCAATCCTTCCAGCCTTTCCTAAGTGTTCCCACTCTGCTCCATATACAGAATTAAAGGCATGTCTTCCTTGATATAAACGATATTTTGTATGTACCTTTATCAAAGCATTTCCTACATTGCATTGAACTTAAGTATATGTACACTTCCCTGAGAAATGAGCTCCTAGGTGTCAACTACTGGGGTTCTTTTGACTTTGTGTTCCTAGTTTTAATATAACATTCAGGATATAGTAGATGCTCTACACATCTTGGTGAATGGATGAAAGAATGAATGACTGATATAACAAATTTCTCATGGTAGAAACCTATGTTCTTATATCATTCAGCCACTGTGAAAAGACATTCAGATAATGTCGCTAGAAGAAAGGCAAATATCTAATAAAATTTGCATTGCATTTATTTATGATTTATGCATTATTGATTATTAAATTCTATTACACCTTTAGGGAAAAATAATCAAAGTTATTGACAAAGAAGATTACAAAAGTCCTTGATATCAAAATATACCATTACATTGTTTTAAAATCTCTGTGAAAAAATCCCTGTTTCATTTAAAAATAATTTTTTTAAAGATTTTATTTTATTTATTTAACAGAGAGAGAGATAACAAGTAGGCAGAGAGGCAGGCAGAGAGAGAGGAGGAAGCAGGCTTCCTGTGGAGGAGAGAGCCCGATGCAGGGCTTGATCCCAGGACCCTGAGATCATGACCGGAGCCGAAGGCAGCGGCTTAATCCACTGAGCCACCCAGGCGCCCCCAAAATAATTTTTTAAGTGTTACTTCCTCCTTCTCCTGTCCCTGCCTTTCCCATTCCCTACCCCATAACATCACGCAGCACTAAGATGCCACTTCATTTATTTAGATTCCATTTTAGTGGATTAGTCATTTACCTAATGGAGCTGGTCTCTCTCGTACAGAAAGCAAACATATTGAAAAGTAAATGCAACTGAACAGATCAAATAACTACGTCCGGTGGCTGCACCTGCCATTCAGACCACTTTCCATGGGCAATTTGAAAAATATCTGGCAAATTTCTGTATTTACCTTCTGAAGGTGGAGTAGAAAGAGTGCTGGAACAAGAGTTAAGAAATCTGGGTCACAGCCAGAGCCTTGATCTTAAGAGCAGTGTGACCGTTGGTTGGTCACTTTCCTCTCCAGGTCTCGTCTTCCTGGTCTTTAAATGGAGGGTTGAATTCCCTCTGAAAATCTTTCCCATCTCAAAATTCTACATTCATTCATTTAATAAATATTCGCTCAAGACCCACTCTGGGTAAGACACTCTGTAGGGCATTGCTGGGGATATGGAGTTGCAAGACCACCTGGCTTCTGCCGCTTCTCAGGGCTTGAAACTAACAGGAGCACAGATATAGGATTGAAAACAAGCTTGATGAAATAAGTCAATCAGAGAAAGACAATTATCATATGATCTCTCAGATACAAGGAATTTCAAAGGCAGAGCAGGGGTTCATGGGGGAAGGAAGGGGAAAAAGAAGTAAGATGGGACAGGAGAGGGAGACAAACCATAAGAGACTCTTAATCTCAGGAAACAAACTGAGGGTTGCTGGAGTGCAGGAGGCTGGGAGGGATAGGGTGGCTGCGTGATGGACATTGGGGAGGGTATTTACTATGGTAAGTGCTGTGAATTGTGGAAGACTGATGATTCACAGACCTGTACCCTTGAAACAAATAATATATTATATGTTAAAAAAAAAAGCAAGCTTGAAATGTGAGTTAAATTCATTTGTTTTAAGGCTATCTATTAGTCTATGCTATAAATTTTCAAAGCATGGTCTTCATTATTAGTCCTATGGGTTTATACCTATTCACTCATTTAATTAAACATTTGCTGAATCCTAATTAATCTAGAAAGTTCCTCTAAGAACAATTAAAAATGAAAGCTGTAAGTGAGAGAAACACTTTGCCATGATGGATGCATCTTTTTCTCTTTCTTCTCCTTCATTTGGCTCATGGCATTTAACTATTATTTCAAGTCTTGGAACATGAGTCACAGGATTCTCTAACTTCTTTCCTCCAATAAACCAACAAAGGAACTAATTGTTAACTTTCTCTTCATGAGCTTTCCAAAGTCAGCCCTGGAACCTGGCTCTGAGACCTACCTGTTCTGACATGGGAACATGTGAGGACATTGGAGATTGGATTTGTGCTTCACCTAAATTTATTTTCTTCCATTTGCAGTATGAAGCATTTCTGCAGACTTAATTTTGGTCTTAATTTTTAAAACAGTAACTCTTGTATCAATAGCTAATTTGTGTTTTTTCTATACCAATATAACCATGGCAATATCTTTTTTATAATATTAGTTTGCATAAAAAGTTCATCCTGTGATATATTATTTTTAATATGTTGCCATACTTCAGTCTGTCTAAAAAAAATGTTGTTTATGACAGTTTCCAAATTACTTCTCTTTACTGCTAAAAAAATCTTAAAAGGTCACTAAACACCAAAATTCTAATTGAAGAGAAATCATAAAGATCAGAGCAGAAATCAATGAAATAGAAACCAAAAAAAAATAGAAAAAATCAACGAAACTAGGAGCTGGTTCTTTGAAAGAATCAATAAGATTGATAAACCCCTGGCCAGACTCATCAAAAAGAAAAGAGAAAGGACCCAAATAAATAAAATCATGAATGAAAGAGAAGAGATCACAACTAACACCAAAGAAATACAGACAATTATAAGAACATACTATGAGCAACTCTACGCCAACAAATTTGACAATCTGGAAGAAATGGATGCATTCCTAGAGACATATAAACTACCACAACTGAACCAGGAAGAAATAGAAAACCTGAACAGGCCCATAACCAGTAAGGAGATTGAAACAGTCATCAAAAATCTCCTCTGAAAAACAACCAGAGGGTTTTGAAGGGGCAGGGGGTGGGAGGTTGAGGAACCAGGTGGTGGGTAATAGGGAGGGCACGTACTGCATGGAGCACTGGGTGTGATGCCAAAACAATGAACAGTGTTACGCTGTAAATAAACAAATAAAAAATAAATAAAATTTAAAAAAAAATCTCCAAACAAACAAAAGCCCAGGGCCAGACGGCTTCCCAGGGGAATTCTACCAAACATTTAAAGAACTAATTCCTATTCTCCTGAAACTGTTCCAAAAAATAGACATGGAAGGAAAACTTCCAAACTCATTTTATGAGGCCAGCATCACCTTGATCCCAAAACCAGACAAGGATCCCACCAGAAAAGAGAATGACAGACCAATATCCTTGATGAACACAGATGCAAAAATTCTCGCCAAAGTACTAGCCAATAGGATTCAACAGTACATTAGAAGGATTATTCACCACGATCAAGTGGGATTTATTCCAGGGCTGCAGGGTTGGTTCAACATCCGCAAATCAATCAATGTGATAGAACACATTAATAAAAGAAAGAACAAGAACCATATGATACTCTCAATAGATGCTGAAAAAGCATTTGACAAAGTACAGCATCCCTTCCCGATCAAAACTCTTCAAAGTGTAGGGATAGAGGGCACATACCTCAATATTATCAAAGCCATCTATGAAAAACCCACTGCAAATATCATTCTCAATGGAGAAAAACTGAAAGCTTTTCCGCTAAGGTCAGGAACATGGCAGGGATGTCCATTATCACCACTGCTATTCAACATAGTACTAGAAGTCCTAGCCTCAGCAATCAGACAACAAAAAGAAATTAAAGGCATCCAAATCGGCAAAGAAGAAGTCAAACTATCACTCTTCGCAGATGATATGATACTATATGTGGAAAAAGACTCCACTCCAAAACTGCTAGAACTTGTACAGGAATTCAGTAAAGTGTCAGGATATAAAATCAATGCACAGAAATCAGTTGCATTTCTGTACACCAACAACAAGACTGAGAAGTCTTTTTATCCCACTAACCATCTGCAATAAAGTGAGTTTGAGATGTGTACCCACAAGATATTGCCACCCTAACATTTGGAATAGAAATATATGGCAATCACTTTCAGTTAGGTGATTAAACATCATTTTCAAGAAATAAAAAACAATACTTTAGCATCTACTAGGGAAAAATATATGAAAATCCACATGTATACAAAAACTATGTTTTGATGATTCGTTCTCCAAAAAGATTCAAAATAAAATTATATTGAATATTAAATTTTCCTGATACATTGAAAGGAAGTTTATTAATATAGATTTTACCTAAATCCAATTTTAGTGGCACTTACCTATTATAGTAATTATGATCTTCAGTATTATTATATTATAATACTCTTATTTTACTTACTTGTCATTTACTGTCATTTAATCATAATTAACTCGCTGGATTTCTGTGGGAAATTGCTGAGTATCTGAATGGTAAGGAAAACCCTACTATATAATGTATTTGAAATCATAATGGGAAAACAAAATTTTGAAAAAGGCAAGGAGTTGGCAAATGTCCCCATGCTGTACGTGTTGCAATCTCTGCAAAAGTGTTCACAATAACATTTTTATAATCATTAAAATAATTTCAATTAAATATTCAAGAAATAATGCTTTGTTTTATTCAGTGTCCTACCATTTGCATTTTTAAAATCTGCCTGAAAGGCATATTAATATTATAATTATACTCTTAATAATCTATCATGCCCTTACAAGTAGAAAATGTTTCTTTTTGTTAGCAAAACTTTATCCACAATAAGCTTAACAATGTACTGACAATTATTCTTAGTTACTAGATTTATTTCTATGAAAATGCTTAGGTTTGTCCCTTTTTTTCCCAGCTGTAGAGGACAAAGTAAAGTTGCTTATGTTTTGTTAGAAAAATGATTGTTACTTATGGCAATGCCAGAACAGAAAGAACATAAAATGAATGTGTTACATCAGCAGGAAACATGCACTTGAGGACAGTGGTTTTCAATATTAGTTGCACATTAAAATTACCTGAGAAGCTTCTAAAAATCTCGTTCCAGAGGCTACACTCATTCTAAATAAATCAGAATCTCTGGGAGGTGTGGCCCCAGCACCAGTATCTGATAAAGCTCTCAGAATGAATTCAAATGTGCAACTTAGTTGAGAACTTGGGGCTATAAGGCACACAAAAAGAAGAAAGAATCTCACCTCTGAATGCCTTCATATCTCTCATTTCCAGTAGATCACATTTCTGAGGTGACGAAATAAAACATTCAGCCACCTGAACTTTTTGCTCTTAAAAGTCCTAGTCCCGTAACAGGAGAGTGTCCTAATCCCTGGTCTTCTGGGGTCTTGGGCTGAAGTCGATCTGAGAAGGATTCTTCCAGGGAAGAGCTATGCCCTCTGAGAAGATGGAGACCTTCTCCTCCAAGTCCCTCCACCAGCTGGATGGCTTCCCCTCTGAGGTCATCTGCTTCTCATGGCTTGGTCCATGTGTAGCTTGGCTCATGCATGGATGTTTAGACAAGGGTATTGATGGTGTCACTCCCTGTACTACAGGAGTTTCCCATGTGTTCACTCTTAGCTCCTGAAGACCTGTTCTGACAATTACCTATCAATTACAAGTTTATCTCTTCCCCTAAGCACTGCCCGACATTCATGAAGAAGAAAACAGAGGTGAAAAATACTTGAGTTAATATCAAGGTAGAATTCTAACCAAAAATGGTGCTGTAGACATACCATACTATAACTGTAAATAAATAACTACACCAAAATGTCCTTTCTTGTCTTGACTCCAAGGCCACATATATAGCTTATTTTTTACTTAGACACAATGTACTTTTCACTTTCTTTTCCCACTTCACTCTCAACCCCTATTGATGCCTTTAATATTCTCCATTTAATCTAGAGATTTATCCAGTGTGTCAAGATACACTATCTTCAAACTAATATTCCTGCTAAATAACCAATGATAATTCCCAAATACATAAACATCTTTTTGTAAAAGGTCTTTATCTGAGCTGATTTCAAAAGTAAGTCTTATTTCATCTCTTCAAAGAATGTATTTAATGGTATGCAGTAAACAGAAGCAAAGAGAAAAAAGAGAGACTATTATTTGTATTATCCTATTTCCACCAAGTATCAGAGAAAATGTGATTAATAACTGTCTGAAATGAATAGAATTTAAGTAATCCCAAAGGATTGATATAAAGAATGTATTTTTCAAAACTTGAACTCCACCCCAACAGTATAAAAAGCATCTAATGCTATTACCTTGAGATAAGAAAAATTCATTGGAAACAGACATTAGAAAACCCACTTAGTGAAGAAATTACAAGTGGTTATTTGCTATAGAACCTTAGACAAAATTATTAAGCTCTCTGAGCCCCAGTGTTTTTACCTGTATGGTGCTGGTAATTCTTGAGGGACATAATTGCTTCACAGAAGAGCATGACTATGGAGTCAAAAAGACGTGTCATTGAATTCCACTTCTGTTAAATACTGGCTAAGCAATTACAGGCAAGTTAATTAACCTTTCTGAACTTCACATTTTTCATGTGAAAAGAGTGAAATAACCCCTTAATGTAGACAGTTATTCAAGAGTTATTCAAGAGGATAACATGTAAAAGTGTCTGTTTAAATGCCATGAGTACTCGAAGCACTTTATAATTGATATTGATTATTATTTCTTCTAAAGTTGGAAGCTACTACAAACATAAGCAATTGTAAGAGCGAAAAGCTGAACAAAAATTCTTAATTTGTTCCATAAATATATATTAAGCCTTGATGCAGGGAAGTCACTACGGAGAGATTAAAAAAAATGTATACAATATTCCTTTGTCCTCAATTAGTAATAATTTAGAACAGACATATAATGCTTAAACAAATAACTGTTGGATCAAGCAGTATGTTGGCAACTAAGTGCCAGCACCTGGCCAGACCAAGTGCCTTAAGACAATAGAAAACGAGATGTTTCCAGCAAGAGCAATTTAGATTCTATAGGGAAGAAGGGGCCTTTCAGTTGACCCTGAAGCAGTTGCATGGGCCAAAAGGACATCCAGGAAGGACAAATGTGAATTAGTCAATAAAGTAGCCAAAAGAATGGATAATGTTTACTTAATTTGGTCATATTTTTGACAGAACAGAAGTGATCAGCAGTAATTCTATTGCTAACCAATTATTATAAGTCATCCTAAAATTGTCAACTTAATTCCAGGTTACAGATTCCATCAAAGTAAATCCAAAATAAATTAATATTTTAAAAGTCAAAACATGGAAGCATTCTATATAACTCTAAGAAAAGTCATTTAAGAACATTGTGGCAGAAAGATGCCACAAAGACTGGGGATATCAACTCTCCCGGTACCAAATGAAATTGGATTGTCAGTTTCTTTTGAGAGAACACAACTGGAAACTGAAGTGACTTTTACTAAAGGAAGTTTCATTAGATAAACATTTGCCATACATTAATTTACCTCTTTAGCAATTAATTGTATTTTAAGAAGGCAGGATTTAAAGGATTTGGAAGAATACCAGAATATATTCAAATGATCTTATGCCATATGACTCTGTACCATATGTGATCAAACTTAATTACTGATTTTTTTTAAAAAGATGTCATTGTTTGCCTACAGTGTGGATATAACCCTTGGAACCTAAACATTCCAAATATTGGAAATGAAGTCATAAAAGTAGTTCAACCGTGCAAAGATTTAATATCTTTTTAAAGACTTAGACCTGAGAGAAAGGGATTATCCATTCATATGGTCAGAGTAAACAACCCACTTTTGGGCCCAACAGATGGAGGCTTTGAGTCTGGGAAGGAGAAAGCAGAGAAGAATAAAAATGCAGAGCTTAAAACGACCATTTGAACTATGTTTTGCAAAACCTTCTTCCCTACTCAGTGTGAGCCTCCAGGCTCATCCTTACAGGTATAAGGAAACACAAAAATCCTCTTCCTTTAATATTTATCTTGATAATACTATGCCTTGCAAGAAACAACATTTTTATGATCTTTACCAACTGTAAAAATAAATATTTGATAAGAAATTTCAAGCCTGGAAATTCTTAACTTGGTCAAATGAAGGTCTCTTTCTCACTGGAACAAGCACCATTTTCTCAGTAACAAAAACAAAAAAAACAACTATTATCATGTTAATATTTTGAGTTGACATTTAATCAACTGATACTGAGAAAATGTACTAGAAATGCACATGGAACACATAAAACACAAGCTAAGATAGCTAAGTAAGTGCCTTGAGGTTTCTGCAGTTTTGCTTGAAAATTTCAATAGAGCAAAAACAAAGATTTCATTTATTCCCTGACACCGTAAAATAATTTTTTTCCTGTCTAAAATGCTATTCGTTTTATGTCAAGAAATATTTTTAAAAGATTTATTTGTTTGTTTGTTTGAGAGGCATGTGTGGGGTGGGGGATGGAGTAGAAGGAGAGAATCTTGACTCCTCCCTATGCAGGGAGCCTCTACAGGGCTTGATCTCCCAACCTTGAAATCATGACCTGAGCCAAAACCAAGAGTTGGACACTTAATCGACTAAGCCACCCAGAAATTTTATGTTATAGGTATATCATTTGTGAAGTCAGTATTTCTTACACAATTCCAAAAAGTAGCTATTCATTATTCCATTTGGGATAAAGTGTTGAAATGCTGTGAGGTTGAAATGAGAAAGCAGAAGTAATTTTCTCACCCTCCAGTTCCCATGACTACTCCCAGGCCAGTTTGCATTCCCTACACACAGCCCAATTCTTTCCTCTTTTCTCATGAGTTCGCCACACTTTAAGATTAACCTAACCCAACAATTTTCTCTCTGGGACTCTGCCTGATTGCCCCTAGTCCAGATGGGTAAGCTTCTTGACTACTCTGTATTTATCTCTAGTGGTTGGATTTAGCTATACAGATTGGAAATGTAAAATTTGTATTCAAATGATCATTTAGCCATAAGGAGCTGCTTAAGACCAATTATAAAAGGAAAAAAATAGCTAATAGTTCTTAAGTGTTCATTGTGTGCCAGGCTCTGCTCTGTCCTATGGTGTGGATTATCATTTCAAACTCCTAACTGGTATACACTATTGTTATTCCCATCTTACAGATGAGAACACTGATGCTTGAGAGAAGCAATCCACCCTAAGGTCATGCTGCAAGTCATTCGCAGTGAGAAACATGAGAGGGGAGAAGGTCAGAGGGAGAAACAGACTCCCCATGGAGCTGGGAGCCCGATGCAGGACTCAATCCCAGGACTCTGGGATCATGACCTGAGCTGAAGGCAGTCACTCAACCAACTGGGCCACCCAGGCACCCCAACAAAGTAGTTTTAATTTGAAAATTAAGTCGTCTTTCTTATAGTTGTTTTTTAAAAAGATATTTGTATATACATATAGGTACACATATATATGCTTATGTAATATATATATGCATAATACATATTACATATTATATAAAAAAGATTCTCTCATTCCTTTGAGAAACATAAAGATGTAAGAGAAACCTTGATAATTCCAAAGATTAAGGAACTCATAAGGATTTAGTTTTTCTATTGTCTTTTTATTTTTTATTATTTTTTATTTTTTTAAAAAATTTATTTCATTTTTTTCACTGTTCCAAGATTCATTGTTTATGCACCACACCCAGTGCTCCATGCAGTACTTGCCCTCCTTAATACCCACCACAAGGCCCTCCCAACCCCCATCCCTCTCCCATCCAAAACCCTCAGTTTGTTTCTCAGAGTCCGCAGTCTCTCATGGTTTGTCTTCCCTGAACTCACTTCTCTCCAACTCCTAATGTCCTCCGTGTTATCCCTTATGCTTTATAAATAAGTGAAACCATATGATAATTGACTCTTTCTGCTTGATTTTTTTTAATATTTTATTTATTCATTTGACAGAGAGAGATGTCACAAGTAGGCAGAGAGGCAGGCAGAGAGAGAGGGAGAAACAGGCTCCCCACTGAGCAGAGAGCCCGATGCAGGGCTTGATACAAGGACCCTGAGATCATGACCTGAGCCGAAGGCAGAGGCCTAAACCACTGAGCCACCCAGGCGCGCCTCTGCTTGATTTTTTCACTCAGCATGATCTCCTTCAGTTCTGTCCATTTTGATACAAAAATTAGGTATTCATCCTTTCTGATGGAGGCATAATATTCCATTGTATATATGTATCATATCTTCTTTATCCATTCGTCTGTTGAAGGGTATCTTGGCTCTTTCCACAGTTTAGTGACTGTGGCCATTGCCACCATGAACATTGGGGTACAGATGTCCTTTCTGTTCACTACATCTGTATCTTTGAGGTAAATACCCAGTATTGTAATTGCAGGGTCATAGGGTAGCTCTATTTTTAATTTCTTAAGGAATCTCCACACTGCTTTCCAATGTGGCTGCACCAGCTTTCATTTCCACCAACAGTGTAAGAGTGTTCCCCTTTCTGCACATCCTCTCCAACACTTGTCATTAACTGTCTTGTTAATTTTGGCCATTCTAACTGGTATAAGGTGGTATCTCAGTGAGGTTTTGATTTGAATCTCCCTGATGGCTAATGATGGTGAATATTTCTTTATGTGTCTATTAGCCATTTGTATGTCTTCACTGGAGAAGTGTCTGTTCATGTCTTCTGTCCATTTTTTGACGTGATTACCTGTTTTGTGTGGGTGTTGAGTTTGAGGAGTTCTTTATAGATCTTGGATATCAGCCCTTTGTCTGCCGTGTCATTTGTGAATATCTTCTCCCATTCTGTGGGTTACCTCTTTGTTTTGTCGACTGTTTTCTTAGTTTTTCTATTGTCTTGAGGCAATGTCTTTGGAGACAAACAGAAATGGAATGAGATTCTGGTCTGGTGCCCTCTAGCTGTGGGCCCTTACACAAAATCACATGATTCTTTTGTCTCTTCTCCATCTGAAAAACTGGTAGATTGAAAGAATTAAATGTAATTATGTATGTGAACGTTCCTTAACAATGTTTGGTACTTGGTCAACTTTTTAAAATAGTTAATTCCTTTTCTCTTTCTTTTAATATTTTACATACTTTTATCGAACCCCTACTAGTGTTCTACTCATGCTTCATTCCCTGGGAATACAAATATTGAAGGCAGAATGAAACCTCCAAAAGAGTCTGTGGTTTAATAAGAATGATCTGAAGACCAAGAAACACAACAAAAGCCAACCCGTGCTGCACAGAGGTGTGCACAGACTGGGGTGAAGACCCAGGTCAGAGTGAGGGTTTTCTGAAAGGATGGGTCTGAGGAGTGTGGTCCAAGCTTAGGAACAGTCCCAGAGACTAAGAGGGACATTCTTCACTTTGTTTTTTCTTTAAACCTCACAACAAACCTGCAAGTTACTTTTAGCCCTTTCACTTTCCAGATGATGAAATAGCAGGGCCTGGAGAATGCTTCCCAATGTTCTCATGTATAAATACCAGAGAATAAATGGGGATGGCAATACTAGGCTACCAAGATTCAAAGACATGGCAAAAGAGGGCAGTTGACTAAAACTAAGTAACTGGGACAGAATGTCATTGTAAGTGAAGCAAGAGACAAAAATCAACTCTCTTGCAGGCTGGAGTGAGTAGAGTTCTAAAGACACCAAAAGCCTTATCAGAAGTCTTTGGAGTGGTGAAGGGATAGGGAATGTCTGCGGTAGCTAAGAAAACCTCCTCGTGTTAGCCCACATCTCTCTTTTTCCTGGTCCAACTCAATCCAGGAGAGAAGGCAGGCACTCACAAGAGGCCACTGAATAAACAGAGACTACCTAGTTTCAGTTCAGCTCCTATTAAATAAGAGAACAAACTCAAACACACGGGGTGGACAATACTAAGTGATGCAAATCAGTCAGCTTTATGTTATCATACTGAAAGACTAATATTATCCATTCGTTAGGAAACAAAAGCCAGAGTGAGTGAACAAACCAGTCAACCCTTAGATTTTCTTGCCTTCCAGGAAAGAGTTACATAGGTCAACATTGACTCAGCAGGGCTGGTTGCTGTTTAGGAAGAGAGCCACATTACACTCACAAGGTTTTTGTTCAATTTATGACAATGTTCCCTACAGAACATCAGTCTCTGAATCATTAAAGTCATGATCTGGTTTGAGGTAAGCAAAATTTTTTCCCATTTTTACAAAAATTAAATATTTCTCTGTGTGTGTGTGTTTAATTTTATAAAGGACTCTAATACATTTTGTTTCTAAAATGTCAGTTAAGACACTAAGATAAAAATGCAAAGAAGTTTATCAGCTCCTACAATAGAGATAGGGCTTGCCTTAAACATGGTGTGACTGGCAGTTCCAGTGATGTCACCAGGCCCTGGTTTTCCTGTCTGTTATATCTTCCATCTTCCATGTTAGCTCCCCTTCCCCTCTCATTGTTGCAAGATGGCTTAAGCAGTCCAGAACCTCATACCTTTCACTCTCACTTCCAATAGGAAAGGCAAGACTTATCCTCAATACACCAGAAAATGTTCTGAGATACAACCCAGTTGGTATAGCTTTGCACTCTGCCCACCCTAGAAGAAAACAATTATTATGGACACAGGAATGCAATATGCTGATAATCCAGGGAAAGAAGAGATGAACAATGAATACACAGTGTTCACAAAATAGAGTTCAAGGGTTCTTCAAAGGAGAAAAGGAAGAGAATAAAAGCAAATCAAACTGGTCTTCAAGAGGATGTTAGGTGAAAGGGAGTGCCACCATCCCTGTAGAGGCTGATTTATAGCAGACTTCAATAGCAAGCTTTATTTTAAAAGGATAGGTGTTTTTATTTTTCTTTCACAAATGTCACTTTTTCTAATCACTTCATCTCAGAACCCTTTACCGGATACTTCTTCTTTGCCATTCACTGAGTAGGAGTGCACTTTCAAGACATACCCTGGGTTTTTGTTTTTTTTTTTTATCATTGTGTATATATCCTTGCATAAATCCATACACTCCCATAGCTTCAAGCACTGTTCAAATCCATATCTCAAATTCAGATCCCCTCTTTGGTGCTCCCAAAGGACACCCTTTGCTGGGGCTCTTAAATTGCACTCAACTAATATTAAACACCTGCAATATGCCATTCACTACTTGATATGTTACAGTAACAGCAAAGCACAAGCAGGATGTGGCTCCTGACCTCAAAGAGTACTCATTCTGACATGGAAGGTAGGCACTGAGTACTTGCAGATGTAGTTAGTGCTGTGACTAGAGAAGAGCAGGAGGGGACCAGTGCTCTCTAGATCCACACAGTGAAAATGCTTGTTGGATGCCTCCACTCGGCATTCTCCAGTTATGAAGATCATAACTGCAAATATGAATGCAGCATCTTCTCCCCAAATTCATATTCTATATTTGGTGTCACATTTAATGAAGCCACCAACCACATAATCTCTCGATTGGAAGCTTCAATTCTTGTCCTTCTCTTTCTCTCACAGTTCACTAAATCTTACTAATTTTTATTTCTCTCCGTATGCTAACTCTAGTTTCAGTGAACTTGACTCCTTGAATTTGATATACTCTTTCACATGCTTCTCCTAACCCCTGGAGTCATCTTCACAATTCATTCTTCCCTTCTCACTTTCTGCTTCCAAGACCTGTTGCTTGAACCCCTTAACTCACTTTACTAGAAATAGGACATTAAACTATACAATATCATGGATAATAGTTTTCTCTATTTCCTGGCCATAAAAAAAAAGCATTGAGAATATGGCAGATTATTTTTAATACAAAATGAACAAATGAATGAGTACATGAAAGATGTCTTCCTACCATTTCCTCCACTGGATTAAAATAGTATTATTGGTAAGCATTTTTCTTCAAGCAGTTTTCTTCAAGTTCCTAATAGTCCACTGGTACCTGTGTCTCATGATGAGTGATGGGTACCTCTTCTCCGGTCCTCCAATTCCCCTTTAATCCTCAGCTCTTTCCATGTTGTATAAAGTCCATGCCTGCAACACATTCCTTAATCCATAATTCACAGAGTGTTCTCCATTTTTTTAACAGATGTAAAGTATTTTCAACAGGTGTAAAGTATTTATTGAATATTTGCCACCAAATCCTATTAAGCACATTATTTGGCAGTAAATTGAAATCAAGTTAAAACTTCAGGCGTAAACACTAATATTTACAATTCATTTAAGGAATGCTATATGGTGACACATCAGGGCACACCTTCTTTTGACTTATAATTCTTAAAAAATGATACTAGCAAAAGTGATGTAAAATCCTCAGTGTGAGATGATGATTAAGCTACATTTTACAAACATAAGATGTAAGATGGCAATAATCCCATAACTTCCTGGATTTGATCCCTTCAAGAGAGACTGGTTATTTAGACAGTCAAACCTGAAAATTTACAAGTAAGGCAGGTCAGTACTCAACTGAGAAGTGCATCTCTTAACATGTTCATCTAGAAGGCCACAGTTGGGAAGATCTGAAGTATTGAGTCAGTTGGATGAATGAGTCAGTTGGCAGTTACAAACATATTTATTGCCTTGCCGTCTTTAAAAGTGGTTTTCACAATTCCGGACTTCAAGCTCTATTACAAAGCTGTCATCATCAAGACAGCATGGTACTGGCACAAAAACAGACACATAGATCAGTGGAACAGAATAGAGAGCCCAGAAATCGACCCTCAACTCTATGGCCAACTCATCTTCGACAAAGCAGGAAAGAATGTCCAATGGAAAAAAGACAGCCTCTTCAATAAATGGTGCTGGGAAAATTGGACAGCCACATGCAGAAAAATGAAATTGGACCACTTCCTTACACCACACACGAAAATAGACTCCAAATGGATGAAGGACCTCAATGTGAGAAAGGAATCCATCAAAATCCTTGAGGAGAATGCAGGCAGCAACCTCTTCGACCTCAGCCGCAGCAACATCTTCCTAGGAACAACGGCAAAGGCAAGGGAAGCAAGGGCAAAAATGAACTATTGGGATTTCATCAAGATCAAAAGCTTTTGCACAGCAAAGGAAACAGTTAACAAAACCAAAAGACAGCTGACAGAATGGGAGAAGATATTTGCAAATGACATATCAGATAAAGGGCTAGTATCCAAAATCTATAAGGAACTTAGCAAACTCAACACCCAAAGAACAAACAATCCAATCAAGAAATGGGCAGAGGACATGAACAGACATTTCTGCAAAGAAGACATCCAGATGGCCAACAGACACATGAAAAAGTGCTCCACGTCACTCGGCATCAGGGAAATACAAATCAAAACCACAATGAGATATCACCTCACACCAGTCAGAATGGCTAAAATTAACAAGTCAGGAAATGACAGATGCTGGCGAGGATGTGGAGAAAGGGGAACCCTCCTCCACTGTTGGTGGGAATGCAAGCTGGTGCAACCACTCTGGAAAACAGCATGGAGGTTCCTCAAAATGTTGAAAATAGAACTACCCTATGACCCAGCAATTGCACTACTGGGTATTTACCCTAAAGATACAAACATAGTGATCCGAAGGGGCACGTGTACCCGAATGTTTATAGCAGCAATGTCTACAATAGCCAGACTATGGAAAGAACCTAGATGTCCATCAACAGATGAATGGATAAAGAAGATGTGGTATATATACACAATGGAATACTATGCAGCCATCAAGAGAAATGAAATCTTGCCATTTGCGACGACGTGGATGGAACTAGAGCGTATCATGCTTAGTGAAATAAGTCAATCGGAGAAAGACAACTATCATATGATCTCCCTGATATGAGGACATGGAGAAGCAACATGGGGGGTTAGGGGGATAGGAGAAGAATAAATGAAACAAGATGGGATTGGGAGGGAGACAAACCATAAATGACTCTTAATCTCACAAAACAAACTGGGGGTTGCTGGGGGGAGGTGGGATTGGGAGAGGGGGAGCGGGCTATGGACATTGGGGAGGGGAGACGAACCATAAGAGACTATGGACTCTGAAAAACAACCTGAGGGTTTTGAGGGGTCAGGGGTGGGAGGTTGGGGGAACAGGTGGTGGGTAATGGGGAGGGCACGTTTTGCATGGAGCACTGGGTGTTGTGCAAAAAGAATGAATACTGTTACGCTGAAAAAATAAATAAAATGGAAAAAAAAAAGTGGTTTTCAGAGTGTCTATGAAACTTCTGGATTACTTTACAAATTTTTTCTTTCGGTGTTCAACTGCCCTTGAGTTCTGGTACTGATATTTCTTGAAGACATTATTCACTATATCAAGTTCTTTTATTGTGCTAATTTTATCCTTGATCATCTGCAGAAACCTTGCACTGTCAATGATCTCATGTGAGTTCTTACTAAGAATCTGTTTAGGTGCTCATGCCTTTTCATTTGGTCCTGGAATGCTGGCTTTGGGAGTTCAATCAAATATTCTTCTATGTCATCAACTGCTATTCAAAGAAGGGACTTTGTGAATTAATGTCTGCATTTTTTCCTTTAACATTTTCATAATGATGTCTTGTATGAAATCTACATTTTCTTCCCTGATTTTTTTTTTTTAGATTTTATTTATTTGTCAGAGAGAGAGTGCACACAAGCAGGGGAAATGGCAGGCAGAGGAAGAACCAAGCTGCCCACTGAGCAAGGAGCCCGATAATGGGATCATGACCTGGACCAAAAGCAGACACTTAACCAATTGAGCCATCCAGGTGTCCCTTCTTCCCTGTTCTGATACATGTAGTCTTTGTGCTGAGCCTATACCCAAGGAATTTTCTTTAGTTTGCTTTATGTATCTCCTACTCTAAAGAAGGCTTCTCAAACAAAGGAATAGGAACTTGACCATGTACTATCATTATCTCAAAGAATTTTGAACATGGCCTGCACAGTATAACATCTACTAGGACTTGAGTATGAGCACTGATAATGAGAATCCTTTACATTTACAGTGTGTTAGAGTCTTTTCAATGTTTTCCATATCAGTTTATCTTCACAATTGCCACTAATATGTGTGCATTTCTCCCTACTGTGTACATAGCACAGTACCAGACCTTTATCAGTCTCTCTGATCTTTACAGTGTAACAAAATCAAATTTACATATGATGATGAAATAAAAAATACATTTTCCTTTTTCAAAGATATTATTTGTTTGAGAAAGAGAGAGACTGAGGGCACAAAAGAGTGAGCATGAGGAGGGGGAAGGGCAGAAGGAGAGGGAGAAGCAGCTTCCCCGCTGAGCAGGAAACCCTATGTGGGGTTCAATCGCAGGACGCCAGGATCATGACCTAAGCCAAAGGCAGATGCTTAATGAACTGAGTCACCCAGGCACCCCCCAAAATATACAGTTTCTTAATGGTGGCCATCAAAATGTTTTTAAGGGCAAAAACTCTATGACTGGGGGGAGATATCTTGATAAACAGCTTGGAGTAGAAGTTAGAATCCTGAAGGTGTGGATATTAGCAGGAACCCAAGGAAAATGAAAATGGTCAAGAAAATGGGAGAAAAGGAACATGATGGGATCGAGCTTACATGCAGAAAGGCTGTCCAGCAAAACCTCAGGGATATGACCATGAGAGATAAGCACTCTAAGGGACTCTCAGAAAACAAAGAGAGGGTCCCGACATTTCTATGCTTGAGCTCATCTTATTTGTATCACAAGGAAAAAGAATTCCTACCTACCCCGTTATTTACATACAGATAGGGAAATTGAGGATAAAAAGAGGAGTAGCTTAAGTTCATAGAGCTGGACACAAGTTTGTCTGACTTGAGCTTCTACAATGGGTCTGAGGTCATAGGTGTATACTCCACCCCAGACATACTTGATTCCACATCCCCTCTTTGGGCTAAACCACTTGTGATCCCCTACAATGGGGAGAATGAATCTGAACCAAGGAAGAGTTAGCAAACCTGTTCCCAGTGTCAAAGCAGAGCCAAGAGCAAAGATGTCCCTGAGCATTCCACAGGGGAGCTTCCTCTGAAGTAGTGTAAGGGGTTGACAACAACAATGTCTGAACTTCTCTTTCCTGTTCCAAAGCTAAAGAATGGTGTGAGCTTCCCAAATGTCAGGGAACAGGAAGGAAAGTGTCTACATGTCTTAGAAATATTTCCAGAAGATAAGAAATGTCAAGGTCCTGGAGACTCTTGGAAAGAAATAGGTCATGAGCCCACTGCCTTTTCCAGACAAATGAATGCCTAGAGAGGAGACACAGAGAAACCTCAGCCTATAGTAGTAAATGAAGTGTTATGTTCCCAAAGGGAGCTGCCTCTGGCTGTATATATTGCTGAGAAATCCCTTGGGAGACCCAAGGGAACCCTCTTTGGCTTGTGAACACAGCTCAGCAAGTGTCTTGCATGTCCACCGTCCCAGGTTATATAAACTTAGATGCTTGAGGAAATAAAATACTCATAATGAGCAACAGAAGTTATCTGTTTTGGGTGCTTACTACATACCAGACACTGTCCTGAGAACTATCAAGCCTTATCTCATTTAATTCTCATGATCCACCTATGAGGTAGGTTAACATTATCATACTGATTCTATAAATGAATACATAGAGTATGAAAAGAATATAAAATACTTATAGACTGTATCACCATGCCTCTGGTGATACAGAGCATGGCAAGGTGCACTAGAATGAGTTGACTTTCCCCATCACTGAGAAGATAGGATAATGATATCCCAGGGCTGACCTGATAGAGCGGTCATAGGGCATACTGGGATAAACAAGCAATGTGCAACTTCCCACTGTGAAATGTGATGGGGATGGAGGGTGAGAAACATGAGGAAGAGGTCTAGGGAATGCAGATATATGGTGGAGCTTGGGTTTCTGATTAAGGATGGCAGTGTAGCCAAGTTCTACTGTCCAGGTAGCTGGTTTGGATGTGGGACCTGCATCTTCAATTAGAGGGCCATTGAAAAGATTCATCTTTTGGCCAGTGGAATTGGCCAGACTGCCTACGTGCCAACCTTGGCTCTGCCACTTAGTAACCTTGTGACCTTGAGCAACTTGGAAGAGGGGATCATAATAGCATCCTTATTACAATATTGTGAAGATTAAATAAACTCTATTTGTGTTAGCAAGTATCCATCCAAGCCTGGCAGCTTGACACCGACATCCTGTCACCTGCTGCAGGCTGACTGTTCTCCCCCTTCACCCTCCCTGTCCCTACACCACAGACCTAACATTCGTCAGACTCGTATATGAAAAATGATTGAAAGGTACTACCTCTGAGACTTTGTTCAATGTGATTACGATTACTCTCCCTATTCCCTGGCTGGCTCCACCACACTGAAGATCAGCTTTAGAAAAAAAAGAAGGTATGTCCAGAACAGGACCAGGGTGAAGAGAGTGAGATGCATAGAGCTCAACACTGAAGGAGGCACTCAAGCTCAGGACCATGCAAGTATCTATGTTATGGCTTTAAAGAGAAAAGCTGAATGGCTGGGATTTCAATACTTGAATTCCTGGTGGGTATACAGTTTATATAGGAGTTATTCATTTTTTAGGTAAGTTGTATTCCTTGAAAGTTGTTAAAAGGAAAAAAAATAGCTTAAATACAGTGGCTGATCTTGCTAGTTAAAGGAATTAACTTGTGAATGCATTTGTAGAACCAAGAATCCATTTGCAAGTAATTTATTGTTTACCGGCAACTGTATTTCCTTTGCCATGTTCAGTTACATTCTCCTTTTAAAAATCGCCAAGTGTTATGCATGTGATATTTGTTTTCCTGATAGCAGAAGAGGTAAATTCATGTAAGGATTTCCTTGTATTTTCTTACATGCAAGAAATGCCTCCTTGAGAGAAATAAAGTACCAAAGGGTCTCAAAGAAGTGCCATGAATTTTTCTACATTGTTGCAAATGAACTAGGTTCAAAAAAAAAAAAAACTCATTAAAAGATTCTACACAGTTTTGTGAACTCTACAAGAATGAATCCTGCTAGAATTTTGGCTAATTGATAATTCTCAATGAACCATCTTTTATCTTTTTAAAATCTCTTTTTTTTTCTGTTTTATTAGTGTTTTTCTCAAAATACTGTTCTCTTTTTCCTCCTTGAGTTTATTCTGTGTTTTGTTGTTGTTGTTGTTGTTTTTAACTTCTTGAGTGGAACACTTAACTCATTAATTATTTATCTTTCTTCTGGGCATATACATTTAAGACTACAGCTTTAGTTGTATTCCTTAAGTTTTGCAGTAAGTATTTTTGTTCTCAAGTTCTAAATATTTTAAACTTTCATTATATTCCATCTTTGTTTCATAGCATATTATGGGTGTTTTTAAAATTTCCAAACGTGGATTTGGAAAGAGGGATAATCTTCCTGTCCAATTATTTTGTTTTGTGGTTGAAGAATGCGGCCTGTAAAATATTAATCCTGATATTTATTTTTCATTTGTGAACTTCTATACAGTTGTATTTTATAAATTTCCATATATCTTTAAGAAACAAAGCCTACAATTGTTTAGTGAAGGATTCTTTCTGTATATTCATTAGATCAGTTTAGATCATCATAATATGCATGGGATTGATATGCTAAAATTGTTCCTGTAAATTACAGATTTGCCAGTTTCTTTCAGTTTTTGCTCTATACAGTTTTAAGGATTATTTTCTTAGGGAAATACAGATGCATGATTTATATATTCCTGGTAAATTGTTTCTTATGTATTGATACTTTTTTTTTTACTAATTCTTTTTACCTTAAGGTCTATTTAATTTAAATTAATATTGTTATTCCAGTTATATTTTGATTTATAAATGCATGGCCTATCTTTTTCTATCCCTTTATATTAAAATTTTCTGCATAACTGGGTCACAGGTATGCCTCTTATTAAAAAATAATTGAATGTTTATTTTAAAAAATAATTGAATGTGTTACTGTATTTGTAGTTTTTTGCTTTTAAAGCCAAATCTAGAGATTATGGGAAATGGTAGTGACAGTAGCAGTGTAGTTTTTGATCTTGTTTGAATCCTCCCCACACACATCAAAGCAGTCACAGCAATTAAATGGCAAAACCAAAGATCCATGTACAAAATTATAACAGAAGTAGGCAACAATGTATTCTCTAATGCAAGCAAATGGAGACAAACCACCAACAACCACAAGACACATATGGTATTAGCATCTCTGCAGGACAAAATACAGGGAAGCAAATAGGGTTGTGTCTAATGTTAACCAGAACCCGAAAAGAACTGATAGTTATTTACTAGGAAGCACAGTGGGACAATTTGAAACCACCAGATGAAACCAGGAATGAATTTTTCTCTCTCTAAAACCAAGTGACTGAAAGGGTTGGAGCAGCTTAACCCTTATGAACTCTCAATCCTGAAATGGGCTTCCTTTCAATAAAGAAACCATGCTGTGGAGAAACCATTGGAAGTAGAATAAAATTGAGCAATTTAAGGGAAATTAAGATTAAAAAAGAGAGGATTCAGATCCAAATGGAAGGAAGACAGTCAGAAAATCTTAGGGAGCAAGAAGCCATATTTTTTTTAACATTACATAAAAATAACAGAAGAGGGAGCTTTGTGACATTAGAAAAGCTTTCCTGAATCCTGCCTCAGTCTGGAAGGTCAGGAAAACTAGTTTCATGTAAAAATGAGCAAAAGAGAAGTATCAAGGTCAAATCCCATATAAAGTCATAAGAAATGAGGCAATAAGGAGCATAACATTTCTAGAGATAATGAAAGCCACAAAAGTATGTCCACAAACAAATCAACATGGAACTTACCATTTCAAAATAAGTTAAAAGACATTAAGAAAATTATATAGGATATGAAAAAAAAAACAACATGAATCAGAATTTTTCAAGCTGAGACCTAAACTAACAGAACTCAGGAAAGAATTAAAAATAAAAGAAAATATGGTTTAAGAAATTAAGAATAAAATACAAAGATGGACAAAGAAGATCTAACATACAGATACTAGGAGTCCCTGAAGAATAAAACCAGAGCAAAAGAATATAAAAAGTAGAAACATTTTTAATTTCAAAAAAACCCTCCTCTAAAATTTTTTTAAAAAGTTTGAAACCCCACTTTGAAACATCATACTGATTACCTGACATTATTGACTTAAAATGACCAGTATCAAAGAAAAATCCTAGCAAAACCAATAAACTTTAAAGAAGAAAGGAAAAACACTTTGAGCATCTAGTGAAAAAGACCATGTGACTTATAAAGGAAATCTATTACATTTATACCAGGCTTTTAGCAGCAATATTTTATTCCAAAACAAAATCGATAGCATCACTAAGATAGATATTTAAGGGACAAAAATATGAGCAACGGTTTTCATACTTGTTGAAAATGACTTTAAAGAATACCAGACACAGATCAACTGTTACCAACATGCGAGAACTAATGGAATACTCTTCCAAAAGGCCCTTCCTGGGGAATTTAGTAGAGAGTAAGTTTCAAACAACCTAAATGATTGGAGACCTAAGACTAAATAAGAGCTTGAGGGAGAGACTATGGTATGGATGCTCTGACAATGTAGATATCATAATGCAGATCAAAATGTGATCAGAATGGCAAGAAATATGTCACATACCGAAATCCTGGAGCAAATGTACGTTGCATGATAAAGCATTCAATTTCAAGTCATCAACAAGTTGGAGATGCCCCATCACCACTTCTATTTAACATCATACCAGGGCTCAAATCCGTACAAAAGTTTAAAGGCAAAAAATATACAAAATAAATAGCATTAAAAAATGTTATCATTCAGACATGATGGTCCAAGAGACAAGAAACACTATTATACTTAAAAGGATTTTTAAAGTTCTGGATATTAGATCGATGTACAAAAAATTTATGTTTCCTTATATCAACAAATATAATCAGGGAGCTTTGTGACAATAGAAAAGTTTTCTCAATCCTGCCTCAATCTGAAAGGTCAGATAGATACCTTTGATAATAGGATCAAAACCTATATGATACCTATAGATATCATAAGTCAATATGTGCAAAATTTTATTGGAAAAAATTATAAAACTTCATTTAAAGACACAGAAAGTTTTTTAAAAAAAAAAAGGAAAGACACTATATTCATGGATGGAAATATTCAGCATTATAAACATATCAAGCTTTCTCAAATTCATCTGTTAATTTAACATAATTTTAACTCAAACCCTTCAAATTGATCCTAAAATTTGCATGAGAGATCAAACAACCAGACAATTTCAAAAGACAAGATGGTTGTGTTGAAGTGTCAAATTGCTGTATTGTACACCTGAAAGTAATATTCTACTGAAGGTTAACCATACTGGAATCTAAATAAAAACTTAAGAAAAAGAGACAAAATGGTGTCACCCTACCAGACACCAAGATTCATTAGAAAGTTGTAATGATTAAAGTAAACCTATCAGCCAACTGAATAGGTTAAAGGATCCAGAAACAGAAAGACATAAATGAAAATTGGAACCCTGAGTCCTAATTGTTTTAGTTGATTCTATTTTAGAGTCTGTAATCCAGTGTTTTGTCAGGTCTCAGATTTCACTATTAATATAAAGACCCTGAACTGGAATCGGACAATAACAAAACGGGTTCTCCCTCCATTTGTTTTCTTATCTTGTTATATATAAAATAATTTCATATTTTGAGATGTTCAGTTTTCATACACGGTTTTGGGGTTTTTTAGACTATCCACAAAGGTAGAGTAGAAGACTTTGGCATAGAAGGTCAGAAAATTTAATTACAATGTAGCCTTTTATCAAAGGTTCACTGTGAATGACTCCACCCTTTTCTCATTTGATGATAAAATGCAATAGTATTCACAAACGTGCTTTAAAAATTCTCAGCTATTCTTCTGTCTCACAGCCAAAAGTAGTAATAGTAGTAGCTGTTGGAGCCTTTATCATGATCCAGACACTGTAGTGAACACATCATATGAACTATAGGAGTTAATCCTGAACACAACCTTGTGAGGGAAGTGCAATTATCATCCTCAATTTATGGTTGGCATATTGAGGTTAGGAGGAATTCGGTAACTTTCCCAAGGTCAAAGTCAATCGTATACTAAGTAATGGAATGGGACTTATACCTCTGTCTGTTGAACAGCAGCACCTGGTCTCTTACTTACTACTCTGCAGTCTCTCCATAAAATATTGCCATTGCTCTGTTCGAAATTGAACTGGTACATTTTCACCTTAACATCAGAGGAAAGGAAATTTATATAACCTGAATCAATTAAAACCAACCAGTTATCTCTCCCAAAAACATCTTTGTAGAACTCCATCAACTTTGTTTTTTAATAAAAATTTGTAGTCCGCTGCCAAGAAATGCACAGGTGACCAGCAGGCACTTCCAAAACAAACAAACAAAAAACAAACAAAAACAAAAAATAAAACAAAACAAACACAATTTTAAAAGTGTGAGAAACTTGGAGAGTGTGCTGTGTCCTGAAACATGAGTAAACCCCTAATGCCCCATTTATGGAGTAGGTCTTGCATTGACACATGAAGAAGCTCTTTTAATTAACTGGATAGGAATTTAATATCTTCACATATGCAAGGCAAGTCGACTCGCCCAGGCAACCAGATACACCAAGCTTTGTGTATTAGTTCTGCTCTTTTGGCTTCTGAGTGAACCTTCTAAGTCATGGGCATTAAGGTTGTCTGAAGTAAACGATTATCTACTCAACTGTTCCTTGGGAAAATTAGGATATGCTAACCAGTGGCAAAGAGTACAAGGCGACCCAGCAAATTAAAAATTAATAATAATAATAATAATAATAATAAACCACAAGAGCCCAAACAAAAATAGCAAGGAGATTAATTTACTGAATATCATGTGGTCCTCACTAAATGTGGGCAAAGTGATCTTCGGAGCTTTGCCAAAATACGAAAATCACAATTAGGATGCCATGCAAACGTGTATCTGTTTTTGCGTGGCTTTTTCAGAAACCATTTCCAAGAAGCTGAGGTGAGTTTTTCCACCTTAATATAGTGGTGGATTTGAAGGCATATCCTAAGTCTCAGCAATAGTGCCAAACTCAGCTAGTTTTCATGTCCATGTTAGTAGTCTGCTGAATTCTCACCTTAACAAACTTGAGGATAGTTTTCCTAAATATAGTATATTATTTCTTCTGATATTTTCCTTCAGAAAATTAAGGATTGTCACACTTAGGATAAACATAACACTTGCTACAAAATTTCTTAATTATATCATTTACCTCTTTAGCATTTTATTATCACTTTATTTGATGTATCTTACCAGGGTCCATGAACTCTGTCTCTCATTATGAGAGCATATTACTCTAAGAGTAATTGTCATAATTCCTATTTATTTGTAAATTATTTCCCCATCAAAATTTATATAAGATTCCTTTATTAAGATTTTTCAAAATGTATTTATCAGAGAAAGAGAGAGGGAGCACACAGTAAGGAGAGTGACAGGCAGAGGAAGAAGCAGGCTACTGATCAAGCAAGGAGCCTGATGCAGGACTCAAGCCCAGGACCCTGGGATCATGACCTGAGCCAAAGGCAGATGCTTAACCAACTGAGCCACCAGGGCATCCTCATATATGATTCTTCATGCAAAAAGTCTGCAAAGCTTTTCTGTTTATATGTATATAAAGGAAATTAGTCTTTGAATGGATATAAATTTAAGTACTTTTTAAGAAGGTATAACTCTGTACTAAATTCTGTAATTTTCAGTTTTCCCCTCATTTAACAACTATTTATTGGTTCCTTACTGTGTCAAGTTTTGAAAAGGTTAAATTGCCTACAGTCTAATTTCAGTTCAGTAAAATGAAATTGGGTGTGTGAGGTAGTACATTCTAGTCTGAAAAAAGTAGACCAGGGTGCCTGGGTGGCTCAGTGGGTTAAGCCTCTGCCTTTGGCTCAGGTCGTGGTCTCAGGGTCCTGGGATAAAACCCAGCATCAGGCGCTCTGCTCAGCTTCTTCCTCTCTCTCTGCCTGCTGCTCTGCCTACTTATGATCTCTCTCTCTCTCTCTCTCTTTGTCAAATAAATAAGATCTTTTTTAAAAAGTCTAAAAAAAAAGAAAGTAGGCCAAACTTATAAGTGTGATTATAACCACACTGATGGGTGTAGTCTGTTTTGTTTTATTTGTTTGTTTTTTTATTTTAAAGATTTTTATTTATTTATTTGACAGACAGAGATCACAAGCAGGCAGAGAGGCAGGCAGAGAGAGGAGAGGAAGCAGGCTCCCTGCTGAGCAGAGAGCCTGATGCAAGGCTCCATCCCAGGACCCTAGGATCATGACCTGAGCCGAAGGCAGAGGCTTTAACTCACTGAGCCACCCAGGCGCCCCTGGTCTGTTTTTTAGTAATAGAATTACCCATGGTTTTGCTTTTCTTCTTATATTGTTTCTGCATATCCAATTTTATAAAACAAACACATATGCATGTATTAAAGGGGAGCGAAAAGGAATATTATCTTAAGAATACCTTCTATTCAAGGTACACTAAGCAGGTGGCCAAGCTGAACAGCCACCCACAAGAAAAAAAATGTATTTAAGTAAAGCCATAATAGCTCTCTATTTTAAACTTTTTAATGGTCTCTTCACTGCTGGCCTGCCATGATGTCATCTTTTCTATCTGGAAAGAACCGGGGGACAGGGAGGCACACCCAGAGCCATAAATGCTCCAAGAAGATATTGACCTTTGACAGCCTGGTCATGTGTTCCCCGCAAGGCTCTGTGTTCCTCCTGCTCCACACACTCTCAGCCTTCTCACCCAGGCTTGCATCTGAGACCATAAGGCTAACACTGACGTGCCCTTGCATACTTATTGATGACCCCAGGACCTCTCCTGTCATCTGACTCTCAACCTTATACATCTCTGTACATCCCCTAATCTGATTCAATCTCCTTCATGACTCCAGACCCTTCCCCTGCAGCCTGGGAAAGACTGATCAGCTGCCAAATGCCCCATATTGACAACTTCTTCTCTGAACATCCTCTTCACTTTTGCTCTTTAACTGAAACCTGACTGTCTCCTGGAGCCATTCCTTATTAGGAATTAGGAATAGGGGCTATTTTTCGTCCTCTACACCAGGCTTGGGGGATGGGTTCCCTGTTCTCTATGTTTCTCACTGTGGCTTGTGAAACACTGTCTGCCCCACCCCCCACATCTTCCCCCAAAAAACTGAGTTCTGGTGGAGTTCATGCCATCAACACGTACCTTGCCTTGGGATATATTTACTTAATGCTCTGCATTGTTAGCTTCAAACCTGAGAGAGTGACGATACTTCTAGAACCCATTCCGGCAGTAAGCGTGCACTTGAAGCTTTGCCTGGTTTTAGGTCATAGAGGCAGGGCAGTGGTGTGGCAGTAGAATGAATTTTGTCACTGTACCCGATCTAAAATGAAATAAATCATTGTCACAGATACTGCTGAGATGGTTAGAAGAGGAAGGGGTTTAATTCAGAGTGGACTACCCTATTGACTGCCGTGTCCCAGAGAAATAAGAAAGGAAATGAACTACCACCATCTAATCAGCACAAGTCCAATGAGACAAAGAGAGGCCCTTATGGACCCTGGCACCCACAGTCCCCAGCACAGTCCTAGCACACAGTAGGCCCTCTACACATTCTTATTAGCTCACTGAATAATGGGTTTCAGTGCCACTCTACATAATTTGAACTAGTTTAGCCTATAAATTCCTGAAGTTTGACATATCCCATCCAACAATCCACAACTTTGCAGGTTATTCTATTTTTTTCTTCAAGTAGTTTACTTAAAGACTGGAATTTGTAGGGCCTGTCCCAAAGAAGAATAGAAAACAGATGGACTAAAAAATAATTGTATATTTATAACTCTAAAATTAAAGTCTAAAGCTGAAGCCATAGCATACTTTGATCATATGCTGCTTTCATTTGATGAAATGATTATTTTCATCGCTGATGGTTTCTCCTCCTCTCTTTTATTGACCTGGCTACCTAGGCAAATGGGCCTAAGCAACATCGCTGCTCGTTGTTTGCAAAACTTGCTTTCCTTCAGCAAATACTTATCCAGGGACTTCCATGGGGTCAGGGCTATGCCAGGTATCAGGGATGCCACAACAAACAAGACTGATCATGTCCCTGACCTGTTTACATTTTACCAAAGTGGCAGACAAGTGCTTCCCATATTTTGAAACTAAAATGGTAAATGTTGCTTTAATAGTAATTTAAAATTAACAAAGAGACTGGGGTTTTACATCTAGTATCTTTTGGATGCTCAAAATAGCCCCATGGGGTCAGACAGGAGACTGGTTTTACTGATGTCATTTTACAGATGACAAAGTCAAAGCATTGAACATAATGACAGTAGGGTACATAGAAACTGAGATACACTTTGGGTAGAAGACATAGCCAATGGGAAAGGGAGAAGACAAGAGTTAGCATCTATTGGAGAAAATACAGTCCATACACACTGCCCACTAACACCCTTTGAAATTTCTTGGACTGGTTTGTGTGTTGGTGGGTTGGTGTGACTTTCACAGGACACATGCCACTGCCACAACTCTAGCTACCTTCATGCCTGAACATCTTGTCTTGGAAGGTCTGTTGACCAAGGCGACTTTTGATCATCTTAAACAGATATCCTCTCACTGGCATTTAGTGGGAAGTCTCCTCTTAGGGTGTCACCCATCAGCCTTACAAGCAGAGGACATGATGTTTGTCCAGACAAATTAGCTAACATCATCTGTGGTGGAGTTTGTACTCTTAGAGGACAGGCACTGTGTCTTCCTTTGATTACCTCCCAAAGGCACCAGACAAGTGTATTATTGAAGAGATCTCTTTAAGATCAAATCACCATAATTCAATACAAAAGTATATTTTTATTTGGAAATGATACCAAAGCTCTGAAAACTAGATATCCAAAATAGAAAGAAGAAATCTCATAAAACAAAACCTGCAGGACGGGATGTATTTATGTCTGCATCTTTTATGTTATAAGGCAGATGGCCTAGCCCTGGCCAATCCAGCTGACTGCTATTACTGAGGAGAATGTGCGCATACTGTGTTACCAGAGAAGTCCGGGATGGGAGATTTCTATTAGATTAGCTAATCTGAGCAGCCCCTTTTGCAAAGTTCTTTTTGTCTATTGTTAAAGTAGCTGTATTTGTGTTCCTCTGTGGTCTTTAAATTCTAAAGAAAATTTTTAAATACTAAAAAGCAAATCAAGGGAATGTCAGCTGGGTCAAGATAAGCATGCACAAAAGTGGGGGCTATGTCTTCCATTTCTCTATAGATTTGGGGTGTAAAAAAACATTAGTCAGATGGAACCCAGGTTAGTCTCGAATGTTTCTTGCTTAATTTGACTGTTCAAACTTTTTAATTTCGTTCTTTTCTGTTCTACATCTTAAAAAAAAAAGTAGAGTATTTTTAGATTAAAGAAATAACATATTTTGTGAGCAGGTGGGGAGCTAGAAAATTCCAGTCACCAGGTGTCACACTATCAAACAGCACACCAGGTGTAAAAAGTGGAAAAATAACCTTCTAGGGTATCTGGGGAAAATTCCAAGAAAGGCCAGACAGTAATTATCCTAACCCCTGGCAGCCATTTTGCTTTGCAACTTAACTACAAAGGAAATATGACTATTAAAAAGTTATATGCTAATTAGGAATGCCTTCTAATCCAAATCCAAGGAGAAGCATACAAAGAGCAGAGTAGAAGCAACACAGAATACCCGTTCTCAGCGGTACCAGCTTTTTTTCACGCTATTCCCAGTGGCAGTATCCATCCATCATTCACTCACCTGTGGAAATCCTGTATATCCTTCCTGTCTCAGAATGCCATCACTCTGGAAACTTCCTCTGGTTTCAGTCAAATCAGCAACACCCTTCCAGGTAGTGAGGAGACAGCAGCAATGAAAATAGACATTGGCCTCATATTGCTGAGCATCTAATGGAAAGAGAGACACCACACAGTCAGCAAGCATTCATTGAGCACCTACGGTGGGCCCGACACTGTTCCAGTAACACATATTAACGTGGTAGATATCAGAGCCTAGGACTGAGAAGGAAAAAGAAGTAGCTGTAGTGTGTGTGTGTGTGTGTGTGTGTGTGTGTGTGTGTGTGCTTGTCTCTCGGTGTATGAGAGAGTTTATGAAAGTTATAAGCACATAAGCAGTATCACAATTATTCATAAATTGGAGTAACATCATTAAAAACAATCAATAACCTTTCAATCATAATTTTCAGTTTACAAAGCACTTTCACATCAGGATCGGATTTGATGCTCAAGCAAGCCCCTTTGGATGGGAAGGACAGCTAGCCTCAATGGCTTCTTTTTATATTTTATATATTTTATATTTATATCATCTATTTCATAGATGACAAAGCAAAGAGTAAGTCAGTGGCATATACTTATAAACACATGAACTGGGAGGGTACAGCAAATTCAGCAAGGAGCTGCCCCTCGAGAGAGGGAGGAAGGACCATTTCTGGGGTGGGAAAAAGGAACCAAGGTGACTTCAAGTTTGTGAGCAACATTCCATTTCTTTTATTTAAATAAGATTTAAAGTGGAAGGGGCAAAAAGTGAACATCAGTTAATTCCTTGTGATGAGTAAGCATTTCCTCTATGTGACACAGTCCTTCTACATTTTGAAAAACATCTTATGACCGAAAAGGAATTAATAACATTTTAAGAATGCTTATACTTGCCTCCGTGTTTTCACCATATATTGAAAACACTAAATGTCCTCCAGAAGTGGAGGTCCTAGCCTGCAATTAGTACCAGCAATTAACATCTAAGAAGCTGTCCTTTCTTTTTTTTTTTCTTTTCCATTACCTTTCCTTTGCTTTTGTCCTCTTTTCTTTTCCTCTACCTTCAGCAATTACATGATTCTGATTGTATATAACCATTAGAATAAGTTGTTTACAGGTCTTTGTCCATTCACCTAGGGGAACTTCCTGAGGGCAAAACCCCATCTCAGGCACCTTCCTATATGCAGGGCTGGCACCATGCCTCCTTAATAGGAATGTAATAAATGTTTGTTGCAAAATACACACACCACAAATGGGAACTTAATTCTAAATGGTATTAACAAAGCCTGTTTCATTTTTTTTTTCTTTTTGTGGCCTGCTCTTTCATTAGGATTCAGGAATAAAAAAGGGGAAGAGTGATTAAAACACACACATCACCACCATCACCGCCAGCACCACCACTCAGGATCAAGCTCACCATGTCTTTTAAGTGTGGCTGTCTGAATTACAAGTCCTCCTAAACTTGTAAGCAAGATTTGGTTGCATTATACTTGGAGAAAAATGAAGACTTAGTATTGATTTTTCTCCCCTGATCCAAAGAAAGTGCAGGTGTTTAAGCATTTATGAAATTGATTGACTCCCCTCCAGCAACCAATTGATAATAAGTTGAAGCTTCGGAGTGAGGTTGTAAGAGGTTTGATTATATTAACAATACTAATAGTCATGGGTTCATAAATCTTAAGAGAAAGGATGCATATGTCACATAAAATGCATGAAAAAGTTGTTCTTTTATCATGGATAACTCACTATTGTGTAGAGACCTAGTTGATCAGCTATTCCATTATTTGAATAAGTATCTGATGTCTTGTTTTCTTTCAAGAAGGCAGGTGCAGGATGAAGCAGGAAGCCTGCCAAGAAAGATGATAAATTACCATTTGGTGCCTGCGACCAGAGCCCTATGATTGCAGGCTGCCAGGAATTAAGAGGGAAAGTAACCAGAAACTAGGAGGGAAATGACTTCTGACTACGACTTCAGAGGTGTTTACTTTTTGTCTTCATTATCTTTGTGGTATTTCAAGGATCACTGTTAGTTTTGTAACCTACAAAATGAAGTACTGTTTTAAAACAATTATGCACTACCTCAAAATATGATGTTACACCTGCCAAAGTCAAATAAAAAATCAGAGTTGAGTGAGAACTGGTCAGTGAAAGCAAATAAATGTCCAGAGTAGACAAATGACAAGGTAAAGCAAAGGTGAAGTGTGGCTGGAGCTTCATTTGAGAGGAAACACCTGGGCTGAACTCTGGGGAAGCACTCTGGTCGGGCTGCCCAACCGCATGGAATAGGGCCATACTCATCTTGTGCTTCATTCTCCAGAACTCAGAAGAAAAGAATAGCAATGGTAGCAATCGTAGTCATGGTTTTGCAAATCAGTCTGTTATTTAACATCTGTCTGCCCACAGGTTATCCTATGACAAGTTTATACATCAGCTTTTCTTATTCATGCAATGACTATTGGAATCACCACTGGCCATGGATGTTCTTAATTTATTAAATTCAATAAGGATTGATGGAGCACCCAAAAAGTGCCTGGCACTCAGCTGGGTGTTGGAGAAAGACAGAAGACCCAGACTCTCCCCTGAAGACTTAGTCTGGTGGGGGAGAGAAAAATTCAATGCAGAATGCTTAGCATGGTGGTAATAGTACAAGGAGTGCTCTGGGGAGCACGGATGTTGTACCTTGGGAGCCAGTTGGGCTCAGGAAGGGCTCCTAAGAGTGGTGACGTTTAGGTGTCTCCTGGCCAAGGGTGGAGGAAGGGAGGTCCTCTACGTACAAAGGATCTCAGGATGCAAGTGTGGATGGTCAGATATGAATGAGAGGTTCTCAGGGTTTAACAGCAAAGGATTCAGAATTTCAGTGCGAGGATTTTGGGAACTAATGCTGAAATTAACAAGAAGTCCCTAAAGGATTTAAGTAGAGGAACCATGTGATCCATAAATATTTGGCAGCAAATATTTATAATACAACATGGCAGGCACTCTGATAGAAACATGATCTAGGGTACTATAAGAATACAGAAAAGGGGCGCCTGGGTGGCTCAGTGGGTTAAAGCCTCTGCCTTGGCCCAGGTCTTGATCTCAAAGTCCTGGGATCGAGCCCCACATCGGGCTCTCTGCTCAGCAGGGAGCCTGCTTCCCCCCTCTCTCTGCCTGCCTCTCTGCCTACTTGTGACCTCTGTCTGTCAAATAAATAAATAAAATCTTTAAAAAAAAAAAAAAGAATACAGAAAAGCAGCTCTTACTCGGGGATGGAGAGAAGGAAAGTGAAAAAGTCACACTTACAGTGGGTTTCAGAATATCCGTAGGAGTACACCAGACACAAGGAATGGAAAGCTTTTCTACTAGATTGGGCAGGGCAGGGTGGGGGGAGGGGAGAGACACGGAGAGAGGACAGAGGGAAGGAAGGAAGGCAGGAGGAAGGAAGGAAAAAAGAAAAAAAAATGTCTACAGAGTTGTGAAAAACTAAAGAAACCTCAGATTGGATTTTGATTATTCGTTTCCTGTTTTCAATTTTACATTTAGATCTTAAACATGAAAAAAAATTGCAATCATGTCAGATTGATACATAAAAGGAGTGAAAAACTGAAACCTCTTGCTATTCTTTAATTACAGCAATAGCTAAGTGAGATAATTTCGACGGTTTCCTAGAGCAGGATAGGAAAGAATGATGAAATAAAGGCCAAAACCAAGAACCCGGAAATGTGAATTGTGTTCTTTTCTCTGATAGGGACAAAGCAGTCATTCCGGAACTGTTTGTTTTGTTTTTTTTCTCAGCTCTAAAATAGCCAAAGGGCACCTTGCTGTGTGTCACAAAGAGCTGTGCGATTTTTGCAAGCCACTGTGGCCTCCCCTGTAGACAGGGACGGGGCGCGAGGGTGTCCTGTTTACACTCCAGGTGGGAAATCACTTGTTACCAGATTGAGTACAAGAGCTTAACCACAACAACTAGACAAGCCACTTTGAAATAGTTGTCCTTGGGAAGATACAATGTTCAGATGCGATTTTCAGAGAGAGGTGAGATTAAATCCACTCTGCATGCCTGTCTGTGACCGTGTCAAACAGATGGCTCTAGAGAGTGGTTTTGAGTCAGAGGGAGAGCAGGAAGGTGCATTGCAGAGAAGCAAAACTCCATTTGCTGGGACCCTGAGTCTGCCTCCGTGCCACTTGTGTGACACAGCAAGTCACTCTTTTTGAGCCTTAGTTTACTCATCTGTAAAAGGGAGACAATGAGGACCGTTTTTTTTTTTTATGGGAAGATAAACAAGACAGTGTACAGCAAATGCTCAGAACTATGACTAGCGCTTCAAGACTGGGGGGTAAATGCCAACTCGGGGTGGGTGACAGTAAGCCTGGATTGTTAAAACCGGGATGAGTAAGAACAAGGACACCAGCCATTGGAGGAGTCAATCATTATGTTGAGAGCCCTTGATCATTATTTCAAAAACAAACACAAACCCTAATGTGGCCACATTGCTATGACTAACGGCCACCCTCACAACCGAAGTTTGCCTGCATCACCAGCTCTGTAATGCTGGGCACATCCCTGAACTCTCCCGGCATATTCTCTCATCTATGAAATGAAAAGCACGGATTCTCTAATTTCATGAGTGTACATCTGTCAAGTTTACTAATACACAGAACGCAGTGACAAAAGGCACAAGAGGTGAGATTAGAGAGGTGGTGTAAACGAGCATGACTAAATGAAGCATGACGTTAGACAGCGTCATGGAAGAACCTTGGGTGGGCAAGGAACACACTGTCCTAAGCCATCACGATGACCATGACTATGATATTTCTAGTTCTTTAGCATTGACTCAAGAGTTTTGACCTTAAGGAGACAGTCAGGCAATCTGCTGAGGGGGTAAGAGCACGACAAAAACACTGAGTGCCTACTACGTGCCAAGCACTGTATGAAATCACTGCACACTCACCACGGGATGACGGGCCAAGGATGACGGCAATGTCACACCTTGATCAAGGGCACACAGCTCAGCCGTGATGGCACCAGGATCTCCTCCAAGGCCTAGGCACCCAGGCATTAAGTCAAAATATCCCTCATGGGAGACTGGTTTGAAAACTGGATTTCATTTCCTACTTTTCCAATAAAGAGCACCCTTGTTTTCTAACCTATGACCTCCGACACCTGCCACAGGGATGTCAGTGGTTTTTTTTTTCCTGCAGAATGTAAGCTTTATAGAAAGTAGTGTGAGATCAAAACGAGATAGAGCTGTAAACTTTGAATCATTGAAAGTCTCTTTCTTTAAAGAGAATTTAGAGACTGGTCCATCTGAACCCTTCCTCTCACCCAGGAGAAAACAGGCCCGGGTAGGTGGCCATACAGCTGGCTGGAGGCCACGGCAGGACCACTCAGGCCTCCTGACTAGTGACCTGCTTTTCTCCATCTCTTGACTGTCATCCAAGCATGCTTTCTGCTCAGTACTTGGCCAGGCTCTCTGCTTCCAATAAATCGCAAGTTCATTATCTTCGCACATGAAGTCTAGTTTGCTCATTTGTTCCAGCTTATTTTTATATTACCTTTTAAGCAAGTGTGTTCCCTGTTAGACACTAATAGAAGAGTATTTTTAATACAGGTTGTTTTCCTCCTTAAATCTCAACACCTGCTGATGTTTCGCTGTCAGGATATTAGTCACTCTTTCTGTGCTGGTGTGACTCAGTATCAGACCATCTGGAAGCTCAAATTCACGTTTCCAGCCTGGATCCACCAGTGACCCATGAGGTGAAGCCTTTGGCCAGGGTTCAGCTTGATAAGGAAAAGGGCATGGCCTTCTTTTTCCACTTAGGGTCACTAAGGTTTAAAAAAAAAAAAAGATAATAACGAAAGAATGTGTTGCATGTACATAATTAATTTCTAATTGAAATGATACATAAAATGTTGGTGGCCATAATGATTGTTTGTAATAATTATTTTAAAAATGAACACATCATTAAATAGTGCCCTTCCCCCACTGCTGTAAAGGCAAGCAGGTCACTCTAACTGCAAGAGGACACTCCCTGCCACCTCTGTCACCTTGAGCACGTCATTGAACTCTCCTGGCACATTTCTCATTGAGGAAATGAAACGTCTGGGCCATTTAATTCCTAATTCCATGCCTGAAAATCTGTCAAGTTTATTAAAATGCAGGATGCAATGTCTAAAGGTCGAAGGAGTAATAAGGAGGTGGTATGGGACTAGGACAAGCAAAACCTAAGAAATCAGAAACGGGTAAAGGAAAAAGAGGAGAAGGGGGAGGAGGGAAAGGCAGAAGGGAGGGGGGCAGGCAGGGGAAGAAGAGAAGCCCCAGCCTCTTGCTGGATTACTGAATAGGTCTGAGGCAGCACTGACATATTTGCAGTTTCAAAATAACACACTTACGGAATGTCTCCAGATACTGGCTCTTTTAACCAGAAAGTTCAAGTCCAAGAAGGGAAAACAGAATTGTAAGTATTTAATGTGCTGTCCAGGGTCTAGAAAAGTCCTCCCAAGAGCATTCCTTTGCCCACCCCCTGCTTCCACATTTTCTCTCCTTTCTGGGTTCACAAAAGCATATTAACAAGGACATACTCAGGGACAGAAATCATTCTCCATGCTTTACTATGCATTCATTTAAGCCTTGCAAGAACCCAAGGATCTAGGTACTGTTAATAATTCTATTTTACAGATCGGGAGTTTGAGACACAGAGAGGTTAAGTAGAATACCCAAGGCCACACAGCTGTCAGGTGGCAAAGCAGAATTCAAGCTCAGTTCAGCTGCAATGTCTGTGCTCCAAATGTGTCCTTGGCTGTCTGGAATCAGATGTTCCTATGTCTCCACATATGAGACAGCCGACCTTGGGTACATCTTTAAAACAACCAAGACTTTGGGAATATAATAAATGACACTGAATTATACACTTTAAAAATGGTAAAAATAATAAATTTCATGCTCTATGTATTTATCACAATAAAAAGGTGTTAATTCTCTCTCTCTTTCAAAAAAATGAAAAAAAGTAAATAAACCAAGCCTCATCTTTAATCTGAGAACCATAAAACCCGTTTCTCTGGGTTACTGTGGTTATTAAGTATGAATGATACTCAGTATATATGAAAGGCTTAATTTTTTTCTCTTTCCCTTGGAAGTCTCAAGTTAGGTCTCTCCATTTTGCAGCCTACAGAGCTGTAACGCTTCTTATGGGTAATCCCTTGTTCATTCTCCTTTTTCATTGTGGCTGATCTGGGAACCTGATTTATCATACATTGATTCATCTGGGCATAGAAATAGGTACTTGTTTTTCCTGGGGTTTGTGTGTGTGTTTTAGCATTTGCTGCCTGGAAAAAAAAAAAAATCCCAGAAATACTGTTTTTTCAAATTTAATAAGCAGAAGTTTCCAGCTGTTATTCTTTCAATCTAGCCAAATACTCCATTCAATTTGAAATTAGTTTCCTTTAGTTTCCAGAGTCCTGACTGATATGCCAGAATTGAACTCTCTTTCTTCCTGATATCTTAACTACTTGGTGCTATCCACATTTAGAACATTTTAGAGTTTTCTTTTGTGACAAAGAGACAAGTTTTGGAGAAAAAAAAATCATTCTTTTCCATCATCTATGGTTTATTTAAAAGACTTAAAGAAAATGCCTTACCTAAGTTCAGTTGAATTTTAATCCTTAAACACCAACTCTGTATTTTTATTGGCATATCCTATATCTCCATTTTCCTATGGCTGACCCCTTGAAAAGAAAAACCTTATTTCTGGGGATAATTCATCTACAAGCATCAGGGATAATAATTTTATTGAAAATAAATTTTTGTGAAAATTGGAAATAATTTAATTAACAATACTCATCTCTCAAAGAAATGGACCATAATTCCTTATCTCTTATGTTTGGGCTGCCCATACTGACTTCCTTCCAAAGAGGACCATAAAAAGGGAATAAAAAGAATGACTTTACAGGGGAGGAACCCCACAACCACCACCTCAGCTGAGTGATCAAGGTTAACATCAAGACTAAGTCATGTTGGGACTTCTATTATCTTCTTCACAAAATCCACAACCCCAGCCTAATCATAAGGCAAACATCAGTCAAATCCTAATTGAAGGAAGTTCTATGAAGTGCCTAACCAGTTTGTCAAAGTCATCAAAAATAAAGAGAGTCTAATAAATTGTCACAGCCAAGAGGAACCCTAAGGAGGCATCACCACTAAATGTAGTTGGTATCCTGGAGAGAATCCTGGACGAGAAAAATGGCTCTGGGTAAAAAATAAGGGGATCTGGATAAAGTGCAGACTTTAGCTAATAATGATATATTAATATCAGTGTATTGCTTGTATGAAATATGCCAGATTAATGTAAGATGCCAATGATACGAAAAACTGGGTGTTCTGTACTATCTTCTTAACTTTTCTGGAAACCTATAACTATTCTAAAACATAAAGTATATTTAAAAGATGCCAATAGCAATAACCAACCAGCAAATGTAGTAGGAAATAAAATACCCCTTGCAACAGCAACAAACTGTAATCTGAGACAGACATTTTCCAATTTTTAAATTTTAGGATCCATTTACACACTGGGAAGTTATTGCAGACCCTAACACTAAGAATGATAAATTTAAATTAAATATTAAGAATTATAATAAAGTTATTACATATAACATGAGTAATATTATTAAATGAAAAATAGCTGTGTTTCCAAAAAATTAGTAAGAATGGCACAGGAATTTTTGGAAATGTCTAACATTTGGCTAATTGTCAAATCTGCTTCTGTATACAGTCTATTATATCACATGTCATTTAGCTTCTGGAAAATGAGACTAAAAAACAACTTCTTAATATAATTCTGAAAATTATTTTGATCTTGCAGACTCCTTGAGAAGGTATCAGGGATCCCTAGGAGCTTCTGGACCACACTTGAGTACCGCTGATAAATAAACACATCTGACCCTGAACAGGACAATTTTTAACTCTATTAAGGGATACAACAAAGACCTGAATAAATTGGAAAATAAATCATTTTCATGGATAGGTTGACAACATTTTTTAAAGTAAATTTCTTTCTCAAAATTGCTCAATGTATAAAAAAAGGGTTGCAATCAAAATTCCAGCAAGATTTTTTTTTTTATTGGGCAGAGGTGGTGAGAGAATTTAACAAATCATTCAAAAATGAAAATGTTAAAATATAAATAACAATTTTTTAGGGAGAGCAAAATATCTTATAGGACCACTTAGCTTCATAATAGTGTTAATTTATATATAATTTATATATATAAATATAATAAATATAATATATATTATATATATAAATATATATTTACATATTTATATATTTATAATAGTTTTAATAAATAATTTTAATAAAACTATTAATTTGTATGTTAAAGTGCTCTGTTCTCATCTTCAGAATATAGTTCTAAGGAGTTGTGAGACTAAGGGTAAATTACAAAAACATTGGCTGAAGTGTTGCTATAGAAAAAATGTATTAAATTGCAGCGTCAGTACCCCTAGCCTTCGTCTCCAAAGGCAGAAAATTGTACATTGGGAACTGGAATTCTCTAGGGCAATACCAGTGGGATGGGTAAGATAAAATGGTTTTCCAGTTTAGACATTTTTTTCTTTGAAAATGTCATCTCATGTTAGAGAGAGCGCATCAGGACATGACTCTGATTTCCTCATACTTCTGACTCAAACAAAGCTGTGAAGTCTAGTCACATCCCTCAGTTGAGGGCTTGGCTCTAACCAGTAGAGCCTGGAGAAGCCCCACACAGCTTAACCAAGCATTCCATCAACTGCAACCAACGAAGGGGGGATTCTTATCAGAATTCTAAAGGCTTGCACTGGATCAGTACTGTTCACTGGCAAGGCCCTTCTTTAGCTGTGCCATGGGTCCTTCCAAAGTGTACCCACCCTCTGCACACACGGGGAAAACGGTCTTTCAGGAAGTTGGTTCCATTTTTCTTCTGATTTGGTATCAGCAAATGAGGAAATGGCTTTCCTCCCAACCACCAGCGCCAGCTCCGGCTTTGGAGACTCCCTCTGACTCTGATGAACACCACCACTTGCCCAAGATTTGACTTGAATTCAGTGTTATCTTTTACCAGGAGTCTTAAAATGTATCAACACCATATCAACTCATTTATGCAACATACTTAAGGTCGTATTCATTGAAAAACCAAATATATTTCCATGCAAGATCCTTTTTCAAGAGCAAGCCACTAATTTTAATTACACTAATAAAGCTCATAACCATAATTGTTGTCTTTTATATTTACTAGGAAAGAAGAGAAAGTGAGTCCAAACCATTTTCATTTTACTTTTCGTTTTCATAGATTTGAATGTGAAAGCCATCTGGTCAGGTGCTGAATATCACATATCACCCAGACATTCATGTGGACCATCTGTGCTACTTCTTGATTCTATGTGCTATTACTTGGTTCTATTCACATTTAAGGAGAAAGGTAATGTTTTCTTTCCATACCAGTCTGTTTCAGGTGCCTATCACCTTCCTTGACATGTAGTAGCTGCTCAATAAATGTTTTGTGAATGACAGAATGAATGAACAAGCTTGTAAATAGTTTGTCTTCTTTCAGTTCCAAAAAACCAAGATGGAGAGAGAATAAGTAACTTGCAAGTATTTTCAAATTTTCAAATGCAATACATATTTTATTAAAAGTCCATTCTAATTAGGAGGGAGGAAAAAAAAGTTAGCCTGAAATTTTTGTGCCAGCTTCATCTAAGATACCATTTAGGTAAATTTGGGGTAAGAGCTTTTGAACTGCAGAGTATCATCAAAGACTTGTGGCAGAATTCCTGAGTCTTGACACCTGAGTGTTCCTAATCAAAGCTGTCCCCCAAGAACATTAAGTGACATGACAAGGGCTTCTCACATTTACAAATTTCAATCTTACAATAAATATAAGCAATTATTTTGAGTTCTTATTTTTTTATTCCACTGTGCCTGCTTGGAAACAGAAGGGTTTGTTCACAAGCATCATCCCTTGACCATGACCTTATATCGGCCCGAGACAAATATTTAAAAAAAAAAAAAGTAGAATGAACTAGACATGAAAAATGAAGCATTCATTCAGTAATCCACTGGCTTTCTGGAGATCCACCTGCCACCTAGAAGTACGAGGAGGAGTGACTGATGCTCTCTGACCACAGGTGGCTCAGGGCCCGATGGGAACACCACAAAGCCACTAACAGTCTGTGATTTGGGTCTGATGCATGAGCTCTCTCAATCTGTTTCCTTGCCTGCAAAATTGAGGGAAGTGAGAGTACCTTCCTCTTAGAATTGCTGTGAGATTAAATAAGGTATAGAAGGCTTAGCAGTGCCTGGCATGTAACTATTCATATCAGTTGGAATGCTTTTGCTTACAAGGGGCAGAAAACCTGACTTAAATCATGTAAATATTTGTTATTCTGTTGACAAGAAGTCTGGATGTGGGTTGTCCATTCACTGTTTAGCAATCACAGGGATATTATCCAGCATCTCTAGAACTCTCTTGAACTGCCTTCCCAATGTAGAAATGGCTGCTGCTGCTCTGAACTGGGATTTCTCATGTGCCTCTCCATTAACAATGATGAGTAGGTCTTTCCTGAGAAATCCAACAGATTTCTTTGATACTTCAGTGGCCAGAGGTGTGTATAAAATGCTTTAGCATAGACTAGCACATACTAAGTAATCAATGCACTTTAGCTATCATCATCAGTATTTTTTTTAAGATTTATTTATTTGAGACACCTGAGTGGCTCAGTTGGTTAAGCTTCTGCTTTCAGCTCAAGTCATGATCTCAGGGTTCTAGGATTGAGCCCCATATTGGGCTTCCTGCTCAGTGGGGAGTCTGCTTCTTTCTCTCTCCCATTGCTCCTCCCACACTCAATCTCTCTCCCTCTCTCTCTCTCTCTCTCTCTCTGATAAACAAATAAAATAAAAGATTTATTTATTTATCCAAGAGAAAGAGAGTGGAGTAAGGACAGAGGAAGAAGCAGACTCCCCACTGAGTATGGAGTCCAACTCAGGGCTCAATCCCAGGACCCTGAGATCATGACCTAACTGAAACCAAGAGTCAAACACTTAACTGACTGGCTACTAAAGTGGCCCCATCATCAGTATTACCATTTCTATGACTTTGCAAATAAAGAGGCAAAACATATGTAGTTTCTTCTTATAATTAAGACATCTCTCAGCTTCTAGATCTGTTTGTCCCTTTTTTCTAAGGTCTGATATAAAAAGAAAAAAGAATGGATCACAGAGTATGGGAGTGAATTAGAGTAAGTTAAGGCATTCTATGGTATAGTAAAAAGGAAGGACAATATTAAAAATAGGTAAACCAAGATGCATAGGTACAGTAGAGGGAGTTTGGCAAAGTTGGAGAAAGCATAGAATCATAGACCATCAGCTCTGAAAGGTCTTCTTATTATCCAAATAAGAAAACCAGGGTCCAGAGAAGTGAAATAATTTATTTAGGGTAATACGGAATTTAAATTAGAAATCAGGTCTCCTGAAGCTTATGTTAAAAAAAAAAATTGTGGGGCGCCTGGGTGGCTCAGTGGATTAAGCCGCTGCCTTCGGCTCAGGTCATGATCTCAGGGTCCTGGGATCGAGCCCTGCATCGGGCTCTCTGCTCTGCGGGGAGACTGCTTCCTCCTCTCTCTCTGCCTGCCTCTCTGCCTACTTGTGATCTCTCTCTCTGTCAAATAAATAAATAAAATCTTAAAAAAAAATTGTTACAAAAATGCACTTCAAGGGTAAGAGAGAAAAAAAATACCGAAAACAGACTCAAATTATCTGTGGAATGGATTGCTGTCAATCTGACATATTTTATCCCTCCATCCTGGCATAGAAGGGGTTACTAAATAAAAGTATTCTGATTGTTGACAACACAGAATTCCAAAGTTTCTTTGGTTAGTTGAATGGCACAAAAGTCTGATAGACATAATTTGCTTGCAAAAGACTTCCAAATCTATCATGTATGTTTGGTCACAAGCCGAACTTTTGATTCCTTGCCCCTGGTAACAAAGGGGAATCTCTAATTTAATACTCAGTAGGCGATCTGGGTTCAAATCATGACTTGTTTTCCCTTTAAAAAGTCTAATTTCTTTGTCTCTCTGGAAATGAAACAGCCACGCAAATAATGTCATTGACTGATGAAGGGATAAAGAAGAGGTGATATATATATATATATCATATATATATATATATGGAATATTACTCAACCATCAAAAAGAATGAAACATTGCCATTTGCAATGACATGGATGGCACTAGAGGGTATTATGCTAAGCAAAATAAGTCAATCAGAGAAAGACAAATATCATATGATTTCACTCACATGTGGAATTTAAGATACAAAACAGAAGAACATAGGGGAAGTGAAGGAAAAATAAAATAAAATGAAAACAGAGAGGGAGATAAACCATAAGAGACTCTTAACTCCAGGAAGCAAACTGAGGGTTGCTGGGAGGGAGGGAGGTGGTGGGATGGGGGAACTGGATGATGAGTATTAAGGAGGGCATGTGATATAATGAGCACTGGGTGTTTTTGCAACTGATGAGTTACTGAATTCCACCTCTGAAAAAACTAATAAAACACTATATGTTAATAGATTTTGAATCTTAAAAAATCATAATCCAATTATACCTAATAGTTTATATTTGACTTCGTGATTCAGCAGTTTGTCCGTGGACTGGGTACATATACAATAGATGCGAAGTGAATCATGTGGTGATGAAGTAAATGCTAGCTCAATGTAAATAACATAAATACCTGATCATCTTTTGGATTCTGAAAAGGTGAGGTAAACTTGAATATCAAGAGAGACAAAACACAGTGGCACATCAGAGATAATGGCCACCAGTGCTAAATCCTTAGCAATAATAATAATAGCTAATACACAATTAGCACCTTCCATTGTCAGATATTCTGCTAAGACTTTGACACACAGTATCTGTTGCATTGAACCCTCACAAAAACGGTCTGAGGTAGGGACAGCTATTGCCAACCCCACCTGGTAGATGAAGGAAACCGAGGTCCAGAGAGCATCACCCACGTGCCAGATGATAGGCTGGGATTTGAACATACTCAACTGTATATGATAGACACCAGACCTCAGTGGCTTAACCAAATGAGTTTAATCTTTCTTACGTAAGACGAAATCCAGAGAATTCAGGGCTCATGCCTCAGCTCAGTTTCCTTCTAGCTCCCAGCTGTACCATCCTCTGCCTGTGGCTGTTGTCCTCAGGGTCAGGAGATGGATACTCCCTCTCTGGGTATTGCACTTGTCATGAAGCAGGAAGGTGAAAAGTAAGGGACAAAGGACATGCCAACTGTGTGTGTTCCTTGTATTAGGAAAATGGCAGCTTTTTCAGTAGAATTCTGCTTATAACTTGTCGACCAGAACAGGTTAATACAATGACTCTAGCTACCAGGAAGTATGGAGATGAGAGTATTTTGAACCTAGCATATTGTTGCCCTAAACAAAACCAGGGTTCTGTTACTAAGAAGCAAAGAATGAGTATCGGGTAGACAATTAGCAGTGCCTGTCACAAATCCAGATGGCTATTGGATACTAAAGCTTAATAAATAAATGTGTACATAACCTCTACGCCAGCACGAAAATCAGATATTCTGTCCCCACTCCAAAAAAGTTTGAGGCCAACTTGTCACTCGAGTGAGAGTTTTCGTTACACTGCCTCTTCTGAAAACCCAGCCCCAGGGCACAGAGGGAGGAGGCCCAAACAGTGTCCGGGCCCTATAATCGCCACTTGCCTCCCATACCCATTGTCAATGCAGTAAATGACCATCAAGCCTTCTGCTCCCTGATGACCAAACACCGAAAATAATTTTCTTTGAGAAGACTTTGTTCAACCTAATTTGTGAGTAAAATTTCCTAAGGGCAGCAGTGAAAGGCCTGATAATGAGGAAGTCTTCAAACTCAGGGGAACGGATGAGACCTGTTCTCAGAGTTACCATACACCATTAATCAATTGTTACTAGGCAGAGTCACGGAGCCCAGATAGAGGTCAGCAGATCACATGACCCATGGCCTGCCAAACTGCCAGTGTCCTGCTGCTTCAACTAAAGCAGAAGTGACTTTGTAACCCTTCCCATTTAGCAGAATTCACAACCTATGCCAATTTCTTACATCCACCGTTAAGTTCAGACTGTAGCGAGCCACAGTGTAAGACAAAATAGAAAGCTAGAGGTGGGGCCAATGGGTGGGGACTGGGGAGTCACCAAGTCAGAAGGGTAAATTGGTCTTACAGTTTACAAGAAAAACAAATTAAAAATAAAAATTACATGTAGCATACTACACAATTTAATTTAATGTGTCCTTATTTGAAAATTCTAAGTACTTTTTCTCATTATTTTCAATAAACATTTACAATTAATCTTGTCTCTTTTTTTCCAATCCAAACCACAGATGCCGTACTTCATCGTTTTCCACAGAGCACAGTATTTTGATTTTTCAGGCATTTTCTAAACCAGATGCCATTATGTCAGACTTGTAACAGATCTCGCTCTTCATTGACTTCTGTTCAATACTGCTTGTAGGGAAGCACTTTATTTGTAAGTGTGTTTAACTGGTTTTGAAAGTAGATACATAAACATCTCAACATCTCTCTATTTCTTTCTTCTTTTTTAAAGATTTTATTTATTTATTTGACAGACAGAGATCACAGGTACACAGACAGGCAGAGAGAGAGAGGAGGAAGCAGGTTCCCTGTTGAGCAGAGAGCCCGATGTGGGGCTCGATCCCAGGACCCTGAGATCATGACCTGAGCCAAAGGCAGGCACCGCCCCAACATCTTTCTATTTCTAATGTTAGCAATACTTCAAGTCCAAATTCCTTGTTGGTTCATTCTTCCACCAATTCTAAAATTTTCTTAACATTAAAAAAATGAAAAAATAAAATAAAAATAAAAAATATGAATTAAAACAAAAAGTAAAATTACTTATTATAGGGAACCAGCTAATTTTTATTTTATTTTATTTTATTTATTGATGATTCCCTTCTTAGTTCAGCCTGTTCTTTTCAGTCATACTTGGGACAAGGTACTAGGCAATGACCACAATTAATGAACATACATGAAAGGACATCCAGAGAAACAAATAGGACAATGTTAAGTTTCTGTTTCCATATAAGTTTAGATATGGGACAATTAGTGTTATTTTATTATATCTGTGGAAGCTCTCAGTTTTAGTTCCTAAAATAAGAGAAGTCCTCTATTTTGTCAAATAAAAACTTTTCCCTGTTATACCAAGGCAGAAAAATCTGTGTAGCTCTAATTCACCATGATAAAAGGTGAAGAGGCAAAATGATTAAGTCGGGATCCTTGGTGTCTATTTTTGTTTAGGCTCTTTTGTAACATCACCTCTTTTTAAGTTCTGGAAGTCAGAGAGCATGTCAGATGAAATACTTGGGAATCTTTCTGGACAGGGGCAAAAGATCTTGCATGCCTTTTGACTAGCACTTCCACTCTTAGGAATTTACATTATAAAAATAATCAGAAAAGCACAATAGTGAAATTTGGAAGTACCAAAAATGCTCTAATGCAATGAATCGGTTAATTAAATTATGATGGTACAAAAAAATTCTATGTAAGCATTTAACATGGCATGATATAAACTATTTGTTGATTGGCAAAGATATACACATTCATTGTGATAGGGAAAAAAATCAGTGTAAAGAACAGCGTGTTTAGTGTGGCTCATTTTTCCCAAGAAAGTGCAAAATATAATATGCAAAGAAAAATGTATGAAAGGATATGCTCCAAAATGTAAACAATGGTTGTCATTGGGTTATTAGGTCATAGATAATTTCCACTTTTCCACAATAGACAAGTCATGTCAAGATCTTAGCATAAGATCTGACACAAGAAGGGTCTCAATATGTTTGAGGTATTATTATTATTATTAGGGTTTTAGCTCTGCTGACCATTGACTCTGATGTGTCACTGTGTTTTGTCCTTTTCTAAGTAATTTCTTTTTTTCTTTATTTTTTTAAACATTAATGCAAAAACTATGTAAGAAGCGATTTCCACTTTGAGGGAAAAAAAAGGTGGGGGGAGGTTTGGGGGAAGGTTCCTGCACCAGTGCCTTCCTTCCCATCTGGGTTACTGACATGCGTGCAAAGGGCCTCAAGACTGAAGAGGAGGGAAAGCGAGAAGGAAGGCTTCACCACACTAAATGAAAAGCAAACAATATGCATATCAGCATCCTACGATGTACCACTCTGCTGGGAAAAACCAAGACAAAAGAATTATCGGACACAACAGTTCAAAGCATATTGCACCTGTCAAAACGTCTGTCATCTTCTATAGAAAGGCACCATTCTAAGAGAGAAAAGGGAAACTTAAGCAAAGTCACTCAGGAACAACAGCTTACTTTGTCTCCTTCCTCTGGCCAACTCCTCCATCTGAAAGCCATTTAGCTCCCTGCTAAAGATTGCCTGGAAGGACCAGACAATAGGAAGGTCTCTTTCATTGTCAAGGACAGTTACACTTTGAAGATGACGCTCAAAAGAGGTTAAAATGGGTCAACAAGCAATTGTTGGGCTTATGCAAGGACATGTGAAGAGAATATTGTTAAAGTCGCACACAAAAAAAATCGCGATCTCAAAGAATTCAACTTTAACCTAGAGGAGGTGTGGGAAGGAAGGAACTAACACGCAATACTGACTTCATCCCAAAGAAAAATTGGCTGGGGGCGGGGGATGCGTTAATAGACAGTTTCGGGATGGTCTTTGCCATTTCGAAACTCTTGCCACGTTGCCTATTAGAAACATAAGTTATTTGGGGCAAAGTGGGGAAAATGTAATTATTTGTTTTTAAAATGAGGTAAAATGTGCAAGGGGTGCTAATTCCCTGCAGGCTATAACATTTGTAAAAATGATATTTTCTGGATGCACCTTAGGAGACGAGTGTAGCATTTAATCAGATGACAGATAAACGGCAGAGGGTGAGTGTATTTAAAGGGCAGTTATTACTTTTGTACAATTTCTTAGATGTCCTTAACAGGAGAGCCTAGAAACCCTTCTGAGCGGAGCTGGTCTAGAGAGAAGCACCACCTTTGTGGACTGGCTCCGCCTTGAACAAGTCACGTGACTTTGGACAAGTGCTCTAACCTCGCAACTCTGTTTCCGCTTGTGGGAAAGGGGATAACCACAGTAAACCATGGGAGTAAGGGAGGATTAATGCAGAGACTGCCTCCAGGAGGAATGAAAACATATGCCTACCCAAAAACTCCCAAACAACTGTTTATAGCATCATCATCCAGGATAACCAAAAAGTGGGAAAAACCCCAATGTCCATCAACTGATGAATGCGGAAACAAAGTATGGTCTAGGCACACGATGAAATATTGTTTGGCCATGAACAGGAATGAATGTGACACTTGCTACCACATGGATGAATCTTGACAAATTACTAAAATGGAAAAAGCCAGCCACAAATGCCACATATTATATAATCCTATTCATATTGAATTCCCTGAATAGAGAACTGTGTAGGAGCATAAAGGAGATTAGTGATCATTTAGAGCCAGGAGGGGAGAAGATAATACTTAAGGGTATAGAGTTTCTATGTGAGCTGATAGAAATGCAGAACTATTTGTGAAAATGGTTGCACAGATCTGTGAAAATACTAAAAAGAAAAAAGAAACAGCAAAGGGTACACTGTAAAGAGGACTTGTAGGATATGTGAATTATACCTTAATAAGCCTATTAAAAATAAATAAAAGAAGCCAAGCAAGAATGACAGTCAGAGCTTTAGGGCAAAAACAAAATAAAAGATACAAAAAAGAAAGGAGGGTGGAGATACACTGTGGTAAAGGAATCAGAACAGTCCTTGGCCCGTAGGAAGTACTCACAAAATATTAGCTATCAGTATTATTTTTTATGAATAAATAGAAATCAATGTGCATATTTTGAAAAAGAGTATTGTTAGGTAGTCTAATTGAAATTTCCATTTTAATCTTAACTTATTCATCTCTAAAGATTTTTTTTAAATTCAAGTGTATCCCCTGAAATCTAAAGGCAGTCTATGACTAGCCTATTTAAAAAGAAAATTTTAAATGAAATATGGCTTCTTCTCTCCTTTAAAGAGTTTGCCACTTAAGTATATCAAATTATTTATGATTGTCAAGTCTTATCACTTTAGAAGTTGACTAGCTACAGAATCGAACATGAGAAAATTGAGAAAGGCCATTCATTCTGAAATACACTCATAATTGGATTCATTCTTAAAAAACAACTCTTTGAACCATTTTTCAAAGGTCATACATATTATGCCTAGATTTAAAAAAAAACAGTTTGTTGTGGTTATCAATATTCAAAATCTCAAACAATTCAAAAAGATGAAAACAGTCAAATTCACTCATTTCTCTTGCAAGAACTCAAGTCTTTTCTCCCCCACATAACAACATACATATTTATTCATAAATCTACAGGTATATTTCACTTTGTAAAATAAATGATCTATGTTTTTGGCCTTGCTCAAAGATTTACTAAAAAAAAAAAAAACCTTAAGCTTCTGAGCCTTTCATCTGCAAAGGTCTTTCCCAGCCCATCTAACAATATCCATAATTTTGCATTATTTTCCTTAAAAAGATCCCCTCAATGCGGCCACTTTGAAGAACAGTGTGGAGATTCCTCAAGAAATTAAAAATAGAGCTTCCCTATGGCCCTGCAATTGCACTACTGGATATTTACCCCAAAGATACAGATGTAGTGAAAAGAAGGGCCATCTGTACCCCAATGTTTATAGCAGCAATGGCCACAGTCGCCAAACTGTGGAAAGAACCAAGATGCCCTTCAACAGACGAATGGATAAGGAAGATGTGGTTCATATACACGATGGAATATTATGCCTCCATCAGAAAGGATGAATACCCAACTTTTGTAGCAACATGGACGGGACTGAAGAGATTATGCTGAGTGAAATAAGTCAAGCAGAGAGAGTCAAGTATCATATGGTTTCACTTATTTGTGGAGCATAACAAATAACATGGAGGATATAGGGAGATGGAGAGGAGATGGGAGTTGAGAGAAATTAGAAGGGGAGGTGAACCATGAGAGACTCTGGACTCTGAAAAACAATCTGAGGGTTTTGAAGGGGCGGGGGGTGGGAGGTTGGGGGAGCCAGGTGGTGGGTATTAAGGAGGGTACGTATTGCATGGAGCACTGGGTGTGGTGCAAAAACAATGAATTCTGTTATGCTGAAAAGAAAAAGAAAAGATCCCCTCAAAATGTATAACCTTCAGGCCCCATAAAAGTGTATATGTTCCTTATTTAACAATAATCTTTTTGTTTCCAATCATTACCATCATTCCCATCATTACTTTTCATCACATTCACTACCTTGTTCTTTCAAATCCTCCGTCCTTCAAAATCAAGTCCAAATCCTGCCACAGGAAGCCTGTGACAGCTCCAACTTGGATTGACTTCTCCCTTCTATAAGCTCCCACTGTATTCATCTGTTAGAGAACTTCAAAATCCTTTTTCCAAAACCCCCCAGGTTGAGTTTGAGAATTGAAATGTTTTTGTATGACAGTGCATAAATTATGTAGTATGTAATGGTGCACAAATTATGTTTCATGTAACACTATCCATTAGAGTCCCAGGTAACATCCCATAAGTAAATATATTAATGTATCTTTATCAAAATACATGACTGTTCACACTAAGTGAGACAAAGCTATAAATTGCTTTACTCCAGTCCGGGTCATAGCCGATGCCAAAGGAGTTATAAAAGAATTTTCGATCTTCTGAGATTTGGGATTTCTGAACAATGATTAAAGGACTATAGATTTTAACATCATCGTGTCATTATTTCATGTCTCCCTCCTTAGGTTTTACTTCACCAAAATAGCTTTCACCACTATGTTATAAAGAATATCATAAGTATTCAATAAATTTGATAGAATGAATGAATGAAAGAATTGAGTCTTAGACCAGGTAGAACTTGTCAAGGAAAAGAATTCTGTATTTTTTAGTCAATATCCCCAACACCAAGGCCAGTGCCTGGCACCTGGGAAATGCCCAATAAATGCAGTTGCGTGAAGTCACACTTCTCAAATAGGACCACCTAGGACAGTAAGCACCCAATAAACACTTTACAATTACTCATCCCAGTATCACTGACTTAAAAATCAGATTGATTCCTGTAGAAGTAGGAAAACACAGGGTGATGAGTATGGAGGAAGTGTAGGAGAAAAAGCCCAGACATAGCTACAGGCTTGTACTGAAGTCCTGATGTAGGGACTTGCATTTCCATAATGACCTTCGCCTGTGGGGGAGTGATGCCACCCACCTTCTGGACACTGGAGAATCTTTCTTAATGTCAAGTCTTCTCCCAACAACCAGCTCTTTCCTGGGTCCCTGTTTAACTGTTTGACTTCAAATCTTTAACATCTCATCTCTAGTTCTCAAAAACTTTGCCTTATTCCACACCTTATTTGGGTAGTTTGAGACTTTTATAGAAAGTTGGACCAAAAGATGGCATGTGATGATAGAGACTGCTGACTGGCATTCTGTGCTCTCAACTGAACTTTTCCAAATTGAAGGTTCTAAATGGAATGATTTGTTAATTTCTCAGCTACGTACATTTTTTTTAAGATTTTATTTATTTATTTGACAGACAGAGATCAGAAGTAGGCAGAGAGGCAGGCAGAGAGAGAGGAAGGAAAGCAGGCTCCCTGCTTGAAACCTTGCTGTCAAGAGGAAAGGGATATAAATAGAGTTTCTATAGCTCTCTCACTTAGGGACCAATAGCATGTTATATATTATAAATGTATAGATGCTATCTGTATAAGTGAAAGACACGTGCATAGATATGTGTACGCATGTCAGCTTTAATAATACAGTATGTAATAAGCTAGCTTTATATATGAAATAAAATTGTAGGACATATAATAAAGTTTTAAAAGGTTATGTGTGTATTTGTGTCTACATACATACACATACATACATACATGTCTTATAACCGCTAAAGTAAAGCTTCCTCCATCAGTGAAATAAACAATAGTAATAGTACTTTAAAAAAAAGCCACCATGTCACTAAATGAATTCATATTTACTAAATGCTTAGAACAGTCCCTAATACATAATATACACTCAATAAATGTTATCTGTCGTTGTCATTATTTATTTTATATATTATAAAAGGACTCCTCATTGGTAAATATCACTCTCTAGAGTGTGTTAAGCACTTAGCTTCTTTAACACCAATTTAAAAAAATTTATCAATGTCTATTTTCCAATGAGACTTTCAGAAAAACATTTTTTTTTGCAAAGTGGCATATTATCTTCTTTAGAAGACTCTGACAATATGTGTAATAAATGTACCGTAGTCGAATCAGACACCCCTGAAGAAATATAGGCAAGCTATAAACCAGAATCTTAGTAACAATTATTTTATACCATAGGACCATATTCTATTCCTCAGTGACAGTACTGTAAGTAAATACATATAATTTGTATCCTAAAATTGATTCATCCTCAATTATGGCTGTTTAATTCAGCATTGTTTTCAGAAATAATTGCATTGGAAAAGATCAACTACATTTATATTGGTGTGTTTGTGGATAAATTCTAATACAAAAGTAGTCATTCAGAAGAACTTGAATGCTTATAGCCCATGACTCTAACAGTCACAATGGAAATGCTCCTCATCTATCACTATCAAAACATGATCATGGCTGGATTGACTAACCTCCTCCCAATCATGTGCACTCAAAATGAGAAAAAATAACCATAACATCTAGTTACATTCCTCCAAAGAATAATGGGGCCCTGGGGGTATTTAATAAGGGTTGCTTTCTTTAGCTCTGATTCTTTCTTCACTACCTTTGAAAATAAATCCTTACTTTGAACCCTACCAGTTTATATGAATTCTGGTATATTTAGAATAGAGTTGAAGCAAAGTTTTCTCATATGTGTTCCACAGGACACTAGTATTGCAAGATATTTACAGGTGCTATTTTTTAATATAGATAGATGATAGATAGATAAATAGAGAGAGAGAGACATGGAACGCACTTTGGGAAACTGCTTTAAAATATGGTATATCAGGGTGCCTGGGTGAGTTAAGCATCTGACTCTTGATTTCAGCTCAGGTCATGATCTCAAGGCGCACGCTGGACTCCACACTGTGCTGGAACCTGCTTAAGATTCTCTATCCCTCTGTCCCTGCCCACCCCTTACCCCTGCTCTCTCTCACCAAAAAATAAATTTTTAAAAAGATAAAATATGGTATATCACATATTTCACATCTTTTGCTTGTATCCCCTTTCTCAATTATGAATAGAATTGTTTCTCCTCTATTGTATTTTTAGTAAATGCACTATTTTGTACTTCCACAGATGAAAGAATATATTTACTATATTAAAAACACTTCTTACTGCTATAGTTGACCATTACAGATTTCTGGTTAGTTGTTTTAGAATCACTTCAAGCAAAGCAATAGTTTCTTTATCTGAAAAAATATCATTTGTCCTAAACTCATAATTATATAACAAATTAAAATATCCCAGAATCAAAATTCCACATAAAGCCATGAATTTACCCACACATTTCTTTCCAACCAAATGGCATGAAGTTGAATTTAGGATTGTCATCTGCATTCCAGTGAGCAGATGCCACTATCCCCTCAAGGAACTATAGCAACCATCACTGATAACCTGTTTGCTCTCTTACAACAAAATCACATTAATAAATAACTAATAAAAAATAACATATTTATTATAAAATCATTGTCTGGAAGAAGGAATACTCTAAAGCTTCAGTATCCTTTTTAAATATTTTAAATACATTACCCCCTAGAGAATGCTAAGAAATCAAATCATCCTCAAAGCACTAAACAGACTTCTAAATATTAAGCTGTTACTGGCTGTAACATTTCATTCTTATTAAAACTTTGAGACTTAAATTCAGACTTGTAGACTTGATAAGTCTTGAATGTGGGCATACTCTATACATTAATTTGAACTGAATGGTGGAAAATGCAGTAGGAATTATAAACTCCATTTGTGAGACTCTCTGAATTCAAGTCTGGGGGGAAAAATGCAAGTAACTTGAGTGTAAAACTACACATGAATGTATTGGTCTCATTAATTTGTGTTTCTCTTTCAATGCTGAAAAAAAGAATACTACATTAAAAAACCATAAACTCATGTGATAAAGTTAGTCTCTGCATTAAATCATGGAAAAAGCTGCTGTTGAAACTATGTTTACTGAGTAAAAAATATTGCCCAAAATGACCAATTTGATAGAATATTGCCTAAGGCTCTCCAGTGTTTTGTTTTTTTTTTTAATTCCAAAATAAGAAAACTCAGTATCTCTTTTTGCATTAAACTGAGTTCCAAGTGTTTAGGACCTCAAAGGAGGATCCAGCTTCAGGTTTCTGACATAAAAACTCTAATACAGTCTGAAGAATTCCCCTAGGCACATCAGGAGTAATCAAATTTCATGTTAACTATTAAATTACAGACATTCAATTATGTTTTCCAAACCTCTGTTTAGAGACTCAAAAGGCCCTTAGAAAACATCCTTAAACCAAAGCTCAAGTTGGCAAATGAAACCGTTTACCTGTGAGAGCAAAACAAAGAGGGGTCCAATCCCTGCGGGCACATTGCAAAGTGGCACGCGATGTACCCCATCCCCATTGTGAGGCACAAATTCTTTGTGACCCTGGGAGACACCGCAGAACAAAAATACTATTAGAAATGCTTCAAAAGGAACATTTTTGGCTGCGATAGAGACTTTTGACATTATTTATTAGGTTCAAAACTGCTTCACAAAAGCCTAACAATGGTTCTGTGGAAACCAGTACATCTGAGGCCTTTTCTGTTGTTCTGGGCAGGCATTGATTTGAAGATGGGCAGCACCCGCGGACAATTCCCTCGCAGCGGTCAATGCAAGTGAGCATTCACCGACCCCCCACCCCCACCCCCGGCCTAGGAGGGGTCTGTGAACAAACCGTATGGAAACGCTGGGGTGGGCGGGCAGAAGGAGAAGAGCGAACCTTGATTAACTTCTTTGAGGGGAGATGGGTGGGAGCACCGGCCAGCAGAGGAAGGGGAGCTCCTGCCAGATTGCCGTGAAGAGAGGCGTCCGCCCTGGGCCCCCTTTTCTCCGGGGGATGAGGATGCTTGGGGAACATCTCTGGTGCCATGGCAACTGCGCCTCCTCCAGCCGGACTTAGGGGCGCGCCCCGGGGCCGGCTTTGGCGATGGGGCTCCGCCTGAGCTCCTACTGGGGCTGCCTTCCTGTCCTCCAGCTCCAGCTCCGAGGAACTCCGGGAAACACCCGACGAAGCCGAGGGGGTCTGACTTTTCCTGCAGAGGCCAATGGCGGTGGAAGGCCTCGCAGCGGGACCTGGAAGGCAGACAAGGGAGGAGTGGCCCTGAAGTGTGCGGAATTCACCCGCCCTGCCGCCCCGCCGCCCTGCCGCGACTTTCAGAAAATCTCTGCTGATAACTGGATGTTGGAGAAATCAACATTTGCAACGTGCTGAGAGAGAGAGAGGCCCCGAACATTCTCCTTACTTGCTTCCCCGGCATTGCCTTAAGCAAATAAAATGATATTTATTCCTTTCCTGTTGTTTAAAAGCACCCCCTCCAAAAAAAAAAAAAAATCATTTTTACAGACTCCTCATAACAGTTTTTATTTCAAGGAAAGCTGTTCAAAACGGCTCAAGAGAGGACGGAAACAGAAGAATTGGTGACGAAAATAGGATCACAAATTCTAAATCTGGGAAAAGTTTGAGTGGAAAATTAAGTGGAATTAGAGAGCGGGCAAAGCAAACAGATCCATGGCCCATGTAGACTTCCAACTGATAATTTAAACACCCAAGAGGCAATATTCTGTAAGTTTTATTAGAAGTTTCAACCAGTTGAAAATTAAAACAATCAGGGAGTTAATATGATCCAGATCTCTACAACACATATGTACACACTAATACTAATAATCAATTTGATGTTTTTCTTTAATTGCCCAGTCAAATAATTTTTATGTAAAAGCTGAGGATTTTTACAATACAGTCAATACTGTTAAAGAATGTATATATACATATATATAGTACCTGTGTGTATATATATGTATATATACATATATATGTAATTTCTTTATGCATATATTTTCCCCAAGAAATACTACCCATTGACCTACATAAAGTTTAATTCTTCAGTAGTAAATTAAGACAATGTATGTGTTTTAAATCACTTTGCACAAGTTTTAAAGGACTTTGAAAAGCATGTAAATATATAGAACATTTGGAGCAACCCATAGGAGCATTCACCTTTAAAAAAATGCATGAAATTAAAAATGCATGGTACCTGTGTCAAACAGCCAGTCTATATCTAGGCAATTCAATTACCTTATTACATACTGTGCCTGATATGTATCAGGCATCTCTCACTACACACTCATCATACCCAAATCAAACACTGGAAAAGTTTTAGTGACTGATTTTTCAGTATAAGAATTATTTCCTGGAAATAAAAGTGGAATGGCATTTCAGTATCTCCATGTAAGTAAGAGCTTTCAGAATGCCAGACACACTACTTTCTGAAAACTAGATGCTTGATAGATATTTGCTGATTTGGATTTGCCACCGTGGCAGATGACCCATTCATTGCTATCAATAATCAGTGCAAGGGAATTCCATAAGAAAACATGGATGTGGTTCTGGAATTTGGAGCAACAGAATAAAACCTAGACAGGTTAAGACAGGTCAAGTTTCTGTCATAAACAAAGAACAGGAATTCCTTCCCTGAATGCAATTCGGTAACGATGCATTTTGTAACAAACTCTCGTAGGGAGTGTGATGTAATGGAATCAACAAGGCTTTGGTGTCAGACCATCGTAGATTCAAATCCTGACACATCACCTGGCCTAAGCCTCTTTGTCCTTACCTGAACCATGAGGATTGTGTTACCTACTTCACAAGGTCACTAATAGGATTAAGTTTGTTCGTTCATTTATTCATTCATTAAAATTTGTCTGTTATATGTCTGCCAGTATTCTAGACACTGGAAATCCAGAGAAGCATAAAACAGGCAATATCCTTGCACTTACAAAAGCTTACATTCTTGTTTTGGGGAAAGGGGTTGGGGATAGGAAAGTGGATGACTAAAGAAGCAAATGAAGAACAGAGGGAGTGTCAGCTGGTAATAAATCCAAAGTAGAAAAATAATGCACACATAGGTAACAATTGCAATAAAGACTTGAAGGAAGAGAAAAAGCAAACTAGTTAAGTGTCTGAGAGAGGAACATGCTAAAAGTAGAGCACCTAGTAAATAGTAAGTGCTCAATACCCAAGAGCTATTATTGTCATGTTTGAAATCAGTATCAGTATACTCTGACCTGGAGTCAAAATAGAGGGCTTGAATCCTGGCTCCAGCCCTAAAGTTACAGAATCTCCCTGACCTTCAGATTCTGCATCTGAAGCATGAGAAAAAAGCAGTTCCTGTCTCAGAGGATGGCCATATGGATCAAAACTGAAGATGTATGTCCAGATTTTAGCACACTGCCTTACACATAGTAAGACAACAACAACAAAAAATGTCAATGAACCGTGCCCTCAGCATCCCATCCTCAAGCCCAGCTTCCTAGAATGAAGCGATCTCTGAATGAGCATCTTTCTAAATGAGGGTCTACCAGACCCTCCTTTTCCACTTCTAGTCCAAACAGGACATTATCTTCTAGTTCAAAGAAAATTCTCCTCTGTATTGAGTAAAAATCTGTCTCTTTCTTCTGTTGGTCAACTCCAACAAACTTCCTGAACCTATGAAGTGAAATCTACCAAAAAAAGTTTCAAAAAAAAAAAAGTTATGTAAAATCAATCTAATCCTTCTACATGACAGTTCTAGAGCATCTGGAATATCAACTGTTCCCTCACATTTTCTTACCTCCAGTCTGAACAATAGCACCATAAACACCACCACCATCACCCCGTTCCTGTTTGGTCCCTGCTGTGTTCAATGAAGTTCATTTACATCAATCCTCTAATTACCACATCCCTTCAAAGCAGTAATCATTGTTAGTTTGCAGATGAAAATATTGAGCTCAAAGAAAATGTACAGGACTGATCATGGCTACAGAACAGAAACGGGAGAAGGTAGATTTGAGCCTAGGTGTCCCTGGTTTCAAAGCTCATTCCTTCTGGTCCATTTCCTTATTTTTACTCATTCCTCCTATGAGCAATTTTGAGACACTTTGTCATCATATACGTTATCCTGTGCTATGAATTCACAGTTTTCTTACCTGTAAAATGGGGATAATGACATGACACGCCTAAAGGTGTTATGGGAGAGTTTCATAAAATAATGTGAAATGCTCAGCACAGTGTATGGCACATGGTGAGAGCTAATTAAATGAGGGCTGGGTTGATATGTGAGCAATAACTGTCATCATTATTTTCTGGAGCAATACCTGAATCATCACATTACTTGTCATCAAATCACACTTGTTCTCTCCTCCAATACAGTAACTTGGCAACAAGTAGACTTCCATTCGAGAATGACTGATACAGCTCTTATAGAACCTTCTAGAACAGGATCTGCCATTGAGTCTGTAATTTTACTGTTTACTTGAAGCTAAAAACAAAGTGTGACCAACTGAAGAGAGAAACAAAGAATTAAGAACCACAAAGTCAGGGCACCTGGGTGGTGGTTGGTTAAGCATCTGACTCTTGGTTTCAGCTCAGGTCATGATCTCAGGGTCACATTGGGCTCTGCGCTCAGTGTGGAGTCTACTTGAGATTCTCTTCCTCTGCTCCTCCCACTTGTGCTATTTCTGTCTCTCTCTGAAATAAGCTAATTAATTAAAAAAAAAAAAGCAAGAACCACAAAGTAATCCTTACCCAGTGGGGCAGAATCTCCCCCGGAATTGTAGGAGGGCCAGTTCTGAAGTCTCGCATGCCTACTGATGTGCGTGCCTGCAGCCTCCAGGTCCAAAGGAGTGACTGAGTCAGATCTAATAGGCTTTTTTGTCATGTTCTTTGCCAAAACTGGACTCTTCCAGGCCTCTTTAGGTGCTGCTCTGGCTCTCTTAATTTCTTGTCTGACAGTGAAGATCAGTAGGGTCTCATCACATCCACTGGACGGTGTCTGGGAGGAACTGGCTTCTGCATGGCTCTCTTCTTCCAAAGAAGCTGTGCTCAAAACTGGAGACCTCAGGACAGTGTGTGGGTGGGCACAAAACAGGCTTTTACATGCTACTGGAGTCTGAATCTTTCCTGGAGACAGAAAAACACATTAGTTTAAAGGCAAACGTATTAGTTTAAAAGAATGCACTTCAATAATACCTTCGAAACTAATGGTAAGAAGAATGAAATCAGGCATTATATGGGTTATTTGTTTCACATTTCTATACTGAGAAAACAGAAGTGACAAGCCAAGAACCTGGATGCCAAAGTGGGAGAAGGTGAGGAGGGTAAAGACATGGTAAGGGAGGTAAGAGGCTGAATATGCTTCTGTTGGAAGCACTGTGTGGAGGGCTAGACATGTTGGTCAATCAGTCCTCACACAAACTATAACTAACAGATGCTATCATTGCCTCCATTTTGTAGGTAAGAAAGCTGGTTTGAAGCTAATGGGTTGAATTGTGTCCCCCAAGGAGATATGTTGAAGTCCCAATCCTCTGCACCTGTGAATGTGACCTTACTCGGAAATAGGGTCTTTGCAGGTGCAATTAAGTTGAGGTTGTTAGAGTGAGGCCATAATCCCATATGATGAGCGTCCTTATCAGAAGGAGAAACAAGACAGGGGTGCACAGGAAGAAAGGAAGAACACCACGTGATGACGGAAGCGGGGACCGCAATGTGGGATTTCCAAGCCAAGCTATGTCAAGGATTACAGCAATAACCAGCAGCTCAAAAAAGGGCATGAAAGGAATTCTCCATCAGAACCTCCAGAAGGCGCCAATCTTGCTGACACCTGGATTTCTGACTTCTGGCTGCCAGAACTGGGAGAAAGCAATTTGGTTTTAAGCCATCCCATTTGTGATTCTTTATTACAGCAGTGCTAAGAAACAGGTATCCACAATAGTTCCAATTGTCCCAGAGCAGTTATTAACAGCAGCCCTTTTCATAGTGGGAAAAAAAAAAAAGATGTTCGGATTTGGGGAGTAGAAAGTAGCAAAAAGGAAAAACCAGGAGGTGGGAAGTGTGGAATGGGAAGGGGAAGCGAGTCTATTGCATGAGTTCTGCTGTGTGGCAGAAATGGTGCCAGGACACAACAAGTCTCAGCAAGCTGTGGGCATGGGGCAAAGAGCATGCTGGCCATGTTTGGTACCAGGACACATTCCTCCTAAACCACAGCCTTGTTTGCAAAAGGAGGAATCAAAGCAAATGCCTTGGGGGGGGGGGGGGTGCAGATAACAGAAATGAGAGAAAAGGCCAAGGAGGGGTACCCTGGGACTTGTCAACTGGGGCCAGCCACTTCTCAGACCATGCCTTATGTTGCCAGGAGGGCAGATGGTCCCAGTGTAGACAGATTTTTCTGGCTTTTCAGGAGAAACAGAAATATATATTTTTACGTATGTAAAAACTTATAATTTTTCAATGCTGGTAACCCATTCAATTTTTTAAAAAACACAGCATGGGCTCCACAAAACACATCTGCTCTCTGAATCACCACAGGCCATCAATTTGCATCTTTGGCCTATGGCCAGCCCTGTAAAAGTCACAGTATCGTTTGCTTCCCTTCATACCATCTTCCTCTCAGAATCTGATTTTATAAATATTCAGCTGGGCACCATGGGGATGCATGTGCAAGCTTTGTGCATAAGCAAATTTTAGAGTTCCAGAAGTCTTGTCTACCTCCAACACGTTAGGAAGACTGAACTTTTATTTATATTTAATTGATTGCCTCATTTCATCTTAAAGCCCAGAATTCGAACGGCACAGAAATACATCAGGCTTTCCTAAATGCAAAGCAATATCTAGAATCTTTCAAAACAGTAGCTCTGGGACTCTTACTCCCAGAAGAAATTTTATAGCACTAGAACCAGTGGCATTTGATCTGCCCTTGTTTTATTGTCAAACATCAAGAACAGGATGGAAGTTTCAAAGATACTTTACACACCTTCACATCCTAAAAGTTAGGAGTTGAAAGAGATCATATAGATCATCTGAGGCTGAACCCCACCACCCTCACCATCCACCTCTGCTTAAATACCTCTGGAGCCTATATGGTGCTTGGGTGGCTCAGTCAGTTAAATGTCTGCCTTCAGCTCAGGTCATGATCCCAGGGTCCTGGGTCTGAGTCCTGCATCCGGCTTCCTGCTCTGCAGGGAGTCTGCTTCTCCCTCTCCCACTGCCCCTCTCCCTGTTCGTACTCTCTCTCTTTCTCTCAAATAAATGATATCTTTTTTTAAAAAAATGCCTCTAGGAACCTGAATCTCACTACCTCTGCAACAGAGATTTCCTTGCTTATTAGAAGAGCAAATAAGTAACATTGTATTTGCAATATAATAAACATATTATACACATGGATATATGTAATACTATACATGGGAAATAATTATTAAAGCCTCCTTGTATGGTGTTGGGACAGGTAGTGACTATACTTATTTAATTATTCAACCAATATTTATTGAACTCCTATCAGATACTAGGTACTTCTCCAGTGACAAAATGTTACTCAGGTCAACAGAATGGATCATTTTGAGACTAAGTTGACCAGCTGATTTATAGCAAAATGGACTTCAGCATAGCAATGCGGAGCCTCTCATGGACACCGGAGTGAATTTCAAGTTTCCTCTCTGATACAATTCCTCTCCGATACAATTGTCTGAATTGAATAGAACAACCAGTTGTTTTAACATTAAACAAACAAACAAACAAAAAAGACTGTGGCAAATGGAAGGGCATTTTGCAATCTCCAATGGTTTCCAGTCTTTTTTTTTTTAAAGTTTTCAAATTTCCCCACCAAAATAGTAACAGAACTTGAGCCAAAATCCACTGCTCATGATTTCATGTTAAGTATTCTTTGTCAGATCAGCCATCCCTTGAATCTAACGCAGTATTTTTCAATCCTGTCTGTGCATTAGTCAATAAACAGCATGCTTTGAAAAATACAGATATGTGGTCCCAGGACCCCAGGACCTGTGCTTTGTAAGCCCCATGGGGATTATAATTAGTGATCAGGGAAACATGTGTCTAATTAGCTCATCAGAAATTTCAGGTGCTTTATAACTATGAGTTAGTCCACGCAATCATGAACATGCTGAAGCATGAAGTCAAAGATGTCTTTCTCCTCAGAGTATTATCTCTCTGTGGCAAGTCTTCATTTCGGAAACCGGCAATCTGTATCACTTTACAGCTTGTACACTCCTTTACATCTTATTTCTTTTCCCACCAGTAATCGCCCTTGAGCCTGACAGCAATCCTTTGGCATCCTCATTTTTCTGAGGAGAAAACTGAAGTCAGCGAGTAAGCACCTTCTCCACCCCACTCACCAAGCATCACAGAAGCCGGGGACGGGGACCCACATCTTGCATTTCGAGGGGGTTTTGTTTTCCTACTGCACAATCAATGCCAGCATTGCCAGAGCAAACTATGGGCACTGGGCTTGATGAAGAGTGGGACAGAAGTGTGCACAATAACAGCTAACAAACAGTGGCACCTGATCACAGAGCTGACACTGTCCTAGGGTCCATGCTTTGGGCCGTAATCAGTGCCATCAGCTGGGCTTCTGATGTGCCAAAAAGAAAGGTCACTGGCCTATGGCCCCGTAACTGGAATTCACTCCCACGAAAGCCCACATTGTCAAGGCTTCCCCGGCCATCCCTCCAACTTTTCTCACTAGTTGAGACCCTTGTTTTCTGGTGTTGTTTGCTAAAAAAATTCTTCCCATTATTCCAGTTTTTCAAGTTCTTTTCATGTGTAGGCAACTCTGCCTGTCATCTTGCAACTCAGGTCTTCCATCTGCTGCTAATTTCATTGGAAGTAATATTGTGGCAGACAGGAGATTTCAAGGCACAATAAAATAAGCCTCAGCACTGAATGTCTTCCACAGAAGCAATTTATCTTTCTCTTGAGCAGCAAAATAGTTCATGATAAGTCATGACAGATTCTGATTTATTCATTTTATTCATTTTCTAGTCATTTATCTCCTGCACTTTCAGCCTCTCTACAATATCAGCAGGTACGGCACCACAGCCCTCTGCATCCACGCCCAGCAGCTTTCCTTAATATATAACTCCTATGTGTGTGTATCCCCATTCTCTCTTTGCTTTCCTGGGCTTCTAGCTAGCATGTTCACATTATGGGAGGACCAGAGGCAACTATCCTAGAAGGGGAATAAAATCCTGAGACGATTAATTTCCCAAAGCTCATTTTGTCCTTGACTGTTGGCATAAATAGGAGCTAAGACTAATTGATGTCATCTCCTTCATATAAAATCAAATACAACCTTAAATAGATTTTTAATTATTGCTGAAAACTCCAACAATATACTCTTTAAAATGATTCTTAAACCACACTGTGGAGTTTAATGGAATCTGCCACTTCATACCATTTCTCCTAGCTGTGGAGTGAGAGTCACCTGAAAGCAAATGGGGTTGCGTTTACAGAGGAGGCTGTGAAGCATCAAGCCTTGAGCAGTGGTAGAGCTTTAAGACCAAGTGTACAAGTTCTGCACCCAAACTCCTTGGAACAAATCTCTCTTACCCCCTTCCCGACTGTGTTACTAGGACCAAGTCGTTCAACTGCTCTCTGTCTTAGTTTTCTCATTCATAAAGTGACAATAATCATAATACCTACACGATGAGGTTCAAATGCAGAGTAAGTTAATAAACAAGGGCTCAAAGCAGTGCCTGGCACACAGGAAGTACTCAGCAAGCCTTTGCTGTTACTATTGTTGTTGTTATTGAAAATGTTCCTTCCAGTCTTCCCTCTACAACTCCTTAATGACCTCTTTCAGCAATAAGGACTCAAGTGGAAAATAATATCTTTTCCATCCATCTGGAGTTTGCCTTATTTTATTTATTCAAAAATATTTCTCAAATGCCTACTAACATGTTTTGTCCTGCATTTAGCTCTGGGGTGCAACAGACAAATGTGACCCCTGCCTTCATGGAGCTTGCAAGCTCCTGGGGAAGATGCCAAAAACAGGTCACAACTAAGCAGTTACAAACTGTGATGAGAGAAGTCAGGGAAAATTCAAGGGGCTGAGACAGAGAAACATAGGTAGAGACCCATGAAGGTAACATTGACTCTGAGACTGACACAAAGACTGAAAAGGACTTGTTCAGGAGCAGGGAAAAGAGCATTTCAGCATGACAAGTACTGAGTTGTGTTCCCAAGAGTGTTAGCCCCAGTGGCTGAATGGAAGTGAGCTGAAGCAAAGAGGCAGGCAAGGTTGGGGGACTGCACAAGATGCGACAGAAAGCTACTGAAGGTTTCCCATAGATGAAGGATGACAGTAGCATGTACCTTTGGAAAGCTCTCTAAGGTAAAGTGGGCAGAAGAGGACAAGAATGGAAGCCAGTCAGAAGGCAGTTGGCAGTCAGCCAAGTGAGTCGTAATTGCAACTTGGATGTGCACGGTCATTTTATATAGCAGTTATGAGCTAGAGAGTCTGTGTTGGATCTGCCTCATCTGTAAAATGGGGATAACGGTAACAAAAATGGAGGAAAATATAAGAAATGGACTTCCAGTTGCAGCTCCAACATGGAAACGGCTTGGAAATTGACATTCCTATCCTTGCAACAAGATGGAGCTAAACAAGCTAAAAATCAACAACTTCACTTGGACCCTTCTGAGAACTGAGCTCACAGGACAAACTGGCACCCAACAATCCAGAGACAGGTGAATCCAAAGATTCAAATTAAGGTCTGTTTACCTAGAGTAGAAGCCTCTGAAGCCATAAACTGGTAGGATCATTTAAATGGTAATTTTCATGAATTGTTGGAGGCTAAGTGTAGAGTAGCTTGAGAGTGAGAACCTCCTGATGGCTGCAGTTTTAGGGGGTCTCTATAATCTAGTGCGTTTTTCCTTAGAAGAATCCCCTTCACAGCACCCCACCCCAGAAGAACCACCTCAAGCTGAGGACCTGAGAAAGATTCTTTCACAATTCTGATGCATAAAAGGGAAGAATAGTCATTACAAAATATGCCCAGAGCATTCTCCATAGCAAAGACATACCAGAGACTTATCTCAGCCCAGGGAAGGGCATTTATCCCACTACAGCCCCATTTAGCCATCTTGTCTCACATAAGGGAGATAAAAGACAAGAAATATGTGTGAAGGTCACAGCCCAGAAACACAGACTCCCTAAAAGACTGAGGTTTAATCATAAGATCAAAAAATGCTTCTCCCCAGCCACACCTTATCATCATACCACCAGGTCTCTAGTATATTATAGCTGAAAGACCTGAAGACAAAGACTCACTCTGAGGAAGAATAGTGAGGGAACATGCAGGAAATATGAAGCCTCTGACACTGACAGCTACAACAAACACTAAACACAACCCAACACCTAGCCAGATTCCTACCAATACCCCCTACCACCAAGGATCTGTTTATCTCAGTTCCTATATTTTCATATATCCAACTTGGCCTTCAACAAAACATTATGAGACATGCCAAAAGGGAAGAAGAAACACAGTTGAAGAGACAAAGCAAAGAACAAGACTCAGATCTGACACTGATGTTGGAATTATCATAGAAGGAATTTAAAATAACTATGATTAATATGCTAAGGGCTCTAATAGAGAAGGCACATAAGAAAGAGCACATAAGTAAGGTAAGCAGAGAGATGGAAACTAAAAGAAACAAAAGAAATGCTACTTGATTTCACTTATCTGTGGAACCCAACAAAGTTGAACACATAGGGGCAGAGGGCAGAACACAAGTTACCAGGGGCAGGGAGGTGGGGGAAATGGAAGGCTAGTCAAAGGGTGCAAACTTGCAGTTATATAGAATGAATAAATCTGGAGATCTAATGTGCAGCATAGTAACTATAGTTAATAATACTGTACTGAATCCTGGAAATCTGCTAAGAGAGTACATTTCTGGTTTTCTCATCACACAAACAAAAAAATGGTAACTATGTGAGGAGATGACATTTTAATTAGCTTTTTAGTAGTAATCATTTCACTATATATGTGTGTGTGTGTATCAAATCATCATATTGTACACTTTAAATATATACAGTTTTTATTTAAAAATGAAATACAATAAAAATACAACAAAAAAAGAAATGCTATAAATACAATATACTGAAACAGAAATGAAGAATGTCTTCAATGGGCTCATCAGTACACTGAACATGGTCAAGGAAAGAATCAGTGAGCATGAAGATAGGTCAGTAAGGACTTCTGAACTAAAAGGCAAAGAGAAAAGAATGGGGGAAAATTAAAATTTAAAAATTTAAAAAACAGAGCAGAACATACAAGTACTGTGGGACAATTTTATAAGATACAACATACACATCCTTCTTAGAAGAAGAAAAGAGGGAGAATAAGGCAGAAGAAATATTTGACGTAATGATGGTTGAGAACATTCCAAAATTAATGACAGACACAAACAATAGACCCAGGCTGCTCAAAGAACATTAAGCAAGATAAACGCCAAAAAGAAAAAAAATTACACCTAGGCATATCATGTTCAAATTGCAGAAATCCAAACACAAAGAAATCTTGAAAGAATCAGGGGTGGGGAAAGGCAGGAAGCCCCTTTTGGAAGAATAAGGATAAGAATTAAAGTAGTTTTCTTATTCAAAACTGCAAAAAAGAGGAGAGTAGAATGACATATTTACAAAGTACCAGAAGAAAAAAAAACAAAAACACCAACCTAGAGTTCTATATCCAGCAAAATTACATTTCAACACTTAAGAAGAAATACTTCCTCAAATAATAAAAAAAAAAAAAAGTGGAGAGGGGCACCTGGGTAGCTCAGTCAATTAAACATCTGCCTCCACCTCAGGTCATGATCCAGGGGTCCTGGAATCAAGCCCTGAATTGAGCTCCCTGCTCAGCAAGAAGTCTGCTTCTCCTTGCTTCTCCCCTCCCACCACTCATTCTCTCTTTCTCTCTCAAATAAATAAACAAAATGTTTTTTTAAAAAGTGAAGAAAATTTGTCTACAGACTGATTCACAAGAAATGTTAAAACAACTTCTCAAGGAGTAGGAAAATAATAGAGGTCATAAATTCAGATCTACATAAAGAAAAGAACTCCAAGAGGAATAAGTAAAATCTTTAATTTTTTAAATTTTTAATCTAAAAGTTAACTGCTTCTCAAAGAAGCTTACTCTTCCATTTCATTTCCAAATGGCCACCTGACCCCATCATGTCTCTGTACTATGCTTTATTTTTATTCAATATATTACAATAATATTTTATATAAGTAATCGTTTACAACTTTATGCCAATCTTCCTGGCTAGAACGTAAGCTCTATGAGGGCAAGTACCATCTCTGAATCATTCTCCACAGTTTCTCAAACACTAGGCAGGAAGTTCATACTCAGAAACTTCTTTTGGAAAAGACAATTGAATGGACCTCTCACCCCTCTGATGGATGCTCTTCGGTGTTACAACATTACTTTTCTCCATTGTGTACATCAATCTCTATCCTCCTCCCCTTCTGCAGACTAGTCTGAGAGTAACGACTTCCCTTCTCTTTCCTTTGGGATTGGTCCACATTGCTCAGTTCATCACAATCACAATCCCAGCTCTAGTGCCTTGTCCTTTACAAAAAAGGGCAAACAAGTTTCATCTCAAACACCAGAAGCCCAAATTGGGGGTGGAACCGATTTTTAAAGAGTTCCATGGCTGTGTCTTTGTTCGTGGGGAAGTTGCTTATGTCAACCGTGGGTGTGGGAGAATGAAGTAGCCACTGGAGGGGCAGGCACCTGTCACAGTTCAGGTATTCTTCTAAGTGTGACCGTACCTGTCCCTGCCTTCTGCAAGAGGGGTGTTTCTTCTTCTGGTATCAATCTAGTAAATCTGATATCAATCTGTGTCCACACACAGAGTCAGCCTCTCACTACACATCAGAACGTCAGAACTAAAGAGCATTCAAACATACCTCACCGTCCTTCCATGACACCATCTGTTCCCGATGATCCATCAACCTTTCTCAGTTCTAAGTACACAGAATCACAAAAACTTTCCAGCCTAGGGGCATAGAAGTAGATTGGATAGGCTACAGATTCTTTCAAACACAGGGTACAATTTGGGAACCAATGCACTCAGTTTCTCATGGATTCACTGAATGAAAGTTTCTAGACCCTGGTTTCTCATCTATAGATGAAATAACATGATCTCTTAATTATTCTCCAGCTTTACTCTCCAGGCCTCCAGTCCTGTGAGTCTCTGAGTATTTCTTAACTACACTGAACATTTTTTTCTTTCTTTATTTTTAGAACATTATGTTAACATATGAAATTGCTACTTTGTAGGACAAAAAATGGTCAAATGTAGGCAATTTCATATTTTACAACTTAATATGCCTACAAGACTATGTAAGACATAGACGCAGAGTTCAATAATAAAATCCACAGACTAACCCCAACTTCATTATATAAATATCCACTACTTAGTCATCCATTTTCTTATTGATGGATGTGTGGATGAAGTCCAGTTTTTTAATATTACAAACAAGGCTGCTGTGAACATTTTTGCACACAACTCCTGCTTCATGTACACTAGTTTCTCTAGAAGTGGAATAGCTAAGTCACAGAGTACACACATCTTCCACCTTATTGTACAATGCCCACTGTTTTCCAGAGTGTTTTTTAGCAATTTACATTCCTACCAGCAGTGTACAAGGCTTCTTACTGTCCCACAGCCTTGCCAACACTTGCTATTATTACTTGACTGCATTTTTCAGTCTTCGCCATTTGGGCAACTATAAAAGAGTATTGCTACTGCGTTTTTAATCTGTGTATTTTCCTGAAATTAATGACCCTGAGTATCTCTCTTCCCACCAAATCTTTCATCTGAATTGCTTACAAAGTTTATAAGCATGTGTTGAGTTTTAACCCCTTTCCTTCTCCTGCTCTCCGTAGTCTAACCAGCTGGTAAATAGTGACATTAGCCCTGGAGGACACAGTGGGGAGCTTGGATAATCCACCCAGTTGATAACCTGCTTCTAAATAAATAACCAGGAGTTGACCCTCAGGGATTGTACTCATGCCATTCAACTGGCATGACCCGGTGTAATATTTCATGTCTGGCTGAAACTGTGGCCCAGCACTATTTTGCATGAAACTAAGGACTTGGACAATTCTTTTATTTGAGTGATTAGCTTATTTCAGCCACGGCTTACTTGAGACACAAAGGCTTGTGCTACCTGCCTGTGGTATCACCCCAGATGGCACCTTAGATTTCTTGCATGAAATGTTGTTCATATCTCTCACCCTTCCCCTGGAGGATGTGCAGTTTCCTAATGACCCTTTTAAAATATGATACTAAGACTGGAAAACAATTTAAATCACACCATTCAGTAGTACATGTTCAGGAAAGTAACTCTTCATGATAGGTATTCTGTTAGAAAAGAAAAGAAAAAGTGTTTTCCCCTCAAGCTAGAGAATGCAACAGAAATGAGGCTCTTTCTTCAATGATTCTGTGAATAAGTGTTTCTGATTCTGACAAATAAAATGAAGGAGAAGGGTGGAAAGAAAAATCACACGTAGAATCAGGGACAATTGAAAAAGGAATCCAGGCTACCCCAAATCTCGGCTTTTGTTGAAGGGATCACCAGAGATCTATGTAGATATTATTTTGAAATTTAGAGCTTCAACTTGTATGAACATGAATGCCCATGCTGAGTTTCTGCGTGCCTCTGTGAAACAGCAAAAAGAACCCGACAGACCCTTTCTTGCATTAAAGAAACACACTGTGGAAAGCCTGAAAATAAACCATCTATGCTTGATTAATTAGGTTTGTAAGTATTGTTTCAGAACCAAACAATATTTCTAAAGATTTCTATAGTTCAAAGATTGCCCTATGGCCGTCTGGCCAATACATCTTCCAACACACGCGGTTTACAAGCATTTTTCTTCCCAATATGTTGTCTTTGGTTGGTGCGACATTGTTTGAGCACAGGGCTATTTGGGTCATAGTGGTTTTCTCCCCTGCACAGCAGTGGTGCTGAGCACAGCACTTTGACCATACATCTTCCATGTCATTTCCATCAAAGGCACATGATACTTCCTGGTGACCAATCAGGAGTGGTCCAGCATCCTAACAGAGGGCATATTGGCAAACCAAGCTTTCTTAATGACAGCCATTGTTTGAGGCCAACAAAAGGGAGGTCCTGAATATTAACATGTGGCCTTGTGTAAAGGTCACCACTATGGCACATCCATCATATTTCACAACCGAGAAAGAGAACTTTCTAAGTTCTGTCAGAACCTACTGTTGTCCAAATAAATGTATTAGCTTGATGGCTGACACCAACGAGGCAAATGATCTTGAGTGATGAGCTCCTCTTTTAAGAAATACCCTTTCACTACTTTGAATCAGCAGCAGACATTATGGTAAGAGATCATCTTGAAGGAATATACCTCAAGGCCATAGGGGTTAGAATAACCAGGCAATCCAATTAAAATATTAATTTAATAACATGTAATCATTAGACCAAATGGCAACTCCCCTTGACAGGAATAGCCTTCCACACTGAAAAGAGAAATTACTTATTTTAACATCTCAGAGTCTTGAATGGTCTTCTTAATAGTAAAGACAAACAAGCCCATGAAATTTCTATCAGTGAGATCTAATACAGTTGGTACAAAAGAAATCAAGATCGGGGTCTGTGGACAACACTGAGTCTTGGGTAAAGGCTATTCAAAGTGAAGTGTGATAGCAGATTTGAACAAATTGTGTCACATGCATTTATTACTAAACCCAAGAACAGACCGCAAGCTTCCCTGTTTGACAATCTTGGTCAGAATAGGTCTACGTTTGATATTAGAACTACGGAGTTCTAGTCATTAAGCACCATCTTGAAAAAGAGTTGGAATTTATTTCAACTTATGAAATCTGAAAAGAAAATAAGCCAGAGAAAGAGTAGTGAATATGCACGTATCTCTCAGCTGGGTCACTCTGACCTCAGTCATAGCCATGGTGTGGGTCAGGAGGGAGAGACAAGAAATGGAAAGAGAAAGAAGAGAGAAAGTTCTTTTTAGTTCCTTGGATACATCATACTTTCAATACTATAGCCTAACATTCAGACATTTTCTTTCTATGTGGCATCTCTTTCACAGACCCTGCTCCTCTGACCAATTTCTACTCCTCTCCTTTTCCCTAACTTCTTTTCCCTAACTTCTGAATGGCTTAGCTCATTCTGCTGTATGTTCTCATCATTCCTTGTACTTGCTTTATCATAACAATTAACACTTGAAATTGCTTATCAAATTATCCTGCCTCCAAAATTGCTCCAAGTTCCAGGAGGACAGAGACAGGATATGTCAATTTCATCATTGTAGGCACTCCATAATTTTTGTACATAAGTAGTAACTTTCAATAATAAAACAGGATCAAAGTCTCAATTTATCACCTTTTGACCTATAATAAGTTTCTGTTAAATAAAAGAAATTCTCGTGCACATTAAGGAGGGATTCAGCATTGGGACAATTTACTTTTTTTGTACTATAGACAAGGCACCAACTAACTATAATACAGCCTCACAAATTCATTTTCTATTATTTCAGAACAAGGCATAACCAAATAAGGGATAAAAGGAAGCCAAATTTTGAACTATGTTTGAAAAAGGCATTTTCTAGGCAAAATAAGTACATACATAATATCTCAGGAAGGTATTTTGAAACACTCAGCCACTTGCCTTGGCTCTGAGTCTTCTTTCCAACCCTGTACATTGACTCCATTTAGAATATCCTCCAAAGGAATGTTGTCTACCTGTCCACCTCCTATTAGTCTTCAAGGCCCAGGGTAAGTACCACTTTTTTTATGAAGCCTTCCCCTGCTGCCTATGTTCACAGCACTTTCCCAACACTCAGGGTAAGTGGTTCTAATTCTTCCTGTATTCTCACTAGACACTAACCTCATTATAATTAAAAGTCTTAGGTGAGAGAGCACCTGGGTGGATCTGTCACTTAAGCATTTGAATTTTGATTTCAGCTCAGGTCATGATCTCTGGGTTATGAGATCAAGCCCTAGGTCAGTCCCAACACTAGGCTGGAGCCTGTTTAAGATTCTCTCTCTCCCTCTGCTCCTGCCCCACCTCTCCCTCTCAAAAAAATCTCAATAAATAATTTTAAAAAATTTTAAAGTCTTAGGTGAGTATGTCCTTTTTTTTTTTTAACAAAACAAGTTGTAAATTAATTGAGGAAAGAATCTGCATTTTTTACTTTTCTGAATCCAGCCCAGGGCCTAGCATGTTGCACTCTGAGAGAGCCGAGGCAATGTTTTCTAAGTAAATTCATTAACAAACAAAAGTAACCATTCTAATTATTTAAGCAAATTCTAAAAAAAGAATTTCTTTTGTCAATGCTTTATTAAACTTTAGTAATCATGTTTTATTCTGTCTGCTCACACACACACACACACACACACACACACACACCCACACATACACACACACCCCCACACACATTCTTTCCTTGGGACAAAGATCCTATGACTCAAAGTGGTTTAAAGGGGAGTTTCCGTATTATTATATTATTATATTCTTCCTTCCAGTTACAATGGGAAGATCATTTAAGATGATACCACACTCCCTTACACAGTTTTGTGCAACTGACTCAAGCTTGGACAATCAGATTCTTTCAATATATTTTCATTCTTAGAACCCACACGACCGCATGCCTATTCCTTTCCAGAAAGAGATGCTCTGGAATATGAGCTGTGAGTTATCAGAGACCATGTTTTCTGTCCTCGTTGAAGATGCTGCTCTGAAGAAAAAGGTGACATGCAGGAAGAATGAGGAGCATGAGATGGAAGGTCCTAGAAGCTCTCATAAGTCCTGGTTCAGATCATCCTTGAGGCTTCAGCCCAAATTCCATTTACTTTAGATAAATAAGATCAATATAATTCAGACTGATATCCATGATGTCAGCTTTAATAAAACTAATCAATTTTTTTTAAAGATTTTGTTTATTTATTTGAAAGAGAGAGAGAGAGCTGGAGCAAGGGGAGGGTCAGAGCGAGAGGGAGAAGTAGACTCCCCACTGAGTGGGAAGCCTGACACAAGGCTCAATGCCAGGACCCCAGGACTTGAGGGACCTCTGAGCCAAAGGCAGACACTTAACAAACTGAACCACCCAGGTCCCCCCAAATTAGTCAACAGTATTGTATTATGTTAACTGTAACTGCACTTTTTTTAAAGTTTGAATTGGTCTCCACCACAAGTGTCTAAATTCATTAAACTGCTTTTAGGCTTATCTGATATTTCTCTTAAACAAGTGGAGTGCTTATAACAAAGTTACTTAGATAAGTAGTGAAGACTTTTCATCCTCATAAATATGGTAAAATTTATTACTATCTCTTAATAAATTCAAAAGACAAGTATGAAAATGACAAGACACCAAGTAACAATATGCATAATTTCATATTTGTCACTGGAAATATTACAATTATGCATTATAAAGAGATAAAATATTGCTCAGTTCTACTCAATCAGTTTCACTCTAGGATGATAAAGAAATAGGTTTAGAGAATCTAGGAGACTTGTCCAAGGTCATCCAACTCTTTGATAAAAGAACCTTCTAGGCTTGACTTATCCAGCTCTTCAATAAAAGAACCTTCTAGGCTTGACTTTAAGTGCTGAGAGCCATGTCTAGCACTGCATTTGTGCACCTACCCATTAGTTCTTCTCCATGTCTTTTTTCTCAGAAATTCTGGCCTTTCTCTACCACTTCACTCCTACTGTACGGGTTCCTGAGGCTAAATTCTGCAATGTCCCTTTCTGACTTAGGGCAACCCCTAATCCTCTCTGCCTCTGTTTCTCATCAGAAGGAAAGAAATAGTTACTATGTTCATCCAACAAAAAGGAAATTAATGGTTGATTAGATGCCTGTTCAACACACTGAGGATGAAAACCAGTCTTCATGGTGAATTATTGAATTAGGGGGCCAACTTACAGTGAGGCTGTGTCTACACAAAGCCAAACATCCAGTCAATTCAGCCCCCCAAAAAAAGAAAAACAGTTTAGCAGCAGGAAAAATGAAATTAGTTGACCAGGACTGTACAGTCAAAGTAAAATGAGAACCAAATGACACTACAATGGCATGGTAAACGTTCTGGCAGAATTTACAAACTTAAAGAGGAAAGTTGTCAGAAAAATATAAAGGTCATACCAAAAAGAAAAAAAAAAAAGATTCCTTCATCTTGTTATTATGTTCCCATTTCCTTCTATCTCATTTTCTGCATTCAAATTTCAGATGGAAATCATGAAAAAAACAAGGCCAGTATCCAAAGATTTGAGTTACACCCTAGCACAGGATATTAAAAAAGAATGCTTTCCTATGGTAAGGCCGGCATAGGACATATTATGATGCAAGCATTCAGCATGACTTAGTTTCATATTTGGTGAATTAAATCCTCCCTTCATTCTCTGCAGGACAAAAAGAAGACTGAGATGCAAATTATCTATGGAGAATTCTAAATAACAAAACTCATTTGATGTTCACACTGATTTTCCCAAGTCATTTTTAATACCATGACAAAAATCAGAAAATCCTTGGTAAAATGTGTGATTTTTGCTGGTTGACTCTTTAGATAGTAACTGTGGGCTAGCATTAACAGTGTATATGAGCTCTGCTTTTAGAAGATGCCCTTTGAATGTCCAGGGTCGTTTTGTTTTTAGAATAATGTTTCCATTATGAGCACTGTGTTGTTACTACGCTCTAATATATAGATCTCCTAAGCTCTAAAGAGGCTCTAAAACTCCACGAAGTTTTCATAACTCTTTCATAACTATTGATTATTAGGTAAGGGAGGAGGAGAGATCATTTATGAGTAATTTATCCCTTCATTAAGAATGAAATACAATGAATTAAAATTGTCGGTCTTAATTAATAACTTACTCATTTAACTCTCCCCCAAACCCTAAGAGAATTAGCCCCAGGAGCTAGACAAAGAAAGCATTCTTCAAGACAAATTGGAGAGTACAGTTTTGTGAACTGAGTCCTGAACCCCAGGAATGAACACTTGCAGCTGCGATGTGAACTGTTTTCTGTTACCTTAAATACGGCTGGGCCATATGGAGCATTTCTGAGGACCTTCTATTTTAAAACGTTCTGTTCATATTTTATGCTTTTCCATATGTCTCATCCTTACTTCGGAGTTTCTATTCATTTCCATAAAAATAAGATCTTTGTTTTACAAGAGTTCATTTTTCTCTCTCCCTTCCTCCCTATTATGGCCACAAACCCCTACTTGGGTTATTACAGCCACTCTAGGACCAGCTGATTGTGGCAAGATGAATAGCGAATTATTTGAAAGAAAAACAGCAGAAGCAGATGATCCGCGGGGCTGCTGAGCTCCTGTTTTCTTTGCTCATTCCAACCGACCCAGGATGGAGGAGAATAAACCTGACGCGTTGTCGAACGGCTTCAGAATGAATAAAATGTTTACAGAAATCATCGCTGAAACCCTGAAGGAAGAGCTGAAGGAAGATATCATTTGGTTCACCGAAAATTAACCAAAATGTGCTTTCTGAAAAAAGGAGCTCCCTGTAGTTTGGGGTTGACTTCAAGCAATTATCCAAACAAAACAGTTGGCGCCTGTGTTGGCGACAAAATAGTGTTTGCATAAAGTGGAGGGAGAAGACAAATATGCATGAAAATTAAATTTAGGCCTCTGGGACTCCCCTTTTGGGGCCATAGAAGAGCTGATTACATGTTCACAGCTGGAATTGGTGTTGGCAGGCAGACCTCATTCATGGGCAGAGGGAGGGACTCCTTCTTTGAGCGACTGCTCCTGTGGCAAAGCAAGAAAGGCAGCATTAAAAGCATCTGATGTTTACAGACCTCAAGGCCTGTGGTCCCGAGCTGTTCAGATCTGGCATCAAACTCCAGTGTTCTCCACTGAGGACTCAGTACACAGCCCAAGGAGCACATGTCTGCTGGAACATAGGTTTCCCTCCCATCCCGCATCCCACTCTCTCATGCATGCAGACCGCTGTTGGCAATGTTTCCATTTAGAAGGCAGTGAATATGGCCAAGAGAAGAGCCCGCATTCTGGACAACAGGAGAGTGGAGTCTCGCAACACCAAGGTAGAAGGTAACAAGACAGGAAACTGTCTTGAGACAGAGTCCTTTGGGTACTGAGATGACTGAAAGAATGTGTTATGGCAACATCTGCCAATAGTTCTCTTGGTTTCTCTGGTTGTAGATCGCAGAAATGGCCCTAATTCTCCACACTTTCTCCTGGAGTGTGACTTTGCCCCATCTTTCCCCATCCCTTATTCTGGGCTCGTCTTGTGACTTATTTTGCCTAAGAGGATGTGATGAAAGTGGTAAGAAAGGCTGCCTGTGACAGTTCAAAGCATGAAGGACGAGCAGACATTAGCCTGATGGAAGAGGAAAATGGACAATAGTGTCCTAAGGCAAGAAAGAGGATGTTGTGCTCAATAATAATATTTAATAATAGAATCTAACATTTACTGGATGCTCGTGATGGGCCAGGAACCATTCAAAACATTTTACTTATACAAACTGATTTAATTCCCCACAACAGCTTGATGAGGTAGGTATAATTATGACCCTCATCTCATTCAAATTAAGAAAACAAGGCCCAGGGTAGTTAAGAATTTGGGCCAACACCCCATAGATAGTAATTGACAGAACTGGAATTCAAACCCAAGGCCGTTGTCTACGGAACCCATGTTTTTTCACTGTCATGATATGGTGCTCTTGAGAACACTGGGGAAAGATCACCAAGACAAGAACAGGTCGTCAAAGGCAGGAACCAAAACTTTGTTACTGGCCTCACAACTAGGGTCTAGTGTTCATTCTCATGCTCTTCAGTTCATTCTCGATAGAGCCACCAGGAGGATCCCTGGAAAAGTGAAATCAGATCCTGTTAATTTCCTCACTCAAATCCTTCTGATCACTTCCCATTGCACTTACAAAAAAATAAAAATGTCTTATAAGGATCACAAGGCCTTCCACAATCTGGCTCCCTCTTAGCCTCTCTGCCTACATACCTCCCAACCCTCCATCTTTTTAACTCTACTCCAGCTTCTTGACCACTCCAAGCTTGTTCCCACCCAGGCTCCATGCCTTTCCTGGTGCCTCTACTTTAGAATATTTTTTCTCTTGCCTTCTCCAGGCTCTGTGCAAATCCCCCTTCCTCTGTGAGGCCTTCCTGGGTCACCTTCTCTAAAAAGACATCTCTTCATCTCATTGCTCTCTCTTTACCCTGATTTACATTTCCTCATAGGACTCACCAGTGCTTGAAATTATGTTATGACATATTTGTTTGTGTACTTGTTTACAGTCTGGCTGTCCCACTAGAATGTATATTCCATAAGGCAGAATTCTTATTGTTTATTGCCTAGACCAATGTCTGTCATATTAAAAAAAAAAAAACTCCACTCAATTCATTTTATGAAATATCCCAGAGCCTCAATGTTGCTTAACTGCAGAAGTTTCAAAAATTTGGAACACTAACCAACCAAAGTATGCCCAAAGTAGGACATGTAGGTGTGTATGAAATGGTTAAAGAAGTGGTTCTCAAACTCCATTGAACAACTGCATACCTTTAGTGTCAGGACCTCTAAAGTGGGGAGCTCCTAGGTGACTCTAACTCAAATGATGTGTGGAGAAGATTGTCAGATTAAGCAAATAACCTATAGGATGCCTCAGTAAGCCTGAATTTCAAAGAAACATTATATTTCTGGTTATAGACATGGTTATACTAAAAAATATTCTGAAGGGTAAACTGAGTGTCTTATAGTCTATCTGAAAACACTGTGGATCACACTCAAAGAAAAACCCTATATTATAGGGAGAGATGATATTCAGTTTGGAGAAAATCAGTTTGATTGAGAAAGAGACATGATTCACAGCTTAAATATCTGAAGAGAAAAGACCTCTAGTTTCTGTGACTCTAGAGGACAGAACTAAGACCGGATATTGACACCATCTTTTCAATCAGTATAGGAGGGGAATGGTGGTAAGAGTTGTTGTCCAGCAGCAATAGTTTTCTACCTCCAGGAGGATGCAAGTCACACTGTGGGAACAACTGAATGTTGATGAAAGGAGTCTATTCTGGGTGAGGGTGGATCAATTCCAAAGTCGGGTCCAAAACGAGGAATTCAGTTCCACAGATGGAGTGAGAACAGACAGACCTTCTCTGTATTAAATGGGACTCCATTCATAGAAAGTAACCAAAATCCAACACAAATGGGCTTAAGCAAAAAAAAAAAAAAAAAAAAGAGTTTATTATTTTGCAGTGAAAAATCCAGGAGGATCTTGATTCAGGAATGACTGAATTCAGATATGAAGAAATGATGTCATCAAGATTCGTACCCAAGTCTCACCACTATTTTCCCATGCACTGGCTTCATTCTTGACAGTCTCCTCTTTCATGGTGATAAAATGATCACCTGTGTTCCAGACCAACGTCTTAACAGGTTAGCAGTCTCTTCAGGCAAAAAGGATTCTTTTTCTCAATAGTTTCAGCAAAACTGCAAAGACAGTGTCTTATGGCCTGCTTGGGGTCAGATACCAACACTCAAACCAATATTACAATGCCTGAGAGATTCAAATGCTCTGGTGAGATTCATTTGGTCATATGCTCATGAAACTGGGAGTAGGGTCAGCCCCACCTAAGTTATAGAGACTGAGAGTTGGGGAGGAGGGTAATGTTACTAGAAAAAAGAGACATCGGATGCTGAGCAGATAAAAATACCAGAAAGTCCTATATTCCAAATTCAGTCAATGCAGTGATATTAATAGTATTGCTCAAGCTAACATACTTTTATTTCAGTCATCCTCCTCCAGCTATGCCTCCACAACTTCAACAAGTCTTTCCTTCACACTAGGAAGATGCATTTCCCCAGCTTCCCAAAACTCTATCCCTTGCCCACTGTTAGATTCCACTGTGTGAAACTTTTTTTTAAAAATTAACATATAGTGTATCATTTGTCATAGGGGTACGGGTTTGTGATTCACCAGTCTTACACAATTCACAGTGCTCAACATAGCACATACCTCCCCAATGTCCATCCCCCAGCAACTCCATTCCTCTCACCTCTCTTCCTTTCAGCAACCCTCTGTTTGGTTCCTGAGATTAAGAGTCTGTTATATTTTATCTCCCTCTCTGATTTTGTCTTGTTTCATTTTTCCCTCCCTTCCCCTATGATCTTATTTCTCAAATTCCTCATATCAGTATGAGCATATGATAAGTCATTCTTTCATTGACTTATTTCACTTAGCATAATACCCTCTAGTTCCATCCACGTTGTTGCAAATGGCAAGATTTCACGGTTTTTGATGGCTGCGTAATATTCCATTGTATGTATGTATGTGTATGTATATCACATCTTCTTTATCCATTCATCTGTTGATGGACATCTAGGCTCTTTCCATTGTTTGACTATTGTGGATATTCCTGCCATAAATATTAGGGTGCACATGCCCCTTCGGATCACTACACTTGTATCTTTGGAGTAAATATCCTGTAGTGCAATTGCTGGGTTGTAAGGTAGCTCTATTTTCAGTTTTTTTGAGGAAACTTCATACTGTTTTAGTGAAAACATTTTTTGAACAGAACACATCTTAATTCTTTAGAAAGAAAGCTTTCATATATATATATATATATATGTGGGCAATGGTGGAAAGGATTGCCTCGTGAGCAGTGGTTTTCATGCAAGTCATGGAGTTGAACAAATGGAATGAACACTGAGGGGGCAGACTATTCTAGGTGGGGTGGGTCAATTCCACAGAGTGCACCAACACTAGCAAATTCAGTACCTCAGAAGGAGAGAATGAGATGGACCACCTTTGTATTTCTTGGACGTTTCTGAATTGAAATCAATTATTGAGCACCTAGTATGTTCCAAAGACTGTGCCTCCAAAACTAGGAATACAAAGATAACTAAAGCATAGTTAGTGCACTTTGGAATATCCAGACCTAGTGAAGGAGAAAGAAAGAAGTACAGAGGAGATTATAAAATGATGTGATGAGTGTAGTGAGGCAGATAGGCATTCAGGGCTATGGCAACACAGGAGGTGGTACTTAACACAATGGGAACACATGGAGGGCTCTTATGTCTATGCTTTTCAAGTGTAAGAGCTGTATGTTTGTGTGTAAGGATTTCTAACATCTTTCAGTTTGTCAACTTGCTGTTTCAATGGTTAGTAAGATAGTCCAAAAGAGAAAAAATGAGGAGCCATTACATCTTATAAAACATGAAGGCTTTTCATTTGCTGATAAAAGCATACATATTCGTTGTACAAAATTTGGCAAATAAAGAAAAGATGTGGAAACAAGGAAAAAATACACAACTACTCTTAGCACTTTTATGCTATTTTTATCCAGTCTTCCTCCTTTCTCTGTCTAAAAATGGATTATTGTAATATACATGTATTGATCTGATATATATAAAATGTATAATGCATATGTATATCCATGAAGATATATATGATACCTATAGTAATATAGATGATTTTATATTTTATTTTTAACTTAACCCTCCATCATTAGACATTTGCCATGCCAATACCCCGTCAAGACTTTTTTATGACTCTATAATATGGCTGTGTGATAACGTCACCATTCCTTCTGGACAGTTTTTTGACAGAAGCAATAAAAAGAAATTGTCAAGTGAAATGACTCATTTTGGCAGGTCAAGACGTCAAACTTCAAAACAGATGAGATTTACAATTCCAAAAATTTAAGAAAATTGAAGTGCCATAAACTTTAAGGGAGATAAAAATGTTATTTGCACTTCCTTGGGGTGCCTGGGTGGCTCAGTCGGTTAAGCATCAGACTCGATCTCAGCTCATGTCTTGATCTTAAGGTTGTGAGTTCAAGCCCTGCTTTGGGCTCCACTCTGAGCATGGAGTCTACTTTAAAATAAAAATGTTGTTGGACTGCCTTTGCTCATTTACCTTTCTCCAAGTATAGAAGCAGTTAGAATTAACAAATAACTCTCATGTGATTTTATAATATCTTCCTTCCTGTTCAGAACAACATCAAAGCATTTTTATTACATTTATAGTGGTGGGTTGGGAGAAATCTCAGTTATTTTTTATACCCCATTGGAAAAGAATTTAATGAGTCAATCTTATTTCAGATGGACCTATATATAAAGGGTGGGTTCTTGACTTCACAGGCATGCATCTGTGTTAAATACCAATAATGATTTTCAGATTATCTTATTTTGTAAATTCAAAAATGAGGTAGTTCCATTGGAGGTAAAGGAATTGCTCCCAGGAGTGCACAGGGAGTTCTAATAGGATTAGTCCCATTAGTCTCAATAAATCCCTTGGTGTCAAAAACTGGATAATCTGTAACTATTAACTTTAAACTGATGTGGTTGGCTGCTCAGGCCCACAACATAGAAGCACCATTTGGATCTGAATTTATTGTAGATGGTTGGCCAAGACAAGCATGACTCTGTGGGAAAGGATGAAGGCCATTTGTCCACTGTCACTGCTGTTCCTAAATCCTCACCTTCTGCTTCCCAGTTGTATGACTTTTCGTTATCTTTTCCTGCTCTAACTCTCCTGAGGGCTTTATCGCACCTTCTGTGTCATTTTGAATTACAGTCATCTGTGTCCTTACCTGACTCCTCTGTTTGCAAGGGCTATTTATGTCTTACTCATCTATTTTGTTTCCATGCATCTAATTTTAAGCTTAGGGGGAACTCAATGTCAAGGTTTCACCAGTCCTCTCTCTTACCCCTCACCTTACTCCCTTCCTCAGGGCAGGACTAGACAGATTATCAGCTCCAGGATCACTGTACCCCAAAGTGGGAAAAAGAATCTATGCCTTCTGTCACACTGCTATTTTCTTACAAGCCTGCTCTTATGCAGGGCAGGTTCACTTGGTGCCTACATTGCCCATGCTGTAAGCACACCAGGAAAACTGCCACGTTCTCCCACCCAGCTTTACCATTCATTGAGGCACTGATGCTATTCTGCCTCCTTGTGTTTATTGTCAATTGGATGGTGAAGTATTAGTGACTGCCTCCCACCAAACCTACATCACTCCCATTCTTTGGACGTGCACATGGCTTGGTGTGCTTCAGTGAGACTGCAATCAGCTGCCTGTCCCAGACATGCATACCGCCTCCTAGAAAGGCCTTTTCTCCATTCATCATTCTCTCTCAAAGAGGACTTAAAACTTTCAAAGTTCACCTAACAAGTTATTGTTACCATCTACTACATGCAAGGCATTGTGCTAAACATTGGTCATAAAGCAATAAATTAATGAAGCCCAATCTCTACCCCCTAGATGCTCCAGCCTAGAGACAGTAAGACAACTAAATAATCACCACATAGTGTGATAAAGGCTGTCATGGAACCCTGCACCAATGGAATAGGAACCTCCCTTAGTAGTTCTGAGATACAGAGTTAGCAAACATTAATATTCCCATTTTACAGTTGAGATAACTGAGGCCCAGAAACACTAAGTTCCCCAAGGTTAAATGGCACAAGATAGTTAGAGCTAGAGAAATCTCTGGTCCATTGCATTTGCACTAAAGCATGGCACCACTGTGGAATCATAGGACCTCATCTATCTTAGAAGGGAAGGGAAGCTAAAATGGTTAAGGAAGACATGCATTATTGCCTTAGGTTTACACCAGATTGCTCTAGCCCATGTAGATATTATGGTTCTCTGAACCACTCTTCTAGACCCTACTGCTGATAGGAAATCACCTAGCATCTGATTTCAAGTCAGGTTATGCCACAATAATGAACAAGTCTCAGTGGTTGACAGAAAAAAAGAATTGTTCTCAATAATTCACAATTCATGTTTATTAGCAAGTTAGCTTCAGCTCTGCTCAATGTCAGCATCATTCTGAGCCTCGTATAGAAGGAGCAGTCTCTATGTGGGATACTGCTCGTATCATAGCAAGGGGAAAAGAGGCCAAGAAGTGACACACTTCTATTTGTCCTTCACTGGCCTGAACAATCACATAGCCAACCTTTTGTCAATGAGGCAGAGGAGCATTAACTACCCACAAGTCAGGGCAGCAAATGTTTTGAACAACAGCCCACTATCTCTTTTAATGACTGTAGGGGTGCAAATAAACATAGAAACAGAAAACCTGGAGATGAATACTAGCTCATTCATGACAGGAGAACTGAAATAAAACTCTCTGAACCTCAGTAATATCACCCATAAAACAAAGATGACTATTGCCATCTATCTCAGGAACTTGATGTGAGAAGCAAATTCAATGTGTAAGAAAGTTTCTGGTAAACCATGGAACACTTTGCTTTTGTTCTTACATACTGTTTCTTGTTCAAATATCTTGTTCCTGCCTAAAGGCAAGGAGTTACAAATTCAAATATCTATAAGTCCAAGAAAATAACACAAACAGAAACAAGTCAGTTACTTGCTCTGAAAACAAAAACTAAAAAACCTCAATACTCACCTAGTTATACTTTCTTTCTAGTATTGTTTCTTTTCTTTTTCTTCCTTTTCTTTCTTTTTTTCTCTTTCTTTCCTTCCTTCCCTCTTTCTTTCTTTCTTTCTTTCTTTCTCTCTTTCATTACTTTACAAGGAACACCAAGCATATCTAATAGCTAGATTGGGGCTGCAGAACAACTACCATCAACTGTACATTTCTTACAAAAAGAGAACCAGTCTAATATATCCAATAGTTCTTCAACTACAGTTCTAACCCTCAGAAAATCCCTGATGAAGTTCATGAAGTTCAAGTCTATTACCAAATAAATAATACATTTATCTTAAAAAAAGTATGGACAACAGCCAAACATAAAGTACCTAGAATGATACAGAAGATTCATATCTGCTAACTGGTATATCTTTCTTAATAAAACAAACATAAAAGATATAGTAGTTCATGGTTAACCGTGATGAAAGCACTAAATACTTCAACTGCAAGGAAGAGTCCACTCATTTCTTCATAAAATGTTTGAGGGATTGTAATGTGGAAGGGGACTCTACAAGGCTATTTCTCATTTATGTCTGGTCCAAATACTGCAATTTTCAGACAATGTAGAAAATATGATGATAAGGTAAACCCAGGGAGCTAAAGGGGAACATAGGAAGAGCATGTGGCCCAGTTCACTGACGTAAAGGGTAGAAGCAGTCGCATTACAGAGAGAACTGCATTGTGAATGATGGGAGAGATATGGTAGGATTGGAAAAGCAGGATAGTGAGAGGAGCCCAGCATCGGAATTCACCAGGAAGAACAAGGATGCTGGGGAAGTGAGAAGGGCTAAATCATGTAGGGCCTTGGCAAATGTATCACTAGCTTAGAAAGGTAGAGTTAAATAAATGAGGTGAGTGTAGACATAGTTCTTGCCCACAGGGGAGGGAGGTTAGGATACAATGTAGCACTATAGGCTATGAGGCATGAAGTCCTGTTGGAGAGTCAGAATAGGGAAGGGTTCTAACCTCTCCACACTCCACAGTGGGGAGTATGGGAAAAGATGTTCAGCATTCCAGATGGGCTCTGGAAAATGGAGAGGATTTCAATTAATAGTAGGAAAGAATGTCCAATGGAAAAAAGACAGCCTCTTCAATAAATGGTGCTGGGAAAATTGGACAGCCACATGCAGAAAAATGAAATTGGACCACTTCCTTACACCACACACGAAAATAGACTCCAAATGGATGAAGGACCTCAATGTGAGAAAGGAATCCATCAAAATCCTTGAGGAGAATGCAGGCAGCAACCTCTTCGACCTCTGCCGTAGCAACATCTTCCTAGGAACAACGGCAAAGGCAAGGGAAGCAAGGGCAAAAATGAACTATTGGGATTTCATCAAGATCAAAAGCTTTTGCACAGCAAAGGAAACAGTTCACAAAACCAAAAGACAACTGACAGAATGAGAGAAGATATTTGCAAACGACATACCAGATAAAGGGCTAGTATCCAAAATCTATAAGGAACTTAGCAAACTCAACACCCAAAGAACAAACAATCCAATCAAGAAATGGGCAGAGGACATGAACAGACATTTCTGCAAAGAAGACATCCAGATGGCCAACAGACATATGAAAAAGTGCTCCACGTCACTCGGCATCAGGGAAATACAAATCAAAACCACAATGAGATATCACCTCACACCAGTCAGAATGGCTAAAATTAACAAGTCAGGAAATGACAGATGCTGGCGAGGATGCGGAGAAAGGGGAACCCTCCTCCACTATTGGTGGGAATGCAAGCTGGTGCAACCACTCTGGAAAACAGCATGGAGGTTCCTCAAAATGTTGAAAATAGAACTACCCTATGACCCAGCAATTGCACTCCTGGGTATTTACCCTAAAGATACAAACATAGTGATCCGAAGGGGCACGTGTACCCGAATGTTTATAGCAGCAATGTCTACAATAGCCAAACTATGGAAAGAACCTAGATGTCCATCAACAGATGAATGGATAAAGAAGAAGTAGTATAGGGGCGCCTGGGTGGCTCAGTGGATTAAGCCTCTGCCTTCGGCTCAGGTCATGATCCCAGGGTCCTGGGATCGAGCCCCACATCGGGCTCTCTGCTCCGCGGGGAGCCTGCTTCCTCCTCTCTCCCTGCCTGCCTCTCTGCCTACTTGTGATTTCTCTCTGTCAAATAAATAAAATATTAAAAAAAAAGAAGAAGTGGTATATATACACAATGGAATAATATGCAGCCATCAAAAGAAATGAAATCATGCCATTTGCGACGAGGTGGATGGAACTAGAGCGTATCATGCTTAGTGAAATAAGTCAATCGGAGAAAGACAACTATCATATGATCTCCCTGATATGAGGACATGGAGAAGCAACATGGGGGGGTAGGGAGATAGGAGAAGAATAAATGAAACAAGATGGGATTGGGAGGGAGACAAACCATAAATGACTCTTAATCTCACAAAACAAACTGGGGGTTGCTGGGGGGAGGTGGGATTGGGAGAGGGGGAGGGGGCTATGGACATTGGGGAGGGTAAGTGCTATCGTGAGTGCTGTGAAGTGTGTAAACCTGGCGATTCACAGACCTGTACCCCTGGGGATAAAAATACATTATATGTTTATAAAAAAAAAAATTTGGAAGGGGAGGCGAACCATAAGAGACTATGGACTCTGAAAAACAACCTGAGGGTTTTGAAGGGTCAGGGGTGGGAGGTTGGGGGAACAGGTGGTGGGTAATGGGGAGGGCACGTTTTGCATGGAGCACTGGGTGTTGTGCAAAAACAATGAATACTGTTATGCTGAAAAAATAAATAAAATGGAAAAATAAAATAAAAAAAATAAAAAAGAAAGAAATTGGGAAGAAGGAATTCTAGGAGAGACCTAGAGATAAAGAAATTAGGGGAGCAATAATAAAAGCAATTTGTGCAAAAAGAGATATAAAGGAGAAATAAAAGAAGAATATGAAAAATCACACACCCTGGAGCAATTGTTTATCAAGGACCTGAGTGCTTGGCCCTGGTCTTGACACCATATGTAAACTAGCTCATTTAATTTTCATAATAATGGCATTTCACTGATAACAGTACTAAAGCTTTTTTCGAAAGTTGCTTCTTAAAGGTCATAAAGTAAGTGGTGACTTCTCTGGTTCACTCACCAAACCTAAAATTTACTCCAGAGGAAATAAGTCAGAGTAGTGAAATCAGTGTTTTGGGCAAATTCCTTAAGCAATGAAGTGCAAGGTGATTAAAAATGTGAAACTAAGGACAGCACAGGGAGATGGCTCACATTTAAGAGTCTTTAACTATCAAAAATCTCCCAACAACAACAAAAAAAGCCCAGGACCAGATAGCTTTACTGAAGAACTCTTCCAAACATTTAAAGAAGAATTAATACTAATCCTCCTCAAATTTTTCAAAAAAAATTGAAGAGGAGGAACACTTCAAAACTCTTTTTATAAGTCCAACATACCCCAATACCAAAACTAGACAAAGATACAATAAGAAAATGAAATCACAGGTCAATATCCCTGACCAAAATAGATGCAAGACCATCAACAAAGTATAGCAAACTAAAAAGATCAGAAGGCACAAGAAACAAGAGCAAAAATAAACAAACGGGACTACATCAAACTAAAATTTCCTGCACAAGAAAGGAAACAATCAACAAAATCAAAATGCAACCTATGGAATGAGAGAGAATATTAGCAAACCATGTATCTGATAAGGGGTTAGTAATTAAAGTATATATGGGAGTCCATATAACTCAATACCACACACCAAACTGATTAAAAAATGAGCACAGGATCTGAATAAACACTTTTCCAAAGAAGACATATGAATAACCAAAAGGTATATGAAAAGGTGTTCATTTTCATCTCTATATGAAGGATGAAGGTGAGAGGGATGAAGGAAGAGATGAGGGAACCCTTATACATTGTTGGTGGGAATATAAATTGGTACACTTACCTATGGAAAACAATATAGAGGTTCTCCAAAGACTTAAAAGTAAGGGGGCACCTGGGTGGCTCAATCGTTTAAGTAACAGTCTTCAGCTCTGGTCATGATCCTAGAGTCCCAGAATCGAGTCCTACATTGGGCTCCCTGCTGAGTGGAGGGTCTCCTTCTCTCTCTGACTTTCCCTCTCTTGCACTCTCTCTCAAATAAACAAACAAAATCTTAAAAAAAAAAAAAACTTTAAAACAAGATACTATATGATCCTGCAATCCCACTTCTGGTATATTTCCAAAGAAAATGAAGATGAGATGAAGATGTCTCAGAAAGATACCTGCATTCCCACACTCATCACAGCATTGTCCACTGTAGCTAAGATATGGAAAAAACCTAGAGTGTTCATCAGCAGATGAATGGATAATGAACATGTGGTATCTATGGATAATAGAATATAATTCTGCCTTAAGAAAAAAGGAAATGTGTCATTTGCAACAACATGGATGAAGCTGGAGTCATGGAGAACATAGTGCTTCGTGAAATAAGCCAGACATGGAAAGGCAAATACCAATGATCTCACTTATACGTAGAATCTCAAAAGCTGAACTCATAGAAACAGAGAATAGAAAAGTGGTTACCAGGGGCTGAGTGGTGAGGGAAATAGGGAGACCTTGGTCCAAGGGTATCAACTTTCAGTTCTGGAGACCTTGTGTACAGCATGGTGACTACAGTTAATAACATTACATTGTATCCTTGAAATTTCCTACAAGATTAGGCTTTAAGGGTCCTCACCATACACACACACACAGAGTAACTATGTGAAATGATCAGTGTGTTAATTAGCTTGATTTTGGTAATCATTTCACAATATTTCAAAATACTATCTTAGACACCATAAACAGATACAATTTTTGTCAATCATACCTCAATAAATCCAGAGAAAACCAAGGAGGCCTTCAACAATTTCACCAGCGAAAAAAGCTACTTGGGTTTTTATATCAGTACCTTGTTTGATTTCTAAACAGCACTCATCCCTATCTGAAAATATTTTCTGTGCTTTTCTTTCTATTCCATAGAGGCTCCTTAAAGGCAAGACTGTGTAGCTGGTCTGCCACTGTATCCTCAGGAATGCCTGTCGGGGACTAAATTGTGTCCCCAGAAAGCAGGTGCTAAAGTCCTAACTGTTGGCACCTGCGAATGTGACCTTATTTGAAGAGTCCTTAGAGGTGAAATTAAGATGTAAGTTAAGATGAGCTCATACTGGAGTAAGGAGGGCTCTTCATTTACAATGACTAGTGTCCTTCCAAGACAGGGAGAAGAGGCCCAGAGACACACAGAGAGAAGGTCAGTTGGTAACGGAAGCAGAGGTTAGAATCACGCAGCTTCAAGTGGAGAAACACCAAGAGTTTCTGGCAAGCACCAGAAGCTAAGAAGGAGGCTGCGAACCCTCCCCTACAGCCTGCTGAGAGCATGGCCGTGTGACACCTCAATTTCAAGCTTCCAGCCTCCAGAGCTGCGAGGGAATGAACTTGTGTGGGGGAAGCCACTTGCTCTGAGCTCTTTCTTAGGGCAACCCCAGGAAACTCATACAGCACTTGAAAAATATCCTCTGAATGAATGAACTGCATGGTAACACAAGTTGGAAGGAGGGAGAGTTCCATGCAGGAATGGATGGAAAGAACAGGAAGCAGATGCATGGGAAGCACTAACAGGACTTGTTAGGAAGGATCCAGTCTCAGTTTCCATCTTGCTGCTGAAAAGTCATTCTTGAAATGATTCACTCCAATTTGGGAAGATTCTGGTTGTGGATTCTCAAATTCCAGAGGTCTAGATCTACATAGACACTCTACCCAAATGATTAAGAGTAAGGCATTTAATGAGACAGGGTTAAGAAAAATCTGGGCTTGGTTTCTTATTGGAGGTGTGGCCTTGGAGAGTTGTTGGGCATCTCTGAGTGGGCTCTGCTGTCTACTCCGTGCTCCCTCTCTAAAAAGCAGACTCTGTTTCAGGAGGTCTGGGGAAAAGTCTGCATCCCCAACAAGCTCCTGAGTGGTGATGCCCATGAGGCTGGTCCTCAGACCACACTTCGAGCAGTGGGGGCAGAGCTAGAGAACATGGTTCCAGCAAGACCAAGAGAAGCTGAAATGGAAAATGACCTGGCTGGAGAGATGTGAATACTTGAGCAAACTCCAACACTTGCACAGCAACACTGCATAAATCCAGAATCTATGTCCCAGGGACCAAATATGGCCCACCAATGCCTTGCAAATCCTAAACTACTTACTACCCTGACCTTTACAGAAAAACTTTGCTGACCCTGAATTAACCAGTCTGTCTGTTTTGAGAATCAAACAAATATTTAGGAAGCCACTCCAAACTGCATAACATGTAATCTGAAGACTTGATACACAAAGAGGGGAATTTCAGATGGCAAGAAATGAAAATATAAAAGGCTGATCATTCTTGCCTCATAGGGCCACAGAGGAAAACTACACAAATTCAAGAACAGAGTGATGGTCTTCTGCCTAAAACTTAGCCAAAGTTAAAAATAAATTTCAGGTGCACCTGGGCGGCTCATTCGGTTAAGCAACCATCTCTTGGTTTTGGCTCAAGTTGTGATTTCAGGGTCCTGAGATCCAGCCCTGGGTAGGGCTCCTCGCTCAGCAGGGAGTAGGGATTCTCTCCTTCCTTCTGTTTCTGCCCCTGCCCTTCTCTCACTCTCTCCCTCTCTTTCTCTCTCCCAACCTCCCAAGACAAATAAATATATCCTTAAAAAAAAAAGTTAAAAATAAAATTCAGAAACAAGAAAGAAACATAAAGAAGAACAAAACCCATTCTTCCTTTTTCAGCTCTAGTAAGAAACCACGCTCTGGCTATAAAAACTCAAAACATCAATTTCCCAGAGGAGCTAAAAAAAAATCCAGTGTCCTCTTTCAATGCCATCTTGTATTAGCACCAAATTTTGAATGATAGAAATTCAAAATGTAAAAAGTCAAAAGAAAAAAAAAAGACCTATAATTCTTCAATTTCGAATCACCAAGTGATTTTGCTTTTAGAAGCTCATAAAATGTGAACAACTACAGTTGGCATTCAGAAAGTCTCTCTGTGAGGAGTCAGCTTGGGTAGTCAATCTCCAGAATTAAGACCAAGAACAATGCCTCATATTTAGTAGGAGTACCAGGGCTATAATTGAAAAAGTAAGAACAGGAGCATAAATACCTTCCCAGGACTATAACTTTGGTACCCTAACTGCAAGGGCTTCTTAATTAAAATTCAAGTTGCTGAGTGAACAATTTTAGCTTAAGCCGTTTTTATGCATATAAATGCCCAGTTAATCTCTAATTGGCAATATCTTCTCCTTCTCCTCTTTTGTTTCTTTAGGACAATGTAAAATCCAGAAAGCACCCAAGTTGTGCCTGCACAATGTTCCCATTACTCTTGGCTCTCCTGCATTGGATCCTCAGGAGAGGAAAAAAATAAAAGAGCCCACACTAACTCATTTCAAGAGGTTTGAGTATCCTGATTCTAAACCAGCTCTTATCTTAACTTGCCTATGTGAGATTTACAAACGGGAAGAGAACAAATAAAGAGTAATTTAAATTTTAATTTAAAAAACCCTCTATTTTCTTATCCCTTATCAAACTGCCAGCATTTTTCCTGCTGACAATGAGCAAGTGTCATTGGCATAGGCCAGACCCTACCCACAACCAAGGAATCTCTTTCATCTAAGACCCTGATCCCTTTAATAAACAAAATACGAAAAGGCAGTCAAAATTACGCTGTGGCTTTATAAAAAGAAGGCAGGGAAGTTCTCCAAGTACAATCCCCTACTTGTTATTTTCACATGCCATGTGACTCCAAGTCATTCTGAAGGATAAAGAGACAGAGGCTGCCACCAGATCCCAGCCATGATTTCCCCTCCGTTCCCAGCCCTGGCCCATCTGTTCTCCAGAGGCCACATGAATGGCATATGTCAAGAGAGTCAGAGCTGTGCAAACTGCCCAAAGAAATCGCTCGGCCAACTTCCCTTTGCTTCCACGGCTTCAGCAATTGTTGCTGAGCCAACCACCATATGGCGAATAATTAGTTTTTCGACCCCACTCAAGAAAAATGTCCGCTTCATTGCCAAGCATTAGCAATATGTGTGTTAATGAACAGTGGGAGTTGAATGCCTATACATTAACAAAAGTTGTGTGCGCGCGCGCGTGTGTGTGTGTGTGTGTGTGTGTGTGTGTGTTTTCTTTTCCAGCTTCAAGCTCTGTCCCATTTGCTTTTGCTTCCTTTCAAATAGGTGACAGTCTGCAGTCCATAGCATTTAGGAGCAAACTGTAATTTTGTGGGGGTTTTTTTTGTTTTGTTTTGTTTTTTTCATGAGAGGCTACAGCCTAATGGGCGATGACCAGATTTCACAACCAAATATCTTTCTTTTAATAAAATGGCTTCAAACTTCGTCTTTTTTCTTTTCTTTTCTTTTTTTTTTCAAAATGATGAATTCAGTCCACATAAAGATTGGGATGTCAAAGCCAAGCACCAGGATGCTTTTTTGCTCTTGATGCATAAGAGGTAGGCATAAATTTATGTTGAATACCATTACTACTGTCTCAAGAAGGATGATGCACTTTTTGGCCTCTTTAACTGTTAAACACTCACCTCCTTATGCCAACAGAAAATGCACTTGATGTTCTTAACATGATTTAGGAACCCAGTTAAGATTTCAAGTTCACTATCCCAAGAGTAAAAGCCTTAATAGGCAATTTTCTATCAAGAGAAAAAGATCTTCGTGCAGTCAGAAAATAAACATGCATTTAGTATACATGCTGCAAGACAAAAGTACCAAGTTTGCACCCATCTTTGTATTTTCTAGGGCGAGGCAACACTGATTTACTCCTGATAAGTTTTTTAGATTTCTTTTTTTTTTTTTTGAAGTCTGACTGCTTTTTGACCTTGGCCTTCATGCAAATGCTGCATGCAAACATACAAACCCTGAGAAAAAGAGACAAGCAATTGTCATGTTCTCTAATGTAATTCTCAGAGTCTGGCTATAGGTCAGTGGTTCTCAAATATCTTCAGTTTGCAGACCATCGTACCATGTCAGAAGTTCCTAAAGATCCTCCCTCTTATTTGCGGGTAAAAAAGAAATGCTTTGTTGGAATAAATCACCAGAGGGGTGCTGATTTAATGAGACAGTTGAGAGGAATCTCACAAGCAAAACGTGAATCAGGGCCAGAAACTATGAATGACGACTGTCATTTTCTCTTTACATTCATGATCAGTTAGAATAACACCGGCATCACCTTCTAGACTATTAAACTTACTGAAGACATGGACTGCTTCTTTTGCTCACTGCTGTATTCTTGGTAGCAGCTAGGTTCTTGGGCCTACAATGAATAAATTTTCAATAAGCAATTATTGAGTGAATAGTTTCAATACTATAAATAATCTTGAATATGGTGCAAGACCAGTCTAGAAACCATGAGTCTTTTCTAGGTCACAGCTGGAGAATCTCGGCCAGAGGGAACTGTCAGTGAATATTAGACATTATATCCATTTAATGGCATTGTCCCTCTGACTACCACTGACCTCTAATTGTACTCATAAATAAATAAATAATAAATACGCAAATATTTTAAAATTTTAGGAAACTTTAAAAAATTATAGTTTTTATGTATTTCCGCTCTAGAATCTGAAGTGTAGGGAAAATACACTCTATTTTGGGTCAAAGAGCAGCTGACAAACTGTTTTCCATATACCTTTAGCCAGAAAAAGTAGGGGCAACAGCATAGTTTGAAAGTCATCCATGTCATACTTCCCTCCACACTTCGGCCATTAGGACCTCTCTCTTGATTCCTCCAAGTTTATTTCCTTATCTGTTGATAAAATGTAGTAGGAAAGGAATAAAATACTTCTGTTGTGGTATTTTGTGGATTAAAAAATAAGTCATGCAAACTCCCTCAGATGGTGCAGAACACCAAGTAGATGTCAAAGCTTGGCTATTTTTGAGTTCACAATCAATGAATTTATTCTCAAAACATCAAACCTGCTTAATCCCAGGGTTTCTGATTTGAAGGAACCATTAACAAACGCTAATTTGGAACATGAGAAGAGTTTCTTATGGGTCTACTCTCTTACTTTGAAGCAAGCCTCTTTTTTCCCCATACGTATCAACTCATAAAACCCTAACAACGCATTACTAAGGGAGAAAAAATAAAACAGCTTGAAGTGGCTTTCTTCATGGCTCATATAGGGCACTAGAAACAAGCCCCCTTCTGCTTCCATCCTAAGGAGAATTAGCAGTAACTTGGTCAAACAAACCATATTCTCAAGTCTCTGGCATCCTACTTTCATCCTGTCGGTGGACATCAAATCTAGTTCAAAGTTTAGCCCCTTCCCCTTGAGGGAAGGTTGGGGATGCTTCACCAATGAACCTGCTCTTAAAGGAAGTACTTTGCTGCATAATGAAAAATATTTTAATGGAAAGTTACAGTTAAATGAGTTGGAGACATGAAAGCAGAGTTGTTCTGATAGGTCTATGGCCCAGAAAGATATCCAAGGAGAAGCCAAAGCAAAAATTGTCAAGTCCAGCGTCATCGAGGAAGGAACTGCCTGCAGCATTATTCTGTCCCAGTGTTACCTTTCCCTTTGTGCACAGCTGAAAAGTTTGCTCATATTCAGCAGCCTAGGAGTCCCTGATGTAGGGCTGGGACAAGGGTCTGGTGCCATGGGGAGGAGCAGACTGGAAACCTGGAGGGACAGGGAATTTTAATATAGGATATGGCTTCTCGCGTGGACTGTGTCCCTCTAGTTGGGTCTCCTATATGCACCATGGCACTCTGCCACCTGTCCAAGGCCAAACTCTCCATTTCCTAACCTCCCTAATCAATGGTTAAATGGCTGCTTTGTAAAAATGATTCTCTGAATAGTCCCCTGCAAAAAACTGCCCCACTTCAAATGAGCTGGTTGGGTAAATAGGAGGTGACAGTCAGGGTTAATTCTAGGGAGGGTGGAGCAGGCCCTTACCCACATGAGGCCAGCTGATGTGTGCTATCAAGTCTCCTTGCCTTGCCCAATGTATGTCTACTTGGGCTTATTAGGTTACCCTGAAATTCTTTTCTTTACAGGGAGTCATGATCTGGGGTTAAGATACTGCCTCTAGAAGGACTCCATTAGAAAGCCAACATTTAATTTGTTTTTTTTTTTTAAGATTTTATTTAAGTATTTGAGAGGCAGAATGAGCAAGTGAGAGAGAGAAAGAGAGAGCATAGGAGCAGGGACCAAAGGAGAAGGAGAAGGAGAAGCAGACTCCCCGCTGAGCAGGGAGCCTGAGGCAGGGCTTAATCCCAGGATTCTGGGATCATGACTCAAGCTGAAGGCAGATGCCTAACCAACTGAGCCACTCACACCCCCAGAAAACCAACATTTAATGTGGAAGGAGATACTGCGTGAGTTCCTTTGCATTCATATGGCCTTGCCGTGGTGGCCATACACACCTCCTTTGTGCTCCTCAAGCCCAGAACCTCATTTTGACCCTAATACCATTGAGAAGATGAAGCCTTCTACCAGGAACCCCTTCATGGACTGCCCATCTGTCCCCTCGCATCTACTCTTCATCCTCTTTCCTTCCTCAGGACATAGGTAAACCTCTACCTGGCCTCCTCCTTTCATCCTCTGCCCCTTCTCCTTGCATCTCATTGTGTTGACTGTCTCTTTCTGTTAGAAAATTCCATATCTTCTTCTGTACCTGTAAACAACTCAGATCATTAAGCTCTGATATCTGATATTTAGCTATCTTATCTTACTCTTTTCTTGTACAACCAATCTTTTCAGGAAAGGGGCCCACTCTGAATGCCTCCATTTTCTCACTCTTAATTTATTCCTTAATCCTATTTGAATTCTGCCTCCATTACTGAAACTGCTCTCCAGACGGTCACCACTGCACACAGAGACCCCACCCAGCTTCTACGTCCTCTTCCTTCTTGTCCCTAAGCAGCATTTCACTAATTATTTTTTGCAGCATTTTGTTATTTCGTGTGCTCCTTACATCCATAACTTTCCCAGTCTCTTTAGACATTGTCCTCTCTGCTTTTCCCTTTACATTTCTGATTTTATCCTTTTCTGCCTACTGGTTTTCCTTTCATCTCTGTCTAACCATCCAGCTGTCTAAAATGTAAGCTTCCCCTAAAGCAGCATTGTACAAGAACTTTCCACACAGATGAAAGTGTTCTATATCTATGCAGTCCAGTACAGCAGCCACTAGACAGATCTGGCTAACAACTATAAGAAATGTGGCTAGCACAACTGAAGAACTCAATTTTCATTTTATTTTATTTTAATTAAGTTACATTTAAATTGCTAGATGTGGCTAGTGGTTAGTTTATTAAGCAGCACAACCATGGAGTTCTGTCTCATCTTTTGTGTGTCCTTAGAAACTTTACCCTCTCTTCTTGCTGGCCCTATCTCCTCTCTGCAGAGGACAACCAAAACTTTCTAGCAGGACAAGAAACAGACCCACATTTCCAGGTTCCTTGTGAACATCTATAACAACTCTCTCACCAACACCTGGAACTCAGAATTTCAAATTCTCCTATACTTAGTTCTTACTTATATACTTATACTTAATACTTACTTCAGATTCTCCTTTACTTTCAGATTTACTCCTATACTTATGCACTTGAAACTGATGTCATCCTGCCAAAGTTCAGAGTAGCATCTGACTTCTGCACAGCAAGTTCTCCTAACGAGGACCGAAGAAGTGTTTCCTGGTCACCTGGAATTACTCTGTTGCATTTATTTTTATAATCTTTTTCTTCCAGATTGTATTTCTTTATAAAGCCCTTTCTCAAGGTAAGAACTTCCTTACAAACAGTGTTTCTGTTTGTTTCCCAACACTTTACCCCTCTCAGTTTTGAGGCCCCTGATTTACCTTGTTGCCTATAGTTCTTAGGTCCCTGAAGCATGTCTAATAACAGAGGTGCTCTGTGGATTCTCTGGCTGAGTCTCAGTTCACCAAGGCTGGTGATGCATACATTTGCAGAAGTTAGAATGGGAAACAGTGCAACAGGAGTGGGAGCAGGAGAAGAGGAAAATGACAGGAGACATTCTGACTGATTTCAGCACTTTTATCAAATCTTTAGCTGAATCCAATCCCCTTAAGACACAGCCACCTAGCCTCAGGGCACGAGCTCATCTCTCTTTTATGGTAAAGATTCAAAAACTAATGATGTACTATATGGTGACTAACATGACATAGTAAGAAAAAAAAGGATTCATAGAAAAGCACGTTTTTATAAAAGCAATCTGGAATATTCATTCAGATTAAGCATAAATATGTCCATGTTTCATCATTTTACTGATTTTTAAACTACAAACAGATTACATTTAGAGGACTTTGCTTAACTTCCACAATAAGAACAATTTAAGACATAAATATTATTTGCATTTTGGGTCTCTAAGGCAGGGTGACATATTGAGATACATATTTTACTGAGTAAATTCAAATACACATTTGAATTTATATTTCATCTGTGTGCTATTCCAGCAAGGACATTTATTTCAGAACTTCAAGTGATATTCAAAGGATCATCTGCACTCATATTATTCAATCAGAATTTCAATAAAATAAACTTTGTCTCATTACAAAATGCCTTTAACTGTATGTCTTGGAAAGCTGGAAAGACTTAATAAAAAACTGTTAGAAAAAAATTAACATACATCGGAAAGCACAAGGACTCTGGAGGGGAGGCTGAAACTGAGGTAATCACTGAAATTGTCCAGTTCACCACCTTCAAAGAGTCCCTGAGCTGTGCCAAAGGACAGGAAAACCTTGACAAAAAATTTGAACAGCCAATTCACCCAAGAAGATATGTGAATAACAATGAGCCTGTGACAAGATTCTCAATATCAGTCATTAACATGCTAATGAAAGCCCTTGCACACCTGTTTGAATGGGAATCAAAACAGTGTACTGCTGGGGAGACTGTGAAGCAACAGGAACTCCCAACACTGCTGATGTGACTTTGCCCAGACCAACAGGGAAGAAAAAAGTTCAACTACCAGATGATCCAACCACTTCCCTCCTAGGTATTTATCCAAGAGAAATGAAAACATATGTCCGTATAGTGCAAACGTTTGCACTAACTTTGTCATAGCTCCAAACTGGAAACAATCCAATGCCTCTCAACAGGTGAATGAATAAACAAATTGCACTACACCTTACCATGCAACACTACTGAACAGTGATAAATACCAGTATTGCATATACGGGTATATGCAATAACGTGGGTGAATCTCAAAATAATTACAGTGACAGAGACAGGCCTCCTCTCTCCCTGCCAAAAAGAGGACACACTGCCTGATGGCACTTTCATAAAATTCTAGAAAATGCAAACTACCTTATAGTAACAGAAAGCAGACCAGTCAGTGAGTGGATGGCCCAGGGAAGGGAGGCATGGAGGGACCAGAAGGAGGGATTACAAGGTAAAAGAGTAAGCTTTGGGGACATGATGGGTATGTTCACAGTCATGAACGTGTTGAAGGTTTCAGGGGTGTCTATGTAAGTCAAAATTTATTACATTTGTGTACCTTAAATATGTGCCATTTACTTTATGCCAATTAGGCCCTGATTAAAAGGTCGCTTAGCTTAAGTCCATTTACATTTTATTTTTTTAAAGATTCTTTTTATTTATTTGACAGACAGAGATCATAAGCAGGTAGAGAAGCAGGCAGAGGCCAGTGGGGAAAGCAGGCTCCCTGCCAAGCAGAGAGCCCTATGTGGGGCTCAATCCCAGGACCCTGGGATCATGACCTGAGCTGAAGGCAGAGGCTTTAACCCACTGAGCACCCAGGCACCCCATCAAACTTTTACCTTTAGCAGAAGAATCAACTTTCTAAGACTGAGAATGTTATAAAGATATCAAGTGTTAATATCAGACTTCCTCTCTCATCCCATTTAGTCTGGGATATGTTATTTTATTCTGAGATCTAGACAAGGAATGATGTCTTATTGGATCCCATTACAAATGATGCTCAAATAAAGAGAGGTGATGGAGAATACATATCTGAATATGTATTGAATATGTATATGAATACAATATCTGAATATGTATTGAGAACCTATTGTTCTGGGCATTGTACTAGGTGTTCTATATACACAAACTCTAGTCTTCAAATCTGCCTGAGTTATATAGTATTATTACCTCATAATACATACTCCTGAAGAAGCTTTAGCAGAGTTAATCAGAAAGCTTGCAAATTAGAAAACATCTTAACTCTTTTAGGTTAAAAAAATAGAAAGGCAAATTCAAAGATTAAATATGCATTTTCCTCTATCTTTCTATAAAAACAAGCCTACTCTTGAATAAAACTCCACGATAGAAGCTACAGAATGCAGAGACAGCTGGACTGAATTACATTACAGAGATGACGTCTGTTTCTGAGGGTCAGCATTGATAGGAAAACCTCATTGTCCTGTCACCAGGTCTCTGCCACCCTTCCAAACGCCAGAAAGAAAAAAACCAGACAAGTACCAGGGACAGATTCAAGAGCAGTGTTTGAGGACCCTTTGCCCGCTCCCCTGTTTACAACTCATACTCCATATCCAGTGAGCAGAGAGTTTTACAAACCCATTGGAGATGTTGTAACATTGAAAACAATAAAAGGAAAATAGGCTAACTATCAAAATTTTAGTACAAATCCAAATGGAGTGATCCACTTTCAAAATACCAATGTTTGCTGCCAATGTGATTTAATGAAATGAAATTCTAATGTTCACAAATGAAAGCAAAACTCTTCTATACCCCAGCACACACAAAATGATTTCCCCAAATGCTTTATCATAAAAAATGGAGGTATTTAATATTGTCTTTCAATATGCTTCGATGTAGGCATTTGAAACACAAAATCAATTCAATTTGACTTCTTTTTACCCCGAGGGGGGGACACAATTCAGTGCAGCAAAATTAAAACATTGCTTTAAAAAGGGAAACATGCTGAAATCAAAGATTTTTCTCAAATTAGACTGTGGACAAAGTTCTCCATTTTGAAAAGAATATTTATATTAAGTCGTTATGTAGTTAAACAATCTTAAGAGAATCAATTAGGCCAGCTAAGGAATGCTTCCTGACATGCTTTTTATGGCATTTCAGAAGCCAGAATTTTAGTAATGCTTGAATAGAATCATGGGGAGAAAGTTCAACATTTTTCTCCAGGGTCGCTAGCATTAATGGTACAAATTCATTAAATTGGCACCATAATAATCACTACTCATTAGTGCATCCATGCTCCCTGAATGTTCATATCCAGAAGGAAACATTTTTATCTCTTTCATCTTTAAATCTGGACAAGGAGTAGTAACTAGGCTCAGGCATGTTACCAGTTTTCAGCTGATGTGATCAAAACAGGGAAAGGTCGCGTATTTTATACAAATAACATTTGTATATATAAATATACAAATTTGTATATATACAAAATTGTATATAAATGTTATTTGTATAAAATTAAGTTGTTTTCAGCCATTTTCATCCTGTGATACAAATAAAGAGGGAAGATGGGGCAGCTGGGTCTTGGATCAAAATAAAGAAATTCTCCTGACCTCATCCACAAAGATGAAAATTAATCTAATTCAAACTTCCCCAAGCTGTGTTCTCATGGCACAGAGGCCACTGCTGAAATGCTCATGATGATGCCAGAGTGTAGCCAATGGACACTGGAGTCTTCCATGAAGAACTACGTACGAGAATTCCATGGGCCGATCAATGAAAGCACTGGTAGATGGCAAGGACCACACAGTCTCTTTCCTCTACCAGGAAAGCTCTGGGTTTTTTCCTATCTGATTTCAATCAACAATAAATATGCCAATCCCTGCTTTGTTGCCCATCTCTCCTTCTAAGAGAAACAGAGCCACCACAGAAATCTTAATCAGCACTACAATAACAAGGAATTTTAACCTCTCTGTGCATGTCTCCTCTTCCATGAAATAAAAATTATAATGGCATCTTACTCATAAGGTTGTTGTGAAAGTCAAATGAGTCTATATACTTAAAGCATTTAGAAGAGCACTCAGCATAAAGTGCTCCATAAATTGTAGATGCCATTCTTAGCACTACTATCATTGTTGATATTGTTGTTCTCATTTCTATGATTACTACTGCTATTATTATTGTAATCCCAGCCCCTTGTGGAACCCAGCAGTGCTTTTAACGTCACCACATTTACAGATTAAGCAAATGATGGAATTATATTTGCCTCTGTTCAGAACTCTCTAATCTTGGATGCTTCATTGGGGCTATTCTTACTGACTCTCCTATTAATAGTTGATGTTAACATGTTCTTGAATTCTATCAAGGCAAGCATTTCGAAGTTATTCATGAAAGGAAAAAAAGGAGTAAAAGCAACCTGTATGTCCCATAAAGGAGAAATGATAATATTATAATATTAATGATAATATTAATTCAATGATAATAGGTCAGCTGGGTAAATTGTTGAGCCACTGAAAGAAAATGTAAAAATGTTTGTTGAACTGAACTATGAGGCATTATAGAAAAATGATATGATGGTAAGTGAAAGCAGAATATACAGCCATACATTTTCTATGATTAAAACCCTATGACAAAATCTATGCATATGGGACAGTCTAAATAAGTCTTTGAAACAATGATACGTTTTGTCAAGTTAGGAGGATCTGAGAATTCTCCCTCCTTTGACACACTTTCTGCAATGAATTTTTCATAGTATAAATACTTGCATTGTACACTATTAATTAGATTTCTCCAGTGCTATGTGACAGTCATCGAAAATAAATCCTGTTGTTTTCAAATACAGAAGAAGCATATAATAATCCTCCACAGTTTTGACAGGAATCACTTTCCTTAATCACACTCCATCAAATATTAAATTAAAACCGGTCAAATTTTTGGTCAAAGGTAACTCGATAACGGGCAATAAGGAGGTCACATGATGTGATGAGCACTGGGTGCTATATGCAACTAGTGAATCACTGGAAATTTTATCAAAAACTAAATATGTACTATGCATTGGCTAATTGAATTTAAGTTAAAAAATTAAATAAAAATAAAAATAAATAAAATGATGTTTAAACATCAAAAAAATTGTCAAAGTTTAAATCTTTAAATAAATAATATGTTATTGCTGGTATAACTAGGGGGTATCCTACCTTCATTCATTATAGCATGTAACTGTAGTGCATGAGTGGATAAATACTATAAACACTAGCACTTAACTGTATACGGTTGGCTGCTGAACAGCATGGGGACTAAGAGCACCAATCCTTGTCCAGTCAAAAATCTGTGTGTAACTTATGACTCTCCAAAAACTTGACTACTAATAGCCTACTGTTGACGGGAAGACTTGCCAATGCCATAAACAGTAAATTAACACATATTTTGTATGTTATACGTATTATATACTGTATTTTTACAATAAAATAAGCTAGCATAAAGAAAATGTTATGAAGGAAATCATAAGGAAGAGAAAATACATTTACAGTACTGTTGTAAGATTAAAGAATTAATTGTAAGATTAAAGAATTGTAATTTTTTAATTGTAAGAGTGGACCAATGTGGTTTAAAACTGTGTTGTTCAAGGTCAACTGTTTAACAGAGCTTTCTTTTCATAAATCATCTCTACACCATGCTAGAGAATGTTGAAATAAAATGAGCCTCTACTAGATGTAGTTAGCAAAGAAGTGACTTAGAAAGAGTGATTTCAGGAGGGGGTCCTACACAAATAAATCTGTTTCCAATGGTGGGGCCATCCTGGGCAGAAGTCCTTAGCAACTAACACGGTTTCACTATATAGGCCTCTTGTATCCAGATGCTCTATGATATTGGTCCTGGGAATTTTTTTTATCAAGTTTAGAACCACCTTGGCAACATCACAGCTTGAAGCAAAAAGTAGTTCACAAGGTATTTATAGGTGAAGACAAGTTTCAAACTACATAATATCAAAAACTCATTCTTGCTTATCTGTGTAGTCTTCTTTACACTAATGAGGAGAGAAAGGGGCAATAAACTCAGTGTTAAAAAATGAAGTGATGTACCAAGTGATGAGAAGTATGAAGAGCTATTGTCAGGCCATCCCAGAGCTGATATCACAGCGCCATGGACAATCTGTGCCATCTCTTGGAATTGCCACTGGCATGGATGCTATGAAATGTAAATGAGATTACATGGCAAAAATTCTACGATCCCCACACGACCAAGTAAAAATCCATTATTGGAAGAATCGTGTGAACTTTCAGCCATCATTCCCAAGTGCAGCCTCTCCTCACATTTTACTAATTCTAAGCCTGTGAGACACTCCATGATGAATTCTGAGGGGCATTTTTATGAAGAATGACATCGAAAGAGAACTTCCAATGCCATATGCATACTTTAGAAGATTAACAAAATAGCACCAGCTGGGAGATGCTTTGCCCCCAATCCAGTCATCCACTTCCCCAACACAGCCCAGGGTCTGTGGCCAAGATAAAAAGAAAACAACAATAAAACATAGTCACCTCTATGTATTGCGCCCAGTGATTTTAGAGGCAGGCTATGTATTTTTCCAGTCCCTGCCCTAACATCATGCTAGGATGTGTGAGAGACAGAGGACAGTGGCCAAAAGATGTAGACCTTACATGTCAAGTGTTAGGTCAGAGAATAAAGCTTCCTGGTAACAATGTTTCCCCAAGTTGTCATCCCTCTTATAATCCATGAGTATCAGAGAATCAGGTAGTGGGTGGGAGGTCCCAGCTTCTCATGGGAAAGCACTGCTAGATGGAGGTGAGTTTAGGGTTATAATGGAAGCTAAACCTGGGAACAGGTCTGGCCCTGTACCATCACCTTACTGTTCAGCAGTAGGCCTGAAAAAGATTCTAACAACTTCTGAGTGGATAATGAACAGAAGCAAATGATACTTGTAACATCATGTCTTCTAGAAAGCACTAAGGACCAGAAAGACTCCTGCTCACTCAAAGATGAAAAAAATATGAATTCATATGATGCTGTATAAAATGGAAATGCAGTTACATACAGCAAAATGAAGGAGAGAATGCATCATCCCAAAGGCTCACAGAAAACCTCCTGCAATCAATCACTTTGGGAATTTTCAAAGACAGAGCTCAGCAGCATAGACACAGACTGGTTTTCCTGGCCAGCAAGAGGCAGAGTCCTCCAGCCAGTCCATCCTTTTAAGAACAGGAATGTGTGATCAGAAGCCACTGAAAGATCTTGAGTAAGAGAGAGATGATGTGAAGGGTTTTGGAAGAATGTAAGGAGAGCTGCACAGAAGCAGACTTTCAGGGCTGGCTAGAAGACTCGTGTATTTTATCCAGTTCTATGATGAAATACAAGATGGTAGACCCAGTTACCAAGATGCCTGGATAGTCTGGGGCTCAGGGTAGGGAATGAATAGGGAGGGAGGCACCCTTGCTCTGGACAGTAGAAGAGATTTTTGGAGAGAGGAGCTTAGAATATAGAAGGAAAGTAAAAGTGGCTGATGGAGAAAGATGAAATGATTTTTGCATAAGGAACAAGCAAACAAACAAAACAGAGCTTGGCATCCTTAACAGAAAGAAGATACAGCCTTACAGAACAGGAACAGAAACCAGCAAAAGAACAGGATGAGATGAAAACAATGGGATGACTGGCAAAGACCAGTAAGCAGAGACAAGACAGAGCAGGGTATGATGAGGAACAATCCCAAGTAAATTAAATGTCTGATAGAAAAATCAAGATCTTCTTTGGATGACTAAATGGAGTAACCAACATTATGAAAAAAACAAATCATGAGTAAGGAAGATGCAGCAGACACCATTGGTACAGTAGAAACCGTATTCTCTACAAAGAGAGGTCACCTTTCATTCAGGTATCCACACCTCCAGGAAGTAGCCCTCTTCCCAGCTCAGGGGAAAATCCCCATTAATGGTAATCTCATTCCATCCAGTGTAATTGGTCAAGTGGAAGACACGTGACTTAGTTAAACATAATGAGACCTATAGGCAAGTCTTCTGGGGGCTTCTGGGAAGAGTTTACTCACGAAGATGTCCACACACAGGAAGACTGGTTTTCTTCTGGAAGGTGAGGGCTATCTTGCTAGCGTGGGGGGTACTAATTCAAGGTTAGGGGCCCCCCACACTAGACTTGGCAGGCTGTTTGCTGGTTGGATTGAAAAGAATACTGATGCGCAGGACAAACGAGAAGCTCACCCTTTCTGAAATAAAAAAGAGCAAACCAAGTAAATGTGCTCCTTTAAAATTTTCCTTCAGGGCGTCTGGGTTGCTCAGTCGTTAAGCATCTGCCTTCAGCTCAGGTCATGATCGTAGGGTCCTCAGATCAAGCCTGGCATCAAGTTCCCTGCTCAGCATGAAGCTTGCTTCTCTCCCATTTCCCCTGCTTGTATCTCGAATAAATGAAATCTTTTTAAAAAATAAATAAATAAAATAAAATAAAATTTTACTTGAAAATGTCCCTAATAAGCTGAAAAATTAATCAAGAGTAAGAATTAAAAATGAAAGAGTTAGCAGAAAGCTGAGGGTGAACATAGAAAAAAAAATGTAAGCATGTAGACTGGTTTTAAAGAATTGTGGTAAATAATATGACTCAGATATAAGAGGACATATATAATTGAATTAAAATCAATGCATTCATAATTAATTAAATCAAAGATTTAATAAAAATAGTATTCCAAGTTCTATAACTGAAGACCAGGAAGTTAAGAGGTACTGGGAGTAAGCAGAGTTTGCTAAATTCCTTATTTATGAAGGAAAAGTCAAAATACACCTTTTGTATAAATTTTTCATCATAGAACTAGAGATGGAATAGTATTTTATAAAATGTTAAAAGTAGCTCCTAAAATAAGACCATATTATTATCTGCATGTTACAGTGGGAGGAAAAGGTACACAGAGATTAAAATCTTCCCTCAGAAGAAAAGATAAATATGTCATTCCTTTTGAAATAGGCAAGACTCCTCTCTGCATATGGTCCCTTTAACTAACTTTCTTTCTGTGAAACCCTTTCAACTGTGTCAAATATTTCTTGCTGTGTCCTGCTGTGTCCAACTAGTTATCACTTTTTCCCTGGCCCTAAAACACTAAATCTTCACTTTTTAAAATGTATACTAGGGATTTAAGGGTAACAGAATACACTCATTTTATGTTCCATTTTCAGAAATTTAATTTGGATGCGTTTTAATGTGAATTTTTTTTTTAATCCATTTGGGATTCTCTCATCTTCTTAAATGTGTGGGTTTATGTTTTTCACCAAATTTAGGATGTCTCCAGCCTTTATTCCTCCAAATACTTCTTCATTCTCACTCTTCCTCCTCACCTTCTGGGCCTCCAACAATAAAATTGTTAGCAATTTGGTCATTGTCCCACATGTCCACTCGAATGTTCTGTTCTTTCTTTTGTTCATGTTGGTAAATTCTATTGATCTTTCTCAAGATTCTGATTTTTAAAAAATAGAGATGTGAAGAAATCTTATTAAAAATGTATTTCCAAGACATTATCCCTAAAAATTCATAGCGTACTTTTCTTCCCAGAGCTCTTCATGTAAGTAGGTCCTTCTTATTTTTCAGATCCAGATTTAACTGTCATTTTGCAGGGAATTGCTCCAAGTTTACTTCTAGTATTTTTTTTTTGCACAATCTGTAATTATGTTGTTTATATATTTTAGTGGCTTATTTTCTGCATCCTCTCCTAAAAGTCAGCTCTAAATGCCAAGAACCACGTCTCGTTTGGTACTGGTTTACACAGAGCAGGCACTCAGCAAATACTATTTTGAATCAAAAGTGAAGAGATAAAATAGCTACACTGTGTATGTGCAAAGAGAAACAACTGTCATGGCCCACATATTCTAGCGAAGGGGCTCAATTTAGACCAAAAAAAAAAAAGATGATACATGTGCCCACAACCTGGAGATTTTAAGATGGGTAATCCCTAAGGAGGGGATCCCATATATGGCCCCTTTTTGCCTAGATGTGCCTAGATAAAATAAATTTAATGGGTGTCTAAAGATTTTTGAAGGTCAATTTCCATCTTAATTTCAGTCTAGTTCAGAAATACTGAAGAAAATCTAGATGCATAAGGCACAACAAATTCCTTGAAAGCCTCTTTCCCCCATTCTTCCTTGTTTTCTCCCTCTCCCCCTCTCATTCTGTCCCTTCCTTGCCCTTCTTCTCCCCTCATTCTCTTTCCTGTATGAATAGCAGTTGTCCCCATATCCCCCCACCATGCTGCCCCACTCCCAAACCCCCAAAGTCCCCCCTTCACACCAGCTGGCACCACAGGTTCCCTGTCCTTTCCTCTTGGCTCCCCTCCACACTATCATTTTTCTTCCTCTCTTGTCCTTGCTACTTTTCTGCTTCTTCACTCACTATTACCCTGGTCTGATATTAAAAGCCGTGGAGCTAACTGATGAGGGAAGAATTCTTCTTTGCTGATAAATTTGAAGAAGAGACCAAGTGGACTGAGGAAAAAGAAAGAATTCTCCCTCTGGGGGAAGGTGAGGGAAGAGGGGGCTGTACAGGAGATAGACCCTGAAGAGTAAAACCAAGCCACTGCACCACATCACAATGGCACTCAAGCATTAGCACAAGGTGCTAAAGTGTCTGTATATGCCCATCCATTCCAAGACATTGCTTTTTCTCACATTGCTATCTGCTCCCTTTCTCTATCCATTTTTCCCTCTGTTGCTTTTCCCTATGAGGTTTCATCAGGGTTTTCCCTCTAATGAATGATAACGGTGAGCTGGAGGCTGAAATAGAAAATTGTCTGCCATGATATCATTTTGAAAAAGGCAAAGTTCATGAAGAAATGTTCAAACAGCCTAGAAATCTATCTACTGGATGAGGACACCATTGACCTAGGCTGAAAGGAACTGGCTTTAGGCAAGGAGGTACAATGGTTAGGACCACAACGTGGGAGAATGCTGGATCTGCCTTGTCTCAGTTCTACCTCTTAGCAGTGGCATGACCTCGAGTCAGAGAGCGGACATGTCTGGTCCCAGTTACTGTTTCAGAAAATAGAAATGATACTATGATGTCTCCTAAGGTCTCTGCAAGGATTAAGTGAATATGAAGTGGTAAAATGATGCTTGGCACCATAATCACATTCGTCAAGTTTAGCGGTTGTTGAATTAGACATAGGCTAACTGATATTATCCCAGAAGACAGGGAGGCTTGGGATCATGGAAGCTAAATGGGCTGAATAGAGTTGAGACCAACATATACATCCCTAACCAAGCCCTTATCTAATATCCTCCACCAAGTACTAAACACCTTTAATGTAGTCTTCGCTTGTGTTTAAATGTAAATAATTGCAGTGTGCTATTTTCACTCACAACAAACTCTGCAAAGTGTGGGGTTCAAAAGATACCCTGAGTTCTTCCCAAAGCACAGAGGTTGCTATATAGGCTCAGAGAAGAGGTCTGCACACTGAGAAATTCAGAGAGCCATCCTTCCAGGCGGGTTCAACCAATGAACCAACGGCCAGGATACTTGCAGAAAATGCTTTTTTCCCCTCAGAGTTCCATAGAATTTAAAAAAGAAGGGGATTGGGGGAAGGCAAGTACAAAAGCTAGGAGGAACCAGTGAGGGGAGGCAATTGTGTTTTATTAATCCATGTGATTAATCCAGCATGCTAAGGAACACTTTTTACAGAATCAAAATTTGTGTGGTTTTGATCCACACAGGTTAGAAAACACCCTTGCATTCACTTGCCAGTGCCTCCTCTGCTCTATGCTTGAGTTGTTATTCTTGTGTCTGGTACGAACGAAGGAGAAAGAGCATTTATATGACGACCAGCAGCACAGGCACTTTAACAAATGCCCTTCTCCCCCTCCCTTTCTGCAGATGCTTCATAAATTTCCCAAGAAAAGGCTTGGGTTTATATTTGCACCATTTCCCCTCAAAAGCCAAACAACTGGAAATTGCCCCAAATGCAGATTTCTATCAACCCATGGAAAGTGTTTTCACCAAGGGATGGGTGGATGGCAAATCCCACTCTGAGTTCTTTGCAAGAAAGTGGTGAGAAAAGTACAGAGCATTTAAGCTTCCAGTGAGAGTCAGCATTTCTTCCCCATTTCACTTCCCCAGGGTAAGTGAAAGAGTCCTGTCAGAATCCAAGAGTTTTCTCACAAGTTTTAGTAGAAGAGGAATGAGAGCCTTTGGCTATGGCAAAGAAAGAGCAAGAGAGTTTCAGGAAACAAAGAGGAAGCTGTCCCTGCAAGACCCAGTCAGCTTCATCCACCTGGGGTCGGCTATGATGTGATTCTGCAGACTGGCAGGAGATATGTTTGGAAAAACTAAGACATTTTGAGGTCATTTCCTCTCTTCATATTCTACCTGGGAAGAGGAGAAATGAGTCTTCTCCAGGAAGCCCTTGTGGTCTGTAATACAGGAGTCTCCAATCTTGGTGAGACTTTTCCAGACAATGCATTGTATTGAGGCTGATATTAGCACAAATAGAAGGGTAGTATGGGGTAGTAATCACAGAAACCTTCCCAAAGCACACCTAGGGACGTGGGAAGTGCTTGACTTTCGATTCTGAAGAGAATTGTGGTTTCCAAGGGAAATCAGGTGAGTGCAGGGGAACAAGATCCCACCTCATTCAGCCTTCCCATCCCCCATCTTTCCATAGTTCCCTTACTCTACCACCAAGACTGAGACCAGCAGCACACCTCCCAGGTGACATGTTGAGATCACCTGGTGACTATCAACCAATGGACCTCATTTAAAAAGTGGACAGTTTATGAGACTTTTCTATTAGAAATAATTTTATACTCTCTTTTTTCAAACCAGGGTTTTCTTCAATACCAAGCACAGTCGTTGCCAAGGAATTAGCATTTAATAAATACTTGTTGAATTGTATCATATGTCTCATTACCAGTCAGCTACCTTGTCCTTTTGTAAATTCCTAATCTTCCCAATAAATTATATAGGTATCCCCAGTATCTAACAGAACACCCAGAACATGGTTGGTTTTCAGTAAGTGATGGGTAAATCTGTGGTCTATGACATAATCTACTTATGTATCATTTTATGGGTCTCAGGACAGCATGATTTATGTTTGTGGGTGTACACAGATGTGCATCATTCTTGTCTGCATTCATATCCATATCAGTGTATGTTTCTAGCTCTGAAAGGAGCAGCACCAAGGAAAACAAGAAGTGGGAAGCCATAAACTTTGGCAGGTCATCAACCCTACCATCTGGAAAAAAAAAAATCATTTCTACCACATTCTGCTGGATGACAATCTGGATTCCCATTGGTTGATTGAAAAATATTTCAAAACGGAGAACAGATCACTGAGTCTCCTCCTCCTATTGGTTTATAGCAGAGAAAACTGACTCAGAGAGGTAAGGTAGTTTGCACAAGGTCACACAGCTAATAAGGAGGCCAGGCCTGGATCACCAGTGGTCTCACTTCCTCCTTATGCCTCTAGTCTCAACAGCCTACTTTGAGCTCTAGGACTCTGCAAAAACTTTTCTTTTCTTGCCAATGTTCCCAAAACATCCTAGTTATTAAATCAAGTGAGCATTTTTAGTGCATTTATTATTCGTTTCTCCTTAGTATTTGATGCCACTAACCTTTCCCTTCTTTTGAAACCAATCACCTCCTTTGAATGTCATATCAGTAATGTTAATGATTACTGAGCATATAGTATGGGCCAGGCACTGTCCCCAAAACTGGAACACGTTATGATATTTATCCCTCATAATAAACCTTAGGAGTTAAATATATTGGTATCCCCTCATTTTAACTTTAGGAAAGCGAAAGTAAAGAGAGGTGAAGAAACTTGCCCAAGGTTACACAGCTAGTCATCGGTTAATGTGGAATACAAGCTCAAAAATCTTAGTGCAGACAGGGAAGTCCTAGCTGCAGTGCCTCTTCTTGGCTCCTGCTTCTTCCTCAACTTTCTAGACCACAGGCCTTCTCTGTTAACTCCTGTGCATGCTCCTTAAATACTATTTCTTTGAGTTCTGATCTCAGCCCCCAGGTTTTCTTCCCTCCCTTAATCAGGAGGTCATCTACTCCCAAGACTTCCTGACAACCTCCTCAGGACTTCATAACATTTCCCCCAGTTCAGAGCTTTATTCTAAGTCACAAAGGAAACATCTATAAATAAGCCCATTTGAATGTCTGTGTCTGTTCAGGTCCATTAGACAGAACTATAGCCTTTGCTCACTTCTGCTCAGCTGATAAGAAAATTGGTTTAGCTTCCTTTTTCTCTTCTCTTCACACCACTTGGATTTGGTTCATGTAAAGCAAAACAAGCACTCTTAATTCCTTCTTGTTATTTAAGTAATTGTGTTTGTTGCTTTTATTTTTTTATGTTGTTAGCCAGCCTACTGTACATCATAAATGTTTGTTTAGTGTTTAATGATTCATTAGTTGCATATAACACCCAGTGCTCATCCCAGCACATGTTTTTCTTAATATTCATCACCTGGTTGCCCCATCTCTCTCACTTCTATAACCCTCAATTTGTTTCCTGGAGTCCAGAGTCTCTTGTGGTTTGTCTCCCTCTCTGATTTCTTCCCATCCAGTTTTCCCTCCCTTCCCCTGTGGTCCTCAATGTGGTCCACCTGTCTGCTGAAGGAAGGTCCCAGTTTCTCAGGACAATCAGGACTCCCAAAGATCCTTCTTTAGCCATTGCCATCATCCTGGGTCTGGATCTGACCTCATGATCACACCTGGGAGAGGAAAATTAAAGTTCCACTAATAATGTTAACTGGGGTGACAACCTCAAGTTTCTCAACATCCAGTAGGATAGTCTGAGCTCATTCATGGAATGATGGAAGAGTTTCCTGCAGTGAGAGAGGCAAGCCTCAATATACAAACACTTTCTAATTTTCTATTCATGCCATATTTTTTAAGGTCCCATTGGCCAAAACAAGTCACTGGCCAACTACAGATTCAAAGTGTAGAAAAATGAATTCTACCTCTTCATCAGAGGATTGAAAAAAACATATTTCAAAGAGACATTTGGGGGTGCAATGAATTATTGTGGTCCTTTTTGTAATTCTATGAATTTTCCTTAGTCATGCAATAAAAAGAGAAACTTGAAAAATCCCAGAGATGTGAGATGACTGGAGTTATTCAAGAAGCAGTGTGTTGAGAGGCAGGATCTGGGAGAAGCCATTTCAAGGGTGAAAGTGATTGCTCTAGACTAATCAAGATGGCAATCTCCAAAATCTCCCAAACTTTGTGACTGAGTATAACAGAATTAAGGTCTTACTCTACTCCTTACTTTTCTCCCTAAAACAGGTCCTCACTCAGTAATTCTCCAATCCAGTAAGTGACAGGACCATTGTCTAGTTGGCTCGAGCCAAAGAAATGAGAATCATTCTGGATTCCTACCTGTCCCTTATCCCCATTTCCTAACCATCCACAGTCTTATTCATTTTATCTGTCTACAATTTATTTCCAACTTCCACCTATTCCCATCCTCACTGCCATGATGGCTATCTGCTTCCCCTTCATCTTTCACTTGGGACTTTTACTGTGGTCTCCTAATTGGTCTCCCTGGTTCCTCACTTGTCCTCTTTATAATTAATGTCCAAACAACCACATTGGGATCATTTTTAAAAATGTATCAGAAGATGGTACATCTCCACTTAAAATCTTCTACAGCCTCCCACTGTATTTAGAATAAAATCCAAAACTCCTCACTGTGACCTAAAATGCTCTTTACAATATGGACCCTGTTTGTGTCTAATCTCAATTTATACAGCTCTCTTATTTATTAACTATATTCTAGCCACACTGACCTCTTTTTTTTTTCTTTTCTGAACACATGAAGTATACAAATCTTGGTAAATACACAAATCTAGGTAAAATCAAATTACATTACATCCTTGCTTAAAAATAAATAAGTAAATAAGTAATCATTCTCCATTGCCAAGCAACTAAACCAAACTAGCTCGACGCTCCTCTGCTCCTAGGTGTCTAACCCTAACTGCTTTCCTTGCTATTTATAGGGTTCTGCCCTTGTCTAGATACGGCTCCCAGAGCCAAAATGCTGCTGCTCATCTGTCTTGCCTATAGCCAGGTGAGACCCTCACCTCTGGAAGAGTCTCTGCTCTCTTCATATCCCCATTCCTTGGTTCGCCCTCAATTCTAGCATGCTTAAAGACTTCATGTCCCCAAATTTAAGGTGAATATCAACACAGCAAGGAATTTAGATCTATTAGAGCAAGCCATGTTGTTAACCATGACACTTCTCAAAGTTATACCCATTCTCTCAACCATCAGATCCTAGTATACTGATTCTTGAAGCCACACATTTTTGCGATACTGATAGTGGTAATTATCTTCCATTCTTCCATTGTATTTCAAAAAGAATTAAGGGGTTGGCATTGAATTACATTAGCTGGCTGAAATGAATCCTAAATTACTCTTTCTCTAAAACTAACAAAAGTGGACTGGGTCAAAATTTTCAATAATTTTTAATACAAGCCATCAAGGCTAAGAAATCCTATTTCATTGAGGTGTTTGGCAGGGGAGGGAGAATCACTAGGTCCTATCAAAGAAAACTAGCTAAAGTATATTCATAAAATATGTTACTCTGAAAGTTGCAAGAAAAATGGAAGAGGAAACTCTCAGTGTACCACTGTGTATAGATCCTCAAGTTAAAGTGTTCAGTAAGACAACAAAGTCCAGAACGTTGCTACTAATCCACACACTTCTATTTGCTCACAGACACACTTTTATTTGCTTAGAGAAAATGTGGATGGATTGCCAAGAAACCAGAAAAAGTGGTTTCCTTTGGGGGAGGGGGAATGAGGCAGGTTGGAGCAAGGGTGGGAACAAGGCTTTTTACTGTAAGCCTCTTTAAATTTTGGGTTTTGAGCCATGTGAATGAATTCCACCACCACCACCACCACCACCCCACCAACACACACATGGTTTCCTAACTTTTGTTTAAAAAGAAAAGAAAAAGAAGAAGAGTTTGTGTGGGGATCACAGGGTGACAGGATCCCATTAAAATCACATTACTCCAGAACTTTGGAAATATAAAATCAAAAAAACCCTTCAAACAGTCCTGATATCTATATACATGCAACAAACTTGATTGCTATATAAATACAAGTAAATATTCTAAAATAAGACTGAATAATAAGTTGAGAGTATAGCAGTTATCTGCTTTATCAATTGTCTTAAAAACTTTTTTTCTCTTAGGTAGGACATATAAATTCATTTATCTTTTCAAGTTAGTGAAATGGTCCAAAATTGTCATAATGGTTTATTGTGACAGCACTGTATAGAATATAATTAATGCAACCACTTATTATTTTGGTTTGACACAAAATAATACTTTTTGCTTGTCCTGTATCAATTTATTTTGGGAAACTATGTTTCCCATTCTCCTTCTCCCCACCCCTCACACACACACACACACACACACACACACACACACGTATTTTGTGTAATTTAAATGCAGCTGTCAGAGTTAAATGCTGGGGTAGCAAAAGTTGACTGCTGTGCTCTATTCTCCCACACGCCCTGATTGTTCCAGGAATGAACATGAGACTCAGATTTGACCAAGCAGAGTCAATAGATAGGAGGTGGGGACTGTTAAAGATGCCAAGCAAAAGAAGATTTCTCTATTTTTGAACTTACAAGTTCTAAGAATCATATAAACCTTTAGCTGACAAGACCCATTACTGCTATCCATTAGCATTCTCAAAATGAGAATTATATCAATATGGAGATTTTTTTTAAAAAAAGAAAAAGAAAATCATGATAATATCAGTGAACAGTGGATCCAGCCATGCTCTGAGCCAGTCTGTCCCATGGATTTACCAACTTGACAAGCCAATGAAATCTTTATTTTTGCTATTTTGTAACATATTTCAAGTATTCTTCAATAAAGTCTTTATGCTTTTACCTGTACATATTTTAGAGTTTCTTTAGAAACTCTGGTCTTTCTTGACATTATTTCTGAATTTACCTGGAAAGTGTAGAAAACATAAACTTTTATGTTTAAGAGATTCAGAGAAATTCTTCATGTGATCAGTGAATCTGGAGCAAGGTAAGGCAGCTCTTTCATGAGGAGGGCTGAGCTATAAGGTAAAGGGAAAAATAACACAAAATAAAATTAGATCTATGGTTCCAAAAATAATCCATGCCACCTGTCATGCTTCCTTCCATAAATGAATGATACTTTAAAATCTTCTTTATTTTTTAAATAAGATAATCCTGATAATAACTGCAATTGACTCCAGATACCTACATAGGCACATCCTTCCCATGTATTTCATTAAAGTGACTAATTAACTTATTTATCTGTTCATTCCACAAATTTTTGTTGAGTTACACAATATGCTGGATGTTGTTCTAGAAACTGGGGATATAACAGATGAAGTCTCCGTCCTCGTGAAATTGACATGCTAAGTGGAGGTGACATAAAAATAAATAAATATATCTATAATATATCAGGTGGCAATTTTCTTAATGCTAAAAAGAAAAATAAGACAAGATAAGGGGAATGGAAAATGTTGAGGATAATGTACCAATTTATATACATAAATAAGAGATGCCTTCCTGGACTGGCTGACTTTAAAGCAAAGATTTGGAAGCAGAGATGGCATAGCCATGTGATGTCCTGATGAGGGTAATTCTGAGTACAGTCGGTGGAGACATAGGGCATAGAGAAGGATGACAGAAGATTGAAGCAGGGAAAGCTTTGAAGTTGAGCTTTGTCTCCTTGAAATAATAAATAAAAAATAAAAGGGGAAAATAAAGAGAAGAAAGATGCAAAGATATTGGATAATTAATAGGAGTAAGGTCATAAATTAGGACGGCCTGATTCAATTTGAAATAAAACAGTTCAGCAAACATGTAATCAGCACCAACTGCCCACTAGCATTTGTGCGTGATGCTGATTGTTTGGATATGATTGGATATTACTGTTTGGATTAATATATGTTTAAGGTGGTGTTAACCCACTGGGTCTATAAGACCAAACAACCTTTGCATGAGGAATAGGATCCTACCTGAAGGCTGAGGTTTTCATCCCACAGCCATACTCCCACAGCCCCAGCCATTCCCTGTGGAAAAGGCTTGTTTCTCAAGCCAGAAACTTTATGCAGAGAGGGAGGCTCTTAAGAGGGAACAGAGGAGGAACTCTTCTTTGGTCATGACTACAGACCAAGGTGGCAGGACAGACCTGCTGGGATGAAACTTAAGAGGACACATAATCTGTTAAAAGGTGGAAAGAAAGCCAGGAACCCAGTGCCCCAGGCCAGCTGCACCAGCAACGGGGTGTGGGAGATAAACTGAGTCAAGGTCAGACACCTGTACTTGTAAGTCTCCACTACTGCCAGCATTTGCTTTATCTCCAGAAGTATTTGTTCCATCTTAAGTAAACTCTTTTTGGAAATCATCTCAGATGAGCAAAGAGAAGTGAAAGGGAGGGGCTTGCTACACTTTAAAGGGAGGAGGTGGCTCAGAGGTGACAGTAAGAGACCTTGAGAGAACGTGAAGTGAGAGAAAACGTTGGGTGGCTAAGTGAGTGCCGCTAACTACCCCAGCCCATCTGTCCTTGGAGAAACCTTGGAGCTAAAGGTTCAGAGCAGGGACTATCCAACAAGGAAGGCGGTATGTGGAAAACCCACCCCCACTCCTCTTCGCACATAGGAGCTGGACAATTTACCCTTTACTCCTCAGTTTCCACCTCTGCAAAATGGGGCTAATATTACCTCATAAAAACCATCATCCAGGGGCGCCTGGGTGGCTCAGTGGATTAAGCCGCTGCCTTCGGCTCAGGTCATGATCTCAGGGTCCTGGGATCAAGCCCCGCATCGGGCTCTCTGCTCCGCAGGGAGCCTGCTTCCTCCTCTCTCTCTGCCTACCTCTCTGCCTACTTGTGATCTCTCTCTCTCTGTCAAATAAATGAATAAAATCTAAAAAAAAAAAAAAAACCATCATCCATGTTTTGTTGATAAAAAATTAACATACCAAGGCTGTGTAAATAAGTCAGCGTTGAAGACGGGTCTCAAATCTACTCTTCCCCACTCCCGACCCTGTGTTCTTGTTTTGTTTTTTTTTTAAGATTTTATTTATTTATTTGACAGACCGAGATCACAAGTAGGCAGAGAGGCAGGCAGAGAGAGAGAGGAGGAAGCAGGCTATCCGCAGAGCAGAGAGCCCGATGCGGGGCTCAATCCCAGAACCCTGGGATCATGACCTGAGCCGAAGGCAGAGGCTTTAACCCACTGAGTCACCCAGGCGCCCCCCCGACCCTGTGTTCTTAACCCCACATCATCCTGCTTCGCCATCTTATTGGCACAACCAGCAATCCAGACATCCAAACCAGAACCTGGAAAGTCACCCTGGCCTCCTCCTACTTTCTTCACCCCCAGATCCACTCATAACCAAATCCTGTCAGCCCCACCATCTCAATGTCCTTCAGACCCATCCCCCTGCTACAGTTCCCACCATTCACCTCAGTGGAATTCCCTTTTCACCTTCTCTTCCTAAAATCCAATATAATAAATATAATAATAGACATAACATTCACCTTCTTAACTGTTCAATGGTTTCCCATCAACTAATTGATGGCTCTCAAATTTTATTGTGCATGAAAATCACCTGGGGAACATGTTAAAATGCAGATTTTTGACTCAAAAAGTTGAGAGGGGGGCCCGGGAATGTGCACAGTTCATAAGCATCATACATGTGAGTGATACAAGTAATATGTAGATGTTTCTTACTCAAAGTAAATCCGTAGACTACCACTGGGGAGTTGGTTAGAAATGGAGATTCTGTGGCCTGGCCTTAGTCCTACTCAATCAGAATCTAAATTTTAACAGAGTTTCCATTTGATTTGAATGCATGTCAAAGATGTAGACGACACTTTGATCTGAAGAACAAAATATCAAATCGTTTTCCATGGTATAGAAGGCTGGTCATGACCAGAATTCTTGCTGTGATCTAAGCTTGACAAACTGGGGAAACCGAGGCACAAAAAAGCAACTGTCTTCTCCATCTTGGTCTCCCCAGTGCCTAGCACACTCTCTGCTACATAAGACATGCTGCTTTATTGATATATGCTGAGTCAAAGTGAACAACCTCAGTGTATATTTTAAAACACATTTTGTACGGCATGACATTCATACGGTATCTTCACCAAGGTGTGATTTAACTGAAGTGAAAAAGAATGGATGGAGAAAAGACGGTCAGTGTCATGAGCGGATATATTTTACTCCTTAAAACACTGAACATGTTATCATTGGGCAGTGGAGGGGGGGACTTCATCCTGTCTGTGCAGTCCTCACTGTTCGCAGTTGATTTACTGCCTGAAGTCAAATCCATGCTCTATATATTAAAGCACAACCCCCACCATTTTTTTGTTTTGTTTTGCTTAAGAAGAGCAAACTTGCACCACAAAGGTACAAGAACAGTCAATATTGATCTTCTTGACGGATGGTGCACCTCACGCCACAGGCCACTCAAGCATCTGCTCATTACCACCCAGCCCTCCCTTTTGTGGGGAAATAATGCCAAGTGGCCTCCTATGCGATCGGCTGCAGATTGCAAATATTTAAAAGAAATAAATTTCTCTGAATGAAAAGCACCTTTCTTTGTTCTCCAACCCCGTCTCCTCCCAAGTCATGTTGATTTTAGGGCTATGCAAACTGCCAGCACCTGTACGTTTCAATTGTTTGCTTGCCAACATCACCGTGGGTTTTTTTTGCTTGGGTTTAGGAACCATTCTAAGTACAGTAGCCAATGACGGTGTATTTTCTTTCTCTCTTGGCAATCTGTAGGGGAAGCACCAGCTTCAGGATACCTACGAGCAATTGTAATTAGAGGACATAGGAAGAGAAGGACAGAAATTGGAGCTTCTCTGACTGAACAATGTCCCCATGCGATAATGAAAATAGATCACCTCTGCAGTCCAGAAAGAATGGTTTGGATTTCCTCACGAAACTTATTCCTTGACAGAGAGTTCTTCAATTTGACTTGGGGAAATCCAGAATCATTCTTTAACCAACCCTGAAGACCCGCAACAAGAAATAAGGGTGGGATTTCAGCAAGAGGAAATTCACATTGTGATTGAAGGTAGCCACTCAGAATATTACCCCCCCAGGGTCTGAACATTAAATATGGAATAAAATGATCATCTTTTCTACATGAAGCATTACCCACCATTTGGTGAGGTAGGATCATGCCCTGTGCAATCTTGATCACTGCTCTTCATCTCTTCCCACTGAACATTAGTGTGAAAAGAACTGCAGCCAGGCATGATGACCGGCCAGTGCAGGTGACAAATGAGTGCAGGGACAAAAATGGTCTATGTGTAAAGCTTTAGTCCTTTCTCTAACCCAAAGCAGATGTCTCCTCCAAAAAGAGGGTTACAGCCTCTATGACCACCACCACTGGGGAAGGGATTTGTACCTTTTCAGCCCCTACATTCTTTTATTCTACTTCCAGGACCAAGTATTTAGGCATCCATGTGACTCCAAATCATGATCCCTTTGGTTTACATGTGTGTCTCCCCACAGACTTCAGGGATAAAGCAAATGCCTACATCTGAGCACAACAGTGCATTACGTTCTGTTGGCTACAGGGGTTGAAATTCAGAACCAGTGGGATATCATAACATTTTTGTTGAGACTTCCAGGTTCAAGGTTTGACGGTGAGAGCACAGAGTCCAGGTTATCAAAGTCACCTCACCAACGTGACACCTTACCAACGTGGAAAGCACAAGTTGGCTTTGAATTGCTTTTCGGATAAAACAGCTTGAGTTGGGTGAGCTAAACCCTCTTCCTGCTCTGCCTGGTGCCCAGGGACCTGTATTAGTGACATGAGGATTTAAAATGCAGTCTGCAGTCATGGAATTGTTTCTTTCACTCTGGGTTAAACTGATTAATTCTGATAAAGATGGTACTGATACTGAAAAAGATGATGCCCACTTTGCCTTAGTTGGCATCATTCTCCAATTAGCTGAGTCCTGAAATCCTAGGTACTTTCCTCATCCTCCAAATGAAAAATATGATACTTGCTACAAACACAACTAAAAGAAAGAGGTATTTTGCTTTTGTTAATATATGTAGTGACTCACAGAGTAAGGAGCTAAAACCAGCCTCCCTATTTGCACTGAGTTAGGACGATCTTCCTGATATTGCATAACAAATGTTTTGAATTATATGAAAATCATTAAGCCCCCTTCAGTTTCTTGTAAGACCTCCACAAGTGACAGAAATGTCAGAGGAAACATGGAAATACTGTTGTATAAATTTAAGTTTAAAATTAAATTCAGATTTACACAAAACAAATGTGTATGAAGAGTTAAATATTTTTTTTAAAAATTGTCTGCAAAAACTTTCAACTCTAGATTTACTAAAATTTACATTTCAAAACAATTTATCATAAATGTATCCCAATGTTGTCACTGTCTATAAAAATACTCTTAACAGCTTGAGAAACATTTGCATCAGCAGAAAGATTCTTCTGAAAATTAAAAATTATAAAAAATTATTTGCAATCTTGGCTACCCATTGATATTTAATAGTAAGGCACTAAAATGTAGCCTGAAAACTGGGTTCCCTAGAGCAAGGCTTGTTGACTACTGGGCTTCTCTGTAGCATTCGGCAGGGAGCCTGCCTTTCCCATGAGAGATCCCTCAATGTCAGAATCTGAAGGGCTTTTCTCTGCCTTCTCCACAGAAGAATGCTCCAAATACCAGCCCAGGAAATATTTATCTGGCTGATCAAATTCTGGGAATAGAACAGGGAAAAGGGCCTGAAGTTCCCACAAGACTACTACCTAATACTCAAGAAACCCCTGTTTGGAGATTCAACATCATCTCTGAGCCCAGTGTCCCTGTGTTGAGAGCCTCTCTAGTTTAATTTTGCCAGAGAATAAATCCTTGTCTTGCCTCTACAGGGTGAGCCAAGGAAAAAATGGAGCTCTGGAACCAAACTATCACTGGCCCTTTATTTTAGGCCCTGTGCCTGTTTCCTGCTTTAGAAGTTATGTAAAACCTTCAAGTTCCAGGTTTCTTGGGAGTAGAGTGAATTGATTCACTTCTCCTTGTAGCATCCCTGTGTAGACTTGTGTTGGGGATCACTCCATTCTGTTAGATCAGTGACTACATTTTAACCAATTTGACAGCTTTCAAAAGAATTGTTGAAATTGCTCACTCAATGTTATCTCCTCTCATTTTTTTTAACCTTGTGGGTGAATGCATTTTGTTTTAAAGCAGTGCTTCCCAATTGTTTTCAAAATCACATGAGACAAAAAATATATAACATTTGTAGGGAGCACTGGGGTAAATGGATAAGACTATTCAAGGCCAAGGCCAACTGGTCTGACTTTACCTGCTCTCCTAGCCTTCACAACACTACTGAGAGGACTAAATCGATTAATATCTCAGCCCACCTGTGACCCACTTGCAACATACCGTTTGGTAGGCTCTGTTCTGTTGTTGAATCTGAAGGGTCTGGGGAAAGGGAGAGGAGAGAAACAGATGTTATCAGTCAACCATGTTTATCCAGCCACCCCTCACTGCTCACTCTTCTATATTGCCTAGGTTAGGTGATGTTTTACCCCCTGTGATCATCGATTTCTTAGTCCCAGAGTATCCTTCCAACTGATCTAAATGGTATCTTTCTGATACTTCTTGCCAGGAAGACCAGAGGCTCTAAAAGCTTCTCTATGATTGCTATCCCTGGAAGTAGTAAAGACCCTGCTTTTTACCCCAATATCTCTACAAGTACCTAGCTCCGTGATGACTCTTAAGTCACAGGAACCTGAACTCTAGACACATCCAACTTGGTCCTTGGACACTGGAGAAAGAAGTTCATCTATCCCAGCCAATGAAGCAGAACTTCCAAGAAGACAAAGGAAATAAACGAGAAGAAGCTAACATACATTTTGATAGGACAGTCCAACCAGTACTCAAGATCGTGGGATTTGGAATTGATAATACCCGCACTGAAAGCCTGCCTCCACCACTTACTAGATACGTGATCCTAGGAAAATTATTCTAGCTCTCTAAGTTTCAACATCCTCATCTGGAAAACAGATTGAAGAGTAATTCCCATTGCCCTGAATGTTTAAGTGAGAAAGCAGTTGCAAAGTGCCTAGCACGGAGAAAATATTAATGAGGGGTTGAAAGGAAAAAGATAATATTCACAAAGAAGAAAAGATACGGTCTTAGAAAAAATACCATTAAACAAAGAATAAAAGGAATTAGGGCCACAGTTTACAAACACACCTATACTTAGGCCTCCACCATCTACATAGAAGCAAGATATATATAAAGATATACTATTTATAAAATAGGACATATGTATAAATAGACTTATGCGATGTGTCCGTGTGTGTACATATTATTGTCAATGGCATCTGAGGTCCTTACATGCAATAGCAGTTCTAGGAATTAGCTTCTTGATGCTGTTTTCCAGGAAAAGAACAAAGTTATCATCTCCACTTAGTTATTAATTAGCCCTTCAAATGGGGTCAGGTATCCTTGACTACTGTTAGCCTTCTTTTTACAAGTGTGTAAATAAAAATACAGCTGATGTCTCATTTTATCATCTGTTTTGCTCAGAAGCCAGTCCATGCACAATTCTATGTAGCAAAGAGAGCCCAATGTGAATATTTAAAATTAATACATTGAGGGATGTGTACATGTGCAGGTCCAGACCATCACACACTTACAACTATGGACCAAATTTGTAAAAAGAAAAAAAAATGACTAAAGTGGAAGAGAATAAATAAAAAGGTCAACACCTCCTTGACAGCTGTGGGTACATCTATTATTAAATGTTACTTATTATTAAATTATAAAAATGTTATTATTATTAAATGTGTTACTTCTAAAGAAAACGTAAACTGAAGTTCCTTTCAGGTTCTCCTTAGTGTTGGGGTTCAGACTGTACTTGGACAAAGGAATCATAATTCAATTATCCAAAGATTTATTACAAAACACTTTGCCCACACTGGATATTTTGATGAGTAAACATCAGAGTATTACACTCCCTCTATCCCAGGCTTCACATTTCAGATTTCATTAGCCAATAAAGCCAGGTTTATTTATAATAAAGTTAAGCCCTTCAAACCACTGACCATGGAAACCAGATTTTGAAATAATTCAGATTTGTGTTTCTGTTCTTTCTAATTAAGGGTAATATCGGGAAGCACAGACAGTGGGTAGCATTGTTCGAGCACCATGGATTTAAGCAAGAAAATCTGATTATCAGCTCATGTCAGAAGCCAAGCGATAATGCAGCTTAGCATTCGTTTGGGCTTTTTCTTTGGCCAAAAGATAATTACCGTTCGTGAGGCCTTACGTAAGTGTATCTAATATCTAAGGCCCTAAAATTTATGAATAGCAAAGACACACAATAGGCAAAGAAGAATTACTGTATTTATTATTTCTATGGCTTGTTCCACCATGATAATTTCATTATCTAGCAAAGTCAAACCTCTAAAATCAAAGTATAATTTCTTAAAGGACAAGAAGTTAAATATGCTGGCAAGGTTTTCTGCCCAATTTCCTCTGGTGAAAGTTATTTCTAACAAATAAGAAGTAGACCAGCCAGAATTCTAATAGGAAATTTACCAAAGGGGATTCAGAGTTACCTATTGAGGTCATTGCACAAACAGATGCTAAGCTTCTACAATGAGATATTTTTTCTTTCATAAAGTATTATTTCTTAATCCTGTGCTGTTGAAAATAAATGCAATGCTTCCCACCAAACAATATCGAAAATCTGAAGATTGAAAAGCACTTCTTGGCAAAGATAATGGTGTCAGAGTGAGCACTGCTGTACTAATGCAAACAAGCAACTTGAGTATATATCATGCAGAATAAATTTCGGGAATTCAGAGGGGAAAAGTTATTTTGAACTAAGGGTTAGAAGTTTGATATATAAAAGCAGATCTAATTAGAAGGATGAAAAGAAAATGAAGTTATGATATTTCTAAAATAAGAGTGTTGAGATCCTCCAAAAAAACCATAGTGAAGCACCTGCTTTTAGAAGGGAAAGATGGCATGATTGTCTTTAACGCTAGATTTTTTATTTTTTTAGGAATAACTTTTACTATTAATCTTCTATTCATTATATAGCAGTAACAACAAACCCTTTATTGAGTACCTTGTATAGACCAGGCATTGTTATAAACACTTCAGACCTGTGAATTCATCAAATAGTAAACCAATAAAGTTAGTACTTTCCTCTCCCCATTTTACAGAGGAGGAAAATGAGTCACACAGAAATTCAAATTAACTGTCCAAATGGCTCTCCCTACCCCAAACTTACATATATGTAAGATTATCAATTTTATTCATCTTTTATTCATAACTTGATTTGGTTTTAGAGCTCAAACTTCTAATCTTTAGTTCAAATCATTTTCCCCTGGCATGTCCAGAATTTATTCTATGAAGTCTATGCTCAGACTACTTGTATTACAACAGTGCTTACTCTGACATCCTCTTGAAGCAAAAGGTTCATTAAGACTGGTCAGCATAGTTCCACTGCTGTCTCAGGCACTAACAATGAGCTCTCCAAACTCGGGTACATTGCTAAGCTCTCAGTTCAACAGAAGTCAAATGCAACTAATGAATTATTGGACACTACATCAAAAATTAATGATGTACTATGTGTTGGCTAATTGAACATTAGAGAGAGAGAGAGATTGAGAGAGAGAGAGAGAAGTCAAATGGGAACAACAGAAGTAGGAGAAAGGGTGACACGGAACTTAATGGAAGAAGACAAAGATCAGTGCCTGGGCATGGCAGCCCTACACACTCCTGCTTGCAGGCTCACTGATGCACCAGTGAGGGGGAACTGGTGCTTCAGACCAAGAGCTTCTCTATCTTCTACATTTGCTTTGATTACTTTTTGACTGATTCCCCATCCTTAACTTTCCTCTTGCATTTTTCTTATGTTGTATTCTTGCCTTACATTCTGGAATATGTTCCTCAACTTCTTCTTGCAGTATTCTGTTAAACTATTTACTTTTAACAAGCATATATTTGAGTGCATGAACACTTTCTGTTTGTTGAGGGCTTCTTTTTCAAGGACACAGCTGGTCTTATTTCATGGATTTTCTCAGAATTCCCCAGAAGGCACTAATTAGATATCATCTTCTGGCTTCTGAATTATATCTGTTTTTTCCAATGCCAATATCTCTATTGGGTCTTCTTGGTTCTTTTTGTGCAATTGGTTTCCCTTAAATATTGGCAGTCCTCAGTACAAGACATACCTCATTTTATAACATTTTCTTTATTGTGCTTCACAGATATTGCATTTTTTGCAAATGGAAATTTCCTGGCAACCCTGCATAGAGCAACTCTATCAGCACCTTTTTCCCAACAACATTTGCTCACTTGGTGCATCTGTGTCACATTTTGATAATTCTTACAATACTTCAAACTTTTTCATTATTCTTATATTTGTTATGGTGATCTGTGATTGATGATTACAACTTGCTAAAAGCTCAGATGATGGTTAGCATTTTTTAACAATAAAGTATAGTTTAATTAATGTATATATGTGTTGGGTTTTTAAGACATGATGTTATTGCACACTTAATAGAGTATAGTATAGTGTAAGCAACTTGTATAAGCACCGAAAAACAATACAAATTTATTTTGACTGACTCTATTGTGGTTTTCACTTTATTGCAATGGTCTAGGACCAAATCCACAATATCTACAAGGTATGCCTATATTAGGAATAAAAGCCTAGTTGATGAGTTTCCTTTCTGTTTGTGCAGATGTGCTTCTCTTCTTGGAGAATTCAGGGCTTTTTCCCATGACCATGAGCTTGGTAGAGGTGGTCAAGGCATGTGAACTGCCTAGCTTCACTTCTGGGTAGGTGAGCTAGCTGGGGATCCTCCAAACACCAGAATAAGAATGCTTCATTCTAAGGAACCAATTCCCACATGAGGAGTGTAGGCCCTCCCCCATTAAAACCTCTCACTTTTTTTAGAAAAACATATGTTCCAGTTTTGTCCTGGAGAGAAGACCCTGCCTGCAAATCACTCCTGCCTTCTCATCAATTCCTGGAGATTTTTACTTAATTAGGGAATTTGGAGAAAAGAACTGATCATGTTTAACTCAATGCACTTTCCTTTGTCTTTGGGTTCTACAAAAAGCAGGTGATTCCAGTCTGCTTTTAGTCATGAGGTAAGCCTATCAGGAAGAGTCTGTTGTTTCCCACCCTTGGGGAGTTCTGCATTTTCCAAGTGCTACCATGGTAGTTCAGGCAAGGCTGCCATTTTGCGGGTCAGAACAGAAAGCCCATGTTGCCCAAACACCTAAATCACATTCCTAACCTATCTGGTATTTCAACATCTATCAGCCAGCTTCTCTGTCTTTTCACTGGTTCAAAATTCATTCAAAGAAGAGAGGAGTTTTATGTATTGATCCCTTAGACCTCAGGATAAATATTTGTCTGGCTTTTTTGTTTGTTTTATTTTCTGATCTATTCAGCATCAGACCAATTCTTTGCTATGTGAGGAGGCAGCACCCAGTAGAAAATGAAGAGCCCCCCACTGTCTCCCCAATTTTAGGCAAATACCTTTGTTTCTTAACCTACGGAAACATCTTAGATGCCATTTTCCAAATTCAGCTGTCTAGATTCACATAGATGCTATGAACCCCTGAGGCCCTTTCTGCAATTTGAAAATAGAAATGCCCTCCTGATACACTCCCGAGAGCCATTGTGAGGAATTAAACACTTAGTGATTTGGCTAGATCTTCCCTTTGGTCTCTGCACTATTGGTATTCCAATAAAAATTGATGCAGTTGTTTAAACTTCAAGAGGCAAGAAACATGCAGTTGCTTGGGACAACTCCTCCACTTAATATTCCTATTCTGTTTATGAGAAATATAAATAGTACCACTAAAATAAATCTATTTTTAAAATTTTAAAAGTGAAAAATGCCCACTCTAAAAATCTTAAACAGTATAGAAGAGTATCCCAACGTCACCACTCTCAAGAAGTAATTAACATTACAAAAATGTTCTTGGTTGCTTTCAGAAAGTTTTGATGCATATATAGTATGATTACACACATATACTCTTTTTACGCAAACAAGAGCACGATGTAAGCCAAATAAATCTGTTCCCTCATGGTTCAGCCACTTCAGTACGGGTGCCACATTCAAAAGAAAGCAAGCTTAATGCCTACATCCAAAAACTAGTTGGAAAGCAAGTAAAATCTTTCCATCAGTAATTTTTTAAGAAATAATAAAAGAAGTATTGAGTTACATGGCAAACAGCAATGTGTTCTGAAATTGTGTCTGGTATCTTCCCCTTTCTCCTTAAAGTCCTGTTCTTCACAGCATGGTAACTTCCTCTCTCTCCCCTCCCCCTGCTTCCTTCCCTCTGCCTTTCCCCCACCACACACACACACAGAACTTTGTCCTCCCCACCCCACCAATAAATGTCCTCAAAATTCAATCCATGCTAGCTTTAGTTTTCCCCTTTCTTCCTGCCTCTTCTAAATATAATTTTATTCCTTAGGAGTTTTAGTTCATTCCAAAATCACTAGCCTTCCTAGGATTCTATCAGTTCTTCTCTATAACCATTACTGGATTAACCCAGTAAAAGGTCTGACATGGCTGGTGGGCCCAAAAAACAAAGTCATTTTTCTCTTCCAAGGCCAGTGGAAAGGTCAAGGATTTTGAACATACACATGCACCTTGTCTTTGTCACCCCTCTCACAATATGATACTTAACTACCTACAATTTGCTTCTTCTACTTATTGATTCATCAGGGGCATGTCTTCTCATCAGCACATAGCATCCTGCCTCATTCTTTTAAAGGCTATAGTATTACATAGTGTTAAGAATGCATTTAACCTGTCCCTGTTGATAAATATACAGGTTGTTTCTGAGTTTTGATTACCTCAGGAAATGCTGCAATGAATAAACTTGGTTCTCATATTTCTTTATACGTGAGAAAATGTAGATGCATGCTCTTGGCCACCATTTGACTTGTGTTTCTCTGGCTCAGCTTCACATAATATAATAATAACTAATGCATGTTCTTTAAATGAATTCTTTAAATTCATTCTTTAAATGAATAAGGTGGCAAATTACTGGGAGTGTGAAAATAAACCACAACCAAGGTAATGTAGTAGTTGGACTTGTGCTATGGAATTTAATCTCTATTTAACTTTTTTTTTTTTGAAAGAGAGAAAGGGCACGAGCACGAACACGAGGAGGTAGAGGGGCAGAAGGAAAGGGAGACAAGCAGACTTCCCAGTGAGTGGGGAACCCAATGTGGGGCTGGATCCCGGGACCCTGAGATCATGACCTGAGCTCAAACCAAGAATCAGACGCTTAACTGACTGACCCGCTCGGGTACCCCTCTACTTAGCCATTCTTGAATTCAACTTTCCCCACCAAAAAAATGGGAAAATATTTTTAAAAACAATTGAAAGAGAAGATGAGGTAACATCAAAATTTGCTTAGCCCGGGGAAATGTAAGCTATTTTGAACTGAAATCATACATCCACATAAATCATTTAATTAAGTGGGGTCTTGGTGCTGTGACCCTTTCATGGATTGGGAAAATTACCAGAAATGCTTGAAAGCCACAATGCAGACAGAGCTGCTTCAGATCAAGAGGGCATATTCATGCCTCCAGGATTTTGTAGAGTATTCACAGCTCTATTATGCTGATTGTTATCTCTTTCGATCTTCCAAAGACAATTTTAAAAATTAATTTTTTAGGTATCTAGTTTCATATTCTTCAAAGATTTATATATAATGACAGCTACGTGAGCATTCTAAGCCTTAGGAACTTATATGCCATTATAAGCAAAAGTTTTTATGAAAACATTGCTTATATGCTAAGGTGGTATTTAAAGCCAGTATGTTCCTAACCCTAGGGGATACAAAAAAGGTAACTGAATATAGTGGAAAGATCTTTAGAGCCACATAGACCTGAGTTTAAAGCCCAGCATGCACACATGCATTCATTCATTCAACAAAATTGAAGTGGTTTGAATGCCAGACACTATCTTAACTGTGGGTGAACAAATTTCCTGCACTGTCACTTAAAAGATATTTAAACCTTATCAAATAATTTAGCTTTTCTTTTTTTAGGGTGCAATGCCAGCTCATAAGCTTTTCATAAAGGCACCTATAAAGTGCATAGCAGTGTTCAGTAAATGTTGGTTTCTTCCCAATTTAAAACTGGAAATTTTCTTTCCCAGTTTAGCTCCTTCCCAATTAAGGGCTAAAATTTTAAGATAAGCCACAAACATATTAACACACTCACAGAACTTAATGAAGGAAACATTAGCCCGTGGAAGAATAAAGAGCAGAATAGTGACATCAAAACCAAGTTTAAGAATTTAGAGATCCTAGAGCCACAACAGGCACAGAGTCGATACTCAAAAGTGTCTATTGACTGGCTATATTAATCAAGAATTCAAATAATCAGAGTTTCACATTTGACGGGAGGCAACATAGCATGCTAGGAAAAGTTCTGTAACAACAATTAATGGGCTCAGGTTCGAGTGTACAAAGAGTGTGGTCCACCAGCCCTTTTTCCTTGGGTAAATCATGACCTTCTCCAGCTTCCGTTTTCTCACTTAGTGAGAAGTGTGAGCTCCATCCTTCCCAAGGTACCAATAATTCCAGGTAGAAAATACTTGTCAAAACTTCAGACTACCACTCTGGAGTTTATTTGCACAGTCTGAAGTCGAAACGTACGTGTGTCCTCCACCCTCTCGTCACCTTCCAGAGATGATTATAAGGGCCCAGAGAGGTGGGTTTTATCAATATAGGTCTATTTTATTTTTTACTCTAAAGTGTAAAGTATAGACCAGCAAGTTAAGAAACAAGTGTCACCGCACACACACCAAAAAATCCATTTTAAAATCTAAAGACTAAAAATTAACCAGTCACGTCATGTTTTTAGCAAACACACTTACCATTGTGTAGAGTTTTATTGTCCCCATGGTGAATAGAAGTCTTTAAAAATGTATATGCCTAGAACTGAATACCACGTCAAATCTACGGGCACCGCGTGTTTAAACACCTGCATCTCATCATTAGCCCTTCATAATATTGTTAAACAATAATTATACTTATGATGAGTAATGAATCCAAATATATCTTTCCTTGAGATGTTCTCGTTCTTGTGTTATATAAGTAACCCATTAACAGAATATGAAAACTACTCAGGTAAAACAGATTCATAACTATATCCAGATAATACTCAATAAAGTTTTTAAATGATTATAATGAATTGTAATGGTGTCACCTTCTCTATGAGTGAATCCTTGCCTTATTTTTTCTGAGGATAATCAATTTTATCATTTCTGTTTACCAGGGTTCTAAATTTTACCGGTCTAGTCAGATTTAAATAAACCAAAAAAAGGTTCCCCTGAAATTTCACAAGTTGAGTTTGATTTTTCTCATATTTGAAATGAAAGTGAAAATCTGAGGTAAAAGCTAAGCTTGACTTTGCTTAAAACCAGCAACATTGGCTGATGGATGTACAGAGGACTCCACAGGAAATAATCCACCTACTTCGCAAAACAGAGGACAGCATGCCCAATCACTGCGATCAAAATGGACCAGCCTAAAAAACCTTCAACATCTTAGTCTATAAGATTCAATACCAGTTAACTTCCAAAAGTCAAAAGCAAACAAACAATAGGACAATAGTTTCATTCTTTTATTTATTTTTTTTTTTTAGTTTCATTCTTTTAAAAAAAAAAAATGGAGTGGTCTCATGAGAAAGAGGGGCATAAACAGTGCCTTAGTCAGAAGGAATAGTAGTAAAAGCTAACATGCGTGGCAGACTTTCCATGTGTGCCAGCACTGCTCTAGGCAATTTACATTAAACCCACAACATCCTTATGAGATAGGTGCTATTATTTTTTTTAAAGATTTTATTTATTTATTTGACAGAGAGAAATCACAAGAGAGGCAGGCAGAGAGAGAGGAAGGGAAGCAGGCTCTCCGCTGAGCAGAGAGCCCGATGTGGGACTCGATCCCAGGATCCTGAGATCATGACCTGAGCTGAAGGCAGCGGCTTAACCCACTGAGCCACCCAGGCGCCCGAGATAGGTGCTATTATTATCCCATGTTACAGATGAGGAAGCAAAAGCGGGGGAAGATGAGGCATGGGAAGATGAGGAAGCTAAGGCATCTCACAGGCAAAAAAGCAGCAAAAAAAAAAAAAAAGCAGCAAAGTCAGACTTGAACTCAGGTCATCAGACCCCAGGGTTTGCTTGTATAATCTCCATCTTTCACCATTCATTCCATTTGCCACCCATTCAAGCAATAGCCACCTGAAAGCAGGTGCTGGCACCCTCAACATCACATTGCTAAGGAACCTGGAATACAGTCAAGGGCTCGATGGTAATTCCAAACTCTACTCTGGAACTGAACCAGTGTTTTGGAAATCCATCCTGTCCTGCCCCTCAGGTCTTCTCTGGCTTCTTTCATCCTTTCTCAACACTCTAAAGCCCTGAAGCGCATCTGAACGATGTCACCTCTACCGTGAGTGAAGGAGGCTGTCTAAGCGCTCAGAGTCCTCTGCCACTCACAGTCTTCCTGAAATGGTTATTAATGTCAGGCCTTGATGCTCAGGCACAAAGTGTGTATCACAGAAGAAAGTTAACGTGATTCAAATTCTAGCAATGGGTCCTGCAGTGTGGGATTGCTTAAAAGACACAGAGCAGACTGCAGTCGCCCTTCCTCTCTCATGAAGCAAGGCAGCTTTGAATTGGGTTGAACACCCTCAGGTACCCTGAAGTTTTGCCTGAGGCTCCAGGTGTTAGACTTGGGAGGATATCTTGAGAATCACGCCAGCTGCCTGGGCACTCTTCCTGCAGAAGCCCCATCTCCTGAGAGAAATCCACGCCTGCAAACTTGTCTGCAACCTCCAAGAAGTCAGCTGAACAGTCCTGTTAAACCAAAGTCATATCCTGCCACTCACAGCCCTCAGAGGCTCCTCATCTTATTCAGAGTACAATCCCCATTGGTTTCTTCCTGAACCGAACAGGACTGGTACGCACATAGATACAAAGAGACAGACAGGCTGAACAGGATCTGGCATCTACACAATGGTATTGGCCAATTCAGTACGTTTTTTAGCATAAAAAAGGAGCTTACTAACAATATCCTGAAATGACAGGTATAAACCTGGACTGTCCAGGCAACAAGGAAGTCCTCTTATCTCTCATTTCATCTAGTACTCTCCACTCGTGACTTTGCTATTCCCTCAATATCCTATCCTATCTTATTGTCTCAGGACCTTTGCACTTGCCATCTTTCTGCCTGGAATATACTTCCTCTCTATGTCATGACTTTCTTAACTTGATGGTCCAAGGACCTGTTTACCAGTTCCATCCTTTCTATTTCAATGAATGAAAAATACAGAACTTCCCTTGAGTTCCCCCTCTTCTTTCTACCCGATGTTTGCATATTCATTCAGCAAGCCATCCGATTAGTTTCTGACGCTGGAGCCACAAACTGCATATAAGTATATTCATACAATAATTTTCCCTTAGCATAATGTTTCCAAGGTTCATCCACATTGTAGCATGTATCAAAACTTCATTCCTTTTTATGGTTCAGTCCATTGAATGTATGTACCACAGTATGTTTATTCTCTCATCAGGAGACTGGGTTGTTTCTAACTTTGGGCTATGGAAAAGAGAGCTGCTACGAACATTGGCATACTCATATCTGTTTGAGTCTTTTTTTAAATTCATTTGGGTATATACCCATAGTGGTTACCCCATTTTACATTCTTACCAGCAATGCACAGGGGATTCCAATTTTTCCATATTCTTTTTATTTTTAAGATTTTATTTATTTATTTGACAGAGAGAGAGAGAGACAGCGAGAGAGGGAACCCAAGCACGAGGAGTGGGAAAGGGAGAAGCAGGCCCACCACGGAGCAGAGAGCCCAATGTGGGGTTTGATCCCAGGGTCCTGGGATCATGACCTGAGCTGAAGGCAGATGCCTAACGACTGAGCCACCCAGGCACCCTCAACTTTTCCACATTCTTTCATATGTTTATTAGCCATTTATATATGTTCTTCACAGAAATGTCTATTCAAGTCCTTTGGCCATTTTTAAATCATATTATTTGTTTTTTGTTGTTGAGTTGTAGAAGCTCTTTATTTATTCTGCATATTAACCCCTTATAAGATATAATTTGCAAATATGTTCTCCCATTCTGTGGGTTGTCTTTTCATTCTCCTAATAGTGTCCTTTGATGTACAAAGGTATTTAATTCTGTTGAAATCCAGCTCATTTTTTCTTTTGTTGCCTGCGCTTTGGTATCATCTTTAAGAAATCATTGCCTTCTAATTTTAGCCATTCTGACTGGTGTGAGGTGATATCTCATTGTGGTTTTGATTTGTATTTCCCTGATGCTGAGAGATGTGGATTATGCTGAGTGAAATAAGTCAAGCAGAGAGAGTCAAGTATCATATGGTTTCACTTATTTGTGGAGTATAACAAATGACATGGAGGACATTGGGAGATGGAGAGGAGAGGGAGGTTGAAGGGGAGGTGAACCATAAGAGACTATGGACTCTGAAAAACAACCTGAGGGTTTTGAAGGGGCGGGGGTGGGAGGCTGGGGGAACCAGGTGGTGGGTAATAGGGAGGGCACGTACTGCATGGAGCACTGGGTGTGATGCCAAAACAATGAACACTGTTATGCTGTAAATAAACAAATAAAGGAATAAAATAAATAAATAAATAAATAAATTTTAAAAAAAGAAAAGAAAAAAATAAAGAAAAACAATGAATACTGTTATGCTGAAAAAATAAATTAATTAATTAAAGAAAAAAATACTTTTTAAAAGGAAGGCAAAAAAAAAAAAAAAGAAATCATTGCCTTTAGTATGGCAATGAGGATTTTTCCCTGTTTTCTTCTAGGATTTTAACCATTTTAGCTCTTATTTAGGTCTTTGATCCACTCTAAGTTAATTTGCATATCTTGTGTAAGGTCCAGTTGCATTCTTTTTCATGTGAATATCCAGCTCTCCTAGTACAATTTCTTAAAAAGACTGTCCTTTCCCCCATTGAATGGTATTAACATGCTTGTCAAAAATCAATTGACCATATGTGTTAGGGTTTATTTCTGGGCTGTCAGTTCTATTCCATTGGTCTATATGTTTAACCTTATGAGTGTACCACACAGTTTAGATTACTATAACTTTGTAGTAAGTTTTGAAATCAAGAAGTATGAGCTTTCCAAATTTGTATTTTTTCAACATTGCTTTGGCTATTTGGGGTCCCTTGAGATTCCATAGATTTTAGGATGAATTTTTCTATCTCTTAAAAGGAAAAGTTGGGATATTGATCAGATTGCTTTAAATGTGCAAATCACTTTAGACAATGTTATCCTATTAGTAATGCCAAACCTTCTAATCTATGAATGCAGGATGCCTGCCCATTTATTTGGGTGGTCTTTAATTTCTTTCAACATTTTTTATAGTACCCAACATATAAATCCTAAGCTTCTTTGGTCAAATTTATTCCTAGATACATAAATGGAATAAATATGTAAATAGAACTGCTTTAATTTCCTTTTCACTCTTCTTTGCTAACATCCAGAAACACAACTGGTTTTTGCATGTTGATTTTGCCTACTGCAGCTTTGCTGAAGTTGTTTATTAGACCTAACTTGTTGAATCTTAAAATAAATCTGAGAAAGGGACACTGTCAAGGTCCAGGCACTGACATCAGCAGCCAGACTCATGAATTAATAACATGGAGGTAAGGGCAGGAAGTTCTTTCTCTTTCTGCTGCAACTTTGAGTGTCCCGCAGAAATGACAGCAGTGCAGACTGTGACATCTCATTCTCAGTGGTGGAGGCGATGGAGGTGGCCACCGGTATCGATCAGCCGTACCATGTTCTTTGAGTCACTCTTCCAGGAAGCCTACCCCCAGATCTTGTTCCATGGCCCTCCCACAGATCCTGTGAACCACCTAATTTTATTTTGCTCAATCCCTTCTCTGATGAATCAACCAGAGTCAGCTTCTGTTGAGTGCAAATAATCCTTTTTGGTACACTCAACGATGGCACATGCCCCCATGCTCTGACCCTACCTTTTCTCTACAGTACTTACCAGTATCTGACCTCTCAGGGTATTGTCTGACTCTCACACTAGAATGGAATCTCCATGAAGTCAAGATCATTTATTTTGTTCACTGCTAGAAGCCTAAAACTGTGCCTGGTATATATTGCACTTAATACAGTTTGTTGAATGAATGAAACATCTAACCCTAAATAACTCATTTTACGCTGACAACAACCCAGGTCTGTTAAAAGGCAAAGCATGAGGTATTCGTTCACAGTTCTGTGCCTATGATTCCACCTCTGCAGTGCAACCCTCTCCAGCTCTGTGCCCTCTGATTCTGGGCAGAGCACATTCTTGGGCACCAGCAGAGTCTCTAAGAGGACCTTCCCCAGGGATGCAGATATGCCACCCTTGTGTCATTTCTGTAGGACACTGACTCTCCAGTTATCCTCTGGGCCAGTTTTTATCAGTTTTGGGTCAAAGTGAATGGGCATTCCTCTCCTTTTCTCTCAGATATTCATAGTGGATATTGGAAAAGGCAAACATTTCTAAAATCACTTAGAGGCCACACTTAAATGTCTGCCAAAGCACTTTAGTGGAACATAAAATGTGTCCCCAGATCATCTGAGCCACAGCTGGATTCATTTCCTGCTGTAATCACAGAGGAGATAGAGAATCAGCTTGCTACCAAGGCATGCTGAGATGAAGACACTCCACTTCTCAAATAACTCATTCATGGAAGATCTAAAAATGCCTTCCCTGTGCAAATCTATCTCACACACACCTGCTGAGGAACTGATGCTCTTCTCTAGGTCATAACTATCATGACCCGCCTTACATTTACCTTACTTTTCACAGTCCTCAGCTCACCCATGACTAGCTACCTCCTGGTTCATTCCTTCAAATGTCTGTTTTACCACTTGCTGTGGAAATGATCCATTGCAAGGTTACTAATTTGTTTTATGACTGACTCTACTGCATCTTTCTCCAGTCAAATCCACGAAAGCTTATAGACAAGGCTTGAATAGCTCATGACTTTAAAATATGTGTTTAGTGTACAGTCACTGATGTGGCTCCGTGATTAAAATGAGGAACCACTTAAAGTCATCCTTTCCAGAAAGCAGTATGTATTCTACTATGTTCTATCAGCCTATTCTTTTTTTTTTCCTTAAAGATTTTATTTATTTGAGAGAGAGAGAGCATAAGCAGGTGAAGGAGCAGAGGAGGGAGGGAGAGGAACGGGGAAAGAATGTCAAGCAGACTCGGTACTGAGTACAGAGCCCATCACAGGGCTCAATCTCATGATCCCGAGATCATGACCTGAGCCAAAACCAAGAGTTGGATGCTTAACCCACTGAACAACCCAGGTGCCCCCATCAGCCATTTCTTGAGCTCACTGTCTTATTATGGCTTTATAAAAATTTTGATATCTGGTCAGAAAGTTTCCACATTATATTCTTCATAGCTCTCACATTTATTCTTAGTCTTTTATCTTTCATGCAATTTGTAGGACCCACTCTAACTTCAGGAAAATTCCGTGATAATCTTCTCACTCATTAGCATAGCATCTCTTCCTTTATTCAGACCCTCCTTTACATATACTTAAGTAATGCTTTATACTTTTATCCATATATGCCTTACAAATATTTTGTTATATCTATTCTAAAGTAAATTATAATTTTGGTCTTAATAATTTATAAGTTTAGGGCACCTGGTGGCTCAGTGGGTTAAAACCTCTGCTTTCGACTCAGATCATGATCCCAGGGTCCTGGGATCAAGCCCCAAATCGGGCTCTCTGCTCAGCGGGGAGCCTGCTTCTCCCTCTCTCTCTGCCTGCCTCTCTGCCTACTTGTGATCTCTGTCTGTCAAATAAATAAGTAAATAAAATCTTTAAAAATAATAATAATTTATAAGTTTTAATATTATGAAATAATTTTAGACTTTGAAGGTATATAATCAATATTATCTTCCCCCCAAAAAATTTTTAATATCTTTTTTTTCTTATATTTTGTTGCCTTGGTCCCCCAGGACATTTTTTAATGGAAACAATAATAGTGAACATTCTTATTTTCCCTTACTTTAATAGAAAGGCTTCCAAAGGCTCCCTATTAAGTCTAATTATTTTTTCTGTAGATTTTCTTTTACCATTTTATTTATTTTTTCAGCGTAACAGTATTCATTGTTTTTGCACAACACCCAGTGCTCCATGCAAAACGTGCCCTCCCCATTACCCACCACCTGTTCCCCCAACCTCCCACCCCTGACCCTTCAAAGCCCTCAGGTTGTTTTTCAGAGTCCATAGTCTCTTATGGTTCGCCTCCCCTTCCAAATTTTTTTTTTATAAACATATAATGTATTTTTATCCCCAGGGGTACAGGTCTGTGAATCGCCAGGTTTACACACTTCACAGCACTCACGATAGCACATACCCTCCCCAATGTCCATAAACCCCTCCCCCTCTCCCAATCCCACCTCCCCCCAGCAACCCCCAGTTTGTTTTGTGAGATTAAGAGTCATTTATGGTTTGTCTCCCTCCCAATCCCATCTTGTTTCATTTATTCTTCTCCTATCCCCCTAACCCCCCATGTTGCTTCTCCATGTCCTCATATCAGGGAGATCATATGATAGTTGTCTTTCTCCGATTGACTTATTTCACTAAGCATGATACCCTCTAGTTCCATCCATGTCATCGCAAATGGCAAGATTTCATTTCTCTTGATGGCTGCATAGTATTCCATTGTGTATATATACCACTTCTTCTTTATCCATTCATCTGTTGATGGACATCTAGGTTCTTTCCATAGTTTGGCTATTGTAGACATTGCTGCTATAAACATTCGGGTACACGTGCCCCTTCGGATCACTATGTTTGTATCTTTAGGGTAAATACCCAGGAGTGCAATTGCTGGGTCATAGGGTAGTTCTATTTTCAACATTTTGAGGAACCTCCATGCTGTTTTCCAGAGTGGTTGCACCAGCTTGCATTCCCACCAACAGTGGAGGAGGGTTCCCCTTTCTCCGCATCCTCGCCAGCATCTGTCATTTCCTGACTTGTTAATTTTAGCCATTCTGACTGGTGTGAGGTGATATCTCATTGTGGTTTTGATTTGTATTTCCCTGATGCTGAGTGATGTGGAGCACTTTTTCATGTGTCTGTTGGCCATTTGGATGTCTTCTTTGCAGACATGTCTGTTCATGTCCTCTGCCCATTTCTTGATTGGATTGTTTGTTCTTTGGGTGTTGAGTTTGCTAAGTTACTTATAGATTTTGGATACTAGCCCTTTATCTGATATGTCGTTTGCAAATATCTTCTCCCATTCTGTCAGCTGTCTTTTGGTTTTGTTAACTGTTTCCTTTGCTGTGCAAAAGCTTTTGATCTTGATGAAATCCCAACAGTTCATTCAAGTTAAGGAAGTTCCCTTCTATTCCCACTTTTCTAGAAGAGTTTTTTTTCCCATAAATTAATGTTGATATATCCACTGAGATGGTTATGATTTTATTCTGTAAGTCTCTTGCTATATATCTCATGAATTGATTTTTTTAAAAGATTTTATTTATTTATTTATTTGAGAGAGAGAGAGAGAGAATGAGAGGAGAGAGGTCAGTGGGAGAAACAGACTCTCCGGCGAACAGAGAGCCCGATGTGGGACACGATCCCAGACTCCAGGATCATGACCTGAGCAGAAGGCAGTTGCTTAATCAACTGAGCCACCCAGGAGCCCCTCATGAATTGATTTTTTCATAAGAAACTATTCTTGTATCCCTAGAATAAATTCTACTTGATTATTACTGAATTTGATTTTGCTAGTATTTAATAAATATTCTTCATAAATGAGATTAATCCATAGTATCCCATTTTATTTTAAAAGTTTTGCTAACTTCAAAAAATTAACTTAGAAGAGGCTTCTCCTCTTCCTGTATATAAGGATTACCTGACATTTGAAATTTTAATAACTCAGCTCCAAAACTCTTGGCCTGCTATTTTTGAGAAAATGGAAATTTCTGAATATTGATTCAATAGTGTGTTTTTAATTGTTCACATAATTTATTTATAGTATTGACTCCAGGTTTTATAAGTTTCCCTTGTATCAGTACTTATGTTTCTCTTTTCATCCATAATATTGTTTCTCCTTTTTTTTTTCGTTGATCCATGTTGGTTGGTTTCTCTATTTTATATGCTCTTTCCAATAACAAGTTTTTGACTTTGTTAATTATCTCTAACTGTATTTTTTTATTTCTATTTTAGTGACTTTTTCCTCTAACTTTGATTAGTCCCTTTTTCCTGCTTCCTTTGAATTCATTCTGTTGTTTGAGTAACTCCTCCTTAAGTTGAATGCCTCACTCTTTAATGTCCAACCTTCGTTTTTCTCTATGATAACATTTAAAATATAAGTCTACCCCCTAAAAACCTCTTTAGCTGCATCTCTCACTTTTAAAATTATTACCATTCCATTTTGAGTATTCTACTTGTCATCATTATTTCTTCTTTGGCCCATGAATCATTCCAGAGTAATTATTTTTGGAAACCATATTTTGGGTCATATTGTTATTATTTCTGTGGCAGATACTGTTAGGCATCTACCCCCACATCCATTCTCCTCTCAGTCTCTGTGATGGAACCCTAATTTGAGGTTGATGTGCCCAGTAAGTGGACATTTCCCTGCCTCTCTTGCAGCAAGGTCTGACCATGAGACTAAGTTCTAACTACCAAGATACTAAGTACTAAGCATTTCAAGTTTAGCATTCTCCAAATGCAACCACTGATGGGCTCCCTCAAAAACCTATTCTCAAGATTCCCACCACCTCCACCACTATCCATCCCAGTTTTTAGGCCAAAAGCCCAAAACTCTTCCTTGATTTTTCTTCACACCCCATATTCAATTCATTATGATAGCCTGTCAGCTCCATGTCCAAAATATTTCTGAAGTCTGACTACCTCCTCCAACTCATTCAGCTGCTACAAACCTAGTCCTAGCCACTGTCTCCCCTCTCTGATATAATCCAAGAATTTCTTAGTGGGACTCAAGGTCTCTTATTTCCCAAAAATTCATCCTGCATACAGTACCTACTGAACCTATTCAAGAATAAATCAGATCATTTCATCTCCTGCTATAAAATAAACTCTCATTACCAGTTCTGCCTTGCATGTAGAAGACAAACTCCTTTCACTGGCCATGAGGCCCTCTGTGCTGGGGCCCCTGCCACTACTCCATCCATTCAGTCAGTCTCCATTCCAGTGCGTTCACATTCTGTCCACTCTTCAGTGTTCTAAGCCAAATCTGTCTCAGTCTGTCCTTTCTGCTTGGAATAGTTAGCCTCCAAGAACTTTCTGTGAATCAGAATGTTACCTGGGTGTCTCCTTCTCACAACTCTGGACAAGATTCAAATATCACCTCTTTACAGAGGACTCCCCAGACCACTGTACCCTAACTAAGGCCATATACTCCTGCCATCCACATCATCTTTGACCCGATAACCCCTATTTATCTTCTTCACAGCATTGCACTTTTCACTACCTGCAATTATTGTTTTGTTTTGTTTAAAGTCTCCATTATTTACATTCCTCATTATATGACAGGCTCCTGGAAGGCAAAGGGTTTTTCTTTACTGTTGCTTTCAGAAGAGCCTTCTGACCAACATAGGTGATCAGTAAATCTAATATACAATGTATGGAATTAGAATATATACACATACAAATATAGATCATTTGATATATAATATATAACAATATATTAGATACATCTAATGTTATATGAGATATGTTATATATAGTATATCATGTACAAAATGTAATATATAACACATAATATATAATATGCAATAAAGTATATAGTAGTCAATATAATAAAACAATGACAAATAACACAGAAGTCTTTAGAAGATACACATCTCAAAATCTTTTAGTCCTCTTCTATAATTCCTTCAAAGTCACACAAATGCAGAAAGAGAAGGAGAAGGAAAAGAAAACAGAGAAAGAAAAAAGGGGGACAAAACAATTTGAAAGAGGATCCAGCTACGTCAACCTCCTGATCTCATGTAGGCCTGCCCTTGCTTCCTGGTGCTTACTTAAGCTGTAGGAGGAAAAGAGTGCTAGGCACCCAGGTGGCACCTGTCTATAAGCTTGAGAAGCATTCTATCCCTATAGTATAAGCTAATTAGCAATCTCTGATCCTCCCTATGACCTGTGTCACTCCTTGTCAAGTGAATGGGCCTGTGATCCCCTTCCAGGAAGCTTTGCCTTCTTAGAGCCTTAACATACTAGTGGTGAAATACAGGGACTTCACTGGGGTCTGTTTCCTCATGGAAATCCTCTGGTTAATTCTTAAGAGGTTCTTGAAGCCCAAATGGAAAAATGATTGATAGAACAGCATATTTCAGACACCTTATTTAGATACATTCTGTGCTTTAGTGGTATATAAGAACAGTTAGAAAACCAGATCACATTTTTCAACTAGGTCATGTTTCTCCTCTTCCCACAGTTGGCTTTCTTCTTTACTCTTAGAAGATGATTTTTCACGTCTCTTGATTTCTTCTCTTGAATATTTGCAGTGACCATATGCTACTTCTCCACAGGTAGTAATTTGGAGCAACCCTGCTCCCAAATTTTGGAAAGTAGGGACTCTGAAAGACATAATTAGCATGGTCCTCTCCACACATGCTTGGGACTTTCTGATTTCCTCAGTGTCAGTGAGTTGTGTGGTCCTCTCCAAAGGGCTTTGCCATTCTGTCGTGGTAAATAGGAAGGAAATGAAGGCAATTAGAGCCCTTTGGATGTAAATTTAAGTGTTGGCTGAAAGGTTTCTTTCTTTCCAGATCCTACTTTTGTCCACAGAGCTCTGGTGGGAGGGAACCTGGGAAGTTCCCACAGCTCCATGACAACTGGACAGGCCAGCCATGGCGACCATCTCCATGTGCACATTGCAGTCATTTATAGACAGGCATTTGCACACTGTAGCAACAAACACTCACTGTGGCTCTCACCAACAGGACATCATTAGCAACCAGTGGGTGGAATATGGGATGGGGGGGAGAACAAGACTAACATGTCAGTCTTTCACTTGATGAACTCAGTTGTTTATTGTTATTGATCATATTAGATGGCAGTATTGTCCCCGTTTCTGTATGTTGTGCCACACACAAGCACTGCACACACCCTAATGTGAGGTGACTTCTACCATTGCTTATCCAATGAATACGTTATTTTCTCAGTTACATAATCCATGTAGAAAAGATAAAAATGTACCGTAAATCTTAGACTGAGATCCAAACTTCCATAGGATAAGTCTTTTAGTGTTCTCCTTATTTTGAAATTTAAAAGAAAATCTTTCCCAGTCATAAGGTAAAAACAAAATACAAATTTTCTTATGCATCCAGCAACTGAAACCAAAACAATTCCACTATGGATACCACTCTACTTACTCACATTTGCATGGGATATGTTCCTCTCCCACAGAGTTGCAGGTCTCACAATGGAAATGTAGCAAGAGGATTTCTGAAAGGTTTGAAACAAGGCCCTTAGTATTACACCAGTAATTCTCACAAAGATATATTTCCATTCCTGCGATAATTTTTAGGGAGACTAGAAGCTTATTCATTCGAACAATGGCTCTTCATTCATTGAGTACCTGATATCATCCAGAACACGGTGCTTGGTGTTGGGGGAACAACAGTGAGCCCTGAAAGACACAATTCCTACCTTCAAGGGTCCAGAAGAAAACACAGGCAGTAGCTAAAGAATCATACCAAAAAATGCAAAATCTCAACTGGAACAAATGTTATGAATGAGAGAAACGAAGTATTTTGAGAACCTTGTAATATAGTAGGATGAAATAGATTTAAACATTTACATCCTTTGCCATGTGGCTTTGAAGTCCTCCCCACCTGAGTAAATGAAGTATGTTTCCTTGCCCCATTGATGTTGAGCTAGACCCATGACTTGCTTTAGCCAGTGACATGTTCACACATGACAGGAGCAGAGGCTTTAAATGTGCACACAGGGTTTGCCTTGGCCTCTTATGTTTCTGTCTTAGCTAGGGGAAAACAAACAAACAAACAAACAAAAACATGCCCCAAGTAGTCACTGGTCCCAGAACAAGGGGACAAATCTAATAGACTAGACCCATAGCCTTAAGCCAGTCCCTGCCAAGCATAGCAGAGCCATGGCCAACAAGCAGACCAGAGAATATAAGTAGGAAACAAATGCTGCTTGTTGAAAGCCACTGATTTTGGAGTTGTTTGCTGTGCAGAATTATCATAGCAGAAACTTGACCGATACACATATACAATACCTACAATTGGTCCATTTGGGGTCACCCCGAGGATGTGCCAATGGTATGGGATCCTGGAACTTTGATAATAAAATATCAAACCTCAGTAAGATAATACCAGGATTTATTTTTATACTTCTGCTTTTCAATTTGATACTTTCTATTTGTTTATTTAGTCACAATCTTCAGGTCCTTGAACTTTTATTGTTTAATATTTGCCAAAATCATGCCTCAGCCTTTCATTGACCTGCAAAGCCTGTTGTCATGAAGACAATATCCTAACAGATCTAGGACCAGGCTACAAGCATATGTCCAGACACCAGGAAAACAATTAGTCTACCCCATGATTTCCCTGAGGAAGTTAGAGTCTATGGCAGAATTAGTACTCAGAGAATCACACAAATCAAGGCAAAAGTTCAGTGACCCTAAATGTTATGAGGGACAAACACATGGAGTACAGACATAGGAGCAGCCAAGGACTATAGATGATGCAGACTCAGCTGATGGAAACAGAACCCCAAAAAGAGACAAAACTGGAAGAGACAGAGATATCTCTGAGATCAAAATACCAAAACAAAAGGACTGTGACAAGAGAAGTAGAAGTTTCCAGATGAAAGAATAAAGAAAAAAGATCCAAAGAAGAGTGGGGAGCATAACAACATTTCAGAGCAACTGTACTGAGCGACTGTAAGTATACCACACTGGTACTACCTGACATGTGCATGGGGGCATTGAGTCACCCTTGTTTGTCTTCGCACAACACCAGGAAATGTGTGTTTAATACAATATCCCTGACATCAACTCCATGCCAAGCACATGGTAAGCATCCAATCAGACAGGTGGACTGTCTCGTGATACCAAAAAAGAGTCACAGAGCATAAGAACTGGAAGGAATACTACATCACCAACATTCTTATTAGATACTGCTCAGTCCACACCAGCATGTAGCAACCAGTCAGTGACCAATTTTAGCACCTGGGTTCTGTGCTCAAGCCCATACATAATCCTCTGTTCTATTGTCAGCACACGAATGGCCCTCAAACCCAGCTGTCACATTTGATTTGGAAAGCAACTCCACATCTGTGGGAAAGGGAAGGGGTCTCACTTACAAAACAAGAATCGCCAGGTGGAGAGTCAAGCCCTTCTCCATGATGTGGACCTCAGTTCTCCTCCTCAACGGACCTTCTGCCTGCACTCCAACCATGCATCTTCACATATCTGATTGTCTTCTGATTAAGTAATTCTTGTCTTGGGCAATTAGCACCAAGCACTGAATGTTGTCCCAAGCCACACTGCTGTGACACATTTCTTATTTCAACGCAGATTTCTCAGTGCTACTGCCTGAGTTATGCAGGTTGTGGATAACACATTCCACATCATTCAGAGTGGAAAGTGAACAATACCTCCTCAAGTTGTTCAGTGCACCACCTGAACACCTGTACACAAAAATCCTGAGACTTTCGCTGTCCAAGCAATAAGACTTTATGATAGCCAATAGTCCAAGGGAATCATGTTTATTCTGACTGTTCCATTTTATAGGAGATTCTTTCTAAAGGGCAAAGACATAGGTAAGCAGAGAGAATCAGGGATTGGGGTTTTCTGATTTCTTAGAAAATCTTTATCTTGAACTTTAAAGCAAGCCTATACTGTAGGTAGAATTTCTTTGTAAACAAAAAAAAAAGGCTATTGTAATCAACAAGCAAAAAAAAAATGTCTTGGAAGAATAAAGGAGCTGGGATATTCATTGCCAGTCATTAACCTGATTTTCTAATGAATATGGCATTAGGCATTCATTAACAATCATTTGTGTTTATGTTGAACAGTGGATGTATAATGAAGGTTGGTAAATGAAAGCAAAATTAAACCAGGGAATTTTGGACACTTATAAAGCAATTAACTTGTTTGGCAGTAATTACACATTGAAAGCTAAATCAAGTGCATTTAGAAAGCCACAAGAGTCGCCACATAAACCAGAGGTGCTTTGCTCTAAAATAATAGGAAAACCTCTCTTTCTTTCAAAATGAAAGAGAAAGGCAAAAGTATGGTATAAATGACAAATGAGGCCCAGGTCTAATGAAAAGAAATACGGTTACAGCCTGTATGTTAGGGAAGAGGCAAGTTACTGAAAAATAGGACAGCTCAGCTAATTAAAAGAAAGAAAGAAAACCCTTTTGTGACAACAATGATGTGAAAACAGGTGGTATGTGCTGGAGAGTTCAAGTTTTCTGTTTGTGCACACAGGCATGAACATACATGCGCGCGTGCACACACACACACACACACACACACACACACAGTCGACATACTTGAACTACCTCTTAGATGTGTGAAGAGTAAAACCTGAACCCACAATCAGGTTTTTTGGACAGCGCTGCATCTCAGGAGTTATGGAGGCTCTGCCACTGACAATTTTGCAATTTGATTCCCCCTAGTATTTGACTATAGTCCTTTATTCAATTTAACACTTGGCATTAAAGGTCAGTCATTAAAGGCATCCAGGGGAAAGAGCAGAATGAGGTGTGATGAAAGAAAACCCCAGGGAAGAATCAGTCCTGAACTATGAGGAAGCAAGTGAAGTCAACTTGAGATTCCGTGTGGCTACAATACTCATAACCAGGAACTTTGCTCCAAAAATATTAAAAAATCCAAGAAACCTTTCAAGATGAATTTTCTCAAGAGTTTTCCAGCCTACCAGAGTGAGCCAAGACACACAACAGAGGTATTGTTTGATTTTTTGCATATTTTTGTCTTTCTGTGGCTGGAGAAGCTAGTCTTCAGATGAGCCCAAAGGTCCTGGCCAGAGGACAGAGCTTTCCAAACTGGAGATTAAGCATTTTCTTCCAAAAATCTGAAGATTCATGGACCCTTCCCATATGACGAATATCTTCACAAATAGGGTTTGAGGGTGCTTAAGGGTTAGTAACCAAAAGAAAGGTTCCCAGGGGGATCTATAAAGAGCAGCTGGCTTTGTGGAAACATTTGCAAAGTGCTCAGGGATCAACTATGCTAAAAGCAAATACTTGCTTTTCCTTGGGATTGGAAGAGAAAACGGAAACCAGGAGAGAGCTCTGAAATCCTCACTTAGGTCATTTAACTGCTACCCAAAAAAAAAAAAAATTATGTTTGCCATGATGGGGTGTGTGCACTTCTTTATAGAAATAAGGCCCTTCTTTAAAAAGATAAACATTTTTATTTTCAAGCAGAGGATCAAGACACTAAACTGAAAAACCCATTTCTCACTTATTTGAAACGATTTTGAATATTTAGATTGTCTGCCTTGTTCTAATCTAATATGGAGTGTTTTATTTGAGATTCTTTTTTTTTTAATTTTTATTCTTTTATGTTAGTCACCTATTTGACATTTTTTTCTTCGATTAGCAATAATCGCGCCTCGGATAAACCTCATTGGCTACGATACTGCCACTGCGCAAAGCTTGACATTTTTTTCTTGATCACAAAATTTCTTCCTGGTTTTGACCAGGAACTCTGAACAATCCTATACCTTTTCCTGTATCTTCATAGACAAATACATTTATATAAAGGAAATTCAAGGAATACACTATTGTTGAAGATACCTGCTATGAATCCAGGACTACTTACATTTTATTACACTTTCAAATCATTTTGGGGAGCTAGTTAAAATGCAGATCCTGATTCAAGGAGTCTAGCCTGCAACCTCAGACTCTGCATATAACAAGCTCTCAGGAAATGTTGATTTCCATTCAGCAAGGTACTGATCTACTCAGCTTTGTGGCAGATAGCTGGTTTTAAAAGTTCCTAAGATCAGGACCAGAGGTTACTGAAGCCTTGAAAATAGATCAGTTCCTCTCCAAGAAGAAACTTGGAAAGTGTAACGGACCAGAAATTAAGCAATAGAGGAATGAATAATTGTTAGAAATGAAATATGTGAGGAAAATGTTTCGTTCCCCACTACACTTTAATGCATGCTTCCCAGCCACCCTAGCTGTTTTTAACATTTCCCCAGTCGTTGAAATCTGGACAATTGATTTTACCGAATAATTATCAAAATGCCATGCACTAGGTTAAGCACCGAGGATGTGACCATAAATGAGGCATAATCCCCAAAAGTCTCCCCCAGTGTGATTACAACACAGCAAAAAAGATGCTTAATGTACCAGAGGAGCACCTCAACCAGAGCTAAGGAGAAGAATATTTAGTCAAGTTAAAAAATATCAGGGGTGCCTGGATGGCTCAGTTGATTAAATGAGGATTCTTGATTTCAGCTTAGGTCATGATCTTAGGGTCCTGGGATCAAAGCACAGGTCAGGCTCCACACCCAGCAGGAAGTCTGCTTAAGATTCTCTCTCTCTCTCTCTACCCCTTCCCCTGCTTGCACACCCTCTCTCTCCCTTTCTCTTTCTCAAATACATAAACAAATCTTTAAAAATATCTATCAGGAGATACTTCTTGGAAAAGATGTTGAATCTCGAAGCTTGAGCAAAAACATACCTAGTTGAAGAAGAGGAAGTAAGAGTATTGTTAGCAGACAATCAGCATGGGGAAATGTCTAGATTGTGAGAACATTCCAACTCCAGGCAGGATAGGAGGTGTGTCCCTACAACAGCTCCCTTAATCTTCCACCAGAGGACTATTGAGAAGTGACTATTCTTACCACTCTTTTGTAGATGAGAAATCTGAAGCTCCGAGAGTTTATGACAGCCCAAGGTGATATCAGTAAGTGAGTGGTGGCACTGAGATGCCAGCTTGGGTCTGCCTGGTCCTCCAACCTATGCCTTCTGCCTGTATTTCAGCACCTTGGCTGTGGAATGGAAGGCAGGACTGATCTGAAAAGGAATCAACATTGCATTTTCCATGAGGATCCCAGCCCTGATTTTTCCTTCCTCAACTAGTATTTTGCTCAAAAAACAGAAAAATAACCCATCCCAGTCCCATTGTGATTTAAGATTTTAACAGCGTTGGGCAGACTCCAGTTTACAAAGAATTTTGTACCAATAAAAAACTAATGATTTCACTCTTGATTACATGCTTATTTGTTGCCTTTTTAAAGATCTAGATTTTGAAGAATAAGATCAAGATTGGGCCAAAGGCCTTATTGACAAAGGCACAGCTAGTACTGTGGAGCCTTCAGGCAAATTACAAAACACAAAATGTTGCCCTCTCTTCACTGATACATTCCCATGACAGGGTTTGGTGGACCTGCAAATGCACCTGGATTTCAGCCCCCACTTATCCTCTTGGCTTAGAGCCCTTGCGAAGGGTACATGCTTCCAATCTAACATGGTGGCCCCAGAGTTGGAGGCTTCAGCTGGGGTACATAGTATCCCACATGGGTGAACCTAGAGACGAGACTCCAGAGAGATAGTGACATGGAAAGAAAAGCTGTGGGTGTAGCACACACTACTTTTAGCAGTTCAACTGTGAGTATTAAACAAGAGATGAGACAGAAGCCAGACAGGTCAGCAGGGTCAAGTGTTGACTTCCCCCCACCCTCTAAATAATTAGAGAGACCTGAGAAAGCTCAAACAGTGGAAGGGGGTGTGAGTCGAGGAAGTAGGCTTACAATAGTCAACTTTAAATTCAAAAGCATCAGTTCCTCATTCTAATCCTCTCTTCAAGGAAAACAAAATCATGTGGGATTAAAAGATTCTTTGCATCTAAGACACAAACCTGATTCCTCTCAAAATGAGCACTAAGACTCAAACTTGAACAAAGTAACCCACTCTTTCTCTAGGTCTTGATTATAAAATTGATTCTTCAATTCCTCTGATTTCAGAACCCTAAGAATAACAAATAACTACCCAGTAATTATCAAAATGGACTTTCCCATTATCAAAATGGGAAAATGGATTTTTAACCCACATATTTATATGGTTATTGCTTTTTATTAAAGTGTAGCTTGTAGATGAGCTTCCTATCAGCAATTAATATGCATGACAAATTGTTCATAACCAAAAACTGTATATTCTTTCTATCAGCACCTCTTGTTAATGGTTTCCTAACAGAAAGTACTAGAAATACAACTGCCGGCAGTTCTTCTCTTCTTCTGGAAGCTGGAGAATCCAAGAGACAGACCGGTTATATTTTTTGTGGCCAAATATTAGCAACTTCATCATAAATCTAAGGTCCTCATTTTTATTTGAGTATAAATAAACATAGTGAAGTCTTAAAAACATTAACCTCCACCATAATTATCAAGCATAAGAAGAGTTAGAGTTTTAGCTAGTCGTATGCTTTATCTTTTATTGCGGGTCTCATTTCAGAAGACTCATTGAATTTTTAGGAACCCGCCAGTCTAGTCAAAGAAATCACAAATCCTTAACTAACATATGCTAACTTTTCTTTGAGGAACAAAAGAAGCATCTTTGTTTGTTCCTCACCAGCAAACACCAAGCCATTTAAAAGGAGTCTTTTCAGTGGCAATGTTAGCAGGGAAATTCAATTGTATTTAATTAAGTTCTTCCCCCAAAAACTGTGCACAGAAGCACCAAAGAGGTTATCAGAGGTCAGATGCCTGTCATGACTTTCTGACCCTCCCAAAATGCAAAATAAAAGATAGTGGTATCCCTGCTGGTAAGATGGGCTTCCACATTTGTGCCTCTCTCTTTCTGCTTTAATTTAATAGCAATCAGCACAATATGGCTGCTTTTTTCTGAACAATAGGACAGGCAGAAGTTGGATTTACAGCGCTGCAAGGAGAAGGTGGGAGACAAGAGGGGCTCACTATGGCTTTTAAGGTTCAATAAGAACATCACTGTGTTACCCATAATAAAAAAAAACTTGAAAATCTACTTAATATTCATTGTTGTCAGAAATGGACAGATGTGCACTTCTGATATGTCATGAATTATCTTCAATTGCCAACTTTCTTATAGAGCCTATCCAAAAATGAGATTTAGATGAATAAGATTTCTTTCCTACCAAGAAGAAAATGATCTCTCTCATGCATTCAGGAGCTCCTTGATTTTAAAAGAGTAAAAGTATTTATGCAGCAATCCTTATTTTCCAAATTTCACCATTTTCACAAGTCTGCTAACAACCTTTCAATGAGCAAACACACTGACATGGTCAGAAGTACTTAGCTGTGCTTCATGAAACCAGAGAAAAGCTAATTAACCCAAATTTTATTTAGAGTCTTGCATGTGTAATTACAAATGAGCTCCAGACATGGAACTTACTTCCTGAGACTTTTCATGTTTAGGAAATTGCATTCCTCAGTGACACTGTTGGGAGAATATTAGAATCTGGGGCCCAGAAGACATCCTCAAAACCATTTAATCCAACATCCTAGCTGACATCTGAATCCCCCCAGTACTATTCCCATCCTGTCATCTAGCATGTAGTTGGACAATTCCACAAAGACTTCCAACGCACTGTTTTCTGCAGCCAGTATTTGCAGGGAGGCAACACTTTGATAAGCATAGAGTGAAAACTTAGACAAAAGGAGCCTTAATTTTGAGATCAAGAGCCCTCAGTTTTAATCCTGGTTCTGTAGCCAACTTGGGATTTCAAGTAACTCATTTAATTTCTCTGTCCTTGTGTAAATAAAAGGTAGAAAAATTTGTGTGCCTATCACTGAGTGTCCATCATTGTGTTCAAATGTGTGAGTTGTAAATTTTTTCCTGTAGAGCTGTTTGATCAGAAGAGTGAATTCCCTCCAACATCAACTCAGATCAATTGGCATTGGCTGCCTGGAATGCTATCAGGACATTGAGTTTTTCCAGGTTTCTTGAGAACGAGCACCATGACTGATTGCATGATTCTCAACAGCACAGCCATCATCCCCTGTGGATGAGGAATGAATGTATGCCCCTATTTATCATCTTCGTTCTACATAATGCCTAGAGAAGAGCTGTAAAAAAAACATTTGGGGCTGTAACATTGTCCAGCAAGTACAGCTGGGAGACTGGCACCATTGACAATTACTTCCAGAGAGGATCTCACCTTAGGGATCAGAGCAACCTTTGTCTGGCAAATCTGGTTAAAAGTAGAAGACTCTCTAAGCTCACATCCATTCACTGTCTTAGAAGTTAAGCACTAAGTTAAGGAAAAAGAGGGATCAGCACTTACTGAGCACATCTCAACAACCCTACAGAGTAGGTATTATGCTCTCTCTTCAGATGAGAGTACTGACTGAGAGATTGGCTGACTGTCCCAAGGATACTCAGCTACTAAGTAAGGGGGATTTGCACTAAAATCTCTCCTCAAAATACCTCTAAATATACCCCCAGGAGCTTTCACTAATATCTTAATTCCCTTCAAGATGGAAGTACAACAAAAGACCGTGCTGTGGTTCCCAACCTCTCTCTTCCGTTCTATTGAACGTTCGATTGAACACCGGCAGATTCATTTACCAGTCTTATCCATGATACAAGCTCATATGCAACTAATTAACTTGCTGTGTACCTAAAAAGTCATCACTCTTTTATAGCAATAACACTATTCTAAGAGGGATAATGTTTATCCCTATTAATCTTTCTCAATAAGCAAACATTTTAAAAGAAGGAATGATCAAGGAGGACTTACTGTCAATTTTATTACATAAAACTATAGCAATATATTCTTTAAAGAACGCTCTATTCTTTTCTTCCATTTGATAGTATCATCGGGTACTATAAAATACAGAAATTACCCAAAAGTAAAATTACAGAAAGTAAGTTTGCAATGTGGACAATTAGAAAGTGATAAAGATAAGGGGAGAGAGAGAGAAATGGTCATAAAACTGATCGTTAGAGGGGCACTTGGGTGGCTCAATTGGTTAAGCATCGGATCTTGGTCATGATCTTATGGGTCATGGAGTGGAGCCCCAAGTCAGGCTCCATGCTCAGTGGGGAGTCTGCTTGTTTCTCTTCCTCCCCCTTCTTCCCCTCCCCTCAAATAAATGAATAAATAAAATCGTAAAAAAAAAAAACCCTGATCATTTGAATTCCATCCACTACTCCTACTCATATAAATATAGATCATAACGGAGCCCACTATTGTTTCTCCTGATAATGGGTTGAGTGATCAGTGCAATGAGCCCTCACAACTAACTAGGGTGCTCTGAGTTTGTAGAGCATAATTAAGTAAGATGACACATAAACACAGGTGCCACAACTGGACTTGTTACCAAGGCAGCAAACACCATCTGATACCCCAGCCTTATAAAGCACATGTTCTGGAACTCTTTCTGTTCACTAACATTTTAACTAGGTCCAAATTTTTAACCTTTGAATGAGCACAAGCAAAATGTCATATTTCAAAATCAAAATGAGAAATGCATTGAACACCAAGCCCTTTTTTATTAACAGCCTTTCAATTAAACACTAAGATTATTTTACCTCAACTATGCAGTAATAACCAAATAAATATCTTTGTGATACAAACACACTCGGTGGTGTTTATCAGATAAACTGGAACAAAATTTGAGAGATACCGATCTCTCATATCAAAAGAGCAAACTTGGCTTTTCTTTTCACAGGAGAGGCTGAGTCGTATGTGAGGCAGGTAAAACATGGGCTCTGGAGCCTGACATGTTTCATTTGTCTCTTCCTTCCTTTCTAGCTCTGTGACCTCCAATGACTAATAACAAAAGCAACCATTTATCAAACACCTACACCGTGCCAGGCATCCACATGCGTTAGCTCTTTGACTCACACGTTAAAGTTGCATTTGAGAAAGAATCTTTTTTTAACAATCTGAGAAAATGCCAGTCTTCACCAAATAGGAGAGCCAAATATACAAGGATAGTGGAGACCTCTGAATGTCAGACCACATCAGTCTGTATGAGGTCATGGATTTGAGTGAAGGATCACTTCATGATTTCAACACCAGCAGCCCAGCAGACCTGTATATACTTGGTTTCAGCTGAAGGAGAGCCTCACGGCCAGCAATGAGAGTGGCCGAGGGCACCATGATGTTCATGGTGATAAAGATGGCCATGAACAAGCCTACTCTGGCAAGGTAGGCAGCCCTGTGAGACTCCCCTGAATGGGGTATAGGCTTTCTCTGCGGCGGAGGGATATTTTATGGAAAACAAAAGAAAAAAGAAAAAAATATATATTTAGAAGTGTGTAATTGGTGCTCGCTTCGGCAGCACATATACTAAAAGTGTGTAATTGTTTCTATTATAAATCTAAGCATGCCTGTTCGAAAACTTCTGGGCATCAGAGAACCCTTTCTTTTCTTGTGGATTCTGGTCAAGTCAATGAAATTAATACATTTTGTAACAACACATTCACATTTTCTCACATGTCCTTTAAACCACTCAACCCTGCTACTGGGAGGAAGCCACAGTCTGAGATACCAGAGCGATTAGGTGATTTCTTCTTAACAGCCTCCCTTTATCCCAGCACTGTTGGGAATGTACGGCCAGCCCAGGGGAGGCTCAGCCAAACCATCTCTTGCTAGCATTTTCTAGACTGTGAAGCAGGCCTCCCATCAGGAGAGCTCTCCTCCCTGGTAAAAGGTGATGTTGTGGGTTCTAATCCCAGACCCCCTGAATGCAAAGCTCTTGCCTCTCCCGCCGCACTCCCCTAATGCTGGCCCTTGAATCAGTTAATATAGGCTCTGGCACATAATAAGCAGAGAGTAGATGTAGCTCTTTGCTTTTTTATTTTTAAGACAGCTGCTGAATAATCTTCTGCAAAATATCATGACAGTCTGTGACTCATACTTTACAGTAACATATGCTTTCAGAGTTTAATTTGGTTTTGAACAAGATTAAATGTGCTGAAAATCAGACCACAAGATTTTCATAATGAGGGACAGAACACAATAGTCACCTTACGTGAAGAGCAATTATTTAACATGAATTCACGAATTGCTTGATGGTGTTTTCTTGTGGAGACAGGCACAGCTGTTACACTGAGAAAGTGCCAAATTTTATTCAATCCCCCCCGCTGCCGTTTCCAGGAAGAGAAAACCCCTCTGCCTTCTCTTGCAAGTGTCCTCATTCTCCGATGAGTCCCGATGATTTAGCAGTGATTCCTAAGGCAACTTTGTCTTCATTTAAAAATGTTTGTTCCTGGCCTTTTTGCAACTGAGTGCATATGCGTGTGTGTGGTGGGTTACCATTTTGGCTGCTGTTTTTTTTAATAATAAAAATGTGTGTTATTCCATGAAGACATGTGCATTTATATACATAATACAGAAGTTGACGTAAAAACAGTGTAGAAAAAGAGTTTGACTCCCAGAATTTTTCAGTTGATCTGAAATGCTGGGCAAGCCCTCAAGATCTGAGAGAGCATTTTCTGTGAACCGAAGGTTTAGTGCATTTCAGGGGACGACATGCAGCCAACCCTGGGCTGAGCTCAACATATTGGAACAATTTTCTTGAAAGACTGAAAATCCAGTGGTAGCCAGAGAACATTTCTACAATGAGGTTTGAGGTTGGTTATCTTCAACGGGGCTATGCAGAGATAATAAATTCATTGGGACAAGACATTTTCTTAACATTGAAGAAAGCATTGCAGTGGCCCACTACCCAAAAAGGAGCAAGTTTATTCATATATGTGCTGTGTTTACTGATGTATGCAGGGAGTTGAAACAATTTGCTTCTAAGACAGTGAAGTGATTTTTTCTCTGATGTAACTTTACAAACATTCTATTGCTCTATAAAAAGAATCTACTGTTCCATACTTTGCATGATTCTGATTTTGTTTTCTTTCATACTGGTGACCTTGAGAACTGATCCAAAATTCTTCACCTCTGTTTTAGCCTTCCATACCCAGAGCACTGTGTTTCAAAGCTACATCACAATGAGTCAAATATTTGTTTTCACAGTAGCTACATAAAAGATATTACAACTAGTATGTGCAGGGACAAAAGGTTGGTTTCTAAGGTTGATGTTGTTTTACTAAGAGAAAAGGCCTCTCCTTTCCCCACTCTCCAACTCATGCATGGTAACTGTATCTTCCTCCTAAGCAAAAGCCACCTGAATGCTTAGCTCAAGTACAGTTCTTTTGAATAAACAAATCACCTTCCTAAATATCTAGGAGAAAGTCAACATTAAATGCAAGCCAAAAAGAATAACATAAACATAACTTCTCTCTTCTATCCTGACGTGTGACCATACCTGAGGAGGTTGAATGGGAAAATCCCCTAACTTAACTGTGGCCCAATCCATGTGTTGTAAGTGACCCAGATCAGAGCCAACGTAATTATCTTGAAGCACTAACGAGTCTCTCTGCCTCTTTTTTTTTTTTAAGATTTTATTTTATTTATTTGACAGAGAGAGATCACAAGTAGGCAGAGAGGCAGGCAGAGAGAGAGGAGGAAGCAGGCTCCCTGTGGAGCAGAGAGCCCGACGCGGGGCTCGATCTCAGGACCCTGAGATCATGACCTGAGCTGAAGGCAGCGGCTTAATCTACTGAGCCACCCAGGTGCCCCTCTCTGCCTCTTATCTCTCTCTTGTCCCCTTCTTCCAATCCATCTCCCCAGTCAACTGGATTAATCTTCCTAAAGACTAGTTAACCTTCACATTATTTTCCCCTGTAAGAAATCACCAAAGGTTCTCCACACTCTTTTGTTTGGCATTGAAGAACCTCTGTCCCTTTATCCAAGCTATGGTTCCAGCCAGAGCCACCATTTTCCCCTACACACAACCCCGGAACTCCCTTCCACCCACCTCACTGTTCCTACCATGCCTCACATTCTCCAGTGCACAGCAACATTCATAGTCTCTCCTCTGCCTTGACACTCTTCTCCCCTTAGTCTATCCAGGCCCTCACTGTGGTGATCTAAGAGTCCACTAGTGACCTTTAGCGCCTTGAGAAGAGAGACTGTTTTGCTTGTTTTTTAATCCCCTCTGTAACTAAGAATGTCTCATTCTGGGTAGATGCTTACAAAAGATTTACTGGGTGAAAAATGGACTGATGCAGAGATGGATAGAAGGAAAGATGGTGGACTGATGGGTAGGTGGGAGGGTGAGGAATGAATAGGTAAATGGATGAATGGCTGAATCCGTGGTTAGATGAATGAGCTAATGAAAGTGCATCTAATACAGGAGATCAAAGTAAGAGAAACAACATCTAATAAAGTCACTTGACACTAATTTTCTGGAAAAGAACATCAACTGAACCCTGATTCTGGTCTAATGCAACTTTGTCGTCAATGACATTTCTAAAAGATAACTTTGCTACCCTGTTTTACAGCCTAGAGCTGTTTGAAATAGTCATTAATTTCTATACTTAGCGTGGGAGTGGTATTTAAATTAATCTCAGCCCAGATCTACTTCTAAAGTACTACCCAGCCAAATCCTCCTTTCACTGACTGGGAAAATATTTTGTTTTCTCAATACAACAATCTTCCGTCTGAAAATTTCTAGAATAATCAACATGGGTTTCTGAGATTCCAAAATAATGATGGTAAAAGCCTGATATCAGCAGGCATGTACTCTTCTTAGATAAGGGTGCGCAGCCTTCATTTAAACCTAGAGACCCTTAGACAACGCACAGTGCTATCAGGATCATTTGATCTCCCTCAAGCAGCAGATGACAAGCCGCTACTTGGATACAGCAGAGGATCTGGCATAAACCAGTTATTTACTGCAGACAAAACTCATGATTTATAGCCAACTGCCAAGCGGGGTGCAGGAACACTTTTTAGAAGTTTTAAGTTTTAAGAACTTTTAAGAAGCTTTTTTTTTTTTTTCTTTTTTAAATTTTATTTATTTATTTGACAGAGAGGAAGAGACCACAAGCCGGGGCTGGGGCGGGGAGGAGCACAGGAGGCAGAGGGAGAGGGAGAAGCAGACTCCCCACTGAGCAGAGAGCCTGATGTTGGGGTTCGATCCTAGGACCCTGGGATCATGACCTGAGCTGAAAGTAGACATTTAACAGACTGAGTCACCCAGGAGCCCCAAGAAGATCGTTTTCTGTATGCCACATTTCATTAAGTTTTTTTGTTGGATTTTTAGTTTTGGGTTTTGGGGGTTTTCTGGTAGCCATGTTTAGAAGCCATAAACGGCTTATTTATATTGTCTCTCCTGTTGACAAACACCCAGCATTCTCTACCCATGTGCTTCTGGTTTTCTGAACCCATCAGTGAAGGAGAAAATCCAATAGACATGTCCCACACAGCTGCTATACTAGAGGAGAGTCGTTTACTTGGTTCAGGGAAACCAGAAAGTGCAGGAAGTCTTCCTAAAGGAAGCTCCATCCAAATGAAGCTCAGACTAGGGGATGAGTGGGAAGGCAGCATATACCATGAGAGAAAGATGATGGCATGTGCAGAGAAAAAAAGTAGTTCAGAGAAATGGCAGAAGTGAGAATAAAGTGAATTTAGTGGCAGAAAAACCTGGAGAGGAAGCAGTGTTGACCATGGCAAAGGACCTTACAAATTTGTAAAGAAGTTTGGAATTTATCCTGGAGCCAGTGGGAGGGCAGTAGAAGTTTGAATGAAGCCAAGGTGTGACTTTTAAAGCAAAGATAAATTTTAGAAAGACCACCTAGGCCCCAAATGTGGCGGGGTTATGGGATGCAATAGACAAGAGGCAGAGTAAGACACAGGAGACCACGCCATGGATGATTATAAGGATCTCAGTGACCCCCAGCTCTCAGAATGGCCCCAGCCCAGAGGTGTGCAGGCTGGGCTCCCAAGTTCTCCGAGTTGGCTCTGTGCCCATGCCAGCCCTCCAGACGTGTTTGTGTCCACTCTTTTAACTGAACTTGTCTTCTCCAGCCTGACCTTTGCATTTTCAGAAAACCTTACTTGCGTGTGATTCGCATTCCTGGTGTCCTCTGGGGATACATTGCCATAGCTCTGCCTCCTAGAGCCCAAATCTGGTATCACATCCCTCCAGTGAGCAGGGATCTTGCCTGAGCAGGGATTTTAACGCAAGGGATTTTACACAAAGGGTTTTCTGGCCCAAAACTGAAGCTGTGGGGACTTTTCTGCAACAGAAATTTCCATAATTATTATTAGCTGTACAAAATTATGCAAAGATATATACTGCATTCAAAATAGCATTTTTTAAAAACCAAAAGGAATGTGAGGAAGGGAAAAATGTGCACGGCCCTTCCTATACAATCATTTTACATGGTCGTTATCGCCATAACCAAAAACATAGAAATCCAGAGATTAATAGAAAATGAGAACAAGAGAGAAGGAGGGAAAGACTGTAGAGAGAAGGAAAGAGGCCACAAGAAGAGGAAGACCAAATCCATGTAAACTTAAAAATACTTTAGAAAACAAAATGTACTGATAATCAATATAGCAATCAAAAATAGCAAAAGAACAAAGTAAATACAACTTAATGAAAGAAATATCCCCATCCATTCAAATGGTCTCAGTGCTGTTCTGAGAAAACTGCTCCAGTATATACCATGGGACTGTGATTCCCTCGCAGTACAGTCGGAGTGATCACAAGTGCCTCTATAAAATGTACAGATAAATTGCTGAAATTGTCAAGATAACAGCTTTCCAGAAGGAATGACTAGTCACAAAAAGCTTCAGAGTCCTTATTCTTGGGTCCTATACATCTCGTACGACGCACCTTCCAAAAAAGGAAATACGAGATGGTCAGAAATGATGCCATTTGTACCTGAAATATATTCACTGGAGCCAGCAGGATAAATGTATGTGTAATGAAGTTGACTGGATTTGGCATTGAATTATTAAATTAGTTCTTAAAGAAAAAAAGAGGTGTCAGTCTGAGGGGTGAGAATGGAATAAATCTGGGGGTAAAAAACCTCTATTTTTGAATGATCCCTTGTTCTATTCAAATCTCTTTAAATTGACAAAAATTAATTTGAGTCCTGTGAAGGTCATGACTGAAAAAAGAAACCCAAAATTGATTTAAAGAGGCTCATCAAGGAGAGATTTGCAATACTTTCACGAAACAGCCTCCTGAAATGGGAGAGAATTGGCCAACAATTCCATTTTCCTGAGCATCCCGTTAATAGAACAGCCAATTATTGTTCAGCAAAAGCAATATCCCAATTCATTCTTTTTCACAAGGTAACGACTCTGGTCTGTGAGTTGAGACTATGAAATGGTGGACCGGACACACGCCACAGAGGAAAAGCGTGGGGTAGGATTTGGGGCTTTTTACTGGCTGCAGTTCATTTCATTAGAGGTTCTGAGTCTCCCGCTGGGCTCTTATTTCTAAGCCTTTTGTGTGGGATTTTCCTTTTAAAATGATACCTCAATGCCAGCGTCCACATCAGTGTAAGAAAACACTTAGCACACGTCTAAGAAACCTGTAGAATGGCCATAGAAAGCACAGAAATATTTTAAAGCAAAAATAAAGGGAATAAAATGGAATATTTTAGGCCGCCCTAGCAGGTGGGTATTTGGTGGTTGAAAATCTGCAGGCACATGAGCAGGACTGTAACTGTAACAAGTAGATAAGACACTTGTGTTCCAATCTTCCCAACAAAACTAAATTGCAGACCCGGGAATATTTAAAGAAAGAAAGAAAGAAGAAAAGAAAAGAAAAAAAGAAAAAAAAACACAACACGCTTCAAAAGAAAAATAAAACAATGCTCCCAAAATAGGCCCGATTATGTGGGTCACTGCATACTGTGTATTTCTCCTGTAGCATTTTATCGTGGTTACTGTTGCCAGGGGACACTTGATGCTCTCATTATATATGTTTGTCTTTCACATCAGAGCCAGTCTTTTCCCTTGGATGCTCCCAGAACTGTAACAGAAATAAAAATAAGGAATGGACCCCATTATTACACAAATACCTACAAAGCAGAGGGAGTGACCCCCGTGGGTCACCGTGTTGTCCCTGGAAGCATTGATGCCCTTGCCCCGGGGGCCCCCAGCCTTTTGTCACAGGGTCAAAGCCAGGACCTCGGCTGAGTATCCTCTGTGAAGAATTAACAAGTGTGACAATTTGTGGGCCCTCCCCCCTCGGCCCCTGGTCCTGCCTGCCTGAATGCTGTAAATAGAGACATCTGGATAGGGCCCTTTCACTGCAGTAATTGAAAATGAACACGGATCAAGTTCTGGCCTGTTGTATTCATAAATCTTGAGGCTTAATTACATTAAAGGGAAATCTAGAGCCCAGCACTATGGAAACTGCAGATTCTATCAGGCGTTTGAATCATGAATCTTTAAGATAAGTGGGTTTTCTCTCCCCACCCCACCCCCCAAGTCCTTAGTAAGGTTGAATGAGAAATTTCCAAACTGAGCCTTCCAGTTTTAAGGCACCGGGAAACTTCTGGGAAGATTTTGTGTCCCTCTATTTGTACATGTGCATCCCCTGCGTGTTCTCTGGTTGACAAGTGTGGCATTCCTCTGAGCAGATGAGCATTTCCAGGCTTACAATTAGGTACATTTCTATGAGCAATGAGGACAGACTTGACAGATATTTAAAATATGTTTTCCCCCAAGTTGAACAGAAAGAGTGTGCATCTAGTTAAAATTTAATGAGTTTCAAAAAAGGAATTATGGCAAATGAACGTTCCAAAGGAAGTCAAAGCTCTCGGCATCCCCTTTTAAGATAACAAGTTGAAAATTATTTCTGAGTAATTTGTAATTCTATTGAAATATATATACAAAATGTCTTTTTATTTGCTTAATATAAAAATTCACTCAGCTCTATCAATGAAAGATGGATTTTTTTTGTTTTTAAAATACAGGACACTGGTGGTTTGTGCAGTTCATACTTTTGTTATAATTGCATGTACTGGGTGACATTTGGCCTACTTTGGCAAATGACTGGATGGGAAGCATTGGTACCTACTTGTTAGAAACACATCAATACCAATCACCATGCAGAAGTGAAGCCCTTCAAGGACATGCTCCACCTGTGATCCTGCTTGCCCTGCAGACAATGCCTCTCCCAGTTTCTCAAACAGCATGGGCACAAAATAAATGGTGTGGGGATGAGCTGATAAATGAATTTACAAACTAGATCTGTATCTCTGGGGTTAGCTGTAATAATGGAACCTGCCACTACTGCCCCTTTGTCTCCATTCCTTGAGGGCAACTACCTAGCCTCAAATGAGAAAAAAATTCACTGAGTATAAAAGTATGCAAGGGACTGTGAGGGATCTGGCATAACAGTGACCATTGATCTAGAATCTACGCTTTCAGACATTGTGCTAGAGTCTCCATAGACTCTAATGCTTTCTCAAATGCTCACAAAATTTCATCAAGTTACACATCATTATTTTCCTTTTCTTGATTGAAAAACTGTGACTCAGAGGAATTAGGAGCCCAAGACCACAGAGCTGGAGGTGATGAAGTCAAAAGGTAAATAGAGGCCATTTTGACTATAGAGTCCATGCTATTTCCACCAAACAAATATCTAACCTTTTATGGAGGCCTACCATTTATAAAACATTTTCCCAAATATCACAGGCAGCATAATATTGTGGCAAAACCATAAACACTGGATTCAAATTCTACATCCTACACTTAGCTCTTATGTAATAACCTCTTTTTCCCTCAAGTTCCTCATCCTTAAAAATGGGAATGATAATGACCATAAAAAAAGTCAAAGTTGAGGGTCATCTTGAAGGTGAAATAAGGTAATACATGACCCATAATAAGTGCTCAAGAAACAATAGCTGGACCAGAGGAAGCAAGATGGAGGAAGAGTAGGAGACTGGAATATATCATCAGGTCCCAGGAGTTCAGCTAGATAGTTATCAAACCATTCTGAACACCTACAAACTCAACAGGAGTTGGAAGAGAAGAAGAGCAGCAATTCTAGGAACAGACAATCGACCACTTTCTAGAAGGCAGGACATGCAGATAAGTGAATCTGAAGTGAAAGGAAGATAGACAGTGGTGGGAGAGGCCAGGTCCCGGCAAGCAGTGGAGCAGTGGAGCACAAAGTCAGAACTTTCAGAAGTCTGCTCCATTGAGGGACATGGTTCCAGAGGCTAAGCAGGGGGTGGAACCCTCAGAGAGACAGTGTGGTCTCAGGACCTGCAGGTCACAGAAAGACTCTGGTGTGACAGAGCTGCCAGCCTGGGGAAGCCAGCTACAGAAATGGAGGTGAGGAGTGAGCTCTCAGCTCAGAGTTACCTTAAACCATGATCCAAGACACAGTCAGACCACTCTTTGAGCAAGGACCCCACAAGTGGCAGATCCGGGGAGACTCACCTTCCTCCTCTGGAAGGAGCAGTGCAGGGGCACAATGCAGGAATCTGCTGGGTTTGGAGACTCCAAACAGGGCCATGCACCAGAGATAGAAACACTCAGTCACAGGCTGGGTGAGCTCAGACTGCAGTGGGAAACCAGGGAGGAGGGAGGAATTGACCGCTTTTCTCTGAGGGCACACTGAGGAGTTGGGGCCCGAGCTCTCAGTTCCTACAAGGGCAGAGATTGGGAGGCAGCTATTTTCATTCCCAACCTCCAGAGCTCTACGGAAAGCATTCGGGGAACAAAAACTACCGAGGGCGAACCCGAGCAGATTACTTAGCCTGGCCCCTGGCAAGGGCAGTGCAATTTCACCTCGGGCAAAGACATTTGAGAATCACTGCAACATGACCCTCCCCCAGAAGATCAGCAAGAACATCCAGCCAAGACCAAGTTCACTAATCAATGAGAACTGCAGAACTCCAGAGCTAAGGGAAAGCAACAGACAGAATTCATGGCTTTTTTCCCATGGCTTTTTTCCCATCTTGCAAAGTTAAATTTAAAATTTATTTTTTCCTCTTCTATTTTTTAAATTTTTCTTCTTTTCTATTTTAACATTTTTAAACTATTTTATCTTATCAATACCTTTTAAAAAATCTTTTTAAATTTTCATTGTTTTAGTCATATTTCATCTCTTCATTGTATTTAACCTTATTTTTGTTACATAAAGGTTTTTTTCTTTAAAATTTTGGGACATAAATTCTTCTAATAGATCAAAATACACCTTAAATATGGCATATGGCTTTGTTCTACTCTCCAACCTGATGACATTTTTTCCTCTTTCTTTTTTTTTCTTTTTTCAACCAACCTCTTATCAATATCTTTTTAGAAACTTCTTTTAAATTTTCATCTTTACAGTCATATTCCAACTCTTCATCATGTTTACCCTTATTTTTGTATATATATAAATTTTTCTTTCTTTAAAATTTTGGGAGGTAGTTTCTTCTAAGAGACCAGAATACACCCAAAATCAAGTGTGTGGGTCTGTTCTATTCACCAGTCTAATATATATTTTTTTATTTTTTATTTTTTATTATTTTTCTCCCTTACTTCTCCCCCAAGTTTTGGATCTCTTCTGATTTGGTTAACATATATTTTTCTGTGGTCCTCATCACCCTTTTATTGTTTTGTTCTCTCATTCATTTATTCTTATCTGGATAAAATGACAAGGTGGAGAAACTCATCACACACACAAAAAAAAAAAGAACAAGAGGCAGTATCAACAGCTAGGGACCTAATCAATATGGATATTGGTAACATGTCAGAACTAGAGGTGAGAATGACAGTTACCAAGGTGCTAGTTGGGCTCAAAAAAAGCATGGAAGATATTAGAAAATCCCTTTCTGGAGAACTAAAATCCCTTTCTGGAGAAATAAAAGAACTAAAATCTAACCAAGTTGAAATCAAAAAAGCTATTAAGGAGGTGCAATCAAATGAAGCAGAAGAGAGAATTAGTGATATAGAAGATCAAATGACAAAGTAAAAAGAAACTGAACAAAAGAGAGACAACCAACCTACTGGAACACAAGGGGAGAATTCAAGAAATAAATGATAACATAAGACAAAACAATATTAGAATAATTGAGATCCCAGAAGAAGAAGAAGAAAGAGAGAGAGAGACAGAAGGTAAATTGAAATAAATTAGAGTACAGAATTTCCCTAATGTGGCAAAGGGAACAAGCATTAAAATCCAGAAGGCACAGAGAAGCTCCCTCAAAATCAATAAAAATAGGTCCACACCCCATCATCTAATAGTAAAACTTATAAGTCTTAGTGACAGAGAGAAAATCGTGAAAGCAGGGAGAAGAGGTCTGTAACATACAACAGGAGAAATATTAGATTGGCAGCAGGCCTATCCACAGAGACCTGGCAAGCCACGAAGGACTGGCATGATATAGTCAGAGCACTAAACAAGAAAAATATGCAGCCAAGAATACTATATCCAGCTAGGGTGTCATTGAAAATAGAAGGAGAGATTTAAAAAAAAAAAAAAAGAAAGAAAGAAAGAAAAGAAAAAGAAAAAAGAAAAAGCTTCCGGGACAAACAAAACTAAAAGAATTTGCAAGCTCCAATCCAGCTGGACAGGAAATATTGAAAGGGGTCCTCTAAGCAAACAGAGAGCCTAAAAGTAACAAACCAGAAAGGAACAGAGACAATATACAGTAATAGTCACCTTACAGGAAATACAATGGCACTAAATTCATACCTTTCAATATTCACCCCGAATGTAAATTCATAACTTTCAATAGTTACCCCAAATGTAAATGGGCTACATGTCCCAATCAAAAGACACAGGGTATCAGAATGGATTAAAAACAAAAAACAAGACCCATCAATATGCTGTCTACAAGAAACTCTTTTTATTTTTTTTAAGATTTTATTTATTTATTTATTTGACAGATAGAGATCACAAGTAGGCAGAGAGGCAGGCAGAGAGAGGGGGGGAAGCAGGCTCCTTGCTGAGCAGAGAGCCTGATGCAGGACTTGATCCCAGGACCCTGAGATCATGACCGGAGCCAAAGGCAGAGGCTTAACCAACTGAGTCACCCAGGAGCCCCAAGAAACTCATTTTAGACCCAAAGACACCTCCAGATTTAAAGTGAAGGGGTGGAAAACAATTTACCATGTTAATGGACATCAAAAGAAAGCTGGGGTGGCAACCCTTATATCAGACAAATTAGATTACAAGCCAAATAATAAGAGATGAGGAAGGACACCATATCATACTTAAAGGATCTGTCCAACAAGAAGCTCTAACAATTTTAAATATCTATGCCCCTAACATAGAAGCAGACAATTATATAAACCAATTAATAATGAAATCAAAGAAACACATCAACAATAATAAAAGAATAGGAGGGGACTTTTACACCCCAATCACTGAAATGGACAGATCATCTAAGCAAAAGATCAACTAGGAAATAAAGGTTTTATTTTTTTTAAGATTTTATTTATTTATTTGACAGACAGAGATCACAATTAGGCAGAGAAGCAGGCAGAGAGAGAGAGAGAGAGGAGGAAGCAGGCTCCCTGCTAAGCAGAGAGCCCAATGCAGAGCTCGATCCTAGGACCCTGGGATCATGACCTGAGCCAAAGGCAGAGGCTTTAACCCACTGAGCCACCCAGGAGCCCCAAGGTTTTAAATGACGCACTAGACCATATGGACATCACAGTTATATTCAGAATAATCCATCCTAAAGCAAGAGAATACATACTTCTCTAGTGTCCATGGCTCCAGGATAGATCACATACTAGGTCACAAATCAGGTATCAACTAGTACCAAAAGATTGGGATCACTCCCTGCATATTTTCAGACCACAATATTTTTAAACTAGAACTCAATAACAAGAGGAAAGTTGGAAAGAACTTAAATACATGGAGGCTAAAGAGCATCCTACTAAAGAATGAATGGGTCATCCAGGAAATTAAAGAAGAATTGAAAAAATTCAAGGAAACAAATGAAAATGAAAACACAACTAGTCAAAATCTTTGGGACAGAGCAAAGGTGGTCCTGAGAGGAAAGTATATAGACAAGAAAGGTCTCAAGTACACAACCTAACCTTATACCTAAATAAGCTGGAGAAAGAACAACAAAGAAGGCCTAAACCCAGTAGGAGAAGAGAAATAATAAAGATCAGAGCAGAAATCAATGAAATAAAAACCAAAAGAACAGTAGAACAAATCAACAAAACTAGGAGTTTGTTCTTTGAAAGAATTAATAAGATTGATAAACCCCGGGCCAGACTTATCCAAAAAAAAGGAGAAAGGACCCAACTTAATAAAATCATGAATAAAAGGGGAGAGATCACAACCAACACCAAAGAAATACAATTATAAGAACATATTATGAGCAAATTTAATATGCCAGCAAATTTGACAATCTGGAAGATTCCTAGAGACATATAAACTACCAAAACTGAACCAGGAAGAAACAGAAAACCTGAACAGACCCATAACCAATAAAGAAATTGAAGCAGTCATCAAAAATCTCCCCAAAAAAAACAAGAGCCCAGGTCCAGACAGGTTCCCAGGGGAATTCTACCAAACATTTAAAGAATAATTAATACCTATTCTCCTGAAACTGTTCCAAAAAATAGAAATGGAAGGAAAACTTCCAAACTCATTTTATAAGGTCAACGTTACCTTCATCCCAAAACTAGACAAAGACCCCATCAAAAAGGAAAATTACAGACCAATATCCTTGATGAACACAGATGCAAAAATTCTCACCAAAATACTAGCCAGTAGGATCCAACAGTACATGAAAAGGATTATTCACCACATCCAAGTGGGATTTATTCCTGGGTTGCAAGTTTGGTTCAACATCCACAAATCAACCAATGTGATTTATAATCACATTGTGTTAATTAACATGTGTTAATTAATTAACATGTGTTAATAAATGTGTTAATAAAAGAATAAATAAATGTGTTAATAAAAGAACCATATGATACTCTCAATAGATGCTGAAAAAACATTTGACAAAGTACAGCATCCCTTTCTTCATCAAAACTCTTCAAAGTGTAGGGATAGAGGGTATATACCTCAATATCATCAAAGTCATCCATAAAAAACCCACAGCGAATAACATTCTCAATGGTCAGGAACATGGCAGGTCAGGAACATGGCAGGTATGCCCACTAGCGCCACTGCTATGCAATATAGTACTAGAAGTCCTAGACTCAGCAATCAGACAACAAAAAGAAATTAAAGGTATCTGAATCAGCAAAGAAGAAATCAAACTTTCACTCTTTGCAGATGATATGATACTTTATGTGGAAAACCCAAAAGACTCCACTCCAAAACTGCTAGAACTCATACAGGTATTCAGGAAAGTGTCAGGATATAAAATCAATGCACAGAAATCAATTGCATTTCTATACACCAACAGCAAGACAGAAGAGAAATTAAGGATTGTATCCCATTTACAATAGTACCCGAGACCCTAAGATACCTAGGAATAAACCTAACCAAAGAGCCAAAGAATCTGTACTCAGAAAACTACAAAGTACTCATGAAAGAAACTGAAGAAGACACACACAAAAAAATGGGAAAATGTTCCACACTCATGGATTGAAAGAACACATATTGTGAAAATGTCTGTTCTACCTAAAGCAATCTACACATTTAATGCAATCTCTATCAAAATACCACCAAGTTTTTTCAAAGAAATGGAACAAATAATCCTAAAATTTATATGGAACCAGAAAAGACCCCAAATAGCCAGAGGAATGTTGAAAAAGAAAATCAAAGTTGGTAGCATCACAATTCAGAACTTCAAGCTCTATTACAAGGCTGTAATCATCAAGACAGTATGGTACTGGTATAAAAACAGACACATAGATCAATGGAACAGAATCGAGAGCCCAGAAATGGACCCTCAACTCTGTGGTCAGCTAATCTTCAACAAAGCAGGAAAGAATGTCCAATGGGAAAAAGGAAGTCTCTTCAACAAATTGTGTTGGGAAAATTGGACAGTCACATGCAGAATGAAATTGGACAATTTCCTTACATCACACACAAAAATAGACTCCAAACAGTTGAAAGACCTCAATGTGAGACAAGGATCCATCAAAATCCTTGAGGAGAACACAGGCAGCACTTTCTTTGACTTCAGCTGCTGCAACTTCTTCCCACAAACATCGCCAAAGGCAAGGGAAGCAAGGGCAAAAATGAACTATTGGGACATCATCAAGATAAAAAGATTTGCACAGCAAAGGAAGCAGTCAACAAAACCAAAAGACAACCAACAGAATGGGAGAGGATATTTGCAAATGACATATCAGACAAAGGGCTGGTATCCAAAATCTATAAAGAACTTACCAACTTAAAACCCAAAGAACAAATAATCCCATCAAGAAATGGGCAGAAGACATGAAAAGACATTTCTGCAAATAAGACATCAATGGCCAACAGACACATGAAAAAGTGCTCCACATCACTCGGCATCAGGGAAATACAAATCAAAACCACCTCACACCAGTTAGAATGGCTAAAATTAACAAGTCAGGAAATGACAGATGCTGGCGAGGATGCAGAGAAAGGGGAACCCTCCTACACTGTTGGTGGGAATGCAAGCTGGTGGAGCCACTCTGGAAAACAGTATGGAGGTTCCTCAGAAAGTTGAAAATAGAGCTACCCTATCATCCAGCAATTTCACTACTGGGTATTTACCCTAAAGATACAAATATAGTGATCTGAAGAGGCACATGCACCCCAATGTTTATAGCAGCAATGTCCATGATAGCCAAACTATGGAAAGAACCTAGATGTCCATCAACAGATGAATGGATAAAGAAGAGGTGATATATATCATATATATATATATATCTATATAAAGAAGAGGTGATACCTATATGATATATATCATATATATCTATATAAAGAAGAGGTGATATCTATATAGATATAGATATATGATATATATGGTGTATATATATATCATATATATATGTGATGGAATACTATGCAGCCATCAAAAGAAATGAAATCTTGCCTTTTGCAATGACATGGGTGAAACTAGAGAGTATTATGCTGAACTAAATAAGTCAATCAGAGAAAGAATTATATGATCTCTCTGATATGAGGAATTTGAGAGGCAGTGCATGGGGTCGTGCAGGGTAGGGAAGGAAAAAATCAAACAAGATGGAATCAGGATGGAGACAAACCATAAGAGACTCTTAATCTCAAGAAACAAACTGAGGGTCACTGGGGGCTGGGGGGTAGGAATAGGGTGGCTGGGTTAGGGAGAGTATGTGCTATGGTGAGTGCTGTGCAATGTGTAAGCCTGATGACTCACCAAGACCTGTACCCCTGGGGCAAATAATACATATGTTAATAAAAAAATTTTTAAAAAAAGAAAGAAACAATAGCTATGTTATCTCTCCTTCACACAGCTTTCAGTGAGTGTTTTCTATTGTGATCTAACTCTCTAGAAACCTCTTACTATAAACTTACTAGAACCATATGATGATTTCAGGAGGTATCATAGAAGGTCACTAAAGAGGCTCCCAGCTAGTGAGGGAGAAAAATATGTAAATGCTCAGCTTTACTCTACGGTATGGGCTGAATTCTGTTGCCCAAAATTTATCTGTGGAAATGCTATCCCCAGTATCCCCAGTATCAGATAGGTCATTAAAATTAAATGAGATCATATGGGGGGGGTCAATGCAATCTGACTTGTGACCTTATAAGAAGAGGGGATTAGGATGCAGGCAACACACAGACTAAAGGAAAACCATGCGAGAACACAGCAAGGAGGTGGCTATCTGCAAGCCAAGGGGAGCAGTCTCAGAAGAAACTCATCATTGATCTTGGACTTCTAACCTCCAGAACTGTGAGAAAATAAATTTCTTTTGTTTAAGTCACCTAGACTGTGTGTTATGGCAGCCCTAGCAAATTAATACACTATACAAAATAGATTAAAAACACTAATAGAGAACAAATAACCTCAAACCCATAAGGACTCCCATAGAAATATATACTGTCTCCATAATATCTCACGTGATATGGAGAGTATTTACTCATTTTTATTACCCAGATCATAAGCTTCCTCATAGTAGGGTGGAGATACTTTGCTATGGTGTCCCCAAGAACTAGCATAGTTCCTGGAACCCAATACATACTCATTAAATAAATAAAACACCATGGACAATGCTTTATCCTTCCTTTCCTGTGTTTCATGGTAAGCAAATAGTTGATGTAAGAAAATTCTTCTTTTTGGAAATATTGTAATGAATAAATGCAGACACGATGACAGAATGGTTGATGGGGAATTTACAAAGAGAGGATCATGTTGACACCATCTTTGTTCATTGATCAATCTTCAGATATCTGACAAGAAGAAGACTAGATATTTTGTGACTTATGATGTGTTGCAAGGAGGAGGACATAGCACCACCTTGGAAGTATCTTCCCTATAAAAGTTGTACCAGTGTCTAATTGAACTTCTAGATCCAACCACCTGTCTACAAAAATTCAGGGGATAGGGGCACCTGGGTGGCTCAGTGGATTAAAGCCTCTGCCTTCAGCTCAGATCATGGTCCCAGGGTCCTGCGATCGAGCCCCCATTGGGCTCTCTGTTTGGCAGGGAGACTGCTTCCTCCTCTCTCTCTCTGCCTGCCTCTCTGCCTACTTGTGATCTTTGTCTGTCAAATAAATAAATAAAATATTTTTAAAAAAACGGGATAGAAGAGCAAGTTAAAAGACACATCTATGAAGCAATCAGCAAAATCCAAGATATGGGATATTTTGCAAAAAAATAACCCACTTTTTCTTACAAAAGAGTGGTATGGGTTGGAAGGAAAATGACAAGGAGAGAGTTACAAATAAAAGTGAACTCAAGGGACACCTGGGTGGCTCAGTTGGTTAAGCGGCTGCCTTTGGCTCAGGTCATGATCCCAGTGTCCTGGGATCAAGTCCCACATCAGGCTCCTTGCTCAGCAGGGAGCCTGCTTCTCCCTCTGCCTCTGCCTGCCATTCTGTCTGCCTGTGCTTGCTCTCTCTCCTTTTCTCTCTGACAAATAAATAAATAAAATCTTAAAAAAAAAAAGTGAACTCAAATGATATAACAACATACATAGTACATACAATTGCCTTGATACTTCACCCAATCCTATCAAATGGAAAAATGACAATTTGAGACAATATGGGTAAAAGAAATGTGGACTAACATTACATTATGTTGATGAATTATTGATAATTTTCTCAGGAATAATAATAGCATGGTAAGTATGTGCAAATACAGAGAGATGTAAATTTCGGTATGAAATATTAATGATACATACCGAAGAATTGGTGGATAAAATGGCGTGATGTTTGAGAGTTTCCCAAACAAGTTTAAAATTAACTTGATTCTCATCAATGTGTTATGTACAAGAGCACAGATGTAGTTGTAGTTATTTTTGTTGATGATGTTGATGATGATGATGATGGTGTTTTTAAGGTGAAGGCATCTGGAACCCATTCTTTTAGTTAAGAGGTTTATGGAGATTAGTTAGAAAGTAGCAGGACCTGCTTCTAAATCTTAGTCCCCTGCATATGGGTATTTCACTATAGACCCCTAATTCCAAAATTTGGGATAAAGGCATAAATTTTAAATTAACATTTATTCTTATGCAGTAGCTTTGCTGAGGGTTTTATATGCATTACCTCATTTGATGTTCTCATAAAAGCATGGAGTGTGTGCTATTAGACCCATTTTGCAGATGAACCAGAGTTCAAAGAGGTTTTATGATTTGCCCAAAGTGGCACAGGAGTCAACCTAGACCTGTCTGACTTCACATCAAAAGAGAATTTCAGATCCTTGGCCCTGGGGCCAAAGCAGTGTGGCAATCTCTGCATACTATAGCTTCCTTCCTGATGAGTTGCAACAAACTTTGGCTTAGTCAAAATTCCAAAACTTTGACCATGGAATTTCTTTTATTTTTTTTTAACATTTAACATCTATTAACTTCCCATTCACCCATAGAGCACACCTTGAAAAATGTGCCATTGCTCTGTGCTTGCAGTGGGTAGAATCTTACTGTATTCCCATCATTTTTGATTTGGGAATGTTAATGCATACCATTAAATGGGAAAGGAATAAATCCACTTATATAACAAGCAACCAATTGGTTCTATATGACCAGAATGATTTGTCATTGACAAGCAATTATTTTTACTCTCTGAAAAGCAATATTATTTCCTTCCAAGTATTTAGACTCCTATATATTGTACTTTCCAAAAGGTCATGAGATTTTAGACACCCCTTGGCTAACACAAGAGCATTGGAAATTTGATTAACTAGAAGAGTGGACAGAAAAAGGGGGAGGAAATTTACATTTTGCAAGACAGTCTTGTACTTTTATGCGGCTGTTAATGTTAATACAAGCCCAAGGCTTTGGGCCCGATTTTACAGAAATGAGAAAAAAATTTTTTTTTCTCCAGATGTAAAAGCCTTTGAACTGAAACTTGATTATTAAAAGAAAAAGAGAAAGTGGAGCAATAATGTCAAACCAGGCTATTTCAAGAAACGCTTTCCACACATACCCAAAAACTTGTCACCTCTTCTTCCATCTCCATATGTCTCTATTTTTATACATTTCTGAACTCAGACAACTCTGTGGATCTGCCCCCCAAGAGCAACAGCCTCTGAGGTCCAGAGCGGCACCCAGCGCAGCTCCAATCAGACGAGAACCCTTATAGTTCAGCGCAGAAGAGTCCTCAGCTGCCAGGACAGTGAACTGTGCCGAGGGGCTGTGCAAAGAAGACCCCACCTTCAGGATATTCTCTGTAGTCTCTTTCATGTTTCAGGTCCCGTGCAATTTTCAGATGGGCAATTGTGAAATCAGGGAATGTGTTCTCAAATGACAAAAAGAAAAACAGAACCTTCTGTTGAGAAAGGGAGAAATGTCATTCCACTGGAAAGGAAATGCAATTCTTCAAAACATTCTTCTCTCTTAAAAATCAAGAACCTGTATCATAACCTTTACAACTTCCACTAAATTTTCACAACACGCTCGTTTTCCTCCACATTCACACCTTTACCCTACTGTCTATTCCATCTTGTGAAATCTGGTATACGTACATTTCTCTGATTCTTAGAAGATCACGCCAGCCAGTAACCATAACACATGTGCGCACTCACTGCCATTTCTTCACAAAAGTAAGGAGAGGAGTGCCTGATGATCTCCTATCTGCTTTCCGGGCCACAATCACACGGGTATGACAGCTCTGGGACCAACGACATCTGCAAGCACTGAACCTTACTGATGTGCAAGCCAGCAGATTGTCCAAGATCTTCAGCAGGCGGAAAACAAGGTAGTTCTCCCTGGAAAACCCTGTGGTGGGTGTTCCAGTCTGGTAAATGGAGCGCTAGATTATTTCATTGTGGCTTCTTCCTGCTGAAATCAAATCAGCCCTCCATTCAGCCAGTTCCTTGTAGGTCCTGGTGCAACCTTTCTATGCGCGTCTTGATAATCACTGAATTTTTTTTATGCTTACTTTTTTAAAAGATTTTGTTTGTTTATTTGAGAGAGAGACAGGGAGAGAGAGAGAGAGCACACACAGAAGATGAGGGCAGAGGGAGCAGACTCCCTGCTGAGCAGGAAGCCCAATGCCTGGCTCCATCCTGGGACTTCCGGATCATGACCTGAGCTAAAGGCAGACGTTTTACCAACTGAGCCACCCAGGCACCTCTTATTTTTTATATTTTAACAAATCAACAAATCACACTGCTTTGTGATTACAATAGTGGAGATCAATTTGTTGAATGAGCAAATAAATTCCTTCTATGTGCCAGACACTGTCCTATATGCTTTCCTTCTGTTGCAAATGATTTTTTAAAAGAAAATGAAAAAACAAATGAACTAAGAAATAACAGATCCATTAAGGAGCAAAGAAACAATTTTTCATATTATTTGAAAGGAAAATTTCCTTGGAAATTATACATGCACTGTTTCTGTCTCATAATATATTTATATTTTTATAATTGTAGTTTTATATTTATATTATGTAACATAATATAAATATATTAATTATATATATTTTATTTTAACTATAGATAATATATAATTCTGTATATAATAATCTCTTAAAATCAGTCACTCAGCAAATATGTATGAGTTGTCTATTAAGTGCCAAGATTTGCTCAACATGCTGAGAATGGAGGATTAAGGGGGGCTAGGTAAGCCCTCCTTGTAGGTAACAAGGAGCTTACAGTCTAATGGAGAGAGCTGACAGGTGAAGATAGGATAGGGGAGGCCATGAAAAGAAACAGGTCTTGAGTTCACAAGCTAGTGAGAAGGTGCATGGCTAGCAACCAGCAGAGGTCTTAATCATTAGATTAAACCCAAATCAAACAGCATGCAGATCATTGTGCAAATAACCAAGCAGAGGATATGACTTACTACAGAATGTTCTGTCAAATAATTGTGTTGCACATCTTGTTTCTATGGCTAAATAACAGCTGGCAATGATTTTATATAAGAACAACAACAAAGGGTAGAAAGGAAACTGCTAGATGATGTTTCCATGTTCCATGTCTTAGCTAATACCCATGAACCTGAACCATCACTTTATAAGCCTAATATTTCCTCCACCCAGCAAATATGGAAAACTGACACACTACAGAGTAGGGTAACTTTCTCAAAACAATCCTGCTGGTGGGTGGCAGAAGTGGGATTAACATTTAGGCCCCCTCACTCCACGGGGATGCAGGAAGTAGAAAAACACAGGCTCCATCCAACCCTCACTAACTCCAATTTTGCTGTGACGGAAATCTAGATTTTTTAAAGGGGGTAGGGAGATAGGCAGAGGGAGAATCTCAAGCTGACTCCCCACTGAGCACAGAGCCTGATGCAGGGCTTAATCCCAGGAACCTGAGATCATGATCAGAGCCAAAATCAAGAGTCAGACACTTAACTGACTCAGCCAACCAGGCACCCCAGAAACCTAGATTTTTAAGTAAAATCTCTGGATTTCTTTTTTTAAAAAACTGGTAATAAGTCAGAAATAACTTGTAAATTCTATGCAGGTCAAACAAAATGCATCTGTAATCAAATGCTGACAGTCCATTAGAAACATTGCCAATATCTTGCTCAGCAGAAATTACCCAAATGCACTGGGGAGACATGGACCATAAACACTACCAGAGGTGGCATATGAAGTCGTGTTGAGTTGGCATCAGTCTTCAGTTTATTTTCTTCAGGGCATTAGACTGTGAAAGACAGAGACTACTACACACTTAAATTCACATCGAGTGGGCATGGCTAAATCCTTGAAATGTAATTACCTATTTCTAGATTTAATGTTGTACTTCTTCATTTTAATGTTTCTAAAATCTGTTTGTGCCTTACCAATTTGATACATTTATTTGTATCAAATAAAAATTCTTCCATCCTTTCTCTTTTTTCTTTATGATATATGCCATTTATTTTACTGTTTTTTGCAGACTTTCAACTTTTGGTTTTATGGGTCAATTTCATTAGCTTTTTTTCTCATTTCAATAATTTTATCTTCAGTAACTGTAATGATAGGGGTGGATGTTGTTATTCATTTAGAAGCTTCTTAAGTTGAAAGCTTGATTCTTTCTTTTTTTCTTACTGTTTTTTGTTTTTAATTAAATGCCACCAAAAGCTAGATATTTTTCCCTGGCTCCTGTATGGCTGATCTCTGGTTGGTGTTGATATGAAGGGCTTCCATTTATTACCCTTTACTTCTTAATTTTACACTTCCAAATTAAAAATTTAGAGTAAAATGAAAGTATTTTTTAAGTTTTTATTGCATGATTGTCATCAATTCTATGATATCAAATTTTGAAATTCATTGAGTGTTCCTATGTACTTAGTGTGTAAATACATAATTGATTTTTATAAGTTGTCCAAATGTATTTTAAAATTATGCTTACTATCTATTTGGACTTAATTGTTAATTATGTTGGGGGGGTGCCTGGGTGGCTCAGTGGGTTAAAGCCTCTGCCTTTGGCTCAGGTCACGATCTCAGGGACCTGGGATTGAGCCCCACATGGGGCTCTCCACTCAGCAGGGAGCCTGCTTCCTCCTCTCTCTGCCTGCCTCTCTGCCTACTTGTGATCTCTGTCAAATAAATAAATAAAATCTTAAAAAAAATAACTGCTAATTATGTTTCTTATATTCTACATAGGTATAATAATTTTTAACTACTTGACTCATTTCTTTTTTTTTTTTTTTTTTTTTTTTTTCTTGTTCGAAGTCACAATGAATTTCATAGCATCCGATTTAGTTCCAGTTGTGGGGATTATGAGTCATGACCCAATATCACCTTTGTGATGACTCTCATGTTTTCCCAGTACCAGATTATAGCATAGAAAAGTGGAATACCCTAACCATCCATCCATCCCTGAGGTTTTTTTTTGTTTTTTTTTTCCCTTTTTATTAATTTTTTCAGCGTAACAGTATTCATTCTTTTTGCACAACACCCAGTGCTCCGTGCAAAACGTGCCCTCCCCATCACCCACCACCTGTTCCCCCAACCTCCCACCCCTGACCCTTCAAAACCCTCAGGTTGTTTTTCAGAGTCCATAGTCTCTTATGGTTCGCCTCCCCTCCCCAACTTGACTCATTTCTATCTGAAGACTCACCCACATTCAGTTTCTCCTTATGGGTGTTTCAATTATACAAATAAACATGTTCTTTTCTCCTCTATCAGGAGATATATACATATACATACATATATGTAATGTTTACTGCCATTACTGTCATTTTTAAGTGTAACAGATCAGAATAGTATAAAATCAAGTATCAGAAATTGTACAAATATCAGAATTTCCTCCTCTTCCTTTTAAATATCCTTTGCATTGAAATTATTTTGTCTGAAATTAATGTTAGTGTAAATGCTTTCTCTGTCATGTTACTTCCTAAATTATTTCACATAAATATATTATATTTAGAATTTTAAATTATATATTTGGTATATATAAAAGAATATATATAGTAAAGTGGTTATTGAGACTTTTTTGTATATCCTGGGTATTAATGCTTTCTGGATCATGTGTATTGTAAATATCTTCTCCCCTTTTTCAACTTATTATTTCATTTTCTTTGTGATGTCTAGATGAATAGAACTAATTTTTAATATATTGTCCTTATCAAGACTTTTACAATTAATATTTTTATATATTGTTCTCAAAAATCTTCCCTACCTAGAGATCATGAGAACGTTCTTCTATATTGCCTGTTTTTAATTTTTTTTAATTTTTTCAAGATTTTATTTATTTATTTGACAAAGAGAAATCACAAGTAGACAGAGAGGCAGGCAGAGAGACAGGGGGGAGCAGGCTCCCTTTTGAGGAGAGAGCCCAATGATGCTGGGCTCGATCCCAGGACCCTGAGATCATGCCTGAGCTAAAGGCAGAGGCTTTAACCCACTGAGCCACCCAGGCACCCCTATATTGTCTTTTAAATGTTTATAGCTTTGTCTTTTATATTTAAGTCTCTAATCTATCTTGAATTGATTCTTATATAAAGTATGAGTTAAAAGTTAAACTTCTTTTTTTTCCTAGGGCTAATCTAGATATATCTAGGGTTAAGCAGTTGCCCAAGCACCATTTGTTGAAGAGTTCCTTGTTTCATCACCAACCTGCAACAACAACAATAATAGTAACAACAACAACAATAACAATCCCATCTTCTGTCTTCTTGCTGGAATTCTCCTCGCAGTTAGAACAACACTTATATATAACTGTTATTTTATATATATATTAATATATATAATAATATATACACACATATACGAATATATATACATATATACATAACTGTTACTGACAATCATAGTAGTGTTACACCAAGGAACATGCAAGTCTTTTTTCTACTACATTATTAGCTCTCAGAGAAAAAAACCATCTTTCTCATCTTTTTATCTTTCAGATAACATAGCAAAGAGGCTAGGAAGAAAAACCATGTAAAAGGAAGCCATGGAGACTTCTATTTCAAAATGATGAACTGAGTACACACATAGCAGTCTCTCACACCTACAAATGTTTTTTGGATTAAGTTCATCTGAATTACTCATATAAAACAATGGCTCTTATACTATGGTTCTGGGGTGATATAATTTTCAAAGAAGAGTGGAATAAGTAGAAATGTCCATCATAACCCTTTTCTGGGTTCAAAAACATGGTTCAAAGCAATGTTTATTAAAAATTTTTTGTAAGTTCTGTGTAGTTAAGAGTCTGTTTCTTGGTTTTCCTCTTTTTTCCCCCATGATCTTTTGTTCCTTAAATTCCACACCAATGAAATCATATGGTATTTGTCTTTCTCTGATTTATTTCACTTAGCATAACACTGTCTAGCTCTATGTTGTTGCAAATGGCAAGATTTCATTCTTTTTATGGGTGAGTAATATTCCATTATACTTTATCTTTGCTTATACAGTCTTTTGTTCTTCTTCCTCAAATAAACTCTCATCTGCACCATCCAGATCTCCCACTATTCAGGTCTCCTTCCGCCATCCTGGATGACCCTTTCTTCTCTGCTCCTTTTGACACTCTCTGAGAGTTCTCCTTTCTCCCACATGTCCCCTAAGATGTGAGGTTCCTCTTTCTACCTTCACTGATTTTTCTTTTAAGGATAAGCCCATGGATCTTTTTATCCTTTTATCTCCTTAGAAAGAGGGAAAAGAAAGATGTGAATCTGCATGTTACTTTTTAACCTGTCAAGCTTAGTTGAGTTTAATAAGAGATATTTAAAATTATCTACTTGTTTTCTATAAAAACATCTACTTGTACAATATTCTTTTTTACTTTATCCAGGATAAACTTCACTAAGAATCCCAGACTTATGTGTTCTTCTTTGTCTATTAGATGTTGCTGTCGCTGATGACTCTAGAACACAGCCCCTTTGAATATGATGGCTTTTGACATTTATAGGACATTTTCTGGAAACAACAGGGATTTTTCAAATCTTGTCAAAGATCAGTACAAAGACATTTCATTCCTGCCTCAGTTCACTAATGTTTGGGTTCAAAGGTCCATAGTTTGAGAGCTGCCATTTTCACTATACCAGGAAAAGCAGATTTTTAACTCCATATCCACCATTTTAATCAGGCAAACAGTAAAACACAGCACACATGAGAAAAGAACCAACAGCAAAACATAAAGTAAGTGTTTGGAAATTGAACCAGATATTTCTTCTGACACTTGCCCAGTTACATGGTACCGCATACATTACAAATCAATTCTTGCTTAAAGACTGAGGTTGTTCAACAGACCTTGGAAATCGAGGTGTAGTTTTCCCCTTAAGTCTGATTTTATCCATTTCTCTTTCCTTTTAGAAATTCCTCACAGGGACACCTGGGTGGCTCAAACAGTTAAGTGCCAGAGCCTTGATTTCAGCTCAGTCACTATCTCAGGGTGGCGAGATCAAGCCCCACATCAGTCTCCACCCTGGGCATGCAGGCTTAGATTATCTCTCTCCCTCTGCCTCTCCCTGACTCTTCCTGCTCTCACTCTCTTTCCCTCTCTCTCTCAAGAGTCTCTCCTCTCAAGTAAATAAATAAATAAACAGGAATTCCTTGCAGATTTAAGGATGCTTCTTATGTGTGACTTTATGCAATAAGTTAATAAGCTAGTAAAATCCTTTATCCAATCACTTGTGATTTCTGTTTTCTTGTTCTGAGTTTTAAGGTAATATAATCTGCTTTGAAAAATTCACAAGGATGATGAAAAGACTTCTCAAACAAAGATTATCTGACCAATTACCATCTTAAAAATGCAATTCCTAAGAAGCCTAAATGGTCCACTCGTGACACAGAGGAAAGGATGCGTGACCCGATGCTTCCTCTTCCTTCTGCAATCTTTCTCCTCAGTTACCGTGTTCACCAGTATGGCTGAAGAACTGTGTTCAGAGAACTTGGACCCTGTTGTTTGTCGTCACTGGAAACTGTTATTTGTTTACTTTCTACTTTGAACCTCTGCATAAGATGCAACAGAGAGAATTTTGGGAGTTTGCAATCCCAAATGAACATGCAAGTAAGTCTGAATTTCTGTATCAGATTCCTCCGAGAAAGTCACATTTAGCATAGTTAGCCACAGAGGGCACCGCCAAGATGCATACTGTGTTTCTCTGAGGAAGTTCACTTTTCTCCTTTCCATGCTTGTGCCTCATGAGAAAGTCAGCTGGCTCCTTCATCTGTGGCTGAAAGGTGCAGAGAAGATGAAGCGAATAGCACCCTTGTACTGGTGTAGCGGGAGGGGGAGGGGCGGCAGTCCGTAAGCTCCACCCAACTGACCATCTCTGGGAAAACAGAGAGAAAATGGCCGCCTTGGTGTCCAGGCTAGCTCTCCTGGCTGGAGCTGTTGTTTATGAGCCACGTTCCTTTGTGTATTCTCTCCGGTTGTCACAACAATGTCTTACTGCTGTGTCAGCCAGGTCAGCTGAATGGGGATCTACATGGGTCTGTTTTTAAATATTTTTAGTTCCCATACTTTCAAAAACATCTAGTTAAGTTGCCTAAAAAACCTGATCTTTCAAACTTTTAAATCAGTTGCCATAGTAACAGATGTTCAAAGACAGGGGCCTACAGTTTTGTGTGGAACTATGTTTGCCCCGACTTCCCACAAACTTTACGTCTATATGCTCTGTCTTGGTGGGGTGGGGTAAAGGCACAAGTAAAATTTTCAATCTTTGTTACCTTCCTGTATGACATTTTTTTAAAGTAAAATAAAACTTCACATTGCTAAAAAATTGGCCATTGTGTAGTGCTATTTCATATCAGTCTTGGTGTTTAATAAGACCTGAATGTATTGAAATAATAATCATAGCAACTGAGAAGGAGAAGGGGGAAAAAGCAGCGGGCTCAGTTGCCTGTCCTCCAACTGCACTTCAGATAAAATGAAAACCACACAACTCCATTGACTGGTCATCTTGAAACAAAGAACAAAAGCTTAATCACATATCTAGACAGGGCAATTAAAGTCAAGAGCACAGAAATCTAATTCTCCAAGCACATCCATGCATAATAACCACTTTTGGAAATGTGGTCTATACTGAAAAGCTTCTGTGTCTGTATAGAATCTGTACTTTTTAATTATGAGACATTTCACATAAAGAAGACGTGGGGGGCAGGGGTGAATCCAACAACCATGGAAGGAGGCATTGCCTTCTCCACAGACTCTGAAACAAGTAGGTTTCTAGCATCAGCTTGTAAAAAAGAAAACAGACAGTGCTTTTCCAAGATTCTGCAGCAAAACTGCTCTCTGAAAAGGCATGTGGCAAATTAGAAAGAATATGATAGGTAGTAGCACAGAGATTTGGGTTCAAATACCAGCTCTGCCTCCTACCAGATTGTGATGTTTCTTGCTATGTCTGAGCATCGTCCTTTCTTTAGGATGAAAATGTTACCTGACATGGATTTCCATTTAATAATCCAATGAGATCCCTGTGGAAAACATCCAGCTGAGCAAGGTCTTAGTCTATGTTCCTCCTTTTCTATTGTCCCCATCTCCATCAGTGATCCCTGGATCTAAAAGCAAAAATTCTCTTTCCTAATGACTCTGGTCCTATTTCTTGAGTGGACCACAGGGGTCTCAGCCCAAGATGCCATCTGTAGCTCAAGGGCAAACAGTCGTGCTCTGCAACAGAGTCGCACCTGATCAGGGAACTAGATGAGACAACCACGGCTCCCTCACATTTTAAGAGAATTGGTCCCTTTTTATACCTCCAAACAGATTAGAATGATTTTTGTGTTGGTTCAGATCTTCCAAGAAGAAGATGCCACAATAGATTAAACAACAAAGAAAAGTATTAGGGGAAATGTCTGTGGAAAAAAAAATGGGGAGAAAAAGTCTGACCCCTGCAGGCAAGGAGAAAGGAAAAGAGCGGAGGCTGGGTGGAAGCTTCCTATACTGCCACACAATCTATGGAAAATACATCTAGAAGGCTTGGGAGTCCTCAAGCCAAAGCCAGCCATCAAAAGAGTCTCTTGCCTCCCAGGATGGGCCTCAGTATCCCCATCGTGCTTGGTTTCCTAACAGACCAGAGAGGGGAATTCTCTTGGTGACCACAGCTTCCTAATTAGGTTTCACATTTTCTCCAGATGTAGACACAATCTTAAATTAAAATTTAGATGTTTCAAAAAAGAGTTTGTGTGTGTGTTTGTGTGTGTGTGTGTGTGTGTGTGTGTGTGTAGCACCAATCTCTCAATTAAGAAATATTACATGAAGCAAGCAATGCACAGAGCTGCTGAAGACACTGCCTTTGCTCTACCTGGAACTGTTGCAACAGCTAGAGGACGCTCTTTCACCCACTTTCGAGGACCCTGATACCCTTGTCCTTCTCCATACCTCTGCTGCAAGAAGCCTTCCTCCTCAGCTACCTTGAGAGCTCCCTGTACCCTAAGCCATCCCGTCTTCCTGAAAAGCTCAGACCAAAGTGGCTTAACTCTGTGGGCATAGGATTCATAAAAGAGTATTTGTTAACACTCACTGCTGTGAGACATAAATCCCGAAAGTTCAACTGCTTCACACAATTGAAATTTATTTTTGGCATATCCAACAATCCCTGCAGATATGTAACAGTCGGCCTTCCACATAATCATTCAGGAACCTCTACTGAATGAACCCCTTAAGATGTGGGGACCTTCTTTTCCAGCCAGTGAACAGAAAAGAAAAGAATATAGGAAATCCTGGGAGATTTTTCTGGGCCAAGCCTGGGCATGGAAACAATTGCTTCCTCACTCACATCTTGTTGACCAGCACAAATTCCATGTCCACATCTACCGACAAGGGAGGCTGGAAATTGCGGTCCCACTGTGCTCTCCGGAGCAGGAGTAGATTTGATTAGCACCTAGCCAACTCCATGAAAAAGGACCCAGTGCTGGAGTCTGGGGCCCTGGGGCCTGGGACTGGGATCTGAGACTTACTGAAATTACCATCTGGGCCATGGGAGCTGCAGTGTTGTTTTCAAAGGTTTTTGAGGTCGGCTTCAGAGCCTACCCACAGGACTGAGCTCAGCTCTGAACACTTAGTACATGTTTCCAGGTGGAAAATAAACAACCTATTTATAAGCAAACTTTAGTAAGAAAGTCCTACCTGTAAATTAGAGGAGCTAAATATATACATGTGAGTGAATGCACATATGTTAAATGTGAATTTGGAGATCAGGTAATTGACAATTGGTTCCCAGCCTCTAACAAACTTAAATTCTTATCATTGGCATGAGTAGATCCAAGGTATGTCAGGAAGTGACGCTCGTGATCATTTAGACATTTCCTTGGTGCAATATCCTGTCTGTTGAAAACATTATTAAATGGATCTTTACTTCTGCGATCCTTGTGACAGGTCGACTAAAATTATTGTCTTTCACAAACCTCCAATGAAGCAATCTGTCTTATAAGAATATAATTTTAGGGCCACATTCATTGCATTACGATGAAATTTCATTTTATATTCTCACACTTAAATGCAAATATGCCATTTCAAACATATGCTCAGAGAGAATGCAAAGACTGCTGGCAATCCAGCCACTTAGCTCAGACAACTAACAATAGTATCTTTTTTTCAAGCTACATCAGAGCTTCCCCTTACTTTGAAGATGACAAATAGCTCTTCATAATCCCCTAACAACATAATCCTGCATCGCATCGTCCATTTAGAGGACAGACAATATCATAGGCTTACAAATTAAAGTCTGGAAATTTTAGGTCTATGAAGAAGTTGAACAATACATTCCTGATTAGAGAAATATGCAAAGACTGCCTTCCAGATGCACTTTGCATTTATAAAACATTTCCATAACACTTATAGACATGTGGACATAAATGATACCATATTTGCCATGTCTGCACTTACGTTCATGAAATTAGATTAGCGATAGCGGATTGTGATAAGAAGAAGAGACTTTGATTCTTGATTCAACTCTGCCTTTACTAGCTGTGTGACCCCAAACAAGACACCTGACTTCTCTGGGCTTTTATTCCCTCCTTTGTAAAACAAAGAATTAGGTTAAATGACTTTGCCACATCCAGGAGTGCCTGGGTGGCTTTGCGGGTTAAGCATCTGCCTTCAGGTCAGGTCATGATCCCGGGGTCCTGGGATCAAGCCTCACAGGGAGCCTGCTTCTCCCTCTCCTTCACTCCCTCTCTTTCTCTGTCAAATAAATGAATGAGTAAATTTTTAAAATATATACATACATACATAACTTTCCCACATCCAGGGTTCTATATGATATATTTAACTTTTGGGGTCTCCATTTCCACAAACAGAAAACTGGTTATAAAACTATCAACACTTGGGGATGCCTGGGTGTCTCAGTCAGTTAAGCATCTGCCTTCTGCTCTTGTCAGGGTCCTAGGATGGAGTCCTGAGTCCCACATCAGGGTTCCTTGCTCAGTGGGGAGCCTGCTTCTCCTTCTGCCTGCCACTCTCCCTGCTTGTGTGTGTTCTCTCTCCCTCCCTCTCTCTCTCTCTCTGACAAATAAATAAAATTAAAAAATAAAAAACAACCCACTCCTTTTTAATCTTAAAATACTCTTAAAGATTAAAAAAAGAAGTATATGGAAACGAGCTTTGGAAATTGCAAAGTGTTATGCAAATGTAAGATTTTTAAAGAGAAATAGTCACATTCACAGTGTCCATATCTTTGGCATGCTTGCTTAGTCTGGACCCCGAGGTAGATACAGTTGAGTTTAAGATTTAGCTCTGCTGATCCATCTACACATCATCTAGAAAGCTGGACATTATTTCCATTTTTGACAAGCTATGGAAGATGGCCTGAAATCCAGACAGAGAAACATTGTTTACAGCCAGAAACCAAAGCACCCTCCTAATATCACAACACACAATAGGATGCTAATGTAGGCTGCCTTCTTTAGCAACTCCAACTGGAATGTCCCCTAAAAGCCACACACAGAGCATGTCTACCAGACTAAAATGCAGGAAAGTAAACTCATTGGCTAAAGGCAAAGCATTGCTGCCATTAGGAAGGGCATTACCTACCATGAGGCAGCCAGGCTGGTAAACACTGGCATGGAAGGCATGGAAGTCCAATGGACCCGACTTCATTTGGAGAATACCAGGGGTGTCTGCACATCCATGAAAGCACTGTCGGTGTGATGGCTAAGTATTATCAAAGACGTCGTAGGGTCATTGATCGCATTACTCACAAAAGCCCATCAGTGGAGAATGTCCTAAAAACCAATGCATGAACCTTTTGTTTCTCACCTCCCCCTGGTCCAGGCGGTGTCCTGAGCAAGAAGGTGATAATCATGAAGAGTCAGGCTTTGGAGCTGCTGCTGCTGCTGGGTTTGAATCCTGGGTGTGTAACTTGCCTGCTCTGTGGAATCAGGCAAAGTGCTTAAGTTCTTTGTGCCTCAGTTTCCCCCCATATTAAGGAGACTGCTTCTCGATTTCCAAATGTAATAGAAGAATGATATATAATAAGGTCTGCATAGATTATATACAGATATATACCTATATAGAATGCTCAGCACCGTGCCTAACAAGGAGTAAGTATACCATTATTATCAGCCAGGATTATCAAGACTCACTGAGATCTGCCTATCTTCTAATTCTCCCTGACTCTCCTAAATATTTTATAACTGCTAATTATGACCTATTGGCATATCATAGGGTCAGTTTAGTGGGATACAATCACCAATTATTTAGAGAAAATGGAATGGAGTACAATGCAAAGGGATGGAACATGAAAGAGTAAGACAGGATACAGTAGAAAAGGACATACATCACATGTTATGAGATTAATATTGGTATGTGCAGTTTGGGGGGGCAGGGGTGTGCATGTGCATGTGTGTGTGTGTGTTACTGAGGTAAGGATGAAAAATATATTTTCTAATGTGGGACACAGTCAAAAATGTTTCAAAGCTACAACTCTAAGTCCTGTCTTTGTGCCCTCTGGAATCCCTAGTCCATGGTGTACAAAATTCCTTATATTCTCAGACTCTTTTCAGAATGGTCCTCTTGACCTCTTACTGTAACTCAGTGTTACTCAGACTTTAAGTGCATCAGGGTTCCTGGAGAACTTTGTAGTAGACAGCCATTAAAATAGTCCTTAATGACCCCTCATTGCTAGTATTCATACATTGTGTAATATCTTCCAATGTGAGCTGAAGTCACAACCCACCTCTTACGAATAGAACACAGAAGTCATTTTTTATCACTTCTAAGACTACATCAGTTTCAAGATGACTGCCCACCAACCAACAGCTTGACCACAGCCCCATGACAGACCTTGAACCAGAGGCACTCAGCTAATGTTCCCGGATTCCAGACCCTCAAACACTGAAAGATAATATCCATTGTTTTCAGCTTCTGAGGTTTGCATAATTTGTTACATACCAATACCTAACGAATACAGGTTTGTTAAAATATAAGTTACCGAGTCCATCCCAGAAGTCCTGATTCAGTATGTCTGGGGTGGGGTCAAAGATTTGGAATTCTGTCAAGTTCCCAACTGATGATGCTGATCTACAAGAACACACTAAGAAGGCTATTCTATCTGAACCCAGATTCTTACTGAGGATCCCATTTCCCCTACAGCCCTCTCAAATGAGAGCTGATTCATTTTGCTTCCTCTCTCTCTCTCTCTCTCTCTCTCTCTCGCACAACCCATCATCTTCTGGGCATTCCCTTCCATATCTCATCAGCCCTCCCCTTCCCCCTCTCCCTAGCTCAGAAAGTGGTTCCATCTCTCCTCTATCTGGAAGGAAGCTGCCAGATAATTTTTTCCAGGATCCGTTCTACTCTGTAATGATAAAGCTCTGGTCAATTTGCCAATCTTATTGCTAGGAAAGTCTTTGGAATTCAAAGGCTCTTTTCTCTCTGAGACACCTCTCACAATTGAAAGCTGGCTTCCAAGGCCATTGTTTCTGAAATGCCATGTTAAAATTCTAACTTACCTTAAGGGGTGGAATTTAGAAAAACAAGAACTCTCAAAAATGCAAAATAAATCATAAAACATTTCAAAATGTTATCCCATGTGGCAGAATTTATTATCAGGTCCCTGTATCTATGTTCACCTTTCCCTGTCTCCATGCCCCTTTGTCATGGAACTTTGTAATAACTGCCACTCAAAACTAGATCCAGCCATGTGACTTGCTTTGGCCAATGGGAGGGTAGCAGATGCAAACACAAGCATAGGCTCAAGAAGCTGCACTATTGGAATTGTTCACTCTTGCCCCCTGATTTACCTGAACATGTGTCCTGGTTAGCCTGCTGGAGGCTGAAAGACATATAGGGCAGAGCCAAGTCACCACAGTCCTCCCAGTCAATGTCATTCTAGATCAGCCAACAGCCAACCAATCCCAGAGCCAAAATGAGCAGAGCTGCCCAACAGACAGACTCACAGCTGAGCACAGGTGTGTGAGGGAGCCATGCTGAGATCAACCAGGTCCAGACCATATCAGCTAAAGCCCTCAAACACCTGAGCAACATAGTCACTATTATCAGTTGTCTGTTACAGATTTGATAAAATGATATGAGAAAGCATTTCACTCTAAATGTAGATCACTGATGAGTTCCTATATATTTACTATAATTTTCCTTATAAAAATTTGGTAGAATTTATTGTTTATTAGAATTATAAAATATACACCTATAGCCCTAATCATCATGTGACCGTCGTACACTATAACTTAAAGTATCCATCACTGCATTCATGGGGAGTGGGGGAGGGGATGGGCAGGGAGGTATTTGCTCCCTTAGAGGGAATTTCTGCTAAATAATTGATGGATATGCATCTCTGCACACAATGCACTCGGAGACTGCTCCCCATCTCTGAATACAATTAGAGGATGGTAGTGACCACATCCCAGGTCAAGCAGCTGGGATCATCATGAAAGGTTCCTCTCTCTCTCTTTCTCCAAAGACACTGGCTTATCCTGCCTGAGAAGCAAGCCTGCTTTGCCCTAGTTTGAACCCTCAGAAGGAGTGACTTTGGGCCCTCCAGCAGCAAGGGCAGGCGCAGGGCTGAGAAATCACCTTCCAGCACAGGTGCTCTTGTCTGCAACCAGGGACCATGAACCTGCAGACCTCCAGTGGTAAGAGACCCACTCTCTTTCCCTTGGGCCACTTGACCTTCAATGAAGAGCGTCTACTTGCAAAGCCCAGATGTCAAAAAGTCTTAACCTCATCTGTCTTATTTGAGCAGGAGGGAACTTAAATATTTTGAAACTCAAATCATTAGCAAGATCATGGGGCCCTTAGCTATGTGCCATTCAAAATAATATGTATTTTTTAATGACACAAAACTTTCGTGTATGCTGGGATCTAGCTGTTCTGACTACAGGCTTTCTGACACACTACAGAAAGCCAAACCTCTCTATATTGATGGATTTTTGTTTGTTTATTTGAGGGGAAGTGAGAAGTTGTTTTCTGTTGATTTTGCTGGTTTTTTAAGGTTTTTAAAGGATTTTGCTAGTTTTAAACACTTCTGGTCAATAAATCTATCTATCTGCAGATTAGAAAAGATTGCAGGAAAGCTACAGTTTTTTTCTACCTGGGCCTGGTAGATGAACCTGATGAGGGGCATCCATTTAAAAATGGAAACAAAAACAATGTATACCAACAGCAAACTTTCATTGATAAATACAAGATAGGTGAAGTTTCATACAATGTGCTTTAGAAAACAACTTACTTTTTTTTTTTAAGATTTTATTTATTTATTTGACAGGGAGAGATCACAAGTAGACAGAGAGGCAGGCAGAGAGAGAGGGGGAAGCAGGCTCCCTGCTGAGCAGAGAACCCCATGCAGGGCTTGATCTCAGGACCCTGAGATCATGACCTGAGCTGAAGACAGAGACTTAACCCACTGAGCCACCCAAGTGCCCCAAAAATAACTTATGTCTGAACGTGACTGCATTTATAGAATAAAACTTTAATTGGTAATAGAAGTTCAGCCTATAAATGCTTATTTTGAATACTATTTTTTATTTCATAACCTACTCACCACTCTTCTGATTTTTTTTTAAGCCAGCTTTTACTTCTTAATGAGATGTAATGTTCAGAAAAGCCTAAAATTCTAGCTAACATTCAGAGAGGAATTGATGTGCAAAGTATGGTGTTCCTCCTCGTAAATGGGGCCTGCCTTTCTGAATCCCAGACTTACCCTCTACACAGCTTAGGACTCCCTGGGTGAAGAAAGGTGTTTATTCTCCAAAGAACTGTAAACATAATGCATGCGATGGTTATTCACAGAATGGCTAAATAATTTTATCAACCAGAGAGCAAACTTCTAGAATGTAAACCGTGGGGGTTTTCCTAATCAGACTTTTATGGGTAAAATTCTCACTGATCTTAACTCAGACCTCTCTCACTCTAGAAGAAGAGGCAATCTCCTCACTCTTGGTGTGTAACAGGAGGCAACAACTTTGGAATTCTCCCCCCATTTCAAGTGCCCACAGAACTGCTCCTGTCTTTTACAAGCGTCTAGAAGCCTGGCTGCAAAAACAAACCCTATGAGGGAAAATAAGGGGGGGCGGATGAATTCACCCAAAGTGCAAATTATGAGACTCAAGCTCCCCTTTTCTGTAGAACTAACAAGTGAATCTTATAGTGCAGACAAAAAAAAAAAAAAAAAAAAAAAACACTGAAGTGAGCGTTTGAGAGACATTTGTGCTGGTGAGGACAGCATTTTCATGGTAATTTGTTAATGTTCTTGCAGAGCAGGGGTAATTTACTGCAGTAAAATCTAGCTAATAGTTGCAGAGATTTGAGGCCTTCTTCAGGGAGACCACATGCATGCCCACAGGCTATCTGGTGTCTGCAAGTCTCCCACAGCCACTCATAGATCCCCTGCTAAACTTTTTTCCCCATTGGACCTGCAGGACACCCCTGCCCTGCCGGCTGCCCCCACCTTACAACCTCAGAGCCAGTGCCCAGGGAGGGAAGCCCAGCTGGGTGGGAGAGGGAGCAAGGAGTTTGGGGAGGGGTCAGATAGAAGGCTTGGTGTTCAGAACACTCAAATTCTGAGAGGTCTTAACCTGACAGCTCTGTTTTAGGGCAGTCTGTCAAGAACAAGACAAAAAAGAAAAAAAAAGATATGTAAAAAACATCTATCCATAATACTCATTTTCTTTTCTGATTATGAAGATTTTCAAAAAACTGAAAGGCCCAAAAGGGAACAAAATCACCAATAATTCTATCTAGACATCTTGACTCCATTCCTTCCAGTCTTTTTTTTTAAAGACTATTTATTCATTCATTTGAGAGAGAGAGAGAGAGGGAGGGTGTGCATGCAAAAGACAGAGAGAGAGAGAGAGTGCACAGCAAGGGGAGTGGCAGAAGGAGAGGGAAAAGCAGACTCTGGCTGAGCAGGGAGCCTGATGCCTGGCTCCATTTGGGATCATGACCTCAGCCAAAGACAGACATTTAACCTACTGAGCCACCCAGGTGCCCTTTTCCAGTCTTTTTCTGTCCAGAATTTAATTACTGTATGCAACTTTATTGTGAATGAATCCCTTTTTCTTTTTTTTTTTTTGAAAATAGGATTCTTATAACCACCTAATATCATTGTATGCACTGTAAGACATAGAATGTTCCTATTAGGAGACCACAGCAGTGACTCCCATTATTACATAACTATAAATACATTGTAGGGACCATCCTTGTACAGAAATCTTGGTCTCACACTCTATTTTATTAAGATGGATTCTCAGGGGGCGCCTGGGTGGCTCAGTGGGTTAAAGCCTCTGCCTTCGGCTCAGGTCATGATCCCAGGGTCCTGGGATGGAGCCCCACATCAGGCTCTCTGCCTGGCGGGGAGCCTGCTTCCTCCTCTCTCTCTCTCTCTCTGCCTGCCTCTCTGCCTACTTGTGATCTCTGTCTGTCAAATAAATAAATAAATTCTTTAAAAAAAAAATGGATTCTCAGAAGGGATGAATGGTATCAATAGATATGGACATGTCAACATACTTGGTACATAAAATTGAGTCAAATTGCTTTCCAGAAAAGCTGCAGCCATTAGACAGAACAGGAGTCCCATATTAATGCCCTTCAGCCACATTCAGTTTTTAATCTGTGCTCATTTGACAGGCAAAATTACAGATGGAAAGTCACTTTTTCAGTTTATAGATAGAAAATGCATTATGTATAGCTTGGTTTGCTCATAAAATTAACATATCTGGCCCATTTGGGAAGGGATGAAATCAGTCACTGAGAACTGAAAGTCACCTCACAGAGCACATGATCCACTAGGTGAAGTGGTTTGTCCAGGGTCATGCAAACATTTAATGATGAACTTGGAACTAAAACCAAGAATTGCTCTAATTCCCATCCCCATTGTTGCAAAGCAGAGATGGAAAGATGGAGGAGAGTTTTAATGCTCATTTGATAAACTTCGTCCCCATCCATTGTCCACATCTTTACAGCAGTGCACGAGACAACCACTCCTGCACCCAGCAGTTCACCATCACCTCCACATCTCCCACAGGGTCCTTCTGGAGGAGAGGGATCCCAAAATGCAAATTTGTTTCTGAGTTAACCAGAGCCAACTGTCAGGAGGAAGCTCAGTCCATTCTAAAAATATCTCAAGTGACAATCTAAAATCAAATACAAATGACACTTTCTTGCTTCTTTGTCTTTCATCCTGCGTTGGCTCCCTTTTATGGCAAGAACATGAAAGTCATGGGCCTGACTGAAGACCCTCTGTGATACCACCTTTCCCATCTAAAACCACCTTTTAATTTCTGCGCTCAAACGTCTTCTCCATCCGACCCTGTCGTGGCTTTAGAACAGAGACACAAATTCTTCCTGATGCTAGGTGGGTCTATGGCCCCTCCCCTTGAATCTGCACAACCTTGTGAATGCTTTGACCAATAGAGCACAAGAGAAGTGATGCCACATGATGCTCATGGCCTAGAGACAGAAGGCAATACAGCCTCCTCCTTCCCTGCTGAGAACACCTGTGCTGGGGGCCATGAGCCACCATGTAAGAAGTCTGACCACTCTGAGGCCATTATACAATGAAGAAATTCACATCATATGGGGAAGCGACAAGTAGATGTGCTGATTGACTGTTCTAGCTAAACCTAGCCTTCAAGTCATTCAGCCCAGATGCCAGACAGAGAAGTGAAGAAGTCTCCAGACCATTCCAGCACCCAGTCATTTGAGTCAACCTTGACTTTCATGTCTTCCCAGCTAATGCCCAAGGCATCACAGAACTGAAGCAAGCCATCCTCCTGTGCTTTGGCTGAATTCCTGGCTCACACAATTAATGAGCATAATAGAATGATTGCTGTTTTATGACACTATGTTTGAAACATTTGATGCACGCCACTACGTACCCGAAATAGCCCCATCTTATTTCATTAATGCTATGATTGAATATTTGTGACTTCCCCCCACAGCCCAAATTCATATGTTGAAATGCTAATGCCTAGTGTGATGGTTTTAGGAGATGGGATCCTTGAGAGGTGGTTAAGTCATGAGGAGTGTTATGAATGGAATTAGTGCCCTTAATAAAAGAGGCCCCAGAGAAGTCCCTCACACCACAAGAGGACACAGCAAGAAGTCAGCAGTCCATAACCCAGAAGAGGGTCCTCACCAGAATTCAACCATGCCAGCACCCTGATCTTGGACTTCAACCTCTAGAACTGAGAAAAGTAAATTTCTGTTTCTTACAATCCACCAGTCTGTGGTATTTTGTTACAATAGCCCTGATGGACTAAGACAACTGTTCTCCACCTCTTCCTTTTCCTCACCAGCCCATGAACTACCATTTCCCCTACCTTTCTTCCAAAAATCTCTGAGGATTGGATTGGGGGCATTTGTAACAATATTTAATATGAATATTGCTGATGTTTGCATTGAAAAAGAGATTTGAAAGTCACCCAGAACACGAAGGGACCTAGAAATGGATTTTCCAGACGACATTAAAATGTCAAATGTTTTCTCTGCTCTTTTTTGTTTGCCATCTATTTCCCAGTTCCTGATGCCTATCCACATCTTGAATGTACAGAATTTCCAGAAACTTTCCATATTCAATCAAGTAATAACTAGCAGAGGTCAATTTGATTTGTTTTTTAAAAAGCTACCATTTATTTGAATGCTATGCTAAGCACTTTCCCCACATTACTTTAGCATCTTGTTTTTCTTGACCCATTTTACTGAAGAAGGAACTGTGGTTCAGTGAGGCAAAGTAACATAGCTCCAAAATGTAGAGTCAAGATTTGAACCAGGAACCATAGGACCCCAGACTCAGGTGTTAACCACTATCAGAACTTTTCAGGTCTTTTTGTCACATCCCATAGTTAAAAATGCATCTCCCACCATGACCAATGAACATGACCACACATAGATTACTGCAATAAAAGTGCCAAGAAACAATGAATACCTTCAAGTACACAGCACCTTAACCTCTATTCTTTTCTGTTTATTTTCCATTTTTAAAATGTAGGTAGTAATGCATCAAATCAATTGCATAACCTGTTGCTAATTGTTGACAACACAGACACTACAAAATCATTGCACCTTCTCTAATTGGACTTAAAATCTGGGAAGTCATTACCCCAAGACCATTTTCTTATTTAACCACAGGTTAAAAACTAAAGTTTTCATTTATTTTTTTTTCCAGTTAGAAACAAGCCTTAAAAGTTCTATCCCTCAAGGAAATACAAATCAAAACCTCACACCAGTCAGAATGGTTAAAATTAACAAGTCAGGAAACAACAAATGTCGGTGAGGATGCAGAGAAAGGGGGACCCTCTTACATTGTTGGTGGGAATGCAAACTCGTGCAGCCACTCTGGAAAAAAGTGTGGAGTTTCCTCAAAAGTTAAAAATAGAGCTACCCTATGACCCTCCAGTTACACCACTACATAGTTATCCAAAAGATATAAACATAGTTATTTGAAGGGCTGCATGCAACCCTAATGTTTCTAGTAGCAATGTCCACAATAGCCCAAATATGAAAAGAGCCAAGACCTCTATCAATAGATGAATGTATAAAAAGATGTGAGGTGCGTGTGTTTGTGTGTGTGCGTGCATGTGTGTGTAATAGAATATTACTCAGCCATCAAAAAGAATGTAGTTTTGCCATTTGCAATGGCATGGGTGGAACTAGAAGGTATTATGCTAAGCAAAATAAGTCTGTCAGAGAAAGACAAATATCACATGATTTCACTCATATGTGGAATTTAAGAAACAAAATAGATGAACATAGGGATAGGGAAGGAAAAATATAGTAAGATGAAAATTGAGAGGGAGGCAAACGTTAAAGAGATGCTGAACTCTAGGAAACAAACTGAGGGTTGCTGGAGGGGAATGGGTGGGGGTGAGGTAACAGAGTAATAGATGTTAAGAAGGGCACTTGATGTAATGAGAACTGGGTGTTATATGCAACTGATGAATCACTAAATTCTACCTCTGAAACTTATAAAAGAAAAAGTTCTATCCACCTCTTTCCTTTACAATGTGGGACTCTTCAAAAAAAGCTCTATTGGGCAAATTTAACAAACAATAAAATTGATGCTTCAGTTCACACTAGATCTAGTCGCTGGACAGGAATAAGATGTAGGACAGAAGTCCATCTCGGGTTTGCCTTTTCCTCTCCTTCCAGAAAGGAACCAGCCACAGCCCCCAGGAGGTTTGAGGGCACAGAGCACTGCTGATCCCTCCTTGGTCCTTGTTCAGACCCTCTGGTGACTAAAGAGTTGTGAGGTGAATTTGCATGAGAAAATATGCTGGACCAGTGACAGAAACTAGAATGAATACAACAGGGAAGTAACCCCAAGAATTGGGAGAAGATGCTAAAAGGCATCTTTTGAGGCATCACTGGAGCTGGAGGGGCCTTGGTGACAAAGAACAATTGTGAAAAAAACAAAGATGTCACTGAAAAGGAAGGAGAATGGAGGGCTCATTTGGGGAAGCAGAGGCCCTGTGCTCTGTCAAAGAGAAGCTGGTCTCTCGCATGGCAGCCTGTCCTGCTGGCATTCTAGGAACTGGCTTTCCAATTCTAGTGACACGTACGCTCAAAATAAAGACCTATCATTCTTTCTGAAAATTTGAAATGCTTTTACTTCTTTATGATCCAAAGATCCTTAATTAAAATGGGTATCAAAAATATTCTCACAGTCAGAATTGAGTGTGGGACAGCCACAGAGTCACAGACAAGAGACAGGACCTCCTGGAGGACTATTCCTATGCTTTTGTTTTGGAAATATGAATGATATTAATGGCAATGCTTTTTATTTAAATGATAAAGGACTTTATAGTCCACACACACACACACACAAAAAAAACTATGACACATAGTCATCTGTCAATTGGAGATAATAGTATTACCTTATTTATATTTTTATTGTGGAGATGAAATAAGTAAACACATAAAAAATCCTTAGACTAGTACCTCCCACATAGTAGGTCCTCAATAAATAGGACTTGACTTTATGATCATGCTGGAACATGGGCAGACATTATGGAGTCATCTGATAGGTAAAGAAATGGGACACTTGGAGAGACCCACGGCCATGCTAAAGATTACACAGCTGATAATGGGTAATTAAGGTCTTTGGGCTTTATGTCATGCGTCTATTCATTCCACAGTTATTCATGGAGTTCCAGGATCAGTGTCAGGCTCGCACCCTACACAGTGAATGTGACAGATGCGATTTCTACATCCACAGTCAAGTGCTCTTTCCCCAAGGCTTATCATGTGTCTACAATACAGGTATCAACTAAATATTTGCTCTTTGTTTTATGCCCTGCAAAGGAGTTTAAATTAAGCTACAATACAAAAGCAAACAATTATACATGCATCTTCTTGAATCTTGAGAAATTAGAGTTGGTGTCTCCTCTGTGCCTGTCACAGCCTCCTGCGGTCACTCCACCATGGCATGGATGTGCTGTTTTATAACTCTCTGAATAATGATCTGTCCCCATGCCTCAACCCAGTCTGTCAGCTCCCTAAGGACAAGAACGATGCTTGGAGTAGCACGGAGTCAGAAGATTTTAATGCCATAAAAGGGTGCTTCTCATATCAGTGCAACTGCCTTGGTTTTTCTTCGTCTCAGATTGATCCTACTTTTTAGTGTCATGAAAATTTTTATTCCTCAGAGTTTTTTGAGTTTGTGTTTTCCCCACATAGTGGGTTTTCTGTTGACGAGGTACATAAAACTCAGTGGAACCTGAAGTAAACAGCCAGGAATTAAAATGGCTTCCACTCAACCACCAATAACGTTTCCATACAATATCCAAGATCTGAGCTCTAGGGAGATAGAAGCAGAAGAGAAAAGTAAGCAAAAGTGTAGAGAAGAGAGAAAAGGAAGTGAAGATGGAGAGAGATGGTGGAATAGAGTTCACAGGCATTTGAACATGACAAAGCAAAATCAGTTAAAGTACCAAAAGGAGGAACTTTAAAGAGCCATCTGTCCACACCTCTTTCCCACCAAATCCAGAAGAAGGTCTGGCTGATTAGATAGACAGGTAGGTAGGTAGGTAAGTAGAATATAGATATAATGTAAGTAGCAAAAATAATGATTGTGTGTTATTTATTTGCAATATATATTATAATGTATTATATGTATTAGGAAGAGAAACACAGAGAAAGATCAAGAAATGCTAATCAAAAATCAGTGTGGAACCCTTTGAACTCTTTTATTAGAAATAAACCTGATTCCAAAAACTCCTATAACTCTGCAAATATAAAATCAGCCCTTTTCAAAACAAACAAACAAAAATCTATCACCCAGAAACATAGTTCTCACTTTTAAATAGATCTGCTACAGTACTTTTGGTTGATTCAAATTTGCACAGTAGACTTTTCTTCCCCATTTACATATTTCATTCATATTAATTCCAAATAGAACAATTTTGAAATCAACATAGCTTTCCAGCAAAGCCAGAGTCTACAAAGTCAACAGTACTAAATGTGAATGGATTCCACGCTCATCAATCGGAGGTGTGGGAAGTTGGCTGGATCATTTTGAAACTTCGTAAAAACTTCACAGACATCAAATATTGGGAGTTAACCATGAAGCAGTGAAGGTTTAGAGACCCTCTAGATAAACTTTCCAAAGTTAGACTGGTTCACCTCAGACAAAGGATTCTCAGGGGAATACAGTAAATTTGAACTTTTGTGTGGCCTTTTTATCTGTATGTGTGTGTTTTAGCAAGCATCCTGGAATGGCAAATGCTTCCTCCTCGGTGGAACCATGTAGATTCAGAAAAAGCCATCTTCCATTGAGAAGACAATTGTTTTCTATAGAGACAAGAAACAAACGCCCGTGACCCAGGTCACCTCCTCCCAGCAGGCTTTTGCTGTGGCTTCCTCTGAGCAAACACAACAAAGTCCAGAGCAGTCAATCCTGCCACCCCACACTGGGCCCCTGCAGTTGTGCTCTGCTATTTACCCTTCCTATTAATCTGTCAATGTTCTAGTCAAACATGCAAAACAATATGGTGGGTGCATAGTTTGATTGGCCATTGCTAAGTAACTTGGACCAAAGATGAAGAAATGGAACTTCCACCCAACAAAATGCGAGACCCAATTTGATTGCAAGAAAACGTTCAACAATACCAGTGCATGACAATTTTTCAGGGTGGCTGTGATTTAGCACCCCCTCACCAGAAAAGAGGGGTTCCAATAAATGACATTCAGTTCTAGAATCTAAAAATTCAGGTCATGTTGCTGCCCCCATCACTCTGGGATAGGGCTGTCTGGGAGTTTTGTAAAAGGTGTTTGTTAAAGAAGAGACTAATAAGGGATTTGGTCTGGTACACAGGTGAGCCCTTGACCAACAACCGAAACATTCTTTGAACTGAAAAATGAACCTCTGTTTCACCACTCCCTGAAAAATGCATAGGCTACAATAGTTCCAAAAATGTCATCCAAATTATCAAACATTATGAAGCATAGAGAAAATGAGTAGCTTATTTCTTCCTCTATTTCCTCTTCTGCTAGCCCAGATGAAGCCTCAGAATCCTTCTCAACACAAAGGTCTAAGAAGCCACTCCCACGCCACTGGAATTAGTACAAAATATGGAACGTATCTGTCATTCTAGTGAGTCCTTGAGCCTCAAGTGAACAAATGTATCAGAATATAAGATGTATAGATGATTTTTTTTTTTTAATGTCCCCTTCTAGCACTGCAGAGCATGAATTTTTCCTGCTGTGTGTTTTCAGAAACCAGGTAGAAGGGCAAGAGTATCTGGGGTACCAGGACATAGTACAGCAAAGGGAAAGAAAAGATAGATATTGCAGTTAGGCTGACTTAGGGTCAGAGTCCTTCATTTACTAGCTATTTACTAGCTACCTGAGCTCTGGTAATTATTTAACTGTTCTGAAATATGTTTGTTCATCGGTAAAACAGAAAAAATAAAAAATATATAATGTATAAGTGAGGACTTCTCAACTCTCATTTTGTTCCATTTTCTCTGATGATTTACTTCTCCACAGACCACAGGCAGCTGTGGGCTCATATCCTTGGCAGTTAACCTCCAGACCTCCACTCTGATTGGCCCAGACAGGGTCACATGCCCATCCATAGCTGGGGTACTGTAATTGGGCTGCCTCTAGGACCACTCAGTGGAAGTGAGAAGGAATAGTTTCCCAAAAGAAGTGTTGAGTAGGGGGAAATAATTTTCTGGGGCAAACAAAACAGTAAATGCGTACTCTGTGATGTCATGGAGTGAGAAGATTAAATAAAAGAATCCATGTAAAGGCATTTCCATAGAAGGCATTTCCATAGAAGGTGATGGTAATTATTACTGTCATCATTATGATCAATCTCTAGTCTCAAAAGTTATAACCAATAATAGGAGCATTCACAGAAACATAACATTGATGAACATCAAGTTCATCACTTAACTGATGTTCGTCTTAATCTGGTTACTTAGACTATATACTCAAATAGCACTCTCAGTGAAATAGTCAAGTGCAATGATCATACTTTCTGTACTTCGATTTGAATTCAACTGACAGTTTGAATTATAGAGACTTCATTTTGGTCCGGCTCACTGAAATAAAGGATGAAAGTAAGAAACTGATTCATTCATGCCTTTACTTGAGTTTTTATGTGCCAGGCACTGGGTTAGGCACTGGGTGGTACAGGGGAGCCAAAGTGATGAAGTCGGTTATATAGAAGGAGCTTACTTTCCACAAGGGAAGCTGGAGAGTAGTGAGAAGCACTATGGAGAACAATGAAACATAGTAAGAGGTTGAAAATTACAGAATGGACTTCAGGTGGAGGCCAGCCCTCTGAGGAAGGGACATCTGGGCAGGGATGTGAGCAAATTAAAGGGGACATCCTTGAAGGGGACAGCATTCTATACCAAGGGAATAGTGAGTACTGAGTCTGGAGTGTGACAGTGTGGCTAGAGCAGAGTGAGCAGGTGAAGGGGATAGGACGTGATGTTAAACAGCCCACCCACCCAACTCACTCCCAGGATGTCCATGTCTTAATCCCCAGAACCTGAGAAAATGTGACCTTACGTGGTGAAAGGGACTCTGCAGATGTGATTACGCTAAGAACCTTGTAATGGGACATTATCCTAGATTATCTACATGGGCCCAGTGTAATCTCAAGGGTCCTTAAAAAGTTAGAAAAGGAGGTAAAAGAGGAGGTTAGAGTGATATAATATAAGGAAGACTCGATCTGATGTTATTGGCTTTGAAGATGGAATAAAATGACATAAGCCACAAAATGCAAGTGACCTCTAGAAGCTGGAAAAAGCCAGGAAATAGAAAGTCTCCTAAAGTGTTCAGAAAAGAATGTAACCTTGCCAACACCTTGATTTTAATCTGGTAAGACCCATGCCAGACTTAGGACCTACAGAACTGTAAAATAATAAATTCATGGTTTTAAACCACTAAGTTTGTGATGATTTGTTACAGCAGCAATAGAAATCTGTATAATACCATTCTTTTTTTTTAAAAGATTTTATTTATTTATTTGACAGAGAGAGATCACAAGTAGACAGGCAGGCAGAGAGAGAGAGAGAGAGAGAGGGAAGGAGGCTCGCTGCTGAGCAGAGAGCCCGATGCGGGACTCGATCCCAGGACCCTGAGATCATGACCTGAGCCGAAGGCAGCGGCTTAACCCACTGAGCCACCCAGGCACCCCTGTATAATACCATTCTTAACATTACCAGATGATTCTTGCTTTCTTTCTATGCCAGAAAGTTTCTGTCTTGAAAAGCATTGACTTTTGCAACTTGTCAAGAACAACATCAGCTACTTTAAAGTGAGTACTCATGCCCCACCCCAATGGTCTGGGGTCACCTTACAAGTACACAAAAGAAAGAATGGTAAAGGAAACATGGGCTGTATCTCCAGGTTTTCCTAACGGAGGTATAATGTGTCCCTAGGGTGGCAAAAATACATATATTTTTTTATGAGGGCATGTAAAATTATGCCATAATCCACAATAATGTGGATAAATACGGAAACCAAGAGAATGTTCTAAAGTACAACAAATGGCACTAAATTAAGAATCAAAATTACTGACTGAAATGAAGCTAAAACGTATAAAAGTGTATTATTTCTCATACACTACCTGCATCCTCATTGTAAAGGGTCTTCTGATATGTAGTCAGCAGGAGTGCTTCTTCTCCCATTGCTCCATAGTATGTCACTTAGACATCCATCTGGTGAGTTCAACTACCTATAAACGATCGATGGGAGAAAGAAGACCAGGTTTACAATGATGCAACGATGGGGAAATCTGACATTTTTTTAATGTTGAGCCATCCTAACTATGAACATTTCTTTCCAAAGATTGTCAATAAAATTTTATACCATTTTATATAAAGTTCATGACCACCTCTTGTAAGATAAAATCCTAAGTACTGTTGGGTTTTTTGTTTGGTTGGTTTTGGTTGTTTCGCATTATAAACAATAGCTTTCAAATTAAAAATTTTCTAGTGATTTGCAGAGTACAGAAATGTGATTCAATGTTATACACTGTTGTTTTTTTAAGATTTTATTTATTTATTTAACAGATAGAGAGCATGGGAGGAGGGGTGGAGGGAGAAGCAGACTCCCTGCTGAGCAGGGAGCCCATTGTGGGTCTCAAATCCCAGGGTGCTGAGATCATGACCTGAGCCCAAGGCAGGCACTTAACCAAGTGACCCACGCAGATTCCCCCAGTTTTATATAGTTTTAAAACAGCAAGCTAGCTCAACTATCATTTGAATTCTGAGTTATACACCTGTAGATTATTTGGGGTTTTTCACGTAAACAATTGCATCACCTGCTAATAATGACAGTTTTGTTTCTTCCTTTCAATTTTTTATACTTTAAATTTCTTACCTTATTTCACTAGTTTACATCTCTAAAATAGTGTTGAACAGCTGTTGCAATATTGGACATCTGTGTTTTTCCCACAGGCACATTTATTATTTATTTACTAAAGCAAATAAAGGTATCTTGCACCAGCCCCTGTGAGCTCTCAGAATCATTAGGATTTACAGAGTATTGTGGGTAAAGCGGGAAAACCTAGTGAAATTGAGAAACACTTTCAATAAATTGCTATAAAAGATTTTTAAATGACAAAATTAAACATATTCTTACCATATAATCCAGCAATCATGCTTCTTGGTATTTACTCAGATTAAAAATATGTCTATACAGGGGCGCCTGGGTGGCTCAGTGGATTAAGCCGCTGCCTTCGGCTCAGGTCATGATCTCAGGGTCCTGGGATCGAGCCCCGCATCAGGCTCTCTGCTCCACAGGGAGCCTGCTTCCTCCTCTCTCTCTGCCTGCCTCTCTGCCTGCTTGTGATCTCTCTCCCCGTCAAATAAATAAATAAAATCTTTAAAAAAAAAAAAAATATGTCTATACAAAACCTGCACATAAATGTATGTTTATAGCAGCTTTGTTGATAATGGCCAGAACTTGGAAAGAAGCAAGATGTCCTTCAGTAGGTAAATGGTTTAACATACTAGGATATATCCAAAAAATGGAATATTATTCACCAATAAAAAGAATTAAACTATCAAGTCATGAAAACATGGAGGAACCTTAAATGTGTGTTATTAAGGGAAAGAAGCCAATTTGAAAAGGCTACATACTGAGATTTCAACTAAATGCACTACTCATGGCATTCTGGAACAGGTGAAACTGTGGAGACAGTAAAAAGATAGGAGTTGCCAGGGACTGGTGGGGATGGGATGAATAGGCAGAGAATAGAGGATTTGGGGGACAGTGACAGTGTTCTATGTCATACCATAATGATGGACTCATGTCTTTATACATTTGTCCAAACCCATAGAACACCAAGAATGAACCCTAAATGGGAACTATGGACTTTGTGTGGAAATTATGTGTCATTGTAAGATTATCGATTAAAACAACAGTACAACTCAGGTGGAGGACGTTGACCATGGGGGAGGCCAGGCTTTTGTGTGGTCAGGTATATTGGATATCTCTGTACCCACTTTCCAGTTCTGCCATAGACCTAAAACTACCAAAGACTAAAAGAAGGTCTCAGAATGAAATGACTTAAATCTCTAAGTCTCAAAATTTTTGTGTTTTATTATCATATGCATTTTTAATTATAAAAATACATATTTTACATATGTACATATTTTTACATAGGTACATATTTTTAAATTATAGTATTGAGGCTTGAACTATGAAGTATTTCAATCAAAAGGAAGTTAAGACAGGAAATTGCATTGCAAAGGTGATGGAAAATGTGCTTGGAGTTGCAAAAAAGAGAGGAGGTAATATTGACACATGACAAGATGTTAACCCTCAGAGGATGGAGCTTCCAAAACAACATAAGCTTCAGCCTTTACAAAAGCTATATATGCCTGATTGGTCCTGATGTAAACAGGAATCTATACATTTCTCCCATCAAATACAATGTTTGATGTATTTATTTATTTATTTATTCTTTGTAGATTGCTTTATCAGCTTAAATAAATTCCCTTCTATTTCCAGTTTGCAAAGCCTTTGGGGTTGGGGTGAGTTGTTTGCCTTTTAATTAGAAAGAAATGATAAATTTTATTGAATGTCTTTACTACATCTGGTAAGATGATCATTTTTTTCCTTTTAACTTGTTAAAGTGATGTCACATTAATCAAATTTCTAATATTAAACCAACTGGAACTTCATGGAATAAAAACACTTGGTCATAATGTATTTTTTTTTTAGCATATGGCTGGATTTTGTCTGTTAATATTTTGTTTTATTTAGTTTTATTTCTTTAATGATCATGTTGAAATTGACTTTTTTCTCCCTTATAATATCCTTGCCTTGTTTTGTTATCAAGTTACGTAAGCCTTATACAATGACTTGGAGAATATTCTCTTTTTTTGATTGTTGATAGAGTTTGCATAGGATTGAAACACCTGCCCCTTAAATATTTGGATGACTACATTAGTAAAACCATCTTCTGATGTTTTTAGTGTGGGGAAAATTTTTAACTACTCATTTAATCTATTTAATGATTATAAGACTATTTATGTTTTCTATTTCTTTTGAGTCCATTTTGGTAAATTGTGTTTTTCTAAGAAATTTTTATTTTTTAAGTCTCCAAATCTGACACTACAGTGTATGTAATATCCACTTGTGTTTTTAATCTATTCAGTATATGCTCCTTTTAAAATTCTTAATGTTATTTATATAGCATTTCTCTTTTTTTTGATAAATCTTGCCAGAGGCTTATCAATTTTATTATCCTCTTCAAAGAGTCAACTTTTATTTTTATTGATCCTGCTTATATGTTTATTTTCTGATTGATTAATTTTTATTGTGTCTTTAAAGTATTGTCTTTCTTATACATTTCTGGAGTTTATTCTACTGTTCTTAACTCACTGACACTTGGTTTTTAAAATATTTTATCCAGCATATTTGGTTAGTCTAGATAATAATATGGGATAATTCATCTACAGTTTCCTTAGAAATAGAAAACCCTGGGGTGCCTGGGTGGCTCAGTGGTTTAAAGCCTCTGCCTTTGGCTCAGGTCATGATCCCAGGGTCCTGGGATCGAGCCCCGCATCAGGCTCTCTGCTCTGCAGGGAGCCTGCCTCTCCCTTTCTCTGTGCCTGCCTCTCTGCCTACTTGTGATTTCTGTCTGTCAAATAAATAAAATCTTTGGGGAAAAAAAAAAGAAATAGAAAACCCTTATTATATATTTCAACTTATCTTTATTAATATCTTTAACAATTAAATTTTATACTCTTATTTGGCATCCAATTAGTTAATTCAACATAATCTATATTGTGGAACTTCTAATTCTTTAAAACATTGTAAGAACTCATTTGTAAAACTGTCTGGACTCAGAGACCTTTTTCAGAGTCAATTATTTGAAACCATTTTCATTTTTGTCATGACGGCTGTTCTAGTTAGGTCTTCCATCTCTCCTTGAGTTAATTTTAATTATTTTGCCTATTAATACAATATACTAATTTTTGAGGCTGTTGGATATATCAACACAAAATTCTACATAGTGTTTTCTTATGTTTTAAATCTCTATGTTTACTATAGCAAGAAAAAACTGGTTTATCCATTCTATTTCCTTGGAATTATAGGTATAGTAGCTTCTATTCCACTTCTCTAGAGAAAATTTAGAAACAAACACCCCTCCTCTCAAGAAATAATTGGGCCAAATTTACCAGTAGTTACATAATTTAAAAACTGGTAAGGGTATATCTCTCACTGTGTGTCTTTATCTTGCTGCTGCTGCTGCTGCTGCTGCTTCAGATGTTATTTGTTTATTTGTCACATAGAGAAAGCACAAGCAGGGGGAGCATCAGGCAGAGGGAGCTCAGCTCCCTGCTGGGCAAGGAGCTCAATGTGGGACACTGGGATCATGACCCAGGCCAAAGGCAGATGCCTAACCAGTTGAGACACTCAGGCTTCCCTCTTGGTTCCTCTTTTGCTTTCTTGTGTCCAGACACAACAGACCTGGTTTCTGACAAGCTCCTGATTTCTATAAGGCAAGCAGAATTCACACACTATGGCCAGTCACTATTTCATCTACTCAGCTTCTCCACTGTGACTTGTGAGTTATCTTCAGTCAACTCAGATTGGAGAGAGTAGGAAACCCATGCTAGCTTAAAAGTTAAGCCTCAATCCCCAATTCATTTTTACCAGGGAGCTCTTTACTGTGAGAGTCCTCTGGCCTACATTAACAGAGCTGAGAAGTCGATGCCAAACAGACATTTACTCTATGAAGCAGGACTCTGAAGAGGGGAAGGAATTACCAACTTCCCAAACGTAACCCAAACATATTACAGACCTTTTTCCATTCCCAGTTTTATGTGTTTGTGGTTTGTCCTTTTTTCTTAAATCACCTTTCCAGCAATTTGCATGTCATTGTTGTTTCACAGTCTAAGAGAAGAGATTCAGCCTGGGTCAAAAGCAACTGTAAAGACGTCAAGTGCATGGCTGTACAGATCTTCCCTCTAATGTTTCTCTAGTCACATATTAAAGCTTCATTTTTTTTTAAGATTTTTTTAAAGATTTTATTTATTTGAGAGAGAGAGAGAGAACAAGCAGGCAGAGAGGGAGAGGGAGAAACAAACTCACTGCTGAGCAGGGAGCCCTTTGCAGGGCTCGATCTCAGAACCCTGGGATCATGACCTGAGCCAAAGGCAGAAGCTTAACCAACTGAGCCACCCAGGCGCCCCACATAGTACAGCTTCTTAATGTGAACTTGCTTCCCCCAGACACCATCTCTCTCTCTAACAAATTATGTCCTCCTCCTGGACCAGTTTTCATAGCTTCTGCTTATTCATGTCAGCCATTCGACCATGATCCTTAATGGCTCTTCCTCCAGCTCATAACTTCTCAGCAACTCCGCTGATGCTAACCGCCCACTGTCTCAGGATATCCAGTTGGGATTCGGGAGGCCAGGAATCTTATTAGCCCTCTCATGCCTTCACGCCAAGCCACATAACTGATCCTGAGAGGCCTAGGGAATGATGACAATGCAGGGCCAGTCAAGTGTCGGCTCCTAAGCCAACCATCTCTATGTGGCCCCCTCAGAATTAACATGCTGAAACAGAATTCTTGATTCATACTCTTTTTCAGTCCTTAACATCCATAATGTGACACTCCCCATCTCCCTAATGTGACGCCATCTGCCAAGTTGTTCAGACCTATGTGTTCTCTCTCCTTGGTTTCTCTTTCCCCCATCACCTCACCCACACACTCTCATTCATCACGTCTTACCATTCTTTAAGAAAGAACGGTTAGAAAGATGTCCCAAATCCATCCATTCTCTGAACTTCCAGTAGCATCTCCTTAATCCAGGACACCATCATTTCCTATCTGGATTATTACAAAAGCCTTCTGTCATCTCCCTAACTAGCTATTACACTTCCGATTCTTCCATCATTCTATCCATATTCCTCACAGCAGCAGTAATGATCTTCTTAAAATTCTTAAAGTTCTCTTTAAGAATTTTAAATTCTCTCTTAAAATTCTTAAAATTCTTAAATTCTCTTAAGATTCACTTAAAATCCTTCAGTAGCTCCCTATTTCCCTTAGAATAAAATCCAGTCTTTTCTCATGCCTGACACAACTTCCCATGATCTGGTCCTGACTAATGTCTCCACCTGATCTCACGGCATCCTGCTCCCACTCACAGTGTGCCAGACACACCAAACTTCTCTCAGTGACTCAGGACCCCTGAAGCTCTTTCCTGCTTTAGGGTCTCTGCACAGACCTCCACTTGCTTGTTCCTCCCTCTGTTCCTTCACTTGTTTTAGACAAGCAATCTCTGAAGAGTCTTTCCTTGGTCACCCTGTCCAAAAGAAATTTCCCCTGACTTGTATGTAATTCTTTATGTCATTGCCTTGTGCTTTCATGTTTTGTCTGAACCCCTAAATTAGAGGGAAAGAAACTATAAAAAACAGAGAGAGAGCCAAATCCATGAGAAGTCATGAAGATAAAACTTCAAAAAACGGGAGAAGAGGGAGGAAGCAAGAGATTGAAAGGAAACGGGCATAAAATTATCAAACTCCTTGGAGAAAAAAAGTTCATAAAATTATTAATAAACACAAATGTCGTCCACCCCTCAAGTGAGCATTCTGAACACTTATTTCTAAGTCTGATGAAATGATTTCTAGCTTTCCTGTCTTCTTGTAACTTGATCTTCCTTGAATTCTGGCAACTACAATACTCTCCAGTTTGAGAACTTATTAAAATGAAAGTTCAAAATGAGTTACAAGCATTTGAAGAAGTCATTAGGAGCCACTAGAAGAGTCTAATGCTTCTTTTCTCATTGTGAATTTGCGTAGCAAGCATCCAAGACACGTTTTAAAATAAAACAACCATCCCTTAGGGCCATGGGTACATGAGGCATCATTTCCCCACAAAGCCTGACCCTCTCGCCTCCCTTTGTCCCCTGCAACGCCTCTTTGTAAATCACAGGTGTTTGCGGGCATAAAGCCCATCAGAAGGGAGTTTTTTGTGAAGAGTTCTTTCTTTGCCACTTGTTCTAAACCTGTTCAGAGAGTGCTCCGTGCCTTAGACCAAATCTCCATAAAAATCAAGAAACAAGAAGTTTTCTGTACTCCTGCCCAGCAGCCACACTATGACATTAGTTTCGACAGCTCTGTGACCTAGTATTATCCCAACTTTATTCACTAGTCTTTTTCTCTTTCTCTCTCTATTCCTTTTTTTTAAAAGCCTATTGGCATTTTTTTATCTACTGTAAAATAAAAAGGAGGATTTTTTTTAAAGCACCCTATGTGACAGCTAGAAAAAGCTATCTACAGTTACTGTAGTAATAGTTTCAAAAAACACCTGCAAATCAAAGAAAGACACCATAGCAGTGTCTTCAGTGTTGTTTTTTGTGGGTTTTTTTTTTTTCTTCCCTTAAAGTTCCTTCTTGGCCATTATAGGGTAGGCTCGGGAATGAATTTATGTGACAGCTATGAAGTTAGTATTAAAATTGTGAATAGTACCTAGCAGTTTTCATGCCCTTACTATAAGATCGCCTCAATTTGCCACACAGCGGTGAATAGGGTAAGGAAGGGGTGGGGGGTGTCAAATGAATGGGAGGAGGAGGGTATGTGAATGGGAGGGTTTCCCTAGAGGGAGCAGCACGGTAGTCACGGGGAAGAGTGATTTATTTTTGAAATTCCAGGAAGAAAGGCCAAGAGAAGCTGCCTAAGAGATCCTGAAGCATGGGTTGGGGTTGGCGGGGGGAGATAAATAATACGTCTAATAACACATTTAGCAAGTCTCAGCGCCAACTCGTAAGAAGCAGGGACTGGGCAAGGGCGAGGGGGGATGTGTGATGGTAAATCCATTCCTCTGGTCTTCCAAGATTGAATATTAAATGCCAGCAGGGAGCAGATGCGGGTAGGGGTTGCAGCCTGGGGGTGAGGCAGCGAAAGGAGGGGGTTAAGCGTTTATCTCAATGGAAATTAACCACTTGGGGAGAATTAGGAGAGAGCGGGAGCAGGGTGGGCGGGGGAGAGCGTCTCTCGGTGAGTTTAAAGAGAAGAACTCTTCTGGGGCAGGGATTTAGGGAGGGCATTCAGAAGTCCGAGGTGCTCGCCGCACCGCAGAGAGCAAGGCGGGGGTGTCCTCCGCAGCCCCTGTGGCCCCGCCCCCGCGGCACCCCCCCCCCCCATATTAGCATGCGGGCCGCAGAGGGCCGGCCAGGCGGGGGAGGGCGGCAGTGGGATCGCCGCGCGGGGCGCATTGTGGGCCGCGCTTGCCTCCGCGGGGGACCATCTGCTCGCTGTCAATGCATCACCTGCTCGTCTGGGCCGTCGCCGGGGCAACGTGGGGCGGGGGATTAAGGAGCGTGTGCTTCTCGGTCCGGGCCGCGGCGGCGGGGGCGGGGCGCTCCTTGGCCGCCCCCGGCCTGGGACGGTCGGCCTGGCGGAGGGGGCCGGTGACCACAGTGGCTGGCTCGGCAGTTCGCTGCTGCCCCTCCGGCTTTGCAAAGATAGCCGGGCCGCCGTCACTGGCGGAGGTGGCTGGTCTCCCGAGGAGGAGCAAACAGCAAAAGATCCAGCCCTTTGAACCCACCCAGAGGGCGAGAACTGTGACCCTCGCGTCTACCTGGAGCTTCTGGGGCCATGTCCCAGGACGGGCGTCTGCAGCCTCCTGCAGGGAAACTGACCTGCCTCACCGGGTCCCTGGAACCATTCTGAGCAACTCCCCCGCAACGCCGTTCTGAGCGCCCCGCAGTCGCCGGGCAACCACAATGGGGTGCGCATGGCGGGTAGACCCTCCCTGGCTCCTGTCACCTAAGTTACTGATAACTTCCACACCTCTCATCTGATATTTTGGTCTGCCGCCCAACGCCCAGACTGGCGTAGCCTTTGACATCAGAATACGAGTGACACTTGCTTTTTGGGGGAGGATGCGCCCAAGATTTACCAAAACGGGTTCATTTTCCATGGAAAAAGTAGTTCTGGGAATGAAATCCTAATATCCCCTTTCCACTTACTGCTGTTCCTCTCACTGGAAATAATTTTGAACAGGGGAGTACAATCAGCGATGCAGCCAACAGCAGGGGGCAGAGCGAGGCTGTGGATGGAAACAAGAGTCCGCTTTGGGATTACGTTTGCTCCAAAGTCCACCAACAAAGGTCCTTCCTATCTGCCAAAGGATTCCATGCCCCTGAAACTCCCGTTCTTACCAAAGTTTTCCATGGACTCCACAGTAGCAAGGCGTTAGTAAGCTCTAATCACAGCTGGTGATATATCATGTTTTCTTTCTGGGCTGACTAAGCATTGTTATTCTTCTGCAGAATAACCTGAAGCAGCAAAGAGTTGAGATTCACCAAATCCCAGGCTGGACCTTCCAGACGCATATCTAAAACATTTCCAGCCGGGTAAAATCCCAGCTTGTTTCTGAAGATCTCTGAGTCAAGAAAGTCCCAAACCTGCCTTGTTAGATCTCGTTCCAGGGGCTGACAACTTTTGAGAATCAGCAGTCTTTCTTTGACTAACTTAGTCACTCCAACCCTTTTCCTACAGTCCTGCTTTCTGAAGGAACAGAGAAATTGTCCTCTTTTCCAGTCAACCCTTTGTTTTGAAGAAATTATTAAATTGTGCATTAACTTTCTCAAATTTTCTCCTTTGACTCCAGCCATTCTTCTTTCATTCAACCAAATCCTTATTCTCCTTATTTAAAGTTACACTAAATACAGGGTGATAATACCGATCCTATGTGTTTCTCTCACTAAAATCTCAGAATAATCAAAAATGATTTCTCTCATCCTTTATGATTTCTATAGATGAACATAAAAACTAGACTATTTTCACAATTAAAATTATAGTATTAAAATTGACTGTTGCCACCATTTATTTGCTGTTCTTATCATTTGTATGCAAGAGAAGAAAGTCAACTACACAAATACCCATGTGCGTGCTCGCTTCGGCAGCACATATACACAAATACCCATGTGTTTTGACATAATAGATGAAGAAAAAAAAAAAAGAAGTGTGCAATGTATTAACTTGCTTAAAAGATAAAGAAAATTCTACCCATCTGAAACTGCTGTTAATTGTGATTTTTGTGGATTAAAATTGAGAGTTCTGAGAAGGCAGTCTCTTCGATTCACAAGGTACAGTTGACCCTGGAACAACGTGGGGGTTAGGAGAACTGATCTCCCATATAGTCAAAAATCCACATAGAACATTTGACTCCCCCCAAATAAAATAGTAATAGCCTGCTGCTGACAAGAAGCCTTACCTATAACAAAAACAGTGCATAGTTTGTATGTTATATGTATATATACTGTATTCTTAGATAAACTAGATAATAAAAAGTTATTGGGAAAATCATAAAGAAAAGAAAACATATTTATAAATCTGTAAAAATCTGCATATAAGTGGACCCGTGCAGTTCAAATCTGTGTTTTTCAAAGGGCAGCTGTGCTTCCAAATACAGAGAATCATAGCATTATTCCTATTTAAAAGAAGATGAGTTTGAGACCAACCATCCATTCTATCAGCAAAGTAACTGAAACAGGGGTACAAGTAACCAGCCCAAAACTGTTATAAACAGTAGTGGCGGATGCCCAGGGCACTCTCAACACCATAAACCTCCCGAAGGAGCACTTTCCACACCAAGAACACCTCGAAATGCCTTTTATCCACTCTATTCCTACTCCGACAGCTGCTAGCTTCACAGCAGAGATGAGAACTCTTCATCAATTCAACAAATAATCATTGAACACCTGCCACATGTCAGGCAAGCTAGACAAAGATCCCACCCTTATGGCACTCACTGTTTAGCAGGGGTAAATAGATTTTAAAAAACAAAACAAAAAAGTCTTTTCTTTACTCATTTACCCAATAAACCTTTCTTGAGCAACTAATCAAGTACCATAAGAGAGAAAAAAATATATTCATAAATAAGATAGGGATATCTCTGTCACAAAAAGAAAAACACACAAAAAATTAGAGCATAATGTAGTTAACTAGAAAATACCAGTATGACAAACTATCATGGAAGTAAAGAGGATGCATCAGATAAATTTGCCTGGAAAGCACCACAAAGATGTCATAAAGTGGGCCATGAAGAATTAGCAGGAATCCCCAGTACCTAAAACGTCACGGACATAGAAGATGCTCAATAATTAATTGTTAAATGAATAAATGATGTAATTTTCAAGTAGACGAAGGGAAGACAATCCATGCAAAGATGTCATAGTATGAACAAAGGCTCCAGGAAATGCTATTAAAGGGATGATGAGTGAGCAATTCACTGTAAGTCAAACAATATAAGGAGAAGAAAGAGGTAGGAGGAATGTCAGTGTGGAGGCATGTTGAAGAGGGATTTGTGTATCATGCAAGAAGACAGACTTTTCTTCAGGACCAATAAATTCTCAACAGCAAAATGCTTGCTTTAAATAGAGTCCTGCAAGGAATCCAAATATAGTAAAATTGATCAAAACAGAGCTGCCCTACTTGAAACAGAGGTAGGACCTGACACCCTGCCCTCTGGCCACAATCTGACTTTCTAGACACTGCTGCGGAACCCAGCATGCCCCTTGGAACACTCTTTGAAAAACAGTGCCATGGTCTGTGGGTCATCGCTGAAAATTATTGGACATGACGATGCAAGTTTGGATGGAAAGAAGCCAAGAACAGTTAGGATGCTATTGAAATTGTCCAAGCACAAAATAATGAGGATTTAAATTAGACCAGTGACAATCATACTGAAATGGAAGATAAAGAGATTTTGAAGATAGAATCCTTAATATGTAGGGTCTTTTTACTTCAGGGAAAATAATTTCACCTCTGGTACATCTGGATTTGGATATTTTAAAATGATAGTATATAACAAAGTACATCACAGCTGTTGTTATGTTCAACACCTTCCCACGCTTGCAAAAGTTTGTGAAAAAAATACAAATTCCTTTGCAGTGACTAGTTAAAATATGGCTTGGATCTCGGAATATAGATTTTTGGATTCTAAGAGGAGCAAACGGAAGATTAAGAAAAACAGAAAAAAGGAGGGCACAGATGAGAGAGGTCCTGTACTCCCTTAATTAATAACAAGGAGAAACAATTTGCACACAGTAATCAAAGTGATGGTGAACAGTGACTCTTGCCCACACTCCCTCAAGTGTGAGCATTCTTGTTCTTAAAAGGCACATAATATTCACACATAATGTTGCTCACTAATATTTAGATATAATTGCTGATTAAAGGCCCCTCATGGGTAGAAAACCTATGACTTAAGGGAACCACAAATTATGGACTGGGTGAAACAAAGATATATGCTCTTGCAAATAAGCTAATGGAAGAGAGGCAGCAAAGGGGAGCTGGGAAGCCAACAAAATTCACATGATGAAGATAGCTGGCATTTAGCCAAAAGTGAAAACTATAAATATTAATCAGATGAGAATCAGTGTCACTTTACTGCAAGAATGTTCTGTAATTAAAAGGGTGGGTATTGTGTTGTGCATGTTAGCACAATTGCTGCCAATAATATCAGATGCCAGAAGCTCCTGAGTGCTGAGGAAAACACAGATTCCTAAAGATGTCACCTACCAGAAAGTTTACTACATACAAACGAGCCATTTATGTCAAATTCAAATGATACTTCAAAATAAAGGGGGAAGAAATATCAGAGCTTCAAGATTGTACTTCTATCTTTAAAAGAAAACAAAAGATAAGGAAAGGAAATATTTGTTGGATGCCTTTTATTTGCCTGGCATTACTAGACATTTTCGATACGTCATGTCATTTAATCCTTACCTCAACCCTGCTGTAAAGGTGTCCCCATAATCACATTTCAAAGACGCATCAGTTCCAAAATTGGCTGTGCTGTCTAGGGTGCGACTCTGGGTGTGTCTCAGGTAGAGCAGAGGTGAAATGTCCCTGACATTGATGACATGACAAGATCATGAGATTAAGGTGCTTGATGGATTGTCCACATGAGCAGTGAGTCTTCTAGGGAGCCGAAGACCCTTGGTGTGGATGGGAAGTCTTAGAGGAAGGTACCGAAGCCCTCATTTGGGGAAGTCAGCAGTAGCTCTACTTAATGGTCAGGTGCATAAACAATGAATCCTAGAACACTGAAAAAATAAAATAAACTTAAAAGAAAAAGAAAAGAAACATACTGAGTCCCAAAGGAGAGGAGGTTATTGGAGATCAGAGGAGTAGTGGTTGAAAGAGGCTGAGGGGGATGGAAGTTTATTGTTCCCGTCTTTCCTTTGTGCCTGGACACAGATGAGCAAGGGTGAAGACATCCACTGCAGCAGGGTGCAAAAGCAAACATCTCTTCAAAGGAAAACATGGTTTTACTTAGGTCAGAAGTGGAGGGCTCTTTGAATGAAGAGGCCGAGAATGTAGAGGTTACTTTCTTGTCTCTCCCTTGTCTACAGTCTAAAATCCAAATACTTAAAGGTCCTTTAAGTGTGAGATAATCTAGTCCAGTGGTGCCCTGGTAAATGTTTAACAACCAGTTCTCTGAGAGGATAAAGCCCTGATTTGTAGCATCTGCCAATATCCCTGGTGTAAATACTGCCACCAGGATGGACTTCAGCTTCTGAGGTGATATTAGTGAGTGCAGAGTTTGCAAAATGGGTGCACAATCAGCTCTGATGAGCCAGTGCAACTTGGCTCCAACATGCCATTGTCCTTGTCTATTTCATGTTCTCCTGTCACTTCTTCCCACTCTGTATTCTTTTCAAAGGTAGGGCTGCTAACTTCGGCAACTATACAGGGCACAACTCTGGCAGAACCATGTTCATCGCAGTCATCACTATAATATAACAGCTTTCCTTCAGATGGCTGGTAAGTATAGAGAACAGGAGACTGTCCCTAATTTCATAGAGGCATCACTGGGTTGTCATGCTGCTCAAAGACCACATAGTGGAAATCCATCCCACAGGCACCTTTTTCTTTAGCTCACACGGAGTTTAAAAATGTTTGTTTTTTAAAAACTAATTTGCCATTTTTAAAAACTAATTTGGACCCTTGGGCTGCTTCCATAATTTGGCTATTGTAAGTAATGCTGCAATAAACATGGGGGGAGTGTATCCCTCTGAATTAGTGTTTCTGTATGGAATGGATAAAGAAGATGTGGTATATTATATGGACAGTGGAATATCGTTCGGCCATAAAAAAGAATGAAATCCTGCCATTTGCAATGACATAGGTGGAGCTAGAGAGTCTAATGGTAAGTGAAATAAATCAGTCAGAGAAAGACAAATACCGTATGGTTTCACTCATATGTGGAACTTAAGAAACAAAACAAATGGCCAAAAGAAAAAAGAGAGAAACGAACCAAGAAACAGATTCTTAAGTATAAAAAACAAAGTGATGTTTACCATAGGGGTGGTGGGTTGGAGGATGGATGAAATAAGAAATGAAGATTAAAGAGGGCACTCACTGTGATGAGTGCTGGCTGTTGTACGGAAGTGTTGAATCACTGTATTGTACACCTGAAACTAATATTACACTGTATGTTAACTAGGCTGGATTAGAATTTAAAAAAACTTAATGAAAGATAAAAATAAAAACTAGCTTGCCAAAATTTAAAAATAAGAAAACAAAATTCCAAATTTCTGGATTTTCTTGGGAAAATCAGAGAAGGTTGCATTATGAACAAATGAAAAATGCCTCTGCCTACAAAAGCTAATCGTTCAAAAGATGTCAGCTCCTTCAGCCCACCCTGGCTGATATTTTATACTCAGCATTTTTATCCTGGTATCCTGGAGTTCATGTTATCTGTTCTCCATTTTCCTCTGAAACCACTCCTCTGCCATCCCTCGATTTCTAGAACCGTCTTTCCACTCAGGGCCTTGCACCTGCCATTCTTCTTCTTGAAATACTCCAGTACACAACCCCTCCACTGGGCCAGCTCCCACTCTTTCTTCTATTCCAACCAGCTCTAAGTGAGACTCCCAAATAGCCTTCAGCCTGCTTTTACCCATACCACGCACCACAGAGCACACAGAGTGGTCTTTTTAAAATGTAAATCAATTCATAGCACAGGGTAATTCTAGTGAGACACAAACTCCTTAAAATGGTCCTTAAAGGACTATGTTATCCGGACACTCTCCCTATTCTTCAGTCACACTGTTTCCCTTTCTCCTTCACACACACCGCAGTCATACTCTTGCCGCCTGGAATGTTCTTTCCCACATCCTCATAGATACCTTCACCTCATTCAGGTCTCAGCATGAATCAGCTGTACGTCTTCACACAGGCCTTCCCTGGACATCCACAGTGTAGCATAGCAGCTCTCGTCTCTACCAGCCTTCCTTCAATGACTCTCTAGCATATCCCTTTGTGACATATCTTAGATAATCCCCCAGACCTCCAAGTCAGAATTCCTGGTGGTGGGGCCTGTCATACTATACTTTTATTAAGCTACCTCTGATGTGCTCCAATTTGGGAAGAACCCATCTATAGTATAATGGAAAGAATGAGAATAGAACATCATGCACGTTAAGGAATGTTGTGGTCCATCTTTAGTGTGTTGCTCTTCTGGGTTACTATAGTTCAGCTCAGTCCTGATCAGACCATACCAAAAACCCAGCCTAATGTGTGACAGTAAATTATTATCACTTCCTTGCCTGTTTTAGTGATACCCAAACCCCCTATAAACAAAACTCTAGAGAACGTGTTAGAAACAAATCCAAAAGTCTCTCTAACCCCTTTGAAGGAGTGATGACGTGAAGGATAATGCCTAGCGGTGACCTCAGCAAATGAATAGGATGGGGAAAATGCAGACATGTTAAAAAGAAAGCTGGAGAAGCTGTGAGTACCTAAAAATCATTGGGAAAATGTCTGATATCATGAAGAATTATAAGATTAAAATCTTACTTGGTGGTTATGAAAATGCAAAGGCTAGAGGGAAAGAAAAGGAACATGGTGGGAAGATCAGCAAAGTTTGGTAAATCCTGTGAGTGGTGGGATGGTTTTCTAGTCAGGTTGAATTGGGGAAGCATGGAGAAGTGATTTTGAGTTGGAGCAACATTGAAGCCACTGGGGATGTCATTTTTATGGTATCCTTCCAAAATTAACCCTTACATAGGAAAAAAAAATGTCCCAAGCCAGATTTGAAAACCCACAACCAATAACTGGAAATGCAATTCAGTATTAGAATTGTTCATAACAATGGTAGGAAGAGATATTGCTCTTTTCTGAAACAGCCCTCATCTCCCTAGCTGGACAGAATCTCCCCTAGGATCTTCCCTCTTTTTCTGTAAATTACAGTTACTTATAAGTATATGTACTTTCCCTCCTGCACTGTAAGTTCCTTTAGGGCAACATAATATCAAGGGTCAATAACCAAAGTACTAGAGGCAGAGATGCCTGGATTCAGGTCCTGGGGTGGCCACTTGCCAGCTGTATGTCCTTCTGCAAATTATTTGATCTTTCTAAGTGTTAGTTCCCTCATCTCTAAAATGGTAGTAATCATTTAAGAAATTTAATAATAGCTAACATTTACAAATGCTTCTGTGCCAGGTATGTGCTAAGTATTGTAAGGGTTCTAGTTAGCCCCTTTAAGAACCCTTTGAGGTAGCTACAGTTACTCTCCCCATTTTCTAGAGAAGGCAAACTGAGGCATGAGAATGTTAAGTAACTTGCTCAGAGTCACACAGCCAATAGGTGATTGAGGGGGCATTTAAACCCAATGCATTGAAAGTTAGAATGAAGTAATGCTTGTAAAGGGCTCAGAGCAGTAGCTGTATGCCTACAGTGAGCTTTTCCAGGGATTCCTCATGCCCCTTCCCATCTGTGCCATTTAGCAGTTAGCAACCCTAAACCAATGTATGCTCCAATCCTATAATGTTTGTTGCTGAAGAACGGTGTGGGGGAAGGGGAATACAAGAATAATCTATAAAGTAACTCACTGCTTCTGAAGTTAATCACCACCCAACTGAGAGCTTCAAGGAAGAACTGTTTTCCTGGAATAGTTCCAAATCTGCCATCTTCAAAGGGAAAAAATAAATCTCATTCCCTGAGCCAAGCTTGAACACCTATAGTCAGGCTTGAAAGAGCAATTTAAAAAACAACTTTAAAAACCCCTTGTGTAAAATATAGATGATACCGCCAAAGAAAGAAAATGGGTTAATCAAAGCAGGTTTCCAAGCCTGAACCAATTTACCATCATTTCTGAGCTAAGCAGGTACTGGATATTATGCATGGCTACACTGATCCCTGACCAAGTTGCATTTTTATTCTCAATTCCTGTATGGAGCAGGGCAACCCAGCTAGCTGTCAGAAGTTGTACCCAGATGTGGGATAGAATAAATCCTAAGAGAGAGACTTTTTCTTTTCTTCCCTAAACCCACCACAACAATTTCCACATCTCATTTCATCTTACACCTTTAGACTTTCTGAACGTAGGGAGTTCTGACATGGAGACAAAATTTTCTTTAAATCCCGGGGAAGCAGTCATTTAATTTGTGATAAAATTACAGTATCCTTCTCCTGCTCTGGGTTCCTTCCCTTTGTGCTGTAGGCTTCAGAGAGCCCAGAGAGTAGATATTTGGGAAAAGGAAACATTTATGTGACATCAATAATCGCACATATTGTCCCTTCTTTAATGGCTGCAATTTGGTTCATGTTCCAGCCTCCAAACTGCTTGTGCCCACCGAGATTCTCTTTTATATCCTATCCATTGCAGGTCAGGTCTAGCACTCCCCTCTCCCAGGAACCTGCATGTTGCTAGGTGGTCCCAAGCTAGAAAATGAAAGAAATTACCCAACCACTTTGGAGAGTCATCAAGGTTCCCTTTCATGAGGCCAGGGAACAGGCTTGCCCATCCTGACTCTCAAGAGGCTATAGTGGGGCACCTGCATGGCTCCATCCTTTAAGCATCTGCCTTCCACTCAGGTAATGATCCTGGGGTCCTGGGATCAAGCCTCATGCCAGGCTCCCTGCTCAATGGGGAGTGGGGAGTCTGCTTCTCCCTCTCCCTCTGCCCCTGCCCCTGCTGGTATGCACTCTCTTTCACAAATAAATAAAGAAATAAAGAAATAAATCTTAAAAAAAATAAAAGAGGCTCACTGGTAAAGCTGTCATCTTTAAAGCCACCCAAGAATAAATAGGAGGGACAAAAAAAAAATCTTTGAGAAGAAAATAGAATTTCATTTACCCAAGATGTTAGTCTCATTATAACCTTCAGTTGAAGCCCAGGGATGTTTGGAAGGTTTAAGAAGTAAAAGAGAACTGAGAACTAAAACAAATGTTGTGTATATTTAATAAAATTGTATTTGTAATTTATGTAAATTATAATATAATACAATTTTATATAAATATATTATAAAATATATGTGATGAAATTTTATGATACACGTGTGTGTATATATATATGGATATGGATATATATATAGATAGATAGATAGATATCCATATACGTATATATAGATATATATAGAGAGAGAACCGAGATGTAACAAAGATTGTCACACTATAAAAATACCTTTTAACCCTCAGTTGGGGATGCAAGGTGTTCCAGGCTGGTTCACTTCATTGCTCCACCCCCTTTTCCTTCTTTCTTCCACTTCTACTTACTTCTACTTCTACATGCTCTCTAGAGGCATAGATAAATGCATTCGATTACTCAAAAGAGCCGCTGACAAGTTATTTTATCTTCAAAAGTTAGTACACCTGAAGGCATTGCCAGGGAAACACATGTTCCTTGGCTTCCAAGTTGACCAGTAACGTGACATTCCCTGGTACTGTGATGCTTTCATGTTTTTTCAAACTGTTATTCCTTAAATATTTAATATTTTCACACTCAGGTGCATTTACATTGTCTTTAAATATATAAATATCCTTTTTTAAATATAAACCCTTTCTTCTTAAGGAACAGCCCTGGCTTCACTTGTTTGTATTGGAAAGTCAAGTTCTTGCTTCAAATGTGCCTTCATCTACTCTGCAATACAAAAGTCTTAAAGGTACCCAGACCCAGTCTCCTTAGGCAGCAATCTGGGAAATGAGAGTGTTCATACTTGAGCCTGCTTCTGAGGAGCCTTGACCCCTTCCCAAGTGGGTTAGCCATATTTTCCTTTTATCACTATCGTGACTAGTACTGATATATATTCCATTTTCTTCCTCTCTTTGCATTTTCACAGAGTTTAGTTTCCTTTACGGAATGTATAAGCAAACAGCCCAATGGGTCTGCCCTCCTTTGAGGCTCTGGGAATCTGTGGGATGGTTGTAGTTGGGAGTGGAAGGGAATCTGGTCTTAGTGCGGGAGACATTTGCTCTTCTGTCCACCCAGCAATCATTCCTGCTTCCTCCATGAGAGTTTGCTGATATTCCTTTGGGGAAATGCTCATTCTCTGCTCTTTGTTCATGTGTCCCATGGGGCATGTGTCCCAGATCCAGCACAATAACAGGTTAAGAGAAGACCTAGTGGCCCCAGCCAGACCAGGGAGAGCCGGGATGTCTGCATGAACCCAAAGGATAAGGGAACTTGTTTTCCACGGGGTTTGCTAAACCGATAGAAGGGAACCCTGCAGCTCCATTTGGCCATTTCTTGCTATTGAATGAAAAGAGTACGAAGCAGCAGGGAGGGAGGCAGAGCAAGAGAGTTTCCTGAGGATGTGACTTCACAACGGAACCACCCATGCCTAAAGACAGACGGGCTCCTGAATTCTCAGTTTCACGAGCAAATATCTTCCCCTCTTCGCTTAAGTTGGGTTTTCTGTCCTTTGCAACGGAAAAAGCCCTGATTAACAAAGCAAGCTCTATGATCAGTCTCCCCCTCAATAAAATAACAACAATAACAAGATCTCACCAGGATTAGGAAATGGGCTCTTTCTTTGAGCACAGATCATAGTCCATCTCAGGATTGGGATTGAGATCGGGAGGACTCTAATTTGGAAAGAAAAGGAAGACAGAACCAAAGTATTTGAACTCATTTTATTAACAGAAAGAGTATTTAATCCTTTACCAAATATTTATTGAGCACCAGATGCATTGCTGGCCAAGTCAGTGCACAGGGCACCGGGACACAGAACCTGAGCAAGAGGCAAGGTCGGACTTTTGCTCATCCCTCATCCTTTAGTGGAGAAAAACAGAAAAACAAGGAAGTGCTACATCATGCGGTGGCCTATGTTTTGAAGAAAAATAAAGTGGGAGAAGGAAGAGGGTAGGGAGTGGGGGATGGGCCAAGAAAGAGAGATCCCTCATCCAAGCCCAAGCAGAAGCAAAAGGTGGCAATGCAGTTCTCTGAGGGAGAGGACAGAGCTCCCTCTCTCAAGAAGAGAGCAAAAATCCCAAGGTGAAAAGGCTCAGGGCAGAGCCATGGAACAGCTAGAAAGGACCCAACAGGAGCTAAAGTCAGAGTTAGAATGGAGGCCAGATCCCGAAGGACCCCCTAGACATTGTAAGGACTTTCCTTTGGCTCTGAGTGAGCTGGGAGCCATTGGAGTGTTTTGCAGAGGAGAGTTGCGACCTCCTGTCATTTAAAGCATGGCTTTAGCTGCTGTGTGGAAAGTAGGTAGTAACGGGTGTGGGGTTGGGGGGTTTGGGAGGACAGAAGCCGGGAGATGCTGTCCTAATTCCACCCAAGCTCTCTGATGGAAATAACATTAACACCTCTAAATCCAAACAGTCTGCCAGAAGATGAAGAACCGAGGATTAGAAAACTATTTTCAAATACCCTTGCAGAGAATGAGTTCAAAACCATAGCACATAAATAATTATGATTTTAGTCCCTCATAGTTCCAGACCAGTGGTTCTCAATCAAGGGCCCGTTTATTCCTCCAGGATACATCTGGCAATGTCTGGAGACCTTGATGGTTGTCACAAATGGGCGGGGTGGGGGGGGGAGGCATGCTCCAGGTGCCTTGTGGGTGGAGGCCAGGGAGGCCACTAAACTTCCACAATGCTCAACACAGCCCCACACAACAATGAGCCGAGCCGTCCAGCCTTACATAGCGATAGTGCTGAGGTGGAGACACCCTCCTCTAAGGAGTGTAAAGATTCATTGTTCTCAGTTTTTGTGTTAGTGACTCTTAAACTTGCCCTAAATATGAAATCAGAGAAGCACAGACTGATTTGGATTATTTCCCCCTTTGGCTAATCATTTGAAAGACAAAAGCTATCATCGCTGTTTTCCATTTAAGAACAGCTTTCTGAAAAAGAAAATAATAAAGAGCGGCCTGGGCTCTCCCATAGATCCTTAGGAAAAGATGGGACCTAAGAATATTCCTCAGTTTGTAACAGGAAGAAGACTTAATTTTTTTTTTTTTAATATAAAATGTCATTCCAGGAAAACAAAAGTACCTGGCACAGATTTTGCTTTGGGGAGGAAAATGCCTTTGAAAACCCAACTAGTTGTGTAATTAAGTGATAATGAATGCAGAGCTGTACTTTGTATTCCATTCCAGCACATTGGAGTTGAATCTGAGCTTGAAAAGCTAAATCCCTCAGTGCACTGGTCCCTCATCAGTGAAGTGCAAATCAGGGCCTTTAACTGCTACAGAAGGGGTGTTTCCAAAAAAAAAAAAAAGTGTGAAATACAAATATTATGTTTTCAAACTGCTTGCTTTCTAACGATATGCTAAGTTGTAAATGCAAACCATGTTTAATAGAAAGAAATGTGTCCTTGGAACAGGAAAGCAAGCTACCATACATAATGTTTTATGCAAAATGGAACGATAATCTAATTTTTAAAAAGAAAGGAGGGCTATTAATTTCCAGTTTATAGGGGCAGTAGGAATGTTTTCTGGATTTTTAACTCACCAACAATTCCACTTAGGGGAAGGCTGAATAATATTTTTACTCGTGCTCTGGAGAACATCATGGGTAAGAAAGAGGTAGGAAACTAGGTATGGATGTCAGATTCAGCTTTTCGCTTTGTTATAAAGATTATTAGTCTGTGGAAAGTTTGTCTTCACAAGAGTTGAGGAAAGTTTAAAAAATACAGCAACAAACAGAGGACCTGCAAACATAAGAAATTCCGAGTTGACAAGTTGTTTAAAATGTCATTATGATAATTAAAAGACATAATGTGACCAACCTGCGGACGGACCATCCTTCAAAGAAGCCACAAGCATTTGATGTTTTTATCTTGACATTTAAAAATGAACCAAAAGTGAAAGAGATGGAAATGTGTTCGTTTGTTTTACCAATGGATATTTTCTCAAAAAAGGACTGACACAAAAATTCCACATACCAAGAATTTAGGAGGTAAGCCCGACGGGAAGCCAAACAGACAGCCTAATAGATGTTCAAGTTCAAGTAGCAAGTTGATGAATCGGTAGGCTTAAATGGCTGAAGAGAAACAGGGCTCTAGTATTGGAGGGTAAATGGACGACAAAAGCAGCGAGTATTCTACTTATCGATTAAACACCAACTTGTATCTACCCAATTTTATCAGAAGCATGGGTTCTCACCCAGCTCTGACCACAGATGTGTGCCATGGCTCAACATCCCTTTTCAAGAGAACCCGCCAGCATGGGGCTACTCAGGGGACCACCGTGGAAGACCAGGACAGCAGTCAGACAAGGCTGCCCTTCAGTCTATTCCTGCCCAGTGATAACACGATCACAGAAGGAAAAAGTTGGGGCAAACCAGTCTAGTGACACAGTAAGACAGACCCAATACATGTTTCTCTTTTGTAGCTTATACACACATCCAAAGCTGTCTGCTTAAGAACATTCTGGGTGAGACAGGCAAATAGTTTCTTCTGCTGGCCCTGGTCAAACCAGTAGAATTAACTAACCGGGGAGTTGCATGTCCACATTGCCCTGCATTCACTGCAAGTCAGCAACCCCACACCAGCAAAGCTATGGATTGGGAAGCTTGCAGCCCGCAGCCCAGGTGGCTCGCCCACGAGATTTTGGCAGAAGTAGTCAAGGCTACAGCAGCAAGGGCAGGGTGGGGAGGAGGCCTTTAGGATGCCTTTGCCAATGTCAAACATGGAATGTAGTTAGCCTGCTTGAAGTTCAAGGGTGACATGATCCACCGGATGGAGGACACACAAATTAAACAGACCATTTCAGGTGAATGGTTGGAGAGTCAGATGAACTAAAACTTTTTTTCTGATTTTTTTCTGATTAAAAGATACCTACAGGGGGGCTCCTGGTGGTTCAGTCAGTTAAGAATCTAAGTTTAGCTTAGGTCATGATCCCAGGGTCCTGGGATTGAGCCACATGTGGGTCTCACTTCTCAGCAGGGAGTCTGCTTCTCCCTCTCCCTCTCCCTCTGACCCTCCCTGTGCTGCTCATGCTCTCTCTCTCTCTCTCTCTCTCTCTCAAATAAGTAAAATCCTAAAAAAAAAAAAAAAGACAAGGGAGCCCAGTAACACAAGAGAGGTTGGCCTGTGGGAACTGTATTACCTTAAGCTTTGAATAAGTATTTTTTAATGGGACACAAGCCTGGACTGGAATAGACACACAATAAATAAAAGACCCACACATGTGCGAGCTTTATGCTTTAATGGAATAAGCAGCTACTTAGCTGTGTGATTTCCAACATCCCAAGAAACCCTCCCACCCTTCAACCAAACCCTGCTACACACACACACACTCACACTCACACATCCCACACACACACACATCTGCTCACTGATGACTGAAGTCAGGGAGAGGCTGGGATCTAGCCATGAGAAATGAGTCTGACAAGACCATGGATTTGAGGAACCCGCCTTGAGACAGAAGTGGTAGTTACACGAGATCCCATTCGGAGAGCTGCTGTACGGGAAGAGGAGTAGAAAAGGCAAAGGACACTGCCCGTCTGGTGGTGGCAGGAGACAGACACCACAGAGGACTGCTGGAAGCACGAGGTGACTCAACTGCTGAAGGGGTCCAGATATTCCTCAACATGACAACCGACAAGCTCCATTTAACCCATGTAGAGGGTGAGCCGTGAATAGAATTAACCCATATTATAGGGATTCTGGGATAGGCATCACAGAAGACTGGAAAACCCTGATGTTCAGCATCACCTTAGAAAGGAGCACAAAACACCCACAACTCCTGGACAGAAACAGTTCCGGGATGCAGGGGACACACAGAGACCTCAGTCACAGAGGGCTGAATTCATTTCTGGCCAGTGAAAAACCCCTCCTACAGGTAATCCCTGGTGTGTGTGTGGGCGGGGGGGGAAGGGGGGTTAAGATTTCATTTATTTATTTGAGAGAGCGACAGAGAGAGCACAAGCAGGGGGAGAGGAAGAGGGAGAAGGAGAGAAGTAGACTCCTGGTTCAGTGGGGAGTCCAACGCGGGGCCTGATCCCAGGACCCTGAGATCATGACCTGAGCCGCAGTCATGACCGCTGAGCCACCAACGGAGCCACCAACGGAGCCACCGACTGAGCCACCCTGGTTCCCCTGTCACCCCGGATTTCTAGTATCAACTTGGAGTAGTCATCCACCCAGAATAACTATTTTTTTATGATCAAAGCAAAACAAATAAAAAGCCTAAATGAAATAGTGGCCTGAGCCAGGAACCCTTGAGAGAAAGTAGATACGTGAAGACCTCGAGGGCAGGCCCACACCACACATGCCCTTTTGTCCCTCTGCGTCTTGCATGAATGCCCTTCATCCCTGTAACACCGTGGTGGGCTCCTCTTCATCCTTCAAGACCTCAGCCTGATTATTCAGTGTCTTCTCTGTAAAACCTTCCCTGGGACTACAGAGGGAATTAGTCACTCCTTCCTTGTGCTTTGTCTCACCACTTGGGGACCTGCTGTGTCCCACTTCCTGTTTTCTTGGCTCACTTTTCTGACCCAGCCCTTGCTGTGGCACCAGCTGTGCCGAGAATTACCTGGCAATCTTGTACCTCAACCACACCCCCGTTTCTTCATCAGCCCCATCCAGCCATCTTGACGTGTGTGCAAACCTAGGCAGAAAAGAGAGTTAAGAGCCTATGGAGTAACCTTTGACCATCAGAAGATGGGAGCTGGTGGAAAAAAATGCCCTCCTCTTACATGCTTCAGGGGGCAATTTTGAGGTACATTCTACACACCTCTTAAAATGTCCCTGATGGCATTGCATTCCAGTTGCCCTCAGCAGTAACCCGCTAATAATACACCTTTCGAAGGGCTTTCCAGACTTCCCAGTTTCACTCTGTCTAGCAAGCACCCCCCACACACCTTGAAATCACTTCCCAAAATAAACGGCCTGCAAACAAGCCCTGGTCTCAGGCTCTGCGCAGATACAAGTTCACAATGGTTTTGATTATAAAGCACACAGAAGAACAGAACATCCGCAAAGACTGCTGTTCTCTCCTCAGCAGATGAGCTTGGAAAGCTTGGAAAGCTTTGTTAGGAGAAGAGATGGTATCTAGCATCTCCCCTTGTTAGGAGAAGAGATGGTATCTAGCAAGTTCCTCTGGCTAGATGAGCACAAAACTCTCACTCTCGGAAAGGAAAATAGTCCCAACTTGGAAAGATTTTAGTCTGAAGGATAATTTTTGTGTGGCGAGACCATCTCCTCCATCCAACATGACTTACTATCAATACTAAGATGAATTAATCCTCTCTTCTAAAGATGGTCCACCCATAGTTAGAGCTCAGTCTTTTCCACTGGTGGCTCCCGGGCTCCTGGAAGTCAGTCGGACTGTTGCAAGAACCCATGATAATGAGTATGAGTATGGTGTCTTGTACGCAGAGAGAATAAATGGCTCATCTTTCATGTATGTATAAAGATGAGTTGTGATTACTCAGAGAAATATTCATTTAAAAATGTTACTGATTTGGGGCTCCTGGGTGGCTCAGTCGGTTAAGTGCCCAACTCTTGATTTCAGCTCAGATCATGACCTCAGAATTGTGAGATCGAACCCCACATCGAGCTCTGCCCTGGGGGTAGAGCCTGCTTAAGATTCTCTCTCTCCCTTTCCCTCTGCACCTCTCCCTTCCTCTCTAAACTCATTAATTAAAGTGTTACTGATTTCAGCCAGGATGTATAATATCCATCAGGGATGCATACCTTAACATGGGGACATCTGCAAACTACTTTCTAATTACAAAGGGGCACCCATATTCCAAAAGTTTGACAATTCCTGTTTTAAGTGACATTAATAGAAAACAATAATTGCTTAATAATAACATCCATGCACTGAGTATCTACATGTATTATCTTAACTCTCTCCACAATCCTGCAAGGAAGTATTATGAGTTTTATTTTAAAGGTAAGAAAACAGACTCGGAATGTGTAAGAGATTTCCTGAGGCCACAGGGATACTGAGTGATGAACTGAAGATCAAAATCCAGGCCTATGAGACCTTATCATCACTATCTTTCACTCATTCATTCATTCACTCACTGGATAGGCCCCTCTGGGGACATGGCATGTGCTATAAACTTTGGGAACACATAGCCCTTAGCCAAGCCCTGCTCCTCAAAAGATCTTTCTTCTGCCAATTTAATTCAATTATTCTTTCTGCTCAGCTTTAGCAGGTTTAGAGTAACAGAACCTGACCTTGTCTTTTTGCTTCTTTTTGCAGCCCCTAAGACCGATGCTGCCTATCCTTTTTCAAGGATTCCTTGTTCTTTTATCACCTGTTTTTTCTCTGGCCTTTAACTCACCCGCAAAGAAAGGTGAAAGAGGAGACAAACCCAGTGACTTGCATCTTTCCCGCCAGCCAAATCCCTTCCTTTTGCCAGGGAGGAGAGGTTAGGTGTGTAGAAAGGAATCAAAACGTTGGCAAGAACAGGGCCCCATCGTGTCCAGCCATGCTTCCCTGAGGCACAGAGCGGGGGCAAGAGAGACATGTGTGGTCATGTTTTCCAAATGTGCCCTTTTTGTCCAAAATCAAGGAGATGTGCTTTCCTGGTCTCCACGTGCACATCCTCCCCCAGTCACACCAAGTAACAGCGAGAACTGTGGGCAAGTCCTCCCTTTAAAATGCCACCCATGGGATGCCTGGGTGGGTTAAGCCTCTGCCTTCGGCTCAGGTCATGATCTCAGGGTCCTGGGATAGATCTCCACATTGGGCTCTCTGCTCAGCGGGGAGACTGCTTCCTCCTCTCTCTCTGCCTGCCTCTCTGCCTACTTGTGATCTCTGTCAAATAAATAAGATCTTTAAAAAAAAATAAGAAAATAAAAATAATAAAATGCCACCAGTGAACAAACCTAGCAAAACCAGGCAGCCATCAACCCTGCCACTTACCAGAATGACTCTCAGCCCCGTGACACAGTGAGGCAGGACCTACTCAACTTTGATTTATTTGAAATGTGTGATTCGCAAAGTACATGTATCTGTCACCATGGCACAGGCTGTTCCCGAATGACTGCTGAGAAGTCCTGTTCCCAGATCCATCAACAGATAGTATGTGGGTAAACATAAGTGCCAACAGAGTCACGGGACACCTCCAGGAAATATTGTCAGGGACACCTATGATGCTGCAGTGACGAAGGAAGCCCAGCATGCCCAATACCTACATCTGGTTTCGGGCAGGGTTGCCTCCTCCTGAGTGCAAGGGACGCCAGTCACAAAACACACCTGGCCCCACTGCTAAATGAGATCTATTACGTGGCATTCCCGAGTCTTAAAGAAGCAGTGTGGCAAATGCTCTTTGAACCAAAAACTGAGCTCTTCTAGAAATTCTTCTTAACTCACACCGAGATTTGTCTATAGAGCTGCCCATCACTGTGATGGTGATGGTGACGGTGACGGAGCTGGGGGCAGGGGAGGGGTGATACATGGTACTCGTCTATGCACTTTGCATGTATTAATTCAGTTTGTCTTCATAACAACCCTAACAAGTAAGCGCAATTACGGTTACCACATTGGTTACCATACAGTTACCAAAGGAGGACGCCTGAAGTAGTTACAGAACTCTCCATATGACACAGCCAGTAAGAGGCAGCGCCCGGGGCGATGGTGGCAGTGTCTCTTGAGGTGCCTCTCATAAGCAACGGCACTGGTTTCCAAGAAACCGACCACGGTAGTGTCTGCAGCTTCTGGCAGTGCAGAACTTCCAGTTTTATACCTTTGGATCCCCAACAAAAAATGACAGAGAAACCATAAAAATAATCTTAACAGCAGAATTATGATACTACTTTTCAGAGAAATAACATACTCCTCAGTCAGAATTAAACATAGTTGGGGTTTTTTAAAGCACATGTAAGCTACGCTGGCTTGCAAGAACCACATTCTTTCTCTGTCTCTTTGTCTGTGTAGGGTAAAATCATCTCTCTTGTGTCTCTTCTTATAAGGACACTAATCCCATTGACGAGGGCTTCACCCTCATGACCTAATCACCTCCCAAATACCTCACATCTAAATATTATTACATCAGAGGTTAGGTCTTCAGTATATTCATTATAGAGGGACACAACATTCATTCCACAGCACCAAGACTCTGAGAAGTTAAGATTCAAAGTCACACACAGCCAGTAAGTGGTAAAGCCAAAGTGCAAATTTTCTGGACCCAAATCTCAATATTCTTTCTACCAAGTAATGTTTCCAAAGGACTATGTGCTTTAAAAAATCACCGACTCCAACTGAATTTAATATTTTGTCCCATGATCTTATGAGAACCAATAAATTTCTCTCTTCTGAGTACCTGAGAGCTTCCATGAAAGACATAACCTCAAAACAGAGGTGATCCCTGCCCCTTACATGGAACCCATCTCAAATAATCCCAATGCAAGTAGTTCAAGACCCCAACCTGTGTGTTCACTGATTTCATTCTCCTCTTTACCACTGTCAACAGCCACAAACATTAAGCTCTATGGATCCCTGACGATTTGTTTTGGAGAAACAGGGATGTAACTCCAAGGCAGATTCCTTCAGGATGCAACCCCTGACATGTTACTGTCATTGATTTATCCTTAAAAGTGCTGTGGGGGCTCAAGTCAGAGCCCCTCACCACCAACGGCTGTCAGGGTTAGTGGACTGTTTCAGCTGTGTCTCCGCTCATTCTCCATCCTCGGGGTATACACTGCCACGTAAATGCCCCAATAGGAACAATACGGCCGCATCAAGAGCCTTGTGCTGAGTGAGCACAATAATGCACAGGACTAGGCTGGTAGCAGGAGATAGTCAGGGATGGGGGGGTTTGTGAATGGGAGATCAAAGGCATCAGGAAATGTCTGCAGAGTTTTGCTGGAAGCCGTCCTCCTCTGGAATCCGAACTGTCACCAGCACATGGGGCCAGGCTGAGTTATGAAGAGTGGGCAGCATGCTCGTTTGGTATTCTAGAAAGGCCGTGGCGTGTGTTGGGGGGCCGAGGCGTGCTGGCGACTCTGGGGTCTGCCAGGCTTTCACTCTCTCCAGCTTGCCCCTGCCTCCCAGCAGGAGCTGACCCGGGCTTGGAAGAGGTTAACTAGCACAAACAGCCATCATTTGTGACGAGTGGGAAAGCCCCATGTGTTGCCTCAGCTTCTCTTTATGAGGCATGAGGGGTGGTTTCTCTCTGTTGTTCAGACGGTTGGCACAAGGTAAGTACCCAGCATGCTTCTGCTGTAAGAACTGGAAGGGGCCTGTCTCCAGGCAAGTGTTCAGGAGGCAAATAAAAAAAGGAAGCCATCGGAAACCGTCCTGTTTCTCAACCGGGGGGCGGCGAGGGGTGAAGGGGGTAGGGAGAGAAGTTGGGGTAGGGTGGGGGTAGGCGCAGAATGGCGCTTTAGTGTGCGCTGAATAAATCCGTTCACCTCGACCTAATCGGTTCAAATGCTCTATTTGCAGATCCCATCTGCTTATCTCAAGGAAAGTTTGGGGAACGGCTCCCGTCCCATTGTGAGCCCATCATTTTGCAAATCTATTCCCGTCAGAGCTCTCATTATAACAGATGTCAGCGGAGGAATCTGAGCTGTCGGGAACTGCCAACCATGAAAAGGAGGGGCAGAGGCAGCTAGTTGCAAACAAAACAGTCGCCCCCACCACAAACGTAAACAGCCATGTTTGTCACAATATTTTCCCACATTGCCTGACAATTCCAGGGGACTTATTTCAAAAAGAAAAAGGGGGAGGGGGGATCACTGTAACAATGAGGAGGCCGTATCCAGCAAGTTCATCTCCTCCAAGTTGAAGGACTTGTAACCTGTTCCTAAAATCATCTTTCTCTGCAACAAAAATTAATGTGTCTCTTCCCTCCAGAAGACTTTCTCGCTAAAGTGAAAAATGGGGCACTAGCTTTCAGTCTGGGCAGCAATGGGAAGAGTTTAAATTGTGGGATTCCCGCCCCCTTTATCTTTACTTTTACCTTTTTTTTTTTCTTTTTTAATAAACCCTGCCTCACCCTGGGTTGTGATCAATGCACAACCAAAAAATCTTGCACATTGTAAGGAGAGAATAAATTCTTGCCAGCCCTATGCTCTTGTCAGGTAATCCATGTGAGATAATCCTCTGGGAGGTCTACAGCAGTAAGGACTCGGTCAAGGGCTGCTTACCCCAGGGAGCATTTTGTCTAAACTGGGTTTTCTGTTGTCCTAAGAAAGCAAAGGATTGCTTTTGGGGCTGGAAATACTGAGGACCCTGGGTTTTCACTCAGCTCATGATTTTGGTGGTATGAAAAGCAAGTCCCTCTTACTACCTTTTTAGTAAGAGAATTTGAACCTGGGAACTCTTAAAAGCTAGCATTCATCAAAACATATTAATTCCTGGAACCTCAGAGACTTCCCTGAATTCCCACTGACTATCAAAGCTCATCAGTGACATGGTTTGAAGACGAAAACCCTCATCGAATCTGCACACAGGAACTTGAGTGAGTCACTCCGAGATGACAGATCCCTAAAAGAGCATCCTCGTTCTTTAAAAAGTTAATTTTAACCAAAACTTTAAAACTGCATAACGAGACATGGTGGGGTTAAAGTTTTGTCATAACTTGGGTGGTGATGTTTGGTTGGTTTATATTTCTATTTTTAAGACCAAATGATTAAGGCTGATTCTGGTGTGGTGGCATACCCAAGTGCCCCATGAAGACATCTTTAAACAAGAATCCCTGGGGGTGCCTGTGTGGCTCAGTCGGCTAAGTGTCTGCCTTTGACTCAGGTCATGGTCCCAGGGTCCTGGGATCAAGCCCTGTGTCAGGCTCCCTGCTCAGTGGGGAGTTTGCTTCTCCCTCTCCTCCTGCTGCTCCCCCTGCTTGTGTGCTCATATTCTCTCTCTCCCTCTCTCTCTCTCTCTCTCTCTCTCTTTCTGTCAAATAAATAAAAGCTTTTTAAAAAGCGACAAAAAAAAAAAAACAAGAATCCCATACTAGCATATGCTATTTCATGCTTCATGAAACTCCCTTAACGTTCATGCCAAAAAGGCAACCAAGCCAATGTTAGTAGTCCCATTTTATAGCTGAGGAAACTGAGACCCTTAAAGAGCTAAGGTTGAGAGCTCTATATTCCAACCCTAATGCTTTTCCTCTACATCCTACATATGAAAAGTCCCATCAATGCACACAGCCATCTGCATCATGGGATACCAAACAGCCACAAAACAACAGGGAAGAGAAGAATATTCATCAAGATGAGAAAATGTTTACAACATACAAAGCAGGGGGGGGAAGCCTGATGCCAAAAATATGTGTCCTACATATAATTTGTTTTATCAACGGATTCATTTACATGCCTGGGTTAGAAATATGTATACAAATACTAATCGTGGTTATCACCAAATGGTGAGGATTTGACTTTCTTTTCTATACTCTGCATTTAAAACCTTTGACACGATAAACTTATAAAATTGTATTTTGTCCATCAGAAGAAAAGTCATGTATTTGATCGGCAGAACTTCACCACAAATGATGTTCTAAATGAAAGAAAACTAAATAAGAGAGGAAAATCGCTCGATTTTGTTGAATTCTCTGTGAACTCCTGACACACTGACACGGAAACCTCATGACTTTCAGATCTACGACCTCCACGGCAAAATCAAACGTTGTCATCTGCCATTGGAATGATATGCTTATTAAATCATCATTAGTATGTGTGACCCGCTATGTGATAGGATGCAGAGAAATGAGGATGGCCACAGTAACCGTTCTAGCAGCATCTAGGCTTGCCAGCCTCATCTAACAAGGGGGTGAGATGCCCCATTGAGCCTTCAAAGAGGTCACATCAAACCGCTCTTGCCCCACAGGCAAGGTGAAGCACGGATCACACGGACAACGGGGAATTGTGTGTGTGCTGGCATGAATGGAACCAATGCCAGTCAAACAAAAGTTCAGCCTTCCGTTCAGTCCTTGACGGGCTGTGATTCCTTTCAGACGGAGTCGGCTAACAGACTGAGCTACTGAATATTTTCTGGCTGCATTTCATAACACTAATGATGTAAATGAATATTTAGCCTCGAATATTAACTTGGAGCAACAATGCCGGTTATGTCCTCGAACTCAGTAATGACTCTACTTATTGAATACTAGGGTGATTTGTCATTGCTGGCAACAGCAAAATTGTCCCCTCAGATTTCCAGGCAGGAATTCATTCTGACAATATAAAGCTTAATATTTGTAACCCCCTGGAGGCCTCTCAGCGGATGGGAGGCTCGCTAGTTGGGCGCCTTCAGTCCCTGCTATGGCTTACATGGTTGTTCTTTTCCGCTGTGCTTTTGGTCCCATGGGTCTCAGTTAAGAAACATCCTCTCTTACGTCCCCATTTTCCATGATAAGTTTCCGTGGGTGACTCGGGGAATAGGTAAATAGTAAAACTGTAGTGACAAGTCTGGTTTGGGTGCCCAAAGCACACACTGTACTCGGGATATTTAAAGTTTCTGAAGCTGCCTTTGAAAACAACATTTCCTGAGGTCATGTTTATGGCAGAAGTTTGAGTTTGAACTATATGAGGCTGACATTTTTGTAGGGAAAAATGGTTAAAGATCAGCAATTTGATTTCATTCAAGCATACAAAATTTGTCGAGCTACAAATTTTCAGATCATAAAATCAGAGAAGGAGCCACCAAAAATGCATAACATAGGTTAATATTCTGCCACCTTCCTTCTCAATAAATAATAATCCTCCATCACTGACATTTTATGGGCATAGAGATGCTTTGTGTAGAGTCACTGCCTGGGTCTGAACTTCAGCCTGGCACTTGCTTAAAGCGCTGTAGTGGACAAGCCTGACTTTCTCTAGGCCTGAGTTCCCTTGTCCAAAATGGGCTACTCTAGTACCTACCTCATAGAATCCATGTGCAGATTAATGAATTATATTAAGTGCTTAGCCCCACCCCTGGGCATATAGTGAGTCATCCATAAATTTACTTCTTTGACTTAACGAATAATATTATCTATCATCTATTATTATTTCCAAAAATGCCCTCATACAGCATTCATTCTGATGGATATTATTTTTTTCAGTTTTTTTTTTTATTTATTTAACATACAGAGATCACAAGTAGGCAGAAGGGCAGGCAGAGAGAGAAGGGGAAGCAGGCTCCCTGCTGAGCAGAGAGCCCAATGAGGGGCTCGATTTCAGGACCCTGAGACCATGACCTGAGCTGAAGGCAGAGACTTATCCCTCTGAGCCACCAGGCACCCTGGATATTATTGTTTTATCAAAATTCTTTGATGGGTATTTAAAGGTTCTTCTTTTATCAGAAGTATTTGCTAGTCACCAGCCTAGAGACAGAATTAAGATTCAAGCAAATATCACAGCAATTATTCTGAGACTCCATACATCCAGCTTGCACGCTCTGGAAGAGGGGAAAGGAGAAGGATGTTGATCTTCCTACACCTTCAGTCACACTCCCAAATACTTGTCCAAGCATAACCCAGGGCATCCATGACCCAGTAGGAGAACCCCCAACACTCCTTCCCAGGTACCACTCTAACTGAACATGGAGCATCATCCTAACTTTCTGTCACAACTAAAACAGTGGCTGTTCATTCATTCATTCATTCGTTCATTCATTCCACAAATATTTACTTCACATTTACTATGCACCAAACGCTGTCTTAGGGATAAAGGAATGGAAAGAGAATATACCCCACCCAAAAGAAACTTACTGTGCAGTTAGAGAAAATGTCAAATGGACAAGCAATTACAGTTAGCTGTCATAAGTGATATGAGACAATTCTTCATGCGTCTCTCAAATCTCTACATATCTTGCAAGCAGAAACACTAACTGCCCTTTTGCTCACACTGTCTCTTCAAGGATGTTTGCATTGCAAACAGCCTTGGAAGATACAGTATTCCCTCCAGAGTCAAGGGAAGGTTTTTGTTTTGGGTTTTTTTGTACTGTCTAGTATAATAAAAATAATATCTCTCCTTGGGGTAAATTTGGGGCAAATTTGCTTGCAACCCACTATAAAAAAATCTGTGTTCTCTAAGCTCTGGGTTTCTCTCCTGTGATCCAACCCACACATGTACAGAAGTCACTGGGCCCTCTGTACCTCACTCTATGGAAACTGAACTCAGTAAACCAGAACAAGAAAATGATGTTTCTCTGGCCACTGCAATTTCTGTGAGTAACCTGCCTTCGTGTCACTCTGCCAGAACTTAGGAGACTATGCAAGGCTAATATTTTAAAGTAGTCTTCCCAGACACAGGGATTAAGAAGCCAAACCCTGAAGACTCAATAGAGTTCACTTATCAAAGGGGAGGGAAGTTACCTCAGATTGGGGGGGAGGGCAGGAAATGACATGAATATTCTGTTTCCCTGAAAGCTAGAAATGACTTTCCTGACCTTGACCCAACCCCATAGTTTTGGGAGCTTCTAATTCCCTATAATACAGACCTCACTGCTTGAAATACCTCCAATGGATTCTGTTTTCTTGTCCCAACCTTACTGATACAAAGAGATGGGAGAAGCAAGAGGGAGCACACAGTTTATGGAACGAGGACACAGAAGTTATGGAGATGAGGAAGGGATTCAGAGTTTTAGTGAAGGAGAAGGCCTTAAAGAGGTAAAGGAATCTTTCCCTAATTCTCTCAAAAGAGAAGGAAGCAAAAATGAGCACAAGAAAATTAAAGTGAAACAGAAAGGCAGGACATCAAAGTTCTTTTCTCTCTCCGAAACAATAACTATTCCTAACATTTATTGATGCTCTGGTACATGTTCCAAGGACTTTGAATGTATTAGTTCATTTCATTTTTATGATGTAGTAAGTACAATTATTATCTTCATATTACAAAAGAGGGAACTAAGGCACAGGGGATTGAGTGCAGAGCCAGAATTTAACTTAGGCAGTCCATCTTCAGATAGATCTAGATATAAGTAGAGATACAGATATAGATTCTCAGTTACAGAATTGTAATTGGATTAATATCCCTGGTTCTTGCTCATTTATTCTTTTTAAGATTTTATTTATTTATTTGAGAGAGACAGCATGAGCAGGGGGAGCAACAGAGGGAGAGGGAAAAGCAGACGAGGGAAAAGCCACTCCCCACTGAGCAGGGAGCCTAGCATGGGGTTCAATCCCAGGACCTTGGGATCATGACCTGAGCCGAAGGCAGACATTTAACCAACTGAGACACCCAGGCATCCCGTGAAACATTTTGTTTGTTTGTTTCACACTTTATTAAACATGATGAGATTATATATATTGCTTGCATTTTCTAATTCATTCATATTACTATTAATATTTTTATCTACTTGACTTATCAATTACTGTGAAAATTATACTAAAATCTTCCCAGTATAATATTGGATTTGTTGATTTTTTTTCTTGGCTAATTTTGGTTTTATGCATTCTGAGGGTGTGTTGCTAGGCAAATACACATTTAGAATTTTTATATTTTTCTCATAATGTGAATCCTTTCTCATTATATAGTAACTTTCACTATTTCTCATAACATTCTTTGCCTTAAGGTCTAAAGTTATTAATATTGCTTGCTTTCTTATGACTAGCATTTGTCAGCTACATCACCTTTTATACTTCTAGTTTTTCTGTATCCTGATGTTTTAAATTTGCTTCTTTTTTTAAAAAATCCAGTCTGACAATCTTTGTCTTTTAACTGCAATATATACAATTTTATTTTTTGCAATGACAAATACATTCGGGCTTACTGCTACCAGTTTATTTTATATTTTCTATTTGTCTTACTTTTTGTTTCTTTCCTCTTTTCTTGCCTTCTTTTGGATTGAATTTCTTTCTTATTCCATAGATTCTTAGCAATTTAGAATTTATAGTCACTATTTATATTATTTCATATTCCCATATAGATTATAGCATGCTTATTTAAGTCATGAAAGTCCAAAATAAATCATACATTTATCCTCATTCTATGAAATGCAAAGCTTTAAAACGCTTTCATTCAATCGCCATTTCTAATTTGCATGCTATTGTTGCTCTGTTTATTTGGCTTCTTACTGTAAATGTTTTATATAATTGATGTTTGTTTCAGATATATAGATATAGATATACACATATACAGCTTTTTCACTAATCATACCTTCCTGGATCTATGAACCTTCCATCTAGGTACACCTTAGGTTATTCAACTACATCCTTTCTGAATTCTCTGTTGTAAAAGTCTGTTGGTAGCAAACTCTTTTTTTGTTCTTCTCTGAAGTGTCTTTATTACACCTTGACTAATAAATTTGAGCTGCAGAATTCCATTCTCTCTACCCATGGTCTCTATTTGCTTTCATTCCTGCTGATCAGAAGTCAATCCCATTCAATTGACATTCTTCTGTAAATAGTCTCTTTTTCTATATATATGCTTTTAAGACACTCTTTTTCTTTAGGAATTCTAAAGTTTGCCTGTGATATTTCTAGCTGTGTATTTCTTTCCCTTCTCTGTGATTGGGATGGATTAGATCCCTAAATATGAAGATTGGTGCTTTTCATCAGTTCTGAAAAATACTTATCATTCTCTCTTTGAGCATTTCCTCTCCCTCATATATCTCCTCTCTCCTTCTGAAACTCCAAATATCAGACCACTTCACTCTATCCTTGTGTCTCCTAATCTTTCTTAACTATTTTTCATCTCTTAATATCTTTGTGCTTCATTCTGGATACTTTCTTCAGATCTAGGTTTCAATTCATCAATTCTCTTTTTCACCGTGTCTACTCTCCTATTAAAATTCATCTATTGATTGTTTTTCTCTCTTCATCCAGTACATTTCAAAGCAGACCATTTTCCTTGCTGTTCCCTCTTGAGGGGTTAGCAGTTTATTTTTAGTTTCCTCTACATTCTCGGTTTCTGTTGGCTTGAGTGGTAGCAGCCATATTTGGGGTCTCTTATTCTTCTCACTTTCAGTGGAATCTAGTTTTTCTCCTCATTGCAATCAACACTAAACTTCTCTGGGGTTTCAGGAGATGTCGATGTCCTCAGAATGGAACTGTCATTAGAAATCTGTACACCTCTTTGATTTCCTTCCCTCCTAACAGCTCATTAGTGAATTTTAGGATTTTTGAAAATTGTATTCTGCATTTGAAGATTTCACTGAGTGATTCAGTAGAAGGTAATTCAGAGTATGCTATTATTGTTCTTACAATAATAGAAAACTGGTTTGATTTAAATTGGGATAAGAACAGACTCCAAATCCAGCACAACATATCTCAAGTTTTTTATGAGTGATTCAAACAAATGTTGTGTATCTATGATATATGAAAAACAAGTTGCAAATAAATGTATACAGTACAACTCAATTTAGGTAAAAATAAATATTTAAAAAAGCTTGAAATACGTATTTGTTTGTATATGGATATGAGCATAGAGAAAGATGTAAAGGGCTACATACAAAATGGTTTGGGTTATTTCAGAATGGCTAAGACAGGATGTGAGAAATAGGGGGAAATACTACGAAAAGAGAGAAAATACACAAGTTCATGAAATGCACAACAAACTATTCTTCTGAATATGTACAAGTTTAATAAGTCTATGGACAAGGACTGAATGGTAATATGGACAAATGTCTCAATGGTTAAGATAATACCTTACCCAACTATAAAGGGGTTGACAAGATGGTCCTGCACAATCCTTTACTTCCTCTGTCTTATTCTATACTTATATTGCAGCCCATCCTTGTGGTACTCACCTTGGCCTACTTGTGACCTTGGAATTTTCCCATCTGTTTATAATTTTGCTTTGATTCTTAAACCCGAAGCTCAATATTGATGAACTTCAATATGGCTCGTATTCTCCATCTGGATAATGTGCCTCTAGTATAGGAATGGGGACAACTAGTGTGTGACAAGCATATATGTCAGGCACTAAATGGGTGCTTACCAAGAATTATTTTATTTGTCTTTATACTAACACTATGAGTAGAGGCCCAAACTTTGAGAGAAAGCATCCTAGGGAAATCGGATAAGCAAGGGAAACCAGGACACTCATTATGAGAAGGTGGTGATGAAGTCATCTCTTGTAGAATGGGTGGGAACTAAACAGGTGACTGCATATCCAAGGAACTGAATCCAGAAAACACATCATGTAATGACTCAATACTAACCTTTTCATTGGCAAAGGAAGCTATATGGATATATTTTTTGAAAGATCAGATTACACATTTGCCCTTAAAGAGGAGCCAAAATTTGGAGTTCTGTTGAGTTTGGAGCTGCAGCCAAATGGTCCTGTCACTGCTCCCTCTGGAAGAACCCAGGACACATCTTCCTTAAGAGATTGATGCAATCAACTCTTTATTTCAATTAGTATTATATTCCTGGTTGGTTTTAGATTTTTTGTACTTTTTGTTGTTTAGGTGATGAACTGAGCAAAATAAGCACTTAGAAGAAAGAATATTTCCTTGGGATTTTAAGGGATATGGGTGAATGGGAGAAAATTGGACAGTCATTTGATGGTATGGGTACAAAATGGTGAGGTGCTTTGAAGGTAGGGTGTCATTGTAAGAGAAAGGAAAAGTGTTGAAGTTTGAAGCTACTACAACTTAGTAATTTACCATCTAGATCTTCAATGCTATCCATGTAACCACTAAACAGATGATTATTTAAACTTTAACTAAGTAAAGTTAAAGTTGAAATTCCTCAATCTCACTAGCCATATTTCAAGTGCTCAATAGGTATTTGTGGCAAGCAGCCAATGCATCAGACAGCTCAAAGAGAGAATACTTCAATTATCACAGAAAGTTCTATTGAACTGAACTGAGAAGCAGAGCTTCTCCCTCACATCCTACTATACATTTACAGATACAATTTTCAACACAGGACGCTGTTGTCCAAAATCAAATGTCTTACATGGAAATTCTGTCCACCTCAGTATTTATTAACCACCTTCTAAATGCAAGACATTGAACCACTTACTGGGGGAAACAGAGAAACTAATAAATTAGATATGTGCACTGCCCCAACCTGCTTTAGGGACTGGAAAAACTCAAGGAACTTTTCCTTAAGCACAATTTCTTCCAAGGCTGGAAATATGGAAGGTACCACATCACAAAGTCTGTAATCTTAATATCGAAGTGAAGGTCTCTGGAACCTTGGGGACAATGGAATAAGATTTGTACACTGGGACAACATAGGTCTCCAGGACAGAATCCAAGACTAGGATTTTTTTAAAGCTTTCTCCCCTGCTGCATTTTCAGGGTAGAATAAACATTGTCACCTTCCTCCAAAGAAGGAATATAAATGAGATTATCATGGCCTATTTCCTCTTTTGTACAATGAGTAAGTTGGATTGCAAAATAATTTACAGTCACAAAAATATCATGTTTGAGTGACATTATTTTATCTGAAAATATGAGGGGAGAAAAATGAGGTTTTACTCATCTGGACTGACTCCAGACCTCACCTGGGGACTGTCAGAAGGTCAGCAGTGGTCTCTTAAGGTACATAAGGAAGTCTGAGGGAGGAGCAAGAGCTCCACAGCATGGGGGTGTCATGGTCTGTGCCTTGAATGTATGATCACTGTATAGCAGGGGGCCCAGGGAGTAGATGTATGTTATATGACTTACTTAGATCCTCAATTCCTCCAAAATGGGCACGCAGTTAAAAAAAAAAAAATTCTGCTAAAGAGGGCACCTGAGTGGCTTAGTTGGTTAAAAAACTGCCTTCAGCTCAGATCGTGATCCTGGGGTCCTGGAATCAAGTCCCAAATCTGGCTCTCTGCTAAGCAGGGCTCTCGCTCAGCAGGGAGTCGGCTTCTTCCTCTGACCCTCCCCTTCTTGTGCTTTCTCGCTCTCTCTCAAATAAATAAATAAAATCTTAAAAAAAAAAATTCTGCCAAAGAAAATGCACACTAGAGGTAATACAGAGAGTGCATCTAAAGGTAACCCACATGATATTCTAATACTTGTTGTTTTTACCTAAGAAAAATAACAATTTAATATGGTTCAAACTAATACTTGCAAACAAGAAGAAAATGCCTCTATTCCCAGTGCCAGCCAATCAGCCACATTATAAGGCAGAAACAATGACCATCTAATAAGATTTGATAGGGAGTGAGCCCCTAACATGTGAAACCATTAACATCATTTGCAATATGGGCATATATGCACTCTCCTTAGCTGTGAACTTCACTGTAAGTAGGAATACACTCTGCCAGCTAATGACAGAATGAAGGAATCCAGGGAATTGATTTATCTACTTTATCTTCACATCACCTCCTAACTCTGTCTGTTGGCGTATGTCATCATGTAAGCAATAAGTCAGGATAGCAGTGCCAGTCCTGGTCCCCAGTCAAAAACAGGAGGCTAGGACTCCAATAGCACCGACCACAGGAGCGCTGCAGGACCTTCCGTCTGGATGGCTTATGTTCTGCTGCCATCTTGTGGTGAGCGTCCTGGGAACAAGTCCTTGGGAACCAGGGAGAACTAACTTGGATAGAGTTAACCCACCATTGTGCAGAGCCTAGAGCCCAAAGATTTAGCTCTTATTCAGATTTTACCAGTTTTACTTGCACTGCTTTGTGTGCGGGGGCGGGGAGGGGTATTTTTATTTATTTGCTCATTTTAGATTACCCGGCTCCTAGTACAGTGCCTGGCAGACAAATGACTTTCCTTAAATGTGGAGGAAGGAAGACCTAGCGAAAGAGAGGATGAAGGGAGGGGGGAGGGGAAGGGACTCCTGGCAATTAATAAAACAAATCCACCAATAAATTGAAAGTAGTACTTCAGTGGATTTTTTTCCTGAAATAACAGGCTAGATCAATGTTAAAACACAGCTTTTCACTCAGAGTTACCATCTTGTTTTTGTTACTCAGTATATCATTCAATATGCCAGTCCTCACAAACGACATCGCTGCACATTATAGAATCACTTGGGTTTTCAGTTGCTGTTCAGGTGGCCATTGAGATCCTGACATGCACCTTTTCTTTGTGTCTTTGTTGTTTTAAGGCTGTCTCTAAAGTGCTGCTAAATGCCTGTTTCACCTGGGGCAGGGGCTCACTCTCTAGGTCTTTGTTTTTCCATTTGAAAAATGGCAGTGTCCTTCTCAGAAATAATATTCTAGTAATTCTATGGCTCTATGATATCAGAACTTTCTTTTTAAAACTACTTTTGTGGGGAGCCTGGGTAGCTCAGTGGGTTAAGCCTCTGTCTACGGCTCAGGTCCTGGTCTCAGGGTTCTGGGATCAAGCCCCACATCAGGCTCTCTGCTCAGCGGGGAGCCCGCTTCCCCTTCTCTCTCTGCCTACTTGTGATCTCTCTTTCTGTCAAATCAAAAATAAAATCTTTAAAAAATAAAAATTATAAAATAAAACAAAACTACTCTTGTATTACATATAAATGTAATAAATATTTGTGTGTTACAAAAATGTCCCCCAAAATGTATTGAAAAAGAAAGCTCAAATCACCTATAATCTCATCCACTGGTGATACAGAATTAATATTTTGAAGGATTTACTTTTATTTCAGTTCTTTCTACACCTGTTCATTTGTTCATATGTATGCATTATACCTTTGCTAAAATAATTATCATTTTTGAAACTTTGCCTAAAATTTTATAGTTGGAAAATTATAGCTCTTTGTTTTTGTTTATATTTTATATTTTTAATTTTTATTTTATGTTTTTAATATTTTTTAATATTTCTTGGGAATGTAGGAATCTGTCTCTTGATTGTTTCTGCAATTTTTGGACTAGAACTACACTACTAGGTTTCCTAGGTTTCCAGCTGCCAGAGATGGTGGGACTTCTCAGCCTCCGTAATCAATGAGCCAATCCTTCATCTTAACTCTCTTTCTATATGTCTATAAAGATCCTATGAGTCCTTTGTTTCCAGAGAACCTGACTAATAAAGGAGAGAAGACAAATGAACAATTGCCACAGGTGTGATCAATTGTTGCAGGAGAAAGGTGAGAAGGAGCTGTCTCTCTGGGAATCCAGTGAGGTCTAGGAAGACTTCATGGAAGACACGGTGCTGGAGGTAGGAATACTGGGCATTCAGTACAAATCCTAAGTCCACTCACACCATCAAAAATGTTGATGAGCACACAAGTCTAATCCAGGGTTTCTCAACCTCAGGGCTATTGGTATGCAGGCCTGGATAATTCTGTTGTAGGTGTTGTGCTGTGCATTGTAGGGTGTCCAGCAGCATCCTTGGCCTGCATCCACTAGATGCTGGGAAGCACAAATCACCTCTGGTGGAAAACCACTAGTCTAATCCTATCTCCTCCCTTTCTGAATGCAAAAAATAAACATTTGGAGAATATAAGAAAGTAGTAGGACTCACACTTCAGTTGGTTATCCATCCTTCCCTGGATATGGTATAAATAGTACAGTAGTCCTTAAAACAAAGAAGCTTCTCAAGCAACACAGTCTACAAGGAAATGTTGTAACCTCAAGGAAAGTTCCCATACTTCTTCTGAAAGAGTCAAAGAGACAACCATAATATCAGCTCCTTGGCCAGCAACACAGCAGGAATAAAAATATGTATGCACAAAATGTTTATATCCCTAGAAGAAATCCAGTTCACTAATGTTATTTATAGCCACATGGCACTTTAGCACCGAAAGTTCATCAGCGATGATTTAGGTCAATGATTCCTAGACTCTCAGGCTGCTTGGAAAATACACAGATTCTTGGGCCTCACCCTAGCCCCATTTGCTATGTATAGTCAGGAGTGGAACCTGGAAATCTGTTTTTTGAAATCTGAGCACTGAGTAAGTGCTCAGGTTGTTCTTTTGATTTGGTGAGTTTGCCCAACTCCCACCCAGGGTGGCCCTTCATCTTATCAGAGGAGACACTGAGCTCTAGGAAGTGACTGTCTCATCATCCCCCAGGTGGAAAGTGACAACCCGGGACTCAGGGCAGGAGGCTCCTGACTCCTAGTCCAGTGCTCTTTCCTCTACACCAACCTGAGGCTGGCAGGCCCAGCAAAGCCCTCAGGAAGAAAGCCCAGAAAATGGCTCTCCCAAGTTGGGTGAGAGGAGGGTTGAGAAGTGGGATATGTAGATCAGGGGTCAGCAAACTTTCTGTAAAGGACAAGAGAGAAAAGAGTTTTTACTTTGTAGGCCACATGATCTCTGTGATGTAGCTCCAAAGTAGCTATGGACAATACATAACCAGCTCAGCATGGCTGGTTTCCAAAACATATGGTATTTACACCAGTAGGGTAACGTGATCCGCCCATCTCTGATATAAATGAGATTAGACCAAAATAAACAAGTGTAACCTTGAAAGGAAACAGGGATGGAAGGGGGTGGGGGGTGGGTGAGGGGGCTGAAGACCAGCCTGTGGCCCAAGAGTTGAAAATACAAGTTTTGTGCTATTCAGCTCAACGCATCTTACACGGAGCTTCATCACAATATAAGATCAATAATTAAGCAAACAACACAGAGTAACAACATGTTACCCTAGTTTGAGCTCCCCAGAAGGCAGCCCTGAGACCAGGATTCAAGTACAAATCACTCATTTAGGATGCGATGAGACATACCCTGTAGGAATCAGGAAGTAGTAAGATTCGGAAGGCAAGTGAGGAAATTCTGGGTACTTTTCAAGGTCACTACCACTGTGGACTTAACAACTGCAGACAATGGAAAAACAGTAAGGAGCAGGACTTCTTAAACTTGCAGGGCAGCAGAAATACCTGGGACCTGAGTCCCCCCCGCCAGAGATTCTGACTCAGTAGGTCTGGGGTGGGGCCCAGGAACTGGCATTTTTAGCAACCTCCCAGGACCTGCCAGTACTGCTAGCAGGAGGATCACACTTGGAATAGCTCTGATAGAAAGCAGACTAGCCACACCGGCATTGCCAGGACCTGGTGGGAAACATCAAGTCTCAGGTCCCACCTCGAAACTACTGAGTCAGAATCAGATTTTGAACAAAACTGTAAGTGTTTGTATATACAAGAAGGCTTTAAAACCCCTGGTACAGAACACGAATCTTAGATTTATACCTCGAAAGAACTAGGGTGTTCATATACCAAGTCTTATTAGCCACTGGTTGAAATCCACTAGATATAAATACCAAGGGGTATTGCCTTGAGATACAGCATGCACTGGTGGGAAGAACCAAGCTCTGGAGCCCTACAGCCCTGGGTTCAAAACCCGACTGTATCCCATATCAGGTTCCCTATAGGAGAGATCTCCTCTTTCAGCCTCTCAAAAATTCATGTTTCATCTAAAAATGGAGATATTTAACCTTCCTTGTTTCCTTGTAGTCAGGAACATTCTAAGCACTCAAAAACAATACCTACTATCATTATTTTGTTTTCACTGCCAAGCGATGACCCTCTTATGACTGAAATCTCATAAATTGAAGTTAAGGGCTGAGACATAATGAATATGAGGGTAAGAGCTTAGACAACCCTGTACATGAGTCAGGGCTCTCCAGGGAAACAGAACCAATATGACACAGAGAGGTACAGGGAAAGAGATTTATTAAGAGAGACTGGCTTATGTGATTATGGAGATTGAGAAGTCTCAACATCTGTAAGCTGCAGCCCCAGGAAAGACATTTGTGTATTTCCAGCCCAAACCTGAAGGCCTGATGGAAATGAAAAGTCAATGGTGTTAGTCTGAGTCTAAAGACCCAAGAGCCAGCAGCAAATGTGTGAGAAGAAAGCTATTCCCACTCAAGGAGAGACCATATTCACCCTTCCTTCACCTTTTTATTCTATTCAGGTCCTCAATGGATTGGATGATATCTACCCACTTTGGTAAGGAAGATCTCTATTCAGTCTACTGATTCAAAGGTTTACTCCTCCAGAAACAGCCTCACAGAGACACCCAATACTAATGTTTCACCAACCATTGGAACACCTCTTGGTCCAGTTGAGTTAACCCATAAAATTAACCATCACACCATCCCCGCAAGAGGTTAGTCCTGAGTTACTTTATCAGAGGCTTCTTCTTCTGTTTGGAAAAGGCTCGCCTATGTTTAGAGCAATAGTCCTGAGCAGAGTAGCAGCAGCTTAGCAGAATTCACCTGGTTGAGGAACCCTCATGCAAACTAATCTTGAAAATATGCATTAGCTACATTTATTTGAAAACTTTTGGCCCATGTGAAGGTCAGAAGATTTAAACTAACAAAAAGACCTTCATAGGGTGTGTAGTGGGTTAGTGGCAGTCCACGTTCTCATCCCCAGAACCGATGAATGTCACCTTTCTCAAACAGTTCTTGTAGATGTAATTAAGTTAAAGATCTGGAGATGAAATCACCCCCAGATTATCCAGTCACACCCTTTATCCAACAACAAGTGTCCTTCTAAGAGGCACAGAGAGGAGACACAGAAGAAGAAGAGAAGAAGGCCATCACAGGACAGAGGAGACATTGGAGTTACGCAGGCACAAACAGAGGAAGACCTTGAAGAAACAAGGAAAAATCCCCCTGGAGCCTTCCAAGGGAGCGTGCCAACACCTGGATTTCAGACTTCTGGTTTCCAGAACTGTGAGAGGACAGATTTGTGTGTGATGATCTGTCACGACAGTCCTAGGAAACCAATACAACATCCAAGAGCGAAAGAAGAAAATATTCAATTCCAAGAAACCACTTTAGTTCACCCAGAGCCATGCAAGTTTTAAAAAAAAAGCAAATGACAGGAAGAGAGCTGGAGCCCAGTGAAGGACAAAAAGTTTAGAAATCACATAAAATATGTCCATAAGATCTTTTTTTTTCCATGTTATTTATTTTTTCAGCGTAACAGTATTCATTGTTTTTGCACAACACCCAGTGCTCCATGCAAAACGTGCCCTCCCCATTACCCACCACCTGTTCCCCTAACCTCCCACCCCTGACCCTTCAAAACCCTCAGGTTGTTTTTCAGAGTCCACAGTCTCTTATGGTTCGCCTCCCCTTCCAAATTTTTTTTTTTAATAAACATATAATGTATTTTTATCCCCAGGGGTACAGGTCTGTGAATCGCCAGGTTTACACACTTCACAGCACTCACGATAGCACATACCCTCCCCAATGTCCATAGCCCCCTCCCCCTCTCCCAATCCCACCTCCCCCCAGCAACCCCCAGTTTGTTTTGTGAGATTAAGAGTCATTTATGGTTTGTCTTGTCCATAAGATCTTAACTGAAAAGAAAAACTTTAAGTGTTTTAACTCAAAGAAAAAAAAAGCTCAGAACTAAAACTGCCTACACTCACACATGCAATTATCTAATCCTTTGAAAGAAAGCCACAGTACATTCAGTTTATAGAGTATTTCAGTCGTTGCTAATGTCACTTCCTCTATGTAGTGAAAGTTGTCCACCCCATGGGCTTTACCATTTTGGTGCAATTCGGCCCAGCCACCAAGTGCCAACACCTGCACCTCTTTGCCTATGAGTTTCCTCTGGCCACCAGAGCCTGGTCTGCCTGGGACACATGGGAGGGTGGAGGGCTGGGAAACAAAACTCCCCAGAGGTATCCAGCAAGCGGTCAAGCGGTGCATGACGGGAGTTGAGGAGTATGTGCCCAGATCCCTGGCTGGGATTCTCTGACCAGTGACTCCCCAGCAGGGCCAACCCCCAACTGCCCAAAGCACTAAGCTGCTCCATGATGGATCCTTCCCTTCTTGTCCTTTCCTATCTCCCTACCAATGTTATGATCACCTCCCAAATAAACCACTCCCTCTGGAGTCCTTGTCTGAGAGTCTGCTTCTTGAGGAACTCAAACTAAAATACAATTTGCAAAAGTACCATGCTAGAAGCAATTCAGAACCAAAAAGCATAACATGAAGCCTTTGTCTTCTTTAGGAATTCTTTATTAACTGCCTGCCAATTTCACTGCAGTGTTAGAGAATGATCTAACGAATTAAGCTGGCCTTGCCTGACTTCAACATTTACTACATTCACTCCAAGCAGACACACACTAAGTTATAGAGCTCTCCTTTTTCTCAACTTCAAACGGCCCTCCACCATAGGCGAGTTCGTTCTTCATTTTTTTTAACATTTTATTTATTTAATTGAGAGAAAGAGAGAGCACGAGCATGGGGAGAAGCAGAGAGGGAGGGAGAAGCAGACTCATGGTTGAGCAGAAAACCAGATGCAGGGCTCAATCCCTGGACCCTGGGATCATGATCCCAGTCAAAGGCAGACACCCAACCAACTGAGCCCCCCAGGAACCCCAAGAGGCTAGTTCTGACTCCAAAACACACCTTATATCAGTCCATACTCTCCATGGCCACTGCTACTCCCCGATCCCCCATCACCATCTCCCACAAGACTGTCACAGTGTCTGATGTGTCTGTCCCCACTTCCCCTCTTGAGCCTTCCAACCTACTCTTCAAATGGCAACTAAGGAAATTATTCAAAAACATAAATCAGTCCATGTGATTCCCTTCAGGAGATCTTTGCTAGCTGCACACAGAATGAAATCCCAACTCCCTCTCCTAGCCCACAAGACTTCTCCAGCCTTCACTTTAAGCCACTGTCCTCTTCACTCTCAATGCTCTGGGAAACTTAGTTCCTGTTGGTTCGAGGAATGGACCCAGCATCTCCCAGGCTCCAGATCCTTGTGTTTGCTTTTCCCTCTTCCTCCAGTACTCTGCCCAGATGCTTTCTATGTATGCTTCCTCCTTATCTTTCAGAGCTCTTTCTCTGAAAGTGTTCTCCTTCATTACCTCATCTAAAATCATCCACCCACGTGCCTCACTAATCATTGTCTTGCACTGCTCCCTGTTCATTTTCTTCATAGAACCTATAGCAGGTGTGTTTCCGTTTCTTTGTTTATTTGTTCATTCAAAAAAATGTTTACTCAGCTTCTATATGTACCAGGCCCAGTCCCCCTACTGGTGTGGGAGGTATCAAGCAATCAAAAACAAACATGGCCCCACCTTCACTAGTGAAAGAGTCCAAGAGACGGACAGTTGTTAAACAAATAATACATGCAATCTTAAGGCTAGAACTGTGGAAAGTGTTTTGTCCAGGGAGCCTCCAGAGCTCAAACTAGACAAATTTGGACTAGTTAGGGAAGGCCTCTGCAAGGATGTAAAAAATGAGCTGAAGGTCTGTGCAGGAAAGGGTTAACTTAGGAGCCCTGCATTGTTCAAATCCTGTACCTTCCAAAGGACTGGACCTGGAAGATGAGCCCTGAGCCCTTGGAGTTGCTCTACCTGACAAGAGTGTTTTTATATGCCTGAAGCTTTGAATCACACAGCACCAGTTTATGCTAACAATGTGATTTATGGTAAATGTCAGGTTTTTCTCTGGGGGGTTGGAGTCTGAGTAACTGAGGTCAGTCACACAAAGACTATATGACTATATACTGATCTGCAAATAAACCTCTGAATACTCACTTGGGGGAACTTCCCCACTTGGCAACGTTCTATCCAATACATTGTTGCTGGGAGGCTGAAGCATCCATGGAACTCCACCAGGAAAGGACAATTAGAAACTTATGCCTCATTTCTTCTACATTCTGCCCCATGTGCCTTTTTCACTTGTCTGAGTTTCCTCTGTTTCCTTCCACTGTAATAAACTGTAACCATGAGTATAACTGCTTTTCTAAGTCCTGTGAATTCATCTAGCAAATCACTCAGCCCAAGGGTGGTCTTGGGGCCTCCTGACAGATGGCCAATGAGAACAAGATAGAGGGAACAGTAGGTTCAAAAGTCCTATGGTTAGTTAATGTCATTGTTCCCACAAGTCATCCAAGACAGAAATCAGCGTGGGAGGTGTCATTGTGACTTACCCTCCTTCCTCACCCACAGCATTCTATCAACAACAAATATGACTGATTTTTAACCTGAAATACTTCTCTATTCAGTCACCTCATTTTCAAGCCAGTCTTCATTTCTCTAATTCAGGCCCTACCCCTATTTTGTCTTTCAGTGGATCTCCATTCTTTCTCACCTTTGAATCCTTCCTCTACCAGGGTGATCCATAGGCACTAAAATACTAATGTGACTTAAGACCCGTAGATCCTGGCCTAAAGCAGAAGTCTTCACACTGTGCTTTAGGGGGTCTCTTGGGTGTGTATAGAATGGTGAGGGGCTCCTGCTATTCTCACTTGAACAAAAGCAATGCAAACTTTGTGGATTTTGTACATTGAGCTTCCTTCCAGTTTAAAGAAAGGACTGAACTGCACATGGGTGCCTGGCTGGCTCAGTAAGAGGAGCATGTGACTCTTGATCTAAGGGTTGTGAGTTCGAGCCCCATGTTGGGTATAGAGATTACTTAAATAAAATTTTAAAACAAACAAACAAAAAGATAATAAAACACACAGACAAATAACCACACTCACACACTCTTTTGAAAAATGGAATATAGGTCCTTGGCACTATTAAACCATAGTCTCTAGCTGCATCTTAGCCTTTCTCCCTATTTCTGCTTCATTACTCTCTGCTTATAGCATTGATCTAGATGATCTAGACCTATACCTTTCAAACGTTTTAGTCTCAGGACCTCTTTACACTTTTAAAAAGTATGGATCCTCCATATTAGTATTTTCTCACTACTGAAACAAATTACCTCAAATGTAGGCTTTTTAAATACCACAGATTTGCTATCTTACAGTTTTGGCCATCAGAAGTCCAAAATGAGTCATTGGGATTGTATTCCTTCTAGAAGCTCTAAAGCAAATAATTATATATTCTGCTGCAGGAGATCTCTGAGTCAGGCTTTGCAAAAATCAGTTTATAATACTGAAAGTCCATGAAGCTATAAGTACTTCATTTTAGTTTTCACCTTTTCAGTCTATCTAGGTGTCTCACACCATTTCCCTCGATTGCTGATGCCAGGATATCTGTTCCAGGCAAAGCAGTTACATTTTCTTCCTTTCTCACTCCAGCAGTTGGATTAATAAAAACCTTACACCTCAGAACTGTTGCTAAAGTCATTTGATTGGAAATGGTTCCCACTTATCAAGCATTTCCTGCAAACCTGGTATTGTGTTAGCACATCCCATGCTTTATCACCTTCAGTCTCCACAACAATACTTCCCCAAAGGAACTATGATGATCCTCACTGTACCAGTAAAGGGAGGACATTCAGAGAAGTCACATAACTTCCCATCCCACATGGTGCGGATGGAGGTTTGACCGAAAGTGTCCACCACAACACAGTTGACTGTCTCCAGCAGCATGACTCAGCCCTTCCACACTTGTTATCGGCACAACTTTACTACTTCAGAAATTTCTAGTCCCGGAAGATGAAGATCCAAATAACTTAGCTGTTTGTTCCAGGAACTTTCTGAAATTCCATTTATCCAAACAATAGACTAATTAACGAGCAGTAAGCCCTTTCTCGGAACTCTCAACTGGGGTCATCAAACTACTGCTTACTCTTAAAGGCTCACTTCTGAACCTCACCCTACTCTGTGCATCAATCTTAAACCACTGTATCTTAACGGGTGCCCAACTCCATCAGATCCCTGCTTTGAAAGACCCACAGGTCAGACCTCAAAAGCATTATAAGTCTCCTGCCTCGATGCAGGGCCTCCCTATCTCTGATGTTATTAAGACTGTCAGTGTTGTAATATCCTTTACTACAATGAGCAATTCGGATTTGTTAGATCAATAGATTATTCTGACATCTCTTCTAAGACTTGGCAGCCAATTCATAGCTTCTCCTATATTGACTGTGCTCCTGATCAGTACCCATATTCTCTTCAGGTTCCTTGAACAAGTACCTGAACAGGTACCTTCACAGGTACCTGTGTCCAACAGAGCAGTGAATTGCCAATAAGTACCTCTCTGGAGCCCCAGCCTCAAGGTCAGTCTGGCTTTGGTCTAGTACCAGGAGTGTACTAATCTCAGATAGTCTCTTGTTCCCTTGTCAGTTACTATAGTGTGCTAGAACCAATTATAGTCCACCCTAGAAATAATCTAGAATAGCATTGGAGGCCCAGTTACACTAAGAACATGCCTGGCATTTAAGGGCTATGACAGAAGTCAAATTCCCTGAGTCCATGTGGTAAGTTTTCACTACATACCAAATAACCACAAAACCTCATTGTCATACAACAACGGGCATTTACTGCTAACATGTTTGAGTTCATCTGGGATTTGGCCTTGGGGTTCCACTATCTCCTCTCAGATCATTCATGTGTCTGGGAGTCAGCTACCTGACAGCTGATCTAGGCTGGTTTCTGCTGCGGTTCTTGGGATGACTCACCTCTGTTCCACTTGTAACTCCACTTGTAACATCCTCCAGTAAGCCATTCCTGGCACAATTCTCACGGTTATGGCAAAGAATCAGGAGATCAAGTCCCAGTGCTTAAGACAATTTCAAGTCTCTACTTGCATCACACCTGCTAACATCCCACTGGCAACAGCAAAACATAGGCCAGAGTTCAAGATCAAGCAGGGAGGGTTCTACAAAGTTACACTGCAAAAGTCTTGGATAAAAGCAGAGGTAAAAAACAGAACCAGGCAATTTTCTTTCCTCCAGACTTATACCCCATAACACATGGCCTGTACAGCCCCTCATATAAAGTCCATCCCATGAGGAACAATCTCTGGGTTTCAATTTTATACACATTTTGCTTAACAAATCAATACAAGAAAGCAGACTCTCTTGCATATCTCAAGATCTCTTACTCCTGTCAGATAGGTGCCATATTCTATAGATTGTTTTTGTCCCTGACACTTCTGTCTGTCCTTTCTCCAAGAACCACAAGAAATGAAAACACAAAGGGACACTGCCCAGGGAAGATGTATTGGCACTGGAAATCTCTGGTGCATTCGATGTCACTTTCTCCTCCTAAGTGACTCCCTTGGATGGCACCTCTCTCTCTGATTTTCGCCCATGGCTCCCTAGCCTCTTTCTCTTTTAATAACTGTTGCATGTGAGGGAAAGTGCGGGTTTTGAATCAAACAGTTTTCGGTTGGCCTCTTAGCTTATTCATTTAAAGGCCACGCTCTTCTATCTGAGCCTCGACTTCCTTGACTGCAAAGCCAGAATAGGATCTCTCTGCGGGGACAGTTGGGAATGTTGAGTGAGACAATGTGCAGTGAGAGCACAGCAGGGGCCAGAGACATTAGGTCCCTTCTCATTTCCTCAGCTCTTCACTAGAAGAGGCTGCAAAAGAAGGTCTTAAAATAACAGGTGTAGATCCATAAGAACAATTTGATTTGTAAAAGGTAGAGAATATGACTAAAAGCCACTTAAGAAAAAGATATTATTTGTAGGCTCAATTAACTGAAAATCCAGGGTAGATGTTGTTAAGGACCTGATGGGTAAAGTCCAATATAATTAGGGCTCATTCTCTCCTCTTAATCTCGTAACTCTGCTCTCCCTGCATTGGCTTCTCTCAGGGTGCATTTTCTTCCAAGTGGCCTCTGGGACTGCGAGGTCACCCCTCACAGAACGGCTGCCAGTGAAAATCCTGTAACCCAAAGCACATAGATTCAGAACAGGAAAGGCCTGGTTCCCCAGAGGTAGGATCACCAGATAAAATATAAGACTCCCGGTTAATTTTTTAATGTACTTATGTCCTAAGCAGTATTAAAATTTTCCTTCTCGTTGGGTAGCCAGGTCTAGCAAATAAAAATACAGGACATCCAGTTACACCCAGTTAAATTTAAATTTCAGATAAACAACAAATCATGTTTTAGTTTAAGTATGCATAGGGCATACTTAAACTAAAAAATGATTTGGGGGTGCCTGCATGGCACATTTGGTGACGCATCCAGCTCTTGGTTTCAGCTCAGGTCACGATCTCCAGATCATGAGATGGAGCCTTGTGTTGAGCCCAGAATTGGGCTCCATGCCCAGCAGGAGTCTGCTTGAGATTCCTGTTCACTCTATTTCAAATAAATACATAAAATGTTTTAAAAAATGATTATATTCTTTTTTTAAGATTTTATTTATTTATTGGACCCAGAGAGAGAGAGATCACAAGCAGGCAGAGAGGCAGGCAGAGAGAGGGGGGAAAGCAGGCTCCCCTGAGCAGAGAGCCTGATGTGGGGCTCGATCACAGGACCCTGGAGCATGACCTGAACCAAAGGCAAAGGCTTTAACCCAAGCCCCCCAAAATGATTATATTCTTAAGAGAAGGGAAAAGTCACACAAATACAAAAGAAACAGGCCCATTACAGAGGGAAACTGACTTGACTTCTGTCTTGCGTTCCTACTTCAACCCCAAGACTCATGGCCAGTCTCAATCCACAAATCTTACTAGGCATAAGAAGATAGACTTTATTTTCCTCTCTCATTACAATTTCTCCATAGCAATATTTAAAACAATTAAGAATTTTTCCAAGGTCGTTTATACGTAGCCATTACATTTATGAAGGGAATTTGAAAGTAGTCCCTATCTACCCCATTATTTAACAGATAAGGGCGCTAGGATCCAAACAGCTGGAAAAAAAACAATCCAAGGTTACCTAGTGTTTTGGGACCAGACTGCCTCGAAAGCTCAGATTTTCTGAAACCTTATCATTATCATTCCCACTATTTCTTTAATAATATTCGCTCCTGCATCCAGAAAGAAGTCATTTGAGACTTTATGTAACTTTGAGTTGAGAGAAATAAGAGAAGTCTCTCCTTCCACAGAACAGCAAATCCGGGCCCCACCAGGAAGAGGCGATGCATCCGCAAAGCCAGTGGCTTACACGGAGGCCAGGAACGTCCTCAAAGCAGGTGCGTGACCCAATAGAACCTTTCGTTGAAAAATCCAGGAGAAGCTGAGCTCTCACTGTGACTCCGTGTCCACGTTCCCCAGAGTCCACTTCCGGCGGCAGCCATCGCCAGGCGGGCTACCCTGCAGCCCTTCAGAGTCTCCTTTTGTTTACAACGATTGTACCAGCTGAGCGACTCTTTTGAGCCACACAACAAAAAGGCACTAAAAGAGGCAGCTTTCAAGATCTAATCTATGGGTAAGACCACCCCTTCCAGGCAAGCAGGGTGCCTGTCAGCTGTCAGCTTCCACGGTGGAAGAGCAGCGTGTGTCCTCTGCCTAACGCAGCAGCCACCCCGCCACCCTGCCACCCCTGCACCCCGCCACCGGGCTCAGTCTGATAAAGGCCAGCCCACAGACTACATTCCTCTGCAGAGCAGCTGCACGTCCCATTGTACTGTTGATTGAATGAGGCCTCTTGGGCACTGTGTTTGTAAGTGACAGTCATCGTAATGTCAAAGCACCGGGGGACACAACCGTCTTGGGTTCTGCCATCAGAGAAGTTTGCACCACTACGATAGTTTTTTTTTTCATTAAAAAATAAAATACAATCACAGTAAAATCCACATTCCCGTCTGGTAGATTTTGTGACTTCTCCTCTAGACGGAGCAAGTCCTTAGCGCAAAGCAGTTTAGAGCATAAGCTTTGGAGGCGTGAACAAGTCCCAAGTCCACGCTTGCTTGAGGGGACAGGTCATGGAACTACTTGGAGCTCTAAGTTTCTCAGCTAGGAAATGGATATAGAAACCCATTTTATGTACAAAATTGTACCCCCCAAAGGGCTATGGGGAGCTGAGTGGGATAAGGCATGAACAGCACCTCACCTGACATCTGGCAACTTCTAGAGCCCAGGGAATATGAGATATTCTTTATTTTATCAAATATATGTAAGACTAAAAACAATAGCCAAACACACACACACACACACACACACACACATATATATAATCTCTACCCTAGTTTCTAGATCTTCTCTTCACCAGGTTCAATCCCTTTCTCTAATCAGAGAAAAGGAGTTACTGTTTGAAAAGTGATTTCAAGCACTGAAAGACACAGTAAGTGTCATGTAACTGACAGCTGTTGTTGATAGCATTGTCATTGTTATGATTATTACTGAATGAGCGGCTACAGATCTTTTGGAAGACCTTCCAAAAGGAAGACCTTCTGGACCTTTTGATTTGATCCATAGATTAGCTACTGGCTTGCTTTTTTCTCTGCAATTCTGGGATGGGAGGAAAGGAAGATGAAATCTCCTGAAGGATGGAGGTGAAGTGTGATTAAAATTAGGTTAGAATAGGGATCAATAAATGAGAACTCACAGGGCAATATCCAAAGCCTACTGTCTGCTCTGGTAAATAAAATTTTGTTTGAAACCCAATAAACCCCACTCACAGCTTACATGTTGTCTATGGCTGCTTTTGCATTTCAGTGGCAGAGTTGAATAGTTGCCAAATAGACCTTAGGACCTACAAAGCCTGAAATATTTACTCCCCGGCCCTTCATGAAGAAAGTTTGCTGGAGGGATCCCTAGATGGTTCAGTTAAGCATCTGCCTTGGGCTCAGGTCACAATCCCAGGATCCTGGGATCAAGCCCAGAACAGCCTCAAGCTCCCTTCTGAGCCTGCTTCTCCCACTCCTTCTGCCTACTGCTCTTATTTGTGCTCTCTCCTCCCCTCACTTCCTCCCTCCCTCCTCAGTCTCTGTCAACTAAATAAATAAAGTCTTTTAAAAAAGAAGAGAAAAGAAAGTTTGCTGGAGCTCCTAGCTGGCTCAGTAAGTAGAGCATGTGACTCTTGATCTTGGGATTGTGAGTTCAAGTCCCTCATTAGGTGCAGAGATTACTTAAAAATAAAATCTTGAAAAGAAAAACAAAATTTGCTGACCCTGGCCAGAGAGAAAAGAATGAACCTAGAACAGCATCCGGCACATAGTATGTCATCAGTAGATATATATTGAAAAAAATGAATGAATCAAATACGTGAATAGTTAGGAAGCAGCTGATTTATTGTTGGTCCTGACCTATCAAGGTCTTCATGAAGTCACAATCACTTCATATTGATGTGTCAGCTCATTATTTTCTTGGAGAATTGCTTGAGCCATTGTTGGGAATGAATAGGGCATAAATAACACTTGTAAATCAGATACAATGGTACTGGGTTCCTGCCAGTTGGCTCCAAGTGTCCCATCCTCTGTCCTATTCAAGCAGTAGAAGGAGAGAGGAAGCTGGTGATGGTGGAAGATACATTAAATTTACATTGAGATAATATAAAGAATAGAAAACAAAGGGGGGCAGACTAAAATGGTGTATTTGCCTCTAGTTATATCAAAGGGAAAGCATGCATCTGATTCCCAATCTGGCAATAAGAAATATAGACCTCAACATTCAGAGAGATCAGTGAACATAGTCACTTTGGCAACAAAAACTAAATAAAACTTGAGTTTGGCTTTGAGATTTGGCAAAGGCTTTGGCTGAATCAGATTATAAGAACCCAATCTCCCGCTAAAGCTTCCATCAAAATTCTTAGCTTAAACGTGAATGCCTGGACTTTCCCACAAGAGAATGCCAGCTCTGTGAAGGTCCAGGCTCATCTTTGATTTTTGTTCCTGCCTACAGAGCTTAGCAGTTGTCCTGGGCTGAGAAGTCTTACAAAGGGATCCTGAGTAAGACTTGATGACTGAGGAACTGAAGGAGGGCCTCAAACAAGTGTTAGACCAGCTGTCCCAAAAGGTACCTTGTGGTATCCTTGGTTAAGAGATCTGGTGTTGGTCTCCTGGCTCTATGGCTCTAGTTTGCCCTGATCATTTGTTATTGGCCCAACATCTCCATTACCTTCTAGTACTAATAACTGAATTTCCTCCAAGAAGCCACCTCTTCCCCATTCTCACCTATGTGATCTAAAAACCCCTTTCCTCGTCCCAGGGATGGATCCTAATTAGTTTACATATAGTCCATCCCTCTAGCCATACTGGCAAACTATTTTATAAAACAAAACCAAAACAACAACAACAAATGAAAAACAAAACACTAAAATCTCTATGGCTTTAATATAATAAGGGTTTATTTCTTGTTCACATGAATAGAGTCTTAATTGGTGGTATTGATTTTCCTCTATGCAACGATTCAGGGACTCAGGCTCCTTCCATTTGGTTGATCCACCCATCTCAAACACATGTCTCCAAAGTCATTCTAGGGGTCATGTCCATTCCTGTCAGCCAGAAAGGAAAGAATGCCTCAAGATCATCTCACGGTTATTCAGATTTCTTGGCCAGAATTCTGTCACATGGCCACACCTAACTATAATAGAGGTTGAGAAATGAAGCCTAGATGTTTACACAGAAAAAAGAGATGCTGGATTTAGTAAACAGTGAGTCTGTCTCTGTCACAGATGGGAATTTACTTTAATCAGAGACAATGATGCATTCGTTACTTCTGCTGGGAATTCTGGGGAAAAGATACCCCATTGATTGGGTTTAGAGAGGAAGTGTGTCTGGAATTCTGGCATCAGTAAGCAGTCTGAGAATGATGCCAACCCACAAAACCCAGAGCTAAGACATGGATACTGGGGACATCACTTAAATCCTGGATCAGATCAAGCCATGCCTGAAACCAGACATGTCTCTGGACTTTCCATCTGTGTGAGCCAATAAATCCCCTTTTGGTGTAAATCATTTTGACTTGGGTTTTCTTTGGCTTGTTACTAAATTTGTCTAAAGTATACCGTTATTGTTGGCTGCCAATAAACTTCATTCTCCTGTCCTCCCAATTCTGTTGATGGCAAAGAGGCAATAAAAGGAGAGGTTAAGTGTTCAGAATCTGCAGCCAAACTGCCTGGATTTGAACCTCAAGAGTTGCCAATTTCCCTTGAGCACATTACATTTTTGTTTTCCTCACTGATAAATAAAGAACAAAAATAGTACCTACCTCATAAGATTGTTGAAGATTTGTGGAATTATTTATGTAAATGTTGAGAATAATGCATAATGCTTAAGAAGACTATACAGATACTTATGATTGTTACTATGGTGATGTGTTAGATCTACATTGTACCCTTTGCCCTCACCTCAAAGAAGGTATCAGCTGCCCGATGCTTTCCGTAGCTTCTCCCCCCTCTCTCTTTTCATCCACAGTCCTCTCTCCTCCATACACACCTCTCCTATCTTAATTGACATGAGATTGTGAGGAAAAAATAATTTCTTTTATTACCCAAAACAGATCCATTACCTCACCCTGGAGGAAATGGATTTTTTGAACCCTGGAAGCTTCATATATTAGCAACCAGAGATACACACAAACCAAAAGCAGCAAAGATCCAAAGCTCCATTTTACATTTATTGCGAGTGCAAATCCTCTCTTGTAAGGTGGCAGGAAGGAACCAAATACAAAGTCCAAAATGCCCTTTCACTTAACTAAAATGTCACCAGCATGAACTTCTCCACAAACCAGAAGCAACTGTTTATTTTCTCAAAACACCTCTCAAGGCCCCATGAACCTTATTTTATGTGGAATATATTATCTCTTTCTACAGGATTCCACCCCATCCCATCTTCTGATGGTCCACAAACTTCAGGGGAATGTACAGTCCAAAAGTGAAGGCCAAAAGGCAGATTCCTTAAGACTCCCACACTCAGGCTAGGAGAAAAATTGGTCTCGGGTCCTGTCATTGCAGCTTGTTGCCACACGGGGTCACTGTTAAAGACAGATGCTGCAGGTGTTGGAGGCCAGGGGCCGGCTGGTCCCAGTTGTTGCTCCAGGTGTCCTGTCCTGGCTCCCAAAGGAAGTCCATCTAGTGTCAAAGTGAATCTAGTGTGCTCCCAAGGTTGCCTCTCAGGCACTGGCTCTTCCAAATCACATGCCACCTTTCACAACATTCAGCCAACCCCAGGCTCATGGAATCAGGCAGAATTCATTCTACCATTTACCTCCTCATTGCCAGCATCACCGTCCCGCTTTTCCTCTACAATGTGACCATTTTTAAAAACTGTCCCATTACATCCTCCTTCCCCTCTATGGGAGACCCTCCTCAGTGGCTGCCAGACACGGTGCCTTTAGAAAGGAAATTGCCCTCATGGTTCCAGAAGGCACCTCTCTCACGACAGAAAACACGTTTAAGCTTAGGCAGCGCACCCTGCTACCACCTAAAATCAGTCTCCGGCTAACTCCTCCCCAGCAAAAAGGAACTTGAGGTAGCTGCAGTTCACCCTCTGCCCTGCCCCCGACCCCACACACACTCCATGGGCCAATTGAAGAGATTGCTTGCCCTGTGTCTTTGTTGTCTCATGTTTTTTACCTTCTTGATCCTTCAGGTTTTTGCCCCCTTGACTGTTGGCCATATTCAACTAAAAAGTTTTAATCAACATATTTATTGAATAAAATATAATGGTCCCTGTTCTTTAAGAAACAGCTTTAGTAAAACTTTTTCTACATCAAGGACACAAATATACAAAATTATGAAAATGTAAGTGCTAAAATTCTTTTTTCAAAAATCATTAGGGTGGCTCAGTCAATTAAGTAAGTGCCCAACTCTTGATTTTGGCTCAGTCATGATCTCAGGGTTGTGAGATTTAAGCTCTCTGTCAGGCTAGCCCTGGGTGTAGACTCTGCTTAAGATTCTCTTTCTCCCTCACCTTCTGCCCCTCCCTATACTGCCCTCTCTTTAAAAAAAAAAAATCATTAGGGAAAAGTTTTGTAACATTGATTTGACAATGATTTGTTGGATGTAACACAAAAAGCACAGGCAACAAAAGAAAAAATAGATAAATTGGACGTCCTCAAAATTTGAAAATGTTTGTGCATCAAGGGACACTATCAACAGAGTGAAAAGGTAAGTCATGCAATGGGAAAAAATATTTGCAGATCATATATCTGAGAAGAGTTTAATACCCAGAATATGTAAAGAGCTCTTACAACTCAATAACAACAACAAAAAAAAAAAACAAAAAAAACACAATTTTAAAATGGGCAAAGGAGTTGAATAGACATTTCTTTAAAGAAGATCTACAAATGTCCAGTGAGTACCTAAAAAGATGCCCTACCCTACATCATTAATCATCAGGTAAATGTGAATGAAAATCACACTATGATACCACTTCACATCCATTAGGATGGTTACTATCAAAAAAGTAAAAATAACAAGGTGTTGGTGAGGCTGCAGAGAAATTGGAACCACTGTGCACTGCTGATAGAAATGGACACTGATATAACCTCTGTGGAAAACAGGAGAGCAGGTCCTCAGAAATTACACAAAGAACTGTAACCTCACAAACCATAAGCTAAGTTTCTCCCAAATTCATGACCCATGGGCACAATCTAGTTCATCCTCAAAACAAGCAAACAAGGGATCCTGAATGGCTCAGTCAGTTGAGCATCTGACTCTTGGTTATGGCTCAGGTCATGATATTGCGGTCATAAGATCCAGCCCCACCTTGGGTTCTGTGCTGAGTGTGGAGTCTGCTTAAGATTCTCTGTCTCGGGGCGCCTGGGTGGCTCAGTGTGTTGAGCCTCTGCCTTTGCCTCGGGTCATGGTCTCGGGGTCCTGGGATCGAGCCCCTCATCGGGCTTTCTGCTCAGCAGGGAGCCTGCTCCCCGCCCCCCGCCTGCTTCTCTGCCTACTTGTGATCTCTCTCTCTCTCTGTCAAATAAATAAATAAAATCTTTAAAAAAAATTAAAAAAAAAAAGATTCTCTGTCTCTCTCTGTGTGTGTGTCCCCCTGCTTTCCTGGTGCACTTGCTCTCTCGCTCTCTCTCTCTCAAAAATAAATAAGTAAATAAATAAATAAATAAAAATAAATAGAATTAGCAGATGATACAATTCCACTTGAGGGTATATACCCACAAGAATTGAAAACAGAGACTCGAACAGATATTTGTACACCCACATTCCTAGCAACATTATTCACAATTGCCAAAAGGTGGAAACAGCCCCAATGTTCTTTGGAGATGAGTGGGTAAACAAAGTATGACAGATTGATACAGTGGAATCTTATTCAGCCTTTAAAAGGAAGGAATGAGTAATGATACATATTCTGCGTCACATATCTGGGTCATACTGCACCAATATGAATGTACATAATGCTATGAACTATACACTTAAAAATGGCTAACATGGTAAGTTTTCTATTACATACATTTTACCACCATGAAAATCAAAGAAGGAGAGAAAATGAATTGCCTTTTAACTTATGTACCCTTGAATTGTATTTTTCTTAGGTTAGTAGTCCTCAACCAAAGAGAAAGAAAAACAAAAGTAAAATGAAAACAGAAATTTTCTGCTTCAGATCTCCAGAAAGACTTAGTGAAGCTAGATTGATTTAAAAAAAAAAAAAGTCAAAACACAAAGGTATCTAGTTGAAAAGCCCAAGAACCTTGACAGTTATGTGGCTTGTCCAAGGTTATTCAATCCATGAACTGGAGAAGGTGTGATAGTTTCATGATTTTTTCCATCTTGGGGTAAGACATTGAGAAGGATCAATTCCAAAGGCTTCTTTGAGTGTTGTCTGAGAGTTTGTGACAGCACCACATCTCCCTGCATCTCTAAGGAAGACATTCACTTCCGCAGAGCCCCACAGGGAAGAAGTCCAGGGGGCACCTTATAGGCCACTCAAGCCAGTGAAGACTCTATCTCTCAGGAACCAATGGGGGCTGGGACTCCAGGAGGGAACATGGCAGATGGGAATGTTAGAGGGAGAACATAGGTGGTGTTGGAGCATAAGTCACTGATTTCCAGCTACCAGACTGCCTGCGGTACACTTTAAATTACTTAGGATAGACAACACGGCACGTGTATGCAGGACCGCGTATTAGTTTTTGACCTTCATCATGGAACCTGCTTAAAATTTATCTCCCTTCCATCTGGAGTACAAACATGAGGAAAGGCTGGTTGACATTTGAAAGCTTCCAAACAAGAAAAGAAGAGAAGAGATAGGAGAGGGGAGGGGAGGGGGAAAAGATAGCTCCCAAACAAAAGCCTACAGACCAGAAATCACCACCACTTCAGTAACTAAACGTCCCATCAACACCAGGTGGTGAATTATAGTATGACATAGATAAGGAAAGTTTTTCAGTATTGACATTGTGATTATCATCAGTTTTTCCTTATCTTTTGGAATGTTTCCTCCAGCATATAAAAATGCTGTTATTTCTCTCATCTTCCAAACATCTTTCTTGACTCATTTGCACCCACCACCCTTACCAGTTACTGCCTTATTTCTTTTTTTTTTTAAGATTTTATTTATTTATTTGACAGACAGAAATCACAAGTAGGCAGGGAGACAGCCAGAGAGAGAGGAGGAAGCAGGCTCTCCGCGGAGCAGAGAGCCCGATGCGGGGCTCGATCCCAGAACCCTGGGATCACGACCTGAGCCGAAAGCAGAGGCTTTAACCCACTGAGCCACCCAGGTGCCCCACTGCCTTATTTCTTTGCTTTTCATTTACTCCAGAACACAGTGAGAGATCTACTGTCTCCATTTTCTCTCCTCCCATTCTTACTCCATTCAGGCATTCTTCCCTGCCTCTCCACTGAAATTGCTCATCAAGTTCACCAAAAGCCACCATGAATGCTGAAAGCATTCATCCTCACCATGTATCACCTGCCACCACCACTCAACACAAGTGAGCATTCCTCCTCCTTGACCCAGTTCTCCTTCACCTGTTACTGTCAGAGCTCAGGCTCAGTCTGCTCTCTATACTCTCTCCTTTGGGGACACTCCCTGTCCCAAGGCTTTAAATATGACCCGTAGTGCTAATGATCCTCAAGTGTGGATATCCTGCCCTGGCCGGGAACACTGGACTCATTCAACTATCCCTTGACAATTCCACTTGGATATCTAATAAACTATTCAAACTTATCATGTCCAAGATTGAATTCCTAAATATCCCCCCAACACACACACAAAATCCTGCTTTGCTCCCACCCTCCCATCTCAACGGTCGGCAACTTCATTTTTAGAATTACTCAGGCCAAAAACACGGGAGTTGTCCTTGACTCCTCTCTTTCTGACTCACCCCCATCCAAACTATTAGCAATTTTTTTTGGCCCCCAGTGAGAAATATGCCAAGAAGCTAACTCCTTCCCATTATCTCCTCAGCTCCCACTGTTGCTCAAGCCACCATTTTGTCTCACCTGGCCTGTCCTACTGCCTGCTGGGAGGTGACCCTTGCTCCTCCCAGGTCTATTCTCCACACAGCAGCTGGGATGATGGCTTCCTACAGAAGCCAGATTATGTCTTTCCTCTATTCAACTTCTCCGGTATCCTCCTCTCTCCGGCTCCCATTTCCACCTCCACATGAGGGCCTTTATATCTCTGTTCCCTCTGTGTGGAGTGCTCCTCTTGGATAACCACTTAGCAAACCCCCATCTCTAGGAAGTCCTTCTCGCATTTCACCTTTACACCGGCTTACTTTCTGCAATGTTTCACTGCTCTATTTAATTTTCCTAGCTCTCCAGAACCCCTTTCATCCACACAACTGCCTCTGTCTTGAAATTTTTACTTATTTTTAAATTTAAATTCAATTAACCAACCCATAAAACATCATTAGTTTCAGATGTAGCGTTCAACAATTCATCCGTTGTGTATAACCCTCAATACTCATCACGTCACACGCCCTCCTTAATGCCTTAATTCTTAAGTGTTCTTTTAACAAGTGACCTTGCATTTGCATTTCACACAGGACCCCACAGGTTCTGTAGCCACCCTTACTTAAAGATTTCTACTTGCCTCCATTTTCCGATTTGTAAAATACAGACAATAACAGTACCTTCCTCATGGGAATTTTGAGAGGATTAAATAATATAGTAAGTGTTAAGTGCCGGGCATGTAATACTTACATATTCATTCACAACAATTTGAGTGTCTATGATGCATTGGGCACTGTTCTAGACACTGCAGAAATGCCTAGGTACAGTTGTTGTCATGGACCTTACATTTCCAGTGAGGGAACCACAGTTGCTATCACATGGAAAAAAAGTGCTATGCGGGGAACAAAACAGAGTAATGTGACAGAGTGGTTGGATGACCACATTAGCTTGGGTAGTCGGGGGTGGCTTCCCTGTGAGGCAACATTTAAATGAAAACTGAAGACAAGGGGAAAAAAATGAACCACGCTAAAAGCAGGGGGAAGAGTGTTCCAGGCAAAGGGAGTGGCTCCCCAAAATGCCAAGGTGAGTTCCCAAACTCACTTGGGGTGTCAGAGGCACAGAGTAAAGGCAGGGCCAGTGTTGCCGCAGAGAGCATCGCAGAGTACTCCAGGATGAGGCCAGAGAGAAGACTGGAGCCCAGACCCAGTAGAACCCAAAGCCACTGCAGCAGGTTGATGCTGGTTAGCGCTGGTCATTCAGGAGTTGTAAGCTGGAAAGGCCTGATCTTACGTACGCGTTTAAAAGATGACTCTGACTGCTATTGGGAGAATGGGTTGGGGACGCCAAAGGTGGAAGGAAGTGTGTCAGGTAGGTTGTAGCTCTACCACCATCATTATGGAAGCAAGAGATGAGGACGGCTGGAAGCAGGACCCTCGTGGTGGAGGTGAAAAGTGGTCAGATCCACCATCAGATCTGACCCATTGCAGGTGGAATCGGTAGGAATTGCTGATCTCAGCCGTGAGGAAAGAGAAGAAACAAAAATGATTTGGGCCCATTGAGCAGATCAGTGCTCACAATGACCACATCAATACCAAATATGATGATATAAATACCAAATGATTCATATCAATTAATTAATTAACCACGAGTCCTCATGAAGAACCAGGATATTCTCATGGGCTAACATCCCAACCAGAAAGGCACCTGGTTGAGGGCTGGTGCCGGCAGTGTCAGGGAATGTCAGTGGACAGACTGCCCGACTGTGGGAGAGGAAGAACCCTGAATGGGAAGTAGAGGGGGAAGCTCAAGGGGAACTTTGCCTACTTTACAGTTTTGCCGAAAGCAGGACCTGCTGACTGGTCTCTACAAAAAGGAAAAACAAAATTTAAAAAAAAAAAAAAAAAGTCTGCCTCATGGAAAGATTTAAACTAACAAAGGAAGAGGAAAGGGCCAGGAGGACGGGGATACATGTGTTTGGACACATCCCCCTCTTGGGAAAGCTGACTCCTGAAAAGGCCAGTATCTGATGAGTGTGCAGGAAGCCCTTTTGCCCTGTCAGTTCCTAATAACAACCGGTGCGTTCTATTTACCCTCTCAAAGCCCAGGGCAGAGGAACCAGGAGGGGTGTTCGGGGCCAGGTAAAGGCATGGGCATTCATCCATCTGTTTGTTCAGCCCTTTCTGTAGGATGGGAAGCATTACAGGGAGGGAATGCCTGGGCCCCAATGTACCTGCTACCTGAAGACACAACATTTGTACCAAAACTGATAGCCCCTTGAGCCCCAATATAATGATGTTCTTCCTGGAAAATTCAGTTCTTAAGGAATGGCAACGTACTAAGGGTGCTTCTCTTGGAAGATTAAAAATTTAACGTAGAATGCTAAACACGTATATAAATTAGGGCACACCATGTAAAGTTGCTGGTATTAGTCTTTTTTTTTTAACCTAAAATAGTGACTATTTGCATATGGTTCAACCTGATATCTGCCTCAGTAGGCTAATGAAATTGTGTGGGCACAATTCAGCCATGGCAATAAAACTTATCTTAATATAAGTTTATATATATATCTTATATATAATATATATATCTTATATATATATATATATATATCTTTAAGATATATATATATCTTAAATACATCCCACTATCCTTTCTTCAAAATCCCAGAATGCTTCTGTTTCCTTTGAGAAAGTAATTTGAGGGACTGGAGCAATTTGGATTACTTGCAGGAGAAAACAATTTAGCCGTATTCCTCCAGGATGCACCCAGCTTTCAAGTCAACCACCAAAATGTTCAAGGCTTAAAGAAGTTTGGGGGGGTGCCTGGGTGGCTCAGTGGGTTAAAGACTCTGCCTTCGGCTCATCATGATCTCAGGGTCCTGGGATTGAGCCCTGCATGGGGCTCTCTGTTCAGCAGGGAGCCTGCTTCCCTTTCTCTCTCTCTGCCTGCCTCTCTGCCTACTCGTGATCAATCTCTCTGGCAAATAAATAAATAAAATCTTTTAAAAAAAGAAGAAGAAGAAGAAGGAGAAGAAGTTTGGAAGTGGAAAAAAGCCCCTTGGGCTGAGAAGTGTGAAAAGAAATATTCCCAGTCCTATAAATTTAGAGCAGGAGAGGGAGTATCACGTCTTCCCATTCCATTACCTTATCACCGAGGCGGTGTGTTTGCTCAAGGACAGGGTCAGTGGTTTGGGGCGGACTGGAGCCAGACCCTTGTATGTCAAACCAGCTCTCTTTTCTGAACCAATAAGTGTGATACATAGAAAGAGTGAGAATTTGTGGATGAAAATCACTTCGCTTATAAAAAAAAAAAGAAAAATATTTAACATACTTGCAAGAATTTGATTTTGTAGATATTAAAATACTAACCTAATAATAATAATAATCCAACAGAATAAAATGTGGAACACAAACCAAGGGGATTTCAGATGATTCATTTAGAGGAAGGTGCTATGGCAGAGCAAAGTGGCACAAAGAGCAGGAAAACTAAGTGGCTTAGAGAATTTAAAGAAAAAAAAAGAAGAATATGTTTTGTAGTGAAAAGAAGGGCCATTTGTACCCCAATGTTCATATTGGGCCACAATATGGCCACAGTCACCAAACTGTGGAAAGGGCCAAGATGCCCTTCAACAGATGAATGGATAAAGAAGGTATGGTCCATATATACAGTGGAGAATTATGCCTCCATCAGAAAAGATGAATACCCAACTTTTCTATCAACATGAACAGGACTGGAAGAAATTATGCTGAGTGAAATATGTCAAGCAGAGAGAGTCAATTATCATATGGTTTTGCTTATTTGTGGAGCATAAGGAATAACACAGAGGACATGGGGAGATGGAGAGGAGAAGTGAGTTGGGGAAATCAGAGGGGGAAACGAACCATGAGAGACTGTGGACTCTGAGAAACAAACAGGATTTTGGCGGGCGACGTTGGATGGGCCTGTTGTTGGAAATTATGGAGGGCACGTATTGCATGGAGCATTAGGTGTGGTGCATATTCAATGAATTCTGGAACACTGAAAAGAAATTTAAAAAAAATTTTTTTAATATTCTGAAGATGGTGGTATTTTAGTTGAATTATCTAAACTGCTTGTCGATACAGTTGAGAAAATTTCACTCCCATAAGTTACTCTGTCAATCATTAGTATCCACCAAGCACTCTTCCAAATATTTGGGAATCCCTGTCCTTAAGGAGCATATATTCTAATTAGACAGAGAACTAACCATAAGTACAGCAAATAAGCAAATTGTAGGGTGACTTAGAAACTGATACATGCAAGGAAAAAGAAAAAGAACAGGATAAGAAGAAGTGGGAGTACCAGGGTGGGAGGGATGTGTGTTGCAATTTTCAATAGAGTAATCTACGCAAGTCTTATAGAGAGAGAGGGTTTGAACAAGGACTTGAAGGACATGAAGAAGTTAGCGAAGGGTCTCTTTAGGGAAGATCATTCCAGGCCTAGACAAGCCACCAAGATAGAGGAGGGACTGGCAAGTGAGTGCTTCACCAAATGCTCCATAGTGCTGGTGTGGTGCCTGATCCTAGTGCATAGCTAAGATCTTTCATATGCAACAGGGAGCCTTGATCCATCCAGTTTAGCCAAAATGTACTCTTCCATATACAACAAGACCAGTAGACCATGCATATACCCTGTTGGGGATCGTTGATCCAATCCTCAGTTCTGGTCCAAGTATGCCTGTGGTTAATCTCAACCATATTCTTTATACTTGCTCTCCAAGGCTTCTGCAACCAGAGCTTTCTTTCAGTGTGACAACAAATAGCACCCAGTTCAGCATTTTAATGACTGACTTAGGTGAACCACAGATAATCCACCTTTGACCGTAGGCATCAGATATCAGAATGGCAGTCTACCCTAACAGGCAGATAGAGTGAGATTACCTGGCATCTGTTATTAGTCCATACTATTTGATTGACCCTGACTAAATCATTCAACCCCTTCATGCCTCCACTTTCACATCTATGAAATCAAAATTTGTATTCTTTGCCAAGCCTATTTCACAAGGTTGAAATAAGGTTTAAGTGAGGTAATACGTGCAAAAGTATGATGGAGGTAATAATGCACGATGCAATGTGGCTTATCAACTTCTATGTCCCCAGCCCAGCATAGTGTCTGCTGTTCCATAAATGTTTGTTGAATAAATGAATAGGTAACTGAAATTTACAGTGTGATAACAATCAAGGAAAAAAATCATCCTGTTAGATAAGACTCATGCCTACACAATCAAAGTAAAGGTGGGTATTTGGGATAGCTATTTCTATAAATCAAGTCAAATAAAATATTTAGACTTTCACTTGAAGATTTTTTAAACAGAAGTTATTTCAAAACATGATTTAAAAATTATAGACCAGTTTAACTAAAGTCTTTGATCCATAAAAACACAAGATATTCTTCCCTAAGGCAGGGAAGGGAGAAGGACAAAGGAAAAAAGAACTCATTATTGCTCAGCAGATCAGTACAAGAAAGAGATTTTTTTTTTAAATGAAGACAAATGTTAATTCCTTTTTAATCATTTATATATTTGGAATATAAATAGCTGTTGAATTGTTTCAATGTTACAATAAGATGTAAAGGAGAGAAGGAAGTATTTTGTATGCTGGCCAAGATGCTGTGGGTGCCAAAAATTCTGCCCAATGAGTACATAGACACACCCACACAAAAAACATCCAGGTGAATGTAACCCCAAACTATTTGTTTAATAAAACTAGATTCTGTTGAAAATACTTACTCTACATGAAAACCGCATGCTCAGGCAGAGAAATCCATCTCTCCTACTGAGACATTATCTTTAATGGTAAAACTGAGATTTAATACTGTGAACAAAGATTTTGAAAGCCTGTTTTGTTAGTCTTATTTGCTCCACGTTGGTCAATATCTAAATTTATCAAGGACCACATCAGACAGAGAGGACTCAATTGGGATAGGAAGCATTTCCAAAGAGTTCTCACTGATTTCTCCTACTGGAAGTTTTCAGAGACCTATGATTATTCTTCCCTTTTCTAAATCTTTACTTCCCAAAGTGAAAATTCAGAAAGGGGAAAAATTCTAGGAGCTATTCGATTTGTGGAAGTATGTGAAGCAACAGTTTCAATTTTCTGGACTGATACCCAAGAAAGATCAAAACCCAGCTGCTATCCCACGATCATTTTCTTCTTCCATCTAGCAAAAACTGCTGAGAGAATGAAACCTGAATTCTAACCAGAAAATCAACCTTATATCCCCCATGTCTGCCCTTTTTTCCAGCAAAGCAAAAAATACAATTGATCCCCATATAAACTGCCAGGTTTGTCCTACTTCAGAAGCATTAACTTTGGCCCCGTTGGCCACCTCACAACGATCTTGCTCAAGATTCAAGAACAAAAGCATGTCACGTGAATGCCTCAGCCTCAGCCTCTGACTCCATACTACCTGGGTTCAAATCCCTGTTCCGTCATTTACTAGCCTTGTGATCTTAGACAAGTTACTCAACTTCTCTCTGCCTCAGTCTCCTCATCAGTAAAGTGGGGGTGGTGATAAGATAATGATAATATGAATGTCATCGACTTGTGGGGAAGATTAAGTAAACTGAGTTAAATATTTTTCAAAATACCTGGCACATATAAAAGTTGTGCTTGGGTTTATGACATGGAGGAGGAGGATGGTGATGACAGTGACGGTGAAGGTGATGACCCCTTCTTGGCATGCAGACATGAAATGCTTTATTACTCAAAGTGACCAAGGACTGAAATCTCAGTAGCAGGCGTGATGTAGAGAAAGGAGCTGTTAAACACTAACAACCCAGAATCCTGGGGCCACAGAGGACACTGTCACCCGGGAAGGGTCTCAGCTCATCTTCTGCATTTCACAATATGGGAAAACTCTGCAGCTTCCAATCCAGGCGTGAATCTTCTCACTCAAGAGGCAACCAGCCCCTCTCGAGGAACCACACTGAGAACAGATGACAGGAACAAAGGACACCTGTGCTAATCCAGGAGGACCAAGCAGGAAGCTGTGAGACTGCAGAAGGGCAGTGCTGCGTGAAGGAAAGCCACTCCCGCATCTAGAGCAAGTGACAGCAGCGTGGTAGGGGATACTGGAAGAGAGCAAAGGTTGCTGATTAAAAACCCTTGTCTCAAAGTGATTCTGAATGGTTAGAGACTGAGATTATAACGATCTGCCAAAAAGGGAATACGGATGGCAGTTGAGAAAGTGACGCTCCCCACTAAGGGGGAACACACAGCTCAACAGAACTGGGGTGGCTCAGGACAGAGGAAATCCAGACCCAATTTGGAGCTCCACTGGGAGACGGATGGAGATCTGTGTAGCTACTGTCTATGACACAGACATACTTTAATAATATAATCATAATGGTTAAGAGTAATGGAACACCCACTATGTGTTGGCACCATTCTGAGCACTTTGCTTGTAAATTGCAGGGACAGGTGGTGGTAGGGGTTTGAAATAACTTGAAGAACCTCTGTTTGTAGCAATCAAATGAGCTTAACAGAAATAAAATTAATTAATAAAACTATTCAGACAATTTCTAAACAAAGCTGTGTAAGTTATATGTATTTTTTAATGCAACTAATTAATGAAGCATAGGTATTTTTAGGAAATGCGAGTATGGGCTCATTTTATTATTTCCCTAGCGACCTAGCCCATTCCAAGCCCCAGATATTTATTTATGTCCTTCAGAGAGAAAAGAATCAGAAAGAAGTTTCCGACCTCTTTCCCTGGTATAAGGGAAAATGAAGGCAACACCCCTTCTATGACAGATAAACCTCAAGATCTCATTGGCTTCATCAATAATTGTTCAATTTTCCTCAAGCAACAGTCCCAAGCAAGCAGCTTCACCCAGGAAGTTTTGAAAACTATTTGTTCTGAGCCCCACACCCAGAAGTTCTGATTTGATTGTTCTGGACAAGGGTCTGACATTGGGGAATTTCTTCTAAACTCCTCCAAGTTCCTAAACCAGGATTGAAACGCCCTGAACCAAGGGATTGTAAGAACTTCTTCATCTGGCATCTTCCACTGAGACCTCTGGGTTAGGCTCTGAAGAGCCTGTCTGTATTGAAAGTTTGTTTGATTACTGACCCACTTAATGTAACACTGTTTCCAAAATTCAGAGAGAGAAAGACTGCAGGGGGAGAAGAATCATTCAACCAAAACTAGTGTCTGTAACACATGAGTCTCTCCGTTAAGTCGGTGTCATGAGACACACCCTCATCTCCTATCTTGTTGATAAGCCCAGACTTTATCCTTTCTGGTTCTGAGCCTGACACTTTTCCATCATGTCAATGAAACTGGAGCACGACCTCCCACTTGTTTTTGCATTAAATAGTCATTGTTTTAGGCAGTAGAGGGTAGTGGTTAACAGCCTCTACCGTCACACAGTTTGAAAATTGGATGCCCACCTACTAGCTGTGTGACCTTAGAGAAGTTGCCAAACCTCTCTGACTTCATTTCCTTATCTATAAAGTGGGGGAAATAATCCTATTTCACCAAGAGCTGTGAGGATTAAAGGGGTAATCCATGGAGAAGTCTAGCATAGTGACTAGCATATAGTAAGTTTTCAACAAATGTTGACTGTTACTATTTGTTTTTATTATTTTCCAAATGCAGTTCTCTGCCTTAGGCTCTCAGATGTATAGAGAAGATGAAGTCTTGCCCCCGTCCTCAAGAAATTCACAACTGGGCATGGGATATAGACATACAGACACATGGGCGGTGACAGATTTGACTGGGCTTTTGTAGTATTATGTGCAAAATGCCAGGAGAGTTTCCCAGGCGGTATTGGAGGGGCAGGACAGGAAGGCTTCCTGTAAGAGGTAACATTTGAGCTGGGCCTTGAAAGGGAAGATGAGACCTACAGGCTCGGTCATTTGTCAGGACACGACATGGAAGAGGGGAAAGCCTGTTGGTGACTGCAAAGAGACATTTTTTTGCAGTAAATCTTGCCAGCCATGCCAAGTGAGGCCACCACTCTCTCACAAGTCAAGACCCTGAGTTTCTGCAACATTCCCTCTGTGGGATCATTCCCGCTTAGGTGCACTCCCACAAATACTGCTTGGCAGCAAGCTTGGGACTTAGGATTCTGAGAGAGAGGCCTGCAGTTTTCCATGGTGTGGTGCTATACATGTTGGTGCGGCTCTGGGTCCAGGAGGAGGCAGGACCAGAACTGGGATAGGCAGAGCAGAAGGAGGCAGGAACTTGTTCTTGGGAGTTTCATAAGGCACAAAAATTCCAGAATGTGTCTCCGCCTCAGCCTCTTCAGGATATCCTGTCATTCAACCAAGACATATATAGAGTTGAGAGTGACCGATTTCATCACGACCCCTGGATTTGCCACTTTTCCTGTCTTGAGGCAGTTCTCACATATCATCGGCTTCAATTCAGGAAAAAGGGGGGAAAGGGTTTAAGAGCAAACACTGAAATGAAAGAGAATTCATGAGGAGTTCATCAGACTACAAGAGAATAGCTGAGTACTTCTGACAAGTGCCTGGCATCAGAAGGAGCAAAGAGGCTCTCACCATGCTACAAAATCTCGTCCTTTTTCTTCTTGGATTGGTTGTACACAATTCCTGCTCCCTGCCTGAAACAACAGACCAGGTAAGATGACACTTGTAAGTTTGTTATTTTTCAGTTCCTGGGAAGTTTTTTGCTTCCCTCTGTTGCCATGGGTAAAGAGCACTTTCTGGACTTTATACAATAAAGTGAAAGCCAGTGGAGAATCTGATCCTAATAGTGGCGTACAATCCCTCTGAAGGCGTGCTCATTCAGTTGGTTCTATTCTTAAACCACACTTGCTAGGAGCTCTGATTTAATGCTAACATTCCTCTTGCCACTGCTGATGTTGGTATCCTTGGTGGGGGTTGGAGGGAGGAGTTGTTTGTCTGTTTTCCTTTGTTTTAATAGTCTTATTGCTGTGTCATTTTGAATATAGGAAATAACAGTGGTTGAAGAGAGATGAATAGAGAGGTGTTCTGGGGAGTTCCAGGCGGAGTGATGTCAGCTTGAGAAACACAGTATTCCAGAATGCCTCAGGAACTCATCCCTTCTACTTTCCACAAGTTGTACTAGAAGTACCCAGGGCAGTCATGCCGGCAGCTCCCGTGAAGGACACCGACACACCAGTGTCCCGAGCAGGCTCACGTGTGCTAATAGAGCATGTTGGCTATCAGAGGTACAGCGATGTCAGCCTAAACCAGGGGTATGAGCAAGGCAGTCTGGTGGTTCTAAGATGCAGTTCACAAGGCATGATTTCTGCTCTATTCATCATAAAACTTAAACATGACGTTACATGTGTACTGGGTGAATTTTTATCAGTGCCGACTTGATGCCAGTTGGTAGTGCTCGGATGATGCTTTTCACGGAAACACTGGAAAATAGCGTCACCGTTCAGTGTTCCAGCTCAGAGGTTTGAGAGTGGCGAGCTGGAACAGTGGCCCTCATTTGTTTAACAAATATTTCTGAGGACCAGTCACTGTGCTCCACAGCCGACTGGCTGTTCAAGCTTGAGCAAAATAGACAGTCTCTCTCAAAATTTCACTTTCTCCCGCAACGGTGCTCCACAGCCAGAATAATGATCCTCCTCATCGCCACCACCATTAGCTTCAATGAGTGCTTGCTTTAGTGTGGAAATCAGGCCTCAACTGCTGTTTAAAGCTGAGTTTGATTTTCAGAGGAGACCATAGGAAAGATAAAATGACCCATTTCATTTGAACAAGACAACTTGAAAGCAAGAGATTTCTTGAAAAGGGACACTTAAATCTGGCCTTTTAAGCAAGAAAAGAAAAAGTAATGTCCTTCCAAACACTTATCTAAATGGGAAAACCTAATATAAAGAAAATCCTACTTTGAAAAATCTGGAGGTTCCATGAACCATTAAAGGGAGTTGATTCAAACTCTAGCTAAGGGTGGCTTTTATTATTATTCCATAAAGAAAATTCCAGAGCTATTTTGTTTCATAAGGATCACCCAATGAAAGTTGCCCATACAAACAGATTTTTTTTTTTAATATATGCCACTGTAGAGCGTGCAAGGAGGAGGAATCCAAAAACCAGTAACCTACAGTGTGACCTTGGCAGGTCACTGAACCTCCTCTTCCTCTGGTTTTCTCCCCGCTAGAATAGGCATGATGAAATCTACGTCCTTATCTTCAGCATGGTCAAGAGCAAATAAGATGATGTCCTTGGAAGCATGTATAACCATAAATTTCTCTATAAAAATAAGATTTCTTCTTATGCAGCCTTTATCCATTTCAGTAAACTCGGAAGTAATTATAGTGTTCCCACCATCTCTACCTAGTGCTGGGCCTGTGCTGTATGGGAATAAGAATAAGTATGAAGGAGTTTGGGGATAAGTATAAGTAAGAAGGAAGAGACATGGTCCCCTTCCACAAGGGGTTTTTTAATGGAAAGCAAAGACAACAAAAGGTGTTCCACTGGCCAAACATATGAAGAGTAGAAGTTGAGAAAAGGAAGAGAGGTGTGTATGGTTTTGTGAAAGTGGCATTGTTCCACAGGGCCTTGAAGGATGAAGCCAGGAGGGTAGGGAAGTGCATTCCTCCCATCCAAGTACTAACCAGGCCCGACCCTGCTTAGCTTCCGAGATCAGACGAGATCGGGCGCGTTCAGGGTGGTATGGCCGTAGACGGGAAGTGCATTCCTATCAGGAGAGGCAATAAACACAACACAGAGGTGGGGAAGGAGAAGTATCACAAGAACTAGCATTTACTGCCTATGACCTTCCAGGTCCTGGGCCAGGTAATTTGCATGCATTATATCATTTAAAGGTCTCAGTAACCTGGAGAGTGGTGACCAATACCTCCCCCTTGCAGAGGATGGCAAAGGGTAGGGAATTCATTCAAGACTGTACACTTAGCAAGATACAGTGCTTGATGTGGGGTTTGAGGGTTAGGAAAAGAATAGATGAAACAAGATGGGATCGAGGGAGACAAACCATAAGAGACTCTTAATCTCACAAAATAAACTGAGGGTTGCCGCGGGGGGTGGGAGGGGGTCGGGAGAGGGGGGTGGGGTTATGGACACTGGGGTGGGTATGTGCTATGGTGAGTGCTGTGACGTGTGTAAACCTGGCGATTCACACACCTGTACCCCTGGGGCTAATAATACATTATATGTTAATTTAAAAAAAAAAAAAAGGATACAGTGCTTGATTCCAAGCTTAGGTCTTTTAACTCCCAAATTGAGTCTCTCTTCATTGTATGAAGCGGCTTCTTAAGCTTGACGGGAAAATGAGGGAGACTGGAGATAGGGGACCAAATCCGTTCGGGAGGACCAGCAGCAACCTCACGGACAATGAGGGATCCTGAAAACAGGGCCAAAGTGGGTCTGCCTCCTTCATTTTAGCCTCTGATTCTCTACTGCCTAATGTTGCAAAGCAACAGTTTCTAGGGAGTCTTTTGAATTTCCTACAACTCATTCATTCAATCAATGAATATTTACTAAGCACTACTATGTGTCAGACACTCTTCTAGGTGCTTAGGGTATACTCAAGGACAAAACAGAAAAAGATCACTGCCTCCTGGAGCCCATATTCTAGCTGAACTATAATCAAAAGATTGCAAACATCTTTGGAGCATAAATTATATGCTTCATGGCATTTAGTACCCAGGCTAGATTATTTCTGGAGAACCAGTGCTGAAAGAATATTCTTGAGACCTGTTGATCTACAACAAATGGACCCTAAATAACCACTTTAAAATTATACTCTATAATATATTTCAGGTTTCCCATTTGGGTATGTGTGTGTAATGATGTTACCTTGCTTTGCTGAATTCCAGACTTTAGATCAAGGGTAGCAAACAGGTACAAGCAGCCTCCTTCCTACCCACATCCATGGCAGACATTGCTTGTTGATCCCAACACTCTTTCTAAATAAGGATGAAGGTAACTAGCTGGTCTTTACCAATCAACCTTGTTGCCATCCCTGTCATTCCACTGACTTAAAGCCAATGGGGAAGAATGACCAACCAAGGCTCTGCTAATGGGAATTGATTTTTTTATTTTTTTATGTTTTCACAGGCAAAAAGATGTGATAAGAAATCTCTGCTTACAATTAGAACTGAGTGCCAGTCTTGCTCACTGAACTTGGGAATTCAATGCCCAGATGGTTACACCAAGGTCACCAATGGCTCTGTGGGGGTTCGAGATTGCAGGTATTCACAAGAAAATAAATGTGCTCAGGTCTTGAAATTTAAGGGATTGTGAATCCAGTTTAAAACTTCTTATCTCAAAAACTACAAAGCATTTCCATAATTTTCCCTTATTCTAAGACTACATTCAGTCTACTCGCTGCAACCTTGAATCTACTCGCAATTTGCAACCTTGAATCTAAAAAATATATGATTGATTCACATTTTAATACAAAATTGACTATATTGCCTGCATATAAACATTCTCCCTTCATCTTGCCCATCTTTATTTTGAAAATGTGGGTTTTGTTTCATTTGGAGAGTGTTCTAGTCAGAACATGGACTAAAATGCCATGGGTCTGACAGTCATCTTACCAAGTAGCTATGGATCCCGAAACCGATTAGAACCTGAAGAGGGAAGACAAAGGAATTATAGCTTTGTGCATTTTATGGGAGCACTGCATTCTTGAAATCCTCTTATGATTCAATACTTTCGTAATTCAAGGCTAAGCCTCGTCAAAAATGACGAGCATTTTTGCTTTCTTGCTAATGGAAGCAACCATACAACTCAAATGTAAACACAATGTTTTATTAGTCTACTAATTTAGACATTAGACATCTCTCAATCAGTTCATTCTTAATTCAGGGATGAGGAATTAGTATTATTTTTTATTTTGTACAAAATAAAAACTAAACACTATTTCAAATTCATGTTTGCTTAATGTGATCATGATATATTCTAAAACCAAAATCATCCATTTTAACAAAAGGTTCCAAATACTAATTGACCTAGAATTAGCAAGCATATACGACAGTTCACCATTCAGGTACCAAACCAGGCACACATCTGTGAACAGATTCTCTATAAAAGTATATAGAAAGATGTAGGATTCAAGGTTAAATTATGTGGTGACTTTATTGAGGACTTTCTTATACTGGCTACTTTTTTCATAGCAAGGTGGACACTTGGCTATATCCTTCCCACCTTACCATCCCCTTCCAACACACACACACACAGGATAAGATTATTGCACTCATGCTCTCTGCTTTAGAATTGAAGACTTGGATCTGTCATTCATTTATGCTGAAATCAATCCAAGGTTGGTGTTTTTTTTTTTTTTTTTTAGATTTTATTTATTCATGTGACAGAGATCACAAGCAGGCAGAGGAGCAGGCAGAGAGAGAGGAAGGGAAGCAGGCTCCCTGCTAAGCAGAGAGCCCAATGCCATGCGGCTCATCATCCCAGGATCCCAGGACCCTGAGATCATGACCTGAGCTGAAGGCAGAGGCTTTAACCCACTGAACCATGTAGGCACCCCCCAAGGTTGGTTCTTAAGGGGAAGTTTGGTTCTATCCTTGGCTCCCCCTTTTCCCGTCTTTGTGAAGAGATGCCCCTGCCAGTATTCTCAAGCTGGAATTGTCACCTCTGTCTTCAGCTTGACTGCCCATAAAGGGACTGGATTAGAAGTACAACCTTGATTTTAAAAAATAATATTAATTAATTAATTAATTAATTAAAATAAATAAAAATAATAAAAAATTAAAAATAAAGAAGTACGACCTTGAACTCACCATCATACTATTCTTAACAGTCTAGTTGAAAGAAACGATATTTTGGAGGATTGTCTCTAGATACACTAAAGCCAAAACCTGGAATAAGTCATCCATGCAGAGATTCCCAATGGTATTTAGCCTCACAGAATTGCTACTCCAGATCAGTACCTCAGATGGTATACAAACTGTTTTAAGAAATTCATCACTACATCTCCCTTGAGGACACGATGGCAAATATTGCCCATTATATTACACCGCCTCTCACAAAAAAGTCTACATCTACAGTATCTGGAAAAAAAATGCTAATCCTAAGCAGTTGGTTCATTTTAAATCCAGAGATCCCGTGCGTCACAGAACTCATGACCTTTTCCTTCTCACATTGGTGGCAGCAAGTGTGAGGTGCATCTCTAGCATATGCCTAGAACCTAACACTATTTCCGATCTACTAACCCCACTTCTGACGTCACTGAAGATATTCTACCTTCATTTGCATTGTGTTCTGATTTTTTCATCCATTTTGTACAATTAAAGGTAAATCATGATTAAGTTTTGTTCTCCCTAAATAAAAAAATGAATTCAATCTTTGTTTGTTTGTTTGTTTGTTTGTTTGTTTTAATATAGGCAAGTCTAAAGAAAGACCTAAGTAAAAATCCGGGCTAATCCCACTGCCCAAAGTTAGCTGCCTTGTTCTGATCATAGGTTTATGTCTTCTCCTTCCCCTCCAAGGTACATCTTCGAGATCAGGAAGTACTCGCTGTCTCTTCCTGGATGCCGCCACATCTGTAGAAAGGACTATGTCCAGCCTCAGTGCTGTCCAGGCCACTGGGGCCCAGACTGCATGGGTAAGTGGCACAGCGCTTTTCTTGGACTTCGATACTTGCTTCTCGATGTCCCATTTCACAGAAAATCGAAAGGAAGGAAGTCCGATAAAAGGAGAGTATCAGCACCTTCTTCTAGAAAGTTCCATTTCAGTCTATATGTAGAAAAGTCTTTCTTGCTCTGTCAGCTTTTATAAACAAATCTGCTTTCCTCCAATTGGAGGTCTCTCTAAAAGAATTTCCTTACAAGTCAGAAAAGGGACAATTGAAAGGATATCCATTTTTATAAAATAGATAAGGGACCCTAGAGAGGATGTAAGAATGCTGGGATACCACAACCCCGAGAACAACTTTCTTTAAGAAGAAATTTTATTATAGCATCTCAAAGACCTTAGTTACTGTTTGGCAACACAGATAATCATTAAATCTACTTAAATTCTAGTCTTTAGGATGGAATACCAAATTCTATGATGACCAGTTCCACTGTAAGAAAGACAAAGATGTTATAGTTAGATTTCTGTGGTCAAGCACAGCATTTGTCAGCTAAAATTGAACCTCTATTGTGATTAAAGATTAAACATTCGAATAGTGGCTGAGTCCTTGCTATGATATGCAAATTATGTGAGATCACTTTTTTCCCTTGGAGAGTAAAGAAGTCAGGCATTTTAATTCATGAATTGTCCATTTGTTTCCTATTTTCTAGGTAATAATGAAACATATCCTTAAGAATCCACTTAAAGGGGCACCTGGGCGGCTCAGTGGGTTAAAGCCTCTGACTTCAGCTCAGGTCATGGTCCCGGGGTCCTGGGATCAAGCCCCACATCAGGCTCTCTGCTCCGAGCCTGCTTCCTCCTGTTTCTCTGCCTGCCTCTCTGCCTACTTGTGATCTCTGTCTGTCAAATAAATAAATAAAATCTTAAAAAAAAAAAAAAAAGAATCCACTTAAAGGGAGGGGCTCCATGGTGGATAAGTAGGTTGAGCATCTGACTTAGTTTCAGCTCAGGTCATGATCTTAGGGTGGTGAGATCGAGTCCTGTGTCAGGCTCCTCGCTCAGTCTGCTTAACATTCTCTCTCACTTTGCACCCCTGTCCCAGAATCTCTCTCTGTCTCCCTCAAACAAATAAAGAAAAGTTGTTTTGTTTTGTTTTTTTTTTTTTGTTGTTTTTTTAAAGAATCCACTTAAGGGGAGAGATTAGTTCTCTTTTGCTTTTTTTTTTAAATTAAAATAACACAGGCCAAGGGCACACAGCCTGTAAAGTTTAGAAAGACATAAAGACAGAAAAAACAGTGACTTCTTTCAGTCACACATAAGAATTCCTAAATTTTTTGGCTTATTTCCCTGATCTTTTTTTTTTTTCAAATGGCTTCTAAGCAGCCAAACCCTTCTTGTACATACAATGTTGAAACCTGCTGTTGTGTGTTTTTTGAACTAATGATTAAATAAATAACAGCTTCCATTTATTCAACATTGCTAACATGCGGTACCAAAGAGATACTTGGCCTATATTATCTGATTCAATTCTTAAAACAAATCTTTGAGCTAGATGTTTTTATCTCCATTTTGCCTATAAGGGATTAGATATTTAAAGATGATCTCTTACCAATTTCTTTTGGCTTGATAAGTAATAAAGCAAGTTCAAGTTCAGGGATGCCTGTCACCAAAGTCTGCTGTCGTTCTACTCTGTCCCACTGCCAGAGCAGAGCTTATAGAAGAAGAAAGATGGGGCCCCTGGGTGGCTCATTCAGTTGTGCATCTGACTTTCGATTTCAGCTCAGGACAGGATCTCAAGGTTGTGAGCTCAAGCCCTGTGTCAGGCTGTGCACTCAGAATGGAGTCTGCTGGAGTTTCTCTCCCTCTGCACCCGCTGCTTGTGTGCACTCTCTCTCTCTATCTCTCTCCCTCAAATGGATAAATAAATAAAATCGAATGGGGCGCCTGGGTGGCTCAGTGGGTTAAGCCACTGCCTTCGGCTCAGGTCGTGATCTCAGGGTCCTGGGATTGAGCCCCGCATCGGGCTCTGCTCAGCAGGAAGCCTGCTTCCTCCTCTCTCTCTCTCTCTGCCTGCCTCTCTGCCTGCTTGTGGTCTCTGTCTGTCAAAGAAATAAAACCTTTAAAAAAAAAGAAAGAAAGAAAGAGAAAAAGAAAGAAATGGGAAATCCTCCAAATATGTTTCTAACTTCTCTTTTGATTGGCAAGTCCCTTTACCCCTCCCAGTCAATGCCTGGGTTATGCTCCTTGCACTGGAAAGGTCAAGGTTTGGGGTTTACGAAATCCTGACCTTCTCTCTATTGACCTCTCTGTTCTCAGTTTCACCCCAGCATGTGAACACTCTGTGATTCTGAGTTTGTTACAATGGATTCAAGAGATTAACCCACTCTTCCAGATTTCAAGAACATTTTTAGCACCAAGTGTGGTCAGGATTACAACCAGTTCTTAAAGACATGCTGATATAATTCAAAAACTTTTAGATTTGTTTTTCTCTTTCTAACCATGAGAACTCTAACCCAATGCTGCTAATGATGAGAAGCCTGTAGAGAAGAAAAGGCTTTGTCCAAGATACAGCAACAAAAGTCAGTGCATGCAACATCAGGGATAACAGACCACAGCTCAGAGAGAGAAAGGATCTAGTCCTGTTCCCATATTTGGGCTTGACTCTAGTCCCAACATTGGGCACGTTACTTCCTGCCATGCCTCAGCTTCCTTAGATGAGGGTCAGATGGGGGTCCAAAGTCCTACTTTACAAGACCGTAGCCTAGATTTTAAAACATTCATGTAGATGAAAAATACTTGACAGAGTGACACCAAGAAAGCACTTTAATAATGTTTTAGTAGTAAATGAATGAGGGAATAACAGTCAAAACAGACCTCTGGCAGTGAAAGCCAAATAAAGCGACATTCTCTCCTCGAGCCCTTCTTAAATATGGGTAACTCCTAAAACATGAGAAGGCAAATAGGATTCAAAACCTTCAGTGGGCTTCATGACATCTCAATGTGCTATGCACGAATGGGGCAAGGCTCCTGTCTGCAATCCAGTGTGCACGATTCCTTGAAGGGTCAAACATTTCCTTCTGCTAGGTCTGGAGGCCAGAGAAACAAAGTATGTGGAAAGCAGGGGCTGGACAGTCTTTCTGCTATCTTCCTGTTAGAGCAAAAGGACATGTCCCTTTATCTTCATCTTCCAAACATACTAAATGTCCCCAAAGGCTTCCTTCCTTTAGCTCAGGAAAGAGATAAAGGCTCTACTTAGCCATATATTTCACCTCCCACATTTTGTAGTGATGACAAGTGAGATCTTGCCTATCACTTTACATTTCCGGAAGGATAAGGCCACTTTGGAGCTGCTGACGTGTGTCCATACATCTTTTTGAGGAAGTACAAGCTTTGGAATGGCCTTCTTCCCAAGGCCATTGTGGTATCCAATTCCTTTCCAGGGCATCAACAAATACAAACACCCCGGGTTACTTTTAAAGTTATTTTAATAATGCCTCATTCCAATCAGAAAATAACTCTGATCAACCCCCCCCCCCACCCAAAAATCAGAAAACATCCAAAAAGCACAATGAGAAAAAATTGCTCATCGTCTTCTAAAATTAAGAATAAGGCATGGATCCTCACTTGGGGAAAAAAAAATATGTCATCCTGACATAAGAAAGGTCTTTCTACCCAGATTTAACTTGTTTCTCCCTCATTAAAACTCATACTGCTTTATCAGATCAGCACACTGCAGTCTTTACTAATTAGCACACAAACATATTTTTTAACATTGAAAGGATCACATTTGAACATCCAATATCCTACATGAGAGGAAATTGATTTTTTTTTTTAATTTGGACATGCCAGTTCTCATGATTTCACCATGAATGTTAACTGATTTGGGCAAACAACTCAAAGTAATGGAAAAAGAATGTGGGCAAAGGGGTTATACAGAACCGGGATTGCCGCCAAAACAATCTGATTATTTCAAAGGGATATGGTCTTGATTCTTCTTTTTGAGGTCGATGTCATCAATTCTGCCCATTTTTTTGAGTAATGTATTACTTATGTTTCCACATCTCTTTCTTTCCTGTTGTACATTTCTTACTGGTCGCTGCACAGGTTGCAAATAACAGACTTCTGTGGGCTTGAAACTGGTCTTACAGGCATGTTCCTTTTGGCTTTGACTGAGAAATAAAGCTGAGTTCACCTGAGGAACCTAATTCATATCAGCTTCCCAGGGAGACAATTTCAGCCAGAGCTATAAGTGGAATACCAGGACATGGTCTCTGCCTAGCCCCGTGAGCCAAGCTTTTCAACAACGGTCATAGCATGAAGTAGGCACTTCTAGAGTTCCTTGGGAGATAAAGGAACAGGGAGGTCTTTGGCCCCTTGCTGCCGGGGATGTTGATTACCTTCCTTTAAAGAAACAGAACAGCTGATGATTTGCTGACAGCTTATAATGGGTAAGCCTCCTGTGTGAGCAAAGTCACAATGCAGGAGACCACCAGGGTAGCAGTAACTAAAGGGAAATGGGATAATGACCTGAAATCTTTTTATCAGCCACTTGAGCCTCACAAGGTGTCAGAAATGTGCCCTGATAGCAAATTCTGTAATATATTTTCAAGCACGGTTGCTGAGAACGTCAATTTTACCATCTTTCTACTTAATGGGGGCCTGAGGTGATAGAAATTGATTTGAGAAGCAGGACTGCAACTTCCACTTTTGCCTTAAAAGTTTTACTTAAAAACCGAACAACTTGTTTCATAGATTTTAAACTTAAACCATTCAATCGAGGACATAAAATGAGGAGTCTTTGTGGCCCCACATCCCTGCTATCTTTTTTTCAACGTTCCTTCCAGGGTTGGCCAACTCCTAAAAAAAAAAAAAAAAAAAGCATTTATGGAGCACCGACTGTATGCTGCTCATAATCACGTATCTGATAGGCCCAGTGCCTACCCCCAAAGGGAGACACAAAAAGCAGATGAGGAAAAATAATCATACCTGAGATCCCAGTGGAGGACCTGAAGACTTTGAGGAGTTTTGCAGCTTGCCCAAAGGCAGCCAGACTAGGAAAGAAGCCTGTCTTGCTGCAGAGTCCCGGCTCTAACCCGCTACTCTCCCCTGCTTCCCCAAATAACAGCTGGTTTTGCCAAGTCAACTGCTGGCAAGGCAGCCTGCCTCTCTCTAGCCTACTTCTAGAAAGCTTGCTTCCACCATCAGCCAGATGCCTGTCACTGCCTAGAGTTGATTCCATGACACGTGAGCTCCCCTTGGTTCTACCCTTTCACTAAGAGGCCATGGGGTTTTGCAGTAAGATGGCACACAGACTTTGAAGCCCTATTGCCCTCTTGTCCCAGCATTTACCACACTCTGGTTCTGGGACCCACTCTGTAGAGCCATCAGATTCAGCAATTACAGGGCACCCAGTTAAATTAATTGCAAATAAACAACAAATATGCATACAGTATTTAGGGCATGCTTGTTCTAAAAAACTATTCATTGTTCTATCTGCAATTGAAATTTAACTGGCATCCTACATTCTATCTGGTAAACCTGTCCTTTGGCCTCAGTTTTCTCATCTACAAAATGGAAATAATGATGCTAATAGGCCTACCTCCAAAGATCGTGCTGAGGATTAAGTGAGCTCGTACCTACAAAGTACTTAGGATGTTCCTGAAGGGTGGCAGGTCTTCAGATTATGCCGGTTACCATTTCTGTCTTTTGTGGTCTAGGGGGTGTGCCTAGGTCTGATTTTATATTCTAAGGTACAGATCTTGTATGCTCTGGTTTAGTGGTTAAGGACTCAAAATCTTGACTCAAGCCTGATTGCAATGCCCGTTCTAATACTTGCCAACCTCGTGATCTTGGGCAAGTTACTTACCTCTCTGGGCCTCAGTTTTCTTATCTATAACCTGGGACCAATGATAATGATGATGATGATGACGATGATGATGATCATGTCAACAACATTCATGCTTTCCTCAGTTGTTGGGAGAGTAAGACCACACATATAAAGTGCTTAGTAATAGTAAATGCTCTGCAAGTTCTATCCATCTATCATAGAACTGGTAACTAAGTCACAGTGCTGGCCGCCAGAGGAGGACTTTCCTGTACACCTCATTGTTTATGTAGCTTATGGCCCCTTAGGTCTACAATTTTTCTTCCCATGATTGTCTACACTTCTGTGGACCCCTTGGGTCACTCGGATCCATCTAAGTAAAAGCCTGCCCTTCCAGGATATGGGGAAGATAAACCATCAGTCTGCTTGGGCTTCTATAACCAAATACCATAACAGCAGACATTTAGTTCTCACAGATGTGGGGGCTAGGAAGTCCAAGATTAAGATGCTACAGATTTGGTACCTATTGAGGCTCTTCTCCCTGGCACACAGATGGCCACCTTCCCGCTGTGTCCCCATATGGGAGAGAGAGACTCTAGTCCCTCTTTCTCTTCTTAGAAGGGCATTAATCCCATCATGGGTCCCCATCCTTATGATCTCATCTAAACATAATGAACTCCCCAAAGCCCCTCCACCAAATGCCAACCTGTTGGGGTTTAGGACTTTCACATATGAATTTGGGGAGGCACAGACATTCAGCTCATTAATAGTAAGTATTCACCTTGGCCTTCAGCCCACTGGGTCATAAGCCACTGGAGAGAAGCCTGGGCCAGGACAAAGCACCTGCTAAGAGAAAACCTTCCTTCCCTTGCTGAATGTGTGCTGTTGAAACTCAGGAAGATTCCCAGGAGACAGCAAAGAATACCCAACCAGTAGATGCCTTGACCCTTAGCACAGCCACAGGCAGAATCCCAATGACCTCTGAATAAAGCAGACCACTCGTTTCAATGAGAAGTATGTGTTGAGCACCTCTTCAGAAATAAGTCTAAAGCACTGAAGCTCAACTCACCAGCCCCTTCCTGCCTATAGCAAGAGGAACAAAGGCCCGTTTTCTGTTTAGGCTAAATCTCATTTCACATTCTTGTGAAACTACAAAGAGAAAACAACATCTTTGAAAATAATTGTAGACATTCAATAAATCTTGAATTAATTACTTAATTAAATGAATGTCTCGTAAAAACATTTAAGCCATGTAAAATAATTTGAGGCTATCAATACAGAGAAGCACAACTGTGAGGCTTGAAAGTCAGATACAGCTGGGTGGAAATCCTTGTCTCCCCACCTGACGGCCGTGTGACTTTATTAGTGATCCTCTCTCTGCCTCGGTGTCCTCATAGGTAAAATGGGGATTGTAACACTTCATAGAGTAAAGAGTAATAGTTCATAGTTGTGAAGATAACACATGTAATGTCTTTGGCATTCCACTCAAGGTTTAGACCAATAAGAAGAAGAAAAAGAACAGCAAAAAAGGAAACAAAAACAAGTCAAGTTGGTCTTTCTAAGGCCAACATCTGGCTCATGAAGGTGTTCAGTAACAGTTTACCAAATCGTGGCCCTGAAGAAATGCTTCCTAAACATTGGTGTTCTGGAACTACACTAAAGCATTTGAAAGAAAATGTTCAGAGACTAAAGGTCAGAAACTGAAAGACTTACCATGTGTTTAAAAATAGCCCTTCTCGATTCTAGTGTCTTGCTTTGTTTTCTTTTCCAGTCAGCATAATTATAGAAAAGGACATCTCTGAGGTCTAAACAGAAGTTGGGTTTCATTAATTACTGACAAGGACACTGACCACCTTTCCCAAACCTATCAGTAGGGCACATGCTCAGCTAATAAATTATTCTCATTTATTCTTAACTTATAATTTTCATAGAGCGAAACTCAACATTATCACTGCGAAGCTGTACAAGTTCTGACAAGCTTTGTGTAACCACCACCACCATTAACTTAGAGAAGATTTATTTCATCCCCCTCAAATTCCCTTTGCTATCATGTCCCCCCTCCCATTTCTGAAGCCCTGGCAATTACTGATCTGTTTTCTGTGCCTATAATTTTACCTTCATGTCATATGATTGGAATGACACAGTGTGTGGTTTTTGAGACTGGTTTCTTCCAATTAGCATAATGCTTGAAGATATGTCTGTGTTGCTGTATGTGTCCATAGTTCATTCTTTTCTAATGCTTCATAGCCTGCCATGATGCAGCAGCAGCCAGTCAGTTCACTCGCCAGATGAAAGATGTTTGGGTTTATTTCCAGTTTGGTACAACTAAGAATCGAGTCATTATGGACATTCATGCACAGGTTTTGTGTGTACCTAAATTTGATTTCTTTTTTTTTTTTAAGATTTTATTTATTTGACGGAGAGAGAGATCATAAGTAGGCAGTAAGGCAGGCAGAGAGAGAGGGGGAAGCAGGCTCCCTGCTGAGCAGAGAGCCCTATGCGGGGCTCGATCCCAGGACCCTGAGCCAAAGGCAGAGGCTTAACCCACTGAGCCACGCAGGTGCCCCTAATTTGTATTTTTTCATGTGCTTATTTACTCTTCATGTATCTTTCAAGTTCTTGTTTCTGGAGCATTGAGAGTTCTTTAAATGTTTGATGTACAAGTCCTTTATATGATACACGATTTATAAATATTTCTTTGTGGTCTGTGGCTTATCTTTTCATTCTTTAACACTAACTTCAGACAAGCAAATGTTATGAATTTTGGTGAGGTCAAATATATCAATTTTTCTTTCATAGATAGGGTTTTTTGTATCATATCTAGAAATCTTTCCCTACCGTGATATCACAAAGATTTTCTTTTATTTTTCCTTCTAGAAGCTCTATAATTTTAGGCATTGTGTTAAGTCCATCATCTCCTGCAAGTTAATCTTTGTATATGATTTGAGGTATGGATCAAGGTTCATTTTTTATATATAGATACCTAGTAATGTATTGTATCACATTGATTGATTTGTGGATGTTGAAACAACCTTGCAGCCCAGGAATAATCCCACTAGGTCGTGGTGAATAATCCTTTTCATTTACAGTTGGATCCTATTGGCTAGTGTTTTGGTGAGAAATTTTACATCCATATTCATGAGGGATATTGGCCTATAATTCTCCTTTTTGATGGGGTCTTTGTCTGGTTTGGAGATCAAGGTAATGTTGGCCTCATAAAAGAGTTTGTAAGTTTTCCTTCCATTTCTATTTTTGGAACAGTTTCAGGAGAATAGGTATTAATTCTTCTTTAAATGTTTGGTAGAATTCACATGGGAAGCCATCTGGCCCTGGGCTCTTGTTTCTTGCAAGATTTTTGATGACTGTTTCAATCTCCTTACAGGTTATGGGTCTGTTCAGGCTTTCTATTTCTTCCTGGCTCAGTTTTGGTAGTTTATATGTCTCTAGAAATGCATCCATTTCTTCCAGATTATCAAATTTGCTGGCATATCAAAGGTGCTCATAATATGTTCTTATAATTGTTTCTATTTCTTTGGTGTTGATTGTGATCTCTCTTCTTTCATGATTTTATTAATTTGGGTCCTTTCCCCTTTCTTTTGGATAAGTCTGACCAGGGATTTATCAATCTTATTAATTCTTTCAAAGAGCCATATCCTGGTTTTGTTGATCTCCTCTGCTATTCTTTTGGTCTCTATTTCATTGATTTCTGCTCAGATCTTTATTATTTCTCTTCTCATGCTGGGTTTAGGCTTTCTTTGCTGTTCTTTCTCCAGTTCCTTTAGATGTAGGACTTTCTTGTTTCTTGAGAAAGTCTTGTATTGCTATATACTTTCTTCTCAGGACTGCCTTTGCTGCATCCCAAAGATTTTAAACAGATTTTAAAAGTTTTAAACAGTTGTGTTTTCTTTTTCATTTGTTTCCATGAATTTTTTAATTCTTCTTTAATTTCCTGGCTGACCTATTCATTCTTTAGTAGGATGCTCTTTAGCTTCCATATATTTGAGTTCTTTCCAACTTTCCTCTTGTGATTGAGTTCAATTTTCAAAGCATTGTGGTCTGAAAATGGGTCACAATGATCCCAATCTTTTGATACCAGTTAAGACCTGATTTGTGACTCAGGATGTGATCTATTCTGGAGAATGTTCCATGGACACTAGAGAAGAATGTGTATTCTATTGCTTTGGGTTGGAATGTTCTAAATATATCAGTGAGATCTATCTGGTCCAGTATGTCATTTAAAGCCTTTATTTCCCTGTTGATCTCTTGCTTAGACGATCTGCCCATTTCAATGAAGGGGGTTGTTAAAGTCCCCTACTATTCTTGTATTATTGTCAATGTGTTTCTTTGATTTTGTTATTAATTGGTCTTTATAGTTGGCTTCTCCCATGTTAGGGGCATAGATATTTAAAACTGTTAGATCTTCTGGTTGGACAAACGTTTTAAGTATGATATAGGATCCTTCTTCATCTCTTATTATAGCCTTTGGCTTACAATCTAATTTGTCTGAGATAAGGCTTGCCACCCCAGCTTTGTTTTGATGTCCATTAGCATAGTAAATTATTTTCTACCTGCTCGCTTTAAATCTGGAGGTGTCTTTGGATCTAAAATGAGTTTCTTGCAGGCATTATATCTATTGGCCTTGTTTTTTTATCCATCCTGATACCCTGTGTCTTTTGATTGAGTCATTTAGCCCATTTACATTCAGCGTAACTACTGGAAGGTATGTATTTAGTGCCATCATATTGCCTGTATGGTGACTGCTACTGTATATTGTCTCTGTTCCTTTCTGGTCTCTTACTTTTAGCCTTCTCTTTGCTAGTTTGTTGCTTGCAAGTTCTTTTAGTTTTTGTTTGTCCTGGAAGATTTTTATCTCTCCTATTTTCAATTACAGTCTAGCTGAATATAGTATTCTTGGCTGCATATTTTTCGCATTTAGTGTTCTGACTATATCATGCCAGTCCTTTCTGGCCTGCGAGGTCTCTGTGGATAGGTCTGCTGCTAATCTAATATTTGTACCTTTGTAGGTTACAGATCTCTTGTCCTAAGCTCCTTTCAGGGTTCTCTCTTTGTCACTGAGACTTGTAATTTTACTATTAGATGACAGGGTGTAGACCAATTTTATTTTTTTTTTTTGGATTTTATTTATTTATTTGACAGACAGAGATCTCAAGTAGGCAGAGAGGCAGGCAGAGAAACAGGAGGAAGCAGGCTCCCTGCTGAGCAGAGAGCCCGATGTTGGGCTCAATCCCAGGACCCTGGGATCATGACCTGAGCCGAAGGCAGAGACTTTAACCCACTGAGCCACCCAGGCGCCCTTTGACCAATTTTTATTGATTTTGAGAGATGGTCTCTGTGTCTCCTGGATTTTGATTCTTGTTTCCTTCCCCATATTAGGGGATTTCTCTGCTGTAATTTGCTCCAATATACCTTCTGCCCCTCTTTCTCTTTCTTATTCTTCTGGGATCCCAGTTATTCTAATATTGTTTCATCTTATGGTATTACTTATCTCTCAAATTCTCTTCTCATGGTCCAGTAGTTATCTCTCCTTTTCTCAGCTTCTTTATTCTCCATCATTTGGTCTTCTATATCACTAATTCTCTCTTCTGCCTCATTTATCCTAACAGTAAGAGACTCCATTTTTTTATTTCACCTTATTAATAGCTTTTTTAATTTCAACTTGGTTAGATTTTAGTTCTTTTATTTCTTCAGAAAGGGAGTTTATTTCTCCAGAAAGGGATTCTCTAGTATCTAGTAATGCTTTTTTCAAAACCATTAGCATCTTTATAATCATCCTTCTGAATTCTAGTTCTGATATCTATCTAATGTTGGTATTGATTATGTCCCCAGCAGTCAGTACTGCCTCTTGTTCTTTTTTTCTTTTTCTATTTTTTTTTTTTGAGGTGAGTTTTCCACCTTGTCATTTTGTCCAGAGAAGAATAGATGAATGAAAGGACAAAATGCTAAAGGGTAGAAATGACCCCAGAAAAATACACAATTATCAAATCAGAAAAGACCCAAAACCAGTGGGAGAAGAAACAAGAAAAAATATATTATATATATTAGACTGGTGAATAGAACAGAGTCACACACTTGTTTTGCGGTGTATTTGGTTTCTTAGAAGAAACAGCCTCCCAAAAATTTAAAGAAAAAAAAACTTTTTTATATATACAAACAAGGGTAAATGCAATGAAGGGATGGAATTTGACTGTAAAGATGAAAATTAAAAAAGATTTTAAAAAATGAATTGAAAATGTTCCTGAAAGTTGAGGTGGAGAACTTTCACAGATACTTCTCCATCCTCCTGCTGATATGTGGACTTCATGGCACCTAGGAAGTCATCTCGAACCACAGCCTGATGTTGTAAATGGTAGAACAATAAAATACAAGGAGTCTGGATCTAATAATTACAGAGTTACCAGACAAGCTCTGAAATGTTTATCTCTAGAGTTCATTTACCTCTGAAAGCAATACATTTGAAGCTGCTTTTATTTGAGCATCTTTATCACTTGTAGCTGAAACTAGTCTTTTCTAACACCATGTCTAAACTGAGAGGATTGTTGAATGAGTAATCCCCCCAAGTATGAGGGAACAAGACTCTTATTTTAGTTGAAATTTAAGTCTCTGGTTTTCTATCTCTGGGTCAACTCAACTCACACATAGAGAGAAAATTATCACTTTCATAAATAAAAAGATTTGAGTTCAAAAAAAGGAATTAATAAGATAACAAGTTGGTTTAAAAGAAGAAAAAAAGAGGGAGCGAATGTCATCAGGCTGGAGACTAGAACAAAGCCATATGCCAGATTTAGGGTATATTTTAATCCGTTAGAAGAAACTCTATCCCAAAATTTTAAAGAAAGAAAAACTTATATGTATTCAAAAAATAAGGTTAAATACAATGAAGGTTTAGAATATGACCATAAAAATGCAAATTGAAAAAGATTTTTTAAAAGGTATTGATAAGATAAAATAGGTTAAAATGGGAAAGAGGAAATATTCAAAAAAAACAGAAAAAGAAAAAATAATGAACATTTTAAAACTTCAACTTTGAAAGACTAAAGAATCATGGGTAAAAAGCCATGAATTCTATTTTGCTGCATTTCTCTAGCACTGGTGTTTTACAGTTCTTATTGATCAGTAAAATTGGTCTTAGCTGGATGTTCTTGCTAATCTTCTGGGGGAAGCACCTGTTGCAGTGATTATCAAATGTCTTTGTCTGAGGCAGAACTGCACCGCCCTTGGCAAGGGCCAGGCTAAGCAATCTGCTCAGGTTTGCTCTCAATAGCTTGTGTTCCCTGAACGCTTTCCGTACAGCATTGGAGGAGGAGAATAAAGATGGTGGCCTCCCAGTGTCTGACCTGGAGAGCTTGGGCATCCCCCTCTTCAGTGCGTCCTTAGAGAAAAGCACTCAATCACTCTGTTTCCCACCATGTATTGTATTCTCACTCCAGCCATGCTCCAAGCTCACCCGGCCTGTAACCGAGTATTTCTATCTCTGGTGCAAAGCCCCATTTGAAGTCTCCAAACCCAGCAGATTCCTGCTGCATGTTCCCAGGCTGCTCCTCCTATAGGAGGAAGGTGGGGGTCTCCCTGGATCTGCCACTTGTGGGGTCCCTGCTCGAAGAATAATGGCCCAACTCTGTCTCAGATCATGGTTTAAGGTAAGCCAGAGATGAGAGCTCACTCCTTGGCTCCATTTCTGTAGCCAGCTTTCCCTTCCAATAATGGGAGCTCTGCCACACTCAGATACTCCTGGTCTTTTTGGGACCCCTCGGGTCCTGAGACCACACTGTCCCAAGGGCTCTACCCCCTGCTTAGCATATGGGGCCACATCCCTCAATGAAGCAGACTTCTAAAAGTTTTGATTTTGTGCCCCACTGCTTTACCACTTGCCAGGAGCCTACTCCTCCCCCTGCAGTCTATCTTCCCATATATATCACCTCGGAATCACTTCTCCACACGTCCTACCTTCCAGAAAGTGGTTGCTTTTCTGTTCTTAGAATTGCTGCTATTCTTCTCTTGAGAAAACTCCTGTTGAGTTTTCTTGCCTTAGATTTTTTTTAAAGAACTTTTGTGTCTGTGTTGATTAGAGATGCTGATCTGTAATTTCCTTTTAAGTATCTGTCAGGCTTGGGAATCAGAGTATTCGCTTTCCATATTGAGGGAGCTGTTCCATCTTCCTCAATTTTTCAGAAGAGCTTTTGTATAATTTGTATGATTTCTTCCTTAAATATGAGGTATATGCACTAGTGAAGTCACCTGGCATGGAGTTTTCTTCGTAGGAAGGATTTTAAGTTCAAACTTAACTTCTCAGATAAAAAGATGCATGTCTGACTCTTTTGAGTAAGAGAGGGAACCAAGGGAAGTTAGATTGGAAAAGTCACAGACTACATGTAATTCTAAGAACATTGGGTAAAGCTGTTGGGGAGCACTCCAGCCAAAGTCACCCAACAGGGGAGTCCTCCATCTTGCAGGAAAGGGCCTGCTCTAGTATCCACCCTGGTATTCCTGCCATGCTCAGGCACTGGCTAGAAGCAGATGTGGAGACTGTGGCCTCGTGAACAGAATGTTTGCTAACAGGGAAATTATGCACCCACAGTGCACATCTGAGAGGTGAGTTTTCATAACAACTCTACCTGGAGAGGAGGGCCTCAGGAATCTACCTTTGTAAGAATTCCTCCCCCCACCACCTCCTTCCCCAGGTGATTAGAAACAGCTGGTCCAATGAATCACCTTCATGGGAAAACCTGCTTAAATTTTTTAAACGAAGGGCCTGTTAGTTACATCCTAAGGAAAAAGGAGGCCCAGACTTCCTGGACATAACATCATACTTTCAGGAACTAGGATGGGAAATTCTCCCTAAGTCTTCTGTGACCAGCCTTTGGCCTATAATTGTGTTCTCAGTAGATAGTTTTGCCTTGTGTTCTGCTCTATACATTATCAGAAGACAAGGGCCGAGTGGAAGGACATCCAGAAGATGGAAGAGTCATATCTGTCTCAGAGGAGGACCCGGGAGAGCATATTTGAATGGGAGTGGGGGGAGGTACAGGCAAGGTGTGGAAGGAAGCATATGTCTGGGCAGCAGGATGGACAGAAGAAATGGGAGATGGGTGATGAGGTGGTCCAATGCAGGGAGGAAGCTAACGAACAGAATGCAAGTGTAGGAACTGGGATCCTGGCATCATTGTCATAGAATAAAAATGCCTAGGAAAACATTTCTGCAAGGTGGCACTGATTGCTGAGTCCCAGGGCTGGGGAGGTCCTGTGTTCTTCTGAGCCAGGCCACAAAGTAAGCTACCAGTCACTCAGAGAGCATCTTGCCTGCCTAGTTATAGGGAGAGGCACAGGGACCAAGAGAGGGAAACTGTAGCAGAGCTGTCACCCCTCTATCTTCCTGGTCCTGCCCAGAGGTGGGCCTGATCCTCAAAATACCATTTCAAACCAAGAAGGGCCTAACATCAAAAGGAAATAGAAGAAGGGCCATTGGATAGTCAACAATCTATGGAAATGCTCTCATAGCACCCGTTGCTCAGCATTGTGAATGCAAGAGTTTCAGTTGGGCTTCAGGTGAACTTCAGAGTGTTTACCTGGTACCTGCTTGATTAGGCCCTCTTCATCCCCGCCTCCTGCTGCTCTTTTTAAGGTGAAGACCACAATCTTTAACAGGTTCCTTCTTTAACGATCTGGCTGTTGCCCCCTAATGAGACCAAATCTAAGTCAACTGGATCATTGAGGATTAGGTTTAGGGGGGTCAATTTTGGTAGCTTCGGGTAACTGTATTGAAGAAAACTCTTCTCCCATTAGCCTCATCTCAGTTTGCAAACCAGTACTTATCTGATTGTCCATTAATCCATGACTTTCTCCCCACTAGACTGGCAAGACCATGGAAATAAGGGACCCGGCCTGTGTGCTCACCTTGTACACTCAGGACCTTACAGAGTCCTGATTCAAACAGATGCCTGATAATCTATCTCCTAAGTATTGTTACCTATTATAGCGCCAATCCGAAAGAACAGAAACTAGAGAGGATGAGGAGTATCCACTCTAAATAATAACAGCCATTGGTTGAGCACCTAATATTTCCAGGCCTTACCGCAACCTGCCAGGAAGACACTTGAGCTGCATCTTAGTGTCATGCATTGATTTTTCCCAAAAAGGTACAGCTAGCAAAGACTTGTACTGGGACTCAAACCCAGAAGATGCTGATGGCAGAGTCTGGGCTCTTTTGTGACTCTTCTGTGTCTCACATAGCCACTGCTTCAGTTGGTGGGAGAGGCCCAAACCAACATATTAGTTTTCAAGGTGATTTATGGATATTAGCTACATGTCAGTGTGTCTTCTCCTTTGCTCCTCTTATAAACGTTTCTGTTATCTGCGCTGTGACTCTGAGCTACACCAGGGCTTGATGAGTATATACCATAGCAATGAGCAGTGTAAGTGTGGTAGACTCTGGAGCACCTGCCATGGTTCAAAACCTGGCTGCAACACAGTCATGGGACGGAAGACCACAGACTCAAAATGTGTCATCTAGACTCTGTAGGTTACCAACATTCTGCGTGCAGGGAAGAGGGAAGCCAGAGAAAACACCATCCATGGGTGTAGAACTCGACTCTCTCACCTTCCTATACCCACAAGTTTTAAGTGTTCTTTTCCAGAACTAGCCTAGTAACTCAAGTGAGCCATCAGGGTCTCTTTGGCAGAACTGTTTCTTTCTGTGGTTAATAGTCTCTTTTTCCAAGAACTGTATTTCATTTTCTATGGATGCTGGTTTCTTGGAAGAGGTATATATATGGCAGAGCAAGCTTGTGGCTTTGTTGATGGGGGTAGGAGAGGAGGGAGGTCCAACAAGTGGACACTTGTGGTAGAGGAAGGGGGAGACCCTCATTACCCCTGGCTAGCTGGATGGCTTTGGGCAAGTCACTCTACTATCTGTGCCTCAGTTTCCTTATCTAGAAAATGGGGCTAAAAATAGGACTTCACTTCAGGGGTTTGCTTTGAGTAGTGTATATGTGCATCCTTTATTATTATCTAGAACTCTATTGTCGGCTATTTTGTGAAATGCATTTGTCTTCCTAACTTTAATTTCGGATAATATTTGATCCTACCTTGTTCACACAAACAAACTCCTACCAAGCCTTTAAAACCCCAGCTTGAATGACTCCTCCTTCCCAGGTGTCTCACCTCAATACCTTCCTTCTCAGGGTTCCCTCAGTCCCCTGTCTAGAGCACTGAGGAAGAAGCCCAGTTTTAGAGTCATGCTGAGAGCTGAACCAAAGTCCCAGCTTTGCAACTTATAAATTGGGAAATCTTGGCCAAATTATGTGACCTCTCTGACCTCTCTAAACCCACGTGACCTCTCTTCATCTGCTAACCAGTACCTATAGCAACATCTCAGGGTTTCAGTGGGAATAACTTAATTAGAAAAATTTAAAGTATAAAAATTAAAAATTTTAACGTATAGCAAATGCTCAAGAAATGGGAGACAGTTCAAAGCCTTCTAGGAGAGCCCCTGATTATATTGTGATTCACTCACCTTCCCCGCGTAACGCTGGGTGATGTCTTCAGGGTCTTTAATCATTTCTTATCCCTGGTAACTAGCACACTACCTGACACATAGTAAATTCTCAGAATATCCTTGCAAAATGCTGTGTGTAGTCATGAATGAATGAATGTGAGCTCTCTGATTCTCTAGAGTGTCCAGGAGGTGCGAGCTCCCCCTGCAGCGGCAGGGGCATTTGTGCGGAAGGCATGGAAGGAAACGGAACTTGTTCCTGCCACGTAAGCTCACAGATGTGTTCTCCTTCCCCCTCTCCTTCCCTGTTGTCCCTCCTTAAACACATATACACTAGGCGGAGTCTCTAAGAAGTAGCACTATTAGTAAAATGAGTATACGATTTGCGACAAAATGATCCCTTAGGGGCTGGAGAACTTTGAGAGAGTCAGTTCTCTCCTCAGGCTTAAGCACATCCTTCTGTAAAATGGGTTTGATAAAAAAAAATACCTACGTCATTACATTTGTTGAAAAAGTGCAATGAGGTTGTATCTGTGAAAATATTTCATGAAACTCTACAGGGCTGTAGAAATTACTGGATCTGTCTGTCCCTGTTAATCCTTTGGTTACAGGTCTGCCAAGGAAGAATGTCTATTGTTATCCCACAAAAGTGACTTTTTGTGAGCTTCAAACCTTTGATAATTTAAATACAAAGAAATCCCTGTGAAAGGGACAGAGCTCAATTGTCTTCAGAAATGCAAAACTGAGTGTTCATTTCACTCTTGAGTGAAATTATATGTGGAAGTTAGCACTTGCCCTCTGTTTGTATCTTTGGACTGAGAAACCAGCTTCCTTATGAGGAGCTCCGGACTCTTGGTGAAAAATGATGCAGGGTTAATGTATGCATTATAACACAAAACAGTCAAGTATAAAGGCAGAAATAGGAAGAAGGAGCTTCAGGAAAGGACAGAAGGAAGATACAGTCGAGAAAAAAATGCTGACCAGATCATCAGTTAGAAATCCCAGGGCTTCCTGGAACATTGACTCCTTGGGTCTCATGCCATCTACCCGGTTTTCTACAGGACGGGTTTGGGGGAACAGCCTGCGAAACCTGTGCTGAAGACAACTTATTTGGGCCCAGCTGTTCAGCAGGTAAGTCTGATTTTTGTGTAATCAAATGCATTTGTAAGGGCTGGGAGTCAAACTTAGCTTAGGCAGCTGAAGCCCCCAGAAAGGCTATTCCTTGCAGGGGAAACTCCAAAGAGTTACGTAGTCTACACAGGCAAAACAAAGAATTGACACAGGCAAAACAAAGAATTGACAAGAAATGCAGTCTTTGAAAAGAGAGACAGTGTTTTCTGTGGTTTTCAGCACTGGCAGTCAGCTGCTCACCAGTAATGCTTTCTGGCAAACTTGGCAGCATATGGTTCCCTCTCTCCAGGTTCCAGGATCCCATATCCACCTGTTGTTTGCTCTTGAGGTCTTTCTTGGTCCTGGTCTCAGCATAGACCTTCTTCCCAGGGACTTCTTTTTCCATGATAGGTCCCACCAGATTCTGTTCCTTCCTTTCAGGAGTTCTCAAACACCTGAGGTGATCAAGGATTGTTGGCTCCATTTTGCAGATTAACAAGCAAACAAACAAATTGATACTGGCTTGTCCATTCTCTGGGGTATCCCCAGAAGTAGACCCTGAGACAAGGATTTCAGTACAGGGAGCATATTTGGCACATCCCAGAAACACTAAGAAAATGACATAGGGAATATAAGGGGTGTGTTATCAAGCCAGAGACCAGCATAGATGATTAGAGCTTAATGCCCTGGGGAACTGGGTGTTACTGTAGAACTGTAGAGCATTTCTCTTGGAGTCATCCTACCACAGAGGAGCGGGAACCACAGTGTGGTAGGCAAAATAAGGACCTCCCCCAAATGTCCACATCCTAATCCCTTGGACCTAGGAGTATGCTACCATACATGGCAAGAAGAATTCAGGTTGCAGATGGGATTCAGGTTAATAATCATCTGACCTTAAAATAAAGAAATTATGCTGGATGATCCAGATGGGCCGATTGTACCCCCAAAGTCCTTAAATGTGGAGGAAGAATGCAAAAAATACTGTGTCAGAGTGATGAGATGTGAGGAAGACTCTGCCAGCCTTTGCTGTCTTTGAAAATGAAAAGGGACCACAAGCCAAGCAATGTGGGTAGCCTCTAGAAGCCAGAGAAGACAACAGGCTGATTCCAGCCCCCAGTGAGCACTTGGGCAGAGCCACCATCCCAGGAAGGGCTCACAGGACATTGGAAGTTGGCTGGAAGACAAGGAATTGGTAAGGCCTAGAGAATGTGGGCATGGTAGGGACAGTGTCTGCCAGATTCAGTCTCCCAGAAAGGATATGTCAGGTGACCTTTCTCCAAGGCTTCCTTAGTTGTGGTTTTTATGGAAAAGTCAATTTTGGTAGATCCTGCTTTGATTCAAATATTTGATTCAAAAAATATTCGAATCAAAGAAGGATCTACCAAAATTAACTTTTCCATAAAACCTATGCCCATATAGAGACATCTCACCCCCATAAAACCTATGCCCATACATAGACATCTCACCCCCATAAATTTGCAGACTGTATAATAACTTTGACCTGCAGCATCAGAGACATTGTCTCCTAATTCATGATTCCTTGAAAGCAGGCACTGATTCGTCTTTCTTCCTAGTACCTCCCAAAGTGCTACTTGCATGCGAGACATGCACTACACTTTTGTTGGCTGGGTGAGTAAGTGGGTGAGTGCATGAATGAATGAATGATGGAACTCACTCCAGCCATGTTGTCCTGACCCACAAGCTTGATTTTGAGAGGTAGCATGTACAGAGAATTAGAGCTTTGGCTTACACTCAGACTAGGCTTCAGCCCTAGGAACTTTCAGTTAACCAAGCACATGCTGTCTTGTCTTCATCTGTAAAAATAGAAACAATATAATATTGTCTCCTTTAGTGTTATTATGAGGATTTAGTGATATCATCAGTACATAATAAATGTTAGCAATTGTTATTACTAATAACTAGTATTCCCTAGTGGCCCCCAATCTTGTGTTTTTATTCATCCACCATTCCGTAGAAGATGATTTCATAAGGGTGTTGGCAAAAACAAATTAAAAACAGATGCTGATGTTCAGGGTGTTTTTAACATTGTGTGTTATATTAAAGGACATGTCTCCCAATGTGGTCCTTTCCTACCATAATCCTAGGATCTGAATCACATATTTTGAATAAATATTGAAATGGAAAGGGGAAAAGGATAGCATCCAACACTGTTTACTTACCAAGAAAGCCAAGTATGGCTGGGGGATGAAAATTTGGAAAGATGAACCCATGTTACCTCCAAGAAATTGGTGCTCGTTGCTGATAAGAAAAGATACACAAGAAGATTCTAAACATTTCTAAATAAACTATCCTCCCTTCACACTTGTTTGTGCCATGGAGGAAGGGCAAGCGAAAGGGAGAAAGGTGGATTAGACACCTAAATTTTTTTTCCTTTTTTTTTTTTGTAACCATAGCAGATACCCTCCCCAATGTCCATCACCCAGCCACCTGGTCCCTCACACTCCTCTCCCCTCTAAAAACCCTCAGATTGTTTCCTGAGATTAAGAGTCTCTTATGGTTTTTCTCCCTCTCTTTTTTCATCTTGTTTCATTTTTCCCTCCCTTCCCCTATGCTCCTCTAATTTGTTTCTCAAATTCCTCATATCGGTGAGGTCATATGATAATTGTCTTTCTCTCATTGACTTTTTACACTTAACATAATTCACTATAGTTCCATCCACATTGTTGCAAATGACAAGATTTCAGTTTTTGATGGCTGCATAGTATTCCAGTGTGTGTGTGTGTGTGTGTGTGTGTGTGTGTGTGTGTGTATCACATCTTATACATTTATCTGTTGGTAGACATCTAGGTTCTCTCCATAGTTTGGCTATTCTGGGCATTGCTGCCATAAACATTTGGGTGCACATGCCCCTTTGGATCACTACATTTGTATCTTTAGGATTAATACCCAATAGTGCAATTGCTGGGTCATAGGGTCGCTCTTTTCTCAACTTTTTGAGGAACCTCCATACTGTCTTTCAGAGTGGTTGCACCAACTTGCATTCCCAACAACAGTGTAGGAGAGTTCCCCTTTCTCAGCATCCTCGCCAACACATGACTTGTTCATTTTAGCCATTCTGGCTGATGTCAGGTGGGATTTCACTATGGTTTTGATTTGTATTTCCCTGACACCAAATGACATTGAGCTTTTTCATGTGTCTGTTGGCCACTTGGATGTATTTTTTGCAGAAATTTCTGTTCATGTCTTCTGCCCATTTTTTGGTTGGATTATTTGTTCTTTGGATATTGAGTTTGATAAGTTCTTTATAGATTTTAGATACTAGCCCTTTATCATAGGTCATTTGTAACAATCTTCTCCCATTCTGTCAGTTGTCTTTTGGTTTTGTTGACTCCTTTGCTGTGCAAAAGCTTTTGATCTTGATGATGTCCCAATAGTTCATTTTTGCCCTTGCTTCCCTTGCCTTTGGCAATGTTTGTGGAAAGAAGTTGCTGCGGCTAAGGTCAAAGTGGTTGCTGCCTGTGTTCTCCTCAAGGATTTTGATGCATTCCTGTCTCACATTAAGGTCTTTCATCCATTTGCAGTCTATTTTTGTGTGTGGTATAAGGATATGGTCCAGTTTCATTCTTCCGCATGTAGCTGTCCAATTTTTCCAACACCATTTGTTGAAGAGACTGTTTTTGTCCCCCTCCCTTGGACATTCTTTCCTGCTTTGTCAAAGACTAGTTGACCATAGAATTGAGGGTCCATTTCTGGGCTCTCGATTCTGTTCCATTGATCTATGTGTCTGTTTTTGTACCAGTACCATACAGTCTTATTGATTACAGTTTTGTAATAGAGCTTGAAGTCCGGAATTGTGATGCCACCAACTTTGGCTTTCTTTTTCAATATTCCTTTGGCTATTCGAGGTCTTTTCTGGTTCCATATAAATTTTAGGATTATTTGTTATTTCTTTGAAAAAAATGGATGGTATTTTGATAGGGATTGCATTAAATGTGTAGATTGCTTTAGGTAGCCTAGACATTTTCACAATATTTATTCTTCCAATCCAGGAGCATGGAACATTTTTCCATTTCTTTGTGTCTTCCTCAATTTCTTTCATAAGTACTTTATAGTTTTCTGCATATAGATTCTTAGCCTCTTTGGTTAGGTTTATTCCTAGGTATCTTATAGTTTTGGGTGCAATTGTAAATGGGATTGACTCCTTAATTTCTCTTTCTTCTGCCTTGCTGTTGGTGTATAGAAATACAACTGATTTCTGTGCATTGATTTTATATCTTGACACTTTCCTAAATTCCTGTATGAGTTCTAGCAGTTTTGGAGTGGTGTCTTCTGAGTTTTCCACATGAAGTATCATATCACCTGCAAAGAGTGAGAGTTTGACTTCTTCTTTGCTGATTCAGATGCTTTTTATTTCTTTTTGTTGTCTAATTGCTGAGGCTAGGACTTCTAGTACTATGTTGAATACCAGTGGTAATAGTGGACATCCCTGCCATGTTCCTGACCGTAGGGGAAAAGCTCTCTGTACTTCCCCATTGAGAATGATATTCACTGTGGGATTTTCATAGATGGCTTTTACCATATTGAAGGAGGTACCCTCTATCCCTACACCGTGAAGATTTTTGATCAAGAAAGGATGCTGTACTTTGTCAAATGCTTTTTCAGCATCTATTGAGAGTATCCTATGGTTCTTGTTCTTTCTTTTAGTAATGTATTGTATCACATTGATTGATTTGTGGATGTTGAAACAACCTTGCAGCCCAGGAATAATCCCACTAGGTCATGGTGAATAATCCTTTTCATGTACTGTTGGATTCTATTGGCTAGTGTTTTGGTGAGAAATTTTACATCCATATTCATGAGGGATATTGGTCTATAATTCTCCTTTTTGATGGGGTCTTTGTCTGGTTTGGGGATCAAGGTAATGTGGGCCTCATAAAATGAGTTTGTAAGTTTTCCTTCCATTTCTATCTTTTGGAAATGTTTCAGGAGAATAGGTATTAATTCTTCTTTAAATGTTTGGTAGAATTCCCCTGGGAAGCCGTCTTGCCCTGGGCTCTTGTTTGTTGGGAGATTTTTGATGACTGCTTCAATCTCCTTACAGGTGATGGATCTGTTTAGGTTTTCTATTTCTTCCTGGATCAGTTTTGGTAGTTTTTGTGTCTCTAGGAATGCATCCATTTCTTCCAGATTATCAAATTTGCTGACATATCAAAGTTGCTCATAATATGTTCTTATAATCGTTTCTATTTCTTTGGTGTTGATTGTGATCTCTCCTCTTTCTTTCATAATTTTATTAATTTGGGTCCTTTCTCCTTTCTTTTGGATAAGACCAGGGGTTTATCAATCTTATTAATTCTTTCAAAGAGCCATATCCTGGTTTTGTTGATCTCCTCTGCTGTTCTTTTGGTCTCTATTTCATTGATTTCTGCTCTGATCTTTATTATTTCTCTTCTCCCGCTGGATTTAAGCTTTCTTTGCTGTTCTTTCTCCAGCTCCTTTAGATGTAGGGTTAGGTTGTGTATTTGAAGTCTTTCTTGTTTCTTGAGAAAGGCTTGTATTGCTATATACTTTCTTCTCAGGACCGCCTTTGCTGCATCTCAAATACTTTTGAATAGTTGTGTTTTCTTTTTCATTTGTTTCCATGAATTTTTTTAATTCTTCTTTAATTTTCTGGTTGACCCATTCATTCTTTAGTAAGATGTTCTTTAGCCTCTATGTATTTGAGTTCTTTCCAATCTTATGATTCAGTTCTATTTTCAAAGCATTGTGGTCTGAAAATATGCAGGGAATGATCCCAGTCTTTGGTACTGGCTGAGAGCTGATTTGTGACTCAGGAGGTGATCTACTAGAGAATGTTCCATGGGCACTAGAGAAGAATGTGTATTCTGTTGCTTTGGGATGGAAAGTTCTGAATATATCTGTGAGGTCTATCTGGTCCAGTGTGTCATTTAAAGCCTTTATTTCCTTGTTGATCTTTTGCTTTGATGCTCTGTCCATTTCAATGAAGGAGGTGTTAAATTCGACTACTATTCTTGTATTATTGTCAATGTGTTTCTTTGATTTTGTTATTAATTGGTCTTTATATTTGGCTGCTCCCATGTTAGAGGCATAGATATTTAAAATTGTTAGAACTTCTTGGACTGTTAGAACTGTTGGACAAACATTTTAAGTATGATATAGTGTCCTTCCTTATCTCTTATTATAGCCTTTGGCTTACAATCTAATTTTTCTGAGATAAAACTTGCCACCCCAGCTTTGTTTTGATGTCCACTAGCATCACAAATTGCTTTCTACCTGCTTGCTTTAAATCTGGAGGTGTCTTTGGATTAAAAATTAGTTTCTTGCAGGCAGCATATGGATGGGTCTTGTTTTTTTATCCATCCTGATACCCTGTGTCTTTTGATTGGGTCATTTAGCCCATTTACATTCAGTTTAAGTATTGAAAGGCATGTATTTAGTGTCATTGTATTGCCTGTAAGGTGACTATTAATGTATATTGTCTCTGTTCCTTTCTGGTCTGCTACTTTTGGCTCTCCTTTGCTTAGAGGACCCCTTTCAATGTTTCCTGTAGGTCTCGTTTGGTGTTTGCAAATTCTTTTAGGGTTTGTTTGTCCTGGAAGCTTTTTATCTCTCCTTCTATTTTTAATGACAGCCTAGCTGGATATAGTATTCTTGGCTGCATATTTTTCTTGTTTAGTGCTGAGTATATCATGCCAGTCCTTTCTGGCCTTCCAGGTTTCTGTGGCTAAGTCTGCTGCCAATCTAATATTTCTGCTGTTGTGTCTCTTGTCCTGAGCTGCTTTCAGGATTTTCTCTTTGTCTCTGAAACTTGTAAGTTTTGCTATTAGATGATGGTATTGATATATTTCTATTGATTTTGATGGGGGTTCTCCATGCCTCCTGGATTTTGATGTTTGCTTCCTTCCCCAAATTAGGGAAATTCTGTACTACAATTTCCTCCAATATACCTCCTTCCCCTCTCTCTCCTTCTTCTTCTGGAATCCCAATTATTCTAATATTGTTTCGTCTTATGGTATCACTTATCTCTCGAATTCTCCCCTTATAATCTAGTAGTTGTTTATCATTCTTTTTCTCAGCTTCTTTATTATCCATCATTTGATCTTCTGTATCACTAATTTTCTATTCTGCCTCATTTACACCAGGAGTAAGAGCCTCCACTTTTTTTGTTTTATTTTATTTTTTCAGTGTTCTAAGATTTATTGTTTATGTGCCACCCCCAGTGCTCCATGCAATACATGCCCTCCTTAATACCCACTGTGAGGCTCACCCATTACCCCACCCCTCTCCCTTCCAAAACCCTCAGTTTGTTTCTCAGAGTCCACAGTGTCTCGTGGTTCCTCTCCCCCTCCAATGTCCCCTAATTCACTTTTCCTTTCCATTTTTTACTGTACCTCATTAATAGCTTTTTTTACTCCAACTTGGTTAGATTATAGTTCTTTTATTTCTTCAGAAAGGGATTTTATTTCTCCAGAAAGGGATTCTCTAGTAACTTCTGTGATTTTTTCAAGCCCAGCTAGGATCTTTATAATCATCCTTCTGAATTCTAGTTCTGACATCTTACTAATGTCAGTAATGACTAGGTCCCCAGCAGTCAGTATGGCTTCTTGTTCTTTTTTTTTTGAGGCGAGTTTTTCCACCTTGTCATTTTATCCAGAGAATAGGTGAATGAGAGGACAAAATGCTAAAAGGGTAACAATGACCCCAGGAAAATATACACTAACCAAATCAGAAGAGACCCAAAACTGGGGAGAGAAGAAAGGAAAAAATAAATAAATAATAACAATAATTATATATACATATATATATAGGCTGGTGAATAGAACAGAGCCACACACTTGAATTGGGGTGTATTTTGGTCTGTTAGAAGAAATTGCCTCCCAAAATTTTAAAGAAAGAAATATATGTATGTATGCATACACACACACACACATATATACACATATATACATACACACACATACATGATGAAGGGATGGAATATTACTGTAAAGATGAAAATTTAAAAAGATTTTTAAAAAAGAATTGATAAAATAAGAAGTCGGTTGAAGGGGCACCTGGGTGGCTCAGTAGTTTGGGCCGCTGCCTTCGGTTCAGGTCATGATCTCAGGGTCCTTGGATCGAGTCCCGCATCGGGCTCTCTGCTCAGCAGCGAGCCTGCTTCCCTCTCTCTCTCTCTGCCTGCCTCTCTGTCTACTTGTGATCTCTCTCTGTCAAATAAATAAATAAAATCTCTAAAAAAAAAAAAGTCGGTTGAAAAAGGAGGGAAAAAAAAAAAAAGGAGAGAATGTGATCAGGCTGGAGAGTAGCACAAAGCCATACACTAGATTAGGGTATATTTTCGTCTGTTAGAAGATACTCTATCCCAAAATTTTAAAGAAAGAAAAAAATATATATACAAAAAATAAGGTTAAATACAATGAAGGGTTAGAATATGACTATAAAAATGAAAATTATAAAATATTTTTAAATGAAAATTGTAAAATATTTTTAAATATTTTTAATATTTTTAAATAGTTTAAAGGTATTGATAAGACAAAATAGGTTAAAACAGGAAAGAGGAAATACTCAAAAGATAGGAAAAAAATAATGAACATTTTAAAAATTTAACTTTGAAAGACCAAAGACTCATGGGAAAAATGCCATGAATTCTATTTGCATTCCTCTAGCACTGGTGTTTTGCAGTTCTCATTGATCAGTAAACTTGGTCTTGGCTGGATGTTCTTGCAGATCTTCTAGGGGAGAGACCTGTTGCAGTGATGCTCAAATGTCTTTCCCTGAGGCAGAATTGCACCACCCTTGCCAAAGGCCAGGCTAAGGAATCTGTTCGGGTTTGCTCTTGGTAGCTTTTGTTCCCTGAACACTTTCCATACAGCTTTGGAGGATGAGAATGAAAATGGGGCCTCCCAAACTCTGGCCCCACAGGAGCAAAGATCTCAGAGCCCTACTCCTCAGTGCACCCTCAGAGAAAAGAGTCAATCATTCCTGTCTCCCTGGCTACCAGCTGCACTCCAAGCTCATCCGGCCTGTACTGAGTGTTTCTATCTCTGGCTCGTGCCCCATTTGGTGTCTCCAAACCCAGCAGATTCCTGCAGCGCACACCTGCACTCCTCCTCCCAGAGAAGGAAGGTTCATCTCCCCAGATCTGCCACTTGTGGGGTCCCTGCTCAAAGAGCAGTGGCCCGACTTTGCCTCAGATCATGGTTTAAGGTAATCCCAAACTGAAAGCTCGCTCCTCAGCTCTGTCTCTGCAGTCAGCCTCCCCACTGTGATACCTGGGAGCTCAGTCACTCAGGCACCCCCCAGTGTTTCTGTGACCCTGCGGGTCCTAAGACCACACTATCCCAACAAGAGCTCCACCCCCTGCTTAACCTCTGGAGTGATGTCCGTCAGTGGAGCAGACTTCTGAAAGTTCAGATTTTTTGCTCCGCTGCTCTACGGTTTGCCAGGAACTTACCTCTCCTCCCTCAGTGTGTCTTCCTATATATTGCCTCATATTCACTGCACATCCTATCTTCCAGAAAGTAGTCGCTTTTCTGTTCATAGAATTGCTGCTATTCTTCTCTTCAATCTCCTGTTGAGTTTGTAGGTGTTCAGAGTGGTTTGATAACTATCTACCTGAATTCCTGGGACCAGACAAAATTTAGGTCTCCTATTCCTCTGCCATCTTGCTCCTCCTAGAAACCTAAATTTTTCAGTAAGAAACCTAAATTGAGACTCAGGAGAGAAAACTCCAAGCTCCAGTTTCCAATCAATAGAACTTTGGGAGATGAGGGAATATCCTGACTCCCTACCATCCAAAGAGATGCCTGGTGCTCAGTGGCCACTGAGTACCTAAAATACAGATAGTGCAACTAAAGGACTGAACTTTAAATCTCAGTTCATGTCACTTAGTTTAAATTTAAATAGCCACATACAGCAGGTTTGCACCATATTGGAGAACACAGCTCTAGAATGTAATGGTTAGAAGAGCAGGATTTGAAGTCAGACTGGCCTGAGTATGTAACCAACTTCACTCGCTTGTGACCTGGGGCAATCTATTCAGCCTCTCTAAACCCTCGCCATCTGTAAAATAGGAATAATAATACCTGCCTGTGGGACTGACAATTTAGCAAAGCTCTGAGCAGCAGGTCACAAGCACTCACTCAATGGAAGCATATAGTCAGTGAGGACAAAAACAGTCCAGTGGTAACCAAACCATGCATGGGTGGATGGATGGTTGGGTGAGTGGATGGATAGATGGTGGATGGATGGATGGATGGATGGATAGATGGATGGATAGATGGTAGGTGGATGGTGGATGGTGGGTGGATGGTGGATAGATGGATGGATAGATGGACGGTGGGTGGATGGATAGGGGATGGATGATGGATTGGATGATGGATGGTGGATGGATGGTTGGATGGATGGATGGCAGATGGATGGATGGATAGTGGATGGATGGGTGGTGGATGGGTAGATGGATGGTGGATAGATGGATGGATGGATGGATAGATGGACGGATGGACAGTGGATGGATAGATGGACGGATGGACAGTGGATGGATGGATGGTGGATGGATGGTGGGTGGATGAATGGTTGGATGGATGGATAGGTGGATGGTGGATGGATGGTGGGTGGATGGATGGATGGATGGTGTGTGGATGGTGGATGGATGGATTGATAGACGGTGGATGGATGGATTGATAGACGGTGGATGGATGGATGGTGGATTGATGGTGGATGGATGGATGGTAGATGGATGGATGGTTCAGTGATGGCTGATCTTTTCCATTAGCAAAGACGAGGGAAACTTGCAATCTTTTTCAGCTGGGCCTCCACTGGGTGTCAGTGTGGTTTCATCCAGTAAGGCACTGGTCCCACAGAGGTGGCAATTCTGCCAGTAAGTAGGACAGCTCTATTAGCTTCAGTTTATTTTTAACACTGACTTTAACTTGCTGCCAGAGCATTCTCCTACCCTGCTGTTGATTAGTTTAGAAATGATTTAGAGTTGCATTGGCAAAGGGTTTTTATCTCTGCTGCCAATGCCCTCACCTCCTCAGTGCCTCATTCCTGGTTAGGGCAGAATGCAAAGCCCACTGTCTCTGACATGACTCTCAAATCAATCCCACAATTGTGTTTCACTAATAACAGTAGCTTGCATTTGCTGAGCACCCACTGTGCATCAGGCAATGTGCGAAGTTTGACAGGCATGATCTCTTTGGATCCTCACACAACTCTGCAAGCTTGGTTCCTCATGTTATGGATAAAGAAGCAGAGAGGTTTCTCAAGGTCAAGCAGCTATTTTGGTAATATAAGCAGAATTAGACTCCAAATATCTTACTCCAGAGCCTGGGCACCTGAACACTGCACTCTTCTTGCCCCTGATAAACATCCACCATGCATCAGACCCCCAGACAAACAATAAGATGCTAAAGAGGGGACAGATTAATTCCCCAAAGAGCTGAAATGCAGGTTACAATTATGATCCAGGGTGCAGAGCACACACAGGATGCTATGGGAACAGGAGAGGGAGCAGCTCCCTCTACCAAGAGGCATAGCACTGGGGGCTTCAGGCACTGTCCCCCTGACCCAAATGGCCATAGTTTGGCCACTTTAAAGTCACCCACCCCAAACATTTTTGTGTCTCTAGATCACTGTGACACCAGTTCAACAAAGTCCACGTGCTCTTTAAAAGACATCTCAGAATTCTTCCACAACTCATTTCTCCTTCCCAAGGGCACTTTCTTGGCAATGGCTGCTGACCCTGAAGTAGGTATCAGGTGTTCCCAAAGGCTGTCCATGCCAGGCCAGTTAATCCAGTACAGTGGCTGTTACCAGAAGACAGACACAGGGAGAGGCTCATGCCATGCAGCCTGGAGTGAAGTTCAGTGGCAAGGACAACTCTTAGTTAACATCAAAGTTGGGAACCCGGGCTGGGTTACATTCCCTTCCCTCTTCTGCCTCCTTGTGTTCTTCCATCAGCTGCATGACCCTTAAGACCTTGAACCTCTGAGTCCAGCTCCCCACTACAGTGTGAGTCCTTGAATTTAGGCATTGTGAACTACTCATATTCGTATACCCAGTGCCTCCTACAGTGACTGCTGCTAGGTAGGAATTGAGTAGGTATTTTTGTAATTGAGTTGAATTGACCCTTCTCTACTGAAAGTTAGTACACCCCCTCCACACACCAGTTACCTCCATGACCAGTCTGGCCTTTCTCTGGAGCTCCTGTTCCAACAGCTACAGCCATAGGTGAACATCAAAGTGCTTTGTTAAAATAGAAAGAATGGCAAGTCCGTTTCTAAAGTGAGGATGGCAATGACCAATCCAATTCAAGTTTTGATGTTATTTTTATGAATACTTGAGTTGGATGTCTCCCACATTTCATAGGTAGCACAGGGTTCATGAGCTCTACCTCACAGAGTGCAGTGAGCATCCCAGGAGACAATGTGTGTAAAGCATGTGGCAAAATGCCTGATGGATAATAAGTGCTCAATAAATGGAAATGCAGAGCCAATGCTAGGGTGAGGTGAAGAAGAGACCTGCTTCAGGCGACAAATTTAAGGAGGCATCAAAAACTCAGTAATCAAGATAAGTCATTTCATTTCTCAGTCAGGACCCCTATAACAAAGGACCAAAGGGGTGACTTCAAAAACAAGAATTTAGGGTCTCCATTCTGGATGCTAGAAATCCAAAATCAACATGTCAGTAGGGCTGTGTTCTTTCTGAGTGCTCTGGGAGAGGGTGCTTCCATCCCTCGAAGCTTCTGGACAGGCAGGCGTCCTGGGGCTTGAAGGGTACCACTGCCACCTGTGCATGGCTGTCTTGTCCTCGTGTCTGTGTCCTCTCCTCTTTTTAAAATGACCAGTCATACTTGGTGAAGGCCCCCATAGGACCTCAATGTAACCAATCACATCTGCAGTGCCTCTGTTTCCAAATAAGGTGACTCTGAGAGACAGAGGGTAAGCACTTCAATGGATCCTTCTAAGCGACAAAATTCAACCCATGACAATCATATTTTTAAATTCTTGAATAAAACATCCAAATTTCAAAGAAAGGCAGGATCCAACTCTGCACTGGATCCACTTCACCTCATTCTGTCCGCCCTCTGCCCCTCCTCCCTGCACCTCTCCCTGTATCCTGCCTCCCCCTTCTCACCTTAATCCTGGCCCCGTAGGATGCTATCTTGATTAATAATGTACTTGTGCTGTTGGAGGTATTGTGATAAAGCAACAGAAGAGATGTTGTAGGGAAATACCGGGAGGAGGGAGGCCTCCCAAGGGATTCCGGTCTAATAGGGGAGAAAACTATATAGATGGAGAAAGAAAAATTAGAGCCCTGCCCACTGTTGGCCAACAGCCAGGCTTGCTGCTCCCAGCTAGGTAGCGATGCTGCCCTGCTGAGCAGACAGTTTCACAGGGTATCACCATCGATGACTCGCTGTATCCATGCTGGAATAAGACAAAAACTAGGCCACTGCAGCATCATGTCTGGATAGAGAAATAAATAATGACAGTGGGCAACTGGAAAAATAACCCAGCAACTATCTCTTCTGGCCACCATGAGCAGCTCTGCTGCTCACCTTTCGAGGCCACCCGAACCCCCACCTCTGTGCTGCCAGCTTAGAGGTCCCAGCACAGAAGCTGCTCCTCTGGGCTCCAGCAGCACCTTCTTTGTACTTCGCCCACTATCACAACCTATAATGACCGATTTTGTCTATGCCTGAGAGTCTACTACCACCAGTGGTCAAACAGTCAGCAGCAAGGGTCAGCGGTGATGACAGAAGTAGCAGAGCCACTCATGGATTTCCACTGGTGTGCAGAAGGGAGCACAGGAGAGGCAAAGTCACAGAAGTGTGCAGTGCCAGAGGTGTGTCTCTCCCAGGCCACCCCACCCAGCTATTCCTGACCAGCTCCCATCACCATTGATCTATCACGTTCTGGCATTCATCACACTGCATTGTGATGGGCTGCCTTCTGCCATTAGACATAGAGGGCACGGACTTCATCTTGTTTCTCTTTAGGTCATTAATCCCAAGCACAGCACTCTGAGCATGAGAGATATCCAATATGTGTTTGGAAGGCAGGAAAGTAAACTAATGAGTTATCCCTTGTGCTTAAAACCTAAGATGTTTAAAATGAAGCAATGGAAAATGAAAAGTAAAAAAGTTGGAATCACATTGGATGGAGACTTGTTTGCCAAGGAGAGGGATTTAGATTTCATTTGGTCAACAATTCGTGGTCACTGAGATATTTGGGGGAAGATCATCTGCCATTACTGGTCAAACGAAATGGATGGAACAGAGAATTGAGAACTTGGACACCAAGTCCAGATAAAATGCTACTGCAACAGTCCAGGCAAAACATGGCAAGCATTTGAAGGAGAACAGTTCTGATAAGAACAAAGAGCAAGGGATCAAAGTGGGACACATAACAAAGATTTCAAAAGATTTGATGTCTTACTAGATGTTTGGAATACTTCCTTAATCCTTGCTTTGCCAATGTTTGGTTAGGTTTTTAAAGCAACAAATCTTAATTATGTTTCACTTGAGTTACTGTTAAATTGGCTGACATGCACTGAACATATGTGGTGGGCAGAAGAATGTCCCTGCAAAGAAGTCCATATCCTCAGCCCTGAAACTTGTAAATATGTTAGGCTATATGACAAAGGAGAATTAAGGAAATTAAACTAAGATAATAAATCTGTGTTGTTTTACATCACAATTAGGTCGTGGTAATTTGTTACAGCAGGAGAAGGAAACCAATACAATATGTTGCACAAAGGGCTGTGCCAACGGTGCTGGTGACCCAGCCAGATTATAAATCTTGCTACAAGTGAGCTGCAGACTGAGTGCTAAAGAATTGACCATTTATTTCAAATACCTTCACTTGTCATTCCTGAAATGACCTCTCAGTGGGCTAAAAAGCTATCTATTTCAAGCTAAAAGATAAGGCATAGTTATTCTCTGCCTTTTCAAATTTCTCTTTTGTACTTGAAGGTCGCCATCATTCAGGAAGTAAGATTTATCCCAACAGAGAGTAGTTCCCTACCACCAACAGTGATTGAGTCAGTGGTAGCTTTTCTCTATAAAACATGACCAGTGTATAAAAAAACATTAAGTTAATTCCCTTCTTGAGACATCCAATGATGAAGTAAATAGTTTAAAGGTAGAGAAAAGCACTCCAGTGCACTCCAACACACCACTACATTATCTCATCCAGCTATAGAAATCCCAGGAGTAGGTATCACTATCCTCATGTTATACATAAATAAATTGGAGCTAATAGAGGGAAAATGAAGCCAAGATCCAAACCAGGGTCTCTAGGACTTCACGCCCTTGGCTCTTCCCATGTCCTTATACAGATTCTCAATGAAAACTCTCTCAAAGCATTACTCCTCCAGAATCTCCGGAAATCTATCTCAGGTAATGAAAAAAATATCGCTGTTTTTCTGTCTGCAGTGTGCAGCTGTGTGCATGGAGTGTGCAACAGTGGGATAGATGGTGATGGAAGCTGTGAGTGCTACTCTGCGTACACCGGCCCCAACTGCGACAAGCGTAAGTCCAGCCAGCTTCCTTAATGCCCTGCCAGAGCAGATAGGCACAGATGGATGCCTTTCAACTTTGTGCTCACATACCGGGGCTCTGCATGGATGAGGCACCATTGAATGTTTTCCTGGGGGGAAAACCAAAAATTAGAAAGGAAGACAAAGGAAAGGGGAGGATGGGAAGGGAGGGGAGAGGAGGGAAGCAAATGGAGGGGGAGGAGAGGGGAGGGTAGAGATGGTATAGAAGAGGAAGTTATGGGAGATTTGGGAGCGATGTACTGACAGAGCTATGATTTAAGAAGGTCAAGTTGGCAGCAGTGTGAAGGACTGAATAGAGAAAGCTGGAAAACCAGCTGAGGCCATGGCAACGAGTCTGCTGTGCAGTAAGGGAGACAAGGCATGTTCTCAAGTTCATGTCTCAAGTACAGAACACACGCACAGGAAATGAAGGTTCACTAAGTCTAAGTGAGTCACCATAGGTCACAAAACTACCAAATAGAAGACTGGAATTCAAATCATTTGAAATTCTTTAAATGCTCTATCCCACTGGGTCCAAGCATGAGATAGGGACCACAGAGTGATTGAAGCAAGGAAAGTTTAATAGAAAGAATCAGTAAGCTATGACAGGAGAGTAGCTATAAAAACCCAAAGTGAATTCTAGGGCTGCTCGAGTGTAACAGAGGAAATTTGGAAAGGGGTGGTTATCCCCCAGGCTGAGTTCAAACCTTGTTGGAGAAGGTATGGTGGCAGGCCACCGGGTAGAGGAGAATTTTGCTGGTTTGCCCAAGCCAGCATGGGACCACACTCATCTGGCTGGCAGGCAAAAAGGCTCCAAGACACAGATGAGCCAAGGCTGGTGAGCAAACACACAAAGGAAGCTGGAGTGCTGGGGGTGCAACGTCTGTGTGTGGAAAGGGCTGTGGGAAGGTGGCCACCGGGTCCCGGCTGAGGATGCAAGGTGACCAATAGACCATGCACTCTGAGTGATGGCTGAAGCAGTGTCCTCACACGCCCACACCACTGACAGACTGTATGACAGTGTCAAGCACACACAGCAGAAACAGAACCCTGCACAAAGGAACCAAGGAGAGGAGCCCTGTTTTCCTTCAGTGGCCCCCAGAATCCCCCTACCAACCAAGCTTCATATATCACTGTAAAGGAGAACTAGAATCCAGTCCATTATCAAAGAGCGGGTAATGAAGTGTGAATTTGGAGCCAGCCATTAAGAAACCGTGCATAAACAATGAATCTTGGAACACTGAAAAAATTAAATTAAATTAAATTTTTTTAAAAACTGGACATTCTTCATTTGACACTAGCCTCTCTTAACTTATCCTCTGGATTTTAATCTTCTGATCCGTAAAATGAAGGGACTGGACAAGATTCAAATGCAACAAATTCAAACTCATTTCATAGAAAGTCACTATGGGGCTATGCACAGTAAAAAGGATGAATAAAACACAGACTTCGTCCTGTGGAGGAGACAGACTTGCAAATGAGTGATTCAAATCAACAGCCAAATGAGACTCAGGGGGATAGAATAAACCCTTCTGGAGACCTCAGTCAGCCTCCTTTCCTGGCCACGCCCATCATTGCCCAGTGGACTCATGAGCAAAGATCTTTTTAATAAGACAGTAAACCCAGCCCAGAAACCACCCTAGTGGAGAACACAGGCAGATTTGCCTCCTAATGACAAAATAATTCTGCTCAGTCAAGAGAGAAACAATAGACTGGCATGAAATACTTGCAACCCACATGGCAGGGAAGTTGTCATAATAATATGAACCTGATTTTAAAATTTGCCAAAGAGCTGCTACTTCTCAGGAGGAGAGATAAAAACTAGGCAACAAGCATAGAAAAGGTGCTTGACCCATGCAGAAATCCCAGTGAATCACAGATGAATTTAAAACCATACCAAAGTGATATTTTAAGAGGTTTGGAGGTTTGGTTGTGGTTTGGTTTGGTTAGGGGTTTGTTTTTGCTCACTATGTTATACAGATTGCAAAGATAGATAATATCTACCTGTGGGTAGGAGAGAAGTTACAGTACAGTCAATGGGGTGATGAAGTGCTACAACCTATGAGGGAAATTTCTCTCTTAAATTTTTTGAAGTATGCTTACAGTTTGTTGCCATAGCCCCAATTCTAGGAATTTACCTGGAGAAAAAGAGAGGCAGGCACTAGTAGGTAAAAAGAGATGTACAAAGAAATCCATGCAGTATTGTGCATAACGCTAGCTGCTGCAAGAAGCAAATACAAAAATCCAATGGCTTAACACCATTGTACCAAGGCATCCCAAGCTACCACATCAAACTCACAAGAGTGTTATGGATATTTTAAACTTTCGAGGGAGACAGCGATGCATCTAGCTTGAGTTAGCTTGAGTTGCTAGCTTGAGTTAGTTCACAATTTCAACATTAGGTAGCACTCGATCCCTTCCAATGATACCATCTTTACAAAACTGTGTTTTCAGTGCTTGCAAAGATAAAAAGCAACTATCGTGCGAAAATCCTTCAGAATGGAATGAGGGTGGTCATCTCCAATCTGCGTCCAAGTTTGGAGAAGTTGGGCCATGTCCAAAAAGCTCACACATTCCACTTATTAGTAAATGTGGTTATTTAAGAATGAAATAAAAATATTTCTCTTTATACTAACCACATTACTTTTTCAAATGGTTACTGAGGTCTCATGAGACACTTAATGAATTCCTTGGTTCTAACAACTTAATAAATGGACCTGGTAGATATTTCTTTTAGACTGGGACACCATGAAAACATTAAGACACCAATTAAGACACCATGACCTGAGAATTTGGGGAACCTCCAGCTTAACATAATAGAGGTGTAATTCTTACTCATGTTATAGTCCTGTGTGGGTGTTTGTGGCTGACACCAGCTTCCTACCACATGGTGATTAGGGATCCAGATATCTTTCTATTTTGTGCCTCTGCCATTCCATAGCAGTTCAGACTGTTCTGTTTTGAGCCATGGAAGGAAGAAGAGAGGATGGAGAAGCCTCTGCTTATGAAATCCTGAATGATACATCCAATTTCCTCTCAATATCCCATCAATGAAAAGTAGTCATGTGACCCCACCTAGATGCAAAGACAGTTTAGAATGTAATCCTTGAAAGGGCAGCCACTTTCTGGCAATGATTCTACTTTATGGAAAGAGATATTCTCTACAAATGTTTGCTTCAACTGGTCACTGTTGGGGATAATTCTCCTTGAGTATCTCATATTTGTACACTCCTGAGGGCAGCACACTTACTGCTCTTTGTTCCAACATCTTTTCAGGGATGCTTGTACTGCAAACGGCCTTGGAAGATGTAGGGTCTCCCCTTGGGAACAAAGTGTAGGCATGCGTACTGCCTGCTCGAGGTATCAATGGATTACCTTTCAGTTCAAAATTCATCCTTTTTGTCTGCTCTGTGAAAATGGAGGGGAGTTTGTAAATATAGCTCATTTGCCAGCCCAAGAGGTAAAAGATTATGCATAGAGGGTGCTGGAGGGACACTGAGGAAGGAAGGGTTTTCTCTTCCTGTTTCTGCTATCTCTCACTCACGAAGGCCCCCACAGAACTTGGGTTTTCTCCAGTGTTCAGCCCTCCAGTTTCTCCAGTGGTAGGTCCCAGAAGAGCTCAGCTTCCTCCAGTGTTTTTCTACTATGTACCTTGACTAAGGCTTACGTCAGGCGGTGGTGGTAGGGCCAGGAGCCCTGGACAGCACAGGCCTGTGCCCCACCACACAGAGACACACCTGCTCCTCGGTATGCCTTCTCTTCAGGGACACGCGTGCCAAGGGCCCTGCAAGACTGACCATCTGGAGAGACAGCCACGTCCCCTCTCTCCCACACGGCTGACCCCTGAAGCCGCCCTGGCCCCAGCCACATGCAGAAGTATGCTGCCTTTCCAAGGGAGTAACTTCTCAGCTTCTGGTTCTGGAAGCATTCAGTGGCAAGCAGCTTCCCCAGGCACCAAATGAACCCAGAGGCTTGGCACCTGCTTGTGGATGACCTTCCCTGGAGCCCTAAGGGGAAGATTTCCAGCAAGTCTCACCACCATGGTACCTCAGTGCTTTCTCCACCACTTAGTGACCAAGGCCTGCCCTTGTCCAGTGACATCTGGGTCTCAGTCCTGGAGAGAGAAAGGCTCTACCTTGGGTGCTTATTTCAATCTTAGTGGAGTGGTTACTTTGTATATATCCACTATTGCTTCATTCTTAAGAACTCTTTTTAACTCTCTTGAATTTTCTGCTGATAATACTTTGAAAACATTCCCTATTCAAATAATTGTGTGGTGCTATCTCTTGCCTGGGCCCTAAATAATATATTGCCTATTATTTAAAAAAAAAAAAAAACTTAGGTTCCCTAAAATTGGGGCTCCTCCCCTGTAATGCAATCCAGTGCAGCCCCTCTCTGCATTGTCCCACGGTACTTGGGGCTTGGAAGAACTGGTGCAAAAATGCCACCTCTGGCTCCTACTCTTGATGTGAGTAATAAATTGTCCTTCACCTCTGACCCAGGAGTCTCATAGCTTCTACCAGCATCCATGGAACCGTATTAGCCTAACTTCTTAGCTTTGCACATTGGATAACATGTCAGTTTCCTTGTTTTTGATAACCATGTGCCCCCCAGATGATGAAATACTATGCAGTTATTAGAGATTAAAATAGATCTTTTAAAAACCTCCATAATATATTGTTAAATTAAAAATCAAGTTGCTAAATATTATTACAGGATTCCATTTTGATCCCAAAAAAATCACCTAAATAAATTTGTAAGTGAATGTAGTATATTGGCTGTTGATATTGTTTACTTTGGGAGTGAAATGGAAGAATGAGAATCAGAAAACAGTTAATTTTTACTTTATAGATTCTGTGTTCTTCGAATTGTCACAGTGTGTCTTTTTAAATTATTTTTTAATCACAAAGAGTACTGCATTGGTTGAATTTTTTAGAATCAGTTATTCCACTAATGTGGGTATCTCAACAATCTTCCTTTGCAGCCATCCCTGAATGTGCAGCCTTGCTCTGCCCCGAAAATGCCAGATGCTCACCTTCCAGCCAAGATGAAACGAAACTGGAATGCAAATGCCTTCCCAGTTACCGAGGCAATGGCCACTACTGCGAGCGTGAGTCGAATTTAGATCCTGCTAGCTCATTAATTGAGTTGTTTAAGTTACTCAACAGGAAAAAAAAAAAAAAACCCTCACAACCTCTCTAATATTCACACAATGACACTTCTATTTTTCTCTGTGTTAAGTTGAATGAAATATATAACAAGTGCTGAGCACATGCTCATCCATGACAGCTTTTCAATAAATGGCAATCTCTCCTTCCATTATCAAAGCATATAAATAGATTTTTACACATAGTTTTATATCAACTGTACTGATGTTAGGACAAAATACAGTCTGTCTGTCTTTTCCTTTCCTTTCCTTTCTTTTTTTTAACTTAAATTCCATTAGCAAAGGAATAGCACATCATTTGTTTTTGATATAATGTTCAGTGATTCATTAGTTGAATTAAAGGGGGCATGTGGTATGATGAGCACTGGCTTTTATATTTCCTTTCCATGCTCATTTGCTTTGTGAGAGATTGTGTTGTGTATTGAGGTGAACTCTGGAGGTTAACTGCCAGCATTCAAATCCCAGATCAGCTTATTACTAAATACAAGACCTTGGACAAATTCTTTAACTTGCTTGTGCCTCCATTTTCCTATCTATCAAATGGGGATAATAATGGCTCCTACCTTACAGAGTTGTTGTAAGGATTAACTGAGTTAACGTATGGCAAATGCTTAGACAAGGCCAGTACCTATTATAAATACCACAAGCATTAGTGTTTTCTTTCATGCTATTTTATATTTAAATCCACACATAACATGGCACAGTAATATATCAACACAATATTTATAGTTATAATCTCTGACAGCCATATATAAATCTGTTCAACAGGTCGGGGGCATCAGGTGCGGCAAGATGAACTGTATCTTACTCTCTCTCTTAAAACTATCCAATTGCCTGTGCAACTTTGATGAGCTCATACCCTGTCATTCCCTTTCAAGCCATCAATCCATGTTTACAAGCAACCTGCCATCCTCATGCTCATTGCACGTACCTGGGACCAAATCGGCACAGTTGCACATGCCAAGAAGGCTACCACGGGGATGGCCAAGTGTGCTTACCAGTAGACCCCTGCCAGACTCACTATGGAAATTGCCCTACAGAGTCTACAGTGTGCATATATGATGGGCCCGGACAGGTGAGAACATGAGGCATGGGATTAGGGTGTCTAGAAGCAGGACAGCCGACCAAAGCTGAAACTGTGCCATGGGTATCACTTGTCTGCTAGGTTCTCCCACTTTTCCCTTTCAATGCTCAGCTTGGGGTTTCTTTCCCTGTAGGCCTCCCTGTGCTGAGGGCTAACCTCAATGTGTCCCCTCCTCAGTCCATCCTCTGAACTCACATTTTCCCAGCACCCCCAAGGAAAACTAACTGTCCTACATTCTCTTGTGCCCTGGTCCTCAATGGCAATTGACAAAATATATACACAACTCAAATTAGATTAACAAATTAACTATTAACCAAGTCTTGGGTGAATATGTCATTGACTTTCACCTACAATCCTCTGTTTCCTCTCATATCCTTTCAAGGTAAGAGAGGATTCTTAGAACCAAAAATATTCTGTCCCAAAGAGATGAACCATGATAAAATGTCAGGCAGCCCTGACAGTTTGTAGGGAGCAGTAAGACTATTCTGGGGTGAGACCCTGTCCCTCTAAATCACACCAGGGCCTTGACTGGTGAAAAACAGCCAGGTCTAGAGATCTTTGCTGAAGAATCCAGTTGAAAGAGCCCTTTCACCAATACTTCATTCTTCCATCAACTATTTAGTAGGTGCCCACTGAGTCCATAACTGCGCATCAAGCTCAGAGGAGGAAACATCTCTGTACAGCAGGATATTGCTGCCCTGGAAAGAGGAAAGTCTTCAGTGCCTGGCCCAACCAGTCATGTGTCCCCAGCAATCCAATCGCCCCATGGCAGTGCTCCAGGAGTTCCCTGTAGAGAATCGACCCAATCTCATCTTGAGGGGAAAATGTATATTGCATGCCATTTCTGCTCTCAGTGTCTGAGGAAGGTTTGGAAAGAAATTCAAGGAGCGGAGCCTCCATCCTCAAAATGAGGGCCCTTATGGGAAAAGCCACATTATACTCTGGGCAAGGTCCCATGACCTTGGGAGTGAGAGTAAAAATAAACTTTGTCTCTCAAAAATGGGGCCCAAGGCAGATTTTCAAGTCTTGGAAACCCCCATTGTTCACATTTATTATTTATTATTCCCATTATTCCAGGGTAGGGTTCCTCAACTTTGACATCACCAGCATTTTGGACTGGATAATCCTTCATTGTGAGGGTTGTCCGTGCATTGTAGGATGCTTCGCAGCATCCTTGGCCTCTGATGACTCTGCCCCCTGTCTCCTGTTGTGACAATCAGAAATTTCTGGAGATACTGCCCAATGTCACGTTGAGAGTCCCAGTTGAAAACCACCCTTTTAGCGATCTGAGCATCATATCTCTCATCTGAGCCTCATCTCTACTCACCTGTAGATATTCTAAAGCCAGGAATTATGGATCCAGAAAGGCCAAGGGTTAGGAAACAAGAAATCTAAAAAGGTAAACTTTACCAACAAAGTGTTATTTCCCAATGGGTGAAATACATAGATATGACTCCCAATTCCAAATACTTTGACAAATTGTTAATTGAAGTCCACACCTTGGGCCTACCCCAAGTTGGTTCTTATGGCAGAATACAGATGGACTAAAGAAGGATGTCAGCTTCTGTGATTAATGAGAACCCTTTGTTTTTCTCTCCTTATCTTCTGAAGTCTCACTGTGACTGTAAAGAACATTACCACAATTATGTCCCTGGAGTGGGGTGCAGCATGATCAATGTCTGTAAGTCTAACAACCCCTGTCACAGGAATGCTAACTGCACTACCATCGCACCAGGCCAAACCAAGTAAGTCTGTTCAGTTCTACCACCTTCTTTCCAAGTAGTGGCTAGTCAATGCCGTAAGTTCCTCAAAGTGCGGGAAATGGGTCTTACTCAGTCTTGTACCCACCATACCCCCATCTTGCAGGATGCAAGATACCCAATACATCTTTCTTTAATCACTGAATCATTCAACAATTGTTTCCTTTGTAATGACCATTAGAACACGTTGAGATACTGCCGTGGACTGATAACTGGGTAGTAAGTAGTCAGAGCGTGGGAGAAGGAAACCACCATAGCTGGGAAAACAAAGGTCTGCTGTGATGACAGGAGTTTGACCTCTAATGTATATGCCTGTTTCCTCATTCATGAAATATTGCTTGCTAGTGGTGCCAAACAAGACTGGGGAAGGTGAATAAACACCAGTGGTGTTTCCTGGACTCCAGGTTTTAAGAGAAGGGACTTACCGAGAGTAAAAATATTTGTGTGAAAACTCCTGAGGCAAAGGAAGCTTGTGTGGTGGTATTAGAGGTGAAGGACCTGGATCTGAGTCTCAGTACTGGTATCTACTAGCTGAATGACCTTGGCAAAGTGACACCATATCCCTGGTCTTAGTTTCTCCATGTATGAAATGAGCACAGTGATGTCCACTCACTATGTTGTGAACATTCCATGAGAGAATGTTCTAGAAACTACTATACAGCTGTATTATGTTTTCATTAGTGGGTGAACTGAGGCTAGAACCCCAGTCTTTGACTCCCAGACTAAGTCGGCTACCTCTGTATCACTTCTTGTTCTTATTGTCATCAGCATCTGTGAAGGACTCACTGCCACGATGAGCTCAAAGCCATAGTAGACATTGAACCATGTAATAACTAACCAGTTTCTGTTTGCAGAGCTCCTTTTCATCTGCTCTGAAGTTTATTTTTATAGTTGGGTCTTGAATGTGTGGATATGCCCCAATAGGTTTTAGGATTGTCATGTTTTATTGTTAAATAAGTAGATATGTACTCCCTGTGGGTAGTCAAGAGAGCTTGGACATCAGAACACCTGGGTTCAAGTCCCAGTTCTGCCATTTACCTTCACCTCTCTGAATTACATTTCCTCTGTCATAAAAGGAGAGTTGCACCTCCCACCAGACTTGTGATGAGGAGTTCATGAGTATATACTCATCAGTCTCAGAGCAGAACCTGGCATATAGAAATCACTCACACGTGTGCATGCACACACCAACACACCACAGTTGTGCATCTAGGCACATTTGCACCCGACACACATGTGTGTACAGGTTACACACTTTTTGCCATCCTCTCAGAAAGTCTGAGTACAATTCTTCAAACAATTTCTCTCCTTTGTATTTGAGAGGATAAAATAAAAAATGAAACGGAGGAATATCAGAATCATGTAAGTGGCATTAAAGCTTGTGTTTAGAATGTCAGTGGGGCTACCACTTGATCCCCTTGATCGCCCTCCCCCAAAAATGGACTGTCTGGGAAGGCTGGAAAGAGGATGAAGTTAAAGCCTGGCTATGTTACAATGATGAAATGTGGGGCCATCACTAACTTAGTGCAGATAATTTAGTTTACCTTAGGTAAAGATTTATTTTGTTTACGCCTCTTCAATACAGCAAGGAGCTTAGGCAGAATATTCAAAATCATATTGTGTTAGTCCCAGAGGTCCACCCAATAAAGAAGAATGGGCTCAAACAGGGGCTCTCTCACTCACCACTGCAGTGACATTGGACAGGCCATGTAAGTTTTCCTTCACCCTACAAGTCCACCAGAGACCAAGAGCATCTCCTTAGAAAGAAGAGTTGACCCTTATAAGCATCCTTTTAAACTATCAGCTCCATGTTAATTATTACTAAGAAGAACAAATAGCTTCCTGCCCTGCCCTGGACATTACACTTAGAGCATCCCATTCTGGCCCGCCACCAGCTACACGAGGGCAAGCAGTCGGAGAAATAAGGGGACACACTCTCCCAGGGCCTGAGCCCCCCTCATAGACCATACTCATGTAGCTCTGCCTAAATGCCTCCAGACCAGCTTCCGGGACCTGTGCAAGTTCTTTCTGGTATGATTCTCCCCAGGGCATGGACAAGAGTTGTTTGTAGAGGGTATGGACAAGCAACATGGTGGAAACCTTTGAACATCCTCTCGGCTCTGGTTCCACTGTCCTACTCTTCTTGAAACATGCCATGACGTTCCCAGCTCTATACACTTGCTCATGCTATTCTTCTGCTCAGATATCATTCCCTCCTCACCTCCTCCAAGTCAGGCTAGCATACTGATCCTTCACTGTTCATTGCCTCTCAGCCTTTTGGCTAAGATCAAGTGGATCCTTCACTGTTCAGCTCAAGTGTCCCCACCTCTAGGATCTCTTCTCTCTCCTCCCAGCCCACTCAGCATTCCCCTGGGATCCCTGGAATGCTTCTGTACATAGTGCATGCATAGTTCAGTGGTGATGAGCACAAACACTGTCACCTACAGGTTGAGTGGTCTTGAAAGAGATATTAATCTCTCTGTCCTGCTGTTTCCTCATCTAAAATGGATGGGGCTGGAGATTATGCTGAGTGAAATAAGTCAAACAGAGAGAGTTAATTATCATATGGTTTCATTTATTTGTGGAGCATAACAAATAACATGGAGGACATAGGGAGATGGAGAGGAGAAGGGAGTTGAGGGAAATTGGAAGGGGAGGTGAACCATGAGAGACTATGGACTCTGAAAAACAATCTGAGGGTTTTGAAGGGGCGGGGGGTGGGAGGTTGGGGGAGCCAGGTGGTGGGTATTAAGGAGGGCATGTATTGCATGGAGCACTGGGTATGGTGCAAAAACAATGAATTCTGTTATGTTGAAAATAAATAAATAAATAATAAAATAAAATGGGGCTAAAACCAGAACCCACCTCATCAGATTGTTGTATTAAATAAGATACCATAGTAAGGCCCTTACCAAGGTAACTGGTATGGCAGCTATTAATAGATATTAGCTATTAGTGTTACTGATCTCAATTCCCAATTAGAAAGTAAGGTCCTGGGGGTCCATGTCTTAGTCATCTTTATTACAACAACTCCTGTCACCCATTACAACAATGACTTGAGTGACACTTTGGAAGAACAAATGAATCAATGAAGGACTGAAATGAACAAGTGAACAAGTGAAGGAAGCAACTGTAGTAGGTAACCCTGTAATTTCACTAAATCTCACCCAGCACTCTATGTAATTAATTCCTTCCCATAACTTATAAAATGCCAATGGCTGAGGGGTGTTTTTAGAGCTGTAAGACAGCAAGAGACCTTCACTGCTAATAAAGAAGCAATTTACAAAAGGGCACCCTGCCGTGAATGTGCCACGGCAAGCTGAGAGCCTTTAAGTCAGAAAACCGTCTCATGAGATCTCAGACTCCACACCAAGATTTTAAACAACAATAAAAAGTATTTATATCCCACACATTCCATTTAGCAGTGTCACCAGTAAAATGTGATTCTGCCATCCTGAGGCAAGATAAGTCAAGTCACTTTCTACAAAACAGACTATTGGCCTCATAACAACTTAGGGAAATTTTAGAAACATACTTAGCAGTTTGTACAGGTTACTTATTTTGCTATTATCAGCTGCCTTCAAATGAATTGCATGTAATTTAGATCGAGGACTATAGTATCACTCTAAGAGTTACCAATTGTCCCTGGCCCTCACCCTGTGCTTCTCAAACTCACTGCACAGGTCTTGCCGAGGAAGTTGATATTTGAGTAGGAAGCTGTTACTTGACTGTATTAAGTAGATTCTTGATTCACTGTTCGATATACCTGAGTGATTCCTCATAACAAGGTTTCTGAAGCTCAGCACTACTGACCTTTGGGGCTGGAGAACACTTTGCTGTAGGGGCTGTCCCCTGCATTGTAGGGTGTTCAGCAGCATCCGTGCCCCCCCCCCACTAGATGCCGGCGGGACCTTCACTTCTGTTCTTACAACCAAAAGTATCTCCAGACATTCTCATAGGTCCTCAGGGAACTCTGGTTGCTCTATGAAAAATTCCAAAACCTCAATTAGTAAATGATCTGCCAATCATCCATCTGGCCAGGAAACTCATATGCATCGTAGAATTCTCCTAAGTGGTACTTTCTCTGAGAACCTGTCCCTTATTTCTCTAGGCACAATCAGTCACTTCCTCCTCCGTACCCCATAGCATCCTATTCAAGCCTCCATCGTGGCTCTTTCTAGAACTTCAGCTGTGTAGTTATGGACTTTCTCTGCTATATCCCAGCTCCCCACCACCCCCTCCCAGGACTGGCGCTGTTGCCACCATCTCCACCATCACCATCACCATCATCATTGTCATCGTCATCATCGTCATCATCATCATCATCTACCAAGAACCGAGCTTTTCCTATGTGTCTGTCACTGTGCCAGCCCTTGTGCATCATCTCTTCCACTGGCAACCCTAAAGGTATTAGTAAACCCATTTCATGGATGAGGAAGCTGAGACTTTAGGAGGTCAAGTGGCTTTATCATGTTACTCAAAATTGTTTGATTTCAGGCCCATCTTCAGCATGTGAGACACTAAAAGGGCAAGATGTCCGTTATCATCCTTTATATATCCTTTATAGCCCTATATATATATATATATATATATATATATACATATAGCCCTATATACATCCTTTATAGCCCTCCTCCTTGGCAAGCTTCCTAGAATTAAGTAGATACTTGGTAAACAATCAGTTCTACAATTAGGCATCATCCCAAGTGCTGGGATATAATGAGGAAGGAGTGGGAAGCAGGTTCTAGGAGAGCTTCCCACCCAGCAGAGGAGACAACACCTCAGGAACTCATTGGTGGAGAGGGTTGTGATGGACAAGGTACCCACAGGCTGTCAGGGCGAGTCAGGAGGCCAGGTAAGACTCCTTAGAGCAAGTCATGCTGAGCCAAGAGGTGAGGCCAGGAGACCATTCCTGGCAGGGCCCATGGCCTGAGAAGGGCATCCCAGTCTCTAGAAAAGAAGGCAATTTGGGATTGCTGGAATTTGCAGCATGCAGCAGAAAGGAGACAGGAGCAAATTCCCCCCTTTGGGGGTCTTCCAGACCATGCTAAGCATTTCGAACTTCTTCTGTATGGAGTCCATGTCATTTTAAGCACAAAGGTGCCGATTTCCCTTCTGGAGAGACCACTCAGAGGGTGGTGTGAAGGACCGATTTGAGGGGAAAGAAAGTAAGAGCAGAAAGGCCAGTTAGGAAGTCACCACAGCAGTGCAGGCAGAGGTAATAAAACTCCGAAATGTTTGTTCAGCAAACTTGTTGAAAATATGTCTATTTGCCATGGGACCATATTTGGAAACACAACTGGACTCATGAGTGTATAACTGGCCTTTGGAAGCCTCTCGTCAACGTGAGTCATGTCTGTGGTATGAATGGCCGCAGCCTCCCTTCAGCTCTCATCTCTGCAGTGCCCCTCCCCTACCTGGTGTTTGGTTCTCCACTTATCCGAGGATACTGTGCAGTGTCGCCTTCCCAGACACCTTGCCAGCTTCAGCCGGCTGTCAGCTCACCTTTGCTAGGTAGCAGTGGTGTGCTACAGCCAGGGCTTCCCGAGTTGCAAAAGCGGATGGTTACATTTTCAGAATTTTGCAAACTGGTTGACATCACACTGGTAGTTTGAAATTGGCTAAGGTGGGGGTACAACCCGTGGAAATTGGCAAAATTCGAACAGTAGGGCTCTGCACTACAGCCTCCCTCCCAGAGAGCTGGTTATTAAACATTTACCAGCACACCAGGGCTAATGCACCTTTAAACCTCATCCCTAAATCCATTAGTCTTTTTTTTTTCTGGTGTTCCAAGATTCTTTGGTTATGCACCACACCCAGTGCTCCATGCAATACATACCCTCCTTAACACCCACCACCAGGCTCACCCATGTCTCCACCCCCTTCCCCTCCAAAACCCTCAGTTTGTTTCTCAGAGTCCATAGTCTCTCATGGTTTGTCTCCCCCTCCGATTTCCCCCAACTCACTTCTCCTCTCCTTTAGTCTTTTATGAAACTATTGTATAAAATTTCTGCAAATTTCATTATCTATGTATTTATTACAAATCAATTGCCCCTTATTCAACTGTTAATTACATACCTGCTCTGAACCGAGCCCTGCGCTAGATCATGACATTAACATGGGGCATAAATAAGCACATGACCCTTGCCCTTACTCTGCTCTCAAGTGAGTGAGTTGGACTGTAGGATCTCAACACTCAATGCCTTTAAGACCCTGAGAATGTGTTTCCACCCTCCCTGTAGATGCACTTGCCAGAAAGGTTATGTGGGTGATGGCTCAACATGTTATGGAAACATCATGGAGCGACTCAGAGAATTAAACACTGAACCTAGAGGAAAATGGCAAGGAAAGCTGACCTCTTTCCTCTCACTCCTGGGTACGTAGCCATGGGTGCAGGTTTCCGCATAGGGGGCAACCATCTGTCAGGCAAGGCATCTGCAAGACACAATCATTCAGAAAGTGGTGGGCAGGGGAGGAATCTATTGGAATTGGCCATCCTACGGAGACATCATACAGGTGGAAAAGAAAGAACAGGCTGCTGTTTCCAAGGAGACAAGGAGTGAGCGCCGAGAGGTCCAGAGGTGCCACAGTTAGTAGGCAGAATGCTGACGACAGGGTCCTGGGCTCACTATAGATTAATAAGTAGGGAACAATGAGACAGGGCAGCTATTGATACGAAGATGGAGATCATCCTCTTTCCCTTGACCTTATGGGTCCTCCAGGTGTGAAGCAAGGTTGGCAGATAATACTGGGAACAGAGAGTGACAAAACCTGGGAATGTATCCATGTTCCACAGTGCTACTGAGTTTTGAGAATAGTTGGTGTGACCTTCTCACACACTGCTGGATGTTCAGCATTGCTGCCCTTCCCCCTCTCTAACCACTAACTGTACCTGCATTGACACCTACCCTCCCAGCCTCTCAGTCAGGTTGACAATCTAAAAGGCCCTCATCATTTCCAATTACCTCCAGCATCATTACCCAATGCCCCCTTGAGAATGAATTATTACAGCTGATTACAGCATTGGGCAAGACTTTCAATAAGATACAAATTTGACCAACCAACAGAAAGTAAAACACAAATTTGACCAATCAAGAGGAGCCGTAAAATATCAATATCAAGAATTTGCCAGTCACCAAAAAATGATCTCGCAGAAAGAGCACTGATAGAGAGTGGATCAATGCCACGTTGTTGGCAAAAATATGCAGTTAATGCATTAGGTTAACATTAGAATATAACATATGTTCTTAACATACAGTCTGCACAAATGACCTCTTTCCAAGGCATCCTACAGGGAGTCATTTGTGGCATGCTTCTGGCTTCTTATAACCCTCCTCTAAGAACTCAGACTATCAAATAACAGACTGGGGTGACAGAGTGTCCTTTGTGGACTGTGCTCTCAAACATTTCCCTGGACAAAGTCCCATGGACCTTCCACCCATTTATGAAGTGCTGGTCCACATTGTCTGCTGTGTGACAGCCCAGAGCCCTCCCTGCTGTCTCAGGTTCTCCAGGAGAATGGAAATAGGACCAGCTACATAACTTGCAGGACACCATGAAAATGACAAGATAGAGTCCTTGGCTCAAAAATTAATGAACATTTCAAGGTGGCCACTGCAGAGTATTAAATCAATCATGAGCCTCTTCTGAGTTGGCCTTGGATGGAACAAAGCTGTGTCTTTGCTCACTGTGATGGCAAACAGCTCAGAAAAAAACAGCTCAGGCACTGGGTCAGGGACATGCTGGGATTTACTGAGGATTTTGTCACATGACCCTCACAGAAGGTCTTATCCCAGGCTCTCCTTGAAGTCACACTGTGGCTGCAAGAAAAACCACACAGTTATGTAGATGCTTCTGGGACCATGGAATCATGATGCCTTGCTTTCTTAGAGCTTCCCAGTTTCCCAAGTTCCACACATACCAATTAGAAGAGAAGAGCTCTTAAGTCAAAGGACCTAAATGGACCACAAGGACCATTGCTTGATTTTACTCTTCACGTACCACTGATTCATTTGGTGTTTTCTTTCTTTATGTATTTCTATTCCTAAGACAAAGCCTATGCCTGGCCACTAAGTAAACTGGGACCATTCACTGTGCTTTTGCCCACAGACAAGGGACTAAAAGGATTCAACGTAAGTATTTAAAATAAAGTGGGAAGCCCCTATTAAAAATTAAATCTACTGTGATAAGGATGGTGATGGGGGGGGGGGCAGTAAACTTTTAGTGAAATATAACACCCTTACAAAAAGTATACAGATTGTAAGTGCACAATTCAATGCAGTGTCACAGAGTGAATGTACTTATGTATCCAGCAAGACCATTACCAGCTCCCTAGAGGGCCCACCAATGCCTCCTTCCAATCACGACCCCTTCAAGGGTAATGACTGAAGGATCTTAAGGGTAGCCATTTGATAAATAGGATTTGCATAATGCAAAACTGCTTAATTCCTGCAAGAAGAATTAACCTAATATATTAACTATATTTGTTTCTTTAAAATCACCATAAGTGATGTGGTGCCTGGATGGCTCAGTCAATTAGGCATCTGACTCTTGATCTCAGCTCAGGTCTTGATCTTAGGGTCATGAGTTCGAGCCCCATGTTGGGCTCAATGCTGGGTGTGAAGCCTACTTTAAAAAAAAAGTCATAAATGATAAAAGTGGTAGAGGAAAGTAGGAGAGCACAGTAGTCTTCCCTGTGAGCCGCTGTTGTCTGAAGTGATATCAAGCTGTTGTCTGAAGTGATATCATGCGGTGGGAATAAAACTCACGGTGCCTGGTGGAGGCATCCTGTCGTGATGGTGTTAATGAAATTGTGACATTTGGTTGAATAGAGGTAATGGACATGTTGATGTGTACAAAGTGATTTCTCTTAATCCAAGATATTTTGTGATAATAATTTTTACTGCATTGAATAAAAACCCAGGAAGTTCCAGACCGCTTCACCCTAATATGTTACCACCGTTGGACAATCTGAGGTGAATCAACCATTAAATTTCAGAAATAGCCTCACATCTCTCCTATAGGGGGAGGAGAACTCACAAATATTGAACGTCTCTGTATGAGGTACTTTGCATGAGGTCTCTTGTTTACTATGTAGATTATTTAACACAGAGTTAATTAAAAGAATCTGTTGATTGGTTGCTGATGATGTATAATACTGACAAAATGTAGATTTGATCCAGTAGCTTTCAAAAATCCTAATTTTCCTGTTCAAAAGTTCCATGGATCTAGTCTGCACTTTCTTTTCACATAACTTCTTGTTTCATCCACATTTGTTCCCTGAGTTCAAGCTGATTCCTGGATGACTGCACCTTCCTCCCTCTTGGTGGTTTGAGAGGACACTAAGCACCGCCTCCCACTCTCTAGATTGTGCTCCCCGCCAAAGTCACCTGTGTCTGAAAGAGCCCAACCCCGAGTTATGGTGCCTTTGCATTGATGTCTTTGATTGACTAATGCATCCCTCACAACTTCATTTTGTCCTTCAAACACCAGTGGAAATCGAAAGAACTGGCTCTCTTTCCTCAGATCAAAGAGCTCTTGATGGATAAGGAGGCTGCTCAGTACTTCGTGAAACTCCACATAATTGCTGGGCAGATGAACACCCAACGTATGAGTAACACAGACACTTTCTACACCTTGACTGGAAAGTCAGGAGAAATCTTCAATGGCGATAACGTAAGGCTCTCTCTGATTTTCACTTCCAGAACAAAAATGTCCCCTGAGCCAGTGCCCACAGCCGACCCTATCTGTAGTTAGGCTCATGAAGGTTATGAAGAACTTCCTTCCTTATTCCTTGTTTGCCAAAGCACTTCCCTATGAGGGAAGAAGCAGAGAGCAACACTGGGAAGGATCTGGCAGGTGGGATCTGTTTTGGAAAGGGGGTTATAAATATTTTGCTCAGGTCTGAATTCATCTCCAATGGAATGTCATTCAGGTGCCAGCAAGAAGAAACTTTGCAGTAAACCTCTTTCCTGAAAGCACCAGCACAAAGCCAGATCCAAATCTCCCTTGCAAAAGGAAATGGATTGTTTGTTTTTGGTTGCTGGAGTTTATCCATCCTCAGCAAACCTAGCATTCCATCTCTCCTAATGTCATTAGTTCTGTTCCATTGTTTAAGTAAAACTACCTTCCTCCCCTCTCACAAATAACTCTTTCTGTGACTTCACTGAGCCAGAGGGGACATGATCAATAGACAAAATGTGATGTTTGGTTTATGGACTATATTGTTGCATTTCACCAAATATCAGTAGTTGTAAGATTATTGAGTACTCACTCCATACGAAGGACGGAGATGAACTTTTATTTATGTTACATAAGACTTGCAACAACTCAGTAAAGGTGATTTTAAAAGTGGGAAAACTGAGAGATCACAAGTGAGGACCAGAGCCAGGATTCAAATGCAGATCTCCTTGACTCCAAGATCTGAATCATTAACCAGTGTGTTGTACTGTGTGTGTGAGGATTAAAGAATGGATGGATGGATGGTTGAATGGATGGGTGGATGGATGGATGTATGAATGGATAGACGATGGATAGATATCAGACAGATGAATGAAAATGTAGCTTCTTTTCTCACAAGGATATTTTTTCACCATTCACTCATTCACTCACTCATTCAACATGTATTTATTGTCTATAGCTTTTAAGAGCCACATGAAAGGAAGAAGGACTTAGCTTCAGTCATTTATTTTGTGCCTTGTCCACACAACACACTAAAGTAGGTGATAAGTTTACAGTAAATTGAATCATTTTGCCCTTTCTGACCTTGCAGTCTATTTGGGGAGACTTATGATTCCATTCACATTTAGCAATCCCTGCTAGTCATCAGTGATTTCACACATTATCTCATTTGATCTTAATGAATGAAAGACCTGTGAAGTCAAGCAAGCAAATGACACCCCATTTTGGGTTAAGTGACTTACTGAAAATCATATAGCCAATAAATGACAGAACCCTAGGACTCAGTACTTCTAATCCAATACTTCTTCAAGGATACCACGTTAATTTTATTTTTCTTGGTAATTTAGGACAATCAACTAAAGCTTAAACTCTATGGAGGCAAAAATAATGTAAAAATTATACAGGGGGACATAGTTGCTTCCAATGGGCTCCTGCACATCCTTGACAGAGCCATGGACAAGATGGCACCCACATTTGAGAGCAACACTGAGGTGAGCATTTCAGGTAAAGTTAGGTCAACCCAAATCCATCTTTCTTTGTTCCCTGGAGAGTCATATCAAAGAAGAAAATGCATGTCAGCACTCTGTGCTTGTCCTTCTTCTTTACTAGGACCCTAACCATGGAGAAAAAGGGATAATTTCTGTTTGCAATAGAATTCTGCCAACAGAAAGAAAAACATGCATTGGGTGTTGCATTGGGTGTTGGAAAGATCTCAATTTTATTACCTCTTTTCTGGCCACATATGAAGATTCAGTCCAGTGACCCATTGTTATGAACAATTACCCTTTATGGAGCAGGGCAGTCCTCACTGTGATAAAAATGTATTTCTTTTGACTCATTTGATAATGCCCAAACATGTAGAACATGCAGATCTGAACCACTAATTCCATGATAATAGGAAACATTTCTATTTTGCATTGCAGTTGACCAGAATCTTTCCTATCCTGTCACAAACCTTTTAATGTTGGGGTGTCTGTATCCTAAACCACCTATTTCTTGTCATGATTTTTAGCAAACTATAATGACAATGCTACAACCAAGATACAGCAAGTTCAAATCTTTGTTAGAGGTATGTACTTTTCATGAATTTCTGGAAAATGGTCTTATGTCCAGTCTTTTGTATAATGAGCAAAGATGTTGTTTATAAATATTTGCTAAGGAATGACTTCAAGTATTTGTCAGAGATAGGTTGCAGATATAAAATTTCATTCCTCAAATGCAGGAAACCAATGTGGGACATGCCTTAGATGAAGATGGGACTGGTGGACCATACACCATTTTTGTGCCAAGTAACGAAGCATTAAACAATATGAAGGACGGCACTCTTGATTACCTCCTTTCTCCAGAGGTATGACACCCTACTTATTCTGATGACATCATGTCAGCCCATACAGACTTTTTCCAAACTAGGGATGTTCAACAAGTGACACATGAATCACCATCTATCCTCCTAGGCCCCACCAAGGCAGACATCATTAATCAATCAGTCCTCAGGAACTATGGATGTGGCTCCAGTCTCCTAGGCAGAGTTCCAATTAGCCAGCCAGACTGAGCACAGGAAATGAAATCTATTTGCAGCTCCAGGTCTAAATAATTGGTTTGATTTTTCCTGGCTCTTCTAATATTTCTCAGTAGAAAAATCAATATTTTAAGTTCCCTACAATTTCTAAAACCACCTAGTGAATGAACTCTAAACTAGGCAATTCTAGGCCAGGTCTAGGCTAAATTTAAAAGGAATAAATGTCAGTTAAGAGTCTGACTCTTGATCTCAGTTCAGGTCTTAATCTCAGGGTCATGAGTTCAAGCCCACGTTGGGCTCCATGCTAGACACGGAGCGTTCTTTTTTTTTTAAAAAAAGAAAGAGGAATAAATGTTATTTTTAGATGTCCCAGGCATTCCTTTCTATTGCTTTCATCTTTCTTCATAATAACCCTCTCCTTAAATACCATAAAGTCCTTCAGTTCTTTCACATTCTCTCTAGAAAAGAGATTTTTTTACTCCTTCACACAAGAGTATAAGTGACTGAAACCATATAATGTTTCCTGTCCCAGAAATAACGGGCTTAAACCAAAGGGAAGAGCACCTAATTATGGACTTTTGTTCATTAGAATGTCAAATGATGGAATTATAGGAAGGACCGCAAGCTTTCCTTCAGCACCCTGAAATCAAGCCACCATCTTGGCAATGAGGCAGGACTATCCATGACTTCAGGTGGATTGGTTCATTATACAGAATGGAGGGTCCAAATCTTGTAGGGTAGTGATTTCTAAACTTCAGTATACTTAGGAATCACCCTTAGAGTTTGTTAAGTAGGCAGCTTCACAATCCATACACCAAGCATTTTAAATCAAAATGACACTTCATGAGATCTCGAAATAGACATTTGGAGAAGAACCAACTTTCTAACCCAGGCCTGAATTTTAGAGCCCTGAATTCTTTTGCATGCATGGTTTCGAGAAGCACGTGGATACACACCTTTCTAGAATACTTTTAGGTATCTACAAGGATATCTTGCCTTCAGAAAACTTTGAGTTAAAAAATATGGGTCAAAAAATATATGTAATGTCTTACACTGCAAGTAAATATTCACCATATTAAAGGATTTGCTACAGGTTTCTACTTAAAATGTAGATTTCCCAGCGTCTTCAGGATAGGATGTTATTTTAAAAATACAGTTCATGTACAAGCTTTCTGAGACCTAGCTATTACAGAAAGATGGTTATAGCTCTCTTTGGCACTCACCCTAATACTTAATTTTAAAGCTAAAAAGTAATGTGGCTCCCCTGGGAAATTATTAAAATCCTGAGATTATATGTCTTTGTTGAGTACATAGCTTCTAATTTGATACCAGTTTTTTAAAATAATATTAAAGAAGTTCTCAGACACCTAACCAGCAACGCTTAAAATTAAAACAAAACCTTTTAATTAGAATGGAAAAATATCAACCTCCCTGCTTTCCTGTCAAGCACTTTTCTTCATAACTCCTTCTAGCTGTGGCTGGAGCTGGCTGGCTTGCTTGGGCTCTCAAGAGTGAATTGTATACCTCTTCCCAGCTTCGTTCAGTGAAGATCGCCTTGTAACTCGAACTCAGCCTATGGTGGGAATATTTTTTTCCTTTCCTCCTTAAACTTTATATATTTTTTTATTATGTTATGTTAGTCACCATACAGCTCATTATTAATTTTTGATGTAGTGTTCCATGATTCATTGTTTGTATATAACACACATGGCAAAATTGGCCAACTCTGTAGATCTGGGCTTCTTTGTTTCCCCACAGATTGATTTACCAGCACACCACTGCTCCTGACTCTCTGTCTCTTTGCTCTCAGACACAGTATCTTTCTACCTGCAGAGAATATAAACACTTCAAGTCTCTTCATTCCTAGTCAAAACTGTTCTCCACTTTAATTTCTAAGCGAGGAATAGAATGATCATTTCTACTTTTCTTTCAGCCCCAGAACCTGTTTGGTTAAAACTTCTCAACCTATAGGAAGGTCCTTCTCTCCAAAAATTTTAATAGCATCCTTCGGCTTTATTTCAGGGAAGAATCTCAGCTGGAGACAGAAAAGTCCCCAGCGGCTATGCCCAGGAGATGGAAAATAAACTGATTTCATTAGAGGAATGGCTTCTAATTCCGATTTTAGAGTCCATGTTTCCTTTCCAGTGTATGTTTCTGCTCCTCCCTGAAGCAAAACTTCAGTCTGGTAACCATCCTATCCACACAGAGGCCACAGCTACTGAGGACCAGCCCCAGTTTATGACTTCCTGGCTGAACTAGGAGAAATGCAAGCACAGGGAACCAGGGAGACTGCCCCTTGTCAACTCGCAAATACCTTGCAAGTAACATGAGACAAAGGGAGGTGAAACTGCAGAGTTTGGGGTCATTGTTACTAAATTGTTACTAAATTGTTAACAATTTAGTAGAAAAACTCTCTTTCTGCCCTGGCATTGAAGGGCTGGGTTTTTGTTATTTTTACTCAAAACAGCAGGGAGGAAGCATTCGAATGTCTTCATAAGGGAAAGGATGCATTAACTACACGGAAAGGCTCTGCTACAAACAGCAGCACCTGGACCATGCATCCTGTCGATTTGAGCCACAATGGACTCAATTCTAACTGAGCGATGGGCCTCACGGCTCCCAGCCAGAAAGGCGACAGGCACACACACAATGGCAGGAATGATACCAATCAATTCCCTTGTTGCTTTCATTCTCCTGCTTCTTGTAAAAAAAAAAAAAGGATCCAACACCAATTAATTCTTGGGCTTTTAGAAGTGAACAATCCAGTTGATAACGTCCTCCCTACACAATCAGAGGGATGGAAGGGGTCCGCACCACTCTCTTTATTTTGCAGACAAAACCGAGCTAGAGGAGCTACGTGGCTTGCTCAAGGTTACAGCAGCGCAATCAGGATTAGAACTCAGGACCGCAAGATCCAGCTCAGTGCTCTTCCCGGGACCCCTTTCCCCCTTTTAAATTACTGGCACAAACGTTGATGCTGGGCCCACTGCGTGGCCTGGTGATTCTGATTAATAAGCCAGACAGACCCAGCCCCTGCCTTCCAGGAGTTTGCAATCCAGTTTGGGCTGACATTTCCCAGGGGCCCCCACTTTCGCTCACCCCTTCCACCACTAAGCATCCAAATTTGGAATCGCATTACTTCTGCCTGCAAGTCCTCACTTGTGGGTACCAGAAAGCCGTTGCAAGGAGAAGGTAAGACCCAGAGTCTGAGTCTGAAGTCACACAGTAACAGAGCCAAGGCTACAGAAACGTTGCTGCCAGGGCTGCTACCTGGGGTTCAACGCCAACATTTTTTTTAAAGACTTTATTTATTTATTTGACAGACAGAGATCACAAGTAGACAGAGAGGCAGGCAGAGAGAGAGGAAGGGAAGCAGGCTCCCTGCTGAGCAGAGAGCCCGATGAGAGGCTCGATCCCAGGACCCTGAGATCATGACCTGAGCTGAAGGCAGAGGCTTTAACCCACTGAGCCACCTAGGCGCCCCTCAACTCCGACATTTCTATGGGTAACCCTGACCTCCACATACTACCTTTGGCTTCTCGATAGGGTGGCCATACAAGGTATCATCCACACCAGGTTACTTGAGAGTGAGTGGGGCTGGCAACATGTGAGGCGTACAGCAGAGTTGTACCAGAAGAGCCAGGATAGGGGATCACTCTATTACAGGAAACTCCCGTGGCCTCAGGACCTAGAACAAGTGTAGAGGGGAGTCTGGGCACATGGGACTCAGATTCAGCAGGGCTCTCTTTCAACCTGGGACTCCTCACTGTTCGCACATGTCCCCAGAACGTTAGCTTCTGAGAGGTGACTATGATCTGGATTTGTGGATCGTCTTCGTGTCCAAGCCAGAGTGGCCACGGCTGTGCCACTTATGAAGCAGAACTCAAGGGTTATGTAGCTTGTAACTCCCAGGTCTGTAATCTCCCAGCGAGATTGCAGATCCCCATGGCTGCTGGTCCCCAGAGAGCCGTTCCCTGTGCTCCTCACCTCTGTTCGCTCTCCCCAGCGCACCCTACGGGGATTGCTTACTCCAATGATAGTCCCAAGACTCTTTTTACCCCACCGCTCCAATGTTTCTGAAGCATGAGGAATAGTGGAAAGGGTTTTGAAGGACAGATGAGCGTGGACCATGGTGGCTCAGAAGGAGGGAGTGTCCTGCCCAGACAGTCCTAAGAAGGATTGTGTATTCCCGAATAACCAGCACGTGGCCTGACAAGCAGACGTCTATTTATGGAGAAAATGAAACAGAATCATCAACTGAGGCTGTCTTAGACATTCCAGAATGTAGCTTTAGCCATTCAGAGAGGTAATGGAACAGAGTGACTGAGAACTTCTTAGTCTTATTATCCTAAGTTAGCTTTGTGACCTCTGTCATGTCTTTAAAAGTCCGTGTTATCACATGTAAAATGAGTCAACAGCAGTCCCTCCCTCGCAAGGCTTTTAAGAAAATTAAGTAAAATGTGCCTATAATGCTTTCAGAACAGGTCCTCCCACAAGGGAGGAATTTGGTGAATGTCAGCCCTTTGGAGATGGGGTTTTTCTCATCCTGCACTTCCCAGTGAAGAGATTATGGGACATTGACTTTCCTTGATTATACATCCGAAGTCATTGGGCAAAATTCCCACAAAAGGGGGAAAGTTGTATTTTCTGCAATGACTAAAGAAGTATTTTAATTCTGTTGCAGGGATCTCGGAAGCTTCTGGAACTTGTCAGATACCACATTGTCCCATTTACTCAGGTTGGCTCCACTTTCCTGCCCTATTTTTTCCTGCTTTCCACATATCTGACCTTGACTTAAATTCCATTATTACAGTGCTGGAAAACACGTAGCAGTTGTTCATTATCTGTAGCTCTAGGCATGCCTTTAGCAATGCATAATGAGCCCATTATCAAAGAAACCCTCAAAGCCACAAAACTGATGACACTATTTACTTCCTAGAACTCCAGGCTATTTTTTCCAGTGAAAACTTTACAAAAACAGGGCTCTATGCATTGCTCAAAATGTGCTGTTCTCTTCTCTTTACAGCTTGAAGTGGCTACTCTCATTGTGACCCCACACATTAGGACCCTGGCCAACCAGATCATACAGTTCAACACCACCAGCAACGTAGGTGAAAAAATTCAACTGCTGCTGTCATGACTCACATGCATTTTTGCTCTGCTTATGATTGTTCACCAGGTTATCCTACCACTACCCTAACTCCCAAGCTTATGATCTTGATTACTTCACTCATTTGTTATTTCTTGTATTTCATGATTTCATTTACTTGCTGAACAACTGCAGATGTGAGACTCTGAACTAGATGTCCAGGATAAAGCAATGAAGAAGACAGACTTATGTTCTAGCAAGGAAAACCAACTTTGGGCAGCTAATTAATGACCAGCTCATTATTTAATTACAATTATAATAAGTGCCATTATAATTATAATGAGAGCTTACAGTAAGAGGAGGCTGGGTGTCTAGAGCTCCTCAGTGAAGAAGCAATGCTTCAGTCAGGCTTCAAAGAAAGAGTACAGGGAACTTGGGCAGAGACGAGCAGAGAAGAGTTCCAGATAGAAGGGAGAACCATGTGCAAAGGCCCTGTGGCAGGAGAGAACATGCCTTATTTAAGAAACTCAGCGAAGGCAGCATTATTCAGCTAACTCTCTGGGCTAATATCACCAAAAGTTCTGACAGCATGCAGATTATATCTCCTGTTGATTCATCGCTGGTGGTGATGATGATGAAGATGCATTTTTTCTGTATCTATTGAGGGCCCACTATGTGCCAGACACTATTCTGGGCCTTAAGTGTAGACCAATGAGCAAATAGAGAGAAGTCCCTGGTTGCATGGAAATTTCAATCTAGTAAATAGGAAGATAAACAATAAACAAATTAAATAAGTAAAACATAGAATATATTAGAAGGTAGAAAGTGCTAAGGCAAACAAACAAAGAAGGGGGACATAAAGTAAGCATGGGGCTGACATTTTAGGTAAAGTGCCAGCAAATCCTCATGGAGGATAAAACATCTGAGCAAAGACTTAAAGGAAATGAAGATACAAGCAAGCTGTGTGAGTGTCTGGGAGAAAGAGCATTCCAGAGAAAGGAAGCAGAGAAAGGCACGAAGAAGGGAGCATTTGTCTGACCTTGTTGAGGAGCAGCAAGGTCATTACGGCTGGAACAGAGGGGATGAAGGAAGAGAGGTAGGAGAGATCAAGGTAGTGGGAGGGAGAAGGAGAAATGGGGTCAGGTCACACGTGGCCTAAGAATTCTTACTTTAAATGAGATGAAGAGCCATATGGGATTTCGAGCAGTGGAGTAACACGATCAGACATCTATTCAGGGAGGCTAGTTAGAAGCTGACTGCAATAACCCAGAGCAGAATGATGGTGACTCAGACCAGGATGGTAGCAGGGCTGTGGGAAGAGGTGGTTGTATTCTAAAGGCATTTCAAAGGAAGCCCCAAGAGAATCTGCTGATGGATTAGAGGAAGAATTCTCCTGAGCTTCTGACTGGGGCCACAGGAAGTATGGAGTTGCCTTTAATACCACAGGTGGAGCAGTTCTCGGGGGGAAGTGGAGGTCAGAATTCTTTGCCAACCTGTTCAATTTCTGCTCACACCCCCACAACATAAGTGGGGATTTGTCTGGATTTTTTACTGATATATATCCCCAGAGCTAAAGCAGAGCGTGATACAGGGTCCATAAATGTATCTGGAATGAACAGAGCCCTGCTTCACCAACAGAGAGGTAAAACGGTTAACCCGAGGACTCTTAGCAAATATATCATAGGGCTGGAATGGTTACCCCCTTCCCGCCTTGCAAGGACCATGTCTGCAGAGACATCCTTGCCTGGTGTCAGTCAGGAATTCATTTAAGATCCATCTTTCCCGGGATGTCTGGGTGCCTCAGTTGGTTAAGCATCTGCCTTCCTTCCTGGTCATGATCTTGGGGTCCTGGGATCGAGTCCCTCATCAGGCTCCCTGCTCAGCGAGGAGCTTGCTTTCCCCTTCTTCCAGTCTCCCTGCTTGTGCGCTCTCTCTCTCTCTCTCTCTCTGTCTCTTTCTCTCTGTCAAATAAATAAATAAATAAAATCTTTAAAATATATATATCCATCTTTCCCAGGCACCTGGGTGGCTCAGTCAGTTAAGCATCTGCCTTTGGCTCAAGTCAGATCCCAAGGTCCTGGGATTGAACCCTGCATAAGTTCCCTGCTTGGTGGAGAGCCTGCTTCTCCCTCTCCCTCTGCTGCTCCCCCTGCTTGTGTTTGCTGTCTCTCTCTTTCTCTCAAATAAATAAATAAAATCTCTAAAAAGAAAAATCCATCTTTCCCTGGGGCACCTGTTTGGCTCAGTCAGTTAAGCAACCGACTCCTGGTTTTGGCTCAGGCCATAATCTCAGGGTCTGGAGATCAAGGCCCAGGTGCTCCCCACGGAGCACGAAGCCTACTTGGGATTCTCTCTCTCCCTCTGCCCCCCCACACCCACTTGCTCACCATCTCCCCCTCTCTCTAAAATAAATAAATCAACATTTTTTTTTTAAAAAAAGACCCATCTTTTCCTGTCAGCCAGGTCCCTCTCATAGCAACCCTCTGAGAGGTCACCAGCACCCAGCTCTGCCTGGGGACAGCTGGTGTCCTGCAGGACAGAACGAAATATGTTACTGCTTCTTTCCAGGGACAGATTCTGGCAAATGATGTGGCCATTGAAGAGACAGAGGTCATTGCCAAAAACGGCCGAATCTACACCCTGACCGGCGTCCTCATTCCTCCCTCCATTGTGCCAATTCTGCCCCACCGATGTGATGAAAGCAAGAGAGAGATGAAATTGGTAAGGAAACTAGGAAAATAAATAAAGAGGAGCTCCCGAACAGCCCCACAGGGCAGACAGCATCTTTCCCTCTCACACTTTTGAGGAAGCTGACAAGGAGAACCTCACCCCAGGAGCCTCATTCCACATGGGTTTCTGTCCCCACAAAGAGGTGGGCCTGAGGTCCCAGTTCATAAACTGTGAACCGAGGCTTCTTGTGGGAATGTTCCACCATGACCAACGCCTCCCAGCTCTAGTGGCTCTTTAGAGCTGCCAGAACAAATAACCACAAACAAAGAAGCTTAGAGCAACAGAAATGTATTCTCTCGCTGTTCTGGAGGCCAGAGGTCTGAAATCAAGGTATTAGCAGGGCCGCGCTCCCTCGGAAGGCTCTGGGAAGGGCGATCCTTCCTCGTCTCTTCCAGCTTCTGATGCCTCCCGGCAATCCTTGGCGTTCCTCAGCTTGTAGCTGAGTTATTCCAACCTCTGCCTCTGTGTTTACGTGACTTTCTCCCCTATGCGGGTCACTGTGTGTGTACCCCTCCCTTCTGTTGTGACACCAGTCATTAGATTCAGAACTCGCCCCCCAATCTAGTATGACCTCATCTTAACTAATTACATTTGCAAACACTTAATCAAGAGAACACAAATTTGGTGAGGAACACTATTCAGCCGGCTACACCGGAAGTAGGATCAGTCCCTGCCTGTGTCACCTGGGACCACCTTGCTCCAAGCCCATAGCTTTACTCCAAGAAATGTAAAAAAGAATTTCTTCTCAGATGAGTGCTCTGGGCCTCGCCAATCAACCATCTTTCTGTATTTCTTTTCAAATACCAAATTTTGTTTGCCTGTGAGCTTGTGTACCCTCTAGTGACCTTTCCCATTTCCATGGCAACCAACTTGGGTGAGCTGATTTTATTCAGAGCACCCCAAATCTCAACACTGCTGTACATAGGATCTGTCAGTTCCCATGGAAACCATACCCCTGAAGTTGCCACAATAATAGGTCTGGGTCTTTCTTTTCAGAACACTGCAATAATACTTCAGTGATTGTTCTCAAAATATCCTTGGAACATGGGCATTGAATGAGGAATAATGGCCTCATGTTATAGGTTTTATTTACTGATCCCTCTTCTTATCATGAAGGCTGGAAATAGCTGTTTGGTCACCTGGTAGAGGATTGTGGCTGGTTCCCCTGCTATGTTTTAGGATATTGTACAGGAACCCATCCTCCATGCCAGTCATATACCAACTGGGGGATCTGATTCCATTCTGAGCATCCCTTTTTAAGAGAGGCGGAAACTCAGTCACTTTCCTAGCCAGTTCCTGGCAGTGACTGATGTTTGGTTCATTCTTTGAGAAAAAAAAAAAAAAGTTTTGGCAGGTACATCGCCTGGCTTGGGCCAGGGTGAAGATGAGAACAGGCCTGATAAGAAGAGTCTCATCTTCTATCCCAAAAGGTGAAAGATTTTGGAAAATAGGGCCTCTGCCGAAAAGATTCAATAAAAGTCTAATTATTGACTTTAGAGCTTCCGCATCCCAAGCAGCTGCAATTCAAGTTCAAGGAAAGAAGTCTATGCAGGGATAAGGGCATCCCCAACTGCCTGCCTTCTTGCAACGTTGCTCTGTTCCAGGTTGCTTAAAAGCTTGTTCTCCAAATTCCCAAAGGAAAGAATCTAGATGTGGGTTTGAGCCACAACCCAAAGGATCTTGGTTTAATAGAGAAAAGAGCTTCCCAATACCCCATATCTTAGGATAGAGTCTTCTTTTACTATTTTCTCTGGGTTTAAAGTCAGATCTATCTGCTCTACATGATTTAGGATGGTTTTGATTAGATCTGTTAAGAGTCCAAAGCTGTGATGCCTGGGTGGCTCAGTCGGTTAAACATCTGCCTTTGGCTCAGGTTATGATCTCAGGGTCCTGGGATTGAGCTCTGCATTGGGCTCCCTGCTCAGCCAGGAGTCTGTTTCTCCCTCTCCTCCTCCCCACCATTTGTAGTCTCTCTTGCTCTGTCTCACTCTCCCAAATAAATAAACAAATACATAAAATCTTTTTTTAAAAACTGCAAATGCATTCTCTGCAAAGTGTTTGGGGCTAGCACAGCGTAGGAGCAGCTGGCACTGTCTAGGAGTCTCAGTTTTCACCAGCCTGAGCCCATAGCTGGTTTTAGTCTTGTATGTTTGGATTTTAGAGGTTTAATTACTAATTCTCTGTACTAGTTAGGGTCCCTGCAGGAAACAGAAGTTACCCCAGTGGTTCAAATGAAGAGACTTCAATGAAGACACTACTAGAGGGTAGTGGACAGGGCTAAGGAGAAAAACCAGTTATCCTGGAGCATCAAGGAGAAGCAATGGCAGGAAACCATTACCGCCCTGGGAGGTGAGGAGGGGAGGGCTAGGAGGTACCTGAACCCAGTGAGAGTTGGAAGAATGGAGGAAGGTGACATCAAGCAGGAGCTATAGTGAAGGTGCCCAAGCAGAGAGGTAGGGAAGAAATACCTCAGTCTTGCCCTCCTCCTACCCACTGGTATGCTGCTGGCATCTTGCACTGGCCAAGACCATTAAGACGCTAGGCAGGGGAGGCAAGAGAACATTCTTTCAGGTCTACCTGCTGGAGCACAGAGCCCAAGGAGAAGATCAGAAAATCAATTTGGAGAGATTTGGAGGCACTCATCCCTCTCTTCTTCCTGAATTCAAGTGAAGCAAGAAGCCCAGGGAGACTGAAAGGCAGAGATTCAATGCTCAGCTTCGCTGCTGCTAAGCTAATTGGAGAACAAGGCTATCATGTGTGACCAGTGCTAACGCTTCATCTCTGGCACAGGTGGACAACTGCAATGCTTCCTCAGGGACAGGTGCCTCTACATGGCAGAGAGTCAATCAGAAACCTCAGGCCAGTGGACAGTCGATCTGACCTGGAAAGAGGGAGAGGAGAAGGCTGCTCTGAGCGAGATCAGTTCCAGCTCCCAAACCCTCTGGCACAGGCACTGACTTCCCTCCTTCTCTCTGGGGAGGGCCAATAGGGAGTAGAGAGGGAGGCCAGGAGTGGTCCCCTGGAGGAAGGAAGCATGAGGCCAGGTAGGGTGGTCCCCTGCTCCCTCTTACAGGGATGCCTATACTGATCCTTGTCTTTCCTTCCAGGGCACCTGTGTGAGTTGCTCTCTGGTGTATTGGAGCAAATGTCCTGCTAATTCTGAGCCCACGGTGAGTGTGACAGCTTCAAGAAACCACACATCACCCAAGCAACCCTACTGGTGTTGCTTCTCATTCTTTCTACCTTTCTTCTTAAAAGATATAAATTCCAACTGGGGTAACATCAGGTTGGGTCTCAGCCTAACAAACGGGGGAGGGCAGAAAGCCCACTGTATGGGGGAGGGTAGACAGAGCTGCATTTGTATCCTTGCTCATTAACACTGGGTGCCTTGTTTAACCTTTTTAAACTAAGGTTTTTTTGGTCTGTAAGTAACACTAATAACAAGGGAATTAGCGGAGATAAAAACCCAAGTACAATACCTAAATCAAGTGGCTACTCAGTAAAGGTTCATTCCTTCTCTACTTCCCCCTCTTAAGTCTGTGTAGGGGAGTCAAAGCTTTGCCTTTACCATCTTGAGGTATCTGGCTGGGCCTGAGAATTAGACAGATTAATAAGAGAAAAATTCACAGATTTTATGTGTACACGGGAGTGCCCATAAGAAAGCAAAGACCCAAAGAAATGGCAAAACCCAAATGTTTATGTGGATGTGGTAGATTAAGTAAAGGGAGGAAATTGTGGGAAAGTCACTGAAATGTACAGGAAGGCTAGAGGAAATTTGGAGTTATTTTAACAAGGTCCATTTGTGCAGCTTTTTCCTTGCATCGGCTTCTTCTTTTTTTATTTATTTATTTTTTCAGCGTAACAGTATTTATTGTTTTTGCCCAACACCCAGTGCTCCATGCAATACGTGTCCTCCCTATTACCCACCACCTGGTTCCCCAACCTCCCCCCTCCCCGCCCCTTCAAAACCCTCAGGTTGATTTTCAGAGTCCATAGTCTCTCATGGTTCACCTCCCCTTCCAATTTCCCTCAACTTCCTTCTCCTCTCCATCTCCCCTTGTCCTCCATGTTATTTGTTATGCTCCACAAATAAGTGAAACCATATGATAATTGACTCTCTCTGCGTGACTTATTTCACTCAGCATAATCTCTTCCAGTCCCATCCATGTTGCTACAAAAGTTGGGTATTCATCCTTTCTGATGGAGGCATAATACTCCATCGTGTATATGGACCACATCTTCCTTATCCATTCATCCGTTGAAGGGCATCTTGGTTCTTTCCACAGTTTGGTGACCATGGCCATTGCTGCTATAAACATTGGGGTACAGATGGCCCCTCTTTTCACTACATCTGTATCTTTGGGGTAAATACCCAATAACGCAATTGCAGGGTCATAGGGAAGCTCTATTTTTAATTTCTTGAGGAATCTCCACACTGTTCTCCAAAGCGGCTGCACCAACTTGCATTCCCACCAACAGTGGAAGAGGGTTCCCCTTTCCCCACATCCTCTCCAATACATGTCGTTTCCTGTCTTGCTAATTTTGGCCATTCTAACTGGTGTCAGGTGGTCTCTCCATGTGGTTTTAATTTGAATCTCCCTGATGGCTAGTGATGATGAACATTTTTTCATGTGTCTGATAGCCATTTGTATGTCTTCATTGGAAAAGAGTCTGTTCATATCTTCTGCCCATTTTTTGATATGATTATCTGTTTTGTGTGTGTTGAATTTGAGGAGTTCTTTATAGATCCTTGCATCGGCTTTGTCTCTGGTGACAAGAGGTCTCTTTTGTCCTGGTACAAGGAGGACATCTTCCACAGGGGAGCTTTATCTCCTGTTCTCTGAAAGGAAAGGGGGGGAATCAGAGTGTCCCTTTTCTATCTGCTGTTTTTCAAGTATGCCTTGAGCTCAAAATGATCCTTATGCTAAAGTGGCCAATTTGTGGCTGGCATAGTCTCCCACACGTTACTCCTGTTTGCTCTTCCCAAACACTTTTTCAGATAGAAATACAAGGACTATCAAGAGAATGACATTAGGACCATCAAGCCCTTTTCAAGTTTGACTGAAATCTGCATATGTCTATTGAGAGCTGGTTCGCAGGGCATAAAGATGAATGAGATGTAGTTTTGTTTTGTTGTTTTTTGTGTTGAGAAGCTGTAGTCTAACAAGGAAAACCAGATCATTCCACAATAATCCAGAATTCATATGCCAAATGCTCTACTGGTGACAAAAGCGAAATGCTCCAAGGTAAAAATTGATGATCGAAATCTCTGCCTATAATTTTGTCCTGAAAAAGAGCATCCTGGTGAGACGTATCATTCAACACTAGAACAGGTCACTAAGGAAGGAGATGAGCTCTTTAACACAATCCATTTAACACAAGCATTTAATAAAGCAACACGTGAACATTAAATGGCACAGGTGTGCAGATAGTTATTTTTCTCAGTCAAGCCATCACCCCTAAGTCCTACAGGATGCTGTCAACTGGGAAAAATGGAGAGGGAAGAGAAGAGAGGAAATCATGTTGACTAGCATCAGAGTGACTGCTGTGTGCCAGGCATTGTTCTAAATGCTTTATATAGCAAATGTCCGAGGTGGGTATATTACCATCATAGCCCTCGTGTGATCTGGGAACGAATGTAAGGAAACATAAAATACTTCGTACAAGGTCACACAGTTAATACATGGCCAAACCATGATCCTATATCACCATAGCCCAAGTAAGGAAGAGAAGGAGAGAAAGAAGACAGAATTAGATACATGTGTTGAAACCAAAAAAGCCCCAAATCTTGCCTTCCCAGCTTTCCATGATCTATACTTACTTAATTATCCTGAGATCCTACAAGAAGACTGACTAGTCCTTCCTCAATGATCTCAGAATTCTTTTACATAGCTCAGATTTTAGGATTTTATAGCCCATGAAGTTCTCAACACTACCTTCTTGAGCTGGAGCCTAAGATGATGGGATGTCTCCACATCGTTTACCTAACATAAAATTTGAACCAGAGACAGAATGCTTAGGATAAAACCTGAGATCAACATTATCATCCCATTCCCCAAATGAGGCATCTGAGGCCAACAGAGACTACATGACTTGCCCGTGATATCCTAAAGTAAGGATGCAGTAAGACCCATTCTCTGGGCCTGCCCCTTACTGATGGGGCTCTTTAGCAAAAATGATTTACCTGTTGGGGCCTCAGTTCCCTCATCTGCAAAAGAGGGATGAAAAATAGCCACAAGGAGTTGAAGATCAATGGCCTTATATGTGCAGTGTCTCTGCCCCTAGTGGGTTCTTGATAAATGGCAGCCATAGATAATTACGATCAGGCACCAGGGGTTAGAGAATGGAAGGTTGCATTTAAGACTTTCCCACATATGCATCACTCCTAAGAGAAAAACTCAGACCATCCCTATTTCCTTTGGTGGATTTTTCTACAAATTAGAGAGGGACTCTCTACTGGCTCCATAATTTCTGTGTAGAAGGAGCTTGGGGATGGCTGTTGATTGGAACAGGAGGCTGAGCCACACTCAGGATGAAGAGCAAAGTGTTCCCTGGTCAACTGGCAATGTCTGCCCTGGCGGGAGGTAGGGTCAAGATAAATGTGCCCGGATTTATGCCAGTCCTGGCCTTGTTCTACCAACAAGGAAACAGAGGCCTCAAGAAGGGGACTAAGCTCTGGCAGGGAGCCTCGTGAGCTGGAGAGCTCTGGTGATCTTGCCTGACGTCGTGGGGAAATGGAGGTAGGCTGTCAGGGTATGAAGCCGAGCAATGCCCAGAGGTCCTCAAAATGCAGACTCAGTGCTTTTTTCCCATTGGCTTTCTTCCAGACACTCTTCACACACAGATGTGTCTACACTGGCAGAGTAAGGAGCCTGAAGAGCGGCTGTGCCCGGTACTGCAATGCCACAGTGCAGGTGAGGCCTCCGGGGCCACACTCCTGGGCCTCAGCATCTGTGAGGCGACATGGTGCCCATGGCCTTGGCCATGTCTTCCTGCAGGGGAACTGTAGGGGGTACTCTCTCTGCGGGGTCCAGGTCACCCCTTCCCTGCACCTATCCCTCTTGTGCTTCCCTCTCGCTCTTAACAAAGAACCCACACTCTTGACACTCCCCCCATGGACCGGCCACTGCCTCATGTCTGACCTGTCTCTGACCCTCCTTCCGACCCCAGAGTGCGCCCACTTGCCACTCCCTCCCTCGGAGCATTTTCCAGATTTTCCTGGGACTGATTCATTGTTCAAGGGTTTAACTCTCACTCCCTCTGTCACCACCTGATCCACAGTGGCCTCCCCAGGCTCCCCCGACCTTTGCCCCCACCTGCCACCACTTCGTTACAGTATTTTGTCTTCCCAGCACATACATGTCTCTTTTTTTTTTTTCCATTTTATTTATTTTTTCAGCGTAACAGTATTCATTCTTTTTGCACAACACCCAGTGCTCCATGCAAAACGTGCCCTCCCCATTACCCACCACCTGTTCCCCCAACCTCCCACCCCTGATCCTTCAAAACCCTCAGGTTGTTTTTCAGAGTCCATAGTCTCTTATGGTTCGGATGTCTCTTTTTTTTTTTAATTGATGGTCTCTTCCTGATGATATAGAGGATGGGCTCCATGAGCACAAGCCTTCATGTCTTGTTCTCATGGTGCCGGAGCCGGCTTGGCACCCGAGGTCGGCTCTCAGTACACGTGTGGTGAGCACATGGGTGAACTCCAGCCATGCCATCATCTGCAGAAGAAGTCGAGCTAATGTTGTTTATATATAATGGATGTTAAAACATATTTCCTTTGAGGAACTGGCACTCTGCTTGCGGTTTTAAAAGGCAACATATATTTTGTTTCTCAGATACCAAAGTGCTGCAAAGGTTTCTACGGTCATGACTGCAACCAGTGTCCTGGAGGCTTCTTGAATCCATGCTCAGGCAATGGCCAGGTGATGCAAACTGTTTCACGGGTGCTGAGCTGCCTGTCCTAAGTCAAGTGGAAGAGTAATTTTTAAAACCACTAAACTGAGAAGTGCTACAGTGCCAATCACTGTTCGCAGAAAGTAAAAGATACTGATCAGTTGCTCAAAGAACAGAAGGTATCTGTAGCAGAAGGAATCTGGGCCAGGGATGGATGGTGGCAGGGGTAGAGAGTGGGAAGTCTGGAAGTGTTCCAATGACTGCGCTGCGGCTGCTGAACACTTGACCTTGGATAACTCAATGAGGCTCCCTCTGACCCCACTTTCCTCTTATGGGAGGAGAGCAGAGTCTCCTGCATTGATCTCCAAGATTTCTTTCAGGATGAAGATTCTATGATACTTAAAAAAGAAACAACAACAACAGATTGCCCAGTGATTGCTTTTTGTTAACCCACCTCCAAAATCTAGTAAAATTATAAAGGCCCAAACTTATCTCCTTTAGCTTAGAGACCAGAGCTAAACAAACAAAAGTAAAAGTAGCTGTGGTTCACATGGGAAATTACAGATCTGTGCATTTAAGAAACCACATCTAAAATATGCCCCCCTCCAGGGGAAGGAATAACTGCAACCATGGGTTGAGATGAGGCAGTAACAAGGCAAAGCAGTCACCAATTAACTACCACAGGCCATGGCAGGAAGTCATCAGTGCTCAATTCTGGTACACAGTGATCCTTGTAAAGCCAACCTTGAAACAGATGAAATGGGGAGGTGGAAGGTGAAAAGTCTTATGCTGCAGGGGTAAAGTCATAAAGTCATAAAGCTGAGCAAGCCAGGCTCTGGAAAGAACGGCCAACCTTCCTTCTGAAGGCCGGTGGCTGGTCACACCATCCCTCAAGCATTGTTTGCAGGTTCCAAGTTCACCATGGTGACACCCTTCCTCCTTGGATGACTTCCCTTCAAGTTTGAAATCCTTACTCAGGACCCCAAGCTTGTCCCTGTTTTAGCATCTTAGCTGATATCAACATGACTCTACTTTCCATGAGTTGTCCAGAGGGCCATGTCTAGCTCTGATAGACATGCCGGATAGAATCTGACTTCAGAGAAGTCAGGCAATGACACAAAGACACCTAGGACTCTTTACAGTGGAGAATTGTCCTAACGCCCTCAAGGCCTGCCTTTGCTTGCAGTGTGCGGACGGCCTCAATGGCAATGGGACGTGTGTTTGCCAAGATGGCTTCCAAGGCTCCCAGTGTCAGTTCTGCTCTGATCCCAATAAATATGGACCTCGGTGTGACAAAAGTAAGTGGCACTTCTGGAACTTACTCCTGCTCCTTAGCTGGGTTCCCTTTGGCACTGCAGCAAAGCAATAATTCAGACCAGGTGCTATGTGCCCCTTTGCTTGGTGTATACCCTCATCTTAGACCATTTCTCAAGCACATGGTTCTCAATCTGTAGCCCCTGCCAGACTGTGGGGTCCCACTGCAGAATTTCTGAGGCAGCAGGCCTGGAGTGGTATTGGAGAACTTGCTATTCAAGCCAGTTCCCTGGGAGTGCCAACACTGCAGCCAAAAGACCACTCTTCAAAAACCAGTCCCTTAAGTTTTCCCCACAAACCTGAAGTGACCATGGGCTCAGTAGCAAAACACAGACTCACTCTCTGCCCTTCCAACAATCCCCTTCTATCAGCTCCCCCTCTTGCAAAATGTGTGACTTTGTGCAAGTGACTCCCCCCTCTCTAGACCTCAGTTTCCTCATCTATAAAATGGGAATAATAATAGTAATTACCTCATAATAGTGCAAGTTATAAATAGAAAGCTCTTGCCTTGGGACAATGCCTAGCACCTAGAATGCAATACAAATACACTAGCCTTATTATTAATCTGTGAGTGTTGTTACTGTTGCTGTTATTCAAAGTTCAGTGACATAAATATCAGGAAGCTTGGAGACCAAGAAGAAAGTTCCACAATACTAGGCATTAAAAAAATGATGCAGTTATTTGATCTTAGAAAATGCATTATGCCTTTAAAATTGCAACATTGTATATATTTAAGTAGATAGATACATAAATATGCAGAAATAAATATAGATATATATTTCTACACTAAGATTAGAACTTGAAAGAAAAAAAATGAATAGATGTGTTGGCCATGGAATCAACCCAGCCCAAAGTTAAATCCCCACCCTGCAATTGACAGGTAGTATGTCCTTAGAAGTCTCATTGAGTCTTAATTTCCCCATCTATAAAATGAAGATAATAACAGTACCCATGTCATGGGTTTTTGATGAAGTTAGACCATAATTTAGGGCCAAAACACAAAGCTTGCCCCAGCAAGAAATCAGTAGATGAAGCTGTTCTTATTACTGTCACTACTAACTCCATTCGCTGGTTACAGAGCACACAGCCCTTCCCCTCTCTCATCTGGTCTAGTCTCCACAACCACCTCTCAAGATGGGCAGGAAACCAGAGCACAGCAGGATCATGGCTGCTGATCCTAATCCACTGTTCTTTGCGTCAAAAAAGGTTTCTGAGAAACAAAAATAAGGTTTTATTCCAAAGCCTGTCAATGTTGGTATCTTTATGGGGCCAACAGAGCAGGATGCTGAGGCCAGGGGAAGCTATGGAGGTCTCCTCACCAATACCTCCCTTTCAGGTCTGTGGCTACCCACCAACCAGCCCATGCAAAAGAGCCACCTCTTCCTTCTGAGCCCTTGTCCCTTGCAGATAAAGTCCTGAATTGCTTAAAAGTTTATGAAAAGCCTTTTGTTTTAAGTCCAGTCATGCTTTTCTAGCCCATTCACTGTGCCTCTCTTTTCTGTCCTGGTTGTTGGCTACAAGCACCCACACGAATTCCTCTCCTAAAGCCCTCCTGGGGCAAAATCACAGAAGCCTTCTTTTCTGATCATAGTCAAGCCCTCAAACCCTTGTTACCTGACTCGAAGGAATTTTGCATCCTTCTTTTCAACTCCTGCATGCATAGGAGCCTGAGTTGGAAGTGCACATTGCAATTTTTTTAAACACTTATCATCGAAAGCAAAGTAAACCGCAAAAGTTTAAAATGATCACAGGCACACAGAAATACCAGAAATAATATCCTGAATTATGATGTTTGCACATAGGCAATGTTAGCAGCAAATCAGGCAATGTGCGTCACCTCTCTGAGCCTCAGTTTGCTCATCTGGAAATGGGGATGATAAGAGTATCCACCCTCTGAGGCCGGTGACTGTTAATGAGATGGTACTGTTAAAGGCTAGCCCAATGCCTAGAGCAAGGTCCGTGTACAAATATTGGCCATCAGGTAGCGCTGGTTTGCTGTGATAGAGAGTAAAGAACAAGTATATAAGCTGCTCACATGTCAGAGGCCACACCAGCATGAGAAACTGCTTCTACTGATTCCAGAAAGGTGAGAAATTTCCAGACTGAGCTCTCCAACCATAAAGTAAATGAAGATTGAGTTCCTTGGCGTCTTTCACACACACACACACACACACACACACCCCTACATACACATACACACAAAGCACTTCTGGGACTGAGTTCTTCCCATCCTTGATGGGACAGCCAAGCTCACCACACACTGTCTCAGGCCCATAGAGAGACACTCAAGAAGCTCAGACATAGCCTCCAGAGCCTCCCCTAGCTCAGCCCCAGGTTCTGCTCTGACAGGCACACGAAGGGGGTGAGGGGAGGTGGTCTTTCTCCTCCATGACCATGTGCCCCATTGCTGTGCTTGTCTCCCAACCCCCAAATATCCCTCTTTCTTCTCTTCCAGAATGTCTGTGCATTTCTGGAACATGCAACAACAGGATCGACAGTGACGGGGCCTGCCTGGATGGCACGTGCAGAGAAGGCTCTGCTGGGAGGTTTTGCCACAAGCAGACCTCCGCCTGTGGGCCCTACATGCAATTTTGTCACATCCATGCCACCTGTGAATACAGCAATGGGACAGCAAGGTAAGCCTGTAGGGTACCACCCTTAAGAGCCCACAGCCCCTGTGCCACCTGTACATAGACCTAGCCTCTATCTCAACTCTTTGCAAACAAAGGCCTGTTTCCCCCAGCTGCCAGTGTGGCTTTTGTGGAGAAAACCTCAGACTGAGCTGGATTCAAGCTGCAGCACTCCGTGCTTTGAAACGTACCAACTGTGTGACCTTGGACAAGTTACTTAACCTCTCTGAGCTTCACTTTTCTTCATCAGGACAATAAGGATGATGTTGCCTATGTAGCAGGGCAGTTGTGGAGGTTATAAAAACTGTATGTAAAAGCCCCCAGCACCAAGGGCAGCTGGGTGGCTCAGGTGGTTAAATGGTCGAATTTTGATTTTGGCTCAGGGTCTTGGGATGGAGCCCCGAGTTGGGCTCCATGTTCAGCAGGGAGTCTGCCTGAGATTCTCTGTCCCTCACCCTGTCCCCTCATTCAAACTCTCCACCTCTCTCAAATAAATAAATAAACCTTAAAAAAAAAATCACCCAGCACCAGAGCCAGCACATCATAGGTGTTCAGTCATGGAAATTATGATTATTATCATTATTCATGTGAAGAAATGAAAATATGTCCACCACTGTCCAACCCTTTAAAAAAAAGCCTTTACTTCCTAGAGCCATTAATAATAACTCCCCCATTCAAGGCGTCTTACAGGAAATCGGGTCTTGGTCATTAGATCACCATTGGTTTCCCTAATAGCGTCTAATGTACGCCCTGGGCTAAGAGATGGGGCAGACGGAATGTTAGAGGAAATTTTCCTCTCTGGGACCATCTCTGGTTCAAAGGCAGTAACTACCTCAAAAACATCCTGGGAAACACAGAGAATGTCTGATAATCTTGGCCTCATTTTTACAGCACTTTTCTTAATTTGTAATTTGCATGGTTACTTACTTCCCTGTTTATGACCTGTCTCCCCCATTAGAGGGTAGGCAGCTTGGGCCCAGAGACTGTCCTTTCTCCTCCACGGTAGCATGACAGAAATGCATCTTTCTCGGGAGTAAGGAGCTACATCCGTGCATAAGGCAAAAATTACATGTTATCCAAACTGTCCTTAAAACCTCTGAAACCACTCACAAAGGGCTATCGACATGGGTCTGTATATACTACATACACCTATGTAAATCGAACACTGTTGGAACAGATTGATCTATCTTTTCATCTGGGGACCAGATAAAGCATTTTATTCCTCATGGAGCCTTGATACATGAAAAATAATTCTATTTAAGTTCTTGTGAAGCACCTGTGACTGAATTTGAGGCAAATGATGTGGGCTCTGGTGGAACCACAGGGGACACAGCATCTCTTACGAGAGTCTTAATAACTATTGGTGGGTCAGACAAATGAATGAACAGCCCATTTGATAGTTAAAGTATCATGGTGGGATATTTTGAGAGGAGCGTCTCAAAGGGTGAGGAGACAGTCAACTATGTAAGCTCATGGAATCAGGCACTCTGAAAGGGGGTTGCTCCCAAAAAAGGAAGTTTGACGGACCAGGAAAGGGGGTGTCTCACCTGACCATTATTATTTTTTCCATTTTTCATGTATCATTTACTGAGTTGAATGCCAACATATCTATAGTCATCATATAGCTTTTTTCCCCTACAAATCTAACCATTATTTTTCAATATTTTACAAACTGTCTCATAGAAGAGGGGCTCCTGGGTGGCTCAGTTGGTTAAGTGTCTGACTCTTGGTTTTGGCTCAGGTCACGATCTCAGGGTCATGAGATCGAACCCCACATCAGGCTCCACACTCAGTAGGGAATTTGCTTGAGAGTCTCTCTCTCTCTCTCTCTCTCCCTCTGCCCCTCCCCTTTCTGTTCGCTCTCAAATCAGTAATAAATAAATAAATAAATAAATAAATAAATAAATACTAACAACTGTCTCGTCGAAGAGATGTTAGTTGTTCTCTGCGGAACCACAGATAATAACTAGAGGCAGAATCCCACCCCATCAAAGCAGTGACGCTGCCAGATGCCAGGCCTCGCAAGGGGCAAGTGCATACAGGCGTCCTGCTAAATGCTCCCCATGCTTTATTTCACTCCCTTAATCTTCACAGCTTTGGGAGGGAGGTTTCAGACTCATTTTCCAGACGAGGAAACGAAGTCTCCCAGAGGTTAAGGGACTCAGCCGGGGTCACACGATGCTGAAAGGTGGGGCCTGGATTCCCTCTCAGGCATGTCTGACTGCAGACCACCCCACCCCCACTGTCTGTGACCACCTTTACACTGGCTCTGCCCACAAGGGCAATGTGTTAGCTGTCTGGCCAGGAACCGTTCCCCCCCTGGCTGTCTGGCCTTTTCCTGGGTGGTTGCTGCTTACAGTTCTGGGGCTGATTTTGTGCACATGCTCTTCGTTGCAGCTGTGTTTGCAAACCAGGATACAAAGGGGATGGAAGCCTCTGTTCAGAAATGGACCCTTGTGCAGAAATCACGAGGGGGGGCTGCAGCCAAAATGTGAGTGTTGCTCTTTATTTCCAGGATACCTGGTTTCTTAGGAAATCCTGAGGGAAAGCCTTGCAGAAAGTGACGTCTGAAGGCTTTTCACTGCATGAAGCACATTTGCTGGAACTCTGAGTTTTAAAGATGATGCCAGTGCCTTCTGTGAGCTTCCACTTCCTAAATCCATGTGTGCAGGGGATGTCCCAGGATCGCGGGAGTTGGGGTCTTTGGGCTCTTAAAAACACAGCCTGAGAATGAGATATTGGAGGTTATTAGTAATAAACCAGTGATTCAGTGTTACAGCTTACAAGCAACTTGAATGTCTATGATCTCATTTCTTATTTCCCCACCCCAAGCCAATAATGTTCTTATCCCCATTGTACTGATAAGGAAACTCAGGCTTGGGGACACTAAGTGACTTGTCCTAAGTTTTGTTATTGGGGAAAGCCCAGGCATATAGCCCAAACCCATGGCTGCTTTTGAATATCCCTGCTACCACCAGGACCTCGTCACCTCCATTCCCTACGCACAGTTTGCTACCTGGGCTCCCCGCTGCTTCGCTGGCCCACCTGTGCGTTCATTGCCCATCCACAGCCAGAGTGACGTGAAGCGATCAGGTCATGTTTCTCCCATGCTGAAACCCCTTCGGTAGCTAGTCTGGCTTAGAAGGTGAAATCAGATGGGAATGCCTTGCCCCAGCCCACCAGATGCCCTTGGTGCTGGTCCCACCCTTTCCACACTGAACCTGGCACCTCCTTCCTCTCCCACTGTCCTTCAGCCTCCTAGGGTGCTCGGGCTGAGAGGTCTGGAGTTGCTACAGTGGTTAGGAGCTTGAACTTCAGCATTCTGGAGACGGGGTTGCTGAAGTTTTGTGCTGTGTGACCTTAGGGAAGTTACTTACTCCTCTCAGCCTAGCTTCCTTATCTGTAAAGCAGATAGCAACGGGACCTTCCTCAAGATGATGGGTTATACCAGCAAAACACTAAGAATGGTCCCCAGCTCCATAAATGACAGCGATGTGCCTGGGGCCAGCCATTAGCTGGCCCACAACAAGCAACACTGTTCTCTAAATTGTCTCCTGTTTTCCATGGATCTCAGTGCAAAAGTGCATTTTAATCATTTCTATCGCATTCCATGCAAACACGCATTTCTAGGCGGTACCTTCTTTTTTTTTTTTTTTTTTGATTTTGGAGTCATGTGGCTGGACTGTGGTTTCAGAGATTCGCTTCTGCTTTCCGCCCCACAGGCAGAGTGCGTCAGAACCGGCATGGGGACCCACATGTGCGTGTGCCAGCAGGGATGGACTGGGGATGGCAGAGACTGCTCGGAGATCAACTACTGCCTGCTACCCGGCGCTGGCGGCTGCCACGCCAATGCAACCTGTCTGTATGTTGGCCCCGGGCAGGTAGGTGTGCTGAGGCAGAGAGCAAAGGGGAGTAGGACTCCTCTAGTGGCTTTTACCCGCTGAACACAGCAGTACTTTGTCTAGAACATACTGCAGCTTTTTAATCATTTGTAGTAGTGAGAATGGATTGTCATAACTAACCTGTGACGTAGGTACTTTTTTTTTCACCTTTTGACACTCTCCACTCATTTAGCTCACCCCCACCTCACCCCAGCCTCTGGCAACCACCAATCTGTGCTCTTTATCTGTGTGTTTGGTTTCAGGTTTTGGGATTTGTGTTGGTTGTTTTTTTTTTAAGGTTCCCTATATAATTGAGATCATAGGATATTTGTCTTTCTCTGTCTGATTTATTGCACTTAGCATAATGCCCTCCAGGTCCATCTATGCTGTTGCGAATGGCAAGAGCTCATTCTTTTTCATGGCTGAGTAATATTCCATCATATATATATATGTGTGTGTGCGTGTGTGTATGTACACGCACACACACACACACATATGGATAAAGAAGAGGTGATATGTATATGTATGTCATATGTATATCACCTCTTCTTTATCCATTCCTCTATCCATGGACACCTGGTTTTTCTTCCATCTCTTGGCTATTGTAAATAATGCTGCAGGGAGCATGGGAGTGCAGATATCTTTTCAAACGTAGATAAATATTCAGAAATGAAATTGCTTGAAGGTATGGTAGTTCTATTTTTAAAAATAGCTCTATCTTTAATTTTTTGAGGAATCACCATACTGTTTTGCACAGTGGCTGTGCCAGTTTACGTTCTCACCAACAATGCCTGAGTTTCCTTTTCTCCACGTCTTCACCAGCACTTACTTCTTACGTTGTTGATAATAGGCATCCTATCAGGTGTGAGAATTCATTCTGGTTTCGATTTGCATTTCCCTGGTGCCACGTGATGTCGAGCATCTCTTCATGTATCTGTTGGCCATCTGTGTGTCTTCTTTGGAAAAATGTCCATTCAGATCTTCTGCTCATTTTTCAAAAGGATTGTCTGTTGTTTTGTTATTACATTGCCTGTGTTCTTTGTATATTTTGGATGTTAACCATTTCTTAGATATATAATTTGCAAATATTTTCTCCCATTCAGTAGGTTCCCTTTTCATTTTGTTGATGGGTTCTTTTGCTGTGCAGAAGCTTTTTAGTTAGGTGTGGCCCTGTGTGTTTATTTTTGCTTTTGTTGCCACATAGGTGACTAGCATTAGTCCCATCTTACAGAAGAGAAAACAGTCATAGAGAAGCTAAGTAATTTGCTAATTCATGCTGTAAGATTGACACACAGACAGTCTGACTCCAGAGCCCCCTCTTAAGCACCTGACCACACTTTATAATTCTGTAGCACTCTACAGTCTGTGATCACTTTCACTTAACCTCCTGAAAGGGAGACTGAGGCAGAGAAAGCTGCTGCTCCGGAACCAGTCTGCACTGGGGAGGTAATGACGACTGTGCGGTGACCATGGCCCTGGAAAAGTCCTATTCATGAAAGAGCTTACTGCGGTCTTATGTCTCACCATGCATTTGGCAAACAAGTGTATTCGTTTTTTGCCTCACCTAAATTGCCAGATTGCATTTGAGAAAGACAAAATATATCCCGGTCTCTGTAATAGTTTGCTAAGGCTTCTTAACAAAGTGTCACTAACTAGGTGGCATAAAACAACAAAAAGGTATTGTCTAACAGTTTTGGAGGCTAGAGCTCCAAGATCAAGGTCTGGGCAGGCTTGGCTCCATCAATGGACTTGAGGAAGAATCTGTCCCATGCCTCTCTCCAAGCTCTGGGTGGTTTGCATGCAGTCTCTTGCATTCCTTGACTTCTCCACGCATCATCCTGGTCTCTGCCTTCATCATCACAGGAGTTCTCCCTTTGTGCCTGTCTGTGCCCAAATCCCCCCTTTTCATGAGGACACTGCTCATAGTGAATTGGGGACACACCCCATTCCAGTGTGACCACATCTTAATTAATTACATAATAATAATCCTATTGCCAAGTAAGGTTACATTCTGGGGTCCTGGTGTCAAGATTTCAACATATGAATTGGGACTGGTCATTTCAGCCCATAATACTATCTATCCCCCTCTCTCTGCTTTCTTTCTTTCTGTGGATAAAGGCATCCTAATATGGGAGATGGAGGAAGAGAAAGGTCTTTTAATAGTGCCATATAAGAAGTAAAATACACTATCTCTAGGATTGCCTTAGAGTTACCAGTAATTAACTGCCAGTAGTTACCAGTTGGCTTGAGAACTTTTAAATATTCCAAATAGGCAGAAATCCTAATTACCATAAATACTTATGTAAAAAGACAAACCACGTTTGGCTCAATATGTTAGGGTTGGGGGTTACAGGGAGGTGCTACCCCGATACCAGGTGGAGAGGATTAAACACCTATGCTTATAGGGTCTTGCCCTGCCACATAAAGATGTAAACAGGTGCTTCTGTATACATATACGTTCATCTCAGAAACAAACATTTACCAGCACCTGGGTGGCTCAGTTGGTTAAGCTTCTGCCTTCAGCTCAGGTCATGACCCTGGGATCCCCTCCTCCCTGCTCGTGCTCGTTCACACACTCTCTCTCTCTCTCTCCCGCTCTCAAATAAATAAATAAAATCTTTTTTTAATAAAGATACACATGTTTACTTTATAAAGCACACATAGCAAATGATACATTGTTAAAGATAAAAATTCATAGATAGAAATTCTATTCCTTTCTTCCCACAACTTCCTGGGTTGTCTTGTCTCATGTATGGCGCTTCTGGGATAATGAATTCAAAAAGAAATACCAGGGAACTCTCAGATGAAATGTAACACAGAATGTGCAGATCAAGAGCTCCAGAATCTAAAGGACAACAAACAAAATACATCAACTCGGGGGCCAAACAGCTATGACTTCTGTGGCTCGTTTTCAGGCCACGTAACAACAAGGCATGAAAGGCCCTCATGTTCAATCATCTCTTTTTTTCTTGGAATTGTAGAATGAGTGTGAGTGCAAGCAAGGATTTCGAGGAAATGGGATTGATTGTGAAGCAGTCACTTCATGCTGGGAACAAACTGGGAAATGTCATCCACTGGTGAGTTACTTCATTTCTTCCATCCTTTCAAAAAAAAAAAAAAAAAGGTTACTTGAGAAAGAAAGAAGGCTAGTTAATTTCTTATCTAGAACCTACTAATGAACAAAATCTTTCCTCCTCCAAAGAGAGTAACCAGGCAGAATGTGAGTAGTTCTTACAAATGTCACTCCAATCCAAAGCTTGGAAGAACCAACGTACAATTGCCAGATAAAAGACAGCCTTCCCAGCTAAGTCAGAATGTCAAATAAATAACAATTCTTCAGCACAAGTATGTTCCAAAGGTTACATAGGGCAAATTTATACTAAAAATTATCCAGACCCTCTCTAAAATTCATATTTAACTTGTTATTTTTTATTGCTAAACCTGGCAATTCTTAATTGACTGGATGACTGGACTCCCGTTTTGAATGTCTGAACCTAATAAATTATTGGTGAAAATGCCCATTTGAGGGTAGCTTGTGCCTTGTGTCTACATTATGGAAGATCAGGCAAAGATATTAGAGCTGATCATGTTTATGTTTTCAAAAAAACATCATTAAGCACCCAACATCAGAACCAAGGAAGACAACCCTTAGTTCTTTTGGGTGCCAGTAACAGAATCCACACGAATCAACTTAAGCAAAAAAGGAATTTGCAGGGAGTCCTCCCAGGGTAGCTCTGTGGGCAGGAAATACAAGTAGACCTCCCAAGGATCCAGAATCAAGACCCAAAGACACTGAGATCAAGGCAGCCTTTTCCTCCAAACCTCTGAGACTATGTGATTGATCACTCATGTTGCTTTTCTCTGTGCACCTGCTTTCTCTTTGTCTCTCTCACTCTCTCCCCACTTTAAATGCTCCCTTTTGTATCTTGGGGTACACAGCTCCCTTTTCTTAGATCAACATCACCCTCCACCCCCCAGTGATGCCCACTAACTTATTGGCAACTTGGGTCCCAATTCCAAATCATAGGAGAAAGGAGCTGGCCAGCCAGGGGTCCAGGGATCCAGGGGTCCAGGGATCCAGGGGTCCACATATGAGCCAGTCAGTTATGGCCAGGGAATGCGGTGACATATTAGGAACATGATTGCCAGGGCCCACTGCTATGTGGGGGAGGGTAGTTTTTAAAGAAGAAAAATAGGGGAGATGCTCCACAGTATCCATTTCTCGAGAATCATGAGAGCAATTCATAAATCTGAAGGAGACCCAACACTTTTGCTTCATTTAAGACCAATCAAGCCCTGATGTTCTAACCATGAGAAAGTACTGCAACTGTCTCTTCATTCCAAAGCACAGAAGAACCAACATAGAGTCACCAGATAAAATAAGTACAGGACACCCAGTAAATTTACATTTCAGATAGACAATGAATCCTTCTTCAGCATCAGTGGGCCTCAAATGTTACATGAGATGTGCTTATACTAAAACTTACATGTTTATCTGAAATTCAAATTAACTGTATATCCTATACTTTTATATGCTGAATCTCTGAGGGATGAAAAGAAAGAATTTAATTGTGATTAAGGCAGGAGCTGCACCAAACATACAGACAGGAGACTATCCTTGCAGCAGGGCCAGGTCTGTGGGTCCCTCCTAGCATCTTTCAACCCCAAAGTTGCAGTTCTCACCTTCGATGGAGCCTGAGGGTAAGGATGTAACTGGGAGCTATTTGTTAGGATGCCAAGTGGTTTCTTTTATCTTTGTTTTATCAGGCAACCTGTCAGCTTACTTCTTCTGGCCTCTGGAGTTGTGTTTGCCAGGAGGGCTATGAAGGAGACGGCCTTCTGTGCTATGGAAATGCAGCCGTGGTAAGTCATCCAAGATGAACTCCTGTGCGGAATAATAAAGACAAAGCTCTTAAAAGAAAGAAAAAAAAAAGCCCTTGGCTAGGATGCCTTTAAGTATTCTACCAGTCCTGTGCTCCAGGAGATCATACAGGAAGCAAGCTGCTCACTCATTTTGCAAACAGCTTAGCCTCACAGGTCCCATTGCCAGCTCGGCTCCCCTGTCCCAGGGACCCAACCTCCCGGCTTTCTGCCATCAGCTCAGGTCCCATCTGCACTGTCCTCTCCCTTGGAGCAGCCCCTTCTGGGGATTACTCACGCATCTCAGCTCTTATACTTGCCAGTTTACTTGCTGACTGTGTGACAGGTATTTAGTAATTCATCTGACACCTCAACTACTTTCAAAAAGGAATTGAGACAACCCTAAGGTTTACTGCCTCGGTATAAATTTGTATATGATAGCTATTGCCATTCTCATGGTGTTTAATAATTTTAAAATGCTTTCCCTTACATGAATGTTCATAACCCCAGCAGCCAGGCATCCTCATATTCGTTTTTCAGGTAAGACTTGAGTTCTCAGAGAGGTTAAGTGACTTACCCAAGATCACACAGCTAGTAGTAGATGGCAGACTCAGGAAATGAACCCAGTCTTTTGGAACTCAAGGTCTAGTGCTTCCTTTAGCACTCCTGCACACATGACTGAGCTACTGGCTCTGTGGGGATCTTCTCAAGTCTTAACTTCCCCCAAACAAGTGTAAGTTGCGTGAGAGCAGAAGTCGTCTTTTCCCTTTTGTATGCCTTCCCTTCATTCCAATCTGGTGCCTACAGCCGCGGTTCAATATATATGTTCATGAACATCGTCCACGGTGGAAAGTTGAGAAAGAAGAATGGCTAAGACGTCCTGAGCATGTCCTGCATGCCAGCCTCTATTCTAAGCACTTCAAAACATTAACTTCTCCAAACTTCACATTGACCTATCAGTTGGAGCTTTTATTATCCCCATCTTACAGGCAAGAACATCAAACCCAGAGAGACCAAGTAACTTGCCTAAGGCATTAGGCAATGGCCAGACCAGAATGAAAACCAAGATGGTCTGGCTCTGCATTCCACGCCACTACTCAGTGTTGGCTCGGGAAGGGGGCTGTCATTGAGCTCTGTGACCCTCCCTAGGGTGGGGCATCATGCCCTTAGAAACTAAATTCTGAAAGCTGAAGAGCTTCACCTGGTGGTTCCATCTGAAGTTTCTGGAATTACTTCTTTATCTTGAGTAGAAAGGTTAATGGAGCTCCTAAGCATGAGAGAACTGTGCAGCTCTGGCACAGGGAAATTCAACTAGCCGGCCGCCATTCCTGTTGGTGGGGAGAATGAGCTGAGCCCAGCCCTGGGAAGGCTACGTGCATGTTGTTCAGTGATTCTCTGTGATCATGCTCATTCACTGTTCCTTCTCTCGTGTTCTCTCTGATCTCTCCCTCCCTCCCCTGCACGACATGAATAAGGAATTGTCATTCCTCTCCGCGGCAGCTGTATTTAACCAGTGGATAAATGTGAGTACCTTCGTTGGAACTTCAGAAATGTATACGATTTTAGAAATTTGGAATGCATGTAACAGAAAACTGAAAACTCAGCTGGTAGGAAGGAGGGAAGGCAATTGTGTAGAGCAGTGATCCTACACCCTGACCACAATTTAGAATCACAAGGAATGTCCTGTTTAAATAGCCATGCCTCAGCTCCCGCCATAGACACCCTGACTTGACTGGTCAGAGGGGCACCCTGGGCATCAGGGCATTTTCAAAGCTCCCCAGGTTGGGGCGCCTGGGTGGTTCAGTGGGTTAAGCCTCTGCCTTTGGCTCAGGTCATGATCTCAGAGTCCTGGGATCGAGCCCCACATCGGGCTCCCTGCAGGGAGCCTGCTTCCCCCTTTCTCTCTGGTTACTTGTGATCTCTCTCTCTCCTCTCTCTCAAGTAAATAAATGAAATCTTTAAAATCTTCCCAGGTAATTCTAACATGCAAGCAGGGCTAAGAAGTTCTGGTCTAGGTTAAGCTAGATGGGTCAATTTTTCAGCCAATTGAAATATATATGCATCGCTTCACTCATCGAGAGGTCTTTTTAAAAAGTCAACATAATTCATTACTGCCATTCAGCGAGTTGGATTTGGGGTTTATAGTTGTAATCTGGGATAATCCATGGGTGTTTAGCTCTTCGCCCAGCATGCTCCGAGGAGCTTCTTCCTCTTCCCTGGAAAGTTCTATGATGAAGAATCCAATCCCCACTATACCCAGTTGTGAGCGTCTCTGTCATCTTTGCAAGAGTGGGCCAAAGTGCCATCATGACCACTGGTATATCCCCTCTGAGAAGACACATGCCAAGATATGGAGTGCCTGGTCAGCACCAATCTGGGACAGCTCCTGATTGTTTCTATGTGGGGCCACTCCGCCCCTGCCACATGAAAGAACAGGGACTCAGAGTCCGGCTGCACATGCTGACTTCCATACAGGCCAAGCCCTTATGCATAAGATTGCCCAGTGGCGTAGTGAACCCAGCTCATCCCAACGCACAAGAGAATGTCTTCCCCAAACTCACCTTCAGTGCTCTCACACTGGTAGCTTGAAATCAGCCACGGTGGGAGGATATACACCACAGAAATCAGGGGATGTTACAAACCAGGGCTTTTTGCTTGTTTTTCTTGGGATCAGTTGTTACACATAAGTGCACCACTTCAACCCAGAACTAGCTCTAGGTTAGAACAAAAAGTAGGTCAAGTTTGATTTCAGGCCTCCAGTCTGTCCCCCATGCTGAAACGTTTCCTGTAATCTTCCCACCATCCTTATTCCTAGGGCATCCAAGGGTTCTTTTTTTTTTTTTTTTAAGATTTTTTAAATTTATTTTTCAGAGAGAGAGAGAGAGGGAGAGCACGAGCAGGCAGAGTGGCAGGCAGAGGCAGAAAGAGAAGCAAGCTCCCTGCTGAGGAAGGAGCCAGATGAGGGACTTGATCCCAGGATTCCAAGGGTTCTTAAGGCTCACACACCCACACACAGGATCATCAAGACTATTCTCTGGGTCTTTGTTTAGAGACCAGGAAAGTTTGCCTTTTGACAAAGCTCACACATTTAAGTAAAAAGAATGTGTCTCCGAGAATATGACGCACCAGCCAGTGGGTGGGATGGATTTGGGACAGGGGTCCGTAGGACCTTTCCAGCGTCCCTGAAAGTACTTCCCTGGGAAGTTGTCATCTCTGCCAAGCATTCAGTCACCTGTCTGTCCTCTAATGTGAACCAGGCTGACCTTCTTTCCCTCCTGTGATTCAGAATGCTTCTCTACACCCCATGCTGTCCGCTGCCTCAAACCTCACTGTCCTCGTGCCTTCCCAGCAAGCTATTGAGGACATGGATCAAGATGAAAAAACCTTTTGGTTGTCCAAGAGCAATATTCCAGTCCTAATAAAGTAGGTATTATGTATTTTATTCTTCGTGATATCTTACTGGCATCCATGTGAACAAAGTTCAGTAAAGTTCAGTGAACAAAGTTCAGTTCTACTGAAACAAAGTTTCAGTAGAAACCAGCATGTTCTTGAACACTCCTCACCTCCTTCTCCCAGGATGGTAACAGTTACCATTACGGACAGCCAACTCTGTGCTAAGTACCTCACGTATAACTCAGTTCATCTCTCAACAACCCTAGGAGACAGGCATTAAAATTACACCTATTATACAGATGTGTAAACTGAGGTATGGGGTGATTCCATAACTAACCCAGGACTCCATGGCTGATAACTGCAGGGAGAGAGTTTGAATCTGGCCATCTGGCTCCAGAACCTATTTTCTTAACTATTCAATGATATTCTTTCATGCATTGATACTTCACGATAGCCCTTCTGGACTGTTGTTGTCTTAGGTACCATGTGCTGCTGGGCACATACAGAGTGGCAGATCTGCGGGCCCTGTCATCTTCGGACATGCTGGCAACGTCTCTGCCTGGCAACTTCCTTCACCTGGCGAAGGCAGATGGGGTAAGAGAGTTCTGTAACCTGTCTGCTAAGTGGGAATGGGTCATCTATGTTTGTGCTGCCTGCTTTGAAGGTCTGTATTATGAAAATCTCCAAACATGAGCAAAAATAGCCCAAGAATAAAATGTCCATGGGGGCATCACCCAGCCTCAACAACAGTCAACATATATTGATACACACACACACACACACACACACACACACATTACCCTATAGTAGTGATGCTCTATCATGTGACCCTCCACCCACAGCTTGGCTACAAGGCTCTTTTTGACAGACCACAGACTGATCCAGAAAGGCCAACCTTTCCATGATTCTGAGTAAAAGTTGCCCAATTTCACAACTGTGGCTATTCGTATGTGATGAACTAAAAGCTGTTACCAGTAACCAATTCATGGAGTCACTACAGGTTACTAAAATTTGATGTCAGGCTGTAGTCAGTCAACCAACATTTGCTGAGTACCTACAAGGCGCCAGGTGCTCAGCGCTGAAGTCAGAGCTACACACAAGAAAGAGCCTTGGAGGCTCTTCCCCACGGAGGCCCAGCCTCTGGAAATTACCGCCATGTGTCTGGACTTGGAGTCAGCCTTGCGTCGGGAAGTTTGGCTGCCTTGTGGCCTATGGCAGTGTCTGACAGCTCTGGCTATGAATTGCACAAGGTGAAAATGAAGATTTTACTGGGAAATGAGAACTGCTGCATCAGTGGACCATGGACCACCATCAAAAATGTTCTGGGATTACTGCTCTAAAACATTTTTACCTTCCTACTCATCAGTGACAGAGATGATGTCAGAGACGATGACAGAGCGCTGTGAAAAGGGTCTATGGCTAGCATCGCTGGAATATATGTGCCTCATCAGATCATTCTTTGTGGAGAGCAGAAAAGAGGTGCATATAGTTCCATGGATTCTTTGCATATTATTGTTCTAATTCTAGTGCATTACATACCTGTATCGGACAATGGAATTGTGCTCCATCTGTGTTTTAAATCATTGTGTCTCCTAACAAGCAGGAACTAAGCACCTACCCTGGGCAGGCTTATCCTGGGTTCTCTGCATTCAGAGACAAATCAATGGGACTCCTGACCTGGAGGAGTTAACTACCAAAGACACATTTTTAATGAGTTCCCGGGTCTGATACAAATGTCTCCCTTTAACCAAAAGAGATTTGCAAGACAGCGAGGATTGTTTTCTCCAGGGCCTTCACTGAGTGACTTGGGGGCTGTCCGGGTGAGACAAGTCCCCTTCTGCACTTAGGGTCCCAAGAGGGATTTCAAAAAAAGATGGGGATGGGGGAAGAAAGGAAAGTAGAGAGAGTGGAGCCCAGCTGTGTTGTGGCTGGTTGGTGGCTGGGTGAGTGTGTAGGTTGGGCAATAATTATTCTTGAAAAGTAACTGGGTTTCTTCAGATCAAGAAAGTCAGGGGCTGTCCATATGAGTTTGCTAAGCCTGTTATAACAGCGTACCACAAAGGGAGTGGTTCAAACAGCAGAGCATTTTGTCTCATGGTTCTAGGGACCAAAGGTCCAAGATCAACGGGTGAACAAGTTTGGCTCCTGAGGGCTGTTGGAAGGGGCCATTCCAGCCTCTCTCCCTGGCTTGTCAATGGCTTTCTTCATGCTCACACAGCATTCTCCCCATATCATGGTCTGTATCCAATTTCCTCTTCTTAGAAGAACACCAGCCATGTTGGAGTAGGGCTGAGGGTAATGATCTCATTGTAATGAGATTACCTCTGTAAAAACCCTCTTTCCAAATAAGGTCCTATTCTGAGGTATTGGGGGTTAAGACTCCAATATACGAATACTGAAGACACAGTACAACCCACAACACCGTCTGCAGGGTTTTTCAGACTACAGGATCGCATTGGTGAGCCTCCACCAGCAGTCTTTGAATGAAGTAGAAAAGAACAGAATTGGTATTCAGGGGCCTGCCCAAAAGTAGAGGAAATTATCATTTCATTTTGAGTATGTGTGTGTGTATGAAAGAGAGAGAGAGATGCCTAGTGTGTCGTAATTTAAAGATATTTCTAACTTCAGGTCATAGTTAAAAATGTGAAAGTCACTACTGCTTGAGAAGTATAAAACCCAGAAATAGTTTCAATCCCTGAATTTCCTACCCTATGGAGACTCACCTTCCCACTGTGCTTTGCATTTACAGACTGTCACGATTGAAGGAGCATCTGTCATTGACGGTGACAACGCAGCCACAAACGGTGTGATACACATCATCAACAAGGTACACGCTTGCCACCTGCCATGCAGACAGCATCTCCTCTGACTTCACTTATTACTTCTGCACAGGATGCTTGGTAGGGGATGTGGGGGAGGTGGAAGTACGTTCCTCTAGTGGAAAAGTAACCTGTGTTGTGCTCCGTGACGTTAATGTTCAAACTGCTTAGAGGTTCTCTTCACCCAGTCAGACTCCGTTCTTACTTATTCAGCCTATACTTGGCAATGGCCCCTTCTTCAAGTGTGACCAAATATGTTATATTTCTTATTTATGTGAACATCTTAATCAAGAACTGGAGGACAGGCAAGTGGTTATGTATTATTTTTCCTCTCCCCTTTCTTCATGATTTCACCCTAAAAAGATGGGTAAGGAAGCCCTAGAAAAATACTCAAAAGGATAGATAAAGTATTTTGAAATTTTCATTTTCTTCTAAGACACAATGCAACAGTATTCAAAGGTACAAAATAAAACAAAAAAGTATAATGGGAAACACAGTTTTAAGCTATCCTGTAATTTTCAGTGACTATATTAGGATTTTCATTGAAAATTAAGGTTAGAATTTAGGGTATATTGGGAACTTTCAAAAGGTGGAAGATTGGAAAAGATAATTAATAGCATTTTAACTAAAATTATCATCACTTGGCACTTCTATACTCACTTTTGATTTTAATTTATAGAAAAGGTCAACTATTTCTGCGCAGGAAAGAAGCTATTTGTAAGATGCCTGGGTGTATTACTTTGCAAAAACCTTGCAACTCCCTTGTATTACCAAGAAACATTAAGAAAAACAACATTTTTGAGCAATTGATCACTTGTAAGGAACTATGCTTGGTTTATGACTTCTTATGATGCAAGTAAAAATTACTTATTAAGGGTATTTTTCTTCTCCAATCCTGGATTTCCTACTAAGAACCTTTTTAAAAAACATTAAATTAACTCTGATTATTTACATTTCTGATGGCCATACCTTATTAGTACAATGGCCCCTGAACCCATCTCCAGTCCTGATTGATATTATCTTGGGGCCAGTTCAAGTCTCAGCTCCTCCTGAAGCCTTCCTGATCCTGCCGCCCATATCACCAAGGATGGCATACAGAATCTGGGGACCCACTCATAGCAAGCTGTGTGAACTTGGGCAAGGGACATAACCTCTCTGAGCCTCATCTTTCTTCCCCAGGAAGAACAAAACAACACCTTCTCTCTCTCGATGCCTACTGCCTAGCAGACCTTCCCTCAATAAACGTTGATTTTACTCCTTTCTCCCTCCTCCATAATTCCATGGGATTTAGGGGTATAAAAGTCGTTGGTACACTGTGCCCTCTTGTACTGATAGTTCTTCCTCACGGTATAGTCCCAGACTCCCAAGTGATGGCATGTCCTGGGGACGGGGGAGCTGTGTCTCTGTGTCCCTCATCAGCACCAGCCTCTACCCTTGTACGCGGTAATAACTGGAATGATTGACAGCGCAGTGGGTATCAAGCCTTGTACAATATATCATGTCCCATTATCTCCTGTGATTTTTACCGCAACCCCAAAACAGTAAATGCAACTGTCCTCCATTCACAAGGGAGACAAGTAAGGCTCCTCAGGCTTAAGTAACTGGAGGAAGCGATGTGACCACGAAAGAATCCTGGATGCCTGTCATCTGGTTCAAGTTCTCTGGTTAGCCTCCAGGTTGCACTGGCTCCCTAAGGACCTCCTCCACCTGCCCTTGGACACCGTGGGCACCTTTGCCAAGGCCGCCATGAACACGTGTGCAGGGCATGCTCTGCATATCAGCACCTGGCCTAAGGGTGGCATGAGGCTCACCCCCAGCCCACTTCACTCCCAGACTGTGCACCCTCATTGGGTGTTGCCAACCATCAGAGGAAAAGGTGTCCTTCGTTAAATTTGCAGAAGTGCTTTGTGGACTAGCAGGGGTCCTTATCATTGCATCTCGTCGTGTGACATGACCCTACCTACCGGAGGGCAGCAAGCCCTACAGACACATGCTAACAGATTCTGGGGGCTTCCTTTCCCAGGTTCTGGTTCCCCAAAGAAGCCTAATGGTCTCCTTGCCAAACCTGCTCTCCCGGCTGGACCAGATGCCCAACTATTCCATCTTCCGGGGCTACATCATTGTAAGTACCACGTTCTCTGCACAGCTCGCTCGCTCAGGGTACCTGCACAGGGAAATCCCTCACACCTTCTCGTCTCTCGCCATCACAGCAATATAACCTGGCCAGTGCGATCGAGGCAGCCAGTGCTTATACTGTGTTTGCTCCAAACAATGACGCCATCGAGAATTACATCCGGGAGAAGAAGGTCACAACTCTAGTAAGTACTGGCAACGATAACCAGGACAATTATTTTATGAACATTCAAAGTCAACATTTTTCAATCCATTAATCACGGACCATTCCACTCTCTCATCAAACTTCCTTGTCCCTGTCCAGATACTTTAGGCAAATCTGCTCAGAGGCTTTTTCTGCCCGTGTGTTTCATTCACACTCCCGGAAGCTCACACTCGGGCCCCGACACAAGGATGCAGGTGTCCCAGGAAGCCAGAAGGATCCTCCTGGTCGCCTGCTCCCCCCACCCCCGCCCTGTTCCCCACTCTGGCCTCCCTGGTCCCAGGCAGCTGAGATGTCAGGATCAGGGATAAGGAGGAAGTGGGTCATCTCTGTCTTCCTCCTCCTCTTCTCCGCACCTCTATCCTCCCTGATTCCTAACATCTGGGGCTAAGACAGTCCAAATCTGTCAAAAGATTTTGTCAAAGAATATCAGGCTCCAGTCATGCCACTCTGTGCCTGAAAAGCCTTGGGTGGATCCTCATTTCTTACAGGCGTTCAGACCACCTGCCCAGGCATCTGAGGCCTCTGTCAACGGCCACCATTCATCTTCCATTCAGTGATTGCTCCAGAATTTTTGCTTAGGAGCCGGGGTTGCCCTACCCCTAGCCCCACCCCATGATGGGAGGACATGTTTGAAGCTGTATTTCACAGCAAGCACACTGTTTTCCCTTATATACTCAGATAAGGTGGCTGAGACAGAGACCCTAGAGAAAGATGGATGGATACCTGAAGTCCCTCTAAGCTGTCCTCAGGCCCACCTATTCTCTGCAGAAACCCCCTGGCCTAACCAGAGTGACAGTCTCAGAGACCCCAAACGAGCCAACGGCGTGTTCAGTACCTTTGTTCATATCTACCCACACACGCAGACACACATGCGCACATGTGTGTACGCACACACTACCTTGTCAATCAGGAAGCCTCCCCTTCTGTCCTCACGACCTCTGGAATCACCCCCCCCACCCCCCGTTTCTCAAGTCCAGTCTGACCTCCTCCGGGAAGCTGGCTCACCACCTGAGCCAACCGAAAATCTCTCCTGCCTCTGAGTTCAGACCATTTGCTCGCCCTTCAGCATCTATATGGTGTGATAAATTGTCCTTTCAAGCAATAGGGCCTTAGCTTCCCAAGGAGCTTATAAAGTCCTTGAGGGCAGGGATGGTATCCTACACTTTGGTGACTGGCATGATGAACAAGTAGGGTTCTTCAGAGGGGTCAGAAATCACCTTCACCTTCCCTGCTCCAGTTCCTGTGAACCTATTCAGTGGGAAGTATTCTTTTTCCTGCCTTGGCATGAAACTTCAGGCAATCCCATGACCTTTCTGTTTCCCCCAAGAGTCCTAAGATCATTTGAAGTCACAGAGTCTTCATTAAGTTAAGAAAAAAAAATTCCAGCCCCTGTAATAATCAACACCTTGAACTGGGCTTTAAAATCACATCTTCTCTCTGGGGCGCCTGGGTGGCTCAGTGGGTTAAGCCGCTGCCTTCGGCTCAGGTCATGATCTCAGGGTCCTGGGATCGAGCCCCGCATCGGGCTCTCTGCTTGGCAGGGAGCCTGCTTCCCTCTCTCTCTCTCTCTCTCTCTTAAAAAAAAAAAAAAAAAAAAAAAATCACATCTTCTCTCATGGTTCCCTGCTGGGGCTTTGTCCAGGCAGGAAACTGGAGGAGGGGGCTTGTTGTTCAATCAACCAGGATCCATCAGGAGACTGAAACCCTACCGGAGGGAGTTTACTATTATGAATTGGTTATTGGGTACAGAGCTGCGTAAGTATAACTGAAAGGTTAAAAGGAGAGAGAGAGAAGTCACAGGGGTAGCAACCGCAGGAAGCATCTGGACCCCAAAGGCTGGGAGAACAAACGGAAGAGGTTAGAATCACCAAAACTTAGAAATGCAGAGGAAGAGCCCCGCAGAGCTATAGCTCAGACCTCAGTGGAGGGGATGCTGGTCATCCGGTGTCTCTGACCTTGGAGGAGGGTTCCTGGGGTTCCAAGACCAGACTCTAGCAGAGGGCATTGCCCAGCAGGTGCTGATGTCTGGGAAACAGCCCTCCAGATTCAGCTGCCACTTCCAGGGTGCAGAGTGGGGCTGGAGTGATGCCCACAGGAACAGGAAGCAAACAGGATGAGGAAATTCCTTCTCCTTCCTTCTGCTCTAATTGGCCTCACAGTCTCTTTCTAGTGCTTTCCAGTGGGAGAGCCCTACAGGAGCCCTGTCAAAGGAAAAATGTGGACCAGAGTCCTGGCCCCAGGATCACAAAGCAGAATGTGGAGGGTGGGTTTGGAGCTGAAAGACAATTGACTTAAGTAACCTCCTATTTCCTTCCCTGAGCTCATTCAATTCAGTGTGGATTGCATCAGGTCTGAAGTTGAAGGCCAGAAAGTCTTGGTGGTCAAGAGGAGACCTTAAAAGGGTGGGAAGGTTCTTAATTTAACTGTCACTGTCTTGAGATGCCATTGCTCTTCCTAGGCTGGGCCAGTGTTTCAAAGCACTCATTCATGCTGTCTCTCTCTCTCTGTCTCATTCTCTCTCTCTCCCTCTCTCTCTCTCTCTCTCCCGCCTTCTTTCTTTTCATTTTTCTGTGAATCCATAAAATATTTATTAAATGTGGAGAGAGAAAATTCTCCAAAGATTATGTTGATTAATGTCTTATAGGGACCTTTCTCTCTCTATCTCCTCCCTCCCTCCCTCCTCCTTCCCTCCCTCCCTCTGATGCTCTGGTGGTTCTTTGGAGACCCCAGCCATAACTGGTGGTCTCTGACTGTTGTCCCCTTGACCTGTGTGCATGCACCCTAGCCCTGTAGCTATTGATCTCCTCCTTGGACCCTAAGCATCCAGAACCCGCCTCCAGCTTTTCCCCTGGGGAAGTCTGTTGGCCCCCTAGGCCACCATCTAAGATAGGACCTAAGGCCCCAGTTCTCTCTGACCCTGCCACACCTCTGGCCCACAGCACACACGTCCTCTCTTGTCCCAAGCCAACACTGGGAGTGGTGGCCTGTCCCAGTGCTGGCACACCTCCCAGTCCTCCACAGCGGATCAACCTGCCAGCCAGCCATGGCGTGAGATTGCTTGGGTCTGAGTACAACCCCAGGCCCACAGGCCACCGTATCTGCAGGGGACACGGATCACATTCTTCAAAACATCCCATCGAGTCTCCTCTCGTGGCCCTTGGGGTGAAAGGCAGGCTGGGGCCTCTCTCTTCATAGCACTTCTCTTCAAAGAAATCATCTTTAAAATCCTCCCTTGAGCTTCATGACTTCAGTCCAGGTTTTAGGGTGACAGCAGGAGTTCTGGACCATCCCATGTGGAAGACCACCACATGCGAGGTGAGGTGTCTCAGATTTAGTATTTCTTACCTACTGCCTTGGTCAGACTTTGCCGTTCAACAAGTTATTGCTCTAGTAATTCCCACAGGACCGGGCATGCTGGGGCAGCCCACTAAGTGACTGGGGACTGTCTGACCTACGGGTTGACTTTCAGTCCTATGTGTTTTGCAGGAGGAGGACATAATCAGGTATCACGTGATCTTGGAGGAGAAACTCCTGAAGAATGACCTGCACCAAGGCATGCATCGGGAGACCATGCTGGGCTTTTCCTACCTCCTCGGCTTCTTTCTCCACGATGACCAGGTGCAACTCTTTTACTTAAAACCCAGGAGTGAGTGTCTTAGCTCCTATCATCCGTCATCACTTCTGTGTTGGAATAATCTCACCAGTACCTCCTAAGCCTTATCCACAAAAGATAGTTGCCTGTCTTTCACCATAAAGAGTGAAGAGACTGCCCAGCTCCCTGCTCACCCTTCCTATTACCAGCCTTCGCATAATCAGTTTGGGCTTTACTAATCATGGTATTTGAATTCCAACAGTCACAAGTGCCCTCTGACCTTGATTCCTAACAAACCCAACAGACAGTTCCCAAGCAGTCTCTAAGATAGAAGACCTGACAGCAAAACCCAACTCCCAGGATGTGGCACTGACTCCCCGGGGCCAAGTGACATGTGGAATCCAGCAGCCGAATGAATAATGTCACGATTCCTTGATCGTACACACCCTGGTCCCAGGACCAGCTGAACCCCATACCAGGACTCCAGTATTTATCTCACACAACCACTACATATTTCAGTGTTCAGAATTCATGAAAAAGAACTGATGAAACTAAATAAGTTAAGTACTTCAATTAAATTCTAATGACATATTTCAAACATCAAGGAAGAGGATTGGTTTATGAAAATTCAACAAGAAACTCACAGTATAACTCTAGGGTAAATTCTCATAAGAAAAATTAATAAAAACAGATTATTGTTTAAGATAAACGAGGCATGATATTAAGAGGAAGAAAGTTTAATCATGGACATTTTTTAGCATTAATAGTATTTGGTCCTTTTAAAAAGCGCAATGTTAAAACAATGTTCTCAGTAGTATCATCACTGAATCACACGTGAAATTTTGTGGACATTTTGTTTCAACACGCTTGAGTCAAAAAAGAACCTAACTCCTCATTACTTCCAAATATTTTTCTCCGACTTCTGCAAATAATCCCAGCTGTTATGGAATAACTTCAAGGAAATCCTTTTAAATATATTTTCTTATATTTCCTAGTAAGGCAACTTTTTATTGGTAAAGATCTTAGAATTTTTTTTTGTTTTTATCTGATCATTTCTTACTTCATCATATAGAGACGAATTTTCTAATGCAGTTAGTTGAATCCATTTCAACTCTGTCATGGTTATTTTCCATTTCTTTGGAAATTCTTTGATCGAGAGCAATTTTACACGAGGCTTTAAGTTACAATAAACAAATAGTTCTATCCCACAGTAGAGGTTTTGCTTTTATTGGTAACTCATTTACTTTCTCTTAGGACAATGGAGTTGTAAGAAAAATCTCTCTAACCCAGAAAACTTGTGTGCAAGTAAAAATTGTAATGCAGCCCATAATTCTCTGGGGACATCTCACAGTGAAAATGATTCAGAGGTTTTGAAGGCCAAACCAACAGTATGATAGCAGCAGAAGTCCTGTCATTTGATATTTTTAAAATAGTTCAGTTTCTCAGAATTCTGGAAGTTCATGCTTCAGCCACCATTTGACAGCACCTGTAAGGTTCCTTACTAGTTTTCCAAATCTACACAAACGCTAGAAGACCTCTGTGGAGCTCGGCCATGATTTATCTCAGCACCCAATGGAAATTCACCTGACTCCAAGTAAATCATAGCTTTAACATTCCACAAGAGTTCAAATTTCAGCTCCTGAAAGAGTCATTTTAATATTGCTGCTGTGGGGAGTTTGGGGATGTTCTGAATCATTTTTAAACCCTTATTGGATACAAACTTAACATTATCTTAGTACAATAAAGACTCCCCCTTCTTCCAACTCACACCTACTCAAACACACACACACACACACACACTCCAATTCTTGAAAGAACGCTTTTCCCCAATTATATTAGTTATGTTAATGAACGCATAGATGGATTCACATTTTGTGTTACTCAATCATTAAGATAGCCTCCTCCCCTTAAAAAAAATCAAAACAAAACATGTTGCAACTCAAAGTTGAAGTTGAATTAGCAGCATATAATGCAGAAAATCTGAGCACTTGCCACACACTGGGAAATGAGAGTATCTGGTGGAATCCTTTTCACAAACAAAAACACTTTAAAAAATGCTAATTATTTTTAGTCTTAAATACCAGTCACTTGGCCTTTCTAAGGGTTGCTCACAAGCTTACCATAGAGATGTACGGAAAGGCCAATGAGTTTCATTCTCCATGCCTTGGTTTTGGAAGGCATTCAGACCTCCAGGACCACCAGTCCACAGCACAGGGGAGCACGCCCAGGGAGCCATTTTGCCGAAGGGACTCACATAACAATCATGATTCAGAATTCTTCAAACAGCCAGAAACCGACTAATGGGAGGGGTGGAGAGAAACCTTAGAGATGATCTAGAACAGTCTCTTCCTTTTCCAAAAAAAAAGGAAATTTAGATTCAGAGAGGAAAAGCAACTGGCTCAAGGTCACACAACCAGATGGTACCAGATGCGGGACCATTACTTAGACTCTCTTTCCCAGGAGAGATTTTTCCTCTACAGAGTGCTACATTCCAGGTGAATACTGGAGTATCTCCGAGATTGCTATGATATTGATAGCCTCTGATCCTTATTGTTGCTGTTTCCCTTGAAATCACTATAATCCAATTCACGTTCAACCCTCTTATTTACAGCTCTATGTAAATGAGGCTCCAATAAACTACACCAATGCAGCCACTGACAAGGGAGTGATCCATGGCTTGGGGAAAGTTCTGGAAATTCAGAAGAACAGATGTGATAGTAACGACACTACTATTGTACGAGTAAGTTATATCCAAGGCCAACGATGCACCTGTTGGCTTCATTTTCTATTAACTGTTTAAGCATAAGGTTTGTCTATCAAGATATCTCAATTCAGTTCAAAAACACACTGAGTGAGCATCTCTGATGTACAAAGAGGCAGAATCAATTTGACTCTACAAAGATAAATAAGACATGATCCCTGCCCTCAGTGGGTTTACAATCCAGTGCAATGAATTGTACCTCGGTGCCTGGGAACTTTCCTAAAGAGTTGTACTGAGCGGGATTCTCAAGCCATGGTCTTCCTCAGACAGAAACATGCCACACCTAGCATAGGCACAGAGAGGAAGGGGGTGATGGTCTACCTATGGCAGGTGTTGCCCAAGCCTGGTCTCCTGGGACAGAAAATATAGAGATGCGTTATTTCAGTATAACAGAGGATGCAGTAATGGAGAGTTTTCATTCCAGTCCATGGGATAGTGTAGGATCTTCCCATAATAGTAATAACTGCTGACATTCGGGGGGCACTTAGTGCTAGGCACTGCACGTATTTTATACTGCTATAATGGTCTTATATGGGTTCATACACATGTTACATGCATAAAGCCATCCTCACCACACCCTACAAAATAGGTACTATTATTATCCCCATTCAAGAGATGGGGAAAATGAGCCTCAAAGAGGTTAAGCAATGTACCCAGGTTCACAGAACTAATAAGCAGTGGGCCACCTGGGTGGCTCAGTGGATTAAAGCCTCTGCCTTTGCCTCAGGTCATGGGATCAAGCCCCGCATCAGGCTTTCTGCTCCGTGGGGAGCCTGCTTCCCCCTTTCTCTCTGCCTGCCTCTCTGCCTACTTGTGATCTCTGTCTGCCAAATAAATTTTTTAAAAATCTTAAAAAAAAAAAAAAAAGAACCAGTAAGTGGCAAACAAGGAGTTCAAATCCAGGCAGTCTGGCCCCAGAGCCAGAACCGTGAACAACTACATTATCCTGTCTGGTGGGGGCCAAGTTAAGAACTAGTCACATTGTCCTCCTCCTGTTCTAGGCCTGGGTCACATTTTAAAATGTCTGTCATTCTCAACTTGCGCTCTTTCTTTTATAATAATGTATATCATCTCCACCCTGAGCCCTTAGCTCCCAGGTGCTCCCAAGTGTTGCCCAGATGAACTTCCCTAATATCTTTCTGAGTTTCAATTCTACATCCTAAAACCTTCAGCTCCAAGGTCTGTAAAACATCTGCAGCCTCACGGCACTAAAAGTAAGAATGGTGAAATGTTCACCTTGCCTTTCTGTGTTTTACCAAGGGAAAATGTGGAAAGTGTCTCCAGCAACCGGTCTGCCCATTTGGAACTAAACAACTAGTAAGTATTTTGTTTGCTTTAATTAAGTAGTTTCCAGATCCCAGGAGGTCCAAATTAGAAAATGAACCTCAAAAAAAAAAAAAAGAAAAGAAAAGAAAGAAAGAAAATGAACCTCAAGCATATCTCATTTTCACTGCCCACAATTCCTGTACTTGGTTTTAATTTCATTTTACCTTCATATATGCATCTTTCTAAAGTCTTGAATCCATTTGTTTGGACCAAAGCAAATTTTAATTAATATATAAATAGAAGTTGGGGTTCACATCAGTCAATATACAATACAGGAAGGGATTTTTCACTTTCTGCATCTTTCAGTCCTGGAAGCTTGTTAAGGATAAGAGCAAGAAATCTTATCAGAGAAGGGCAGACTCCATATCCACAACCACATCCATCTGGATGAGTTTCACCTGCCTGATTTGCTTTTATAATTGAAGTTACAACTTTCTCTAAGAAACAGATGGAAAACTTGGGAGAAGTAAACATATCTTTGAATTAATTACCAATGTTCCTTGTAGCTATTTATTGCAAAAGCCACTTCTGATAATGTTCTAATCATCACAAAAAATAGATGCTTATGCACCTTTCACAGCATGAGAACAAGAATTTCTGATGATACCAACACTGATTCTCACAGTAGAGTTTAATCTTGTTATTACAGGATAATTTTATCTAATGCACTCTACAATTCTCCTGAACTTGAGTTCATTCTCTAGACAAAAGTTCTTTTTATAGAGTACCACCTTAAGGTATAATAATTTGGATTTCGCCACCTGTTCAGTTCTGGCAGCCGATACTGTGTTTTTGTGTCTTCCTACTTACAAAGCAGCTCCAGGAAGACAACCCCCTCACTTTCCAGAACATTTCAGTGGGAGAAACAGCAATACGTCCCCCACCTACTTGCTCTTAGAGACTGGAACTTCTCCCTCACCCAAAAGCTGAAGTAATCATCTCCATTTCACAGGGTGAAGAGATGAGGAGATGTATCTATACCATTTATTTCATGGGCAAGCGATCCCTGTTCATTGGTTGCCAGGCAAAATGTGTGAAAACCATCATCGTGAGTATAACGATTGAATCGCCCTTCCAATGCCTGCAGCAGCATGGGGAAGTTTTATCATGTCACACTTTTCAGATGGCTTCCTGTCTATTCCTTCTGCCTCTCCTCTCTTCCTCCTTATCATCCTCATTGTCATCGTCATGCAAGGTAGTGGAGGCAGCAGGAAAACTCTGGACAGCCACGTAAGTCAGGAAACTGGGGAAAGCTCCATTATTCAATTGCATGGTGAAGGACTGAGAGCCTAGGAGGACCTCCTCATTGTCACGACAGGGACAGAGGAGACGGCTGGCTTCCTAAGGAAAGAGAAGTTGCACCTGCTTGTTTAGAAAATAGGACCCCAGAGCTAAGCATGTCTGCACTGCTGCTTTGGAATCTGCCGGAAATTTCTTTATCTCTATCTGCTGGAAAATTCTTTATAACTTCCTGTCCTGCCTCTTCCCCCTAGAAGACTAGCCATAGCCTCTGCCTATCCTACAGAAGCAAGACGGTTTGGCCTTCAAGCTACAGAGGTTGGAGCTGCAGAAGAGTCTGTGGGGATTTGGGTCTTGTTTTCCAGTATCCAGAAATGTGTTATTGGAACATAGCCATGCTCACCCATTTATTTCTTAACTGAAGTATAATTAATATACGATGGTGTATTTGTTTCACACGTACAACCCAGTGATTCAGTAATTCTCTATGCGGAACCTAAAAACAAAACAAAGAAACAAAGGAACAAAAAAAAAAAGAGAGAGAGAGAAATATCGACAAACAAACAAACAAAAAACAACAGATTCTTAAACACAGAGAACAAACTAGTCATTGCCAGACATGGGTGGGGGAATGAGTGAAATCAGTGAAAGGGATTATGGGTACAAACTTCCAGTTATAAAATAAGACAGAGATGAAAAGTGCAGCATAGAGAATATAGTCAATAATCATGTAGCAACGTTGTATGGTGACAGACGGTGTCAGCACTTCCCGTGCTGAGCACTGAGTGATGCAGACATATGTGTTAGTGTCCTCAAGGATAAAGGCATCTGGGGCACCTGGGTGGCTCAGTGGGCTAGGCTTCTGCCTTCAGCTCAGGTCATGATCCGAGGATAGAGCCCTGTGTTGGGCTCCCTGCTGTGTGGCAAGCGGGCTTCCCCCACTTCCTTTGCCCCTCCCCCCATCATGTGGACGCACAAGCACATGCGCGTGCACGCTCTCTCTCAAATAAATTAAATAAATAAATACTGTTTTTAAAAAAGGAACAAAGCCATCAGTGATGGGGATTAAGGGGTGCTCTTACCATGATGAGCGCCGGGTACTATATAGAATTGCTGAATTGCTATACGGTGTACCTGCAACTAATATAACATTGTATGTGAATTCTACTGGAATTAAAATTAAAAATTAAACAAAACAAAACAAGAGATTCATTTCTAAAATGCCGAAGTGAGAAACACACCAGGAAAGGGCGAGAAACACACCAGGAAAGGGCCGGGCTCCTGGACCGCTCCCCCTCCCACCCCACCCTGCTGGTATCCGCAGCATTGTTCTTTTTTTTTTTTTCCTAATTTTAAAAATTTAACTGTATTTTTTCAGTGTTCTGAGATTCATTGTTTATGCACCACACCCAGTGGTCCATGCAATACGAACCCTCCTCCATACCCACCACCAGGCTCACCCATCCCCCACCCCTTCCCTCCAAAACCCTGTGTTTCTCAGAGTCCACAGTCTCTCATGATTCGTCTCTCCTTCCAATTTCCCCCAATTCACTTTTTTGTTCCTTCTCCCGGTGTCCTCCATGTTATTCCTTATGCTCCACAAGTGGGTGCAACTATATGATAATTGACTTTCTCTGCTTGATTTATTTCACTCAGCACAATCTCCTTCAGTCCCATCAGCTGCATCGTTCTGCATTCTGCTCCCACTGCCTCCTTTCCCGCTGGTCTTCATCCTCATCTCTTGCTTGCCTTTATCCTTGCCCTCTTTTCTGCTTCCCCTCTGGGTCCTGCCCCTGGCGCCCTCCAGGCGCTGTCTAAGTTCCCAGCACACCCGGCCCCACCAGCAGGATCTCCAGAACCTGACCAGGAGAGAACCCGGGGAGATGGAGGTGGGGCCTGGTCCGAGCCCAGCCTTGTCCCTTGGTTTCAGACGAGAGAATGCTGTGCGGGCTTCTTTGGTCCCCAGTGCCAGCCCTGCCCAGGAAGAGCTGAGAACGTCTGCTTTGGAAACGGGATCTGCTTGGATGGAGTGAACGGCACAGGTGTGTGCCAGTGTGGAGAGGGCTTCTCAGGCACGGCCTGTGAGACCTGCATGGAGGGCAAGTACGGCCCCCATTGTGACCAAGGTACGCGCCCTTCCCCCTCCCCACTGGGCAGGACCTCCCCACCAACTGAGCGAAGCCCCAGGGCTGGTTAGAGAAGTGGGCCCTCAGCGCCCTAGCTCACCCCTCAGGCTGGAATCCCACGTCAGTTAACATGTGAATTTTAAGAATGTGGGTGTTGTGTAATTTGCAAAGAAGAAGTGTTTTCCAAACATTTGCAGTCACTAACTGGACCTACCAACTCACCCCCAATCTCCTCCTCCACCTTGCCCAACCAACCACACGTTTTTGTGTTTGCCTTTGCACACGGATCCTCACAGTTAGCCTCTCAAGTTTGGACATTGCTTGATAGTTTGAAATGTCCCTTTGTGCACAGTGTCTGGTTTAACCCACACAGGAACCTTATGTACCCATTTTACAGACTAGTGTACAGACTAGTGGGAAGCAGAATGACTTCCCTTAAGGTCACACCTGACGGGAGGCAGAACTGAGATTTGAACACGTCTCTTGCTTGGTCCCACATCCTTGCTCTTGAATCACGCAGTCCTTTACCTGAAGATTATTCTATTAATGCACCTTCAGCAAGCCACCTGTTTTAAGCTGTTTTCACAAAAATCATCATCTGTTTGCCTTCTCTGACCTTGTACCCAAGGACACACACACGTAGGAGGAATTGCCTAATCCGTGATGAGAAAACAAGGCATTTTTTTTCTATCCTGCACTAAAAACCACACATCGGAACTTTTTTTTTTTTTTATCACTGCTTGGTCATCAGCGTTCCATGCCAGACAAAACCAATATATAACTGAATCATGAGAGCTGGACCATATCGTATATAGTTGCAACCACAGTGCTGACCCTTTCTGTCATGTGGAAGCGTCTTCTGTTTTCACTTGTGCAGGTCTTCCTAACCAGTGATCCCTAGATGACCTTCATGGGGTCCAGCAAAGCCCCAAATCTGAATGTTTTTCTTGGAGGAAGGCACCCAAAGCTTTCCACCAGTTCTTAGAGGCTCGGGGCACTGCTGCGTTAACAAAGGAATCGGCTTTTCTATGTTGTTAAAGAAAGCAGTGCCATCCCAGGTTTATATAAAACTAGGGGACAAGCCTTATGGAACAACATGGTTCCATCTTTGGGTGTTGCACACAATGCTGGGTCCTCCGCTATGTTAGCTAAGGACACTCTCACCCTGCTTGGGTTGCGAACCCACAGTGCTACACAGTCCCACAACAGTGGTCTCTATCAAATTATGATGTGATTTGACTGGATCTCCTGTGTCCCTGCCCTTCCCGTGATTCCAGCCCTCCATTAAAGACAGTGGTTCTCTGGAACCAAGTGAGAGAGTAAAGTGCCCTTTGTGTGAAGTGTGTCTTCATGGTAAGTGATAATGAGTTCCAGAATATGGGTCAGAGGGCTAACAATCTGTGGGCACTTTTCCACTTAGTGTGTTCTTGTGTCCATGGGAGATGCAACCAAGGACCCTTGGGCGACGGCTCCTGTGAATGTGACGTTGGCTGGCGGGGAGTGAGATGCGATACTGGTAAGGGCAAGTCTCTCAGTCCTTATGATGTGTTCTTAGCCCCCGCTTCCAAGCAGCCACATTTCTGTCTTCCTACAATAGAAATGACACTTTTAGGGGGTGCCTGGGTGGCTCAGTCCATTAAGTGTCTGCCTTCAGCTCAGGTCATGATCTTGGGGTTCTGGGATGGAGCCCCATGGTGGGCTCTCTGATCAGTAGGAAGTCTATCTCTCCCTCTCCCTCTGCCCCCCCCCACTGCTTGCCGTCTCTCTCTGTCTCTCATCTCTCTCCCAAAGAAATAAATAAAATCTTAAAAAAAAAGGAAGAAAAAAGAAAAAAAAAGAAATGACACCTTTATTACTTCCTTTGACAACCAAAGTAGCCCTATTTCCCACAAAAAGTTTGTAAAATAAAGAAAAGTGGGGCGCGTGGGGGGCTCAGTCAGTTGAGCATCCTACTCTTGATTTCGGCTCAGGTCATGATCTCGGGGTGTCTGTGTCGGGCTCTGCGCTCAGCGGGGAGTCTGCTTGAGATTCTCTTCTACCTCTCTCTGCCCCTCCCCCTGCTCAAGCACACACTCTCTCTCTCTCGGATAAATGTATATTTTTAAACAAGAAAAAAAGGAAAGCAGAAGAAAATAAGAAATACATTCCCACAGCAGGAACAAACTACCGTTAATCTTTTACATTAGCCTTCCATCCTTCTCCTAGGTAATAAACGTATGTGGATGAGACCACACTCTGCGTAGTGTTACAGCCCACTCTCTCATTTCACAATATGTCATGGATATCTCTCCACGTGAATAAATATTGATAAATATCATTCTTAATTTTCATATAATATTCCATTATATGACTATACCACTCTCTCTAAAACCAATTTTCCTTTTTTTTAGGATTTTTATTTATTTATTTGACAGACAGAGATCACAAGTAGGCAGAGAGGCAGGCAGAGAAGAAAGGAGGAAGCAGGCTCCCCGCGGAGCAGAGAGCCCAATGCGGGGCTCAATCCCAGGACCCTGAGATCATGACCTGAGCCGAAGGCAGAGGCTTTAAACCACTGAGCCACCCAGGCGCCCCTGAAACCAATTTTCTATTGTCATCATAATGCTGCAACGAATGTCTCGTGCATACATCTTTCGCATTTGTCTAACTAATTCATTCATCAGCATTTCTAGAGATGGGATTTCTGAGTCCCAAATTAGCACTTTGGGCGAAGGGTTTGCTGCTTATTGCCAAGCTGTCCCTCAGAGAGTACATCCATTTAATTTCCCACTGACAGGATCTGAATAGGCCCATTTCCCCCAACCCCAACCACACTGTACTGATGGGTTTTTTTTTTCTTTTTTAAGAGATTTATTTATTTATTTGAGAGAGAGAGAAAATGCGGAGGGGAGGGGCAGAAAGAGAGAGAGAGAGAAACTTAAGCAGACTCCCTGCTGAGCCCAGAGCCCAACACTGGACTCGCCCCCATGACCTGGAGATCATGACCTGAGACAAAACCAAGAGTCAGACACATAACTGACTGCACCAGCCAGGAGCCCCTGCACTGATGTTTCTCAAGGTGCTCCAAGGACAGACTTCCAGGCTTACTCTTCCTGCTTTCCTTACTGGGAAGAAAGACCCAGAAAGACCCCACAGGCTCACCCAATCTAGAAACCTCCCACTTGGCCTTCAGGCCTTCCACACCCGCCCCCTCACTCCCTCGCTAGCATGTCTACGTTATTCTAACCTCCGCAACCCTCCTGCTGCTCAGCTCCCAGCAGGAGCCTTGGGATCTGCCCCTCTGCCCTCTGTCCAGTCTTCCTCAAGCTCACCCTCCACATGGCTGCCAGAGAGAACTTTCCAAAACATAGCTGTCTTAGTTCGGGCTGCTATGACAAAGACTACAGACAAGATAGATTATAAGCAACCGAAATTTCTCCCTCACAGTTCTGGATGCTAGAAGTCTGAGATCAAGTGCCAGCACCGTGAGGTTCTGGTGAGAATCCTCTTCTGGGTTGCAGCCAGTTAATCTCGCATGTCCGCACACAGCAGAAGAGGCCCGGGAGCTCTCCGGGCTCTCTTTTATAAAGGCACCCATCCCATTCGTGAGCACTCCACCTTTATGACCTGACCATCTCCAAAGGCCCAACCCCCAATACCATCCCCTGGAGATTACGCTTCAAGACATGAATTGGCCGGAGAAAGGGGACACAAATATTCAGCCCATAGCCATAGGTCAGATTGTACTTCCCACCCCCTCCCCGGATTTGACAACCTGCTAAGGTTCTTCGTTGCCTCCAGGAGAAAGTTCATTAACTGCAAGAGAAACCTCTTGGCAGGGGTGGAGGACAAGACTCTTCACCAGTTGGCCCTCACCCAGTTTTCCAGGCTGGTCTCCATGCACACCCGGCACAGGGAGTTTCCAGCCTAGAAGTGGAAATAAATGTTCAATAGTGTTCAAAAACTAGTGGCATGAGGGGTGCCTGGGTGGCTCAGTGGGTTAAAGCCTCTGCCTTCAGCTCAGGTCATGATCCCAGGGTCCTGGGATCGAGCCCCGCATCGGGCTTTCTGCTCGGCAGGAAGCCTGCTTCCCTTCCTCTCTCTGCCTGCCTCTCTGCCTACTTGTGATCTCTGTCTGTCAAATAAATAAGTAAATAAAATCTTTAAAAAAAAAAAAAACAGGTGGCATGAGAGCCCAGAGGAAAGAGCCTGTAGACTAGAGCGAGGAAGAGAACTCCTTTGTCGGGTGCAAACACCCTACTCCCGAGTTCATGGCAGACATCACTGAGGCCACACAAGGGCACCTCATCCCACCCAAAAGGGCACAGCATGTCACCACTACCCGCTCACTGACGTTCTCAAAGATTTAGAGCACCTTTCAGAGAGGAGGACCTAAAGATGATGGGGAGTTCAACCAACAGAGAATGGCGAGATAAGGGATTTCCAGGCTCAAGGAAGAGCGAACATAAAGGCACAAAATCTCATTGCACGCATTCCAGCCCACTGGAGCCTCTCATTGTTCTCTCTGACACAAAACAGGCCACTTTGACAGTCAAGTCTCTCTTTCCAGACCTTCTATGTGACTTAACGAGCTTTAATGAGATTCTATCCCAAAGGCTCTTAACACAAGCATTTTCCCCAAAAGATGCTCTCTCTTCATCTCTAACGATTTCTTTCTGGATCGTCTCCTGCTGGGAAATCTCTGTTAGGGGGGCATCCAAGGGCAAGAGCCGATGCTGTTCCAGGAAATTTAGGAATGAATTGAGCTAATAGGTAATAGGCACCTGCTGTGTGCCTGCCCGGCCCTGGGTTACTTTTGCATATGCAATAGAAATAAAATAACCTTTTAATATTCATTATAATTAGGTTTTGCTTGTTTATCTCACCCCATAATAAAATGATGAAAAACTAGACAGAAAAGGAAAGTAAAAAATCAGGCCCCAGGGAAGAACACGCATCGACATCCAGAGCCTGAAGGCAGATACTGTGTTTTACTGTCCCTGCAGCCTCACTGTGTGGCGCAGGCCTGGCACACAGTAGGCAACTCCATCAGGATATCTGACCTCCTGATTGGGCTCTGAGCTCCCTGGCAGTCCATGCAAAAGAAGCTTTACAAGGTCACAGAATTTTATATGGTTCACGTGATGCATAAAATTACTTTTGAGGAATTAAATCTTTTCTTAGCACCAAGTACTCAAAGAACGTTTTTTTTTTTAAAGATTTTATTTATTTATTTGACAGAGAGAGATCACAAGTAGGCAGAGAGGTAAGCAGAGAGAGAGAGAGAGAGAGGAGGAAGCAGGCTCCCCGCCAAGCAGAGAGCCCAATGCGGGACTCGATCCCAGGACCCTGGGATCATGACCTGAGCCGAAGGCAGAGGCTTAAACCACTGAGCCACCCAGGTGCCCCTCAAAGAACGTTTTTGAGGTAGGTTTAGTATGAAAGGACTGACCCAACAACTGGTTCTCTTTTTCAGAGATCACAAAAGATGACTGCAATGGGATATGCCACACGAGTGCCAAGTACGTACCTGGGAACTTTCTTTGGGGGTAATGCAAAGGGGATCCTTTCCTAGAAGCGTTCACCTCAGGGTAATCGTTTTCTGAGAACTTTTCTGGAGAGTTAGGATAATATTAAGTATGAAATGAAAATTCCCTCTGAAAAGGCCACCATCTCCTGCCAGATGCAGCCTTTTAAACAAGCTGCCCCCTGAGTTACCTGGCTTATTGGCAAGAATGCCAGCTGTTACCCCCCAGTTCAAGCCACAGAGACTCTTTCCTAGAAGCCAAGGGCAGGCACCTGACCTTCATCCAACCTTGCTCCCACTTCACCGCCAAGCCTTACTTGTTCACTTCGGCTTCTCCTTCAGACTCCTAACTCCCAGAGGGGCTTCGTGGTTCATTAGTCCAGTAACTGGACTTCGACATGAATTCAAATCGGCCTCTGTCCTTTTCAATGTCTGCATGACCTTGAGTCAATTACTTTATGCTTCTAAGCCTCAGTTTCTCCATCTATAACATGGGACTAATCGTATCTGCTTGTTAGAGCTATTGGATATTGTGTATGTTCTACAAAGTAATGTGCAAAGCACAGTTCCGAGGCCATAAGTGGCTCTCTAAAGATGGGTAGCTATCCTCCCTATCTCTGGGCGGATGCCTCCATGTGCACACCCTGCAGTTTTAGCTGCCCCTGGTGGGGGCCGTGCTACAAATGACCTTCCTTCCAAAGCTTAGGCAAGACCTTGAAGAGCCACGTGGGAGCAGGATCTGGGATGCTGCCGATGAAGGGGACACTGTTATGTTTTTTGTTTGTTCGCTTATTTGTTTGTTTTCCACCAATAGCCCTTGCCCTTTCTCATTGCAGCTGCCTTCTCAATCCAGATGGTACAGCCTCTTGCAAATGCACAGCAGGATTCCAAGGGAATGGAACAGTTTGCACAGGCAAGCAAGGAAGGGGTCTGCTGGGGGGACACAAGCCTAGTGCAAGTTGTTGAGAGGTCTGTGTTCCTTCAGACCGGATGGGCAGCCGCTACCAGCTGCTGATGGTTACCTGAATGGAACAAGGCTACTGATGGGGCCCCATGGCAAGAAAACTACTGTTTACGGGCAGGGCATGTGTTGGCTTAGGAATGGGTGGGTCAGTTGCCTGTTTTCTTCTCCAAACAGTGGTGCACAACCTTGACCATGATTGAAATCACCTGGAGAACTTTAAAAACACTGGTTTGATTGACCTAGGGTGTGGCCCAGGTGTGGCGACTCTGGAATGGGACAAAGGCTTGAATCCCTGTTCTTCCTCCTACTACCCTCGTGGCTTTGGGTGGCTCTCTTACCTGCTCTGAGCCGCCTTGCGCACTTATAAAATAAACAAAACTGTCTACCCTGCTGAGAGGTTTGGGGATGAAATGACCTCTCTGTGCAGTGGCAGAATGAGACAGCAGCTTAAAGTAGCCCTAGCATCAGACCCTCCCGGGTTTGAGTCTAAGTTCTTATCATTTGTGCTATCTTGGGAAAGTTGCTTGACTGATCTTTGCATCATTGCTTTTATCCGCAAGTTGTGGATAACAAGAGAATCCCCCCCACTGGACTGTTGGGTGATAACCTGGATTAATCCCTGTGAAGGACTTAGAACAGTCCTGGCACAGAGCATACTCAATAAATGCAAGCCAATATTCTTATGGGGCCCACCATGTATTTGGTGCTAGAAAAGTAGAAACACTTAGCATCATCTTCCTCTTATGCAGCTTGTCCTGGCAGGCTTCAGTCCAGATGATAGTGGAGCTGGACAGTGAACCTACCAGCCTGCATTCTAGACCATCTCCCCCTGGGGATTGCCGCAGCATGCAGGACCCCTGACCCAGGGCCCAGATGCTTCCTATAGCAGGGATGTGCTCAGTATGCCCGGGAAAACAGCTGGAAAGGGACAACACTAGAATGTTCTTCTTGCCCTCTGCTTTTGGAAAAGCAGCAAAAGCAGAAGACACAAGTTAATAGGAGAACAGCCAACGCTTGCGTAATACCTTCACATACATCATCAGACGGGAGTCTCTAAACTGGTAAATAAACCTCGATGGGTGGACCCCAAGGTTCATATTAACTAAGTGGCTTGTCCAAGGTCACAGTGTGGGACTCCAAGTCGATCTGAGTCTTTGATCTACTTTGAATTAATTTGAGCACCTGTTGTGAGGCCGAGGTCCAAGTTCATTCTTTGGTGTGGGAAGACCCAATTGTCTCCGTATCATTTGTTGAAAAAATTATTCTTTCCCCCATTGAAATGTTTTGGCATCTTTGTGGAAAATCAGTTGACCTTAGGTATATGGGTTTATTTCTGGACTCTCAGTTCTATTCCATATATAGATGTCCTTTATCAGCTTCAGAGGAAGTTTCCTTTTATTCCTTGCCTGTTGAGTTTCTATTATTAAAGGCATGAAATTTTATCAAATTCTTTTGTTCCTTCTATTGAGATGACCATGTGGGTTTGTCTTCTCTAACTCTGTTGAAACGCTGTAGCACATTAATGGATTTTTAAATGTTGAGCCACCTTGCATTCCTGCAAAATTCCCACTCGGCAATGGTGTTTAATTCTTTCTACATATCACCAAATTTGATTTACAAGTATTTTCTTGAGGATCTTTGTGTTTATATTCGCAAGGGATATTGGTCTGTAATTTTCTTGTGCCGACTCTGTCAGGCTTTGGTCCCAGGGTGATACCGACCTCATAAAATGAAATGGAAAGTTCTCTCCCCTCTTCCAGTTTTGGAAGCGTTTGTGAAAACTGGCTCTTTATCCTCCTTTAAATGTTTGGTAGAATTCCCCAAGGAAGACATCTGGTGATTTGTGTTCTTTTGAACTCTTCATATTTAATCCAGTTCCTGACATTCTGAGGTATCCTCCATCTCACTCAAGTCAAAAGGCATCACTGGGTTTTTTTTTTCCCCTCCCTCTCCTGCTCTGCCCGGCATCCCATCTCTCTCCGACAGCCATCAACGCCTGTGAGACCAGCAACGGAGGTTGCTCTGCCAAGGCTGACTGCAGGAGAACCACCCCTGGAAGCCGGTGGTGTGTGTGCCAGGCAGGCTACACAGGCGATGGCATCGTGTGCCTCGGTAGGTACCATCCCTCACTGTCCAGTGGCCAAGGTTCAAGAATCATAGCCCTGGGCACCAGTCCTGTTATTAGGACCTGCCACTTCTGGAATCATCTTTAAGTGTATCTGGGCAGGAACATGTGAGGTTGTGAAAATGTGACTGCAGTGGGATGAAGGTGTGCGATGGCCAAAAATCACCTGGGATGGAGAAAAAGGACAGACCTGTTCCAGTTAAACGTTATGGTTGTGACTGAATTTTTTAACATTTATTAGTCCTTTTTTTTTTTAACACAATAACACATTCTCGCTGTAGAAAAATTAGAGAATGCATATGCGCTGGGAGAGAATATTCTGGAAATAACCACCCTCCCTATTGTCAGATCACTCCAGTTTGCTATGAGGCACATACTTCTTTGAATGCAATTCTGTTACGATCCATAGTATTTATTAGGCTTAGCAGTATGAAAGAACAACTCTCCCTGAAAATAGGTGTACCCCCAAATCATTATCTTCATGGCTACACATGGCTATACTCTAAAGGTATGCTGTAGTAAGTTGTCTGACTTATGACATTTTAGTTGTTAAAAAAAATCCTGGCACATGAGCATTGCAAGAATAGTAAAAAAGCAGTCCCACATGTTTTTTAGCTGGATTCACTATTGTTAATGTATTTCTCCATTTGCTTTATTATTTGCTTTCTCTGTGTCTGTACATATTTTTCCTAAACCACTTGAGAGTAAACTATAGATATCATATTTCCTTTACCCTTAAATACTTGAGCATATTTGAGAATAAGGGTAAATTCTTGTATACCCACAGCAGCTACCAACCAACTTCAGTCAATTTACTACTGATATAAGATGTTTGTCCAATTACCATTTGTATTCTAATTTTGTCCGTTGACCCTGTAACATAATGTCCTGTTCGGGCATTTTCTCCTCTGGTGCAGGACCCAGGTTAGGATTGGACATCATATCGCCTTGAATCGGGGATGGTTCTCCAGCCTTGCTTTGTCTTTTATGACATTAACATTTTGGATGAAGACGGTCCACCACCCCAACTTTCTTGTTCATAGCATGTCCTTTATTTGGGGTTGGTCTGATATTTGTTTATGATTATATTGAGATAATGCCTTCCAGACCTGGTATCACAGGAGTGATAATGTGTCCTGCTCAGGATATCACATCAGAGGCTCGTATTTCCAACTGTCTTTCATCTGCGATATTAATTTTGACCACTTGGTCAAGGTGCTATCTGATTTCTCCATGGGACAGTTGATTTTCCCCATTGCTACTAAGAAACATTCAATGGGGAGATATTTGAACACCAAGCAAATATCCTGTTCCTCACCAAAGTGTCCTCGTAGACAGAGATTTGATCGATGATTCTTCCCTGAAGCAATTATATTGTGATAGTTGCAAGTGACTTTCTTAATTCCTAAATTTCTTCTTCATTGCATGTTGAATTAGACTCCTAGATCCTATTATTTCAAGTCCTTGGCTGCAAATGCTCATATTCATTCAGTAGAGGGACAGATGCAAGCCTACAGACTATGCCTGGCTGGCACAGTCTCAGCCCAGAGGAGCTGACTTTGAGAAATGATATCTGAGTCTACGGCCATACCACCCTGAACGCGCCCGATCTCGTCTGATCTCGGAAGCTAAGCAGGGTCGGGCCTGGTTAGTACTTGGATGGGAGAAATGATATCTGAGACCTTCCTTGTTGGGTTACTTCTCCCACAGAGTCATTAGAAAACCAAATCACACTTGGACATCTGCTCGCCTTGTTCAGTTAGCCATCCCGACTATTTCCTCAAGATGTCTTTACTTGAAAATGAGGTTTCAATTTCATGCCAGGTATTGGCTTTTTGTTTTAAAGAGATCAACCCATGTTTGGAGAACAATGGTGGCTGTCACAAGAATGCAGAGTGCACGCAGACCGGACCCAACCAGGTGAGCTCCACCCCCCGAGGGCCCCCAGTTTTCCTAGAAGCAAATTCCTGGGTCTTCAGACCCAGCCTGAGGGACAGGGACTGAGAACAGACCTGTGGATGCCAGCAGCATAAAGCAAACACTGTAGGGGGATATTCTGAAGGAATTCCCAAAGAGGCCATTCTGTGAAGATAAAAATTGGTAGGAATGAGGGGACAAAGGGTTCTTGAGAGAAGGAGAGCTTCTTGAGTGCAGAGACGTAGATGGCTGCCCACACAACATGGTTTCGAAGCGCCTAGAAACTTTCCAACAATGCTCTCCTTTCTTTTGGTTTTCTGATGTCCAGAATCCCACACTCTTTCTTTGGCTTGAGGCTCTGAAATGCACGTGCCACAGCAGAAGACAGTGTTCTTAGACCCTCTGACAGTCATTTATTCCCTAACACAGTGAACTTTGCAGCTGAAACCAGCGCAACAAGGAAGTCACCTACATCAGAAATTGGATGATGAGGTGAAGTCCCCAGTGAATGTTCTAGGGACCTTGTTGGGTCCCAGACCTCAGTGCCAGGTCTCCCAATGGGCAGAACCAGCAGGTGCCTCAAGTGCCCAAAAATAAGAAAACAAAACACTCATTTTAAAGAATTTTGTGTGTGGGCGTGTGCATGTGTGTGTGCACATATTGGCTTGGAAAAACCCAGAACATTTAGATAGAGCTGGGGGTTCAGCTCTTGCCACTGAGCTCTTATTTCAGACCACACACGGAGTAATGAAAACCTAGAAGCATTGTGCTGATCAAGGCCTCTACAAGTCCTAGAAGGCTGTGAGAGGGACACAGGGTGGATCCCTGAGACAGGACCTTAGCCCAGGAGCAGTGGCTGAAGGTGTCTTGATAAAGCTTTGGGGCTGAGGTCCAGACCGGTAATGAAGGAAGAGGCGGAGGAGTGAACACCTGCCATTTGACCCTGGCTGGCCCTGCCAGTGAGTTCTGGTTCCAACAAGTAGACGTCAGACTGCAAACTTGCCTCTCTGGACACATCAGGAGCGTGGCTTGGTGACTAGAGTGTAGCTGGGTTTCAGCCCCACTCAGTCCCAAGCAGAGCACCAGGGAAATGAGGGTGAAGTAGACAGTCCCCAGCTTGCTGCAGACAGTGTCCCCTCCCTCAATTTCAAGCCCCCATCCACTTCCTTGGCCAAACAGTGGGTCTGATGGATTGTTTTCACGGGCGCCAGCCATGTGACTCTAAAGCTCTCCTCCAGCAGCTCCCGGGGCTTGTGCCCCGGGGCAGAGCCTGGGTGGAGGTGTGCGAGAACCCAGTGGGAGCAGGAGTGGGCCATGGCTTAGCCTCCTTGCGACTGAGCCTTTACCAACCAAGGTGACCAAAGAGGTGAATGCTGAGGAGGCAAGGGACCAAATAAGGTAACAGTGTTTTTAAAAAAAGAAAGTCTCTGGGCAGCAAAGTTAGGCCTTCAGGTGCTAATGTGAAGTGTGTCAAACGTGCTAAAATGTCAGATAACAATTATCATCATAGGCAAGGTCTTGCCAATATCAAACACAGACTCTTGTGGGATTACTGTTACTATTATAGAATTGGAACATGAGAGCCAGCAGCATCTCTCTGTGAAATCACGCATTTCCCTCCCCTCCCGGACAGGCGGTCTGTAACTGTTTGCCCAAATACACGGGAGACGGGAAGGTCTGCACGCTCATCAACACCTGCCTAACGGTGAGTACAGCTCTGGGGCCAACGCCAGCGGTGGCCAGGCCTGGGGTGCTTCCTGCTCCTCTTCTGGGGGGTGGCGCACAGAGCTGCTGCTGGGCCGTGAGGCTCGTTTCTCCCTCACATTCCAGCTGAAGTTGGAGAAACTCCATTCTCTGTCTCTTCTTCACATGGCCTTTGCCTCTATGTGGGCGTCTTCTCTTCTGGTAAGGACTCCTGTGGACTCTACCTGCTTCATCTAAGATATTCTCATCTGTAGATCCTTAATTAGATCTGCAAAGACAAAAAACAAGGTCACACTCACAGACACAGGATTTAGGACATGGGCAGACCTTTCGGATATAGAGCAAGCACACGGCACAGTCAGAACTTGAACCCAGGTCCGTCTTATTCAAAGGCTGCACCCTGGATCACTTTTCATGGTGTTTGTTCCTCCCATGAGGTAGTGAGCCCCAGAGGAGGACCAGTCTCTGTACCTTATTTCCCTTCTTCATATCACCCACCTCCAGCTGTGGGCGTGAGAACAGCACGGATACCACGTAATTAAAGCCCATCCTCTCCAAGCTCCATCTGACTGTCCCCTTGTGTTAGTCTGGCAAATGCCTCAGGAGACCATGTCCCCACATGAAATGGTGGCAAAAAGCGGAGTGCTAGGATATGGAACTGTTACGACCAGACCCACGGCCAGCTTTATTTCCACAGCAATTCTTCGATGATCCTTTCCATTGTGTGTCTGTCTGTTTTGTAACGGCCACCTTGTCTTGGCAACTCACACAGTGAACACACATGGGCCTGACCCTCAGGTACAAGTCATTAACTCATGTCCGCTGCACCCATGACTGCCACCGCCCACTGGATTCTTTTCAAAAAGAACGGAAGTTTGTTGTCTTGCAAGATGAGCAGAATTGAGGCATGTTTCTCTGCTGATGAGTATGACCCAATAGAGAGAAGGAAACCAATACCGAGGGGAAGGAGGTGAATTGTTACAGGAGGAAGGTGCAGGAGTGGATGAGGGGAAAGGGACCCAGGGCCCACAGCTGAGTCTCCTAAAGGAGCAGGGGCAGTGGTAGGGAGGCAGGTAGTTGGTTAGTTGGTCAGTCAGGCAGTTAGTCAGGTAGGTCGTTAGTCAATCAGTTTGTTAGTCAGTCATTCAGTCACTGAGTCACTCATGGCCCTTATTATAAATTAGCTTAAAAATGTCAGTGTCTGATCATTCCAAATAAATTGTGAGTCCTGCGAGGACAGAGACCACTCAAATTTCTACATATCCAGTGGGAAACCTCACACAGGATGACACACATCTAGGTCGATGGGCTTTCCCTACATACCAGGCACCATTTCAGGCACTGGGAGTTCATCCGTGACCAAGCGGCGAAGCCTCTTCCCTTCAAGAGTTTACACTGAGCGGAAGAGATGGGCACTTGGTGTGTAAGCGACCGGTCAGTCAGTTGTCGGTATATTTGTTAAATAAGGAAAGTAATGTTGGTGATCAGGCCCAGGTAGGCGGTGAGCATCGGGGCAGGAAGATGGGTTGGTTATTGGGTCTATTTTCTCCATAAGACATGAGGTGAGTTCATCCACTGAGAGTAAGGGCCAGGAGTTGAGAGCTGCACAGAGGAGTGAAGGTGTGAAGTGCCTTCTCCGGGGAGAAAGAAGGAAACACACTGAAGGAGTACGGCAGTGTCGGCGCTTGTGTGGCAACTTGGTTGGGAGTCCAGACAGCAATGCCCCGCCCGTCCATTAGGCCGGGCCCAGAGGCAGCGGTGTGCCAAGCCCTCCTGTGGGCCACTGGGCCAGGACCAAGCGAGGAGCTAGGGGCGACCAGGCTGAGGTGGGAATGTGGGTGAGAACGAAATTGGCTCAAAGGAGGCTGGAGCCACAGCATTAGAAGAGGCGAGTTGAGAAGATAAAAGCTGGTGGTCAGAGACAACGGGATGCTGACACAGAGCTCTCAGGAGCAGTCCACTTTAATGTCGGGACAAAGTCAAGGGTGGTCCAGGTGGCAGAGGCAGAGTCGGGGCAGGTATGGTGGAGACCATTGATGGGGATGTTGATGCTGCTGAGGATGACGACAGGTGTGGAGGGAAAGCCGGTGATCCAGGCACCACTGGTAGGACCGAAGAAGAAGGGGCAATCGTAGACTCCATGAGTCCTCAGAGAGCTGGAAGCCCAACAAGAAAGATACCCTCCCAGCCCCCAGACCAAGAAGCGTGGGGTAAGGGAGGAAAAGAGCTTGGCCTGGGGGGTGCAGGGAAACCTCATACGTCTTCCGTAAGAGGCAGAGAGTGTGTTTTCTGGAAACGGGTTGGAAACTGTCAGGAGTTTAATGGTGGTGAGTTTCAGAAGGCACCAGGAAGGGTTAGTGAAGGCAGAAAGGGATGCATGTGGGGTCAGATCATAATTTCTAGAGCAGCGAGGAAGGGAGCGACCGTGAGGTAGGAGGGAACCTTGAGCACGCAGACCTTGCCGTTGACTGAAATAAACAGCAAAGTGGCAAAGAGGGGATTGGTCTTGGTGGTCTTATGGCAGGCTGGGTATCGGGACGGTAAAATCCTTGGTAACTGGCGGGAAGATCCAGGGGCCCCGGGAGATGGTGGTCGGTCTTGCAGAAGGCAACTTTTTTGGAGAGCTCATGGAACTGTGTCAGCTTGAGGCAGGAATCTGGGACAGTAAGTCTCTCCCATGCCCGAATATCATGCTTCACAAAGACTTTGAGAACAACGGTTAGAGGAAAGGAAGATTGTACAGCTGACCTTTAAGTCTGTTGAGCTCCTTTTTTGTCAACCTCATCAGGGTTCTTTCTCCTGAGTTCACATTTTTTCCTCACTCAGAAACGTGGCTTACACTGCAGAGTCCTTCTCGGTGTTCCCATGGATTTCAGCTTTGAGCTCTACTTTGCTGTTTCCATTTTAGGTCTCTGTCCCATCTTTCATGGCTTTTAAGCTCTTTGTGGACAAGGATAGTGTGTTGTTTTATACCCACTGTCTTCTAACTGGTGACGGCTACCTTGGCTCTTAGGAGATCAGAATTTAAGTCTAAAGCTGGGAATTGTCAGACAAGATTGGTGCCTTTATGTACAATACCCAGGTGCCAAGAAATTTTCCATTCGGCACTCTGGGCTTGTCTATAGAGGGCTGGAGACCTGGGGTACAAGGTTGGGTGAATAAATGGCCCTTACCACTCTAGGGAGTTGAAAGGCAAGTTCAGGAAAGGGGCAAATCATGCAAACAAGTCAGAGAGTGAATAAAAAAATAAATTTCAGTACAGAATTGCTTGGTAAATATTGGCAGAGCTGGCAAACAAACTGGTCTGACTCCTATCCCTCACCCCTCGGAAATTTTACCAGAAAAATGGCGGCTGTAGTGAATTTGCTATCTGCAATCACACTGGGCTGGAAGAAAGGACGTGTACTTGCAAGGCCAACTATATCGGGGATGGGTTTACCTGCCGTGGCAACATCTACCAGGTAAGGAAAGGCGTATTTCCATAAAGTAAACCCCACGTCCCTCACTGCGCCAAGAATCCAGGTTACCCAAGGAAGGTGCAAGAGTTTTGTAACTCATAAAACTACAAAAATGGGAAAGACTGTTCTTATATAAACTGGCAATGAGAAGGGATTTTATCTACCCAATTCTCAGATCGATGGTTCTAGAGTCGAAAGCACCTGGGTTTGAAATCAACTCTGCCGATTAAAACCGTGACACTGGGCAATAACATCACTCTCTAAGCATCACCGTTCTTTCTAATCCATAAAAAAAAAAAATACTAATGGCACCAAGCCCATCAAGTTGTCATAGAAATAATGTATACAACAGGCACAGAGCACACAGTGACTCCAAGGCATTACCATGATGTGGGTTTCTGTTGGAGCCTATGGGTGTGTCCACGGGCACAAGCAATTCTGCCAGGCATAGTGAACAAGGCAGTGTAACGCTTGCAGATTTATAAAGTGAACGTTCTGGGGGCACCTGGTGGCTCAGTGGGTTAAAGCCTCTGCCTTCGGTTCAGGTCATGATGCCAGGGTTCTGGGATCGAGCCCCGATCGGGCTCTCGGCTCAGCAGGGGGCCTGCTTCCCTTCCTCTCTCTCTCTCTGCCGGCCTCTCTGCCTGCTTGTGTTCCCTGTCGAATAAATAAAATCTAAAAAATAAAATAAAATAAGATAAAATAAAGTGAATGTGCTGTTATTTGGTTTAAAGAGGGACTAGAGCATTCTGGCTAATCAAATATTTCTGTTAATGGAGAAATGAAATCTGCCATAAACCCATAACTGCTTTTTTTTAAAGATTTGAACTTTTTAAAATGCTCCTATAACTCCACTGCTTCTGGAAATAGCTGGAACTTTCTTTGATAAATCAGACAGTGACTCCAGAGAGATTTTAGAACTCACAGCATGTCCCTGTAGTCATTCTGAACATCGGTGCAAGCCTGTAGATGGGGGTTGAAAAAGGCCCATCAGGGCAGGTTTCCAACTGAAAGTATGTATAGTAGAGACTCACCCTTAGAGCAATTGACCTGTGACAACCCGGGATGGTTCTTGCATATAATCCCAGACATGAAGTGGCCCTGCCCTGTCTTTGTTTTCCAGGAGCTTCCCAGGAACCCAAAAACATCCCAGTACTTCTTCCAGTTGCTGGTAAGAACATGTGTGTCTGTCTCTAACTGTAGGATGTTGTCTCCAGCCAGATATGGGGAAACTATAGCCTCTGGAGCCGGTGAAGGGAGAAGAAATTCTCAGGATATGGATTTCTGAGATAGGGTCCCCGCTGGTCATTCGTGGACTTCTCAGCCCTCAGGTGTTCAGCAGGAGTAGAACCAACACCCCCCTGGCCCATTCGATACACAAGAATGCAGTGTGTCCAAGAACATCATCACACCAGTGGAGGAAGGAAGCAATACTGGGGCAACCGGCAAACTCTTTGGGTGAAAATATTAAATTAGATCTCTATGCACATCATATATCAGAATAAGTTCCAGATATATTGAAAAATGAAAGAAAAATCTAAACAAAGAAAATCATAAAACCCAGAAGAAAATATGAGTAGCCATAAGACCTTAGCATTGGCAAGAAGACAATTAGAAAAGCTAAGTCATTCATCTTATTACTTCCATTTGTATTATTGTATAATAATAATAAAATATTAAGTATAATATAATAAATTATTATAAATTATTTATATAATAAATTATACTATATATACTATTCATATAATAAATTATACTATATATTTATTTATGTTATATTTATATATAGTTATGTATTTTGTTTATATAAAAATAAAATATATAAACATAATATATAACATTTATATTATATTATTATTCATATTTATATTATTATATTTATATACTAAATTATAAATAGTATAAAATAATATAATAAAGTAATATATTAATCTAATAATAATAATAAATTATATAAAATATTTGTATATAGAAAGACACTGGAAAAGAATACCTAAAAATAACAGGTGACTTCTAGGCAGTGGGAATATGGGTGATTATTTCCTTCTTTATGCCAGATTTTCAAGTCTTTAATACAATAAGCATTTATTATTTTTATAACCATGTAAAAATAAACATTACTTCAATGACAAGGAATGAGAAAGAATTTGGGGTACTTGGGTGGCTCAGTCAGTTAAGCATCTGACTCTTGATTTCAGCTCAGGTCTCAGTGCTGTGAGCCCCACATCAGGCTCTGCCCTCTATAGGGAGTCTGCTTGATATTTGCTCTCTCCCTTTCAGTCTGCCCTTCCCCTCCCCCACTCACATGCTCTTTCTCTCTAAATTAATTAATTAATTAAAAAATTTTTTTAAAAAGAATCTGAATGACTTTGAATCTGAGACTAAAACACAGATCACCCAATTCGGTTTTCCCTCCACTCTGCCACCATCGACTCTCTCTGCTATTTGTTTGAAGCACACCTCCATATTTATGTTAAGTCGGTGACATGTGGTCCTGCCTTCCTTCCCACAGGAGCACTCTGTGCGAGACCTGAGTGGTCCAGGCCCCTTCACCGTCTTTGCACCTTTATCTGCAGCCTTTGATGAGGAACCTCAGGTAAGCATGAAGCTCTCGGCAAGCCCAAGAGGTTTAGGACTGGAACCCAGTCTCTGGGTGTCACCCTGGAACCAACGCTGGAGACATTTCTGGGCAGGAGATTTAGGATCAACTAGAGCTGATCAGCAATGGAATGAGCTGCCTCTCAGCATAGGGACCCCAGCAAAGGGACAGAATTTAAGTGGATTTTGGGGTACAATGATCAGAGGTCCTCTAAAAAACATTCCTGAACAGGGTAGGAGGTTGGAAAAGATCAACAATTCTTAAATGATCCAAACCTTCCAGGGACCCAGAAAAAAAAAAAAAAAATGCTGGGTGAAAGGAATTTAAATGTCTTTTTTTTTTTTAAGATTTTTTATTTGTTTATTTGACAGACAGAGATCACAAGTAGGCAGAGAGGCAGGCAGAGAGAGAGGGGGAAGCAGGCTCCCTGCTGAGCAGAGAGCCGGATGCAGAGCTCAATCTGAAACCATGACCTGAGCCGAAGGCAGAGGCTTCGCCCACTTAGCCACCCACGTGCCCTAAATGTCTTTTTTCTTGCAGACCTTATCAGAGACTTTACTGTTCTAACATTCACTGGGACTCTTCATGCTGGATTATCCACTAACATATAAAAATGTAGCAAACATTTATTGAGTGTCCTAGACACTGTCTCTAGTATCTGGCCTAGATTAATTCATTACTCTACAACCCTGTCAGTTGGGTGCTATTTACCCCATTTTATAGTCCAGGACATTGGCAGAAGTAACTTTCCCAAGGCCATATGACTAGCAAGTAGTAGAGCAAGGACTTAATCATAACTCCAGAGCCTACGTCCTTCACTTTGCACACTGCCTCTCTATGCATATATTTTAGACACCAGTAAATCAGAGGTACAAAAGTACTTTCTGAAAGATGTTGACATTTGATAGTTTTTCTCTAAAAGACATCAAAAGAGAGATCATGAAACAATGAGAACCTTGTGGGCCTTTTATTACTTTTTATGTTTTTTATTAATGGTTTATACTGTTTGTGTTTTGATTTACACAGGGAAAAGTATCATGATTTTTCTATACTAAAGGTCTGAATTTGCCCCGAGTACCTCTCCAAGGGGGGCAGGTCTATGCAGCATTTCCCAGCATTTTTCACAAGAAAAGTCTTTTTTCAAGTAGCATCTCACAGGACTTAGGGTCCCTGCCACATGTGTTGTGAAATGCTGGGCCTGGGGAACGCCAAACTCCCTTCCATGCTGAGAATCTATGTTGGAAACAGGAAAGAAACGAGGGCTACTTTCTCCCTCTTGCCTGAACAGCCTGTACCCCGTAACCCTGACCACCAGCCAGCCCTGACTGCCTCCTTCCCAGTCTGGGTGGGGAGAGAGGCCCCAGGGAGGGCCTGAAGGAGGGGACAGCAAAAGCTCCTGGCTCTCGCTAGAACCCTCCCATCTTCTATTACAGATTAAAGACTGGGACAAACAGGGTTTCATGCCCCAGGTTCTTCGCTATCATGTGATTGCCTGCCACCAGCTGCTTCTGGAAAACCTGAAATTGATCCCGAATGCAACTTCTCTCCAAGGGGGGTCCATTGCCATCTCCGTCTCTCAGGTAAGAGAGGCCACCCACCAGGTGGGCATCAGGAAAATGCCCGTCTTTCTTAGGCCTTCTCTCTCCTCTTCTTTACAGAAATACTAGTAATGATAGTAATAACAACTAACACATGTTGAGTGATTTCTATATGCCAGTTTCCCAACTCTGTATGCAAATTTCCCAACTTACAAATTAGGAAACTGAATTCAGAGAAGTTAAGTAACCTGTCCAAGGTCACACAGCAAGTAAATATTCGAGCTGGAACTGAAACTCAGAGATTCAAGCGGCGGTCATCAGAACTGCTTTTGGTCAGGGGTGGGACAGAGATGAAAACTCTTGACTAGAGCTGGCCATGCCAGTCCCCTCACTCCCCAGAGAAACAAATGGTGACTGTAGAATCCATCCCCATTGCGGAGAGAAACCAGTGTGTGGTGGAGGCAGGAGGTGGTATAGAGGACACATGTTTAAAAGGAAGCAATCTTGATCTGCTTGTTATTTCATGTTTGAGAATCACAGTGAAATGACCATTGTGGTTGGTTAGCTGCTATTAGCTTGTGTAGGTGAGATTATAGGGTCGCCTCCGTTTTCTTTTTATAATCATAATGAATAAATGGGCTCAAAGAACATAGACTCTCAGATTTTGCCCACAGCTCTACTTAAACATTCACTTTCACGACAATTTAGCATGTTAATAAAGCATTCGGAAAGAAGTAATTTTGTGTCTGTTTCTCTTTGTGCTCATTTCTTTTTTTCTTTTGTTGGTTAATTTCAGGACACAGTGTATATAAATAATAAGGCTAAGATCATATCCAGTGATATCATCAATACCAATGGAATCATCCACATCATAGACAAATTGCTGTCTCCCCAAAATTTGCTTATCACCCCCAAAGATGCCTCTGGAAGGATTTTGGTGGGTGAACTCATTATCATATCCTCAGCACATGGTAACTCATAATAATCATAATTTATTATAATAATTCTGATTTTAAGGTATCATTTCGAGACATTTTCATTTTGCTACTTCAATCTCAAGCTACTATTATTAAAAGTCTAGTGAATATTATTCTAGTAAGAAGTAAATAGATAAAAGTCTAATTTAAATAGATAAATGGATTTTATAAAAGTTTTCCTTTAGTTTCCACAAGAACAGCTTGTCTTACATAGACTCGGAAGATGGAGAAATTACATAAATGGATGAGACACTTGATAGGTAGAAAGATAGATAAATATGGGGCTCCTCGGTGGCTCAGTCAGTCAAGCCTACGACTCTTGATTTTGGCTCAGGTCATGATCTCAGGGCTGTGGGGTCGAGCCAGGGCTCCATCAGGCTCTGTGCTCAGCGGGGCCTCTGCTTGAGGATTCTCTCTCTTTCCCTCTGACCCTTCCCCTGCACACATGCACTCTCTCTAAAATAAATTAAAGATGATAGATAACACTCAAACCAAACTTGGAGTAAAACTCCTTTTCAATTGAAAGAAAAGACAACTTTGAATTTTATTGTTATTTATTAGCATTGGCCAGGGTTTTTCATTGCAGACAACAGAACCCACTATACCTAGACAAAAAGGAGATCCTTAAGATATTAAGTTCATCACCAAATCCCTAAGAAAGCCAGAGAGCCAGATGCTACACAGCTGGGAGCAAGGCAGCTCAGGGAGACCTGCAAAGGGAGGAGCATTGACTTTACCATGGGGCTGTCCTGACCTGTCTCCAACCTCAGCACCTGCAACTTGCAAGTCCGAGCCCAGATGCTTCCATCATCGTGCCAGTCAAAATCTCCCTCCTAGCAGTCACAACCACTTCATGTTGTTTCCTTCCACCAATAAGTCTGGTAAAAAAACAAACAAACAAAAAAAAACAAAAACAAAAACAAAAACCTTGTGCTTGCTGGATGTTCTATTGCCTAGGAGACTGTAGCTGCGAGGCAATCTGTGAAAATGAAGTGCATAGCTCCCCAGCCTCTGTAATGCAGAAAGGCATAGTACATCAGAGCTGGAGTGGGTACTGATGAGCCAATCCCCAGTACCTGCTGCATTATTTTACCCTCATTCTATTTGCTTCAGCTTTTGTTAAAGTATTTTGTGAACTGTATGAAGAAAAGTGTCATTGCTATTCTTACTATCTTTGCAGCAAAATCTTACAACAGTAGCAACAAACCATGGCTACACCAAATTCAGCAGCCTACTCCAGGTAAAGACCTAGGGGATAACCTGCCTAAGGAGCTGGGTTTTTGGAGGTTTTTTGTTTTATTTTGTTTTGTTTGGGCTTTTGTTGTTGTTGTTGTTTTCTTTTGTTTTGTCATTTGGTGTTTTATTTGGGGCACTAGCCAACCGTTGTAGGATCTGTGTCAGGAAGTCCTGATTTTCTATAGAGCGAAGTCATAGCATTCCCACTCCATTCCCCCAGATAGCGTAGGGTTTGTTCAGCTATACACTGTACATTGGCTGAATTAGAAACTGAAGTATTTGAGGCTGGAGCAAGGGAAAGGAATTAGGGTGCCAGTCCCTGAACTAGGTACTTCACATCTGGAATTATGACCTGCATTAAAGAGATGGGCAAACCAAGGTGCAGATACTGAAAATCGACACCTGTGGCATAAGTAGAAATTGGACTTTAAACTATATCTTTCTGACTTCAGAGACTTTTCCCACAAATGGAACAGAGAAACTTCTTGTTCAGATAAAGATTTCAGAGGAGACTTGGGGAGGAACAGGGTCCTTCAAGGTCCCCTCTCCTCCACCTACCCTGAGAAGTCCCAAGAGTGTTCTGAGAACCCAGCCCCCATCTCACCTTCCCCACCCCTGTGGCACAGTCTACAAACCACTGCATAGTCCAGCAATTTCCAAAATGGTCTGGGCTCACTCTCTGGAGAACTTTTCAGAAATGGAGATTTCTAGGTGCTCAAAAGGAGACTCTCCGGAGAGGTTACAAACAGGTATCTTTGCCGGCTCACCCAGACCCAAAACCTTATAGTCACCCTCACAACCTGAGCATCTCACCTGGTTGAACACAGGCTTTGTAGCAAGTTAGCAAACCTCTCTGGGGCTCGATAGAAGGGAATAATAAAGCTACTTCATAGGGCTGCTGGAAAAATTACAAGGACTAATGTATATGATGTACCCAGGTTATAGAAGGTTCTCAAAATGACTCCTTTCCATTCATTGGACAATTTCTTTTTTGAGTCCATGTAAGCTAAAAATCTTATAAATACATAGGAGTATCTCAATATTGTGTAAGTTTCAGTTTTTTAAGTGAAATATGGGGAAAATGCTAAGGAGGTCTTCCAGAAATTAAAGTATTTGGGCAATATTAACAACAACAACAAAAAAATCTTTGTTAAAAATTCTTTTTCTATTCATTTACGCCCAGAATTTGACTGTTTTGTAATCTAAGAAAATAAGGGTCGGAATGGTTGAAGTGTGGTGGGCCTCTAGTTTCAGGTTGTCACCCCTGAACCAGCTGGAGACCCAACAAGTCGCCAGGGCAGGCATGAAAGGAAAGTCCCCAACCTCGCCCTGGGGGGCTTTGGGTCTTAGAAAGATGCTGTGCCTTGCCCCCTGGCTGGGCTTTGCTGTGCACACACCCAACTCCCTGTGTTTCAGGATGTGGGCTTGCTGGGCATCATCACTGACCCTATCCACACTCCGGTCACTCTCTTCTGGCCCAGCGACCAAGCCTTGCAAGCCCTACCCCCCGAACAACAGGATTTCCTATTTAACCAAGACAACAAGGACAAGCTGAAGGAGTATTTGAAGTTCCACGTGATCCGAGATTCCAAGGTATTTCCTTTGCATACAGATGGGGTCCATTCCAGGAATGGTCAGTGTGTCTCCACCTCCACGGTGCAAAGGAGACCTGTGCAGCCCCTGGCCCATTCTGTCCTCTGACTGGCCATGGTTAATTGACCCCTGCAGTGTGCCATGCCTGCCCCATTTCCCTGACTGACCCATATTTTTTTTTTTTTTCTAATGTTAACTGGTACCCAGGAGCATCATTCCTCTGCTGTGCTGCAGACTGGCTTTCCTCTTCCCCAGGTCACATGGCAAAAAGGCTGTTGGCAACAGTTCCAAGTGTGTCTAGGTGGGCTCGTCCCCCTCCATGTCCAAAATTTCCAGGCAAAGGGCTGCTTCAGCCAAATGCGTCAGCCGTTCACTCCTGAACGGACCTACTGTGAGGGAAGCAAGATCTTACAGGCACATGGCAGATGTTGCTGAAATCCTGTCACTTTGTGTTCTCAGCTAGAAGCCGTGTCCCTCCAGGAATGAGTCTGTCTCGGCCCAGAAGGCCAAGGGCCCTAACTTAGGGTAATTCACAGGACCTGTGTTAGTGTCTCGGAGCTGCATAATAAATCCCCACAAACTGGGTGGCTTGAAACAACAGAAATGTATGCCCTCAGAGGTCTCATGGCTGGAAAGTCTGAAATCAAGGTGCTGACAAGGTTGTTCCTTCTGGAGGCTCAGAAGGAGAACAAGTTCCATGTTTCTCTCCTAGCTTCTGGCGGTTGCTGGAAATTCTTGACATTCCTTGGCTTGTCAATGTATCCCTCCAGTCCCTGCCTCTCTTGTGACATGGCTGTCCTCTCTCTCCCTGTGCATTTCTATATCTCCACATGTCATTCTCCTTTTCTCTCTTCTTCTTCTACGGATACCAGTCATATCGGACCGAGGGCCCACCCGACTCCAGTGGCCTCCATCTTAACTAATTACCTCTGCAATAACCTTACTTCCAAGTAAAGTCACATTCAGAGGTAATGGAGGTCAGGATATCAATAAAACTTTTCAGGGGTCACAGCTTAACCCATAACCCTGCACCCTTTCCCCAAACCACTGATCCTGTCATCAGCGTCATACACCAGCACAGCCTCTGCTGCAGCTGCCCAGCACAGAATGGGCATGGAGGGGCAACTGGAACTGGCCCAGCTGGAGAAGACGTTCCCTACAGAAAGAATTTCCTACTTCCTTGAGAGCCCGAGATGAGTCTTCCTTTTGATTACGTCTGTAGTCATTTTAAGGGTAGAAAAACTCCTGTCTGGATTTGCTCTGTTGGCAAAACTCCTTCAGGTGCTTCTGCAGCCCAAATTTGGTGTATTAACGTGCCACCATTGTTCCTACAGATCTTAGCTGTGGATCTCCCTAGGGCCACTGCCTGGAAGACCCTGCAAGGCTCAGAGCTGGGAGTGACATGCGGAGCTGGCAGAGACATTGTGAGTATACACAACAGTCCCCAACCACTGTCCCCTCATGGGAAGATTCATTTTTCCCTCCTGTGACAGCAAGGAAGACAGAGGGTGTTAGGGAGCCCCCTGCCTTTACACTTGCCAGGAGCAGCTCTGGGTTGGTTTGGTTTGGTTTGGTTTGGTTTGGTTTGGTTTGGTTTGGTTTGGTTTGGTTTGGTTTGGGAGCATTTATTTTGCAGTGTGAGACATTCTGCTAAAGCAGGAAAGTGTACTGTCAATCCTTTGCCTTCCTTCCCAGCCCCACTGCAAACTCACCTCTAGCCCCTTGTAGGCAGTCAGAGCCAGCTCTGAGGCAAATCTATCGAGATCCTCAAACAGAGAGAAAGTTCACAGTTTTCACCTTCCCTGGCTAGTTCCCAAACCATATTGCCTCCTTGGAACTCCATACAATGAATGGGTCTGATGGGATAACAGTAGCCACATCCTGTATCCTGCATATCAAAGACAACCCAAAATGACAGCGACTTAAATATACAAGGGCTGTGTCTTCTCAAAAGAACTCTGGAGGCAGCCAAGCCAGAGCTAGTATGATGGCTCATTGGGGGAGCGTCTTCTGTTTCCTCTACAGCACGTTTCCACATTTCCAGCCTCAGAATCACGTCAAGTTTCAAGAAGACGGCTGGAGCGTGCAGCTCCAATCACCAGGTTCACTTTCTAGTACAAAGCAGAAAGGTTTCGGGATGCAGATCCCAGATGAGATTTTTCTCTTCAAGGAGGCTTCTTAGAAGTGCCTGATGACATTCTGTTTATATTTATGACCAGCCAGAATCCCTACGGTGTTTGCAGTAGAGTTGCATTGAATTTAGCAACTGAATATGAGAAATGTTAGCATCTTTACATTCCAACTTCTAGAAAGTTATTCCAGTGTACTTACACTCTTGAGACTGGCTGTACTATTTCCATAGATCAAACTGGACACCTATCAAAGAAGTATGTCCACTCCTCATTCTGGGTGCCGGTGTAGCTTCCAGAGCACTTGGCAATGTATCATTTAGTCTGAGCTTTATAATACCCCTATGCAATGGAATCATTCGCCCTAGTGACCTGGTAAAAGCAATCAAACCACAGAGAAGTTCAGTGACTTGCTCACAGTCACACAGCATTGAAGCGGAGGTGGAGGATTTAACCGGTTTTCCTGTGTTCTTGCCGCTGAATCACTCTGTGCCCCTCCCATCAATAGATGCGGAGGTTAACTTTTTTTTCTAACAGAACTTTTTTTTTTAAGATTTTATTTATTTATTTGACAGATAGAGATCACAAATAGGCAGAGAGGCAGTCAGAGAGAGGAGGAACCAGGTTCCCCACTGAGCAGAGAGCCTGATGCGGGGCTCGGTCCCAGAGGCTTTTAACCCACTGAGCCACCCAGGCACCCTTCTCACGGAACTTTCTAAAAGCATTTTGATTCCTCAGGGGTGGGTGGAGATGTATTCAGCAATTTCTTAGCTGGGAAACTTTCTTCCTAAGGAAGAAAGTTCTAGAACTGTTGCAAGCAAAGTGAAATAATGTCTCTAAAGCACGATTTAGACAATGCCTAGTACGTGTGAAAGAGGAAGTCACCATCATCATTATAGAGTTACAGCCCATCACTTGTATATCCTGAAAAAAAGGTTGTGGCTGGACTTAGCTAGGAGCTAGCACTAAGTCAAAAAAAAAAAATATATATATATATATATACACATACATATATATACATATTGCACTCCTGTCCAGGAAGTGGCCACATTACCAAAGTGGATCCTGAGCCACAGCTAGGTCAAGCCTGCTCCAGCCTGTCACCCTCGCTGCCCCTGCTTCTACTTTGGTGGAGGCAGCATGGCCGAGGGGCTGCAGGCCTGATCTCAGGGGCTGGCGGCCTGGGTAGGCGTGCCCACACTGCTGCCCACTGACTGCCTGGCCTGGGGCAAGGTACTGAACCTCTCCTGTCTCTATTTTCTCATCTGTAAACAGGGACCCTAGTAATAGCTGCTATCCTCTAGGTGTTGTGAGGATTAAAGGAGTTTGCACAGGCCCAGCACACGGCACTACTCAGCACCTACTACACGCTGGCTGCTTGCTGTATATATCTAAAAAGAACTATATATATATATACTATACTATATATATACATATAGTTCTTTTTGAGTCTTGCAGGCAAGGTGCTACCACCTTCTATAGCCTTAGGAAGAAGAAAAGTCTGAGAAGGATTGCTGACTGTTCTCTCTCTCTCTTTCTCCCTCCTCTCCCTGGCAGGGCGAGCTCTTCCTGAACGACCAAACATGCAGAATTGTGCAGCGAGAACTCTTGTTTGACCTAGGTGTGGCCTATGGCATTGACTGCCTCCTGATTGATCCCACCCTCGGGGGCCGCTGTGACACTTTCGCCACGTACAATTTTTCGGTCAGTCCCCAAAATAGTACCATAATAGGAGACAGTTGGGGTACAGCCCTCACGACCCAGCATGGACTCTGCCACAAAACCACTCAGGGCTGGTCCGGAGCCCGGGACCCACGAGAGCTGAGGGCCAGATGATGGTGCTCTTCACACTCAGAACCCACAAGCATCTACTTGGCCCCAACCAGGCCTGGCACGTTCCCATTTATCCACCAGCCCACTCGTCCATTCATCCTCTCGCAGTAAAGGGAAGAATTGCTGGGACCAACTGGGTGCCCGTTATCCTGCAACAAGCTAGTCCTTTTCAAATCCTCCTATCTATTCAGTCATTCACCCATTCCTTCAACAAACATTTTTCGCTGTTCTGCCAGATGGAACCATATAAAATTGCCATATTTGGCAGGGTATGATTACAAAAATGGCAACTTCATAGGGTTTAGCCTAGTATTCTACACCACCCACACTGCTGTTGAGTTACTCATTCATTCGTTCATTCAACAACAGTGGTTGAATGCCCTGGGCCCTGCTTGTAGGAGGCAATGTCACATTTCACACTCATTCATCTGTCCAGTATCATGTGTAGGGTACTACCTCAGAGCCAGCCATTTGGCTCCATTCATCTTACCTCTAAAGGAATCCAACATTACAAGTTGTTCAGTGACTCTGTGATGTAGATTTGGAAACTGAGTCTCAAAGAGGGGAAGTGGCTCTCATGGCCATCTGTGATTGGTTGACTTGGGAACCTGTCAACTTGTAGGGATTCAACAAATATCCCAAGTTCTTGAGACACCAGGCAGCTGGAGTAGGAGATGAAAAAAACAGTTGTCCTTTCTGCCATAGAGGTTGTGGCGTTCTTAACTTCCAAAGTACATCTGCACACATTTTTGCAGTTAATAGTTCCCATTAGCGATCCCCTGAAGATCAGACAGCAGCAAGAATCGTTGTCTCTATCTTGTAGATCAGAAAACTGAGGGTCAAAGAGTGTGACTGGCCAAAAGTATCATGCTGGTTTATAGTGGAAGGGGCACTTGTGTGCACATTTCCCACTGGACCAGATGCCTGAAGAACACTGTACAGCAGGGAACTTTTCACCTCAAACAACAAAAGCCAAGGGGTGGAGGGCCAAGACGGATCTTCAGAATTCTCCACGGCAAAGTGGCAGTGTGGTTGCTTTTGCATTCTTGATCACAGTCAGAATCTTAAAACCAAGATTAAGTTCTTGGTCAGCTCACCAAAGCATTAACCAGGGGTATACTCTTGGGTTGCCCAATATTCTTGACTTTTAAGCAGTTCTTTTCTTGCATACTAGGGAGATTGTTGGAGCTGCGCCAATACGCCCAGCTGCCCAAGGTGGAGTAAGCCAAAGGTAATTATGAATGCAGTGATAATATTTGGGTGCAGTGTTTGTTCCATTGTCAGACCCTAGTATTCTGGTAGGTGTTAGTGTGTGTCCATGGGTGTTGTATGGCGGTGTGTTGTCTGCAAGTCGGTTGTATAAATGCAGTCAGCATCATTCCTTTAACAACCAGGCATCCTTAGCCTCGTTGAACGTTGAACGCAGGCAACCTGTCAACCCAGGGACTGTCTACAAAACTCATGGGATTGTAGACTTAAAAGGGATTTCAAAGATAAGGAGAATTACGCAAATCATAGCTGCATTTTGTTGGCCACTATATCTACCCCTGGCCACCTTTATTTCTGATACATTACCCTCATTATAACACTCATAGGAAGCTATTATTTCCTCCACTTAGGAAAAAAAAAATGTATCTCAGAGAGAGTAAGCAGTTAGGCCAAGACCACAGAGCTAGAAAGGAGCAAAGCTAGAAATAGGGCCCAGAAAGCAACCTAAGAGTAATGGTCAAGCCAATGGAATTTGGAGTCCACGGCATTGGGATCCAATTCCAGTGGGTTATCTTTGGCTAATTACATCATCTATACAGTTTTCCCTCCGTAAAATGGAGCTAGCAACTATTCTGTGTGTGGCTATTAGGAAAAGTACATTTTAAAATGTACTTTAAAAGCACTCGTTAAATATTGCTCTATTACGTACCCCAAAGTCAATTTCCTTCTATTCTACTAATAAAATCTCTAACAAAAACACCCCTGCCAAACACAATGGAACTCATGCCTTCCCTACTGATGATTTGGGGACCTTGCCACAGACACCCCCCGACCCCCTTGCACCCTCCCCACGATGAAAAGCTCTCTCTCTCCCCCACTCTCCTCCCAAGAGACTGCACCCTTTGCAAACAGCTCTAAGGGTCAGCAAGTCCTCCCTCTTAAGGCTAAGAAGAACTCCTTCTGTAAACTCTAGCTCTGTCCCCTCCCCCATCCATCTGCCTACCTACACACCTAAGAATTCCTTTGCTTAAAAGGGCTCCGGGGGCCCTGGAGTCCCACTTTCAATTTGGGCAGTACCCAGGACCCTCCACTGGGGGCGGACTAGAGCCAAAGAGCCCAAGTCCGGGCGGTGGAAGGCGGAGGGTTAGTGCGCTTTCTTCCTTTAGGGCGTGAAGCAGAAGTGTCGATACAACCTGTCCTTCAAAGGGTACCTGGAAGGCTGCCGGGAGCAGTGCACCATGGTGATACGGCTCCCCAGGTGCTGCAAGGGCTACTTCGGGCGAGACTGTCAGGGTGAGGGCGCCTCTTACCACCTCGCGATTCTGAAAGTATTGTGCCATCGCTGCGCAGTACCTGAAAGTACAGATGCTGTGAAGTGGGTGGGGGAGGGGGCGTCAGAATGCATTGTTCCCAGGAACCCCTCCAAGAAACGATCCGCAAGCAATCATTCTAAAGAGTTGTTCAGCTTTCCTTCCACTTTTTCTTGTGTCATATTTTGTTCTTTACAGAGTTGAGATTCTCCTGTGCCTCGATTGTCATTGTGTTGTGCTTTTTTGCTCAGCAGGATCGCATCAGACATTTCCCACCGTGCTAGAAACACCGTATTTCATTTCTGATGCTGGTGCAGGATACTGATGAGCACATGAGTTTAAATGCATAGAATTCTACCTTGGCAGGGTGCTGGGTTAATAGGAGGTGTGGGGGCCATTGTTTCCTGAGCCCCCCTCGGTTATGGGATGTATGACATCACCTCCCTCTCTTACCTCACCAGGAAAGGGCTCCTTGCCAAAGGACATTCAGGCCCATCCTGAAATCTTTGTGTATAGGCAGAACTTCTGGCCACTCATAACAAATGCCATGGCACTTCCCATTGACCGCACACTGTTCTGATTAAGCACATTTATTGTGTGCTACTTCCCATATATAACAACACATTTAAACGTGGCAACAACCTCTAAGAAACAGATTCTATTTTTATCCCCATTTTACAGATGAGAAAGTTGAGACAGAGAGAGGATAAGCAGCAGGCGCAAGATCCCACAGAGTGTCCCCAGAAGTTGTGGTTTTAACCACCATGTGTCCTCCATTCACTGGAGTCCAGTTGAGAAAATTCTGGGCTGGGAGTACACATGATCACCCAGTATCCACACTCCGTCACTTGAGTGTGCACAAAATCAGTATCGTCCCTTACATTTGCTCAGTGCTTTATGTTTTCAAAGTGCTCTCAGTTACAGTAACTTTTTTTTTAAGATTTTATTTATTTGAGAGAGAGGGAGCACACACATGAGCAGGGGGAGGGATAAAGGGAAGCAGACTCCCCGCTGAGCAGGAAGCCCAATGAGAGTCTTGATCCCAGGAGCCTGGGATCATGACCTGAGCCCAAGGCAGACACTTAACCAACTGAGCCCTAAGTAATGTATTTGAAACTCAGTCACAATGTGGTCTCAGTCATCATCATCATCATCACCCTCTTCTAGAGCTAACAGAACTGAAGCTCAAAGAAATTGAGCCCAGATCTGCCCAAATCCAGGCCTCCTAACCCCAAATACAATACATGGTTCAGCATATTGCTCTGCCACCGTAGAATCCTATCAGATACATTGAAGTTCATGCCCCAGAGGCCACTGGCTTGCCCTAAGCATCCGGTGACACTATGTGGGTGTGTCCCCAGGGCCACTGTCTCTCTGGGATAATGGAGATGAGCCCTGCAGCTGAGGGCCGATCAGCCTCACATTACAAAGGTGCTGAGCTGCTCTGGGTCTTGGGAGACTGTTGAGTCACTGCTGTGTCGTCTGTTCCAGCTTGCCCGGGAGGAGCGGATACCCCCTGCAGTAACCGCGGTGTCTGCCTCGATCAGTACTCAGGCATAGGCGAGTGTAGATGCAACACGGGCTTCAATGGGACGGCGTGTGAGCTGTGCCTGCCGGGGAGATTCGGACCTGACTGTCAGCGTACGTGGCTCCCACTCCCCCTGCTTTAGCCTGTTGTTCAGCCGTGTGCTCCCTGTCCTCGTCCACACCACCTGCCTGACCCAGTAGCATCCCTCTTCTCCTCTTTCCCATCCCCCCACCTCCCATCTGCCTGCCTTGACATGTGTTTTCCCTCCCTGGATGTATTCCCAGTTGCCATCCACTGAAAGAGCCCTAGCTCTAGAAGTGAAATTCACATCCCCTGCAGCCATCAAGACAAGCTGTGACTGAACAACACTCATTCAGTCATTCAACCAACATGCATTTAGAGTCCTTATTAATACTGACAGCTCATGTTTACAGTTAATGTTTACTGAGCACCTACTATGTGCCTGGCAGATATGTTTTGTCCCTTAATCCTCACAACTACCCTTTGTGGGAGGTACTGCCGTTACCCCTACTTACCAGATGTGGAAACTGAGACACGAGGGAGCTGAGTGACTTGCTCAAAAGCCAGGAATTGTTCTAAATTGTAGGGATACAGTGGTGTTAGGAGGGGGCCAAATCCCAACTCTCAAGGAATATACACTTGAAAACAAAGGTAGTTAGTTATAAAGGTATAAAGAGAAAGAAGCAGGTGAAGGGAATGGGGAAGGCAGGGAGGCACTATTTTAGAAGACATCTCACACAGGGAATATTTGAGACAAGACTGAAAAGAGGTGGGGGCAGGCATGGGGATCTCCAGTGGCAACTCTGACCAAAGAAATTTTCAGTCATGCTGGATATAGTCTGTAACTCTACCATCAGGAATGGGAGCCACTAGCCACATGTGGCTGTTGAGCACTCAAAGTGTGTGATTAAGGAACTGATTTATTTTAATTAGTTTAAATTTACATAGCCACATGTAGCAAGGACTACTGTACAGTTGCAGACTAGAGGGATGGCTTTTCTAGAAAAGAAATGAGCCAGTGCAAAGGTCCTGAGGCAGAAGTGGGTGTGGCATGCCCTGATGGTGGCTGAGCAGAGTGGGCAAAGAGGGAGAGAGGAAGGAAATGAAATCTGAAGGCCACCAGAGACCAGGAAACATAAGAGCTTCCTGGCAGAAATAGCCCTTCATCTATTCTAAGTGTAATGGTGGCCAGTGGAGGACTGTGAATGGAGGGGTGTGCTGAACAGAATAGAAAGGATTGCTGCAGCTGCCCCGAGGAGAACTCACTGTAGAAAGCAAGAGCAGAAGTAGGGCCACCTCTGGGGAACTGAAGGCAACAATCCAGGTGAGAGCCAGCAGTGCCTTGGGGGAGGGGTATAGTGCTCAAGGTGGCAAGAAGAGAAAGACTTGGTACATATCTTGAAGATTTCGCTGTTAAATAGATTCTCTGTTAGGAGATCCTATAAACTTCTCTCCTCTTTCTATTCTGCTACACACCCTATGATACCCTCTACTTCTGTGTTTATAACACTCACCATCTTTATAATTACATGTTCAAAAGCCAGTTACTCCTGGACTGTAAGCCCCATGAAAGCAGGAACCTTATGTTTTATGTTTTCCACTGTAAGCTCATTGCCTAGTCGTGTCTGCCCCATGATAGCCACAGACTATGTTCCTTCGAATGAATGAATGAAAACGATGACATAAGCATGATCCTCCCACACTGACAACACAGCCAACAGGTGGCCAGTGACCTGGCTGATAGGATTTCCATCCCTGATCACTGATTTCCGATCCCCCTCCAATTTGTTTTACAGCTTGTGGCTGCTCAGCCCACGGACAGTGTGATGACGGCCCCACGGGCTCAGGGCAGTGCTTCTGCGAAACGGGGTGGACTGGCCACTTCTGCGACACTCAGACAGGTGTGTCCCGGGAGCGGTCAGCTGTCTGCAACACCGCGCTGCCAAGCGGCCTCCCAAAACCTCCAGCTGAGGTTGGGGGCCTGTGCGGCACCTGAAAAAAACAACAAAACAGGTGTTTCCTTTTCCACAAGGAAAGGACGGTTTGGATACATGGCCCCAGGCCTCAGGAGGTTTGGGGACTAGAGGGAAAACTGGCTGAAAAGATTTAACTCAAACCCATGAAACCAGCACACAGTCCCGTGCAATCACAGAAGGACCCAGCTCAGGCAGACAATACAGGGTTAGGCAAGAATGGTCCCGCAGAATTATGGTCCTGGGGGCACACATGTGCCAACAGATGCAGAGTGGTTTCACAGAAAATTCATGGTTCTGTGGAGTCTGGGATCTGACCCCCCAGTTCTGCTATTACTAGATGAATGGCCTGGGATAACCCACCCAATCCGGGCCTCAGTGCACTCACCCACAAAAGGAAGGGCCTGATCAACCGTTTGCAGGGGAGGGTCGGAGATGATGGTTAGGAAGGGCCCCACGTGTGCAGACACTAATGAGAGCTGCCATTATCATGGTCAGTCATGATCCTCATCATCACAATCTAGATCCTTCCTGAGCGGCCAGTTTTCTGAGGTGCCCCGGTAAACCCTGAGCCCTGAATTCTGGTGGAAGATCTGAGATGTGAAGGTTGAATTATCACTGTGAACCGCTAGGGGCCGGAGGGCATGATTAAGTTCTCCCTATGGGCTTAAGCAAACTGCAATTCCAGGATCCCTGAGTTTCCGTTCCCACACCTCCCCTCCGCCCCTGACCACCCCATGGCTCTGCGCTGCCTGTTGACACGGTCGCCCCATTCACTCACCAGAGCTTCAGACTTCCCCCAAGCTGAGCAGTGCCCAAGGAAGCCCATGGAATTTCTCCTCCAATGCAATCATCTCCTTCTGGACCCCATGCGTGTAGGGCCAAAGAGCTAATCTGCTGAATTTATTGTTGAGGTGTAAGGTTTTAACTGATTGCCCATAGAAGTGACATATTATAGTTTAATCTGAATAGCATTGAAGGGTTAATGTGTTAATACTACAGAGTAATTCTGGAATCTCAGAATCTCCAGGCTGGGAGGAAACTTCGCAAATCACCCTATCCTCCCGCTGGAAGGGGGTACTTCTGAAACAAGGGGACAGGCCAGACAGTGAGTCTCGGTACGCCCCGAGTTCTCACACCACAGGTACAGGATGAACGGTGATCTCCTTGTTTGCAGCCTTGCCCCCTATGTGCACACCTTCTTGTTCTGCTCACGCCACCTGTAAAGAGAACAACACGTGTGAGTGTAACCTGAATTATGAAGGGGATGGAATCACGTGCACAGGTAGGTCCTGTTGGTGTGTGTGTGTGAAATAGGGTGGGGCAGGAGCAGAGTGGAACTTGGTCACAGTGCCCGGACTTCATTTTGACCCTTCCATTCCTGCCTGGGTCATTTTCCCAATACCTACCCTCTCTGTGATTCAGTATCCTAAATGGGTTTGCTCATGCCTGACCTGCTCACCTCCCAGGTCATTGTTCTGAAATCGCTTTGTACACTCAGAGTGATGCACTTTATTGTATAGTGTTTTTGTAACTCTACAGGAAATCTAGCCTTCAAAAAAAATTTCAGAAAATACCTCACAGTACTAAAAAAAACTAACAGTTACTTTCATCATTTGGTGAGAATCACTCTGACCATTGCCATGTCTGTCTTTAGTAGTTAAGACATAGGTTCAGCCGTGCAGAGACCCAAAGGAACGGTGGCAAAAACAAGACAAATGTTTAGATGTTTATTTTTATCTCATATAGTAGTTTGAATGGAGCCATCCGAAACTAACATAACTCTGAAAGGACATCTGGGAGCCCAGACTCCTTCTATCTTGTTGCTCTACCATCATTCACGTCCCTGGCCTGAGATGGTCATCCAGTACATCCCAAGCAGCAGGATGGGGAAGGTAAAGAAGGAGGCAAACCTCCTTCCCTTTAAGGATGCACCTAGATGTCGGTAAAAATTTGTCTGTTCTCAGGGCATAGGCTGGAGCCCCATCACCTGTCATACTTAGTTGCAAAGGAGCCTGGGAAATGTAGTCTTCATTTAGGCAACCATGAGCCTAAATGGCAGCAAAGACCCAGGTTCTTCTGTGTTTCCCTCTACTGTTCTTAGGATGAGCCCTTTCATCCTCATGTTTATTCTCACAAAATTTCAAGTGGCTGCCATGACTCCAGGCAAAAGCCAGGCAGGAGAAAGCAGATAGCTTTCTAGCTGCTCCTGAGGCTAGAGCTCATCTAGTATTAGGTTGAAATTTGGGAGATTGTGAAAACAAAGGTCCTAACATGTAGCACAACACAGTGGGGAAAGTATGAGCTTTGGGCGTCAAACCAAGTAAGTTTGACCTACTTGCCCTGTCCCACCACGTTATCACTAGGGGTAAGAGAGTTAAACTCTTTGGGTTTCAGTGTGTTCATCTGTGGAGTGAGGTTAACGATGACCATCTCATGAAGTACTCCAGAGTACAGTAACTACACACACATACACACACACACACACACACACACACACACACACACACCCCTGTCCCAACATTAAAAACTCAAACTCATTCAGAAAACTAGCCAAGTGGAGCCCAGAGGTATGTGACATAGGAGGTCGCAGGTGATGACATAGAGGTCATCAGTGTCCCCAGAGGCTAGACCAGCGGCTATGGGGAATGGGGAAAGAAGACCCCATCCTGCTGGGGTCCATTTCCTTCCCAATGCCCCTGATCCCAGGGTGACCCATAACCCCCCCTCTAAAGCTCACATTCCACAAACCGTGGTTCAGCGAGCCCTCTCCCTTCTGCTCATGCAGTTGTGGATTTCTGCAAACAGAACAACGGGGGCTGTGCGAAGGTGGCCAGGTGTTCCCAGAAGGGCACAAAGGTGTCCTGCAGCTGTCTGAAGGGCTACAAGGGGGACGGTCGCAGCTGCACGGAGATAGACCCCTGTGCCGATGGCCTCAACGGTGGGTGTCACGAGCATGCCACCTGCAAGAAGACGGGCCCGGTGAGTCTCTCTTGCCCCCGGGAAACTTGGGAGCGGTTCTGCGTCTTGCTCAGTCTCGGTTCATTCTACTCGCCATTCGGCCTCCTCCCCAGCTTCCTTCCCACTGCACTCTACGTCCTGTCAAGTCTGCAGACCGAATGCCAAGTGGCATCCTAAGCAGAAAAGAGACATGAGGAGGAAAACCGGTGAAATCTACATAAAATCTATTCTGTAGTTCATAGTAATGTGCCACCATTCATTTCTTAGTGGCGTTTTTTTTCTTTTGGGTTTTTTGGGGTTTGGGGTTTTTTTTTGGTTTTGTTTTTGGTTTTTTTTGAGAGAAAGAGAGCATGAGAGTGGAGCGAGGGGTAGAGGGAGAAGGGAGGGAGAAGCAGACTCTCCACTGAGCAGGGAGCCCCACATGGGACTCTATTCCAGGACCCCCAGGATCATGGCCCGAGTCAAAGGCCGACACTTAATCGACTGAGGCACCCAGGTGCCCCATTTCTTAGCTTTGACAAAGATACTGTAATTAGGTGATGTAAGGGAACGTTGTGAAACGTATATGGCAACTCTTTCTGCTATCTTGGCAGCTCTCCTCAAAATCTAGAATTATCCAAAGTAAAAAGTTTATTAAAACAAAATGTCAGTGAAAAGTGGGAGGAAAGTGCAGGTTTGGACACCCACTCAAGCCTTTTGGAATGGAATCAGTGCCCTCGTGCCGGGTTTATCTGTTGGGAAGGGAGGTTGGTAGAAGATAATGTCCACTGTGGTCCTAAGTGTGAACTTAGAGTCACTCTCTGAGTCTTAGCTCCCCCACTTACACTCCGTAGCCCAGAGCCCGCTACTTGATTTCTCCCAGTCTCTGTTTCCTTGTTTGCCAGGTGAGTCTAATAATGTGGCCCTCATAGAATTGTTTGGGGATTAAGTGCGGTCATTCATTGATTGGGCAAGTGGTCATCAGGCACCTGCCGTGTGCTGTTGTCGGAGCTGGGGATGTAGCAATGAAATGTGAGGGGGGAGGGGGCAATGTTCTGGGCAGAAACAGGTGCATGAGATACTTTCAGAAAGTACCAAGCAGCTGACCAAGAGTCAGGCAGAGTATGAATTGGGCCACCATGATAGAAGGGATAGGGAGGGTTGCTTTATTTGTCAGGTCAGGGATGCTGTCTCTGAGGAAGCAACATTTGGGCCAAGATGACATTTCCTCATGAGTCTGCATAAACACGAGACATGGCAATGACTTAATTGCCACTATTCATAAGCAAAGTATTTTCCTGGTGCTTCGGAGCATCTCCTGTGCTGGATGGGGGCCTGCAGAGCACGTCGGGGTCCTGGAGTCCTAGAAAAGGGGTTTCTCATCTCTTCGGCTCTCCCTACAGGGCAAGCACAAGTGTGAATGTAAAAGTCATTACGTGGGAGACGGGACAGACTGCGAGCCCGAGCAGCTGCCCATAGACCGATGTTTGCAGGACAACGGGCAGTGCCACGCTGATGCCGACTGTGCCGACCTCCACTTCCAAGGTCAGTGTGGCTAGGGGTCACTGGCCTTCTGGCCTGGGGGAGGGATTTGCCCAAGAGCAAAGGGGAACAGAATTAAAAGCCAGGCCAAACAGCCCAAGCATTGCCCAGGACCCAGTGCCCAGGAGATAGCGGGCTTTGGTAGCAGAGGACTGGAATAATTCATCTCGACTGGAAGCCTTAGAACCAGGAGGGAGCTCAAAGGTCATCCATTGTGAATTTTCCTGAAACAGGCTTTCCCCAAGTTGCTTAGCAACCATCGGTCGGAATTGAATCTAAGGAGCATAGTTCAGGGTTTAAATAACAGAGGAAGCACCTGTTGCGTGCAGAAGCAGCTTCTGAGCGGTTGTTTCGATAATACACGTTGATCGGCATGTGTGGCGTTCTCTTCCGAGACTGATCTGAATGGCTTATAATAAACCCACGAGTATCATAAAACTAGGAATCACAACACACAACAAAGTAGAAAGCCAAATGGGAAGTGGAGAGGTGCAAGTGATTTTTTTTAAGATTTTATTTATTTAGTTGACAGACAGAGATCACAAGTAGGCAGAGAGGCAGAGAGAGAGAGGAGGAAGCAGGCTCCCTGCTGAGCAGAGAGCCCAATGGGGCTCGATCCCAGGACCCTGGGATCATGACCTGAGCTGAAAGCAGAGGCTTTAACCCACTGAGCCACCCAGGCGCCCCAAGGTATAAGTGATCTTAAAGCCTCAAGGAGGAAATCCACAAAGGACCCAGCAAGGTCATTCTGAGCCAGAGGGAGAGCAGTGGTCCAGGGGAAGGGACAGCAGTGGTTCAGGGGGAGGGACAGCAGTGGTTCAGAGAGAGGGACAGCAGTGGTTCAAAGAGCAACTCGGGGTGTTACATGTTATGGCCAATCAAGATTTATTGGATGTCTCTGATTAGGACAGGGTTGTTTTAGAGACATGGTAATTCTAGTGAGGCAGTTTTTATATATCTCAATAGTAACTACTGAATTAACACCTGATACATACTGTCTTATTCCGTTCGGACTGCTACTATCGACTGAGTGGCTTAAAAACAACAGAAATGTGTTTCTCACCATTCTGGAGCCTGGAAGGCTACGATCAGGGTGCCGGCATGGTCATCTTCTAGGGAAGTCTCTCTTCCAGGTTCGGACTGTTGTCTTCTTATGTCCTCATATGACAGAAGGGCTAGGAAGTTCTCTGAGGTCCCTTTTATAAGAGCACTAACCTGGGACACCTGGCTGGCTCAGTCAGTGGAACGTGCCACTCTTGATCTTGGGGTTGTTTGTGCCCCATGTTGAATGTAGAGATTACTTTAAACACACACACACACACACACACACACACACACACACCCCATACAAGAGGGCTTTCCCCTCATGACCTAATTACCTCCCAATGGCCCCACTTCCTAATACCAACACATTGGGAGTTTCAACCCGTGAATCTGGGGAGACATAAACACACAGTCCATAACATGGACCAAATTCTAAGAGGCTTCAGATCCCTTTCGGGGATGAGATAGAAGAAATGTAAGCAAGGAAAATACACAGGCTATATGACATTGTCTCCCTGCAAGGGGATTCCCAGTGTAGCTGAAGACATTTTTTAAATCGATAAGACAAGGAAAGGCAAGTCACAGAACCGAAGACAGCCGTTCATCTTGTGCTGATGGCTCAACTGAAAAAAGAGAGCAAGAATAGAAGAAAACTGAAAGCAGGGACTCAGATATGTGTATGCTCATGTTAAACCAAAAGGTGTAAACAACCCTAGTGTCCATCAACAAATGAAAGGATAAACACACTGTAGCTTATCCATATGATACGATATAATCTGGTCCTAGAAAAGGAAGGAAATTCTGGCATGTGCTGTAACATGAATGAAACTTGAAACCATGTCACATGAAATAAACCAGACACCACAGGACAAATATTATGGACATATGCAAGGGATCTATGACAGGCAAATTCATAGAGACAGAAAGTAGAGTAGAGGTTACCAGGGGCTGCAGAGAGGGGGATAGATAGTCACAATTTGATGGTGACCATGTTTCTGTTTGGAATGATGGAAACATTCTAGAAACGGATAGTGGTGATGGTTGTATAACGTTGTAAATCTACTTAATACCACTGAATTGTACCCTTAAGATGGTCAAAAAAGTAAATTGTATGTTATGTATATTTACCAGTGTAAAAAAGTTATTTTGAAGAACTGTCAGAGATGGGAAAGATCCCTAGGTAAGATGAGAGAGGGAATCCTCAGAGAAGCTTACTAGAGGCCTGGGACTATGGTGGAGACTCAAAAGATGGCAAGGCAATGACCTCAAGGTAACAAGGTCTCAACCAGGAAGAAGGGTGAGCTCAAGGTACCCCTATGGCCAGAGAAGGTGAGGATAAGTAAGTCACATAAGGTTTCTATCTCAAGAGAGCAAACCCAGTGTGGTTGTGTTCAAGCAGATGGGAGGCAACATGGTGTAACATTTGAGAGCTTGGTTGGAGACATGCTATGTTCAAGGTGAGGCTACCAAGCAGAAGGATTCTATAAGCAGTTACTATTTAGGCTGGGTGCCGAAATGAGCATCTGGGACCAGGGACGTTGATCTGCAAGCCTTTTGCCTCAAAGAGTGAAGTCAAGAAAGTGCTTGGCTTTTTTCTTCAGGGCACGGTCCACTCAGCCAGTCCTGCTGTTCCCACAGCTGACTCAAGGTGGAAATCTATTTGGCTCTTCTTTTCCGGGGGGCTTTTCTCTTCTACTATCTCCTGAATGCCAAGAAAGTGACGGGAGTGTTACTAAGTGACTGGGCATCAGAATTGGACCCACCCTCTGTTGAAGCTGAGTAGTTACACTTAGGAGGACAGGATGGTTTTGGCATAAGACCCCAACTTTCCCTGTGGGCATGGTTACAGAGCCATGCCACACTCAGGAGGAAGTTCCTACTCTTTTGGTTCAGAAGAGGGCAAATTGGTGTAGCCTTCATGGCAGCCAATTGGACAACGTGTGCCGAGAGCCTTAAAATAATTCACACTGAGAATTGGTAGTTCCATTTCAAGAAACGCATCCAATAGACACACAATCTAAGAAGGGAATAAAGATAGATGTACCATCCCAGCATTACTTTGCATTCTAAAAGATTACAGATAACACATACCTAACAGTCAAGGATGATCAAATGCACTGTTACATATCCACTCAGATGCCCTATTAAGAATCAGGTTGCCTTAGCAACCTGGAAAAACATCTATCCATCCTTCCCCAGACTGTTAGGCGGGGAAGTGTCTGCAATTCAAATAGGGCTGACAGGGTCATACAACCTATGGAATGTTCTGCCGGACTATGGTCAAAGAGAGACCTTGAACTTAACTCTTCTTGGTGTAGCAAGTGACATTTTAGTGGCATTTGGTAATGAACTTGACAATGTAAAGATGTAACTCGGTTCTTGAACTATTTCTGGTCTCTGCATTTAATTGTCTGGCTAAAAAAGATTTCAGCTAGGAAAAAGTGATAAGTCTTTCAGTATCTTAGGGGAGAAATGGCTAGAAAACTTTTTTAAGGGCAGAGTGGCAATCAGAAAACATAGAGTCCTTGGCAAAGACTCTCTTTTTTTTTTTTTAGATTTTTATTTATTTAATTGACGGAGAGAGAGATCACAAGTAGGCAGAGAGGCAGGCAGAGAGAGAGGAAGGGAAGCAGGTTCTCTGCTGAGCAGAGAGCCCGATGTGGGGCTCGATCCCAGGACCCTGAGATCATGACCAGAGCTGAAGGCAGAGGCCTTAACCCACTGAGCCACCCAGGTGCCCCGCAAAGACTCTTTTTAAAATATTTTGTCACAGCTGTAAAGTTCACAAAAATTATTCAGTTATAAGTATTGAGGGGGAAACCCTGTTGCTAGAGAAAATTTATAACATGGGGGAATAATCATGATTCAATGTTAAGTTTCAAAAAAGATTTCTAGGGGTGCCTGGGTGGCTCAGTGAGTTAAGCCTCTGCCTTCGGCTTGGGTCATGATCTTGGGGTCCTGGGATTAAGCCCCACATTGGGCTCTCTACTCAGTGGGGAGCCTGCTTCCCTTCCTCTCTCTCCGCCTGCCTCTCTGCCTACTTGTGATCTCTCTCTCTCTGTGTCAAATAAATAAATAAATTCTTTAAAAAAAAGATTTCTAAAAACTCTATATGCAGGATGTTGCCACATATGTAATGTATATGACGTGTAAAGGAAGAGGTTAAAAAGTCAAGAAGAGTATGAAATTATGTCAAAGTAAGTTACCAAAAAAGAAAATAAAAATTCTTTAGGGGAAGTATGCCAAAATGTTAGCCCTGGAGTAATGATTACTTCCAGGGAGTAAGGTTTAAGGTGATTTGCATCTTTTCTTACTTTGATGGATTACCCACATTTCTACAATAGCATGTGCTGTATTTGTATTGAGAAAAGAAATAAATATTTTAAACGATGTGTTTCAATCTACCTTGAAGGGAAGTGACTCTCCGAGGCCACTGGGATACAGCTTGCCTTCTGCTTTGCCAGTCCTTTGCCGGGAGCCCTGCCAACCAGGCGGGCTGACCTGGACGATTGCTGTCTTTTCCCTTCTAGATACCACCGTCGGAGTGTTCCATCTCCGCTCCCCGCTGGGCCAATACAAGCTGACCTTTGACAAAGCCAAAGAGGCCTGTGCCAACGAGGCGGCAAGCATGGCAACCTACAACCAGCTCTCCTACGCCCAAAAGGTGGTCCCCAGTTAGTCAGCCCCACGCAGGCAGGGTCTGCAGGGAACAGGGTGCAGCCTCTTCTTAACATGAGGGAGACCCGGGTTGCTGCCTTCATGGAGGGGAAGGAGGGTACTCCTGGAGCAATGGTATCAATTCATCACATCCGTCGGGCATGTACTGTGTGTCAGACATCGTGCAAGTGCTTTGTTGATAAAGCTGTCCATCCTTATAACATCCCCAGAAGTAGGCGTCACTATTCCCATTTTACAGGGGGGCAACTGAGGCTCTGAAAGGTTAAGTAATGTGCTCAGGGTCACACAGACAAGAGGAGGCAGATCCAGTATTCAAATGTAGCCCTCACTCCAAGTCTGTTCTCTACCATGACATTCAACTGCCAAGGCAGAAGCACAGACTGGGAGCGCACGTCCCACAGCTGAAAACCAGAAAGAGATCCATCACCAGAGGCCTAGGAACTCCCTGAACCCACAAAATATCTGAGGGTCTCTGAAATGTCTGGCGGGGATGTGAAGGTCATAAATGGGAATTGCACCAGCTCTTGGTGGCAACCAGGTTGGAGATGGAGCTCTAGCAAAGGCTACTCTTTTGGCCCCCAAAACCAGAAGCGCTGCGTATTTGAAAAGGCCAGCACCTTGGTGTTACCGGCTAGTGATTGCTCAGCAGGCGTAGAGGAGGTGACTGCCTACACAGTGTGATTCTAAGGCCGCTCCTCCAACTTCCCTTACCATCCAGTCTCTGCCTTCCTTCAGGTCCGGCAGTTTTTCACCAAGGAACAAAACCTCTGATGCCAGGCCCCAGCGTATTGGAGGGTCTGAATTTTTGCTCTCCTGCTTGCCAATTTTGTGGCCTTGATGAGCCCATGAAAACCTCTGTCCTACTTGGCATATTTGTATAGTAGCAAATGTAATAGGCACTATAGTGACTGGTACACTCCGTTTTTAACATTAAGAGCTCTGGAATGGGCTGCTAGGGTTTGAATCTCAGCTTAACAACTAGCTGGCTGTATGACTTTGAGCAAGTTACTTAACTCCTCTTTGCCTCAATTTTGTCAATTATATGATGGGGATTTTTTTTTTAAGTTTCTATCTTCTAGGGTTGGTATGAGGGTTCAAAGTGCTGACACAGGGAAAGCCCTTACAACAGAACCTGGCCCAGAGTAAGCTCTCAATAAGTATGATGATGATGATGATAATGATGGTGGCGATAGTGATGATCATGGTGATAATGATGGTCATGGTGATGATGGTGATAATAGTGATTATCAAGGTGATGATGATAGTGAGGACGGTAATGATCATGGGGATGATGGTGATGATCATGATAGTGATGATGATGGTGATGGTGATGATGATAGTGAGGACGGTAATGATCCTGGTGATAATGATGGTGATGATAATGACGGGGATTATGGTGATGATGGTGATGGTGATGATGGTGATGATCAATTCAAGTTCTATAAATGCATAAGCAGAAGAATTTGCATCCAGGAGTAGATGGCTGAGAGTAAATTTAATTCGAGAAGAGAGAGAGGAGACATAAGTGTGGACTTGGGCATTCATTGAAAGAAAAAAATGGTACCATGTTCATCTGTTCAATGAATCAACCAAGAAAAATTTAATGAACAGCTACTATGTTTCAGGCATAATGGTACAGTAGGCAAAATGAGCCATAACCCTGACTCATGGAGTTTACAGTCTGATGTGAGAATCAGACATGAACTAAAGAAGCCCACACCAAATATGAAATTGTAGCTGATCCGTGGCCATGTCTGTGTCCCTACAGGCCAAGTACCACCTCTGTTCAGCAGGTTGGCTGGAGAGTGGGCGGGTGGCCTACCCCACAGCCTATGCCTCCCAGAACTGTGGCTCTGGCATTGTTGGAATAATAGACTATGGACAAAGAAACAATAAGAGTGAAATGTGGGATGTCTTCTGCTATCGGATGAAAGGTAATGACCCCAGCTACGCTTCAGATTCCAGGACCCACACTGCTGATTAATCCTCAGCCTGGCCAGCCTACCTCCAAGGGTGAGCTGGAGCAGCCCAGACCCCTCCCTCACCAGAGTGGGACCCTGTGTGCCCCTGCCTTCCAGATGTGAACTGCACTTGCAAGGCGGGTTACGTGGGAGATGGCTTCTCATGCAGCGGCAATCTGTTGCAAGTCCTGATGTCTTTCCCTTCACTGACGAACTTCCTCACGGTACGTATCCTGCACCCCATCTGCTTGTTTCTGCCTTGGGAAAGAAGCGCTTACCTCAAGGCAGCGATTCTAGAGGCAAGTCCTTGAAAGAAGCCCCAGGCTCCCAGTCATGGGTAAGAGCACAGGCGCCGGACCACACTGCCTGAATTCGAAGCCGGGGTTTGCCACCTGTTGCACCACCTTCGACAAGTTACTTCCCTATCTGGGCCTCAGTTTCCCAGTAAAATGGAGAGGATGATAGCCCCAGCCTCCCAGCACCATTGTGGTAATGAAAGCACTTAGCCCTGTGGCCCATACGCAGACACGGCTACACCAGGGCTGGCTAGTAGTAGCATCTCGTTTTGCATCCAGAGCAGCCTAAGGGTCTGATCTGCAGGAACGAGAAGTTCTTTGGTCTTCACGGACCGGGTTGAGCACAGTTAGCTGGGCCCGCCTGGTGATCAGACAGTTTTCAACATGGCATCGAACTGCCCTTATCACTGCCCCTCCCGTCAGTTCAATGGTCTACATGTTATGCCTAGGGAAGAGAAAGTTCCATCTGGAGAAGGATTTGGTGGTGACCAATCAGAGAACTGAACTAATAATAATAACTAGGTCAAGAATAACATATCTTGAGCATTTTCTTTGCACTGTGCATGCATGAACCCCTTCAGAGCACTTATAACTCAGTCCACAGAATGTAAGCTCCCTAAGGGACAGGATTTTCCCTGCCTTGTCACTGGCATATAGTTGGTGCTCAATAAACACTTGTTACTAGGAATAAATTCTCATGTGACCTTATGAGATCACTTCTGCTATTATCCCCATTTTGTAGATAAAGACACTGAGGCTTACCAAGGTGAAGGGCACAGCCAAGGAGAGGGGACTGGGCATAAGTATGGGGCTTGCAGGATCAGAGCAGAAGTTAAACCAAAGGCTCCCAAATGGTGAGTCTTTATCCGCAGACTGAAAGCATCCATCTAACTGTTCTAAAATTCAGGGTTACCATAAACACACTGAAGATAAACACTCAAACCAGTGTTTCTGCATGCAGGAGTTTGGCTTGCAACAGCATTGCAGAAAAAAACAGTGTCGGAATGGGAGAAGATATTTGCAAATGACAGTACAGACAAAGGGTTGATATCCAGGATCTATAAAGAACTTCTCAAACTCAACACACACAAAACAGATAATCAAAAAATGGGCAGAAGACATGAACAGACACTTTTCCAATGAAGACATACAAATGGCTATCAGACACATGAAAAAATGTTCATCATCACTAGCCATCAGGGAGATTTAAATTAAAACCACATTGAGATATCATCTTACACCAGTTAGAATGGCCAAAATTAGCAAGACAGGAAACAATGTGTGTTGGAGAGGATGTGGAGAAAGGGGAACCCTCTCACGCTGTTGGTGGGAATGCAAGTTGGTGCAGCCACTTTGGAGAACAGTGTGGAGATTCCTCAAGAAATTAAAAATAGAGCTTCCCTATGGCCCTGCAATTGCACTGCTGGGTATTTACCCCAAAGATACAGATGTAGTGAAAAGAGGGGCCATCTGTACCCCAATGTTTATAGCAGCAATGGCCACGGTCACCAAACTGTGGAAAGAACCAAGATGCCCTTCAATGGATGAATGGATAAGGAAGATGTGGTCCATATACACTATGGAGTATTATGCCTCCATCAGAAAGGATGAATACCCAACTTTTGTATCAACATGGACAGGACTGGAAGAGATTATGCTGAGTGAAATAAGTCAAGCAGAGAGCGTCAATTATATGGTTTCACTTATTTGTGGAGCATAACAAATAACATGGAGGACATAGGGAGATGGAGAGAAGGGAGTTGAGGGAAAGTGGAAGGGGAGATGAACCATGAGAGACTATAGACTCTGAAAAACAATCTGAGGGTTTTGAAGGGGCAGGGGGTGGGAGTTTGGGGGAGCCAGATGGTGGGTATTATGGAGGGCACATATGGCATGGAGCACTGGGTGTGGTGCATAAACAATGAATTCTGTTACGCTGAAAAGAAATTAATTTTTTTTAAAAAGATAAAAAAAAAACAGTGTCGGAACAAGACCCACTGGCTGTGTGCTCCTGAGCAGATTAATTAACTTCTCTGGGCTTCAGTGGCCCTGTCCACACAATGACATAGTCAAACTGGGTAAGCGAGGTTTCTTAAACTGTTCCAGCAAGTATTCATTGAGCACCTACTACATGCTTGACATATATCAGTGAACAAAACGGACACACCAACTAATAAACAGACTAAGTACATAGTAGTGAATGCTAAGAGGTGATTATATATGATGGGGGGGTGGGGAAGGAAGGGAAGCTTTGAGTAGGGAGAAAGAAGGGTACAACTGTAGGGTTCCCAATTTGCAGGGTGATAAGGAATGGCCTTGGTGAGAAGAAGACACCCTAGGAAAGAGTGAACAGAGGCAAGGGAGTTAGCTGTGTAGACGTGGGGCAAGAACACGCCAGGCAGGAGGATGAAAGGCAACAGTGGCCACAAGAGTTTGAAGACCAGCAAGGAAGTCAGTGAGGCTGCAGCCAAGTGAGGGAAAGAGAGGCCAGCTGGGCCCAGGGGCAGCGGAGCAACAGGGTCCAGGTGGTCTGGGCCTCATGGGCCATTCCTTGTAAGGCGTCTGGTTTTCCTCTGAGTGACGTGCAGGTCATTGCAAGACGAGGAGACTCAAGATTTGACTTAGATTTCAAGGGACTATGCAGGCAGCCATGTTAAAAATGGTCTTGATTCTGTGATGCGGCTGTACTTTGGACCATAGGATTCATTGAGAATAGAAAAGTGCTCCTAAAACTCTCCCAGGAGGCAGTCAGAAGAAACAGCCTGTGAGTGGCAGCCGGACTTGGGGCCAGCGTCAGGAACATTCCCAGATGGGTGGTGCCCCGTGACCCCTTCCACGATGTCCTCCCGCCACCCTAACCCTTGTACACCAGAGCTGACCACTCTTTCCTCTCCCTAGGAGGTGTTGGCCTATTCCAACCGCTCAGCCAGAGGCCGGGCATTTCGGGACCACCTGACGGACCTGTCAATCCGCAGTACCCTCTTTGTGCCACACAACAGCGGGCTGGGGGAGAACGAGGTGAGGCGGGGGCCTACTGTTTGTGCTTTAGACTAGTGCTTTGACAGGATCCGTTATCTGTCACCACAAATCACCCCAAAACTCAGTGGCTACACCAGGTACTCAGTTCACACATCTGCAGTCAGCTGGCCATCCTGGTCCTGGCCAGGGCTGCTCATGGGTCTGTGATGGCCTGGCCGTCCACTGACAGAGGCCTCTGGTCCTCCAGCACACTAGCCCAGACACATTCTCATGGGGCTGGAAGCAAGTGGTAATTGGGAACAAGTCCCCATTTGATCACATTGGCTAACAGTCCCCTGGGCCAACAGGTCATGTGGCTGAGCCCAAAGTCAGAGCGGGAAGCACTCAGAGTTATATGGCAAAGGGCTCGTATGCAGGAGGGATGGAGAAGCAGAGCCCCAGATGCAGTCAGCCCACCACACTAGCTGTCCTCACATCTGGACATGTGAAGAGATGGCAATTCCACATAGGTTGCTGACCGCAGGCTCTGGCAGGCCCCAGCCCTGTCCCATCTGGGGGCTGAGAGGAGTGGGACCTCTGCCCACAGTTACCCACTCAAGATGCACCCTTCACGCAGATGACTCTCAATGCCACAAGCTAGCTAGAGGTGCGCCTGAGAGAAGCTTGACTTCCTTCTCTCCACATGGACACAGAAGGCCATGAAAAGTGATTTTTTTTCTTTTATTTAAAATAAAATTGCCTGGCTTCTATAGACCATTCTTGTGTTTCTCCTTTCTTCTCAGACGCTGTCTGGGCGAGACATTGAGCACCACCTCGCCAATACCAGCATCTTCTTTTACAATGACCTTGTCAATGGTACCATCCTGCAGACTAAGCTGGGAAGCCAGCTGCTCATCACCTCCAGCCAGGACCAGCAACAACCGGTATGAAAAATATTCTGAACTTACTGGCAGAACCGGAGAGAATATATTCAAAATTCTTAGCATACAGTAGGTGCTTAATAGATGACAACTATTATAATGTGAAAGTAAATGTTAAACCTGTAGTCAGGGGATGGTATTAGGTGCACACTGTAGTACACCATGCTGTTAGGCAACCGCTACCCCTTGGGGAGTAAACCACTGTTGACCTCCGGCCCTGGAAACTGGTAATGATGGATGAGGAACGTGACATGAAACCACGTTTAAAGCTTTCTGGTCCTCTGCCTCTGTTTCACAGTGACAATGGCAGGGATGCTATTGGTGATGATAGGTCATGGTGATATTGACGATGATCATGAGGATGATGATAGTGATGGTCATGATGCTGATGGCAGTGGTAGCCATGGTGACCATGACATAGAATCATAGGCACTTGTGAAAATTCAGTGACTCTGTGCTTGTGGCATGTGAGACTAGTGAGTGAGTGGTAGCAAGTGCCAAATGAGTATTATTTTTTAATATTTATCTGATCAATGATTTCTTTTATCGAAGATTAGTGGTTTAGACCAGGGTTTCTCAAATTTTTTTTTGAAGATTTTACTTATTTATTTGACAGACAGAGATCACAAGTAGGCAGAGAGGCAGGCAGAGAGAGAGGAGGAAGAAGGCTCCCCACCGAGCCGAGAGCCCGATGTGGGGCTCGATCCCAAGACCCTGGGATCATGACCCGAGCCGAAGGCAGAGGCTTTAACCCACTGAGCCACCCAGGCGCCCTGGGTTTCTCAAATTTTAACATGCATTTGAATCAGCTAGAGTTTTGTTGAAATACAGATCATACTTCAGCAGGTGGAGTATGGGGACCACATTTCTAATGAACTCTCAGGTAATGCCCACAACCACAAAAGAGTAGATGATGCTCTGATGAGCAGGGGATGAGATCCATTCTCCAACAGCCCAGTGGGATGTTCAGAGCAGTGGATCCAAAGTCCAGAGGCTTAGGGTTGGCCATTTGCTATCTGGGTGATCCTGGACAAGCCATTTTCCCTCTGAACTCTCATCTGGTAGACAAGTTGGTAGGACAGAATGGCCCCTTGGGTTCCTCGTACCTCTTCAATCTGCCTTGTGGCCCAAGGGCAACTAAGGTGTTCTGTGCTGTCCAGATGGGAGCAGAAGTCCTGTGCTGCCTGTTGGTAACAATAGGCCTGACCCCTGGACTACAGGACCTGGGAGAAATTGAGCAACTTCCTTCCATCGCGGGGTTGCCCACATGGGGAAAAGAGGCAGATGGCCACAGATCTCCACCAGCCCCCTCTCATTTCCCCAGGAGACCAGGTTTGTCGATGGAAGGGCCATTCTGCAGTGGGACATCTTTGCCTCCAATGGGATCATTCATGTCATTTCCAGGCCTTTAAAAGCACCCCCGGCTCCAGTGGTGAGTATCCAGGGCTCCTGGTGGCAGGCAGGGGAGGCGGTTCCCAAGGTCCACTTGTCCACTCCCCAAGAGGCAAACTCTAGCTAGAAGCTTTGTCTCCTGTCCTCTGGAGACGGGAGGAGCCTCCCATATCCACATCCGCAGAAGCTGGCCTCAGAGATATGAGGCCCTGGTTCACCCCACCCCTGCTCTTGTGCCTTAGCAACGCAACACCCACCACTGTTGATATTTGTTGAGTGAATGGGCCAATAGAGAAGCCACTGGGAGGGGAGTAAGAAATCCTGAGCTCTGGTTTGTCCCCTCCACTTCATTGTTGTGCAACTTGGACAAGTCTCTGAGTCCCATTTTTTCATCAGCAAAAGGGGGGGGGTCATAATGCCAACCCCTTGGATTCTTGGGAGGATTATGAGTCAATAAATATAAAATAATTAGGACAATCCTTGGTACACAGTATGGCAGGCTATAGGAGGGTGGGTTTTTTGGTATTGTTAGTATTCTGCTTTCTAAATGTGTGAGGGAAGGGTGAGCCCAGCTGGCTTCTGGAAATTTCCATAGCATAGTGGTTAAGTGCACCAGCTCCAAAGCCAGGCTGGCTTCAGTGTCCACCTATCTCTACTCCTCACTGGCTCTGTGATATTGAGCAAAGCACTTACCCTCTCTGGGCCTCAGTCGCCCCACATAAAAATGGAAACAGTGATACATGTCCCTATCTCTTGGGGCTATTATAGGTTTAACTGGATTATGTCATGAAAGGGACTTAGACCCCAGTAGTAGGAAGGGCTAACTACATGTTACCTATCTTATCCTTCCTTTTATCCCAACCGGCCCAAGATACCTGGGGCCAGCAAGAGTAGGGTAGGCTCCAGAAAGCGCTCCTGCTTGGCAAGGCCCCAAGTTTGAGTATCACCCCCTCCTCTTTCTCTGTGCAGGCTTCAGTCCACACAGGCGTGGGAACAGGGATATTCTTCGCCACCGCCCTGGTCTTTGGAGCCGCTGCACTGGCTGCATATTCTTACTTCCGGCTAAACCGGAGAACAGCTGGCTTCCAGCATTTTGAGGTAAGAGAGGCATGGGAACATGGTGATGGGGGAGATCCCTCTTCGGAGCCCAGTCCCTGACCGGCTGCCTCACAGAGCTCACACGGCAGCTGGGGGCTTCTCTTGGAGGCACATTCACCAGGAGCCCAGAACCCTCCCCTCGGAGGGTTCAGGAGACCAGCACCTGCTCTGCTTAGCGAGAGCTTCAAGGCTGACTGACTCTGGGGGTGGAGAGGGTCGGGGACCTGCATGGTCGGGCCTCACTCTGCAGCCAGCCTCAAAGGTCGTCCCATTTGAACTGCTGAGCCCGCATGTAGGTCAGCAGGTCTCAGCTGAGCAGGGGAGGCCCTCAGGGATGGGGTGTGGCCCCAGCTCAGTAGCGGAACACGCCCCATTCTGTGCTTTCTGCCCCTGCCAGCCCAGCCTCTTCTCCAGCTGCCTCCCCTAGATGCGGCTCCTCTGGCAGGAGGCCATTCCCTCCCAGCAGAGCACCTGCCGATTCATAAGCTCCAGCATCTTTACCGACAGTGTGCACGCCGTAGGAGTCCTTTCATGTTAAGTTCAAGGACAGGCAAAGCCACTCCAGGGCGATGGGAGTCAGAAGAGCAGTTACCCTGGGTGGATTGGGTCCTGTGGGCATGGGTATGAGGCCGCTTCCTGGGGAAGTGGCGGCGGGGGTGGGAGGGTGGTAACACCCTGTGTGCAGATTTGGGTGGCAGGCGTGCTTGGATAGACATATGAAGTTCTTGAGCCCAGCACTTATGAGGGGTGGGCACGGCTTGCTTTACCTGACAACTTGAATGAGCCACTCCTGCCCTGGGGACATCCTGTCAGCCTGTGCTTGTCTTTTGGAGCAGTCGGAGGAGGATATTGATGTCGCGGCTCTTGGCAAGCAGCAGCCTGAGAATATACCAAACCCCTTGTATGAGAGCACCCCCTCCGCTCGCCCAGAACCTTCCTGTGAGCACTTCATGGTGAGTCTGCCTCTTCACCTAAGAACAGATGCAGGTGGGGTGCAGGAGAGTGGGGTCTTCCAGCAAATCCAACTGGAAAGCTTTGCACCAAGAAAGGCACATTTCTAGAACGTGTCTCAGGGCAATAAGCCTAAAAGCCAGTATTATAAGCTGACTGAAGCCAGGTGGCTGTTGAGTGTCCCTGGGTTCTTTGGGGTGAGATCTCCAATAATTAGAGGTAATAGAGGCTGATCACCCCCAACCTCATGACCAGGTGAGAAGTGATTTGTCACACGAAGATATTTTGGGCTGCATTCTGCCACAAACATTTGTCCTCGAGGTAACCAGTGCAAAGACAGACTCAGGCCTTAAAAAGCATTTTTCCCCCCTTATGTTATGCTTTAAACACATTTCCATTGTTGGGGGTCTCTGGCTGGCTCCGTTGGTAGAGCATGCAGTTCTTGATCCCAGGGCCATGAGTTCAAGCCCCACATTGAGCATGGATCTATACCTACTTAAAAAAAAAATTTTTTTTTTAAACTTTCATTTTACATGGTTGCCACAGTTTTTCTCCCCATTGTCAGAGCTGCTTCTTGCCTTTGGAACTATGCTCCTTTTAATGACAGCAGGCCAGGTCCAAGGATCCAGAGGGAGTCCCACAGGACCCACCAAGAGGGTCAGTGGCTTCTCCTAGGATGGAAATCAAATCTGAGCCAGCAGGAAGAGAGAGCAGAGTTTACTGAAGATACAGAGAGGGCAGATACAGATGGAGTGCGGAGACACAGGGAAAGGAAATGAAAGGAGCACGAGTCGAGTTCTGGGTCTGGGGTTTTTATTGAGGGTGGTCAGGTGTATAGGCCCCCTCAGGCATCCCACAATTGGTTAGAACAAAGAACAGGGTCCAACTGTTAGTCCTTGGAGCCAGGGGCCCCTGGCTGGGAGATGTGTAGCTGCTGGTGGCCTGGAGTGCGCATTTGGTAGCTTAGTCCCATCATTCTCACCTGGTCCTTCCTTAGATGTTATCTGTTCGAGAGAAATCATTAACTCCTTGTCTCTTCCAAGGAAGACATACACACTCTTTGCATTAGGAGGCATGTGTAAGGTGGGGTAGGGGTGCACGTCCCAGCGAGAGTGGAAGCAGGAAAAGGAGCAAAAGCAGCTTTTTATGGAGTCCTTCGGTTTCCCTATCTCACTTTGATCAGGTCTTTGTTATCTAGAGGAACATGTTCTGCTCTGATGTTCCAGAAAATAACCATTTGTTCATAGTTAGTGATCCCTGAGCCTGGATGGGGCTCCACTGATTTCATCCCAGGGGGAGCCCACAGCAAGGTACCCCATTCACATGGAATGTGGAAGGTACACCTGCCCATGGCCTACTACCAGGTCAGCGCTGAGCAGCTGGAATAAACCTTAATTCTTCCTTTTATAGGGAGGTAAGAAAAATTGATAGCTAGTGTGTACCTCAGGAGACTGAGCTGACAGCATTGCTCAGGTCCAAGGAAATCACCTGAATCTGGGCTGTTGGTCTAGAACCCTCATGAAGAAGTAGCCAAAGGGGCTCCTGGGTGGCTCAGGAGGTTGAGTGTCTGCCTTTGGCTCAGGTCATGAACTCAGAGTCCCAGGATCGAGCCCCGCATCAGGCTCCCTGCTCAGTGCACAGCCTGCCCTTCGCCCAGTTCCTGCTCTCTCTCACATACACACACAGCTCTCTCTTAAATAAATAAAAATCTAAAAAAAAAAAAAAAAAAAGGTAACCCAAGCCAGAATGCTGCTGTGATTGATTGATGCTCGTACACATGCTACCCTCCCTGCAAAACTCTATTATGGCTGTTGCATTCTGGCAAGTTGGCACTGAAACATTACCGAAATACTTTATTGCACCACTTTTCAGCTCGTAGAGTACAACAGATGTTTTTGTTCTTCTGCAGTGAACCAAACGTAAACGTCTTGTGTTCTCAGTGCCCGTGGTAGCAGAACTAATATCTTTGCAATAGACTGAAAAATAACCTAGATCCTAACCTACTTTGTTTTTCTCATCAAACCCATGTAGAAGTTTCCCCACCCAAATTGAAAGGGTAAGTTTGGCTGTTCATTTCTTAACTAGTAGTTCATGTCTGGAAGAACTGTTATGTTGAAATCAGCCTGATGTAAAAAGCTGGTGCAGTGGCAAGGGGGTGTTACCCATCTCTTTCCGGGTGCTTCATGCTTTCTCAGCTGCCTGTCCTCTTCTGAGGGCTCTGTCAGCACCACGCATGAAAGGTTCTCCTGAGGCAGGAGACAGTGTGTCCCAAATGCAGGAGTCAGATGAACCCTTCTCATCAGACCAGGTGGCAGAGATGTTCCAGGAACAGAAATCTGAGGCTGCCCCCCCGGGAAGGGAAGTCCTCCATTCTCCTGACTTTCATATTGAAGGTGGGGTGCCTGTACTATATTTGTAGCAAGCCAGACAGCCGGAACACATCCCGTATGCAAATTAGCAGCACTTCGGGGCCAATCAGAGCTGCAGAAAGCACCAGGCTTGGGTGCTGCCTCCGGAGTATGACTTCTGATTGGACTCTCAAATACTCAAGAGCCAGTGACAAAGAATGTTTAATCTGGAAGCAGTTTTTTGTAATCATACTAAGAGCCACCTTTGGCACAGTGTGTGTACCTTCTTTAATGCAGTATCCAATTTAAGCCTCGTACTTCCTGGTGAGGAAAATATTATTCTGGCCCTTTATAAAGATGAGGGGAAAACACCAAAATGGAACCCACCTGTCCAGAGGCCATGAGCTTCAAGCAGTGGTAACCGCCCCCAGAACCACCCTACCATCCTGCCTCCTAACACAAGACAGCAGCATGAGCAGACGCTCCTCCCACACATATGTTCACAGGGCACTTGGAGGAGAACTGTTTTAGGCTCTTGGGAAAGAGGTTTTCCTCCACCCTCTTAGGATCCCTCGCTGGATCTGAAAAGTAATCTGACAGATTCACAGGAGAAAAGCGTATAAACTCTGTGGCAAGTCTGCATGTACCTGGGAGCCCTCACCAGAGAAGGAAGACCTGAAGTGACCAGAGCAGGAAGCTTTTCTTTTATACAAAGAAATGACACATCTGTGCAGAATGGACAAGACAGAGGTTTGGGCTTATGGGGAGTACACGGTGAAGCAAGTAGGAAGATACGGAGTTTAACCAGGTTGTTTGTACAGATTTTCTGGCCCCAAATTCTTGTCTCTGGTGATCAGTATCTTCTTTCCTCCTGGTTCAGGGAGGGTTTTATGACCTGTTTAAAGGAAAAGAAACAAGGTGGGGGAAGTTCACAGTGACCATCCTTCTGCTGGTATTTTTTTTCCAAAAATTCCTTCAGTTTAAGATATTTAAACCGCCAAGGGGCCATATTTCAGTAGCGTGTTCTGAACCCCTTCAAGGTCTCAGAGCAGGGACCAGAAGGAATGCTCAGCCTAGAAAGATCCAACAAGCAGGAGGGGCTGTGCCCAGTGTTTCCAAGACCTCTCTTTTCCAGGATGCCGAAGACCAGCAGCTGGACAACATTGACCCCCTGGGGGCGCTGTGAGGGGCCAGCCCTGCTGTGGCCAGCCACCCCCCTCGGCCATCTGCTCACCTGCCCGAGCCTCCTCAAAAAGGCTGTCAACTGTGAATCCTCACACTGGTTGTTTGGAAAGTAAGGTCCTTTCACATTTTAAAGTAGGAAGTACTCAAGCCATACCTCATCTCTTCGGTGAATCTGGGGGATTACTTTTTTTTCTGTGGGTGAGGGGTTGTGTTAAACCACCTACCAACCCAGGGGGACTATCCCTCCACTGTCCCTCCTTTGTACCTTTAGATGGCACTTAAGTACATTCTCCCCAACGCTATGACCTCACCTCCTTTCCCCGTTAGGTTGTAAGCATCCAAAAGGCAGGGACCTGCCTCATTCATCCTTGTATCTCGGGGTCTGGGACATGCAGTGTGCTCAATAAATGTTTATGGAAGAGAACTAAAGTCAACGGAACCAACTGGCGTTTTGGGAAACAAAAATACTGTTTGCCACAGAAAGGGTCAAAGTCTGAAGGTAAAATCCACTTACTGGAGCTAATAAGGGCCTTTTCATTTATACAAAACCTCCCTTTTAAAGTCTTCTTTCTTGTTTTGTTCGCTTGTTTGTGTTTAAGAAGAAATAACCAGTTCACAGTCACTGGGGCAGCTAGAATTAAAACGACAGATAATAACAAGTGTTGGCAAGGATGTGAGAAATCAGACCCCTCATACGTCACTGGGAGGAAAGTAAAATGGTGCAGCCACGTGGAAATGTTTGGCGGTTCCTCAAAAACTTAAACACAGTGTTACATGATCCAGAAATTCCACTCCTTGGCATATATCCAAGAGAAATGAAAAACATGTCCCCATGATAACTTATATATGCAAGCTCACAACATTATTTGTAATAGCCAGAAAGTAGAAACGACCCAAACGTCCATCATCTTTTGAATGGATAACCAACGGTGGTATATCCCCCCAGTGAAGTCTCATTCTCCCCTACAAGGGAATTAGGTACTGAGGACGCATGCCAGCAGCACAAAGAGAACCTGAAAACACCAGCCAAGAAGGCAGATGCAAAAGACCACAGACTGTAAGACTCCATCTACATGAAATTTCCAAAATAGTCAAATTCACAGAAAATAGATTAGTGATTTCAAGGGACAGGGAGTAATGAAAATGTTCTAAAACTTTCCAGTGGTGATGTGTGGACTCGGGACAATTTTTGACTGTGCACGACTCTCCCAAGCAGTGCAGGATGTCTACACACCAGGCCCCTGTCCTCAAAAGGTCAGAAGGGCCCTTCCATCACCATGACAACCGAGCACCCTCCAACCCACACACCACACACTTTTAAGTGGTCCCAAGGGGGCGGGACTGGCCAGCTTTGTGAATCACTGCTGGGACACAGAAGGGAAAAGCTGGGTTGAGCAGACCTCAGACTCTCCTTTTGGCCCAATAACCGTTCCACAGGCTCAGGGCTTTTGCTGAGTCAGGTGAGACATTCTGGAGGCCCCAATATAAGCTTTTTCACAAGTCCAGGAAAGGAAAGAAGTCCCAGTCTCAGGCAAAGGAACAGCTTACCATCTCTCTGGGACAACATGTCATGATGAAAGTAATGCCATGTTTCCAGGAACTCGCTCCCCAAAAACGAGAGACAAATTCTCCAGTGAGAGAATGGTACCACCATCACAGGGACAAAAAGGCAAGCGATGGAAAAGGAAGACCAGCAGGCTCTCCACGGAAGGAGTGAATGAGACGAAGGTCTGGGCACACCGAGACGTCAAGGTCATGAAGGTGGTTTAATACCTGTGCACTCACACATAGAGTTTTTAAAAAATAAGCTCTTCAAAATATTTGTAAATTTATCCAAAACCCAATAGTGATTTGACTTCATAGCACTCATTCCTAATTTAGTATTATTCAGCATTTTCTTCCCTTAAATCACGGCTTCCAATTTTTAGCTTTCCTGGCAATTTCGATGGCAAGCATGTGGATGACCATCTTCTCTGGCTCTCAAAGAAGGAACTATCCATGGGGAAACAGCATTTCCAGGGCGAGGGTATTGGCTGCCTACCCAAGACTGAGCTCGTGCTCATTTTCCATATGTGCCTTAACAATCTTCTGGGTCTGAAAACAAGCTGGGGTGCTGGGACAAATGGGGTGAGAAATGAACCACACATCTTCCACCCTTTCTCACTGGGGTGTTCTTTGTTGGGTACAGTAGAATTCAATACGGCTTTGCCACTAAAGCACACAAAAACAGACTACTTACAAAGAGCCGGACACAATTCAAACTTTTATTTGGCAGGAAGTTCAGTCCTGTAACATAAAATCGAACATTTAGAATAAATAGCAAATTCACATCCAGAATAAATACTAAGTCTACCTAGTTCGCATGTATGGCGCCTGATACCCTACAGGCACCCTCTGTCATTCTACTAAATACTTGGAACACGGTGTCCTCGGGCTTCCAGCCGGCAGTGCTAAGAAAGTACAGAGGCCTGCAGCGGGTTGGCTGCCCCGGGAAGCAGAGGCCAGGGTGAGGTTTGCATGCAGGACGAGTGTGGGCAAGTGTTCCTGGTATCGACACCTGGGGATGGAAAAGAAGGAACGAGGAGGGAGGAAAGTAGGGCTGGAGTTGGCTGCTCCAGGAAGGGGATGTGAGTGACCTTGTCTGAGGCTGGGCTTCTCTGTGGGGGAAGCTCTGGAAGAAGGCTGCCAGCTGAGGGCAGGCAGCCAGCAGCTGACCCAGCAGTTGGGGGGGTAGGTCCCTGGGTTCTGCAGGTGTTCTGCACAACCAAGCCCATCCCCTCTATGAGCACATGCACCAGTCAGTGCAGTGAGAGATGGTCACTTAGTGCCCGAGCCTGGCTCTTCAATTACGCACCACAAGGGCTATGCCGTGAGCTAGAAACACAGCCACAGAAGCATGGGTGCCCAGAGGGCATGGGGAGTGTGGCGCACGCACCTACAGAACTTCTCTCTTCCAGCTGCACGCAGCTCTGAGGCGGTTAACGCGTGCTTTCAGCAAGGTCATGGTGCCGTCGCCACAGGCGACGAGAGCAGGGCTGGGCAAACTGGGGCCGGAGAGCCACATCTAGCCTGCAGCTGTTTTTGTAAATCAGGTTGTAACAGAACACGTTGTGCCCATTCCCAGGGCAGTGGTGGCAGAAAATGGCCCGTGAAGCTGCGAGTGCTTCCTTGCTGGCCCTTTACAGGCAACACTGGCTAAACCCTGCATCAGAGAAACTTCTCTCCCCTTCCCTGCCTCAACCCACGAGGGTGTTAAAGATCAGCTCAACTTGAGGCCAGGCTCCCAAATGCTAATGCAACAAAAAAAAGAGAGAGAGAGAGAAAAATGCTACAAAAGGAAATTAGTATTAAGAGGGAAAAATATAGGCTCCCTTGTAGTTGAATAGAGCAATCAAGGAACCCTGCCTCTGGCCAAATGTAGTCTCAAAGCATTCTGGACAAGGGCCCCCGAGTGGGTCTTTGGCAGCAAATGAGCACTCGGCACCGGGAATCAAGTCCAGTATTTAGCACATTCTACTGCTTAAAAGGCCTTTGGGAGGAAGAAAAAGGAAAAGCCATTTAGTTCCCCCAAAGCTAAATTACTGAGGAGGGAATATTACTTCTCATTTCTACTTTGCAATAATTAAGAGAACCAATGCAGTCAAAGCAACTAGTAATTTAGTCTGAGATGTGCCCAAATCAGTAACAGGTGGTTTATGTTACATAGCATTACTGGTGATGGCAGAAAACAGAGCTGAAGAGACTTTTAAAAATTAAAAAAAAAAAACAAAAACAAAAACAAGGCTTTAGGCTTTGTCAGAAGGAAAAAAAGGACCTCTAAGTCAAACTCCTAAAATATTTTTAAAAAGCTGAGTTTCATCTATAAAAGCAACTGGAAAACCAGTTGGGCGGGTCCCTTCCATGGCAGTCCACCCCGGGTCCCACAGGCCCTGCAGAGCCACCGCCATGGGCGGCTGAACTGTCCCTGCACCACCAGTCTAAGCGATGCAAAAAACAGGAGATATTTTTCAACATGCAAATCCATCTTATTCTGTTCGCTTTCCAAACTGATTTTCTAAATGGTAGAAAACCGACTCCATTCCCTTGTACCACTGCGCTTCCCTCAGTGGGCACCACAGAAAACTGGAAAGAACAAAATGCCCGGGGCAGTGCACCAAACCCCAGCAGAGTCAAGACAGTTGCAGTCTGTCTTGACGGAGTACACATGGGAAGCATGCCTCGGGCTGTCCTCCACGTGGAAAACGGCCGCCCTGACCCACGTGGCTAGCCCTGGCGTGGGTTCAGTCCACTAGGTGCCTGCTGTGTGGGCCTGACTCAGACAGACGCCAGGCTTCCACTATGTGGCCCATCTCATCCTGCCATGTTCAGTGGCCCAGAGACTGAGATCTTAATTGACAATAGGTTATAAAATTCATCATTCGTTTTGAGAAAAATCTCTTTCTCCCGCAAGGCTTGCGTCACCTAACTTAGCTGTCCGTGAAAGCGGTTTTAAGAACAGTGCTACTTGGGGCACCTGAGTGGCTCAGTGGGTTAAAGCCTCTGCCTTCAGCTCAGATCATGATCTCAGCGTCCTGGGATCGAGCCCCACATCAGGCTCTCTGCTCAACAGGGAGCCTGCTTCCCTGCCCCCCCCACCTGCCTCTCTGCCTACTTGTGATCTCTGTCAAATAAATAAATAAAATATTAAAAAAAAAATAGCACTACTTCATTCTTGAGTACACGAGACATCTTGTAACTGGCACCAAGGAGACAGTGATGACTATCTGATTAGATTAAAACTGAGAGGAAAAAACAAAACTGTTTTACTTCTTCACTCAGCTTCTCCAGGCAGAAACTCCAAGGCCAAGAGCACAGCCTGTGTGCCAAGGACCCCAGTACCAAGCGCTCCTGGGCCCTCCAACACCCATGAGATGCCCATCTACACTACCTTCTGATGCTCTAGCCACATAGGAGCTAACACCCAGCCGACAGAAGGCCTGCCCCGTTCCCAAAGAGGAAAGGCCTACTGGGTGTATAACAAAGTTTCCAAGTACAAAAGGGGCCGAGTCGGGCCTCCTGGGTCTCAAGGGCATCATGAACGGCATCACGAGGGAAGCCATGCACCCTGCTTCATCTGTGGGCCGTGGCAGGTGGTCTGTGGCAGGCCAAGCTGAAATTTCATCTGCAGCTGGCTCCAGTACACGGACCACAGTAAAACGCAGAACAAGCAAGCACTGCCACACGTCCCTGTGCAGGGCGCGGCCATCCGCACCCACCGCGGATAAATACGTGTGCCCCTCACGTCGTCCTCAGAGGGCCATGAGACGCTGGACGAGCCGGGCCGTTCCTAAGTCTCCTCCTGGCTCTGACCGCCCTCCATCCTCTCCCACCTTCAACGCACACCTCGGGAAAACCACCCACGCTCCCCAAATAGACGCTCGGCAGGGGAACTCATAGTGGGGGATGGGGCTGGGGCAGCTAAGCGGTGACAGGGCCGCCCCACCTCCCCCGAGGGTCATGTGAGTGTTTTAACAACATCCAAACCCCGAAGGGCTCCAGGAGGGGCACTTTGCGACAGGGCATTTTTTTCCCTGCTTCGTTTTCTGTCCTCCAACGGGCACCTCAAGCCAACACCTGGGTGGCATTTTCAGGGTGGATGAACCCCCGGGAGGCCCACCACGGAGGCACAGGTTTCTCCAGCCTGCTTGTGTCTCGCAGCTGGATTCTACACGGCCGGTCAGCCGGGCTGTAAGGCAGGGCCCCTCTCCTCGCCCTCCTTCCCCGCAGGAGGAGTGGACCCGCCGGTCGCCGGCGACACCGCAGGTGCTCCCAGGGCAGGGTAGGACCCGGGAAGCAGCCGCTGAGCACAACCACAGGGCAAGGACTTGCAACTTCTGTTCTGTCACAGAAGACTTTCTTTGCAGGGAGACGCGGAGTCTCCCTTCGAGGGCGGCTATACCAGGAGGCCAAAGCCCTGGTCCCCTGCCCGTGGGCGCTAGAGGCCACGTGGGGGCCACCTCTGCTGCTTACTGCCGTGCGAGGCTGTTATGGAGCTCGTGGACTCCTGTCAGCTTTCCGCGAGCTGCTAACTGTCGCTTGGCGCTGTGCTCCTGCGGTCCCCGGAGCACTGTCCGGGAATGGTCAGCCCGTTTTCCACGCAAGAGTCAAGAACAGTTTCGACACTACAGTGGCTGGAATTGAGAGACGGCGTCAAGGGGTCTCGCCTAGCCCGGAAACACTGACACCCGATCCAGGACCTCGATAAACAAAAAGGTTGATGGCAGGGTTTCAGTATGAAGCTTCCCACTCGGCTCAACAAGAAATACGAAGACGGAACTGGTGGGCTGCTCGCTTCAGTCTTAACAACATGGAAGGAGTCTCCGTAAAGTAATAAATATCGAAAGGCGTATTTGTATCTTTTCCAAAAGCAACACTCGTCTGCACACAAGTCAACCCCATCACGTCCAGCCAGTTGGGGGCTATCCCTGCTTCTGGCTTTTTCTGCAGCTGGGCCCCAGTTACTTGGCATGGGCCTCCTGCAGGAGGGGGAGTCTGAAGGTGGGGGCCCCGTCCGACCAGGCGGGAAGTTCGTGCTGCAGCGGAGTCCTCCGCGGGTAGAACGTGTGGCTGACGTCGTAGTTCAGCAGGCAGCTCAGAGACGCCATGTAGATGTCGGCAAATCGTGACAGGCGCCTCAGGAAGTAGGTCGGGTTCTGGTCTGTGCGGAACAAGCTTCCAAACTGGGTGTTGAAGAAATTTTTGGTCATTTCTCTGGAGAAGCAAGAAAAGAGCAAAGCAACAGAAAATGACTCAGAAAAAGTCTCTTTTTAAGTTAATGAAATCAGCATCACCCTTTTATTTGTACAGGACTCACTGGAAAGGAAAATCAGCCTAGAACAGCCCCAAGCTCTGCTCAGGAAAACAGTCTGCCCGTCCACTCATCAAATGACTCTGACCGCATTTCCCACTTAGGCCGGCCAAAGAGCAGCGGGGAAGGCTCCAGCTTCGACGGGGATGGTCCTCCAAAGAGACATATTCTTTTCCAAATCAAAACACAGGGGCAGGGGAAGGGCACACGGACAGATGCAGGATGTCCTCCGTGTCCGAATCGTCCTCATCTCATCTGCAGAATGGGATCGAGACCCCCTTTCTACAGGGTTATCATGAGAACGGAATATGAGAAGACAAGTAAAAGCAGATGAGACACCCTAAAGTACCGTGAGGTCTGGGAAATTAAGGATCATTTGGTAGTGAAGTAAATAAATCTCCATTATCCAATACCCAGCTCCACACACCTCACTGCCTCTCCATGGCCTAGGCAAGGCTGCTCACCCCTTCCCCAGGCTCTAACCCCTGCAGGCGTGCCTCTATGTGGAAACCAACACCCCGTCTCTCTCGCTCTCTCTCTCTCACACACACACACACACACACACACACACACACACACACACAGGATACATGCACCATCTGACAGCTGGGGTCTCTCCACTCAGAACAGTCCGGCAAAATGGATAAAGACCACTTGACTGTTAATACCCCAGTCACAAACACAGCAGGAAATGTAACCACGTCCACAACCGTGCAACACAGGCCACTAGCTGGTAGCAGCCGTCTGTCCAGTAGATGGGGACGGCAGATGCCATGACAACCAGAGTAGAAAATTTTAAAAATGCCATTAGGTCTGCAAGCAGGGCAACATAAACGGTTTGTACAGTTTTCGTGAAAAACCTCATTAAGACGTGAGGTTGCGGGAGACTGACAACCCAAACAGGTGAAGCGGCTCCTTCATCGGACGATCTGCGATTCCTGGGGTAGCACCTGGGTCTGGCCTTTGGGGGCAATAGGCCTGGAATCCAATCACACCATATGCCTCCCCTCACCCTCTCACACCATATTTTTATACCAACGTTAGAGTAAGAACCAAATCAAAATGAGCCCCAGGCAGCCGACACCAAGAGGAGGACTGAATTCAATATGGCTGTGGCCTCTGCAGCCCCAAGGGGTGACACTGGCCGCTCTCCACGCCACACCCCCCAAGCCGGCCGTCCACGGCTCAGCAGCCAGAACCCAGGCAGCGACCACTCCTTCTAAAGCCTAGAGACGGCCATGCCCAGCAGAAGGGGAGGTCACGAGCAAGAGCAGAAACGGCCATGTAAACAGTGTCTGCACACACGGCATCTTTCTTAAGGAAGCAGGACTGTCCACGGGCCTCTTCTGAACAACTGTTCCCTTAAGAGGCCACCTGCCAAGCTCTGCAGACAGCAGGTGGGCTCTCCCCACCAGTAAACATTCTGATACTGAGATGTTTACATATGCTCACACACCCCAGTGACAAAGCAGCAGTTGGGCAGTAGGAGCCCTATGAATTCGTGGTGGTTCCGAGCCTGCCCCCCATGCCATCCCAGGAGCCACACTGGGCTACCAGCTGCCAGCATGAGCTACAACTGGGTCACCAGCTGCGCAGATGGGCAGGTCAAGCGGGCAGGGAAGAGGGATGGGAAGGGACAGCTCCTTCAACCCCGGCGTTCAAAGGCAAGGGCTAGAGGTTTGAGAAAGGTCACTGCTGCCTCAAAGAAATGTCACACGGTCCCCGCTAATGGCAGCCATGGCTTAGTTGTGGCTACAACAACGGCCATGGTCCCATCCACACCTGGAAGCTAAAAAAGTAGGGCTTCCTCGGACCAGCACTGGGGATGGCGTGCAGGCTGAGTGGGGATCAGGCAGGGTGGCAGGCTCCCCGCATTCGAAATGGGCCCCTCTTACCTCATTTCCTTTCTTTCCTTTTTCCACTCCTGCAAAACCAGCTGTGACTCGGGGTCTCTGTGAACCTGCAGGACACAAGCTAATCACTGAGGTTGCTCTAGCGGCAAATAAGCTCATGGGGTTACGAGAATTTAAGGGGCAACTCTTCTTGGAAGAATTTTATTCCTTGACGTCAAAGACATAGGCGCTTGCTTGAAATACCACACTTTCAGATTCCTGGCTGCATTCCTGCCTTCTTCACCAAAACAAAAGTTTTAAATTTCCAACACTAGAAACACGACGTAACAAACAGAGATGGAACATTATGAGCCTATTAAACAAGGTCCCCATGAGCTGGGGCTATTACAGTATTAGTGAAGGCGATGCATAAACACGATGCACATATATCCACATAAAACGTGTAAGTGTGCAGTGTGTGTGCAGTGTCCACTACACGTGTGTACCACGTACGCAAACATGCACTTACCACACACACCCCCATTACACATATCACAGATGAGTACAAACAAAATCGGCAGGTAGGTGGACAGTATGTCTCTAATTACAAGCATGTCAAAATACGTGCACGTATGTGGCGATGAACATTTTGGCAATGGAAATTTTTCTTTAGTTTGTGCAAGGAAAGTAGGATTCTAAATAGTTTTAGTGTTTTCCCTTGATGTGATATTATCCTTTCTGAAGTGTTCAAGGGACGATAAATAATTGTTCTGTGAAAGACAGGAAGGTAGAGCACCAGAGCAACCAGAGGGAAAAAGCAGAGACTTTCCTAGCTGGGCTGAAATGTGAGCAAAAGGAAGGAAGAGAAGGACAACTGCCCACAACCTAACAAACTGAATCTCACAGGTCTCACGTGGTCGAGCAGGAACGCCCCCGCCAGGGTCAGAGGCACACGTGACCACGGGGGACAGGTGGGGCTCCCTGCAATTCATGCTCACGCGGGCAGCCTTAGAGCCTGGAGGAAAATACCAAACAAGCAGGCCATCTGCTTCCCCCATGGGAGCCAAGGTCCTCTGTTTACTGCCTCTGCCCAGCTCAACAGCTTGCCTGGCAGTCACCTGCTAAAGGCCTCTGCCACTCGCACAAAACCCGTGAGGACTGAGCTTATAATCTGGATGGCTCCCCGCCCACCCACACTGCCTGTACCAGCAGGAGGCAGCTGCCACTGGACCACCACGGGCTGCGACTGGGAGCACCGGAAGACTGCCCCGGCACTTCCGGGGGTGCTGACAGAGGCTCTGTAAACGTGATTTTAATTAGTTTTCGCATTTTATTCAAGAAGTTACTCACTGTAGCATTTAGAATCCACAAAATATGCGACTAGACCAGAAGAGGTAAAATGTGTAATTTCTATACACACGTGCACACGCAAACACATCTGTACAGCACACCTATGTACCCAGCATTGTGCTTGATGCTGAAGATACAAGAGAGGACAAGACAGAGGCCCCCTTGGAGGGTACGCCTAGGTAAAGAGACCGTGATAAAACCACATAACACCACAGAGAGTGAGGGGTCGGTCTGTGAGCAGGAACGCCCCAGCTCTGCCCACACACCCTTCTCAGCCCATGAACGGGGCACTTCCGTCCTTGTCTAGGCAGGAGGGAGAGACGTCTTCTCCCTTACTCTGCCCCTAAATGCAGGACGGGAGAAAGCTCTGGTGACGGGCATAAGGATTACCAAGGTGAATCTCCCCGTGCTCTCTTTCTGAAACTGAGCTGCCACAGGGCCTGAGAATCCTCCTTTCCACTCCTGTCCCCCACCCCAGGGCCGGCTCTGCAGACCGGAAGGGCAACCTCAGGTCTCCCAGCTCAAGGCACATTCCCCAGCTCTTCCAGAGATGGAGCAGACATCACGTGCCCCACTCTGCCCTCCCGGGAACCCTTCTCCACCGCTTACCATCACTGTCAGAACCTCAGCCTCCTCCCCTGGCACCCACCCCCCATCAGCTTTTGTATATGCTCAAGTCTCTTCCATTTAAAAAAAAAAAAAAAAAGGCTATTTTTTCCTTGAGGTACCTCTTTCTCCAGCTCTGCTCCCCCTACAAAGCCAAACTTTTAAATAAGTCTCAGGTGTCTGAAATCTACTTTAAACTGCTTCAGAAGAAGTGTGTGCTCATTAGTGATAACTAATCCTTAAGTGAAACCATGCACTCTCTGGTGGGTTGTTAACATCAGTGAAAATTCACCAGAAGTCCACACCAGAGGTCGGTCCCATCTTTGGCCCCAGTCGTTAATTAGCATAATCAGCTCCACAGTAGCAATAATGCAAATCACACTCCACCTGCCGCACCAGCCCTCCCGCCCAGTGTGAGTGAGGCCCTACAGTCCAGCCACCCTCCAGCCTCTACCAGAGGAGGCCACATCCAGCCCACCACCCGTTTTTCCCATCAGCTTCCGTGCGGAAGAGTAAGTTCCTTTCTAAATGGATGGGGGTGTGGGAATCAAAAGGAGAACAATTTGATGACACACAAAAATGATAGGACATTCACATTTCAGTGTCCATCAAGAAAGCCACAGGGACGCAACTATGCCTGGTCATTTACACATGGTCCACACTGTCCCAGGCTGCTCTTGGCCACAAGCACAGCTGAGCAGCAGTGACAGACAGCTTGGCCCACACAGCACGACACACTGACTGACCTGGCCCTTTGCAGAAATCGGCCAACCCCGGAGCTAAATGTGGTTCTGACACGAGAACCCGGGAAGGCTCCCTACCGCCATCAACCAGCACCGCCACTATCCACCACATCATTTTGGGCTCTACTCCGAGGCTAGTTAAACCAAATTATCTTTATTCTTTACAGCTACTCTCTCAAAGCCAAAATTATATACTTATATTTAATTCATCAGACTTGGCCCCCAACGACACTCAACTGGCTTCACAAATTAAAAAATCAAACCCAACCTCTGAGGACGTTTTTCTCTTCAGCAAAGAGTCCAAATAAAGGACTACATTTCTGAAAATTACCCCCAAAGGGGAGTGTCTAGAAGTATGTGGCAGAAGGTCACTGGAAATATTTAGCTTTTCAGGTGAACATGGCGGCAGCAGGGCAGGTGGAAGGGGAACAGGAAGAACATGAGAAAGGACACTCATCTGGATTTTCTTTTTCATTATCTGCCCTACTTCTCTCTATCCTCGTGACTCTAACCGGACAGAATGCTGTGCAAAGAGTTAGAGCCTGAGGTGAGAGTGTGGAAGTTAAGACTGTAGAGCCAGACTGCCCACGTCTCCATCCCAGCATCATCACCCATTACTTGCCAAGTTACTTTCTTCCTCTGTGCCTCAGGAGCTTCATCTGTAAAGTGGGAGTGTTAGTATCTACTTCAAAGAGTTGTTTTGAGAGAAAAATGAACATAAAGCCTGGAACAGTGTCTACAGTATGGTATCTAGAACATGGTGTCTAGAGCATCATGTCTAGAACATGGGTCCTACAGTGTTGTGTCTAGAGTGTGGTTCTAGAATGCAGTATCTAGAACATTTCCAAATAGCTTGGTTCTGCTGTTCACGAACTCTGGAACTCAGGATAAGTTACCTGTCTTTCAGACTCAATTCCCTCTCCTATAAAATGGAATGGTAACTCCCTCTTCTTCCTTCCCCCACCTTATGTCTTATATAATTACTCCAAAGTCAGAGAAATATTTTCAGCACTTCCATTCTCTAAAATACAAACTCCTTAATCATCAAACTTTTTATACAGGTCAGACAGCAGAAAACAAAAAAATTATCCTCAGAGCTAAAATGTGGGGCACCTGGGTGGCTCAGTTGGTCAGGCATCCAACAGATGGTTTTGTCTCAGGTCATGATCTCAGGGTGGTGAGATCAAGTACTGCATTTCAGGGGGGCAGGGAGGGGTGTAGGGGTGGTGGGGAAGGATGTGGGGGGCAGCAGGGAGGTTTACACTTGAAGGGGGAGTCTGCTTGAAGATTCCCTCCCCCATCCCCTACTCTCAAACATGCGCCTGTGTGTACCCACACACTCTCTAAAATAACCAATTAATAATTTTAAAATTTTTTTAATAAATTTAGAAAATTTTTAAATAAAATGTGGTGACACCATCCACATGCAGACCGTGTCTATGTCCGCCAGGCTGCCAGCATGACAGAGGGAAGGCAGTGCTGCCACAGCTGAGGAGAACTCTAACCCTAAGAGCAGGGAAGCACTTTGACGCCGTGCTCAAAGGCACGGACTCGGACGTCACACGTGCCTCAAGTTCAATTCCTGCTTTGTCATTTTACGACCTCAGACACGCTGGCTGACTTCTCAAACACCCAGTTCCTTATTCTAAGTGGAAAAACTACCTGCCTGCAAAGGACAGCCGGGACTATTAATGACTCGTGTGTGCAGAATAAGTACTCCGCACAGCGTCTGGCATGTGAAAAGTAACTATTATTATTTTCTGACCTATGTACACACTTGAAGCTTCATTAACCCAGAATTGATGCCTTTTTTTAGAAAAGCACCTCACAGACAAGCATGGCCAGGGACGCATCACAAATCCTCATCACAGACCAGCCAAGAACCAGCGTGGGCAGAGCACACTGGAAGCAAGGCCCGGGGGACGTGCAAGGTCCCACGCTCCGGAATGTGTGGGCCCTGGAGCGAGGGCCTGGCCAGCTGCTTCTCACAGCTCTGCCCGAGCTCAATGCCAGCTGCCTCCATGCAGGCTGCCAGCTGGGCCGGGCAAGGCAGTCCCCTGCCCATTCCCAAAGTGGGCTGGCAGGCTGTGGGCCACGGGCCGTGGCCAGAAGCTACAGGTGTGTTAGCCAAGAGAGCAGGCAGCATGCTCCTTAAACTAAAAAAGCATTCACGCTGGGACGGCCACAGGCCAGGTCAGCTGAACCAAGCAGGAAGCAAGGTGTCTCAGGAGAAGGGGGAGTGGGTCACAGCAACAAGTGAGGGGCAGCTTTCACGGGTCAGAAAAATCACCAAAACAACAGTCCTCACTAACAGTCCAAACCTGGCTACATAACTTACACAAAGGACAAACTGCCACTGAACTCCACTGAGGCAGAAAATCATAGGTATTATGCTCAAAATCAAGTGGAGGCTACATGCAGAGATATTGACTTCTGCTTTGAAACCCTCTCCAGTAAGCCATGATGCCCCGCCTGAGGGGTTTGTTCCATAGGACCCTTCATTTTACAGATGGGGAAACTGAGGCCCAGAATGGGGAAGTCCCACAGCAGCAGGCCCAAGGCAGAAGTAGGACTGACTGGTCCCTCATATCAGCAGAGGTTCTCGAATCCCACTATCCCACAGGATGTCTCCCAAGAGAGCTTTAGTGGGGAAGCGGGGACACAGGATTTCCACTGACAGAGGAATCTACACAGACCCCTGCGTTTACACGGCCCCCCAAAGCTCTTCTCCTAAATGAATTTGCGGGGCACTTTTAAAGCTTCTTCACTCTCTTGGGGGCAAAACAGAAATAGCCCCAGGAGTTATTCTGCAGGATGCCTTACACCTCATGCTTTATAACCAGAGTTAAAAAGAAAATATTTGAAATAACTTTGATTAAAGGACTAACTTCAGACTTAAAGAAAAAGGAGGCGAGAGAAAAAAAATCCCAAACCTGCATCTGCTCCAATAACCCGGTCAGGGTCTGCAGCCAGGTCATGGTTTGAATGTACTGCTCCGTGTTCATGATCCTGAGCTCGGACCTCAGCTCCGGGATAATCGCACCAGTTCGCCAGCCGTGCTTCAGGGTCAAATCCTGATCGAAAAGATCACCAAAAGTCAACACTCATCTCGACAGAATTTGAACCATTCCGTTCCCTTTCCCAGACGCAACAGGCGTGCACTGAATTACTTTTTCATTGCAATGCCTAGTTATTAACCAAGCCAAATTTAGTGAATTACATGTAATTAAACCAAGTCAGCCCCAGGCTTTGACCATAACACCCAAAGAGAGTTTCTATTCTGGAAATAATGGCTGTGAATCAAGCCCCGGCAGAAACACAGGGTCTGAAATCATTAACCATGGTCTGTAGAACAACAGTTAGGTCAGGGGCAGAACAAGAGGCTCCACTGAAATGTCACTGGAGGTCTTCATTCAATTCGTCCACAGACCACTGGGGAGCACCCACTGTGTGCTGCACCTGGTGGGTCATGAGAAATTATAAAATCTCAGGCTTGGAATGATCCTACAACACAGACGTACATAATCACATTTCTCATGCCAGATACAGTGAACTCGTGATTTGACAATTAAGCCAAAGTATCCGTTAACAGATATATCCTGGGAAATCTAAGCTATACATTCAGCATACTAAATGGTCATTCATTTTCTCATTTGGCAAATATTTATCCAACTACTAAGTGCCAGGCCCTGTTCTAGACAATGAGGATAGAACAATGAACAAAAACTGACAAAACCCTGCCCTCATGGGAAATACACACAAAAAATAAACCAAAGTATGTACAAAGGCAGGTGGTGATAAATACAATGGTCAAAAATTAAGCAGAATAAGAAGGAAAAAAGTTACCATTGTATATAAAGTGGTTAGGAAAACAAGGCCAATAAAGGGATGTTTGAGAAGAGATCAGAAGGGAAAGAGAATGAAAGTATGAACTAGGCTCGAAAAGAACAATTCAGGCTGGGAAAACAGTAAGGGCAAAGGTCCTGGGGCAGGAACATGCTGGGATGGGGGGTGTGGAGGTAGAGTTGTAAAGGAACAGCCAGGCAGGGAGCCTAAAGCTGAGTAGGAGAGGGCAGAGGCAGGTTCTGCCTTCAGAGAGGAGGGCTTTAGAAGGACAGATCAAGCAGGGCCTTGTAGGAAACAGTAGGAAATCAGGCTTTTACTCTGAAGAATAAAGGAAAGCTTTGCAGTTTTAAGGAATAAAGTGGTATAAGATTTAAAATCTTCAGAGTTCACTGGCTACTCACCTAAAGCCAGAATCCCTGTTCCATAAGTGCTAAGGATATTGCCTACTTTCTTCACCTACTGAATTTCTTTAAACCTTTTAGCATTTCTCCTCCTATAATACATGAAAACCTACAGCATAACCTTTTAAATACTCCAAATGGTGGCAAACTTTTGAAGGTAGCTTTTATTTCTGAAAATAAGTAAAAAGTCATTTGGAACATTTCTAAGATTAAAGTGTATCATAATAAATTACTACTAATAAAACTGATTCTCTCCTATGCCTCAACCTGGCTCTCAAATCTATTCCTAAAGGGGCACCCAAATGTGTGTTGACAAAGAGCAACATTAGAAGTACCTACATTCCCAAGGTGACTCCCCTGAAGGATAATGTACTTGCCACATAATTTCTGACATGTTAATGAACTGTGATCTTTTATAACAGTGGTTTTCAAACTCTGGCATGGGATCTAACTATATGCTCCAAGAGACTATTTATTTACTAATTTATTTATTATCTCTACACCCAATGCAGGGCTCAAACCTACAACCCCGAGATCAAGATTCGCATGCTTCACCAACTGAGCCAGACAGGCATCCCCCTAAGAGACTCATCATAGATCTAAGGACACACATAGATTGAAAGGTTTAAAAAAGATATTAGTAACCAAAAGAGAGCAGGGGTGCTACGCTAGTATCAGACAAAATAGACCTTAAATCAAAAACTGTCACAAGACACAAAGAATGACAATTATATAATGACAAAAGGTCAATTGTTATAACAATTATAACCATATATGCACCAAACATCAGAGTGCCACAAGCTATGAAGCAGATATGAACAGAACTGAAGGAAAAAATAGTCAGCTCTGCGGTAACAGCAGGAGACTTCAACAGTCCACTCCTATAACAGAAAAATGACTACACAAAAGACGACACGTCAGGAAATACAGGACTTGAACAACACTGAAGACCAACGAGAACTCACAGACATATGCAGAACATGCCACCCAACAAAAGCGGAATGCACATTTTTCTCCATGCACTTGAAACAGTCTCCAGGACAGAACTTATGTTAGGTCCCAAAACAAGTTGTAGTAAGTTTTAAAATCATACAGAGTATCTTTATTGATCACAAGCAGTGAAGCTAGAAATCAACAGAAGGAAAAACTAAAAAGTTCACAAACATATAGAAATGAAAGAACACCCTCTTAAACAAACGAGTCAAGGAAATCATAAGAGAAATGAGAAAATACCCTGTGCCAAATTTAAACACAAATGCACACGTGACATGACGAAACCTATGGGATGCAGCAAAGGCAGTACTCAGAGGGAAATTTATAGCCATACACTATATATACAGTATAGCCATAGCCATACATGTGAAAAAAGAAATGTCCCAAATTAACAACTTCACACCATAAGGAACTAGACAAAGACAAAAAAAACCCCAGAACACTCATATTACTAAAATCAGAAATTTAAGTAGTGACAATACTACCAATTCTATGGAAATAAAAAGAATTGTAAAAGCTACAAACTACCATACATCAACAACCTGAATAACCTAGATGACAGTCCCAGAAACACATAATCCACCAAGACTAACTCATGAAGAAATACGAAAACTGAAAAGACCTCTAACTAGTAAGGCGATTGAATCAGAAATCAAAACCCTCCCAACAATGAAAAGCCCAGGACCAGATAGATGGTTCCACTGGTGAATTCCTCCAAACATTTAAAGAGGAATTAACACCAATTCTTCTCAACTATCCCAAAAACTGAAGAGGAGGGATCAGTTCCTAACTTATTCTGAGGCAATTATTACCTTGATACCAAATTTCAGTGTGAAAAGCTGTTTAAAAAACAGATGGCCAAGCCCCACCAGAGCTTCTGACTCAGCAGGTCTGATGTGAGGCCTGAGAAACTGCATTTCTAATAAGTTTCCCAGATGATGCTGATATCACAGGGACCACACTTGAAGAAACTACTGCCTTCTCATAACGCTAAGACCTGTACGTATGTGTGTGTGTGTGTGTGTGTGTGGTGTGCACGTGCATTCACAGGGCCCGGTACCCACATACCTCAAGGGTAGCACACAGTTATCTCATCAAGGCCCAATGACACCCCTCAGCAAGAGGCAAATGTCTGTGACGCCATGTCACTCGGCCAAACATTCTGGTAGCACCAACATCCTGAAGGTAGCACTTTATATTTTGACTTAACTAATCATTTTACATACATTATCTTACTTCACTCTTCTCACAAATGAGGATATCAGGGCTTGGAGGCTGTGTGTAAATAGTTGAAAATAGTAGAGCTGGGATGGAAACCTGTCTTCCAGTTCTGAGCCCATGATTCCTTCCACTAGCGCTGGACAGACGTGACCATGCGGGGGGCATGGAATCACCTGGCAAAAGTGTGTCCGCACCAGGCACTGGAATCACCCTTCCACCTCTGCCTCCAGCAGATGGTCTGAAGTCTGACGCCACCAGCCTGGGCTCACTGAGCAAACAGAAATGCACCACACCAGGAGCCGGGCATGATAGGAAACGTGACTGACTCAGTCTTGTTCCAATTATAGATTAAGTCATAATTCATGTCCTGCGATGCTGCTCTAGTTATGCCAGTGGGCATGAAATGCCTCATTTTCTCAGAATAGCTGTTTCCTGGAAATGCCAGTTTTTGAACTTGCAAAAGAAGCCCTGACTAACGTTTATGAATTCTTCCTTGTCCACCTCAGACGTTTAATAAGAGCACAAAAACGAAAAGACTATCATTTATTTCTTACTATTACCTGAATGGAAAGATTTTTCTCATAAATCCTGAGTAAATTGCTATTTCTATCATTTCAAAAAAAAAATTTACCCTTTTTACACCTCTGATCCATTCCATTCTATAACAAATGAGACCCAAAACAAAAAAAAAAAAAAAGGCAACCTTGTCCTCATTTGTATGAAAGAGTAAAAACAGTCTTAAACAAGAGAAATTCCTTAGGAAGTGAGACTAACACATCTGTCTCCCAGCAAAGAAAAGGAAAAAAGGCTCCTCACCGCCAGGTCACTGTATATGTGGTCACCAAAATACAACACTTTGGATCCTCTCCATCCAGTAAGCTTCAAAAATTCATATAGATTGCCCTGCAACAATAGAAAAAGAGAGATACTATATCATCTGAGATAGAAACCTATATATCCTGTGACCCAAAATATCGATTTTTTAGCACTTAGCAAAAGCTTTACTTTTATATACAATTTTAAGTACCAAAACATAAAAGATAAAAAAACACCTTTGCATGAATTCTCTCAGACCTTTCTTCTAAGTCAAATGAACTTTGCAGAAATGATTCATATGGTACATACCTCTCTGTAATGATCTTTTTACATGGAACATTCTATAACCGTGTCAGTGAATACTAATCTACCACTTCAGTAGTGAGAAATACTGTGGCTCCTTTTACCAATCCCCTAATGTTGGACATGTACTTTGTTATCTATTTTGTAACTCATGGCAAATATTTTTGAAGCAAAGTTTGAGCTACGTCCTAATAATTTCCTTGGTCTAACTTGCTAGTAGTGGGAGAGCGATATCAAAGCCAATCTTTCAACGTCTGGAAAATAGACTTACTGGCCAAAGCAGCAGTGTGTTACAAATCCACCAGGAACGTTTCACGTTTCAAGTTTTTTAACCATGCAGTACTTCATGTGTTTTATAAATACTTTCATGTGTTTTATAAATCTTACAGAAATATAAACATTTTAAAGGATGAGATAAAACAAACTTCAGTAACACAAGAAGGGTCAGTGATTCAATCACTTATTCAAACATTTGAAAGCTTCACTGGTACTAAAATATATATCAAAACTGTATATAAAACACAGCTCATCAGGAAATAATCACTAATTTAAGGTAATACACCATGTCACTCAACGTTTCTTCAAGAGAAATATCCAAGGTTTACTACTAACATCTTAAATTGTATACACTATGAAAGTAATTCTTTAATTGTTTTTAAAGTCTGTTCAATTCTGAGTTAATTTAGACGTAACACACTGAAAATACACTGACTTAAATTTAAGTTTTGCTGCCAAGTTATAAACAGCTAATTCAAGGAGAACACTCAGAACTATGCCAGGTACACGGGAGGCCTCAACAAACACTGGCTGTTATTATAACTGACCACAAAGCAAAGGAACAAAAAGGAGAAATCAGTCACGAGGTACCTGCTTATAAATCTGGCCTTTCTGCAACTTGTGGATCTTGTCCCAGAGTAAGACACCTTTCTCGTTCACCTTGCGGAAAGGTCTAACAACAGAAAGGGAAACACTATGACCCGTGGGAACCGTGCAGGCTGTCTGCCTAGGAAACACCACACGGTTACTCAGTGGGAACGGAAAGGGACTGCACAAACCTGGGAAAGGCCTAGAGCCCAAACTCCACCACCACACCGCCTGGCCCACTGCAGACATCCCGAACTGCAGACCCCAGGATCCAAAAGGTATATAGTGAGGAAAGAACTCCAGGCTCAGATAAATTTGGGGAACACTAGGCACTACTTACTTCCCTCTTTAAAGTCACTGAGGACTCTAGGAAACCCTCCCAGGAGAGAAACTTTCAGATTTCCTAAAATGTATTTGATCACACAGAGAAAATCTGCTTCACAAACACAGCTTATGGAAATACCACCTTACTACACATGTCCCACTCGGTGCTTGAAATCCAGCCACTCTAGACACAAAACAGATCTGAGGATGAGAAAAATCACTTTATCAAGGAGAAAGGGAGTAAGAATAAAGGCCTCCAGGAGTTCCCCTATACTTGCTAGATGCAATGTGGCCTAATTCATGAATCATTTAATAAAGCCAATTAGAACTTTAATATCAAAAAGAAAAAAAAAGAAGAAAAGTTCAAGGCATGTGGGGCCCGTCTGCCTTTTTTTAAGCTAACATTTATTTGGATTGCTTTTCTGATCAGAAAAATTTAAACTGACTACAAAAAAATCTGGAAAAATGCAAAACTGAATGAAGAAAAGGGAAATGACCCCCAATCCCAGTGCCCAGGTATAAACACCTAAGATTTCAGTAAGTGTCTTTCAGTCTCTAAAGATAACATGTTATCTTTCTCTTTTTTATGAACATAATTGAAGATCACTGTGTATACTGATTTGTATCTTTTTTTCTCTACTGTTGTAAGCAATCTCCCAAGTGATTACAAATTCTTTCATACGTGTTTTTAAGTCATAAAACATGCTCACTGCTTTTTTCCCCAAATATATCTTTTCCCTTTTTGAGAGAGAGAGCACAAGCAGGGACAAGAAGAGGGAGAAGGAGAGGGAGAATCCCAAGAAGGCTCCGCACTCAGCATGGAGCCCAATGTGGGGCTCCATCCCATGACCCTGATCATGAACTGAGCCAAAAATCAAGACTCGGTCGCCCAACTGACTGAGCCACCCAGGCGCCCCTCAAATACACAATTTTTAATGGTGTATTTTAATTATTCCCTCCCATGGATGTTCCTTTAGGTTGTCTCTGATCTTCATCAGTATAAATAACACAGGGATGAACAGAAATGTTCCATGCATATAGAACAAAGACAAAATAAATGGGTGCAGGGGGCAAGGGGATGGCTCTTGGTAAAGAGGTCTATCCCACCACTGAAAAACATTTTAGGCACATCTGGGTGGCTGAGTCAGTTAAGCATCTGTCTTCGGCTCAGGTCATGATCCCAGAGAACTGGGATCCAGTCCCACACATCAGGCTCTCTGCTAAGTAGGGAGTCTGCTTCTTCCTCTCCCTCAGTAGCCACCCCCCGCCACTACTGCTTGTGCTCGCTCACTCTCTCAAAATAAATAAAATTTTTTAAATGTTAAAAAAAGAAAGAAAAACATTTTAGGATCCCTGAAACCCCCCACCTATTAATGCGAAGAGCACACCCTAGTCACCGTCATAACCCACAACTGCCCCACTCCTCTACTGCCTGTGGCAGGAAGACACTACCTAAGCCTTGGTAGAGATTTACTCCATTTGGCATAAAACCTGTGTTGCAGTATTGCAAAATCCAGCTGTAATTTTAAATGCACCACTGAGAGCTGCGTGTACCAAAAATGCCCAGCGGGTGGTTCGCTGTTACTGCTGTTTCGTTAAGCTTCACAGCGTATCTGCATCAGGAGGCCTAACTTAGGATGTAATTAACACTAAGTTTGGTCTTTTCATTGCTCTCAGTCTTTTTCTTAGAGCCTGACCCCTGGGACTGAAGTGAGAACCATCTCAATTAGTGCAAGCCCAGCCGACCGCTGAGTGACTGCTGTGCACTAATCCTACGCACCCTGTAATTACTTGCCACAAGGTTCAAAATCAAAAGCTACAATGTCAGATGCGTTTGATTTTCCAAATAGACTTCACCAAGTCACAGGACGTAAGTGTTCAGGGCAACAAAGGGCGACAATCTCCTTCTCCCAGAAAGACAGATGCTCACCTCCGCTTATCGTTAAAGAAGTTTGGCTTCTCGGCCTGAACGATGACCACATCAAACAGGTCCCTCCAGTCTTTTCCAACAATATATCTCATCCCTTTGTCCCTGGAACAACATGTTGGCCGGGTGAGTCTAACAAGAAAGGGATTCACTACTTTTGCAATGCTTTCTTTCAAATTTTCAACCGTGAAGATAGGACACAAGATAAGATGCGAGCCAGGAGCCAGCAGGGACACCCACAACCACTTACACGAAACTACTGGGGCTGTTGGTGATGAGAAACATCTTCTTGCCGTGGTCGGCCAGCTTGGCCAGCACCGCGCGGGTCTGCTCGGCGTAGCAGATGTACTTCTCTGAGGGCAAGAGAAATGTTCACACGCGGAGTCAGCGTCAAGGAAGGTCAGTCTGCAGGGGCTCCCTAAACGGGGTCTCTGGGTCCAGCGAAGCCGGGGCCCTCGGGGGTGGAAAGGTCTTAAGCAAGCATGGTCCAGGCTAGCCTAGGAGCACCTGGAACCTCAGAGACCAGGACTCCGCCGCCTCAGTCCACGGGAACACGCTACGGACCTGCCTGCCCCAGCCAGAGCCTGTCTTTCTGAGTCAGGATTAGGCCGAGTCCTGAGACAAAGGGGAGGGGGATGTCCGAGGTGCGAGGAAGCAAGGTCCTCACGCTGCACCGGGGGGAGGCACTGAGCCCCCGAGGTCGCCACTGGGAATGAAAACGACAGCCACTCGTGGCCTGGGAGAGCGACAGGCTGAGACAGCCCTCGCAACAGTGCTGGCTACGTACCAATATCTGCTTCGATCGCGCTGTACATGATTCCTTTGATGTGCACGTCTCGAATGGAATCCTGTCAAAAGAGAGGTTTCTAATCAGTGGGACGGTCCATGAGACAGCCTGAGTGACAGGACAAGCCGCGTTTGCGACGATGTCCATCTTTAGAAGCCTGGCCGGCTGGACACCAGATGAAATCTCAGTGCTGGGCCATTTCGCACAGGCGGCCAACACTTAGGTTTCCATGGCGACGGTGGCAGTTTGCAGCAGGGTCACAGGAGGGAGGTAACTTGTGAGAATAATTCTGAATAAAATTCCACAGGGTAAATGGCAATTTCTAGGCAGTCTCACGAACTGTTGACTACGGGGCATCTGGACCAGGGGAATTTCGCTCTTTTTATCCGTGCGCCCTCCCTAGACCCCAAGAGCAGGTTCTCTCCTCCAGAGAAAGAGGCCAAGACCAATGACAGCTCTTCTTGCGTTCAGGGTGGTGAGGAGCAGTCGGCGAGACACTGACTCAGGCGGAGACGTGGTGCGGCTGACAGACGGGGAAGAGGAGGCCACGAGGCCCTCACCGGCCGCGGGCTACAGCAGCCTGATGGTGGCGGGGGTCAGAGCACAGCGCTGCTCGCGGGCACACTAAGCAGGTCCACCGCAGAGGTGGCTCTCCTGGAGGCACACGGAAACTTGCGGGGGGGAAGAGCAGGGGACCGGGCTGCCGGCAAAACTGGACCATCAGCCTTCAAAAACTGGTAGGAGATTTCCACCAAGCGTGAGTACCTCCGAGGACTCAACCTCGGACACAGACTCGTCTCAACCTCACATTGGCAGAAGCAGGGGACCCCAGAGCAAGCCAGAGCCGATCTTCCCGGCTGCACATCTAGGCTCTACCACTTACTAGCTGTGTGACTCAGGGCAAGTGACTCAACCTCTCAGTGCCTTAATACCCTTATCTGTAAAATGAGAGGAATAATAGCACCTACCTCCAAGCCTGGTTGTGAGGACTTAATTAGTTATATGCGTCAAGCTCTCAGAAAACCAGTGCCTGGCACAGACCTAAATGCTCTCTGTCGGCGGCATCAAGTAAACAGCTCTCCTCATGACTGCGAGGGTCATATAACTACAAGTGGTTCTTTTATTTATTTTTTACTACACGTGATACTTAAAGATTCTTAAAGATAAAGCCTTTGTGCACACAAAAAAGAGAACAGAAACTATTCAATTTTAGTTCAAATAATACCAGGCTAATACTGAGAAATGAGAATTCATCCTCCATCTTCCCAAAACCCATGGTTTAAGGCAGTTGAAACTTAAAATTAGTCATAAGCATATAATAAAAACATTGCAATACATAAATACAGATCTCTTAAAAATATCAGTACTTTAAAAATATATATTACATATATATATACATAGAAATACACTTATTTATATATCATATGCATATGATATACACATGTATTTAGTATAAATACATGAACATATTTTTAAGTACTGAAAAAGTGCAGAGTTTAAAGAATATAAACACATGTGAACACAAATCAACATATACCAATACAAAGTTACAAAATTATGTGTGTATATCTGCATGTAAGTTTCACAGCTGTCTATCAACCTCTCCAACCCCGTTTTCCCACAGCTTTTGCAGGGCCTGGGAAGGCCTGCATGGAACCTCCGTGTACAAGAGAAAGGCCCCGCTCTGAGCAACGGCAGTTCCAAGGGCGGCAGCCTGTGTGTAAAGTCACCCCCTCCACAGGCGGGCTTAGGGGTGAGGTGGGTTGGGCTGGACCTCAGCCACCACCCAACCCCTCTGACCAGATGCACCGGGGCTGGCCTTCGGTCAGCAAGAATTAGAAATCCTGATAGCAATATGAGCGCTCTCTTCCTTTAACAGAAAGTTACACTGACTTCCAGTTATCCTGATGTAAGATCGTTCTTAACAAATTTCATGGTAAAACCATAAATAAAAGAGATCCCAGGCAAATGCCTAACCCAAGGAGGCTAACGATGCTGTCCCTTCTACTAAAACCCTCTGTGAGATGCAGCCCCACTGCCTCTCACCTTGACGTCTTTGTACAGATGCACAGGCTCATAGTCAATGTTGTTCTTGAGGAAGTATTCGTTCACGCAGGACAGGAGGGACATCTCTGGCAGGGAGAAGATGTCCATGAACTGCTTCATGGTATTTCCATGAGAACTCTGCAGGCAGGGAGGACGGCGTCAGAAACGGCGGCCAACACCACAGCAGAACCAGACGGGACATTTCCCCGGGGCGGGGGAGCTGTGGTCTTCAACATCTGGATCCCGCACCCCAAGGACAGTTCTAACAATAGCAAAGTAGAAGCATTCACCTTATTTCTTATCATTCCCCACAGAGCTGACATTGTACTCTTAAGCATAAACAGGAAATCCAAGGAAATGCCCTGATTTTCCCCCAAAAAACTCTAATCACTCTCACATTCCTGTGAGTTCTAACTTCCAGCTCACACTCTCCTGTCAAACCGAGAGGAAAGCCGGCAAGTAGACTACTGCCCGTGGAACGGCATAGAAAGCTGCATAGCTCTCCTGAACGTGAGTGCCCCCACGCAGCCATGTGTGAGCCTGCGAAAGAGCCTTTCTCTGAATGCCTGCAGTTAGCAACCCCAGGTTTACCAGCTGACTGGGCAGCTTCTGTTGCATTTTGACAGTGCAAATAAGAGTGCACCTAATAAGATGTGCAAAAATTCAGAAAGCAAAGAGAACCACAAAAGTCAGAGAAACAGAAACTTCCCTTCAAGTCCAGGGTGACCTGCTATCCTCAATCTCAGGGAAGGCAACCATAGCTGCCCTGACTTCACCTAGAAAGTGGGGACATGCCTTGGGGTGGGGGGCTATAGACAGGGGCCGGTGCAAGGAAGGTATTAAGAATCTTCATCAGGTAGGGAGGAAAGAGCTAAGAAAGGGGAATCATGAGGGGCCTAGGAGAGATGCCACTGTACCAGCCTCTCTCAAATCCAGGGCCCACTGAAACCGTCCCAAAGTCCCTTGTCAGTTCCACAGAGGCACTTAGAGAGATCCTAAGTCTACCAGGCCGTGTCTGCTGACAGGCTGCTTTAAATAAATAATCTCTCCTTACCTTTCCATAAAAGTCACTCATCTGTTCCAGAGGCACGTGGGATCCCTCGTACATTTCAATGACTTCTTCATCGGGGACAACACTGAGGCCTCTGAAAAAATCACAGGCGGTGCAGTTAGACTCAACTAGCAAGAGCAATGACTTTCAGAGCTCGGGCAACTGCTGGTATTTTTCAGCCCAGGTGCAAGATGTCACTGTCACGAGGCGGCGAGATGTGCCACGGGTAATAGCTACAAGTAACAGGCAGGAAGCTGCTGCTGCCACTACCACCACCAGGATTCTGTGGGTAACAGGGGCAGGAAAAATAGCACCTACTAGGGATGCCAGGTGTGAACTCCACACAGTCATTCACTTACTTCTCAGCAATCCTAGGAGGGAAGCACTAACATCTTCCCATTTCCCAGCAGAGGCAACTGAGGCCCAGACAGGTCACATATCTTACCCAAGGTCACCAAAGTGGTGGGACAGGACCAGACCCCAGGCTTTCTGGCTCTAGGGGCCCAGGCTCTTCAAGCACTGATGTCACACCGCCCCCCCCCAACAAAGTACATGGCCTCCCTTTGCTTTGGGGGTAGGGTTTGCTCTGGGGTGGGTCTATGTTTCCATTTTTATGTTTTTAACACATCAGGGAGAGAAAAGCTAGCTTTGTCTCTATCATCCTCCTACCAGCTGACACTCTGACCTAAGAAGGTCAGCGCAGAGGTGGGAAAAGCCACGCATGAGGCTCGGGTGGACTAAACCCCATGACACAGGCAGGAAGCCTGGGTGCCACCTCCGGGAGGGATGACCCCAAAGGCTATGTGACAGTCCAGGCCAGTTTCCTCACCTATAAAAAGCCAGGGTAACATCTGCCCTCTGCCTGTGTCCGGAAGCTGCGGGAGAATCTGCAAATGAATCCAACTCCCCCAGGAAAGGAAAGATGAATTTTGGAGGCAGAATGACCCTGCCGCCGGAGCCGTGAGCAAGTGCTCTTGCTGGGGACCGAATGCTCTCGCGTCTCCTCACCCGGCACTGCCCACTCTAGAGCGTCACGGAGAAAAATGTCTGTTCCCAGCTGCTTCTCTAGGGAAGGTGCTTGAGAAACAAGACATCCATGGCAAGGAGGTCACAGAGGGAATGATGGAAAGTCCACCCAGCACCAGACAGTGGGAGGACGAATGATGCACTGCGAGTCTAACAGGAACAGACTGCTTGTCTTATAAAATCACCAGGATGGCATTAAAGTACATACAAAATGTAATTTATACTTGATATGTAAGTGGAATGAAAATATAATTTCAGCCTCCTTCTTCTGTTCTCTGCCCTCCTATAACTTTCAAAAATACCCCAGGGGATTCATTAACTTTTACAACTTCCAGCCTTTGAAAACAAAGGAGGCCTTATACTTCCTGATCATTCTGGGCAGTGTCCTTGGGGCAGAGCTTCTGCTCAGGTGGGCACCTGCCTAAGGTTCCAACACTTAGAAGGAAACTATAAAAAGTAGAAGAACTCTGCTGGGTGAGTCATTTTCCTGCCCCCACACGAGGCCCTGCCCTAAGACAGGTTCACAGCCTCCCAAGCTGCCCCCGTCATGACTGAATGTCAACTCAAAAGCAGCGGTGAAGTGAGGGGTGAGAGGAGGCTGCTCCGGCAAGTGGGAACCCGCAGGAGGTGCGCCCACGGGTGCAGCAGCCCACAGGATGGCGGCCCCAGGCTCTGGGCCATGGCCAGCCGCGCCCCGACGCAGCCTCAACCAGTGAAAGGATCAAAACGCAAAGTACTTTACGTGGCCCCATGTGGCTGTGAGAAATACAAACATTAGGAGCACAGATCCGAAGAGTCTGCCCGGGGTTCAAATCCCAGCTTCCTTCATTAGTAGGGACAGTACCTGGACAAGCAATGGAACCTCTTTGGGTCTCATGTCACTTTTAAAATGGGGAACAATAATCATACCTGCCTCCAGGCATCCGAGATTGGATGAGCTCCGATATACAGAGGAGTATACAGCCGGCACTAGCAAAGCCTTGCCGGCGTGCCTGTGATGAGAACAAGCAGAGGCTTTCACGAGATCCCTAGTCAGAACTTAAATCGTGGGTACAAAATGGGGCTGTGGAGACAGCCAGTCTGCCTCCACCTCTGCCCTGTGCCACTGGCGCCACAGCCCCCAACACAAAATCCAACCTGACAGAGGAGCTGGGGACCCACCTGACGGCAGGTGTCAGATGGACAAGGCTGAGGAGGGGGCATTCTGCCCTGCCAAGAGCTCACCCGTACCGCTTTTCAGGGGAAGGCAAGGCAGTGACATTCTGCGTGCCTCTCCCGCTCCAGGCACACCCTGGTCTACATGACAAGCCACCCCTGGGGCCGCCGGCAGCATCAGGCCAATTTTACAGAGAAGCAAACCAAGACTTCAGGATGGTCAAGAAGCTGCTTGCATGGGAGCAGTGAGGCCAGGGCTCACGCTGAGGAAGTGGGACTCCAGAGCCCACATGCGCACCCACGCTGCCTCAGCCCGCCACACCCCTCAGCGCTGCGACCACAGTGACCTTCCCGGGACCGAACATGGACATTCCTTTTCCTTCCAGTGCCTCAGCTGGCTTCTCCCACCTAGCCCTGTCCATACTCCCTAACACGATGGACAACTTACCTACAGAAGAAACAAGACAATTAGGAGCCGTAGGACTGTGAGGAGGAACAGACCATGTCAGATTGAGAAGGGGGTGAGGCCTCAGCACCAGCCATCCTTGAAGGAAGGATGCGTGAGATCTAAAGCAGCAGCAAGGAAGGAAAGTGCGCCCTGGCAGAACGGCAGCAGGAGCAGATGGCAAGCAGCGGGACAGGAGAGCTCAGAGGAGATGAATAGACGTGCTGTGTGCGACTGCCTCGCACACGCAGAGACTGGCTATAACTGCTGGGAAGAGACCGTACCCTGCTCCTGTTAACCTCGGGCCAGGGGTGTCGCCAGGGGTCTCCTGTGGAGGGGCCTGCCTGGAGCAAACCCAGAGGGAGAGAGCCAACAGATGGAAAGAGTTCTGACAACATCAGTTTGGCCTCTGGAACCAGACACGCCTGCAACGGGCACTGTCCCTTGGGCCGCACCACAGGTGAGCCACTGTTGTGTTTCTGGTTAACCCAGTCTGAGTCGGGTTTCTGTACCTGTAACCAAGAGTCTTAACTGATCCGGGAAGTGAAAGGCTGTGTGTGGAAGAAGAGTACGGTACGGGTTTAGAGAAGGTTGGTGGGAAACCCAAGAGGTTTGGTCTCCCTTCTCTAGGCAGTGGGAGCCATCCAGGATCGCAGGAGAGAGGGTCTGTTGAGGGCAATTCTTTAGATGCATCAGTCCAGCAACACTGTCCAGGATAGACCGCACTGCAGGTAACCGCATGGGCCCAAGAGAAAAGGATTAAGTGTCTAACTGAGCCAGGAGCTAACGGCAGGAACAGAGATGAGGAAAAGATCCAAAAGACCTGTGAAGGATTTCATTAACCTAATCCGTTCAACAAAACCACGCTGCATGTAGGCCAAGGGCAGAGGCTCCAGAGCCAGACCACCTGGGTTGGAATTCTACTCCTGTGTGGCCTTGGCCAAGTTACTTAACATCTCTGGGCCTAATACCAGTACCTACTTCATAAGGTTATTTCAAGGATCACATAAGTGAACACAAATAAAACACTTATGACAGTGTCTATGCCGTAGCAAGACTTAATATCTGCTCGTTGCTATTTATTATTACAAATATTATTTTCATCAACACCATCTCTTCTCCTTCCTGAAACACCATGAAAATGATAGTAAAAGAATTAACTACTCAGGGATGCAGGGGGTTCAGTCAGTTAAGCACCTGACTCTTGATTTCAGCTCAGGTCATGATCTCAGGGTCGTGAGACTGAGACCCTCGTTGGGCTCTGTGCTGGGTATGGAGCCTGCATGGGATTCTCTCTCTCCCTCTTCCTCTATGCCCCCATCCAGCTTGCACACACAAGCTCTCTCTTAAATTTAAAAAAAAAAAGAAAGAAAGAATAAACTACTCAAACAGTGAAAGGATATGAGAGCAAGGACATCAGCAGACAGGACATTCCAACACTTTTGTGGAAGACAAATAGCAGATGAAAAGGGGGCTTCTGGCTTAGCAAACTAAGAACAGGGGTCTGCAAGGGGACACCAACGTGAAGAACTGATTAGCCGGCACAGCCCCCAGAAAGACTCAGCCCTAAGAGGCACCGGGAAGCTCTAGGGGATGTGCTCCAGCAGAATGAGGGAGTAAAGCCAGAGAGAGGAAGAGGCAGGCATCAGGGAGTGGAGAGAGAGGCAAACCCAAGCCCCAGGACAAGCCATCAGAGAAGGTCAGAGCAGAGGGAGTAGCCAATTAAACACAGAAGTAACTGATAGCGCATCTAAGACATTTGAATCGTTGGGCATAAATACATGGATGATACTGGTGATGGAACATTTAGAATAAACTCAGGACACCTCTACAGAAAACAAATCTGAGAACAAGCAAGCACTGTACACAGAGGAGGGCGGTCACCATGCATGACATGGCGTCAGAAAGAACAAGACCTGCAGAGTCACGACCCAAACGACAACCGAGGACGGAGGAACCAACTGACATTCACGGACAAGCATGAGCCCAAAATGGGACATGTGTGCACACCCAGTCCTGTCCTGTGGCAGAGACAACATCCAGCATTAATAAATTAAGAAACAGAAGTATGAGCACAGAATTTTGAAACAGGAAGAATGACATGAAGAAAAAACTGAAGAGTGTAAGGGCTTGGGTGGGGAGGGGGACAGAGGGCTACCGTGGTCTGCCACGACACTCTCGGTGGTATCCGATCAGAACAGTGTGCATGTTTAATTTGGAGAGAAAAACATTACTTTTAATGAAGAGTTTGTGAAAGAAGCAGCTAAGACAGGCACACCTCTTTTTAAGGTACAATAATCATACTCCTAAATCCTCCCCAAATTCAAGAATTAGAAAAGGTAAAATCCTTCATTTTCAAAGTGACAAAGATTCTGGAGTGAGCTAAGTGCTTCTACTAATTCTAATAAATGGGGGGGGGGGGGGGTCTTTAATATCCGAACTACTCAACTGCCCTGGTGGGAACAAGAACCCGGTGCCTCACCCCAGCCTCCCTCCCCACCCAAAACCTCAGCTCCAGGACCCTCACTCAACTGGCAGATGGGCACCTATAGAGAGTCTATCCTCCCCCAGAACCCCCTCCAGAGCGCCCCCTAATGGTCTAAACACCAGCATTGTCTTGGTCACTATGAACTGCAGTCACTGGTTTATTTACACAAGCTCCCTGGGGCATCCTTGTAAGCCAAACCCTTCGGATCTGGCATAATAGGCCCCAGTAAATGTTCTCGAATGAATGAGTGAATAAATCTCAAATACACACACTACAACCCTCTTCATCACATCACCAGGCAGAGAGTGGGTCTTGAAACCCAAAACCACTTGGTTACTGTGAGTGAATTAAATTTACCTTCTCCTTCGCTTACCTGTAGACGGTTCCCAACTGGATGTAATGGAAAGCATCGATCTTCATCAACACTGCCTTCAAACACATAAACACACATGCGGGTGAATAACGGATGGCAAGCCGCATATTTAATGAGAATTTCAGGGGTCCTCATAAATCCTAGCAACACCAGGTGGATGTAGCAAAGCAGCACACTATACATGTTAGACAGAACTTCTTGCTGATTAAAGCACTGTGGGGGCACCAGGGGGCTGGGTCAGTGAAGCGTCTGCCTTCGGCTCAGGTCGTGATCCCGGGGTCCTGGGATCGAGCCGCACGTCAGGCTTCCTGCTCAGTGGGGAGTCTGCTTCTCCCTCTCCCCCATGCTCACGCGCAGAGACATGTGAGCTCTCTCTCTAATAATTATAATTTAAAAAAAAAAAATGTTAAGGAAATGACTGGTCTGCAAAAACAACAGGACAACGGGCTGCTCCTCAGAACACCAAAAACGGCTTCTAGAAATAAGGAGTATCTTCCAAATAGCTAAACGCATTCATTTTTTTCTAATACAGTCATTTGCAAAAGACTTTATCCAAAAATGTTTTTTAATAATTCAGTTCTGGCCCCAAGGAATAGAATTTAAAATCAATTTCTGTGTTCAGCAAAGAAAAGCGCCGAGAGTACGTTATTCCCAAACTCCATTAAAATGTAGAAAAACACGACAATGAAACCTACCCGCTGCACATCATAATGAAGTCCACGAATGGCAAAATTTGGGTCATACTCATACTTCCTGATTTCCACCGGATACTAAGAAAGAAGAAAGGAACCATTTTTAGCTAACAACGAACTAAGTTCAAGATAGCATCCAGACTGGGTCCCTGTAAAAAAGCTGAGGTGGCGGATGCACTCTGGCAGGAAGACGGGGTGAGGACAGACCGCAGCTTGGCCGTCTGCTTCTGGACCAAATACAGAGCTCTTGGTCACCGAGCCTTCCCTCCACCCCACCCCTGTTCATCTACCCAAGCACAGGGAAGGCCTCACGCCCGGCCCCAGCTTTTCTCGTCTTAATTGCCCCCGCCCACCCCTTCCCTCTGCCCCTGGACCCCTATTTTCCCCAGAAACACATCTGCTTCCACCTCCAAGACTCCACGTCCTCTGACTGTATTTAAGGCAGCCGACGAAGAGGAACCGGAACGTCCCCTCTCCTAGAAGCACAGTCTCCCCAACACATCAACAACCATCCATTCAGCTCACATTTGAGCAGCTCAGTGTATCAGCATGGCCACCACCAGGTTTCATGAAGACCAAGCTGAAAACTTTTCAGAGGGGGCCCCCTCCATACAGCTTTCTTTGCTTTTCTCATCCGGACAGTGGGCTGCGGCTCACCCGCCAAGGGCTGGAAGGACTCCCCATTGTTAGGTTCAGCCTTGAGAGGCACCTGTCTCAGCACGTGGCAGCCCATTGCTTTTCCAACACTCGGACTCAGAAGGTGTCACTTGGCTCCCTGTAGTTCCTGTTATCAAACCGTTCCTCAAACTATGCAAAAACCCCAGCTCTGTTCTTATCTACTAGGCTAGGCACTCAAGTCCTTCTCTCCCTCCCAATCTCAGAATTAGAATACCAGTTCCCCTGCCTGTAGCACCGAGGTACCCAGCATGGTGTCTGCTGCTACTGCACACAGGCTCTCCCGTTCCCATTTTACAGATAGGACACCAGAGGCACGGACAGAGGGTGGCCGGGCCACACAGCTGGGATGCGATGAGGCATGGGATCAGATCTGGGCCTCTTCCCCTGCTCTCCCCTCCTCCCTCTGCCCCTGGAGTACAGACCTGTAAGACAGAAGAGTACTCCTGGGTCTAGAGAGGCTGTGGCACCAGGATCTTCCTTCCAATCACAGCGTAAACCACTTAAGTAAAAATCTAGACAGCTGGCGGTGCCTCAGTCGGTTAAGCATCCAACTTTTGCTTTCAGCTCGAGTCGTGATCTCAGGGTTGTGAGATCGAGCCCCATGTCCAGCTCTGTGCTGAGTGTGGAGCCTGCTTATGATTCTCTCCCTCTGCCCCTCCCCCACTTTGAAAAAAAAAAAAAAAGCCTAGACCGCTACCAAGAGGCCCAGAACCTCTTTGCCCAAGAGTACTAACTTTTCATGGCCAGGGTCACGTTTGGTTGGGAACACTTCACGCGCCCACCAGGCTGAACAGCACGCACAAGTGTTCAAGCTGCACGGAGTGCTGACTCAAATGTCACAGCTGAGCTCATTTATCTAACACCTGCCATGCATGCCAAGAAATCACCAAATGCTATTTCCACTCAGAGGCGTTTCCAAGAATCCTGAACACCGTGTACGGTTCTGCATTTTCACGGACAGACTTCACACTCGCATCCCCAGAACCACGCACAGGGCACCATGGTCACACCTCCCAAAGGGAGGGCATGGACTCACACCCCTCTGGAGTCTCCTCCCAAATCTGGGAGTGCTGAGGAACGGGTAGGACACGGGGGAGATGTTTAAATGCTCCCGACAGGGGTGGTTTTACGGAGTCCTGGGCCACACTGTTCTGCACACTTTCCGCAACGCTATCCCATGTACTCCTCACCGCACGAGCATGACGGGGGTGTGGCACCTCATGGCCTTGGACTGTTGAGTCATCCGAGAAGTAGAGTCAAGGAACCTCCCCAGGCTCACAAAGACTGACCATGTTCAGGCCAGTGCTTGACTGCAGGCCCGTGTCACACCCAAGTCCACCCCAACCTGCAATCCACTCTGACTGAACAAACCCTGAGCCTCCATTCTGGACACTCCTCAATCCCGAGAGGGTGGGACCTGCCACCTCAGAGGGCCCAGTGAGTTTGCTCCGCGGATTCGCGGTGATGAGCGCAGGGCAGCCGCTGCAGCTGAGAGACGGCGTGTGAGTACGAGACAGAGCACAGTCTGAGCGCCGACTGCTAGAAGTCTGGTGGCTCCTTCTTCGAAGGGCCTGTCTGGACGCCCCCCGCAGGGCACAGAGGGCACAGTGAGACACGGCCACGCACCCACCATGGGCCCCAGAGCTGGGTGGTCTTGGGAAACCACTTCTGACAGACACACAGTGTTTTCCCAGGGGACCAGAGACATGGCAGACAACGTGGAGAATGGACAGAGGCAGCTGGAAGGGCCTCATGGACCCTGTCATCACAAAGAACAGGCTCCAGGGGGGCGCCTGGGTGGCTCAGTGGGTTAAACCGCTGCCTTCGGCTCAGGTCATGATCTCGGGATCCTGGGATCGAGTCCCTCATCGGGCTCTCTGCTCAGCAGCAAGCCTGCTTCCCTCTCTCTCTCTCTCTCTGCCTGCCTCTCTGTCTACTTGTGATCTCTCTCTCTGTCAAATAAATAAAATCTTTAAAAAAAAAAAAAAAAAAAAAAAAAAGAACAGGCTCCAGGGATGAGGGACGTGGCATCGAATCCCAGTCCTACTGTGTGCTAGCTGGGTGACCTCGGTAAGGTCACTCGCTGAGTGTCAGTTTTCTCGTCCCCAAAGTAAAGGTGCCAAGAGTCTTACCGTGGGTGGAAGCAGAGAAGGTAAGTCAAAGGATGCATATAGGGGCGCACCCGGCTGGCTCGGCCGGTACATCCTGTACTCCTGATCTTGGGGTTAAATTCAAGCCACACGTTGGGTGTAGCCATTACTAAAAGTAAAATCTTCAAAGAATTTTTAAAATTTTAAAAAATAATATAATGCATGCAGGCAGCGGGGCTGTCTCCAGCACGTAGCAAGGGCGCAATGCCACGGAGCTGCTTTGCTGGACACGAAAATGGGGGCCTGGGCTTCTAGACCCACTCTGCTAGCCTCCGCTACTCCCCCAGAGGACTTCAGGCCAGTCTCTTAAACCCTCCCGGCCCCGTCCTTCCTATGGAAAATGAAATGGTTGGACTGGGGTGATTTCTATGTTCCACTCCTGCCCCTAAATTGTGTTTCCCCGATCAAGTCCTCATGGTGGGCCCCTTTCCAACACAGACACACATACAAACACACACACACAGAGAGAGGCACACATACACACATACACACGCACGGCTTCCATCTCTGGGAATAACCATCAAGGGCGACATCCCGTCGAGGAAGCCAAATCTGCTCCCATCAGCCAGGAGATTACACTCTCTCCAGTGGCCTACAGCTAGATTTTCTGGACTTGTCAGAGTGGAAAAACCAGCCTCAAAAACAGGGCTCACTCAATGTAACATGAAGATTACCAGTGTCTCTAAAAACAGAACAAAGAGTATAAAAAGATAAAGAAAGAACTGCCTGGGGATTTTTATTAAAATTTTTATTTAGGCCCAGTCTGGTTTCCCTCAGCACCTGGATTTGCTCTCATGCCAAGCACGATCTGAGCCAGCTAGTGTGTGGCAACGAAGGGAGAGCGAGGTGCTACAGAAACGTCCCTCACAACTCCAGGCAGAGCTCACAGTGGAACACCATGGAGAACCCGGGAGCTCCCGGTGTGGGGGTCATTCCTTCAGCTCTGCGGCTGGCCCGCATGCCCCCTTTCTGGCGAGTGACAGAGCTCTCGAGACAGCTAGTAACCTCTACATCACAACACTGCCCATGAGTTCCTGAGGTCCAGATGCTTAGAAATGCTTAGAAATCCTTGATTTTCAGAGTTCTAAGGTTGTTATTTTAAGTAGCCTAAATTATGAGTCTTAGTAGAGGCAGGGCAGAAGAGCACAAAAACAAAGTTCTCTAAAATCTCCCCCAAAATGTGAAGCGAGGGCAGAACAACTTGCCTCCGAGTAGTGATTCCACACCAAACACAACATTCTCACTCAACTGTGTCCTTTGTGCCAGGGCCTGGGAGTATGGCAGTAAACAGGACAGACAGTCGCCCCCCTAAGAAATGTACACTCTTCCACAGGGAGGCTGACCATAAACACCCAGCATAAGGCCTCCTGGTGAGAAGGACTACAAAGCAAATGCAATGCAAAGGCTCAGAGATCCGGAGGGGGAAAAAAAAAAAAAAAAAGATGAGAGCCAGGCCTCAGATTGCCTGGGGCCAGGAAGGATGTTCCAAAGCCGAGGAAATGCGGGTGCAGAGGCCCAGGGCAGGAGGGTCCGGCAGCTCAAAGAGCAGCAAGAACACTGGTGTGGCCACAGCCGAGTGAGGGCAGGGTGGGTAGAGAGGGAGAAACGGGGGGGCCTGGGCTCACTGGAAGGCCTTCTCTGTCATTCCAAGCACATTAGGAGGGCTCAAGCGGGTTTTGGGTCCAGGAGCCATATAGCTGGAAGGTGATGGTGGCCTGGATCAGAGTGGCGGCAGTAGGGAAGAGAGGGACAGAGTTAGGACATATTATGAATGAGTGAAAAGAAAGTTCACAGCTGCACAGGGACCTCCTCCCAAAGAGTAGAACATGGAAAGAACATGTTCCTTTCTATTCCTTGGTGGACCCTTGAAAGGGAAATGTAGATACAATCATACCCTACATTGTTCTATTTATAAAAACTTGTTTTTCTTAAAGAAAGAGAGGGAGAGAGGGAGGGAGGGAGGGAGGGAGGAAGGAAGGAAGGAAGGAAGAAAAGGAAGGGGTACCTGGGTGGCTCAGTGGGTTAAAGTCTCTGCCTTCAGCTCAGGTCATGATCTCCGGGTCCTGGGATCGAGTCCTGTATTGGGCTCTCTGCTCAGCAGGGATCCTGCTTCCTCCTCTCTCTCTGCCTGCCTCTCTGCCTACTTGTGATCTCTATCAAATAAATAAATAAAATCTTCTAAAAAAAAAAAAAAAAAGAAAGAAAGAAAAGGAAAGTAAAGGAAAGGAAAAGAAAAGAAAAGAAGAAAAACAATCTAATTAAGAAGGGGCTCGAACTTTTACGTTTGCTTTTTGGGAAGCTGCAAAATTGCCAAGTTACTGTTCCATTACTGTGCATCTCAAAAGCAGATGTCTTCCCATCTCTACAAGTACATTTAGACTTTGGCAGGAAAAATGGCATCAAATTAAATGCCTCTTGGAAGAATTATTTTGTTTCATCAGAGCAAGAGAAAAATCTGCATAAGCATAATTGACTCTATTAATATGCCTGATATAATTAGTGTTATGACTGATCTCTTTTATCAAAGCAACAAACAGACATAATGGGACTGAAATTTCAGTGATCTTAAATCCAGAAGCTTTTCTAATCACAATGATTGCACCTTCTTTTCCCCACCTATGTCATCTCTCTTTTCCCCCAGATTTCATACATTTTTTATCTTCATAAATTTTTTACCTTCATGAATATTTTATTTTCATATGAACAAAAGGGTATAAATGAAAGGCGTTATTAGTCCCACAAGGGACAACAAGGAATAAAGGAGAGAGCATTTATGCCTTGGAAATAGATTTAAGTTCAAATCCTGGTTCTACCTCCTACTCATCTCGTAGTCTTTGAACTACCAGCTCATTTCCATGAGCCTCAGTGTCCTCACCTGTGAAACAGAGACTATGTGTAGGGTTATCACGGAGAAACAATGCTAGTCACAGCTAACATTTAGTGAGTGTTTTCTCCCTGCCAGGCACTTTATGTATATTAACTCATTTAATTATGACAATGACATCGTAAGCAAAGTACGGTCATTGTGCCCATTTCACAGCAGAGGAAACAGAGGCTCAGAGAAATGAGGTCAGTTTCTCAAGATTCCCTGAGCAGTCAGTTGTGAAAAGTCAGGATTTGAACACCAGCAGTCAAGCTCTAGAACCTGTGCGTTCAGCATCTGGCAGGAAATCAACAGACGGGGCTGTTAATAAAATGACCTTCATCTTATAAGTGATCTTAAAGTCACAAAAATGCCACAGATGGCGGAGGACTAGACTGCCGGCACCAGTGCAACACCCCCTCGGTTCCATCTCCTGGTGGGGTGGTGGTGGAGAGATGCTTCGGGCTGGCAGACAGGGCCACAAGGGTGGGACCACCTCGTTCTTACTCTGCCGTCACTCCCGCGGTGAAGGGAGGTGTCTGCCTGTTCCACGGAAGAGAGGAGAGTCTCTCGAACAAACGGAGAGGTGCAGCTGGATGCCCAGTGACTACATGGGTCTGCATGTGGGAAAGTGGCCATAACTAAAGAAAGCTGGCTGCTGGCTTAGCGACAGAAGAGGTTATTTTTGGCAAATGCCATTTCTGCATTTTGAATGAGGAGAAACTGAGTTGCTTATTAAATCCACTGATAACCCAAAGCTGAGGTGATCAGGAAATACATTGCATCAAAGGGTGAGGATCCAAAACTAATGGAAACTTTGGTAGTATTAATAAAGGTAGGGTATGCAGAACCAGGGAGGTGATGATCTCCCTCTATTCCACACCACTCAGGCCCCACCTGCAGTAACATCCTCAGTTCAGGGCCTCACATATGAGAGGGGTAAACCAGAACACACACGCAAAAAGGGTAAATAAGATGATAAAAGACCAGAAAGGAGGCCCAACGAGAATGGTTGAAAAACTAGGAATGATCAGCCTGGGAGAAGAGACGTCTTGGACGGCATAAAGGCTGGACTACATGACATGCAGCCCAGTAGTGTAAAACATTACTCTAGTGGATACAACGTTAGTTCTCTCAGACCCACCAGTCTGCCCGCCCCCAACACAACTCTGCAGACCAACTCCTTCCAGACTCTGCTGAACTACTGCCTTTGTCCTTGTTTCCCAATTCCCTCAAGCAGGGAAAATTGTTCCCAGTAGCCTCTCCACAGCCCTAGCTCTTTCTGCAGGTATGGGGAGAGGCCTCCAGCAGGTGGCCACATAATTCCTCTGCATCCACAGCTGACTCCACTGGGGTCCCTGTGGGGACGACTCTGCTGGGACCTGAGAGCTCATCCTCATGCTCCCTGCTTCTATGACAGGACCTGGCATGCAGCAGGGGGCTTAGGAAAGGCTGAAGCGACGCATGAAGGAAGAAATGACAAGAGAAGAGATGGGTGGTGAAAGCTGCAGGAGGGCAGCATGGTTCCACCTCCAATCAGGAGTGTGCCCCTGCGGTCAACGCACTCTGTCTGAGACAGACAACCGAGCTGTACTTCTCGGGGTGCTATGGGGTTCTCAAAGGGCACTACTCCAGGTGGCCCCTGAGGATGTCTCATCCTGGCTCCTGAAGCGTGAACTCAAACTTCACTACGGGAAAGCATGTCGGGTTCTGCATGTTTCCTTTTTCCCTCCTTACTATAAGCCCTTAACAATACTATGCAGCAGAAGACATTCAAGTCTTCTTGAATGTCAGAAGACATTATGTCCTATACATAAGAACAAGTCAAGTCAGGAATGATTTTGAGGGATTTCTTCTAACCAGAACTCAACGGGCTGCCAAGTTCATCAGCTCTGGGAGAAACTGCGTCACTGCTCAGGGAGAAATGAGAACACGAAGTCCGTAGCCCATCTCCACGAACACCTAACTTGAGAGTCTTTTGTCAAAGAGACATCTAAAGATTTAAAAAAAAAAAAAAAAAAAAACCAACTATCTTCCAGGAGTGCCTGGGTGGCTTAGCCGGTTAAGCGTCTGCCTTCAGATCAGGTCATGATCCCGGGGTCCTGGGATCGAGCCCCAGCAGGGAGTCTGCTTGCCCTCCCCGCACCACCACCCCCCACCACTCCCCTTGCTCATGTTCATTCTCTCTCTCAGATGAATAAATAAAATCTTTTAAAAAAAAACTATCTTCAAGTACAAATTTCCAGTTCTGTGTAATAAACAAGTTCTGGAGATCTATTACACAGCACAGCACCCACAGCAAACAATATTGTATTAACAAACTGCTGAGAGGGTAGACCTTACATTAACTGTTCTTTACCACACACACACACACACACAAATAGCAATAATAATGAAGGGGGCAGGAGGAAACTCTGGGAGGTGACAGTTTATGATCTTGATGGTGGTGATGGTTTCATGCATACGCACATCCCCAAGCTCATCAAGTTATATGCATTAAGTACAGACAGCTTTTTGTGGGTCAACCATACCTCAAAAAAGTAGCTAAACAAAATCTTCCAGATAGAGTCACCTGGAATGGAACAAAATCTACCCATCCATTTAACAACACTTTACTAAGTGACGTCTGAATCCCGGGCACAAGGCCAGGTCCGCTCAACGCTGTTCTTCAAAGTCTAAAGGAAAGAGGAGGAAGCCCGCAGTATCCCTGAGCTCTTACCCGGTGTTCATTGATGAGAAGGTCCCGAGCAGCATTAAATATCAGCGTGTGCAGGTGCTTGGAATAAAACACCAAGGTATAATCATAATCGAAGCCATAGATTTCAATATCCGACAGGCTCATCTCATTGTTCGAGAAAATGGCATCTGGATTCAACAAGTTGTTCATAATTGAAGGAACCAAGTCTGGAAGTAAAAAAAAACAATGTATTTTTATCCTGAGATAAAAGTCAGGGTTAGCAGGATTCCTAGGAGTCCTCAAGGTGCAAGCAGATTAGCTTTACCTTGACCACCTTACGCGAGAGAAGCCAGCCACAAGGGCCGGCATGTGGCCTGAGGCCGTTTGTCTGAAATGTCCAGAACAGACAAATCCAGAGAGGCAGAAGGCAGATCAGTGGTCGCCGGGGGCGGGAGGGTGTGGGGAGAAATGGAGAGACGGTAAATGCATACAGCACCTCCCCCTGGGGTGAGGACAACGTTCTCAAACTGATGATGAGCACGGGCTGAAGGGCGTCGTGAATATACCGAAAGGTCGGGAATGGGAGACCTTAAGTGGGTGACTGGTACAGTATGTAAACAGTATCTCTGTGAAACTGACTAAAAAGGAATCTCTGCTTCAATATCACAAAACGATATCTTTGCTTTAAAAAATCATACTGTGGAGCATAACAAATAACATGGAGGACATGGGGAGACGGAGAGGAGAAGGAAGTTGAGGGAAATTGGAAGGGGAGGGGAACCATGAGAGACTATGGACTCTGAAAAACAACCTGAGGGTTTTGAAGGGGCAGGGGGTGGGAGGTTGGGGGGACCCAGGTGGTGAGTAATAGGGAGGGCACGTACTGCATGGAGCACTGGGTGTCGTGCAAAAACAATAAATACTGTTACACTGGAAAAAAAAAAATAGTGACTGGCATATAATGTAAAATAAATAAACCAAATAAAATATTCCATTAAAAAAAAACATACATGCTAGTTACAGATTTCAGACACTGAGAAACATCTAGATGATTACATTTAGGTATCACACAACATCGCCTCACCCGGGGGGGGGGGGGGACCATTAACGTACTGGCTGCAACACTGTTTACAAATACATTTTACACAGCTGGCCTCTCAGTGTACACATGGCTCCGTGTGCTCTTCCCGTATGACATTCCATCATGACTGTATTCTATATCCCCACAGACAGGTGCAACAGTGAAATTGATCACCGCTACCTCATCCTTCCGTTTCCTCAGTGCACAGCCCAAAGTACCACACCATTTTCAGGAAGGTATAAAAAAAAAAAGTCTGAAGACCCCATCTTTGCAGTTTTGTTTTGTTTTGTTTTTACTTTCATGGAATACAGTGAAGAATTTGTAATTTTTCATCTCTCACCTATAAGGACAAAAAATAAAACTACAGAGGGAGACATCTCCCAGTAATTAGAGGAACCAGAAGAGGAATGCGAAGGACAGCCGCCCCCTGAAGCCTGATGAGGCTGGACGAACTGATCAGAGAGGCAACATCTTGGACCACGGGTCTTCAGCCACCACGTCCTCGATGCAATCAGGATTAAAGCCTGTACAGTACATTTCCAAAGATGGAAAGGAAATACCATACTTGCATTCAGTTAGTCCTCAAGGCAAGAACCTCATCAGGCAACATTTTGTGACAAGAACACTGACCACTCTATTTTACCAGAAGGATATCTGACTGTATTCTTTCATCCTTTGACATTTGTACACCAAAAATTTACTTGGAACAGCTCATAAGTGCAAATGCTGAAAGCAGGTGACTTTTTGGGGAGACACAGTGACTTTTTGGCACACACAAGTCCAACTGTCCATGACTAAGGACAACTTCCAGTCTCCATTACTGGAGCTAACATTTATTACACACCTACAACGTGCTACATGCTCTCCTAGAGCTCTGTATTCTCTCACTTAATCTGTACAGCAGCCTGATGATGCAAATACTGTATTATCCCAGTTTGATATATGAGGACATCTGAGACACACAGAAATTACATAATTTGCTGAAATACACACAACTACTAAATGGCAGATCTGAGACTTAAATCTGGCAAGTCTGGCTCCAGAAGCTGTGCCCCTAACGCTCTTCTCCAAGATTATGGGACTCTACAAGCATTATGGGACTCTCCTGCTCCCCATCCCCTTCCGCTCACTTCTTCCCGGCTAGGAATGGCCTGCATTACCTGCTTCCAGCCTAAGCAGCCACATGAAATACTCAACAGGTCCTGTTTTCGCAGGGTTGACAGCCCCCATCAGGAGCTACATCAGCCACAAAGAGGTCCACAACAAGGCATTCTGCGCATATGAGAAGGCTCCTTGCAGCTTGAAGCCTTAGATCTCTTTGAGAACCTAACCCAAGCTCTAGAATCCTCTCCCCAGAAAAATGCCCTTCCATATTTTGCAGACAATTTCAGGGAGGCTGACTCCCCTGAAGCCTATTCATGGCAACAAGGTAAGTTGTGGTATTAAACTAACTTAAAACTAGCCTTTACATCCCCCCACAGAACACCCAGGCCAAGGAAGGCAAATGTAGGAATAAATGAATGACTTGATAAATGCATGCACATATTTCTCTCCCCTCCCCCAAACAACCTAGATAGGGCAGAGTCTGCTGGAAATCCGAACAGTTAAAACGCACCAACGACCCTCCTACGCTGTTGGTGGGAATGCAAGCTGGTGCAACCACTCTGGAAAACAGCATGGAGGTTCCTCAGAAAGTTGAAAATAGAGCTACCCTATGACCCAGCAATTGCACTACTGGGTACTTACCCTAAAGATACAAACGTAGTGATCCGAAGGGGCATGTGCCCTGGAATGTTTATAGCAGCAATGTCCACAATAGCCAAACTATGGAAAGAACCTAGAGGTCCATCAACAGATGAATGGATAAAGAAGATGTGGTCTATATATACAATGGAATACTATGCAGCCATCAAAAGAAATGAAATCTTGCCATTTGGAACGACGTGGATGGAACTAGAGGGTATTATGCTTAGCAAAATAAGTCAATCGGAGAAAGAACTATCATATGATCTCCCTGATATGAGGAAGTGGAGATGCAATGTGGGGGGCTTGGGGGGTAGGAAAAGAATAAATGAAACAAGATGGGATCAGGAGGGAGACAAACCATAAGAGACTCTTAATCTCACAAAACAAACTGAAGGGGACCAGGGGAAGGGGGGTAAGGAGAGGGTGGTAGGGTTATGGACATTGGGGAGGGTGTGTGCTATGGTGAGTGCTGTGAAGTGTGTGAACCTTGTGATTCAGAGACCTGTACCCCTGGGGCTAATAATACATTATATGTTTATAAAAAAAATTTAAAAATTTTTTAAAAAAAGGATGCACCGACAATTCTGTTTCATTAGTTTCTTTTGTTGACATCAATGAGATGATTACTTTGGCTTTCTTTTTCTTTGGCAAAGAAGACACATAGGAGGACAGTAAACAAGACAGTAGCATTTTAAAAAACTTGAAGGCAGACAGTTCACCAGACTAGTTCTGGAGAAGGGAGAGGCTCGTAGCTCCAAGCCTGTGGCATCAGCCACCACAGGTGTCCTGACCTTACATAATCAATGGGCCCCGGGAGCAGGATGTTATTTTCTGAACATGACCACACAGCATCCCCATCCAGATGAAGTAAGGGAAGCAGGACTGCTTACAGAGTGACCAACAGCTCTGCTTTCACAGATGATCTTCTCATGGAAAGTTTTAACAGTCTGCTGAAATTAGAAGTTTATGTAGAATAGTGTTGGCAATAGTCTCGCTCCCTTCCCACACCCTGAGAAGCGTAAGTAAAATCCTCAAGGAACACTGCTCCAAGGGAAGATCGCTAACAGCACATCCCCAGTGCTGCCCGGGAATTTCCCACAGGGGTGAGAGCCCAAGGCGTATTAATCACGTGAACGTCACCACCGAAAAGTTGGGATTTTAATGTCATCACTCAAAATAAACATGAGGACTAAGGGACGCTTAAAAGGGATTTCAATGCTCCATAAAACCACTTCAAAAAGGTGCTAAGAACAAACACGAATAATTACAAGGCAAAGGAAAGAATGCCAAACACTCACAAAGAGACAAACAGTCTGTCTAAACTGTAGACTCGAAAGTATAAATCGAAGAAGGGCCCTTGACTAATCAGTGAGGTGCTTCTCCCCCAACAGAAACAAGAGTGCGAACCACTTTAGAAAGTGAATTCTTGTTGTACCTAATGGATGACGACAGCAAGACTACGCAGTTAGTACAGAGAAATGGAGAGACAGCTCTGTGACTCCGGCCAAAGCTCAGACGAGAGCCTGGTCCCAGGGCAGCCACCCTGAGCTAGAACATGGATGGCAACTCTCAGAGCCACCGGAGGCCCCAGCATACTTGGCATGAATGAGAAAGAATCTGGTTATAGCAGTTTCTAGTGAGCCACAGAGACTTCAGTGCTGCTGGTCACTGCAGCATAACGTAGCCTAAGCTGACTAACACACCTACTATTCCTCCAGTACACTGCCCGACTCTGGGAAACCACTGCTCCCCAACATCCAGACCGTACAGCCTCAGTAAGGTTCTATTCCTGCCCCCAGGAGGAGAGCACATGACCCAGGCCTGGGTCCAGACCCAACAAGAGCACCTGAATTCCCGGGCCAACATTAATTCATTCGGAGAAGACTTAGGACCCCTTCTGGCCAATCATCATTGTGATTTCCCTTCGGCCAAAGGGAACCAATGAGTCCAGTCAGGAAAATGTCTGGATTTGTAAGGAAATTTCACGGAAGAAGCATTCTTTGCTTCTAAACTTGTTATCTAGGGGCGCCTGGGTGGCTCAGTGTGTTAAGCCTCTGTCTTCGGCTCAGGTCATGGTCCCAGGGTCCTGGGATCGAGCCCCGCGTCGGGCTCTCTGCTCAGCGGGGAGCCTGCTTCCCCCTCTCTCTCTGCCTGCTGCTCTGCCCACTTGTGATCTCTCTCCCTCTGTCAAATAAAATAAAAATCTAAAAAAATAAAAATAAAAATAAAAAAAATAAAAATCAATAAATAAAATAAAATAAAAATCTTTAAAAAAATAAATATATATATATACATAAGTGGCACAAAAACAGACACACAGACCAGTGGAACAGAGTAGAGAGCCCAGATATGGACCCACAACTCTATGGTCAAATAATCTTTGACAAAGCAGGAAAAAATATCCAGTGGAAAAAAGAGAGTCTCTTCAATAAATAGTGCTGGGAAAATCGGACAGCTATGTATAGAAGAATGAAACTTGACCAATCTCATACACCATACACAAAGATAAACTCAAAAGGGATAAAGAACTCAACATGAGGCAGGAATCTATCAAAATCCTAGAAGAGAACATAGGCAGTAACCTCTTTGACATCAGCCACAGCAACTTCTTTCAAGACATGTCTCCAAAGGCAAAGGAAACAAAAGAGAAAATGAACTTTTGGGACTTCATCAAGATCAAAAGCTTCTGCACAGCAAAGGAAACAGACAAGAAAACAAAGACGCAACCCATGGAATGGGAGAAGATATTTGCAAATGACACTACAAAAGGCTGATTTCCAAGATCTATAAAGAACTCCTCAAACTCAACACTCAAAAAACCAGATAATCATGTCAAAAAATGGGCAGAAAAACTTTTGTAGCAACATGGACGGGACTGGAAGAGATTATGCTAAGTGAAATAAGTCAAGCAGAGAGAGTCAAGTATCATATGGTCTCACTTATTTGTGGAGCATAACAAAGAACACGGTGGACATGGGGAGAGGGAGTTGAGGGAAACTGGAAGGGGAGATGAACCATGAGAGACTATGGACTCTGAAAAACAACCAGAGGGTTTTGAAGGGGGGGGGGGGGTTGAGGAACCAGGTGGTGGGTAATAGGGAGGGCACGTACTGCATGGAGCACTGGGTGTGGTGCAAAAACAATGAACACTGTTACGCTGAAAATAAACAAAAAAAAAAAAAAAAAATGGGCAGAAGACATGAACAGACACTTCTCCAAAGAAGACACACAAATGGCTAACAGATACATGAAAAAAATATTCATCATCATTAGCCATCAGGGAGATTCAAATCAAAACCACATTGAGATACCACCTTCACCAGTTAGAATGGCCAAAATTAATAAGACAGTAAACAAGTGTTGGAGAGGATGTGGAGAAAGGGAACCCTCTTACACTGCTGGTGGGAATGCCCAAAGACGCTGATGTAGTAAAAAGAAGAGCCATCTGTATGTACCCCAATGCTCATAGCAGCAATGGCCACAGTCGCCAAATTGTGGAAAGAACCAAGATGCTCTTCAATGGACGAATGGATAAAGAAGATATGGTCCATATACCAATGGAGTATTACACCTCCATCAGAAAGGATGAATACCCAACTTTTGTATCAACATGGACCGGACTGGCGGAGATTATGCTGAGTGAAATAGCCAAGCAGAGAGAGTCAATTATCATATGGTTTCACTTACTTGTTGAGCATAAGAAATAACACGGAGGACATGGGGAGATGGAGAGGAGAAGGGAGTTGGGGGAAATCTGAGGGGGAGACAAGGCACAAGAGAATGTGGACTCTGAGAAACAAACTAAGGGTTTTGGAGGGGAGAGGAGTGAGGGGATAGGTGAGTTTAGTGGTGGGTATTAAGAAGGGTACGTATTGCATGGAGCACTGGGTGTGGTACATAAACAATGAATCTTGGAACACTGAAAAAATAAAATTTAAAAAAAAAAACATATATATATATATACATATATAGGGGCACCTGAGTGGTTCAGTCAGTTAAGCATACAACTTTGGTTTTGGCTCAGGTCATGATCTCAGGGTCACGAGACTGAGCCCCACACTGGGCTCCGAGCTCAGCAGGCAGTCTACTTGAGATTCTCTCTCCCTCTCCTTTTGCCCCTCCCCCCATTCATGCGTGCACTCTTTTCTTTCTAAAATGAATAATTCTTTTTTTTAAAGTAGGTGTATGGATTGATTAAAAATACATGAAAAAAAGAAGAGGAATTTTCTGTGTCTAAGTTGAAGCCATACTTACATGTCCTCCACCATCTCCACAGCAAGTGAGCTTAAAGTTCTATGATCATATTATAAAGACTAAACTTCTCAGTTGCAATTGCCAAGGACAATGATAAGAAAAAGACAATTACCTTAGAGGATTTTATCTTAGCAAACTTCACTTGTGTCAAGTTGCAACTTCCTTGTGTCAGCAAGGCTTGGGCAAAGACAGCCAGTTCTCTTGACACCTGTCTGAAAAATGTGAATCTGTCCTAACGCAATCGACGTGTCAGGAACAATGTGACCATAAGGCAAATTTCACATTAACATTTAGAATGTTATGGTTCATGCCAACAAATATGATTTGACATGGTTGTGACCACTCGACAGCCTCTCTACTAATTAGTTACAGTAAGGGAAGTAAGCGTAGAGCGAACAACGTGACTGAGATAGATGATTCAAAGCAGCACTACTATTAGACCTTAGAGATCTGAATCCAACTATTGTTAGCCAGAAAATATCATCTCCAGGACCTCCAGTTTCTCCAAAAGCCATTCGACTATAAAGCCCTTTACTTCTCCAGTAGTCCAATAGATGCAAAGACAAAGTACCAAGTGATCTAGATATCTTTTTCACTACAGAGTGAACATTATAGGGTTACCTGCCCAGCACAACCCAACCCTTAGATAAGAAATGACCCTTCCTCACCTCGAAACACACAAATCCTGCGTTCTTCTGGGACCCTGCAGTAACCCCTCCAGCCACACCTGGAGGTCCAGGTTAGAACACCAGATTCACCCTGCGTCACGCTGTTCCACTCCTACGGGAGAAACCTTCCTTCAAGCCAGTCTAACCCAGAGTCCTTCTTTTATTTCTTTGTCTTTACCAGATAGCTTTATTGAGGTGCAATGACATATAAGAAATCACACATAAAGGACACCGTTTGATGAGGTCTGACATACGTATTCACCTACGAAGCCATCATCCCAATAAAGATAATAAGTGTATCTAATATCCCCAAACATTTCCTCACGTTCCTCTGAATTCCACCCACCCACCCTCCCCCCTCGACCACTGACCACCCCCCGGCAACTGCTGTTCTGCTTTTGACCAGATTTGTTTGCCTTTTCTATAAATGAGATCACATGGCACACTGGATTTTGGTAAACTGGTTTTCCCAAGGAATTTTTTCAGTAAGCACTTCCTGTGCACCTACTATGTGCCAGACACCGCACAGAGAACCACGCAGGGACTGTGAGTAAGTAAATAACTCTGTGCTGAACGACAACAGGCAGCGAGGAGGCCAAGAAATGGCAAGATGACAAGTAGAGAAGAAACTTGGCACAGCTACCCTCTCCAGAGGAGGTGGCATCCCAGAAGTCATTTTTACCTACAAATCTAAAAAGCAGTTGTCATTCTTCCTTTACTTCAGACACTTTGCATCAACTCCAGGAACAGCAATCCATGACAAATACTATTACTCATCTGAATAATTAACAATGCGTGACATTTACAGTACTCCTACCAAAAGTTAAAACCACGTATTATTCTGTAAATAATATCTGTAATTTTGACTGCTCTGTAGAAATCCATCCTGCTTCCTAAGGTTCCAAAAATAAAACCACATGTGATTACATCTGAAATCCAATTACACCTCATCTGAAGTCATTTAATAAGAAACAAACTTAGGGGCACCTGGCTGGCTCAGTGGGAGAGCACATGACTCTCTAGCTCAGGGTCATGAGTTCAAGTCCCTCACCGAGGGTGGAGCCTACTTCAACAAAACAAAAACAAAACTTAACTGCTCAAAAGAAAAGTCCGTGTGTTTCATGGGAGAAACTTCTTAGAAAATTTGGCCATATCAAAAGGTCAAACACTAGGCAAGCTATCAAGAATTTTCATTAAAGTATGAAGGACATAAAAAAGGAGTAATTATCAATGCCTTCCACATACCGTCCAGTGGGTACTTCTTGTTGTCTTGACGGCCGGTCACGAGATCATCCTAAGGAAAACACTGCTACCCCATTTGCAGGGGAGAAAAAGGCTGGAAAGTTAAGTAAGTTCAGCTGGCACAGTTATCAAACAATCAAATGTGGGTCGAATGCCTGGCAGAGGCCATAGCACACAGCAGGTGCTCCATCAATGTCTGTCCCCTCTCCTTTCCTCATCCATCCAACTAATATTTTCTCTAGACTGGCAAAATCCCAGAAACCACGTCCTCAGACTCTTTTCATGGGATCTCTGAGGGTCAAACTCTTTTTATAATACTGCTTAAAGGTGACAGGCAGAATACCGTGGGTTAGGACATCCACATCCTAATTTCTAGAATGTGTGAGTATGTTACCTTTACATGGCAGAGGGGAATTAAGGTTGCAGATGTTAAATAGCTGACTTTAAGACAGAGATTAAGCTAGTTTACCTGGGGGGCCCTACGTACAAAGGTTAAGTGTAGAAAAGGAAGGCAGAAGATTCAGCATCAGAGTGATGTGATGTGGAAAAGGCTCCAACTGCATTTCTAAATTGCTGGCTTTGAAAATGAAAGGGGCTATGAACCAAAGAATGCAGGAAGCTTTTAGAAACTGGAAAAGGCAAGAAAACATTCTCCACTAGAGCTTCCAGAAAGAAACAGAGTCCTGCCAACACCTTGATGTTACCGCGGGGAGAACCATTTCAGACTTGTGACCTCCAAAACTGTAAGTGATCTGTGTAGTTTTTAAGTCACTACATTTGCAGCAATGTATCAAAGAAGTATTTAAGAATTTAATAGAGAGATTATTTGCCTCTTTCACTCTTATTCCCTCACCAATTGACAGTGAGAGGCTATATGAGGTCTCATGTCTCAGTGGTCTGAACACAGAATCAGATCTGAGACTCCAGACATCTCTGTTAATTGAGACATTGCAGAAATTTACAAAAACGTGAAACCAAGACATTCTTCTCAAGTTCTTTGATTTCAGAAAATAGTCACCTTTCAAAAAGTGTGTCATTTACACTAGCAGCTAACAGATTTATTATTATTTTAAATGAAGTGGGGAATACCTATGTTTTAAGTCTCTCATTTTAAAATTTCTAATACAGTCACTATCGGTATAATCTATATAAACCGGAAAATTCTGGGATCTTCAAGAATTTTAAGGGTATTAAGGAGTCCTGTGAGCAAAACGCTGGAAAACTGCTACTCAGGCTACGCCTGCCTTGCCCATTGCTACAGTTACAGTAACCAGCACACAGAAGATACTCAAAAACTACTGTTAAAGAAAACAGACACTCCGACAACACTCGGACACTGACAGTAATCATGTTTCTCAAGTAGGTGTTCCTACCCAAAAGGGAACAAAAGCAACATTCCTGATGAGCCCAATGTAATCACCAGAGTTACATCTTAGAGACTTAACGTCTCTAATGAAATTAAAATTTTAATCAGGCTTATGTATCTTACAAATACACTTAATATAGAACAGTTCTGAGGTACCTGGGTGGCTCAGTGGGTTAAGTCTCTGCTTTTGGTGCGGGTCATGATCTCAGGGTCCTACTATTCCGCCCCACATCAGGCTCTCTGCTCAACAGGGAGTCTGCGCTCCCTCTCTCTCTCTCTGCCTGCCTCTCTGCCTCTTTGTGATCTCTCTCTCTGTCAAATAAAAAAATAAAATCTTTAAGTATATACATATATGTATATATAAAACAGTTCCTCAAAACCCTAGTAAACTGAAAAAGATGGGTTTCCCAAAGGTAAGGACCAACCCACAGAAGTACAAAAATCTCCTACTCAGCTGATTAGTCAGCTAGCCTCTCTTTCTCACTTGACTAAAACATGCAGTATCTAACTTAAAAAATAAAAGAAAAAGAAAATACTACCTTTTTTCTCCTAAGCACTTGCTAATAATGTATGACAGGCCCACAAAGAAGTTCTGGAGGAAAGTAGCGGCTGGCTCAGTCCATTAAGCGTCTGCCTTCAGCCCAGATCCTGATCTCAGGGTCCTGGGATGGAGCCCCGAATCGGGATCCCTGCACAGCAGGGAGTCTGCTTCTCCTCTCCCTCTGCCCACCCCCCTTGTGCTCTCTCTCTCTCTCTCACTCCCTCTCTCTGTCAAAAAATAAATAAAATCTTTAAAAACAAAATTGGAGGAGAGGCTTTTTTCCCCTCTTTTATCCTCATCTAAAATGCATCATGTCAGTATAGGAAATGACAAAGTCAGGACCTGATGGAAAGGAAATTTCACATGAAAATGAACCCAGCCTTGGATTCTAGGTGTTCCCACAGAAGTACCAGGCCCAGCAGGGCAGGGCTGGCAGTGCCCCTCGCTCTGAGCCAGTCGGACTACAAGCAACTTCCTGTCCTCAGTACCGAAGGGTTCACTTTCCAAGAGCTATCAACAATCCAACTGAATGCAAAGGTGAGCTTCCAAAGTAATGAAGTCAAAGGGGAGGGGCAGTGATGATGCATGATCGCCATTTAAACAGCCAGCATATGGGAGAGGAATTAGAATTACTCTCTGTGACTCAAGCCATCTAAAATAAAATTGGCAGCCTTGTGCTCATATGGCAAATTCAAGCAGATGCCAGATGGCCACCAATAAGAGCCATGGAAAAAGGGATTCCATTTTCCCAGCAAAGGACTGGAGTCTATGACTTCTAAGGGGGCCTCTGGTTCTCTCCCTATTTTAGGAATTTCTTTCCTACCTGAAATGTGAAAATTATTATGTGGCATGTTTCTCCCTGAAATCTTTTTTTGCTACTTTTTCTTATGGTCATAGGATCATCAATATCATATACCTAGACAAAAGAAGATGTTTAAAGAATACATCTTGAGATGTTTAAGACACACAGAAAGGTATAAAGATAAATACAAAAAAAAAAAAAAAAACAACCTATAATTCCCACCATCCAGTTTAGGAAATAAACCTCTTAAATCTTCACCTGCATTCTCCTCCCACCAAAGAGGTGACCACTACCCTGACTCTGGTGTCATTCATTCTCCTACATTTTAGACTTTTAGCACATACATGTGTATCCCTGTATGTGATCTATAGTATCTTTCATGTGTTTTCAAACCTTTAAAAAGTGGCACACAACTGCAACTGTAACTTGTTTGTTGTCTTTTTTTTTATATGGACATTCTCTGGATTGTTTCTGTGAGAGTCAGCTCTTGTTCAGGAGACAACATACGCTGCCTGCAAAGATTCTGAGCTTTGTCCACGGACCATACATTCTGTCGCAATTACTCAACTCTGGCGTCATAGCACAGAAGGAGCCCCCCCCCCCCCAAATACAGAAATGAATGGGTGTGGCTATGTTCCAGTGAAATTTAATATACAAAAATAGCAAGCAAGATCTGGCCCATGAACTATAGTTTGCAGCTCTCCCTACAGTAAACATTATTTTCTTTCAGTGTCATTTCAGTATTTGTTTGATATTAACACCTGCTGGGTTTCTTTAGTTGGCATTTGCCCGAAATCTCCTTTCTCATTAATTCCAACCTTTTACGTCTTTGTTTTGGGGTGAATCTCTTCCAACAGCGTGCGGGTAGATTTTGTCTTATATCTGAACTGACAATCCATCTTTTGATGGGAGTCTGTCGTGATAACTGATGTATCTGGAAAGACTTCCACCACCACATTTTACACCTCCTGCTTTTTCCGTTTCTTTTACCTCGCTCTTCTGCTCCCTTTTGAACTGATTTCTAAAATGCCAATATTTATTGGATTTCCTCACATGTCTATCAATATCTTTGCTCTCCATTTGGGCCCAGGTTGAAGGTCGAGCCACACAGGGGGAGATTATATTTGCTTCTGTCAAGAATCCCAGCCATGATCACCTTGGGACCACTTTTAGTTAACTTCTCACTTTGAGATAACCAGACCAGGCAAGCAGACTAAATTCAAACCCAAACCCATGTGAGAACTAGCCTGTGATTACAGGGTCACAGGGAGACTTCCACAGCCTCTCACCCACAGGGGAATATGTAGAGCAGAGACCAAGACAGACAAGTTTCCCTATTGTCTTCCTGCATGGAAGGCAGCTCTTTGTGGGTCTGGAGTTATAAGAGATTCAGAGAGAAGACACACAGACAAAGACGGACAGACAGAGAAACAGAGAAAGACAGACAGACAGAGACAGAGTGTGTGTGTGTGTCTGTGTCCCCTTCAGCAGGCACAGCTAATAAAACCCAACAAATGCTCCCGCAACACCTTCAGGGCTGCTCACCACCCTTCGGTTTTAGTCCCTGCCATTTCACTTCAGTTTTTCGAAGGTCAGTTATACATTCAAGGAATATTCTTTGTCATTTTTCCAGCATGTGTACATTCTACACAAAAGAGATTTTTAAACTGTCCATCCAGTCTACCTGATTGCTGGAAACCAAAATCCAAAAGAACAACTCTAAAATACAGAAGATATGTGTGCTTCCACATTTCTTCAAGGGCTCAACGAAAGACTGGTTTCTAAGCCCAGGAAAAATAAAGCTTGCTGGGCCCATGCTCCTGATGAATCAGAATCCCCAGAGCCAGGGCCTCAGAGTCTCCATGTTTAAACAAGCCCCCCAGATGATTCTGGTGTGCCTCACAGTTGCAGAACTACACAAGTTTTCAAGATTCTACTTTCCTTCAAAAGCTGGCAACATAAGCATCATTTAATCTTTTTACATTTTATCTTCTTTCGCTTCCTCTTCATGCTACCCGGGATGCCCTGGTGAACAAGGACAATGAATTCTAGATGGCAACTCCCCACGCTTTCCTGATGGATCACCCCGCCACCTCCACAACAGCTACAGAAAATCTCAACATTCAAAGGTAAAAGTCAGGTCAAAAACATGTCATTGCTCCAGTCAGGCTTCTTGATCTTATATGCAAATTTTAATCCAGAAAATAGTCCCTGCTGAGTTCTCCCATCAGCCTCCCACCCATGGCGGTCCTTCACACTCTCTCCTAAGGTAACAGAGGGTTCAATGGCCGCTGGGCTCACCAGATGAAGCTGAGATGTTACAGAAACCGCCTGAAACCATGCACAAAAGAGTCCATGTGTGCTTACATTGTGTGTAATCGTCAAATCTGCATATTTTTCTAAACACAGAATACACAGCTTTCCCCAGATTGTCAAAGAGACCCTGACTCTATTATTCTATATCCCTGTTACAAAGAAGCAGCATAAGGTTGTACAATTAAGCATCTTTGGGTGTTATTAATATACATATAATCTTGTTATACCTATTATTTGGACCTCCCAAGTATAATCCTTAGGACATTTATTTTGAACTATTATCTCCAAAAAGGGGTTCCACAGTCAAATTTATTTGGGGAGTGCTACACCTATATCCTCCTTTTCGGATATTCATGCATTTTAAAAGAATCTGATAAGCCTACCTGTAAAAAAACAAAAAACAAAAAAAAGGCAAAAAAAAACCACTTTTTTTAACATAGATTTTCAACCTTTCCTTAACACATTTCTCAGAAGATGGTGGAACACAGTCTAAGAAACATGGTCTCATCTTAAAATTACCTCATTAAGGTGTTTCCTTAACCCACTGCAGTTCCTTGAGGGAAGGGTTTGCATTTTATGTTTATTCTCTATCAACTTAGCTTATATCACTGTCCTACATATAGTCCTCACTAAATACAGTTCTGAATAAGAATCCAACACTCTCAACCAAGAGCTCTGAATAAATCCTTCAACACCCTGTAAAAGCTTCTAACACTTCACACTAATCTCCATACTTTTTTCCACAAGTTAATACCCTTCACAGCCCCAGCTAAGCTGCCCAACGTTCTAAACAGACCAGGCTCTGAGATGATGTCTAAAGTGGGGGGGGGGGGGGCGGGCGCGGGGGAAGGGGAGGCACTAGACATCCGAATGCACGACTGGAGCACCACCCCCGCCCCCAGCCCAGGCGCACCTGACAGAGCAGGCTACCTGGTGAGCGCACACCGCAGGTCAAGGATTCAGTTCAAAGAAAAAGGGCATAAGGTGCAGCATAACGAGCAATGACAGACCAACACAACAATCTCCATCCCTTTAAATTGTCATCACACATGATTGCTTAGAATTCCCCATTTTAGGACAAGGTTTCCTAAACTTGGCATTACTGACATTTGGGGCTGGATTACTCTTTGTTGCGAATGTCCATTACAGACTGTTCTGTGCATTACAGACTATCTAGCAGCATCTGGACCTCCACACATTAGAAGTCAGCAGCACCCCCCTGGGCTGTGATTCCCAGCAGTGGCAATCAAACAGGTCTCCAGACATTGCCAAATGCGCCCCCCCATCCCTGACTCCAGCTGAGAACCATGGTTCTCCAGGAAATTTCTGCTAGAGGTTATAAACCAATATTTCTTTTCCTAAATATATGAAGACCCTTTTCTTTGAGCTATGTCAGACACAGGATGCATAAATATTATACTTCCAAAATTCTCAAGTTAAAAAAAAAAAAAGGAAGACATTCTAAATGAGGGACATTCTACAAAATATGTGACCGTGTCTCCTCAAAACTGTCAAGGTAATCAAACACAGGGACACTTGGAGAAACCATCACAGCCAAGAGGAGCCCAAGGAAGCATGAGGACTGAATGTAGTGTGCTATTCTGGGAGCGATCCTGGAGCAGAAAGGACATTAGGTTAAAAACTTGGGAAATCTGAATTAAATAGGGATTTTAGCTAACACTGATACATACAAACAATGTACTGATATTGGTTCACTAATTCTGATAAATGTACCTTAGTCATACAAGAGGTTAATTATAGGAGAAACTGGGATGTGATTTAGAGAAATCAAAATCTAAAATTAATCTAAAAAATAAAGTTTATTTTTTTAAAAAAAAAAACCTTTAAAAAATGGAGCTGGGGCACGTGGGTGTCTCCGTGCATTAAGCATCCATCTTTTATTTCAGCTCAGGTCATGATCTCAGGGTCATGAGATTAAGCCTCATGTCAGGAAGGAGCCTGCGTGGGATTCCCTCGCTCCCTCTGGCCCTCCACCCCCACCCCCACACACACTCATGCACGTGCTCTCTCACTCTTAAAAAAATAAGAAATAAAAATGTAAAAAAACAAATTAAAATAAAATTAAAATGGAGGGGGGGTTGCAGGAGAGAAAGGGTAAAACAAGGACTAAAACTCATCTCTTCCCTGAACAGGCTTCATTCTGGGAGACCCTTCAAAGAGAAGACACCTGAGCAGATTGTTTGGATTAGGCAAGAGAGCCAATGACCAGAAAGCAATAACCAAAAATGAGAAAAAAACAATTCTTTTTCTTCTCTTCTAAATTGAAAAAAAAAAAAAACAAAACTACATGTTTTTGTCTGATTATCGATATTTTTTCTGACCTCTCATTCCTACAGACACAGGTCAGGTATCAGACCCTAGCATTTCTCCGCATCCCCTGTGTACTGAACAGCCACTTGCTCAATGCCAAAGCCCTTGGGGTCTCTTGTTTCCCCCAAGCTGGCTGTCACTTATCTGTCACCAGTCTCCCCATCCATGTGACAGCGGTCCCACACCTGGTGCAGGCAGGGACTCACCCACTGCGGGCCCCTCACTCTCGGACCTGCCTGTCTGTGAATCAACAGCCTTTAAGTCCACAGCTAAGTGCTTAATAAATTCTTGAACAAACTCATGCAAGCAGGGCATGTATATACTCTTACAGTCTTCGGGAAGGGCCAGTAGGGATGCTGCAGCCCCGGACAGGGTGAAAAAGGAAAGAAAAGTCAAATGAAAGTCCCTGTGTTCTCAGGGGTGAGACATGGACCTCATGGGTATGTGCTGGGGGCATGAAGATGGGGACAGGGAACCGGAATACCTGCTTCACAGACCCGTAACACCTGAAAAGGCTTACACAGTCTTTAGTCCAGTGGCCTCATTCTACAGAGAGAGACACCGAAGTTGGAGAGATCAGGTGTCTTGGTCAAGAGTTCAGCACTCCCCCAAGCTGACCTCTAGGTCTAGGGACCTAGACCCTAGAGCTAAATAACCCACCTCGCCATCCCTCACTAAGCATCTGTCTGAAACTGTAAGTTATTTAGTAACTAATAATAATAGCTACTAACTACTGTCCATCTGCTGGGTACTAAGCCCGTGCTGAAAATCCCCACATTATCCCAGGTTACTAGTGAGGAGACTGAGGTCAGAGAGAAAAGTAACCTGCACCTGAGCTCACAGAGGTAATTAAGTCTCCAAAATCTGCTCCGAGCTGTCATATCCCAAATTTCACTCTGATTATCACACCCCAAAACCCAAACTCTGGCCCGATGCTCATCTTTCTCACCCAACACTTCAACCATCTCACCCACCTTCTACACCATGGATGGATTTATTCATTCCTCATCAAACCCTGTAACGCGGTACTACCCGCACCCCATTTTATAGATGATGCAACTGAAGCTTCACGAAGAATGGCGACCACGTGGCCTGAAGTTCTTATCAAACTAAACGTACAATTACCATGCAACTGAACAATGGCATTTAGAGAAATGAAAACATGTGTTCACACAAAAACCAAAACACAAATGTTTACAGCAGATTTATAATAGTCAAAAACGGGGAGCAATCCAGATATCCCTTAGTGTTTGAAGTATATTTAAGTGGTTCACCGTAGTTTAAAAAAACAAAACAAAAAAGAATGGTTAAACTGTGGTACATGCCCTCCATGGAACGCTACTCAGCAATTAAAAAACGTGCTATACAATACACATAACCACCCGGACAGCTCTTCAGAGAATTATGCTCAGTCTCAAAAGCCAATTCCAAAAGGTCACATATTCCATGATTCCTTCTACAGAACACTTCTGAAATGGAGAAGATAATTCCCCAGAGACTACACAAAGCAGCGGGGGTATAGCTCTAAAGCTAATGTGAGAGATCTTTGTAAAGATTTATTCTGTATCATGCCCGTAGAGCTGGATGCTTGAATGTACATGCGATAAAACTGTACAGAACTAACTAGGCAAACACAAGTAAAGGAGAAATAGAGGACTCTAAGATCTGTGAAATGGGTCAGTATCAATACACTGCTTGAGATAATGTATCATTGTTTGGCAAAATGTTACCACTGGGAGAAACTGAGTAAAGGGTATCCCAGATCGCCCTGTATTAATTTTTACAACTGCATGTAAATATACAATTATCGTAATTAAAAATTTCAATTAAAAAAAGTCTTGCGGGGCATCTGGGTGGCTCAGTCAGTTGAGAGTCTGCCTTCCACTCAGGTCATGATTCCAGACACCAGGGATTGAGCCCCACATCCGACTCCCTCCTCAGCGGGGAGCCTGATTTTCCCTCTGCCCTTACCCCCTTCCATGTCCGCAAGCTCTCTCTCTCTCTCTCAAATAAATAAAATCCTTTTTAAAAAAAAAAAAAAAAAACTTTTTTAAGTCTTTCAAGTCTTAAAGCTGAGGGAGATGTTCTATATTTCTTTCATCTAAGATCTGCCATTTCCCGCATCTGCAAAGCCAGTCTTCTTTCCATCGTACCACACAACTACTTCAAAAAACGGTACACATTTTAACTCTGAGCAAAGGAAAACTAAAAAGCCCTATTTCACAGAAGTCTGCATTGCTAGCCTCTTTCGAGTTCCCTCAGAAAAGTATCCCAGTTGGTGAAAAGAACCCCCTTGCTTTCTTTCATTAAACTGACTTCCGGCCAGAAGACTGAAAATGTGATCCTACCAAACGTTCTCTCCCACCAAATAGTCTCCTTATCTCCACTTGCTATCTTCACCCCACCTCACTCCCAGCAACAGTATTTGAAACAAGTATTTCAATTCTAAATCTTCCTTGAAAGAAGCAGCACCAATGACTTATCACTGGCCCTTTACACCAGCTCCCAAACAGCCAGCTGCTAGAGGAAGGTAGGGCAGCACAGGAAACAGGACAGAGGATTAGGGGCGGAGACAGACCCCAGGTCAAGGTGTGACCTTGGCCAGGTTCCTTAAACTTGAGCCTTGCTTTTCCCATCTATAGGATGGGGATGTGGCACAAATATTCCCTTCTAGGTATTAGAATTCAAGCAGACAGTCGGTGTGCCTGGCCCTGTTATTTATCCAGGCCTCTTTCTGCCTCTGCCCATTTCCCTTACTAACCACAGAACCAAGTTGATTTTATGTTCACCTGGCAACTAAGGACTCACTCCCTGGAACTCCCTCCTCAATTAGGTTAGTAGACAACTCAGAACACTGTCAACTTGGGACCTCTCCTATTTCAAACACAGCAGAAAACTAAACAAAACGAAACCACACACAAGAAACAGAACCAAAAAAAAGGAAAATCAACTCCAGCCACTGCCACCTGCCTGGCAGCTCAGCTCCGGAGGAACTCGCCGCCTGCCGGACTCCGGCTGCTTCTATTATTACTGCCGGTTACTAACAATACCTAACGGTGAGCGTGGAGGCCGCTGTCTCCCAAGCGATGCCCGTGAAGACCAAAGCGCTTCCGATGCGAATTTCTGCTTAAAAATCGCAAGAATTTATAAAACTGCTTTCCCGACAGGGGAAAGCAAATTTATAAAGTTTCTGGAGGCGCATTTTTCCGCGTTTCCCGGAATCGCACTGCAGAGGAGATGTCGCCGCAGCTGGGACTGAGGGCGACCGAGGGTCACGATTAGAGTGCCCCAGAGGTCAGCAGCGGGGCCGGCGCGGGTCGGAGGCTGCCCGCTTCCCCGCCGACCGCCTGCGACGGGCCCCCTGGGTCCGGAGGCTCTGCGCGCGCCGCCGCACTCACCGTCCGTGCTCCTCTTCGCCTCCCGGTAGCGCTCCCACAAGTAGCCTTTCATGTCCGGGGCCGTCCCAGGTGCTGTGCACAAGGGCCGTGCGGGGCCCGCGCGCGGCCGCCCCCGGGCCACACTCCCGCAGCCGCCCCGCAGGGCCGCCGCCGCCCTCGCCCCGGCCCCACGGGCCACCGCCACGGCAGCCGCCGTGGCCATGCTTGCCGCCGCCCAGCTGCGAGTGGCACCGGGAGCAGGACGCCAGGGCTCCGCCTGCGCTCGGCCCGCTGGCGGGCAGCTCCCTGCGTCGGAGCACGTGGCGGCGGCGCGGCCCGCCCTTTTGGCCGCCTCGGGGGCGGGGCCACCGGGGGCGGGGCCTGTCCTGCGGGGGCGGGGCGGGGGCGGGGCCCAGTCCTACCGGACAAGAGTTGGGGCGGAGCTCTGCTGGGTGAAAGACGGGGTCGGAGGCCGGTCTGGGAAGTCCTGGATCCCCAGGCTTAGATCTTTCCCGTGCCTCCCGTAAGGGACCAACTGGGCCAGGTCCCATATGTGGGCTGATGTGTTTGAAGGTCATCTTCTTCCCCCGCCCCCGCCTACTGCAGAGCCTAAAAGGACAGTGCCCCTCCAGGGATTCCTGGCTGGAGAGGGAGGCCCTCAGGACACTGCCATCCTGCTCCTCCGGCTCCTGCTCACGCTCACCGGGGCGGTGCACCTGTCTTCCTTCACATCTGAGAGGCTGCACCTGTCTTGTGCATTGTGGTTCCGCCAAAAACAAACAGTAACCCCAGCATGCGACATTTCTGTGTGGCTGAAGCCGATTTGGCTGCTGCAGGCACGACCGATGCGGCCCACCCAGAACCTGGCTGAGAATCATTGAACGTAGAGGACTTCCCAAGCTCTCGGTTACTGTGGTTACCGATGGGAAGGGTGTTCGGTAGAGGGCAGGGGAAACTCTCCAGGCTGCACACAGCCTGGGAGACCACACTGCCTGCCGTGTGTGAAATAGGACACGATTTAAAACAACCCAAGCGTTCACTTATGTTTAAATTGTGGGCTGGAGGCGTGGGAGGATGCTTTCTGGAACAAGGTGGCCTCTGAGTTAGACCGTTACAGAGAACAACTACTGTTCATTAAAGGCTTGCTGTGTGCATTATCTAATGCAGTCCTCTCGGCAATCCTGAAAAGCAGGTGCTGGGATTTCTGCCATTTTATATTTAATGAAACTGAGGCTAAGAGAAGTGAACTAATTTTCCTGAAGTCATACAGCTGAGTCCATTCTCCCATTTGGCTTCCTAACATAGTATGTAGGATTTAGTTGGGTGATGAGGTAACCAATAAGTAACCTCAACAGTTAATGGGTAACAAATCACTGGTGAGAGGTTATTGATATGTTTAAAACAGATATCAAACCCATAGGCTTTGGGACATTAAACTTACTTTATGGTTTTGGTTTATTCTTTTCTTATTCATGTTTCATAAAAAAAAGTGTTGGTGCTAGCAATTATAAATTTTTTACATGGAAAATCAATTCATAAATCCAAAATAAACTATAGCAACATAATTGTAACACAATTAGAACTTTAATAGCACTGCTTTAGCCTATTTTTAGACACGGAATCTTGTAAGAGCAACATTCTTCACCTACCATACAAATGTGAATCACATCAAAATTGTTCTTTTTAGCTAAGATCTATTACAACATTTTAAAGAGCTAAAAAATCAAAACCCTAGACTTTGATTATCATCACCTCTAAGAGTTATAAGAGAAAATATCTCATCAAAGAGTTCTAAACAAAGACAGCTAGAAAGAAATTACAGACGCAAAAATCCAATGATAATTTTTATACTTTATTAGTATCATTTGAGGTCTTCAACAATTTGGTTTCAAACTGAGGTCTACTCTCAAAACAACTCTTCTGGGAAACTGAACTGTAGTCTGGGCTATGAAAAAGCCACTTTTCTGATATGAACTCAGATATGGATTCCCAGGGATTATTTGTATTAAAAGACCCTACTACCAAGGGATGCCTGTAAATTGTGGTGATTTGGCCTTTTTCACTCTTGCCTTTAGCTGACAAAATCCTTTGCCATGAACACTTAACGACACCATCCATTTTACCCAAAGATAAGATCTTAGAGGAATAATCCTGCTTTTTCAGTGAAGCTTCTTTCTCTGGGCCATTCCATAGCTCAAGATTATTTTGTGTCTTCCAAGGGGTCTTCTCCTCAATAGAAATGGAAATAATGGGTCTCAAGACCTTTTTCCCTTTTCCGGAAGCACATTTTGATTTATCTGCAATTGTATGAGCTGCCAAGTCCATGCTTTTAGCTCTCTGTAGCTTATCTGTGTTCATGCATATTGCAGAGCTCACTGTATTAGAACTGTGAGCACTGTGGTAGTTTAATTTAAGCAAGTGGTCCCATAATGAGGTGCCATTCCTGGAACCCTCAGAATACCACCGGTTCATGCCTTGAGACCAACATCTCCTACTTCTGATCCATTCAATTTCCCTCAGCAGCCTGCAAAAGATAAAAAAACAAAAACAAAAACAACTGTCAAGCAGTCACATATCTAAGGTGAATAGCCAGAAGCACAATTCTTGTTGAGACACAGAACAGAAACTCACTGCAGGATTCCATGGATTGATGAATGAGAAGATCCCAGGTAGGTCGCCCTTAAATCAAGCGATCTGTACAAATAGCCCACTGCTTCAGTGATGACGTGATGACCAGAGTCACTGACCAGCAACTGACCTGCTGGATATTTGAAAATAAAAATATTGGAATTTTAAAAAATCACTCCTAGTTTCACATATGTAAAAGAGAAGGGTAGGAAAAAATTTCTAAAACATGGCATTGGGTGCCTACTTTGGCAGCATAGATATTAAAACTGGAATGATATGGAAAAGATTTAGCATGACCCTCTGCACAAGGATGACACACAAATTCATGGAGATTCCGTATTTAAAAAAAGAAAAAAGATGCCATTGGAACATCATCTATTGCAGTATTCCTGCTAAAAAATTTAACCTAAGTCTAATTATAAGGAAACAGTCAGATACAAATTGAAGGACACTGAGGCGAGGAGGGTAAAGCAGAACCTGACCTCGACTCTTCAAAAATGTCAATGCCATGAGAAAACAAAACAAGCCTACTTAAAGTTCTAGGCTAAAAGAAGACAACCAAATACAATGGAAGATCTAACACAGGATTCTGGAACAGAAAACAAGTGCCTATAAAGAACATTTACTAGACCACTTGGGGACATGGGACTCTAAACTGCACATTAGATAAATAGCCTTATGCGATGGTTAAATTTTCTAGGTTTGAGCATTGTATTGTGGTCACATAGGGGGTTGTTCTCATACTCGGGAAACACAAGCTGAAGTATTTACAGATGTAAATGACATATCAGCAACTAACATTCAAATCGTCAAAAAAATATATGGTGTGTGTGTGTGTGTGTGTGTGTGTGTGTGTGTTTATGGAAGAATGCAAAGGTCAAAATGTTAACAACTGGTGAATATAGGCAAAGGTCTGCAGGTGTTCATTATACAGTGCCAGGTGTCACTGTCGATAATTTAATATCATTCTCTAAAATGTGTTAAAAGTAAAAATATACACATATATATATTTTACAACCTAATTTACTAATGGTACTCATTTATTCATTTTACCCATTTACATGGCTGCTTTAAGAAGCTGAATTTATACCCCTGGTTATAAACCTAATAGAAGGCCAGTGCATATAGGGTCAATCTGGATATGTGCCAAAGAGACTTCACCAAGAATATTAGGGTGAGGGGCATCTGGGTGGCTCAGTCAGTTAAGTGTCTCCCTTCGGCTCGGGTCATGATCTCAGGGTCCTGGGATGGAGTCCCACATCGGGCTCCCTGCTCAGCAGGCAGTCTGCTTCTCCCTCTGCCCCTCCACCTGCTTGTGTGCTCTCTCTCTCTCAAATAAATAAAAATTAAATCTTAAAAAAAAAAAGGCGTATCATGGTGAAAACCACTAGCAGATGGCCCAGCCCCTGTTCCTGGATTAATAATAATAGTAACAACTGTAAATTACATGAGTGACTGTCATCTGTCAGACCTGTGTAATTCTGTAAGGCATACACTATCATCACTTGTCTTTTTTTTTCTCATTTAGGTTTTTAATAGGACATACATCCACATGGTTCAAAATTAAAATGTATAAAGATATAAAGGAAAAGTCTCTCCTGCATCTCAGTCCCCATCTATGCAACTTTCTCCTAAAACACGTGTCCTTCCAGAGAGTTTATGGTGCATATCCATCGTCTTTTCAAGAGTAACTTACTCCAGTTCATGGTAGACCAATCCTCATCCCCAAGCCCTTGTCCTCCACTAACGTACTAAACCACCCCTTCCCTCATACTGGAATATTCTTCTTCTGAGGACCAGCTGGTGTCTTCTGCTTGCAGAAACGTTCTCTGTCTCTCTGCTTCATGAGTCATAACCCAGGTCTCAAAATCTGGTAGGGAGTTGTAGCTATTGGCTCTGCTTAGCAATCTGTGGCTATTTTGCCTTTTTTTGAATTATTTTCACAACTCCCTATGATGTTCCCAGTTGGCCCAATCTAGCACAGCAGAGTGTACTTGTGAATCACCCTGTTCAAGACAGCCACATTGCATTGGCCTTAACTAGCCTCACAAGAGAAAGTGGAGAAGAAAGCCAGAATGTCTCATGTGGCAGCTGAACAAGAACCCATTCTCAGAGGTCCTCTGGAGGCCAATAACCACACCGCACAGAATGTTCATTCTGCCCCAGGCCCTTTAAGAGGTTCTGACTTGTAACACAGACCATGGTCCTCCACACACACTATTTCAGGCTTCTGTTCTTCAGACTCCCTGTTGGCCAAACACCTTGGCTCCCCAGACCCCTTTACCCCCAGGATCCATTCTGGACCTGTATCTATAGCTTTGACCTCAGACACAATCCAATTCTTTCTGGCAACAAGCATTGATTGTAGCTGCCAGGAAAGGACATCCTTGCATTAGGCCCAACCCCAGTCCACCCCATCCTCCCTTGGGGTTAGAGTTCCAGCTCAGCTGGTCGTTCCTCCCAACCCAGCACAGAAAACACAGCAAGACGGGTTCATTTAAACTGGAGAGAAATCACTGAACCTCTTCTCACTTCAACCCTTCATTCTGGAGGGGAGGGGAATCTAACATAAATTGGGCCTGTTTGTTACTCTGTGTACCTCCTCTCATTCAACCCTCAGAATAACCCTACAGGCCAACATTATTTTCCCCTTTTGGTCAGTAAGACAACTGAGACTCAGAAAGCTTATGTCCAGAAAACAGCAGAAATGGGCTTCAAAGCCGGTTCACTGAGATTCAAGCACCATAACTTCTAGAAGTTGGTAAAGAGAACACCATTCTCCCTGTTGCATTGGTTAGATTTTTCCATAAAAATATACGTAGGAAGGAACCATCAGTTACCTTCTCCATTTTGAACTCGTAGACGTAATGTGGACGGAATGTGAATCGGAGGTGAGAAGAGTGGGGACAGGCCCACCCACTACCTGTTCTCAGATTTTAAGTGATAAGTTTTCCTAGTCCTCCCCTCCATGCACACACTTTTTTACCGCTTAATATTTTTTTAAAAGATTTTATTTATTTATTTATTTGACAGAGATCACAAGTAGGCAGAGAGGCAGGCAGAGAGAGGAAGAGAAGCAGACTCCCTGCTGAGCAGAGAGCCAGATGTGGGGCTCGATTCCAGGACCCTGGGATCATGACCTGAACTGCAGGTAGAGGCTTAACCCACTGAGCCGCCCAGGCGCCCTTCGCTCAATATTTTTTTAAGTGGTGTCTTTACTATTTCCTCTGGAAAAAGAACAAGATATTTTATCTGAAGACAATCCTCAGTCCTTTTAAGTATTCTTCTAAAGTACAACCTTTTCTAGTCGTTATTCTACTGAAATTTAAGCCTGTTCCGCCTGCTTCCTCTACAGTGTGCTGTCACCTCCTTGGTGGGATTGCGCAACGCCAGGCCTGTGTCTGCTTTCTCCCCAGCCCAGATTTGCATTGCAAGTGGTCGTCAACGGGTAGCAAGGAAGATCTCAGGTGTCCTCAGGAAGTCTCCCGGAATGGCTCTGTGGACCCTGCCCAACAGGAACTCCCCACCCCCGACCCTCCAACCCCCCACCTCCCCACCCCCACCACCGCCCTGCTGCGTTGGGAGAGAATGGGCTAGAAGTAGAGACAATCACTGTCTCTATTTTCCACCCAGAAGAAGTGCTGCAAATGTGTAATGAGGAAGGAGGATTATGCAATACCTAGTTCTTTGTTGAAAGCCTTTTTTTGTTGTTCCATAAGTATGCTATGTCTAAAGTTTCTTTGTGAGAAGTCCTTCAGTTTGAGAATTAAGCTTGTTTGCACATTATTTCAATAAACGTCTACAAACATGTTAGGGAGGGAGAAAGCTATCACTGTCTCCAATAGAGTAGAAAGTTGCAGTTGGCTGTCTCCAGGGGCCTTCACTTTCTGCCCATAAGGAAATAATAAAAGAGGGTGGATATGCGTTTGGCGGTGGAGGGGTCCTATGCCCCACCCCTTTTCACTGAGACCACTGACTCGTCTGCTCACAGGGACCAGCTGCAGATGGCAAGCTGCAGCCTTTCACGGTCTGGACTCAGTATTGCATGAGTTCACTCCACCAATTCGAAGGCCTGTGCACAACCCACCTTTGGGTAGAAAGAACAAATTCATTGTTCTCTCCTTCATGGGATTTGGTCCCTACCACTCCACCAAAACTGAAGGCTCCCTGTGACCTCTGTGTTGCGATGGTCTGCTCTCAACCTGGTGGTCAGTTGCCAGGCCTCTCCCTTCTCAGCTTCCATGACGTTACTGATTCTCAGCCTACCTCTAGAGCCCGTCCTCATCTTTGGTACAACGCTTCGCACTGCCCACCCTCTAAATACAAGCATTCTTCCAAGTTCTATCTCCTTCCATCTTCTTGTCTTATATTCTTCTTAGCTCTTTCAATCATTCTACCAGGTTGAGCCATCAAGCATATGCTAGGGACTCCAAAATCTGTTTCTCCAACTCAGTCTTACAGCTCCTAAGCACCAGACTCAGGTGCCCTAGTCCCTACTGAATGTCTCCACGTAGATGAGATTCAAACTCAACGTGCCCTAAATGAGCTCATCATGGCTCCCACTCTAACTCTTGACCTGTGCTTCCTATCCTGGAATGGCAACAACCTCGTCTACCAAGATGCAATGACCTAAGGTATAGCCATAAACTGGGGGATACCTTATTCTTTTCCTCACCTCTCACATCCAATCAAACATGGAGCCCAGTTGGATTTACTTCCTAAATCTCAAATACATTCTTTTTCCCCATTTCTAAAGTCCTTGTCTAACACAAGAGACTGTCCAGTTCCCTCTCACCAGTCCCATCCTCTATTCAGCCATGAGAATATTATATCTAAAATACAAATCTATCCAGGACGATTTGTGCTGGAAATTCGAAAGCAGCTCCCCTGAAAAACCCTTTAATATGGTAGACAGGATTCTCCATGCCCAGCAGCTCGCTTTGTTCATGTGGATCCTTCTTGATTGAAATGCTTTCCTCACCTTCTTTACCAGACAAACATCTGTCAGGACTCACAGCCAAGTCACTTTTTCTGGAAAGTTTTACTTATTCCTTCTTTTATGTGCTTCCCCATACCCTCTACCAACATCTGTCACAGCACATATCTCACTGATGTCAAATTTTTATGTGCTTATCTTCCCAACAAGGCTACAAACTCCTGGGGCCCACAAACAATACAAAGAGGATGGGATTGAGGGTCAGAGACTGGGTTCCAAGTCCTCAGTCTACTACTTACTAGCTGCAAGAGTTTGGAATGTCACTAGGTCTTTCTGATCCTATGATGTTATTATCTAATCAACAGGATTCTCTGATCAATTGTACCAGGGTAAGTATATAACATATCTGCTTTTTTCTCAACTTTAAAATTAGCTGAGTAATCTCTAGAGTCCTTTCCAGGTTAAAAAGGGTTCTAAGTGGGGCACCTGGTTGGTTCGGTGTCTGACTCTTGATTTCAGCTCAGGTCATGATCTCAGGGTCGTGATATTGAGCCCTGTGGCATGCTACACACAAGTGTGGAGCCTGCTTGAGGGTCTCTCTCTCCCTTTGCCCCTCCCCATCCACCCCAGTTTGCATGCTCTCTCTCTGAAAAAAAAGTATTCTAAGCTCATGAGGGCTATTAGACATTCTCCTGCAACTAAAGGTACTTAGAAACTTATAAGTCTTCGACTCAGGTCATGATCTCACGGTCCAGGGATCAAGCCCCAGGTCAGGTTCCAGGCTCAGCAGGGAGTCTGCTTCTCCTCCCTCTGATCCTCCCCCTGCTCATATTCCCTCTCTCTCTCTCTCTCTCTCTCTCTCAAATAAAAAAAAAAAACTTTAAAAATAAATAAGTAAGTAAATAAGATGAAATCTACACAAGAAGTAGAGAGGAAACCCTGTTAACAGACATGCATGAGTCTGCTAGATTAACCAGGACCCTCTATTTCCTCTGCAAAATAAAACAGGCTGTGCCCAGGGCACACTCAGAGCCTGCAGCCAGGAGGCTCATCTCTGCTCTGCCCACAGACTTCTGTTCCTCACTGTTGGGTTCTAGTGTGACCAAGAGTCAACTGGATTATTAGTCTCATCTTGGTAACTAAATTAAGTACTGTACAAACTGATGAGATATTTAGTGTGGAATAAGGAGAGTTGTTTTCTGTGAAAAACAGGATGAATGCTCTGAAATTCTTATAATGAGCCTGGAAGAAATTCTTATAATGAGCCTGGAACCTGACCCGGGGCTTGATCCCTGGACCGTGAGATCATGACCCGAGTCGAAGACAGGTGTTTAACCGACTGAGCCCACCCAGGTGCCCAAGGTTTCATTTTTAATGGGTTATAAGTTTGTAAGTATCTTTAGTTGCAGGAGAATGTCTAATAGCTCTAATAGTAAAAGGTTGAGGGAAGAAAGAGGGAGCCAAAACTGGAAATTGTGGGTGATGCATTTTGAGAATGATGACATCTCATTCCAATCAGAGGACCCAATTATTGAAAGAAAGACAGAAACAAAGGAAGGAAGGAAGGAAGGAAGGAAGATAGAAAGAAACAAAGGAAGGAAGGAAGGAAGATAGAAAGAAACAAAGGAAGGAAGGAAGGAAGGAAGGTCTTGTATCTAAATTTAAAAGTTTGGGAAAATGATTACATTTATACATGTAAGTTAAAATAAAAGGCAGTCTGTCTATATCACTTGCTTGACCTTTTGGAGTAAGGGACCTACTGCTGTAGAGAAGAGGACCATGGCTGAGCTGAGCATTTAAAAATCATATGAGGAGAGAGGACTGACTCACCCTACTGAAAATCACCCACTAGAGCTTTTGTTTAATTTCTCCCTTCTAAATTTGACTGAGATGGTTGGCATTTCTTTTTTAAAAGAATCCCAGGGAGAGGGAAGTAACATAAAGTTCATCTAACCATACTTCTTCCAAAATAAACAATTCGGTACAGAACACTCAGCTTGACATAATGTAATATGAAAAGCCACATGCCCACTGAAATCAGTTCTCAAAAGGCGGATTTAAAGCATTTATCGGAAAAAGAGAACAGGAGGATGGCTCTGTGTCAGAAGTAGTTTGGAACACAAATCACAAAAATCCTCTTTTCATCAGCAGGATTAGTATTAAAATGTCCAGAATTAACCATTTTAGTAGGTTAAGATTTGTCTTGGAACTGGACTGAAATTGAGGAGAGACAAGCTGTAAAGGATATATTACAAGGAAAGATTTCGGTTTTGAATAAGTGCCTCACAAAACCATAATCAGAAGAGGAAACAAACTGTAGAATTTATTGCCCCTACAAATCCATCACTTAATATGTGTTTACTAATCTCATACATAAAAATGCTATAATTAAAATCTGGATTATCCTTGCTGGAAGCCCACTATCTTCCAGTTTGGAAGAGCATAGTGGATTTTACATGTTGATCAAATATAATAAGAGACTAAGAAGATGCCAAGACTTTCAAGCTAGCAATTTATCAGTGTTAATCTATTATCCAAACCAAAATATGAAAGGTCTACTGATGACCATTGTTTCCAATAAGTTAAAATGTAATTTGGGTCATTTCTTTCAAAGGTGTTGGCCTGGAGCCTAGTTCCTGCTTCTTTTGGATGCTCGGCAAATTGTGTAAATACCCAGAAAGAACCTGTTGATGTATTTCCCCACCCTTCCTTCCCTGGCAGAGCCCTGTCCTACAGCTAGCACGCTTTCTCCTGCTTTGACAAGGTCCCTGACCCTGGGAGTTCAGTCTGTTTGAGAGGTCAAAATACTCACACTGGAAAGAAAGAGAAACTCAGTGTCAAAAAAGGATCCTTTGGGGGTACCTGGATGGCTCAGTCCGTCAAGCGTCAGATCCTTGATTTCAGCTCAGGTCATGATCTTAGGGTTGTGAGATGGAGCCCCACATCGGGCTCTGAGCTGGGCATGGAGTCTGCTTAAGATTCTCTCTCTTTCTCAGGGTGCCTGGGTGGCTCAGTGGTTTAAAGCCTCTGCCTTTAGCTCAGGTCATGATCCCAGGGTCCTGGGATCAAGCCCCGCATAGGGCTCTCTGCTCAGCGGGGAGCCTGCTTCCTCCTCTCTCTCTGCCTGCCTCTCTGCCTACTTGTGATCTCTGTCAAGTAAATAAATAAAACCTTAAAAGAAAAAAAAAAAAGATTCTCTCTCTTTCTGTCCCACCCCCACCAAAAAAAAAAAAAAAAAGGATCCTTTGAGCTTCTTCATGACTCTGGCATGACATATTGTATTAGAAACCTCTCATGATGGCTACATTAAAGGAGTGACCCCAGGTCCCCCACAATCCCTCTGCTTTGCAAAAACCTCGCACTAGTTTGCAACAACTCTTATGGTGACACCCCAAATCCTTGACCAGGCCTGGGGGACCGTGTTCAGCCCAGTACCTCTTTGACATTCTCCTCGGGCACCCTCCCCCCAACATTAGTCTCAGCATTCTAGCCACCTTGGCCTTTCTAGCTCCTTCCAGCTTTGCAATTTCTGTTCCCGCTGCCTGGATGACTCTCGCCACCCTACCCCTCTTTACTTAGCAAGTGATTTCTCACCCTTCAGAGTCAGTATCCCCATCACTTCCAGACAAACATCCCTAGTGCATCCCCTCCCTCCAACAGATCCACATCCCATTAGTGGTTGAATTTTTCCAGGAGAGCATTTTCCACGGTTATAGAAGCTCCTGTGTACCCAGCTGCCTAACTACCATCTCCATAGAACTACACAGCTCTGTGGTTTTGTCTCTAGTCATCTGACAGCTATCTGCATCAGTTTGAGCCAGTATTGGCAGCGTTGGGCTCTCTCCATCCTGCTCACTGCTATATCCCCAGGAACTAAAACACACATTGTCACCTAAGAATCTACGATTGACTAAACTCTTCTCGGGCTCTTTTCCAACCAGGTCTCACTTTGGGTTTCCATATTCATCTCTGCATTGTCCAGTTTTAGCAAGAATCCTGCGAAGTCCATGTAACATCCTCAACTCTGACCACCCTGGACATCGGGTTCCTCATTCCCCATCGCACCCCAGATAACGCCTGCCTTCAGCAAGAACACCGTTAGGTTTATTGCACCAGAATTTCTTATCCCTGATGTTTCCTCTCAGTAAATCTCCCTCTGCTGCTCCCCTTGCTTGTGTGCTCTCTCTCTCTCTCTCTCAAATAAAAAAACTGGGGGCTTACCCAGAATAAGGGTTGTTAGCAGAAATAAGTTTTATCTGAGTGACCCATCTATACAGCAGGGCAAACACCCAATAACCAAACATCTGTTCTTTACTGTCCTCATAAACTGCTCCTTTCCACTGAAGGCTCCGTTCTCCTTAGTTCAGGCCAACATATATCTCTCATTCTGCCTGTCTTTAGAATTTCTGTGTCTGTGTGGATTCCCCAAATGTGCGCTATTAAATCTGGTTTTTCTCCTGTTAATCTGTCTCATGTCGACTTGTTTCTTAGTCCAGCTGTGAGGACCTCTGAAGGGACAGGAATTCTTCCTCCCCAATAATGGACAGGAAATTTGTTTCACTCTGAACAGGGAGACAGACTGTCGACAGCCTTAATGAGCTCTAACTGTGAATAATTTCCAAAACAATCTCTTGAAGAGAATAAGCCCACAGGGGCATCACGGACCCCCCGGCCTTCTTCAGACTTAAATCTCCACTTGCCCACACGCAGGACTGCCTACAGACCAGTACACTGCCGCTACCACACCGCCTGCTCTACTCGCCTGCTTCTTCACCTCCTGTCCCACCCTTTCCCATAGCCCCTCATGACAGCCCCCGTGGCCCCCTCCACATCTCTCTTTATTCCGACCTTTGTCCGTGCCTGTCTGCTCCCTAGAACCACACCCTTCTCTGCCAGTTCACACCCTCCACTTCCTTAAGGGTTCCTCCCGAGAGGTTTTTCCTGAAAAACCTCCTGCTACTGATCGCTGTCTTCCTTTGCACTTAAGTGTGGACTATCAACTCTGCAGAGGGCCTCAAAGCACTCAACACCCTTATTTTACAGAGAGGGCCAGAGATGGACTTGGGCCCAAGAGGATGTGACTTGCTGGGATCCCATGCCTGATTCTAGCCACGCGAGAACTCAAACCCAGTTCCGTCTCCTCCACTCAGGCCATGTTCTAAACCTTCCACATGTTACATCCTCTATTGTAGGTTTGTTTTGCCTCCTAACAAAGTAAGTGGTTAGTGAAAGGCGAACGTTGTCTTTTGTTTTCATATCCCGGGTACACTTAGGACAGTCCTCCAACACAGGGAACCTTATTTCCACCTGTTTGTCTGTGACTGCAACCAGAAAAGACCAAGACAGATTGTTCCCAAATTTAGAAGGTATGTGTAGGATGATCTAAATTGAAATACAGGCCATATGGCATTCATAAAATTTATGTTGAGGGACCTAAGGGACAACTTCAAATTGGTAGGTAGCCCACTGCAGAGCACCCTAGGAAATCACCCCACAAGACAAGCTAGAGACAAAAGGAAGCAACAGTTGCATACCCGGACCTCCAATCCAAAGTCACAATGGGCAGATGCAAGCAATGACTTGTGTTAGCAGCGATTTCAAGCTGAGTGCTTCCAGGGGGATGGGGGACAGTAGGAGGCTTGTTTTTCTTTAGAGGGCACATAATTCTCCCAAACCATCCCCGATCTACAAACTAGTTGGGTAAGATAAAACATGCTTGCAATTGCATTATGCATTACAATTTATAAGGATTAAAATACATGTGCGCTGAATACATAACTGGTAGTGGTCAGTATACCGTGGTTCTTGTTTTCCTTGACGCAAAATTACATAGTGTCGAAGGAGTGCTCTGATGACCCACGTTCGGTAACACTTTTACTACAGTAGGCCTAAGATTCGGTCTACAAGGGCGCGTGGTGAGGAGCCGGGAGTGTACGTGGCTCTGGCTTACTTCTTATTTGATGGAGTCCACACAAACACATTCCATTCAGAAAGACACTCTCCATTGAAGGTAGGCAAAGGGGATCTAGAAATGCTATCCCAAAGCATGCCACATTCCCAATGACCTAAGGATTACTTTGAGTGGAAGGCTTTCGAGTTCTTAAAATCCTGTATGTGCCTAAAAGCAGAGTCTCCCAAAAGGACTGAAGCATTATAAATTCCCTCCCCAGGGCAACTCACATCTTCTCTGCTGGGACGCAAGAAGCTGGTACCACACCTAGACAGACATTGTTACAAACGACACCTCATTTCTTCTCCTAAGGTTCATTAATCTTTCCAAAAAATAATTTGCTTTTCCATTAAATGTACTTGTCCTTTCTCCCCTTCCCTTTCCCCTGCCAAGTTAGGTGCACCCCTTAGAGTTGTGCATTGCTGAGCACTCCCATGCGTAAGTGTGATGTACGTAACAATAAACTTGTTATATGAGAGTAAATGAAGACATTCTACCTCCGTCATAGACCAGACTCCACCACTGGGAACAAACTATTCGTACAAAGCAACCATATTAGGTGTACAGTTGCTTTTGCATAGATCTGCATCTTTATTTTCTGGTTGTAAACAAAATCCTTCATGTACTCAACCTGAAAACGTCACTGAGAAAATACTGTACACACACACACACGCACGCGCACACTCCTAAATCTATGGACTGAAAATAATCTTTCCCTGCAGGTATCAAGCCTCTTCCTCCTTAGGAAATGACTAGGCTGAAAGCAATCGTGTTTTATGGTAAAATGGACAACAAACATGCACGCTGGGGAAAGTGGTTGATTAACTCAGGGTAGGGTTTCTCAATCTTGACCCTTTGACATTTGGCCTGGATAATTTTTTGCTGTTGGGGGGCTGTCCTGAGCCCCATAGGGTGTTTAGCAGCACCCCAGGCCTCCACCCGCTAAATGACAGTAATGCTCCCTGCCCCCTCCTCTCCCCCGGCCCCCCTCCTCCCCCCATCCTGACAATCGAGGTTTCTCCAGACTTCGGTCCTGAGGGATAATATCGCACAGGCTGAAAACCTGTTTAGGTGGAAGTTGGCCATGCCTTGTGGCAATGAGATTTCATGATCCCTGACAGTACTCCAGAATTTTTCTAGTTGTGGCACTTGAGATTTCTGGTCTAACCTAGTAGAAGAAATAAAGTTGAGACGTCTCTACCTGGCACACAGGGAACTCGCTCACTGGAGACACACCCCTCCCCATCCCTGCCCCATGGACTCACAGCTCTGACCACCCCCACCCCACCCCCTTCCTCCCTCCCTCCAGCTGTGGCCAGCCTCCAGCCTGCTGTCCGGGAATTATCTGCAGCCCCCAGCTCAACTCTCCAGTCTCCTAGGTTCCCAAGTTTGGCAGCGACACTCCAGGCAAAGGACAGAACTCACCATGTGCCCCTATTTGCAGAGCAAGCTAATGGGGTCCTGGGCCCAATAAGTGGTGAGGCAGGGAAGGCTAGGGCCCAGCCACAGGGGTCTCTGGCTACAGCAGAGCCCGGCGAGGAGGACCCTCTCTCAGGAGGCCTCTGGGGAGCTCATCAACAGTCAGCCGGGCAAACCTCCCTTCATATGTAACCCTAACCTCACCGGGGCCTATGTTTCTTCATCTATGGGAACTGTCACTAGGCCCTTCCTCCCCTGTAACCTGCAGGCTACACGTCAGCACATTCCTCCACAGCCTTGCAAGAATCATTAACCTTGTCCCTGTTTTCTTTGTCCCAGTGCCCACTGCAGGAACCAAGGAGGGAGGCGACCTGATAACCTACAGACACAAAGCCAACAAGTAACGCTCTGAGACCACTGCACGGAGTCCAGATGTCCCCAGAGCACAATGTCCCAGAAGTTTTGAGCCTCTCCTTGTGAAGTTTCAAGGCCCATCCGGTTCCCACCCTCACCCCCACATATTTTATTAGCCCCACATAGGCTGTCCCTATGCTCAACCGAGACAAGGCAGGTTCGAGACCCATCCCCTGACTGCCCATTGGTCTGCCGTTCTGGTAATAAAGCTTTCTCTGCTTCTGACCCGGAGGCTCACATATTGGCTAACTGGGCCTCAGACACACGAAACTGACTTTAGGGTCCAGTAACAGTAGTGCCAGTGAAGAAGAAAGTCAGCGTGCACCACAAACACAGGCAGTAACGACACCGGTGGAAGAAACTCAAAGAAACAATCAGAACCTCGTGAAGAGAAGCAAAAGAGAAATACCAGAAACAAAGAGTAGCGAGAGGAGTGAGTACACCTAACCCCTCCCCTCCTCTTCAGGTTTAAGACCACATTTTCAATTCCATTTTTAACTGCCATTTCATTTTAAGTTTTTAATTTTTATCTTTTTCTTTAAGATTTTATTGATTTCTTTGATAGAGAGAGACACAATGAGAGAGAGACCACAAGCAGGGTCTTCAAGAGAGAGAAAGAAGCAGGCCCCCCCGGCCGAGCAGGGAGCCTGATAGGGGCTCGATCCCAGGACCCTGGGATCATGACCTGAGCCAAAGCAGATGCCTAACAACTGAGCCATCCAGGCGCCCCTTAATCTTTATCTTTAATCAGAAATTGCCTTCAAATCTCTGGGCCAGGTCTGAGGCACTGAGTCTTACGTTCTATATGTAAAGTCAAAGGTGGGCCCATGTGAAGAGCCATTTGTGATTTTCAGCCACCCGTTACTTTAGCGTCACAGGACTAAGCATGAAGGGGCGAGTCCTATACAAACAGTGACTTAAAACAGCATCGGAAGGAGGAAGGGAACCTACCCTGCCAGGAGAGGGGTATGGTTGGGCATGGTGCCCCGCCATGTGAGGGAGATATGGAATGGAAAGATTTCTAGAGGATCTCTTTCTGGGGCGCCTGAGTGGCTCAGTCAGTCAAGCATCTGCCTTCGCCTCAGGTCATGGTCTCTGGGTCCTGGGATGGAACCCTGCCTCAGGAGCCCCACACACAGAGGGGAGCCTGCTTCTCCCTCTGCCCCTCCCCCTGTTGTGCTCTCTCTGTCTCTCTCTCAAATAAATAAGTAAAATCTTTAAAAAAAAAAAAAAGGAAAGAAAAAAGAAGAAAAAGAAGAAGAAGATTTCTTTCTTTTACGGACTATTTGTGCCTCCCTCCCCTACAAAAATTCTTATGTTGAAGTCCTAAGCCCCAAATGATGGTATTTGGAGTCGAGGCCTTTGAAAGGTGATCAGGTCATGTGGGTGAACCCCTCATGAATGGGATTAGCGCCCTCATGAAAGAGGTGCCCTTCCTTCCACCATGTGAGGACACGGCGAGGAAAGAGCTGTCTGTGGACCAGGAGGCAGACTTGCATCAGACACCGAGTCTACCGACACCTTGATCTTAGACTTCCCAGCCTCTGGAACTTGAAGAAATACACCTCCAGTTGCTCAGGTCTGCAGTCTATGGCATTCTGTTCTAGCAGCCCAAGCAGACTAAGACACGTTCCTAATGAGGGAAGGTACACAAGGGGCCTAAAAATTTGAAAGTCTGTAGAGCAGGACTTTTCCTGCTTCAGAAATGAAGACATTTTAAAAATAAGCAAAGCATGCAGGTCAGAGGGAAAAGTCCCCGGCTTCTGATAAGAAACACATTGACGATTACCTAATTTACACAAGGTGTCACTGAGGCTGATGCTCAGCTGCTTCCTGACCAGTGAGGAGGCGGCAAAAATCCCCGCATTTTCTTTTATTTGTATCACTTGCTTATAATATTCAATTGCTTGCTTCCTTTGGAATCTAGAAAAGAGACATTTCATTAAAGTTTTTGTTATGCCCCAATAATGGGTCCGTGATTAAAGGAACGAGACTGATATAAAGCGAAGGTCAAGCAAAGCTTTATTTCGCGCCAAGCATCAAGAATCTAACCCAAAGTTCCGGGCCGCACCTCTTACAAGAGAGGTCGACCCTTCTCTGTTTCACAGACTAGCTTTTAAGGGCAAAGGCCATGCGGTTCGGCCTGGCCACGCACAGGTGGCCAATGAGAGTGTAACACACACAGGAAACTCCACAGTGATGCTAGGTGACCAACTGAATTACAATTTATCCTAGTAGACATTTAAACCAGCCTATTACACCTTGATTAGGATTGGCGCCAAAAAGGCTGGGGGGGGGGGTGTCCCTACTCATTGGTTACCAGGGAGACAGTATGCAACCCCCCACTGATCGGATGTCTCCACCTGGCCTGACCCATCCTTGTATTTGAGCTTTGTTACCTGAGGCTGGACTTGTCTCCAAGTAAATCCCCTGGGGGAAGGGGAGAAGGGACAGTTTCTAAATAGGTCCTTACAGTTTTGCATCAAAGAAGCACTGCATTCATTCATTCAACAAACCTTCAGGGTTGGGGCTCAAGGATGAGTAAGACTAATCCTTGCCCACAGAGAACTTCCCAAGGCTGGAGCAGAGGCTGGAGAGTGAAACAGAGGACCAGACACTCATGAAGGGCACCACGTGTGGATCTAAGGGTTTTCGGACTTGAACAGTGAGATTCCATTAAGAGAATGATGTGATCCAATGTGCACTTTGATAAACTCGCCGGGCTGGAAGAGTGCAGGGGAAACTGAAGTGGGCAAGGCTAGAGGCAGGGAGGCCACTTAGTCCACGGGAAGCAAAAGGGTCTGAGCAGATGCCGTGGGCCCGGAGGAGACAGACCTGCGGAGGCTGGGTGCCCCCTGAATGTTGCGGCCCCAGTACTGGGAGCAGCGGGTAATCGCTGTGCTCGCAGTAGAGTGACACGGTCAGGAGCTTGAGCTCTCAAGTCCGACAGGCCCGGTGGTGGCTGGTGAGGCACAGACACCCTGTGGTCAGACACTCTGGGTGCTGATCCATGCTCTGCTGCTTCAAAGCTGGGCAAGCCTTCTAACCTCCTGAACCTCAGCTTTCTGCCCCTGTTGTGCTCTCTCGCTCTCTCAAATAAATAAATCAAATAACAAATTGTTTTGAGGATTCAGTGAGAAAAATGCATGTAATGTCTTCAGCATAGTGACTGATCATAATATAATTAAGACGATACCGTGGTGTCCACACTGGGTGAAACAGGAGAAGTTGCATTTCATCGTGGGGGAGGGGGGGTGGAATGTGCTCAGTCTTGAGAATGTGGACATGGAAATGCCCAAATAATTTGGAATACACAACGGAGGCACCCAATAGACGATAGAGGACTGAGAAAGACATGGAGAAGAGAAGCCAGCACCTCACGGCTGAAGCCCTGGGCACAGGTGAGGTTGAGATGCTAAGACTGAGACCAGCATCCAAGCACAGCCTCCATGAACTGAACCCAAAACAGCAACACCACTGGGACAACACTCAGAGAGGGAGGGAGAGAGGAAAAGAGAGAAAGAGGAAACCCACAAAAGAAACTGAGCAGGGATCATCAGAAAATAGAGCCAGGAGGAAAGGTATCTCGGGAACCAGCAGAGGTTTTTTTTTGGGAAGGGAGTCATTGACATTATCAACACTTTAGCCGGAGAAGGCCAACAAGATCAAAAAGTGCAAAGGGTCACATTTAACATGTTCCTGATGACGTTGGCTGGAGTAGAGTAAAATGGAGCTGGGTAGAGGCAGAAGTTAAATGACAGTAAATGGGAAGGGAGGAAGAAACTTGACCTTGAAGAGGAGGCTAATGAATGGATACAAAGTCAAGAAAGAGTAGACGGCATTTATTTTACTGAGAACATAACTACTGTTCATTCTTCTCTGTCCTGTTCTTTTTAACTTAACCTCAATTATCCAGCCCTACCCGTCCCCATGCCACAAGGCCCTCAGGACCCCACAGATCATTTCTGTAGTGCATGACAGCTGTCACGAGGGCCCTGGCCACCAGGGCAAAGGCTCTACTCCTGTGTGAGAGGTGAGTCGAGCTGCACAGTGAAATCTCTCCCGGTCTTAACTGGTGTTAAGAAAGATGTGGTCACCTAAAGGCAACCTTCAACAAGGAGAAAGGCCTTCCATTGTTTCAGAAGGCTGACTGTTGCCAGTGAGGGCTGGGCAAAAGGCATCCAGGTATGGTCAGGTGGGCCGCCACAGAGGCCATCCCTGTGGAATGGACGAGAGATATCAAAGGTCTATGATTCACACCCCACGAGCTCTGGATTTGTGATGGGGCAGCCCGGGAAAGCAGAAATCGTCTGAGCAGACGCAGACAATATGTTTCATGCTTAGATTTTTCTTTCACGAGGAAATGGTTCTACTGCCTCGCTTTGTGCTTCTGTATAGAAGCAAAGTCCTTCCTTTATTCACCGTGCTAATCTAAAGAGGAAGAGGAGGCTTATCTGGTATCCAGTGTCTGAAAAATGACCTGGTGCAGGGCAAAATAGTAATACTAAGAATTCAATTTAATGAACTCTTTTGGTATGTGCCGGGCATCCTGCTAAGCACCTTATAAGTGAGATCCCATATAGCCCTCACAACCATCCTGTGAGCAAGATAGTATCCCCACTTTCGTTTTACCAGTGAAGAAATGTTAAGTTCTCCCTGTTATTAATTTGAACCCAGACACTCAGACTCCAAAGCCCATGCCCCCACTACTATGTAGCTCCTGTAATTTTACCCCTACACACTCCCCTTACTTGGGCTACTTTTTTACAGGTAAATACTCTTAGAAAAGCTAAATATGGATTTGGACTTATGTGGTAGAAATTAGCAACATCACATTCCTCCTGGGAGCAAACGCAGGAAGAGGTTACCTTCCTGGGGAAAGGTAAGAGGGAAATTATCTCCAGGCAAGCGGAAAACTGAAAGTGAAAAGCGAGACAGGGAACAGAGAGCAGAGGGACAGAAACTCCAAAAACAAAACTTCACAACTTCGTAATTGAACCTAGAGCGTCCCCAGTTCTTCAGTCCGCAGACTCGGCTAGGAAAGGGTGTGAGCCAGCGCCAAAGGAAGAGTGTGTTGCTTCTGTCTCTCCAGACTCACCAAGACCCTTCTCTCAACCAACCTGTCAAGAGAAGTGGTCAGACCCTGCAGATGCTAACACTGATGTAACACAGCGTAATACCCACAACCCTCTCTTAAACATAGAAACCAACAAAGAATCTCTCCTTGACTGGGGCGCCTGGGTGGTTCAGTGGGTTAAGCCTCTGCCTTTGGCTCAGGTCGTGATCCCAGGGTCCTGGGACTGAGCTCCATATCAGGCTCTCTGGTCAGCAGGAAGCCTGTGTATCAAATAAATACATCATCTTAAAAAAAAAAAAAAAGAATCTCTCCTTAACCAAACTCTGTTCAGGCTCTTATCACTCTTTCTGAAGTAGACCTCAACCTTTAGACTTCTGTGTTCATCTCTGCATTGCCCAATTTTAGCAAGACTCCTGCAAAGTGGGTTGAAGGAGCCCCCTATCCCTACTAGTCTGATCACTCTCAATATCAGGCTGGGTTCCTCCTTCCCCATCACATCCCAGCCTGCCTTCAGCAAGAATCCCGTTGGGTCCATCGAGACAGAATCCTCTCCCCGGCAGGGCTTCCTCTTGGTAATTTTCCATCCACCGACCCACCTCTGCCCAACCTCTCTTTGTATATGGGGTTGGGTACAATCTCTCTTGCCCTCTGCAAAACCCCACCACAGTACCTGAGTGAATTCCCTCTTACCTTTCTTTAATAACTATTATTGAGACAGAGAAAGCAAACAAACCCCATGAGAGAAAAAAATTGCTTTTTTCTTTGCTTTTTTCTGGCTTCTACTCTTGCTAGGATCTGTACCCTTCCACCCCACTCTACACATGCCTCATAATACAAACAGCATATGTCCTTCTTGGAAGGGACAAGGAATTAATGATTTCCCTAGAACAGATAACATCTAAGAAAGGACCAGGTAAGAAATGACTGAATGAAGCCATCACACGTGCTCTCCGGATCACCATTACCAAACATCTCAATGCCAAGGTCCCTTGGTTCCAAGGTGTAACACCTGGGCCCTCACCTTGGTTCTAACTGGTTCCTGGATGCCTAAGGGGACAAGTACACCAAAACATCACCCTTAGTAAAAACCCCCAGACCCCAAGCAAAGCCAAGACTCATGATCTTTCCTTTCCGAGTCTCCTGGATGTCTCATCTGTATCTCCACCGCGCCCCCACCAACACCCCAAACACACACACCACTCACTCTTTCTACATACATCTTCAATAAACTCTGCCTTCACCTGCTGCTGGCTCATGTCTCATTTCCATCCTGCCTGAGGCCAAGGACCCTCTTGGCTGTCCCACAGGACCCCCCTCTTTGTCCCTGGCCCTGACCTGCCTACACCATTATGAATAATTTTTTCTTTAACAGCTTTAACAGTGCCTTGTGGGGGGAGCTGAGGAAAGCCCCCCACCTCACAGGACAGCAAGGGGACTTGCCAAGTGGGCAGAGAAGAGTTAGCTGGAAAACAGAAAGGGAATGTCTGACACACCACAGGCTGGCCTAGGGTTGCAAGAGGCAGACGGATGGATGTGGCCCCATGGACGAGGGAGCTGAGGCCTGCAAGAAGCAGGAAGTGAATACAGCTGACCCTGGAGCAGTGTGGGCATTGGGGCACTGACCCCGGTGCAGTTGAAAATCTGGTATCTTCTGACTCTCCCAAGACTTAACTACTAATATCCCGCTGTTGACTGGAAGGGTCACTGACAACAGAAGCAGTCGGGAATCACAGATTTGTATGCGTGTCGTAAACTGTTCTCTTACAGTAAAGTAAGCTAGGGAAAAGAAAATGATAGGAAGAAAGTAAGGAAGTCATATAGAAGAGAAAATGCATTTATAGTCTGGTACTGTATTTATGGAAACAAGGCCGTATGTAAGTGGACCCACTCAGTGCAAGTGTGGTTCAAGGGCTGGTTGTCCATCTTCCTCACAAGGCCTGGGAGTGTACAGACAAACACAACATCATACTCCTTGGTACTTTTCCTACTGCCAAGAGCTCTACGCGCTTTGTAGCCTGAGAGCTCCTCTCAGATACGCTGTGGTCAGTGTCCTGACAAAGGAACAGGGACACAGCTCTCAGGCACGGTGAGCCCCTCAGGGTTCTGAACAAGGCTACAGCCAAGGAGGTGAGACACCCCGATGGCTCAACCCCAGACCTCCCTTCCACTGGCATTTCGGGGACGGAAAGAAGACCCACTACTTGAGACATTTTATAAGAACTTGCATCAGAGCGCCTGGGTGGCTCAGTCAGTTGGGCATCTGACTCCTGGTTTTGATTTAGGTCATGATTTCAAGGTTGTGCTTGAGATCTGATCTCCTCTTTCTCTCCCTCTCACCCTCTCCACTCCACTCATGCCCTCTCTCTTCTCTCTCTCTCTCTCTCACACACAAATAAATATTTTTTTAATCTTTTTTTTTTTTAAACTTGCCTTTCACTATCTTCTGGTAGAAAAAATAGTAAATCTGCTAAAAATTCCATAATTTCTCCAACCAGGATGTTTTTCTCACCAAATAAACTTCTCCTGATATTTAAGCATTCTTGAAATTTCATTTTTGCAAGAGACGTGTTTCCATCAACAAATCTGAAAATAAAACACATGTGTGTTTACTGGGCATGATAATGTTGGCTACTTCATTTTGTTATCAAAAGTAATTCTTATAAACATCCTTTGTTTTGGGCCCCTGGGGGGCTCAGTCATTAAGCCTCTGCCTTCAGCTCAGGTCATGATCCCAGGTCCTGGGATCCAGCCCCACATCGGTCTCCCCGCTCAGCCGTAAGCCTGCTTCTCCCTGTGCCTGCTGTTCTCTCTGCTTGTGTTCCCTCTGCTGGTGTTCCCTCTCTCACTATCTCTCTCTCTGTCAAATAAATAAATAAAATCCTCTTTAAAAAAGTCCTTTGTTTTAAAGATTTATTTATTTGACAGATAGAGATTACAAGTAGGCAGAGAGGCAGGCAGAGAGAGAGGAGGAAGCAGGCTCCCAGCTAAGCAAAGAGCCCGATGCGGGGCTCGATCCCAGCACCCCGGGATCATGACCTGAGCTGAAGGCAGAGGCCTTAACCCGCTGAGTCACCCAGGCGCCCCAAAAAAGTCCTTTGTTTTATACAGGAAGACACAAAACTGCAGAGCAGTTTATAATGGCAGAGATTCGAGACCTTCAAAGCAATATGTAAGAAGACATTTGACGATCTTATGAGAAACTAGGAACTATTCTCAACCCCAGTACAGCTGACCTTTGGGCTGACAGCATGCAGTAGGGCCATCTTGTGTGCTCTATCACATCTAGCCACATCCTGGCCTCTAGCCACTAGATGTCCATAACAACCCCTCAGTCGTAACAACCAAAAATGCCTCCAGATATTGCCCAAGGTCCCCTGAGGATCAGAATCACCCCTGGTTGGGAACCACTGAAGCAGAAGATAGAAATGCTAACATTCGGTGTTTCTTCACCCAATCAGTGGGAAATGGATTAATAAGCATGGGTAAAGAACATCGATCTTAACCATAAAAGCTAGTATAGAAAACAATAATTTTTCAAGAAAAAAACCCATGTTTACATCAGAACACCTTCAGTGTATTTCATGGTAGCCTGATCACGGGGATTGTTGTCCAATAAACTGGAAATTTCAGCAGTGCGTTCCAAAATATGATTTTCTTTTAAGTACTTCTCAGTGGCTGATTTTGCCAGGTTGTTCAGCACTCTGCCTGCAGGGAATAATTTCGGCAAAGAAGGTGATGCTGAAATTTTTTTTTGTTCCACAAAAGAGTTAAGATGTCAATAGAGTACTTAATACCTTTGCTTCATCACCACCAATAGCCAGGTTTTTTCTTAATCAATCAATGACTGGCCTATGTTGCACGGGGATTGGTTTTCATACAATGATTGTGTGTGCACCGCAATTACAAAGGCCAAAGAGCTAAGACAATGGATTGAAAGTGAGTTCTGAGACCGTTCTGCAAAGGGACAGATCAGAAACTAAGTAAGAATAAGGATGTGGTAAAACCAGTCATCACCGTGGTAACCGAGTCCTACCAAAGGCAGCCAGTGCAGTCTTGCAATAAGAAATAAAATGATACAAAAATGATACAGCCTTACAATAAGCAGCACATGAATGAGCCCCATAAATCCAATTAATAAATAATGAGCTTTCCCTAGATACGTACCGCCTCGGGAATGTACCTGCTGCAAAGGTCCACCATTTTGTTCCTTTATTGAGAATTATATATTCTGACACTAATACAGATTCCTAAAATGCTGGAAAGTGTTTTCGAAGCCACATTCTGTTAGGAAGAGAAAAAGCCCTAACAATGTTCCTGGAAGGTGTTAGAACAGCAGTGGCAGCAGGAAAGAAAAGCAGATTTAACCTCCTGCGCCAGGGAACTCAGTTGTAAGCATAAAGGATTACCATCACACTGTCAAGGAACATCTTTCCCATCCTGGGTGGTATGTCCCTCACTGCCTGTGCCCCCTGCACTCGGCCCACCTCCATCCAGGGCCTCCCATCTCACACTTGGGCATCTGGAGGGACAGCCACGTACTTGATCTCCCTATGTCCCCTCTGACCCACCGTGTAGTTCAGGCAACAAAAGTAATCTCACAACAGAAACCAAATGACGGCATGCCCACTCTAAGTCCATGTAGTGGCTTCCCCTCACGGAGAATAAAATCTAAATGCTTATCAAGGTCCTACACAATTTGGGCTTATCTGACTCCTGCCCTTTGCTCAGGGAGGCTCTCTCCATTGTTAACACAGGCTGAGCCCTCCCGGCTCAGGGCCCTGCACAGGCCCTGCCAGGACCATACGTCTCAGCCAGGGAGGCCTCTGGACCTTTCAGAAGGGGACCCTCCCCCTGCTTATGCTCCGCCTGCATGGCGTTTGTGTCTTTCATTGCATTTACTCCAGCCTGCAATTACTGTGTTATGTGTCCCCTCCTTTAGAGGACAGAGTTGGTGACTGTCCTGTCCAGCATAGCCCCTGCATGGCAGGTGCTCAGGAAATAGTTCCTGAATGTGTCAACTCCAGCCAGCCTGGAACCCGAGCCTGTCCCCCTTCACCTGCTTGCTTGGGCCCTGAATCCCGGCCTGACCCTTGTCAGAACACTGGAACTATAGGGGGTTCCCATCAAAGCTGCCACTCAGGACCGCGATCTACCCCCAAGCCTCCGTTGCCAGCAGAACCCCACTCCTCCTGCTGTTTTGGACTCCTCGGGAGTCACATTTGTCTGCACCCAGCCAAGGTCCGCTCAACCCCTCAGAGTGCTACATTCTAGACCGCTGAGCCAGCTTTCGAAGGCCAGTCCTAGGACCTACCTGAGTGTGCCTGGTTCCCACCCTGGTTTCCTCTGCTCACCAAGGTCCCAGCATGCCTGTGACCAGCTCTGCCTGCATTCGGGTGCCTCAGAAGCTACACTCTGTATACTGAATATATATTATTATTATATAATATATATATTATATATTATTATTATATAATATATATATTATATATTATTATATATTATATAATATATAATGTTATATAACATGTATGAAGCTATAGTCGTCAGTATACACATTATAATATATAATCATTAATAATGTATATAATATATGTATTAATAATTATATATATTATAATATGTATACTGAAGACTATAGCTTCATACATGTCAGTTCTAGAAGAGATTCCGTATGGTGAGGAGTTCCTGCAGACAGGCTTTAGGGTCTGATCAGCCTAGCTCGGACTCCTAGCTCCGACTCCTAGCTCCAGGCCTGCCAGCTGTGAGAGCCGAAGTGGTTAAAGTTCTTCTACCTCTCTGACCTTCAGTGTCCTCGTCTGTACCATGGGGATAGCAATATGTACCACATGAGACACGTTTGCGGGGAAAAGATCATGAGCAGAAGTGCCGTACACATAATAAGCATTCAACAAGTGGGAAGTGTTACTGTAAAACTGGACTTACACTCGGGACGAGCGGGGGTAAGTGGCTTGCCCCTGGTGGCGTTTGCTGCTGTTTTGGCAGTCTACCACCATGGTAGACGACAGAGCCGTGGTGCTAGACCGCCAAAACAGCAGCAGCCGCCCATGCCAACCTGCACCCAATTCCCCTCGGCAATGCCATTCTGCACTTCTCCCATCAAGACGTGGGGTCTTGTGCTCTCCCTTTGAATGAGGCCTGGTGACTCATTTTGACCAACTGAATGCAGGACAAGAGGGTGTGGGCCAGGGCTGAGCCTAGGTCTGTGCCTCCACACAGACTTTTGTGCCCTCTCTCCTGGAATCCTGCGAGCCACCAAGCCAACAGGCCCTCACCCTCCTCCTGGAGGATGAGGAACATGTGGCCCAGACATCGAAGGGAAGTCCTCACAGACCAGCCCACCCCATGGGCCCTGCCCACTCATCTCCATCTGCTGAGCCCACTCCGGACCTGTGGAATCCCCTAGCCAACGCACACACCTCTGGGCAACAGTAAGCAGCTGTTGTTCGAATGGCTGCCTTCCAGGCTGGCTTGCTATACCACAAAAGTGAATTAACACAGCCATTTAAATACAGCGTAAGTCTAGAATAATTTAGATTAGCCTGACTGTAAATCAGTGGGTCAAAAATGCTTAATATCTTCGTTCAGTAAACACTCTCTCTGCTCTCTCTGTGGTCCCACAGAGCCTCAGGCATCAAATACCCGAGAATAAAAGAAGCAGGTTCCCCCGAGCCCTGGACTGCAGGCCAGCCACCATCCTGCGCACTCCACGGTCTCCCACAAACCCTTCTAGTCTCACAACAACACGCAGCAGATACTCCTCTCATCCCTCCCTTACAAACGTGAAACACGTGACCAACAAAGGTTGAGTCATAGATCTAATGGCAAAGAGTCAGTGAGCGGAAAGGCGAGATTTAAACCCAGAACAGCAGGCTTCAGAATCATGTGAACAGGCCCCCGTCCTGCTCACAACCTCCCTTTCTGATGCACATCACGATCGGCCCGCAACAGCCCCAAAGCTGGGCCGTCACATGAGGAGCGCTTCCTGGTCAACCCTCACGTGACCGCTACAAAACTCAGGTGCACAAAGCACACACATCCACATTGCCTTTCTCGGTGCCTGGGTCTGGCCCAGGAGCCCGACTCCAAAACACAAAGCGCCACCCCCTCCGCACCTGTCTGCCGTACCTTTCTGCTTCACGAAGTCCTGGTTGTCTTTTATGGCGCTGGGTGGACACTCCATCAGGTTGGACCACGCTTTCTGGAAGTACTGGAAGCCCTCCTGACTCATCCCTATTTCAAGGTAGAGTTCTCCAACAGTGTTCTGTACTCTGAGAAGCATCTCTGTCAAGATCTGACTCTGTACAAAGTGGAAAGGACATCACTGCTGGGGGAAGCCAGACACAGATCGGGCATGGCAGCCAGACACCCACTCGGCAAAGGCCCATTTCATAACATGCTCGCAAAAGATGGCGCGCTTTGTATCATTTCTTCTCTTAGGGAATTTAAATATTTATAAAATGATGCGAAATAGTTATTGGGAAACACTATAAACTAAGCGTAAATTTGGGGATATGTCTTTCAGAGGTTGTTTTAGTTTACAGCAATAAATATTTTTGGGGTACCTGGGCGGCTCAGTTGGGGTGAAGTGCCTGCCTTCAGCTCAGGTCATGACCCTGGGGTCCTGGGATCGAGCCCTGCATCAAGGAGCCAGCTCAGCGGGAAGCCTCCTTCTCCCTCTGCCCCCGTGGCTCCCCACCCTCCACCTGCTCATGCTCGCTCTCTCTCTCTCAGATAAATAACATCTTTAAAAATAATAATAATAACAATAACAATAATAATAATAATAAATGTTTTTCGAAGGTAAGAATAACATGACAGTGTGTTGTACATGTTAAAATTCCCAGGGGAGGTATTATCAAGAATTCAAATGAACTCCTAAAAAACACTATCAGTGTGGCCCTTGAATTCAAGGGTGACCAGTCACATTTTTGCTTAGAGACTTGAATTTACATTCTCTTTTAATGGCTCAGCATTATTTAGTTCAGGAGCACTTAAACTTCATTACTTTGTATCACTCCTCTACCAAAACTGTTTCAACCCATAAGAATCTACCAGTTGGGGGCGCCTGAGTGGCTCAGTGGGTTAAAGCCTCTGCCTTCGGCTCAGGTCATGATCCCAGGGTCCTGGGATCGAGCCCCGCATCGGGCTCTCTGCTCAGCGAGGAGCCTGCTTCCTCCTCTCTCTCTGCCTGCCTCTGCCTACTTATGATCTCTCTGTGTCACATAAATAAATAAAATCTTTAAAAAAAGAAAAAAAAAAGAATCTGCCAGTTGGTTATAATTTTCTAAATGTCCAGTGCAAGAAATGAGAGTTAAGGACGAGTTATCTTACGACTTAATCTCATTTCAGGAAATGTAATATTAACCAGAATATATCTGAGAACTGAGGCCCTGTTCAAATGAACCATCATCCTCATTGGTTCTGTAATACTTCCTGCTCTACCACAGTGTGAGCCCAGGAAAGAACTGGCTGAGCCTGGCTGTTTGGCATGAATTCTTTGTGCTCTGCACCTGTTGAAAGTGCTCCCCATGCCAACTGACCTGCAGTGTGACCCAAGAGCTTTCTAGTAGGCATTTTGGAAACAGGTTACCTCTACTCAGAGATAAGGATCTCCTCAGCCCTGGAGGCAGCCAGGTGTGGTAAGGAATCTCTGGGGCAGAGGCCACAGCTCTTTCATGCATCCCTCATACGTATCTTTAAAAGTGTCCCTTCTCTGCGGCTATCCTAGATCTCACCCCTACTGCTCACTCTTCCTGTCCCCCACTTCCATTCTGACTATATTGATGAACCCTATAAGACTGCCCTCAGATATTGGTTCGGGTCATGAATGGCTGCAAGTAACAGAAAACCCAAATGAATAGTGACTTGATATCTCCCTCATGCAAAAGTCAGGAAGTCGGTGGCCTGGAGCTAAAGACATATCATGATGTCAGAGACTCAGATTCCTTTTAACCTGTTTCCTGAGCTTGCCTGGCCTCTATTTCCAAGGACACCTCTTGGTCTAAAATGGCTGCTCCATCTCCAGCCATTGTAGCCACAGTCCGACCAGCAGGAAGGAGGAAAGAGGAGAAGATTAGACCCTTCACTTCATGAAAGAGGAGAAGATTAGACTCTTCACTTCATGAAAATCTCTTAGAAGTTACCCATATCACTCCCACTTAATGTCACCAGCCCAAACTCGGGCATATGCTCATCTCTAGCTCCAAGGAAAGCTGGGAAATGTAGTCTTTCCAATCACTGGCAGGGCTAAACATTCAGGAGCGGCGTACATTACTTACTTTGAAAGCAGGGATAGATCTTGGAAAATTAAAGTCTGTATACTTCATTTACCCTTTTCTTCAATTAATTTCAAAAACAGTGTTTCCACCCATTTTCTTCCCTCCTGCCTATCCCAGAGGAAGAGATGCCCAACATTCTTTTCAAGGACCCACCGCTCCCTGACCTCTCAAGAGTCCTGTCCCCTGAACAGAGTTCCCACTGGCATCTCCAATGTGCCCATCTCCCTGGCTCCTTTCCTGCTCCACACAGACATACATCTCCTGGATCAAACCTCACCTGAAGTTGATCATATCTTGACTTTTCATCTTTCTCCTATTACTGACAAGCTTTTCAAACCAATATCAATTTGTGCTGGTTCTCCGTTTCATTATGACATACTTGCCTCTTAAAGCCCTGCAGTTCAGCTCCTCCTACATCCACCCCCTTCCATCTCTAGAGTTACTACTGACTGCACTCACCAGAATCAGGGGCCTTCTTTTGGTCTTCATTTGTCCAGCCCCCTAAGCAGCCCTCCTTCCCTGGTTCAGGGGAAACTATGATCCCCCTACCCTCCTCCAATCCCTCACTCCTTTACAAGCTCTTCTTTCCTTGTCTCCTTTTAGGTATAAATAACTTCCCAGGAACCAGTTCCTATCATCACTTGGAGGCCTTGTTTCCCTGCGTGTTTCGGCATTTACATGTAAGTAGATGTCCCCCACCAAGTCTCTCTCCAGACTTCCAATACTACCTATCCTCCAGCTGGCTGGAGACTCCACTTGGATATCTTTCCCCAACTGCAAGCTCAGTAGCTGAAACATTTAAAATTTATCATCTTCCTCTCCAAATCAGCTTCTTCTCTGGATTTCTCCATGCCTGTCAACCAGGCTCAAGTCCTCAGGGTCTCCCTGAGTCCTCCCCATGTCCTGGCCACATTTCTAGTCTAGAGTGGGGCAGAAGTCTCAGGGAGGGGGACAGCTCCCGAGACCCCGCCAAACCACTGAGCTCCTGCCACCCTTGAGTCTCACTGCCCACGTTGCCAGAAGTACTCATCAGCATGGCAAATGCGGTGGTATGTTGTCAAGCCTCCTCCTTATGAAAACAGGTGTTTTATTCTCCTCTAACTCCATAGTATCCCACCATCCAGGCACGGAGCTTTGTGGGCACTCAGCAAATATTTGTTTATATTTCACAGTGATTGTATAGCACAAGCAGAGTTCCACTCTCAAGCCTGCACTAATCTGCACTAGCCACCACCTCTGGAGCCCCGACTGAGCTAAGGACTAGCTACACGTGACTTCAGCAGGTATTTACAGAAACACTATGAAATAGGGATTATTACTCCTCTACAGCAGGTGGGGAAACTGAGGGTCCGTGAGGTTCTATAAATCACCCAAATCCACGTGGCTAGCAACGAGGAGAGCAAGGGCATCGCACCCAGACCTCCTCTCCCCAAAGCTCAGCTCTGCACATTTAATAAGTGAGTTACTAACACAAAACCAGCGGCCCCTTCACAAAAGTATTTTTTGGTTTTCCAGCTGTCTGCCGCACTGACTATAAAACTGGAGTGGGGAGAGGCTGAGATCTACTTTTCAACAGACAGACCGATCAAATAAGCTTCTCAGCCTGAGCACCACTGACACGTGGGGCAGGCTAGCTCCACGCTATGTGAGTCAAGCGGGGGGAGGGGGTGTCCCACGCAGACAGGATATGCAGCAAGCAGTACACCTTGCTTCTACTCTCCTGATGCCAGCGGCAATACCCACCCCCAAGTTGTGACAACCAAAAATGGCTCCGATGTCGCCAGAACTACCTCCCAGCTGAAAACCTGTGCGTTAAAATTCCTAAATGACCTGAATAAGCTGAAGAGATTACAGCGGTGGTGTACACGCAGAATGCATACATCACAAATAACAAGATCCTTCCCCTTGAGAATGTTAGGCACCCATTTCAAAGACGTTGTTATTGCCAAAATAGTTTTAGAACTTCTCTTTTGGAAGTAACTTCAGAGCCCAAAGAAAATTCTTTTAACAGTCTCCATGGTGGCTAGGCCCAAAGCATTGTTGCAAAAATATTTTGAGAACAGAATCATAAGATTGATGCCTCCCAAAGCAGTGCTCTGAGGAGGGAAAATTTCTTTGAATGTCTAAGCTGTGGCACGCCTCCGACGAAGCCGTCTTATCCTTTCACGACCACATATCTGACAGGCTCTGCTTCATGGCTGTTTTGTGGGTTGCCAGTGTCTTCCAGCTAGACGGGGAGCTCCCTGAGGGCGGAAACTGTGCCTGCCTCGCTCATTGCTACCACCCCAACTCCCGGCACAGTGCTCCCTCACAGGTGAGGCAAGGCCCTCAGTGAGAGTCAGCCGAGGGGATGAATGAGTGAATGACTAAGTAAATGACTGGAACCAGGCACTCAGAGATTACCTAGTAAGAAAACTGGTACTCTCTAGACAGACACTTGTCAGTGATGGTCATCTGGACCTCATGGGAAAAAAAAAAAAGAAAATTGGGAGCACAGGGGAAAATTCCACAGTCAATAGTAAGACAGCAGAGAATCACCGGACTCCACCCCCTAGAAGATGAAGAGTGGCCAAGATAGCGTAAATCGAGCGGTCTTATTGTTTCTAACCTGGACCTCCGGGACTTTATAAGCCACAGACAGAAATAACACAATAGCTACCAGTTCTTTTTTTTTTTTTTTAAAGATTATTTATTTATTTATTTATTTGACACACAGAGATCACAAGTAGGCAGAGAGGCAGGCAGAAAGAGAGAGAGAGGAGGAAGCAGGCTCCCTGTTGAGCAGAGAGCCCGATATGGGGCTCGATCCCAGGACCCTGGGATCATGACCTGCACCAAAGGCAGAGGCTTTAACCCACTGAGCCACCCAGGCGCCCCCAATAGCTATCAGTTCTTAAGCTCTCACTGTGGGCCACACGGTGTGTGGAGTGCTTTGTGTACTTTCTTACTCGACCCTGTTAACAACCCCTTGAGACAGATACTAGAATCCGTAACAGAGTCAGAGAGGTTAAAATTCTCACCAGGGTCACACAGCACTGAGTGCCAAAGCTCTTTAAATCTGGGTCAGCCCGAAAACATCCCACGCTCTATTCACTACTCTGTGCCGCCTTCTAAGGACATGAAGTATTTGCAAAGTCAAACTGATTCATTGATTCATTTATTAGGCAGCAGTAGGTTGTAAGATGCCACGGAGAATACAAAAATTGGTAAATAAGCATGATCTCCACCATGAGGAGACTTGCCATGTTAAGTCTTATTAATCTCTTTAAACAGAATTCTTTCTATAAAGGTGTGTGTTGATGGAGGCAGAGGCAGTGTTTTATAAAAATGTGAAGCTCTTTGTTTTAAAATAAAAACAGCTTTGTCTTGGGTTACACTATTCTTGGTCTATAAACACTACTGAAATCAGTAAAAACTTATTTTTTTTTAAAGGCCAGTTAAATGTCCTCATACACACAGTTATCATTGTGTATTAGGAGTAAAGCTTTCATTATAATCAACAAAGCTAAAACTTAGTATTTCAGAAAAAGTAAATTAATATAGAGATAAGATAATCAACCTTCTCCAACATTTTTGTAAAAATTATAACCAGTTATAACCATAACCAAGTCCTTAACCTGTTTCTTTTAGTTCATTTCAACCCAATACTCTATTCCTTTTTTTTTTTTTTAAGATTGTATTTATTTATTTATTTGACAGACAGATCACAAGTAGGCAGAGAGTGGAAAGGAAGCAGGCTCCCATGCAGGGCTCTATCCCAGGACCCTGGGATGATGACCCGAGCCGAAGGCAGAGGCTTTAAACCACTGAGCCACCCAGATGCCCCCTCCTTTTTTTTTTTTTTTTTGCTTTATCAACATTCTTTTTTTCCTCAAAAATTGTACCTCTTGGTATTCATTCCTTCAAAAAATGGCTCCCATCTATCTACTACTTGTTGGCACTAATCTATAGTTCGGGCTATGGATTAAAGTCGGCTTCCTCTCTGATCAAATAATTAAATTATTACCTGTTATGTATTATTAAATCCTGTCTTTGCGGATGACATTATAAGGGAACAAAGGTAAATGATATCTGAAAATATCTGACATGAACGGAACAGCATTTGAAGGATTTAATTTCCCACTTTACCTGCACGAGTATGTTCTCAACACTCAAGAACAGCTCTTCCGCTTCTCTGGTCTTGCCCAGGAGCTTCAGAAATTTCGCAATGAAGAACATTAATTGGCATTTGTCAGTGGTGGTAACCTCAAAAAGCCTGCATTCCAGCACTAAATTGGAAAGAAAGGTAAATAATCCTAAATAAAGCCTATCTGGAAAGGAACAAAGAGTACCTATCACTTAATCTTGATACAGGAGTTATAAATACATTATCCGTACTTCAGTCTCTCTCAAGGGATTAGCACTTGGCTGTTATTAGCACTTACACACGTTACCAAGTATTTGAAACAATGACAGGAAAAATAACCTAATGCTTTTAAATCATCTTGCTATGTAAATAATGAAAACCAGAGAGTCAAAGGAGCATTTCCACAGCGCAGTCCACATATCACTGTAGTATGTGTTTGGGGGTGATTTTCAGGCAAGAATAAGAAGGTGTTTAAAAGACTTACACAACTCTGCCCTCTGTTGCAACTGTCTTGAATTACTGGCTTTACCCGAAGGAACAAAATGTTAAAGGAATCAAATAAGAAACATGCCTTGTGTGGTGTGTGTGTGTGTGAGTGTATGAGTGTGTGTGTGTGTGTGTGTGTGTGTGTGTTTTATACCCTCTCACACACAAATGAAAATACATGAAATTTTTGAACCTGAAGACCCAATTAAACACATGGTACTACAAAAGTCATCATTTCCAGAACTTTTTCCCCAGCATTCCAGCATCTGAACTTCTACATGTGACCACTGTTTCATTTCAAAGTACTGCATCTGATGTATTTGACACAAACACATCCCATGTTCTTCAACGGTTCCATTGCCCCTGCCGTAGGCCACCCGGACACTGAGTACATGCCTGCTTCCTTTCTGCCAGCTTTTCCAGGGACCACCATTTGTGCATGGAATAAATATGTATTGAGCATCGACTGTCTGTCAGGCAGCATTCTAGGCTCTCAGCACCAAGCACGGCAGATGAGGTTGCAGCTCTCGGCACAGGAGAGAGGCCAAGAGGCTCTGAACCATACCTATAGTGCTTCAGGCCAAGAGCAAAAACTAAATGAGAGCCAAGGGAGAGAGAGAGTTCAAGAGAGTCCAAGACTCTCATCTACAGTGCCCATCCGAGCAAAGGGACCGAAGGCGGGAATAAGAACTGAGGGGTCGGGGTGCCTGGGTGGCTCAGTGGGTTAAGCCTCTGCCTTCAGCTCAGGTCATGATCTCAGGGTCCTGGGATCGAGCCCCACATCAGGCTCTCTGCTCAGCAGGGAGCCTGCTTCTCCTTCTCCCTCTGCCCCTCCACCTGCTTGTGCTCTCTTGCTCTCTCTCAAATAAATAAATAAAATCTAAGGAAAAAAGAAAAAACAACTGTGGGGTCAATCCAAGCCACAAAGGAAACTAAGAACTATAAGCAGCTGTTTAGAGCAGGCAGGCTGAGTGTGGTCCAGACAAAGAACCAACCGATGGGCCCTTGCTTGGGCAGCGGGGTTGGGGGGGGGGGGTGCAAATTCCACAAGGATTATTGGGTCCAGATTCCTGTCAAGGGCTCAGGTTGGAACGGACAATGTCCATTCACTCTGTTTAATCCTCAATTCAACAATCCCATGGGCTCCAAGAAAACTTCCTTCATGAATCCTTCCTGCCACTGACCACATTCCTCATGTTCATTCCCTTAGCACCAATGTGTAGTTTAATGGGCAAGCAAATAATTTTTCTCAGGATGAAACTAATATGGGTACCTCACAGAAACATGGAAAAATATAGAAAAGAAAAGAACATAGAAAAACAAAAACCACTCATAACTGTGTCCTTCACAGATAAACTGCTTTCACATATTTCTGTATGTGCCTCTGATCTAAAGCACGTACCCAGTCATTTTTTCTTTTTAATAAAATTGGGATCATCCTACAGTATGTGGGTTGTTGTTTTTTTTTTTTTAAGTTAATGGCCTTTTTATTGGAAGGGGGGAAAAAAAAAGACTAGCATTTACGACTTGGAGTGGCCGTAAACTGCAATTTCTTGAACAGCAGTGTTGATGGTTGTACTGAAGTTCACAGCCGCAGCCTACTCCGCTGGCTCCAAGTCATGCTTCAGAAAGTTTCAAAAACAGACACAGATGCTTCCTTGATAAGGTTTCTTTTTGAAAATGTGTGTGGGTGACAGCCTGACACCCATCTCGCTCTAGACACACGCAGCACGCCACGGGGAGGAGTGTCATAGTCACCATGGGTGGGGGCACCTGGAAGTACGACAGCAGGGGGGGGGGGGTCCATCCTGCGGGGGAGGGGGGCTACATCCAGACAGTTTATCTCTCACCCATTTTCCCGCACAGCATCCTGAGGTAATCCAATTTTAAATGTTTGTTTTCAGCAAACCTGCTATGGCAATTTATACTAACGCACTGAACTAAAACCCATCTGAATGGGTTTTAAATTTGTTTTTTCATTTTTTTGTTTTTCATACAAATGCCTGACCTGTTCCATCATCAAGCTGCATGCATGAAAAACTGGGCAGCCCAGTGTATTAACCACTAGTGAATGGGACTGCAAGGAGTCCCCTAAGTGCTTCCTTATTTTCAGGTGGTACAGGTGTTGCTATCGTAAAACTGCTGTGTGGTTTGGTCTTCAGGGGAGAGGACCACCAACCCACACACGCGGATGCTGTGTGTGTGGACAGAAAGTGCTTCTGACATTCAGTTTTGTTATATAGAAACAGAATGAGTAAGTGAACTTCTGTTTTTTGTTTTTTGTTTTTTGTTTTGCAAGCAGTAAGTAAAAGATGCAATTTGATTCTTCTGGAGTGGGGGGAAGGAGTTGAAAGTAGGTCTTCATTCTGTAGTCATCATCTGTATGAATTCTTCATGCCTGACTTGTCCTCTCCGTCGATACCTGCTTTTCTAAACATTTCACCTCCTTCTTCATCTGTTTTTCTCCTGAGCTGGTCGTGGATGATGGAGCTCGGCCACACTGATGTCCCCAGTTCCATCCTCGTCAAAGGCTCGAAATGCCTCCCGAATTTCTTCTTCACTGTGGCTTTCATGTTTCTAGCGATCATAGTCAGAAATTCTGGGAAGTCCGTGATGCCATTACCGTCGGCATCCACCTCATTGATCATATCTTGCAATTTGGCTTCTGTTGGGTTCTGACCCCGTGACCCCATGACAGCGCCAAGTTCCTTTGTTGGGACGGCGCTGTGGCCATCTTTGTCAAGTACAGAAAAGCCTCCCTGAATTCAGCAGTCTGCTCTTCAGTCAGCTGATCAGCCATGAGCCAGCGAAGGGAGGAAGCGCAGAGGAAGCAAGGCTGGGGCGGGGGGGGGGGGGGGGGGGGGGGCGGTGCACGAGTGCAGGGGCTGTGTGGGCGGGGGTGTCCCCTCAGCACTGTGAAGCCGCCCCTACCCTACTGAGCAAGGGTGCCCTGCCTCTAGGCTCCCAGCACCACTCCGTGTTATATCTAACACCTGCTTTTTCACTTCCATATTCAACAAATATTTCTGTGTCGGCACTGTGCTAGATATTGAATACAGACCGAATGCAATATTCATGGCTCCCGCCCTCATGGAGCTTACAGTCTATCGAAAAATATATTGTATTATGAATATTTTCCACATCTTTAAAAATTGAGAACACATGTATTTACCATTGGACTGTATTCCATTTTACAGATTACCCTGAGTCAGTTTTCCACTATTTATTCAATTTTTTCATTTACATACAATTTTATTTAATATTTACTAAATGTTATTTAGTGAGAATCATTGGCAGAAATCTTTTTAAATATCCCTGATTACTTCCTTAGAGCAACTGTTAAATTGAATAAGCCACAGGATATTAATATTTTTAATATGTGTATATATATTTATATATATTTTTATATATTAACATATAGAAGTACCTATTTCCTTACACCTTTACCAACATTGTTATTGCTTTTATTTTTTATTTTTAGTTTTTTAGGGTTTTTTTAAATTTTTAAGTAATCTCTACACTTAACATGGGGATAAAACTTCTAACCCAGAGAGCAAGAGTCACGTGCTCTACCAACCGAGCCAGCCAGATGCCCCATTATTTAATGTTTTTAAAATTCACTACAAAAAAAAAAAATCATTGCCCATCTGGTACCTGAAAAATAGCATTTTGCTTTAATTTGCATTTCTTTGATTACTAGTGAAACAGAATATAATAATGTATTTATTAAAAACATGTTCATCAAAAAAAATAAAAAAACATGTTCATCAACTCTAAGATGCCATCAACTGCAAGAGGCATCCTTTTTCAGAAATGTTAAGTTTGGGGCAAGTCTACTTCTTAGAACCAATGAAATCCAGTATTTATTCTTTAGTGAACTCATTCTTCCAACAACCACTTCCAGGGCACTCTGAGTACCTGCTCTGGGCCAAGCACTGCCCTGGGTGCAGTAGATAAAGGATGAGACCAAACAGACCTGAGACTCACCGGCTGGGCTGTCAGAATGGTGGGGAAGACAGATTATCACAGAATCACTGAAATGAATATAAATTCAAACTATGAAAAGAACCATGAAAGAGTTGGTGATATGAACTGTGGAAGGTTTCTGCATAGAAATGTCAATTGAGCTTAGAGTTTAAAAAAGAGTAGAAGGTATTGAGACAAAATGAGGGAGAGACAGTGTGGGAATTCTGGGCAGAGGAAGAGCACGTGCAAAGGCTCTGGGCAGGAAAAAGCAAGGTGCTTAGAGAACTAAAAGATGGGGACCGAAGAGCAGAGAGAGTGAGGTGTTTTGTTCCAGATCAGGGTGGAGACCGAGGAAGGGGCCATTCAGCAGCCACACCACGCCTGGTGCTGCTGCCCTAGCAGGCACTGGGGCTACAGCAATGAACGCAAGGGGCAGAGTCCTTCTGTTATGCAGCTTACGTTCCAGCAGCTGGGAGAGTCAGAGACAGGGCAACAGGCAGCAGAGGAGGAGGAGGAGGAGGAGGAGGAGGAGGAGGAGGAGGAGGAGGAGGAGGAGGAGGAGGAGGAGAAACAAACAAACTAGACAAAATCAGGTAGAGGTAACAGCTATGCAAAGAATTAAATCTCATTTCCAAGACAGAGAATGACTAGATACATCAGACTGGGGAGGCCACTCTGAGAAAGTGACACATCAGCCAAGACCTAAATAACTAGAAAGAACTGGTACTATTAAAATATGAGTGGGAAGAACATTCTTGTCAAAGGGAACAGCTGGTGCAAAGGCCCAAAGGCAGAATGTACTTGAAGGACAGAAAGAAGGCCAGAGGGGCTGACATCTAGAGGCTAAGAGGAAGAGTCTTATAAAATGACACTACTTAGGCATGCAGGGGTCAGATTACACAAAGAACTGTAAATTAAGATGAGGAGTTCAGATTTTAGTATAAGTGCAAACAGCAAGTCTCTGGAATGATCTTAATCTGGAAAGTGACATGATCTGGTCTACATTCCTAAAAGCTCATTCTGGCTACTAAGCAAAGGACTTCATTGCAAAAAAAAAAAAAAAAAAAGAAAGAAAGAAAGAAAGCAGGAAGGCCAGTTCCGAGGCTGTGACACTGGGCTGGGTCAGGTGAGAAGTGATGGTGGCGGAACTTGCTAGAGTGATACCAGTGACGAGCTGGGGTTAGGATGTTCCCTCTCACCACTCCTATTCAACATCACACTGGAGTCCTAGCTACTGCAATTAGACAAGAAAAGGAAATAAAAGATATACATATACTGTGAAGGAAGAAATAAAACTCTTTTCTGTTCACAAATGATAGGCTTATCTATGTAGAAAATCCCAAAGAACCAACAAAAAACTCAAACTAATAAGCAATTATAACAAGGTTACAAGATACAAGGTTAACATACAAAAGCCAATTGCCTTCCTATACACTGGCAATGAACAATTGGAATTGGAAATTTAAATTACAATACCATTTATAATAGCACCACAGAAATGAGAAGCTTAGGTATAAATCCAATAGAATATGTACTTGATCTAGGGGTACCTGGTGGCTCAGTGGGTTAAAGCCTCTGCCTTCGGCTCAGGTCATGATCCCAGGGTCCTGGGATCGAGCCCCACATCCGGCTCTCTGCTCCGCGGGGAGCCTGCTTCCTCCTCTCTCTCTGCCTGCCTGTCTGCCTAGTTGTGATTTCTCTCTGTCAAATAAATAAAATATTTTTTTAAAAATTTAGAATATGTATTTGATCTACATATAGAAAGCCACAAACTCTGATGAAGGATATCAAAACAAGATCTAAATAAACAGAGAGGTTCTGTGTTAATGGGCTGGAAAACTCAACATTGTTAAGATGCTAGACCTACAGATTCAATGCAATCCCAATAAAAATCTTCCACAGTTGTCCAACCAATCCTTGACAAAGCAGCAAAGACAATTCAATGGAGAAAGTCTTATTAATAAATTGTTCTGGAACAACTGAACATTCATATGCAAAAAAAATGAATCTGGACACTACACTTTCCAAAACAGTCAAAATAGATCACAGCCCTAAATACAAAATGAAATGCTATCAAACTTTTAGAAGAAAACAGAAAAAGACCTGTGACCTTGTGTTTCGGTGATGTTTTGTTAAGTACAGAAAGCACAACCCAAGGAAGAAAATATTAGGTTAGACCTTATTAAAATTAAAAACGAATGCTCTATGAAGGATACCATGAAGAGAATAGAAAGACAAGATACAGAGTGGGAGAAAGTATTTATAAAATATACCTCTGATAAAGGACTTCTATCCAAAATGTACAAAGAACTCCAGAAATTCAATAATAAGATATGTAAAGTAACATTATTTATCATTAGGGAATTGCAAATTAAAACAAGAAGATATCACTGCACAGCTATTAGAATGGGTAACATTAAAAAAAATAAATAAATAAAAATACCGAACACCAGTGAGGACGCAGAAAAACAGAAATTCTCATGCATTGCTGGTGGGAATGCAAAATGGTACAGTCCCTTGGAAGGTAGTTTGGCAGTTTCTTAAAGAAGCTAAATAAACATGGTCATACCACACATTTGGGCAATGATGCTTCTAGGTATTTACCTAACTGACTTAAAAACTTGCACGCAAATGTTCACAGCAGCTTTACTCAAAATCATCAAAAGGTGGAAGTAACCAAAATGTCCTTCAATAAGCAAAGAGATGAACTGTGGCATATTCATACACTGGAATATTATTCAGCAATAAAAATAAATGATATGCCAAGCTACAAAGAGATATGGAGGCCCCTCAAATGCATATCACTGGTCTTCGCAACTGCGTGTGCTCTGGCAGCTTAAAGAAGGGCATTGGTGGTGCAGGTGGATAGGTGGACACGTTTGGGAAACATTTAGGAAGTAAAACATGTCAGGACTCAGTGATGAAATGTATTTGGGGAGGGCATACAGGACAGAAGAGTGTCAAGGATTACTCCAACGTGTCTGCCATGGGATCCAGGTCATGATTCCCAGAGTCCTGGGATTGAGCCCCACATTGGACTCTCTGCTCAGCGGGGAGCCTCCTTCTCCCTCTGCCTCTCCCCCGGCTCATACTCGCTTACTCTCTATTTACTCAATTTAAATTGAGAGTTCCCAGAAGAGAACCTGATTTGGGGGGATGTCTATGAGTTCAGTTTTAGAGGCATTGGGTCTGAGCAGCTTTGGAGACATCACCCAAGTGGACAGTTAAATTGGTAGTTGGAAAAACGGATCTTTGGCTCAGAGGGTAAATGGCTAGAGAAATAAATGTGGACATTCATTTATTTGATTGTCATGGACAATTACTGAAGCCACCAACATTCATAATATGCTTGGGGTGAAATTAGGCATGAGAAGAAAAGAACCATAAAGAACTCAAACACTGAGAAGCCAGGTAGAAAAGGGGGAACTAACAAAAGAGACAGAAAGGAGGAGCCAGAGAGATGGAAGATGAACCAGGGGAGGTTGTGTCAGCAGTCAAGAGACAGAAATGTTTGGAAGAGAAGGGCACCATCAAACATATCCATGGATGTTAAGAAGTAGAGTCAGACAAGAACTGAACATGTTCTTTGGATGGCCTGCTCATGATCTTGCCTATTTTTATTGAAGTGCATTATTTTCTCATTTAAGAGCATTTTACTTATTAAAAATATCAATCCTTTGCCCGCCATGTATGTTACAAATATTTTTCCCAATTATCACCGGTCTTATAACTGTTTCTAGTTTTCTGAGTTGTGTTGTTGTATTTTACATGTAGTAATTTCACCTGTTTAGATAGCTTTATCAATTATTTTCTTTGTGATTCACTCTTTTCCTTTCTTGCTTGACTCATTGACATTTTCTTACAGATTTTTTAATGTAAAATTTTATTTTTTTTATTTATTTGACAGAGAAATCACAACTAGGCAGAGAGGCAGGCAGAGAGAGAGGAGGAAGCAGGCTCCCTGTGGAGCAGAGAGCCCGATGTGGGGCTCGATCCCAGGACCCTGGGATCATGACCTGAGCCGAAGGCAGAGGCTTTAACCCACTGAGCCACCCAGGTGCCCCAATGTAAGATTTTATTTTTTTACATTTAATTCCAATCATTCTGGAATTTATTTTGGTGTAGTGGTGCAGGTCATTTAACTTTACCAAATAGTGAACCATTATCACAGCACTATTTAGTCCATGATCCTCCTTATCTGAAAAGCTTCTATCATTTATTTATATTTTATTTATTTAATAAATAAAATTTATATTTTATTTAGAGAGTAATAGAGTATATAGAGAGTAAATAGAGTAAATAAAGAGTAATAGAGTATATATATAGTGTATATAGAGAGTAAATAGAGAGTAAGCGAGTATGAGCCGGGGGAGAGGCAGAGGGAGAAGCAGGCTCCCCGCTGAGCAGAGAGTCCAATGTGGGGCTCAATCCCAGGACTCTGGGAATCATGACCTGGATCCCATGGCAGACACTAAACCTCCCAGGAGCCCCTAATTTTTTTACATCTATACCTGAGTCTATACCCGAGCTTTCTGTTTTGTTCCACTGAGCTATCTATTTTTGCTCCCAATAGTATTTTTAAAACTATTAAGCTTCATAACAGGTTTAAATAAGTTCATATTCAAATTGCTCTCATTATTTTAAACTCTCACTCTCAGATATTTTTCCTCCAAGAACTTTAAAATCATTTTGAAAATTTAGAAGTGTTTTAATCCCATTGAGATTTCAATTAGAACTGTTTTATATACACAAGTCAACTGTGGAAGAACTGGTAGTTTTACAACCTTGAGTTGCCCCATGCAAGAATATGGTATGTCTCTCTACATACTAAAATTTTATTTTCTGTAATTCTGAAACTGTTTTATAAAAATAAAGATCCTGGGGTGCCTGAGTGGCTCAGTCATTAAGCCTCTGCCTTCGGCTCAGGTCCTGATCCCAGGGTCCTGGGATGGAGCCCCACATTGGGCTCCCCGCTCAGCAGGAAGCCTGCTTCTCCCTCTCCCACTTCCCCTGCTTGTGTTTCCTCTCTTGCTGTGTCACTCTTTGTCAAATAAATAAATAAAATCTTAAAAAAATAAAAATGAAATATAAAACTAAAGATCCTACATATTTCTTGTTACATTTATTCTTAGATACTTCATATTTTCTGTAGCTATTGAAAATTGCATCTTTTGCTCTTTCAATGTTTCTGTAGCGCTTTCTTAAAATTGTTTTTTAATAGGGGCTCCTGGGTAACTCAGTTGGTCAAGCATCTGCCTTCAGCTCAGGTCATGATCCTGGGATCCTGGGATCAAGCCCTGAGTTGGGTTCCCTGCTTAGTGGGGAGCCTGCTTCTTCCTCTCCACTTGTTGTTCCCCCTGCTTGTTCTCTCTCTTTCTCTCTCTCTCTCTCTCTCTCTGGCAAATAAATAAGATCTTTGAATTTTTTTAAAAATAAAATTGTTTTTAATAAATCATTTTTTTCCATTTATCTAAAATACTTAGAAGTTTTCAAAGGCATCAAGGGCAAAACATCCGATATTAGTCATGAGAAGCTGATATTGTCCCATTTCCTACAACCTGCAGACAAGGTCCTGTAATTCAATGCATTTACCCTTTGCACTGGTAAGAAAGCCTGCCCCTTAAAAGCGAAATGATACTCCCCAACCCACCACATCTGCCACCTGGAGGGTAGCCAGCCATCAGTCAAGATGAAGCCATGCTGGGACCCATCCTTCTGCCATATCTGTTTATAGTCTGTCTCTTCTGGTGTTTGACTTTGTCTAAAAATGCAACTGCAGCCAGAAATGGATTTTCTCCACTTTGATGTGACCTAGGACTCCAGTCGAAACCAAGCTTACCATGTCACAGATAATCTATAAAAATTGAGCCAACCATCAAAGTTGTCCTGTAAGCTCCAAGCCCTCCCTACTGGCCATCAGTCAGAGACTAACTTGCCTGGATGCAGCCCACCAGGAGAGGCAAACCCAGGCGGAAAGTGGGCAGGCAGGAAGCACCTGGGGAGAAGCGATTTCCAGACTCAGAATCCTCTTTTCCACCAACCGAACAAGTTAGGGCTCTGGTTCTCGTCATAGCCACCAGGGGGAGCCAAACCACAGAGTCGGGAGGCAGGCGCCTTAAGCCAGACAGGACGTGCATTCCGGTCCAGAGCTGGAGCACAGCCTCGGGGAGCAGAAAGAGACCTCACACACTCCTCCACTCCCCGGCCGGCTGACAAGCCCACCCATGCTCTCTTGTACCGGTAACTGGACTGGCTCAGTTCCTCGGGTTTGTCACTCTCCCCCTCGACTCGTGGCCCTCAAACATGTTGTCCCCTCTGCCCTTTGTCCACCACGATGTCCCACTTCTTCAGGCTGAACTTCTCGGGAGTGTCTGTTTTACAGTCCACCATAAGCTCCATCGCGGCAGGAACCCTGTGTCCTGTGGGCTGCGGCACACCTGGCATCTAGCACCAGGCTCACCACGGCTCAGGCACTCAGCAACCACCGCCAGACTGATTCCGAGCATTAGCTGGTCATCATTACAAGCCTGCCTGCCCAGACCTCATTATGAGAAGGGAGGACGGGGCTGGATTGGCAAGCCACCCTGAGACCGCAGACCATAAAAACAGGGTTTCTCGAAAACCCCTTTGAAAGCACATTCCGGTTTACGGACCTTGCCTCCAGCAGCACCCTAGGAGGCCCCATTGTCTCAGGGCTGTGTGTGGCTACAGAACCACGGTAGGAAAAACAATGTCTGGGGGGCCCAGAGAGCCAACCAGACCACTGGAATGCCTCCTGGGACTATTATGGGACTCCTGCTATAATTAAACCCTTTCCAATGAATCTTCTATTGCTTTGGTGACAAGTCATTGGTCTTGTGACTTCTACATTCAGCCTTCCAAAAGGCAGAAAAGGAAACCTACAAAGTCCCGGAGGGACTTCACGAAGCCCCTCCCCTTTCCTCCCCCCGAAATGACCACGAGCTGACTCTGCCAGCCAAGGTGGAGATAAGACGTGAAGGTGGACAGCAGCAATGTGCAGGGTGACTTGATCACAGCTTTGCTTTATGAAGACTGATCAGACAGAGGACATGAGGGCCTGGAGCCCCGGAGGAGAGGATGCGAGAGGCTGGACTGGGCTGTGACAGGACATGAGGGATGAGGAAGATGGAAGGTGTCAAAGGCAGTGATGGAGGCCAGGACTCCCTGCTAAGGAGCCTCTCAGGGCCCAGAGTGAGCAGAGACTAACCAGCACAGGATCATACGAACAGCATGTTTGCAGCTCACCAGAGACTGAAAGATGTCTCTAGCCTGATTCAGAGGGACGCATTCTGAACTAGACTCATTTACATCCAGAAAATCCTCACACCCTGAAACGTTAGGTGATTTCCTCCCACCATCAACCCCCAGCCCCCAGCCCTTTCCATCACCATAACAACCACGTTATGACAAGCAGCATGGCATCGTCAGGAAGGACTCTCACCCCCACCCCATAGAGCTCATCTTCTGTGGGTTAGCTGCTGCCAGCTTCCTATGACACACAGCACTCCCCCCCCCAACCCCCTGCACCATCCCGCGTCCCCTGTGTCCTTCCCACACCCTACATCCCTAGGCACCAGTACAATTCCAGACGCATCCTGCTTTATAATCCTCAGATGATCGCTTGGGTCCTACCGCCCGGAGGATTCATGAATTGGAGAAATTCCAGAATTACATAATTCATACACGGTAGTAAGAATATCAACAGTGTGCCTGGAGGGGGCTCAGCTGGTTAAGCATCCGACTCTTGATTTTGGCTCAGGTCATGATCTTAGGGTCAAAAGACTGAGCTCTGCATCAGGCTCTGTGCTCACCATGGAGTCTGCTTGAGATTCTCTCTTCCTCCCTCTCTGCCCCTCCACTTGTTTGTGCTCTCTCTCTCAAGTAAATATTTAAAAAAAAAAAAAAAGAATACAGGTAAAGGCTACATGGTTAAGGACCAAAAGGGATGCAGGAAAAAACACAGTTCAAATCCATCCCTAACTATCTGGGACACCTTGGGCAACTTACCTCACCTCTCTGAGACTCCGTTTCCTTAGTTTCAACCAAGATATTAGTTGTATTACAAAGAATTTCTTAGAATTGAACAAAATACATATCAAGTATTTAACTTGGCGGCTGGCATGTGACAAATGTTCAGAATCTGTCCCTATGCTCACTAGATGGTAAAACCCCGGGAGCAAGGATTCCGTTCTGAACGAGTTTGGAATGCGTTGGCCTCGTTCACCGATAGGTCAGCAGAGCCTAGCGAGCCCATGGCCCAGGGAAGGCGCGCAGTTACTGTCTGTTGAAAGGATGCGTGAACTTTTCACTGTTTAAGAAGCCAGGAAATGAAGGGAGAAAGAGACACAGGCGAGGGGACCTCGTACGGAACATAAAGGGAAGAAACATTGACCAGAGTGCTGTCCAAATCCAAGCCATTAGGCAGCACGTCCAAGGACACCTGTCCCAGCCCGGATTGGGGCCATGCTCGACACCAACGGCGCGTCTCCAGGACCGAGCGAGGGGCCCCGGGGTGGGCGAGTTAGGGGCAGCGTGAGCAGACAGAGGGAGCACAGAAAGAAACACAAGCGCGGAGGGAACATCCAGATCCATTCAGGGTTTGCATGTATTTTGTTTGGATTGTCGGCTGGTCACTCGGGGGCGCCGCCCACGAAGCTACAATACTGCCCAGAGCCCGCGGGAGGTGGGCCACATGCGCGGATGCTCGGAGAGGAGGGCAAGGCTGGAACAACAGAAGAAGGACGAAGATGCCAGGAGTGCGCTTGAGGCCATGAGAAAATAGAGAGGAAGATGCAAAGGACGGAGCCTCGGAAAATAGCCACAGCGAGACAGAAAGAGGAGCCATCTGGAAACTAACGCTTTTTCTCCATTTCCTATCTTCGGAAAGGGCTGGCTTAAGTTGTGGGTAGGAGTACTCAGAAGTCTGCTGGGATGACCAGAAGTATGTGGGGAAACAGGAGAGCAGTCACTCTTGGCCACGTTACATCCCCGCAAAACCTACCCCTGAACCACAGCGACTCACGGTACCTGAGAGTGAGTTTCTCTTCTTCACTTTATGGCACTTGTCAGCTTTAATCTTGGCCACAGTGAATGAATAGGCCTCAGCAGCATCATATCCAACTTCTGATAACACGTTCCAGTAGTAGGTGAGGTGCAGCCTTGTCCAGAAGCTTGGGTTTCGGATCTTCGATAAAAAGTCTGTGATACTTACAACATGAAATATTAATGTAAGTCATTTTTGTATTTCGTGTCTTGAAGGGAAGATATTCTGCTATCTGCCCCATTCCATTAGCCTATTTATAAACTCCTTAACTACTATGACTTTCATAGGTCACCAGATAAATGTGAGCCTGTCACTCTTAAGCACTCAAAGCCATTGCCACTCATCTGTCCAGGAGGCCGCCTCCTCTAGGCAGGCTCCCCGAATCTCCCAGGCAGAACGAGCCCCTCTTTCTCCCAAGCTTGCCAGCTCTGCGTCTTTGCTCTAGTGAAGCACTGACCCCCATGGGTAGCTCTTCTCTGGCTCCACACGCTCCCCACCAGACAAGAGCTGCATCCCCAGGGCCTCCAAGAGCTGGGATTCAGAGCGAGTCAAGGATACATGTTTGCCAAGGGGTGCGTAAGAGGACAAGGGGGGAGGGGACAGAGACGAGTAGAGAGGAGGAAAAGAAAGAAAGGGACAGGAGGAAATTTGGAGGGTCTAGCAGGACGATGTGGCCAATCCTTTATCCTAGCCCATCTACAACTCCTCCTGTCTCTGGAATCCTAACTTTGAGAGGAACCCCAACCGGGTGATCGAACGGAGTGACGCTGGGAATCCGTCAGCCACAGAAGGGGATGTCAAACGAGGGGCCCATCCGAAGGAAGGCACAGATGCTTGACCGGGTTTGTGAATGAAGGAGACCCCTTAAGGGACACGTGGGCATGTCAGCACCGCGCTCAGCAGAGGAAGGAGGAGATGTGCTCCAAGGCCACTGCGCAGAAGGACGAGCCTTACCTGGGGCTTGAGAGGAAGCTGCACAGGTCGCCCCAGGAGCCGCTCATTTTCATGTGCCACGGCAGCTCCTCGTACACTCTCCAGAAAGCTGTCTGCCGCTGGAAGTATCGGGCTAAGACCCGGTGGAATTATGTCTTCCTGTGATTCGTTGGGTTCTGAAAGGTATATGGACTGCTCTCTCTGACGGGAGCGAGCACACCTATTGAAAAATCAATCATAGTGGAAGGCATCTGTCTTTTTAGTACATGAAAACACTAGATAACAGCTCTATGGCCATCATTAGAGATAATGAGCAGAGAGCTGGGGGAAAAAAAACCATGAAATATTAAAAATGTATCTTCTTATAAGTCCGTCCGAATTTACCAAAGACTTAGAGTTATGATCAGTGACCGAGATTTTGAAAAGCCAGGGGGCACACTCATTTTTCACGCTGTCTTCCCCTCCCCCCAAGAAATGTTCATAACCTACTTTTTTCTATCTTAATTATACGTCATGGTTGTCACCTAAACGAGCACTTTCAAATATGTGAGGACATGCAGTTTGGAGAAGTTAGTCTGCCCCTGGGTCTCGGAGAGGCCAAAGGGAAGCTGAGCAGACTAACGACAGATTGGACACTACAGGCCAGATGTTGGTATTTTCTCCACCAGAGGAGGGATTCCAACAGATCGTACCACCCAGAAACGAGCTCCTTAAAAACAAAAGGGTTTTGTTGCATTAAAAGTCTGGAGGTGCCTATCCTTGGAAGGTGAAACAGAAGTATTTTAAATTTTCTGTGTGAGGCTTTTTCCTCCAAGGTGAGTCATTCTGCTGGATGGCCTGCCAGGCCCAGCTCTTCACAAGAGCAATAATAGAAGTGGAGCCCATCTGGGGCCCCTGGGGGGGCTCAGTGGTTAAGCCTCTGCCTTCGGCTCAGGTCATGATTCTAGGATTGAGCCCCGCACTGGATTCCCTGCTCAGCGGGAAGCCTGCTTCTCCCTTTCCCACACCGCCTGCTTGTGTTTCCTCTCTCGCTGTCTCTCTCTCTCTGTCAAATAAATAGAATCTTTAAAAAGAAGAAGAAGAAATAGAAGAAGAAGGGGATCCCACTGTTCAAATAACCGCTCCACATGTCCATTGGAATGACTTCCCGGTTATCTGTGCACTTGGAGAGACTTCATGCTAGCTGGCAGCATGTACAGTGATTCAGAAACCCATGGAGGAAGAAGGAAACTCCCCTCCCAATGGCCACTGTGAGGGCATTTCTGTGGGTCATAAATAGGGAAAGGGGTTGGGGAATGAGAAAGAAGGAGAACTGGGACAAATATTACCCTGCACCCAAGAGTTAGAGTATTAAACACAAAGCTTAATGTGCACAAAACACTGTCACAGAAAACAGCTTATCCTTTTACAAAATGACCTTGTGAGATATGGAAGGATATGAAAATCTGTGATCTTCCCATGTAATTTTACATGTCAACTTTACTAGCCTAAGCGATTCCTGGAGAGCTGGTTAGGTATTATTTCAGGGTGTGTCTCTGAGGGTGTTTCTAGAGAAGATTTGCATCTGAACCCATAGACAGAGTAAAGATTGCCCTCACCGAGCAGGTGGGCATCATCTGATCAGCTAAGGGCTGGAACAGAAAAAGGCAGAGGAAGGAGAGTTTTCTCTCTGCAGGAGCTGGAATCTCTGACTTCTCAGCACTTCTGGGTCTCAGATCTGCAGATTCAGACTAGAATTTACAGCATTGGCTCCCCTGATTCTCAGGCCTTGGACTTGGACTTGGACTGGAACTCTACCAACAGCTTTCCTGGGCCTCCAGCTTGTAGATGGCAAGATCCTGAGGCTTCCCAATTGCCTTAACCACATAAGCCAAACCCTCACAATCTTTTCCCAGAGCTCTATATAGAGATAAACATATAGAGAGATACATAGTTATGTAGAGACAGAGATCTAGTCCTACTGGTCCTGTTTCTCTGGAGAACCCTGGTTAATCCAATCCCCATATGACAGACAAAGCTACTTAAACTCAGAGGGACCAGGTGGCTAGAGGCCAGCCCATGACTGAAGCAGCAGGATTCAAACCTTCTGACCTTCCTGCACGAGATATGAGGAATGGCTTGACCTCAGCATCATCCACACATACAAATTTCAGCACAATTCTCACAGACAGACTTACTGACTGGCATATCTGTAGTGCTGTTCTCTCTCATGACAGGCTGGATAATGCTGTGTGGACAGATGACCCCCAAATCTCAGTGGCTTAAAACAGCAAAGGTTTATCATGCCATCACAGGTTGGCTGGACCTCCAAACCCAGGTCTACTCACTCTGGGACTGAGAGACCAGCCGCCATCTTGAACACTGCCAGGAGCCACGTACAACCATTGGACCACACTGGTCACAGGGTGCCACACAATAAAGGGACCAGGAAGTGCTTCCCATGGTCGGTGGAGGGGCTGGAAATATTGGCAACTGGCTGTCATGGCCACCACAGTGGTTATCATTGTGCCAGATGCTATATTAAGCACCTTATATTAAGCATACTTAGCATTTTTATTACCTTCGAGGTGAATACTGTGATTATCCCCATTTTGCAGGTGAGAAACTGAGTCTTAGAAAGTTAGACACCTTTCACAAGGTCATGCCAGTTCTGTCAGATTCCAAAGTCATTATCTTATTAAGAAATTGTTTATAATAAAACCCATGGTGATTGCCAGTAGGAAAGAAGGTAGACTCTTTGCCAAATAGCAGACAGGACTGGGAATGAGGTAAAGAGAGGGTGGAATGAGGCTATTCCTCTCCCATAACCAGAGTCACCTGCAGGTAGCTCAAACCTCCTCTCCTCTTCCGTGCTCAGCCCTCCAGATCCTGATTCCACTACAGGCAAACACTAGAAACTGACGTTCAGCATTGGCTCTCAAAACAATGGATATGGAAGCTTCTAGAAATGGCAGAGCCAAAAAACCAATGGCCAGGAATAGCTGTGCATTCATTCACCAAACATCTGTCACGTGTAACCGGAGTGGGGCCCAGGGAATTCAGATCTGTGTGAAGGTGTCCGAAGGAATGGAAGAATCCTTAGGCCAACAGGATTCAAGATCACCAGTGGATCTGCATGGGTCATTTTAGGAAAGATGGTAGATAAAAGGCCACAGGGGAGACAGATGAGTCAAAACAGGGAAAATTCATAATGGCTAACATCTCTCAAGAATTTACTACATGCCAGGCCTACTCTAAGTACTTGTAATTACACGAATCAGTCATTGAATGCTTACTAGTAATGATACCCTGAGGTTGGTTCACTGATTACTTTATGAAAGAGGGACCTGGGTACAGAGTGGTGAAATGATGTAGCCACGTCTTCAGATAGAAAGTGGGAAAGCCAAGGTTCACCCCCAATCCATTTTTACCCATTATGCTATGCCGACTCCTTCCCCAACAATTGCTGTAAAATGGGCTTCACAAACTGGGTTTTCAGAGCTTTTATGGGGTGAGGGGTTCTAAGAAGAAAAAGACGGGACTCTTTCCAGAAAGGGCTCCCTGAGATCCTGAGGAAGGGTGGAGTTTGGGAGAGGAAGCTCTCATGGCTCAGGTCTCCTAGAAAATACCTAGTCCCTCTTGGGACACCAGCACCACCCTGACGCCTCTAGGTCTGGCTGCCATGGGACAAAAGGAGAGGAACCTCAGCATGAGGCCTTGTTTTCTCATGGTGGGCCTCACAGGGGCAGTTGGGAGGTACCCACACCAGTAAGCACAAACAAGAAGAGCCTCTCTGGGGTGACTATAGCCAACAGATGGGGGAGCCCATGGAACACTGCTCAGGGACTCCCACAGACACCTGGGGCAGGTGAGGACTTTCTAGGAGGCCGGTGAGAACCAGAATTGATGTGACCGAGCCTCGTCAGAGGATGGGCAACGTACACAAGATACAAAGGAAATAATGTATATCAAGTGGCTGGCACAGTGAAAGCACGAAATAGAAAGTAGTGGCCGTGATAGCCGAGGGCAACAAGCCACAGTAATGATCTAGAAGCAATAAAAGAGCATCTCCCAGCTTTTCTGCTCTCCTCCCTAATTGCCCTTTTCCTTTCCAGCCCCACTAACATGCATGCACACACACACACGCACACACACATGGGCACCCACACACAAAGTATGCACGACCAAGTAATCCTCAGCTCTAGTAGCAGAAGGGGAGAGATGCCTCTCTAGCACAGCCCACGGATCAAAGCATACCTCTAGACTAGCCAACGTTTGATAGGAGTAACTTAAGTTACACACTGAATGTAATACCAGAGTATTAATCTCAAAGGAATGGAGCATGCATACACATGCATGGGAAAGAGACTATTTTGCCCTAAAAGGAAGGATGTGACATTTGGACAAAATATGTCAAAAGACAGCCCTTTACCAAAAATATCATCACAGACTCAAGTCCTCTAGCCCTAGCTTTGGGATCTTTTTTCTCCTGATAGGATGTGTTTGCTTCCCATGCTCAGGCCATGTGGAAGTGAATTATTGAAATGACAATTACCCATGCCTCCAGGAAAGATGTATTCATATCCTGATTCCACAGCATGAAAAGTTGGGTTGGTTTTTCTTTTTCTTTTCTGAAAATAGGAAGTATTACCAGCAGTGTCTTATTTGGGGGCTCACAGTGCAGAGAAGGGGTACAGCCTATACCTGTACTTAAGAGCCGCACCATGGCCCTTTTGTTCCTGTACCTCCAAGAGTGTTACTGTTCTTTGGGAAAGCGAAGGGACTGAGTGCTGCAAACCCTCGGAGGCCAAGTGAACAGGAGAGCGGGCATCACACCCAGAAACATCCTCATTCTTCGCCCTGCTCTCTTTGCCACGTTATGTAACTTCAGAGGTGGTGGGAATGATGACAATGTAGGAGGGGAACAGTGGAAAGGATTTATCTTTTTAAAAAAGAAAGTGAAAGAGGACATAGTAAACCTAAAAGGAAATTTGCACAGAGCTTAGAATCTTTGCAGAGGCTGTGATTTAAAGGTTTTTTTAAGTCCTCATACCTGTATGAGGGCCCTGTATGAATAGAGTGGTCTGCCTCTAGGTCAAATGTCTGTGATTGCCATCGTGTCTCAGGTTCAGACCTACTGTCCTTTCAGAAGTGGATAGAATTTGATTTCAGAATTAGGGTAGAGACTGTTGATGCGTACCCTGTACCCTCATACCTCATCTTTGTTAGTGACAGATGCCCACCTTGGTTTAGGGTAGCAACACTCCTGTTGAAACCTCTATTCACCAGCTTCCCTTGTACCTAGTGGAGGCCAAACAACAAAGTTCTGGAAATATAGTGGAAATGTTGGTGGAAACCTGGGAAAACTCCTTAAAAGGAAGTGAAAGCCCTTCCTCTTCTCTTCATCCTTCCTATTGCCTGAAATGCAATGGCTGGAGCTCCAGCAGCCATGCTGCTTCCAGCAGTCATAAACATGAGGTGACCTTGAGCAGTCAAGCTCATATAAGGATTGGGGGCACAGAAGTAAAGGGATCCCAGATCATGATGTGGAGCTGTGAGGACAGCCTACTTCCAGAAAGTTCTCATGTCAGGGAGTAACCCCCAGTATGGAAGCCATTGATTTCAGGTCTCTGTTACTCACAATTAGGTACAAGTATTAATTTATATCCCCACGTTTATATGTGTTTATAGAATCACTTCTATTTGAGAAATGCCAGCAACAAGCTTTCCCTTGTGTGTGAACTTCCCTTTTCTTAACGAGCAGGTACTTGCACAGACTCAAGCCTTACCCAGAAGCTTGTGCTCCACAGCATTCTGCAGGGACTGGTGCCTGAAGTACAGGAGGCCGTTGGGCTTCTCCTGGACCCACTGTCTGGTGGCGTTGCGGAAGGCAGCCCAGTGCAACGTGGTCACTTTGTAATGATCCCTGTAGCCCAGCATGTCCAAAATCTGGAGTATCTCAACCTCAGTCAGTCCACAATGTGAGATGCTCAGTAAGCACAGAGCATCAGCCACCCAGCCATCCAGCGCTGTTAAGACAACAGAATGACAACAGTGACAAAATAGAAGAGTTCCCAGCTGCCAGGCATCATTCTAAATGTTTTATACGACTAACAACTTGTTTCTTCTAATCATCCTGTAAATAGGTACTACCTAACCCCGTCCTCGTCTTACAAATAAGACAAAGCACAGAGAGGTTAAATAACTCACCCAGATCACACAGAAATAAGTGCAGAACTGGGATTTGAGCACAGACAAGCTGGCTTCCAACCCCAGACTTTCAGGCATTAAGTATCAGCTACACTGTCCCAGCTAATACAGCCATGTGAGCTACAGTTCCAAGCTGGCAAGTTGGCCAATTACTAGACTAGTGAGCAGTCTTTACTGAGATGTGCAGATACCAGATTTGCATTTAGGGCAAGGAGTGGGCCTTCCGCATGGTTGCTATCTTGCCACACGTTCACAGACACCACCCAGGGCAGCTACACACATTACTCGCCTGACCCTCAGATTTTTCCACCACAGCTGGATTTCCCACTGGCTTTATGATCAACCAACTCGAAAGAGACCCTTAAGACCATCGAGAGGAACGGCAGGGTCTGCTATCCTAGATGGACGTCCTCTGCTAAGACTGGGGAACGACCCCAAACACCGGCAATCACTAAACAGAGGCGGCTGCTCAGCCCCAGGTGTGTAAGCTTCTTTCAGAGGTTGACCCGAGTCTGACCAAGTTCTTCTTGGACCTGTGGCTGACTGCCTTGGACTTGAGGAAGGGTCAGTGGGCAGTGCTAGACAGTGAGGATCAGTCAGCCAGGGAAAGGAGTAGTCCCACGGGAGACAAGGGCCTGAGCTTTCCTGAACAATGATGGACAACTAGGGATGGCCATGGGCACAGCCATGCGTGACCCTTTGCCTGCGTGACCCTTCTCAGGGCACAGAAGCGTTTATTTCACCTCCTTGCAGGTGGGGGAGGATACACTAAATTTGAAATTAATTTTATTTGCAGAAATGCAAACTCTAGAGCAAAAAATGGGGCAGGACAATACGTTGTCATGCCAACCGATATGTCTCTCAGTCCAAGCATTTTCTGCTTCCTTCCCCACCCCCACATCCCCATCCCTGCTCCACTCTAAATTCATCGCCCTTCAGAGAAGGTTATTGTAGCAGAAACTCAAGTTTCAAAAGAGACCTTTGAAGCTCAGAGCAGAGATAACAGCTTTCCTTCTCGAAAGACTGACTCTTGAATACCAAAAGACAATCTCCTGACCAACTCGTGGAATACATTTTTTAACCACAAACGGACTCAGACAGTTACAGGATGAGCTAAGGAAGACTGAACCGAGAAAGGAGGAGGAAGCAGTGAGGAAAGAGAGTCATGGAGTTGCTCAGGCAGGTTTCTGTGAAGGGGCCTGTGCCATCCCCTGAACCCAGGCTGTGAGCAGCAAGAGAGGACCCATGAGACAGACGCGCTTGGGGAGCCAGGAGTACAGAGAGCCTGCAGTCTGCTTCCCAACCAGGAGCCTGAAAGTCAGAAGCTCTGCAGATCTCCTGATACCCTCAGAACCAGACAGCAGAAATTGCTATGGGGAGATCTGCAGAGCCAGGAGCTCTGGGGATACAGGGAGCAACCAATGTTTCCTGTCAGGAATGCTGACTACCTAGGAGACCGTAGGCTCCAGAAGGGAGCAGATGTTAGTGGGGCCTCCTCACGTTAAGATGAGGGAAAGTGGCGGCTGACGGCAGCATAGAGCGACCAATCCGAGGACAGATGGGAACACAGGTGTCCTAGAGGATGACAAAACTGGAGGAACGTGGGGCGCCTGGGTGGCTCAGTGGGTTAAAGCCTCTGCCTTCGGCTCAGGTCATGATCTCAGGGTCCTGAGATTGAGTCTCACATTGGGCTCTCTGCTTGGCAGGGAGCCTGCTTCCCCCTCTCTCTCTCTGCCTGCCTCTCTGCCTACTTGTGATCTCTGTCTGTCAGATAAATAAATAAAATCTTAAAAAAAAAAACAACTTTAAAAAAAAAACCAACTAGAGGAATGTCAGTTATCTTTGGGCCACCTGGGGCCATGACTACCTCAGTGGAAGACAGCAGGGACAGAGGACAACCGAGGACACCCAGCACCTAGGGCCTCAGATTTAAGCTCAACCCAAAGGAGACACAGGAAGGACATAAATCCTCACTTGACTGAAAAACACCCTGATCTGTCTGAAAACAAACTAAATTGATATAACTAACCTAGATTAACTGAATTAGGTTTCTGCCAAAACTTGGACTATAGGCTCAACAGAATTGAGTTATAGAAATAATAAAGGCCAAAGGGGTCTGGGTGGCTCAGTCGGTTAGGCCACCAACTCTAGGTTTGGGCTCAGGTCATGATCTCAGTCCTGAGATCAAGCCCCACATGGGGCTCTAGGGTCAGTGCAGAGTCTGCTTGGCCCTCTCTCTCCACTCCTCCCTCTCTCTCTCTCATTCTCTGTCTTGCTCATAAATAAAATATTTTGAAAAAAGAAAGAGTAAAGGCCCATTTCTTAGACTCCTGAAAAATGTGCCTCATACAGTTCTCTTTACAGTCAACACACAGCTCCCTACACAGGGTCATTGGATTTAGCAAATTAAAATACAGAGAACACAGTTAAATTTGAACTTCAGATAGCCAACAAATTAATTTTTGGTATAAGTAGAGCCCATGCAATAATTTGGAATCTACTTCTAATGAAATTATTTTGTCTCGAATTCAACTAATTTTTAGTATAAGTATGTCCCATGCAATAACTGCATATACTTTTACTAAAAGATGATTTGTTCTTTATCTGAAATTCCAATTGAACTGGGCATGCTGTATTTTCTCTGACAGCCTTCTCCTTACACCCTCCTCCTCTGGGGGGCCGCCATACATCTTTCTCCCCGGGGGCTCCAGCTCGTTGTCAATACTGGCTGAGACCTACCTTCTCCTGAAGGCACGGTGTCCGAATTGGCCCTTTTTGGCATAAAAGTCCAGCTGTAGTCTTCAATCCAGCGTTTCAGAATCAGTTCCCAGAGGTCCTGAATGGAGACCACCTCCAAGAACTCCTTCAGACACTGGTGCTCATCTCGGTAGATTCGACATTCTCTCAGCTCGTTTGCTAGCATCGTGAGTTTTAAAGGATTCAGGTTTGCTCTTTTCCTCAAAGGGTGTTTGGTCTGTCGGAGGGGGTCTCTGCTGGGAACCAGGAGATACTGTCTAAAGATGTTCCATTTCACCTCTTCATCTCCTGCACTCAGGAGCTCCACGGTCCTCACATCCGGGCGCGCACACAGCGACTTGTAGGACAGGCTGGAGGAGACGGTGCTCATGATAAGTTTGCAATGAGGAGGCACTGAGCTCGGCAGCCAAGAGAAATCCTTCGCCTGAGGGAGAAAGTCAAAGACATTTGAAATCTTTAAAGACTTTAAAACTACCTGGTTGCTGGATTTTAAACTCAGAGCAGCTGGAATTAGAGGGAGTTAGTACAGGGTAAAGGCCGGGGTTAAGGTTATGAACAATAAGCCGGACAGTAAACAATATGGTGGTAAGAAAATACCCACTCTCACCCCCACAGAACTACATTTGACTGACGCCCCCTTCTGTGATGAATTTGACAGCACAGATGCGACCTCCAGAAAGAGATTCCTGCAAGCAAGGAATCCGACAGATCGTAGGCTTCTGAAGAATGACCTACAGTGCTGGCCAAAGGAAACCCTAAGAGTGCAAACCAAACCATTGGACTGAAAAAGAGAACACTGTTTGATGCTGAAGAATCGTCGCTTTATACAACGGTACTATCGTAAGTTAAATGGTTTTATTTGGGAATCAATAAACACCTAATCAAATCTTTCTAGATTCCTTTAACAATTATGATAATAGTAAGAGCAACTAGCAAACACTGACCGCTTCCTCTGAGCCAGGCACCGTGCTGAACGTGTCTTCAGGTACTGTATTAGCTAGAGATTTTTATTTTGGGGGTCTTCTGATAATTTGCCATCTCCCAGGGGCCTTACAGATCCAGGTGAGACTGGCCCTCCCAAGACAAGTTAATTCCTAGAGGCGGTGGACAGCTTGCCTGGAACGTGCCTGCCATGAGCAGACCAGCAGATCCAAGACCACACCCCAGCCTCCTTCTTATCCGCCTCTCACTCACCAAGCCAACATCTCCCTGACCTACATCATCCCAGGGCCAGAGCCAGAAACCAGAGACAGTCCCTATGCCACAAAGCCTGCCAGAACTGTACATCCTGAATGATTTACTCTGCCTTTCCCATGGGAATCCCCACAAAGACTTTGGCCTGGGCCTTCTCCTGGTTCCTGTCTTCTGCCTCCTGGCCACCATGAGACTTCCCCCGGGGCCCTGTATGACATGGAGTGTCTTCTTCTCTTGGGAAATGCAAGTCATAATTTCTTCCTTCAGCGGCACTGGCTTCTCCATGTCAGCACTCAGTCATCCTCCTATAAATCAAATCCCAGGTATAATTTTAATACACCAACTCACTGAGTCCTCCTAACAACCCTCCTGAAAGGCAGAGGGGGATACTGCAAAACAGAGGGGCTAGATGTCGTATCTAACTCATGCTGATAGTAAGCAGCAGAGCTGGGACTGAACCCAAGGGTCTGGCTCCCCAGGCAGGCTCCCGACCACTGCACGACATGGGTGCAGGTAATATCCTAGGACATCTAGGATAGTGCGTCCTCCTCCCACACACCTCTGCCTGGAGCCCTTCTTCCAGGGAGCCTTCCCCAAAGGCCAAGTGCCTTCATTAGAAGCTCTCACGACACTACATACAGATCCTTGGCGGCCCCTGTCACAACTGCAATTCTATACTCATTGGTGTAATCATGCCATTAACATCGGCCATCCCCTGCCCGAATGAAAGTCCCGCTGGTTTGGGACCATGTCCAACTCTGTTTATGGCACTTTTCTCATAGTGAGTAGTCAGTAGTTACTTGTTGAATTGATGGTGGTCGCTGTGTATTAAAGAGTGGATTACAAAACAAAATGGTATGTAACTTCATTTACATAAGCTTCGATGAGTGTGTATAGACACCCATAGAAAAAAGAAGGGTCTACTCCAAAATGCTGAGCAGTGGTGAGACCGTGAGTATACTTAATTTTCCGTGAGTATACTTAATCTTCTTCTTTCATCATATTCTCTATGAGAAATGTAGATTACTGACATAATTTACAATTCCATGTGTGTTTAAGTTTTAGAGAAATTGCTTCACAAAGTAATGGCTGATACCAAAGTGACTTAGAGTTTCCATGGATCCAATATTACCTGAAACAGGATAAAAACTAAGGAGGAACCAATTTGGTATGTGCAAAACCAGTGTAGATGAGGCAGATCAAAATATGCAACATAAAGAAAATACTCGGGGCCCAATAAATGCTGATAAAAGTATAAAATAGGGAAGGGGAGAGTAAAGCCCAGGTGGGAGTAAAGGTCACAGTTTCTAGAACCAGACCACCCACGTGTGAGTTCCCATCTTTAGATGCCCCATAAAGCCACCTAATATCTCCACACGCTGTCCCCTCTGCATAAGCGGGGACAATGATCACAGTCTCTCTTCCACAGAGTTCTTCTGAGAATTCTATGTGTTCATACTTCTGAAGTTCCTAGAAAGGTGCCTGACCCACTCTAAGTGCCACCGCAGAAGTATTTGTTCAATAAAATGGAGAGCAGTGACCATAAGCCATGTTTCCTGTAGGTAGAGATACGCGGTGCAATGGAAAGATGTTACGTACGTTCTAAATTACGGTGTTTCCTTTTTATAAAACAGCAGTAAAATAAGTATGATTTTAAAAAGAGATTACCTTCTGTCCTGAGATCCCATAAATGCCAATCAATTCTTCGATTCCATCTAGGACAAGTATACAGGGCTTTAAACTGATGGAAGCAATGAAGACTTCCAGGAGAAGTGGAAAGACCAAGATGTTTGAGTCTTCGTTAAAAATATCCATTTCAAGCTGAGTGCCTAGAGCATAGGAATCTGCTCAGATGAGGCAAGAATGTTTCCATCGCTGCTAGAACATGTTAATGGGATGGGGAGGCGGAAGGGGTTGGGAACAATGAGTGCTATTCACAGCTGTACAGCTGACACATATAGGTATATGTGTGATTAGCAGCCTAAAAATATTCAACCCAAAAGGGATAATGATATTTACCACCAGATGTCTCCTATACATTTTCAGGATTGTATATAAAAAATTATTTTGTATGATCCAAAGCATTACTCTCGTTCTCCAAAATGCAAAAATAGATCATGTTACAAAGAGTTGGATGGGGAGAAAGAAGCCAGTCTATGTGGTCTGCGAAGTTTCTGCAGCTCTGTAACATCAGGGGACACTTCAAGTAACTCGACCACTTCCCCGGGCGGTACAGCCACGCACCCATGCATCACCTCCCCAACCCCCCGCCTGGTGCCTACGCTGCGTGCTCCTTGCCCACATTAAATCTGACATAACCTATCCTAAATTACTCTACCCACAATATTGGACCCCAGACCTTGGAATCTGGAAATTATCGGGGAGAGTTAGGGAACGAGCCAGCAAAGGCTGTAATAAGAAGACCAACGTTCAAACTCTATTAAGTGACATAGAAGTAGCCACCCAAAATTGTAATCAGCTACCTAATATTCTTTATTGTTTAAAATTTATTCATTTACTTTGGAGAAGGAGAGAACACATGTGCGACGGGGAGCAGTGGGAAGAGGGAGAGGGAGAGAGAGAGAGAACCTTAAGCAGGCTCCATGCCCAGCACAGAGTATGCACGATACAGGGCTCTCGATCTCATGATCCTGTGATCACAACCTGGACTAAAATCAAGAGTCTGATACGCAACCAACTGAGACATCCAGGCACTGCCGCGCAACGACCTAATATTCTAAGGGCATTTTATCACATACAACTTTGATCTCGCTTTTATTTTTCAAAACCAACATTTGAAAATTTAAGTATATTAGAATCTAGAAAATCAAGTTATGCAAAGAAGCTTTAATGGGTTGAGCCTCTCAGATGCATTAAGATTCTGTTAGAAGCATTGAGAATAATTATGTTTAACAACTACTTACAGGCTGCCTGTTACGTGCAAGGTGCCGAGCTAGCAGCCAAGAGGAGATAAAATGATCTATAATATAACATCAAGGAGTTAAGGGAAGTGAAAATGGGTTCTGTACATGAATAAGCATCTTTGAAGGCAGAATATGAGACTGACGTTTACTGGAATTTGATACAGAACCATCACAATACGGAAAAGATTCGTACAGAAGACATTTGAGATGAGTCTTGGGGAATGCACAGCTAGAGACAAGGACAAGGAGATATCCAGCAAAATAAGGCAAAGGTGAAGGAAGGAAAGTACACGAACATTCAAAAAACAGGAAGTTGATTAGAGCAGTGGAACTCAACAGGGGAGGCCCCGGGGATTCTAGACGTCCTATGACACAGGACAGTCATGCACAATTAAGCCGTGTCCTGGTGCCCACCTGACTTTCAAATGTTCTGTCAGTCACATAAGGGGGAAAACCTTACTAATTACCACACCTAGAGACCCACTCCATTTTCATGTAAACGCAAAGCAATTTGCACAGATTTAAAACACATAGAATGTTCTAGGAATACAACTACCATATAACATGATGGAAGATTATGTATTCCTTCGTCTGAAATGATACCAAGATTTTTTTCACCACTTCAGAAAATCACAACCCTGAGAGGAATACCACTCGTGATTCTTGAACCTTGAATATAACACACCCGGGCCAGTCTGCCCTCACAGCTATTGTTTCCACAGTCGTTTCCATAGAGAGCCAGGCATCTGCCTACTCCACTGTGGCCTCCGCCGGAATCATGTCCGAGCGCTTACATATTGAAGAATATGTTATTTTATAATAAATTAATTTACCTTTCTCTTTTACATTGGCGTAGAGGGTAGCGTGGGTCTTCTTATTATTGAGGTGGAAATTACATATAACATTACCTTAGTTTCGGGCATACGACATAATGATTCGATATTTGTATACCCTACAAAATGATCACCACTGTTAGTCTGGTTACCATTCAGCACCACACAGATACAAAATCATTTGTTTTCAGAGCACCTGGCTGGCTCAGTCATAGGGTATGTGGCTCTTAACTTCAAGTTTGTGAGTTCAAATCCCATCTTGGGCATGGAGCCTACTTAAAAATTTTTTTAAAAAGAATTTTAAACGAATATATTTTTGTGATAAGAATTTTTAAGGCGTACTCTTACCCAGTTTCAAATGTGCAATACGGTGTTATTAACTATAGCCACCACGCTATAACAGTATTCCCAGCACTTATCTTACAACTGGACATATTGATTTTTAAAGATAGTTCTATATTAGCAAATGGCCATAAAGTTAATGACTTGAAGGTTATATATGAATGTGAGACATAAAGGAGAAGAAGGAATCAAAAAAGGTAGGGGCATCTGTCTGACTCAGTCAAGGGAATGTGCAACTCTTGGTCTCAGGGTCATGAGTTCAAGTCCTATGTTGGGTGTAGAGATAATTTTAAAAATATATCTTAAAAAAAAAAGATGGTTTGTGCTTGTGGCACGCAATAAAATATATTTTTCAAGAATGGGAAGAGAACGTTTAATCTTGGTGCTTCATCCTTCCAGGTATTTTGGGAATTTTTTTTTTCCCCAAATCTTTAACGTATGGGCAATATCAAGACTCTAGGCCTTAGGTAACTGAAGTTTAGAGCAGGAGGGATTCTGGAAATCATGTAGTATAGTCCAAATCTTCATTTCATAGGTGAGGACACAGGCCTAGGAAGGTGAAGAAACTTGAACACAAATCAATGGGAGCTTTAAAAACACCAATTTGCGGGCGCCTGGGTGGCTCAGTGGGTTAAGCCGCTGCCTTCGGCTCAGGTCATGATCTCAAGGTCCTGGGATCGAGTCCCACATCGGGCTCTCTGCTCAGCGGCGAGCCTGCTTCCCTCTCTCTCTCTCTGCCTGCCTCTCTGTCTACTTGTGATCTCTCTCTGTCAAATAAATAAATAAAATCTTAAAAAAAAAAAAAAAAACGAAAAAAACACCAATTTGTTAGTAGTTTTCCTGCAGGCAACACATCATCATTTAAAGACCACTCCGTTTGAGTTTTCAAGCTGCGTGGGTCACCACCGCCGCGTACAGTTCACCAGCAGTCATACGCGGAAGGCACACACTGCTCACCTCTTGCGTGAAGCTGGTGGAGGCTAAGACACAAAACGGAACTGCATGAACCTCAGGAAATACACACAGCTGACAATCATAAAGCATAATATCACTCAGAATAATCAGCAAAAAAATGACCCCGGAAAAAAAAGGGGGTAAAAAAAACCCTCAAGGAGGATACCTACAGATATCTGCATACACAAAAGAAAGCCCAGTGTTTTAAAAATCCCATTGGGGGTGATTCAAATGATTTTTCCTCAAAGTAATATTGGAGATAGTCAGAATTCCTAAGAGTCAAAAATGATCCTAAACATGTCTCTTTATTCTGTTAGTATCAAACTATCTCTACTCAATGACAGTGGCCTATTGCCTAATTTAAATGGTGACCTCTCAAGTGTTGGAAGGCCCAGTCAGGATAGGTAAATTTATGGGGAGAAAAAAAAGTCTATTGATACAATTTCAAAATACCCTGTAACAAAAGGACTTAGTGATTGACTGAATTTTTTCCGTCTGGGGCAGTGCTAATCTCTTGCCATTCAATAAGGATTTACTGAGAACCTTCTCTATTAGTCTGGCTCTATGTCAGGCACAGAGTGGGACAATGTCCAATAAAATAGACATGGTTCAAACACATATGTTATTTTTGATGTTTATATGCATGAATATGATTGATGTTTATTATTTTTAAGCTAAGCTTTTTCTGTTGTTTGGAAAAATAAACTTCTCTGTGCCACAGTGGAAAAAAAATAGACATGGCTCCCTGCACCCGCAGGATTGTAAGGGATACAGTAACACATACAATAACAGGATCCCCAGGATGCCAAGCTCAGTCTTTGCAGGGAGACACCCACACAAACTAGAATACAATGGGACTGGGGCTGTCCTTGCCACTTGGTCAAAGTTAGAGGTGAAGGAGAGAGGTACCTATCAGGCTCTCACTGGGAGGGTGCTCTTTCTTATTTTTTTAAAGATTTTATTTTTAAGTACTCTCTACACCCAACGTGGGGCTCGAATCCATGACCCCGGTCAGCCAGGCCTAGGGCGTAGGGCACAAGGCTTAGCAAGCCCTACCAAGAAGTCCTGCTCGTATTTCTGCCCATTCCACATCACCAATTTGAGTGCAGACTCTCGGGAACCGATGCTAGGAGAGGACCCGATGGAAATCACTCAAAAAGCAAAGTGTCCCTCTGTTGGTTCAAGGAGGCAAGACAGAGCAGTACAAAGGACTGGGGTTGGGGGGGTTGCTGGAGCTGGGTGAAGACCTGAGTCTGAACCCCTGCTGTGCCCACACTGGCCCCGTCTGTGCATCTGCGGAGAGAGCGCTGGCTGCTGACAGCATTAAATAAGATGCTGATAAAGCCCTCAGCACAGAGCCTGGCACTCAGAAAGCGGGTTCAGTAAATGGAACTCATTGTTCTTCAGGCTGCCCCCCCCCCGGGGGCTGTGGGGGTAACAGGAGGAAATATGTAAACAAGAAAGTCAGCCGCTCTCCCCACCTTCTGCGAAGCGCGTCACAGAACATCAGTGGCCTGCGAGGCAGGCGAGGGGCGTGGGAGCGGGGAGCGCGGACTCCAGGCAGTTCTCGCTGCAAGATTCCTCTATCCGGGCGAGCAGGGGCAAGGACGGAGCAGCAGAAATGGGAGCTTCGCAGGGCACATTTCGGGGTCCCTTCTAGAGAGGGCGCCTCCAGGAGCTGCGCCTGCAACCCGCCGAGGCAGGCGGCCCTGGGGAACTGCTCTGCAAAGAAGCCGAATGTGCTCCATGCCCTTGACCTCCCGGCCAGCTGTGTTCTCCGCCGCAGCTCCCCACTCCGGCCCGCATCCACCGCACCCACGCGAAGCCCAGCTTCTGGGCTGCAGAGGCCAAACCGAGCGCGGTGCTTCCCCTCAGTCTAAGCCCCAGCTGGGCTCCCCTGCAAACTCCTGCGTTGCCGCCTCCTCCCGGAGTCTAGTTAATGAATAGAAGTTTCTTGCTTCCCTTAACAGTCCCCTGCTCTAGGCCTCTTTAGCTCAGGGAGGAATAGTCATCGTCATCGTCATCATCACCACAACACAATCACACTAACGGCAACTGTGTGCCAGGGACTCTTCTCAGTTCTTTACCTGCAGAATCTCTCACTCCTCACACAGTCTGTTGGTCTGTCATCTGTCGTAGGCACCGGTAGGCCCACCCCTATCTTCAGATGAGAAACTGGGGCACACGTGGCTTAAGCAAACTGCCCAAGAGCACACAGCTAGTAAGCAGCAGCGCTGGCTTGCAAGAGGCAGGGGGGGCCCAGTGCAGAAGCACAGCCCTTGCCCTTGGCCCCGGGCTGTTCATGAGGTGGGGGCCTCCTTTCAGGGACACAAGGTGCCACGGAGTGTCTGCTATCCGGTCTGCTATCCACCCATCGTTCCTGAATGGATTACAAGATCTGTTTGTTTTGAAGACAGCAGCTGTTTTTCTCAGGAGCTTTCAGTATCTAAAAAAACACTCATTAAAATCACAATTTGCTTTGGGAATAAAATCGTAACTGAGCTCTGTTCAGTTGAGTTCATCTTCTCAGCCTGGCCAGACTGAACTCCCCTGGGCTGTGGCTGAGCGGGATTGGTGGTCGTCCTCAAGAACCAGTCACACCTGCTGCTACTGGTTTTGATTTTACCCACTTTCCACACCCTGGGAAATGCAACCGCAGAGAACTCATGCCTGTGTGCCTACTTGTGCACAGACACACACATGCACACACACACACACACACACACACAAAGGAGCTCAGATATCTGGCCCATCATATAGAGATAATACACATCCATCAAAACTCGTTCTGGGATCCACATACCCACTCAATACCCAAATGCACGCTTGGGTACAAGCCCCACATGAGAAGGGACGAGTTCCCTAAAACAGGCAGAGTCAGACACACAAATACACAGCAGACAGCCAGTAATAATAATCGCTGATACTTATCAGTGCTTACTCTATGCCAAGCACTGGGCTAAGTGTCTTTATTTTTCATACTTTACCTTAGTTAATCTTCTCAACCACCTAAAAGACATTTCTTCTATTATCCAATTTTACAAACAGGAACCACCGTGAGTTAAAATAACTCACAGATGCTCACACAGCTAATAAGCAGCAGTTGGGCTCCCCAGCTGCTCCTAGAACAGAGGTAGATCCCACACAATTGTTAACATTCCCTGTACACACCTTGTATCTTAGCTAGCTCTCATCCAAAGCAGAACTCTTTTGATTCTCCTCAAAATCTGCTGTCCCCACCCCATTGACAATGTCCCATCTCAGTACACAGCCCTCACCATCTGTCTCACTTCCCAAAGCTGTCCTCAATGCCTCCTGTCCTTTAAGCTCCACATTTAGTTCCTCAGGAGATTCTCAGTCCAGTGAAAGCCCTCCAGCTCCTCCGCTACTGCCCTCCCCAACCAACCTCCACCCCCCCCCCCCCCCCGCAACCGTCATCGCTTGCTGGGACCACTGCAGTAGGCTCTAACGAGCCTCTACACTTGTTCCCTACATCCATTTTCCATACATCAGACTGACAGATCTTTTCCAAGTATCAACATATCGTGTCACTGCCCTGGTTCAGATCCTGCACTGCCCTCCCACTGTACTCAACAGAATCTGAACCTAGCATTCTGTGCAACGAAGCCCAGACCCGAAGTGGCCTGGTCTTCACCTTCTGCTCCATCCGGTAGGGCTCCCCTGCCAGCGACACTGGCCTGTTTTCCTTTCCAACTCACCTTTGTTTCTGGCTTAGGACCTGTATTCCCTTAACTGTTCTCTCAGCCTGTAACATTTTAATCTCCACGTGGTTAGCTCCTCCGTGTCTGTGAGATCTCCACAGAGTATAGCAGAGGGAGCTACTTACCCTGCAAAAAGTCCATGTTCTCCCTTCCGGGGCAGAGTTAGCATTTTGTCTGCACCTGACCCTCACTGTGGCCATGTAGGCCCACGGTGGCCAAGTTCTTGCCAAATAATGGCGGGTGAAGTGATCTGGATTACTGCCAGGCCAAGGCATTAAAGGAAGAGGTGTGCCTTTCCCTCCTCTTTTTCCTCTTCCTCTAGCCAAAGGCAGAGGGCTCTGAGGCCCTAGGGGATTACATAGCCTCAAGAGGGACAAGGCCTGTGTCCCCAAATCACCACATGGAGGAGAGACACTTGTTACCTAAGAACCCCTTACTGGATTGTTCCACGAGTGAGAGAAAGATTTCATTCAAGAAGCCACTGAAATGGGACTTAGCTGTCACCACAGCTAGAGTTATTCTAATACAGAATCCCAGGCCCAGACCGCTCAACCTAGCGAGCACCCCGTCCCCTTACCACACCAATCTGCATGGCGTTTATCACTTTCTCAACGAGAACATCATATCTGTGGGAGCCATGTCCTTACCACCTGAGGCAGACATCGCCAGAACCCAGGGCAGTGTCTGTCACAGACTAAGCAACCAATCAGTACTCAGTCACGAGTGACTCAATGAGCACGTGAGTAAACGAACACGCTCCAGAAATAGGGACGGAACTGAACAGGAAGAGTGATAGTTGGGAGGCACATCCTGTCATGGAGGCCTTGTCCTTGTTTCCCTCGACTGGAATGCTATCCCTGAGATACCTGCTTGACTCCCTCCTTCCAGTATGGATTCAAATGTCTTCTCAGCGAGGCTTTCCCAGACCTTTCAAAACCTAACAGTTCTGACACACACCGCACGCCGCCTCCCTTCTTCCTCTGTTTTATTTTCCCTCATAGAACTTACATCCAACATTCTGTATTATGTTTTTAGTTGGTGAACTCTTAGTCTCCCTCACCTCAATAACATAAACACACCATGAGGGTAAGGACTTTTGTTCATTTTGTTCACTCCTGCATCCCCACTGCCTAGTGCTCTGGCACATAAAGGTACTCAACTAACATTTGGTGAAAGAAGGAAGGAAGAAAAAGAAAGAAGGAAATTGAATTTGGTGAGGGAAAGAGGTGTAGATCACGTAAGTGAGACAATACAGGGTTTATACCAGAACAAGATGAAAACAGCTGCTGGAACAGCAGACAGAATATCTAATCTCTAACAAAAATTCGCCAAAGCTACAGGCTTGATTCCAGTACCGTAGTTTTCGTACTGTAATTCTGTGATGAAGTAATGTATCACGGACATGATGTCGCTGCTTTCGCAAGTGCTGCCCACAAAATGAGGGATCATCAACATGCTGGGATATTTCCTCTTGAAATCGTTCACCCAGTTGGCGATCAGAGTAGACTTCCCACAACCACGTTCTCCAGACAAGAGCAAAATGGACTTGTAAACTGGAAGAGGATTTATTCTGAAAAAATAAAGGGGCAAAATATAGTCAAGAATATTTACAAATGGAAGGAGGGAGAGAGGGAGGAAGGGAGAAAAAATTTTCCTGCATGTCTCTCTAAGAGATAAGGAAATTCTAGTCTCAACTTTGGCCTCAGTTGGCTCCAAATAAATTATTTGCCCTCTGGGCTTTAGCTCTGTCCTGTATAAAATTAGAACAGGAGAGAGATAGTAACCTAGGAAGGCCTTCCAGCTACACAGGTCCTAGGGTTGTCCCACATTGACCTGGGGTTCATCAAGGGCCCAACCTGCCCAAAGCCCCAGGGAGGGAGGCTTTTCTCTATCAGTCCACCGCCCTTACAGCTGCCCTGCTTAGCCCTTCCCAGGGTCATAGCCACCATTGCCAAACCGGCCCTCCATTGAACATCATATCAGAGAATAAGAAACAGAAGCATCCATATGCCAGGGATTCCCATGAATCCTGATTACCATGACTTTGGAAATTACCACAATTGTTAGTAACTCACTAAAAGGTAGCCTGCTCCTCTCCCAGGGTGGTTGGGCTCATAGAACTGCAGAAACGTGATTTCTCTGAACAGACATGAGCACAGTATAACCTGTCCTGTTGCTTAACTTCTATAGTAAGAATTTCCAGATACGCAGAGGAATCCCAGGTCCGCTGGTATCATTACATAGAGACTCCAACCCTGTTCCTTACACATTTGTGGTTTAATAAGTATGTGTCTCATGATTTTTTATGGATGGAAGATTCACAGAGGCAGTTAGCAGCCTTATCTTACAATATTAGCTTGTGACTGGCACAGAAACTGATCATAAATTGTTGAATGAGTGAATGGAATCAAATAAATAAGCCTGACATTTGGGCTGAGCAAAGCAAGAGGATATCAGCCTGAAGATCCATTAAAATAGGAAGCCCAGGGGCGCCTGGGTGGCTCAGTGGGTTGAGCCGCTGCCTTCAGCTCGGGTCATGATCTCGGGGTCCTGGGATCAAGTCCCGCATCGGGCTCTCTGCTCAGCAGGGAGCCTGCTTCCCTCTCTCTCTCTGCCTGCCTCTCTGCCTACTTGTGATCTGTGTCTGTCAAATAAATAAATAAAATCTTAAAAAAAAAAAAAATAGGAAGCCCAGGGATGCCTGGGTGGCTCAGTCAGTTAAGCCGCTGCCTTCAGCTCAGGTCATGATCTCAGGGTCCTGGGATCAAGTCCCACAACGGGCTTCTTGCTCAGCAGGGAGCCTGCTTCTCCCTCTCTCTTTGCCTGCCTCTCTGCCTGCTTGTGTGCGCTCTCTCGCTCGCTCTCTCTCTCTGACAAATAAATAAATAAAATCTTTAAAATAAAATAAAGGGGAGCCTGGGTGGCTCAGTGGGTTAAGGCCTCTGCCTTCAGCTCAGGTCATGACCTCAGGGTCCTGGGATCAAGCCCCGCATCGGGCTCTCTGCTCAGCGGGGAGCCGGCTTCCTCCCCTCTCTCTCTGCCTGCCTCTCCGCCTACTTGTGATCTCTGTCTGTCAAATAAATAAATAAATAAAATAGGAAAATTAAAGCAGGTTAGGATCATTTAATAGAAATTACTCCATGAGAATTCCACCTCCATTATGATGAATTACGAGTCAATGTGTTATTGCTTTAATTACTTTGCCACCAAATTTGAATGGCAGAATCCGATTCGGTGTCCTACCCCACCTTTTGCCCTCTTTTGGTCTCTCCTCAGTCAAGTAGCCAGAGTGAGCTTGTCCAGATATATGACATATGTCACTGCTCTGTGGTAAAAGTAGCAAAAAGCCCAACTCCTTACAATGACCTGTGAGACCAGACAAGACTCACACCCTCCCCCTATCCATGACACATCCACCCTCATTCCCTACCGCCCTCCCTACAGCCCTGGCTTCCTTCCAGCTGCCTGGCCTCCCTGCCATTCCTCCAGCCTCCGGACCTCTGTGCTTGCTGTTCCCTCTGTCTGAAATGCTTGTCCAATCCGTGTTTGCAGAGCACGCTTCCTCACCTGCTTCCAGGATTCGCCAAGGTTGTATATTTTGCTCCATAGCACTAAAGGCATCGAACCATCACATGTTTTCCATATTTGCCATGTGTGTTGCCTCGCTCCATAATGTAAGCTCTGCGGAGGCAGGGAGTTTGGTCTCTTTGTTCACTACTACATTCCCTGTGTCTAGAATACTCCTTGGCTCTTAGCAGGTAAAGCCAATGAAGCAAAAATACAAATATAATACATCCACATAATTAGGCTAGGGTCTGAATGATTTCTTCTTAAGAACAAATAGAAAATGAAAATAGTGCCAAGCAATCTATGGGTATTGTTCTAGATGGTCAGTTGTTAGGACAATGCTTCCAAACTTCAAAAGAACACCCCTCTCTGTTACCTCTACATGTGACTCGGGAACTTACAGTACAAAGCATTGTTTCCAAATGTCAAAGTCCTGTTTCCACACAGCTAATTTCAAAGGGCTTGTTTCATTATTGTATTTAATTGGGCACAGTTGAGACTTGCATCTTGCAATAAAAATCTTCAAATTTCTCATCTACTCTGAAATACGCAAAATTCTAGCTTACGTGAGATATAATTCACATACCCAAGTCTCACCATTTTACAGTGTACAACTCAGTGGTTTCCACTGTATTCACACGGTTGTACAAATACCACTAATTTCAAACCATTTTCAGCACCCCCAAAAGAAACTCCAGACCCAGCATTTCCTGTTTCTCCTTTTCTCTCATAACCTGCCCGCTACTCACCTACTTTCGGTCTCTATGGATTTGCCTATTCAAACCTATGATTTTTTTTTTTTTAACGCATGATCTATATATTCAAATGCCTGTTAAGTTTTTAAAGCGTTGCCTGGGCTCCATGTTGTATTAACCAAATAACTTGTCTTCCTCTCAGCACGAGTTCCCAGAACCACAAAGCTGTTGGTAGCTCTACCCCTCAGTGGGCTAAAATGGCAGGTGCAGAGACGGGGGCAGAGATGATGGAGATGGTGGAGGTGGAGGGGTTGGGCCATCCCAGCCGCTGTGGTGAGTTTCCTTCAAAATACAAAACTCACAGAATAAAGGAGATCTGGTGGTAAGAAGAGGAGGATGAGGAGGGGAGAAAAAAAAAACTACCTCAAGAATCTCCCTATTTCTGTGGATGAGACAGGCAGAGACACTGTAGACAACCCCAGTCCTTCTTCAAGCCCTAGCCTCTTCCTGCCTGGAGGTGAGGAGCACAGGATGCACCACACCAGGGGGTGGGGGTGGGGGAATAGGGGTTTTGATGTGAAGGACACTGGATAAAACAATGAGTGCATACATTGGGTAAGATAATTCAGTTCCATACACAAACACAAACAATACTGTGGCCCGGAGTAGGCATTCAATGAGTGTGAGCTGAATATCTTAATGTAATTAAAAATGAGCTGATGATGTATGTGGAAATGCTTTGTAAATTATACAACACTGTAAGAATGCATTATTCATATTTCCTGATCTAATTTCTTCTCCTTAAAGTCATTCCATCATTGTCAGGAATTACTTTGACCAACTTGGAGCAGGGCAGGGGTGGGGTGGAGGAGGAGACGAGCTCTGCCCTCCAGAGTTTATCATCTCCTTGAGGAGACTGGAAGAAAGGAAGTGAAATAGTCGTGAAAACTTTGCAAAGGCAGACTGGTATCTGATAAGGAAATTCCAAACCAAGGGTGGCTTTTCGGGGGGCGCTCTTGCAGGCATGTTGGGCATAGAAAAGGGGAGGTGGGGCAGACAGCTGAAATTTGAGGGATCGTATTCACTCAAGTCAGGCTATTTTGCTCAAGCCTAAAAAGGCTTGAGGTTTCTTGACATCTCACCTGAGAAGAGAGTCCAAGCTGGAACCAGGTGCAGCACTGTTACAATCAAATCCCACGTCCTTTAAGGCAAATCTTTCCAAGATTTCGAAGGTTCTGTTTGATTCCTTGGAAATTACAAACACTTGCTTGCACTTCTCAGTAAACTCTTCATGATAGAAACGTTCAAAGTTGTGCTTATAGTCTTTATAGACAGAAAGATAAGTTTTAGTACCTTACATTTGTTTCACATTTTCCACTACATATGGTTATTATAAATGCCCAGGAAGGTATCTCCCTTCTGTATCCGTATCAACTTCTTCCTATGCTGGCATCGTATTTCACAGCCAGTTTCGTATTCTAATGAAAGCAAACCACAGGCAAGCAATTTAATCTTCCCAAAGTTATTTGTATATGAAATCCTACTTAGGATTCCAAGTTATTTCTTGACCTGGTAATAACAAGAGCAAAAAAATAAAAATAAAAAACTGGGTTTGTGGCCTACCTCCCCTCATCTTTCTAGATTGTTATCTAGTATGAAGTTACCTAATTCAATCTTGTGGCAAATGTACGTAAGTGTAGCCATGGCAGGGGTCGGGAGAGTGGGGCGTATTTTTGGACAAGATGCCCTAATGCAATGACAACCATGGGTACGGATGTAACTCTGCCACTGGGCAAACCCCTTAAACTCTCTGGTGAAATAAGGGGCAGGGCTAGACACCTGGATCTCTGAGTGAGTCCTTCTAGTTTCAATTTACTGTAATTCTAAACTTGCAGTTTAATTAAAGTCAAGGTGTTCTGGACTGCCAAAATGCCTTCTGTCTCTGGAGAGACTTATATCCTCAGGGTTTTGTTTTTGCTTTTAATCAAGGGAGGATGTTATGCAAGAAAATGAATGCCAGGTAGGTTAACCTGGTAGGTTCCCGAGATACTCACCTTGCACCTCCACAGTTAACGGGGTTGCCCTCTGGTTCCGGTTAGAGCCAAAGAGACCTGGAAGACCTAGAGTCTGGCCAAAGTCAGCTTCAAATTTCAAGATCTTAGAATGGAGAATGACCCCACAGTCTAATGGGTCTCTTGAGGTAAACCTGAATCTTACCCATTAATCTTAAGTATCTTCAAGGACCTCAGACGTTGTTTCTCTGACTTAAGAGTGTGAACCAGTAGCTCCACATTGCCTTACAATAAACACTGGCTTCCCAAATATCTTTTGTTACCCATCCCCCACCCCCATCAGATTTTGGAACTCCCTGGGTGGTAAAAGGGTATCAAAGACACAAAAGAAAAATAATATAGCACCTCTAAAGCCCTTTTAAAAATAATATATCCATTCTGTAACTTCTAATTCACACATTTAGTCCACATGTTATACATTCAAAAGTCTAAAGCTATTTTTTCCAATAATAACTAAAATCAAAGGCTAAGGAGAATACTAAGGAGAAATATCCTGTCTCTAACCCAAATAGACTTGATTCTTTTTTTTTTTTATTAACCTATAATGTATTATTTGCTTCAGGGGTACAGGTCTGTGAATCATCAGGCTTACACACTTCACAGCACTCACCATAGCACATACCCTCCCCAATGTCCATCACCCAGTCACCCTATCCCAACCCCCCACCCCCTCAGCAACCCTTAGTTTGTTTCCTGAGATTAAGGCTCTCTTAAGGTTTTTCTCCCTCCCCCGTCCCATCCCTCCCCAATCCCATCTTGTTTCACTTTTTCCCTCCCTACCCCCAATGACCCCCCCCATCCTGCCTCTCAAATTCCTTGTATCAGAGAGATCAAAAGATAATTGGACAGACTAGATTCTTGAACACATTAGGAAGTATTGATCTATACATGCAGTTCAGACTGAGATTAGTCAAAGAATATCACTAATCATCATATTTCGAGCTTTAGCCAAATCATCTGTTCTTCCAGAATTCATTTGTTGCTATTGTTCCCAACAGCTATTTACTTTGCGCCTCACACACGTCAGGCACGGCTTTTAGCTATTTTACACACATTATTACTCTCGAGGCAGTGAATGTTAACTCATTGTGTAGAAGAAGAAACGACAGCTTGCCAATATTGTCATTTGCTCAGAGTCACACACATCTAGAGATTGAAAAATCTCAGGTCTGAGAACATGACTGTCCCTAGACATTCCAAAACTCCAAGCTTGTAGTAAATATTCAGGATATTTGGGGGGCACTCCACACCCATTCACCTACTCTAGTTTCCTTAACAGTCCCAGATCACCGTCCAGTGTCCCACCTGTCCCGACTCTCAATTCACGTTCTTCCAGCGGGTCTGACTCCATTTCCAACTCGAGGGGGCATCTGAGCCAGGATTAGCCTATCAGAGCATCACCTGGCACCAGGGATTAAACCAGTTACAAGCATGTGGTCCCAGTCAGGCTAATCAGAGACAAAAAGACTCGATGCAAGGACTTTGAGCCACTTCTGCTGGACTTGAACGTGGAGCTATTACAGCCATCTTCCTTCCATGATGAAGGAGCAAGGAACTGAGGCAGTATCAGGACCGCAGAGCCATGCTGATAAACAGTAAGAAACCGGGGCAGGTCACACCGTTTGACCCACTGCTTAAGCCTGAGTTGAGCCAGACCTAATCCTAGGCTTTAAAGTTATATAAACAAATAAATTCCTTTTGTTTCAGGCAATTTGAGTCACCTGCAACCCAAAGAGTTATGATTGACACAATATTCTTTTCTAGGACTCCAAAATGATTTGGCTTGTAGGCAGAGTTGATCAGCACCAGGAGGATTTCGCCACCCGCCTCCCTCCCCAGCAACACTGCATTGGAATGAGTTTAGGTGAGTCAACTCTGTCCTGCTCAGTTCACCAAGATCCACCTGCTCTCTGCCATAAGGCCTATTGCCTGCCTGGCCCCTGAGAGCATTTGGGAATACACCACCTGCCATTATTATGCAATCTCACATTAATGGGGCCCTTGCAACAGTAATTCATAATGTTTTCTGGGTCATGGAACCTTTTGAGAATCTGACCAAAGACAAAGGCCATCTTCTTACCCACCCCCCAACACACATATGCACGTAAACCTTCTATTTTTTATATAATTTTAAGCGCATCCCAAAGACAGACCCAAAGTCTGTCTAGGTGAAAAATCTCTGCCATCCTCTAATATTGCTCTGCCCTTTCTTTCTGTGTCTGCAAGACACTACCTTCAAAAATAAATGTAATCACTTCATTTAGAGTCAGGATGGCAAGTTGTGCTCCTCAGACTTTAATGTGTATGCAACTCACCTGGTCATCTTATAAAAATGTACTCCCTTATTCAGTAGACCCGGAATGCTTTTCTATCAACTCCCAGGTGATGCCAAGGCTGCAGGCCCACGGATTACTGAGCAGTTAGGGTGAGGGCTGTTTAGCAATACCCCGGACCTCCACCCACTAAGGTGCCAGCAGCACTCCCCCAACTCTGACACCAAAATGATTTCAGATGAGGCCAAATGTCCCAGGGAGGGGTGGGGGACACCCAGTTGGGGCTGAGAAGCTCTGCTCTAGATCTAGTACCTTAACTGCCAGATATTTGAGGCCTTCTCTGAGCTCCTGGAATTCCTAAATAATCTTCCATGACCCTTTATTTGCTCTTATTTCCAGTTTCAAAAATCTTCAAATGGAGAAATGCATGTTACAGAAATATGGTAACAACTTTAAATGCTTACGGAATATTTTCAGTCATTTCAAAAGTCTTCTTACAAGGAAGACATGCAAAACATACGAACTTTATGTTGATAAAACACTTAGCTGTATTTCCATAGTTACTCACCCATATGTTCAATCATGAAAGTGGCTGGGTAAAGTTGTTTTATCACAACTGACCAGTCTTTGAAAACCAGCTCACCCAACTCATGGAGGTCTTTATAAAATCGGACAGGGAGTCCTTTGTTAATGATCTTGGCCTTAAGCTTGCCAACCCTTAATTTTTCTTCGTCATTCAGAAAGCCTGAGAGCAGCCTCTCCTTTTCCTCATCTAAAGTCTTCAGCAACGTGGGTCCAGTCCTAAAGTAAAAATACTGAAACTGAGACTTATTCAGAAATGCTGCTTGGATGATCTCGAACTCCGTCAAACTGTAGTTGGGATTCTCCAGGACCCACGGATAACCATTTTTTGCAGCAACATAGAGATTCTGCTCTATTGGGGATAAACTTGACAAATCAGTTGCTTTGGAGAACAGTAAAGGCACATGGTCAGGGAGAAAGTCCCCATACGTCTGACCCAGCATGCAGATGAGAAAGGGAAAGCAGCTGTTCACATAGTCGAGACAGAGCTTCAGGTATTGGGCATGGAGACAAGAATGCTGTCTAAACAGGTTGGAGGACAAGGGCGGCAGGGCCATCAACGCCGCACACCTCAGGTCTACAGCTTTGAAATACGTGCCCCGGGAAATGCAGAGCTCATTAAGCTGAGGAAAGATGTAGTTTGCCAAAAAGTCTCTCTCTTCTTGAAAATCATTCAGAGTTGAGCAGATGTAAGGCTGAATGGGTTTCTGGAACTTTAAGACAAATTGGGCATACTTATCTACATTTGCCTTCTGGCTTATTTCACTTTGCTCAGGGGATGACATCGTGTTTAAAATATAATCATTTTCATCCTGGCATAGCTGCCGATCTCCACGGCTTCTAAGACTTCTTCCTAATTATGTTAGTTACAAACACTTTGAAAACGTTCCCCAAAATGGTTTCTTTCTTAGTGACATGTGAAGGTGAGAGGTGCCAGCCAACGAGCAAATCAGATTTGGAAATCTAGTGTAAGATTGAAAAAGAAAAAAAAAAAAAAACATTCATTTTAGGATTAAGGGAAGTTCACATTCCCCTTCTCCCCCAAAGCTTTTGCTGACAAGCTAGAGAACCGCAAGGTGAGTGAGCACTGGACCCAAGGCTCTCCCGCTTTCCCCAGACTACCGTTCCACCTTCCCGGTATTCCTTCTACCCACTACTACTTCTGCCCCCTATAAATTTTGAAATCATGCAAGGGGACTTCCGGAGTGTGGGAAATGGAAGACAAACCCAGAGAAGGATCCTTATGTATCTATGAGCTGAATTAGCCAAGACCCATGACCAAGGTCAGAAGCAAGAATGAATAGGTATGAAGCTGAGATTGGGATAAGAAGAAGATACCAAAGGGTAACAAGGCCCGAGACCAGTAATGCACCAGGCATCTGAGAGACATGAGGAAGTTGGGATCTAAGACCTTCATGGAGTTCTGCAACTTTTTTTTTAATCTTAAATTGAGCACACTCATACAAATTCCATCCACCTACATGAGCTAGGAATTCAACTCCACTGAGTGAATGATAAAAAACACACCCTCCAACACTGATGTAGATATGGTTGCACCTTGCTCAGAAGAAAAAAAAATAAATGAAAATGACCCTGTTAATGAGATTTTTCTTAATGCAACTCTTTTCCATACCAAGCATTGCTTTTTCGGGTTATGTTTTTGCCTCCACCTAAGGAGAAACATCATGTTATCACATATACGGCAATTTTTCATCACAATCCCCTGACAAGAATAATGCAGTACCTTTTTAAAAAGTGTTAACCCTGGGGCGCCTGGGTGGCTCAGTGGGTTAAGGCCTCTGCCTTCAGCTCAGGTCATGATCCCGGGGTCCTGGGATCGAGCCCCACATCGGGCTCTCTGCTCAGTGGGAAGTCTGCTTCCTCCTCTCTCTCTGCCTGCCTCTCTGCCTACTTGTCATCTCTGTCTGTCAAATAAATAAATAAAATCTTTAAAAAAAAAAGTGTTAACCCTTTCACTTTGAATTGTCACAGTAGTTCAATGATAGATAGTATTGCCATCCTATTTACAGTCAAAGAAACAGAAGTTCAAACAGGATAAGCAACATGTCCAATGTCACTTGGCTAGTGAATGGAGAGCCAGGATCTAAACACAGGTTAGCCTGACTCCAGAACAAATACTCTATAGTGTCTCTATATTATAATGAAATCCCTTAAATCAATGGGTGGAAATGCCTATCCGATAAATAATATTGTAATAAATAGGTGGCAACTTGAAAAAAATCAGTTTAAGCTGTACTCACACTACTGCACCAAAAAAAAAAAAAAAAAATCTAAAAAAATGACAGAATAGGTGTCATGAGTGCTTTATTAACCGACTTCTCTTCTGCCATGTAGGAGGCTGGAATTAGATTATCAGCCCTTGCAAATATCCCCCTTCTCCTAGTCCCATGCAATCAGAAATAATTTCTATTTTAGTTTCCACCATATTCTCAACACCCAGTATAATGACTGGCTAAGAGAAAGTGATAGGTAAATATTTGTTGAATGAAAATTTTAACATAATTTTTCAATGAAAAGAAAAGATAATTAAATATTTATCAAACCTGGAGAGGACTTCTGAAACTTATAAGCTGTAGAAGAAATCACAATGGATGGACAGACACGGTTACATTTTCAAAAGACTTAAAAGGCAATCAACAGACTGTAAAAAATATTTGCCACAAATAAGTTTATCTTTATTTAAAAAAAAAATACTGGCATCCTAGTAGACATATAAGCAAAAGATACAAACCGATAAAAAGAAAAACAATACAAGAATACATATAAAAGCACATGAAACCTTTCTAGAATTCAAAAAAATTTTTTAAAGCAATGATATAAATTTTTAAGTGTAAGTATGTAAGTTTGGTGAAATTTTATGTCATATATAACTATGGAACTATAAACTGGTAATTTTGGAAAGTTATTGGAAGATATATTTAGCAAATAAATGATAATATATTTCAAAATATATTAAAATGTTTACAATTTTTCATTCAGTGATTCTACTTTCTGGGAATTTCTCCAAGGAACTGATCAAAATAGCAAAAAACTATAGCCATTAAAATGTCATTACATTGTTTATGATAGAAAAAAATGATAAGAGTAAGCAAACTAAGTGGTCATGGCTTTTTGCTAAGGGAATAACTAATAGGACAAAAGAACAACCACAGGTGGCAGGTTGTACATCTGTTAAAAAGACAATTATGGAAAGTTTTTTAAAAAGACAGTAATGGACTTCTGCCTGTAGCCATGATAGAATAATAGGGACTAGACTTACCTATCCTCTTCAGAAAATTAGAAAACTGGACAAAATATATTAAACAGACCTCAGGTGATCTGGGAGTATGAATCCTGCGAACTAGAGAAGTTAATCAGGAAAAGAAGACTTTGGAACAAAGGGTGTAACTAGACTAGGAATGACATTACATAATGATAAAGCAGTCAGTCCACCAAGAAGACATAACAATCCTAAGAATATATGCACCTAACAACACAGCTCCAAAATACATAAAGCAAAAACTAGCAGAGGGGCACCTGGGTGGCTCAGTGGTTTAAGGCCTCTGCCTTTGGCTTGGGTCATGATCCCAGGGTCCTGGGATCAAGCCCCACATCAATCTCTCTGCTCAGCAAGGAGCCTGTTTCCCTTCCTTCTCTCTCTGCCTGCCTCTCTGCCTGCTTGTGATCTCTGTCAAATAAATAAGTAAAATCTTAAAAAGAAAAAAAATCTGTCTTGATCTCAGGGTCCTGGGATTGAACCCCGCATCAAGCTCCCTGCTCAGTGGGAAGTCTGCTCGTCCATCTCCTTCTGACCCTCCTCCCCCACCTCGTGCTCACAAGCGTGCTCTCTCTCTCAAACAAATAAATAAAAAATTTTTTAAATCTTAAAAAAAAGATAAAATAAAATAAAAAATAACAATCTCCACAGCTTGCTCCACAATTGCTAATAATGAGCCTTCCCAGTTTTTGCTGAAAAGGGGGATTAAGACAGGGGAGGGGGAGCAGAAGGAACCTAAATGGAAGGAGTTATTTTTGAGTGGAAGGAAAATATAAAAAAGACGTGACTTTTAATTGTTAAAACAATTTAGTACAAAAAAGAATTTTAACCAGAAGCTTCATTATTACCGTAAGTGCAAAATCCTTATCATATGCCACAAATAGATGGTAGCCATAAAAACAAATGCCTTAAAAAGCAAACAGTGTGAAAAAAATTCTAGTTAGATATACCTCTCTTTTTACTGAATAGATTAACATGTACTTACCAGAGAGACATTTAAGACAAACTTACCAAACTAACTTTCTCTTGGCCTAATCAAAAAGACTGGAACAGAATTGAAAGCCCCAACATGTACACCAGGGAATCAAAGTTATTTAATATCTGTCCCTGGCCCATCTGATAGCACTAAGGGGCATCGGAGTGGGTACACTCTCGGAGATTGAACTTGGGTGTTGGAGTCCCATAAACCCTGCCTCAAACTGACTGTGACACCTGTAGATCTGGAAATGATGACCACATCCATGACGGGATTAAATGAGACTTAGCATAATAAGCACCTAACTGTGCTAAAATTTGTTTTAACACTGTTAAAATGGACTTCTCATTAAGAAATATCCTGCCCGAAAGGGCACCTGGGTGGCTCAGTGGGTTAAGCCTCTGCCTTCGGCTCAGGTCATGATCTCAGGGACCTGGGATAGAGCCCCGCATCAGGCTCTCTGCTCAGCAGCGAGCCTGCTTCCTCCTCTCTCTCTCTGCCTGCCTCTCTGCCTACTTGTGATCTCTCTCTCTGTCAAATAAATAAATAAAATCTTTAAGAAGAAAAAGAAGAAGAAAAAAGAAATATCCTGCCCAACAGATTTTTTAAGCAAGTTATCACTGTTTATTTATAATCTACAAGGTCCATACTAAGCCCTCAATGTTTGCTATTCCTATTGTTAACTGTAATATGACCTTTACTGCAAATGTTTGCCTTCGTATTTTGTGATAAAACAGACTCAACAGCATTACTCCATACATCACTGTACTTTATAACTAAGAGTTATGGAAATACCTATTAATGGGTCAGAAGTTCCTCTGACCTTTTACAGAAATTTCTCTCAATATTTTAAGGCTTAGAAATTTCTATATTCAAATGCCACACTCCCTGCTCCCCACCCACAATGACCGCAGGTTCTAACTTTGGTAAGTTTACCCTTGACAGCCCCAGATTTTTCTAAGCTTCTAGTGCTTAAAATGTCAATGATGGGAATGTAAATCGGTACAACTATTCCAGAGGGCAATTTTTACTGTCAAAATCCTTCCAAAACAAGTCGTATTTTTTACCAAGCATTCCAATTTTAAAAAATCATTTTGTATGTAAGGATTTATCTGTAAGGATTTTCATCGTAGCAATATTTATGATGGTTTAAAAATTGGTTATAAACTAAAGACCTAACAATAATAAATTGGACAATCACAGAGTAGTCATAACATGAAACAGTGTATATCCATTAAAAGATATCTTATAAAAAGGTTTACACAGGGGCACCTCGCATGGTGGCTCAGTGGTTAAGCATCTGCCTTTGGTTCAGGGCTCAGGTCATGATCCCAGTACAAGCCCCATGTCAGGCTCCCTACTCAGCAGGAAGCCTGCTTCTCCCTCTCCCACTCCCCCTGCATGTGTCCCCCCTCCACTGTGTATCTTTTGATCAAATAAATAAAATCTTTCAAAAAATGCTTATATGGGCAAAAGTTTACCATATATTGACAAGTGAAAAAGTTTCAAACAGTATTATTATGTGATTCTAATTTTAATTTTAAAAAGTACATGTTAAATTTTAATGCAGACAATAAGAAGTCTATAGTGATTTATCTCATTAAAGCATTTCTTACTTTAATTTTCTTCCTTGACCTTTTTTTTAAGGATTTATTTTATTTTATTTATTTGAGAGAGAGAGAGAGAGCTGAGAGGGGAAAGGTCAGAGGGAGAAGCAGACTCCCTGCCAAGCAGGGAGCCCGAAGTGGCACTCAATCCCAGGACTCCAGGATCAAGACCTGAGCTGAAGGCAGGTCTTGATCTGAGCCACCCAGGCGCCCCATCTGCCTTGTCCTTTTATTTAATTTTCCATTTTTTTAATAATACACATTCATGACTTTTAAAATCAGAGAAAAATAAAATTTCTTTTTCTTAAAAAAAGCAATTAAAAATCTTTAAAAAGTAGTCAAGAGGTAGGCAGTGGCTAGACTAATGTAAGAAATTTTTAAAATAGGAGTTCTACCTTGACCCACCAATACCTAATTCAGTTACATCATTTAATTTCTCAGGACCTCAAATTTTCTAAGCTGCTTTTTAAAAAGAGGGGTGGGGGGGGAAGGCTTCATATGGGAGATAAATTGGTATAGCTTTTTTCGGAGGAATTGGTAAATACCCATAGAATTTTGAACACACATACCCTTTGATCTAACTATTCCAAAACAAAATATTTATGTTCCAGAGAAAAATAAAAAACCTGTGCATATTAAAGCATTCTCCACAGCACTGACTGTAATAGCAACCGGAAACAATAAAAATGCCTATCAAATAGGAGAGATTAAAAAGAATGAGACATCAAACATGTATTAAATGGAATAAGCTAATGTGTATTGTTCCATTTATCTTTAGAGAAAATAAACATTTTCATCTTTAATTTTACCACACACACATACATTGCACACATACAAACAAATCTCTGGAAGGAAACTCTTGTCAGTTCTGACCTCTGGAGAATAGGAACAATGAGGTGGGAAGAACCTAGAACTTTTATCTTTGACCTATACTTCTCTGTACCAGCTGGGCACTTTTTTAAAAACCATGAAAATATATTTGGTTTGTCATTTTAAACTGAAAGGGAAAGTTGTAGAACATGATTTCCAAGATTCCTTCCAGTTCCAAAATTCTATTTCGTCCCTAATGTAAATTATCATCAGCGTATTAAAAAAAAAATTATCATCAGCGTGGCTAATTGGATCATGCAAAATATGCACCTGTACATACATCTTAAAATGTATTTTTAAAGATTTTATTTATTTATTTGACAGACACAGATCACAAGTAGGCAGAGAGGCAGGCAGAGAGAGAGAGAGAGAGAGAGAGAGAGAGAGGAGGAAGCAGGCTCCCCGCTGAGCAGAGAGTCCAACGTGGGGCTCCATCCCAGGATCCTGGGATCATGACCTGAGCCAAAGGCAAAGGCTTTAACCCACTGAGCCACCCAGGTGCCCCTTGGATAGACTTTTTTTTTTTTAAGATTTTATTCATTTAGTTGAAAGACAGAAATTACAAGTAGGCAGAGAGAGAGGAGGAAGCAGGCTCCCTGCTGAGCAGAGAGCCCAAGGCAGGGCTCCATCCCAGGACCCTGGGATCATGACCTGAGCCGAAGGCAGAGGCTTTAGCCCACTGAGCCACCCAGGCTCCCCTGGATAGACTTTTTTAATCGACTTATTTTTCTAAGGCAGACTCTAGGGAGATATTTGTTTTTAATTAGTAGAAAATAAAATACAAACTATAAGCCTACAGGTGAATTTAATTTAAAACAGGTATAGGAGCACTTATGTGGCTCAGTGGGTTAAGTGACTGCCTTCTGCCCAGGTCATGATCCCAAGGTCCTGGGATCAATCCCCCAGAAGGGCTCCCTGCTCAGTTTAGAGCCTGCATCTCCCTTTTCCTCTGCTGCTCGCCTTGCTTGTGCGCTCTCACATGCGCTCTATCAAATAAATAAATAAATAGGGGCGCCTGGGTGGCTCAGTGGGTTAAAGCCTCTGCCTTCGGCTCAGGTCATGATCCTGGGGTCCTGGGATCAAGACCCACATCAGGCTCTCTGCTCGGTGGGGAGCCTGCTTCCCTTCTTCTCCCTCTGCCTGCCTCTCTGCCTACTTGCGATCTCTGTCAAATAAGTAAATAAAATCTTTAAAAAATAATAATAAATAAATAAAATCTTTTTTTTAAAGGCTTTAATTTTCTAATTGCTTAAGAAAGTTACAGTACCCAGAGATTTTATTAGCCAATGCAGGTGACCATTTTATAAATCCAAGGTCAATTCTCAAGCAAGCTAATTTAGGGTAAGCTGGGGCAGGGTATAGGGAAAAGATTACAAATATTTCACAGAGAAAACTAGTCAAAAATAAGATAAAACTACAGTTCCATTAAATATTTAGAAACACATTTATTGTTCTACAGTCAAAATAATACAAGTTCCACAGTCTGGAAACATTAAACATTACATAAATTGCTTGATGAAAAACCACCCAAAAGTTAATCAAAGAAAATAATTATGGTGTTTGGTGTCTTCTCTAAAATTTTTTTTTTTTTGAAGCCTTCAAATAGGACCACGGAATTCAGGATCTCCCATGGAGAGCCACATCTACTTGTATAATTTACTATGATGGACAATGTGAGGCAGACACCCTTAGGCCAGAACAAGAAGAAAAGCCAGATAAGATACTTGACAATTTGTTTAAAGGCATCAGGATATGAGGAGACAAGATTCCAGAAAGAAAGGAAGTGTTGCTAAGTGAGCTCTACATTCTCTGTTGCTTTTCCCCTCAAAATACTTGCTGATTCTTATGCCATGCAGAACCTATATTCTTGGAAGAAAGCACAATGCTGAAAAGCACCAGTCTCATAGAGTTAGTGCTAGAAAGACGAAAATTGGAATTCAGGGCCCGGCCGAGAGGAGGCCTGGTTAACACCCTAGGCTTTTTGTTGCACTTTCTGGATGCTCAATCTGCAAAGGTTTCCTGCATCCCTAGTGTGTGCTCACAGGTGCTCTCCTTCTCTTCTAAGCTGGATTTTATTAATTTTTTTTTTTAAAGTAAGCTCCATGGCCAGCGTAGAGCTCAATGTGGGGCTTAAACTCACGACCCTGAGATCAAGACCTGAGCTGAAATCAAGAGTTGGTCAGTTAACCAACTGAGCCACCTACGCACCCCTACATGAAGTCTTTGAAATTTCCACTTCTGTGTGCTTTTTGCAAGATTAGAACAAGTCTATTGGTGTTTATATATTTATTGTACAGTCAATAATTTACCAGATTTTCATACTCATTATAATGTTTTCTCCCTAACTAGGGTCTCTTGGGTTTCCAGGGTACACAGTTACTTCACCAGTGAGAAGGAATTCCAAAATAAAAGACTTTGACTTTCCTAAAATTAATGACAATTACTTCATTTTCTTGTCTTAGACCCTCCAAAACAGTGTGGGACAATACGGACAAAATCAGGCATGTCTGTCTGGTTCCTGATTCCTACTGACGCAGCAGGTTTTGGTGTTTTGCTGTTTAGAATGACAGTTGCTATCAGTTACTTTGATCAAGGTACAATTTACATGTAACAAAATCTACTCTTCTTTAAGCGTAGAGCTTTTACTGCCATGTTCAAAAGCACTTCCATCACTCCAAAAAGTCCCTTCATACTCTTCCGCAGTCATTCCTCACAGCTTTGCTTCACTTTAAATAAGATACATGCGGTTATGCAACTACGCTGTTACTCTCTGTTCAAGCTCTGCACAGAGACTGCATCTATATCGCTCAGCCTTATATAGCCAGCACCTTGCATAACCCCTGGCATGTACCAGATCAACGCTTGCTGAATTGAGTGAATGAATGAATGAATGAACCAATCAGCCAACAAATTCACCTTGGTGCTCACTCCCATTCCTTAAGCTCCCTAATTCCAATTGCTTTCCTGCCTTAATCTCCCTGGTCTGCACTCTGCCTCTTCACTGCTGGACTACATCTGTCTACCAGGTTAACAACACCTCTGCCCATAATGGCACCCCTTTGTCTATACGATTTTCTCTTCCAAGAAGAGACTTACCAACAACACCAAAGGTAGTTGTTTCCCATAATGTCCATGGATATACAGTGTCAAAGGGAAAAACTAAAATTAGGAAGCAAGGGAATCAGATCCAAAGGTAGGGAGTTTAGTAACAGCCTGGAGTATAAGTTCCAAAGGAACCAGACAAAGATGGGAAATGAGAATCAATAATGGGTAAAAAGTCAGAAAAGGTGGACACTCCAGGTGACAAGAAGCAAGGCTGGGATCTGAATAAATAAGCTGTCCTTTCCTTGCATAGGGTGCAAAGACAGGGATCCTGTCTTAAAGGGGCAGAGCCAAGCTAGACGACAGCTGGCCATCTTCTGTCAGTCTATGTCTTACATCCTGCCTGCCTCATGAATTCCCACCATCATCCGGTGAAACGTCTACTCACAAGCATTGGCTCTATTTTGGAGGACATGTCTCATTCTCAGTTCCTCCAGGTGCAACACCAACTAGCACCACTGACCCGTTAAGACAGAATTTGCAATTTCAGAAACTGGTTGCTTACTTGTTCAGAGCTAGAAAAAGAGCTGAAAAAGTTGTTATAAAATGCAGAAAAGTGAAAGAACTCATCTTTTCTGAGAGCAAAAAAAAGGGGGGGAGCTAAAACACTAAAAAATCCAATTATTTGAGATTTCTGAATGTAATTCTCACCCTGGTACACTCTTTAAAAAAAGAAAAATAGATAAAACACAAAAGCATTTTTAAAAAAGCTTTGTAAGTCACCTTTGCTTACTAGTAACAAATGTTAGTAATTTGAGCAGATGTAAATAAGTCACCACCACAATGTGTAAACACCAACCACAAGATTAAGATTGGCAAACCTAAATAGGGGAAGTTGCGAAAAGATTATGATAGCCTGTCACCGAAAAGCTTGTTTTCAGGAATTCGAACGAATATCTACAAACAAATTCAAAGTTCCATTTTCCCAGGGGAAGCAACAAGGAAGGGAGGGTTTTTTGTTGGAAACAAGGTCGGAGTTGGGGTGGGGGGAGAGGTATGTAAAGACTAGGTTAAATAGATCCAAAAATATTTCCAAAGCCACAAGCTTAGGGTGAGGGACTTCCCTTGACGGAAAGACACCTGGTCCTTTGTGTCTTTCTAAACGCTGAGTAGGTATTTCTATTAAGTTACAAAGCTGCACACTCTCTCATTTGCAGCCCCACAGGTTTTGCTTTCAAATATCTGCAGGTGTATCCTCCTGCACCGGGTAAACGAGGTTTTTTTCCCCCTTTTTTGGGCTAGACAGAACTTTACGAACACGCTCTCCACCTGACAATAGGTTCTAAGGCCGCCAGTCACCGCTTCTGAACTTTAGGGAGTTGAGAGCATCAAAGTTGCTCTCAGTTTTCCTCAAGGGAAAAAAAAAAAGAAGAAGAAGAAGAAGCCCCACTATCCTCTCCTGCAAACCAGACCAGAGAGTTCGCAGGTTCCGGCCACTTTAATCAGAGAAGCAGGGAGGGCTCCAGCTGCCCCCAAGTGACGCAAGAGAAGCCAGATTCCTGTTTACCAGCCGGAGGCGGAGTCCAGACTCGGAGAGGCAGACCCCCGAACTCAGGGCAGCCGCGGCTTTCCGTGTCGGAGCTTTCCAGACCTGCTTCTACAGGCAGTGTGCCCCGGAGAGTCCTGGAATAAATACAAACCTCTACTACAGTCAGAACAAGACGTAAGTTCTAAAACACGCAGCACATAATCACAGCAAAGACTCGGTGGGAGATGCCGCAGAGATAAACTACGCAGCTGGTCCACAGGCCAAAGACTACGATTCCCAAAATGCAATGCAGCGTACCCCACCTACCCCGGTACGTTGCATGCCGGGAACTGTAGTTCCTCACCGCCTTCTTCTAAAAAGTACACCTGGGATTTTCAACCTCTCACGTGTTTCTCTTCTCCGGGATGCACAGCCAAAGAGAAAGCTGGCTGCGAAAAGGCGCGCGGGTATCATTCCCAACGTGACCCCACGCGTAGATGGAGAAAGTGAAGAGCCGTTGCCATGACTACCGTTTCCCCTGGTCACGGAATAAAGGTGCTCAAGGTTCCGGAAGTGGTTCCTCCGCGACCTCTCCAAAACGAGGGCTGTGTTCTGTGCTGACGTTAATTGGGCCGTTTCCTTGAGAGGCCAAAACTACCCAGGCAAAGGGGCGGTCCCGTGTGAGAGGGCCCGCGGAGTCATTTGATTGGAGAAGAGAGACTATGACCGACCAATCGGAGGGAGCCACGCTTCGGGCATCGGGCACCGCACCTGGACAGCTCTGATTGGTACACTGCTGTCCCCCCCACGAGTCCCCATTGGGTAGAGGGGGTGCGTGGTGCGGCACCATTGGTGGGTTCGTGTTTCCCGTCCCCCGCCCGCGAGAAGCTGGGGTGAAAAGCGGCCCGACCTGTTTGGGGGTAGTGGGCGGACCGCGCGGCTAGTGGTGTGAGGATCTGAGCCCCGTGGTGGGGGGTGGAGGCGGCTCCTGCGATCTAAAGGGATTTGAGACTCACCGGCCGCGCGCCATGAGGGCCCTGTGGGTGCTGGGCCTCTGCTGCGTCCTGCTGACCTTCGGTGAGTGATCCTAGAGGAGCGAGCACCCCCGGACGCCCCCCCTCCTCAAGCGCGGCTTCTTCTCGAAGGTTCTGGGGGCGTTGAGCCTAGGAGGGGGATTACGGGGCCTCCGTTGGGCGGAGGGGAATTCATCGCCTTTCCTCGAAAGAGGCTCAGGGGAGTTCGCGCACTCTCCTCTGTGGAAAGGAAAAGCGAGGACCGAGAACGTTGAACTCTGGTGTTCATCTTCTAGTATTCGTGCGTAGAGGTCTCGAGCAAGTTGGGGTGGGGTGGGGCGCCTCTCGGGCTCTTGGTCCCCTGGGAGCCTTGCGGGTGCCCGTTCCGGAGGGTTTTTGTCCGACGCAGGAGCCTTTGGCCCTCTGAACTTGGGGACCCCCGCACCCAGTCTGCGAGTCAGAACGCGGGTTTCCTTTCTTAGGTGCTGGACTGGGGACTGTGGGGCTCTGAGTCAGAAGAAAGGCGGTGTCAGCGTGTTTGCTTCACTTTTGCTCGAGCTTCCTAACATCTCAAAATCTCATCTCTTCCCTCGCTCAGTTGGGCCCGATTTCGGTTCCTCTCGGAGTGGTTGCACAAATTCTATTTGTAGATTGACCTGCGGTACTGCAGGTCTAAGTTTTGGCATGGTCAATCGGGAGGCCTTGCCGCGCGGCCTGCGTGCAACACGTGGGAATGTGGAAGGGACCTGGTATCCAGTCTGCCAAACTTTATTTATACAGCATCCGAGGGCCGAGGGCCGCTCTTCGGACGTGATGGCAGCCTCGCTATATCAGAATCTGCTGGAGGAATCAGGATCTGAACTTAAATACGAAATATACCAAGTTGGGTTTACAGTGGGTCTTTAAACTAGTGGATCCATTTCTCCCACCCCACGTCCCATATTTACCCCTGAATTTTGAAGCAGCTACTCTTGCCCTGTTTGATTTTATTTCTTCTGAGAAGTACAGGAAGCGAAGCAACCATGATTTAAGAGTTTTTTGGTGTGAAATCTTTCAGGGTCGGTCCGAGCTGACGATGAAGTCGATGTGGATGGTACAGTGGAAGAGGATCTGGGTAAAAGTAGAGAAGGTTCAAGGACAGATGATGAAGTAGTACAGAGGTTTGTGTTCTTTTGAAACAGATTAGCCCTTATGAACACTGGAATATAATAGCTTGTTATCTTTTCTTCAGATGTCTAGATTGCATGTAACACCCCAAATTTGAATACCTAGGAAACGGTCAAAGAAAATGTTAGGGCTATGAGGCATGGTCATCCCTAAGTATCTCCTAACTTGCCGCTAGAATGACTGGTCAGAATGGGATGAATTTCTTTTGAAAACTATTCGGATAGCTAGATTGCAAAATATAAGCTCTGTGACTTTCAGAAGACCCATTGGTTTTATATGCAGTAAGTGTGTAAACTTAGTAGTTTTTGTTTTAACCTCTGCCCCCACTGTGGGGCATGAACTCCTGACCCCCAGATCAAGAGTTGCATGTTCTACTGACTTAACCATCCAAGTGCCCCTAAACTTCCTAATTTTAAAAAATTTCTCTCAGTTGAGTAGTGTTTTCAAAGTTGGCCCTCTGGGATTTAATTGACAGGTTTTTTTGTTGTTGTTGTTTTTTTTAAAGATTTTATTTATTTATTTGACAGAGAGAGATCATAGGTAGGCAGGGAGGCAGACAGAGAGAGGAGGAAGCAGGCTCTCCGAGGAGCAGAGAGCCAGACGTGGGGCTCGATCCCAGGACCTCGGGATCATGACCTGAGCCAAAGGCAGAGGCCTTAACCCACCAAGCCACCCAGGCGCCCCTAATTTACAGTTTTGTAGAGTGTTAGAGGCCAAAGCTTCCCAGGCAAAGAGGCAGTCCCACATGCGAGGGAACATAGAAGTATGACCTTCCTTTTTATTTTTAGTAGAGGAAAGTCATGTTCATTTTTCTGACTGTTTTAAGAACTGAGTATTACAACTCAACGCTAAGGTGATAAAATTTTACTGTGGTAAAATAATAGAAACAGTGGATTGGTAATATTTTTATAATAGGCTTTCATTTTACCCTTTTAACCCTTAAAACAATCCTCTGGGACCACTGTGCTTTCATCACAGATCGGTGTTTTGAGGGGGAACTAAGTAAGCAATGCAATAGTTGTTTATCAACATTTTTTCCTTAGAGAGGAAGAAGCTATTCAGTTGGATGGATTAAATGCATCCCAAATAAGAGAACTTAGAGAGAAGTCAGAAAAATTTGCCTTCCAAGCTGAAGTTAATAGAATGATGAAACTTATCATCAACTCATTGTATAAAAATAAAGAGGTAAGCAACAGTGTAGTTGGGATAATACTATTTTCTCTCTGTGCAATAGCATACTTGTTTACTTTTATAATAAATATACTTAGGTAGTAACTCCAAGTTAGTAGTTATTAGCACAGTTTAAATACCCAGTATTTAATAGATAATTGTGGGGGGGGTGGTTGGACATTTTCCTTTTGTCCTTTCTCCTCCAAATATGTTCATAGTCTGCTAAACAGGGTTGAGGGGAGGCACACAAACCAAGGCCTGTTTGTTAACATACATAAAGATCACTAGTATGAGACTAGAGTGTTACTAATCTTACCAGTTTGGGTAACCCTTACAGTTGTTACAGTCTTATGTGTAAAGAGCTATACCTCCTTTTACCAAGAGAGTAGAGCCACTTCTGTACATGAGTTTGACTTTAAATTTGCTGTTTTGTATATCTTGAGGGTAATCAAAGTATGTGTTAAATCTGACTTCCATTTAGATTTTCTTGAGAGAACTGATTTCAAATGCTTCTGACGCTTTAGATAAGATAAGGTTAATATCGCTGACCGATGAAAATGCTCTTGCTGGAAATGAGGAACTAACTGTCAAAATTAAGGTAAGCTTAAAACTTAAAACTTTTTCTTCTAAAGCAAAAAAAGAGTCCATAGGGATGGGGAATCTGAATCAGTCAAGATAGGCCAGGTTATGCTGCAGTAACAGATAACCCCCCAAGCCCAGGGGCTTAAATTGGGGTTTCCCAAAATACAGCCTATGGTCCAAATCCAGCCTACTTGTTTTTGTAAAGTTTTATTGAAACACAGCCATGCCTGCTTATGAGCTAGGTATGGCTGCCTTTGTGCTACACAGTGGGTTTGAATAGTTGTGACAGAGACCATATGGCCCAGGTGCCTAAAATATTTACTCTCTGGCCCTTTTTCAGAAAAGGTTTGCTAACCCCTGGATTAACTCATCAACCACAGGCCACTGTGGCCTTTGTTTTGTATCATCTTCACTCCTAGGCACAGGCTGATTGAGTAGCCACCATCTGGAGTGTAGCTTGTTGCCATGGTACAGAGAGCTTGGAGGTCTCCCGTACCATAAAGGCTCTAGTCTGAAAGTTGTGTTCTTGACTCCCACTTGCAGCTCATTGGCTAGAACTGGTCACATGGCCTTAATAACCAGAAATAAAGGAAGCATATTCCTTCTATGTTTCCAGAAGACAGAGCTGGGTGTATTTAGTGAAGAACATTGATCACTGTAGATTCTAAATACGGAAGTCATTCAAGTTTTGAACCTTTTTATTTTCTGTGAAAGATATAGTCATAATATAAAATTCTATTTTTCTTAAATTTTTTTCTTCAAAAATATCTTGTTTTCTTTAGTTTTGTTTCTGCCTTTTGAAATTTAGACCAGGCTCTATCTTCTTTATATTGATACTTTCTCAAATAAGCTGAATTTAAGGTTATTCTCTGTAAAGAAAGATGGCTTGAGTGTAAGGTGCACATTTTCTGAAAAGGCCATAAAATACTATATGGAGAAAAATTACCCAATTTAGTTTTCTGTATTGGAATTGAGGTGGCCCAAAGCCGGTAGTTTCTGAATATATAGTCCAGTATTTACTTGTCATACTGTGAGTATTAAGCAAATAAAACTGTCCTGTTCTTGTCTTGCTTTCAGTGTGACAAGGAGAAGAATCTGCTACATGTCACAGACACTGGTGTGGGAATGACCCGGGAGGAGTTGGTTAAAAACCTTGGTACCATAGCCAAATCTGGAACAAGCGAGTTTTTAAACAAAATGACTGAGGCACAAGAAGATGGCCAGTCGACTTCTGAATTGATAGGCCAGTTTGGTGTCGGTTTCTATTCTGCCTTCCTTGTAGCAGATAAGGTTATTGTCACGTCAAAACACAACAACGATACCCAGCACATCTGGGAGTCTGACTCCAATGAATTTTCTGTAATTGCTGACCCAAGAGGAAACACTCTAGGACGGGGAACAACAATTACGTGAGTATTACTGATTCCTAATAAGAACTAACCATCCTAGTGAGGATCTTGACTCTGAGCAAACCACTTATTCTGGGCTTTCATTCCTTTTCTATAAAATTGACCTGTTCTCATCACCTGAGGAAGTATTTTAAGGACCGCTTAAGGCCAAAGAGTTCTATAATGGCTGCTATACATAGCAAAAAGTCGAAGGGTTAGCTCTTGTAGGGGAGAAGGCAAATTGAAGGCCTCACAGAAGTGGGTTGATTCAAGAGTTTCCAAGAAGCAAGATTTGGGAAAGAAGTGTCAGATCTGTGGAGGATTGTGGCTCTAAAGGCAAGGAGGCACAGCATGTTCACAGGATTAAAGAAATTCCTCTCAGTTGGTGACCATGATAGACCTTTTGATTAGCTTTTTTAAGGTTTTCTGAAGATGGGCGTGAGAGTGGCAGGACTGGATGAGAGGATACTCGGGGAGTGACTATTGAAAGTACTGAACTATGGTAGTGATTGGCGCTGGGTGGGAACAGGTTGGAGAGAAAGGGTACAAATAAAGAGGTTGAAGAAAGTTAATGAAAGTTCTTCAGAGGAAGATGTCTCCTTTGAGGATGGTTGCAAATTGTTGAATTCAAACTAGAATTCGGTTTAAGCCAGTAACCATTACTTGTATAGATGAGGCAGATCTCATGACCAGCGTCTCTTGGTGTTTGTAGCACTACGAAGTAAACAGAGCAGTTTTTTGCCCCATCCCCACAAATATAACAAGATACTTAAATTTCCCTAATACGTAGGGAATGACAAGTAAATACTGAGCTATATGGAGCTACCAGCTTTAGGCCACATCAGAGAAATCTCATTTCAGAGGTCATTTGGCGGGCTTATTGCCAGGTAAAAATGTGCCTACAGCCTCAACTTTTTTTCTTAATCCAGTTTTAAATTTTCTCAACATAAGAATTTTTAAATAGAGTATAAGAAAGTATATAACTATCATTTTGACCAGTGTTCTTCACCTAGAAGGTGAATAGTTCCTGTATTCATTTTCATAAATGGTATTTTAACAGAGACTAATTAAATGAGTCATTTTAGTACTTTTACTAACTTTTCCCAATTTACCTTTCTCTGCCTCCGTTATTCACAGTCCTCTCTCCTGCTGTCATTTGGAAACATCACTAATAGTTACACCCCCGTGCCCTCTCTGTTAGGTGTTAAAGGAACATAAGTAAATTTCATCTCAACCACAGTAAGCTAGAAAATGACATCCCAAGAGGGTTGATGTCTTAGGTGAGAGACAGGTGAGAGTACCTAGATGGAAGCTCCATGGAAGCAAACATTGCTTGACTATTCCATTCCCAGAGCCTAACACTTGACCGCAGATGTTTCTAGGAGTGAATATGGGTAATCAGGACAGCTTTGTGCAGGTAGCATGGATGGCTGATGAGTGAGTGAAACCTTACAAACCCTGAGCAGAGTTGCCATTTTCCTTCAAGTCCTTCTAGCCCAGCATTTATTCAGCAGATAATCATTTGAGTGCCTATCACCTGCTAGGGTTTAGGACTCCAGTGGGGTGTAAGACCAGTGCAGTCACTGCTTCCATGTGGCTAGTTCTAGTAAAGAAGAGAAACGTGAGATAATTTCACAGTGCCAAATGCCAGAAAGGAAGCTAGAGAACACTTCCCTTATCAGAAGGACTTTCTGAAATCATGGTAAGTTAGGTTCCAATATTCTAGGCAGCAAGCACAGTATGTTGGAAGTTCCAAAGACAAGAGGCCCATTTAAGGAACTGACAGTCTAGAATGGCCAAAGGAAGAAGGAGAGAGAAGGCAAGAAAGTGATGAGGTCAAGGTCCCACCTTGAATACATGATTTCATCTTCTATTTGACTAATAAAATAGAAGCCATCAAACAATTGAGTGCCTACCTACTTCTGTTCTCACCCTTAAATTAGCCCCTGCTGTACGTTTATGAGCAAGTTTGTGAGGATTCAAGGAGGTCATGAAATTAGCATCCAGTAAATGCTAACTAGTACGTTTGCCTCTGTCCGTCCTACTGTGAGGGAGGTATTCCACATTTTTCCCTAAAGCTGGTCACTACTACTGATCTGTTGCCTGCCTCCTACCTCCTCAGAGGCTAAGCATAAATTAATTCCAACCCCATCTTTTGAAGTTACTCTTTCCCACACACTCCCTCTTTCCCATCAAAATGTAAACATGTTCAAGTGTCAGTGGGGAAAGGAGAGAGGTCATGCCGCGCCCCCTTCTACAGTCAGGCATTGACGTTATCTACCACCTTTCCGTTGATACAAGTCACCAGTAATCTTGTTGCTCAATCCAGTCGATTTTTAGTCATATTTTAGTGAAATTTAAATTGACTTTGCTCCCAGAAATAGGTTTTCTTTTTTCCTGAGTTTTCCTCTTCTGTTTCCTACATAATTTGCTATCTATTTAACACCATCCACTTAGTACCTAGTTTCCACGACCCTACAGTCTTTTTGTTTCCTTTGCCTGTTGCTTAAATGTTGACAATATCTCTCTTTCAAAGGGAACTGTCAGCCCTTCCTCGTTGTTTTTGTGTTCCTTGTGCAGTCTTACCGCGATGGATTTGGCTTCCAGTTCTTTTTTTTTTTTTAAGATTTTTTCTATTTATTTGACAGACAGAGATCACAAGCAGGCAGAGAGAGGAGGAAGCAGGCTGTCCACAGAGCAGAGAGCCCGATGCGGGACTCGATCCCAGAACCCTGGGATCATGACCTGAGCCGAAGGCAGAGGCTTTAACCCACTGAGCCACCCAGGTGCCCCTGGCTTCCAGTTCTTGATCAGGGTTCTCAAATCTCTATTCTTAGTCTGGATCAGGAGTCAGCTGACTTTTTTCCTAAGGGCCAGCTAGTAAATATTTTAAGCATTTGGACAGTCACATCTGTCATATGTCACAACTCTGTTCTTGCTCGAAAGTGACCATACACAATACATGATGAGGTTGTGTCCCAATAAAATTTCTTACGGGTGCCAGCCATAGTTTGCTAATCCTAGATTGGAGATCTAGGTCTAGATCTCCCTACTGGGTTCTGCATTCATATATCCAGTGTGGCCTTTTGAATACCTCTAAGATGTAACCATCATCTTGAACTTGAATGCACAACTGAACTTTCCTCCAACCCCACACCACTAAGAAACATGTTCTGAAACCAGAGGCTTGGCCACTTCATTAGGCTGCGTCATCATGAACTATCTACCTCTTGGTAATGGCACTAAACTGAAAGCTTTTTTTTTTTTTTTTTTTTAAGATTCTATTTATTTATTTGACAGACAGAGATCACAAGTAGGCAGAGAGAGAGAGGGAAGCAGACTCCCTGCTAAGCAGAGAGCCCGATGTGGGGCTCGATCCCAGAACCCTGGGATCATGACCTGAGCCAAAGGCAGAGGCTTTAACCTGCTGAGCCACCCAGGCGCCCCAAAACTGAAGGCTTTTTGAAGCCAGAAGAGACCCATGATACAACATTGGCCATATTTATTTATTGAGAGCACAAACACCAAAACGTGTGCTCCCCATTGTGTTTGAGGGTATGTTAATGATTTGTTATTTGTGCTGAGTGGAGGAGGGATTTGCGGAAGGGACAGTAAGGAAGAAGAAACAATGCTGCAATTTTCAGTATTAGAATTCTCTAAGCCAGTGCTGTCCCGTAGAGCTCTAGAAGTATTCTACCTCTGTACCATCCGGTATGGCAGCTACTAGCCACATTTGTCTACTGAATACCTAGAATGTGGCAGTGCAACTAAAGAACTAACTTTAAATTTTATTAAAAAAAAATAAAATCTGAGTACTGTTTTGGACAGTGGAAATAGAAATAATAAGATTAATTTCCTAGCTTTTTAAAGGAACATGTTTTTATTAAGTGTTCACTCTCTATAGGAGAGAATTTTTTTTAAGGTTTTATTTTTAAGTAATCTGTACACCCAACATGGGACTCAAACTCACAACCTCGAGATCAAGAATCTCACAATCTTCCAACTGAGCCAGCCAGGTGCGCCTGGTTCGCCATCTGTGATAATCATTAGATTTCTAAAGTAGCTATCAGAGTGCATATCTTTCCATTTTTATCCAGAATGTTTCAGTGCCTTCTTACCTTTTTTTTTTTTTAATTTATTTATTAGAGATCGTAAGCAGGCAGAGAGAGGAGGAAACAGCCTCCCTGCTGAGCAGAGAGCCCAATGCAGGGCTCCATCCCAGGATCCTGGGATCATGACCTGAGCCGAAGGCAGAGGCCCTCTGAGCCACCCAGGCGCCCCAGTGCCTTCTTATCTTGAGCTAACTTAACATTTCAGTTCTTCAGATGAAAAAACTGAACACACACACACACACAAAAAAAACCTAAACAAAAAAACCAGCATATTCAGAAGATTGGAACTAAGGATATTTTCCACTTGAGGGATGCAAGGAAGATTCTTCCCGCTACTGTACTCATGTTTGGTATGTTTAGCTCACAAACTGTCATTGGTGATAAGAGTTTTTAACATGAAAAAGGGCCATCCTGGATTACACCAAACTACTGGCCATTAGCTTTGTCAGGAAGGTATTTTGAATGAATTTATGATCAAATCTTTTAAACCAAGGATGTCTTTCTATAAATGTCTAATTTTCCTTTCAGACTAGTTTTGAAAGAAGAAGCATCTGATTACCTTGAATTGGACACAATTAAAAATCTCGTCAAGAAGTACTCACAGTTTATAAACTTCCCGATTTATGTGTGGAGCAGCAAGGTAAATCTGCATTGATAAAATTTATGTGTATTATGTGGGCATATGTTTAACACTTAAAAAAACAAAGGCTCAGTGTGTTTCTTTCAGTGCAGGATACTCAGGATTTTCATATTGAAGACCTGTTTTTTTGAGCTGTGATTGCATTTCTTTTTTTTTTTTTTAAAGATTTTATTTACTTATTTGACAGAGAGAGATCACAAGTAGACAGAGAGGCAGGCAGAGAGAGAGAGGGAAGCAGGCTCGCTGATGAGCAGAGAGCCTGATGTGGGACTCGATCCCAGGACCCTGGGATCATGACCTGAGCCGAAGGCAGCGGCCTAACCCACTAAGCTACCCAGGCGCCCTGTGATTGCATTTCTTACTCGCTAGACAGAATTATGAAATAGAAGAATTTAACTGTAATTCTACTTCAACAGACTGAAACTGTTGAGGAGCCCATGGAGGAGGAAGAAGCAGCAAAAGAAGAAAAAGAAGATTCTGATGATGAAGCTGCAGTGGAAGAAGAAGAAGAGGAAAAAAAACCAAAAACCAAAAAAGTAAGTCTGGTTTATCTCCACACTAAAGTGTTGTTCAGGACATGGTTGAGACTGATCGGAGTTAAGTTTTAATTCTTTAAGGTCTTTTTTTCTCCAGATGTTAAGTCCAGAGGCAACTTAAAAACAAGAACTAAGTTTATTTACTAGTGTGTATGTTTTCTGCCTGTGGGAAGTTTTAAGTAGCAAACACAGATCATTTTTAGGCAGTTTTCTGAGTTCTATATATTGCCCAGGACTAGCTTATCATATTCCAAGTTTTAAGATCTTAAAAATCTTTCCGCATCTTTTGTCATATAGATATTAACCATAGTATTTGCTCTCTGACCTCTTCAGGTGGCAGAGCAGGTGGAAGTAATGGTAGGTTTGAGGAATATTTATTGTAAGATGTTAGATTGCTGTAAGTCCTGAAGTAGGAATAATTAATGTGTATATATCCTTCTAACCTCAAAACAGATATTTTCAAGAAGTAACATTGTAGCTACTTTAATAACGGAAGAAACCTTTAATTGGCTTTCTGTCAGTTAATAATGATAACGGGTTGCCTTCTTGGCATTATAGATCAGTCTTAAATGTTGAGAGAATTATTTTTAGATCTTTTATCCCATTGGCAGGAGCCATAGTAGATTAGCAATGTCTTTCGGTGCTTCCCACATTCATCTGAACTGTCCTAAGGTTATGGTTCCTGCCAGTATTACTGTGCCTGGCTGACCATGTACTATGACTTCAGGTAGAAAAAACCGTCTGGGATTGGGAACTTATGAATGACATCAAACCAATATGGCAGAGACCATCAAAAGAAGTAGAAGATGATGAATACAAAGCTTTCTACAAGTCATTTTCAAAGGTAAGTATTATTTTAGAATAACATGATGAACATTACTAAATCAAAAGTGTTTTTTGATTGTTTTACAACTCTTTCAACACAGTTGGTTTCCTTTTTAATCGTGTGTGTTTTATATTACGTATGCATTTTAAGAATTTACTCTGAGGAGTCATAGGCTTCACCAGATGGCCAAGGGGTCTATGTTACAAAAAAGATTTAACTACCTACATAGGTAGGTGGATGATTTCCATAAAACGTATCTTATATTGAATGGCTTTTAACATTATTGGCTTTTTTCCACCCAAGGATGAGTACCTTTTATTTTTTAAATTTTTTTGATAGCCGACATACAATGTTACGTTAGTTTCAGGTGTACAACAGTGATTCAGTATCTGTGTACTCTGCTGTGCTCCCCACAAATGTGCTACCATCTGTCACCATATAACACTGTTACAGTATCATTGACTATTCCCTGTGCTGTACTGTGTATTCCCATGACTTACTGATTCCATAACTGGAAGCTTGTATCTTCTACAACCTTTCACCTGTTTTGTCCATCCCCTACCCTCCTCTCTGGCAACCATCAGTTCCCTGTACCTATAGGTCTGATTCTGCTTTATGTTGATTCATCTGGCTTTTAACCTAACCTTTAAAAAGCCTATGTAAAACCTCCAATATTTATTGTGAGACTGTATGCTTAGGAATAATTACTAGATCTTTGTTTCCTTACCTATTTCCTTTTACTGATCCTTTTTAACTGTAGAATCCAAAACTAGCATTGATTAAGATTGTTTCAAGTTAATATTTCCTCATACAGCATTTTGTACAAAACATCTAGCGTGGCTAGATAAAACTTGATTTGCGGTGGTTGTATTTGTTCTTTAATCTTTATTGATTCGTTTCTTAACCTTCTTTGTTTTCCTTACATTAACATCCAACCATCCCTTAAGTTTTATTTCTTAAAACTGTCCTCTTGGTTCTGCCTCCACTTTTATTCCCATGAAGAGTCTTAAGTGTATACAAATTTAACATACTTTCTTCTGGGATAGCTGTATTAGAAATGTAATGTGAGATACATAGGCACATTTTTAAAAGTTTAAACAGGGCGCCTGGGTGCGTCAGTTAAGTGTCTGCCTTCAGCTCAGGTCATGATCTCTAGACCTAGCCCCATGTTGGGCTCCCTGCTCAGCAGGGAGTCTGCTTCCCTCCTCCCTTTACCCCCGACTCGTGCTCGCTTGCACACACACGCATTCTCTCTTAAATAAATACAATCTTTAAAAGTTGAAATGGGTGTGGTTAATTTTAATGTTTTATATTTTGTATAAATTTTATATTTTATTTAATCCAACATACCCAAAATATTTTTATTTTAACATGTAATCATTATTCAAACAATTAATGACACGTTTGGTGTTTTGGGGTTTTGGTTTTTGTTTTTTGTACCATATCTTCAAAGTCTGGTTATCTGTATTTACACTTACCCATATGTATCCCAGTTTGGATTAGCCACATTTCAAGTGTTTAGTACCCACAAATGGGTACGGTGATGGATAATGCAAATCTAGGGAATTTGTTTTTTTTATTTATTTAAATACCTCATTGTAGCCACTGCTATATTCCATATCCCAATGAAAGAAAACTGTTCCTGAGAACTTTCCATGGTTGAACAGTACAGTCATGCACCATTGTATACTGTCGATGAGACGAGATGATTTTTCTACCCTGTTCTTTGACAAATGTGGAACCTAGATTCATCCATTCTTCCCCGAGTTTAGGAGACCCAGTGATGCTGTTTATCAATGATGATCAGTGATCATCAGCAAAACCACCATGTCTAGCCAGTTAGAATAGCAGTCTTAACTGTTCTTTCCTCCAATCCCCCCCGCCTTTTGTTGGTGAGGGAACTTTTTTTTGCTAAATAAAGGCTTAACTGAGGGTGTACCACATAATGAATCACTTAACCTTTGCACTGCCTTTTTCTGGTGCCTTTGGAATGACTAAATGCCTGATTAAATGCCATCTTTCCATAGGAAAGTGATGACCCCATGGCTTATATCCACTTCACTGCTGAAGGGGAAGTTACCTTCAAATCCATTTTATTCGTACCTACATCTGCTCCACGTGGTCTGTTTGATGAATATGGATCTAAGAAGAGTGATTACATTAAGGTGAGTTTTTAAATGTAAAAACTGAGTTTAGAATTTGAAAGTTTAATTTCCAGAAAGTGACTTTTATTTTTCCTGCTTAGCTGTATGTGCGCCGAGTATTCATCACAGATGACTTCCACGATATGATGCCCAAGTACCTTAATTTTGTCAAGGGTGTTGTAAGTATTCTAAAGATAATGAGGAGGGGGTCATTAAAAACGAGGGATGGAAGTATTTTTTTGGTTTGTTGGTTTGGTTTTTTCCCAGTTTCTGTTGCTCACTGAACTTTTCTTTTGCCGTCTAAAGGTGGACTCGGATGACCTTCCCTTGAATGTTTCCCGGGAAACTCTTCAGCAGCATAAACTGCTTAAGGTGAGTGTGTCTGGGAATAGACTGGCTGCCTTTCTCTTTGGGCTTCAGAGGGCAGGCTCTGTTAGTGGAGTCACCAGATATGGAGACTAGTCCTTGGCTCTCCAGCTGAAGAACTTAATTTTACTCTGGAATTATTAAATCCTAAGAATCTGATTGTTTTCTCCCTACTATTCAATGAGAGTTTCAAACCGATAGAAAAGTTGAAAGAATTACATAGTAAACACCTATATAAGCCCATTATCTGGTCTAAAGATAGAACATAAATGTCAAAGTGATCTTGTGACTGTTTCCACTGACAACTTAGTTTCTGCTCAGTGTGCCATAGGCTTGCTCACCATTCCCTGCCTCTTGATAATGGCAGTGACAGTACCTGGTCTTTATGTCTTTCACCAATATTCTCTGCTGTCTTAAATATGGTAGGGTCTCCAAAGTTTGGGATGACGTTCTTTAACAAGTTATTCTCTAATTTCATTTAGGTGATTAGAAAGAAGCTTGTCCGTAAAACTCTGGACATGATCAAGAAGATTGCTGATGAGAAGTACAATGATACTTTTTGGAAAGAATTTGGTACCAACATCAAGCTTGGTGTGATTGAAGACCACTCAAATCGAACACGTCTTGCTAAACTTCTTAGATTCCAGTCATCTCATCATCCAAGTGACATTACCAGTCTAGACCAGTATGTGGAAAGAATGAAGGAAAAACAAGACAAAATCTACTTCATGGCTGGGTCCAGCAGAAAAGAGGTGAGATGAACTCCTGTCAGGCGTCCTGATACATAGCCAACTCTTGAGAAAGAAAAAAAAAAGTGTCATGGTAAACTAGAGTCATCATGAGGCCTGGTCAATCACTTACAGAAAAGTCATTATATTCTCTGCACTTCTTGTTTCTCCACTTGTAAAATGGGATTGTTCGTATATATAAATGTAGATACTAAGGTGAACAAGTATGCCAAGGCTAAATCTTGGAAACTTCATCATTTCTCTTCATTTTATAGGCTGAATCTTCTCCATTTGTGGAGCGACTTCTGAAAAAGGGCTATGAAGTGATTTATCTCACGGAACCTGTGGATGAATACTGCATTCAGGCTCTTCCTGAGTTTGATGGCAAAAGGTTCCAGAATGTTGCCAAAGAAGGTGTGAAATTTGATGAAAGTGAGAAAACGAAGGAGAGTCGTGAAGCAGTTGAGAAAGAATTTGAGCCTCTGCTCAATTGGATGAAAGATAAAGCTCTCAAGGACAAGGTATTCTTCAGGGAATTAGAACTTGTGAAATTTTAGCGTCTACATTTTCTTTTTTAAAAGTTGTTTGGTCAACAAATTAAACTTTACATCTGGTTACCTTGTAACCATTAAAAGTTGTACAGAACAGTGTTTAATACTGTGATTTTGGTGAGGCTGAGCTTTAAAAAAATTTTTTTTAAAGATTTTATTTATTCATTTAATTGACAGAGGGAGAGACAGCAAGAGAGGGAACATAAACAGGGGGAGTGGGAGAGGGAGAAGCAGGCTCCTCACCAAGCAGGGAGTCCAATGTAGGGCTCGATCCCAGGACCCGGGGATCATGACCTGAGCTGAAGGCAGACAGATGCTTAACAACTGAGCCATCCAGATGCTCCGAGCTTAAAATGTATAAACTACAGGGGTGCCTGGCTGACTCAGTTGGTATAGTATGTGACTCTTGATCTCAGGGTCATGAGTTTGAGCCCCTTGTTGGGTGTGGAGCCTGTTTTTTGTTTTTTGGGGTTTGTTTTTGGTTTTGTGTTTTTTTGTGTGGGAGGGGGTTGTTTTGTTTTGTTTTGTTTTTTGGTATTTTGATTTGTTTGTTTTAAGAGTATACAGGCAGGTAGAGGGGGGCACCTGGGTAGCTCAGTGGGTTAAGCCTCTGCCTTCAGCTCAGGTCATGATCTTGGGGTCCTGGGATTGAGCCCTACATCGGGCTCTCTCCTCAGCAGGGGCTTGCTTCCCTTTCTCTGCCTGCTGCTCTGCCCACATGTGAGATCTCTCTCTGTCAAGTAAATAAATCTTTATTTTATTTTTAAGATTTTATTTATTTATGACAGACAGAGATCACAAGTAGGCAGAGAGGCAGGCAGAGAGAAGGGGAGGAAGCAGGCTCCCCACTGAGCAGAGAGCCCGATGCGGGGCTCGATCCCAGGACCCTGAGATCATGACCTGAGCTGAAGGCAGAGGTTTAACCCACTGAGCCACCCAGGCGCCCCTAAATCTTCATTTAAAAAAAAAAAAAAAAAAAAGGTAGGTAGAGGAACAGAGGGAACTCAATCTTAGAACCCTGAGATCATGACCTGAGCCAAAATCAAAAGTCAGACTCTTAACTGAGACACCCAGACACTCCTATTTTAAAAGGAAAAAAAAAAAAAATGGGGGCGCTTGGGTGGTTCAGTTAGTTAAGCCTCTGCCTTTGGCTCAGGTCATGATCCCACGGGCCTGGGATCAAGCCCCACATTGGGTTCCCTGCTCAGTGGAGAGTCTGCTTCTCCCTCTGCTACTCCTCCTGCTCTCTCGCTGTCAAATAAAATCTTCTTAAAAATAAGTTAATTAATAATTAGATTTAAAAAGTGTTATAAACTACAAAGAATTAAAAGGAAAACTGGTTTTTCTGTATGTGGGTACTTTCAGTTTTTTTCTTTGTTACTGAAAGTTTTCTATAGTTTAATATTGTTTTTTTTAAACGACTTAAATTTTTGCTCTTTAAATTTTATGTGCTTCAGAGGTTTATTTTTTAACAGAAAATTTCAGATTATTAAAGATAAGAATCTTTTGAAAATCTGAATAAGAGGTATTTTTAGATTTTTAATCTGTTTATGATCTTAGGTGCTGAATCCTTAGTTACTGAATGACCTTAACTGTTTGTATTTACGTGTATCTCACTTTCGGTTTCTGATTCTAAGATTGAAAAGGCTGTGGTATCTCAGCGTCTGACAGAGTCTCCATGTGCTCTCGTCGCCAGCCAGTACGGGTGGTCTGGCAACATGGAGAGAATCATGAAAGCTCAGGCATACCAGACGGGCAAAGACATCTCTACCAAGTAAGCCTCCTTGGGAAGGTCCCTGGCAAGGTGTTAGTTCTTGTCCTGCCTGCCTTTAGCAGATGATGTCAGCTTCTGTACAAAGAGCTGATGGCATTAAGCGTCCACCACTGCTGCTTTGTATTAGATGACACGAGTTTACGAGTTTACGGATGCCTCTGACATTAGACTGATAGAGGTGTTGGGCTCATGATTTATTTTATGGTATTTTTATATACAAAAGGAAATTTTCTTCATCTGCGACATACATAGTTTTTATTTTTGCACTCTATTATATCTTCGGCCTGGTATCTGGGCTTCTTGGACATTTTTAGATACTTATAGTTACAGAGGAGGTTAATGACAATGACGTTTGATTAATGAATTCAGTCCTTTTTTGTAACTGCCATCTCCCCTTCCCCCAAAAATGCCCCCACAGTCAGGCTCTCTGCTCAGCAGGGAGCCTGCTTCTCTCTCTCTCTCTGCCTGCCTCTCTATCTACTTGTGATCTCTGTCTGTCAAATAAATAAATAAAAATCTTTTAAAAAAAAAAAAAAATGCCCCCACAAAATAAAGGGTAAAGGCTCCTGAGAACAAGTTTATGAACTAAAGGGCTAAGTACTGGAGTTACACTGGGTCTTCACTATCCCTTATTTTCAAGGACTATATATGCCAAATTTATATTTTAAAGTCACAGCAATAGTCTTGAAAATGACTTCTTTCCTGCTTTCATTTTCCCTTCTCCCACCTGCAGTGTTTTTTTTATTTGCTCTCTGATCATCCTACGTTTCCCCAAGGCCTAGCTTAGGATTCTTCTCACAAGTGTAGTCTTCATTGTCACAATTCCAAAACTTTATCTGTATTTTTTTATATAAGCTGCATTCCATATTTAGTGAGACTCCACAAGTATAAGGTTTCCACTGTAAAATGCTAAAATGGCATCTTGCTTACATGTCTTGCCCCCCTCAAGATTTTATAGATTATAAAATTCAGGGGGCGCCTGGATGGCTCAGTAGGTTAAGCCTCTGCCTTCGACTCAGGTCATCCCAGGGTCCTAGGATCGAGCCCCACATTGGGCACTGTGCTCAGCAGGGACCCTACCCCCCCCCCCCCCGAACCACCACCCTCTGCCTGCCTCTCTGCCTACTTGTGATCTCTGTCAAATAAATAAATCTTAAAAAATAAATAAAATAATAAAATTCAGGTGGGAAACAGGTTTCTACTTATATCCCATTGTAGCAGTATAGTAGCTATTATATAAATGGCAGTAGGATAATGGATCAAGTCATAGTCTTCGAAACTCTGCATCTGTACCAGGTATACCAAGATAGGGATAGATGTACTTCCTCCCTCTCCTCAGCTGTAGGAGGGAGGACAGTCACAACTGACAGACGTGATGGAAGGTAGACTAGAATGCATTGAGAGCTAAGCTCCAGTAGAAGAAAGTTTGTCCTGGAACCATATTGGTGAAGGTAACAGACCAGCAGGCAGAAGCTGCCTGGTTGTTTCCAAACTCTGTGGGACACCGAGCTGCAGTTAAGTGAGAATAAATTAAGAGTCGATGAAGATGACACTAAATCCATTCATCCATTCAGCAAAGCTGTAGGCACTTGAGATACATTAGTAAATAATTCTCTTTATAGCACTATTCTATCACACTTTGCCTATCCCTATTTAAAAGTCAAAGCATGGTGTGGTGATATAAATAGTGATGATTTTTTTTCCCAGGAGTTCTCTGTGATTATAAAAATGTATAGAACATGGAAAATGTATGGATTCTGAAATTTGATGTTTCTTTTTTTTATTATTGTTATTAACATATAATTATTATTTGCTTCAGGGTACAGGTCTATGAATCATCAGGCTTACACATTTCACAGCATTCACCATAGCACATACCCTCCCCAATGTCCATAGCCCAGCCATCCTATCCCTATGCCCTCAGCCCCCAGCAACCCTGTTTGTTTTGTGAGATTAAGAGTCTCTTATGGTTTGTCTCCCGCTTGATCCCATCTTGTTTTATTTCCTTCCCTACCCCCCACAATCCCCTGTCCTGCCTCTTAAATTCCTCATATGAAATTTGATGTTTCTTAACGGTCATTTGTATCCCTTAACCAGTTACTATGCCAGCCAGAAGAAAACATTCGAAATTAATCCCAGACATCCCCTGATCAAAGACATGCTTCGGCGGGTTAAGGTGAGTTATATTGCAGCCATACTCCCTTATCTTTTAATTGGACTACTTTATACCTTTTAATATTAACCAGATGTCCCTTCTTCCATCTTAGGAAGATGAAGATGACAAAACTGTTTCAGATCTTGCTGTGGTTTTGTTTGAAACGGCAACACTGCGGTCGGGGTATCTATTACCAGACACTAAAGCCTATGGAGATCGAATAGAAAGAATGCTTCGCCTGAGTTTAAACATTGACCCTGATGCAAAGGTTCGAAATAATTTATGGAACGTGCGAATCCTCCAGTGTCCCACACTGCTAGAATTAATAAGAAATTCCCCTTTCATAGACTTTTTTTTTTTTAAATCTGTCTCCCTTTGTTAGCGTGACTGTTAACTAATTAGCATATTCATTCTACAGTTGTGGATAGAACAGGAGTGAAGTTAATTATAATATTATACATTTAAGTGAATAAAGTGAAGATAGACCCAACATACTGGATCCATTAATGAGCTCATACATGTTGCCCTTAGGTGGAAGAAGAACCTGAAGAAGAACCTGAAGAAACAACAGAGGACACCACAGAAGACACAGAGCAAGACGAGGAAGAAGAAATGGATGCAGGAACAGACGAAGAAGAAGAAACAGTAAAGGTATAGCAAGTCAGGAATGGGGCTCACATTTTAGTTCTTGGAAAATGAGGCAAACTTTTTAGTTCTGGTGTTAGGCCTATGTATCTTCCAGAAGTCAGACTTTAGGAAATCCTCCAAAAAAACTAGGCATGTAATACCAAATTCAAAAGCTGGAGCCAGTCCTTTTTTTTTTTCCCCTCTAAATGAAGTATATGCTTTCATCGTCCCATTCCTTTTGTTTTTGTTTTAGCCATCCATTCTTGAGATCTTGTTAAATAGATTTTATTTTTTATTTTTTTAAGCCCATAAGCCTTCTGTAGTCTGCCACCCGCTTCTTTCTGCCTTACTTGTATCACAGCAGTAGCCCATTTTAAATTCTTGATTATTTGTGTACAGAGGCCATAGATCCTATTGTTGAGTTCTAAATTATTTTGCAGATCTATAGGTGAGGTTCTAGCCTACCTCTGAAATAATGGAACTAATGCGGAGCCCATCAGAGTTGTTTTTTTCCACACATGAACCTCCTGTGAACTAACATTTTTTCTGCTGGTTTTTCATGTCTTCTGATTTTTCTCTTTTCACAGAAATCTACAGCTGAAAAAGATGAATTATAAATTATACTCTCACCATTTGGATCCTGTGTGGAGAGGGAATGTGAAATTTAAGTCATTTCTTTTGGGAGAGACTTGTTTTGGATGCTCCCCCCAGCCCCTTCTCCCCTGCACTGTAAAATGTTGGGATTGTGGGTCACAGACAGAAGTGGGTTTTTTTAGTTGAATTTTTTTTAACATTCCTCATGAATGTAAATTTGTACTATTTAACTGACTATTCTTGGTGTAAAATCTTGTCATGTGTATAAAAATAAAAAAGATCCCAAATATTCCGTGTCTTGCTTGTCTTCATAATGATTGTATATACTTAGCTCTTGTTTTTTTCTTTTTAATCCTGTGTTTTGGGGGTTTTTTCTCCCTTACAAAGTAATTCGTTTAGATTATAGAAAAGTCTTTTTTAGATCAGTATTTTTAAAAAGTCACCTATGTAGACAAAAGACAGTGTTCCTTACAGAAGAATTCCAAATAATATATGCAGATACACTCCCCCTTCCAGGGGGTGGGGCTTAATTCTCCTTTCCTTTTTGAAAGGGAACTAGACTTAGTGGCCGTCCTCTAGAGTATGGAAAGGGGAAAAGAGTAACTTTGTAGTAGAGAAACCTGGCAGACACTACCTTAACCTGGGTTCATATCCCCAGTGATGTTGTGTATCCTTGACAGGATGTGGTGAGAAAGGTTCTGCCGTCTTTACCATCAGACACACAGTATGTCTACAGTATTCTTTAAAAGTTTCAAGGTTGGGCGCCTGGGTGTCTCAGTGGGTTAAGCCTCTGCCTTCAACTCAGGTCATGATTTCAGAGTCCTGGGATCGAGTCCTGTGTCGGGCTCTGCTCTGCGGAGAGCCTTTCTCCTTTCTCTCTCTCTCTGCCTGCCTCTGACTACTTGTGATCTGTCAAATAAATAAATAAAATCTTAAAAAAAAAGTTTCAAGGTCAAAACCAAGGACAGAAGTAGACTGAAGGCCTGGCAACTAAGCACACTTTGCCTGGATTAAATTGGTAAAATTTAGTCTGGAGTTCATGGTTCTTTGGCTTTGACCTATGGACCAGCATTCATGGAAACAGGAAGGGGACATGGGGCTCTGTACTATCTTTGAAGTTTTCCTATAAATCTAGAGCTATTCCAAAATAAGGGTGTTTTTCAAAACACCCATTATTCTACAACAGGTAAATTGTAGATACTGAGTGATGATACTCATCAAGCAATCGTTTAATTCCTTCTGAAATGTATTTATGGGAGAAATAGTTTTCTCTAATTTCACTAATCGATAGCCATCTGAAATGGTAGTCTATTTTTTAACTGGCTAGGGAGAGAAAACCTGAGTTGTATATTCAGAGATCATGTGTGTATACTCAGAGATCATGGAAATCAACTTTATATACTATAAAGTTTTGTAAGGGACTAGATTTTCCTGATAATTTAGGACCCTTTTCTGGGCTTCTTGTATTGGTCTTATGTGTCCTACTTCCCTCCCACCCAAGCTATTTTTCTAGGTTTAGTTTGCAATAATCACTTTGAAAGCTAATTTACTTGATTTTTAAAAATCTGTTTCCTTTATAAGAAATAAAATGGGAGCTCAGTCATAGGGAAACATGCTGTAAAGGTACAGCTTCCTTTCATGATACAACACTATATTAGCTATTAATCATAATATTTGTTTCCAATATTTTGGTCACCATAATTTTAATTTTTAATAAAGACATCTAGAAAAGCCATCGGATTGCATTAAGTTAATAGCATCTGGAACTTGCTCCTCATTATTCTCCCAATTACAAATTCTGAGTGTATACTATTTCCAGCAGGAAGCTTGGAAAGCATCCTATTCCCATAGTTTTGGGTAAAAACAAGCAGCTATGTCATACACATCTTGCAAAACCACTGTTTGACCTAATTTAATGACCAAACACCTTGCAACTGGTCTATCTTGGGTGGTTTTTTTCCCCACAGCTCTATTAAGGAACAACCTAGTACTACATTTGATTTTTGGTTTGTACAAGTCACAGATTTGGTTCTCCAAGCAGCACTGAAATGGATTTTAGTATACTGAATATTTATTAAGGAATGCCCTTGAATCAGCACCTGTGGAAGGAAAGGAAATGGGATGGAGCAGAGCGGGGTGAGAAGCAATGCAGGGCCAAAGAGCCCCAGTCAGCTCAGAGGGATTGGCGCTAACAGGCCCCTCAAGAGTTGTCCTGAATGGCAGGAGGCGTGGCTCTGAGCAAGGCCACCCTTTAGCTGTTAAAGTCCCTGCAGAAGCCAAGAACTGAAGGCTGCTCAGTGAGAAGCATCCAGTGCCTTTCCTCAGAGAATCTATTAATGCATTTCCAGGGCCACCACAATGCATATTTTTCACCATAGGGGTCCACTTCAGGAAAGGATACCTTGGTGAAAGTCACTTAGAATCCTCAGAGTCAGCATGTATTGAAAATGATGGCACTTCTACTTTCAGTATACTTTTATTTTAATAGCTAGAAAATCAGTTTTGCCCTTCATAAAGCCATTGTCCTGTAGAAGTGGATTCAAATCATGACTTTCTCTCTCAATAGCCAGACCAATCACGCTGTACCTGTCAATGAAAGGTATGGGACGGGGAGGGGGAATGAGTGACTAATTTAAAGTACGGTTCACTGCATTGGACCATATCGTCCACCCAGGGCATGGGTGGGGGGACTTCCACTGTGCACAAACTGGCCCCAAGGGGCCGATGCTTTCTTCTTCCAAAGGGTGAGCAACATCACTAGCTCTTTATTCTGGAAGGTGATGAGGGGTCTCTCCTCACTGATAGCTGCAAAATGCATTATCAAAGTTCACCAGTTTCATGTTCATATACTAAAATTAATGGGAGACGTAGAATTTGAAAATGCTCATTGGCAGAGGGAAAAAAAAAACTGTACCTAGTAAATTCAACTGATGAGACTAGTTGAGAGTTAAAAAATGATTTTATTATTGATTTATACTAAAATCAGGTATCCTTCCTAACACCTTTGGAAATTCATATTATGTGAGGGAGTTAGGCACCAAAGTTAGAATTACTGAGTTTTGGAAACCATTTTTTAATTCCTTCAACCAAAAAAACAAAGTCAAACTTTGTCCAACCTGATATAAAACTCTTGCAATTGGCTGTGGCAAGATTCACCATTTGTAAAGTATAGAATTTTAAAAATATGTTCATTTTCATTTTTTAATTAACATATAATGTATTATTTGTTTCAGGGGTAAAGTATAAAATTCTAAGAAAATAAGTATTCAGGGCTGCCTGAGTGGCTCAGTCAGTCAAGTGACTGACTCTTGGTTTCAACTCAGCTTATGATCTCAAGGTCCTGGGATCGAGCCCTGTGCCAGGCTACATGCCTAACATGGAGTCTTCTTGGAACACTCTCTCTCCCTCTTCCTCTGCCCCTCCAACCTGCGCTTGCACACACTCCCTCTCTCTCCCTAAAATAAACAAATAAATCTTTAAATTAAAAAAAATAGAAAAAGAAAAGTATTCAATTAATAGCAGATATGAAATTTGCTCCAGAAAAAGTCTTATCACAAGGTCATAGTAAATATCAGCAACCAGTCTCAACTCAAAACTTTGTTTTCCAGCCCTCTCCCTGGAGTGAGCTACTCCTCATCCATCATCGACAGAAAGACAGATCCTCCTGATGTGTTGAAGAATTTGGGAAGGTACCAAATACCACAGCTGCAGAAAAGAAAGAGCTTGTATGTAGACTAGAAATAAACCATTTCATTTAGTTGCTTTACACTGTTAGACCAAAAAGGGTATTTAACTATGGCAAATAAAACACAAACATTTGTTTGCATTTCCAGTTTTAAGATTTCAACAATGACCCCAAAGATTTATGTGACGTAGCAATTGGCTAACTGGCTAGGAAGCAAGCCTAGATCTAACCTTTAAGAACACAAAATTCTGAAAAACTTCTTTTGGAAAAATAGCCCTAAATGGAAAGGCAATTGCTCTATAAATTACTTCTGTCCTTTATTCATAGACTCAGAAAGACTTGAAATATTTTAGTTCCCGAGGGCTGCCATAACAAAGTATCACTAACTAGATGGCTTCAAATGACAGATATGTATTCTCTCAAGAGTTCTGGAGGGCAGAAATCTAAAATCCAGGTGTCAGCAGGACCATCCTCTGAGACTCTGGCTAGAACCCCCTCCTTTCCCCTTTCTGGCTTCTGGTGATGGCTCTCCCTCCCTGGCATTCCTGGCTTCCATGACTCCAGTCTTTGATCTGTTGTCACACGGTGCTCTCCCTCTGTGTCTGTCTGTACATGGCATTTTCCTCTTATAAAGACATTAGATTAGATTAGAGACCCAGCCCAATGACCCCATCTTAACTTCATTATATGTGCAGGACTCTATTTCCAAATAACCTCACATTAACCGGTACTGGGGGGGTTAGGAATTCAACATCTTTGAGGAGAGGATACAATTCACCCCATAACGAAGCTCATTTAAGCTTTTCACCTATTTTAAAATCTACTTTATAAGAATAACTACATGGTAACATGGTTTCTTAAATTTGGGGATAAAGAACTTATGACAGTCCAAATGACATCTGCTATAATTTTGTTAAGTACACAATTCCAGAAGAACTTCAAACTTTAAATATTTCAACTTAATTCAGTTTGGTACAAATAGCAGTGTCCAATTTTAGAGAAATATTAACTTCACACCATAAGCTTTAATTGTCAATGACACTTTTATTATAGTTAATTTATAATTCCCATTTTTCAAGACAGTCAAGCTTCCTCAGAGAAATAAACCAGAATTATAAGAGCAGGACCACTGTAAATATTCTTTCTCACGTGATATTCAAGACTAAGTATCTATTCAACCACATTGAAAAAGCTGATGATATACACTTTGGCAGTTTCCAAGAAACACTGGTCAATCCATAATTAAATCTCAGTGCATCAGTTAACACCTGGGCACCTCCTCGTGCTGTGAGGATTGCTTTAGGTGCTGAAAGACAACCCGTCTAACTCAATAAACTTTAAAAATACGTATTTAATACTTATAATATTATTCATGGAGTTCTTGGCAGAGTTAAGTATTTTGAGGCTTCTATTGCTGAGAAATTTGAGGTTCGTGTTGTCTCTTTTTGAGTCCCAAAAGCTCCGTTTTGAGTTCTCCAGGCTTTGGTGGAATTTCAGGTATTGTCTATCAAAAAAAACAAAACAAAAAGGATAGATGCCAGTGCTGCCTTAGACCATAATTCAGTGTGACCTGAAAGAAAGTAGAAAGGAAAAAAAAAAAGGGCACAAAAGTCCCAGTGTACTCAATGATGACTCCTTATTAGGAGAGCCTGCGGCCCATGTCAGTCTGTTTCTAACCCAATACTTACAGGACTCTACTGTCCAGGCTGTGTCTCCAGTATTGCGGGACTCACAAAGGGAGCGTTTCGATCAATATTAACTGACAGATCACAAATCTCTTTTTTTTTTTTCTAAAGATTTTATTTATTTATTTGACAGAGAACACAAGTAGGCAGAGAGGCAGGCAGAGAGAGAGAGGAAGAAGCAGGCTCCCCGCTGAGCAGAGAGCCCGATGTGAGGCTCGATCCCAGGACCCTGAGATCACGACCTGAGCCGAAGGCAGAGGCTTTAACCCACTGAGCCACCCAGGTGCCCAGATCACAAATCTTAATAAAGCTTTTCACAATCTGAAATTCATTCTTGCACTGTTTACTGAGTCTCTACCATGTGCCCGGCACAGAAAACAAGTATTAGGAATCAATTCGTTTTGAACCGATTTCAAATCAATTTGTTACTGTTCAAAAACAGTAAGCGTCTAGGGCGCCTGGATGGCTCTGTGGGTTAAACATCTGCCCTCGGCTCAGGTCATGATCCTGAGGACCTGGAATGGAGCCCTGCTATTATTCTTTTTTTTTTTTTTTTTTTTTTTAAAGATTTTATTATTTTATTTACTTGACAGAGAGAGAGATCACAAGTAGGCAGAGAGGCAGGCAGAGAGAAAGAGGAGGAAGCAGACTCCCTGCGGAGCAGAGAGCCCAACGCGGGGCTCGATCCCAGGACCCTGAGACCATGACCTGAGCCGAAGGCAGCGGCTCAACCCACTGAGCCACCCAGGCGCCCCCCCTGCTATTATTCTTACGATGGAAGATTATTCTGTCCTAAAAGGAAATGAAGTACAGATATATTTGACAATATGGGGCAAACCTTGAACGAATGCAAAGTGAAAGAAACGAGTCACAGAAGACCACATGTTATATGATTCCATTTAAATGAACCTGTGTACAAGAAGGAGGTGTGGACCTATGTTTTCATTTCTTTTGGGTATAAACCAAGATGTAGAATCACTGAGTCCTATGGCTCTATGTTGAACTGTTTGAGGAACGGCCAGACTGTTTCCCAAAGCAGCTGTACCATTTTCCATTCCTAGCAGCACTGTATGATGGTTCCAATTTCTCTGCATCCTCACTGACACCTGTCATGAGCTGTTTGGGTTTTCTTAATTATAGCCATTGTAGTGGTGATGAAATGGCATCTTATTGTGGTTTTGATTTGCATATCTCTGATGGGTAATGATGCTGAGCATTTTCTCATGTGCATATTGTCTGAAAAGGTGACTTCTAACAAAGATCTACATCAAGGAGGATGAGAAAACCAGCCATGCAGCTATCTAGGAGTGTTTCAGGCAGAAGGAACCACAAATGCTGAGGACTTCAGGCAGAAATGTGCCCTTATGTGCAAGGAAAAGCAAGCAATATGTGTGGTCAGCACAGCTGGTATAAAGTATTCAATGAGAGGTCAGGAAGGGATGCGGCCAGAGGAAAAACGGGTGCAGAGATGCACAGTCCCTGGAGAGTTCTGAGCAGAATGACATGATCTGACTCAAGCATAAAAAGAAGACACTGGCTTTGTCAAGAAAAGACTGCAGGGGAGCAAGGCAGGAAGGTAGAAACAGATCAGGGAGCCATCACAGAAACTGAGGTGAGAGGTGGTTGACTGTGGCTTGAACTGGGTAGTAGCAGCGAACGTGGTGAAAAGCAGTGAGATTGCAGATGTAGTTTTCAGATCGAGCCAGTGGGATTTGCTATTATGTGCAGGAGGAGAGAGGAGTTAAAGAGGACTCCTGGGCTTTGGCCTGAACAACAAAAATGATGGAGTCACCATCCACAGGGATAGGCGAGGCTTCAAGATGAGCAGGTCTGTTGGAGAAAAGACCAGCAGCTCAGTTTTCAACATGCTCACTGCACACCCAAGTGGAACTGTTTGTCATGATTCAGAAACATATCTACTTTTTTTTTTTTTTAAGATTTCATTTATGTATTTGTCAGAGAGAGAGCACAAACAAGAGGAGTGGCAGGCAGGGAAGAAGCAGGTTCCCCACTGAGCAGGGAGCCCGATGGGGCTCGATCCCAGGATCCTGGGATCCTGATCTGAGCCAAAGGCAGATGCTTAATGACTGAGCCACCCAGGCACCCCTAGAGGCATATCTATTTCTACCAGCTATCAACTTACACGGTGAGGTCCAGAGGAAAGGGACCGTATCGTAATTTCCTCCTTATTTCTTACAACCCTATAGGATGCCCCTCATTATAAAAGGCAGGCAAAAAGATTGTGCTAAATGAATAAATCAACAGACGGTGCTCAGGACCCTTATAAGCTCATAAAATTAGAGAAATAAAATCTTTGCTCAGATTATTTTACATAAAACTGCAAGATTAGGGGCACCTGAGTGGCTCAGCTGGTTAAGCATCTGCCTTTGGCTCAGGTCACGATCCCCAGGTCCTGGGCTTGAGTCCTGTATCAGGCTCCCTGCTCAGCGGGAAGCCTGCTTCCTCCTCTCTCTCTGCCTGCCTCTCTGCCTACTTGTGATCTGTCTGTCAAATAAATAAATAAAATCTCTAAAAGAAAGAAAGAAAGCAAGCTTCTATAGCACTTCAATCCCTGAAGTTCAAACACCTTGATCTGGTTCATTTTACTCTTTTACCTAACAACTAATTAATCCTAAAGAAATAAAATAGTTTAGGAAAGAAAGTGGGGTTTGAGGTCGGGGTCACAGGAGAGGTAGGGAGCTAATTGTGCTGCTTCACAGCACAATTCTCATTTTGAAGTGGAAATGACTTTCTAAAAAATCAGTGATGGGGGGACTTCTGGGGGGCTCAGTTGGTTAAGCAGCTGCCTTTAGCTCAGGTCATGATCCCAGGGTCCTGGGATCGAGTACCCTATCAGGCTCCTTGCTCAGCAGGGAGCCTGTTTCTTCCTCCGCCTGTCTCTCTCTGACAAACAAATAAAATCTTTTTAAAAAAATCGGTGATGAGAAATAGAGCAAAAGCCAGAGTACCGTGTCTGACAATTTCCTATCTTAAAAACTAGTCCTAGGATTTGACATTCCCATCCCTTTAGTATAAGAACAAATGTAGCTTGCTTCACCTTCATTACACTGTGTAAACTAATTAATGTAGAAGGGATGCTTTTCTCCCCAGGGTCACAAAAGGAAATTATATGAAGTCACAAAGCCCTAGAAAATACAGTATACACCTCAAACGAATATAACCCTGTATGTTTACTAACTGGAATTAAAATAAAAACTTCAAAAAATAATAAAAACATAAAATACAACAGCATGTTTCAAATTTCTATAACGTATATACAACCGCCCACTTACACAGAGGCACACCCTTGGAGTAATCTGAATTGCCAATTCAGTACAAAGCTAAAATGACAATTCAACTTTTAATTTTTTAAGATTTATCTATTTGAGAGAGAAGAGTGAGACAGAGAGAGAGAGAGAGCACGAGCACACAGAGGAAGAGAAAGGGACAATCGGACTCCCCGCTGAGCAGGGAGCCCAATTCAGGGCTTGATCCCAGGACCCTAGGATCGTGACCTGAGCCAAAGAAAGCAGCTCAACCAACTGAGCCACACAGGTACCCCGGCAAGTCAACTTTTATTAAAAGAAATGAGTAAGGGACAGGGAGGGCTAGATAGGGAGAGATCGATAGAGAGCTATGTGATCGGGCTCACAAAAATCCCAAAAATATGGAGATGTAAGGAAACCAGAGATAAGGGACACTCCAGACCACCCTGCTCTAGGTGTCCAAGGTGGGGAGTCGTTTTATGACAGTCTCCTGTGGTCAACAGAAAACAACCAGACCCTAAGGTAAGCCATTAAAGATGCTATCACTAGTCCTTAATCAGTAGTGCTGCCTGTAGAGAAGGCAAAAAGATTTAAGCTCCCTGCTTAGCCTTCAAGAAAAAAAGCAACCCTGGCTCAGTCATTAAGCATCTGCCTTCAGCCCAGGTCATGATCCCAGAGTCCTGGATCGAGCCCTGTGTCTGGCTCCCTGCTTCTCCTTCTCCCACTCCCCCTGTTTGTGTTCCCTCTCTCACTGTGTCTCTCTCTGTCAAATAAATAAATAAAAATCTTAAAAAAAAAAAAAAAGAAAGAAAGGAAGGAAGCAACCCTAAAAGCCCTCAGTACCAACCCTATCAGGACCCCTCTCTCACTCCTGAGAGTTTTTCTGTATTCTTGCTTAATAAAAACTTTACCACTTTACTCACTCTTTGTCTGTGAGATTCATTCTTCGACTCCATGAGACAAGAACCTAGCTCTCCTGCTTCAGAAAAACAGCACTTTTATTTACTAAATACATTAAATATACAATCAATTCTTAAAAGACTAATAAGTTTACTGACTCAAAGGTTAACAATATCAGCAGAGGTTCTAAATAGCAATTTGTGTGTATGTCTGGAGACAACCAAAAATGAACACTTTAAAATGAGTCCTGGGACACCTGGGCGGCTCAGTAAGTGTCTGCTTTCGGCTCAGGTCATGATCCCAGGTTCTGGGATGGAGTCCTGAGTGCTGTGTCGGGCTCCCTGCTCAGTGAGGAGCCTGCTTCTCCCTCTGCCTGCCACTCCCCCTTGTGCTGTCTCTCTCTCTCTAACAAATAAATAAATAAAATCTTAAAAATAAAATAAAACGAATCCTAAGGATGTGGTAAACAAAGGCCAAAGAAAAATTAAATTTTCTTATTACCTATGGCCCACTGACAAGTCCTTGAAATAGGCAGTGTGACATTCCTCTAGGGATTCATCTGCGTTGATGTTACTACTTTGCTAAGGGCAAAAGGCAACCTTAGCAAACCCCCCAAGATCCTGTCAGTCTATTTTAACATATAAAAATTCAAACTTCCTTTATCCAAGATACATGTTAGCAATCATCCCCCAAGCATATGACCCACTGATATATAAACGAAGAGCCTCGTGACCAAGTTTTTACTAAGTAATAAATGACCTTTCCCTGACAATACCTAGCCCCCTCAGGATCCTGGAAACTTGGTTTCCAAAATACCTGGGAGGCTTACGGTATCCCTAACCCCCTCCCACCTTGAAAGTACATAACAGACCACTCCTCATGACCCAGTGCAGCTCTTCCTGCCCATGGATCCTGTCTTCATGCTTTAATAAAACTGCCTTTTTGCACCAGACATCTCAAGAATTCTTTCTTGGCCATTGGCTTCAAACCCTATCATCTTTCCTACATCACTGAGACTGCATTTTTTGACTATGCCTTCAATATTAAGTAAATTATAAATTAAGGAAATGAGGACCAGTAAAAGTAATACAAAAGTAAATGGAGATGTGGGGTGCCTGGGTGGCTCAGTGGATTAAGTCTCTGCCTTCAGCTCAGGTCCATGATCTCAGGGTCCTGGAATGGAGCACTACATCGGGTTTTCTGCTCAGGGAGAAGCCTGCTTCCCCCTCTCTCTCTCTCTGCCTGCCTCTCTGCCTACTTGTGATCTCTCTCTGTGTTAAATAAATAAATAAAATCTTTAAAAAAAGAAAAAAAAAAGTAAATGGAGATGCAAACGGAAGCGCAAGCAAAAGCACACTTTGTATTCCAGGACAGAACATCTGCCTTGAGTCCTTGCCTCCATTCTAATCCTGAGCAGCTTAGCTGGTCAACTAGAAAAGGCATCCTAAATGCTGCTCCCTTAAGACAGCACTGAGCATTCACTCTAGGCAGCTGTCATGGTCGACTCTGGACTCCACCCAGACCTTCTAGCTGTAAAGACTGAAAGACTCCAACAAAGGCCAGCAGTTGTTACAACAGTGACAGTCATTGCTAGAACAAGACCAACAGAGCAAAAGAACATAAATTCCTTAAATGTTAGTAAAGCATCCAGCATCCTACATGTAGCCAGCCAGCCCTGGCCTCCAGGGCCCTACAGAGGTACCCCACTGCTGATATCACTGCCCAATCAAGACCAAGCCTCTTCCCAAGGTCAAAGAAGCTGCTGGTAACAACCTTGTGTGTTCCTACTTATAATGAGATGGGTGAATCAAAGGTCAATTTCCCAGGGGCAAATCACAGGTATTCCTTCCTTCGTAATGACCGCTTAATGTCTATTCCTCAGGAGCTAGTGACTCAACTGCATTTCTGTGGAAGGTTCTTACCCATTTTTGTCTCCACTAAGTAACCCTGACACATCCCTATAACTCAAAAGAGAAGCAGTCCCTGCTGGTAAGAGCTACTTCAGCATTGTTTGTACAAAAACTAGATACCACCAAAATGTCCATATGAGATTAAATAATATATGGAACATCCATATTATACAATGCTATTCAATGATCAGAAAGAAAAAAGGCTGTTGATAGAAACATGTGTCTGTTCATATAGATATTAACCAAAAGAAGCAGGTGACAGAGAAATGTGTATATGAATTCCTATTTCCATGGGGGAAAACACACTGTCTAATGTGTGTGTATGTGTGCACACACATGCATGTGTATCTCAACAATAGTAAAAGTCTGCAAGTATACACCAACCAAAAAATGGTAGCTACTTGAGGGTAGCAGACTAGAGAAAGTTGGGTGGGGGAAGCCCTAGATTTTCACATTCCACTCTACATGCCTGAATTCAATCTGAATGTTTTACAAGGGTGCGGTACTACCTCATTAACAGGATCGAAAAAGAAACACTGAACAGAAGGCTTGGGCTTCAAATCCCCAGGAAGCTATGTGACCCTGGGAAATCACCCTGTCTTCTGAATCTCAGTTTCCCAAGAATAAACACCCCCAAAACTGTAGCTGACAGCTGAAATTAGAAAGACAAATGGATGGTGCTCCGTGTCACCCCTCCAGAGTCCAGGCAGAGATGACTGTTCCCTACACTGTGCTCCAACCACTCTCTTCACACCTGTTAGCATAACACCTAGCAATGTGCGCGTAATGACTGCCACCGCACTTCCTTGCCTTCATCTCCACAACACTATAACTCCTCAAAAGCACCTCTAATTCCCAGTTCTAATTCAATGAATGTTTAAAATGCTGAAAGTTAATTTAAATTTCTCCCTCCTTGGACGGCCTATATTTCCTCGTCCTTCATTCATCAAATATTTATCAAGCATTTACTATATTCTAAGCTCTTTTCTAGGTTACTGAGATCAAGGGTGAACCAGGAAGGCCCAGTCCCTTCACGGAGATTACATTCTGGTGGAGGAAACAAAGAACATGTAAACAGACAAAAGGAATAAAACACTTGCAAACTGTGACAAGTCCTCTAGGCAAACAAAGGCGGAGACAGAGTAACACAAGGAGGAATCCTTTGGGAGCTGTCCAAGCACTCTCACTGCTGGAGCAGATATTTGAGCAGACTGACGTTTTAAAGTAGGAACCCAACCCAAGATTTGGGAGAAAAACATTTCAAGATGAGAGAAGTTATGGCAACGAGATGGGGACAGGCCTGAAGAGTGTGGGAAACAGCAAGGAAACCGGGTGGCTGCAACAGTAGGAACAAGGGGTAAATGGTAGATCAAGGCCAGTGGCAGGCAAGTGACTGGCTGTGTAAAACCCGTGAAAGCACAGGCCGGGCGCTGCTCTAAAGGCAATGCAATGCCACCATCAGGCTCTACGCTCAGGGAAGATGGTCCTTCTAATTCCGTTTTAAGATCGTTTCCGCCGCTGGGAGGAGAACGGAGCGGTCCAGGGACCGGGAACGAGGACCGTCCCGCACTCACCAGGTCCGGCCGGTAGTACCTGTGCACCACTTCGGCCCCGGCGCACATGGTCAGGAGGCTGGCCGCGAACATTTTCAGGTAGGTGGCCCAGGACACTCCCGCGGGCATGCTTAGGGGTGCTGCGCGGGGAGGAAAGGCGGGCAGTGTTACAAGGCTCCCAGGTCAGGACGAAACCGTGCCGGGAAACAGGGCACACGGCAGGGGCGGGACGGGGTCAGGACCCCCAGGTTGTCTCCCACCCCGCGCCCCGTGGGCTCACTTAGGACGCGAGGGCGCCGAGAGGCCGAGCGCCCGAGCGCCCGCCCTTTCCACGCCCGCGGGCAGCCTTCAGCCTTCACCCGGCTCTCAGTGTGGGGGCTGGGCCCGCGCAACTTAAGGGCAGCTCCTGCGCCGCAAGCGGAAGGCCCATCCGCTGTGGCTTCCCCGCGCCTTTTCAGACTCTAGAACAAATGCACACCGCACTCCCCATCGGCCCTACAGGTGCGCCCTGAGAGACCGTACCGCAGAATGCACTGGCGTAGGGCAGCGGGTCAGAGGGCGAGCGGAAGTACGCCCCCGGGTCGCAGCAGACAGCCTGCCGGCGGAACCGAAAGTACAGGGCCTCGGGGCAGCGCCGGGCCGGAAAGCCTGTGCTGTGCCGGCGCCCGCTCGGGCACGTGATCCCGGCCTTCTAGGGAAATGCGGCCGGCTCTTTTTTTTTTTTTTTTCTTCTCGTCCCCGCCCCCCACCTACTTCCCCACCTCCCCCAGTTCCCAGTGCTTTCCCAGCCTCAGACGCTCGGCGCGCCATTTACTCTTAGTGTAGGACTTCCCTGGCAGATGTCGAGTCTCGCAGCTGGCAGGATTCTTGCCCCATGCGTCTTTTCACACGCCCAAGGAAATTGCTGGCGTTTGCCACCTTTTATGAGCGGGAGGAGACTGGCACTCCGACTAGTGCTTCGGTGCGGCCACCCTCCCGGGAGCGAGTTCGAGCGCCGTCCGTTCCTGTGCCGCCGCGTTTTGGGGGCCAGGAAACAGCCACACTCACAGGGCTGTGCCTGCTGGTGCTACTGGAATAAAAGAAAACGGAAGTCGACCTTGTTTAATCTATGCGTATATGGATGGTGCTGTGACTATGGATTTTTTTAAAGCTAACTCAGGACTAAATTCTGAAGGATTAGTGTTGTATGTGTAACATGAATCATGATACCTTGTAAACACTTTTATGTTGGTGTAGTTGACATTAACGACATATTTAAAATATATTGATGAGGTTTGACATGTGTCCACCTGTGTAACCCTTACTACAAGCAAAATAATTAACATATCCGTCATACCCAAAGTTTCTCTATGCCGCTTTCTAATTCCTCCCATGTTGTCTCCTCTGGATCTGCTGTCACAATAGATAAATTTGCATCTTCTAGAACGTTCTGTAAATGGAATTATACCATACACTATGTAGCATCTTGGCCTGGCTTATGTCATGCAACACAATTATTTTGAGATTCATTAACATCCTTGCAGGTATCAGTCGTTCGCTTTTTACTGCTGAGTACAATTATAACACAATCGATGTATCCATTCACCTTTGGCAGACATTTGGGTTGTTTCCAGGTTGGGACTTACAGGAATAAAGCTGTTACAGTGAAGTGTACCAAAAAGACTCCCATACAAGCCTGTAAACGTATGCTTCCATTTCTACTGACTACTTTCCTAGGAGTAGAATGGCTGCAGCATGTAGTAGATAGGTGTATAATTTAAGAAACTGCCAAGCTATTTCCCAATGTAGGTATACCATTCACATTCCCAGCAGCAGTTTTGAGACTTCCAGTTCCTCTCCATCCTCTTCCAATACCTCGTCTGGTTAGTCTTTTTCATATTAGGCACTCTGGTAGGTTGGTAATGGTGTCTCATGACTAATGATGTTAAGAATACTGTTATATTCTCGTATTTTCTTTGGTGAAGTATCTGTTCAATCTTTCATCCATTTTTTATTGTTTGTTTTTTATTATTTTAATCATCTATATATTATAAATCTAATCTAGATTTAATCATATATATATATCAGATAGATTATTATCTGCAAATATTTTCTCCCAGTGTATAGCCTGTCTTTAACTTTTAATAATCTTTTGAAGAGAAGCTTCTAATTTTAACAAAGTCCAATTTTTTATTTCCTCTTTTATAGATGCTTTTGGTGTGCACCAAGTCACACCCCCATGAAACTGGCGCTGCCTGCCTGCCCCACATCAGGCTCCACACTAAGGGGAGTCTGCTTGAGATTCTCTCTCCCCCTCTCTCTGCCCCTTCCTCCTGCCCCTCCCCCCACTCATGCACATGCTCTCTCTCTCTCAAATCAATAAAATATTACAAGAAACTTTTCTGGACTGTGGTCCTGAGTAGTTGGAAAAACCAGAGAGAGACAGAGAGCAAGAGAATGGGCTGTGTTCATTCATTCATTCATTCAACAAATATTCACTGGATGCCCACCATGAGTCAGGTTCTGAGCAGTACCTACTAATGGACAGAGCATCCATAAAAGTTCTGAAAAGTTGAAAAATATTGGAAGTTTCATTTCAGCAATGGATATAAGACAAATTAGTCATTCTGTATTTACTCACAGAAGCCCTTTCCTGGATCCCAGAATGAAGACACATGAAGCACGGAGTGATAGTCCTTCCCATTCCATGCTACATTAGTGAGAAATAAACCTTGGTTGCTGTAAACCACTGAGATTGAAAGAGCCCTTCAACTACCTCCATTTGACCACAGTCTATTTTCTAAATGACTAAAATTTTCTTTCCAGTTTTTCTCAACTCAGCTAAAGACTCAGCAGGTAATGCATCCCATGTTGGGAACCGAAAGTACCCCTCAAGCAATAGGGACTACCCTGATGCCAGCAACACCTAGCATGACTGACCTAGGGACAATCATCAACCTGACCTTTATGACCCACCTATACCTACCCACATACCTTTGTTCCACATTCTCCCTATATAAACCTGTAAGTATTTTCAACGGTTTGGATACAGTCGTTGGGACTTGGTCTGTCGCGGTTTGGATACAGTCGTTGGGATTTGGTCTGTCTTCCCAGTGTTGACTTCGCTGAAATAAATTGTTTCACCACCATTTCTATCTCTGCCTTTGGATTTTGTCAGTGGTATGTGACCAAATCTGGTCCCTTTGGGACTCCCGGAGCCAGGTGCTCTTGCACCTAGCGTCCCAGTAACAAGATTTTGTAGTCATTTGTTATTGCAGCCTAACTGGGAAAAATTAATACAGCAGCCATGTTTTTCATCATGCAAAACAGAAAAACAGAAAAGCCCATCTCCATTAAGAGTTTATTCATTTACTTTCTTTCTTATTGGAAAGACGGAGAGAGCGCGAGCATGAGCAGGGGCGGGAGCAGGGGGAGAAGCAGACTGCCCTCTGCCCAGGACTCCATCCCAGGACCCTGTGATCTTGACCTCAACATCAGGCAGACACTTTAACTGACTGAGCCACCCAGGTGCCCCTCCAGAAGGGTGATCTAATGAAGTCCTTGTGAAACAGCAGTGACAACTTGAACACTAATGAAACAAAAACTAGCTTTAAGAGCCATTGAGAAATAAAACAGAGCGGCTAGTCTGTAAGATAATAAGGGAGAAGTGGTACTTAAATGGCATCTATCATACACCTGAAAACTTATTATTTTTACATGCAGAAATTAAAGCAGTGGTTCATGTAACGCTTTATATTTTACAAAGCAGTTTTACAGTCACCCTCATTTTACAGAGGATACTGAGGCCCAAGAAAGCACAGTGAACTCAACTCCCAAGTTTTCTGACTACGACGTCTCTTATTCGCCCAAAATCACGCTTGATAATCGAAACCTGATAATTAACGCAAAATACTTTTTCATCGGGAAAAAACTGACGTAGACTGGTCTGGATAAGGCCGATATGCATAAAAGCACCCCAAAATATAACACCCTCTCACCTCCCGATCCTCCCACCACCGAAGAGTCCCGGCGGACAAAAGCTTACGTTAGCAGAGCGCCCCCTCACCCCACCCTTTTCGTCCTCCACCCTTCCCGAAAGGCCAAGCGGCGAGCAGGAGAACCAACGAGAGGGACGCGAATATGATTGGTCGGTCTGTGTCACGTGACAACCACGGGCCGTAGGATTCGGCTTCGAGTGGACGGAAGCACCGCGCGAAGGTGGGGGGGGTCAGGAGCTGGGAGGTGGAGGGGGCGGTGACTAGAAGCTCGGGGGAGGAGCTTGAGCGCCTGCCGCTGTCCGAGTTCTGCCGGCAATCGTGTCCAGCCTCTGGTTACCGTCGTACAGCCATCGGTACGCCGCGCTCCTACGGAGGCCAGTAGTTCGCTTGCCCGGCAGGAGCATCCGCCAGCAAGAGCGGCAGCGGGGAATGGAAGCGGAGAACGAGGGCAGGTAAGGCCGGGGCGGAGCGCCGCCCCTCCCCCCGCGCCCCTCGCGGCCGAGCTGGCCGGCGGGCGCGCGCACGCACGCAGGGGTCTTTAAAAGCCGCGGCCCGAGTACAAAGGCCGGGGCTGCGCGTGCGCACCGCTGGCCCACTCGGGACAGTCTTTCCCCCCCGCCGCTCGGAAGCGGCCCTCTAGCACCTGAGCGCTTCTTCCGGCCTTCCCGGCATCCAGCCGGCTTTCAAACGCGGTAGTGAGCAGCTAGCCGTTTCAGTTCACACTTCCTTTCAGTTGTCATCGTTGTCCGCGTCTCCCTCCACCCTCACTTATGCGGAGAGCTGTAAAGACGGAGTATCACATGTATCACTGCTGGAGTTTTTATTTTAGAGTTAGTAGGTTTATTGTGGCTCCCCCCCCCCCATGGGTTTTTTATAAGCCGCATGAGGGGCCACAGGGTAGATAACACTACCGGACTGGGGCTCTTGAGTTCTGGACTGTGACTAACACTCCCAAGAAGTCATCGGTGCTTTCTGGTGATCATGGGAACTAACCTCAGAATCTACTTTCACTGTGACCTTTGGAGAGAGTTAGATGCGTGGTGAGCACATTTGACAAGAGCAGAGGTTTCGCGATTCGAACTCCGGCACAGAACTAAAAAAAAAAAAAAAAGAAAAAAGTGGTGACTTACATTGGAAAACAATTCTTTTTGACCTAATGAGTTTTCCTGACTCTCCGTGGATAGTGGGTCCTGAACTTAGGCAAGACACTTCGCTTCTCTGTGTCTGTTCGTGTCTGTAAAATAGGGCATCTCTGGTATCCGGTTCTCACATGCTGTGAATCTGTGCTATGTAGAAGGGATTAGATCACCAAAATAATCTTTAGAGTTTAGGAATGGTATATGTAGATAAAGTGTGGGCCTTATCCTGCCTTTGCTCGTCAAATCCAGACCTAAAGTACTGCACTTCCTTCCAGAAGAACTTTACATTTAAAGAATTTACCAGAACTTCTGGAACTCTCTCCTGCCTCTGTGATCTTAATTCAGGTCAAAATTGAAACCTGGGTGAGGTCTACCATCAGATGAATTACACATTAGAAGACCTTGCTCGGTGTCTCACAGCAAAGTCATGGGTCTCTAAAAATTGACTTATATTCTGTTGTAACTTCATCCACAGGGTTACAGACCATTTTAAATTTTTTTTTTTAGATTTTATTTATTTTTTGACAGACAGAGATCACAAGTAGGCAGAGAGGCAGGCAGAGAGAGAGGAGGGATGCAGGCTCCCTGCTGAGCAGAGAGCTGGGTGCGGGGCTCGATCCCAGGACCCTGAGATCATGATCTGCGAAGGCAGAGGCTTAACCCACTGAGCCACCCAGGCGCCCCCAGACCATTTTAAATTTTGAGTCACAAAGTTTTCAACCTCAGGAAATAAAGAGAATTTTGTGTTAGTAGTGTAAAGGCTTTATTATTGGGTATTCTGAAATGACTGGGGCTCCAGATAATCCTGAGAAATTGGGTTTTTGTCAGTCTTGACTTTATGCTAATCAGGGAGTAGAATGGAATGCTGGGTATAATGCATTTACTTCTTTCTTTCTTTGGAAGACTAATTTCAAAAATTCAAAGAAAATTCTATTAATATGGACTCTTAAAAAAAAGATAATTGTAGTATCATAACAAATATTTAAAGGCTAACCAGAGAGGAAAAAAGGAGGAAGAGAATACTATGTTTCTAATGAGCTCCAGCATGAAAAGAAGATTTACTAAAAATGGAAAGTAAGATGTCAAATCAAAAACGACTGGAAAAATGTGATGCCAACCACTGAAAATACACACTGGCAAGAGTAACCTTCAAATGAGATCATTCTTTCTAGACATGTTAAAGGAACCAATAACATTTTTAGTTAGGTATTGACAACAAGGGTGAGAAAGGTTTTGGTTTTCTGTCTAGTCCACTGGATATTAGCAGGTAACAGAAAACAAATACTTGGTTCTAATTTTGGGTTTTTTAAAATCTCAATCTCATAAAGGAAAATGATTATAGACTGGGAATGGCAGAATGAATGTCTTTAAGAGACAAGATCAATGAGGGCATTTAAGAGAACGGTCACTGCTCTAAGAGAACTCATATTTCCTGGCCAGGTAAGTTATATTTCAAATGAAAGGCTAGATGACAGCCAATCTTTAAGAGTTGTAGACAACAGGAGAGGGACCCGAAGCCTGAAAATAAACACGTGGGTTCCTATTTCTTCCAAAGATAGAGCCCTCTAATTTATTGACTTTGATCCTAAATAAAATTTTTACTTCTCAGTGGTTATTGAGCATATTTAAAAGGAACCAGTGACCACTAGGCTATGGTATAATTTCAGGAAAAAAGTAGGACATACCAAGCGAGGTTCACTCCCTTTTGGATAATGATACTGGACTAGATAGCATTAGGAGGGTGATGACAGGGGGTACCTAAAGTATGTAATCATCTCCCACTGTCTTTATTATTAGAGCAAAATTACTATATACCATGCAGTTTTAAGTGTCTTACATGTGTTAACTAATTTAATCCTTGTAACCAGTGAATTAGGTACAACTATTGCCATTTTACAGATGTGGAAACTGGGACAAAGAGGTTAAGGAACTTGAGGTAGTAAATGGCAGAGCTGAAATTTGATCCCAGGCAATGTGGCTCAAAGTCTGCCTCCCTAACAGCTGTGCCATATTACCACTTCTCTGTGGGCAAGATGAAGATGGACTGATGGCGGTCCAGTTAGGTGAACTCAAAACCAGTTTACTGCTGAAATTATCAAGGGGAGGCTGAAGAGAGGTCTATACTGATGTAACACGTAGTTCTACCCTAACTTGTTCTTTTCAACAATTTAACAGCCTTAAGGTGCTGATAAAATCTGTGAATGACCCAGCTCTGGGAGAGGCTTATGGAATTGATAGTTTGAGTCAATCCAGATCAATCCTAATGGCTGCAGTGGTGAATCCTCTTCTACCAAAAGAGCCACAATCCTGTGCTTAGGTGCCGAAAAGTCAGCGATACAAGGGAGAGGTGAGAAAAGGGCAGTTTTCATTGATGATAAACTCCGTATGAATAAGCAGTATAACGTGGGTGCCCGTAAAGCTAATGTGGAGTCTGCAGTAGGACTCCAGAATGAGGAAGTCGATAGCCCTGCTCAGTTTCAGGTTATGATGAGGTTCTATCTGGGGCATTTTTATTTTGTTTGATTCCAAGCACCAGGAAATGAGAAAATGGTGAAGAAGTTTGGAATCATACTATATGAAGAATAGTTGGATGAATTGAGGATCTGGCTTGTTCTAAATCTTCGTGTTTATAGTTTCTGATAGACTGTGTACAGCATGTACGCAGTAATGCATGGTGAATACACACACTTCTGGTGCAGTATTTTTGTGGTGGTGGTGGTGGTGGGCAGCCAAGCAAGGGTTACTGAGAGATAGCAAAGTGATGGTACAAATCTCCCGGGGGGGGGGGGGGGGACCTGGGAGAGTTGTCACCCGAATTTCTAAGTCTTGCAGTTTTTATGGCTTTTGGCACACTGTTTTAATCAGATTAACCCTTCCTGCACCTGTCACCCAATCAGGTTTTTCATCTACTTATCACGTGGGAAAGAAAGGGTGAAGGGCTCCTTCTGGGCTGGTGTAAAATCCCTTTAAGGGTGGTTTCCTCCTGGTGGGTTCCGGGGTGGGGGGGAGGGTTGTCCCTGCCTGCCTGCCTTCCAACTGTCCTTCATCATTCCCCCCTCTGGAGCGGTAACCCTAATTGCTGTTGGGGAAGACGGGTGACAACCAGTCGTAGCTACTTCCTGCTTGTCAGGGGTGTTGGATGGGGCAGCAGTCAGGGTTCTTCTTGTCCTGATCTATCAAGGGGCCCCTGTAGATATCTGGTTTGACTTCTGTGTGAGGTTCCATCTCCAATTTGGAGTTTAGTGAACCCCACATACTGTGGGGAGAGGGCAGGCGAAAGAATGCAATAAGGATTATGATTTTGTTGGGGTATGGGGAAAGTAGCATTTAAGAAGACTTACCTGTTTCCTGTCACTTAAAGACTACTTTGAGGTTCTCTTTGGGTTCACGGAGGGATTTCAGTTCCTTGTTGTTAGGCCCCATTGGGGACCAGGGTTTGACTTTGGAATGGTGAATCCAGTCTTCAAATTTAGAGGGGGACATGATTTTTTTCCTAGTTTTTTCCTTTTATTCCTGGTATCCAAGAGCGACAGTGTCCTGTTAGGCCTAAAAAACCTTTCTGACAAGGGAGAGTTGTGGGGTCCTTAAAGGTGTGTGGGAACAGGCCCTGCTGTTATGGCCTGATCCACTTCAGCCTGAGTTGCCCAGATCTGGGGATTAAAATCAGCCTCTATTAAGGGGAGGCAATTGCTAGTCTGCCCAGGGGCTATCAAAATGGGAACTAATATATCTACCTAAGGGAAGTGCAGGGCTCTCAGGCATTAAGAGTGAGAGGATATTAGACCTCCCTGGTACGTCTCAGAGGGTGAGAAAAAAATTTGGCATATGGGTCGCCCAGTGATGCTCTTAATGACGACACTGCGGTTGAACAATTGACCCGGGTTGGCGAGTAGAACAGAAAAGGTAGCTCCAGTATCAAGAAGGAAACCAACTGGTTTTCCATTTCCAGAATTACCTGAGGCTCTGGGTTCCCTCTGGTGCACTGTTTTGGAGGAGCCACCACGTGGAGCCCCACGCCCCATCAGTCCCAGTCAGGGCGCTGGCCACCTGAGCCTTTGCAGACTGAAGTCCCGAGGGCCTTCAGATTTCCAGTGTCCCCCTACACAAGTGGTTACAGGGCAGTGGTTTTTGCCACGGGGGCATTCTCACTCCCAGTGTCCCAGGCGGCCACAGAGATGGCATTTGGTGCCAGAGCCTTGGACAGCAAAGCTGGCAACGGCCTGCAAGGCCGCGACCAAAGCCTCAGACTTCTCTTTAGTTTCTGTTCCTCACTCTCCTCTTGGTCCCACTGTAAAAGACCCGCTGACAACTTGTGAGAGCTCTTCTAGGGTCCCCTCGGGGCCAGCAGCCAACTTTTGCATTTTTTTCCCCAGAATATCTGGGCTTTAAGAATGATCTGGGGGGGGGGGGGGGTGCCTGGGTGGCTCAGTGGGTTAGGGCCTCTGCCTTCGGCTCAGGTCATGATCCCAGGGTCCTGGGATCGAACCCCACATTGGGCTCTCTGCTCCGCAGGGAGCCTCCTTCCTTCTCTCTCTCTGCCTAGTTGTAATTTCTCTCTGTCAAATAAATAAAATATTAAAAAAAAAAAAAAAGAATGATCTGGGGGCGCCTGGGTGGCTCAGTGGGTTAAGCCTCTGCCTTTGGCTGAGGTCATGATCTCAGGGTCGTGGGATCGAGTCCCGCATTGGGCTCTCTGCTCGGCAGGGAGCCTGCTTCCTCCTCTCTCTCTCTCTCTTCCTGCTTCTCTGCTTACTTGTGATTCTCTGTCAAATAAATAAATAAAGTCTGTTTTTAAAAAAAAAAAATTTATCTTGGCCTCAGGAGAACTGGGGGAGACAGCTGTGTATTTAATGAGAGCCTCTCTCAATCTGAGAAAACTGTAGGGTTTTCTTTGTGAGTTTGGGTTGACAGTTAATTTACCAATAGACCCAGATATCCTTTCCTAGAGACTTTGAAAGCTACCTTAACAATTGCCCATGAAAACTTTGAGACAGAGAAGATTAATCACCATTTTTTTTTTTTTTTTTTTACCAACAGGCCCTTAAATATCCTTTAAAAGCACAAACCTATGTCTGGTAATCAATGCTTTAGCACTTTATCCTATTTGGAAAAGACGTAGATGTAATCCCATTTGTTATCCAAGCAAAAGTTTCTTAATAATTACTATAAACTTTGAGAACCACCATTTTAATGCGAGTTTATTTCACCTTCAGCAAACCTAGGGAGAATCATTCCAGGTCTACGCCTCCTCAGCTTGGACATATGAGCAGACACCATGTTTTTCCCACTAAAGTGGAAATAGGCAGTCCCTGTCAGGCCGGAGAAGTCAGGGATTTCCCTGAAACAAAGGGGAGTTTTGGCAACTGCTTGGGAATATTCCTTAAAGTCTCTGTCCTGAGGTAGACTGACCACAGTTGGCTCCAATTATAGCCATTAACCCAGGAAATGAATGAGGGAGAAGCCCCCATGTACTGCTCAGTCTCTCTAGGATGCAGGCTTGGAAGTGACAGCAATGCCAGTTTCCAAGGGGATTGTTAAGGTCCTAATTACCCTCTTGAGAGGATCCCAGTTGGGGTCTTGAGGTAGAGCCTGGGCTCCAGTTGGAAACTGAAACCACCCATGGGCTCTCCCATCCCTTGATCCCCATATCTTTCAGAACCTCGTGGTTTTTTTTGCTTCAGAGAGGGTCTGATTGAACAGAAGCATACATCCAAGTTCGGAAAACTTTGAGGTCCCTCTTCATCTCAGGTCTGTAGCAGCACCTTCCCTTGGTCCCCCTTTAAGCACTACTGTTCTTGCAGAGGGTAAAGCCCTCAAGCACCAAAAGGGGTTCCAGGACAGGGCAGGACAAGTAGGGGGACCTGATCTTACCTTATGAAGGATGGAGCCAGGGGTGAGATCCCCCTGCAGACTCCATTGGCCTATCTACTTTTGATGTGGTTGTGGTATTCCTTTGTTCCGTTCCCACCCCCCAACCGCCTAACTGGAGTGGTAGAAGAGGTCTGGTAGAAAGTAGCCAGGAGGCTGGGATTAATCTTACTTTGCTGAGATCAAAAGAAAATGAGTTGACTTTACCATTTAAAACCAGGAAGACGTGGTCCCTCAGGGGGCCATATCTCATCCTTTCACTTGTATTGTGGCCATGCCCCAGAACAAAAGAATGAAGTTGTCTTTGTCCAGTGTAAACCAGAAAGGTATCCAAGTAAATGATATTGAGTGATTTACGGGTCTGATACTCTTCCTATAGCCTATAATGCCAGGAAGGGACTCTAAAGGAATAAAGGTCTGGTCAGGGAATTACCCATCTACGAGAAAAGAGGAAAAGACATCCCTTATTTCAGTTTCTTACAGTTGATCAGGAAGACTTGGGAAGAGAGGAAAAGGCGTCTCCCACCTCAGTTCCTTCTCATCTTTTCCTGATGTGTGGCCCCAGGTGCTCCTGCAACGGACAGCCAGAGCCCCGTCCTCTCTGCGAGGGTACTCATGCTTACCCAGGCTTGGTCCTACCTCCTGAGAGGGACCCTGGTTTCCCTACCCTTAAGACTCCCTTAGAAGTCAACGGATACACTAGTCTTCTTTAAGTAGAATTGTTTTGTGCGGCATAGCCATATGGAGGGACAAGATATGGGGCATCCAGGGAGAGGAAATCCACCTCAGATAACCCCTGTGGAGTGGAAAATTTGGGAGATCCCTTAGATCTTAGTTTTTTGCCCTGCTTGGCCATTCCTTCACAGAGGTGGTATAGCCAGTTCGAGGGGTGTCCTAGTAATGCCCAGGATAGGAGGGGTCAGAAACAGGAGACTGTTCCTCGTCATAACAGGGAATTGTGAGTGAGGTCCCTTGGAGGCCATCTGAATCACTCACCAGAGAATGTCTGGGGGACCATCCTCGGATTTCCCACTTGTTCTCTTAGGGGAGGAATCAGCCAAGAAAAGCATAGTAGGGGAGTTTCGCTCTAGATACTGGGATGGGCAAGTAAGGAACCAGGTCCCTCTGAGGGCCACTAAGGGTAGCCTTGGTCAGGCCCTTCAGCTGCTGCTGGGTTTTTCCTAGGTCCCTCACATCCAGTGATCTGCACCGAAAGGAGTTCTGAGTCCTTACCAAACCAACATTCCCAGCTTCTGTTGGGGGATCCGTTGGAAAGGAGCCCAGAGAGCCTGTCACCCAAGACTTGAGAATGGGAACCATGCTAATGGCTCTTACATGGCTGACAGGTGCACATTGTTTCAACAAACAAAATTGGGAGAAAGAGAGGCTTGCTGCCCACTACTCACAGTTAGTTGTCCTTAACGGTGGTGGACATCCCAGATGAGCCCCCATAAATGTCACAGAATATTTTTCTCCGTCTGTGCCCACAGTTCTCGGTCACGCCGCTTTGAAGAATGAAGAGGTAGACCAGGCAGAGTGGTGGGCAGCAAAGCAAGGTTTATTGAGCGATGGCAAAGTGATAGTACAGAGCTCCCCCAAAGAGGGAGGGGACCCAAGAGGGCTGCCCTCTGCTTTGGAGTGTTAAATGTAGGCTTTAAATAGTTAGGATGGTATTTGATCATGGTTTATATAACTAGTTCCCTTTAGTTGAGCATTTGGATTATTTAACATTGATTGTTATTTTGTAATTATTCAGTGTTGTGTATGATGATTTAAATGAAAATAATAAAATATTGCTATAGATTGTCCTTTCAAACTTCGTATGTTGAAAACTAGCCCTCCTGAATGGGATTAGGGCCCTTCTAAAAGAGGTCCCGGAGAGACCCCCTCTTACCTCTTCCATTCTGTAAGGATGTAGTGAGAAGGGAACCCATATGAACAGGAAGCAGACTCTCAACAGACAGTAAATCTGCCGGTGCTTTGAGCTTGGACTTTCCAGCCTCCCGAAGTGTAGTAAGTAAAATATGCTTTTTGTTTTTGTTTTTGTTTTAGAGAGATAGAAAGTAGGGGAAGGACAGAGGGAGAGAGAGAGAATCCCAAACATGCAATCATGCCCATTGCAGAGCCCAACACAGGGCTGGATCTCATGACCCTAAGATCATGACCTGAGCTGAAACCAAGAGAAGGGCACTTAACCGAATGAGCCACCCAGGTGTCCCTAAAAATTATCTTTTCATAAGCACCCAGTTTATGGTATTTTATTATATCAGCCCAAGGGACTAAGACAAATGTATTTAGAAAAGAGCAACAGGAAATATTTAAAATAGTGGAAAATGGGGCACCTGGGTAGCTCAGTTGGTTAAGTGTCTGCCTTCAGCTCAGGTCTTGATCCCTGGGATCCAGCCCCATGTTGGGCTCCTTGCTCAGCAGGGAGTCTGCTTCTCCCTCTGCCTGCTGCTCCCCCTCCTTGTGCTTGTGTGCTCTTTCTCTGTGTGTGTGTGCCAGATAAATAAAGTCTTTAAAAAAAAAAATAGTGGAGGGGTGCCTGGGTGGCTCAGTGGGTTTAGCCTCTGCCTTCATCTCAGGTCATGATCTCAGGGTCCTGGGATCGAGTCCCGCATCAGGCTCTCTGCTCCGCAGGGAGCCTGCTTCCTCCTCTCTCTCTCTGCCTGCCTCTCAAAATACTTGTGATCTCTCTCTCTCTCTCTGTCAAATAAATAAATAAATAATCTTTTTAAAAAAAATAGTGGAAAATAACAAAGGATTAAAGAAGTTGGAGTTTGTTTTAGAGAAAATTTGAGAGTTTTTCAAGTACAGCATAAGCTGAATTAACTGGACTCCTCCTCGGTCCTCTGTGTGTGTGTGTTTTGAGAAAGACTGTCAGGAACTACACAGTTCGTCAGGAAAATACAAGTATATCAACTTCAGATGGCTATAAAAACGAGTGTTTTGAGCACTGATGGTCTAGAGAAGGGGGTGTGAATGGAGGCTAGGAGAGGAGGGGGCATTAGGTATAGGCAAAGGAGGGGTGACACAGAAGGTGTGGGGACAAATGACAGGGAAGAAAAGTGAGCAAAGGAAATAAGATCATCCCTCATGCTTAGAAATTTGATATGAAGGAGGTACAGAAAATAAAAACTCTTTGGGGTCAGTTCGTAGTCTGGACAGATTTAGTCCTGTTTTCTGTACGTTGTCTCTATATGTAGGAATCATTTTCATGGTCCTGAGAGGATGAGTGACTTGACCAGGTGCTCTTCTGTTGCTGTGCCTCACACAGAGAAAATGATGCTTCCTAACTTTTGCACAGTTCTGAGTTAATCAAGTGGCAATCATATATAAATACAACACATTTATTAAGTATTTTCAGATTACGGTTAAACAGGTTTATACTGCTTACAGATACAACTATTACTGGATAATAGACATTTAAATTATCCAGAACTCTAGTTTTCTAGCTTTGAAGTTCTTGAAGGTTTTTGTACAGATGTATTGCTTGCTTCTGCCAAATAATAAGAATGTTGTGATGCAGTCTTTCCTTTTGTTCTGTTAGGAAACTGTTGAGACTCAAAGATACTCAAACACTCAAAGATAGTGTATTACCTTAGAAATTATACATCATATTTTTCATAGCTTTATTTTTTATTTCTGATTTATTTATTTTCTGTTTCTAATTTAACTTACTGTGAAGTTACCAGGGATCATTTTTAGAAAGTTTAAGGGACATATTGATATTAATGATAAGTTTCTTAGTTTCTTTCAAAATTGGTCTATATCTGTAAAATCAAACTTCAGATTTTTTTCTTCCTTTTCACTTTTTTTTCAGCCAACTGATTTCTAAAATTTTAATTTTCAGATTCTGAGCTTCAGAATTTAATGACCCCTAAATATGCAAAAGGAACCAGGTTTTGGAAATTTATTTTTTAAAGTTCAGGATTCTTTTGTAATGTAGTGTTTTCCTAAATTAAGTATTTCGAGCTTGGACTTTGTGAGGTGCTCGAAACGGGACACATCTGTGAGACTCTTGAGAGTGGTAGCAAGAAACAAGGGAGAGGGTGGAAGGTTGCCCTCCGGTGTGAGAGACTAAGAGCAGACCTCGTGCATTCTTCGGGCCGCTCACGTATTGTCACCATATGTCTTTACTTTTATACATTCCAGCCGAGCGGGGCTGCTCACATCCTGGGAAACTGGTGCTGGCCACAATCAGAATTTACAGTTCATTTCACTGGCATTTCCGAAGGGCCACAAACAAGATCTCGTGATGTAACCTAGCAGTGTCCACACCTTCATTACAGTATTTAGGTCGTCGACACTGAACAACATTGAGCATATCTAAAAGAGCTGTGGCTATTATTAAAGAAAAGTGGAGGAGGCAGTGGGGACATTTTACTCTGTGCCAAGCATGACTTAAGCGCTTCTCTTCCCTTTTCATATTTGAGCTTCAGGGACTTACTTGTCTACATAGTTTCCTGTTGTGCAGCCTTAAGTTACAGTACAGTTTTATGTTTTTTCTACTTTAAAGTCTATGTTAAACATTTTCTGTGCTTTTACAAATATCAGCATATATAATTTTCCTGCATAGTGTTTTCTCCTGTTAATGTACTAAAGTTTACTGCATTGCTGTCTCTATTTTTTTTTACGTAATTGAAAACAATATATCTAAAAAAATAAAATTTAAGATGTAGTGAAATATCTTTCTAATGCTTAACCTTTTCTTTAGCAGCTTCCCCTTAAAGATAGCTTGAAGCTAAAATTCCTCTCCAGTGGTTTGTCCGCGGGGTTTGGCCGGTGCATGTCTCTGAGCACGCAGCACCCTAGTCCAGCTGCCCCAGTAGTCTCTTACCCTGTGCCTGCCTCAGCCATTTAAGCTTATTACGGCCATTTTATTAAGAAACAAATTATATACTATAAAGTTCACCCATTTAGATTGTACTAGTTTGCCTTTTCAGCCTCTGCTTTCTGAGCTTCCACTTTTCTTCCTCTGTGACTAATAAGTGAGTAGTTCACCACAGAAAACATGACTTTTCTCTCCAAATGGTAAACGATACTTACCCATTTTAATTCCTGTGTTCTCCTTCCCATTGTGTATTTAATGGCATCAGCTGTAGCTTGAGTTTCACAAAATGTATGTTTACTTCTCTGGCTTTGTGCTGAGGGGCAACAGTTTGAGATAATGGTTTATAGTCATTAAAAGTACTTTTTTGGCAGTTGTTTTCTGTGAAGGCCTGTGTTCCTTGTATTGAACTGAATATTTGGAACAAAGTCTGAAAAATGTTCGGAAAAGAGACTTAAAGTGTTTTTTTCCATAAATTCGCAGATATGTACAGAATATCCATTTCTAGTCCTAATCTATTGGCAAAACCCAGCAACAATTTAAAAACAGGTCCAATGAATAAATCATTAAGCAGGCAGATAAACCAATAGAGAACCTTAAGTTAGACTGGAGGGAAGGCAGGAATGAGGAGATGTTGGTCGAAGAGTGAAAAGATTACCAAGATCTGGGAATCTAATGTACATCATGGTAATTACAGCTAATAATACTATACTGTATCCTTGAAAGTTGCTAAGAGAGCAGGTCTTCAGTGTTCTCTTTGCAAAAAAGAAATGGTAATTATTTGACATGATGCAGATATTAGCTAAGACTGTGTTAGTAATCATTTGTAATACATGTATCAAATCAACACACGATATGACTTTACTTCATACAAAGTTTTATGTCAATGATGTATCAGTAAAGCTGGGTGAGGGTTAGATTGGAGGGGATCTTTGTGACAAAAGGATTAAATCTGAAGATAGAGACGTAAATTATTTTTATGGACACTTTAATCCTGTATGAAATGCTCTGCCTTTTAAGTTTCTCTGCTATAAAATTCCCATGATCTCATTTCAGAGAAAGCAGAGGCTGACTTGACAGGACTGGTACGTTTTATTGATGACACACCTTGTCTTTAAACAGTGGGAGCTTTAATTAATGCTTGGAGAGCAGGCACAAAGTAGAAATTGGGTGAATGTGTGCATATGGGAACAGACATTCCTTCTCTCTTTGCCCCTCTTGTCAACTCCAAATATCATAGTCTGGTTTACAAAGTGTTTGGATCCTGAAGGTTTTTTACTGCTGATTGGTTAAACTTCTAGTTGGGTAACTTGATTGTCATATTTTATATTAATGTCCTTTCAGCTATTCCCTTCAGCAAGCTCAAGCTTTTTATACATTCCCATTTCAACACATGATGGCTGAAGCTCCTGATGGGGCCGTGGTGAGCGAACAGCACATGCCAGCAGAAGTTCCAGAAACCGCTCCTGCTCAGGAACCTGTACAAGGTAGTTTTTATCAGGAAAGTATAGAAAATTAGCTGTTGGATGAGCTAATTTATGTAAAAAAGGATTTAATGATGAATTTTAGTTTTATTTTAGTATTAAAAATTTTAACCACTTTTTAAGTATGTGCCAGGCACTGTGATAGGTTTGAGGGAAGAAAAGAACTTGGATCCTATCCTCAAATACCTCATAATCTGTTAGGAGAAAATAATAAGTAAACACGTGTTATACTTCAGGACACAAGGGTGCAGAGGGGCACAAGATGCTGTGAGAGCTCACAGGGTTGACTCCTAACTCTGACTGAGGCTCAGATGTAGCTTCCCTGAGCTCTGGAAGCCGGGGGTGAGGAGACTTTCTCCCCAGGAAGAATGGGATGGGGAAATTCCAGACTTAGGGAATGGTGTCTGCAAAAGCATGAATGTGAAGAAGCATGACTGTTGGAAAGTAGTGATTCTGTGTCATTGGCATCCGGTATTTAGGCAAAAAATAGTGAGTGATGAGGCTTATAACCTGAAGAATGTATATTCTGCCCTAAGGCAGTAGGGAGCCTTGAGAAAATGTAAGCAGAGGGTGACTTACGTGGACTGACATTCTAAAAGCCCAGAAGTATTGTAGAGGATAGAGTGGATAGTAGGGAGTTTGGCAGAATTTGGAGGCAAAAAGTGCATTCAAAACCAAATAATCTGGGGATGAAATGAGGAGGACCTGAGGGGATGGAGAGAAGGTAATGGTTTTCTCCAGGGTAGCGGTATTGTATGAGAAATGGGCTCAGAGTTTCAGTTTATAATTCCAGAAACACACCTGACTCCATTGCCTTGGAGATACCTCTGGCCTTGACTCTCCACTTGCCACAGAGTAGATCCCTTGGCGTAGGGAGTGGCTAAATCAGAGTGAGGTAGAGGGAGGATGGACTTGTGGCTGCATTAGGGAACCGCCAACCAGTAATAGAATGGGGGAGGGGGCCCAAGAAATTAAGAGAGATGTTAAAGAATTAAGGGAAAACCAAGCCTTTCTGTGGGTAACTTTAGGTCAGTGATTCTTGACCAAGCATCCCCCCACCCCCACCCTGCAGGGGACATGGGGCATTGCACGGAGACAGCTTGGATTGTCATGACTGGCAGGCTGCTCCTGGCATCTAATGTATAGGGGCCAAGGTGCTGTCAAACATTCTGTAAATACGGACAGCCCCCCAGAACCCCAAACCCCTCAACCTCAGATGTTAGTAGTGTTGAGATTGAGACTCTGCTTTACGTCCTGAGATAGATTCTGCTCTTGCTTTTTGAAAAACACTTTCACCCCAGCGTTTTCGTCCTCAGCACCTCTAAATCCACCTCTTTGGCTGTGTGTGGAACAGAATATACACTCGTAATCTCTAAGGCAAGTCCACAAGCTATTTGAGGCTTTGTATTGCTGGAAATTATGGGGAAGTTGAGTTAACATGCTTCTCTTCCTCCCTCTTTTTCCCCTTATTTTTTTCATTTGTTTATTGAACTATTTATGTATTTACATTTAGAATTCCTATAAGATACTATAATTGCTTTGTATCCCTGGGGAGGCCAAGATGACAGGTAAGAGAATGTGGAAAATCAATCTATAGTTATTATGGACGTTTTACCCCAAGAACAGCTAACAGAAGAAAGAGGGTGGGGCGTGAGCTGCTTGAACCCAGTCCCAGGGGGAAGGAAGGGGAGGATAGTGCAGAAGAGCCTGAGGTTGGGAAATAGAAAAGTAGAGAGTTGATAGGGTGACTTTTCTGGGAAAGCTGCCTAACATTCATAAGTTACATTTTTCTGCGTCTACATCTACATTCTGGATATTACTGTGTTTCAGAGACTCCAAAAGGAAGGAAAAGAAAACCCAGAGCAACAGAACCAAAAAAACCAGTAGAACCCAAAAAGCCTGCTGAGGCCAAAAAATCTGGCAAGTCCACAAAATCAAAAGAAAAGCAAGAAAAAATTACAGACACATTTAAAGTGAAAAGAAAAGTAGACCGTTTTAATGGTGTTTCAGAAGCTGAACTTCTAACCAAGACCCTCCCGGATATTTTGACCTTCAACCTGGACATTGTGATTGTAAGGATTTTTATCCTCATATGGTTTTATAAATAGTGTTGGTGGTTGCCTAACTTCTGTTCTTGCCAATATAGCCTTTTGTTGAGAAGAACCACTTCAGAGAATCCTTTTGGTAGTAAACGGTGTCTCCTTCATGAGGTTTTATTATATGGGTGTGTTTAAGAGGATGGGCTCCAGAGTGGAGCCGTCCACTTTCCGATCCTGCCATATCAGTATGACCTTGGACAAACCCTAACCTTCCTGGTCACCAGTTTCCTTACTGGTGAAGCAGGGGTGATGATAGACCTCCCTCCCAGGGCTGCAGTTAGATCAAATAATCCGTGTGGCTCGCTTCGATTGCATGACACCTGTGAGTTCTCTATAAACAAGAATACTGATTTGGAGCTTTCATTTTGGTCAGTAACTGTCAGAAACAGCGTGCAAACGGCCGTTGCCGATGTGGATGGCGTAAGCTGCTTGCCGGGAAGGGAGAAGCAGTCTGTGGCTGGAGCCGGACTCAGCTGATGGGCTGCTCCAGCACCTCTCTCTTTCCAGCCCAGTTGGGCAGCTGTGGGGGCCTGGGGATATGAGGAGTCAAACTGGTCTTTATTTTTTAAATTTATTTTAAACTGGTCTTTATTTTTTAAATTTATTTTACCTTTGTATCGAAGTAGAGTTGACACGGCATTACATGGTTTCAGGCATACAACATGTGATTTGGCCGGTTTGTACATTACACCGTGCACACAGCAAGTGTAGCTGCCGTCGGTCACCGGACACTATTACAGCCCGTCAGCTGCCTCCCTCTGCTGTACCTCCCGCTCCCCTTCACCCATCTTGCCCATCCCTCTGCCTCTGGCCACCACCAGTTTTCTCTCTGTATTTATAGCTCTGTTTCTACTTTTTTTTTTCCCCCAGCTGGTTTTTATTTTGTTTGGTCATTTTTTGAGAGAGAGAGAGAAAGAGAGAGACAGCACAGGCAAGAGCAAGCAGCCTTTGGTGGGGGAAGCGGCAGAGGGAGAGGGAAAGAGAGAATTCCAAGCAGGCTCCACACCCAGGGTGGAACTTGACCCAGGGTCCATCTCAAAGACCCTGAGATCATGACCTCAGCCAAAGTCATGGATGCTTAACCAGCTGAGCCTCCCAGGCGCCCCGCACGACTGGTTTTTAAACACAACAGCAGCACTTGTAAAAGGGAATGTTTTTCTTAAAAGAGGAATACTTTGGGAGTGCCTGGGTGGCTCAGTAGGTGTGGAGCTTACTTTAAAAAAAAAAAAAAGAAATAGTACTTTGTTCAGATCAAGACTAGGTACTTAATAAACAATATTGATTATAATACTGGATTAAGTTTTTATTTTAATAAATTTAGTTTTGTCCACCACTCCTCCACAGAAGCCCTGAGGCTTAAATCCTACTTTTTAAGACTTACTGTATCAACATTTCTTATAGATTGGCATAAACCCAGGACTAATGGCAGCTTACAAAGGGCATCATTACCCTGGACCTGGAAACCATTTTTGTAAGTAATTAGTTCTTTTAAATTATTTTACTTTTAAACTGGGTATCTCTGTTAATAGTTTGGGGGGTGAGGGTTAAACTAAATTGTGTGGGTTTTTTGTTTGTTTGTTTTAAAGATTTTATTTATTTGACAGGCAGAGATCACAAGTAGGCAGAGAGAGAGAGGGAAACAGGCTCCCTGTTGAGCAGAGAGCCCGATGTGGGGCTCGATCCCAGAGTCCTGGGATCATGACCTGAGCCAAAGGCAGAGACTTTAACCCACTGAGCCACCCAGGCACCCCCCAAATTGTGTTTTTAAGAGAGATTGTTCATAAAAATACATACATGTTTTCTGTGCATGTGTACACAAAAATAAGTGTTTTGAAACTTTTTGGTGTTTTTTTGTTCACACTTCGGTGTAAGAGAGTGGAGGAGCAAGGAAAGCAGTACTTCCTCTTTTGTTTTGCTAATAGTTTTATAGGTGTTTTACTGCATTTTTAAATGAATTTTCTTTTTTACTTGATATCTGCAGTGATAGTAACAATAGTACCCCATTGTGCCCATGCAGACAGATACTGACCTTTCCAGATTTCTGCTTATCCTATTTCCAGGAGAGATGAAATGCGTTGATCACTGGCAATCAAGTTGTAATAGTTAAGAAACTTTGTGATTGGAGACATTCTTTACAGATACTTTATATCTAGCCGCGTATAATATTAAAGAGCCTCGTACTTGTAGAGTGAGCTTTAAAACCAAGTATAACTACTGTTACCTTCTATGTAAGTCCACTTACCTAACACCGCCTAATAGAAAAAGGCATGCAGTAGTTCCTCAGGAAATATTAGTCCGTTATCTTAGAGTAACATTAAAAACAGTTAAGGCAAAAAAGTACAGTAACATGTTTTTGGAGCTAAGGACATACTATCTCCATTATTTAAAAAACATTTCTAGAAAAGTTTGAACTTTCATTTCTTCCACTGTCGGGGTGTTTGAATGTTCCGGGTCTCTTGGTGTATGTTTATTTGTTTAAGTTATTCCGGGGGCAGGGGGCAGTTACTAGAAAAGAAAACAAACCATTTCAAAGTTTCCTACACTGACTAGCTCTGTATTTCCGACAGCCATTTACCTTAACTTCCCTGTGAAAAGGAGATAAAAATAGTAATTGATCTCATAAGACAGTTATGATCATTAAATGAGATAATTCATGCAGAGGGCTTGCACATAGTAATTGTTTGATATGGTATTTGACCCATAATTTTTAAAAATATCCTAAACCTTTTATTTTATTTTTTTTTTATTTTTTTTTTTTTTTTTGGTAATTTGAGGATAAAATGTAGGCTACCATATCGATTCATGGGGCAAAAACCTCTGATCTATATGGAAATAAACTCAAGTCTTATTTTCACAGGGAAATGTCTATTTATGTCCGGCCTGAGTGAGGTCCAGCTGAACCATATGGATGATCACACTTTACCAGGGAAATATGGTATTGGATTTACCAATATGGTGGAAAGGACAACACCAGGCAGCAAAGATCTTTCCAGGTAATTGCATTTATTTTTATAGGTTGGAACCTGACTGTGCAGTTGCCTCATGTACTCTAGGAATACTATATGTACCTAGTTGAAGCTGAGCTTAACATTTAACATAAGTGAGTCTTTTATTCACAGCTCTCTGAATTTAGCATATTATAAATATTGCCATACTTGTATCTTGACTACTTTTTAATTCAATTTTAGTAAAGAATTTCGTGAAGGAGGACGTATTCTAGTGCAGAAATTACAGAAATATCAGCCACGAATAGCAGTGTTTAATGGAAAATGTAAGATTTACTTTTAAATTTTATCTTTTTTCTTTGCTAACATTATGGGCAATGTAAATATGTTTGTATTTCATTTTAGGTATTTATGAAATTTTTAGTAAAGAAGTTTTTGGAGTTAAGGTTAAAAACTTAGAATTTGGACTTCAACCCCATAAGATCCCAGACACAGAAACTGTAAGTCCTTAAAATTACATTTGTAAATCAGCTAAGTAAGAATTTTTTCCTAGTTAACTTCCCATTTTTATTTGTCCTATCCATTGTAATTGATGCCATGGGGAAAGAAAAAAAAAAGCACTGGATTTAGTTGAGTAATAGTTTTATATCAACTCAGACTAATAGTTGCAAATTAATTCAGGTACCGTTATTAAAAAAAAAAAGAAATGTTTGTCATATAAAATGTCTTACTGATGTTATTTGGTTAAAATATTAGAAGGAGCTAGCTAATGTACATTCAAAGTCAATTTAGTGGCATATTCTTAACCAAATTCAAGTAGGTCAGCCCTTATTCGGTATGAAACAAACATGTAAATAAAGACATGCTCCCGATTAGTGAAACTGCTCATCACCCCTTGCTTGTATATCTTAGCCCAGTTTCATTTTAGAGCCATGTAAATAGTATACAGTCTAGTTGCAGACAGACATCCTGCCAGTCTGACTGGCACATGGTGCTGTTGACTATGGCCTTGTCCCTGAAGGCGTCATGAAGTAACAGTGGTTTTCAAACTCTTGTCATTTTTCTATATAGGGCTTCTGCAGACATTTGGTTCAAAGGTTGCTTCTTAAATTTAGTTTTAAGTTTTGTTTATAACTTTGAAAAAAACAACATACATGCACGGACCCACGTGTTCTAGACAGTATTTTATTTTATTTATTTTTTTAATTTTTTTTTAAGATTTTATTTATTTATTTGACAGAGAGAGAGCACAAGTAGGCAGAGAGGCAGGCAGAGAGAGAGGAGGAAGCAGGCTCCACTCTGAGCAGAGAGCCTGATGCGGGGCTCAATCCCAGGACCCTGGGATCATGACCTGAGCTGAAGGCAGAGGCTTTAACCCACTAAGCCACCCAGGCGCCCCTAGACAGTATTTTAAATGACGGAGAAGCCAGTGCGCCGACAGGTTTTTGTGGAGACCTCAGTAAAGTTTCTGCCACTTCCGTACGTTTGAACGTCTCCTTTAAATTTCTTCTGTTTTTATTTTTTTATTTTTTTTTAAATTTATTTTATTTTTATTTATTTGACAGAGAGAAATCACAACTAGGCAGAGAGGCAGGCAGAGAGAGAGGAGGAAGCAGGCTCTCCGCGGAGCCGAGAGCCCGATGTGGGGCTCGATCCCAGGACCCTGGGATCATGACCTGAGCCGAAGGCAGAGGCTTTAACCCACTGAGCCACCCAGGCGCCCTGATTTCTTCTGTTTTTAACCTGTTATAAATATGTGATTGATAAAGTAGGTGGTAGCCCTGGTCTTTCTTTAAACCAAGGCTTGCACTTGTCTGCTTCGGTAAAATTGTAAAGGAGTCCATTGCTTTCCATAAATTACTGCATTATTGTCCCTTAAGAGCCAGATAAGACTCAGGCACATCTCTTGGATATTTGTGACCGTAATAGTGCAATACTATATATATATAGTGAACTTGCATCTTATCACGACTGGTAGTTTTAGGTCTTACGATGAGCTGGGAGTACTTGTATCTTCTATAATTTGTTCTTTGGTATGAAATCCAGTTATTGATGATGTTAGTGATTCAGCTTTGAAACAAAAAACTACTTTTTCAAATTTCTAGATCTTTTTTTTTTAAGATTTTATTTACTTGAGGGCACAAGCGCAAGCAAGGTAGAGCAGGTGGAGGCCAGAAGCAGACTTTCTGCTGAGCAGGGAGCCCAACTTGGGGCTCGGTCCCAGGACTCCAGGATCATGACCTGAGCTAAAGGCGCTTAACTGACTGAGCTGCCCAGGTGCCCCTCTGGATCATTTTATTTTATTTTATTTTATTTTATTTTATTTATTTCATACGGGGGAGAGAGAATGAGAGAGCACACAAGCATGAGGAGGTGGAGGGGCAGAGGAAGAAGCAAACTCCCTCCTGAGCAGGAAGCCCAGTATGGGACTCGATCCCAGGACCCTGAGATCATGACCTGAGCCCAAGACAGATGCTTAACCAACTGAGCCACCCAGGCGCCCACCCCCTGGAACATTTTAATTGAAGAATATCTTGGGATGGGAAAATGTGCTATTATAAAACCTGGTAGCATTTGCACCTACATATCTTTATGAGTCAGGAGTTTCTAAATGCTTTCTGAACAAAACAAAAGAAATAATTTGTTTTTTATAATGTTACGGAGGCCAGTATAAAAATTGCAAGAAATTGCAACTGGAAATTCCATAGCCCAGCAGCCTCTGTCTTTGAAATATATGTGATGTATATTATTATATATTTTGTAATCTGTGAAGGACAGTTTGTTGCCATCCCAAGTGATAAATGCAAATGCCTTTCTCCTATGTCATTCTACTTCTATGAATGTATCCAGCAGATAAGCTCACACATACTCAAAATTAAGTATATACAAGGTTTTTCACTATAGCTTGTAATAAAAAAAGACTGGAAACGGCATGCCTGGGTGGCTCACTTGGTTAAGCAACTGCCTTCAGCTCAGGTCATGATCCTGGAGTCCCAGGATCGAGTCCTACATCAGGCTCCCAGCTCCATGGGGAGTCTGCTTCTCCCTGTGACCTTCTCCCCTCTCATGCTCTCTCTCTCTCAAATAAATAAATAAAATCCTAAAAAAAAAAAAAAAAACTGGAAACAACCTAAGTGCCCACAGCTGGGGATTGGTTAAATAAATATGCAAGTACTATATAGCTATAAAAAAGAACGTCTTTTTACTATAATACAGATATCTGGTACAGAATTATCTCTGAATACACCATTGAGTCAAAAAGAAAGGGAATAGAGAGCATGTTACCATTCATCTGTGTTTTAAGAAGGATGCGGGAGAGTACATATATTAGACACATTTGATTGTGTATTCATAGGATACACCTCTGAAACCAGCAACTTTGATTGCCCTGAGAAGAGAACTAGGTGGATAGAGACAGCATTGGGTGGGAAAACTTCCATTGCTGTCTTTTGTGCCCTTTTGAACCTTTAGAACTGTGAACCATATGTTTACTATTAAAAAGACAAGACTGTTAATTGATAAATGAACATGGGACAGACGCCTCATCATTTTTGATTTATTGACTTAATGATAAGTAAATTTTACAAATTTGAACTCAACCACCACTACGTTTATTGAGTTTGCATGTATGGTAAACATCGTTATTAACCCAGAAAAAGATAAATTTTTTCATCTCTATGTGAGTAGATTCAGTAGACTTGTAAGATTTATGGAACTATATGATTTTATAATTCTAGCTCTGCTACGTTATGCCGTCATCCAGTGCGAGATGTGCTCAGTTTCCTCGAGCCCAGGACAAAGTTCATTACTACATTAAGCTCAAAGACTTGAGAGATCAGTTGAAAGGCATTGAACGAAACACAGACGTTCAAGAGGTGCAATATACATTTGATCTGCAGCTGGCCCAAGGTGTGTTCCTTTCCGCACCCCACTTATTCGTCTCGTGGATCTGTACATTACAGGAAGCATGTTGTGGATTTAAAAGCAGAAGAAAAGAAAAGTTAAATTTGCAGCCAGAGTGCTCTGACAGTAGACATTGGTCACTATTAAAAATCTCCGTTTACTAAAGTCTGTTGTGGGGACTCCTGCAGATGCTGAGGATACAGGAAACATCGTCGCCACCTGAAATTAAAATCTAATAGGCTTTTACAGTTGCTATGAGTTAATTTAGTATTTATATTATAAAGAGTTCAAAAGATGATAGTGAAAGATACATCTTAGGATACGTGACCTAGAAAGAGATTTGTTCATGATGACGTCTGAATAAAGCTAGTTTCAGAACCATTGTACAAAATCACTTTTAAAGCCCTTTTACTCTCCTCACAGAGGATGCAAAGAAGATGGCTGTTAAGGAAGAAAAATACGACCCAGGTTATGAAGCAGCGTATGGCGGTGCTTATACGGAAAATCCGTGCACTGGTGACCCCTGCAGCTTCTCCTCGGGGGGGCTAGGTATGTTCCCGTCCGTGTGTGTGTTCCTTCCCAACGCTTGGTTTTGTCAGGACCGGGGAAAGGGGGGGAGTGTTTCTTTAAGAGAATGAATTATTGAAGCTTAGGAATAGGACTATGAAAATCTTTTCAGTGGCTGGTAGTGGAAATGTGCTGGTGAGCTGACGTTCTGCCTTGCGCTGTACAGCACATTGTCTCTGAGTCACCGAGTCATCCTAATCGCATTCCCTCCGTGAATAACTGCGAGGCTTCCTCAGTCCTGCGTCTGCCGAGAGAACAGAGACTGATCATTGTAGTCAAGAAGCCTGTGTAACTATTTTAATAGCAGTTCCCCTTCGCTGGATTGCTCAGACCTCCTGATTGAATCCTGTACCGTTTTGGGGTAAAATAAACGAACACTAACATTCTTTTCTCCCCTGGCAGCTGACAGTGCAGAATCAACTTTCGGAGACATTCCAAATGGGCAGTGGATGACCCAGTCATTTACAGACCAGATTCCTTCCTTTAATAATCATTGTGGGACGCAAGAACAGGAAGAAGGAAGCCACGCTTAAGAGTGGTGCTTCTTAGCTCTGCCTCAGTGCTGCGGTTCTGTCGTCAAGAAGTGGCCCTCCCTTGGCTCACTGAGGCATTTTATTAGTACTTTGCTCTCTGATGGGAGGATGGTACAGTTGCGTGATAGAATCAACTGTATGAACCTACTAAGTAAGTTGGGAAGGAAAAGGTAGGGTTTTTTGTGTATGAGTTTTTGTATTTGAATTAACCATCATTCCAGCTTTTTATAAACTATACTTCGTTTATGAAGAAACTGATTCTCCGTGGGGAGTCACTTTTAATCTGTAATTTTAAAATGAAACAGTCTGAATATTTATACTTGATTATTAACTGTGCATAAACTGAGATACCCATTATTCCTTTTATGCCTAAGAAGGGCGTGCTAGTAATAATTACCACTGGTAAAGAGGCAGATGTTTTCTTTTTTGTATATGAAGTCAACCCACAGTGGAGTCTCATTTGGTAGTTTTTAGCAGTGTTTGATGGGCTCCTTGAATCGTAATCACGTTCACACCTCTTTGCCTCACCAGTGGGGAGCGTCTGTGAGAGAGGCCCAGCAGTGGAAATGTAAAGTGTGGCCTTCCGGCAGCAAGGCTGGCCTGGCCTCTGACAGGGCCCTGCGGCCTGGCTGTGGCCTCCTCACGCTGGGTCTTAATCCTCTAGTGTAGGTAGAAACTGTTGTGCTGGGATGCTGAATTCCAGAGAATGCAGTAGACCTTTTTTAAGTTTGTTCCTTCCTCTGTGTTTTACTTGAGTGACATACATTTGATAGGGAAGGAACTGAATTTCTCTTGCGATATCTGTCGCCATTCTGCTTCGATCCTCCTTGGCTTTAAGGGTGGAGGTGGAAAGTGGTGAGAAATGAGCTCTTAGGCTGAGCCACAGCCTGCTGGAGGTGATGATAATCTTATTTAAATTGGTGCTTTATGTATGTGAGATGTATTAAGATAACAGAATTTCTCATGCTGGGTATATCTCGTCAATAATTTAAGAAAATCTCCACATCATTGTCTGTTGCTGTGAACTAAGTGGGCCTCATGGCAGGGTTAGTTTGAAGTAACGTACCTTTGTGATTTTCTTATGCCTTTTCCATGGTGCTATGAAGAGTCCAGACTAGTAGGCCTGTGGATAGTAAAGCTGGGTGTTCAGAAATGCCATTTGCATTACTCCTGGTCACTTCTGAATGTCTGATGTCACACATACCCAGGGAGCATGCTGTTTTTCAATACGAAAATATTTATGAGGTTTTTTTGTTTTGTTTTGTTTTCTGAGAGATTATATGGCCTGTTCTCTGTATAATAAGAGAAACAAAGTCTTGTGAATCTTAACATGCCTTTTAGCTGTGGCTGTGATGGATTTTCTATTTCCCTTAGTCTAGGTCAAACTGTGTCAAAGTTACTCAGCCCATGTTCTCTCACTCATGTACTGCACTGCCGTTTACATGGATGTTTTATGCGGGCGCTCGAAGTGCCTTGCATCAGGGATTAGGAACAATTGAATTATTTTTTCATGGGACTATGTAAAGCATGTAAGTAGGAATTGCTTTGGTATATAATGATTGTAGCCTTACAATAGTTTTGTTTTGTTTTGTTTGAATTTGAGTGGAGAAAGTACCCTTTAAATTATGATGGACGCTCATTAGAGAATGGGATCGAGGAATTTCTAAGCATACAATAATGGTGTTTTCCATTACCTATGGAAGATGACTAGTAAATGTCGATATATCCTATACATGACTATATGAAACTTTTTCATTAAATAATATTGAAAAAGTTTTTAAATTCATGTGGAAGTCTGATGGTTTTTACAATAAAATTATTAAGGATGATTATCCTAAGTTGCAGGTTTTTCTGCAGTAGGAGTGACTGGTATTCTTTCCCCCTGTACACGTGAGGTTGGTCTATCCTGTGTTATGTTTAACTTAGAGAATAACATATATGCTGAAAATCATTAGAAAATCTGCAAATATTTTATTTTCTCAGACATTCGTGTTTTAAATGTAATATAATGTTTTACAAAAAACAAGACTGGCAACCTGTTTTAAAAAAAACACCTACATGTGAAAAAACAGACTTGGAAATTTTTTAAAATTGTGAATACAAATTGTCGTTCAGGGTGTAAGCAAATTGCTGAAACCGAGACGGGTTCATTTCCTTCCAGCAGGCCAGCTCACACACGTCATCCCGATTTCCGTAACTGCCCCTGTCCTTGAGGAGTCCGTGCCTGCACGACCAGAGTACTGTTTGCACGCAGTAGTCTTTGTGGTTTACGTCGTGGATTGTGTGTGTCGAAGGTGCTGTTCATGAACAATGAAATAGGGCTACAAATGCACAACTCGACATTTTTATGTAGGAAATACTTAAAATGTCATGTTATATCAGCTGTTGCGGTGATTGAGTTTAAATATCCCTGCAGGGTCAGGAACAAACCAGCTCTCCCATAAGTCGTTGTGAACACTAGGGAAGTCCCAAGGTTTGTGTCTTCCATTCCAGTGGAGTAATTTTGCTTCCTGCAGAAAGTGCTCGGAATATCTGGTATCTGGATTCCAGCCTTCATGGTGTTTAGAAGAAAATAAGAGACTTGTTAGAAAGTAAAATTTTTATATTGAAAATTGAATACAAGTCCATTATTTAAAAAACTAAGCAAATCGGGGCGCCTGGGTGGCTCAGTGGGTTAAAGCCTCTGCCTTCGGCTCAGGTCATGATCCCAGGGTCCTGGGATCGAGCCCTGCATCGGGCTCTCTCTGCTCAGCGGGGAGCCTGCTTCCTCCTCTCTCTCTGCCTGCCTCTCTGCCTAGTTGTGATTTCTCTCTGTCAAATAAATAAAAAATATTAAAAAAACTAAGCAAATCAAAAAGTATGTAAGAATTTACCACCCTAACTCTCCAAAATAACCACTGTGAAGTGTTTCTTCTGAAATCCTTCCAGTAACATTCTAACCTATCTATGTGTGTGTGTGTAGTATAACACATGTAGAATGGATAGAGAATTATTAGTTTATAATAGTTTACTTACTGAGTTCCTTATTAAGACTCTCCAGGTTGTCTCTGTCCCTTCACTGACATGAGTGAACACCGGACAGGCTCGTGTGCACATTTGGCCCATGTCTACAGATCCGTTGGGTAAAATCTTATAAGAGGAATCGCTAGACGGAAGGGTGTGTGCCTTACATATTTGATAAGAGATTGCCAGACTGTCCCCAGAAGAACTTGTGTCAGTTTCCCTCCTGCCAGGAGTTTACAGACGTTCTCCTTTCTCCACATTTTCCCTCAGAACAGCAACATCTTCCTGTAATGATCTTGCTTTTACCAGATGGAATGCGAAGAGTACGATGCCCTTTCTAACACAAAGCTCTCCCCACTGAATATTATAAAGTTGTTATTGTATTATTCTTCTCATAAGGAATCACTTAGAGATGGTGTGTTTACCCTAATACTGCCATTGCTCAGCGTGTTTTTAGAGTATCTCTTGCAGAAGTATGTTATGAATGTAATCTTTTTTCTTTTTTTTTAGTATTCTCGGTGGTGTTAAATTTCCTTCCTATGAAATAGAATTCGATATTTTTTTAAAACTGAAAATCCCTTAAGAGAGGGTGAGTAGCTGGAGTTGTGTGTTAGTCCCTCTTAACACATGATGCAAGAAAGAAAAAATAAAAACCCACTTCCTACTATTCCTAAACCCAACTGTGAAGGCAGTCACAGAAGAGGAGGAAGGTGTTTCAAGTTGTGGGAACATAACTGGAATCATTATCAACTTTCGAAGACTGTACAAAGGAAATGCTCCTCTGGGAAGAAGCACCCTAGAGTCTCCACTCAGCGGGATATCATCTGTCCGCTCCGTGATCCGAGGACTCCCTGTGGGCTTGCGGTTTGCCTTTAACTAAATATAGGTCCTACGTTTTTAAAATCTTAAGCCTACCTGCTTAGACCCAAACTGAATACCCATTAGTGTTACATTGCTTTCTGCTTCCAAAACACCCTAAACCAGAATCATTTTTCTTTCTTTTTTTTTTTTTTCCATTTTATCAGAATCATTTTTCAAATGATTTCTGGGTAGATTTACTTTGCAGACTTCCCTGATTCCAAAACCTTCAGCACAGATGTAGTCTCTGTTCTACAAAGAAAAATTATTCCTTTCCCCTTAGGAAGATTCTGCCCCTTCCTACTTACCAATTAGATATTTCATAAAATGTGATTGAGACTCTGCAAGGTCCTAGAACGCTCTAACCTTATCATCTAAGTTTCACATAACTATTCCTACACAACCTTTTTTATAGACCTACAACTTTGATGGGATTTTCTGTACATTCATTACGGGGAAACATTGACTTTTGACCTAACAGTGAACCCAACATTATTATCAATCAAACCAGATGGAACATTAATGTCCTGAACTTCCCTGTGTTGCTCTGTATGCATACAGATGCTCAAGAAAGTCAAGGAAGATTCTCGTAATGAGGCAGAAGCAAATCTATACAGAATCATTAAGAAACAGGAACGCGGCTACTATAGTTTTATGTGTCCCTTTTTTTTTTCTCTTTTTTAAAGATTTCATTTGAGAGAGAGCGCAAGCAGAGAGAAGGGCAAAGGGAAAAGCAGATTCCCCGCCGAGCAGGGAGCCTGAAGTGAGCCTCCATCCCAGGACCCTGAGATCATGACCTGAACTGAAGGTAGCCGCTTAAACAGCTGAGCCACCCAGGCAATTATAGGTCCCTTCTTTTAAAAGGGAGAGTAAAGGACATACCACCTTGCAGGTTCTGAGCATTAGAAATAATATTTGCCTTTGTCACCAGAACCTAGCTCAGTCCTTGACAATGTAGAAGGTACTTAGTAAATATACATTCATAAGCCATTGTCGTCTCCAATTCTAAAATAATGCCCAAATGTCTGAAAATGAAGATTTTAATAACTTTTTTGGTAGCAAAGCCTAGATCCCACTCAGGGTATTGCATAACATAAATGTATGTATCACAGTACTTTTTTTTTTTTTTTAAATGGACAGAAAGGGAACACAAGCCGGGGGAGTGGGAGAGAGAGAAACAGGCTTCCCACTGAGCAGAGAGCCCAATGTGGAGCTTGATCCCAGGATCCTAGGATCATGACCTGAGCTGAAGGCAGACTCTTAACAACAGCTGAGCCACCCAGGCACCCCTCACATTACCTTTTTTAAAATTCAAAACCTTTCCCATTTCTAAACAGTTCTGGCGCAGTGCTTTTGGCTAAGGGATTGTGGCCATGTGCTTGAATGAATGTGACTGTCTTCTGCATCAGGCTCTGTGCTAAGCAATTTACAAGTATTAAGGGATTTATTCCTTATAAAAACTTTATAAGGTTCTATTAGAATCCGTTTACAAATGGACAACTAAGGTATAGAAAGGTTGAATAATTTGCCCAACATAGGTAATAGCAAAATTGGGATTCCAGTCCATATCACAGAGCTTGCACGCCTACAGTGAGGAATGAATAAATGGTACACAATCAGGAAACAACTTCTTAAAAGAGAAGTTGTGAGCCGTCTAAATACATCATAAACCATTATGCTAGTTTGTTTGATTTTGCACACTGCAGGCTACTGCAAGAGGGCAATAAAGGCAAGTGAAAAAGTTCTGACAGCGAAAGTTCTATTTTAACAATAGGTGATGTTTACTGAGCACATACTCTATCCTAAGCATGAATCTAATTGCTTCCCATGAATTCCTAGAAGCATAGCTATCAGGCCATTTCTTTTTTTTTTTTTAAGATTTTTTATTTATTTATTTGACAGAGAGAGATCACAAGTAGGCAGAGAGGCAGGCAGAGAGAGAAGAGGAAGCAGGCTCCCCGCCAAGCAGCGAGCCCGATGTGGGGCTCGATCCCAGGACCCTGAGATCATGACCTGAGCCAAAGGCAGAGGCTTAAACCACTGAGCCACCCAGGCGCCCCTATCAGGCCATTTCTATCAGCTGCATTTGTAGAATCTGAGCAACAGAAGGTTAAATAATGGATCACCTCCAAGATCACCTGGAGGATCTGAACTGAGGAAGCTGGTGTTAGAGCGCACTCTCCTGCCCTTGGGGCTCATGAGTCTATAATATGCTATTTGTGTTGTCTCCCTAAAATACTCACCCAGGTGCCTTATGTGCCACAGGGGGTTGATTGCAGAGTATTTCCCATGAAACACAATCAGCATTGGGGAGGTGGCCACCCCGCCTCCCAGGGAGCTGCTGTAGAGATTTTCCCTAAGAAATGGAATAGAAAAGCAACATTTGGCCTCGAGGCGCACAGGCTCAGGTAAACTAGCATCTTCTAATTTTGAAAGATGTAAGACCATCTCCCGCTATATAGTAAGACTATAGTTTTTCATTGTCCCCCAGCTTTTTATTTTGAAAATTGTCAGACTTACACAAAATTGTGAGAATACCAATTCCCATCTAATTCGTCTACACTCACAGCATAGCGTTTTGCCATTTTAATTTTCAGCCTTTTTTAATGGCAAATATAGATCAAATTCCAATCCTACGTTATGTAGAAGACCTACTTACAAATTCAAGGTTATGATGGTATTTTTAAATATCCAGATAAAAAAGATGGACAGGAAATACAATGACATGTTTAATAGTGGTTTTGCTAGCGGGATTTTTTTTTCTCTTCTAAAACGTCGCTAATAAAAAATGCTACATTTTTTAAAAATTCAACCTTCAAAAACAAAATTGAGTTGTTTATAAAATAAGTCTTAAAAACAAGTCTACATAAGAAGGAGATCCTCAACTGAAATAAATGATTTTCAGTGGAGAAGGTTCACTAGGCTTCTGGAATAAGACTTTACATTATTACTTCATTAGAAAAATGTTTGCATAATAAGATTCTGCAGGGTCCTGCTTCAGCTGACATAACATCTGCGATTAGATTCTCATCTCTTGCCCTCATTCTTCTCATCAGAAGACTGTAAGAAAATCTAAGATGTCCGTGAACTATTTCCAACCCGAGTTACGCATAGAAAACTAACTGAACCATTGTGTTGCCAAGCATGGAAGGTGGCACACGGGTCTACACGTACTCCACATTTTTTTGCATCCACTTCTCCAGTTGTTTGGTGATGCGCTGGTGCTTCCATTCCGTCATGTTGGCCACAATCACACCCGGATTGAACGAGCAAGTGCTGGGGCTTATGCCAAGGTCTTTTATCGTCTTCTTCCTGTAGTCCAGGTAGCCCATGTATGTATTCTATAAAGGGACAGCATATGCTTTTGACCAAATCTTTCATTTCTGGAAAGTAATCATTTTCTTGAGACCACCGTGCGGTATCTGGGCTTCCTGCTAGGTCACCGGCCACTTCCTAGTGTCCCTGCTGGTTTTCTCATTTCCCCAGCCTCACTGCCAGCATCTGTTCCCATCTCTAGCACTGACTCCCGGGACAGCCTCATGGCTCCAAATACTGCCTGCAGAGCCAACCCTGATGTCTCCGGACTCCCAGCTCCTGCCACATCTGCCAATGCTGTCCCCTGGGGGGCTTAACACGGCAGCTCCCCGTACACCCAAACACGGCTCCCAGTCCTGTCCCAAACCTGCTTCCTCATAACCTGCCCCACCTCGGTTCCTGGCAGCTCTGTTCTTCCAGATACTTAGGCAAAAAACCCAGGGTCGTTAGGTCCTCCGTGGCTCCTGCTCATTCACTTTTCATCCAAATCTGTCAGCAAGTCCTGCTGGTCTCGTCTTCCAAACTACAGTGCCAACACAGCTACCTGCCCCGGTCCGGGCTGTCATTACCACTCAGGGTTTCGGCAAGTTTCAACTCCACTCTGTCTCTATGTTCCTCGTCTGCTCAAAGCCTCTCCGGTGGCTTCCCATCTCAGAGTAAAAGCCGGAGTTCCTAAAATGGGCTGCCACGCCCCGTGCCATCTGTCCCCACTGCCATTACCTTTCTAACGACTCTTCTTGCCCTGCTTTCCTCTGCCACACTGATCTTGTTCCTTCAATGCAAGAAAGATACACTTCTGCCTCAGGACCTTCGAACATGCTGTTACCTCTTCTTGGAAGGCTTTTCCTCTAAGTATCTGCTGAGGTGGTTCCCTCAGTACTTCCAGGTGCAGGCTCAGGGACACCACCTCAGGGAAGCCTTCCGTGATCACCCAATTTAAAATACAGCCCGACCTGCACCCTGATCCTCTGTTAAATACTTTGTTTACTGACTGTCTCTTCCCACTAAAATGTAAGTACACAAAGGCAAAAATTTTCATTTGTTTGCTGTATCACCGGTACCTAAAACTGTCAGGCATGTAGTTGCCGAATGGATGTGACACAAGGCAGGACACATTGTTTCATGCGCACGGGCTGTCCTAACCCTCCTCCATGTGATGCTCAAGGTAACGGAAATAACGGAGATACTAAAGCACTTCCGGGGTGTCCTGCAGGTTCTGGGAACTTTGCACACATTACCTCATTAATTGCATCCAATCCCTTTCCATGTATTAACTAATTTAATTCTCACAATCACTCTGTGACGGAAGTACTCTTCCTACCCCTGTTGGACAACTGAGGGAGAACACAATTAGTCAGAAACTGGCCCAGGGTTTCAAGCTGACTAAGTGATGGAGCCTAGTTGTTTACTACATCAGGGGTGGCCTGAAAGCCGAGGCCTCAAAGTGTGTCACATCTCTATTGTCACGCATAAAAATGACTTCCTGGAACATTTTTTTGGAGAATAGCATTTGATTCTTAACAGCACTAAAAGCCATCCTTTTGGCTTTAGTATTCCATATAGATTTATCTTTCCTCATTTCTTCCAGGGTAAGGAGCTCTTTACCCTTGAGGAAAATCAGTATTTTTCCTCTATTGCAAGTGAGGGGAAAATCAGTGATCACTACTCTGAATTTAGAACCCAAAGTGCGGGGAGCCTCTTAAAGGAAACCCCCGACAGAATGTGGTTTCAGCCACATACAGACCCAGGGTCCCTTCTGGAGCATTACTACAGGCTAGAACTTGGGCGTCATGGTATCCCATTGCGGCTCATAAAAACAGAACAAGACGGGTACTGTTCTTGCTGTGTTTCAGACCAGGAGAGCGGGACTTGCAGGGTCGTCCTGCCCCAGCCTCAGTATGCGGGGAGCTGGGGTGGACCGGGCAGCCCAGGTCCCTCCTGGGCAGGGTTCTCCCAGGTTAGATTAGGATGAGCTGTGGGAAGGGAAGGGAGCAGAGCAGCAGTGTGAAGACAGGACTTCCGAGCAGCGAGCCTACCTGCAGCCCCACAAATCTGTTCATGTCCTGAGCGGAGGGCAGATCGCAGTCACCAGAGAAAGCTGCCGCGTGGCCCAGGGCCAAGGTGGTGTCATAGAGTTCTTGGATATCACCTGAATTTAGAAACACCAAGAGTTAAAATATTATAGCATTTGTTTTAGAGCTAGATAGAGCCTTAGAACATCAGGCAGGCCCCTATTTTGTTGCAGAGGAAAAGTATGTGATCCCAATTTCACGTGGCCTGAAGATCGACTTAATAACCTAGCTTGTCTCAGTTCAGAAAGCCGCTCGATGGTAAGCTCGGATCGGCACTGAGCCGATTTCTTCACTTCTGTTGCCATGTGGCTTCCACACCTGTGCTCATCTTATTTGCACATGGGAGACAGCAACACTGAAACACCCAAACCGAGCTCACTTCCGAGAGTGTCATCAGGGAGACTAATTAATTGCCCTGCATTTCAGGGATGCAGAGAAAGGGAAGGCTAGGTTATTCATAGCTGACTTTGACGGAGGAGCTCCCAGGTCGGCTGGATACTCCAGGGAAGTGAATATCCACACCTGTCTTCAAACTATTCCCAAACTTATAATCCTCTATTCTCCCCACTTGAGTACACAAGTCAGAATCACTGAGCACCTCGCTATTTGGAAAATGAAGGGGGTAAGTCACTCATTCTACTTATCAGCTGCTCCCGTTTGTTCTTGGCAGTCGGCAGTATACCTTGTACAATGACGTCGTCGTCCAAATAGATGACTTTCTCATGTTGATGGATAAGCAGGGGGAGATAAAATCGAACAAAGTTCAGCTGTTAAAACAACAAAAGAAGCAATGATGGGCCTCAGCTCAACTCCAGGTGTGGAGCAAAATCCAACAGGCTACAGAGACGCCTCCTCAGCAGCCAGGGATGGGGTCCCGGGGCTACAACCTGCACTGGCAGATCAGCGCCCTCCTAGATCCCAGCCCTCAGCTGTGGAGACGGTGACAGGACACTTCCCCTCTGTGAATGGCTACAGCAGTAGTCAGAGGCTTCCTTCCTGGTCTATCAGGGCACAAATTGCCTGCTCTCCTCTACAGTCGTAATTGGACTGCTGTCAACTAAATCAGCCTCACGCACATGCACACACGCATGCACGGTCACAGAGACATCCCAGCCACAAGTTCAACCTCTTAGCTCCGTGGACCAGAAAAAAAGTCGGACAAGCATGAGCTTGGGTGGGAGTCGTGTAGTTTTATTAGATGCACCATTTCATCCAAAATCCCATCTCAGCTCCCACTCCGATAATAAATATTAGGGATTGGGAAAAGAGCAAGTCATCAAAGGGCTTAGAATTCAGTACTTTTTGAGGATGGTTTTCAGTAACAGTTACATGTAGAAGGTGGCTGCATTTTCTGTGAATCTGCCATCAACACTACTCTTTACGCAAGAAAGACTCCCTTTGGGAAGAACTCTTGCAGCAAAATACCTTAAGATTCCCAATGCCAGGGAAAACAGTGGGTGTCTTCTGAAAATATCCTAGTTGAACCTACGAGGTATATAATCTATCATGCTGCTGTTTTTCCTTAGCCGCTGGGATACCCTAGGCTGAATTTAATGTCCAATTGCAGTACACACAATAGCCTGTGGGTTGGGAATATTTTTTCCTGGCCTCACTATTTGGCCCCAACCCCCACCCCCACCCCTACAAGCATATTCACACACACAAATGCATCCTACATTTTCTTACACGTCATTTCTTCTTTAATAGTTTTATTATATTTACGTAAACCATCTTAAATTCTTCTGGAGCAGATAGCTTATAAATTTTAAGTAACCAGAGCTTGGTGGAGATCTAACACTGCTTCAGAAATATTCCATCCACATCCCAGTGGCTGGTGCTCCACACTGCGCAAGAGTCTCACCAAAGACTGTCCCCAGCACATGCGTGTTTCCTACTCACAGGCTGGAGCAATTCGGGCCTCGATGAGTCTGGTCTAATCTTCCCTTTGAGGACTATAGGGTTGAATTCCACAATTTTAAAGTTTATTTCTCTTAGTTTAGAATGTTCGATCCATTTTCTAAAGAAATGATAAAAAAAAAAAGGCTCTAGTATACACCTCCAATCTTTCCTCAATTTGCCTATTGCTTCAGAGTCAATCTGTTGCCTCCTTAGAAAGTTAAGAATAAAATGTGTATAACTTTAGTAGAGTTTAGTCTATAAATTCTTTTGATGTTTTTTTTTTTTTTTTTCCCTCAGTCTGGCCTGGCTTCAGATCTTTCCTCTTTTTTACTTTAATTCGCATAACTCTGCAAAGGAAATGAAGCAAAATAGTAATAATCAAATATCTTCCCAGATCCGCATAATCTCCACAGGAAACTGGAAGAACAAAAATGTTCCTGCCATGGGCCAACAGATTTATCAAGTCATGAAGCAGGACATTCAGAATCTTCTACTAGATGGAAGTCATTCTCACTCTGCTGTTTGGACTCCAAGGATGACCTGAAGTTATCCTTGTCTCTGTCTTTGCCTCTCACTGTTCCCCACCTGTCCTCGCCTCCCACCTTCCCCTCCCTGTCCCCACTCTCTCCCCTCATGTTCACTCAGTCTCACACAATATGTGACTATCTTTTATCCAATTCATAATACAATTCTTGGTAGAAATTGTCTCAAAATACAATTGTCAATGACTCAAGTCACACATGGTAGCGTTTGTTTTTGCTCAAAAATCAACAAAAGAGATGATCTTCTGAATAGCATTTAGATCTGCAGAATTTGAACCATAAAACCAGTCATTTATTTTTGTTTTATTTATTTATATATTTATTTTTGTGTTTTGTTTAAAACACAATGTTTTATGTCAATTATATCTTTTTTTTTTAAAGATTTTATTTATTTGACAGACTGAGATCACAAGTACGCAGAGAGGCAGGCAGAGAGAGAGGAAGGGAAGCAGGCTCCCTGCTGAGCAGAGAGCCCGATGTAGGGCTCGATCCCAGGACCCTGGGATCATGACCTGAGCCGAAGGCAGAGGCTTTAACCCACTGAGCCACCCAGGCGCCCCATATGTCAATTATATCTCAATAAATCTGGAGGTGAGGAGAAGTCATGTCAACAAGATAGGCAATCCAACTGAAAAACTGGCAAATACTCAATCAAATTCTAAGTGGCCAAGAAATGTGGGAAAAACAGTGCTCAGACTCACTAGATATAAAGGGATCTCAAGGTAAACCACAATGAGATAGCCCGGACACCCGTCAGAATGGCAAAGTTAAAAAGACTGACCATACCACATTGGAATGGTGGTTGTTCTGGGGGGGGTGTGTTTATTTTGTGATGACTCACTAAGCTGCATACAGGATTTGTGCAATATTCTGTTTTTGTGTTGTACTTCAATGAAAAGAGGGGTTTTTGCTTTTAATTCTTTAAAACAGGGGTCGTGGGCTACATAACAAGAGCTGGGAGACAGTGCCTGCTCAGAGTCCTGGAGCTCATGCCTTTTGTTCGAGTACAAACCCTTGCTCCGAACATATGACACACACTACCCTTTGGGGTTTGGTTATCTGGCTTTCATACCCACTGAGAATCACATAATAACATAAGCCTGTTAACAGCAGGCTAAGGGAACAATATGCAACAATAGATGATAAGAAAAGTGCGATATGAGACAGAAAATCTAGAACGTATACATAAACCCTCAAAACCCACAGGAGCCGAGGACCATTTAGATTAGGAGTGAGTGTTTTCCATATCTCAGTACTTCCTATTCGTGCTAGGACTTGAAAATCTAATTGTAAAATTCATACATAAATACATTTTCAGGGAGCCTGGCTAACTCAGTTGGAAGATCTTGACCTTGGGGTCATGAATTCAAGCCCCCACATACAGTGTAGATGTTACTAAGATAAATAAATAAGCTTAAGAAAAATAAATGCTTTCTTTTTTCCTTTTTTTTTTAAGATTTTATTTATTTGAGGGACAGAATAAGTGAAAGAGCAGGAATGGGGGGACAGACTGAGGGAGAGGGAGAGGCAGCAAGGAGCCCACAGTGGGGCGATCCCAGGGCCCTGGGATCATGACCTGAGCTGAAAACAGATCTTAACCAGCTGAGTCACCCAGTGCCCTTATTCTCTTTCCAAATAATAGAAATAACACTTGAAATACCTTGAACTTCCCTCATCACTGATCTCCCCAGTCCCTCCATCCTCCCCAGAGATAGCCATTGTTAACAGATGGAGATCTTTGGGGCTCTTTTTTATTTATTTTTTACAGAAACACATATATGTACATGTACACATTTATAGTTTGGGTTGGGTTTCTTTTTAAGAATTTTTTAAAAGATTTTATTTATGTATTTGGCAGAGAGAAAGAAAGCACAAGCAGGAGAGTGATAGGCAGAGGGAGAAGGAGAAGAACTCCACACTGAGCAGAGAGCCCAGCATGGGGCATCTGATCCCAGAACCCTGGGATCATGACTTGAGCCCAGGGCAGATGCTTAACTGACCGAGCCACCCAGGCGCCAACCCCCTTTTTTAAGACTTTATTTTTAAGTAATCTCTACACCCAGTGTGAGGCTCAAACTCACAACCCTGATATTAAGAGCCACATGCTAGGGGTGCCTGGGTGGCTCAGTGGGTTAAAGCCTCTGCCTTCGGCTCAGATCATGAACCCAGGGTCCTGGGATCGAGCCCCGCATCGGGGTTCGTCTTGGGCTTCACAGCCTCCAGAACTGTGAGAAATACACTTCTATTTTTGCAAGCCACCCAGTCTGGGGCATTCTGTCCCAGCAGCCTGAATGGATAAGACATTCATAGAATGGGTCATAGCATATGAGATATACTGCAGTGTGTGTCTCCCACTGGCCAATAGATCTTTGTCAGTATACCCACATTGCCTTCTTTCTCTTCTAAGAGCTCGGTCATACTCCATAGTTTGTTTCAATATTCTTCTATCGATGGACATTTAAGCACTTAGCAATTTTTTTTTTGCTATTTCATATAATGGTGAAATAAACAGTGTTGTGCCTATATTTTGATAATATGTATTAGAATTTCTGTACCAGATTCCGAACAGTGGAAATGGTATGGTGAGTCAAACTATACATGCATATAACATTTTTTTTTTATTTAAAGTCCAGTTAGTTGCCCTAAAGGGTAATATTGGTTTCTGGTATACACTCTAGTGATTCAACACTTCCATACAACATCTGGTGCTTATCACAGGTACACTCCTGAATCCCCATCTCCTGTTTTGCCCATTCCCCCGACCCACCTCCCCTCTGGGAACCAGCAGTTTGTTCTCTATAGCTAAGAGTCTGTTTCTTGGTTTGTCTCTCTCTCTTTCTCTCTCTCTTTTTTCCTTCGCTCGTTTTTTCCTTACATTCCACATATGAGTGAAGCCGTATGTTATTTGTCTTTCTCTGACTTATTTCACTTAGCATGATACAATCTAGCTCCATCCATGTCATTGCAAACGGCAAGATTTAATTCTTTTTTCTAAGATTTAATTCTTTTTTCTGGCTGTATAATACTCCACCAACTACACACATCACCTCTTCTTTATCCATTTATCAGTCCATGGATGCTTGGGCGGCTGCCTTGATTTGGCTACTATAAAAGGAGGAGGGCATGTGTCACTTTGAGTTAGCGTTTTTGTATTTCACAGGTGATACCCAGGAGTGCAGTTACTGGATGCCAGGGTAGTTCTACTTTTAACTTTGAGGAAACTCCATACTGTCTTCCACAGTGGCTACAGCAGCTCAATGCATACAAAATTTTATTAGACATTGCCATATTGCCCTCTCAAAATACATTACCAATTTACAAAGCGTACATTGTTTAACTAGGGAATAAGCATGTGTATTTTCTTACACTGGACTTGGTCCTATTTAATCTTTACCAGCTCGATGTGTGAAAAATTATATGTCATCATCATTTTAATTTGCATTTCCCTGTGAGTAACACAGAATACCTTTTCGTGTTTGTTGACCACTTGTGTTTTCTCTTCTGTGAATTGTTTGTTGGAATTCTAGGCTCATTTTTCTGCTTGTATGTTTAAAAAAAATTTTTTTGTAAGAATTCCTTTTATACTTTGGAGACTAATCCTTCATCTATAATACATGCTGAAAATATTTGGCCTAGTTTATTGTATGATTAATTCCACTTACAGCGTTTTTCATCTTTTAAAAGGTTTTAGGGGTATCTGGGTGGCTCAGTCAGTTACGTGTCTGCCCTCAGCTCAGATCATGATCCCAGGGTCCTGGGATTGAGGCCCAGGTTGGGCTCCCCTGCTCAGTGGGGAGTCTGTTTCTCCCCCTCTCTCTGCCACTCCCCTGGCTCCTGCTCTCTCTCTCAAATAAATAAGTAAAATCTTTAAAATGGGCAAATAAATACATAAGTAAAGTTCTTGTCGCTAATTCCAACACTTGGGTTCTTTTTTTAAAAAGTAAATCAATAAATTAATAATGTTTTAAAATATTAAGCAGTAAAATTTGTCCAATTTTTTCTTATGATTTTTGGGCTCACAGAGTCATTTTCCATAGCAAAGCCTGCATTTTTTTAAAGAATACTTTAAAATTTGATTGTCTGTTTATTTCTTCTAAATCCATTTCCAGCTTGTTTTTTTCGTGTGTTGTATGATAGGAAACAGATTGCTTAGCAGTTCAAAAATTATAATTAGTGATGATCTGGTCATAGCGAAACGATAGTATATTAATATCCTCCCAGGCTAAGAAAGCAGAGAAAAGAGAAACCATTTGAGAAAGAAAAACTTCCACATAACCTGCTTAAGGATTGCAGTTCTTCAGTTCATTAGACAATGCACTTCTGCAGAATGATGCATTGCTTTATCAGATTAATGAGGCTTTGCTGTAACTTCCCTAGCAAGGCAACACATTCATCAGGTCACCAAGTAAATCTCAAATTAATTCAAATGGCATTTATCAAACCGAAAACACAGGGAAATCCATTTAAGGAAAGATAAGAAAGATGAAAAAGGAGAAAACTCCAAAGTCTATAGGGCACAAATTACCGGATTCGAGATAGAGTGTTCCGGAGTCCAACGACATAGAAGAGAATGTTGGCGTCAGTGTTGCTGTAGATGCTGTTGATGGCAGCCATGGTGGCACCCATTCTCCCTGCTGCGGCACAAATCACCACAGGAATCTCCTCCTCCATTTCCTCAGGAGGCTCAGAGTCATCATCTGGACACATCAAAATCAGTGTCTTAGAACATGAAGGAATTTCAAAGTAGGGCCAGTTTAAATTGTGTTCCACACTCCTGGGGGAAGACCGCACAGTGTGGAAGAGACTGCCGACTCTTCTCCAATACCCAGTCTCCTCTTCTCTTAGAACGTCAGAATTTTACCTGGCACATGCCAACCACAAAGGATCTGTTTCTCAGACTCTCTTACAAGTCTGTGTGATCAAATTCAGATCAATGGGAGGTTAGTGCAGTTATGTGGGTGACTACTGGGTTTGCCTTTGAAAGCAATGTGCTGGCCTCCCCTCTTCCTTTTCCCCTTCCCATTGCCTGGAATGGGGATATGATGACAGGACTTAGGGCAGCCATCTTGACCCACCAGATGGAAGCTACATATGGAGGACACCAAAACCCTAAGAGAGAAGGAATCTTGATCTGGGTGACTGTGGAACAGACACATCACACTTTCACCTGAGAGAAAATAAATTTCTGTCTTGCTTCAGGCACTATTATTTGGAGCTGTCTGACAGAAGCCAATCAGATAGCCTAACCCAGACACACAACTGAAAAATACATGAAGAAATGAAAGCCTCCTTTGACTCAACAGTTCCTCAGCTCCTCGCCTCTTTCCTAAATTGGAACATTTACCCTGCCTATGCTGCTATAAAATCTACTGCTTGTGATCTTCCTTCCCTTATCCACCCTCTAGTCAAGTGTCTCAAAAGTTGATAGCAAGAGAAAGGCGGTAAATGAAAGAGCATGACTAATGGACGAGATGAATAATTGTTCTTTTGAGCTGTGGCTGTGATATAAAGCACTGGTGTTGTAACATCACATTTTGGTACCACAATGCAATTTTCTAGGATGAAGGATAATCATTATCCTTATGTAGAGTATCCATTATCAGGTGCCCTTCTGGGTTTTACTTAAAGTTCACTCTCTGTTCACAGATACTTTTTGCAAAATACCACTCAGAAGCAGGGTAGTCTAGCTGGTGTTTAATCCAACAAATATATAGTGAACTAACTACCGGGACCTGTACTTTGTATAACTTAAGGAACATTGTAGAGTCTGCCTGTTTTCTTCTTATGTCTCTTCCACAGGCTGACTACCACATCAGACACGTCCTCCACGAGAATAAGTCTGTTTTCACAGTATCTTTACTGACGTGAGAGAATGCTCATAATACAATGTTAAGGGGGAAAAGAATACAAAACTCTCTCTAGTATTCGGTGCACAAAATTGCCACAGGAATCTCCTCTAGTGTATGATCCCAACGTGATATACACAGACATATTTATTTTCAAATGGATCTACATCCGTTTATGGAATGATGAGTGATTTCAATTTCCTTATTTGCATCTCTTATGTTTTCCAAATTCTCTAAAGTAACCATGATTACTTTCATAAACAACAACAAAAATATTTCTTAAGGGATTATTCCTTTTGGACTCAACTGTCACCTTGGGGAGGTTTCCCAATCATGTGGCAAGTCCACCTGCTGGCAGTGAAGTGAACTGCCCCACATGCAAATCCAACTATGTTTCCTCCCTGCTTCCCAGCCTCCAGTGGTTCCCATAAGGTAAAGCCACCTTTCCTTTGCCTGGCGCACGGGGTGCCTCGTGATCCAGCCCCTGCTCACTTCCCTAGGTTGGACTATTCCAGCAAAACCAAACTCCTTGTGGTCCCTGGAATACTGCACCAGGCAGGTTGTCCCTTTCCTCAGTGCCTTTGCACGCACTGTTCCTGATGCCTGGAACTCTCATTCCATCCTTTCCTGCATGGCTAGCTCTGACACCGTCAGTCCAGATCAGACTCTCTGAGAAGCCTTAACAGCTCCCTAAACAAATTAGCTTACCCCCTGTCTGTGCTCACTTTGGCTTTGTTTGTGGCTGGACTTAGCAGCTGCATTGCAATGTTTTTGGTTGCATGTCTTTCCTTTCCCATTACACCGGGAGCTCCGTGAGGGCTGGGACGGTATCTTGTTCATCTCTGTCTGTTCACTTGCAGCTAGCACAGTGCCTGGAACACGGTAGATTCTCAATCCGTTCTGGAGGGATCATGAATGGATGGCTGAATTTATTAAATCCTCTCTTTGAGCACTCACCCCACTGCACACAAAACATCTATTCATGTGTCTGTCTCCCCTGCTAGACTGTGAGCTCATTATATTACCCCCGCGGAGTCTGGCACCTAGGAAGCACTTAATAAAAGTTCGCTGGGTTTCACTGCATTGATGTGCAGCTCTTACAGAGCAAGGCTTTGGAGGAATTATTCCTGGACTACTTCTAGGTGCAAAGAGAAAAGAGAAGGGCTGGAAAGCTGGGGCAGAGCCAGGCTGAATTAGGTAACAGGCAGAATTAGGGAGGAGGAAGGTGTCCCCAGGAAAAAGGGCCACCCCAAGAGGTCAAACACCAAGTTTACAGCCCTGCTGCGGACACATCACACTGCCACACTTCTCAGGAGCCTCTGCCAATCAGAGGAGCTGGAAGCTAACCTAAGCCAAAAACACTGCTCTCTGCGAAGAAGTCCTCCCTGGACAGAATATGGATGAAGGCTCACTGGAGAAAGGGGGGGAAAGATTTATCAACGGTAAATTCTTCACTCATGTGTCATCAATACAGCTTCTTGGGAACCATCCACTGTATTTGAATCTGTTGTGCCAGGGGGTGCCTAAACCAGTCCACCAAAAGATTTAGCTGCTGTAACATCACATTTTGGCACCACCATGCAATTTTCTAGGATGAAGGATAATCATTATCCTTATGTAGAGTATCCATTATCAGGTGCCCTTCTGGGTTTTACTTAAAGTTCGCTCTCTGTTCAGATACGTTTTGCAAAATACCACTCAGAAGCAGGGTAGTCTAACTGGTGTTTAATCCAACAAATATATAGTGAACTAACTACCAGGACCTGTGCACATGTGTCCATAAAATTTCTAGAAAACACCCTACCAGTGGCGATGTGGACTAGAGATGTATTACGTTGGACTCGTCTGCTCTCACAGCCTCTCTTATCAGACCACGCCCATTCCTAGAAAAAGTGAAATGTCTGCTCTCCCAACGACAAGTCTCTGAATCCCATTTCAAATTAGGGTTTTTTTTAGCCAAGCATGGGCCAGATGGCCCAGGTGTGAATCACCAGCTAACTTATTAGAAGATTACATCAAATGTCATTATCAGGAGAAGACACAAAATGGCACCCTGCTTTTCTTCCGCATGTGACCTGACAGGGCTTCTAGACATTACCTCGTAACACTAGTTCTTTGAATTATTGTCTTTGAAAATAGAAAAGTTAATAAGGAGTAGGTGGAGCACAGAGGAGTTTTACTGAGTCTGTATTCTAGAATGGTGGATGAAAGTCATTACACATTTCTCATAGCCCATATACAACACCAGGAGTGAACCTTAATGGTATAAACTGTGGACAGTTGGTGTTAATTACTTGCCCGTGAAGGTTCGTCAGTCGTCACTAATGTACCAACTGGCAGGGGATATTAATAATGGGGGAAGCTCTGAGTGTGTGTGTGTCTGTGTGTCTGTGTATGTAGGGGCAGGATTTATATGGGAAATCCCTGCACCTTCCACTCAATTTTCCTATGAACATAAAACTGCTCTTTTTTAAAAAAATAAAGTCTATTTTTAAAAAGATTTTCTTTATTTGAGAAAGAGAGAGCACAACAGGGGGAGCAGCAGAGGGAGAAGGAGAAACAGACTCCCCACTGAGTAGGGAGTCCACTGCGGGACTCCATCCTGGGACTCTGGGATCATGACCTGAGCCGAAGGCTGATGCTTAACTGACAATATATAAAGCCTATTAAAAACTAATATGCACTTCCTGAAAAAAATTCCAGGGGCACCTGGGTGGCTCAGTCAGTTAAGAATCTGCCTTTTCTCTCTCTGCCTGCCTCTCTGCCTAGTTGTGATTTCTCTCCCTCGAACAAATATTTAAAAAGAAAAAAAAAAAAAGAATCTGCCTTCAGGGGGCGCCTGGGTGGCTCAGTGGGTTAAAGCGTCTGCCCTCTGCTCAGGTCATGATCCCAGCGTCCAGCACTGGGCTTTCTGCTCGGCGGGGAGCCTCCTTCCCTTCCTCTTTCTGCGTGCCTCTCTGCCTACTTGTGATCTCTTGTCTGTCAAATAAATCAATAAATCTTAAAAAAAAAAAAAAAAAAGAATCTGCCTTCATCTCAGGTCATGATCCTGGAGTCCCAGGATTGAGCCCTGCATGGGGCTCCCAGCTCAGCAGGGAGTCTGCTTCTCCCCTTGCCCCTCCCCCCACTCATGTTCTCTCTCTCTCTCTCCCTCTCTGTCTCTCTCTCTCACATAAGTAAATAAAAAATCTTAAAAAAAAAATTCCAGCCCCCAATTCCAATAAACCATGATGATTTTCTTCAGACCTCTCTTCTCCCATTCCAAAGGTTGATCTCTGCTATGAGTATAGTGTGTGCCTCTCAAATCCTTCATGTTATTCCACAAGGAAATAGACCACTTGCATGTATTATTTTAAAACCAAAATGAAATCATCCTTTTCACAGTTTTCTGCAACTTGGCTTTTTCTACTTAACGTAGTACAGACGTCTTTGCGTGTCAACACTATATTCTTTTGAATGGTAGTCCATAACACTGGTTCTTTTTTGTTTAACCCAGCATGGGATAAAAATGTAACACCGGACCCATTCATGTGCTCCAAACACTTTGTTGTTTTAACAGCTGTTACAAAAGCTATTCATTCCTCTCTGTGGAGAAAGGAGCTTGCAGTGGGATGCAACGGGCCCAATGTGTTGGTTTATGGGCAGGGAGTGAAGGGTGAGGAGGAACAGAACTTGAGGTTCAGACAACTTTTGGCCTTGTATGGCTTCCTTTCTCGACTGAGGCATAATTTATCATTATGGGCTGAATTGCATAGATTCATATATTGAAGCCCGAACCCCTAGTAACTCAGAATGTGACTACATTTGAAGCCAGATCTTTTAAAGCGCAGTTAAGTGAAAAATGAGGCCATTGGGGCGGGGCCTTAATCCAGTGTGACGGGTGTCCTTATAAGAAGAGGCAGGAACACCAGAGACGTAAACACTCAGAAAAGGTCATCTGAGGACACGGGGAGAACTGTGAGCCTAGAAGAGAAGCCTCAGGAGAAGCCAACACCGCCAGCCCCTGGGTCTTGGAATTCCAGCCTCAAGAACTGTGAGAAAATAAATTGCTTTTGTTTAGGCCACCTAGTCTGTGGTATTTTGTTAAGGCAGCCCAGGCTGACTAACACAGATTTCTTAAAATGTGGACATTTTGGAATTTTCTTCAAATTTCCTACCGTAGGCATACAGTTCCATGACTTTTAGTAAATTGATAGTGTTGCACAACCATCGATCACTACAGTCCCGATTAGAACATTTCCACCTCCCTGCAAAGTTCCCTTAAACTGGGTTACAGTCAATCCACTTCCACTTCCAGCCCCAGGCAACCATGGCTCTCCTTTCTCTGTATATGTACCTTTTCTAGAAACTTCTATACATGGAATTGTATAATATATGGGCTTTCAGGTCTGACTTCCTTCATGTAGCATCATCTCTGCGAGATTTATCCACAGGGGAGCACATATTACCGTGTTCCTTTTTATTGTTGAAAAGGACTTCATTGTGTCAATATACTACATTTTATCTAATCGCTAGTTGAGTCACACCTGGATTGTTTCCAGTCTGCGGCTACAAAGGATAACTCCCTAGAAACACTTGTATACATGTCTTTATGTGGAATCAGTCTCTTTCCAGATGTTCCTCGTGTTCATTTAGATCAGATTACGTATTTTTAAAGATTTTATTTATTTATTTGAGAGAGAGAGAGCAAGTAAGAGAGAACATGAGAGAGGAGAAAGTCAAAGAGAGAAGCAGACTCCCCGCAGAGCTGGGTGCCCGATGGGGGACTCGATTTCAGGACTATGGAATCATGACCTGAGCCAAAGGCAGCTGCCTAACCAACTGAGCCACCCAGATTACACATGTTTTTAACTGTTTAGTGTTTGTTTGTTTGTTTGTGAGAAAGAGAGAGTGTGAGAGAGATCATGAGCAAGGGAAAGGGACAGAGGGAGAGGAAGAAGCAGATTCCCCGCTGAGCAGGGAGTCCTATGTGGGGCTCCATCCCAGGACCCTGAGATCATGCTCTGAGCTGAAGTCAGATGCTTAACTGACTAAGCCACCCAGGTACCCATTAACTTTTTTTAATGCATTGTTTATATTAAGATAAGTCAATTTTATGAGAACTCAGACATTGTGTTTTTCATTGTATGTTCAGTGCCTAAGCTGGCTTAAGAAAAAAGTGTGAGATGAATATAATTCATCATGTAAAATATTAATTGTATTTGCTTTTGGTTGATACAGAAACAGACAATATTTTTGTCTTCTACATTTTTCATAAATGTATTTGTTTGATTAATGTAAAAATTAAATTATCTAAAAATAAGGGCATCTGCCTGGCTCATTCGCAGGAGTGTGAGACTCTTGATCTCAGGGTTGTGAGTTTGAGTTCCACAGTGGGTGTAAGGATTATTTAAAAATAAAATCTTTATAAATAATATAATATAACATAACATACATGCTATCAGTGCTTCTGAATTTTTGTGGGGGTTGATTTTGTGGGTTCAGAGGTTGTGAAAGTGCCATTTCAAGCAATTTACCCCTTAGGAGGGAAACCAGGCTTCTTGGCACAGCAGGAAGTGGATATAGGGTCAATACAGGATCTTTTTTTTTTTAAAAGATTTTATTTATTTATTTGACAGACAGATATTTCAAGTAGGCAGAGAGGCAGGCAGAGAGAGGAGAGGAAGCAGGCTCCCTGCTGAGCAGAGAACCCGATGCGGGGCTCTATCCCAGGACCCTGGGATCATGACCTGAGCCGAAGGCAGAGATTTTAACCCACTGAGCCACCCAGGCGCCCCAATACAGGATCTTTTTTAAGTGGAAAATTCTGAGTCTATTAGTGTGCTGATGGGAATGAGCCAGGGGGGAGAAGAGAGAGAAGGCAATTTTCATAATCAAAATTATTAAAGACTCAAGAGACAGATGTAAAGCAAGCTACCCAAAGCGTAGTCCAAGAACAAAGTGTCACTGGGAGTTTATTAGAAATGCAAATTCTCAGGCCTTACTCCAAACCTACTAATTCAAAATTCCTCAAGGTGGGTCCAAGTACTGTGTTTTAACAAACCCTAATTGTGATTCTTATATGTGCTAAAGTTTGAGTAGCACTGATCGTTCTAGAACATCACTGAATACTTGGCCTTGGGTGGCTATTCTACAAGCAGGTCCTTGAGATCTGACCAGATTGTGGCTTGTCTCTGAACCCAGCTACTGAAAGGAATCAAAGGAACACATTTAAACCTCAGTCCTATGTGTCGCATCTTGACGGGTTACAGGCTTGTTTATCTGCTTTGTTCCTTTTTTAAAAATTATTTTTATTGTGGTAAAAAACACATACAATTTATCATCTTCACCATTTTTAAACACACAGTTCAGTGCATTAAAATACATTCACACAGTTGTACAAATCTCACCACCGTCCATCCCCGTAACTCTTCTAACACAAGAGTTTTATAAACTCATCTTATAAAACTACTACTTTGGGGCACCTGGGTGGCTCAGTGGGTTAAAGCCTCTGCCTTCAGCTCAGGTCATGATCCCAAGGTCCTGGGATCAAGCCCCGCATTGGGCTCTCTGCTCTGTGGGGAGCCTGCTTCCTCCTCTCTCTCTGCCTGCCTCTCTGCCTACTTGTGATCTCTATCTGTCAAGTAAATAAATAAAATCTTAAAAAAAAAAAAAAAACTACCACTTATACCCATTAAGCAAGAACTCCCTATCTGCACCCGCCCCCAGCCCAGTCCTTGGCAACCACCATTGTACTTTCTGTCTGGAGAATTTTGACTGTCTAAGTACCTCATATAAGAAGAATCACATAGTATTTGTCTTTTCGTGACTGGCTTATTTCCTTTAGCATACCTGTTTCATTCCTGAGCACCGTCCCCTTATGAACTTTCTTATACAGGATCCCACAGAGGGTCACAATCAGAAGGAACAGCAACACCTGATTAACTGAAATAAAAACAGAAACACATTCAAGTGTAACCTATCAAGCTGAAATCTGTGGGAAGTTTAGAATAGTCATAGGAGCAGATGCCTTCCCCGACGTGCATAGCAGGGGTGGTCTGGGACCCTTCTTTAAGCAGATGGCATGTGCAGTAGAGGTTATCCTGGCATGTTGGTGATGCTCAAGGATATGGAGATGTAGTTTAAGAAAGATCCAGGGATACCCTTGGCAGTCCTATGGTAGAGGCTACAGCCTTAATGCCTGTATGATGCCGCCTCTGGAACTACTTTCTGGGCATGAACACTTCATTTCGATTGATAGCTCACATTTATATAATGCTTATGATGAGCCAGTACTTCTAAGAAAACATGTTCTCAGCTATTATAACTCAGCTGCTTCTCAGTTAATTCAGCCACTGGTCAAGGATGACGTACAGAAAATTCTTGCCCTGAGTGAGAAGCCGGAAGACCCAAATATCTCTTCCAGTTGTAAGCATTCTAACCATCTGTTCCATAATAGTGATGCTTGCCCTTGGGATCTACTGAGAAGCAGAGTGATACAGGACAGTGTTTTCGTACTATGAAGCACAGGCCACTGATTGTACATGAGATGCTATAGGAGGTCCATGATTGTGGCATTGAGTAACGTTAAATCACAGTGTGAGAAATCAGTTTCGTTTTAGCTGCAGGCAGGCAACAAAAGCTACCCAGAATTGAATAGCATTGCTCTAATCATATGTATTTGTTTAATCACCTTGTTTTTTTGATAGGAAATAGCTTATTCTATTTATACTAAGGGTATACACCTTCTATGATAAAGTACACATAATTCTTTAAGCGAGTCTACTTAAAACTGTTAAGTCATGCATAAGGCAGAAGAAACACAGATGATGAAAAGTTGAGAAGGCGTTCACTGGTCTACATGGAGCATAAGTACTTGAAGTCTGGAAAGTGTTGGTAGGAGAGGAAAGGGCTAGGATTTCAAGTGAGAGTCAAATAGTGATTCTATCACCTCTTAGCTGTGGGCTCTGGGCAGGTTACTTAACCTCTCTGAGCCTCAGTTTGCTCATCTGCTCCATGAAGACTGTGATTGTAGTGTTAATCATTGTCTCACCTGGGTGGAGAGTTAACAGACGCAACGTGGGCCTGCAAACTCTTACAATTGCTATGTGTTATCATTTCCTGCTACTGTGCATCAGGTGTTGACATTTATTGGCCTCATACTGATCTATTTTCTGGCTCCTAGATCTTTGTCCTCACATTGGTAAAAGGAAGCAGTCAGTCTTCACGGATGTCTTCCAGAGCTATATTCCAAAGCTCAATGATTCTATTGTGCTAACATCCGGCTCCCCTCTGCCTTTCTGGATTCTCAGATTCAGCCAGAGACAACAGGATAATAGACTCAGTTTAAAACCGAACCATAGAGGGGGCTCCTGGGTGGCTCGGTGGGTTGGGGTCTCTGCCTTTGGCTTGGGTCGTGATCCTGGACTCCTGGGATCGAGCCCCGCGTTGGGCTTTCTGCTCAGCGGGGAGCCTCCTTCCCTTCCTCTCGCTGCCTGCCTCTCTGCCTGCTTGTGCTCTCTGTCTGTCAAATAAATAAATAAAAAATCTTAAAAAAAAAAAAAACCGAGCTATAGAGAAATAGAAGGTAAGGAACAAAGTCCTATACTTTTTTTATATGTCTGATTAACATCTACCTGCCACAGCCAGTTTAGGGAAGCAACTCAATGTCTATCACCACCTCTATTTTTTTTTTTTTTTGGTATAAGTATGTCCTGCAATATTTGGGATATACTTACACGAAAATATCATCCATAGTCAATCTGAAATTCATATCTAACTGGATATCTTGTCTTTTCATCTGCTGCATCAGGCAACTCTACCCTGAGGCTAACAGCAACACAGTTAGATTACTATGTTTCCCTCCCAGGTTTACAAACTGCTAGATCCAAAATCAAGGCCAAATCCAGGTTCTGATGGGGCTTGAAGATTATATAATTTAAGGTGATTCTTTAAGACTAAGAACACGAGGGCAGCCCTATCGAGTCCCCTTTCTCTTTGGGAACTTTTCACTATCGCTCAATAAACTTTGTTTTGCTGCCCATCATAAAAAAATAATAATAATAATAAAAAGAACAGGAACATAAAATTTCAACTGCTAAATTAAATAAGAACATGCATATTTATTTAAAATGAGAAAATAAATTATATTTACAAGTTTATAGAAATGTATGACCCCTCTTTGGATAAATCCACCTCTGGATAAAATATTTAACAACTTTCCACAGGCATCATCCTGAAATGATGATTCCCAGAATTGCCTGTGCGAAAACTGTCCATAAAAATCAAAGGATTTTTTTTTAAAAAGCCAAGATGTAGCATCAAAACAGTCCTTTAAAATATCTATTTTTAATAATCATGATTGTCAAAAGCCATAACCTTACTTTTTCGTAACAAAGCCATGTGTGTTCAAAGTAGACAAAAACTGTGACCTGTGGATTGAAGAAAAAAAAATTATTTAAAACAGAATCAACCCAAAAGTCATTTTGTAACGATTAAGAACCATATATTTGATGGTCTGATATGTGGCAAACTGTGGACTCATTCTTCATTATTCTGAATCTAGAACTTTGGAAACAAATATTTCTTGGTTGTATAGTTCCCCTCTTCCAATTAATTTCTCCAGCTGTGCAAACAGTACAAAGGGCCTCCAAGGGGTAATCTTTTGTCTTCAGGGTCCTTTTTTGTTTGTTTGTTTTTTACCTTCTCCAAAACAGCCCTGTCAGCTCTCTGGTTAGCAAATCAGATGATGCTAAGTGAAGAAATGTCACTCGAGAACATCTCCTTGATCCAAAATATCAATCCCATGCATATTTTCTGCCATTGTAACTGCATTCCTTTGACAAGGAAATTTTTACATCCTCAGGGACCCCTTGTGGAAACAGAACTATATCTTACACAAAGTTCAGTCATCATTCCATGAGTATTTACTGAGATCCTACTAAAAGCCCAGCACTGTGCTATGTTCTAGGGATGCACAATGAACAAATCAGTCCTAGTCCCTATCCTCATGGTGCTTTCAATCCTGTGGGGAAAACAGATATTAAAAAGTAATAGGTAAAATAATTAGATTATGGTAAGAGATATGAAGGAACCAACAGAGGTCCGGGGATAAACAGAGCTGGGAGCATTTCATGAAGAGAAATCAGGGGGAAAAACCTCACTGATGAGATGGAATTTGGTCAGAAGGAAGAGCAGGAGCCAGTAGGAGAATATAGAAGGAAACAGCAAAGTGCAAAGGAAAGGAAAGAGCAGGTGCAAAGGTCCTGCGGCCAACAAGAGCTCTGAGTATTCTAAGCACTGCAAGAAGTTCAATGTGACTGGAATGGAATGGGCTAAAGAAGAGACTGCTCAGATGAGACTGGAGACAAACTGTTCTGTCTGTTAAGGAGTTTTGATTCTATTTCAAATGCATGCAACTCCCTCCATCAGTGTTTATCTGCACTAAAGTCTGCAAACCAAATGTTTTCAAACATTCCTACAGAAATTCTGATGGTAAAGGAGAGTGAACACTCAAACTCGTCCACAATTGGCTCTAAAATACAAGTTTCTTGCGTTACCTTCAGATTCCTGAACACTGCATAGGAATGAGGGAAAATGGGGTGCCTGGGTGGCTCAGTCGGTTAAGCAGCTGCCTTCAGCTCAGGTCATGATCCCAGGGTCCTGAGATCAAGCCCTGCATCGGGCTCCCTGATCAGCAGAGAACCTGCTTCTCCCTTTCCCTCTGCCTGACGCTCTGCCTACTTGTGGTCTTTCTCCACCTCTCTAATAAATAAATAAAATCTTAAAAAAAAAAAAGAATGAGGAAAAATAATGACTCCTCTGGTTGCTAGCAGAGGTCCTCTCAGAGAGAAAACTCTGTTTTCATGAAGTCAAAGTGTTCCATGCTTGGATGGGGTGGGCAGGGATGAGAGAAGAACATGTTAAATGGGTCCACATAAATGATGACCTGGAATCCTGGGGTTGGCAGCAGCACAAGAACAGTATGTGCGGAGGAGAAAGATCCCCTTGTGGGGGCTGCCCCTTGCTCAGGAGAAGTTTTTTCCTTATGATAATGGCACCAGGATTTTCAATAACTGGGAGGCCCAATGTTCAGTCCACAGTCTTCTGCCATGTTCTGCACCGTCTAATCCCCACCCTACTGTTTGGGGGAAATCAAGGAAAGGGGGTCCTTGTTGGACATGGAGACTAGGGGAGAGATGCAACCGAGACCAAGTTCTGTGGGCACTTTCAATGTAAGGCAATGTAAGCCATCAGGAAGTTGCGGGAATTTTGGAGAGGCTATTGGGTGGGGAAATATGAGTCCGTTTTACTTGAATCTCCAAATCTAGGGCTGCTGGAAGAAATCTTAACCTTTTTTCAGATATCAGTCTCAAAAGTCTGCTGATGACCACAGACCTCTTTCTAGAATGTTTTGTAAAGCTTAAAGAATATATTGTTTCATAAAGAAAATCAATTACAGAATTTTATTTTTTTTAAAGATTTATTTATTTATTTGACAGAGATTGCAAGTAGGCAGAGAGGCAAGCAGAGAGAGAGGAGGAAGCAGGCTCCCTGCTGAGCAGAGAGCCTGATGCGGGGCTCGATCCCAGGACCCTGGGATCATGACCTAAGCTGAAGGCAGAGGCTTTAACCCACTGAGCCACCCAGGCGCCCCTAATTACAGAATTTTAAAGGAAAGGAAGTCATCAGCACGTTGGGGACAAAAACCCCAAAGTTGTGACATAATACATATATTTCTTTATTAAGTAACAACCGTTAGCTAAGGTAATTAGTAACTGTCCGTTGAGGTAGTGGTGAGATTTAAAAATGTGTGAGCTACCTGAACAACTGTAATGTGATATGAAAGTATCTGATTTCTACAGGGGATGATGGCACAGATACACGGTAACTTCTGTGATTTGTCATCTACATTCACAATTGAAAGAAAACCTCAGGTCTGCTTAGAGGCTAGTGAAAGCGAAGACGTTTTTAGGTATGCCTAAGTGACTCAGTCAGTTAAGCAAACGGCTCAGGTCATGATCTCAGGGTTGTGGGCTTCCCGCTTAGTGGGGAGTCTGCTTGAGATTCTCTCTCCCTCTGCCTCTCCCCCCCACCTCTCCACCTCTGCCTCAGCTGCCACCCCCACCCCTCACCCCTGCCTTGCACATGCAGGAGCACTCTCTCTCCTTCCCTCTGCAAAAAAAAAATAATATATATATATATATTTATATATATATACACACACATATATACATATATGTATATATATGAAAAATATGTACATATTAAAAATATATAAATATATACACACATATATATTTGTGTATATATATATTTATATATATGTGTGTATATATATTTATATAAATATATATATGTGTATACATATATATATTTTTTTTTGGCAGAGGGAGGGAGAGAGAGTGCTCCTGCATGTGCAAGGCATATGTGTATATGTACATATACATATTATATATGTATATATATAATATATATGCATATATATATACATATATAATATGTATATGTACATATACACACACAAACACACATATATAAATAAAACACATATATATAAATATAATAAAAAATATATATTTTTTCTCTTAGTACATGAAATCCTGTGAAATGTATCCATGGACACTTTGGTGGTCTGTGTGCCCCAAGTTAAAGGTTAGACCCCCTGGGATAGATAGACCCAACTGCCATCTGGGTCAAAACAACGTTTTCGCTGTTTGATCATCTAGAAAAACTGCTGCTCTGGGATGATTTGCTAGGTTTGACCTGAGGGTTTTCATAGGCCCCAGTTCACGATGTGACACGCCAGGTGACGGAAAGGGTGAGACCCCAGTCCTAGGCCAAACATCAGAGAGGGGCAGGCTGACTTCCAGGGGGACTGCCAGAGGGAGGAGTGCAAATGGAAAAGAAAGCCCTCCAAGGAAGGCTGGAGGGCTGCCAGAGACAGACCTGGGATAAGATTTCCTCTTTTGCACTGCTGTACCCACTAAAGGTCATGAAAATGCCCACATTTGCAACTTCATGTAGACTGATGGTGAAACGTCCTCTGCTATATTGAAGACTGCAGAAGATCAAGGAGGGGCCAGGATACAAAACAGAGGGGGACTTTCACTTGATATTCCCACAGGACTTACACTGCACTTATATCATAACCAACACGGCACTCGGCCCCGAACAATTAAAATGGGCCCCAGGTACGAACGGTTGCAACAGACCCAGCCGATAGGTTCTAATAAACAGAAGACTTGGCACCTGCAGAATGTTGAATCATGGGATGTATTATCTATTCAAATAGATAGTTATGCACAGGAGAGTCTAAGCACGCGCGCATACACACAGAGATGTTACCAGGCCAAATTTTTAAACAGACACCTTGGCTTTGCAAAATACAAATTGAGGGCAAGGTCTAAGAGGCCTATCAACTAAATATATTCCAGGAACAGCATCTTTTAACAGGAGAGCCCCAACTGCTTCTTCAGAGAATAAAGAACTGGTCGACGGGAACAATTTTTCTGCCAAGACTTTGGACACATGTTAACAAGGTGATTTCTTTGTGGTCTTCTGGATTTCCATAAATTTCATATTATCATCTTCCATAGTGAGAAAGAAGCTTTCACCCAGAGAAACACAAATTGTATTTTAGTATATGTGGTGTTTTGTTTTGTTTTTAATAGGCTTCCTTTCTGTGATACAAGTCATTTATTAAAGACATAGTATCAGCTTCAAAATTTGACTTCTTGGATTTTAAATATTTAAATATTTACACACAGTAGAATTCACTTTTTTGGTTATACCATTCTATATATTTTAATACATGCATAAATTCTTCTGCTAAGAATTTATTGTATGTTGTACTAATTATACTAAGAATTTATTGTATCTTGGATGAATTCTTGTACAACAAATGGAATAGATAACAAGTCCAACACCTCCAAAGAATTCTCTTGTGCTACCTTTTTGCAGGCAGAACCTGCCCAACACCTAGCCCCTTGAAAACACCAATCTGTTCCCTGTTCCTGTAGTTTTGCCATTTCCAGACTGCCATATAATTGGGATCATGCAGTACACAATCTTTTGAGACTTCTTTCACTTAGCGTGATGTATTTGGGATTCATACTTGCTATTGAGTGTGTCAATAGTTTTTCCCTTTATCATTGTTAAGTAGTATTCCATTGCACGGATGCGCCACAGTTTACCCATTCACCTACTGAAGGACATCTGAGTTATTTCCTGTGTTTTTATGATTATGAATAAAGTTTCTGTAAACACTTATTTACAGGATTCGGTGTGATTTTAAGTTTTCTATGGTAAATACTTAGAAATCAGATTGCGGGGCACCTGGGTAGCTCAGTGGGTTAAACCTCTGCCTTCAGCTCAGGTCATGATCTCAGGGTCCTAGGATCAAGCCCCACATCAGGCTTTCTGCTCAGCAGGGTGCCTGCTTCCCCCTCTCTGCCTGCCTCTCTGCCTACTTATGATCTCTCTCTCTCTCTTTCTCTCTGTTAAATAAATGAATAAAATATTTTTTAAAAAAAGAAATCAGATTGCAGGATCAATTGGTAAATGTGTATTTAACTTCTTAAGAAAGAGCTTATCTAAATAAATAAAAACTTTAAAAAATGGGGGAAGGGGATGTGATGTCTGGGTGGTTCAGTTGGTTAAATGTCTGCCTTCAGCTCATGTCATGATCCTGCGATCCTGGGATGGAACCCACATCAGGCTCCCTGCTCAACAGGGAGTCTGCTTCTCCCTACCCCATGCTGTTGTGCTCTCACTTGCTCTCTCTCTTTCCCAAATAAATAAATAAGATATTTAAGAAAAGAAAGAAAGGAAGAAAGAGTGTGGCTATTAAAAAAAGTAAATAACAATTTGTCTTGAGAACCCAAAGTTTATTTTATTTTATTTTTTTAAAGATTTTATTCATTTATTTGATAGATAGAGATCACAAGTAGGCAGAGAGGCAGGCAGAGAGGAGCAGGAAGCAGGCTCCCCGCGGAGCAGAGAGCCTGATGCGGGGCTCGATCCCAGGACCCTGGGACCATGACCTGAGCCGACAGCAGAGGCTTTAACCCACTGAGACACCCAGGCGCCCCCCAAAGTTTATTTTAAAATTAAGTTGCTCCCGGGGCGCCTGGGTGGCTCAGTGGGTTAAAGCCTCTGCCTTCCGCTCAGGTCATGATCTCAGGGTCCTGGGATCGAGCCCCACATCGGGCTCTCTGCTCTGCAGGGAGCCTGCTTCCTCCTCTCTCTCTGCCTGCCTCTCTGCCTAGTTGTGATTTCTCTCTGTCAAATAAATAAAATATTTTAAAAAAAAATTAAGTTGCCCCCTCTCCGTTATGGTCCTTCAAAGAAACTTGTAAACTTGACACTTGACTGGAGGCAGCAGTCAGCAAACAGGGAATACTAACCTTTAGAAACCAGCAGCATGACAGAGAGCCTCTGGGAGGCAGTATGAAGGCCAGATGCCATAGTGCCCCAGGGCTCCCTCATGAATCTCAGTGTTGTGAGAACTTGTTGGCAGTGATCTCGGGAAACTCTTCAATAGAAAACTCTTTAATTCACTGTAAAGAACCAGCTACAACTTCCCTTTTATTTCCTCAGGCTCTAGACTTAGGATACATGTACACAGGCCCCTTCTCCTCCTCTCGTCTTGTACCCTGAATACAACTGAGTCAAAGTAGCATGTTACTTAGGACTCTTTGGATATTGATTTTGGGTACTTTTTAACCATTTATGATTTCAGATGATATGCATTCAGCTGACTCTTTGAGATGATATAAGCTTACAGTGGTCTCTGGACACATGTCCCCTCTTCCCCACTCCATGAAGGAAGGAAGTCTAGCACCCTGGGAGAGAATGAGGGCAAGGGCAAAAGGATCTGAGACTGAGTCCCTGGAGCCAGCTCTACCCTGGGCATCCCCATTCGTCAAACCCATAAGTTCCCCTTTTCTTCCTTAAGTTCCTCTGAAATGACATTGTCTTGCAAACAAGAGCCCTTATAAACACATTTCCTGTGGCCAGAATTGTGTGCACCTATGGAGAGAGGTTTGCAGGGCTAGGTAATAATGACAGCTACCATTTATTGCACACCTAATTTGCACCTAGCTCTATGCTGACCAGGCCCATCGTCTACTTTAACTCTTACAACACTTTTCAGGAGGTATGTTACCATCCCCAGGATCCGAATGAGAAAATTGTGGCTCAGAGAGGTTCAGTAACTTGCTCAAAATCACACAGCTACTAAATGGCAGAGCAGGAATGTGAAATGAGGGTTCTCTGACTTCAAAGCCCATGCTCTTTAAGCACAAAGAGCTGGAGGTCTTGAAGGTCATTCTGGCTATCCTAGGAGCAGGGGAGGCGGGCTCCAGATGGAGCGTCAGTCAAGTTTGGTCTGCTTGCCCCTGAGTGCTTGGTGACTACAACTACTGAGAACATGCCAGAAGCAGAGAGAGAGTGCAGACTAGTCCAAGAAGGAGGCTCATCTTTCCCCCATCCAGCATGTTGCCTACTCGAAAATCCCTTCAAGACAAAACAAAAGGCTCCAGGAAACTGACAATGGCACATCTAGTCACAAGGCACAGCAGCGGCGAGTCAAGGAGAGAAAATTCCTGAAGCAGATGCTGGGAGAAAACTTTCCAAGCAGCTTTCAGAATAAAGGCAGGAGTGGAGTCCTGGAGAGGCATGGACTTCCAAAAGAAAGTCTGTCTTACTAAATTTTTTAAAAATAGGAAATCAGAAAGATTTGGCATCCTCTTCCTCTTCAGTTTCATCTTCTGTCTGATGGTGGCACTTTCTGTGTAAGCTGCTATAAATTGCTGTTTCTGGTACAGGCAGACTCTAATAGACGAACGCATTCTAATAGATTAAGTAGGAGCTTGAGAAATGTTTGCACCTCCTGGATACAAGCTAATGGTGTGGATTTGGTAGAGGGATCAGAGGGGTAAAGAGGTTGAAAACTGATGGAGGAAGTCAGGGACACGTGCTGCAGGGACCAGCTGGGGGATATCCTAAGACCCCATAGAATAAGAGGCAGAGACCTGGCGTGGGGAGAAACGGGAATGTTTGGGGCAGAGCCTGGGAGAGCATCTGGTGGCTTAACACGGTTCCTGCATGTAAAGAAATGCTTGCTTGCCTCTGAACTTTGGTTCATGGAGTCCCTCCTGCCTGGAATGCCCTTTCCCCTCCTCTTTCCCCAGTAAACAGTCACTTGTTCTTTCAAGACTCAATTCAGGCATGACCTCCTTCAAGAAGTCTTATCTGATTACCCTGCCTGGGCGCTGATCTCCATTCCTATCCCTCTCCCTGCACTCAGAACACTGCTCAAATTTTATGGGTGTGCCTGTCTTTTCCCCTAAATCATGAGATGACTGAGGACAGGCACTGTGCTTTGACCACTCTGTGCGCCTCTGTGCGCCTCAACAAATGTGTGTGGAATGAATGAATGAGAAACAGGAAAGAGAAAGAAAGGGAAGGAAGCTCTTGTCCTTTTCCTCAATCCCAGGAAGAAAGGGGGCAGCGTGCCATTACTTGGGGGAAAAGGCCAGAAGGAGAGGACTATGGATCTCTTCCTGGAATAAAAGCAGAGGGCTCTGGTCTTTTTTCAGCCTTTTTCTGACCATCAAAACAAGAAGGCTCAAAACTGTGTTCCCTGCACTTTTGTAAGCTTTCCTAGCCCACGTGACTCCTGCGTGGCGGCTTCTCCACAGGAGTAAATAGCCAAGCCTTTGGCATTAAAGAGCCCCTGGGCTTGTCTTCAAGACAGGAAGAAAGATAGAGCCTCACGGGCTGTGTTGGACAGAGGGATTCCCTAGGCAAGGCACTGGGAGGTGGTACCTTCAAAGAGCCGTGGAAAGAAGGCTGAGGTCCTGGGACCTGTGACTAGGAAGGAAAGGAGAGTTCAGAGAATGGTCTGGACCTGAGAAGTGACCATTAAGTTTAAAAATGGACCCCTGAAGACCTTATACAGGGAGCTATTTTACCAGATGCCAAAGAACTCGGGCCTATGGCCAAATCTGGAAAGAATGTTTTAAGACCTGGCAGTGGCTAAGTGACTTAGCTCTTCCTTGGAAGAAAAGGCCAAAGTGGCAAGGATTCCAGAAAAATATTTCAAAAATCAGAGCCCCTGGGGCGCCTGGGTGGCTCAGTGGATTAAGCCGCTGCCTTCGGCTCAGGTCATGATCTCAGGGTCCTGAGATCGAGCCCCGCGTCGGGCTCTCTGCTCCGCAGGGAGCCTGCTTCCTCCTCTCTCTCTGCCTGCCTCTCTGCCTACTTGTGATCTCTCTCTCTGTCAAATAAATAAAATAAAATCTTTAAAAAAAAAAAAAATCAGAGCCCCTAAGTTTCAGTCTACAAGCCAACTTTAATCTGTGCATAGGGGCTTTCAGTATTGCTAAATTGAGAAGGAATCTAAAGCTATCACCAGAGTTGGTTAAAAAAGAAAGAGCTCTGATTGATTAATCCCATCTGCTCTGGGTTTAGGTAAGGAAAAGGAATAGGAAAGAATTTGGAAATCAGAACGAAAGATAAAAGAGGAGGTGCCTTTTTTTTTTTTTTTTTTTTTTCCCTTTGGAGAGAGAGAAAGAGCACAAGCCAGTGGGGAGAGGCAGATGGAGAGGGAAAAGCAAACTTCCTGCTTACCAGGAAGCCCAACATGGGGCTCGATCTCAGGACCCTGTGCTCAATCCCAGGACCCCAGGATCATGATCTGAGCCAAACAAAGGCAGAAGCTTGACCGACTGAGTGACCCAGGTGCCCCAAGAGGGGGCTCCTTAAAGATATTATTGAATAACTTTAATCTGGCAGGGCCTGTACCTGAATGGAAATATCATGGGCTTCGTCCTTATAAAGAGCTTTCAATCCTGGTTCTGCCCCATTTCTTAGCCAGGCAAGCCTGGACAATTTACAAGACCCAGTGAGTAAAATGTGACTGCACTGCAGATTGAATGAAATAGCCAATAATAATAACAGGTAGCGCACAGCAATTTCTACATGCCAGGCATTTTTCTTTTTTTAAGATTTTATTTATCTATTTATTTGACAGCGAGAGAGAGAGAAGCAGGCTCCCTGCCAAGCAGAGAGCCAATGTGGGACTCGATCCCAGGACTCCTGAGATCATGACCCGAGCCGAAGGCAGCGGCTTAACCCACTGAGCCACCCAGGCGCCCCTACATGCCAGGCATTTTTTTTTTAATGACATTTCCGTACATTCACTAATTCAATCCTCACAACAATCCATAAAGTTACTCTCCCTGATTTACCACGGGGAATGACACAGTTAATGAGTGGCAGAGATTCCCACCCAGGCAGCCTGGCTCTGAGTGAACTCATTTGTAACCATCTTAATAGATACTGTAGCCAACCACTTTCCTTTGCTGATTGCAATCATTATGTCAAGCAACTGACATAAGCTCAGAGATTTAACTTCCCTCCATAAGTCAGGCAACCCTGCAGTTTGCACGTGCATAAAACATTGTACAGAGTACTGCCTAAGCCAAACGAGCTACAAAGTCACCAACAAGACAAGAGCATGCGTTCACCTGAAGAAAAGAGATAGAAAGACAAAATCGGGACTCGGGAATTGGGTTCTCACAAAACATTCCTGGCCTTTTTTATTTTTTGCTCTAGCATAAATTGTTTACTCAAGATCCACCAAAATACACAGGACAGAGAAACCGGATGAGGGAGTCTCCGTTTTGTGGAGGACCTGTTCTGCTTTCTCCTGTGTTGAGATGAAGCATTCTTTCACAAAATGGTTTTGGAGCAGGTGTCAACAAACTATGAGCCCTATATTAAATCCTGCCTATTTTTTTGTAAGTAAAGTTTTATGGGAACATAACCAGGTTTATTCTTTGACATTTGGTCTCTGGCTCATCTCACACTAAATGGCAGATCTGAGTAGGTGCAAAACAGACCACATGGCTTGCGCAGCCACCAATTTGGCCCTTTGCAGAAAAACTGCTGATCCCAGCCGTCCACTTTAGGCCAGATTTTCTATAGATCAGTGTGGCACAGGTGATCATTTCAGGCCCTTAACTAGGGAAGAAAAAACACCACATTCCCCCTTGGTGTTGGCTAGGGAAGGTGAGAAATAGCAAGTCCATAAGAGGAACCAAAATGAAAACAAACGTGGCTGAACCAGGATACTGCAAATTGTGCTCTGAGAAATGTTAATCAATGTTATGTGATAAAGCAGCTCTGGGGGTCAATCGGGAACTTTAGTGGTAAACAACCTTAAGCAGATTTCTCTACTGCAGGACTTCTCAGGACCTTTAAAATGCCATTAATGCCTTGAGATCACTCAGAGGGTCATATGGTTCACAGAATATATTTTCCCCATGGGTCTATGGTCTTCAGAACATTCTTTGGGAAATGTTGAAATAAAAGAAGTATTTAGAATCATGCTCCCCGGGAACTAGAAAACTCTGTGAACTGTGGCTTGGTGAGCATGTCTTTTTCTCATCAAGTAAAAAGAATGAAGAAGAAATAAAAAGAGCCAGGGTGGGGAAAAAAAGAAAGAAAGGTGTTTGAAGGGAAGAAGGAAGGAAGCAGAGCCCTGGAGAAATACATGGGAGGAGCTGAGGGACTATCAGAGGGAACGATGTGCCGAAGGCTGGGCTGCCACCACACAGAACGTGTGGCCACGTCCATCATCACCATGGTCATCGCCAGCACCACCAAGGGCCTCACTACTCCGCAGATTCTATGTTATGTCCTTTAGACCTACGATGTCACTTCATTCCCATTTTACAGATGAAGAAATAGAGGCCCAGAGAAGTAAGTATTCAGAGTCAAAGCTTAAAAAGCTGATAAGTGTCAAAGCATAGATTCAACTCTGGGATCTGGTCCCAGAGCCCATGTTCTCACCACAGCACTGCCCTGCTCTGCTTGTCCCTGAATTCAACGGAGGGTGGTAAGCACAAACAGGTTTCTGTACAGAAAGGTGACATGAAGCCATTTGAAGGAAGAGACAAAACAAACCAACCAATGTCACTTTGATAACTGACAACACGGGGAGACAGTAGGAGGACCGATTCCCCCCTCCACCCCACAGGACGACCAGATGTTTAGATAGCATCATGTTTCCCCCCTCTCCCTCTTTTTACTTTTTTTAAAAAAGATTTTATTTATTTGACAGAGAGAGATCACAAGTAGATAGAGAGGAAGGCAAAGAGAGAGGAGAAAGCAGGTTTCCGGCTGAACAGAGAGCCCAATGCGGTACTCCATCCCAGGACCCTGAGATCATGACCTGAGTCGAAGGCAGTGGCTTAACCCACTGAGCCACCCAGGTGCCCCTCCCTCTTTTTACTCTTGTGTTAACTGTTCCTTCTTAACTCCTATCATAAGTTATCTATCAGGCTTACCCAAGGTCCTACATTTGCTCCTAAAGTGAACATAAGATAAATTTTGAATGTTAAGAAAGCATTTTCAACCCAAACACAACAACGACTGTATTTATAAGCCTCATTTAGATTTCCACAACTACCAAGTCTTTTTTTTCCAGGTTCTGAAAACATGAATCACAGCTCAGTGCAATCTTCTGTGGCTCAGAAATGTACCTGCATTTAAATACTCGCATTTGTCCAGGTCCTAGCTCACCACTGACTTCCAGGCTTAAAATATGATGAAAACAGTAAATCACACTGGTCAGGGGAGTTAAACCCAGGTCTGGAAAAGCAGTCCAGCATGTGAAAACTTGCAGAGAGTATCTTGGATTTGCTGCAATAGCCAAAAAAAAAAAAAAAAGAAAGAAAGAAAAAAGAAAAGAAAAGAAAAGAAAAATGGTTGCCTCGACATGCTACAAACATTAGCTGGGAGTTCCTGAAGGCAAAGTTCATGTGGGACAATCCACCTCTGATTTACGTTCTTGAGTCTACAGCAAAACAAAGGGCTGCTGCAGGCGGGCCAGGGTAGAATGGAAAGGCTGCCACACTGCTTTACCTGTGAACGGTGAGGGCGGGCTTTGGGCTCCTCCGTCCAGAAGAGCTGTAGGGCAGAGCATTCAACTCCTGGCTGGCCTGGGGCTGCTGCCCTTCCCGCTGCTTCGCTGCTTCTAAGATCCCATTGGAAAGCCCAAAGGGTTGGAGAGTCCCAAGGCCAATATTACATTTCCGAGAGCGTATTCCTCCCCCGGCCCCCAACACCCCCCCCCCTTTGCTTGCGTTGACTTTGGAGAGGCTCGGGTTTCTTCCACTCCGGTGCTGGAGCAGCTGGGAGAGCTGGGAATCAGGCGTTGCGCTAGCTGCGGGGTGAGGCGGCCCCTGAAACCACTTCCAGATGTGCTTGGCAGGCTGGCTTGCATGGCCAGACTTCCTCTCGCATCCTCCTCCAGCAGCCTGCGTGCAAATCGTTTCAAAAACAAGGCAGCTCTGGAGGAAAAGATTCAAAACCGGGGGAAAAGCAAATGCTTGGAGGGTGGATTTCCACCACACGTTGGGTCTAAGGTAAACTTTGAAAGAGCAGAAATGGAAAAATGAAGTTCATACTGATTTTCAGAATCTTGTTTCTCCTGAAATCCCCTAGTCGTTAAAATGCTGTGGTCCCCAAATTAAAGCTCAGCTAACAGCTATGGTCTCATTTTACCAACGCAATGACCGCAATGGAGGTTTTAAGATGGTATGTTTTGAGCCTGAACATGGAAAAGAATCAGGCAGGGAATCAACCCCACCCAGGTCTGGACTGTTCTGTTTCTGCTATTGATTCTCAGAAACCCAGGAAATGGTGCCAGCACTTTGCCTGTAATCATGGAATTTATTTCTGCAAACTCTTTCCCTAGCTCCTAAAAGGAAATGAGGATCCCTTTGCTCACTGGCTCTTTCTAAAGTGGCATTTCCTGATAGAAATATAATGCAGGCCACCAGAAAATTTTAAATATTCTAGCAGTCACCTTAAGATAAGTACAAAGACGGGGCACCTGGCTGGCTCAGTCTGAAGAGTGTTTACGTTGTGAGTTTGAGCCCCATGATGAATGTAGAGATTGCTTAAATAACTAAATAAACTTTTAAAGAGAGAGAGAGAGAGAGGAGAATAACCATGTGCCAGGCACTGGGCTGAGCGTTAAAAGAAAAAAAAAAAAAGGTAAGTACAAAGAGGTAAAAATTAATTTTAATGATATATTTTATTTAACCCAATATATACAAAATGCAATTTCAACATGTAATTAATGTAAAGTATTACTAACTGGATATTTTACATTCTTTTGTGTGATAAGTCTGAAGTCTGCTGTGTGTCTTACACTTGCAGCACATCTCAATTCAAACACCAAATTTCATCAGAAACAATTGATACATCTTTAGATTTCATGTAATGGATGGTTTAAAAATTAGACTCACATACTCAGGTTGTTCCAAGCATACTTAAAAGTTTGCAAACAACTGAATCAAGTATCAGTTTTTCAACTTAAATTCATTAACACTACGTAAAATGTAAAAACCTGTTCCTCGGTTGTACCAGCCACATTTTAAATGCTCAGTAATCAGTGCCCTAGTGGCGACTGTATTGAACAGTGACGTTCTAAAGGGTTTAGTGGGTTTGTTTGTTTTTTCAGAGTTGAACTTGGAGAGTGGGAGTATCTGGAATAGATTCCCTTTGTGTAGAACTTTGAACAATGACAAACATCTTCACATCTTCTATTTCATTTTCTTCTCATAACATTTCCGCTAGGTAAGTTGAGCAGAGACGTTCACCCCAGTTTGCAAACTGAGGCTTTTAAGAATGTTAGAGTCCCAGGGGCGCCTGGGTGGCTCAGTGGGTTAAAGCCTCTGCCTTTGGCTCAGGTCATGATCTCAGGGTCCTGGGATCAAGCCCCGCATCAGGCTCTCTGCTCAGCAGGGAGCCTGCTTCCACCCCTCTCTCTCTCTCTCTCTGCCTGCCTCTCTGCCTACTTGTGATCTGTCTGTGAAACAAATAAATAAAATCTTTAAAAGAAAAAAAAAGAAGAAGAATGTTGGAGTCCTAAGAGTCCTAGAGTCACCAACTTGAGGAAGCCAGGACTGGAATTCCCATCAGCACCTCACACCTGTTCCTTACCTGAGGCATGCTTCACATACGAGGATCTCTACGTACAACTCTACAGGTGAAACTATGCCCAGGGCTTTGACATTCTTCACCTGGGGAGCCTTCAGCATCTGGGCCCTGTTTGTATGGAGTTATCCTCTGCCCTGGAGGTGTTCTCTTACATATTCCTATCCTGAAGCCCTTGGACAATTCAGCAAGTGTGCCATTTTTCTTTGGAGCAGGCTGAACATTCTGCTATTCCTCTTTTCTCTTTACTCCCAGGATGTGGACTGTAGTGAAAAGAAGAGCCATCTGTACCTCAATGTTTACAGCAGCAATGGCCATGGTCGCCAAACTGTGGAAAGAACCAAGATGCCCTTCAACGGATGAATGGATAAGGAAGATGTGGTCCATATACACGATGGAGTATTGTGCCTCCATCAGAAAGGATGAATACCCAACTTTTGTAGCAACATAGACGGGACTGGAAGAGATTATGCTGAGCGAGTCAAGTATCATATGGTCTCACTTATTTGCGGAGCATAACAAAAAACATGGAGGACATGGGAAGATGGAGAGGAGAAGGGAATTGAGAGAAATTGGAAGGGGAGATGAACCATGAGAGACTACGGACTCTGAAAAACAACCTGAAGGTTTTGAAGGGGCGGGGGGGTGGGTGGGAGGTTGGGGGAACCAGGTGGAGGATAATAGAAAGGGCACGTATTGCATGGAGCACTGAGTGTGGTGCAAAAACAATGAATACTGTTACGCTGAAAATAAACAAATAAAAAAAAGAAAGAAAGAAAAGAAAGCACAACTTGACCCAGTGTGTTCGCTAGCAGACATAGTGATCCTGTATTTATCTTTGGTTGTGGCAGGTCAGTTTGATCCAGAGATCGCCTGCGGGAAGTGAGAAGGTTCAGTGGTGGCACTGAGTACGACACGCTGAGCACTCCAGCTCCTGTCCTCATGGCCCTCACATGAGCAAAGATAGCAACATTTCCTGTCCTTCCAGAAGCATGTGCTATCAGGAGCAGTGGGACAGTCAGTCAGACGTGTCCCAAAGCATTGCGGTGGGAAGCCCTCCAAGCTGACTCCTGCCTACTCCAGTTTCCTCTGAAGACTGGGTTTTCTCCCCCTTTGCATCTCTCATCCGCTCAGCGGAATGCCTGACCCAGTGTGAGAGCTGGTGACTAAGTAGGTTCAGAGAGTATGACAGCCAAAGTATCCCAGAGGGGGACTCACAATTGAAATAATAGTTATGTCGTTTTCATAGAGTCTGCTTGCTATTCATACTGACTTCCATATCATATTCCCAAAGCTCTCTGCGCATTTCCCTACTGTCTCCAACTTAGGATTCTTTCTCCTTTATTTCTAGTGGGTCATGTTCTGAGGATGTGAGAGGCTTATTACCTATGACCTAGATTTCTGCATCATGTACACATGTTCTTCCCTGGGAAAGAAATGAGAACAGAAAGGGACACAGCTTTTAAGGGACACTGTGAGAAGTACGGTGGCTCCCAGTATGGGCTCTGGAGACAGACAGACAGACCCAACTGTTAGCTCAGACATTATACTGAGCACATCACTCAAAACCACTCACCTGTGGTTTCTGCAGCTAGAGAGTGGGAAGCCTCCCGGTGAGGGTTAGAAGATATTAGGCATTTAAGCATTCAGTACATATTCAGTACATAAAGCTCAATACATGAAAGTTATCGCAGTCACACCCCCTTATCTGCAGGGAGTCTGTTCCCAGACCCCCAGTGGGTGCCTGAAACCATGGCTAGTTCCAAAACCCTCTATGTATTAAGTTTTCTTGCTACACATATATACCGATAATAAATTGTAATTTATACATGAGGCAACAATAATGATAAAATACAACACTTATAAAAATATATGGAAACAAAAGCTATGTGAATGTGGTGTCTCTCGCTCAGAAGACCTCATTGTACTGTGCTCACCCTTCTTCTTGTGATGATGTGAGATGACCAAATGACCATGGGATGAGACAAAGTGAATGAAGCCTCGAGTGGTGCCGGCGTTATGACGTAGTGTTTGGCCACATCGTCTTCCGACCATCCATCATCGGAAGGGGGATGCTCCACTTCCCGACTATGTAGACTCGGGGTAACAGAACCTCAGAAAGCAAAACTGCAGAGAAGGGAGGGTACTACTGTATTTTGACTATTGGATAAAGATACCCCTTCAAGTTCAAGATAGGAACTATCAAAAGGACTTACAACAGTAGGTTATTTGTAGCTTTTTCTTAAAAATTCCAAAAGAGTGATATGATGTTGCAAACACTGCCAGTAGCCTACTTAATACCCCTCTCTGCTTCTTCCTGTGAACTAGAAACACACTTTCCTTTGGGGGCAGCAATGGCCTAGTTACAAACACTCGTGTCCTCAGACATCCTGCTGTCTGTGACTTCCTAACAGGCTATTGTGTTCCTGGCAAAAAGCTGTGTGGTGTCTTTTGCCACTTCTTCCTCTCTGAAATCCAGCCTGGATGCCTAGAGGGGACTATCCATCTCGCAGCTCTGCGGATGGAAGGGCCACACTGTGCTGCTCTATGGCCACACCAGCCATGCCCGGATTATGGTGTTGAATTGGTCAGGGTCCTGGCAGGATATGGACGGCTCCCTCCAAAAGGCTAATGGTGGAGACTCTGAAAAAAGTATCATTTGAAAAGGTGGGTATTAAGGAAACATGGTTACGAGTGGTGCAGTAAGGCGGTGTTAGCAACTGGAGGGAGGTATGACCACCTATAACCCTGAAGGCTACGGCAAGGAGGAGTTACTGGAACGGGGAAAGAAGCTGAATGGACAGGGCTACCCAACAGGAGCAGACAGTGTTGACCCACGCAAAAGGGACTAGGGGGCTAGTGGCCCCAAGTTTGCCATCTTCCATTGGTGATGCCTCCCACTGGCCAAACCCCACTGGAAGTCGGAGGGCAGGGCAGGGCAGGTGACGTCCTATCTTTAAGTCAGCCTCTCAGGACACTGAACAGGTGGAAGGAGAGTGGAGAGTAGATCTGTATAAGCAAATAGAAAAGAACCTTATACCATGCGGTAGGACCTCTTGGCGTTGTCTGATTCAGCAGTCTTGCATGTGTTAGAGAGGGCAGAGCAAGAACATAGGAGGAACTGAAGTCTGTGCTGGCCCTGGGAGTCACCAGAGCAGCCCTGCCCTAAGTATTCTGAAACATCTGACCACATGAGGAGAACAAGCCATTGTGTGGGTATGTCACTTTGGTCAAGTTTCAGTTGTGGTCTGATGGGATTTTTTTTTTAAGATTTTGTTTATTTGACACAGAGAGAGATCACAAGCAGGCAGAGAGGCAGGCAGAGAGAGAGGGGGAAGCAGGCTCCTTGGTGAGCACAGAGCCCAATGTGGAGCTCGATCCCAGGACCGTGAGATCACGACTCGAGCCGAAAGCAGAGCTTTAACCCACTGAGACACCCAGGTGCCCCTCCTGTGGGATTTATATGCATCTTATATCTGCAGTATCATTAGCTGACACAGTGTATATCTGAGTCATTATTATTATGTGTTTAGTTTTTATTAGTTGAGGGTCAAATGTTCATCATTCCTTCTTACACAACGAGCCTGCCTTGGCTGAGTATACCGCTTTGTAGATAAGGTCTCAGATAAAATCTATTAAGGCTGATACATGGACTAGAAGGAAGGAAGAAGCTTTGTAGAGCAGCAATGAATCACTACATTGGGTCAGGCTGACAACCTCGTTTATCACTTATCTCCCCGGGCCGGGCTCTGAGGTCACCCTCATGTAGCAGGAAGTATAACTAGAGGAGTCTCAGTTCCCTCTCCTTTTCCTGATGGGGCTCAATGATGGGTCACCTTCTTGTCCCCAGTGGAGGTGCCCTGGGCTCTTCTCCGCTACCCCCTAAGCTGCAGGAATTATGCCTGCACTCACTCAGATGAGTATTTTTCTTCCTTGACTGATGTATCGGTGCCCTGTTCTGGTAACCAGTATAGGCTCTACCTGGCCCAGAGTCCTGGCTTGCTCTTGCCAGCTGCCCTCACCATTCCTTGACCACAGCTCTAGCCAAGACCCACAGCCAGAGCCCTGTGATCTGCGAACAGACCTCTCAGACACCATCTGCATCTCAGGAGCCCTGCCCGCCCTGCCTCTCTGCTGCTGAGGCCAAACCACCTGCTGGCACTCCCCAAAACTCCTTCCCAGACCTCTGCCAAGAAGCTCTTGGCCTGAATCCTTAGTTGAGATTAAGGTATCCCTTGGACATGGCAATTTACGTGACTGGTTGGAAACACAGCACTGTCTGCCACCTCCCAGCACCAGCCCCTCCCTCTCCGGCTGACTCCTCAGTGGCCTGCCGCTCAGAAGGAAGAGGAGAAACAGGAGTCATATAATGAAAATGACAATGATGATACAAGTAAAACAGTCTATTACTTCCTAAGGACTAACTACCTGCCAGGCAGCACAGGCCTTGCTTTGCATGGCAACAGCACAGATCTCAGTTTTCATGGTTTAGTTCAATGACATCAGGCCCTCAACAGCACAACTCACATCTATTAACATAGTATATCAACTGTGAGTACTTGCCTAAGGACAAACTCCGCTGCTAACTTTTTAGTCTATGAAATCACTAGGCAAATAACAGATCCAAACTGGGATCTGTGACCAACCATGTCACTAGTCTCTCAGTCCGCCAGTGATTGGTCACTGGACATTTGTTGTTCAGTTTATGTACAGACAAAGCATGGGGTCCTGTTGCCTCCTTAATTCCCCGGGGTTATTTACAAAACTCTGGTGATATTTACAAAAATGGCTAAGACGGAGAACTGGCAGACAAAGATAATAGGGTAGCAAAGAAACAAAAAGCGATAATGATCTGAGTGAAGTTCAAATCCAAGGTAAATGGAGGTAGAGAAGAAAGAGCTGGCTGTGGGATGGCACTGTCACTGTGCAACTCTAGATTGCAGCGCAAGAATTTAGTAAAGGTGACATTCTGAACATAAATGCAGAAGGTGGTCATGCAGAAAAGGATGATGTTCCCAGGGAAGGGATGTGGATAAAAAACTCATCTTAAATGAACCCTCAAAGATATTTCCTGATGTTGTAAGTCGAAAGAATAAAATATAGAAAGCTGATCCAAACCTAGAAAGGAGTATGACAATTTGTCAAGGCAGATAAAAGATGCTTACTCTGTACAGTGAGTTATATGACAGAAAGGCAAGCACTACTCAAACTACTCCTGATAAGTTTTATTTTTTATTTTATTTATTTTTTATTTTTTTAATATTTTATTTATTTGACAGAGAGAAATCACAACTAGGCAGAGAGGCAGGCAGAGAGAGAGAGGAGGAAGCAGGCTCCCCGCGGAGCAGAGAGCCCGATGTGTGGCTCGATCCCAGGACCCTGGGATCATGACCTGAGCCGAAGGCAGAGGCTTTAACCCACTGAGCCACCCAGGCGCCCCAAGTTTTATTTTTTAAATCTATTTATTTGAGGTAGGGAGAGTGTGAGAGAGAGAGAGCAGGAGTGGGGGAGCAGAAGGAGAGAGAGAAGCAGAGTCCCCGCTGAGCAAGGAGCTCAATGTCGGTCTAGGTCCCAGGACCCCAGGATCATGACCTGAGCTGGAGGCAGACACTTAACCAACTGAGCCATCCAGGTGCCCCACTCTTGATAAGTTTGAAACAAACAACAAAAAAAATCTACCCCCCAAACATTTAATTCTCAATGTCTCTAACGATCAAATTACAGTGTAGCAAATAAATACTAGGTCTACTAATTTTCTCAGTTCCCTAGGCATTTATTTTATTATTTTTAAGCTTTTATTTATTTATTTGACACACAGAGAGAGAGAGAGACAGCACAAGCAGGGGGCAGAGGCAGAGGGTGCCTCAGCCTAGGAAGGAGTCTGATGTGGGGCTTGATCTCAGGACCCTGAGATCATGACCTGAGCCAAAGGCAGATGCTTAACTGACTGAGCCACCCAGGCACGCCTTCCCTAGGCATTTAAAACTAATAGTAAGATTTTTAAATATTCTGACAAAAATATTTAGAGATCACAGCACCATTGTAATTTTTCCCATTGAAATTTAAGGTCACTTTGCAACTTATGTGGTCATTTTTACAGAACTACACTACTGGGGCACCTGGGTGGCTCAGTCAGTTGGGTGTCTGACTCTTGGTTTTGGTTCAGCCTGTGATCTCATGGGTGGTAAGATCAAGCTCCACATCAGGCTCTGAGCTCCCCCTCCCTGCCTCTCTCAAATAAATAAACAAATCTTCAAAAAAAAAAAAAAAAAAAAAGAGAGAGAGAGAGAGAGAGAGAACTATACTACCGTATGAAGCAAGGACTTTACATAAATTATCTCATTTGGTCTTCAACTCTAAGAAATGGATGCTATTATTATCCTCATCTTATAACCAAAGAATCTGTGGTTCAAAGAGGATAAATAATTTGACCAAGACAAAACAGCTAGCAAATGGCTACACCTACTGAATTCTAAATCCCAAGACCTTAACCCTTGCTATGTTGCAAGGGTGTTTGGTGTTTGGTATGGGGGAGCAAGAGTAAAGGGGAAAAAGTAGTGAGAGATGAAGGTACCTCCTCTAATGGAAACTTGAATGGCTAGAGCAGCACCACCCATGAGAGCTTTCTGTTTCTATATACACTTATAGAAATATTTACATAATCTATAATCTATAGTATAGAAACACAACATAGTCAACCCTAGTGCACATGTAAATCCATGTGTATTTCTGAAGCCATCTTTTCTTGATCCTTCAGGATCTCGTTCCATTGTCAATTCTCCCTGAGGGAGGCCTAGTTGGTTAGCTCAAGCAACACTCATTTCCAACTTCTTTTTGCCTTGCCTGCTTCTCATTATTGAGGCTGCCAAAAGCAAACAAAAACAACGACTTTCTCAGACTCCTGTAGCCACCTTCCTGCAAGATGAACCTCAATGTCTGTTCTCTTCGTCTTTCTCTGGAGCAGAACCTTGAACATTAGCTGGGAACATGGCCATTCTAAATGAAAACTACATGTCCTAGACATTCTTCGACTAACTGTGGCCTTGTGACTAAACGTTGGCTTATGGGGTGTAAGCAGAAAGAATATATACAATTCCAGAATGTGTTCTGGAGAAGGAAACATTCCTTTCCCTTACTCTTTCCTGTTGACTGGAATGTATATGCAAAAGCTAGAGCTGGGGCAGCCATTTTGGATCATGAGTTGGAAGGAGGAATTCCAAGCCACAAAGCCTACAAATTCTTGATAACTTGGTGAAACACAGCTGCCATGCCTGCCAGCTTTGGACTGCTACCTCTAAAATTCATGTATATGGGAGAAATATACACTTTTAAAGCCACTGTTTTGGTATTTCCATGAATATAGTGAATGTAATCTTAATATACCAAATGCTCTAGTTCTGGTCTATGAAACCCAAGGGTAAGTGTGCTGGATGATTTCTAGGCAAGATGCTTTTTCTCCTTGTAAAAGGAGAGTTCTGTTTCCCCATCTTGGCTGTCTTCCTGCTTTTTATCTTTGGGCATGGTAACATGAGGACACAGTGCCCAAAGCTGCAACAACATTCTTATGACCACAAAGGAAAGGCCAAGAGAAATTCAGAGCCACTAACCAGAGCCATGACAGCACTGAACTAACCCCAGATTTCTTGTGGGAGATAATGAACAGCCTTATCATTTAGCCACTGTGTTGGATTTTCTGCCACTTGTAAAAAAAAAAAAAAAAAAAAAGGCATTTCCGAATGTCATGTTCTCTTGCTATGAATGTTTGTGCCCCCTCCCCAAATTCACATGGTGAAATCCTTACCCCCAAGGATGTGGGGCCTTTGGTATTTTGGTGTATAGGTCATGAGGTTGAAGCCCTCAGGAATGGGATTAGTGCCCTTATCAAAGAGACTCCAGAGAGTCACCCCTTCCACCATATAAGGATACAGCAAGAAATCAGCAGTCTGCAACCAGCAAGAGGGGCTTCACCAGATCCTGACCGTGGTGCTGCCCTCTGATCTTGGACTTCCAGCCTTCAGAACTGTGAGAAATAAATTTCGGTTATTTATAAGCCACCCAGCCTGTAGTATTTTTTTAAAAAGATTTTTTAAAAGATTTTTTACTTATTTATTTGACAGACAGAGATCACAAGCAGGCAGAGAGGCAGAGAGAGAGAGAGGAAGGGAAGCAGGCCCTCCGCTGAGCAGAAAACCCGATGCAGGGCTTGATCCCAGGACCCCAGGGCCGGAGCCAAAGGCAGAGGCTTTAACCCACTGAGTCACCCAGGCACCCCAAAAGATCTTTTTTTTTTTCAAGTAATCTCTATATCTCATGCAGGGCTTGAACCCTGAGACCAAGAGTCACATGCTCTACCAACTGAGCCAGCGCTGGTCCATAGTATTTTAACAGCGGCCCAAACTGACTAAGACATCCCTACATCTTTATTGCTCCTTCAAGCTCTCCTTTTCGACTGCATCCTTCCTCTTGGGCCCACAGTCATGATCATCTCAGCCATGCGAAATAACACAGTTTGCCCCGTATCCATCTCTCCCTCCAGCCACTGTTTTCTTTCCTTTCCTGGGTAAGTCTCTGTAAGAAGTGGATTACACAGGGGCACCTGGGTGGCTCAGTGGGTTAAAGCCTCTGCCTGCTGCTCAGGTCATGATCCCAGGGTCCTGGGATCACGCCCCACATCGGGCTCTCTGCTCCACCGGGAGCCTGCTTCCTCCTCTCTCTCTGCCTGCCTCTCTGCCCAGTTGTGATTTCTCTCTGTCAAATAAATAAAATATTTAAAAAAATAAGTGGATTACACACCTTATCTGTGCTTCCTTACTTGTTACTCATTCTTTGATCTTCTCTGGCTTCCCTCCTCCGACTCCACTTCAGTATTTTAATCTAGGCCACTAATAACCTCCTAATTTGCAAATCCAACAGACACTTACTTGTCTTTTTCTTATCTGACCTCTCTATGGCTTTTGGCTTTGATTACCACTTCCGCAGCTGTGAAACTCCCTTTACCTGTGGCTTCTTACCCTCGGCTGTTTCCCTTTTGACCTCTGGCTCCTCATTCTCCGTTTCCTTCATGAACCCTCTTTCTGTTTTTACCTCTTAAACGTTGGCTTCTTCAGGGTGCTCTTCTGCCTCGTCCTTCCGTTTCCACCCTCTCCTCCTAGGTGGTAACTTCCATTCCTAGAATTTTGCAGATTGAAGGTAGCTTTCTTGAGAATCAGGGACCTACTCTAAACTCCTCATTAAGCAGAGTTGAGCCAAAGCTACTGTGGTAAATATAATTTCCATTGGATTAAGCACTTTGTCATGGATTGAGCTGTGTTCCCCAAAAAGATATGTTGAAATCCTAACGCCCAATACATGTGAATGTGACCTTATTTGAACATAGGGTCTTTGCAGGTGTAATCAAGTTAAGATGAGGTCATTAGGATATAACTGTGAACTTATAAGCAGAGAAGAGACCCAGATACACAGGGACACTACCATGTGATGATGAAGGCTGGAGATGTAGCTACAAGCCAAGAAATGCCAGGATCAATGGCCATCACCAGAAGCCAGAAAGAGGCAAAGAATCATTCTCCCCTATAGTTTTCAGAAAGATCTTGGTCTGCTGACACTTTGATTTTTGGGTTTCTAACCTCCAGACTGTGAGACAACAAATTTCTGTTGTTTCAAGCCCTACGGTTTGTGGTATTTTGTAACAGCAGTTCTAGGAAATGAATACACACTTCCTCCATTGTCCTGCACCTCCTTATCTGAGAAACCAGTTATGACTTGTAATCACCTTTCTCATAAGGTTTTGCCTTCATCTTTCAGGGATTTTCAGCCTTTCACATATCATAGACAAGTTGTTGTTTTTTTTTAAGATTTTATTTATTTGACAGAGAGAGAGATCACAAGTAGGCAGAGAGGCAGGCGGGGCGGGGGGGGGGGGGGAGCAGGCTCCCTGCTGAGCAGAAAGCCCGATGGGAGCTAGATCCCAGAACCCTGAGATCAGGACCTGAGCCCAAGGCAGAGGCTTTAACCCACTGAGCCACCCAGTTGCCCCGACAAGTTTTGATTCTTTAAATTTGAATATCAATATTGGGTTACAACTTTCAATTTTGCCCTTCATCTTTTGCTATATGGGTATTAAATACACACACACACACACACACACACACACACACACACACAGAGCTACCATCTACTTACAACATCATTCATAAAAGTTAAGACATCTTAACCCTAAACTCTCAGAAGAAAGTACAGTTCATATTAAATATTTTAAGTTCTATGAAAATCTCATTGCTTTGTCTCAATGTTTCCAGTATTGTTTCAGATACATACTTCATAACAGAAACATTTATGTATGTGACAAAGAAAAATGTTAATACATAAATATTCACAGACTCCTTTCTTGGTTTCCAACCATCTTCCCCCTCCTTTCCCAAATTCTCTTTAACCATATTACAAAATTGGGGTGATTGGTGAGAGGGAAAATGTGAGAAGCAGCAGCTGAAAGAATAGTGAGAATTTCTTTTAAACATATAAGGAATCACTTCTCAAAGGAAAGTTTAGATGGATGAGGAGGGGGAGAGGCAGGCTCAGGACTGAGGGAGATGGAGGAGAGAGGATGTTACAGGCTTAGGAGAGAAATTGCTAATGGTAAAAGATGAAGAAAAAAGGAATTTTAGGAAATTGACTGTGTGTTGCCGGTACCTCTTGAGAGTGTGAGGTAGGGATTTAAACTGCTTTCAAAACATTTTTTTTCTTCTGGAATTGTATCTCTTCGAGTGTAATTCTTTATAGGACCAATAATAAGGCAGCTCAGCGTTAATAGGGTTACATATGACTGTGAGCAAAGGCTCACTTTGTATAGTTTGTTAGAAAAAGGAACTACGGAATCAGAAGCTCCGCGTTTGAATCCTGGTCCCAATCCACTTCTGCTGCGTCCGTGGGAGAATTACTTTAGTTCTTTGTGCCTTATTTCCCCATCCACGGAAGGGAGATAACAGTACCCACTTTACCACTTTGTTGGGAGGATCATGAATTAGTACACATAAGGCAATGAGGACCGCGTTTGTCAATGGAAGAGCTTCACAGGTCGGCTAGTAATTAAACGGAAACCTACAGATAGTTTCCCACCTGCTGAAACAAAAAAACCTTTCGCCGCTAACTGTTGCTAAACTTCTTGGCACGACACCCAACAAAACCTCAAGTGCCTGAGCTGCTAGAGCAGGCTCAGCTCCGACCTTCCCGTCGGCGTCCTCGGGCTCGGCTGGGGCGCCGCACTCGCGGCCGCTCGCTCGCGCGGCAGGCGCCTCCCTCCTCCCGCACTTGCTGGCATCCTCGAGGCCTGGGCGCGCAGGGCCCGCGCGTTACCCGCGCGCCGAGGCCGACTTCCCTCCCTCCTCCCCGCGCTCCCGGCACTTCGAACCTCCGCGCGAGCTCTTCTCCCCGTTGCGCTGTAACTGCTCAAAAGGTCTGACTCGCCCGCACATCCTAGATGCTCAATTAAAGTGACCGCGAAGGAAAACGCTGTGCCTTCTCGCGCAAATACAAACGGGGGCCCTGGGTGGGGAGTAAGTCTGTCTTTACACCCGAAGGCCCGCTGCTCAGGATGCCAGGCCCGGACATTATGCCCGGGGGTGAGGGCGGGGCTCCCTTGCCCGGACCCCTCGGCTCCCCGCCGGCCTCCAACCTCGCCCCGGGCGCCCGCGGTCACGTGACCTCCACCCCGGGCGCACAGCTGGAGGCGGGTCCTCGCCCTCCACCGGGAGCGGCGGCGCTGGAGCGGGCGCGGTGCATTGTGGGCAGAGGGGCGGGGGTTGGGAAGATGGCGGCTCCCAGCCTCCTCAACTGGAGGCGGGTTTCCTCCTTCACGGGGCCGGTCCCCCGCGCCCGGCACGGACACCGGGCCGTGGCCATCCGGGAGCTGATGATCATCTTTGGAGGGGGCAACGAGGGCATCGCGGACGAGCTGCACGTCTACAACACGGGTAGGCGCAGCGGCGGCTCTACGGCCCCGCCTGTGGGAGTCGCGGAGGGGGAGGGGAGGCGAGGCGGCGGCCGAGGCCCTGACAGCTGTCACCGTCGGGTCACTGCCTCTTGAGGCGGGCAGCGGGGAGTCCGGCTTGGCCGGGTGGCTGGGGTTCCGCAGTGTCCTGGGTGGCAGCTCTGTTTCCCCAGGGCCCGCAGGGCAGAACCGGGCCGCGAACGGGGCGCGCCGGCCCTTAGGCAGGCGATCCCGGACCCCCCCTCCCCCGCAAGCCCTGCGGGCGGACGTGGACGAGGGAGACCGTTTCCACCCGCCAGGGCCTCTTCCCGAAGTCTCGCCCACTCCGGGGGTCCAAGATCCCTCCCCTGTCAAAAACCAAAACCAACTCCAAACCAAAGCTGCTCCGGGCCTTTCTCGTCTTCGCCTGCGGTCTTCCCTTAGGAGGAAACGAATCGGGGCGGGGAGAGGGCTGGGGGTGCTGAGGAGGGAAAACGGGAGGCCTGGTACTTTCACCCCAAATACATCCCCGTAACTGGCAGGGGGCAGTCAAGATTTTTACCCCACTGGTAACCCTCTTTGGCGGGGAAGTGGTTCGTTGGTGAGACGGGCGCCTGTCTCTGCATAGTTGGGTGTGTGTGCTGAAGCTCAGCTGTGCGGCGCTCGCGGAGAGGACGGCCCGCTTGAGCACCGCTACAAATCACAAGTGCCCCTGGCCGGGGAGGCCCTGCCTTTGAGTACCTCGGGATAGAAAGGAGGGTGGAATTTCATTTTCCCCGACTTGTAAAGGCGCCGGCTCTCAAGACGAAGCTGTTTCCTTGGTGTAAGATTAATTACTGAATTTTGGGTCTATGTCATGATCAATGACTTTGACCAAATAACTTAATCATAGTGGTCATTTTAAGGTTAATAAAATAGTGGCATAGGAGAAATTTCTTTCTTTCTTTCTTTCTTTTTTTACCCTTTCCTCCTCCTGGCTCTCTAATATATAGTTTAAAAGTGATTTGACAATTTGGTATAGGGTAAATATTTATGGCTTTGGAATAAGTTAGACCTGGTTTGAATTTTGCTCTTCCAGTTGCCCGGGATCAGGACTAAAGTTACCCAACTTAAATGTCAGATTTTCACTTGTAAAAGAGAGATGATGATACTCACCAACAGCAGCACTATGGCCACTTTGAACCAGAGAATTATTTGTTGTAAGAGCATGCACTGTATATTGTTAAGATGTTTGGCAGCATCTCTCATCTCTACCCACCAGTTGCCAGGAGCATTTCTCCCCTGCCTCCAGTTAGACAACTACACATTTTTAGTTTGCTTCTGGAGGCAAAGTCATCTCCAGTTGTTCCTGGGGGCAAAGTCATCTCCAATCTCCAATAACCACTGATACAGATGACAAATATAGAGTATATACTCATAGTTTGTGATAACTATTATTATAATTGGTTTTCATTTTATTTTGGCAACCAGTTACAAATCAGTGGTTCCTACCAGCTGTTAGAGGAGACATCCCTCCAGGTTGCGCTGCCCATGGATTTGTCTGTGATGGTACCAGAATATTAGTATTTGGGGGAATGGTTGAATATGGAAGATACAGCAATGAGTTATATGAGTTGCAAGTAAGTGTATCTCAAATTTATCTCAAGCTACAGCTTTAATAATGATCTTGCTAATTCTCTGAAAGATTGCAGAATATTTCATTGCATGTTTAAAATGCTATGAACTTCACATTTTATAAGCTTCAAGGAAAATGTTTCCACTTCATTAAAAAGCCAGAGTTTCTAATGTGAGTCTTTTTTCAATACCCAGTGTAACAGTTGTAACATTAAGCTATCTGTTACTTAGCATCAGTTATACATGTTACACGTTTAGGCTTTTGTATCTTAGTTCTTCAATTTTAGCAGCAACAGAGGGCTTGTGAAAACAGATTGCTGGGCCCTGCCCCCAAGAGTTTCTGAATCAGTATTGTCTGGCGTGAGGCCTCACCCCTGGCATTCCTTCCAAGTTCTCATGTGCTGCTGCTGGTCCCAAAACCATACTTTGCAAACCTCTACCTTCGTTATAGAGATTGTTACCCTCACACTAATAAGCATTTTTTTCCCTGGAAATACATGGAAAAAAAGGGTACAGTTTCATATGTTCTTTATAAATTTGATTCTGTTAAACCATGCGCAGAGTTCTCTCTGACAGCCCTTAATTGACTTTCATTTCTTTCTTTTTTTTTTTTAAGATTTATTTATTTATTTGACAGACAGAGATCACAAGTAGGCAGAGAGGTAGGCAGAGAGAGAGAGGAGGAAGCAGGCTCCCCGCTGAGCAGAGAGCCCGAGGCGGGGCTCGATCCCAGAACCCTGGGATCATGACCTGAGCCGAAGGCAGAGGCTTTAACCCACTGAGCCACCCAGGCTCCCTGACTTTCATTTCTGAAGTGTGCATATGTTCACCGGGCTATTATCATGAAGACATCTGCTAATTGAGATGAATTGTACCTATTCAAAAACAAAGTTTTAGATAAATAGAGCATCCATAGCCAGAGCATGAGTTTTGATTAATTATCTTTACTTATGCTTACTTGAAGGTTGAAATATATAGTATCTATGGATTACCTAATTTCAGAAAGTAATAATCTATCAATTTCATTTAATCCTAAAGCTATGTATATTTAATTTTTCATTTGGAAAATATTTTAGAAATACTGCTGTTTATTGTTACGAGCTTAGGTTGCTATTGAGGAAAGCTGTGAATATGGAAGACTAAACTGACTTCCTTTTTGGGGGGAGGGAGCAGAGGAGCAGAGGGAGAGGAAAAGAGAGAATCTTGAGCAGGCTCCACATTCTGCTCTCATGCCCCTGAGCTGAAATCAAGAGTTGGACTTCTAACCAACTGAGCCACCCAGGCACCCCAAGAAGACTAGACTGAATTTCTATACAGTGCTTATTTTAGTTCCAGAAATTACCTGTTTACTTGTCAATTGTCCCTAGAATAGCTTATTGGAAACTTCTGATTGGATTTTGGTTAAAATGTTATACTATTGACGATATAGGAATGCTTTCTTGATATTGTCTGATTGTATTTATGCTCTTTTTTAGGCAAGCCGTTGGTTATGGAAAAAAGTGAAACCTCACCCCCCTTCTTCTGGTTTACCTCCTTGTCCTCGGCTTGGACATAGCTTCTCTTTATATGGTAACAAATGCTATTTGTTTGGTGGTCTGGCAAATGAAAGTGAAGATTCGAACAATAATGTTCCCAGGTATGCTGATTCTTTTTTGGACCAAATATGTATTTTATGACTTAGGTTAAGAACATTTAACTTCTACCATTTTCAGTTATTAAAAGGGATGAAACTTAGCCTTTTGCATTTAAACCTAACAATGAACAAATTTGTGTGCAGTTGTATTTTCCCTAGTCTATTTTCAAAACTATGCCTTTTCTAATCAGAAATCATCTTATAAGTGATATTAATATAATTGCTTATAGCAACCTATTTGTATATATTAAGCCATAATGTATTTCACTTGTCATAAATGATAACAAAAAGTAACAAATGGTTATTTTCGAATTAGATGTCTCTGGGAACTTGGTGACCAAAATCTCACTATAAAATGAAGGCTGTTATATCCACTTTTCATACAGAAAGCTGTTACAGTGGTTCATATAAGCAAATATTTTTTGAACCAGTCGTCTCCTCTTTTTTCCAAACAGAACCAATCACTTTCTCTTCTTCTTTTTTTTTCCCCCATAGTGTTTTGATCACATTGTCATTGTAGCACTCAGGATTTGGACATTTAGAGTCTGAAGGACTGTTTTCTGATTCACTGCTTACCATGTGTGTCCTTTAGTGAAAGTAATCTGTTTTCCTTGGCTGTGAAATGGGAATGATTAAATATCTACGTTTCACTGTCATTTTGTTGGCTAAATAAGGTTGTTGGCATTACTTTCAGAGAACTTGCAGGTTGCCATCAATATATTACCTACATTACATTGATGTTAGAGCCTTAGCTTTTTTGTCTTTTCCAAACTTTAAAAAATGACACATACTAAAACATCACGGTAAACTTAGAAACTGGAGAAAAGGGAAAAAATTTATCCCACCATACTAAGCCAGATACTTTTACTTGTGGCACATGTCTTTTTTGTTTTTATATTGAACAGATTTTTCTGGATACAGACTTATAAAAATGCAAGAAATTAGAAAGCATATGAAGTTCTTTCTTAGAGTATCACTGTCCTCCAACACAGGCAAACACATAATTCAATTTGATGTGCATCTTTTAGAACCTTTTTCATGTGACATGTGTTAGTTAGGTTTTTTTTAGGTTATTGTGTATAATGGGCAAGCTTATCAAGTTTATGCTGCTTGAGGGAGCAAATAGATAAATGCAGTGCGTTTGAAAGCCTCTGGTTAAAGATAGCAGATTCATTTCTGTTCACATTCCACTGGTCAGTGATCCAGGACTGAGTGTTCTGCCTAGCAGGGGAGGTGGGGAACATTGATCTGATCCTACACAGACGTGTATTCTCTTTTATAGAAGTGGAATCTTTTTTTTTTTTTCTGCTTTGCAACTTTGGGTGTTTACCTGTTTGTTTTTGTTGTTGTTTTTTTTCCTTTAACAGTGTATCTTCAAGATCTTTTAGGGCAGTAGATAAAAATTGACCTTAATTTTTTTTAATGGCTAAAAGTAGTCTGAATTATGTAAATTACTTAACCATTCCCCTACTGGCAGACATTTAAATATTTCCACTTTTTTGCTGTTACAGTCTTTGCACATGTATAACTATTTTTGTTTTTGGCATTTTTGTTTTTTTAGAGAGAGAGAGAGCGAGGGTTGGGGGCGGGGTTGGGTAGAGGGAGACAGAGAGAGAATCTTCAGCAGGCTCCATGCATAGCGTGGAGCTGGTCACAGGACTTGATCTCATAATCCTGAGATCATGACCTGAGCTGAAATCAAGAGCCACATGCTTAAAGACTCAGCAACCCAGGAACCCCAATTTTTGTAGGATTCACACTTGTAAATGGAATCAGTGGGAGGGACATCAAGGGTATTTACATTCAACTTTGTTAGGTATTCCTGAGTCAGCCTCCAAAGATACAAAACCATTTTATACTCCCTAAGTGTACAGGATGGCCTGTACCCTTAACAGTATTGAATTGTCTTGCTCTTACTAGTTTTTTACCAAACTAATAGGTGAACTACACTTCATGGATTTATTTTGATTTTTTTAAAAACTGGTAATGAGGGGTGCCTGGGTGGCTCAGTTGGTTAAGCAGCTGCCTTCGGTTTAGGTCATGATTCCAGGGTCCTGGGAATAAGCCCTACATCGGGCTCAGTGGGGAGCTTCTCCTTGTTCTACTGCTCCTCCTGCTTGTGCTCTCTTGCTCTCTATGTCAAATAACTAAATAAAATCTTTAAAAAAAAATGGTAACGACTGGGCACCTGGGTGGCTCAGTCGGTTGTGTCCAACTCTTGATTTTGGCTCAGGTCATGATCTCAAGGTCATGAGATCCAGACCCATGTCAGGCTGCAGGCTCCACAATGAGTCTGCTTGTCCTCTCCCACTCCCTCTACTCCTCCCCAAGTGTGTGTGTGCACACTCTTGCCTTCTATCTAAAATAAATAAGTAAATAAAATCTCTTTAAAAAACTGGCGATGAGCTTGATTAACTATGCTTATTGGACATTTGCAGCTCCTTTTCTGAAATTGTTCATATCCTTACTCATTTTTCCTTTTTAAATAGAGTATAAATTATACACCATAAAATTCAAACTTTTTGTATCATAGTCCAGTGATTTTAGTCAGTTTACTGTGTTGTGTATTCATCACCATAATTCATATTGTTTTCCAAGTCTTCTATTTGCCTTTTTTAAAAGGGTTTTCATTTTGGGTTATCAGGTTTGACAATATTTTTCTTTTATTGCTTTCTGCTTAGGAAGATGAGTCTACCCCACAGCTCTCTAGTACCTTCACAGCTTTGTTGTGTTCAAAATATTAATAGATTTAGAATATATATTTTTGACTAGTATGAGGATTTTTACTTTTTCTTTGTAATGGGTTTTCAGTTCTTTACTACCATTTATTAAATAGGTCATTTTATTCTTCACTGATTTGAAGTCCCATCTGTATCACATCTTAATCCTCATACAAAAGGGTCTTGTTCTAGCTTTTAGGATCAGGAATTATGAACTACACTCTGTGGGCCAAATTTGGTCTGCTAGCTTCCTGTCATTGTTAGTAAAGTTTTATTGGAACACAGCCATGCCAATTCATTTACGTGTTGTCTCTGGCTGCTTTCATATTAAAAGAGCAAAGCTGAGGGGCACCTGGGTGGCTCATTTGGTTAAGCGGCTGCCTTTGGCTCAGGTCATGATCCCAGGGTCCTAGTATAAAGACCCATGTTGGGCTCCCTGCTCCATGGGCAGCCTGCTTCTCCCTCTCCGCTGCTTGTGCTCTCTCTCATGCTTTCTCTCTCTCAAATAAATAAATAAAATATTTTTTTAAAAAGAGCAAAGTTGAGTAGTTATGACAGAACTTATAGCTTCCATAGCCTTAAATACTTACTGTCTAGCTTTTTACAGAAAATGTTTCTCAACTCTTGTTCAAGACTCTATTCTGTTTCTTTAATATATTTACCTTTCTATCATGAATTGTGATGTTTTCTATAGGTTTTGGGTATTTGCCTTTGATCAGATTAAAGAAGTTTTTAAAAATTTCTAGTTCGCTGATTAGTTTTTTCCTCTCTTTTTAACCAAAAATGGGTGTTCATATTCATTTTAGACATAGAAATGAACTTACTGTTTCTTTTCTTTAATCCATTAATTGTGTGAATTATATTATTAAGTTCTGAAATATAAGCCATTTTTTTTATTTGTAGTTAAGCCCCAGTTTGTTGCATTACAGTGTTCTTTTCATACTTTGCTGAATTCATTTTGCTAACATTTATTTGTACTATCTATAGTCACCAGTGATTTTCCCTATATTGACTTTATTTGGGATAGTGGGGTCCTATTCTAATCTGATTTGAGTATCAGGATTCTGTTATTCCTGGGAATATAATCAGGGCTGTGTTCTGAGGTTCTGTCTTTTATTATGCTTAAATAACATAATTTCTTGAATATTTAGTAGAAATTTCCCATAATTATCTGAGATTAGTATAATTTAGGAAGATGATCTTTGCCTAACTTTTCAATATTTTTTATAATTATTGATCTATTTAGATTTTCTGCTTTTTCTTGAATCATTTGGTAATTTGTTTTCCTTGAAAAATCATGCATTTCACTTAGGTTTTTACAGGTTTTGATAATTATAAATTCTCTGTATATTTAGAACCTCTGTATCTGTAGTTACATCTCTTTTCTCATTTATAAATGTGTGTATTGTCTTTTCTCTGATCAGACACATGAGTGGTATGGTGGTTTCAAAGAACCATTTTTTAGTTTTATTGATTTATTTTTATTTTTCACTTATTTTCTTTATTCTATTTATTTAATTTTTCCTTTTTCCTGACTTCTTCTAACTTTTGATGGTTTTGGTGCCTTTTCCAACTTTTTTCTAACTTCTAGTCAATTGAATGCCTATTAATTCACTTATTTTCAGTATTATTTTCTAATAAATGCTACACATTTTCCTCCGGTTATGGCTTTGGCCATATTCCGTAGGTTTTGATATATTATTTTTGATATATTATTGTCATTGCTTTTTATTTTCTCTTTAACCCAATATTAATTTGGCCTAAATTTGTAAAAATTTCCAAATGGAAAGTTTTGTTACTATTGCTAATATATAGCTTTATTATATTGTGTTTAAAAATATGTGATCTGTGGGGTTTCTCCTTTTTGGAGATGGTCTTAGTGGTGTATGTCAATCAGTTTTTGTGATTATTCCATAGGTGTTCATAAAGATTATAAGTTCTTGGTGTTTGGGTACAAGGTTCTTTATTATATCACTGTTTTATTTTTTATTTTTTTTATATATATCACTGTTTTAAATTATTATTTGAAGCTTTTTGATTTTGTGAGTCTAGATCATATCACCTTCTGAATGACATGTTAAAATCTCCAAGTGTTATTGTGAATTTATTGTTTATTTCTTATATATCTACTTTTCAACCTATATGTATTATTTTGCTGTAGACTTATCTTTTGTAAATAGGGCTAACAGTTGACCAGTATGAACTGGTGGTACAGCTTACTGGTTGGCATCCATTCTGATCTGTGTAAGTCTGTGCCACATCAGTTGTCAAGATAGTTTTGATGTTATCATTGCTGTTAATTGCTTTATTGCTGGTTTCAGGGTTCTTTTTAAGAATTTTTTTATTTTTAGATTTTATTTATTTGAGAGAGAGAGAGAGAATGAGTGGCGGGACAGGCAGTGGGAGAAACAGACTCCTTGTGGAGCAGGGAGCTGGACATGGGACTCAATTGGAGGCCCCTGAGATCATGACCTGAGCCAAATGCAAACTCTTAACCATCTGAGCCACCCAGGTGCCCAGGTTTCAGGGTTCTTTTATTTTGTTTTTTCTTACAGGTTTCCTGCCCCCAAGAGACTTTGTCTCCTAATAGAGACGTTTTTTCCTACCTTTGTGTTTTATGTTTTCCATTTATTCTGCTTTTGTTGCTTCTCCATCTCCAGCCCCCTGCCTTTGCTAGATTTTTAAAAATCATAATGAGGTTGAACGTTTGCATGTATGTGTGTATGTGTGTTTGTTTTTCTGTGTCTCTGTGTGTATATGTACACATTTTTACAATTTTTATTTCTCATTCTGTGAACTGTCAGTTTTATATCCTTTTATTTGTATCTATTGTGTGATTGGTTGTAATCTTGATCTTGGAGGAACCTTTTTTTTTTTTAATATTTTATTTATTTATTTGACAGAGAGAGATCACTAGTAAATAGAGAGCCAGGCAGAGAGAGAGAGAGAGAGGGAAGCAGGCTCCCTGCTGAGCAGAGAGCCCGATGCGGGACTCGATCCCAGGACCCTGAGATCATGACCTGAGCCGAAGGTAGCGGCCCAACCCACTGAGCCACCCAGGCGCCCCATTGGAGGAACCTTTTACATTTAGAGAATTTTATCTTTTTCTTTGATGTGTACCAAGTTTCTTTTCGCAGTTTGTCTTTCTTTTGACATTGCTTTATAGTGTTTTTTTCTCCAACCATCTTATTAACTACTTTTTTTTAGACCATGCTTTGCTTATTTTTCCTTTTCCTTTTTCTTGATTTACTGTTTTTTTTTTCTTTCCATGTAATGATATGAAAGTTACACATGCTAATTCTGTGCTTGCCTTAGTTGCTCAGAAATTATCACATACATTTAAACTGAAAGGATCTTGTCATCTTTGAGAATAGATTACAGTCTTTCCTTCTTTTGCTTTTCCCATATGTTTTATGTATTCTTGAATCTTATTCCAGATTATAATAACACTAAGAAGCTAATTTTTTGGTCAGTCTTTCATAGTATTATTTAGACCTCACAACCATACTTATAAACCTCAATTTAGGGGCACCTGGGTAGCTCAGTTGGTTAAGCATCTGCCTTCAGCTCAGGTCATGATCCCGGGGTCCTGGGATCGAGCCCAGCATCAGCCTGCTTCTCCCTCCCCCTCTGCCTGCCACTCACCCTGCTTGTGCATTCTCTTTCTCTCTCTCTCTCTCTGTCAAATAAATAAATTTTTTAAAATCTTAAAAATTTCTTTATACTACCATTTCTCTTACTCATTTTTTTTCTTGAATTTCTTACTTTTCTGGAATAAATGTAGAATCTTTTTTTCCCCCAAAACAATTTTATGGCTAAACTTTAAAGTGTGTGTGTGTGTGTGTGTGTGTGTGTGTGTGTGTGTGTGTGTGTGTTTTAAAGATTTATTTATTTGGGGGTGGACGGGCAGAGGGAGAGGAAGAGAGAGTCTCAAGCAGACTCCACGCTGAGCACAGAGCACAACGCAGGCCCAATCCCATGACCCTGAGATCGTAACCCAAGCTGAAATGAGGAGTCAGATGCTTAACCAACTGTGCCAACCAGGGGCCCCTAAACTTTGAAGTTTTTTATGTCCTGAAGTGTTTTAATTTTTTCCCCGTATTTGAGTAATAATTTGATAGGACATACATTCCTATAAAAGTCATTTTGCTCAAGATATTGAAAACACCATGTCACAGATGAAAAAGTTTAATGCCAATTTCTAGAGTTTAAAAAAAAAAAAGCTATGTTGGGCACTGATAATAGAGTGAAAGTTTTAAAAGAAAAAAGTTGCAAAACAACATTTGTAATATATCTCATTTATATATATGTGGATGTTCATAGAGGTCAGAAAGGGTATTTACCAATTATTGCCAATAGTGATTGTCCTTGTTATCTAGTACCATGTAATAAACTCCTCCAAAAGTTAGTATGCAAAATAACATTTATTATGTTCAGGGATTCTGTGCATCAGGAATTCAGACAGGACACAGCAGTGATGGCTAGGCGCTGAGATGGGAAATCTTGAATGGTCACTCCTGTATCTTGTGCCTCTACTAGGATGACTGAAGGATGGATTGAACTGGGGCCGTCCTCCTACATGCCTATATGTGCCACTCCATACAGAGTATTTGTGGCAGTTTGGCTTATACAGTGCTTCAGTATTCCAAGAACAAGTATTCTGTAGTGAAGCTACATTAGCTTTCTGTGATCAAGCCATGGAAGTCATCTAGTGGCATTCACCATACTCTTGTGGCAACAGTAACGGGCTCACCCAGAATCGTGAGTGGGGACTGACACATAGATCCTACTTCCTGATGGGAGGTGTCACAATTTGTGGCTATGTTTTGAAACCATCGCAGTTGTCATGGACAAGAGTATTGGTTAAATGATGGCAGGAATTTTTAAAAAAATCTCTTCTATTCACTACTGATTCCCAGAAGAGTACTTAAAACACAGTAGTGTTTGATAAATACATACTGAATGAATGAGGAATGGGGTTTTTGGTCATTTTGGTACCAAATGACCTAATGCTTTTTGGTACCAAATGAATTTTTCACAGTAAGCATAGATTATCTTTATAAATAGAAACAAAAATCAAAAGGTATCTATTATGTTAATGTTTTAATTTATTTCATGATATCCTAGATATTTGAATGATTTCTATGAGTTGGAGCTACAGCATGGTTCTGGTGTTGTGGGTTGGAGTATTCCAGTGACTAAAGGAATTGTGCCTTCTCCAAGAGAATCCCACACAGCTGTCATATATTGCAAAAAAGATTCTGGAAGTCCTAAGATGTATGTCTTTGGTGGAATGTGTGGTGCTCGCCTGGATGATCTATGGCAACTTGATTTAGGTAAGCTTACCTTGATTCAGGCTCAGGAATTGGTTATGATTGATAAGGACAAATGTAAAAATCACTTTTGAAAAATATTTTTGGTTACAGCATTTATTGAGTTACACTTAGATTTATAGAAGGCACTTGTAGCCAGCTCTGGGACAGCTGAAATGTATGCAAATGGTGGCTAATCAATGAAGTTAAACAAATGAATGTTTGATTTATGGCAGTAACTCTCCTGTGCTCCTTATAAATAGGGTCGCCATATGTTGTGGTTTGCCTGAAAGGGTTCTGATTTATGCTTACTGTCCTCTGTAATTATCAGTAGTACCAATTATCACTCCATAAAGTGTCCCATTTGGGAATGATCAAATTTATATGGTTATTCTGTCTACAGGAAATGTAACATTAGTAACGTTATTGCTGGTCAGTGAAAACACTGGCTAGCTCTTTTTAAAGGGATCCTAGAAGTGAGTGATTGGAGGGTAGGTGTACCTCTCACTTTTGACTATATTCTACACAATGTGTTCTTACTTAAAATGTTAAAATCCCTAATCTGGTTTTAATGCAAAATTGGTGGCACCCTAAATACACTTCCCATTACAGATGCTAACATTCAGGTGTAAACAAGATTATTGTAATTGACTCTTTCTTTATGTCAGCTGGAAATGTTTATTTTAAGATGAAATTCAAGTAATGGTTTTGAAACATTTTTGCTTCTTTTTGTTAAGTCCTTTTTTGTTTTATTTTTTAAAATTCTGCAAGGTGAGAGGCGCCTGGGTGGCTCAGCCGTTAAGCATCTGCCTTCGGCTCAGGTCGTGATCCCAGGATCCTGGGATCTAGCTCTGAATCTGACTCCCTGCTCAGCAGGGAGCCTGCTTCTCCTTTTCACACTCCCAGTGCTTGTGTTCCCGCTCCCGAGGTCTCTTTCTCTGTCAAATGAATAAATAAAATCTTTAAAAAAAAATTCTGCAAGGTGAGATAATTTGCTATTATTAAACCAAATTGCTAACATACTTATTTTTACTTCTAGAAACTATGTCTTGGTCAAAACCAGAAACTAAAGGGACAGTGCCACTTCCACGAAGCCTTCACACAGCCAGTGTTATAGGAAACAAGTATGGTGGTTTTCTTTTCTTTTTTTAAAAACCAACTTAAGAAAGATACACACAAAGAGTCGTGCTACCCATTGCTTGGAAATAGATTATTGAATTTAACAATGATTGTGTCTACTAAAGCTAGAATAGTAAGCCTATAAAAGCTAGAATACTTACTGTGCCATTTTCTTATCCTGCCTCTTGCATTTCTGTACATTTCTTACAGTGCCTTGCACAGAATAGATATTACATAAGTGTGAAGGAGAGTATTGTCTCACTGACCTGGCCTCCATTACCAGGTTTGACACGCCTAACTCACTGTTCCATTTTACTTATTTTTGGTAGCAGTTGATTTGTGCTCAGATATGAACTCAGTATGCACACAAAATTATTGAACTTTGAATAGAGTTATGGTTAGAACATAAACTCTGTAACCAAATTGTGCAAATTCAAGTCACCAGTTTTGATATTTGTCATGTATGACCTGGGGCAAGGAAATTTAATCTGTCTGTACCTCAATTTCCACACATGTAAAATGCAGATAATATTAAAACCTATATTAGTATTGAGGATTAAATGGATTAATATGTATGAAATGCTTCAAACAGTGGCTGGTACGTGAAGAGCACTCCATGAAGTTTAGCTATTACTGTTATCAACAGGTTCTCTTATTTGTGCATTATTGTGTAAAGAGAAAGTAATTATTTTCTTTGTGTAGGGATTTTTTCCTATACGTAATGTTTTAGGAAACATCTAGAACCTCATTAGTTCTTTTTTTTACACAGCCGTAAACAAAATCTAATAAGCTATGTTTTTTAGAATATCAGAACCCTTTTATAAAATGTGGTTTTCCATTGGAACTCTAATAGACAAAATAGGAAATTGAGCTTGTCTAGTTGGCATGAGGTCACATGGGCCCTGAGTGCTGCCTGATGAACCTTTCTCCTTCAGCAGCTATTAGACCTATCTCAAGAACCCCTAGGGCCCCAAGGGACATAGTTCAAAGTTTTTTATTTGAGTGATATCAATGACAGAATTTATAAGAAACTTAATCCTCTTTGGTTACTTTATGTATACAACTCTGAATTTGATCTTAGATGTCATAGGTCATTTGACTATCTTTCTGACTGAGGTACACTTAGTATATTATATGTAATATTGATTTTCAAATGTATTATAAGTGAAATATTCCCCACTTCATGTAACTTGCCAGAGAGAAATAATTTTGTTCTGTATTGCTTCATGAAATTGTAAATTCTTCAGAGACCACTTTATTCATTATCTTACTCCCATTACCTTGATCATAAGTAAGTAAGTGAATAGTCCTAAAGCTTTGAATCAACAAATAAGAAATTTAAGTCTATTCTTAGCATTTTAAATCTAAAAAAAAAAATTTAAATCTTTAGAAAAAAAAATCATCCGATTTATGTTCTCTCTTTTTGTTCAGGATGTACGTTTTCGGTGGATGGGTTCCACATAAGGGGGAAAATATTGAGACTTCACCTCATGATTGTGAATGGAGATGTACTAGTTCATTTTCTTACCTAAATCTCGGTGAGTCTTTTAAGAGTTACTTACTGAGATAAAACTTATTAATAAAAGAATTTTTGTTATTTTGTTAAGAACACTATAGTAGTCATGGATATTTCTATCTTCTAGATACAGCAGAGTGGACCACCCTAGTATCAGATTCTCAGGAAGATAAAAAAAATTCAAGACCAAGACCAAGAGCTGGACACTGTGCTGTTGCAATTGGCACTCGATTGTATTTTTGGAGTGGAAGAGACGGCTACAAAAAAGCACTGAATAGTCAAGTTTGCTGCAAGGATCTTTGGTATCTTGATACTGGTAGGTAAGAGTATTCAACAAATTTTTTTCCTTCAGGTAAATAAATACTTGAGCCCTACCTGTCTCTTGAGATTTAGAGTAAATGCCACTGCCTCTCTTTTCCATAATTAAAAAATGAATGGAAGAAATATTATATGTAGATATTTCCCACCCCAAGAGAATTTTCTTTTTTTTTTCCCCCAGGAGAGTTTCTTAATGTCCCTTTCCTTGAGTATAGACTGGATTTAGTGACTCCCTTCCAAACCACAGAATATGGAAAAGGCCTAGTAGTAGCTTAACAGTAGACAAACCTGGAAAATACCATCTTAATCAAATAATCAGTATTAATAGCACTAATGATAGTCATGTTGAATCATTTAGCCCTGCTTCTCGTATGATGTGATAAGAAGAAACTTCACCTGTGTTACTGCAAAATCCATAACCTCACTCTGAGAAATTACCAACAAACGCAAAATGAGGGACATCCTAGACGTTCTGTATGAATAGCGCTTTTCAAAAACTTCAAAGTGATGGAAAATAAGGAAAGTGAGGGGACAGTTAAGGCTCAAGTCAGTTAGTTAAGTTAGTTAGTTAAGTTAGTTAAGTCAGTTGTCTGACTTCGGCTCAGGTCTTGATCTCAGGGTTCTGGGATTCAGCCCTGCATTGGGCTCCCTGCTTCTCCCTCTCCCTCTGTGATCTCTCACTTTTGCTCTCTCTCAAATAAATGAATAAAATCTTTTTAAAAAACAAAAAACAAGGAAAGTGAGAAATAGTCACAAATTGGAGGAGACTAAGGAGACATGAAGACTAAATGTCAGGTGGTACCCTAGATTGGATGGAACACACACACACACACACACACACACACTAGTTGGAAAACTGGTGATATCTGAGTAGTCTGTAGTTTAGTTAATAGTATTATTCCAGGGTTAATTTCTTAGTTTTAACAAATATGTTAGCATTAAGGGAAACAGTAAAGAGTATATGGGAACTCTTTGTTTTTTCTGTAAATCTAAAAGTATTCCAAAATAAAGGATTTTTTAAAAAGATTTATTTTTAGAGAGAGAGAGAGAGAGACATAGAAAACATGGGAGGGGGGCAGGCAGAGGCAGAGGGAAAGAGAGAGAGAGAATCCCAAGCAGTCTCCCAGCTGAGCATGGAGCCTGAGGTAGGGCTCAGTCCCACGACCCTAAGATCATGACCTGAGCCAATATCAAGAGTCAGATGCCCAACCAACTGAGCCACCCAGGTGCCCCTGAAAAGATTTGTATGAAAGTAGTTCAACACTAAAAATTTTAAAATATGGAACTCATCCATTTTTTTCAAAAAAATACTTTTTGATTGACACATGTCTATCAGGAATTTTACTAGGTTGTTTTATATGCTGAGAAGTGAAATGTTACAGCAGTGAAAGGGACTGATATGATAATGTCCCTGATATCCAAGAACTTACATTCTTGGAAAGTATGAGGGCAGCAGGATGACAGGCACTAATCAGACAAATGAACAAAATAAGTTCCGTTTCTGGTAAGCGTGTGAAGATAGTAACATAGACCACTGGGATTGTAGGGTACTGGTATAGGTACCACTAACTTCAGGGTGGGTAGTTAGAAAAGTATGAGACGGCATTTGGGATATAATCCAAATGGAGAGAAGATGCTATCCATGGGAAAGGCTAGGGGATAAACACTATAGCAAGGGTGAACAGCAAGTACAAGAGCCCTGAGATAGGAACACTGGGCACATTTGGGAACAGATTTGAGCTGAGTGGAAGAGGACAGTGTAGGAATGGAGGTTAGGGAAGTGACAGCAGGACAGATCATGTAAGGCCTCACACATCATGGTAAAGTTTAGGTTGTTTATAAAGTACAAGGGTAGTTTATTTATTAGTTGGAAGGAGAGATGTGTCGTGATCTGATGTATGTATTGGAATGGGCACTGCATTTGTTTGGAAAATAAATTGTAGATGGGTAAAAGTACACAGGGAGACCAGTTAGAAGTCTCACAAGAGCCTGAGAAGTCTTAAGACTACAGTGGTGCCAGTGGAGATGGGAAGGAGTGGGTGAATTCTGGATATGTTTTGGAGTTCTTACTGACAGAGTGGCTGATGAATTGGGTGTGGATGTGGCACAGAGAGGGGAATGGAGGATGAAGTTTTTAACTTGAATAATTTGGTGGTATTTCCATTTACTCGGCTGGGGAAGACTGAGGAGAATACCAGTTTGTGGAGAAAATTAAGTTTCATTTAGACTATGCTAAGTTCGAAATAAGGAGATCAAATATGTAGTTGACGAATAAAGAAATCTGGAGGTCAGTCAAGAAATCAAATCTGGAGATGTAATGTATGTTGTTACATGAGAAAAGCAGATTATAAAACATGCCTATGATTCCAGTTTCTTTTAAGCATTTAAAAAGAAAAATCTGGAAGTATACATCGTGTACCAAAATGTTATCTAAAAGGTGATATTCAGCATTTTCTGAAAGGTTTTTCTCTCATTTTTATTTTCTACAGAGGCATGTATTGCTTTGGTAATATAGAAACAGTTTGATTTTAAAATTAAGATAATTGGAAAATAATAAATGGAACAACTAAGTTAGAGACTAAATATTTTCTGTGGAAGAAGCACATGCTAGTAAGCAGGGAAGAAATACAGAAAATCAAACTTACTGATGCATCTTCAAAATTGGGAGTTACTGCCTGAAGTCCAAGGATAAACTTTAGTCTCTGAGATTGGAAGAAAAATATGTGTGTATAGGTTTTTCTTGGCCGAATATATCACTTTCAACAGATTATCTAAGGGATCTGTGACTAAGGGATTGGCCAGTTTTTCCATAAACCTTTTCTTTAGACATGAATAACTATCTAAAAGTAATCGTGGCCACTATCATAAGGTCAAAATTTAGACTTTGCTTCTCCTCTTGATAAATTGGCATGAATTTGGGGAGTTGGGGAAATGAGGGCTCTTCATCTTTCCTGTTTTCACTTTTAGTTAATCTTTGTGAATTTGTTAATATTTAAAAGAGTGGTTAATTCCATAAAGCTTTTTTACGCAAAATAGCAGTCCTTTGCTCCAACCTTCCTCTCATTTTCCTTGCTTCACAATCATCTGCTTTCAACTCTGTTAAACAATTCTTTTGGTATTTACTTCCATATTTCCATATAACACAAATATATTGCTACTTTGATTTTTTTCAGTTTAGGCATAAAATGCTCACTTTCTACTCTGGAAATTAAGGATTTAGTCTCTTCTTCCCATCATTCCTCACCTCTCTCCTATATGCCTTTCTTACCCCCATTCTCTCAATATGGTTATACCATAATTTTGTTAGATGAGTATTCATTGTTTACATTATGACCACATAAACACTGTTTGCAGGTGAACCATGTAGAATATTGTTATACTTTCCTTGCACAATTTTTTATTTGCCATGGATTAATAATTGTTACTTTCGTTTGTTTTAGATTTGTATGTATTTACCACTAATTCAATCCATACTCTGTTATTTGTTTAAATCTTCTCTCACTATGGTTAGATGCATCAGATATTCTATCAAATTTCATCGTCTTGAAGAAATTTCTCCTGCTCCAATCTGGGATGATTGTCCTCCACAAATCGAGCCCAGCTATCATCTTGGCGTCTCCCTTCATCATCTTCCTGGGGATATCTTTTGCCTCTCACCTGTGCCGGATTCCCTGTTTCCTGGATTCCATATTTTTTCCCTTTCTTAGTTTACTTTTTCATTTTTTTGTGGAACACATCCCAGGAAAAGGGTGCATAGGTGATAAATTTATTTTGAGATTTCACATTGTTTGGAAGTATGTTCAGTCTTTTTTCCACTTAATTGGCGATTTGCATGATAATAGAATTCTACACTGGAAGTCATTACCCTTCAAAATTTTGAAAGCATTGTTACACTGTATTCAAGTTTCTAGTTTTTTTGTTGAGAAACCCAAACCATTTCTGATTTTTGTTCTTTTTAAATGTGACCTTTCCCCTCACCCTTGATAGCTTTCAGGGTTTTTTGTTGTTGTTTTTTTTTTGTCCCTACTATTCTTAAATTTCATGGTGATGTTCTTAAATTTCATTGTGCTTCTATTTTTAACCCATTGTGTTGAGTACTTATTGGGCCCTTTCAGTTTGGAAACTCATGTTCTTCAGTTCTGGGCATTTTCTTGATTTATTTCATTGATTTGTACCCTTCTGTTTTCTCTCTTTGCTTTCCATGTAACTTCTATTATGTGAGTGGTGTACCTCTTGGACTTGTCTTCTTATTATTTCCTTGTATAAGTTGTCTTACTTTAAGAAATTTAAATAAACTGGATTGTGAATAGGATTATGGAGAAATCTACATGGGGAGTAGTTGGAGGAACTAGGTTTACTTACCCTCTAAAACACAGTCATCAAATTTTTCTCTAATGGGCTAGATAGTGAATATTTTAGGCTTTGTAGGCCGTATGGTCTCTGTTACAATGATGCAATTCTGCTGCTGTAGAAAAAGCAATGATAACTAATACATAAACAAATGAGCATCGCTGTGTTTCAATAAAACTTTATTTACAAAAACACACCATAAGCCAGCCAATTTGCTGACCCCTTCCCTAAAAAATACAAAAAGACAAATAATAGACTTGTTCAATATCTATAAGGATTCTATATAAGGAATAAAATATAGCTTACAGATATCAACTCACTAGAAGAAAAAATTTTCTTATATAACTGTCTAAAGATGGAATGTACTCCTTTAGGAATTCTGAGTTCTCTGAATTGGTAGGTAAACAAAAAGAGGACAAGGATAATGTAGAAATAATCTCAGATTCTTTTTCCTGGTTCTAAAACTCTATGATTGTTATTTGTTTTGGAAATGTTGGTAATATTTTATACCAAAGTAGTTACTTGTTTGGGGTAGTACAAGTTTTGATAAGAGGGTATTAACTTCAAGAAGTTGTGATTTTCCAAAATATGTCCAAATCATCTTAGCTAACATTAACAGTATTTCTGACTTATATACTACTGGCTGAAAATTGCCTCATTAAAATTCTAAAAAACTTACAAAGAAGGTAAAATAATGTAGCTATAACTATAAAATACTTGCGCCCCCCCCGCCCCCCGTACTTCTATGATTAAACATTTCTTTCTGATTCTGATGACACAAATAGCTTGGAACTGGATTGTTTTGTGTGTAGAGCTATTTTTATAAGGAACTAACTAAATAAATAGAATCAGAACCCCAAACTGTTTTCATTTGACCTATGATAGCTATGTGTATCTGAGTAAATTTTCTCCTTCTTGGTAGACAGTTGAAATACTAATTGCTAATGTTTTCAGAGCCCTAGACCCACACAAACTATGTAGGCAAAATATTCATACATTGGAAACAATGTATAATGTCAATATTGTTCTTTAGAGAAACCGCCGGCACCATCACAAGTACAACTGATCAAGGCCACTACCAACTCTTTCCATGTCAAATGGGATGAAGTGCCCACAGTTGAGGGCTATCTTTTGCAGCTGAATACAGACTTACCCTACCAAGCTGCGTCATCAGATTCTACAGCAACACCAAATATGCAAGGTAACATAATTTTCAGCTGAAAGCATCCATGCTCATTTGCTTTTTTAAAAAGTTTCTGCAGGAAAGCCAGTGATTATGGCTTAGTTTTAAAAATTTTTATGATGTTTCCTGCCTGGTTAATCAAGTATGTTGTGTTTCAACTCTGAAACTTGCCTGTCTTATCATTATGCTGTGGTAGAATGCATAGATGTGTAGGATACAATGTTGTTGTTTTTTTTTCTGCAGTTCATTCTGATGTACTTTCTTAATTTGACTTGATACTTGACTTCAGGAGATGGTTTTATTTAGCACATAAATATTTCAGCTTTTTTCAAAAGTATTTTTGTATGGTAACAGGCACTTAGAAAGAAACATTTTTAATTTTACATGTTCTTTTAGAAAGGATTTTAGTCAACTATTGAGCAAACTATTAAGAAAATAGATAAATTTTGATAAAGATACTTTTTAATCTTTAATACATAACATCCAGAAATACTTGATTATATTTTATTGAAGCTAATTCAGAGCATGTCAGCATGAACTTTCTTATTCCTACAGGAGTCAGAATGGACCCTCACAGACAAGGCAGTAATAGCACCATTCCTAACAGTGTAAGTTAAAAAAAAAAATTTATGATGACAAATGAATGTTTAAGGTTAGAGTCTCAATTTTTATTCATATTTTTAGCATATTACCCTAGGACAGAGGTTCTCAACCCTGGCTGCATATTAGAATCACCTCTGAAATTAAAAAACAATCATACACAGAATCCCAGCCTTTTCTCAGATTTAGTGAAGCAGAATCTTTAGGATGTCCTCCATGTTATTCTTTATGTTCCACAAGTAAGTGAAACCATATAATAATTGACTTTCTCTGCCTGACTTATTTCACTCAGCATAATCTCCTGTCCCTTCCATGTTGATGCAAAGTTTGGGTATTCATCCTTTCTGACGGCTGAGTAATATTCCATTGTATATATGGACTACGTCTTTATCCTTTCATCTGTTGAAGGACATCTTGGCTCTTTCCATGGTTTGGCTATTGTGGACATTAAGGAGGGCATGTATTACATTGAGCACCAGGTGTTGTACATAAACAGTGAATCTTGGAACACTGCATCAAAAACTAATGATGTATTTTATGATGACTAACATAACACAATAAAAAAAAAAAAGAAACTTTAGGATGATGCCCAGTTAACTGTGGTTTTAAGGAACACTCTATAGATCACTATGACAGTAGTCTAGATTAAGAATCCCTAACCAAGATATTGAAGTCTCCCCTCACTACACATAGCTTCAGAGGCTAATCTCTTAGAATTTATACTTACAGTATCTTGAAATCTATCTTTTTGACATTTCTAAATGTCACACACACTCATTTTAAATTTCCAATACTTCAAAAATGGATGTGAAATACATTTCTTTACTATGTACTTTGCCGACCAAAGAATATGAGTTGCTAAATTGAGCACTGATGTTTGTGAGGTTCCTTCTTGTTTATGAAGGGCTTCACAATAGATATTTGTAGAGACTAATGAGTAAGCTTACTAGGATTTACACTTGTTTTATATGGCAAACTTCTGTCTAAATATACAGTAGATTGTTTCCAAGGAAAATGATGTAGGCATAAGTGCATGTGTTTGAACATGGCTGTATGATGGGCAAATACCTTTAGGGCCATAAGAAGTTGTAATTGACTATAGAGGTATAATGAACAATCAAGATGGAGACAGAAAAGTACCAAAAAACAGGTAAGTAAAAAGAGGCAGTAGTATTGGGGTTTTTGAATGAAGCCACATCACTTTTATGGTGCAGTAGACCCATAGGTATTGCTATGTAGTAGTAACAGATACTCACAATGATCTGAATTATCAAAAAGTCTAAATATATTCATTATAGTATGTATAAGAAGACAGAAACAGACTTAGAAAGATTCCTGTCTAAAATGTTTAATGCTAAAGAATATTGATACGTGTATGTGTTAAATCTTGATCTCTCTTTGGAAAACTCGGTCATACAGAGTAATTAATTTGCTTGAACTGAGATTTTATTTTTAGGAGTCATCAAATCTTTAATACCCACGTTGACCTTGTTAAGAAAATTTGACAAAAATGTTAAACTTGGTAGCTTTGGCTTTGTCTCCTGTGTTACATACGTATTTACTTGAATACTACTACCACTTATAAAAATGTTGTGTTTTTTTTTCCCTCAGAATATACCCTCCCATTCCCCTTCAGAACCTGGTCTATTCAGAATGGAGATTAAGTGGAAAAATTGTTTTCTTAAACTACTATAAAATTTAAAGAATAATCCTGTACAAATTAAGAATATAATTTAAACTGTTTTATATCTTGGTAAATTTATTTTCAAAAGCATTTAGGTTGTAAATTATTTTGCTTATTTTTTACATGTATTTTTATTCAATTGAACATTGCTTCCTACAATAAACTATTTTATTTCTTATAGATCAGTGATATAATGAACAGTACAAAAACTGAATATACAGCTATGAAAGGAACTTCTATGAAAAACAGACCAGATCTCAAAGCATCAACTGATTCTAATGCAACTTTACATTCATCTTTGGCAACTAATGCTTCTAATCATAATAGTTGTGTCGTGGATGTGCTAAGGAAAAACGAAGGTATAAAGATGGCATTTTAAATAAAGCTTTTTACAATAGTAGGGAATTTTAGTCTTTGGAAAAGTAAATGTTCTATGGTTCTGATCCATTTTCAAAATAATAATAAGCTTTCCATATTGACTCTAGTTGGATATACCAAGATACCAAGGAACCACTTACCTGAATAGTAATGCTTAGTTATGAGCTACAAAATTCAGATGAGGCAAGCTCTTATATGACATTTGAGGTTGGCCAGTATTGCACTGTCCCTTTCCCATTACTGTACTTTCGTTTTTAAAATTTTTAAAGATTTTACTTATTAGAGAGATGGAGGGAGAACACAAGTAGGCAGAGCAGCAGGCAGAGGGAGAAGGAGCAGCAGGCAGAGGGAGAAGGAGAAGCAGGCTCCCCCACTGAGCAGGGAGCCTGATGTGGGGCTCAATCCCAGGACCCGGCGATCATGACCTGAGCCAAAGGCAGCCGCTTAACCGACTGAGCCACCCAGGGCCCCCCAATTACTGTATTTTCTTAGCACTTAGAACTATCTGAAATTATTTGTTTTGGGCAGAGATTTTCTTGTTCATCTCTATTTCCTCAGCATCTGAATCCATGCCTGGTTAATAGTAGTCACTTAGTAAATACCTGTTTAGCAAGTAACTGGATTATCCTCAGAAAGAGTTCATTTATGAGAACTGTTGATTACATTCATGGAACAGCTTGTAATTCAGTGAACTTTATAATTTAAAGTGAGTTCACTTGAATATTCTCATGCCATTTGAGATACATTAAGCATTATGCCTTATTTAAATATCTAAAATTATTTTATAAATCTCATTCTGATATGTCTGTGACATAGACACACATGATTGTATTTTTAATTTGAAAACATCGTGACAGCTGATAAAAATCTAAATACTCTTCTATAATGCAAACTTAACAGTATGAGTATTATTTTTATTTCCATTTTTCTTCATGAGTCCATGATAGATAAAGTATTCAAGGAAAATAATTTGCTGTCATTTTTCCTCCTTTCATTATGTGTGGAAAAAGAGAACACTTTTGTTTTCTTAATTTTCTGATGGAATGATTTGCTCAAAATTATAAAAGCCTGGTCCTGGACTGCAGCTTATATTTCTGTCCTTTTTTTTTTTTTAAAGATTTTATTTATTTATTTGTCACAGAGAGAGAGAGAGAGAGAGCACAAGCAGGGGAAGGCAGGCAAGGGGGTTAGGGAGAAGCAGGCTTCCCGCTGAGCAGGAAGCCTGATGAGGGACTCAGTTCTAGGACCCTGGGATCATGACCTGAGCTGAAGGCAGATGTTTAACCAACTGAGCCACCCAACCATTCCTATTTTTCTTTCTTACAGTGATTTTCTATGTCTGTCTTATAAAGAAGTTTATATTCTTAGAAAACAAGAGCTTTGAGATTTCAGATGCACTCTAAATCCTACATTGTAAGGCAGTTTGGATAAAATTAGTACTAGGCAAATTGGAAAACGATAGTGGTTGTACAATGACTGTCTCTGGCAGATCATAGACATTCAAATATATGAATGAATGGCTACGCAATGTCAGGTTAACAAGAGAAGATTGGACTTTTTCCCTATAGGTTAGAGTAGCTGGTGTGTTTCAAAAGTGGGAAGAGTGACATGATTAGTTGTTGTTGTTCTTGTTATTGTTCTTTTGTTTGAAAAGAACACTCTGGCCTCACCATCAGAACTATAGTAGGAAATGATTGGGAGGCCGATAGGGTGTTCTTTTAGGACTACAAGAGACACAGAGACTAAAGCAGTGGGTGGGATGGAGAGGAGAGAATATATCATTTCTCAGACTTTTAGAAAGTAGCATCCATTATTAGCCTTAGAAACTAGTTGGGTATGAGAAATAAAAATGAGTTGACCATGACTCCCAGTTTTTTTGGGTTGGAAATTCAATGGATGATGATACTCTTTATCAAGATAAGAAATACAAGAGCAAGGACAGACTTGGGGAAAAGGTAAGTTCAACTTTGAATTTAGTGTTTTTGAGGCACTGAAGAACATATTGGTAAAGATTTCTAATGGTCAGTTGGATACTTAGGTGTAGAGTTTAGGTAGTAGTTTTTAGCTGGAAGTAAAATTTAGAAGTTAAGGGTATCTAAAATATAAGCTCCAAGACAAGGGACCTTGTCTGATTTGTTTACTGTGAGATTCCTAGCATCTCGCACAGTGCCCAGGACATAGGTATTTGAGAGATTTATGATTTGTCAATGGTAGTTAAAGCATAGGAAGATATGTAAATGGAGAGAAGGGAAGGCTTGGGAACGCCTGCATTTAAAGAATCATTTTAAAGAAGAAACCAGCTTAAGAGATTGAAAAGCAGTTCCTAGAAGGTCAGGAAAATAACCAGAGATTGGTGTCCTACTTTTTCTGGGCATCACAGTTTGTGACTATATATTTATTGTGTGTGCTTGTCTTTCTCTATCACATGATTATAACTTGATGAGGTATTAACCATGCCTGCTTTGTTTCAGCATTGTAGAAAGAAGCACAATCTCTGGTAAATAGCAAATCTCCGGTATTGTGGAATAAGTAATTATAAATCATAGAAAGAAACAGCTTCAATAAGGAGTATGTGGTCAGCATTGTTTACATTGCAGAAAGGTCAAGTAAATGGAAATCGAAAGGCATCCTTTAGAAATCATTGATATTTGCCAGAGCCATTTCATTAGAGCAGTGGGCTAGAAACCAAGTTTGAGGAGGTCAAGGAAGTAGAGACTTCTCTGAAGGGAATTAGTGAGGGACTAAGGTAACTGGAGAAGATTTGCAGGTCAGAGAAGATGCATGTTTGTTTGCTTGAGAGACCTGATAATGTTTATGGACCGACGGCCAAAAACTACTAATGAAAAGGAATCTGAAAACCCTGAAGAGAGAGGAATGATTGATGAAAGAATTTCCCAAAATGGGAAGGAATGGGACCAAGAGCACAGGAGGATAGATTATCTTTCCTCAGAAGAGAGGTCAGCTCATCCTCTGAAATGGAAGAGAAGATGGAAAGGATGGGCACAATCACAAACATATTTCTAGTTTAGGTCAGGAGAGGCAGAAAACCAAGGGCATGCATTCCTGATGACTTCTATATTTTTCCCTGAAATGAGAAGCAGGGCATTTGATCTATGATTTAGGAGAGTCCAAGAACAATGATTCGGTGCTTAGAGTAGAAGAAGGAGCTGAGACGTTGGACATGTGCTCTCTGTATAGTGCAGTTTATTTTTCTAAACATTTTATGCCTAGTGGTTAATTCATATGAATGACATGTACGGTACTCATGTTTATATTTTTAAAATTGAAAACAGCAAGAATTATGTGACAAGAACCATAAGACAGCACAGTTATTGCAGGCATTATGTTAACAATTGATCTTTTCACTTTAATTTTAGGTCCTCATACTTCAGCAACTATAGGTGTTCTAAGTAGTTGCCTGGACTTAAGAACAGTAATCCCCGAAACTTCTGTTTCCAGTTCTGTTTCCAGCGCACAAACTATGGTAACCCAGCAGACCATTAAAACTGAATCATCCAGTACAAATGGGGCAGTTGTTAAAGATGAAACTTCACTAACAACATTCAGTACCAAATCTGAAGGTTTGAAATGTGTTTCACATACTGTATTTTGAACCATTTTTGTATATAAATTCATCAAACTTACTTGTTTAGATTGGAATTGCATTTCATCTTGGATTGAATCATATATAAACAGATAAACATTTCAATGAAAATTATTATATACTCTGCTGCCTTCCATAAAATATTTAAATCAGCACACACTGAAATACATTCAGAATGTATTTATCCTACTGTGAATATGTTCAGCAAATTTTTTTTCCCATAGAAAAGATTAATTCTTTAGACTTTGGAGTAACAATTCTCCCAGCTTGATTGATTTCTGATTTTGTAAATTCTCATTTCATTCTTTTGCAATAGGACTTGTGTTTCATCTTTGGTAAACGTTCTCTGAAGTTCTAGCTAGTCTTCAAACCCTTGAGAAGTGAACTTTGTGAATTAGTTTGAGTTAGAGGGTCCATATTTCTAATTATTGTGCTTTTCTCCCTCTGGCTCTTTTTTGTATGTTTATAAATTGTATTTTAATGTGTCTGTTTGCTAAGTGATTACGTAAGTCTTATATGATGACTTGTTTGGTTTTTAGTTGATGAAGCATGTGCATTGCCTGCAACCAAGATCAGCCGTGTAGAAGCACATGCTACAGCGATGCCATTTTCTGTAAGTATATGACCTGAAGATCATATGTGTTTAAAGGTAGAATGCTGAGCAACTTCAGCATAAATTCATGAAAAGATTCTTGGGTGTCCTCTAGTAATGACTTGCCAAAGACTGAAAAATGAAAGCTTGAATAGAAAAAATATTTACAGTATAATGTTAAGTGAAAAAAGCTGCATAAAAATTTGTGTGTATATGTATATAAATACATATATTTTTATATATATATACACTATGATCCCAACTTTATTAAAAGATACACATGATACATTCATTCTCACTCTCATGTGAGTCCGCGCACATCCACACTATAATGCTAGATGACTTTCTCCAGGCTCTGTGGCCACAGATAATTTTTACTTAATCTCTCTGGGCCTTCAATATTTTTGTATAGTGAAATGTGCTGCTTTTATAATCAGAAATATGAGTGTATGTATGTGTACATGTATATATAAGTTACATTAATGTCTTAAAGAGTAAAAGGACATATTACAGAATATAAAATTTCAGTGGCTCTATTGCTAGCTGTTAATTAGAAGAACAGCATAATATTGCAGTATTGGGTTAGACATACCTATAGGGTAACCCAATAATCTGACATTGAGTTGTTTTATGAAAAGCCAAAATTGGTCCACAACTTAACTTAAAATGCTAGGTATGTGCCTCACAAATACACCATGATTGTCTTAATGAGGTAAATATAAGGATAATATATATGTGTGTGTGCATGTGTGTGTATATACTTCTTAATTTATTTTAAAATTTTCAGTAATTGCGATTTTATTGCTATGAGCAAGAGTTTTTATTTGACCTAATATTTACCTCTTGGAATCCTTAGGAATTGTCCATAGTTTTAGTTTTCTTTCAATCATGATTTTATGGATTTTGATCAGATATTTACCTTCATCAGCTTTCACCTTTCCAGAATATTAAGTCCTAAAGTTCTCAGACTCTTCTCAAGGAATAATTATTAAAGGGAACTTTTTTTCTCCCAAATCTGTTTTGCAACACATCAGCCAGAATGGTATTTGTTATTTCAGTTGGAGCCAGTTGTTTTATAAAATTTGTTGAAGAGAGTTTTTACAACTTTAAAAATGAAAGCAAGTTTAAAGATACTCCTTAAAAAAAAAACAAAAAAACTTAAAGACTTTTTCTAGGTAGCTCACTTTGTCATGTGTGATAGCCTAAAGAATAAGGAATGTGAATTATAAGCATGTACCTCTGCTGTTATATATTTAAGACGGAAATAAGTAACTGAAGTGCACATTTGTTTTGAGCTTCTGGAAACAGTGTCTCATTTATAAAGAAGATGGCTTAAAAAGGTTAGTTCCAGGGATAAGTATAATTCACTTATCACTAAAAGTAGCTTAAGGTAGAGGAAGTTTCTTTGTTTTAAAGCAAGGTAAAAAATGTAAAACTGTTTAATCTCCTCTTTAGTATATACTAAAGTATATTCAAATTGCATTTTAGTTTTGAACATTTTTTCTCCTTTTAGGTTTGGAGAATCACAGGTATTTAAATCAAGTGCAAAGGTCACTGAATTTCTGCTAGTTGTTTTTGAATCTAGAAATAAGCCAGCTTGGAATGAATTTTCCTTATTTGCTCCTTTTGGAGCAAGGTATAATGTCACACTAAAGGGATTACATTTTCTGAGAGGGTCTCTGAAATGACAATGTTCTATAAAACAGCTGGCATTTTAACATATCACTGATTGGAAAGCATGCTAACTCCAGCTAGGTTGATAGTACAGAGCTACTGACTTACAGAATGCCTGTCACTCCCTGTGTTTGAATTGGCATCCCTGTTTCACTGTCAGTTGACCTAATCTGTTAAGAGTTTATTTACTTATGAGCTTTTAATGTTGTGGTGTTTACCTATATACCTATTTGTAGATCACTGCATGGATTTATTGAATCTTGAAGTTTCTTAAATGCACAGTAAGAGTCCTGATAAATTTTTCTTTCTCTGAAATCAGAAAGAGACTCCTTCAAATCCAGTGGCCACAATGAAAGCAGGAGAACGACAGTGGTGTGATGTAGGAATCTTTAAAAATAATACAGCTTTGGTGAGCCAGTTTTATTTGCTGCCAAAAGGAAAGCAAAGCATCTCAAAGGTAGCTATTGATATATTTCCTACCCTGTGAGTAATAAATTTCATGAATGAGATCTTTTTTTATAGCCCTGATTGAAGTCACTTGAATGCATGAAATTGAGATCTGTCCACAATCTGTAATTGAGAGTTTTATCTATATGCCTAATTATCTTGTATTCTTTATTAAGGTACTTTTAGGAATACATCACAAGCAGGTCACTTAAAAAACCTTATACAATCACTGGGCTGGATTTTGAGTCATAAAGAATATGGTCTGGCCAGTACAGATAAAGATTTTTTGAAGGATCTCTAATTTTGTTCCCTGGTGTGTTTAGAGAATGGAACATTTTTTTCTTACTGAGAACTTTTTATTTTTTTTTTAAGATGTATTTATTTAGCAGGTGAGTGTGCAAGTCAGGGGAGGGGCAGAGGGAGAGAAGTAGTCTCCACACTGAGCGTGGAGCCTCCATCTCAAGACCTGGAGATCATGACCTGAGCCGAAATCAAGAATCTAATGCTTGGGGCGCCTGGGTGGCTCAGTGGGTTAAAGCCTCTGCCTTCGGCTCAGGTCATGATCCCAGAGTCCTGGGCATCGGGCTCTCTGCTCTGCAGGGAGCCCGCTTCCTCCTCTCTCTCTGCTTACTTGTGATCTCTGTCTGTCAAATAAATAAATAAAATCTTTAAAAAAAAAAAAGAATCTAATGCTTAACTGAGCCACCCAGGTGCCCCTTTACTGAGAGCTTTTTTCAATTCTTGATTTCACAACTTAAAAAATTTAAGAGCCCCTGTAGGTTATTGAAATACAGTCTAATTTTCTCTTGATACTAAAACCCCGTAAAGAAGAACTCATATATATGAACTATGAAATCAGTAACCCTAAGAATTATGAAATCAGTAACAGCTCCAAAGCACATTGAACTGATTTTTTTCTGGAATGGGGAATTTCAGAGAGTGAATTGTCTAGACCTACATAAATGGAGAACTTATCATTTATCATTATATTTTAGTTTCTCTAATATTACCTCTGATATCTCTCTTTCATATAGAATTCCTCCCAATTCTTGACAAAATTAGAAATCCTCATTAGTAATTTTTTAGTATTTTACTAATGAAATTTCTGGCAGTAGTTTGATTTCATATATAAGGAAATAACAATATCTAAGTGCCTAGTAACTACCTGTTTTTCCCAAAAGAAAAACAGGGCATAAAATTTAGAACCAGTAAACTTGGGTTGGAATCCTTAGTTGCAGTACTCAACAGTGTGACCTCAGACAAGTCACTTATTAAACCTCTCTGAGACTCAGTTTCCTCATCTATAAAATAAAAATGATATCGCTCCTTAAAAAATGGGAATCATACGTTAGCACTACCTGCCTCACAGTGGTGCAGTGAGAGGGAGAACATGTAAAAACTGTTTGAAATTTGTGAATGTTATGAACTTCCTACCCAGAATATGCAGTTGTTTAACATTTTATTCAGCACCTGCCGAATATTAATTTTTAAAATGCTCTATACTACATGCTGATCACTTCTCTTCTGTCAAGCTTGCTTGCCTATATCCAAAGGGTATTGTTCCTGGTTAGACTATTTGAGAATAATTCTTCTGAGATTTCTACTCTAAGTTTACATGGATGGATACAGCTATCCATGTAAAGTGATTGTTACTTTATTTATAGTGATTGTCAGGTTTTTTTCTACCTTCATATTGTGCAGAACACACATCAATTTCTTTTTATAATCAGTGATTTTTAACTGGAAACAGTACTTTTCCTATGGATAAGAATCACCAACCCATGGGCTTAGTTGCTTTTGTATTGGAAGGTTTATTCCAATATAAGGGAAATAAATGTGAACTAGAACCTTAAAACATGATTCATTCTTTAAAAGTTTTCTTGTTGAATAACAAAATGATGAATTGCACCTTTTAATTTTTGCATGTATTACATTTTAGATAGGAAATGCAGACGTACCTGACTACAGTTTACTTAAGAAACAAGATCTGGTTCCAGGCACAGGATACAGATTCAGGGTTGCTGCCATCAATGGTTGTGGAATAGGCCCTTTCAGCAAAATCAGTGAATTTAAAACTTGTATTCCCGGTTTTCCTGGAGCTCCTTCTGCAGTCAGAATTTCAAAGGTGAGATGTCAGGTCAAGGCTTGGTGATTTAGTTATTGAAATTTTGTACATGAAGTGAAACTATCAGTCTAGAGTTTCTTGTTAGTATCTGATAAAATGAGAGGTATCTAAAAGGGGTGGGTAAATGTACACCTGAAACTAATGTAATGTGTGTGTCAACAGTACTTCAATTTTTAAAAAAAATTTAGGTCTTAAATAAAAGGGGTGGATTATAAGTTTAAAAAATGTTTGCTAATCACTCACAATTTTAAGGACCAAAGTTGAAGCAGAATTACAGCATCCAAATTGTAGAGAGTCAGGGAAATCTGGTATTCTTCTTAATATTAACTTTGTTCTTATTGTATGGAACCAAAAAGTTTGTGCTGAAGAATTTTAATAGAACACATGAAATTGAATTCTGTTTTATCCTAAGGTCCTGCCCCTCTTAGGATGGTACAGGTAGACATTTAAGCCTAGTTATGATATTGAAAAGTGGACATGAATTAAATGTTGTAGATCCAATTAGGTTTTAAAAAATCAATAATAAAAGTTCTAGTACCTAATGCAATTACTTCAGCAGAAAGCATTATTTTGTGTTCTACAGATAGACTCAACATTGTAAGTGATATTAGAGAAAACTCTTTCAGAACCTTTACCTGGTTTGGTTTTGTTTTGTTTTTCTCCTCTCTTCAAGAATGTTGAGGGTATCCATCTCTCCTGGGAACCTCCAACTTCCCCTTCTGGAAATATTTTGGAATATTCAGCCTACTTGGCTATCCGCACAGCACAAATACAAGATAATCCAAGTCAACTTGTGTTTATGAGGATTTATTGTGGTCTTAAGACATCATGTATAGTAACTGCCGGGCAGCTTGCAAATGCACATATCGATTATACATCCAGGCCTGCCATTGTGTTCAGGATATCGGCAAAGAATGAAAAGGGATATGGACCAGCTACACAAGTTCGATGGCTTCAAGGTAACAATAAAAAAGCACCTTTAAATTGAATTTTTTTTTTTTTACTGAAGCTATTATGATGATTATTTATTAGTAACTGGTTTTGAAGATTTGTCATTTAAAAGAGTATTCTCTGACTGTATTTCTAGCACTTATGAGTTTGAGTTTGTAAGTTGTTCTTAAAATGTATTTGCTCAATTTTAGATCCAAATAAAAATAGAAAAGAAGCAAAGACTCTCTGAAAATTAGTATATGGATTCGTCCTTACAGTTATATAACTGCTTTTTTATAAAGTAAAATAGTAAAGATAAAAGCTAGAAGGCTTTATTACCCCAATATCTTTTCTAAAGGGCATGTAACTCAGTCATCCTAGAGTTATTGAGATGATTCTAGTAACTGGCTGTTGTACACTGCGCTGTCTTACATAGTAAATGTTCTCTTCATTGTCAAGGACCTGTCTTTGACTACTCCCTTTAACTTTATTATTCTAGATAAGCAGCGGTCCTCTTAACACCTATCTTCTAGTAAATAACATTTGTGATACTAATTTTGATAGCCGCTATTTGATTCATTTCTTTGTCTACAGTTAGCACAGAGCTTAAGAAATTACAAAAGAAAGAAAGAAAGAAAGAGGAGAATTTAGAAACTCTGATTTTGAATTTTTATTATTTTCCAAGAATCATGGCAAAATACAAAAAAAGTAATGGGTTTTCTTGATTCATACCTGATATATTGGAATACATTTTTGGCCAAAGCACCTAACTTACCCAGTCCTTGGTTTCCTTGTTAAAATAATTTACAGAGTTAATTTACATTTAAGGTTTCTTTCAGCACTAAAATTCTGTATTTTCGTCAGAAGTAAAGTATATCTGTGAACATTTTAACATCTGTCTTAATGGCTCTAACTTTGCTTTTGCTGAAATTAAGAAAACCTTCATAATTTAAAATTCAAAATTGAAATACATATGTCCTCCTCATTGCAGAAAGAAAGAAGCACCTTAACACAAGTTTTGAAATAGTGTTTTAAACATTTGTAAGATTTTTGTAAATGCTCTAAATGTTTTATTTTTGCATTGTTTTTACCTCAAAATTGTATAAACTTTTTTACAACTGAAATATAAACATTAGACAGCTCACTCAGGTCCCACTGCAACCTTAAAGATACAGATAGGCATGATGGGTCCTCTGCCACAGGTAGCTTGTTTTGAACCTTTTTGGAATGTCATGGTTCCACTGCCTGTTCAGATCTGGAATGGAAATACAGAGCAATAAATGCAGAAAAGGTAGTTCACACTATGAGCTGCAATAACCGCACGGGCCCAGGCCTATCTTTTTTATACCAAGTAACCTTATGCCAGTTTAGGTTGACTGAGTAGCTGTGTCCTCGAGCTTCACCTAGAATACTCCCAGCCAAGATGGATTTAATTGTGCAGAATTGATATATATGTATGTTCCAGTTACTAATTTAAAGTGTATAGAATATTTTAATATATAATTTTTGTAAAGAACTGGGATTTTTATACTACAGTATTTGTAATTAATGTGTCTCACTAATTAAGTTTCTCTTGAAGAAAATATGCAAACTGTTAGACACGTAATGAGTGATTTCCAAACTCTAAAGGTAAAATAAATGCACTACTCTGGTGTTGTTAGCATACCTTTTTTGTGGCTGTATGAATCTTTAATCTTTAAATATGTATTTTACAAACAATGTTTACAAGGAGCTTCTCTGGTTTGTTATGTCAGCACCTCCCTTGGTGAGAGCTTCATTCTGCATTTGTTAAATTCATATGCTTTGCTTTTAGCATATGCTTGCTTTTTGCACTAGTAGAATTTTAACTTACCTCATTATTATGTTTGTAATCATTTGTATAGCTTCCATAATATGTCTGATATAGGCTAAACAAATACTTAACCAAAGTTAAAATAAATGGTAAGCAATTTTGCACATATTAAATGCTAGGGTTTGTTGTGTATATGTGTGTGTTTAGTTATAAAAAGAGTAAGAATGGAAGTTAGAGTATATGTTTCAAGTCCGATTATTTTAATGATCTGTTTGCTTTATTAGAAAAAGGTCTCGGTTTTAACTCCTTATTCTCTGCATTAATTAACAATTTGCGTCTCAAAGCATTTCTTTTAATGACAAGGACTAAGTTGACTTTAAGCAAAGAATAGAATATTTGAGTGTGCACATTTATACCTATTTAGTATTCGGTTTAGTTTACTTTGCTTACATGCCTCAACTGTGCTGTGAACCTGTCGTTCTAACATACATTTTATTTTCTAGAAAGAAAGGCACTCTTTCTATACCAAGGGATTTGTGAAAATAACAAATGTTTTTACTTTGAGGATCAGCCCAGATTCTGTTATCATTTTTTGGCATTTGTACATTAAGCAGGAGTCACATTTATGAGTGACTAAAAAATGCCATTGAGAAATCTCTGTGGCTTGACATTAATAGTTAATAGTAGATCTTTAAGCTGTGTGTTCATGAATAGAATGGATTAGGGTAAATAACAAGAGAAGTGCATTTAGCTTCCTATGATTTGCACATTTTCTGAGTGAAGATCCCTGAGTAGCAGTGGGCTAGATCATGCAGATACCTTTCATAAGAGGATTTATGCTGAGTTAAATGACTTTCTTTCTCCTCCCTGCTGGATAGGTAATTCAGATGTACAAGCCTTTGTGCCACAGTCCTCTTCCTGGGCTCTAAAACTTTGGTTCACATGTGTAGTAAAAAGATTTTGATGTCGCATGCTCTTAGAATTATGTTTTCTAAAATATTGTATTGGCTTCATTTTAGTTTAGTAAACTGTTTTGGCAATTTAACTAGAAATAGGGTATTATAAACTCATTTTTATCCACATTAAAAAAACAACCGGAAATAATCTGATTGCATGTATGAGGCCCCCTTGCCCTATAACCCAATTACATAAATACAATCATCTATAAGAAAGTAAAACTGTTGATCCATTATTTCAAAGACTTGTAGCCTAGCAAAGATTTGTTCTGGTTAGAGAGATGGTCTACTATAAATGAAGGTATTTTTATTTTAAAAAATTGCAGCACTTGTAGTAAAAATCATTTGTAACATTGGCTATGAAGAGATAATTAGTATTTAAAGTTATTGTCGTAATCTGACCATGAATGAAATAGGTTGCAAAATAGACTTGGTCTTTGACTGCTTAAGGTATAACTGACGGTCAAGTTTTCCAGGACTGATTTTAGGCAGTTTTATGTATTATGTACCAATGATATGTAAAATAAAGCACCTTTTCTATTATAATCAATTACAGGTGTTATTTATTTTGAACTCTATGAGAGAAAAATTAGTGATTGCAGAGTAAACCTGTAGAAATGTTGACTTTATATTGTTCACTTAAAATAATATAGGCAGTCTCATAAAGAATAGATTGTCTCCCAAAACTTGTTTTTAAGTTAGTGGATTGTGTTCGGAATCATGTTCTCATAGAAATGTAACCTGTATCTCTCTAACTCTTTTTCTAACGAGGCTGAGCTCGTATGCAAAAAGGCACATGGCTCCAGGAAACAGATCTAAACTGTTGCCATCTCTTTTTTGTCCTCTATTCACTCTTAATCTTTTGTCTTTATGCTTTACACTCACTTTAATTCACAGCAGCAGACTTCTGTCCTGCTGCTCCATCAAAATGGCTCTAGCAAAGGTCCGGGATAACTTCTCATTTCCCAAATCTGGTGATTACTCTTGTCCGTCGTAACTCAGCCACTCCCTGGACACTTGGACATTTTCTTGATCTCTGTGATACTGCTTGCTCTTTCTTTCCATACCTCCTCCTGTCTGTAATCCCCTTTTCCACTTGCACCTGCCTCCATTCATTTTTTTTCAAGACTCAGGTCCTTTTTCAGGATTTCAGTATGGAGCCTTTCTTGACATGCCCCATATCCGTGTAGATTTGCCCTCTTCTTCTTGTGCCCCCACTATCCTTTGTCAATCTTCTGTCATAGTAGCCTAAAAAACATTGTATTCTTACTTGTTAGCATTGTTATCCCTCTTTGCCAGAATGGTGGTAGGTCTTTGAGGCAGAGACTGGGTCTTTATATTTCTTACATGTCGGCCACTTAGCTGGTACTTAAATACGTTGACACATGGTTAAAGAAAATTGTTATTTTTACATCTCTCCATATTCTCACTCCCCTCTCCCAAGTTGGGGTGGAAATGGGAGGGAGGCCTTGATAAGGAAAGAGACTTTAGCAGGTTAGTAAGCCTCTGAGGGAAATACTAACTCTAGCTTTGTCTTATCCTACCCTGCTGTTACTTAGGTTCCTAAGAGAAGTTCTGGGATTAATAAACGATGTGCCACATACATACTGAGCTAAAAGGGATTTAATCTAGGTATGCATAGATCTCAAGTGGAAGTTTTTGATCTAAAAAAAAAAAAAAGATTCTTGGGATATTGCTGAATTACGATTTTTAACATTCGATGATCCAGAAAATGAGCTAAAAATATTTCCAAACTATTTCCTTGTAGGAAAGCCATGGACAATTGTCTAGTAATAGGGAAAAAAACATACTTAATACTTAAGCACAGGGACTGCTGGAAGACATGGAACATGAGTATCGACACATGCCAAGTTAGGCCACCGTTGTCACGTCTGAGTTTATTTCTTACCCTACCAGAAAATAATATGACATTGGCACAACTTCCTTCCACATTTCCCAGTTATAATTCGGAGTCCCTGTACTATATCTCTAACTCAGGAAGACTTTTTTTTTTTTTTTTTTTTGGTCATGCCTGGAAGAACACGAACTACACCATTCTGGGGAGAAATAAACTCTATGAACTGAATGGAGAAAGAAAAGGCTATAAAATCCAAGGATACCAGCCTCCTTGTTCCAAATAGATTTCTATATCTTACTAAGTATCTCTTTGCTTCTTTCCTATCCTCTTAAGGAACTAAAAAAAAAAAAAAAAAAAGAGTCCAGTTGTGAGATTGTTAATTTCAGCAAGCTCATCTGAAACTGTTGGGTTCTTCTGTGTATTTAGTATCTTGGAAAAGTTGAATTGGGGGCCTGGTATTTAAAGGTCATCATATTCGCAATCTGACTACCACTCCTACCAGAGGCTCACATTCAAAGTCTTGAGAATATAGGGCTACGAAGCCTGTGGCCTTAAATAGAAGACTAGGAATTCATAGGTATGAAAGTATGGAAGAGGATTCTCTATTTCCTGATTTGATTTTGCTGGTTCAACAAAAAGTCTTTGCAGGGTATTTAGGGATGTCAGGGTGTTTCCTCCTGAAGATAAAAGCGTAAGAAGTATGAGTTAGTGGCATATCAGATATGAAAGCTGTTGCAGAGAAGGAAATGGCCCCCTTCCTACCCTCCCCCTTCCTGGTCTCCTTAGCACCCACGGATAAGAAGCTAAAGGACCCATCATTCCTCAGCATGAGAACTGAGGAAAGCATGGGAGAACCTGTTATGTCTGAGCATACACAGCTTACAAATCAAAGGAGGTAGTATTTGGTTTTGAACGTGGGTAACTCTGTCCACTGGTAAATCATGATCCAGTGGATACCCAGCTCTGACCAAAAGGATTATTCATTTCTTGAGTCTGGGGAGATAGAGTGGAAGTTCCGTAAGAACTTGAGAAGGGTTCCCTCCTAGTTTCTCTGTCTCTTATTGGAGAGGGAGGAAAAAGCGGCAGGTATTAATACTGACCATCCAGTATTAAGTAGTATTAAGGAGTAGGTGTGCCACTTAGGGCAGCACGGTGTGTGAGACAGTGTAGGCATTCTGAAGGTCTGACTTTCTGATCCAGAGTCATCCCCCAAGCCCTTCCACCGCCAGGGTAGGGGCGGGAGCTGCAAGATGGTGGAATAGGAGGACCCCGAGCTCCGCGCATCCCACGTTTACAAAGTCCTCCTGCCACCAGTTGCAGTGTAGCACCCCCTGGTGGCATGTCCCTTCCAGCTTAAATATGGGTGAGATTTAAGGTCTTGTAGCTGCCTGGGACTTTTACAATAGCTACAGCAATGTCTGGAACTTTCTGGGAAGTTGGCACCACTGTGTTAGACCCAGTTGGGGAGTCTGGACCTGGAGAATACACCTCAAGTTCCCCATTTCCTGGAATGGGTTGTGGGCCTCTTGCTGCAAGGTCTGCTCTACCTCTTGCAACAACTCCCAACTCCCTCACCCAAGATAACGAATGACTTTAGCTTGCCATGTTTGGGTAAAGGGGCTGGATCAAATGTTTAAAGATCTTTTATTCTTTTCAAATTTTGAAATTATATACCAAATTAATAGCTATTTTTGAATCGGGAAAAATTACACCTTAACTGTGTCTTATTTAATCTGCACAGTGGCACTGCCAGCAATGACCTTGGCAAAGACAGGATCGCAAGATTGTTATGACATTGGTGTGATCAACCTGACACCTGTTATTGATCAGTGTGGAGAAACAATAAGCACCATGCTCTTTCTGTATTTTCGGATTACTTAGTACATAAATACAGTATTAGAATGTGCCAAAGGGAATCTGCACTTTTGAGAGTCAGAATTCAGTAAAGAGGCAGAGTCTTCATCCATTTATTTTGGGATTTGCATAAGCTGTCTTTATTCTCTGCTTTATACAAATGGTTATACGCAGTGAACAAAGTAACCAGCTAACCAGAATCAGGCAGGTGACTCTGATTCGACTTGGCAAGCAGTCCTATAATACTGCCATCCCGTTGGATCCTGACCTTTGGGTACCTAGTTAACTTTTGTGAGGAATAGCCCATGCTCATTCCTCTTTGCCTGTTATCAGGTACTTATTCCCTACCAGTTAAAATAATTAGCTGATTTGCAGTACACAGCAGCAGTGGCTGAGATACGGGGAGATGTTCCCTGTCTTGGTTGGTGAAATTATGTAGTAAATAATCCTACATCTTTTTTCTTTTAAAATATTTCTTGCAAAATAAGTAAAATGATCAGACATGTACTCAACCTTCAGCTTAAGAACTAGAACATTCTCAGATACCCAGAATCCGCCCCATTTGTCCTCAATCTACATACTACATAAGGCAAACATTATTCTGGATCTTTTGTTAATAATTCCCATGTTTGTATTTATGGTTCTGCCATTTATGTATGTATCCCCAATGGTATGTTGTTTAGACTTACTTGTTTTTGAACTTTCATGTAAATGATATCATCCTTCTGTGACTTCTTTCTGACCATTGTTTTTGAGATTCCCATCCCCATTCATGCATGTAACTGTATTCCATTTGTTTTCACTGCCGTACAGTATTCCGTTGTATGCAAAACCACAGTTTGTTGATCTGTTCTTCCGTTCACGGAGATTTGGATTGTTTTCCATTTGGGGCTGTCAAACAATGCTGCTCTGAACATTCTGCCAATTACAATGTAAGCATGCGGGCAGGGATTTTGCCTGTTTTGTCTGACGTTATCTTTTGAGACATTCATAGTGTCTAGAACAATGCAGGGCACATGGGAGATGCTCAGTAAATACTTGAGGAATGAATGACTTCTTGTACATGTCTCATAGTGCACACGTACAAGATTTGCTCCAGAGAAGTGTGTTTTCGAAGGGACCCTTAGGGTCCCTGAGACCTTCCCAGGGGATCTGTGAGGACAAAATTATTTTCGTAAAACTACTAAAACATTATTTGTCCTTTTCACTCTCATTTTTCATGAGCTTAAATATTTTCCAGGTATGATGACCTCTTCACTCTGATAGCTAATCAAGTGTGTACTTGTGTGTTACTGTGTTTTAAAAATGCCTCTGTTTTAATTTCTGTTATGGTAAAAATTGATAAGTATAATAACCCACATGAACAACTGCTCTTTGAGGTCCTCATTATTTCTGAAGTATGTAAGGAGGTTCTGAGACCAAAAATTTGAGAACCACTGCTCTAAGAAGCAGGTTTTCCTTAGTCATGCTGAACTGTTTCTTAAAGCCTTGTGGTAGTTCATGTTCCCCTTGACAGTGGTTGAGGGCCGTTGCTCCACATCTTAGCAAACATATGGTCGTGACAACCTTTTGTATTTGCCAATTGGGTGGTGATTATATGGTGTCTTACTGTGGGTTTAATTCGCATTTCCCTGATTACTAATGAAATTTAAGTGGTTTTTTTTTTCATATATGAATGTGTTTTCTCTTGTGTGAAATATTTTATTCCTGTCTTTTCCTCATTTTTCTATTAGATGTGTGTCTCTTTTTTTCATTGATTCATGATTTCTTTATACATTCTGCAGCCCAATCCTTTGTCAGTTAAAGATGTTGTATATATCTTCTCCCAGTTCGTGTATTATCTTTTGTAATTATATTGAATCTGTTGATCAGCCTGGAGAAAATTGGTGTCTTTTCAGCAATAAGTCTTCCTAGCCAAAAACACTGTTTCCATTTATTTGGTCTTCTTTTAATATCTCTCAATAAACTTTAATGATTTTTCTCCATAAAGGCCTTCATGTATTATATTAAATTTCTTCCTAGGAATTCTGTGTATTTTTAAGGCTATGGTAAATTTTTTAAAATTACAATTTCTATTCTAACTGGTTGTTACTAATAAAAATAATGTTGCATATGTGTTGATTTTGGATCCAGCAACCATGCTCAATTTTTATTCATTCTAATAATGTATCTAGATGTTCTTTTGAGTTTTTTTATGTAACCATTATCAGAAAATAGTGGCAGTTTTCTTACTTTCTGATCCTTCTACTTATAAGAAATTCCATCCTTCATTTCTGCACTGGCTATGACTTGGAGTACAATATTGAAAAAAACTGATAGTGAACATCCTTATTTTAGCCCCAGTTTTAAGGGAATGCTTTCAACATGTCATCTCAGTATTTTTTCATAAATGGTCTTTATCAGTTAAGATTCTTTTCTGTTTCTAGTTTGCTAATGGTTTTATTTTGAATGGATATTGCATTTTGTTGAATGCTTTTTTTCTCATCTATTTAAATGAATGTTTTTTAATGTTATTGTATTAAATTATGGTGGTTGACTTGTTAATATTGAACCGACTTTTAATTCTAGGATAAGCCCAACTTGGTCATGGTGTGTGTTTTATAATATATTGCTGGACTCAGTTTGCTAATCTTTTGTTTAGGATTTTTGCTTCTATTCATCAGTAAAACTAGCTTTATAGTACTCTACTTTTACATCCTGTCATTGTCTTCTTTCAGTATACTAGCCTCATGAAATGAGTTTTTCAATTGTCTGGTAGAGTTGAAGATTGAAACTAGTTTTTAAAACCATTTGGTTAGATGCCTGGGTGGCTCAGTCAGTTAAGTGTCTGCCTTCTGCTCAGATCACGATCTCAGGATCCTGGGATCCAGTCCCACATCAGGCTCCTTGCTCAGTGGGGGGCCTGCTTCTCCCTCTGCCTGCCACTCCCTGTTTGTGCTCGCTTGCTCTCTCTCCCTCTCTCTGGCAAATAAATAAAATCTTAAAAAATAAAACCATTTGGTTTTTTAAACAATTTTCTGCTTCTCCCTCTGCCCCCCCAAATAAAAAAAATTAAATTAAAAAAAGGGGGCACCTGGGTGGCTCAGTCGGTTAAGCATCTGCTTTCAGCTCAGGTCATGATCCCAGGGTCCTGGGATTGAGCCCCACATCGGGCTCCCTGCTTGGCCGGGAGTCTGCTTCTCCCTCTGCCCCTCCTCTCTCTCTCTCTCAAATAAATATATATATATATATTAAAAAAAAAACTTTTTAGCTATTTTAATAATTTTTAACCACTGATTCCATTTCTTTATAGATCACAGGAACATTAGGATTTTATATTATTTTTTCAGTTTTGTTAAATTTAATAAATTTTTCTGAAGATTTCTCCACTTCATTAAAAATTTTTTTTGATATGAAGTTATCCATATTATCTTTTAGTTTCCACAGCGTCTGTAGTTATGATCCATTTTCATTCCTGTTAGTTTATTTTGTGCCTTCTCATTTGATTAATCCTGCCAGAGGGTTGAATAGTTAACCCATTGTTACTTTAAAAGTAGATTTCTACATGCTAAGGGTGGGTTATGGTTGTCTTACTCTTTACTTGTAATATTTTGCCAGAGAATATGAGCTACAATATTTTAATTTTCTGAAATTTGAGACAAGCTTTCTGATTTATATGATCAGTTTTCATGTATGTTCCATGTGTACTTGAAAAGAGTATGTATGTATGTATTCCCCAGTTGTTGAGAACTTTATACCTGATTAATTTAGAAGAGTCTCAAGATCTCATCATAACCAGATTTCTCAATTTCTCTTTAAGTTGTATTAGCTTTTTCTGTTGGCTTTATTATTAGATGCATACTAATATAGAATTTTTGACTCTTTCTTGGTGAATTAAACCTTTTAGAATCATGTAGTGACTCTAATCTCTATGAATGCTTATTGCCTTCATATTAGTTATTGTTGTTACTGTAGCAATCTTTTAATTAGTCTTAATCTGAATATCTGGGATCTTTCATTGTGCTTATATTTTGAGTTTGCAGGAGACTCATACAAAGGTAAGGCCAAAGAAAATTTGCCTTTTTAACTGGATAGTTAAGTACATTTTTATCTATAGTGATTATAAACATAAGTTGGATTTATTTCTAGGTCCACATCATAGATGTCTTCTTTGTCTACTCGCCACTTCTTGCCTTGTCTTTTTCATTTTCTTATTCTTTTCTCCCCTCCTCCATTTGTTGGTTTCTTATTTCAATTATTTTTTTCTTATGAGTTCTATTTGGCTTATTGATCTTGTTCTCTGTGTATTCTTTTGCTCCTTATTCATATTTTCTGTGCTTCTTTCTATTCCTATACATACCAGTAATTTTCCTGTATTGAGACCAATAGAGTCTTTCTCAGGGATTCTACTATCTGTTGTATAAGCTGTGTTTTTTCCCCCCACTCATGGTGCCATTTTCCTTTAAGCTTACTTTTGTTGGAAAATAGGGATTATGTCAAGTATGGGCTAAAATTGAGATCCTTAAGAAAATATGTTTGCTCTGCCAGATACCCAGTGACTACCAACCTGAGAGCACTTTCTATTATCAGCTTGAAGGTTCTGAGACTTTAGATCGCAAACCTTGAGGGCTGGCCTGTGATTATGGATTAGAGGGTGGTGGTTATTTATCCTCCACCCAGCACCAAAATTGATAGGCAAGGGTTCCTTGCTGCCCATTTCTCTGCAGTGGCCCTACCAGACTCCAGTCTAGGTGAGCCCGAGACTCTATGTCCAGTCCTCCCTGGGACACCTGGGTGGCTCAGTCAGTTAAGCATCTGCCTTCAGCTCAGGTCATGATCCCAGGGTCCTGGGATTGAGTTCTGCATCGGGGTCCTTGCTCAGTGAGGAGCCTGCTTCTCCCTCTGCCTGCCACTCCCCCTGCTTGTGCTCTCTCTCTCTGACAAATAAATATGTCCATTCCCCCACAACTGCTGCTAGTTCAGTCTCCAGAATTCAACAGAACCCTTGAGGCAAAAGCTGATGGTGGATCCTGCTTAAGAATCGCTCTCCTCCCTCTGCTCCTCCCCCACCCTCTCTGCTTCTAAAAATTACTTAAATTTTTTTTACTTTGCGCTTAATGTGAGTTTTCCTACTCACATGGCAGTTTGTAGTCTATAAAGAATTATAGGATGCTTAGTTCTGCCCTTTGCACTGTAGGTAGCACTCCTATGGTGTGGGCGCTGCTACTTGCAAGGTTAGAAATAAAATAAAATAAACCCTATTTAATAAATAAATACACACACACACACACACACACACACACACACACACACACACACAGAAACTGTGTTTTAAAAGTTATACTTTTCTTCCAAAGTAAGGAATAACTCTGCCATTTCCTTAAATGGCCATCAGCCCAAATATTATCCTTTGTGTTCTTTGATTAGTGTTTGCTTTGGTCTGAAAAGGGGATTTGGTCTTGGTTTCTGGCAGACCAAACACGGGCAGTATAGATGCACGAATAGGCCTTCTTGGCATAGCTGCCCTGGCTGGAAGGCACTGTCTATTATGGCTTGTCTTTGCCTAGCAGTGTGTTTTCGACCAAGTACCTGGTGCTTAAGGTTCTGAAATCTCTTTCATTCAGATGTCCTCTGAAACTGAGCAGCCTGAAAAATAGGTGTAGAAGTCTTACTGTTTGCTCTTAAGGATGCTCAAGGAAGACCCAAACTATACCTGAAGGAGGCAATGTTTCTGCTGCAGTGTCCGGATATTTTAATCTTAGGTATTGTTGTGGAAGACAGAGGAATTACCTATCAACTTGTATCCACCCCTAAAACTAATACATGGCCAATAGATTTCTACAGACAAAGCCAGTACGTTTACTGACTTTATTTGGCACCTAGCTGGCATTAACCTTGGCAAAGGAGCGTTTACAGTTAAGGTGCCTGCGCAGGTATCTCTCTACTATGCAGTGCAGAAGGAAACAGTCTCTGGAAGAAGTAGGAGAAGCTGTAACTGCTATTAGGCAAGTTTACATTTTGAAAGGTGATGGCCAGAAGCCAGGGAAAAGCATCTGTCCCAATGCCATCTGTGGCCCATGATTTGAAGAGATTCTGCCTTATGGTTTTAAAATCCTTAAAATCATGTGTAAAAGGAAAAGTAGTCTTCAAAGAAATGTCTAAGCAGCTGTGGCAGCCAGCAAATACTATGTACAAACCTATTCAGTTTTGGGTGGCGATACTTTCTGTGTTTGGTAATTAGTATGAAGGTATAACAGAAGTTTTTAAAGGCTTTCCTGCTGAAGCTTAAACTAAAACCTGAAGGATGAGTGAGACTTAGCCAGGCACAGGAAGAGAAAGAATGTTCTAGGCAGAGGGAAGTATATGTGGGCAGAGGAGGCAAAGAACATGGCACAAGGAGCCATGAGACTAGGGTGACTGGAGCATAATAAGCAAGAGGAAGTGAAACTTGGGGAAGTAAGGAAAGTAACATCTGCAGCTCTAAAAGAAACCATAAATTAAACCTGGTCATTTTTCAGACAATATAGTGTAGTTCCTTAAGAAATAAAATTAGTTGAGATTGTTCTATTTTTTACTCATGAATACACTGACTTAGTATGAGTTTAAGGTCAATATGCATAAATTATTACATAAACATACATAAGTTGTCTAATACAGAGAAACCAAAAATATACATATAGGATAGCTTAGTTTTTGGTATAGATCTTACCTGGTATCATTTGAATGATTCAGACATGTATTTTATCACATAAAGCAACAAATATTGTCTTGTTTTGGACTGTTGATAAAATAACTTTCCCTAAAGAGAAAATATTTAGATCTTAAAAATCTTGTACCACAAGATTTTATTCTTGGCAAATGGCAGAAACTATTTTTTCCATTTATCATGCTTAACTGGTAGTGCTGCAGAAATCCTTTTAGTTGGCCCTCATAACTGTGTTCAATTTGCTTTGTTAAAGGGAACTGGTGTTTCTTTAACCCACTAAAGCAATCCAGAAAAGAGGCAATAAGACATATTTTTGAAGAAAGGAAAATACTGTATAGATAATGACACTGTAGGAGGAAAAAAATACAAACAGCTTAATACATCATCATACCCAAGTATATGACATTGGGAAGGTAGCATTAAAAAAAATTATAATTCTCTCTGCACCTGGCAGCTCTGTTATGAGGCAGTGAGGGGAGAGACAGAAGCTACAAAAGTCCTGTTTATGACTTAGACACTGAAGCCCATTTCTCTCTCAGATACTCATAAAAGCAATAACTACAAAGTTATAAAGAAAACATTTAGGTTAATGTAAGAGCTTATCTCCTTAAGAAGTTCCAGGGGAAGAAAACCTGACATTCAGTGAAATGCAACACAGGCCAAGTAAGAAGCCAATACTCCCTCCCACATGCATAAACAGAAGGTGTGTACCTGACACAGGGAGAAGGCGAGTGTTCTTTAGAGGAGGAAGGCCATACAACCCAAAGTTGACCTGATTTCACCTAAAGTTTTAGTGCTACTAACAAATTACTAAATTTAGACATTTGGTTTATATTGATATAAATCTTAAAGGTGTCTAATTCCTTGATAATTAAACATAACCCAATCTTTAATTTTAGAGAAAGAATCTGATAAAGACCAAGTGCTTTTATCAGTCTATACTGATATATTGCCTGGATCAAATGGAGACTACTTCAGAAGTACACTAACGTGGAAATACCAAAAGCCTTAAAATTTTGTGTATCTGTTAACTTAGCAATTCACTTCTAAGAATTTAAGAAAACAGTCATGGATGTACACAAGATTCAGTGAAGTGTTGTTTTATACTGTGAAAAGATGCATATAGTCAAAATGTCCACTAGAGGATTAAATAAATTATGGTTCAGCCATACAACAGAATAACAAATGAATAAAAATAAAAGACTATGTAATGACCTGGGAAAGATGTTTACAATATATTATTAAGTGAAAAAAGCAGGTTACAAAACAGTATGCAAGTATGAGCCCATTTTTATAAAAATATACATATTTAGCAAAGTAAAAGGACAAATGATATTTACCAAAATATTAACATTGGTTATTTCAGCACAATAGAATGATAGTTGATTCTGCTTAACACCCTCCCCTTTTTTGTCTATTTGAGTTTTCTGTAATGAAGATTATTTTTTAAATGGGAAGGTAGTGAGGGAGTTACTAACCTCAGATTAGCCCAGATGTGCCCTCAAAGTCTCCTTCTGGCAAGGTAAAATATTTCTCTTCAGCCTGTATCTATGAAATTGCTTCTATTTTATAAATTAGAGCATCCTTCCAAGATGACATTTAAATTGTCTTTTAGGCAAACTATACAATAGCAATTGCTGATATTAAAAAAAAACCCAAAACACTCAGGTTAATTACCACCAAAAAGAATAGATGAGAAAATACAAATCCTCACTTTAAAAAAGGAACAACCCAAGTACATACTACTAAATTATACAAAGTTACATTATCTAAGTTTAGTTTATTGCAAAGATCAAGACAGCACACTAGAAGTTGGGCTTCTGTTTCACACCATTCACAGCATTCACTCTGTTCTCCACTGCATTCACTCACCCATGCAGAGAAAGTTCTGTATACACAACCATGATGTCTGATATTTCTTGGTTCCCATAGTATAATTAGGAAACTTGACACTTCAATTAAAAAGGTAAAACGAGGACATTTACCATCAGACTATAAAATTCCTCTTCTGGAAGAAGATACTATAGTATTTGAAGATATGCTTTGGAAAAAAATCATATAAAAATGAAAAGGGCACCATTTCAAGAGCAGTAGGACTACATTAAACTTAAATGAATTCCAACACTCATAATAATTGTAACTCACAAACAAATTTGGTCTTAACAAAAGCTCCAATAAACTAAAACTATCTTAACAGGCACAATGAACAGTGTAAACACTGTTACTGGGCACCAAGTTTAATAGGGCAGACAATGTTTGCTTCTGCATTCACACTTAATTTTCAATTACATTTTTAAAAAATGGTGCTGCTTAAGCTATGTATGTTTTACAAAAAATTAATTTTAATAAATATGGCAAATGCTAAAAATCGAGCTAGGTTACCATGCAAGGTATTATATAACCAAGACAAACTCAAATGTATAATAAAGGCAACTTGCATTCAAAATGAACTCTACCCTTGTATTTTATTAAAAGGGCAAACATCATGAATTAACCCAGCTGCTTACTTGAATTACAAAAGTAACATGATTCAATATGAAAATAAGAAACTGTCTACAAATCTCTGACAGTAATAAATTGCAATATACAATGCATACAGGAGTCATACAGAGCAACAAACTCTCGTACAAAACAAAAATATTTTAATACCTTTAAAATCCAAATTTTTCTTTAAAATCATTCATGAAAAAGATTCTCAAGTCAGAATTAACACCTCAATTAGTCAAGCATCAGGAAGCTACATTACAGCTATTTAATATACAAAGAGACATCGTTTCCCCAGTCACTTCCTTAATGTCTCTGTTTCCAGAATCGTACAGACTCTTTCCCTTCTCTCCACTCCCCATGCCACCATTTCTTCAGATCATGAAAACTGAATTTGTTGAACACCAGAAATCTAAGGTCAGAAAATTTAAAATGAGCAGAATTAAAGAAAAAATATATTTTTTAAAATAAAATATACATTATTTAAAAAATAACATAAACATTCAAAGAGTAAAAACAATAGACAATGAAAAATAAGTCTACTTCCCACTCCCAAATCTCCATTCTGTCTACCCAAGGGAGCTACTTAATAATTTCTTATGCATCTTCCTAGAAATCTATGCAAATATGAGTATGTATGTACCAATTTTTAATCAGTAAGAGAATACAAAATTACATATTTTGAGAAAGCAATTTCTAACAACCTTCTTTATCAGGTCCTTAAAAATAATACAGTCGGGTCCTTGATAACAGGGGTTACGGGTGCCAAACTCTGCACAACTGAAAATCCTCACATAACTTCTCACCCCTCCAAAAACTTAACAGCCTACTGTTGACCAGAAGCCTTACCCAGAACATAAACAGTCAATTAAAACATGTTTTATATATGTATTATATACTGCATTCTTACAACAACAATAGAGAAAAGTAAATGTTATTAAGAAAATCATAAGGAAGAGAAAACCACACCTATGGTACTGTAAAAACTCTGCACTTAAGTGGACCAGTGCAATTCAAACCCCTGTTGTTCAAGGGTCAACTGTGATGTGCTGAAATTAACTACCTGTGATAAAAATCAATGGATACAATCAATTTTTTAAATAAGCTACAAAGAAAGTTGTATTTTACCTGTTGATATGACGTTGTATAAACCATAACATTTTGTTGTTGACCATCTGCAGTTATTAAGCCAGCTGGTAACTGGTTAGCTAGAAGACAAAAAAAAAGTTAAACCAGGAAAAGAATCGCATCTCCTCTTTGGGTCTGAACCCGAAAGTCATGCCATGAAAGTCTAATTACAATTCTGTCACTAATCAATGTCATCTTGAACAAAATCATAACCCCTCAAATTTAGCATTAAAAAAAAAAGCTCCCTAAAAAGCACATTTTTCCGACTTCAAGTGTTCAATTTTCTGAATCTTCATTTCTCTAAAATATACTTGAGCTGACTGCCCATGTGTACAAATCTGCAGAGACTGGATGGGGTTTCTAATTCATAAGCAGACCTATACCATGAGGCTTAGCTGCGAGCAACACTTACAGGAACTAAGCAGCATGTATTTTATGTACGAGAAATACAAAATATATACCTATAAATTTTAAATGAGAAACAGAATCACCACAGACCTTTTATTTAATCAATATGACAATTTTCTTTTTTTTTTTTTAAGATTTTTTATTTTTAAGTAATCTCTACACCCAACATGGGGCCCAAACTCACAACCCCGAAATCAAGAGTCATACGCTCCTCCAATGGAGCCAGCCAGGCACCCCATTCAGTTTCTTTAAACACCCTTCAGTTCAAATTAATTTCAATCGCAAGATTTTACATTACAAGCTATAATTCTCAACATTCCTGTCTCATGTGATCGTAAACTAAAAACTAGGGGCTATGGAAATCAGAACTATGGCTGAAAGACTGTAACGTCTGCAGAATTTAAATTTCTATGCTTATCCCTCACTGACTCCAAACATAAGGGCATGAACTAATAAGAACTATTCAAAATAGTGCATTCCAAAAGTACCGTTACATTTAGTATTAATAACTGCTAACTACATGCATTATATGAACAAATTTAGTTGCATAAATGTATCATAACACTGCTTACTAAATGCCTCCTCTGTGAGTTCTTCACTTAGTCCATCTGTAGCTGTGACTGTTCCACCAATTCCTTTCTCTCCTTTCATAGCCTGGGGAAGGAAAAATCAAAAAAGTAATCACTGGTATTCAAAAGATACTGTTTTCTAGATGAAAATGCTTATTTCCTAAAATTAGGAGCTTCTATTATTACAAACACTGCACAGAGTATTTATTTACACTTCTGGTTAATTACATATGAAGAGGCCCTTCAAAATGCTAACTTTTTATATAAGCAGTAATCATCACAAGACAGTGTTAGTAATGACCTAGAAAATCTAAAATATTTATGGATAAAAATAAATTATTCTAATTCCAAAAAACATCAAAAGGAAAATAGAAGTCTACTTACAGATGAAGTAGTCTGCAAAATACTATAAATATTCAGCTCAAAAATCTACTATAAATGATCCAAATTATCATTTAACTAACTATATATTTATATATATATATATATATATATATATATATATATATATATATGGTCCTGAGGCAAATGGGCAGTCCTATAACAGCACATTTAAAGTTTTAAATCCCTAAATAAAAATTACAGGTTGGACCAAAGAGCTCTAAGTTTCTATCCACTCACTCTAAGATTCTATGATGCAAAAGATTTAGAAAAGTACTGTGAAGAATTTATACCTTCTCTTCCTACTTTAATCATTTGACGATGCATACAACGCTAATTCAATAGGATTCTAACATTAAAGCTATGTGAATCCTATATCAAGCAATGTGAATCCTATATCAAGTTGGAGTGTGGAAATAAATACACTGATCTCAATTTATTTTCACAGAATTAGTACCAGGGGCAAAAGGGCAAAACCCAAAAGGAAATGCAGAAGAATTTAGTAAGAAAGGGATACAGTTAGAATTCCCTTTTTCTTATCTAGAAGGCCCCAAGCTTTGAGGTGCTACCTCTTTTAAATTAATGATAACCACAGCATGTGTTACCATTACAGAGTGCTCACTACATGCCAAGCTAAGAGCTGTACATCGACTATTTTATTACTCAATAACCCTGGGAGGTAGGTATTATTACTAACCTAACTTTACAGACCAGGAAACCAAGGCCTAACGTATTTAATCTGCCCAAGGTCACATGTGGTGGATCTGGGACTCAGCCTCAGGTGGCTGGAATCCAGAGGCCAGGCTCTCAATCATTACACAACTATGATGTCATTAGTAACAAAGGGAAAAAGAAAGGACATACTATTTAAATACAGTAATGTGATTACATACTTCTTCTGATAAATGATACATTTAAAAAGTTAAAGTGAATAGTATATCTTAGTTTCTTAAAAGCATAATGGAAGGCATTCTACTTACCTCCCTGAATTTCTGAAGGTATAATTTTAGAGGTTCTACATAACTGTCAAAGCCTAAGGTCGACATGGCAAAAAGAATATCTTCTCCATTGATTGTCTTCCGTTTCTCTTGATGGCATCTTTCACTTGCTTCAGATGTTATAAAGCTGATGAACTCACTTACACATTCTTGAACACATTCTTTGGCATCTTTTGCAATCTGAAGAGAAAAATCACAGGTAAATTTGCAGGGACTCTCACCATCCCGTTCCTAACAACCTGCAAAAATAAAAAGCTATTCAGAAGAATACAAATTTCAGTTCGTGGCTGTTAAAATCTCATCTTGGAAATAATACGCTAATTATACTGACACATGTGTGCTATTAAAATTCCAACCCTTGGAGTAAGAGTAATAACTCGAATACCAGTAAGAGAAACCTTGACATCTCTTCTCTGAAAACAGGTATAATTTAGGTAAAAAAGCAATCACTGGATGTCCCTACCATCCCATAAAGATGAAATCTTTCTAAGCAAATGCCCCAAGAAAATCAGACCCATGGTATATGTAGTCTGCTGTGGGCTAGACTCAGGGATCATTCCTCTGCCCTAGCAGTTCCACAAATAAGGACACCAGAAAATTTTTAAAAGACAAAACACTGAATTCATGTAAGCTTTACAAGGGAATGAAATAACGACATCTGGTGACATTTTTATTACTGAAGATACCAAGTGTCAGGTACAGGTTTTGAGGTTATTAGAAAAGCAGCACACACCTGCCACTTCATTTTAAAAGCAATTCTTTTAAGGGTGTGGGGTTTCAAAGTCAAAATCTAATGAATTAAAGCAATTCCAAAGCCACTTCTAACAGAACAACAAAAATGCTTGCTGAAGCATACTGTCTTCTACCTCCATGGAGAAAAGTAAACAAGAGCTGCAGGCAAGATAATAGTATGCTAGCTGTACGTGTGACTTTACATTTTCTGGTAGCTAGGTTTTTAAAAAGGTAAAATTGGGGCGCCTGGATGCCTCAGTGGGTTAAAGCCTCTGCCTCCGGCTCAGGTCATGATCCCGGGGCCCTGGGATCGAGCCCCACACTGGGCTGTATGCTCAGCAGGGAGCCTGCTTCCTCCTCTCTCTCTGCCTGCCTCTCTGCCTACTTGTGATCTCTGTCTGTCAAATAAACAAGTAATCTTTTAAAAAATAAAAAGGAGAAATTAATTTTAATAATATATTTTATTCAGCCCAAAAAATCCAAAATATTATCATTTAAACAGAAGATAAAATGGATTCTTTTTTTTTAAAGGTTTTATTTATTTATTTGAGAGAGAGCACGAGCAGGGAGGAGGAGTAGAGGGAGAGGGAGAAGCAGGCTCCCTGCTGAGCAGGGAGCCCGATGTGGGACTCGATCCCAGGACCCTGAGATCATGACCTGAGCCGAAGGCAGCAGCTTAAACCGCTGAGCCACCAAGGCGCCCCAGAGAATCCATTTTAAAACTGAGGTATTTTAATTCTTTTTTTCATACTAAGCCTGCACAATCTGAAGTTCTGTTTTACATTTACAGCACATCTTAATTCAGACTCGCCGCATTTCAAGTGCTCAAGAACCATGTGGGGCCCGTGGCCTGAGGTGCGGGGCAGCACAGGGCTAGCAACAGAAACCGTAATCAGCAGTGTGCTTTATTTCCCCTCAAAGCATAAGGAGGACCTCTCATACTAGAACTTCTAGGCTTTGCATAATATTACATTTATTTCTGAGCTTTATTAATTTCATCAGCACTTTATAAGCTACAATGAGAAAAAAGTTTATTATTAAATACAATATATAAAAAAAGTGGCTTCTAATTCAGACCAAGTGATGAGTAGAGTGACGAGTTTTTTTTAAAGTTGTTAAAAATAACTGTCTATACAACTGTCTGTCTCAAGACAGAACTACTTAAAAAATCATGCCAGTTAAATTTAAATATACATTAATATTTATGATTATATAAAAATAGTTGCTTCCAAATGTAAGGATTTTCTCCATATCAGTCCAAAATGACCCAATTTTGCTGCAACATTATAGAAGTCTCAACTCCATATGCCCAAACCTGATAGTTCTGATAATGCACCTGTTTTTCAAGAGATGGTTCATTCTATTTTATCTGCTTCACGTGGGGGCAGGGGAAGCGGGGGGGGGGGGGGGGGGGGTGGGCGTGGGAACCGCACATGGAGTCCTGCTCAGTAACACGTAGTGCTGAAAGAGCTGCTGGACCTGGGGAAGGCTGAATGGCTGAAATCAATAGCTGACCATGCTCACAGCTACACACTCAACGTGGGTCTCTGCTCCCCTCTCCCCTGGAAAAATAAGCCCCGGTGAGATGTCTCCTCCACATTACCTTTCCCGTTTGAGGTATGGCATTTTTCATTATCCTTGCTACATTTGCAATTGGAAGATAGATATCTTGTTCTCTGAAACTTTCTTTTGAACCATTTGTGTCTTCATGATCATTCATGCTGTCCTCAGTATCTAAAGAAATAAAAATGACTTAGGTTTAAAGTTTCTCATCATCTTTACTTCAACATAGAGAAGACTACCTGAAAAGATCTAAGATAAGAACCATCCTGGTTCATTTCCTAATCATTTTTAGGGAGGAGAATAGCAGTTCTTTTCATAATTTTGTCACAGCCATAACCGAATCTACTCATCAGTTTCAAACCCATTGCCTCAAATCCTTTGATCCTCAACTCTGCCTACTATAATATTACCTACCCATTCTCAAAAAAGCTCAAAAGCATCTCCACAGCACCTTCAGAAGTGATCTCTCCTTTCACAAAGTATCACAAAGTGCTCCTCTGTGTCTTTTCTGACACATTTTGTAATTCTTTTTCTTTCTCACCCTCCCTCTTAGATAACGGCTACCTTAGGCCAGGGATCAGCTCTGTGTACTTCCTAGAACTCAGTAAAGCATCTTCCACAGAAGAATTACCCATAAGTATTTGTTACATAACTTAGCTAGAAAATTTATAGACTATGACCTATAGTTCCTTGCATATCTCTAGATTATGAGGTTATATTATACAAAGCCAAGTTTACACAGCATGGAAAAAGTGGATTTGAACATTACTGAGCCAATTGCATTAATACTATGTACTAACTTTTTGAACAAAGCTATAGCACTGATCCAATGTTCTTGCAAAAAGTGAATCATTGAATTATATAGACTCAGATATAACTGTAGCTTTCACAGTACCAGTAATAGCCTTTTTTAACTAAATGCAGTATTCTTTAAGTAATATGTACTCTTTCTAGGCACTTAAGCTGATTCAAGTTACAATTTTTTTTTCAAGTTACATTTTTACGTGTATCTGTTTCAGGATGCAGTAACTAATCGCCCACCCCCAACTGCCTACCAAAAAGTCTATCTTAGGGAGCACCTGGGTGGTTCAGTCAGTTAAACATCCAACTCTTTAGACCAGCTCAGCTCTTGATCTCAGAGTCTGCATAGGGCCCTGTGCTGGGCATGGAGCCTGCTTGCCAGTCTCATCCCCCCTCTGCCCCTTCCCCCACTCACACATGAGCTCTCTACCAAAAAAAGCATACTTTTTCTTTTAAAGTAGGCTCCACACCCAGCATGGAGCCCAATGAAGGGTTTGAACTCCTAGCTCTGAGATCAAGATCTGAGTTGATATCAAGAGTCGGATGCCACCTAGGTGTCCAAAAAAATACTTTTCTAGAACTCTCTTCTGGAATTCTCTTCCAGAACTCATCACTCTTCTACCGACTATTTCTAATAAAAACAGCCTTGTTTTAGACTATCACTGAACTTTGACACAAGACTGCTAATTTTCCTGTAAAGACAAAAGTAACCTGGAACATCACATTATTATAATTTCCACTAAGTTGTTTCTCCGGGGAATGTCTTTAATTGCAGCTTTCTCACCGTCGTGAGGCTGTATCACGTAGTGGCTTCCTCCGATGTAGTCCGCAGAGATGCCCAGTTGAGAAGCATCTGTTGTAGCACTGTCGCCATCCATCTATGAGGAAAGACGTTTTGCAATACTCCTCAATAAAACGTCTAAAAAAACCTAATAAATTCAGTACTCATAAACTGTCATAGGATGGGTCAATTAGTTTTCAAGGCATTAAGCTTATTAAAAGATTACATATCTCTTGACTTGGAAACCTTTTGATAATTTTCCAGTGTTTCAAGATGCCCCTGTCTACTCTCTGTAGGTGATAAGCATTAAGCCCAACAGGGAAGCAAAACAAGGAAATGAACCTAAAACACACACCTCTTTCTTTGCAATTGCATAATCCTCACATAGAGTGCAGACAACCCTGACTTACAACCTAGCTTGTCCCTGGAGTGACAACCAAAACCAAAGTCAGCTGAATAGTCACCTAAAGTCACTGATTTCCATCACTTTCCACTCTCCTGCCACAGCCGGATAGTCCTATGCGAATCCTTTTGCTCTTGTGCATACCTTCTCTGCTGTCTCACAGAAGTTCCACATGGGCAATGTCTTGGTTCAAACTGCTGTTTGGCATGAGAAGCATACGGATTCCTTGAACAAACCTGGGACCGCACAACCTGAAAGCACACCCTACTCTGAACCAGCCTAACAGCTCTAATTCTACTCCACAATTCCCCCCTCCTGCCCCCAACCCTCAAACTTCAGATTCTTTAAAGAAAAAAAGGGGAGGGGGTGGTCAGGGAGACGGGGGATCTGCATAAGAAGACAGTAAAATTATAACCGTAGACAAGAATGAGAATTAAAATGACTGTTTTTAAAAGAAGCCTGCTTAATTAAGTTTGCTCAGAGCTAAAAGAATTCGAAGAGGGAAAACCTAGAGAAAACTGAACCATAAGCCCCAAACTGTCTCCATTCCATTTCACCAACATGGCAAACCCTGGAAATCTTTCCACTTTGCAAATAATACTATTCAAACAATAAGGGACTAGCTATCTGTGGGTGGAAAAATTGCAAATGCATTACCTGAATAAAAAGCGTGGCAAAAATTAAGTACAATCTATACATGCTTTCAGTCCAAATCAAGAAACACTTGATCCTACATGTTTATCAGGGCCAGGACATTGATAACAAGTTTAATGTTATTCATTGCACTGTTTAAGTCCTTGGGTGCCACATCATGTTTTCCGACTCTGTTGGATTTTCATCTACTCGTAAAACAGCAGGCCAGTTTCCAAGTCTTCAAAAACATGACAATTCTTTGATACATCTGTTGACTGGTGTTTAATTTAATTGTAGATAAAGATACATTTCCATAATCAAATCCATAAATAAAAATAGTTTTCTAAGGGGCTCGAGAACAGAATTCACCGACTTTAAATAATGTGCACAAGTACAAGGTACCTAGTTATTGGTACTTCACAGTGGCTTCTAAAAGGTAGTAAACAATGGTCAGTGAGCTCTGAGTCTGACTCCCCTGCTGATCCCTGAAAACAGCATCCCCACCCATTAAATGTGTTTCTACACAAAATGGAAATAGTATCACCTTTCCCATCTTAAACAGCTAATGTGAAACAGTACCCAAAATAAAATGCTATTTTAATCCTAAAATGCTAACAAGATACTAGGAGAATGGTCTCTCTGTTGTTGTTGGTTTTGTTTTTGTTTTTTTTACAATTTTATTTATTTGAAAGAGAGGGATCACAAGTAGGCAGAGAGAAAGGGGGAAGCAGGCTCCCTGCTGAGCAGAGAGCCAGATGCGGGACTCGATCCCAGGACCCTGAGATCATGACCTGAGCCTAAGGCAGAAACTTAACCCAGTGAGCCACCCAGGTGCCCAGAGAATGGTCTTTAATAGATATGATGATGGATTTATTAGCCATGAAAGAGAGCTCAATTAAGATAACTGTGAATTGACTAGTTTTTATAATGCCCTAAGGGAGATTAGGGAGATGACAGTTTAGGAGAAAGGACCAAAGTGGTTGTTTCAGAACCTAAAACTGGAAACAAATCTTTGTTGGGGTGGGGCAGGGGGCAGGGGCATCTGTCTGGGGGATCAATTAATTTGTAAATATAACATGAAAAAAAGTATTAAAGGCAAAAAGTTTAAATCACATTTTCTTGTCATACACTGGAATTAGTAGCAAGATTATCATTTGGATTCACAGCATTAGCCTCTACACCTCAGTCTTCTAAAAAATACTTCTGAAAGTATTTCAGAGTTGTCAGAATGAAAGAAAGGGAACCTGCTAAAGAGCCGTGTACTCAGGAGATGGTGATCCCACCCGCCCTTCTTGAGAATAAGCTGCACGGTGCAGACTTAGCTGCGTGTGTCTCTGGGTCTGCAAGCCCTCGCTCTTCGGTCATTTCATCACACCTGTCTTCCTATCTTTCTACCTTAAAATCCTGCCCCATACTTTAATCCCAGTGTTCTCCCACTCTCCTGAAATCTTTCTGATTTACCCTATTCTGCAAGCCCCAAATGAGTGTCCCCTTCTCTGAATCACCAAGATACCTGGTAACAAATTAAGCCTCATCTTTGATGCTTCTAATATGCTAGCCATTCGCATATATATGAGTGGGGAAATGAGACAGAGGTACTTGCTAGATACATCCCAGAGGCTTTTTCAAGGTCTAAACTTCCTGTAAAAATATTCAAAATAGGCTGGAGATTTTAAGTAAACCAGTCAACAAATACTTACCAAGTAAGCACCTGGTATTTATCAGGTCCGTGCTATGTGCTGGGGATGTAGCCTAGTCAACAACATAGACAAGATCTCTGTCCTCATCTTGCAGGGAAGAAAAGTATTACGTAAACTAGTGGTAGGGGAAAGGGATGTGGAATGTAGTCTATTAATACTTCCAAGGCACAGGCTCTGGAATCCTATCACCTGGTTTGAATTCCTTCCTACTTACTTGCCATGAGACCTTGAGCAAGTGAAATGAAGACAGGACTCGCCACGGAAAGGCTCAGCATAGTATAATAGGGGTACTCAGTAAATGTTATATATAGCTATTAAATAATTACAATAATTACTAGTGCCAAGTGCTAAGGAAAACAAAGGTTTTGTTATATGCTTTGAGAGCTTATTGCAAAAGGGGGGCCACACTAGTCTGGGGAGTCAAGGAAGCGGTCTCAGGAAATGACATTTAAATAGATGAAAAGATAGAAATCAGTCAGGCAAGGAAGAATGGGGAAAGAACGTTCCAGGCAAAGGAAACAGAAATCTACTACTGGTGGACTAGAATGAACTAACAAGAGGCTAGATGAAGCGGTGCCTTGTGGACAAGAGCAAATCAAAGGGAAGTCTGATTTGCACAGTTCTGCTGAAACTCTGGCTTCAGTCCAGTGTAGAAATGGAGGAGCAAGAATGAGGGTAGAAGACCACGAAGGACCACGAGGCTGCAGTCAGCGCATGAATTCAGGCAAGATGATGAACATTCATTCCCCAGATCGGTCCAGGACAATAGCAATGGAGATCAAGGGGAGCAGAGGAAAGAGCCTTGCCGGAGGTCAAATCCACAGACCTGGTGACTGAGTGAAAATGCAGCAGAGGAAGGACCGAGGGGATGTTGCTGGGGTTCTTGCAGCCACGGAGATAGAGAACGGGCAAGGCAGGGAATGGGAGCTCTGGGCAACAAAGCCGAGCTGGAGCCGGGGAGCACAAATGCGCAGGGGCACAGTCATGACACATCCGCAGCTGGGGGAAGGGGAGGGAAGCTAAAGGGCTGCGCCTTACCCAGACAGCAAAGAGGGAAGGGCATGCAGGAGAGCCACGAGACTATGGGTAAAGCAGCCGATCATTAGATCCAAGAAAACTGGTAACTACGGACAAAGGGTAGTTCAATCCCTTTAAATTAATGTGATTGACTATTCTGTTTCCTTAGTTGAACTGATATTGTTTTCTAAAATATTATGTGAAATCAATGGTCGGCTGGCTAATACAATAATTTGGTGATGTAGCAGTATTTAAATTACACTAATTTGTGGCAAATGCGGGAAATATTTCCCTCTTTAATGTGTTTAACATTTATTGAGCACTTTCTAAATATCTCATGCACTGTTCATGACCCTGTGAAGCAGATGAGAAAATTAAGGTTATAGAAGGCTAATGACTTGCCAAAGGTGGCAGAGTAAATTGGATTTAAATCCAGAGTCTCAGATGCCAAGTACTTTACAGTATTTGTTCCTAATAGTTTTCCCTATAGTCCATAAGCCTAAATCTATACTTTGGCCTCTCTAAATTCTAGGTCTAATGACTGCATATTAAAAACATTTAAAGTTGCTTCTCAAGCCAGGACATTATCTGTGGGATGTAAGCAATACACCTGGTTTGGGGTTCGGGATCAAAAGCCATCATGGGCCCCTAGGGCAGACCACCCAGGTTTGAGGCTGGGCTCCCACTTACGAGCTATATGTCTTTACTTACTATCCTCTTAGTGGTTCAGCTTCCCCATTTTTAAGATGGAGTTGCTATGAGAAATGAAGTTATTATATAAAAAGCACTTAGGAAAGTGTATGATACATAATAAGAACTCAACAAACGTAAGCTAATATTATTTTTGTCTCTTCAAGTACAGTTCTCACCCTTCTCTCCAGGCACAGTTTTTCTCTCTCACGTAACCCCTTTCATCTGTTCTCTGGACCAATTCCTTTTTATCTCTTGAGGATAAGAAGTGACAGGAACATTCCTCCCCTCCAATGGATCTTCAGCCCAGCTGCTTCGCTCTTTCTTCAACATGCTCACGCTCCCTCACTGAACACACAGAAGTACACAGAGCCCTGGAAGGCCGTGATTCCACGCCACACCCTTGGCTAGCGATTATGGTCACCCTGACGGTCCTCACGCCTCTCTGCATTCCTATTGCAGCTCCCTGGCACACGCTTCTCCACCCCAACAGGATACTCAACCCGCTTTCGGAAGTTGCCAGTAATCTTGCCTTCATTCCTATTCCTACTTCCTGTTGTTAGTAGTGCTGGCCACCGAGGACCCCACACTTACTCGTGAAATTCTCTTCTCCCTTGATTTTGCTGGTTTATTTTCCTGGTTTATTTTTTCCTCCCCACAGCCCAGTTGTTAGTTTCAGCCAAGGTTATCCTTTCCTGTTTCTTCCCTTACTCTTTTTTTTTTTTTAATATTTTATTTATTTGACAGAGAGAAATCACAACTAGGCAGAGAGGCAGGCAGAGAGAGAGGAGGAAGCAGGCTCCCTGCAGAGCAGAGAGCCCGATGCGGGGCTCGATCCCAGGACCCTGAGATCATGACCTGAGCCAAAGGCAGAGGCTTTACCCCACTGAGCCACCCAGGTGCCCCTCTTCTCTTACTCTCTTAATGAACTCATTAAATACTACTTCTATGCTTAGAAGTCCTAAATCTACAACCATATCCTGCCTGCCACTCCAGTGGGCCATGCCCGTAGAACATGTCTGATATCCCATCACTGCCAACTTAAGATTTTGGAAAATGAAACTCACCCTCCCCGTGTCCTGAAAGGAGGCAGTGGCTGAGAGCTCCTCATCTGTTTTCTAGCCACTGTGATCCCACCCTCCCAAGGCTAATTATACCCATGTGATCTTAGATTCTTCTGTCTCCTCCAAGTTCCACTTCTTGTAATAATTTTCCTGGATATGCCCTTCCTTTCTCTCCTGCCACTGCATTACTATCGAACCTACCAGGGTACATACGGTTTTAAGACGGATCTCACTCGAATACCGTTTCTATAGCGCCTGAACCTGGAATGGTTCTAAAAGTCTTCAGCGTCAAATCCAAACCTAGTTTTTCCATGGATTTTCATGAGTGGATCCCCCACTTAACTAAACTTGTTTCCAACTCTATCTTCAGGGCTGATAAAAATCTTAGTGCTAGAATGTGCCTAAAATATTTAAGGATCACCAGGTACAGCTCTTTTATTTTAGGACTGAGGCCTGAGTCATGGCTGAAGGCAGTTGTAACATGCCTGACATCACAAATATAGTAGCAGATTCAAAACTAAGTATCCAGACAGGAAAAGTGGTATCTCGCACTAAATTATCCTATGAAATCTCCACTTGGATGATGCAAATCTGCTCCCCATGCCCTAAACATCAGTTACGCATCCCTGCCTTCAGGCTTTTGCTTTCGGTGATACCCTACACTATCCAAATCCCACCCATCCTTCAAGGCTAAGTCCAAGACAGTTGCAACTACCCAGGCCTACCACACCACTGGTCTTTTCATCTCTGCTACCCTTAGAACTAACATGCCCCATTCCCTGCACAATTGTCCTCTAAGCATTCAGTTCCACTGAAGCCCTTCTAGCAGAACAGACAAGCCTCTTAAGAGCTGGGACAAGCTTTTTATCTCGTAGTCTCCACAGCACTTAGGAGCCCACAGGAAACAATACATGCCAGTCCCTAAAAAGAAAGAAGCAACAGGAATGACTGAGTGGACGTACTGTCTGTCTAGACTTGAAGGACATTCCTTCTGCTTGGGATCTCCAGTAAGACATTAGGTATAATTTTATTTCCAGCTAATTACTGTTCAAATCCAATTAACCACCAAAATGGTAAGACATACTTACCGTCATGAAATACTGTCAGAACCGTGTTGTCAGTGGTGTTCAGGAACACCTTTCTAAAAGGAGGGCTAATCTTCGCCCAACTTCAACCTAGAAGATAAACATCTATTAGTAGTAACAACGTACTGCCTACAGGCTTTCTTCCTAGTAAAAATTTTAAAAGCGTGTATAATTTCACCTACTATTCTTATTCAACAGAGTGCAAAAAAGCAGGCGCCCAATAAAGGTTTCTTAAATTGGCAGATATATTTTGGAGACCTGGCAAAAAAGTTAATTCTATGGCAGGGAGGAATTGCTTTCCTAACATAACCCCGAATTTAGTCATGTTCATCATAAATATTTGTCACAACACCCCAAATTATATGCACGAGACAAAAATTTTTACACATCTAAATTCTTCAAAATATTAACACCCATTAACACCCCAACTTAATTTTTCATTGATTTTCTTAATATTTTAGAGTGAGATTTAAGAGTCCAAAAGCTCAAAAGGGGAGAAGAGTATCTCAGAAAACAATGCTTTTAAATACCTCGGATGATACTGAAAAGAAGATACATGCTGCCCAGAGAACATACATGGAACACAATCAATTAGGACCTTTATTTATCATTTTAAAGCACCACCATTTTGGACTAAAATTGCATCTGAATAGCACTTCGTTTTCACTGTAAGGCATAAACAGCTGAATAAATTGGTATCAATTACAATGTTACAATCTCCATTTCTCATTTGCTCTTTTCCCTTTTTTCAAGTGAAGCAATTAAATTGGGGGGAGGGGCAAAACAAAAACATATCCTTTCAGTGTTAATTGTAAAAGGAAGGGAAAATAATGCTATGCATTCAAGCATGAAATCTAGTAAACAGAAGGAAAAAAAATTGTAGCCACGAATTGAATTTTTTAAATGTCAGTCCAGGCAGCAAAGACTGGCTGACATTGTCTACTCTGCTATAATCTTAAAAGCAATGTCTGATTTCTTTTTTAAATATTGTCCTCTTTCTAACCCCAAAACTGCCCAGAAGATTCCTTCCTTGTGGCTAGAAGCGTTTTTTTAAGGGTGTCTTTGAAAAAGAAAATCCTCAGTACACTTAAAATAATGGAGCTATATACATTTATGTATTTTGCTTGGAGGAGGGGGGCACACCTCACCACACTCTCTCACCCAAATAGTTGACTCGGTATATATTTAGAGTCAATATATTAAAGATAAACACTGTCACCTCATCTGGTACATATTTTCCTAAAGGCAGGTTATGATATATGTGAAAGCTCAAGGGAATGCATACATCTGTTTAATGTTTGAAGAAATGCAAATTTGTATCCAAGAAAAGCAGCAGACCCTTCCTCCACCCTCCATTCTTTGGCATCAACAACCAGAGTTTTGCATCAATAGAATCCTTAAATTAAGCTACAGGAGCAGTGCGGGGAAGGAATAATCGCCTTTTAAGGAATTCTGGTTAAACTTTCAATACTTTACAAATAAAACCCTTATTTATTAATGCCACTTATATCGATCAGTTTATCTTACCACTTTATTTTGCCGATTAGTTTGCAAGCCCAAACCACCCCAGGGATTCGTGGCACGAACCAGGGCACCGTGGAGTCCATGCGGGTTAGTGGGATGCTATTTTTTTTTTTTAAGGTCGTATGCTACCTAACCTTGTTTAAATTATCTTGTTACAGTACTTTGGCCAAGATTACGACTTGTGGGTGCTCTGTAATTCTTTGTTCTCAAAGACTACTGCTCCTCAGGCCCGGTAGATCCTCCCCGCCTCCCACCGAAGATTAAAACCTTAGTCCAATCCGAAAGGCTTCCTTCCCACCTTCGGGGCAAGTCCAGGGACCGCAAGCCGCCAGATGGCTGCATTCTTTACGTGTAAGCCAGACTGCGGGGAAACCAAATCCACTCCTTCCTCCCGGGGACCTAGCTTCCTCCCCACGAAGGTGCGCGGGCTGGCCCCGGCCCCACCGCCCGGCCCGGCCGACTGTCAGTCCCGCCGGTGCCGGGCGACCGCCCCTGGCGCGCATCCCCCGACTCGCCCGCCCAGGCCCCGGGCCCGCGCCCAACGCCTGCCGCCCGCCCGCCCGCTCGGGGCGCCGGGGCAGACAAAGCGGCCCGGCCCTGCCATGCCCCCGCGGGCCGGCGGGCGGGAGAGCGGGCGGGAGGGGGGCGCCCCCGGGGACTCCGCGCGGCAGCCCGGCCAAGGGCGCAGGGTCGGAACCGGGGTCCGGGCCAGTGCCCCCCGCTCGGCTGCCCGCACAAAATGGAGCCGGCCGGGGCGCCGCCGAGAGGGGGCCCAACGGGGCCCCGGCGCCCCCTCCTCGGCCTCGGGCCCGGAGCTCGGCGGCGGCGAGCAGGAGGCGGCCTGGCCCGAGTCCCGCCGCTCCTCGGCCCGGAGCACAAAGAGCCGCGCCGCGGCCCCGCGCCCGCTCACCGGCCGGGCCCGCAGCGGGAGCGGCCTCGCAGGCGCCGGCCCGGCCCCAGCCCGGCCCCGGCCCCAGGCGGGAGGGCGGGCGGGAGGGAGGCGAGTGGCCCGGGCCGCGGCGGCGTTGGCGGCGGGGACGGCGCCGGGAGGAGACGGACATTTCATTCGAGCTAAAGTGGAGTCGGTTTAGGAGCGATCATTGGCCGAAGCGAGACACAAACCTCCAATGCAGCCCTGGTTGGCTCCCGTCTCCAATCGGCTGTTTGGTTGGACAGAAAATGGCTGCGAAGGAACCAGTCCCAGCGCGGAGCTCCGCTTCCAGGACTCGGCCTCCCCTCCCTCCGCCGCGGGCCGCTTCCCTCGGCGCGACACCCTCCCTCCGCGCCTCCCGCGTGCCCGCCCGCCGCGGCCCCGCCCCGGCCCCGCCCCCGGCCGCGGCCCCGCCCCGCCCCGCCTTCGCCGGGTGTGCGGAGCGGCCGCGGCAGCCGGAACCTGCAGAGCCGGCTGCGGGCTGAGGGCCGCGGCGAGCGGCGGGCGGCTCCTGCAGCGGCTGCGCGGGGCTGCGGGCGGCCTCTGTGCACGGCGGGGGCTTCCCAGGGCAGGGACTCGGGCACGCTCTTGAGATCTATGCGGGTTTTCTTCCCACGGTGTTTTCCCGGGCCTCCGCGATGCGTGATTTCTCAGGCTTCCCTTCCTTTGCTGCCCCCTCCCTCCCCCCACGTGAAAGCGTCTCACCCGCCCGACGATTTTTTAGAAGGGGAAACCAAGGGCAGAAACCGCCCGCCAGGGCGACACTCGAGCTCCCGGTGGATTTGAATGACGGCTCCCTCCTGGAATGCCTTCAGCACCTCGTGTTTTCCTTGTGTGCCTGTAAACGTTGCCAAACGCACAACGGCTCCCTCTCGGTCACGGAGCTCGGATGTTCGTCGTTCAGATTTCATCTAAAGATACAATCCTTCTCCTTCAGGTTTAACAGGTTGGTCGGACGAGCCAGCCTTCACCCTGAATTTAAAATGTTGCATTTCCTGTCCCCCTCCAGCGCCCCCGCCCCGCACCCCCAACAGTTGCTACCTGACATGGGCTTTTCCCAACCAGGTGATTATTTGGGCCGCAAGACTCCATGCCCTGTTCCTGCCTCTGCAGCCAGGCACCCCCGCTGGCTTTTCCTGACTGCAGTGTGGGTCAGACTTCCCGGGGCTGCGACCATCACAGATGGGCTGTGAGCCAGACACCGCCGCGCGCCGCGAAGGGCGGCAGGATTTCTGCAACGGCAGCGGGCAATCGCGTTCCCTTTACTTCCACTAAACAAGTGGCCCGGTGCCACATTAAACTTTCCAGCTTTAATCATTTAAAAATACATAGCCATGTTTTATTTATAGAGCTCCTACTGTTTCTCCGCATATTTTAACATTTCAAGAGCAAATAAGGAAGCAATGACAAGTGAAAGCCTCCAAGTTATTCCAAGAGGAGTTAAGTAGCAATGCCACTGTGCAATCAGACATCCTGACTTGAATTCCAGCTCCTCTCGTGTACTGTCTTACGACCCTGGCCGCATTTCTTTGCCCCTCCCTTGTAGTTTCCTCACCTCTGTAATGAGACTGATAGTTGCTCGCTACTTCTTAGGGTTGTTTGGAATTAAAGAAAATGCACAAAGAAAACCCTAAAAAAAAAAAAAAGTTGGCCTCCTATCTTAAGCTCTTTATATGATATGAATTTCAATCTCCATCAAACTTTTAAAAACTGTCATTTGCTAAAAAGGGGTAAAACTGGTCTGCCTTGGACCTCTCCCTTGATGATGACCGATGCAAGTGGAGTTTTCAGAGTGAAATGATGTGCTCAAAGACAGGAAATACAAAAAAAGGAAGTAGTAGGATTGAGAGATGTATGACTAATCCACACACTGGATGATGAACCAAACGCTGCACGATGACTGCTTTTCCTGAGTTCATATGCTCTTATTTCAGTACTGTTGATCTAACAGACATGCTCAGTTGTGATGCAACAACAAGGTTCGTCAGCTCCCACTGTTTATCAAGGGCTGTGTCAGGAGCCCCAGGGCAGCAAGGGTGGATAAAGCACTCTCCTGACCCTGGGGACCTAACTCTAAAAGACAGGGACCTACCTAGTCCATGCCCCCCTGCTGTTGAATCCCAGGTCATGCTGGCTTGACAACCTGTGTTCTCTGTGCCCTTTACACCTGCATTCAAGAAGCCCCCCAGTAAGTGTTACCCCCATTTTTCATGATCACATGATGGCAGACATGTATCACAGTTTAGTTGTGGAAAAGACATCATTGAGACTAATCCAGACTCTTTCCTTTTTTTTTCTCTTGACTGTTCAGATATTTTATTGCTTCTAGACTAATCTAGACTTTTCATTAAAGGTTGGAGGACCAGTGATCGTCTCTTTTCCTGGTCCACACATCATAGCTGCCCCTTAACTTATACCATTATTTATATGAGCCGTAATTCGGCAAACAACAAAGCAGGATCCTTGGCACAAGGAAGACTTCCTGGTTGGATTTGACTTTATGACTTTAATGAGGCCTCCTAGAATTTCTGTGATGGTAGCGTCCAGTATAGAATGAATGGTCTCTGTTTCCAACTTCCTGATTCTATTCTTGCCCCTTTCTTCTCCGTCCGTTCTCTGAAGTCAAGGCCTGGAAGGATCTGGCTTCTGCTTTTCTCTCCCTCCCCCACTTACGCCTCCATCCTTACCCCCTTCCACCTTCAAAACACATTGGTCTTGACTCTGCCACACACACCCACATGGCTCTTGTCTTAAGGTCTTAACTGGTTCCTTTTCATCTTTGAGGTCTTACTCTTCAAAGAGGCCTTCCCTCACCCCTCCTAAAGTGGCCCCACCTGGTTACTCTGTAATGTCATCTAGTCACGTCACCTCATGTGAAGGTAAACACTGTTCTCTTCACGCCAATCTACTCAGCCGAACTGGATTGTCTTGTTTATTTATGGTGTGTAAATATAACCAAAATGCGGGCCCTTCCCATTTTCCCCCATGACTACCACCATAGTCCAAGCCATATCTCCTCTCGCCAGGGTGACGGCAGTGACCTTCTAACTTGTCTCCCTACTACCGCCCCTTGCCTACACAGCAGCCAGAGTGATTCTCTGAAAATGTGAAGGAGATCCTGTCACCCTTCTGCTCAGAAATCCTCCAGTACCTCCCAGCTTCCCTCAGAGTAAACGACAAAGCCTTTAGGGTGGCCTTGCAAAGCGGAGGGTGACAAGTGTGTTCATTCTAAGTTGAACAAAGGAAAAGATTAATTGTTCTTTGGTCGTAGTACAACTAACAACCAGAATCTTTTCAACAATCAGTGACAACCTCTTACTCAGTGACAGCTCCCCGCTTCAGAAAGTCAGCCGATCAGCGACAGCCACACGCCAGTAATCCTGTTTCCTTAGCTAAAGGTCAACTCATTCCCCAAACAGTCCAGCTTCAAAAAGTGGGAATCTCTGAACCCACACTTCCCAAAACACCACATAAGACCACAGATTTCATTGTTCACAGGCTCTGCCTTACAATGAGGCTGTTCTTTGCTTAGCAAGAAATATATTCTGCACTTTTTATTTGTTTCTTTCAGAAATGAATGGGGCCTTTTCACTGGGCAAGGCCCTATGGGATTTATGATCTATCCCCTCTCCACTCTCCCTCTTTTACTTTTTCCTTTGCTCATTCCCCTTCTCCTCCTTATTTCTAATAGGAATGCTCCTGCCTCAGGACCTTTGCACTTGCTGTCCCATCTACCTGGTAACTTCTTTTCTCAGACATCCTCATAGCTCATCCTCTCAGCTCCTTCCATTTCTCAATGAGGCTGACCCTGATCTAAAAGTCGCAATTCTAGCTCCCTATCCCCACTCTTGCTTAACTGCTTTATTTTCTTTTCCAATGATACTTATCACCTTTTACAAACTATAGAGTTTCCTCACTTACTTTGCTTATGGTTTATTTTCTATCGCTTCCCATTAGAATGTAAGTTCTATGAGGACAAGGATTTTTGCTCATTTTGTTCACCAATGCATCCTGAGCACACAGTAGGTACTCAATAAATATTTGTTGACTGAATAGATTTTTAATATTTCACCTTATTAAGATATGAACACTTTGAGTGCAAAGACCTTGTGTTCACCACTGTATACTTGGTGCCTGAACAGTGCCTGGCACATACTGGGAGCTCTATAGGTCCATATGGAATTGAATGCATGAGCAGGCATTGGATAAAGCTGTATTTTAATTGATAATGTAAATGACCCTGAAATTACTAAAGCCTGATATGTCATCTCTCTCTGGAGAAACAGTTCATAAACATATTTAAAATTCTTCAAGTTATTATGAAGTGTTAATCAAAATATTCAAAACATACTCATCACTATTTCCCCCTGGATTAGTGAGTTAATTAAATATTTTTGAAAATATCTTTGATCAACCTGAGAAACCAACAAGGTCCCTTGTTTCTAGGGCTGCTCAGGCCATGGACTAGAGGAAAACTTGTCTTTAATAGGGAAAGAAGCCCAGAAAACGTCCTTTTGCTTCAACTGTTGGGTCTCCTCTGCACTGGCGACCCTGTCTGCAATCTCTCTTTAATCTGCTTACTATAACAGCATGCCCAGATTATCTTCCTGAAACACAGTCCTCATCATGTTACCTTTACAAACCATGAGAAGAACTCCTATTCATTTTGTGTTTTCAGTGCATCGGGTGCTCTGCAAAATCCTACATGTATTGTTGTCTCATGTCAGCCCTGCAATGACCTCATGAAATAGGGGTTATTATTATCCCCATCTAAAAGACTTGCAAACAGGCAAAGAGCTGCAGAAACCCAGAAATCACAGAGCTGGAAGCAGGGGGAACCAAGTCCCAAATCTACCACTCTGTCTCGGTCTCGCCCCACTGCAGGTTCCTTCTGGCCCCAATCCCTCCGATAAAATCCCTCCCATTCCCAGGATCTGAACTGACATTTCTCTGAGAAGATATACAGATGGCCGACAAGCACATGAAAAGATGCTCAACAGCATTGACCGTAAGGGAAATCCACATGAAAACCACAATAAGATACTACTTCAGACCCATTAGTTTAGTGATAATAAAAAAGAAAAACAGTAGCAAGTGTCGTTGAGGATGGGGAGAAATCAGAGCCTCCTACGCTGTGGCAGAAGTGCAGTACCAGGCAACCGTTGGGGAAAAGGGTCTGGCTGTTCCTCAAACAGTTCAACATAGAGGTACCAACTGACCCCACAATTCTAATTCCTAGGTATACACCCAAGGAAAGTGAAAAAAATATATCTGCACAAAAATTCAGACATGAAGGTTCGTAGCAGTATTATTCATATAGCCAGAAAGTGGAAATAACTCAAATGTCCATCCAGTGATGAACGGATAAACAGAGCGTGGTCTACCCATACGATGAAACATTGTTCAGCCACAGAAAGGAGTGAAGTTCAGATACATGCTTCAACGTGAATGAACCTTGAAAACATTATTAAAGGGAAAGAAACCAGACACAAGATCACAGAGTAGGTCATTTCATTCATATCCAATGCCCAGAATAGGGACGTCTCCAGGGCTCAGTTGGCTGAGCATCTGACTCTTGGGTTTGGCTGGGACTGTGATCTCGGGGTCATGGGATTTAGTGGCAACTCTGGCTTCCTGCTCTGCGGGGGTCTGCTTGAGATTCTCTCCTTCTGCCCCTCCCTCCACACGGTCTCTCTCTCTCTCTCAAATAAATAAATAAATAAATATTTTAAAAAATAAAATAAATATAGGGGCGACTGGGTGGCTCAGTGGGTTAAGCCTCTGCCTTCAGCTCAGGTCATGATCCCAGGGTCCTAGGATCAAACCCCCCATCAGGCTTTCTGCTCAACAGGGAGCCTTCTCCCCCGCCCCACCCTGCCTGCCTCTCTGCCTATTTGTGATCTCTGTCTGTCAAATAAATAAATAAATACATCTACATGTTTTTCTCTCTCCAGAGTAGGCAAATCCATTGAGACCGAAATTTGATTAGTGGCCCCTTAGGGCTGGAAGAGGGGAGGAGAAAGTAAGGAGTGGTAGTTATAGGGTATGGGGTTTCTTTCTGAGGTGATGAAGATGTTCTAAAATTGACTGTGGTGTCTGTAAATGATATCTCAGTAAAACCATTAACCCCCTCCCCCAAATTCTGGCCATTGTTAATATCTTTATGTGTGAAACACATACAAATTCATGAGAAAAGCCCTAAATCTTCAATAGATAAATAAGTATAGGGGCACCTGAGTGGCTCAGTCATTAACCGTCTGCCTTCGGCTCAGGTCATGATCCCAGGATACTGAGATCAGGTCCCCCATTGGGCTCCCTGCTCAATGGGAAGCCTGCTTCTCCCTCTCCCACTCCCCCTGCTTGTTTCCTCTCTCACTGTCTCTCTCTGTCAGATAAATAAATAAAAATCTTAAAAAAAGTACAGAAACAGAAAATAGAAAACTCATAAGAGAAAAAATACAAATGGCTAATAAACTTGTCTGGAGAGGGAAGGCTTACCCTCAAATGCAAATTGAAAGAAAAAGAAGTTTACAACAAAGATGATGAAGACGTGGTGAGATGAGTATTCCCATCCACAGAGGATGAGAAGCTTTCTAGAAAGCAATTATTAGTCAGCATGCATTGGCAGCCTTTGAGATGTTCTTACCCTTCGGGCATTTGGGCGGTTGAGTGTTCCACTCAGGTCATGATCTCAGGGTCCAGGGATGGAGCCCCATGTGGGGCTTCGCACTCAGCAGGAAGTCTGCTTTGCTCCCTCTCCTTCTTCCCCTCCCCCAAACCCTGCTCCTGTGGTCTCTCTAAAATAAATAAATAAATCTGCTCTTGCCGCCATCTTTCCTTGCCGCCATAATGGTGCACATGAATGCCCTGAGAGATGCTCTCAAGAGCATTAACGACACTGAAAAGAGAGGCAAACGCCTGGTTCTTGTTAGGCTATGCTCCAAAGTCATTGTCCGGTTTCTCATGGTGATGATGAAGCACGGTTACACCAGTGAATTTGAAATCACTGATGCTCACAGAGCGGGGAAAATTGCTGTGAACCTCACAGGCAGGTTAAAAAAGTGTGGAGTGATCAGCCCCAGATTTGATGTACAACTGAAAGATCTAGAAAAATGGCAGAATAACCTGCTCCCATCCTGCCAGTTTGGTTTTATTGTACTGACAACCTCAGCTGGCCTCATGGACCATGAAGAAGCAAGACGAAAACACACAGAAGGAAATATCCTGGGATTCTTTTTCTAGGGACGTAACACATACGTGCAAATAAAATGCCTCAATGGACCAAAAAAAAATCAATCAACCAATCAATCAATCTGAAAAAGGATGTTCTTACCCTTCTAGCCAATAAATGTGTCATAAAAAAAAATATGTAATGTAGGTAATAAGATATTCAGAAGAGCATGTTAGCAGTAGAAAAAACTGGGAAAAACAATGTGGTAGGCAGACTCCAGAATGGCCGCCAGTGATCCCCAGCTCCCAGCATTCACACTTTTGTGTAATCCCCTCCCCCTAGAGTGTGGGTTGGACTTAACTGATTCACTTCCAATAAACAGAGTACATCAGACACAATTAGATTATGAAAAGACTCTGAGTTTTCTTGAGTACCCTTTCTCATTTTCTCTTCAGATAGATGATAAGCAGATATCTGTAGATGTCTGTCTCTTCACCTATCTGCCGATAGTGGGAGAAAGAACTGATGTCTCCAACCAGCAGCTAGCACGGAACTGAATTCCACCAATAGCCAAGTAAGTTTGGAAGTGGGTCTTCCCCGTTTGAACCCTGACATGACCACAGCCCACCCAACATCCTGGTTGCTTCTTTGAGAAGCCCTGAGCCAAAGCCACTCCAGATTCCTGCCCCACAGAAACTGTGAGGTAATAATCGTTTGTTGTTTTAAGCCATCGAGTTTTGGGGTAATTTGTTACATAGAAATAGATGACTAATACAACTGGGTTTCTGAAGTAGTAGAATATTATGCTACTTAAAAAGTTTAAGAACTTTTAATAACATGGGAAGATGTTCAGAATACAACATTGAGAATAAAGCAAACTACAAAAAGATACATAATATGATCCCAATTTTGTTAAGTCTATATTTATATTTATATGAACACTTACAAGGGAAAACCTACCAGTAAATCTGTTGAGAATCAACAGTTTTCTCTGAAAAACTGAATAGGTGTTCAATGCATGCTCCTTGATTTCAGTTAGGAAATAATTTACGCTGTCCATCTTTATTGAATGTCTACCATGTGTCGGTCAGCCCCGGGGGGAGACAGAGAGGAACAAGACCAAGACCCTGTTCTGGGAGAACTCACTTCTTGATGACATCTTACCGTGGTTTCTTCTTGGGTGGTGGTGCTGGAGATAGAGAGATGGAGAGTAGTAGATGGACTGGCAATACATTTTAGAGGTAGAATATTTTTTAAAATTGAAGTTCAATTAATTAACATGTAATGTATTACTTGTTTCAGGGGTACAGGTCTGTGAATCATCAGTCTTATATAACACCCAGTGCTCATTACAACACATACCCTCCCCAATGTCCTTCACCCAGTTACCCATCCCCCCCACCCCGCTCCGTTTCAGCAACCCACAGTTCGTTTCCTAAGATTAAGAGTCTCTTAAGGTTTGTCCCTCTCTCTGGTTTCATCTTGTTTCATTTTTTTTTCTAGACTTAGAACATTTTTGTGCCAAAAAAGAATAGTGAAGAAATATGGTTTACTTTTGAGTTATTGGATTGGCTAACTCGCATGGAGGATTCTGGAGCTAGACTCCTTGGTATGATATCCTGGTGCGATCAGCTACCGGTGGGTGACCTCGCGTCCACGGGCTCCATAACCTCTGCATGCCTCATCTCCTTATCTGTGAAGTGATGCCTTTCCTCGTCCATTTTGGAGATGACCACGTAACTCAGGCTTGTGGGGAGGCATGAGTTAGTGTAAAGAGCTTAGAAGAGTGCCTGAAAACTGAAACATTGAAACATTGAAAAATGCCCCAAATTGTTAGCCATTGTTACCATTGTTAGAATTATTGAGATGGGGACAACTTAAAAAAAAAAATCAAAACTGAGAATGACTATGACTCCTTAGGAAGTGTAACAGCTATTATTATTTCCTTATTACATTGGGATCCTGCCATCTTTAAAGGTTATCTAGTTTACCTAGTTATGGGAGTAATTTATATGCAATGTCATCATTAACACCATCATCACTGGATTAGAGGTGCCTGGGGAAGGAATAAAAGGGCAGTAAATTTTAATAGGGACTTTAGAGAATGGTCCTACCAGGGAGGGGTGATGAGGCAGGCTGAGCCCCAGAGGGGAAGAAACTGCCAAGGGAGGTCCCTGGAGAGGAGGAAATGGGAGGCCACAGACCTCCCTCCCACCTCTGGGTCCAGGACAGCTCCTAATAAGCTTTTTTTCCTTTTAAGATTTTTTATTTATTTGACAGAGAGAGAGAGCAAGAGCACGAGCACAAGCAGGGGAGCGGCAGGCAGAGGCAGAGGGAGAAGCAGGCTTCCAGTGGCACAGGGAGCCCCATGTTGGGCTCGATCCCCAGACCCTGGGATCATGACCTGAGCCAAAGGCAGATGCTTAACCAACTGCGCCACCCAGGCATCCCATGAGCTCTTTTAGCGGCTCTAAGCACCAAAAAGGATTATGATGCCCATATGAATCCTCGCATATAGGATTCAAAATAAAAAAGCAGCTTCACTGCAAAATACATGGATTTCATCCCAAAAGTTCTGGGTGTCTCCAAAATGAGCACCTTGGTATGTTTTTCAATGTCATATTCTTCCTCCCAAATATTCTCCCCTCATTTCGTGGGTCTCCTTTCTTTATATTCCTGCTTTATGGGTACCTTAGCTTATTCTTGGTTTGCATGATAAGTAATTCCACCTGGAAAGCTTTGGCCACTGACAAGCACCTGGACAAAGTTATCTGGCAGGTTCTGTGGAGGTTATGATCACCTGTCCTCAGGACTCTAATATTTCCCCTGTCTCCGAGTGAGAGACGATTCCAGCACCCAGACATTTGACTTGACACTGATGAAGTTCAACGAGAGCCCAACCCAATTAAAGGATACAAAAATATAAGCACAGACTGGATTTACATAACTGAATTTTCTGAGCCTAGAGGGATAGTCCTTTTAAAAGGCACTTATGACCGCACTCTGAGAAGTTGCTGAGTTTTATGAAATCTAAAGGATATCCCTCCCAACTTGGCACATTCCCCGCCTTAATTATCCTTACGAAATAGCAAAATAGCATTCATTGTGTTGCCTGGAAAGGACTCTCCCACCTTTGTTTGCTTACTCTCAATGGCACAGATTGATTTGCTGAATTGCTAAGAAATTCTCGAGATCTTCTAGTTCAAAGGTTATGAACTCCTTACCCAACCCATGTGGTCTTTGGAGGCAGCACACATATCTTCATTGGACCTCTCCAAGATTTGGGGTGGGGAGGGAGGAATTTAAATTGTTTGGGGGTGATGGTTTCTTTCATTTGCCTCAGCCTCCAACCCCTTGCTTCTATAACGCTATTCCTTGCATTCATGCAAACTGACTGAGCTCTGATGACAGGCCTGAGTTTTGTCCACTGATGCTAGTTTGACCTCCAACTACCCCATATAAAAACCCTTCCTTACCCAGGACTGTAAGCTTGACACCAAGGCAAGCAGGTGTCGGTCTCTCTCTGGTGTCAAAGCTGGGAGGAGCTGGCCTGGGGGCTGTCGTGTGCCTGGCCACGAGCCCTGTGGAGAGGCAGCACACAAAGAGAAAAGCAGAGAGGAGAAACAGAGGAGAGTCTCTAAGAGGTCTGGTTTCGGGTTCTCCATGTTGTCTACGCCAGTCCAAGGTGGGTTTTCCTCCCTTGAAAATAAGTCCTGAGTAACGCACCCTGTGCCTAACGATGTTCCAGGAATAATAACCACAAAGGAGAAGTTAATTTTGACCCTTACAATGCTGCTTGCTATCTTCTTTCATCTGGATTAACACCTCTCCACCGCAGTTGTGGGTGATGCGCACTGCACAAGAAATCATTACAGAGCTTACAAGGAGGGAGACGAGGCTGGCTGGTATCCAAGAGAGAGCCAAGGGAGGTGGCAGCACCCAGAGAATGAGAGATGCACTGCAAGGAGTCCAGAGGGGGAGAGACTGTGAACTGGCTTTTCATTTCCAACATTTAATAATCATACCTCTGGTTACCCAAGAGATGGTTCCCTCATCTCCATGAGGCCAAACAGTGAGAAAGGGACAGGTTTGCCTGATTTCATCTTCATTTCACCAAACGAGGGTATGTTCCCGGCAAGAAAAGGAAACCTTCCTTTAAACTAACATTTTTTTCAGGAAAATATTTGAAATCAAGATGTTGGAGATGGAAATCCCTGCCCCAGCTCCCTTCTTAGCAGCTTGTCAGTTACAAGCACCTTCTTCCTCACACCGCCATAGGAATTCAAGCCCACTCTCCTGCCCCATTCATTGCTGGTTCTCCAAAAGAGGTCCAGCCACGTATCTGTCAGAAGCCAGACCAGAGAAAGGCTCATTCAAACCCATCTGAAGGCAAAATGATGAAAACGTTCGGAGGGGTCCAGGGGAGGGGTTGGCAAACGAGGGCCTGCAGGCCCGCTGCCCGTGTTTATAAAGAAAGTTGTGTTGGAACGCCCACGTGATTCATCATATATCATCTATGGCTGTGACCACCGAGGAGTTGTGTTGAGAACTTTAAAACACTTCCCCACTTGTTCCTTTAAGAAAAAGCCTATTGACTCCGGCTGAAAGCAATGCTTGAAACCTACAGAAGTCAGCAACCTATGCAACAGTTTTGGGGTCACTTCTGCCCCAAACTGAACTGCCCCTTGGATCTGCCCATTGGAGAACATCATGGTGCTCAGAGAGTGAACGTTATCATACCCAAATCAGCCTTATGCTTTGTTCCTACCTTCCCTGCCACTCACTTTAATATTTGTTTCATTTCAATCTTCCGTATCCGTAGCCCATGCATACACGTTACCTCTGCCTCCTACTCCCTAAATCACTTACTCACCCAGCCCAGGCCTGTTTCCACCACATTCTTCCAACTGGTGGAACTCAAGCTCATGATTAGGTTTGCCAATGCGGGAGGTCCTAGCAAAAGATCAAAGGCAGGAAGAGTGGAGCTGGGTTTTTATTTCCCCCATTCTTTCCTGCTGGAGGCTGCGGGTTTGCTGCCCCCTCCTACTGAAGCACGCTCCTGTCGGGGCAGCCCCTTCCATCTGCTACTCTCCATATATTCTGGAACAATTTTTTCTGTCTCCCTGTTCCTTGAGGTCTCGGGGAGCTAATGGTTTCCTGATGTTGCAGACATGGGGGAATACCTTGTCTCCTATCAGTTTTCCCAAACCCTGCTCCTATCTTTGGCCCTCTGTGTGTCTTCTTTCGAGAAATGTCTGTTTGGACCTTTGCCCATTTCTTAAATTGGGTTATTTATCCTTTTTATTATTGAGTGGTAGGAATTCTTTATCTATCCCGAGTATAGATCCACTATCAGATATGAGATTTGCAAATATTGTCTTCCACTCTATGGGTTTTTTTTCCCCCACTTTTTTTTAAATTTAATTTTCTTTTTAAAAAAGATTTTATTTATTTATTTGGCAGAGAGGGACACAGTGAGAAAGGGAACACAAGCAGGGGGAACGAGAGAGGGAGAAGCAGGTTTCCTGCCGAGCAGGGAGCCCAATGCGGGACTTGATCCCAGGACCCTGGGATCATGACCTGAGCCAAAAGCAGACACCTAATGACTAAGCCACCCAGGCACCCTTTTCCCCACTTTCTTGATGGTGTCCTTCAAAGCACAGATTTTCATTTTAATGAAATACAGTTATCTATTTTTTCTCTCTTTGTCTCTAGTATTTTTGGTGCTCTAAGAAGAACTTGCCTAACCCGAGGTTTCAGCATTTACTCCTGTATTTTCTTCTAAGAATAGCCTTTACATTTGGGGTGCCTGGGTGGCTCAGTCGGTTAAGCATCAGCATTCAGCTCGGGTCATGATCCGAGGGTCCTGGAATGGAGCCCTATGTTGTCCGGGCTCCCTGTTCAGCGGTAGTCTGCTTCCCCTCTGCCTCTGCTCCTTCCTACCCCTACTTGTGCTCTCTCGCGCTTGTGCTCTCTCTCAAATAAATAAATAAAATCCTTGAGAAAAAAAAAAAAGAATAGCTTTTACATTTAAGTCAGTATTGAGCTGATTTTTGTGCAAGGTATAAGGAGGGATCCAGCTTCATTCTTTTACATGTAAATATCCGATTGTTCCAGCACCATTTGTTGCAAAGAGTACTGCTTCCCCATTGAACTGTTTTGGCACAGGAACAACAAACAGAAAATCAATTAACCATAAACATGAAGGTTTATTCCTGGACTCTCAATTCTGTTCCATTAGTCTATACGTCTTTCTTTATGGCAGTATCACACTGACTTCGTAATACATTTTTAATGTATTTTTGCAAAGGTATCAATTCACAGTGGATTGAAAAAGAGAAACCCCACTCTGTGTGTGTGTGTGTGTGTGTGTGTGTGTTTCCAACCTCAACAGGCAATTCTCCAACATCAGCTGAGTGTCCTACAATTCAACTGAGTTCTGACACCATTTACCTGAAGATAGCATCAGATTCCTCAGGCGCAGGGCTCAGTCCCACAAGACCGTCTCTCCTCCCTTCCAGTCATCTGTTGGAAGTCCATGTTGTCACTCATGCTTCTCACCATGGACTGTAGATTGGAGATTTCCATGACCCCACCTCCTTGGGGTCAGTTAATTTGCTAGAGCAGCTCACAGAACTCAAGGAACATTTACTGACATTTACCAGCTTATATAGAGGATATTGAAAAGGAAACAGATGGACCATCTGAGCAAAGAGAAGCATAGGGCAAGCTACATGGGAAGGGACACAGAGCTGGTGTGACCTCCCTAGGGGCACCAATATTCCAGACCCTCCACAGGGTCACCTACCTGGAAGCTCTCCAAACCCACACCTTTGGGGCTTTTACAAGGCTTCATTACACATAGGCTCAATTGATTAAACTTTGGCTGTTGGTGACTGACTTCGATCTCCACCCCTCTCTCCTCTCTGACGGTGGGTGGCGGTGGTTGGTTGCTGCACCTCTCTAACCACCTGGTTGGTTCCCCTGGCAACCAGCCCCATCCTTAGGGGCTTTCCAAAAGTCACTCGATGACACAAACACAGCTGTGTTTGAGAGGGGTTTGGTTGCAAACATCAAGATGCTTTTCTCCTCTTATTACTTAAACAATTCTAAGGGTTTTAGGAAGACCAAATATCTATTACTTATAATAAATCATAAGATCGCAAAACCCAACTGGATCTTCACCACAAATAGCTTGAGACACCCTGGCCAGGCCGATTCTCCCTGCCCCCTCCCAGCAGCTCTTGAGGACCACGTGAATGATGGAGTGTGTGAGACGGCACGTGCTCGTTCAATCACAGTCTTTCCTGTCGTGTTGTAATTGCTCAGCATTCTGTCTCCTCTTCACCATGAATTCTTGGAAGGCTAGGGCATCTTTTGTTATTCCCAGCATAGGGACCAATATAGACACTCCATAAATGTTAGTTAAATGAATATATAAATGAATAAATGAATAACATTATTTTTTTCCCAGGGGCAAACTCAGAAAACAGCCTTCAAATTTGGATTTGAGGATTGAGAATAGAGCACGGTTTACACACGTTGAGATGCTCTGGTAGAGGTTTCTTAAGTGCATGTAGAAATACCCAAAAAGGGAGGGAAGGGAGAATCCTATGCTCAAATGAGATGGGAAATTCTGAGTTCAAAACTAAGTGGAAGAAAAAAGTCTTTTAAATGCAGGACTCTTAGAGCCTTATTATATAACGTGCATTATGATTCTCTTGAGGGGTTAATTGGCTTGCAGCCCTTCCCCTTTCTGGGAAAACATTTCTCTAGGACTACCCGCCTAGGGGCCACACTTTACACACTGCTTATCTTATCTCTAGATTTGAATTTAAAGGAAGATGAAACCATCCTTTGCATTCAGCGAGGTTGGAGGTTCTAACGAGGTTCTACCAACCGTTACTGAGCGTTTACCCCGTGTCCCGGGGCACACGTAGTGCACTGTACAATCAATCCCAGAGGGCAACATTCACTGAGACTCCAATGACTGACATCCCCCTACCCCATGGTTGTGCAACATGGTGGCTCACCCTGCTTCCTACACCTGTCATACCTTGTTTTTCAGTTGAACTCATCCCTCCCCATACCACACCACTACCATGCTCAGAAAACCCTTGCCTAGCACACTCGGGACTCTTTCACAAGAACCATAGGCAACTTCATCTGTGTACCAGCCCTCTTTCAATTGGCTTGATGCAAATAGCAACATAGATGTTTGCAAGATAAAATGCAGCATGGCTTTGCCCTTTTCTTGTTTTTCTTCTCAGTGATACCAGGCTGTGCTTCTGGCAGCTGAGTCTTATTTGCCTTGGGCCATTTTAAAATTTCCTAAACTAGATAGGATTGAACAGGTCAACTGTTGAATTCCAGTGAAGTCTTAAGGTTCTAGGGGCAGTGCAGGGACCAAGAGAGGCAACTCAACAAGAGGCACTTTATTTATTCATTAACAAAGGAGAGGACCAATGCTGGAAAGCTTAGCCTTTGGAGCTGTGAATTCACTTGCACATGAGACCACAAAACCAAAATCCTTCCGGCTTGCTATCAGTAAAGATTTTTTTTTTTTAAGATTTTATTTATCTATTTGACAGAGAGAGATCACAAGTAGGCAGAGAGGCAGGCAGAGAGAGAGAGAGAGAGAGAGGGAGAAGCAGCCTCCCCCTGGAGCAAGGAGCCTGATGGAGGGCTCAATCCCAGGACCTTGAGATCATGACCTGAGCCGAAGGCAGACAATCAATTGAGCCACCCAGTCTCTCCTCAATGAAGTTTTTTAAACATATATTTTGAGGGGTGCCTGGGTGGTTCAGTGGGTTAAGCCTCTGCCTTCGGCTCAGGTCCTGATCTCAGGGTCCTGGGATCAAGTCCTGGCATCGGGCTCTGCTTCCCCCGTCTCTCTACCTGCCTCTCCATCTACTTATGATCTCTCTCTCTGTGTCAAATAAATAAATAAAATCTTAAAAAAAAAACCACATATATTTTGGAGGAGGGATTGATCTGGAAGTTCAAAGTTCTGCCATTTTGATCTTTAAGTCAGTCTATGTTTATCTCTTTATTTTTTGGTGCATTAAAAGAATTCTCATTAAATCATGCTTAGAATGCACTCTCATCCCATTTTCATAGTTATCTTTCAGGAGTGTCTGTGGCTAGTAGCTCTCCCTAGCAGGTGAGGGCCCAGGGAAAAGTACATTCTGTCCCTTCCTCCCAGCTCAAAACCTTTACGGAAGATTAACTGATACTAAAATCAATGCACAGGACTACCTCAAGTGGAAGATAAGACACAACAAGATGACTGAGGGGTAGGAGGGAGCCCAGGGTCCCCTAACCCCCCTGCCTGCCTACAGTGTTGAGGAATCCATGGGCAGACCATGTGGAGGCCTGATTTAAGACCTAATTAAAAAATTACTCTTGTAATTGCCCACTGGTTAGGCTATTACCACACACCGTTGGCCACTACATAGAAGTTAGAGCCAGGAATCCCATTGGATAGAACCTTTTAAAGTCTTAAGGCACAGGGCGCCTGGGTGGCTCAGTGGGTTAGGCCGCTGCCTTCAGCTCGGGTCATGATCTCAGGGTCCTGGGATCGAGTCCCACATCGGGCTCTCTGCTCGGCGGGGAGCCTGCTTCCCTTCCTCTCTCTCTGTCTGCCTCTCTGCCTACTTGTGATCTCTGTCAATTAAATAAATAAAATCTTTAAAAAAAAAAAAAAAAATAAAGTCTTAAGGCACAGACTAAACTAACAGGTGCGGGGTGGGGGGCTATGCACACCTGAGTGGCTCAGTCAGTTGAGTGTCTGCCTTTGGCTCAGGTCATGATCTCAGGGTCCTGGGATAGAGTCCTGCATTGGGCTCTCTGCTCAGCAGGAAGCCTGCCTCTCTCTCTCCCTCTGCCTGCCACTCTACCTGCTTGTGCTCTCTCTCTTTCAAATAAATAAATAAAATCTTAAAACAAACAAACAAACAAACAAACCCAGAGATCTGCAGGACAAGAGGATCCGGCTAAAGTACTGGTAATTCATCAATTTCTGCCCTAGATCTCAGGTTGTCTTATACACTGCACAGGAGAGGCTCTGGGCATAGGGCCTGTGTGATAGTTGGGCCTATGAATATATTTGGGACCTTGAAAAAAGTATTGCTCTAAAATACAAAGGAAAAAAAATCTCAAAAAGTTAATAAATGTTAAATAAATGTGTACAAAGTATCACATTTGTCAACTTCATTAATTGTTCAATCCAGTATTCAAAAAAATGTTCTTCTATTGGAAAATAATTCTTAGATTAACATAGTGGTTAAGAGCATGGACTGTGAAATCAAACTGCTTGTGTTCAAATCCTGATGCTTCCATTGACTGTGTGACTTCCGACAAGTTACTCAATCTCTCTGAGCTTCAGGTTCCTCCTCTTCTGTAGGCCTACGGAAAAAATGGGAAGACTATGGACAAGATTTCAATAAGCAAGATACTGAGCTCGGCACACTCTGAGTACTAGATGTGTACTAACTGCTGTTATTACATTACTCTCCCACTTGGAAAGCATTCCAAACTATGAATGGGTTTCTAACAAATCATAGCCAGATTAAATGAGTTACTCAACATAAGTCATTACAAGAGCAAAATTCTAAGAGCTCTTTCCAAAGGATTTCTTAAAACATTTTTACCACTGAAATTTCCGAGCAAATACAAATGTAAAGAAAAGAGTATATAATGAACCCCAGTACCTTCCACTCAGCTTCCACAGTCATCAACACACATCTACTCTTGTTCATCTTTTTTTTTTTTTTTTAAAGATTTATTTTTTTGAAAGATAGAGATTACAAGTAGGCAGAGAGGCAGGCAGAGAGAGAGAGATTGGAGGAAGCAGGCTCCCAGCCAAGCAGAGAGCCCGATGCGGGGCTTGATCCCAGGACCCTGGGATCATGACCTGAGCCGAATGCAGAGGCTTTAACCCGCTGAGCCACCCAGGCGCCCCATCTACTCTTGTTCATCTTTACCTCTACCCTTTCCCCTGCCCCTCCACTCAGGAGTATTTTTGCGGGGGGGAAGCCAGACATCCTATCATTTCACTTGTAAATATTTCAACATTTCTAAATGCTTTAAAAATATAACCGCAAAAACCCAAAACAACTTAAAGAAATTAATATCTAGCCAGTGTTAAAACATTTGTACTTATTTATAGAATTGACTTTTTCTTTAAATTAAGATTTTATTTATTTATTTGAAAGTGAGCAAAAGAGGAGAGAGAGCATGAGCTGGGGAGGGGCAGAGGGAGAGGATGAGCAGACTCCCCGCTGAGCAGGGAGCTCTGCCATGCCCTGGGATCCTGACCTGAGCTGAAGGCAGATGTTTAACCAACTGAGCCACCTACGCACTATAGAATTGACTTTTTAAATCGTTTTTTTAAATCAGGAGCCAAATAATGTCAGCTCACTGCAAATTACTATCTCGAATATTTCTAATCTATAGGTTTTTGCCTTCATCTCTCTTCTCGTTACTTGCAGTTTTTCTTGTTGAATAAACTATGTTTGCTTGTCCTGTGGAGTATACTGTAGTCTGGATTTTGCTATTGGGCACCTTATGGCTCATTTAACATGTCACTGTAACTAGCAACAGTCTAGACACTTGACTGGATTCAGATGCGGGATTTTTGAAGCCTCCTTCAGATGTGTCTCCCTCAGGCCACACCTTGTCTGGTTGTTGTTCTTTTCGAGATATTTGCAAACATTGGTGATCGTTGGCTAGACCCATTAATTCACTAAAAGTTGAAACATGGTGACATTTTAATTCTATCAATCCTCTAATAGTTGGGATACTATAAAAAGGAAATACCCCGTCATCAATTATTTGGTTACCCTGAAGTAGCATTTGTACAGAAAAGGCAAGAGAAATGTTTGATTCTTTCCTTTTACTTACTGGTTTTCAGAATCATGAGTTGGTCTTCTAGTACCCTCTGATGGTGCCCCGGGAGTGTTGGTTGTTATCTTGGTCTTAGTTCTTCACAGTGTGGTTACGAAGGCAATTTTAAAATTTCACTTGCAGTATTAGATATTGCTTTTTTATCATTTCTTTTTTTTTACCGTTATATAAAATATTACATGGTTCCTTGAATCTACAAAACAAGGTATATTCAAAGAAGTCAGCTTTTACTTCTTTTTTTTTTTTAAGATTTTTATTTATTTATTTGACAGACAGAGATCACAAGTAGGCAGAGAGGCAGGCAGAGAGAGAGGAGGAAGCAGGCTCCCTGCTGAGCATAGAGCCCTATGTGGGGCTCGATCCCAGGACGCTGAGATCATGACCTGAGCTGAAGGCAGAGGCTTTAACCCACTGAGCCACCCAGGTGCCCCAGAAGTCAGCTTTTACTTCTGTTCTAATTCATTTCTTTCCCTTTCCTATAAAAAACCGTTCGTTTTGATAGCATACTGTTCTACTGTCCTTTTCTGTTCCAAATTAGTAAATATACATTTATCTTTGTCTCTCCCTCTTTTTATATAAACACTTGCATAATCTACTCACTTGTCTCCATTTTGATCAAATAACATTTATAGCAAAACCCAAGAAGGATATTTAATGTGCGAAGTGGTTGGGAGCTATTCTAATTTTGCCATAACAGGTAGACAAGCCTACAAAAGCTCAGAAAAAGTCAAGCCAGCTGATTTTATCTCCTCAACCAGACAAAATCTGCCTCTGAGCCGGCCCAGTTTGAGGTCGATAGAGAGATTGCAATCAAGGGGCGGAACGTGGGACGCATCCTGGGATGGCGAGGAAGTGCAGTTCTTGCCAGAAGCAGTTCCTGTGAGAATCGGGGTGCAGAGATGAGTCTTCAACCTCAGACCTCTGTGATGGGGTCTGGATTTGAAGACCTTTCCATGTCTCAGAAGGTAAGGTGGAGGCTCACCTTAGGTGAACCGCATTGGCTGTTTGGCTCTAACGATAACAGCGCGTTACAATGAATCCTTCCTGGTAATTTCGTTTTGTTTCACTTTTTTTTTTGTTTGTTTACAGACTCAAAACAACCCCATATAGAGCGATTAAGGACGCGGATCTTCAGAGCCAGAGGTCAGGGTTCCACGAAGAGAACAGGGGGCGGGGCGGTGGGCGGAGACGGGGCGGGCTCTGGGTGTTGGAGGCGGGGCCTTAGGTGGCCCTAAGGGAGTCGCTTTAGGAGGCCCGACAGGCTGGCGTCTGGCGGAGGGGCGGGTCAAGCAGATCGCATCTTGCTCGCGTCCTATCCCGCACGTCCCAGCCTCTTCCTGTAGGATGATTTGTCCGGCTAAGCCAACTTCACTCCGCACCTCCCTCGGGAGTCCCGAGGACCCTGCACGCCAGAAGGCGGACAAGGAGGTTGGGTCAACGGAGTGGATCATCGAGGAAGGGAAGAGGAAAGGGCAGGAGGAGACTCCGGTGGCCAGAAGAGTCTGGAATACCCCCTCTTCTGCACATAGTCTCAGGCTGCATCTTTGCGACATGGACTTGCCAAGAGATCTTGTCTTGTACAAAACATCTGCCCTTTCTTGTTCTTAAGTCATTTATTTGCTCAGACTGCCTTTGGTCTTCATTTAAAAGTATATTTCCCCTGCATTAAACGTGGCTCCATTTCTAATGGGAAGAGGAAGAACACAGTAATTTGATCTCTTGGGAGGGCTCTGCCAGTGGGTCTCTCCTCCAGTCTTTTGATGCAGAAAAAGGGTACAAGCTAAAATGATTATGAATAAAAGCACATGGATTAGGGCACATCCCTATGTAGAATTCTATGTGACCATGAAAAAGCTGAAGGAAGATATATATGTAACCATGTGGAAGGATGTACATAGTATATTCATGGTTACAAAATAAATCAAGTTGCAAAATGATATGTATGTTGGTAAAGGTACCAGAAAAGTTCATAGTAAACTGTTATCAAAAGTTCCTTCTGGGAAAGTGGGATTGGAGAGTAACTATCAGTGGCAATGCTTTCTGCTTCAAGTAAACAGAACCCCAACTTGGTGGCTCACACAATAAGGAAATTTATTCTCTTGTAAAACAAGAAGTCCATGGGGAGAGGGATTCAGAGGTTGATTAGATCAGCAGCTCAGATCATTACTGGGAACCCAGGTTTTGCTTTTCCCAGTGATTAGGCTTTGTTCTCAGGGAGCTCCCCTCCTGGGGGACAGGTGCAGTAGTTTCAGGAGAAATATTCAAACTGCCCATCCTTGGCAGAGAAGGTCAAAGTCACCTGCCAGAGGAGCCCCAGGTCTCCCAGAAACAAGCCTTAGCATTCCTGCCACACTCTCATCATGGCAGGAAGCAGTCCCTAGGAAGCTTGGTTCAGACGCTCAGACCCTGCGGCCGTGCTCAGTCCCTAGTGCTCCCTGCAGCTGCAGATCTGAGAGGACATTCCCATGACATCCACAAGCATTTGCTCTTTTTTTTTTTTTTTAAGATTTTATCTATTTATTTGACACAGAGAGAGAGATCACAAGTAGGAAGATAGGCAGGCAGAGAGAGGGGGGAGAAGCAGGCTCCCTGCTGAGCAGAGAGCCCGATGTGGGACTCTACCCCAGGACCCTGAGATCATGACCTAAGCCGAGGGCAGCAGCTTAACCCACTGAGCCAGCCAGGTGCCCCGCATTCACTTTTTTAAAAACAAATGCTGCAGGTGACTCCCCTATGTGTCACATAAGTCACATGTTCTTGTCCTAGCCGACAAGACCGTGATGATTGATTTAAAAATAAACCAATCAGAACCACACCTCGGACTTAGCTACTGCCCACCTCCTTGGAATTCTTTGGCTATTGTGAGGAGGATAAGAAACTGGAAAAAAAAAAAAAAATCCAGGCCCTGTTAGGAAGAAGGAAGTGAGGAATGAATATCAGGTAAGGAACCAACAGGGCATGCTACAATGAGAGAGAGGGACCCTTTTAATCTGTATATTTCTGTATAGTTTGGATTTTTATGAGTTTGTATTACTTGTAGAAATAGTTATTTTAGTTAGGGCAGTTAGACAAGGAGATTTGGCATTAAAAAGAAAAGTATTTGTTTCCATCTCTATGATTTATAATCTGTAATCTTGAGCAAGTAATTTAACATCTTCAAGTCTTTATTATTAAAAAGTTGAACGTAATTCTCGAGTTGGGAAAAAAGAAGGACAAGAAACATGAAAGAGATGCGGGTTTCTCTTATGTCCTGGAAGGCAAATTATTTCCTATCTGTAAAGATTTAGAAACATATGTGTTAGATTATACTACTTGAGGTTTGGTATAGTTTTGATATTTTAAAGAACTGGGAAAATGCAGTCTTTCTTCAGGCACATTAAAGAAAGTCACAATGATTTCTTTATAACAAGTTGAATAGTGTTCTGTTTCCTCTCAACTAGTTTGTTGTTTGGAATGATGAAGTAATTTATTTCCCAAAAAGTTATGAGGTTTGGTTATGAGGTTGTGTGGCTATTTTTTTTTTAGATTGACTGATTGATGTAAATTCAATTTAACTAACATAGAGTGTATTATTAGTTTCAGAGGTAGAATTTAGTGATTCATCTGTTGCATACAACACCCAGTGTACATTACATCAAATATCCTCCTTAATGCCCATCACCCACTTACCCCACCACCCCACCCCCCGCACCTCCCCTCCAGTAAACCTCAGTTTGTTTCCCATGATTAAGAGTCTCTTATGGGGGCACCTGGGTAGCTCAGTGGGTTAAGCCGCTGCCTTCGGCTCAGGTCATGATCTCGGGGTCGTGGGATCGAGTCCCGCATCGGGCTCTCTGCTTGGCAGGGAGCCTGCTTTCCTCTCTCTCTCTCTCTACCTACTTGTGATCTCTCTCTGTCAAATAAATAAATAAAATCTTAAAAAAAAAAAAAAAGAGTCTCTTATGGTTTGTCTCCCTCTCTGTTTTCATCTTATATATCCTACCCTTCACCTATGTTCATCTATTTTATTTCTTAAATTCCACACATGAGGGCACCTGGGTGGCTCAGTGGGTTAAGCCGCTGCCTTCGGCTCAGGTCATGATCTCGGGGTCCTGGGATCGAGTCCCACATCGGGCTCTCTGCTCACCAGGGAGTCTGCTTCCCTCTATCTCTCTCTCTCTGCCTGCCTCTCTATCTACTTGTGATCTCTCTCTGTCAAATAAATAAATAAAAATCTTTAAAAAAAAAAAAATTCCACACATGAGTGAAATCATGATATTAGTCTTTCTGACTTATTTTGCTTAGCATAATACCCTGTAGTTCCATCCACACCATTGCAAATGGCAAGATTTCGTTCTTTTTAATGGCTGCATAGTATTCCATTGTACATATATACCACCTCTTCTTTATCCATTTATCTTTTGATGGACATCTGGGCTCTTTCCAAATTTGGGCTATTGTTGATAATGCTGCTGTAAACATTGGGGTGGTTGTATGGCTATTTTGAGAATGATCAATTCAGTTCTAGTTATTCATATACTTATATCTAATCTTGGTTCTTAATCATTTAAGATTGAATCAAAGCCCACTCTCTTAATATCACTTTGAGTTGCCTACTAAGAATACTGGAAAGTGGGAGAATCATAATTAAGTAATAGATTAAGGTTTTGGGTATTTTCTTTTTTTAAAGATTTATTTATTTATTTATTGACAGAGATCACAAGTAGGCAGAGAGGCAGGCAGAGAGAGAGAGGGGAAAGCAGGCTCCCTGCTGAGCACAGAACCCGAGGTGGGGCTCGATCCCAGGACCCTGGGATCACGACCTGAGCTGAGGACAGAGGCTTTAACCCACTGAGCCACCCAGGTGCCCAAGGTTTGGGTATTTTCTGAAAGCTACTGGAAATTGGAGGGATGAAGTGGTCTTTAGAATCTACGAAGTAACATAAGAATTACAATCCACTCCCAACTTGTGGTGAGATCTTAGGAGTCATTTACCTTTGAGGCTTTTTTTAAAAAAAATTAAGGTTATTTATTTATTTGACAGAAACACAGCCAGAGAGGGAACACAAGCAGGGGGAGTGGGAGAGGGAGAAGCAGGCTTCCCGCTGAGCAGAGAGCCCAACGTGGGGCTTGATCCTAGGACTCTGGGATCATGACCTGAGCTGAAGGCAGGTGTTTAACCAACTGAGCTACCCAGGCCCTCCTACCTTTGTGGCTTTTGTTCCTTATTTTTTTTTTAAGATTTTTATTTATTTATTTGACAGAGGAAGAGAGATCATGAGTAGGCAGAGAGGAGGAAGCAGGCTCCTTGCTGAGCAGAGTCCAACATGGGGCTCGATCCAGGACCCTGGGATCATGACCTGACCCGAAGGCAGATGCTTTAACCCACTGAGCCATCCAGGTGCCCTGCTTTTGTTCCTTATTTACAAAACAAAAATAATTAAGCTTTTTGAAGATTGCACCCTGTCAGTTACCTATTGCTACATTTTAAAAACTACCCTAAAATGTAGTGGCTTAAGACAACAATCCTTTAATTTGGTCAGAGTTTCTTTGGGTTAGGAGTTTGGACTGAGTTCAGCTAGGTAGATGTTCTGAGCTAGGTAGTTTTTCTTCAGAGTTCCTCTGAGGTCACTCATGTAGCTTGGCTGAGGGCTGATTGACCTAGGAGACTGTGCTGGGATACTCATCTCTGCTCCTTAATTTCCAGGAAATGAGCTTAGGCTTCCTCACATGCCATTCTCTGAGACCAAGAGAAGAGAGAGTAAACCCAGGGATCAAGCACTGTATCATGCCTCCCAATGTCCACTGGTCAAAGCAAGTCACACGGGCACACCAAACACCAGCGTGGGAGGGGTCTACTAAAGAGGTTGACTACAGGAAAACCTCACTGAGTGGGAGACACTGTTGTAGCTGTCTACCACTGGGACATCACATAAATCAATCAGCAGATATGAAGAGGCATACTGTAAATTTTGAAATACCAAGTGAGTTATAGTCATAAACCCTTGAGGGCAAAACAAGTGTTGTTACTCAGGGTGCATTTAAAACTGCAAGATACTTGGGGGAAAGAGTGCTTTGTGAACTCAAAGTGAAATTTACCAATATATCAAAATTTGTCTTATTTCTTTTTTTTAACATTTATTTTTTTTAAAGATTTATTTATTTATTTATTTGACACAGAGAGAGAGAGATCACAAGTAGGCAGAGAGGCAGGCAGAAAGGAGGAAGCAGGATTCCCGCTGAGCAGAGAGCCCGATGCAGGGCTCAATCCCAGGACCCTGGGATCATGACCTGAGCTGAAGGCAGAGGCTTTAACCCACTGAGCCACCCAGGCACCCCAAAATTTGTTTTATTTCAAAAACGCCCTCGCCTGGGAACCTGGGTGGCTCAGTTGGTTGAGCAACTGCCTTTGACTCAGGTCATGATCCTGGAGTTCCAGGTTCGAGTCCCGCATCGGGCTTCCTGCTTCTCCCTCTGACCCTCCCCCTTCTCATGCGTGCTCTCGCTCTCTCTCTCTCATTCTCTCTCCAATAATAAAGAAAAAAAGAAAAAAGAAAAACAATGCCCTCACCAGATAAGGGAGCTGTGAACAATGACACTTAGAGCCCAACTTCAGTTTGGGCCCTCATCCTGGGACATCCTCGGCTCCCTAACTCTTCATGCCTTCTCACTGCACCCAGAATCAACTGCCTCCCTACACTTCACACAGTTTGTAAATTTCAGTTATGCACGCATTTGTTTGTTGTCTTTCTCCCCCAGGACGGTCCATAGAAAGCTCCGTGATGACAGGATCGATGTCTGTTTCATCCCTTAGCTTATACCCAGAGTCCAGCACAGGAACTGGCACATAATAACAGCCTAATAAATATTTGTTAAGTGAATGAAATGAAAAGCTACACTTACACAACAAGCACCTCCTGATATTGTTTCTCAGTGACAGGCATCTTCTGTCCTGAGAACACAATGAACTTTGTCTCTTACAGATGATTCATTCTATCAATAATTTGCCAGGGGAGGGCACCAGCTCCTTGCTTCAAACTCTTGTCTCCACGTACCTCTTCTGTAAATCAGTTCTTCCCCAAACTGTGGCAGAACCAAATCCTCTGGATTCTATCTGAGCTCTGCCTCTGGAATCCCACCTTTCCTTCTACCGCTGCCTTAGGGGGTCTTTGTTACTTCTTGCCGGGATTCCCAGCCTGGATTTCTAATTGGGCTCCTTGCCAGCAGTCTTGCCCAATTCTGCCCCACCTCCCCCTCCGCTGCCAGGGAGATCATCATCAAAATATTTGAAAAACAAATTCTAGGGTTAAAGACCTCCCCAGCTCTCTAGAGATAAGATGTTCAAAGATTTTGGCATGAAGTTCAAGGAGTCTCCCCTGGGACCCCTCTCCCAGCTCCTCTCCCAAGGATCCTATCCCACCATGTAGCCTCTACCCAGCCATAGGGAAGGTTCCAGTACTGAATGAACTTGCCTCCCTTGCTGCAAGGCCATAATTTGATGCCGGACATCTCCTTTACCTGACCTGTCTTCACTGTGCCCCATGCAGCCAGAAATCTCCCTCCTGACTCAAAATGTCATTCTCGCAGAGTCTGTCCAATCTCCATTGTTCCTATCTCTATTAAAATCTTCCTCTTAATGTGTCTCAAGTCCGAGGTCATGGCTCCTGCTGCTGTTTCTGCAAGGAAGGAGCATTGTTGGAAGAGATGAATGAAGGGAGGAGGAAAGGAAAAAATTGGAAGAGGAAGAAAAAATTGGGTCACACAGTTGGCACCCATCCCTGACTTCCTGCCTTCCACTAAGTTACTTCCTTTCTTCCACTGAGTTACTCTGAAAGGCATTTTGTGGAAATTATCTCTTGTTTTTCTGCCTGACATCCCTTCTCTCTCTAGAAATGGCATTCTTTGGGGGAGGGGGAGCTTGCTTTCTTTTGCTCTTTCTTTCTTTCTCTTATTATGTTCAATTAGCCAACATATAGTACATCATTAGTTTGTTTTTAATTTATTTTTTGTTGCATTATGTTAATTACCACACATCATTAGTTTTTGATGTAGTGTTCCAAAATCCATTGTTTATGTGTAACACCCAGTGCTCCATGCAATCCGTGCCCTCCTTAATACCCACCACCAGGCTCACCCATTCCCCCGTCCCTTTCCCCTCTAAAACCCTCAGTTTGTTTCTCGGAGTCCACATTTTCTCATGGTTCATCTCCCTCCACCAATTTCCACCCCCTTTACTTTTCCTTTCCTTCTTCTAATGTCCTCCATGTTATTCCTTAGAGTCTAACATCATTAGTTTTTGATGTAGTGTTCAACAATTCATTACTTGCATATAACACCCAGTGCTCATCACAAAATGGAAATAGAATTCTTCTTCCATGGGAAAACCTGCACTGTGTATTTTGAGTAGCTTTGATCATAGCCACCTCCCAAGGAACTCCATGCCGTTGGACATACCGAATGGAAAATTAGGCACATGACCAAAACTATACTATTCAAAATCCTCCTTGAGATGTTTTTGCCACAGAAATCTAGGGAGATGCTCTCCTTTCTGAGGATGCTAAGCTGGTAGGATGTAAGTCTGGGCTTCCAGTGATCATTATGATCTTCAGTAGAGAAGACCTATTTAAGAGAAAGGGAGTCCTGATGACATCAATTGAGCTCCTGGGTCAAGCTGTGTCTGAGGCCAAATGACTTTCCTTTCCATGACCCAATAAGTTGTTTTTTCATTTAACCTAGTTAGTTTGGAATTTCTTCCAATTGCATCATAAGAGGTCCCCAACTACTATACTTCTAAAATGAAAAAATGCTTCATTATTATCTCAGGTTTACTCAGAGGAAGTGTGAATTAGACATGAAAACTAAGACCCTGGCCTCACAGCAAAGGGTAGGAAACCCGACTGAGGCAGAATCTTTGGGTGAGGAAACTGCATCTGTCCGGACCTTCTTGAGTCAGGCTGTCACCAAGCAGCTTCATTCTTGTCTGGATATGTGGCAAGGAATTGCCAGAAATCAGGCAAACCCATTTCCAAATATAAATACCAAAAAGCATTCCAATGGCCAAGATAAGCTCTTTGGTTGAGTTCTCTTTTGCATCACTAACACCTTAATTATTATTGTTGTTACAAATGTTATGCCTAGGGCTGTTTCAAAGGACTGGATTAAGAAGCCTGGAGCTCATTTTCCAAGTACTAAAGCCAGGGGCAATTCCATTCCCCAGTCCCAAGAATTTCAGTGAATCATTGAGTTCATTCTTAAATATGCCCAGACAAAAATCTAAAATGAACACTTACTTTCTAAATCTTTCTGTTAAAGCCCATCTCAAGCACAAAAGGTGTTTCATGGCTACTGAATAGAAATAAAATGGATGTTGAGGAAAAACCACACACATTTTGGGAAGCCAGTTGGTATTTAAGGAAGATCAAAGGAGAGAAGCCCAAGAAATGATGGCACTATAAAATCTCTTTCTATCTAGGACTTCAAAGGACATTTTTTTAAGTGGAGAATTTCTCTATTTAGAGGTTTTTAGGGCAAAGCAAAATTATGGACCATTTTGGGAAAGGGGAAATTGTTTAAAAAAAAAGCAGGACTGACAAGAATAAACCAGTCGGAAAAAAATCTGTTTTTAAACCATTATTGACAGTTCAAAAAAGGCCAGTGAACCCATAGGGCGATGCTGAGAAAGGAGCATGGGTGAAATGTCTGTATGAATAAAATCAGCTGGACCCTCTCACTGAGCGTCAACTTCGGGACAAGTTAAGTTCAGGACAACTTGTCTAAAAGGATCCATGAGAAGCTGTCATTAGAAATGTGTGTCCAGGGGGCCTGGGTGGCTCAGTGGGTTAAAGCTTCTGCCTTTGGCTCAGGTCATGATCCCAGAGTCCTGGGATCAAGCCCCGTGTCAGGCTCTCTGCTCAGCAGGGACCCTGCTTTCCCTCCTCTCTCTGCCTGTCTCTCTGCCTACTTGTGATCTCTGTCTGTCAAATAAATAAATAAAATCTAAAAAGAAAAGAAAAGAAAAGAAATGTGTGTCCAGGGGGCACCTGGGTGGCTCAGTTGCTTAAGCTTCAGACTCTTGATTTTGGCTAGGGTTATGATCTCAAGGTAGTGGGATTGAGCGCTGCATGGGGCTCTACGTTGAGCATGGAGCCTACCTGAGATTCTTTCCTTCCTTCTCCCTGTACTCCGCCCCTCCCAGCCCAACCCTCCAGGGCTCGTGCATGCTTGTGCGTGCTTTCTCTCTCTTAAAAGAAAAAAGAAAGAAAGAAAGAAAGATATGTCCGGGAGGCCTGGAGAAAGACAATGTGGCCTGTTCATTGACCTTCCTTTCTTTTTCTCTGTAGCACCTTGAGATCACTGCGGAGTCCAAGTAAATAGCACATTTATTTCTTCTTACATTTACTTACTCATTTGAGAAGTGTTATTTCTGTTGCGGATGAGGCATTGATGAGCAGGTTTGTGTGACTTGGTGGGGAACAGAAGGAGCTGGACCGTAGAGCTCCTGTCCCCACTCCCCACTCCTCACCACCTCTGACCTGGACTAGTCGACAACTGGTTGTGACACAGGCATGTTTTGCCCGGCCCCGGGAAACCACAGAACCTGTCATTCCCCTTTGGCGTCATGGTGGCAGTGAGACAGGGGTTGATCCCTACAGAAGCATAATAAGACCCCTAACGACGACGCTGCAGAAAAAGGCTAAGATACAGCAATAGCACGTGCATAGGGAGTAGCCGAAGTCTGCATCAGAACAAAGGGTCTGACATGTGGACACCACTGTCCTCTCTTCGAAGGGCTGAACACGTGTGCTTTCTCTTTCAGATCAAGAACTACCAACGTGTGCGCTCGACATCTTGGAATCAATGTCCAAACTGGATATGGAGTCTGGGCTTCTTCTTCTTCTTCTTTTTATTTTACTTATTTATTTGAGAGAGTGAGTGAGAGAGAGCACAAGCTGGGGGAGGGGTAGAGGGAGAGGGAGGAGCAGATTTCCCGCTGAGCAAGGACCCCCCCCCACCACCATGGGACTGGATCCCGGGACTCTGGGTTCATGACCTGAACTGAAGGGAGGCGCTTAACTGACTGAACTACCCAGGCGCACCCCCCCTTTTTTAAAATAATAGTATGCTATGTATATGGCTACATGCTGTGCTCTGGCTTTATTGTACTTAAAGACTATTTTGGAGAACTGCATATCACTGCATAAGAGCTTGCTTGTTCTCCTTATGGGGTCTTAGCCTTCCATTTTATGGATGTGTCATAATTTATTTAACCCATCCCCTCTTGCTGGATGCTATACACCAAGTGTTTGTGTATCCTTCCCCCACCCCAAATTCACATGTTAAATCCTGATGCCCAACTGTGATGGTGTTAGGAGCTGGGCCTTTGGGAGGTGATTAGGCCATGAGGGTCGAGCCCCCACGACTGGTATTAGTGCCCTTATAAAAGAGACCCCAGAACTCTTTTGCCCCCTTCACCCAGTGAGGGCACAGCGAGAAGATGGCTCTCTATGAACCAGAAAGCAGACCTATACCAGACACCAAATTTGCTGGCCCCCTGATCTGGAACTTCCAGCCCCCAGAAACGTGAAAAATGAATTTACATTGTTTATAAACTGCTCAGGCTCTGGTGTTTTGCCAGCAGCTCCAACAGGATGAAGACACTGGACATTTAGATTGTTTCTAATCGTGTGTTATCAAAAAACTCATTATCACTTTGCACCTGTGGGACTACACCCACAGGACACGAGTTTCAGGGAAGCACTAGGCAAAAAGCCATGAAACTCCCATGCAGGTGGAGCTGGGGGCAGGTGGTTTCTAAGCTGCAGAGCTCAGTGCTGGTAGTGAGAGGCTAGGGGAGCTGGGGAAGCAACGAACCATGCCCAGGTAGGGATGGCGACTCAATGCACAGAGATGTCTGGAGAAAGGGCGGCCTCAGAGACTCCATTCTAAGGAGGTAATTTACATATTGAAAAAGCTTTATGCGCTATCTTGGTTGGCTTGGGCCAAACAAAATACCCTAGGCTGGGTGGTTTAAACAGAAACTAATTTCCTTATAGTTCTGGAGGCTGGAGTTCTGGGGTCAGGGTGCCAGCAATCAATTTCTGGTGAGGACCCCGTTCCTGGCGTGTAGATAGTCGGGCCTCTCATTGCCGGCTCACATGGCCCAGAAAGAGACAGACGCAGAGAGAGAGAGGTTGGTTGAGGGCTCTAGAACGGCACAAATCCCATGAGAGTCCCACCCTCAGTTACCTCCTGAAGCCCCACCTCCAAGTACGATCCCATTGGGGTGTGATCAACATGTGAGTTTTGGGGTCTACAATCATTCAGCCCAAAACATACACAAAGCTGCTTATGTAAGCCAAGTGTCTAGCAAAACAGACCGGGCTAAGTGCACCGGGTGATCGCCCTGAAATGGAAGGTCATGTAGCCATCGAAAACCCAATTTTCAAAAAACATTGACAGCTTAGGTTTATCAGTTAATGTTCGTTGGTTGTCTTTGGCCCATTTAAGTAAGACAGGACTGGTGGAAAGATGTTGGGGGGCCGAGGCCACCCCAAAGCAGAGCGAAACTAGAGCCCCGGGTGGAAAGAGGGCAGGAATAAAGAAGTTTCCATAGTCATGGGCAGCAGGGGTTTACCTGCCCAGTGGTCCGGTAACAGGAGCGGCTCCTGAAAGCCCTGACATGGCAGCAAATAACCTGAGAATAATCCTTCCTTCCTTGCCTGTGTCCCTGGGATGACTTCAGTCTGCAGGGAAAGACACCAAATTGCTCTTAGTGCTTGTCTCCGGGAGGTGCAATACGGGTGATTTTTTTTCTTCTGCTTTTCTGTGTTTTCCACTTTTTTCTAATGCACAAAATCCCTACTTATTTATCTTAAAATATCTGTGTGAACAGTTTAAGTGCACTGCTTCCAGGGGAAAGTATTTAGGACTGGCTCTAGGTAACACCACGAGGGGGCTTTCTGGAAAGCTAACGCTGCTGCTGCTGCTGCTGCTGCTTCATGGTCCTCATCAGGCAACCAAAGACTTTACCTTTTCTTCCATTGACCTGCCACTTCCTCTCTACCAAAGCTGCTCTCAACAAAGTGGTATGATGTCAGTTATCTTCAGGAAATTCAACAGAAATAACATTTACAAGAACAATAAAACCAGCTGCTAAGGACTGAATTGTGAGCCCTCCTCCCTCCCCTCTCCCTGCTATTCACTCCTTGAAGCTCCAACCCCCTGTGTGACTGGGTGGGGTCCTAATCTGGCAGGATTGCAGGCTTTCTAAGAAAAGGAAGTGAGATCTTTCTCTCCCTGTCTATCTGCCTCCCCCCTCTCCGTCCCTCCCTCTCCCTCCCTCTGCCCCCCTCCTCTCTCTGTCTCCGTCTCTGCTTCTGTCTCCCTCTCTCCTTACACCCCCAGGAAAGGCCATATGAGCAGAGTGAGAGGCGGTCCTCTCTCTCCAGAATCTAGCCCTGCTGGCATCCTGATCTCTCACTTTCAGCCTCCAGATCTATGAGAATGTAAATTTCTGTTGTTTAAGCCATCCATTTTATGGTATTTTTTTATGGCAGCCCAAGCAGACTAATATCCTTACTATATTCTATTCTAAGTGTTTACATGTGTTAATTATTCAGTCTCATAAACACCCTAGGAAGTAAGCGCTCTTATTATTACCCGCATTCTTCAAATGAGGAAAATTGATGCCTGGAGATACCACAAAACTCACCTATAGTCAACACAGCCCAACCTTGCCGGCACAGGACTGAGGATCTGAGTCAGAGAAACAGAACCAAATAGGTAGGATGTGTATGTGCGTGTGTGTGTGTAATATATATGTGCATGCATATATAGATACATACATATATGTATTTATATATATATATATAGAGAGAGAGAGATGTAAGGAATTTATAAAGACTTGGCTTATGCAGTTATAAAGGCTGGCAAGTCCAAAATCAGCAGTGTGGGCCAGTGGGCTCAAGACCTAGCAGAGCTGATAATGCAGATGAAGCTCCAAAGTTTTGCACAATGAAAAAAAGTCCTGGAGAAGGATGAGGGTGATAACTGCACAGCAATGTGAATGTGTTTAATGCCACTGAATTGTAAATGTTATGCGCACTTTACTATAATGAAAAATAAATTTAAAAATTAAAAAAAAAAGAACCTTCAATGATCTCACTATTTCTGTGGGTCAGAAATTTAGGAGCAGCTTAGCTAGATAGTTCTGGCTCAGGGCCTCATAAAGTTGTAGTTGGATGTTGGCTGGGGTCATAGTCATCTGAATGTCCAGAGGCTTAACTGGGGCTGGAGGGGCTGCTTCCAAGATGGCTCCTCCCATGGCTGTTGGCTGGAAGTCTTCGTTCCACAGCAGTCTTTGGCAGGAAGCCTAAATTTCTCAGCACACAGATCTTTCCTCAGGGCTGCTTGAGTGTTCTCATAACATGGCAGCTGGCATCCCCTGGAGCAAGCAAAGTTGAGAAGGGGGGTGGGGAGAGCTTCATGTCGCTTATGATCTAGCCACACACCCGTCATGATGACACAAATTCATCATTTATGCAACATCTTCTTTGTTAGAAATGAGTCACTGAGTCTAGCTCATACTCAGGGCAGGGATATTAGTCTACACCTTTCAAAGGGACTAGTATTCAAGAGTTTGTAGATATGTTTTAAAAACACTCTAGCATTTGAACTTACATAGAAACAATTTCTAATAAAAACTACTTAATTTTTCCAAGCTTCTGTTTGCCCAAATGACCAGAAGAGTGGTGTATGTGACTGACCTGGTCTGGGTTCCCTTGAACGTCATGGTGTGGTTCCCTCCACCAGAAAGAAGGATTCTGTTTTCAGAAGGAAGGACAAGGCTATGCCTGCCAATCAGTTGTGTCCAGGTGCCGGCTGCCCACATCATTGTGGTTTCAGCAAGTGTCAACATGAACACACTCCAGCAGAGCATTGCCCTTCGTTGTGTCAGACTTAGTTGGAAAGGAGTCTCAGCATGTTTTCATTTGAACTGTTTTCACTTTCAATTTTTTAAAAATTGTGGTAAAACACACATAACAAACTTTGCTGTTTTAACCATTTTCTAGAAAGGATTTTATGTATTGATTTGAGACAGAGTGTGAGAAAGAGAGCATGTGCAGCGGGAGGGGCAGAAAATCCTCCAGCAGACGCCAAGCTGCGCACAGAGCCTGACCTGGGGCTCGATCCCAGGACCCCAAGATCATGACCTGAGCTAAAGGCAGATGCTTAACTGACGGAGCCACGTGGGTGCCCCAATTTTAACCATTTTTTAAGTGTACATTTCAGTGCCTTAAGCATGTTTACATTGTTGTACAACCTGCATCAGCATCCATCCACAGAACTCATCTTTCCAGACTAAAATTCTTTATCCACAGAGCAATACCTCCCCATCTCCATCTCTCTGCAGCGCCTCCTAACCACCCTTCTGCCCCATGCCTCTATGAATTTGTCTACTGTAAATACTTCCTATAGGTGGAATCCTACTGTATTTGACCTTCTAGGACTGGCTTATTTCACCTGTCATAGTGTCCTCAGTGTTCATCCATGTTGTACCAGGTGTCAGAATTTTCTTCCTTTTTAAGCTAATAATAGTCCCCATATGTATGTACCACATTGTGTTTATCCCGCCGTCCAGGAAAGAACACGTTTTTCTCCACCATCTGGCCATTGTGAGTCATGCTGTAATGAACATGAGCGTAGAGTCTCAGCATTATATGGGTAATTCACTCGGAGCAATGAAAGACTTTGTTCTAGACTCTAGATCCGGCGCTTGAAGAGTTGCAGTCACATCAGGAGAAGGACACACTGGTGTTCCGGCAGAAGACGTGGGTTGAGCTCACAGCTTGGCCACGTATCAGCTACATGGTCTCGGAATCTCAGGGCTTCTGGGAAGCTCAGATGAAATAATAAAAATGAAGTGGCTGGAAAGACAGATAAAGAGGGAGGCAGAAATAACAACTGTGGGGCTGCTGAAGTCCTTTTCCCAGCCCCTGGCTTCCTCTGTACCTGAAGATTCCTCAGGATGTTATTCTTCGGAGGGCACACAGGGCTGGTTTTATATAGAAGCTAGTCACAGGAGCATCCTTCCATGGGACACCTGGGTCCAGAAGCTCAGAGCTGAAAGCCCATTTTAATGAAATAGAGATCCAATCTGTTCCCCAAATGGTTGGCCTTTGTTTATCCTTAATCCTTAGTATTCTTTCAGACTAATCTGATTTTTCCCCCCAAAAGCTGACAGATTTGCAATATCATTGACACTAATTCCTCATTTACCCAACACAGGAAAACTCATTTTCCCACCTTCACAGCTGTGCCCTGATTATAAATGTGAAGATTCTTTCTGGAAGGAACCACAAGAACCTAACAGTAGTTGCCTTGAAGCAAGAAGATTTGAGGCTTGGGCTAATACGAAAGAGAGCCTATGTTTTAGTGTAAACTTTTCTGAAAACTTTCAGGCGAAAATATTATATTATGTTTTGCTTTAAAAATAAAAACCCTCTTGGGTGCCTGGATGGCTCAGTGGGTTGAGCCTCTGCCTTCAGCTCGGGTTGTGATCTCAGGGTCCTGGGATGGAGCCCGGCAACAGGCTCTCTGCTCAGCGGGGAGCCTGTTTCCCCCTCTCTCTCTCTGTCTGCCTCTTTGCCTGCTTGCGATCTCTCTCTCTCTGTGAAAAAAAGAAATAAAATCTTTTTAAAAATAAAATAAAATTAAAACACTCCTCTTGAAGCAAGAACAGATAACTAATCATGTGTTCAGTCAACTCTCAGTCATGGGGGCGGGAGGAGATGAAAATGGCGGAGGAAAGAGTGCTTGTCTCAAAACCAGCCCAAAGAAAATGATAAAGCAGATGAAGTTGCTTTAGAGGCAACAATGTGTAAGATCCGTCAACAAACAAGGTGAGAATCGGATAGAATTGGGAGTAAATTCTAGTTTTGACACTTTGTAGCAGAAGAACCTGTCTGCGGGATTCAAGTTTCAGCTCCCTCGTGCACAAGATGCCCATCTGTTATTACTAATGTTGTAAAGGTATTTGGTGTTTTCTCTCAGGAGAAGTCTGAAGAACACAGCTCCCAAAGGAAGACCTGAAGTTTTACCTGTCTTGCTGTGTGTCGATGATCACTCTGAGGGTTCACTTGTATTTAATCTTCTTAGTTATCATGCCAGGTAGACACTAGGATCATTCTCATTTTATAGAGAGGGTGGAAGCTCAGAGAAGGTCAGTAACTTGCTCAAAATCACACAGCTAAGAGTGACACAGCAGGGTTTGAATGTGGGTCTGTCCCATAACAAAGCCCGGTTCTCCACTCTGCTCACCTGGACTTCAACCTCCGGGACAGGCACTGTGGGAACTTTTTAAGGCAAGGAGCCATCCTGAGGAGGAGCAATTTGTAGCTACATCCCCCAATGCCCTGACCCAGGTAGGTTTTTGTTTTGTTTTTTTAAAGATTTTATTTATTTATTTGACAGACAAAGATCACAAGTAGGCAGAGAGGCAGGCAGAGAGAGAGGAGGAAGCAGTCTCCCTGCAGGGATGCGGGGCTCAATCCCAGTACCCTGGGATCAGGACCCGAGCAGAAGGCAGAGGCTTTAACCCACTGAGCCACCCAGGCGCCCCTGCCCCAGGTAGTTTTTTGAGAGTATGTTTCCATCCATAGCAAAACCATCACGCCTTTTTATCTCACCTGGCTTTTATCTTACCTGGCATACTTAGTTAATCGTCTTGGGTTAACAGACAATCCTACGAATGGGTGACCCACTGTTATGATCACCTTTCAAATGGACCATAGATCTGTGTGTGACTCAAGCAAAACGTTCTAATAGTAGAGAAATTGAATTTAGGAAAATTGCTTTAAAATGTAAATTTTTTGCTAATCTGAACAACTGGAAAACTAAAAAAATTAGAATGTTTTTCAATGTATAATTGATGACTGATGATACACTTTTCAATGCATAATTAATGGTGGGTGTTATATTATTTTCACATTAATTCTCTGAGACACTGAGCCATGTGCTGGGGACACGAGAGGTGAATCAGACAAAGACCCGCCCTCCACACATTCACCCTGGTGTAGGGAAAATGGTGTTGTTGGGGATGGGGTGGACGACCCCCGTGCCAGAAGTAGGGCTGGGAGCTGCAGAGGGACACAGAGATTTAGCCATAGAGGGAGTAGAACCTGGTAGTGACCCCTAGCTGTGGGACCGGGAACAGGCTGGAGGGCAAGCCAGACAAGGCACACAGAGTTAACTGGAAAACGGAATCCCTCTTCTGGATGAGGAATGGACGAATGGACTGCATTCCAACACCTGGAGATTTAATTAATCAAATAATTGTGGAACCCTAATTGTTGGGACTTTAAGACTCTGTTTGTTAACTCTATTTATGGGGTGCCCATCTGTGGTGGACTGATGGTTTAAAGTAAATGAACTGTTCTGACTTTGATCGGACATCAGCTTTGACATCAATCATCCCATAATGAAAATTACAAATATGGTAGCAGCGAGGGGATGAGGGAAAGTGGGTATCCATAAATTAGTATCCTGTGGTACAAAAATGATGCCCTGCGCACAGCAGGATCTCCGTAAGTACTTTCTGTAGGAATGAATGACTACTGCCCCAAGATCACCAATTTGTAATCATGTTGATGTTCCTGCTTTCTTTCAGCAAATATTTAGTGATTGCCTTGCTAGAGCCAGATGCTGCTCTGGGTACCAAACAAAAGAGATGGAAATTCCTCCCCTTGAGTTTACATCCTTTTGAGGGAGGCAGACAATAAACGAGATGATTAAGTAAAATGCATAGAATGTACTATATTAATGTTATACAAGAATACTCTATGTTGTCATATTATTATCATTTCCTCTTATATTATCAAATGGTGATAATTTCTTTTTTTATTAGAGAGAGAGAGCATGAGCAGGGAGGGGCAGAGGGAAAGGAAGGGAGAGACTCTGGAGCAGACTTAATGCTTAATGCGAAACTCAGTATGGGGGCTCCGTCTCACAACCCTGAGATCATGACCTGAGGCAAAACCAACTGAGCCATCCAGGCGCCTCCTATGGTGATAATTTCTGAGAAGAAATTGAGGCCTGGAAGAGGGAAAGGAGGTGTTGGGGTCAGCAGCAGAGCAAGGGGTACAAGGAAAAGGAAGAATGGCCAGGGAAATCTTCACTGAGAAGGTGCATTTGAAGTTCTGGGGAAGGCAGGGAAGTGAGCCACATGGGTACATGCGGGGAGTGTGGTTCCAGCAGAAGGAACAGCCAGTGCAAAGTCTTCAGATGGGAGCGTGCTTGGCGTATTTCAGGGAAAGAAGAAAACCAGCATGGCCAGAGGGAATGAGCAAAGAGGAGAAGAGCAGGAAGGGAGGTCATGTGTTGGGGATGCCTCACAAAGGACCTTTTAGGCTGCTTTCACTCTGAAGAGACTGGGAACCACAGCAGTTTCTAACCTGAATGATTTTAAACTGAATGACATGATTTTTTTTTGTTTTTTTTTTTTGTTTGTTTGTTTGTTTTTGTTTTTTTTTAAAGATTTTATTTATTTATTTGACAGAGAGAGAGATCACAAGTAGGCAGAGAGGTAGGCAGAGAGGCAGGCAGAGAGAGAGGAGGAAGCAGGCTCCCTGTGGAGCAGAGAGCCCGATGCGGGGCTCGATCCCAGGACCCTGAGATCATGACCTGAGCCGAAGGCAGCGGCTTAATCCACTGAGCCACCCAGGCGCCCCAATGACATGATTTTTTTAAAAAAGATTTTTATTTATTTGACAGAGAGAGATCACAAGTAGGCAGAGAGAGAGAGAGGAGGAAGCAGGCTCCCCACCAAGCAGAGAGTCTGATGCAGGACTTGATCCCAGGACCCTGAGATCATGACCTGGTCCGAAGGCAGAGGCTTAACCCACTGAGCCACCCGGGCAGTCTGAATGACATGATTTTAACACGATGCTTCTGGTTGGCTTGTTGCAATAGGAGGAGGAGGGGGTGGGGCAAGGTGGAAGCCGGGAGACCATTAGGAGGCTGTTGTGATAATCCAGGTGAGACGTAATCAATTTTTGGATTTTAAAAAATACCTTTACAAAAAATATTTTTAAAAACCTTTTTATTATGAGAAATTACAAACATACAAATTAGAGGCAATGTGGAGGGAATCCCCACGTTCCCATCAGCCAGCTTCAACCATGCACGCCTGACCAACGGTGTTTTATCTATGTTGCTAGCCAGTACACTAGATTATTTCATTTCAGTGACTCTTTAAAAAATATTTTATTTATTTATTTATTTAGAGTGCACACTCAAGCAGGGGGAGAGGCAGAGGGAGAAGGAAAGAGAGAGAATCTCCAGCAGACGCCATGCTGACCGTGGAGCATGACTTGGGGCGCGATCTCAAGACCCTGAGATCCTGACCTGATCCAAATCAAGAGTCGGAGGCTAAACAGCCTGAGCCACCCAGGCACCCACACCTGGGATTATTTTAAAGAAAACGCCAGATACACAATTTCAGTTGTAAATATTTCAAAGTATATCTCTAAAAGATAAGAACTTTTGAAAAAATTGCTACAATAACAGAATCACAATTAAAACACTGACAGTATATAAATACCTAGTCTGTATTTTATACACATAAATGTTTTTACAATTGATTTGTTCAAATAGGGATCCAAAGTCTACATGTGCCTTGTACTAAAATATACATAACATGAGAAATTTACCATTTGGAACACTTTAAAGTGTACAGTTCGGTGGTATGAAGTACATTCACATTATTGGGTAACCACTGTCCGTCTCCAGAACTTTATCATCTTCCCAAACTGCAACTTTGTCTCCATTAAACACTAACTCCCCCTCCCATGGCCCCTGGCAACCACCACCCTACTCTCTGTCTTTATGAGTTTGACTCCTCTTAATACCTCACATAGCCCAAGTCTCTCAGAAATGATAATATCCCACTTCTTCTTTTTCTTCTTTGTCATTATTTGTTGATGAAACCGGTACATTGTGGATATTGCTGATCACATCATCTCTACGCATTGTTTAACTTGTTCCTTTGTCCTCAGTTTCCTATAAACTGGTAGTTAGAGGGATTTTTTGTTTGTTCTTTGGGGAGAGTTGTTAGTTTGCTTATTTTGAAATAATCACTTGAAGGTAGGGTGGACAGGCTTTTCTGGCAAACTGAACGTGGTGTATGGGAGAAAGGGGTCCAGGATAACAGCAAGGGGCTCCATCCAAGCTCCTGGAAGAACAGAGTTGCCTTTTTTTGAGCAGGGAAGACCAAGGGACATACAGGTTTGGGGAGGGGAGCACTTCTTCGGACACCTTAGGTTTGAGAGTTTTATTAGACACTCAGGTGCATCTCGATGATAGTAAAGGCAGGAGATGTAAATTTGGCAGATGGCCCGGAATGCTCTGGACTCTGGATGAAGTCATGGAGGGAACAAATGCAGATTAAGAATGGGGGAGAAGGGCAGACAAAGTTTAAGGACTGAGCCCTGGGGCACTTACATACCAAGTACCAGGGAAATTGGGAAGGAACCAGCAAAGAAGACCCACAGGGGAAGTCAGAAAGAGGAGGAAATGGGAGAGCATGGTATCCGAGAAGTCATCTCTTCCCAGGAGAGCAATGATAAATGGGGGTCACCTGGGATGGGCAGGTCAGATAAGCCGAGGACTGAACATTGACTATTACTGGGTGAAAGAGACGCCCTTTCTTTTGATGCGCTTTGAACAGACCATATATTATTAAATCAACCCTCAAAACATTTCCCAAAGACGGGTCCTTCCATGTATAGTGACTAGCGGATTGCAGTATCACCATGATTACATAAGCTAGTGGTTAAGAGCAGAGAAGCCTTGGAATAAGGAGACTTGGGTTTGTATATCAGGCTCTGGGAATCTGGGCAATTAACCCGCCAGTCTCAGGATTCTTGTTGTAAAACAGGAATAATGATCGTCCCTGCTGTATAGGGCTCCTGTGTAGATAACATGAGATGATGTGAGAAAAGCTGTAAGCAGGTGCCCAGCTCTCTTCAGTGTCCAACAAATTGTTGATATATGGTAAGATGATGCAGGCAAGCACGTGACTCTCAGCTACTCTTGCCTAGCTATTAACAAAACAGAAAAGCCATCATCTTGGTTTAATGTGTGCTTTCAATAGGGAAAAAGAAAAGACACCACAATTGAGATTTTGCTGACAAAATATGTAGTCATTTTAGCAATAATTTGAGTAGCATGTTAAAAAAAAAATCTCTGAAATAATCATTCCAGCCAAACAAAGGAATAATAGACCTGGCTCACAGAGGTAGGGAACTTTTCTTTGCCTTTAAAAGTTCCTGCCTTGGGGCGCCTGGGTGGCTCAGTGGATTAAGCCGCTGCCTTCGGCTCGGGTCATGATCTCAGGGTCCTGGGATCGAGCCCCGCATCGGGCTCTCTGCTCTGCAGGGAGCCTGCTTCCTCCTCTCTCTCTGCCTGCCTCTCTGCCTACTTGTGATCTCTCTCTCTGTCAAATAAATAAATAAAATCTTTAAAAAAAAAAAAAAGTTCCTGCCTTATTTAGATTACTTACCATCCCAACAGACTGCAAATGCCTGGATGAGACTGTTCAACTTCACCTTGGCTTTGTGCAGTGTCTGTGTTTAAAAGGTTTTTGTTCAGCCTTCGTTTTCTGTATTGAAGCAAATAAACACCCAAACGCTCTTCCAAGAGTATTTGACTCTGGGTTGCTCCCAAGAAAAGCAGGAAATAAGCTTGCCCGCAATTCAGATGAAAACAGAGGCCTGCATCACGGCCACACATCTGGTGACCAGACAAGGTCACTGAATCTCAGCTGGGATGGAAGTTCCTAAGAGCAGGGACTTGCTTTAGAGGCCCTGTCACCCTAGAACGCAGCTGGATATGGGTTGGATGCTTCACATATGTTAATTCATTGAAAGAAGGAAAAACCAAGCACTGCCCTGAGAATAGTGACCCCATTTGATGGGGCACAATGTGGCTTGGGTGTTAAAAATCACTCTTGAGTAGCGTGGAACTTTCATTTCTGACAGGTGGGAGTACAGATGGGGGCCACCATTTTGGAAAAAAATATGGCAGTGTGTAAAGAGAGCCTTACAGCTCTAAACATAAAGATGTTCACTCTAGTCTTTTTAAAAAGATTTTATTTATTTATCTATTTGAGAGAGGGAGAATGAAAGAGAGAGAGCATGAAAGGGGAGAGGTCAGAGGGAAAAACAGAATCCCCGCCGAGCAAGGAGCCTGGTGTGGGACTCGATCCCAGGCCTCCAGAATCATGACCTGAGCCAAAGGCAGTTGTTTAACCAACTGCACCACCCAGGAGCCCTTCACCATAATCTTATTCCTAACAGTTAAAAATAAGAAACAAATCAAATGTCTATCAATAGAAGACAAGGTAAGCCTAATATAGTAGCTCTATTGAGAGGACTTTTTAAAAAAGATGTTATTTATTTATTTGATACGGAGAGAGAGACAACGAGTGAGAGGGAACACAAGCAGGGGGAGTGGGAGAGGGAGAAGCAGGCTTCCTGCTGAGCAGGGAGCCTGATGTGGGGCTTGATCCCAGGACTCTGGGATCCTGACCTGAGCTGAAGGCAGGCACTTAACCGACTGAGCCACCCAGGTGCCCCTTGAGATAATGTTTCCTTCCTTCTTCACCTCAATATTCAATTCCTACAGTGTCCCAGTCACTGTTCTAAGCTTTTCGGACACACAAAAGGGAAACAAAATGCCAAGATGTTATTCTGGTGGGAGGAGGAAAGTGAGAGCAGGAGACAGAGAACAGGGTAAGTTAGACGGCTCTTAGTGCCATATGAAAGGAAAGAGTATGGTATGTGGTGCAGGAGAGGTGAGGATGGGGTGAGCAAGCTTCTGTTTAAATTAAATGATCAGGGGCACCGTGGTGGCTCAGTCGGTTGAGTGACGGACTCTTGACTCCCCTTCTGGTCATGATCTCAGGGTTAAGATAGAGCCAGGGGTGGGCTAGGTGCTCAGCTGGGAGTCTGCTTGAGGTTCTCTCTCTCCCTCTCCCTCACCCCAGTCTCATGGGCTCTCTCTCTCTCTCTCTCAATAAACAAATTCTTCGGAATAAAATGGTCATTGTCAGTCTAATCCACTGGCAAAGCCTGAGATGAGAGTGGGAGCCAGCAAGTTATCTGCGGGGCTTACAGGACTATGAATAGAAAATGCTAGTATTAAGTGAAAACCTGGGTGCAAAACTAAGAATTAAGGGCAGAAAAACCGGAAAGAAATAGTATATGCGGCAACAATAATTTGGAAGATAAGATGGTGAATAATGCCTTTTCCCCACTTCTTTCCACTTTACGTTTTCCTATTTATCTTTAGCGAACGTATTTTTTTTTTAAAGATTTTATTCATTTATTTGACAGGCAGAGATCACAAGTAGGCAGAGAGGCAGGCAGAGAGGGTGAAGCAGGCTTCCCACTGAGCAGAAAGCCCAATGTGGGGCTCGATCCCAGGACCCTGGAATCATGACCTGAGCCGAAGGCAGAGGCTTTAACCCACTGAGCCACCCAGGTGCTCCTAGTGAGTGTATTTTTTTTTCATTTTTTTTTAAAGATTTTTATTTATTTACTTGACAGAGAGAGAGATCACAAATAGGCAGAGAGACAGGCAGAGAGAGAGGAAGAAGCAGGCTCCCTGCCGAGCAGAAAGCCCGACGCGGGGCTTGATCCCAAGACCCTGGGATCATGACCCGAGCTGAAGGCAGAGGCTTCAACCCACTGAGCCACCCAGGCGCCCCCTACTGAGTGTATTTTAATGTGAAAAAAATGCACCTGCTTGAAAGAGGAGGCGTGGGCGTCAGGGCGTGGCCGCCCACCGCCCCGCCCGCACTCGCCCCCGCCCACCGCCCCGCCATCCCGCTAACCGCCGGCAGGGGGCGCGCGGCCTCCGCACGGCTGCCGGGGCCCTCAGCCGGGAGCTCCCACCGGGCCCTGTGCGCCATGGGCTGCGCGAAGAGCAAGAAGTTGAAGGCGGGCGCCCGCTCCCGTTCGGAAGTCAGCAGCCGCAGCCGCCCTGGCGTCCCATCGCCAGGTACGAGCGAGGGCAAAGGCACAGCCCCAGAGCGCGGGGCCGGGCGGGCCTGGGGCGTGCGGTGACCGGGAAGCGCCCTCCAGACGGGCTGCGCCGCCGCGGAGCCCCAGGCCTCGGCCGACGCGCGCCACGCGGGGAAGCCGAGAGGCGCCGGGGGTGCCCTGCGGCCTACGCGGAGCGGCTTCCCCAAGTTTGCCCCCAGAAGGGGCGGCCCGGCCGGTATCCTTCCGAGAGGTAGGCGGCGGAAGGAGGAGCGTGCGGGCCGCAGGACCTGCCCGAAGACCGTCCGGAGCGAGCGAGCCCGGAGGCGGTTTTGGGCGCGGGCTGTTGATGCGCCCTTGTTCCAAGCACCGTGTTTCATCCGCGAATTCACCTTCACCTCTCAAGGAGCCGGGACCCCGGGGGCAGGGGGACGGACACCCAGATCCAAGGAGCTTAAGCGCCGAGGGGCAACGTGGGCCATTTTAACTGGAGATTCGGACTTGCTGGGTCTTGGGTGGGGCGCGTGTCCCCCCCCCCCCCCTTGGCCCCACACACCCTCCGCCTTCAAGACTCATCAGATCTTCCTGTCCTCGCCGGTCTTCTCTACCTTGACTCTTTACCCCTCTTGAGTCTTAGGTACATTTCTGACAGCGCCAGCCCACGCTGTCCTTCCAGTGACTCGGGCGGGAAAGGCGCTTCTGTTTTCTCCCCGTTGCAGACAATGGTGATAATGGCTAACAGTTACCAAACACTCTCTCAAGCACATCACACGGATCATCGTGTTTCACTTCACCCACAACACTAAAAGTTAGGTTTATCCTGGCCCCTATTTTACAGTTGAAGCGGCTAAGGCACAAAAAGACAATGAAACGTGCCCAAAGTTCGGCAGCAGTAAGTGGTAGAACTGGGATGGATACCCGCCGTTGTTGACTCCAAACCGCAGATCCTAATCTTGACACTGCCCCTCCCTCACCCCCCGGATCTACAGGTGTCGAAAGTGAGACCCAGAAAAGTAACTTGCCCAAGAGATGGAATTGTTAAATGCTGAGGGATCAACCCGTGTCTTTCCGTGGCTTACAGTTTAGTTACAAGGCGGCATATGGCGAAGGGCTTAGAGGAATGGTAAAAACAGCCAAGTGGGGAAGGCAACTCCCTTGGAAGAGTTGGATTTGGCAGGGGCGTCTGAGCGGGGAACAGCTGATAAAACCATCCTGGAGACAGGGCGCATATCCTGCTGGAATTGAGGACGTGAGGTAGGGAGAAGGGAGAATGGGAGACAAGATTGGGTGGGGGGCAGCAGCCCCTGCTCAAGACCAAGCAGCTAATTTGTGGCAGTCACTTGAGTTTTTTTCTCATCTACACAATGGAATTTGAGTCTGTGTGTCCCAAATTTACCTTCCCTTTTCCACCTTCAGGATTTTTTCCAGGGTCCATGTGCTATCATTTATTTACTATTTACATCCACTTAAAAGAGTACTTTTGGATTGAAATATACTGTACATGCAGAAAAGAGCAGTTGCCATAATACAGCTTTATAACTGACCGTCCCTGTGCAGCCAGCACCCAGCTAAAGAAACCGTTCCTGTACCCCAGAAGCCCCCTCATGCCTCCTACTCTCATACCAAGGGCAACCACTAGGATTTCTAAAAGCATAAAAGTTTCACCTGTTCTACATTTACTTTTTGAAATAAATTAAGCACTGTTTTAAGCATTAATCTATGAACAGTACTGCTTTGTTCTAGATATTTTCTATACACACAAAGATATGCCTCCTGTTGAAATTTAAAAAAATTTTTTTTCATATATCACCCATAAACACTCTAGAAGCTATCTTCCTTGAGTACCACCCATGATCTGCACACCAAATTTAGTGACATGCTGAACCACATTTTCTTAAGTTCCCTCCAAATGTGAAATTGCATGGTTAGGTTTCAAGGAACTGACTTCCTAAATGAGCAGCCAGATTCTAAAGTGAAGTTTCTGACAATCTGGCCCACGTTGTAATTACGAAGAATGTCTTGTTTAAATGACTCTTCAACCCAGCATTTATTACTTATCAGTTACTAACAACTCAGGAGTGAGCAAGGCATGATCTCAGCCCTTGAACATACAGTCTCGTGGACAGCGAGGGCACGGAAAACGCTGTGTCATCATGTGTAATCATAAAGACGTATGGGTACAAGATGCTGGCAGAGAATGGTAGTGCTTAGAGTTTAATTTCTATTCCTGCCATGACACACATTCCATTCTATTTTAATTAACTTGTAAACATTTATTTTTCCTGCTGGATTTGTGAGAGTTAGGAATGCGTTTTGTTCATTATTTTATCTGCCACAATCCTTGACACACTGCCTTACAGACGGTTGGAACTCGGTAAATGTATCTATATGGTCCATATGGCAAAGGACAACTTTTTGTAAGCAAGAAGGTTTCCAAAAGCCAGTGTTACTAACATTGACCGCGGTCCCAAGCACACTGGAGGTGCACACACAAGTTATGTCTTTCTACAATGTCAGCTTTATTCAGTCATAAAGCAGGCTTAACACAATTATAAAGCAGGTTCAGGATTCCAGACTCAATGACATGTCACGATATGATTAACTTGGCTTCTCACACGGCACACAACAAACAAGATAACAGAATGGGTAGAAGTTAACAAAGCAAACATGAAAGCCTGTGGGCGCACAGTAGAGAGAAGCCCTCTCCGGGCCGGGTCAGCTCTCCCCACTTACTGCTTATTAGGATCAAGCAGTGAAGGATCTCAGCCCTGCTCAGAGATCAATCAGGCAGAACCTTGGGCGGCAGCGGCCTTTTTAAAGTGGTTAGATGTAGAGGGGTCATGTCTGAGGAGTCTGACAGTTTACTGCAAAAATCCTCTCTTTTTAGAGTGATTGAATCAGTCTTGGGCCCCTGCCGACCTCCTCCGCTTCTGCTTGTTATCAGTTCTGGGGTGTCAGCTGCTACTGGTCTCAGTGCTATCTCTTAGCTGCAGTACCCTTAAGTACTTGGGCCATCGCTGGACACAGGCCCCTGCTTGACGTGAGTGACTCCATCTTGCTCTCCACAGCCAGCTTCTCCAGGGAGGCGAGGAGACAGTGTTTGTCCGTGTGTATCCTAAGACCCCCTGCAAGAGAATTAATTACTTAAAGGGTGGGTACGTGTAAGTTAAAAGTTTATTTTCCTGGCCTCCATCCCAGACCCACTAAATCAGGTCTCCGGGTATTGGGCCAGGAATCACCATGTTTGGTGCTGCAGGTGGTTTGAACTAAGTTCTGAGAACACAGGAGTGAGGTGTCTGAGCCAGAGGGAACCCACCTTTTCCTGGGGAGAGGCTCCTGTCCTCAGGGGTGGGGTTGAGGTTTGGGTGGAGGATGTAATAAAAGAAAATTGAAATCTGTGGTATAGAAACTAAGGTCATCCTGATTGACATGCTAGGAATATGCAGTCGGAAGTTAATATTGCATAATTTGCTGGATAATTCAAGGGGAAACTTGCTCTTAGCCCACATTAGCCTGATAATTTAAGTAAAAGTCTTTGGTCATTGTTTGAATGAATTGTTTGAAGGCACTTGAAAGTTCACCTCTTTGTATTAATGTTTTCTAAGTATTTAAAGCTTTTAAAATTGTCTTTCTTTTTAAAAGTATATTTTGGATTTGCAGTTGGATTAGGCCCTTGAAAGAAGGGACTAACATGTAAGGTTTTGGGGTTTTTTTTAACCTTCATACAATATCACTGAGCATTTCATGAATGTTCCTTATTTTTTTTTAACGATTTTATTTATTTATTTGACAGACAGAGATCACAGGTAGGAAGAGAGGCAGCCAGAGAGAGAGAAGATGGGAAGCAGGCTCCCTGCTGAGCAGAGAGCCTGATGCAGGGCCTGATCCCAGGACCCTGGGCTTTAACCCACTGAGCTACCCAGGCGCCCCTTATGAATGTTCCTTATAACCTGTTTTTAAGCTCTGAGCTTTACTTTGCTGGTAGAAACTAGTCTACATATGGGACACCTGGGTGGCTCAGTCGGTTAAACATCTGCCTTCAGCTCAGGTCATAATCCCAGCGTCCTGGGATCCAGTCCTGCATCCATCGGGCTTCCTGCTCAGCAGGAACCTTGCTTCTCTCTCTGCCTGCCCCTTCCCCTGCTTGTGCATGCGCTCTCTCTCTCTCTCACACACACAAATAAATAAAATCTTAATAAAAAAAGAAACTAGTGTACAGTACATGTATACCGCTGTACATCACTATCATGAATCTCTATTTGGTATTGAAAACCAGTTTGTTACCTGTTGGTGTAAATGACTGCAATGGTTTTAGCTCTGAACTGTCAGGTGTGTTGAGAATGACTTAAAATGTGCTACCAACTTTCGGTCAATATTTAAAAGTTATTTTTTTCACAATTGAATGTGTGTGTGTGTGTGTGTGTGTGTGTAAGGTAGTATACACACACAGACCCATGCACTTCAGATGTCAGTGTCTACTGGATGCAAAGCTGAGCTGAGCAGGTGGTGGGACGTGGGACAGACGGAGAATCAGCTTGCTGTGAGAAGAATGGACAGGCCACCGGTGAGGGATTGAAAGTTTAAATTCACTGCAAGGACAGGCAGGTAATAGTAGAGAGACAGAGATCACAAGTAGGTGGAGAGGCAGGCAGAGAGAAAGGGGGAAGCAGGCTCCCTGCTGAGCAGAGAGCCCAATGCGGGCTCGATCCCAGGCCTCTGGGATCCTGACCTGAGCTGAAGGCAGAGGCTTTAACCTACTGAGTCACCCAGGTGCCCTAAAGATGTTATTTTTAAGTAATCTCTACACCCAGTGTGGGCTCGAACTCACAACCCTGAGATCAAGAGTCACATGCTCTACCCACTAAGCCAGCCAGGTGCCTCCAGAGACGTTTTATATTAACTTATACGCATCTGCCCAGTAATACAAGAGGTTACAGTTTTATTGCCCTCTAGGAAATTAACCAGTTTTGAAACTCCTAGGAAATTCAGTTCAGAAATTCTTTCACTGATTGAGTCTCTATTCCTTGGCTTCTCCTTCAAATCAGTAGAAGCTGGCACACGTTAAGGAGAAAAAGGATGGGGCCTTTTCAATGTGTGGAGAAGTAGCCAGGGTGGAACACAGCTTTTCGTACATAGCAATGCAACACAGAGAATGACTGAATGAACAATGTAATGACCAAAGTATGATTTTTCAAAAAGCTAAAAACATGATTCTTGTAAAAATAAGATGAACATACATAAAAAATTTATTAAACAATGTATGAAGGAATCAGTAGGTGGTAAAGCTACTGATTTGAGAAGAAGAAATAGGGGTGGGGGTAGGAGAAGGAACTAGAACTTGGTAAGCGGCTCTCCACCCCATCCGGTTTTGTCAGAAACGTAATGCTGGGCTAAGCAGTCTTTCTGTTGGGAGAGCAGGACGGGAGGTTTCTTGTACCTGTTTATGGTAGGATTCCATGGGATCTTTCTGGATGTGCTTTGATCTGCTAGACTGGTAATATGGTGCTCAGGGTTTGATCAGGCTGATCCGGCTGGGATGGTGTCCAGGCCACAGTGGAATGAGACAGAAGCCAAACAGGGATCTTGTCCTCAGCCAGGCACAGGAATAGCAGTAACAGCTCTCTGGTATCACTAAGAGGCAGCTCAGAGTAGGGATGGCAAGGAGGGAGGAGAAAGCTTGGGCCATGTGTGTCTGGCAGCTGGTTTTCGGGCACAACTGCCGAAACACACCCGCTGAAGAGTGCTCATTGTATTTATTTAAAGCGACACAACAAAACAAAGTCAAATCAGCATCTTTGGCTCTGGGTGTGGGCAGAGTAGTATGGAAAGGAGAGGGAGAAGATTCGTTTTTTAAGACTGATTTATTTTTACTTGATTTATAAAAGATTTTATTTATTTATTTATTTGACACGGAGACAGCAAGAGAGGGAATACAAGCAGGGGGAGTGGGAGAGAGAGAAGCAGGTTTCCCACTGAGCAGGGAGCCTGATGCGGGGCTCGATACCAGGACTCTGAGATCATTACCCAAGCCAAAGGCAGAGGCCTAACAACTGAGCCACCCAGGCGCCCCTGATTTATTTTTAGAGAGAAACAGCATATGAACCAGGGGCGGGGCGGGGTGGTTCTGGCGCCGACTCCCCTGCTGAATGGGGAGCCTGATACAGGGCTTGATCCTATAGCACATGAGATCATAACCTGTGACAAAACCAAGAGTCGGATGCTTAACTGACTGAGCCACCCAGGCACCCCAGGAGGGGGTACATTTTAAAGAAAATCATACGTCAAATCTTTTCTTTTTGCGTAGGTACTGATTAAGAATAGGTCTTACTAGATTAGACCAATCCTGGAACTCCTAGTGAAGTTTCTTTAAAGAACAAAAGACTTTTGCCAGGTTAGGCCTCTTTTAAGCCCTTCTCTCTTACATTTTGGGTCTTTTTTTTTTTTTACCCCCTGTTCCCTGACCTTGCCAAGCTCCCTCATTCATCTGTTCTTGAACATTTGGTTTTCTGCCTGGAATACTCTCCCTTCTCCTCTTTGCTGTGCACACTCTCCTTACCCATCAAGACCCATTCCAAATGACAATTCTGTGGTTCCCCAAGTAGGGTTAGTGTTGCCCTTTGTGGACACCTATGGCCCTTTCCATTCCTGTTCTAGGACATCTAGTGCATTGTTTAGTGTGTTCTACGAGACTGACTTCCCAGGGCAAGGATGTCTTGCTTAGAGCTGAAGTCCCTGTTTGGGATGGTGTATCATGGCACATAGTAGATACTCAATAAATGCTTGAATGAAGTGAGTCAAGTTATTCCCTTCTATCTGATATTTTCCTCCTTCCTTCCTTTCTTCTTTCTTGAGGGGGAGAGAGAGAGAGCCCATGCACCCGTACACACATGGGAGGAGCAGAAGGAGAGAGAGAATCTTAAGCAAGCTCCACGGTGAGAACGGAGCCTGAGGCAGGGCTTGGTCTCATGATCCCGAGGTCATGACCTGAGCAGAAACCAAGAGTTGGATGTTTAACCAACTGAATCAACCAGGTGCCCTGTCTAATTTTTCTATCCCAGTAACAGTCAACCCAGGACCATCTTTTTTTCCCTTGGAAACTTCTTTTGTCTAATTCTCTTTTCCCAACTCTTTGGAATCCTACAAATGGGACATCTCAGGCAGGTAGAATTGCCATTGTCATGTCCACAAGATCAATTGTGTCCCTGGAGTACAACCTTGGACTGACTGGGAGAACTTGATATAAAATAACTTGGCTTCCAAGGTGGGTCCCCGGTATAGTGACCATCATTACAATGATGGTGTATTTGAGGGCTGCTTATTGAGAGTATGGCTCCACAAGTCACTTGAGGGGTAATGGGAAGAGAATTAGAGTCAAGAAAACAAAGTTCTAGTTCTTCTTGTACCATCAAGTAGCTGTATGATCTTAGACAAGTTCCATAGCATTTCTGGGCCTTGATTTCCTTTCCAAAATGAAGTCCTTTCCAGTTCTAATACTCTGTGTATCTCTCTCCCAGGAATGTTAATCATCGAGTCCCCAAATACATAGGAAAGGTAATAATTCCAAATAAAAATACCTAGCATTTTATAGGATTCCACAATATGCAAGGTAATTTCACATGTATTATCTAAGACATGTCTTTTTTCCGGTCTTGGCTGCTAGAATGCATGCCTGAATAACTACTAAGATTTTAACTCATTCACTTCATTTTATGTGGGCAAGTCAGTAACTTCTGACATAGCAGGAAAGAACTTGCTTTAAAGTAATAAATACACTAAGATCCAAATAATGTCTTAATTGCATTTTTAAAAGATTTGAGGAGAGGAGTGTGCATAAATTCAAGTGTATTTCTGGAACCCATTCTCTGAAAGGAATGTTCCTTAAATTCATGTCCCTCTTCTACATAGTAAGATCTCTACTGAGTCTTGTTTTTGTTGTTGTTGTGGTTTTTGTTTTTTGTATTTTAAAGATTTTATTTATTTATTTGACAGAGAGAGACACAGCGAGAGAGGGAACACAAGCAGGGGGAGTGGGAGAGGAAGAAGCAGGCTTCCTACTGAGCAGGGACCCTGATGCAGGGCTTGATCCAGCGACCCTCGGATCATGACCTGAGCTGAAGGCAGACGCTTAACAACTGAGCCACCCAGGTGCCCCTTGTTTTTATTTTATAACAACTGCGCAGGAAATAAGTATATCTTTTGGGATATCTTTTTATTTTTTTTTATTTTTTTTGGGATATCTTTTTAAATTTTATATTTTAATTTAATATACAAGTAAAACAGACATTTTTGATGTTTGTTTTAGCACGTGTATACATAATCAGGGTACATAACAGTTTCTTAACCCTCAAAAAACTCCCTTATGCTGTCCTTTTTTGGACACAGCCAAACCCCACTTCTAACTTCTGAGAACCACTATCTGTTCTCCATCAATATCGTTTTGCATTTTTAAGAATATCATTTAAATACAATTACACAATAGGTAACCTTTTGAGATTTTTTTTTTTCCACACAGTATGATGCCTTAGAGGTTCATCCAATTTGTTGTGTGCAACTACAGTTTATTCCATTTTATTACATTTATTAACTTTGTGTGAATGTACCATAATTTACCTTTCAGTCATTGAAGGGTATTTGGGTTGTTTTCATTTTTAAATTATAAATAAAGCTGCTATAAACGTTTGTATAACTGTTTTTTAAAATTGAGATATAACTAGCATACCATAAAAATCACCATTTAAAAGTACATAGTTCAGTGTGCAACCATGTAATAATTTTCACTACCCTCAGAAGAAACCTTGAACCCATTGCCAGTAAATACTAACTACCCCCACCCTACCAGCCCCGTCAGCCACCAGTCTACCTTCTGCCTCTATAGATTTGCATCTTCTGGACATTTCAAAGAGACTGAATCATGTACTGTATATTCTTTTGTGACTGGCTTCTTTCACTTAGTATTTTTCAAGCTTTATCCATGCTATAGCATGTTATCAGTACTTCATCTCCCTTTGTTGCCAAATAATACTCCCTTGTAGGATACACCACATTTTATTTATTCATCAGTTGATGGACATTTGGGTTGTTTTTACTTTTTAGCAGTTATGTGTAATGCTGCTGTTAACAGTGTATAAGTTTTGTGGGGGCACATTTTCTTTTTGGGGGGTTATATACTTAAAATTTGAATTGCTGAATCATATGATAACTGCATTTGCCTTTTGGAACAATTGCCAAGCTGTTTTCCAAAGGGTCCACACCATTTTACATTCTCACCAGTGATGTATGAGAGCTCCAAATTCTCCACATCCTTGCTAACACTTGTTATTGTCTGGCTTTTTTATTTTAGCTATGCAAGAGGTTGTGAAGTGGCATCTCACTGTGGTTTTGATCTGCATTTCCCTAATGACTAGATGTTGAATATCATTTTATGTGCTTATCGATTATTTATATATCTTCTTTGAAACAATTTCTGTTCAAACCCTCTTCCCATTTTGTGATGGACTATTAGTCTTCTTATTGCTGAGTTCTAAGAGTTTTTTTTTAATATATTTTAGATACAAGTCCCTTATCAAATATTTGATTTACAAATATTTTCTCCTATTCTGGAGGTTGTTTTTTTATTACTCAATGGTGTCTTTTTTTTTTTTAAGATTTTATTCATTTATCTGACAGAGAGAGATCACAAGTGGGCAGAGAGGCAGGCAGAGAGAGAGGAAGGGAAGCAGACTCCCCGCTGAGCAGAGAGCCCGATGCGGGGCTCGATCCCAGGACCCTGAGATCATGACCTGAGCTGAAGGCAGAGGCTTTAACCCGCTGAGCCACCCAGGCGCCCCCAATGGTGTCTTTTGAAGCAGAAAACTTTTAAAATTTTGATGAAGTCCAATGTGTTGTTTTCTTTTGTTTCTTGTGCTTTTGATGTTGTATCTAAGAAACCACCGAAGGTCACAAAGATTTACTATCATGTTTTTTTCCAAGAACCTTATAGTTTTGTAAAAGAAATTTTAAGAGTAACTTATTTATTTAGAGAGAGCCCGAGTGAGAAGAGCCAAGGGAGAGGGAGAGAGAATCTCAAGCAGAGTCCACACTAAGGGTGGAGCCTGACACAGGACTCAGTCTCACGACCCTGGACCATGACCTGAGCTGAAACCAAGAGTTGAGCACTTAGGAGCACGGGGTGGCTCAGTCCTTAAGTGTCTGCCTTCAGCTCAGGTCATGATCCCAGGGTCCTGGGATTAAGCCCCACGTAAGGCTCTCTGCTCAACGGGAAGCCTGCTTCTCCCTCTCCCACTCCCCCTGCTTGTGTCACCCCTGCTCTGTCAAATTAAAAAAAAAAAAAAAAGATTTGGGCACTTAACCATCTATGCCACCCAGGTGCCCCAAGATTTTTAGTTTTAAGTCTTATGTTGTATGAGATATCTTGAGTTAATTTTTTAGGTATGGTATGAGGAAAGGGTCCAAGTTCATTCTTCTGCATGTGGATATCTAGTTATGTCAACGCCATTTGCTGAAAAGACAACTCTTTCCCCATTGGATTGTCTTGACACCCTTGTCCAAGATCAATACATAGTTTATTTCTGGAGTCTCAATTCTATTGCATTGATCTGTATGTAGACGTATGCTAGTCTCACACTATCTTGATTACTATTGATTTATAGTGAGTTTTGAAATTAGGGAAATTAGGGAGTGTGAGTACGCCCACTTTGTTGTTTTTCAAGGTTGTTTTGGCATTTCTGGTTCCCTTGTACTTCCATATGAATTTTAGTATCAGCTTGTCAATTTCTGCAAAAAAAAATCTAGGATTTTTTTTTAAGATTTTATTTATTTATTTGACAGAGAGAGAGATCACAAGTAGGCAGAGAGGCAGGCAGAGAGAGAGGAGGAAGCAGGCTCCCTGCTGAGCAGAGAGCCCGATGAGGGACTCAATCCCAGGACCCTGAGATCATGACCCGAGCTGAAGGCAGCGGCTTAATCCACTGAGCCACCCAGGCGCCCCAACATCTAGGATTTTGATAAGGACTGCATTGAGTCTATATGTTGCCATCTTAACAAAGTCAGTGAACTTGAGAGGTGTTTCATTTAGTTCTTTAAATTCTTTCAGTGAGGTTTTGTACTTTTCAAAGTGCAGGTCTTGCATTCTTATTAAACCTTTAACCATGTAGTTTATTCTTTTTGAGGTGGTTGTAAATGGAAAAAAATGCTTGCCTAATTTCATTTTCAGATTGTTCATATATAAGAATATGATTGATTTTTGTTTCAATCTTATATCTAACAACTTTGCAGAACTTGCTTACTCATTCTAAGAGAGGGATGTGTGTGTGTGTGTGTGTGTGTTTTCCTAAGGATTTTCTACATAGAAGGTTGTATTATCTGTGACTAATTCTTTCTTTTCAACATGGATACCTTTTATTTCTTTGCCTAATTGCCCTGGCTATAACTCCGAGTACAGTGTTGAATAGAAGTGACAAGAACAAACATCCTTATCTTGTTCCTGATATTAGGGGGAAAGCGTTCCATCTTTCACCATTAAGTATGATGTTAGCTGTGTTTTCTCATAGGTGGCCTTTATCAGGTTGAGAAAGTTTCCTTCTATGCTTAGTGTGTTGAGTATTTTTTTTTTTTTAATCATGAAAGATTATTCGATTTTGTCAAATGTTTTCCCTGCATCTACTGAGATGATCATGGTGTTTTTGTCTTTTATTCTATTAATATAAGATTACATCAGTTGATATTTTTCATATGTTAAATCAACCTGTGCAAAGTTAATCCTGGGATAGATGCCACTTGGTCATTGATATATAATTATTTCTATGTTCCTGGATTTGTTTTGCTAATATTTTGTGGAGGATTTTTGTGTTGATAGGGAATATTGTTCTTTGTTTTTCTTTTCATGTAATGTCCTTGTTTGGTTTTCCGGGTAATAGTGGTCTCATACATTGAGTTGGGAAATGTTCCTTCCTTTTCTGTTTTTTGGGAAGAGTTTATGAAGATTTGGTATTAATTCTCCTCTGGATGTTTGTTAGATTCACTAATGAGGGATGCCTGGGTGGTTCTGTTGGTTAAGCATCTGTCTTTGGCTCAGATCATGATCCCAGGGTTCTGGGATAGAGTCCTGCATCAGGCTCCTTGCTCAGCAGGGAGCCTGCTTCTCCCTCTCTCTCTGCCTAAGGCTTCCCCTGCTTGTGCACGCTTACTCTCTCTCTCACTCTCTCAAATAAATAAATAAAATCTTGAAAAGATATTTGATGGGGCACCTGAGAGGCTGAGATGGTTGAGTCTCTGCCTTCCATTTAGGTCATGACTTCAGGATCCTGGAATCAAGTCCCTTATCAGGCTCCCTGCTTGGTGGAGAGTCTGTCTCTCCCCCAGCTCATGCTGTCTCTTGTGCTCTCTCTTCCTCTCTCAAATAAATAAATATAATCTTAAAAGAAAAAAAATTCACTAATGAAGTCATCTGAGCCTAGGCTTTTCTTTGTGGAAAGATTTCTTGATTATTGACTCAACGCTTCACTTGTTATCGGTCTATTTAGATTTGCATTTCTTCTTGAGTCAGTTTGGGTAACACACCTTTCTAGGACTTTGTCCATTTCATGAAGGATATGTAGTATGTTGGCATACAATTGATTGTGGGTTTTTAAAAAATTAACATATAATACATTACTAGCTCTAGGGGTACAGGTCTGTGAATCGCCAGGCTTAAACATTTCACAGCACTCACTATAGCACATACCCTCCCCAATGTCCATAACCCAGCCACCCTCTCCCAGCCCCTCTCCCCGGCAACCCTCAGTTTGTCTTGTGAGGTTAATAGTCTCTTATGGTTTGTCTCCCTCCTGATCCCATCTTGTTTCATGTTTTTCCTTCCCTACCCCCAAGCCCCCCACTTTGCCTCTCAAATTCCTCAAATCAGGGAGATCATATGATAATTGTCTTTCTCTGATTGACTTATTTTGCTCAGCATGATACCTTCTAGTTCCATCCACGTTGTTGCAAATGGCAAGATTTCATTTCTTTTGATGGCTGCATAGTATTCCATAGTATATGTGTACCACATCTTCTTTATCCATTCATCTGTTGATGGACATCTAGGTTCTTTCCTTAGTTTGGCTATTGTGGACATTGCTGCTATAAACATTCAGGTGTGTGTGCCACTTTGGATCATTACATTTGTATCTTTAGGGTAAATACCCAGTAGTGCGATTGCTGGGTCATAGAGTAGCTCTATTTTTAACTTTTTGAGGAACTTCCATGCTGTTTTTCAGAGTGGCTGCACCAGCTTGCATTCCCACCAACAGTGGAGGAGGGTTCCCCTTTCTCTGCATCCTCGCCAGCATCTGTCATTTCCTGACTTGTTAATTTTAGCCATTCTGACTGGTGTTAGGCGGTATCTCATTGTGGTTTGATTTGTATTTCCTTGATGCTGAGTGATATTGAGCACTTTTTCATGTGTCTGTTGGCCATCTGGCATCTGGATGTCTTCTTTGCAGAAATGTCTGTTCATGTCCTCTGCCCATTTCTTGATTGGATTATTTGTTCTTTGGGTGTTGAGTTTGATAAATTCTTTATAGATTTTGGATACTAGCCCTTTATCCGATACGTTGTTTACAAATATCTTTTCCCATTCTGACAGTTATCTTTGATTTTGTTGACTGTTTCCTTTGCTGTGCAAAAGCTTTTGATCTTGATGAAGTCCCAATATTTCATTTTTGTTCTTGCTTCCCTTGTTGATCTTTTGCTTGGATGACCTGTCCATTTTAGTGAGGGGGGTGTTAAAGTCCCTTACTATTATTGTATTAGTGACAATGTGTTTCTTTGGTTTTGTTATTAATTGGTTTATATAGTTGGCTGCTCCCATGTTAGTGGCATAGAAATTTAAAATTGTTAGATCTTCTTGTTGGACAGACCCTTTGAATATGATATAGTGTCCTTCCTCATCTCTTATTATAGTCTTTGGCTTAAAATCTAATTTATCTAATATAAGGATTGCCACACCTGCTTTCTTTTGATGTCCATTAGCATGGTAAATTGTTTTCCACCCCCTCACTTTAAATCTGGAGGTGTCTTTGGGTCTAAAATGAGTATCTTATAGACAGTGTATTGATGGATTTGTTTTTTATCCATTCTGATACCCTGTGTCTTTTGATTGGGGCATTTAGCCCATTAACATTCAGGGTAACTATTGAAAGATATGAATTTAGTTTCATTGTATTGCCTTTAAGGTGACTGTTACTATATATTGTTTTTGTTCCTTTCTGGTCTACTACTTTTAGGCTCTCTTTTTGCTTAGAGGACCCCTTTCAATATTTCCTGAGGGCTGGTTTGGTGTTTGCAAATTCTTTTAGTTTTTGTTTGTCCGGAAACTTTTCATCTCTCCTTCTATTTTCAGTGATAGCCTAGCTGGATATAGTATTTTTGGCTGCATGTTTTTCTCATTTAGTGTTTTGAATATATTCGTGCCATTTCTTCCTGACCTGCCAGGTCTCTGTGGATAAGTCTGCTGCCAATCTAATATTTTTACCATTGTATGTTACTTCTTACATACTTACATACTTGCATACTGGGATAAGACTTCTTATCCCAGGCTGCTTTCAGGATTTTCTCTTTATCACTAAGACTTGTAAGTTTTACTATTAGATGATGGGGTGTGGACCTATTTTTGTTGATTTTGAGGGGGGTTCTCTGTGCTTCCTGGATTTTGATGCTTGTTCCCTTTGCCATATTACGGAAATTCTCTACAGTAATTCACTGCAATATACCTTCTGTCTCTCTCTTTCTTCTTCTTCTGGGATCTCAATTATTCTAATATTGTTTTGTCTTATGGTATCACTTATCTCTCGAATTCTCCCCTCATGGTCCGGTAGTTGTTTATCTCTCTTTTGCTCAATGTCTTTATTCTCTGTCATTTGGCCCTTTATATCACTAATTCTCTCTTCTGCCTCATTTATCCTAGCAGTAAGAGCCTCCATTTTTGATTGCACCTCATTAATAGCTTTTTTGATTTCATCTTGGTTAGATTTTAGTTCTTTTATTTCTCCAGAAAGGGATTTTATTTCTCCAGACAGGGTTTTTCTAATATCTTCCATGCCTTTTCCAAGCCCAGCTAGAACCTTAAGAATCGTCATTCTGAACTCTAGACCTGACATATTACCAATGTCCATGTTGATTAGGTCCCTAGCCTTTGGTACTGCCTCTTGTTCTTTTTTTTTTTTTTTTGTGGTGAGTTTTTCTGCCTTGTCATTTTATCCAGATAAGAACATATGAACAAGAGAATAAAATACTATAAGGGTGGCAAAGACCCCAGAAAAATGTATGCTAACCAAATCAGAAGAGACCCCAAATCAGGGAGAGAAGAAAGGTAGTCAAAAGAAGTTTAAAAAAAAATTTTTTTTAATTTAAAAAATACATGTATATTAGACTGGTGAATAGAACAGAGCCACCCACTTGATTTTGGGTGTATTTTGGTCTCTTAAAAGAAACCACCTCCCAAAATTTTAGAAAAAGAAAAACTTATATATATACAATAATAAGGATAAACATGATGAAGGAATGGAATATGACTGTAAGGACGAAAATTTTTTAAAATTCTAAAAAAGGAGTTGATAAGAGAAGTTGGTTGGAAAAAGAAAGAAAAAGAAAGTAGAGAGGATTTGCTAAGGTTAGAGACTAGAACAAAGCCCTGTGCTAGATTTAGGGGATATTTTGATCTATTAGAAGAAATTGTATCCCAGAAATTTTTTAGAAGACAAAACCCTGTTTGTATACAAAAATTAAAGTTAGATACAATGGAGGATAAAATATGACTATAATAATGAAGGTTTAAAAAGATTTTTTTAAGGGCGCCTGGGTGGCTCAGTGGTTTAAGCCGCTGCCTTCGGCTCAGGTCATGATCTCAGGGTCCTGGGATCGAGTCCCGCATCGGGCTCTCTGCTCGGCAGGGAGCCTGCTTCCCTCTCACTCTCTCTGCCTGCCTCTCTGCCTACTTATGATCTCTCTCTGTCAAATAAATAAATAAAATCTTTAAAAAAAAAAAAAGATTTTTTTAAGAAAGGTATTGTTAAGAAAAACTGGTTAAAAAATGTTAAAAGAGGAAAGAGGAAAAGTTAAAAAAATTAGAATAAGGGGGTGCCTGGCTGGCTCAGTGGGTTAAAGCCTCTGCCTTTGGCTCAGGTCATGATCTCAGGGTCCTGGGATCGAGCCCCACATCCAGCTCTCTGCTCAGCAGGGAGCCTGCTTCCTCCTCCCTCTCTGTCTGCTTCTCTGCCTACTTGTGATCTCTGTCAAATAAATAAATAAAATTTAAAAAAAAATTAGAATAAGAAAAAAATAAAATTAAAAAAATTTAATTAACTTTGCAAGGCTAAAGAATCATGGGGAGAAAGCCACGAATTCCATGCTTTGCTTTCCCCTTGTCTGGAATGATCGTGTTTTTTTTTTTTTTTTTTTCTTTTCTTTTTTTAAGACCATTAATATGGTAGATTACATTGATTGAATTTTTAATATTAGATTAGCCTTGTATCCCTAGGATAAATGTCATTAGCTCATGGTATTATTTTTTTTTATATATTGCTGGAGTTAATTTGCCATTATTTTGTTGAGGAATTTTATATCTTTGTTTATGAGGGATATTGGTCAATATTTTTCTTAACTTGTAATATCCTTATCTAATTTGGGTATCAGGGTAATAGGCCTCATAAAGTGAGTTGGAAAATAATCCTTCCTCTTGTATTTTCTGGACAAGATTGTTTAGATTAGTAGAGTGTCTTTTATTACTTTTTTTGTCCTCCTGGTATGCTTTGCTGTGTGTGTATGTGTGTGTGTATACATGTGAAAATGTTGCTGAATCAGAGGGAATACTAAATATATCTGCTTTCTGTAGTTCTCTCTTAAGCTCTGGGGTTAGAAATAAATAGAATACAACCTTATCTTTTGTTTTTAAACCTTTTTGAGGGAATTGGAAAGATCGAGACAATTTTTTCAAAATCTTAGTGTTGGTCACATTGACTGGACATTTTTAAGTACTATGATCACTTAATTCATTGTCTGTTTTAACACTCATTAGGTAACAAAGAATATGGAAAATGCAAAATATTTTCTGTATAAATCTTTGAAGCATGTTTATTGGAATTATGAGAATTCATGTAGAATTAATGTAGAATTAAGCTTCTAGTATCACTGAGAGCTTTTTAGCTAGCTCTTAAGTGGTATTTTTAGAAGGAGTGTGTGTATGTGTGTGTGTGCACACACATGCGTGCACATGCATGCATGTGAGGGGTCGGTTGTGTCATTCTCCACAGATTCTTTTTCTATTTTAATGACTGTAATTCATGTTTCCTAGTGGGTATGTTATACAATCAAAGGTAGCATCTACGTTTTCTTCCATGTAGATGCTTTACGTTCACAAAGGGCATATTGCACAGGTTTTGTATGTATCTAGACCAACTCGTATCACAACTGAAGAAACTGAAATCCAGAAGGCATTATTAAATCAATGATATATCTCTCAAGTCATTGAAGATAATTTTTTAAAGAACATACTAAGGAAGACTTCTCAATTTTATTCTCTTGTGCAACATCTTTTATGTTTTTACACTTCTGATTATTAAACATTTTACAGTACTTCCTTTGAAATAATTTTCTTACTAATAGCATCCATGTGAAATTTAACAACTAGGTAAAAGGAAGTTGGATTTTCTTCTTCTTGCATTTGGTCCTTCAGAGGGCCTGCTAAGGTCCCTGTAGTAGATCCTAACCCTGACAGGATAATCTCAGGGCTGAGTGATCCAGTAAGTAAGACTAATCTTACTAATCTCACTCCTACCCCCCAGGAAGAGTCAGTTTCCAGTGACAATACACTTGAGCTTCTGGCATATTTTCTCCCACCATAAATCATTCCAGAATCCAGTCCTTTAGGGAAGAGATGTTTCCTTTCAAATGTATATTCTCAGGCTCATATAGCTATGGGATCCTGCACATGGCCTATAATCACATTAGCATACAACTGTGGGGTAAGGCAAGTGGGAAATTCTTAATGAGTAGGACCCTCAACACAACCCAGGTTTAATTTTAACCTTCCAGTGAGACTCCTCTGAAGGAGATAAAGAAGAAGAGCTATCATCAGGGTGTTGTAGATCAGTTTGCAGCATCTTGCCTGGAGCATAGTAAGTACTTTACATGACAAGTTCTTTGTGAGAACTAAAAACCCCTCTGAGGCTTAAAAAAGCATCCTAGGGTTTTGTTTTAATTTGACAAATAAATAGCACTAAAAACTAAGACGTATTTATCACATTCATATGATATATATGAATATATCATATATATGATATTCATATGATATATATGAATATATCATATATATATATGATATTCATATCATATATATGAATATATCCTATCATAGCATCAGAGAAGTCATCATCATGTCTTATTAAGGAGTCTTTAGTCTTCCTTATGTTCTCATGTTTTATTTTTCTAGCATGTCTCATACCCTGCAGACTTTAAAAAGCACACATAATTTTCTTGGCTTCTCGCTTTATAGATCATGTCATGCTTCCCCATTAAAGCTTCCCCACTCTTAGGTTTTTTTATGGAATAACTTGTTATTTCATGGAGTCTTGTTAGACCCAACTGTGATAATATTCTGTGTCTCTTGTGGGTTGAATAAAATACTGTTAATATTGTTAATTTGTTAAAAGAGATCTAAGAGTAGTGGCATATTTGCAAAACTCTTGAGCCGAATAAAAAGTTTAAGAGCTATAGGATTTGCAGAAATCCTTGATTTCTTCTGATGTCTTACAGTCCAGATGCTTTTAACTGCAGGCAGCAGGGTAGAAACACGCATGTGACATCTACAAACCAGAAAGTGATGACAGCAGGCAGAGTGGAGCGCTATAAAAATTTTATCATCTCATTTGAAGGGATCGTGTTGCTTATTAATGGCAGAAATTCAAGTTCTAACAAGTGGCAGTTTTAGTCTGTGTTTAACTTTGCCATTTTGCTTTCTTTTGCTGGGCTCCTCTTTGCTTTCCCCCTTGTTTCTTTGCTCTGAAATTTACGAGCTGCTTCTCTCATCTTTTGACAGCCTTGACCTGGGCTCTCAGAAGTGTAAGCAGTCAATTCCAATAATGATCTGCTGCTGGTTTTTTTGTCCTTATAACCAGAGCATAGAAAGGCAGGCTTCTGGAACCTCAAGCAATGTGTAAGGATCCAGAAAGGAGGGGAATGTTGAATCTGTTCGTTCTTTAGTAGGAGTCAAGCCCTCCTCTTCCTCCTCCTTCACCTCCTTCTCCTTCTTCTGCCTTCTCCTTCTTGTCCTGCCCCTTCTCCTTCTCCTTTTCCTTCTTCCCCCTCCCCTTCCTCTTCCTCCTCCTCCTTCCCCTTTCTCCTCCTCCTCTTCTGGCTACATTTAATTTAAGTGGCATGGAATTAGAACTAACAACAACAACAAAAGCATCTTAAAAGTTTTTTTTTAAAGAGAGGCCTAGATTGAAGGACTACCGCCTCTAATTAGTTTTGGAGGCTTTGGAAGAGAAGCCAAGTTGTGTTCACTTCATTTAGTTTTAAGAGAAGATTTTTTTTTTTCCTTTTTTTGGTCCTAGATAAAAAATTTAGCTCCTATGGAAACTATACTTATCTTTTTTTCCTTCCTTTCAAATTTTTCAAAATATCAAGGTTGGTCATTTTCCAACTTTTGGTCTTGGTGTACCCCTTCACATTATTAAAGATGCCAACAGTGAAAAAGGTAAATGTACCTTATTATTCTGAAAATAGTATTGACCTCAGGGATTCCAGAGGTATGCCTGCCACATCTTGAGGGCCACTGGTCAAGGAGATGTTTATGTTGCCTGAACAAAGGAAATCAAGAAATCAGTTTCAGAGACTCCTTATTAGCTACAGATTGATGCACCCAAAGTGGGCTGACTTACAACTTCCTGAGTTTTCCAAACTCAAACCAGCCATATGCAGAGACCTGACTGAAGGTGATAGAATGAAGATGAATGAGCCAGGCTTTTCCCACAAATCTGAACGGGAATATACTGTTGTGGGCTCTGTAGAAGAGCTTTGAAGCCTATTAGTCCAGGAATTCTAGCGGTTCCCTCAGCAAACAGAAAGGTTGAAAGACTAATATAATGAATAGCCCTATTCTCATCTGAAGAGTCACATTTTGCTATGTTTGTTTTATTTTTCTTCCTTACACCCTCTTTTCTCTCCCAATCAGTCTCTCTCTCTGTCTCTACACACACACACACACACGCGCGCGCGCGCGCACGTGCTTTATTCTGAACCATTTGAAATAAGTTATAGACATCATGACTTTCAGCCCTAAGAATCTTGGTATGTGTCTCCTAAGAATAAGTACTTTTCCACACAAACCAGGTGTACTGGACACAGTAACACCATCCTCTGTAAGTTCATATGAAAGTTTACTCAGTTGTGGAGTACCCGGCTGACTCAGTCCATGGAGCATGCTTGCGTCTCTTGTTCTTGGGGATGTGAGTTGGAGCCTTTAGTTAAGGATCATATATTGTAATTTGTGGCCAATTATTATATCTTGCAAAAAAAATTTTAGGTTTGAGAAATACAAGAAAGGAAAAGTCAGCCTCTGCCTTTGGCTCAGGTCCTGGGATGGAGTCCCTCATCGGGCTCCCTGCTCAGTGGGGAATCTGCTTCTCCCTTTGCCCCTCCTCACTTGTGTTCTCTCTCTCTCTCTCCAAAATAAGTAAATAAAATCTAAAAAACAAAAACGTAGATTGAGGATGGGAATAGAAAGGAGTAAAGGAGCCTGGAGAGTAGAAATACAATCTATTTGCAATTTAGCCTTTGGAGAGAGAAAGGCAGCAGAGAAGAGATATAACTTTGTCGCTGCCTTAGGAAGGTGATACACCTGGTCAGGAGGTAGGGAGTGGAGAATGTTGATGGGTTACTGACCTATTTTGTTCTGTTGAATTTCGCAGGAAGTTAACATGATTATTCCTAAAGCTATAGAACTCATATTGAAAAGAGATTTGGGAATTTTCCCATTAACTAGATGATGGTAATTATATTAATACAAATTACTAGAAGCTTTTCCTATGAGAAGATGAAGAGGTGAGGGTCATTTTTATAAATATACTGTTTTCTTTGTTTATTTTTTTTGTTTTTAAGATAAATCCATATAATAATCCTTGGTTAAAAGCTATGGCTATTCCAGTGGTTTTTGATCCACACTGTCAAATTGTTTTCAAAAAGAATGTTAACAACTTATATACCCCCTTAAGTTCATGGACTGGCTTCAGTGTCCATTTACTAGCACTGGGAGTTTCCATTTTTATTATATAAGAAATGATACATCATTGCTTTAATTGACATTTCTGATTTTGAAAGAAAAGTAAAATAGACATTTTATTCTAGGTTTGCTCTTTTCTTTCTAAAGAATTGGTTGTTCCTGTTCTTTATTCACTTTATCATTTGTGTCCTGCTGTTTCTTTACCAATTGTCTTGAGTTCTTTTTGTTCTTTAGTTCTTTTTTTTAATGTAGGTATTTTTTCTTAAAGATTTCGTTTATTTATTTGATAGAGAGAGACACAGTGAAAGAGGGAACATAAGCAGGAGGAGTGGGAAAGGGAGAAGCAGGCTTCCTACTGAGCAGGGAGCCCGATGTGGGGCTCGATCCCAGGACCCTGGAATCATGACCTGAGCTGAAGGCAGACGCTTAACTACTGAGCCACCCAGGCACCCCATATGTAGGTATTTTCTTTAGGCTGTTCTTTTGCCTTAAAAAAGTTATTATTATTACTACTACTATTATTTTGCAATATAATTTGTTGCTCTTTTCCTTTGTATTTATTTCTAAGTTTAGGAAGTTATCACCTCATTAAAGATCTGGTAACAAGTCCATTTCACATCTTTATTATACAGTAAGAGATAAGTGAAAATTTTTTTTTCCAAATTATCAAGCCATCATTACTATGCTACTTTAATTTTGGGGGGGGGGGGTGGGTGGGATGGAGGGAGAGGAAGAGAGAGAATCCCATGTAGGCTTCATGTCCAGTGCAGAGCCTGACACAGGGCTCGATCTCATGACCCTGAGAGCATGACCTGAGCATAAATCAAGAGTAGGATGCTTAATCAACTGAGCTACTCAGATGATCCATTACCATACTATTTTTTTAAATATGTTTTTTTTCTTTATTGCTTTGTGATATCTTTTTATCATAAATTCTTTTATATTTGTCTATTTGGGGGCTATCCAGTATCTTTCATTGACATAGTAATTTTTATGAGTGTTAAGTATGGAGCACTTTTATTATTAACTTTTGGTTTGAGTTTTTACAAGGGGACAGTAGGTATTTCATTGATCCAAACTTTAGGAACTGATCTTAGGCATAAGAGTTGGGGCAAAATAAAGAAACTCATATTTAGAACTTTATCTGAGTTTTTCTGATCACATGGTTATGTGCTGTTCTTGCCACATTTACTTAATATATTTCTTTGGATGCTGATTCAAATTTTATTTCAAAATGAGGGGAAACATTTAAAAATAAAATTTGCCATTTTGTTAGAGGCAGAGTTTAAGGAGAAGTTCTAATGATTTTGATTAGTGGGGCAATCTCTCATATATCTACTCATTTGTTTATTTTTCATTTATTTTGGGTGAACAGTCTCTCCCCAGTAATGCTGCTGCTCTTTTTGATAACAGAAGATACCCCTTTCCCTGTGATGGCTTTGATTTCTGTGTTCCATGTACTGGCAGCTATCTGAGCTTAATAGGTGGGTGATGACCTTAGCAGAGATGTTATGTAAGGAATTGTCACCTTCCTTTAGAGTCAGTCATCCCATGAAGTCAAAGGAGTCAGTAAGACATAATGGAATCAAGAGGCTTGTGTGGCAGCCCTGACTCTGACACCAATTAATTACCTGTCTGGAGCTCTGTTTCCTCATTAGTTGAATGAATATGTTGGCCTACTGACCCCCAGTTTCTTTCCCTCACTGAAATTCTGTGATTCTCTTTCCATGCACTGTTACCACTAAGAATCCTCATTTCCATGTTGTCTTCTAAAATAAGCAACATGGAAAAGAGAATATGAAAACCAGAGTTTAATTAAAAATTTTTGAAGTGTCATTGGTGAGGCTGGAGGGCCTTGGTGAAGCTTATGGATAGCCGATATGAAAGGTCTGGTATGGTCTGGAACATTCTGCAGCAAATACCAAGCCCCATTGCTCTTTTGGGATCCTGTAATTAATTGGCATGGATTTTAGTTTTTCTTTAAGATGTACCCATTCTTCATATGAGATATGGGCATTTCTATATCCCTTTTTACTTTATCTATATTTCAGGTATTAGCAATATTTGAATGTTTGGTATATGAAAAAATAGTCACTTACTTTTTGACTCTGTCTTGACCATGTATACTAGAGGTTATTTTTAAAAAATTTATCATTAACTAGCTTAAAAAAAAACTTTCTATAGGGCCACCTGGGTGGCTCAGTTGGTTAAGCGACTGCTTTCAGCTCAGGTCATGATCCCAGGGTACTGGGATGAGCCCCCCATCGGGCTCCCTGACCAGCAAGGAGCCTGATTCTCCCTCCCTCTCTGCCTACTGCTCCCCCTGCTTGTGCTCCTGTTCTCTTGGTGTCAAAATAAATTTAAAAACTTAATTAAAAAAAAGAACTCTTACAATTTAGCAATAAAAAGACAAATAGCTAATTAAAAATGGGACGAGGATCTGAACAGACATTTCTCCAAAGAAGATATATATATAAATAATCAATAAGCACACAAAAAGTTGCTCAGCATTATTGGCCATCAGAGGAACGTGCATCAAACTACAGTGAGACATCACTTCACATCCACTAGGAGACTAGAGTCAAAAAGCAGATCATAAGTGTTGGCAAGGATGTGGAGAAATTGGGGCCCTCATACACTGATGGTAGGAATGTAAAATGGTGTTGATGCTTTGGAAAACAGTTCGGTTGTTCCTCAGAAGATTTAGCATTTTCCGATTCTACTCCTAGGTATTCACTCAAAAGCATTAAAAGCAGGTATTTAAAACACAAACCTGTGCACAAATGTTCCTAGCAGCTCTGTTCACAACAGCCAAAAAGTGGAAACAGCCAAAAAGTGGAAAAAGCCCAAATATGGAAGCAACCCAAATGTCCATCAACTGATGAACAGATTTTAAAAGGTGGTATATTCATACAATGGAATACTATCTGGCAATAAAAAAGAAATGAAGCACTGATACATGCTATAGCACAGATGAACCTTAAAAAATATAATGCTGGGGCACCTGGGTGGCTCAGTGGGTTAAAACCTCTGCCTTCGGCTCGGGTCATGATCCCAGAGTCCTGGGATCGAGCCCCGCATCGGACTCTCTGCTCCGCGGAGAGCCTGCTTCCTCCTCTCTCTCTGCCTGCCTTTCTGCCTACTTGTGATCTCTGTCTGTCAAATAAATAAATAAAATCTTTAAAAAAAATAATGCTAAGTGAAAGAAGTCAGTTACAGAAGACTGCATATTGTATGACTCCATAAATAAGGGGAGTGGTTGCCTAGATGTAGGGAAGGGGGAAGGGCTGGCTGGGGAAAAATGAGGGGCAACTTCTAATGGCTACAGGGCTTCTTTTTGGGGTGATAGAAATGTTGTAAACTTGTTAGTGGTGATGGTTGCAGAACTCTGACTAAAAACCATTGAATTGTATCCTTTCCATTTCCACTTAAAAAAGGAAAAGATTTTATTTATTTATTTACTTGAGAGAGAGAGCACCAGCAGGGGAGTGGCGGGGGGCATGAGAGAAGCAGGCTCCCCATAGAGCAGGGAGCCTGACACAGGGCTCGATCCCAGGACCCTGGGGTCATGACCTGAGCCAAAGGCAGATAGATTCTTAACCGACCGAGCCACCCTGGTGCCCTTCCACTGGTAAATTTTATGGCATATGAATTATAAGTTAGAAAAGCTGTTTTTTAAAAAAATATATATGGGTTCTAGAGAATTAGAATGTACATTTGAACCCAGTTCCATCACTTACTGTAAGCTGTGCAACCTTGGAGAAGTTGCTTAACCTCCCTGAGTCTGTTTCCTTATTTGCAAAATAGGGATGATGGTAGCAGTGTTTATGTAATGATATCCTTGTAAAGATTAGATGAGATGATGCCTACAAATATTAACTCCTGTCTAGTTCTGGGTAAACATTAATATCAACTATGAAGATGGAGGAGATTGAGGAAGAATGGGTAGGTCTTAGACAAGCAGAAATAAGAGGAAATAACTTGTGGAGTAGGTAATAAGGGTAGGATTGAGCTGGCTTTGTTTGTGGCCCTGGAGAAGATAGCTAGTTTAAAATATTTACAAGCCAGAGGCAGCCATCTCTCAGTGGTTTTGGCTGGTGATGATGCCCAGGATAACAGTGGTGTCATGGGGGGTAACATACCACTGAGCTGGGTCATGTTTGTTATGCTGCCAGATTCGGCTGCAGAAAAATCCTGGAGAGGAAAACAGAGAATCTAAAGAAAGTTGTTTTTTAAAATCTTGCTGTGCCTGTGGCCCGAAGAGCCTGTGTCTGCTTGTCCAGAAGCTAACTGGAGAAAAAGGAGTAAGCCTTGGCTTGAGTTGCCCAATCCTGTGTCTCTGGGCAGGGTTGTGTGAGAAGGGGGGGCAGTTTCTGACCTTTGGCCCCTCTGCATTTAAGCCATGGGTAGGGTGGGGCGGAGGGAATGTGTGGCCCTTAGTGGCAGAACCTGTAACTTAGTCTCTTACTTCAGGGAAGTTCAGGCTCCTGCTGTCATTGTCAGGGCCCCTGAGAAATGACCTTGAATGAAGCAAAACCAAATTGGAGATATCCAGTGCATTGCCGGGAGTCTGCAGTCAGATGACAGAACTTGATGTGTAATCCATTTTCGAGTCCTTCCTCAGACTCCTTATTTTGGTGGTTGGGGCTAAAATTGTAAGGCTCGCTGAGTGAATCTAATATTAGGGAATGCGTCATCATGTTTTCCTTTCTGATAATTATTGTCTTTGCTTCCATTACTTCTAGCTAAGGATCATCTCCCTAGTCAACCCTTGCCAGAAAACCCAGCCACTGGTGTGAGTGACCCCTCAGGGTCCAGCAGCCCAGGCATCTCGGACTCCAGAGCCCGGCTTAGGGCCTATATAGACAGCCACCCTGTAGTCATCTTCAGCAAGTCCACGTGCAAGCGCTGTGCGGAGGTAAGGAGCGGGGACACATTGTTGCCTCCCAGAAAGTCAAGACTTCTGAGCTCTGCTGTAAGCAGTTGGATTTCACCTGAGGAAGGGGTTTGTGTGGGTGTAAATTGCTTCAGAGTCTTTAGAGAGTGATGCTTTGAGAACAAAATGTTGCTTGAGTAATCTCCTGAGCTTTTGTAAAACACTAGATGTTTTCTCAAGTTCAGGCAGATTAGGGGTGGGCGAGCTCCCAAAGCAGTTGATTGGCTGCTCTTTTAGGCACTTCTATAGAGAGTATTTTCTGAGGAGCTGTTACTTAACGTACTCCTAAATTTTGATAAGTACCTCTTCATGCTCATTATGGGAAAAATGACTTCCCAAAGAAAAAACTGTGCTTTCCACTTGGTTCTTAGTCTTAGATCTTCTGAGAGGAAAGGTCAGTGATCACAGCCATGGGGAGGGTTGGTTTAGTCCACCCGATTTCACCACAGAATGATGTGGAGAATTGAAAGACAACCTGACCGGGTGCTTTATGGGAAGGTTGAGGATGTTTGAATGTCACTGAAGCCTAGCTTTAAATTATACTCAGGGTAGCTCTAGGACCAGACACGTGGATTCTTAAGTCAACGTAACTGGCCTTCTATCAGGGTTCACCTGTAGGGTAATTTATTAAGTTCAATTTTATCTCAGTTTCTTGACTTATTTTCCAGCTCTCAGAGAGATTGACCTCAGAAGCCTTTTATTCTGGAAGGGTTACACAGAGACATGCTTCTTAGACTCTGTGTGTGCATATGTGTGTGTATGTCCCCTTGTTCTTTTTAAGATTTTTTAAAAAATGTATTTATTTGACAGAGAGAGAGATTACAAGTAGGCAGAGAGGCAAGCAGAGAGATAGGGGGAAGCAGGGTCCCCACTGAGCAGAGAGCCCGACATGGAGCTCAATGTGGGGCTCGATCCCAGGACCCTGAGACCACAACCAGAGCCGAAGGCAGATGCTCAACCCTCTGAACCACCCAGGTGCCCCTCCCTTGTTCTAAACAAGGAAAATGGGAAGGTGGGCAAGCAGTGAAAACACTGAAAGTAGGCGGAAATTTTCATCTTTGTTTCTTGCCCAACATAGTCTGCTTCATCCCTGTCGAAGCCATCATGGAGCCTTTCGTTCAGGACATTATGTTGGGAACAGGGTTGCTAAGAGGTAGGAGACACAAGTCCCATCCCCAGGGGGTTTAGCTAAACTGAGAAGGCAGATCTTTGGCTTAAAAAGAAAAATGATCTGGAGCACCTGGGTGGCTCAGTCAGTTCATGGTTCAGGTCATGATCTCTGGGTCCTGGCTTAGAGCCCCAAGTTGGGCTCTGCCCTCAGTGGGGAGTCTGTTTCTCCCTCTCCCTCTGCCCTACTCCCTGCTTGTGTTCTGTTTCTCTCACATAAATAAATCAAATCTTTAAAAGAAAAGAAAAGAAAAGAAAAATGACCTAGGGGCGCCTGCGTGGCTCAGCTGGTTAAAGCCTCTGCCTTCAGCTCAGGTCATGATCCCAGGGTCCTGGGATCGAGCCCCGCATCGGGCTCTCTGCTTAGCTGGGATCCTGCTTCCTCTTCTTTCTCTCTCTGCCTGCCTCTCTGCCTACTTGTAATCTCTATGTGTCAAATAAATAAATCTTAAAAAAAAAGAAAAAGAAAAGAAAAATGACCTAAGGTAACCCATGCTAAATTCTAAGTGATTAGCATAGGCAGTAAACATTAGAGAATTTGGAAGAGGGCTGGGTATTAGAAATCCACTGCAGGGGTATCTGGGTAGCTCAGTTGTTAAATGTCTGCCTTCCGTTCATGTTATGATCCCAGGGTCCTGGGATCAAACCCCACATCAGGCTTCCTGCTCAGCAGGGAGTCTGCTTCTTCCTCTGCCTGCTGCTCCCCCTGCTTGTGCTTTCTCTCTCTTGCTGTCTCTCTCTCTGTCAAATCAATCAATCGATCTTAAAAAAAAAAAAAAAAGAAAAGAAAGAAAAAAGAAAACGAGAAATCCGCTATATAATTCCTGGCCTCTGGGAGCTTCATGATATAGCCCTAGTGGTCTTTTGAGGCTCTTCTCCCTCGTTTGTGTCATCGGCATCTGTAAAATGAAGGGCTTGGACTAGTTGACCGTTGAGATTCCTTTTAGTTCTGAAATCATGGAGTTGTCTAGTCATTTCTGTTTCCAAATAATGGTGAGGAGCCTGAACTCAGAAGTCAGAGTTTCGACCTTGTCATGTGAACTTGGTTAAGTTTTTTACCTGTTGGGTCTCAGTTGTCTCATTTGTAAAATGTGGGTAATAATACACCTATCTCCTAAGTTTGTCATGAGGATCACATTAGCTAATATTTTTTTTTAATATTTTATTTATTTTTTTGACAGACAGAGATTACAAGTAGGCAGAGAGGCAGGCAGAGAGAGAGAGAGAGAGGAAGCAGGCTGTCTGCAGAGCAGAGAGCCCGATGCAGGGCTCAATCCCAGAACCCTGGGATCATGACCTGAGCCGAAGGCAGAGGCTTTAACCCACTGAGCCACCCAGGCACCCCCACATTAGCTAATATTTATAGAAGCCACAGAACATGCATGGCACATAGTAAATGCTCCCTAATGTTTTTTTAAATGAAAGAACTACCTGCCCTTCCTGTTTCCCTATCAGGACTTCACACCGTGTATGGTGATCTTCCTTCATCAGTGTTGAGCCTCAGTCCAGCAGAAATCAACAAATATCTCACTCTAATCCCAGTATAGTTACTTCTATTAAAAAGTGGCTGGGTTTTTTTCTTTCTTTCTTTTTTTTTTTCTAAACTAACCTCTCCCTTCGAAACTCTGTGCACATGGTGGTGTAATGGAAGGAATATTCACAGTTGAAAGGACTCAGATCTTATTCTGTAAATCAGTTTCCTCAACAATAAGGTTGACAATGCTGCCTTATCTGCTATACTTGGTAATACACAGCTTGAGGACCAAAGAATTTCAAGTCTCTGTGAAAGCACGTGGAAGCCTCCACTGTAGGCTTGTGTTAGGAGCCACCATTGAGAGCCTACTATGTGCCAGGTGGTGTTTGGTCCCTCTCCTCATTTTTTAAAAAATATTTATTTATTTGAGAGAGAAAGAGATTGCATGCACGTGTGTGTGTGTGTGTGTGTGTGTGTGTTGGGGGGGAGGGGCAGCAAGAGAGGGAGAGAGAGAATCTCAAGCAGACTCCGAGCTGAGAATGGAACCTGACACAGGGCTCCATCTCATGACCCTGAGGTCATGATCTCAGGTCTTGACTTCAGCTCAAGAGTAGGACTCTTAACCAGCTGAGCTACCCAGCATTGCTGAAGAATTGGAAAACTGCAGTTTGACTCTGCTCTAGGCCTGCAGTGAAGGACAGGGCCAATGTGGTCAAGATTGCTAGTAGTGACAGGCAGTTTCATTGCTTGCTCTCTGCAATCTCCCATCTCTTTGACTTGTAGTCGCTCTTATTTCTACTATCTTCTCCCTGAATTCTATGAACTTCTTCATTTCCTGACTCTCCTCCCTGACTCTAAAAAGGCAAAGCATTTTTTTTTTCCTCAATTAAGTATACTCTAGGAATGATGAACATTTCCTGTAAAATTTGTGGTAGGTATTTGCATATCTGTTGTATTAAAATGTATAGTAATTCTGGAAACTTTATTTAATGTCATTATCTGAGTAATTCCTGGGTATGCCAGGTCTTTTGGACAAATATCCCCTGGTTTTACCTTGACAAATACCAGTTCTTAAGCTTTTCTGAATATGTAATATGTAAGCTGTTTTCAGATTTGTGCCAATTAATATGGAAATTAACTTTTGATGTCTTTGGCTGTGAAGGATGGTGAAAATAGTGGTAAAAATAGTGATTTTCTTCTGTGAGGATACAACTTATAGACTTGACTGTTCATGGTTTTTTTTAATTTTCATTTTAAATTTTATTATTTTAAAAAATTACCTTGAAGTAGCATTTCCCCAGGTTACTTCCTTCAGTTTTGATCTTATTTTTTAACAGTTGTGATGTGAGTAAATCAGGATGGAGAAACTTCATTTTTATATCTGTACTTGGCCTGATGAATTTATATTTCTCTCTGAGATGAGTAATATAATTTGCATTGATTCAAGCTGGGAAATGCCCACAAAGAAATGAGCTTCTAGTAAGTTAGTAAGTTTCCTGTTTGTTGCATAACACCAGGGTGTGTGATTTGCTGCATCCTGCTATGAAGACTGGGTTTTAAAATGCAAAGACAACTCCCTACCTTTTAGGATCTGTGATATTTGTTTCTTACGGGTATTTGAATGGGAAGTTAGAAGTATGAAGTTGGAATTAGCAAATGACATCTCATATGGTTTATGGGTTGCCTGACACCCAGATCCACTGCCATTTTCCCATAGCATGTGTAGTTACAAGCAACATTGACCATCCTCTGCTTTTATCAATTAGAATATTCTGGAAACCGGTGCTAATGAAGTTCAATACAGATCTTTAATCTTGTACTGTGGAGCAGTATGAAAGTTTCATCAGAGCTAAAATTACCTACCAAAGAGTTTCTTGAAGTGGGGTCACGTGTATTCTGGAATCTAGAGCTGATCTTTTCTACATTTCACATATTGTCAAATTTTGATACTTTTAGGAGCTGTTTTTAGGATTACTCTCTAAATCTGGAAACCTTGTTTTTTGTAACAAACTGCAAATGGTTTATTTCTAAAATTAAGTGGCTGAGGAAGCCTTAAGACTCCATGATTTTATATGTGTTTGAACTTTTTTTATTTTTAGTCTTAGGAAATGAGCATTGGAAGATGAATTAACTTTTGTCCAGATGGTCTCTCAGCTGTAGCTTTCCTTGCCCTTTCCTTAAAGTCATTCTTTACTCACCCCATCACTCTTCAAAAGGATTCTTATCTTCTTAACTGTATGTTGCCGGGGAGCTAAATTCTGACCAGGGCACAGATATTGCTCTGAGGAATATAAGAGGAGGGCCACCAGAGCTGTGTGAACGAACTTATTTTCCCATTTTTATCAAAATCTTGTCTTTGGCCCTATACAATTGATAGAAATCTTTCAACCTACTGTTTTAATAGTTAAATTAGAATGGGAAAAGAGCACATTCTCTGTTAATTTTTGTGAACTCTGGGCCATAGTTCTGACCTTTTTCCTTTTGTTGTAGAAGCTGGAGGAAATGTGGGTCTAAGCTGTCCTAAGGCATTAACGACAGGCTATTGTGTCTTATATATAAGTGTCATTTTAAAGTCTTTTTTTTAAATCAGTAATTTATGTGTTTTTAGTGGTGCAAATTTGGCAAAAGTAACTCTATCCTTCCAATAAACACTTTTTTTACCATTATAATTTGTGTAATCTTGGGACACCTGGGTGGCTCAGTTGGTTAAGCATCTGCCTTCGGCTCAGGTCATGACCCCAGCGTCCTGGGATTGAGTCTCACATTAGACTTCTTGCTTAAGGGAGGCGCCTGCTTTTCCCTGTGCCTGCCACTCCCCCTGCTTATGCTCTCTCTAACACATAAATAAAATCTTTTAAAAAATAAGTTGTGTAATCTTGAATGTATGACTTTTGTAATTGATTTGTTGGTTGAGGTTTTTTACTCAGCTAAAAAATAAATATACTACTGTAGAATATAGTTTTTTTCTTAGAGTTTCCACATGTTTTGGAAATATTACATATTCCAGTGCCTCTTAAAACATGGTTAGTATTAAGCCCATTTATAGTGGGGTAGACGGAGTCACTAAACATTTACAATGTATTTTATGAAGCTATATAGGTGAATCATTGAACATAGAGTAGAATCAACAGACTTCAGATACCCATTAATTACTATTACTGTCGACAGGGAGAGTCTTGTGGGTTATATAAAAATGGGCTGGTAAGTTTGCAAAGGAGAAGCTGATTAAAGAGGAAAGTAAAAAGCTGGAGAGAAGGCTTAAAAAATTCTCCCCCTTGTTTTTCCAGGTGAAGAGGTTATTTAAATCGATGTGTGTTCCTTATTTTTTGCTTGAACTTGATCAAGCAGGTAAGATTCTGCTTAATATGTAAATTATATCTGCTGACTCTACATTTTATTTAATCTACTTTGTCTGGTTTTTATTCATTTATTTTTTTTTCCCTTGAGGTTTTTATTGTTTAGTGAGCTCTTTCCTCTTTTTGACCCTTTGGCTGGACCATTCCCTGGGACTAATGATCATATGTGGCTTTAGTCTACCTCGTTTATAGCCTTGTTAGGAACTTCCTGTGGTTGAAATCAATCTTCCTATTAACCTTGAGTCTAGTTGCAGTATTTGCTGGTTTCATAGTAACTTTATTATTTTTGTAAATTTGCCACCTTTCTGGTAAGTCATACCAAATAGTATTTGAAAGTAAAAGAGAAGAGACTCAGCTAGAGAGATATGGTAATTGGGGTAGAAAGCTCATTTCTAGGGTCAGGAAGAAGGAGGTAGTTGTGGGGCAGAAAACTCTCATTTGATGCTTCTAAAGGCAGGTTCCGGAACACAGAGAGTCAGGTAATAGCGGCCACCTATCGAGGGCTGGTGGTTCCTAGGGACTGTGCTGAGCTTATATGCAAACCCCTTAATCCTCACCAGAACTCTGCAAGGAACTTATCCCCATTTTACAGATGAGGAAATTGAGTTCCAGGAAAATCAAATTTCCTAAATTTCCTAAAGTCATGTAAGTACTGGATCTGTAGTTTGGACATGGGCTTGTTTAATTCTAAATTCTGTATTCTTCCTATAATACCGTGCTATCTTCCCTAGCATGACAGCACGACCTTCCTGTTTCTCTGTCAAGGAATGTTCTTGCCCCCAACACTCCATAGTATATGGAAGGAAAGCCCAATAACTAAAATTTCGCCTGGGCCCAAAAGTCGACTTTTAAAGAGAGTTAAGTCAATTTACAGCTTAGTGTGAATCAGAAAACTCGCAACAAGCTAATTAAATTAACAAGATAAAGCAAATGAACATGTATCTGTTAAGGATGGGAAAATGACAGGAGGTAATAATGGAAGAGGTTGGGCACTACAGAGGTACCAGGTGCTTTGGGAGCATGAATAAGAAGGCAAAGACTTATGACCAAAGTGCCAAAGGTGGTTGGAGACCAGTAAAGGTGAGTGTCAACTACTCTGACATTTTAACTCTGGCAACACTAATCAGACGGGAAGCTCTTTCCCTTTACTGTGGAAGTGTCTTTGGATCTGCAGATCGCAGCTGGGAGCTCCCACCCACCCCTTGGTGAAGTCCTAGCTAAGAAAACCTGAAGTATGTGAGCTGGAATAGGTTTGACCCGAACCAGCTTCTGTAGCTGAAAGCGGGGAGCCTCTTGCTGGGTGAGGGAGCTGGTGTCCTCTTTGTCCTCACTTGCTGCTTCTTCCCCCCCGAAGAAGCTGTCTTCCTTCTCAGGCTTACTTAGAGGCTGGGCAGCTTGTAGGAACAGATCAGGATTCATAGAGGAAGGTAGTGGTTCTCAAAATGTCTGCACACTCCTGGGGGGGCCTGTGACTTTTGGGGAGTCCTCAAACTCAAAACTGTTATCTGATAATGTTTAAGATGTTATTTACTGTTTTGACATTTTCATTGATGGTGCGAAAGCAGTTGTGGGTAAAACTCCCGAGGCTTAGTGTGAACCAAACTAGGGGAGCCAGATGGTGCTAGTTTATATTATAGTCTTCACCACCAAGCTGATAAAGAAAAGAAAATGGCGATTTTACCTAAGATTATTCTGGAGGAAGAAGTAAAAATCATTACCTTTATTAAGTCTCGACACTTTGAGTGTACATCTTTTCATATTCTGTGTGATGAGGGAAGTGTACATAAAGTATTTTTGTTGCATGAAGCACTATGGTTCTCTCAAGGAAAAGCACTTGTACAGTTAATAGTTTGCATTGCAAACTGAACTAGCTACTTTTCTCATGGACACCATATATACTTGGAAGAATGAGTGACAGTCAAATTATTCAATTATTTCAGACTTGGGTATCTGGCAGACATTTCTCCTCAAATGAACAAAGCAAGTCTGTCACTTCAAGGAAAACTACTGACAGCATTTGTCGCCTATGATAAAATCTGAGCTTTCAGGTGAAAATAAGAATTTTGGAACTTGTATCTGGCATGTGAGCTCAATAGCTTTTCAGTACTTGCAGATTTTTCTGATGAGGCTGGATGTAATATTTATGAATGTAATTTTTTCATGTTGTGGATTAAAATATGTCAATGTTTGAAAAATCTGTATAACTCAGTAAACGAATATTTTCTGAATGATCAATGTACGATCTTACAAAGTCGTTCATGGGTAAAAGAGCCATTCAGAGTAGAAGATAGATCACTAGGTTTTAATGTGACAGAGTATGAAAAGCTCATTGATGTGGTTTCAGATTCTACATTGCAACTTACCTTAATCAACTATTACTTGTGGAGTTTTTGTGTAGTATCAAGGAATATCTGCAGTTATCTGAAAAATCTACTAAATATTTCTCCTTTTTCCAACTACTTGTGTTTGTGAGAATGGGTTTTTCTCATATACTTCTTCTAAAACAACATATATCGCAATATATTGAATGCACAAGCAGATATGGGAATCTGTCTTTTATTGGGGCACCTGGGTGGCTCAGTGGGTTAAAGACTCTGTCTTCGGCTTGGGTCATGATCCCAGGGTCCTGGAATCAAGCCCCACACCGGACTTTCTGCTTGGCGGGGAGCCTGCTTCCTCCTCTCTCTCTGCCTGCCTCTCTGCCTACTTGGGATTTCTGTCTGTCAAATAAATAAATAAATCTTAAAAAAAAAAAAACAACAACAAAAAAACCATACAGACAAAGGATTGCAAAAATGTAAAATAGTGCTAACCTTCACATTACATTTTTTTGTCTTAGAAAATATACTTATTTTTAATTAAAGCATGTTGTTTATGTTAACACATAATGGGTTTACTATTATTAATTTTAAGAGGATAAAAATATGTCTAAGATGTCTCAGTTTTAGTTTTTAATGTGTATTAATATTAATAGCTATAACCCATATAAAAAATTCTTTGAGGTCCTCAATAATTATTTAAGAGTGTAAAGGGGTACCGACACCAAAAGTTTGACATCTTGAGTTCCCAGGCAAGTAGGAAGTGTGAGTGTTACTCTAAGAACTTTGGGGGCAGCTGGCTGGCTCAGTGGGAAGAGTGTGCGATTCTGCATCTCAGGTTGTGAGTTCGAGCTCGATGTTGGGTGTAGAGAGTGCTTAAAAAAAAAAAAAAGAACTTTAAAAAAATCTCAGAAATTTGGATTCTGTGTGATTTACCGGTCTCCAGCACCGGAGGCTTACTGTACAACATGTACTGGGCCTCAGCCAGTTGCACAGGAGAGATACGGGATCAGGTCTGTGTCTGCAGGCAGCTCGTCATTACAGAGCTGGAATTGCTGCTGCGGTCTCTACCTGCTGGTTTTGTCAATGAACAGCCCGTTACTGTTTCGGCCTGGCTCCACGGAGAATGCTCCACAGGCATTACTTTGTCACCAGTCTTGGCTACCTAATCTCCCGAGTGCTTGGATCTCGGTAGGTTCTCATGGAGCCAGAGGGTCATTTGGTAGGCAGGGGTGTTCAGGATAGAGTCAAGCAGGTGCATTTTTTCATCCAGCGTGTTTACTGAGTACTTGCTGAGTGCTAGGCTCAGTACAAAGCATGGGAAAGAGAATAGGGAACTGTGCTCTTGGGAAGTGAGACTTGCCATCCCCCTCTGCCACCCAGAAAATCCCGTCTTCTTCTTCTAGAGTTGAGCATCTGTGGCGGCCGGCCGGCGCAGCGGGCCACCTGACTGCGCTAGTAAGGGGCGGCTGCGCACAGAGTTCCTGGCGGTACTAGTGTTGTCTCTTAAGGAAAATCAAGGAGGGAAGCTGTGCTGCCAGGAACCTCCCTCCCACCCTGACAGTTTCTTCTCCCTTATTTTGGGCTGTACTTGGACCAGCTTCTATACATTAAGGTTATTATTGGAGAACAACCGTCAAGATCAACTCAGATCCACCCGGATTGGTATTGGAGAGAAGAGCGCCGCACCCGGAAGGCATGGCATTAGTATCTGTGTGTGGGCAGCGGTAATGGGCACGAATGCCATCCTCCCTGGGCCCGAGGCTTATGCATGTCCTCCTACTTCATCTTCAGAATACCATCAGTGAGGGAGGTAGTGATGTCACCTTCTTATGATGAGGAAACAAAATGTGGAAAAGTATTCATACAGAGGGTGATTGGCTTGCCAGTGAACCCACTGGTAATTCCTGATGCCTCCCCCCGGTGTCCTCTGATTACCTCCTCAGAGGCTTTCGTGACTCACCCTACCTGCCTCACGTGTGATGTTCGTGGTCTTGATACTATGATGGGTGTTCCTGGATGGGCCGGTGGCGTCTTGTGCCCGGAGGTGGTGCAGCCTACCACTGTGCTAGCTGCACCTCAGGTAGCCCTGTGGATGGACCTGGACCGTCACTCGCAGGGCTCGTTGGTCTAGGAAGCCTCGCTCTTGGCTTTGATCGGAGAAACGGACAACAGCAGTGTGGTCACCTTCATTTGGGCCGGTAGCTGCTTGCCGCTCTTCAGCTGTCCCTGGTGGAAAACAGACACGAGGTTTGAGAGGACTCGTGTGACCATTGCCAGAAGTGTATCTGGATGCCATATGTCACTCACTGGCTTGGGGGTGCTGAGGGGTGTCAGCCTTGTCCCCAACTTGCTTACAGAGGGCACAGCTTTAATGCCTTCAGCAAGAGGGACAGGAATCGGCCTTGACTCACTCACATTTAAGTTATAGTGATGAGCATTTTTTTTAATGCCTATGTTTCACATCTCTCTTACTTAATCCTCGCAATGACCTTGTGAGCTTGCCGAATGCAATTCTGCTTTTTAAGCAAGGAAGCAGATACTCAGCATTTTAGTAACTTGCTCGGTGTTGCTGTGCCAAGCCCAGGCCTGTCTGGTTCCCTAGCCGCCTCTTCAGAGACTGCTTTCTTTAAACAAACAAAACCCCCTCACATTCCGAGGTACCCTAGGCCAGCTCAGGGCTCATCACTTGGGTATCGATGCATATTCATTTGGCAGGTATATTTTGGGCACCTATTTATGTGCTAAGCACTGGCAGAAGCAAAAAGACGAAGAAGGCACAGACTCATTCTTTAAGGTCATTCTGTTTGTTTGCATCTGCCTCCCTTCTAATTTCAGTGTGATCTGGTACCTGGAGAGGCTGCAGGATCACAGAGTACTTGGGATAGCGTGTTGCACAGGTGTTTTCCTGATAGAACAAAGTGGTGAGTAAGGGATTCACAGCTTAGAGAAGGTCCCGGCTTGTTCATTTAAAGTGACTCTAGGGGGCGCCTGGGTGGCTCAGCGGGTTAAAGCCTCTGCCTTCGGCTCAGGTCATGATCCCAGGGTCCTGGGATCGAGCCCCGCATCGGGCTCTCTGCTTGGCTACTTAAAGTGACTCTAGTGAGCAGTGCCTGGCAGGGAGAATGATGAGAGATAAGAGTGGAAAAGTAAAGAGGCTTTATGAAGTGGGGATCTGTGGGAGGTGGTTCTGTTTATTTCAATGAATGAGGCTCAAAATGTTCTTTAAACACTTTGATTTTGCCCGTAAAAATGTTCATTTTAGAGGTTACGTAGAATGCAAGAAAATGAAACACAAAAGCCACATATAGTTACATCCAGAAAAGAACCACTATTAATATTTTGTATGCCTTTTTTGTAGCCTGTGCTCTGTTTTGTTACTTTAAGATATTTTGCATGTTATTAAACGTTTTTAATATTTTTCTCAGTTGCTGTAAAATATTCCATATAATTTTTTTTCTATTTTTTAAAAATATTTTATTTATTTATCTGACAGACAGATCCCAAGTAGGCAGAGAGGCAGGCAGAGAGAGAGGGGAAGCAGGCTCCCCACTGAGCAGAGAGCCCGATGCGGGGCTTGATCCCAGGATCCTGGGATCACGACCTGAGCCGAAGGCAGAGGCTTTAACCCACTGAGCCACCCAGGTGCCCCCCATATAATATTTTTATTTAGCTATTCCTCTTTGGTGGACAAAGTCTTTGCCAGTGTTTTTGCTATTACGGAATAATAGGTTAGAAATATTTTTCTTTGTACCTAAATTTTTTGTTGTATTTAAAATTCTCTTCATAGGATAGATGACTAAAATTGATACCTGGCTCAGAGTATTAACATTTCTAAATTTCTAGATCCTTTCACAATGAGTTTTTCCCATACTTATTGAGTATTAAGAAATAAAAGGCTTTTTAAAAAATTATCATTTGTCAATCTGAGAGGTTAAAAAAAAGTCTTTATTTTATTTTTTAAATTATTTTTCTTTTTTAAAGACTTTATTTATCCATTTGACAGAGAAAGATCACAAGTAGGCAGAGAGCCAGGCAGAGAGAGAGGAGGAAGCAGGCTCACTGCTGAGCAGTGAGCCCGATGCAGGGCTCGATCCCAGGACCCTGGGATCATGACCTGAGCTGAAGGCAGAGGCTTTAACCCACTGAGCCACCCAGGTGCCCCCCAGAAGTCTTTATTTTAATTTGTATTTCTTTGATTATTAATGAGGCAGTTTTTTTCTATATGTTGTAGCACATTATCTGAATTTTATTTCATTATCTGAATTGTGTGTTCATGTTCCTCATGGAATAATAATAGTAACAGGAACCCCTCTTTATTTAAAAGATTCATTTATGTATTTATTAGAGAGAGCACATGCACAAGCCGGGGAGTGGCAGGCAGAGGGAGAAGCAGGCTCCTCCCCAAGCAAAGAACCTGATGCAGGCCCAGGACCCTGGGATCATGACCTAAGCTGAAGGAAGACACTTAACCGACTGAGCCACCCAGGTGTCCCTCTGTGAATCTTTTTTAATGGGTACATAATATTACACGAGTTAGGGTCGCCTGGGTGCCTCAGTTGGTTGAGCGTCTGCCTTCTGCTGGGGTCATGATCCCAGGGTCCTGGGATCGAGTCCCGTGTCAGGCTCCCTGCTCAGCAGGGGGCCTGCTTCTCCCTCTCCCTCTGCCTATTGCTCTGCCTACTTGTGCTCTCTATCTCTGTCAAATAAATAAAATCTTAAAAAAAAAATAGATATTATATGAGTTAGCTACTACTACTAAGCACTGACTGTGTGCCAAAAACAGTGCTAGGCATTTTACATACATCCTCATTCAATTCCCCACTTTACAGGTGAGGGAACAAAAGCTCAGAGAGGCAAAGAGCCCTCCACCTGTGGTGCCTATGATAATGAGCCCATGAAGGGCGAACTCTTATCATTTACGTGTAAGAGGAGGCCCTCCAACATTTGTTCAAAGAAGGAAAAGAATCAACAGTTTACTAGAATGTATATCTAGCAAAGAGAGCTTTATCTTGCTTCATAAAAAATTTAATCTAATCTGGCTTTTTTGGGACTCCTGGGTGACTCAGTCTGTTAATCTTCTGCCTTCAGCTCAGGTCACGGTTGCAGGGTCTTGGAATCGAGTCCTGCATTGGGATCCCTGCTGAGCAGGGAACCTGCTTCTCCCTCTGCCTGCCTCTCCCCTACCTGTGCTCTCTTTCTCTTTCGGACAAATGAATAAATAAAATCTTTTAAGAAATAATAAATCTAGCTTTTACATATGCAAGTACATTGAAGAAGACATTAATTAAACACTCCGTTAGATGCGTTATATACATTATCCTGTTTACTTTTTATTTTTCTAAATTTATTTTTATTGAAGTATAATTAACATACAGTGTTATATTAGTGTCAAGTGTACAATGTAATTATTCAACAATTCTATACATTACTCAGTTTTAATCCCCTTCATCTTCATTTCACCCATCCCCCCCACTTCCCTTTGGCAACTACCAGTCTGTTCTCTGTACTTAAGAGGCAAACATTATCATATTTGATCCTTCCAACTGAAACAGAGGGACAGCATTATCCCACCTAGCATGGATTTGAACCTAGGTCTGAGTGATACCAAAATATATTTTCTACTTCTTTTTTTTTTTTTTTTTTTTAAAGATTTTATTTATTTATTTGACAGAGAGAAATCACAACAAGGCAGAGAGGCAGGCAGAGAGAGAGAGAGAGGGAAGCAGGCTCCCCGCCGAGCAGAGAGCCCGATGCGGGACTCGATCCCAGGACCCTGAGATCATGACCCGAGCCGAAGGCAGTGGCCCAACCCACTGAGCCACCCAAGAGAAATCCTTTCATAAAAGGTGTGAGTTGTTTTCTTAAATAATCAGCTTCCCCACCCACCTTGCATTCATTCCAAAACAGAAATGTACTTGAATAGAAATGTATATGTACAGATTCTTATGTGAATGCTGCATAACCACTGGTCTCTGTGCTCTCGGTGCTCTTTATGTAAGAGCAAAGCATGCACAAGCAGTTCAGTCAGTGCAGTGGATATCTCCACAAACAGCAGTAAAACAGGTGTAAAAAGCAGTCTTGGGGTTGGGGGCTGTATGTATGTAAGTTAGTGAGGAGCACCAGGACCTGCAAGGTCATTAGCGTGGGTCAGATCAGAGTTCAGCAGGAAGAGCCTGGTTGTGTGACCTTGAGCAAGTTGTCTGAACGCTTTGTGCCTTCATTTCCTCATGTGTGAAATGGAGATAATAGAACTATCTGCCTCACAGACCTGTGTGGTTAAACTGGTTAACACTGGCCGTGCTTAGGGCAGTGGCTCATGGATACTGCCATAAAAGGGCTTCCTGCTGGGATGCCTGGGTGGCTCAGTTGGTTAAGAGGCTGCCTTCTGCTCAGGTCATGATCCCAGGGTCTTGGGGTCGGGTTCTTCCTCTGCTTGCCACTCCCCTGCTTGTGCTCTCACTCACTCTCTCTCTCTCTCTCTGATAAATATATAAATAAATAAACCTTTTAAAAAAGGATGCACAGTTTTTAATAGCATGGGGAAATTTTCTGTACTATAATGTTTAATGAAACAAAGTGAAGAGTTTAAAATAGTTTTTATAGAATAGTCCTATCTTGTTTCTAAAAGGAAAAGGACTAAAAAGAAATACACAAGATATGAATAATCCCTCAAATATTTGTGTATCTACCTTGCTAGTGCAGTAGGCACCGAAGAAATACAGGTGAGTAGGATCTGATTCTTCGTCAGGGAAAAGTTGTTGTTTTTTAAAGATTTTATTTATTTATTTATTTGAGAGAGAGAGAGAGAGTGAGTGGGGGAGAGGCAGAGGGAGAGAAAGGGAGAGAGAATCTCAAGCCGACTCCATGGTGAGCGTGGGGCTAAGATGCTGCCATCGTGACCTGAGTCGAAATCAAGAGTTGGACGCTTAATCAACTGAGTTATTCAGGTGCCCCAGGAAAAGGCTTTTCTTCTTCTTCTTCTTCTCCTTCTCCTCCTCCTCCTCCTCCTCCTTCTCCTCCTTCTCCTTCTTCTTCTTCTTCTAGTTTTTTTTTTTTAAAGACTTTATTTATTTGACAGAGATCACAAGTAGGCAGAGAGGCAGGCAGAGAGAGAGAGGAAGGGAAGCAGGCTCCCCGCTGAGCGGAGAGCCTGATGTGGGGCTCGATCCCAGGACTCTGAGATCATGACCTGAGCCGAAGGCAGAGGCTTTAACCCACTGAGCCACCCAGGCGTCCCTCTTCTTTTAGTTTTAATAAGGGAGACAGTCAAAATCCAGTGTAGGATGAAGTAGAGGGAGAAGTAAAAAATGCTGCTTTGCTTTCTGTTAGGAAGAATGGAGGATGGTGGTAGCATCCATTGAGGAAGGAGGCAGGATTTCATCTAGGGGAGATGATGAATTTCGTTTTGGACATGTTACGATTGTCTAACATGGATTACAGGCCAGTAGGTATATAGGTCAGGGTGAGTGGGAGATACAGATCTGGGCGGGTTGCCTCTCTAGGTGAAGTGAGGAAGAGCACGCAGGGAAAGTCTATGGACTGAAACAAGAGACTTAGATCATGATTGCATCCAGATGGTGAGATTCTGAATGACTTTTTTTTTCTTCCTTTGCTTTATTTAAGTATTTTTAAAAATTCCTATAATGTAAACATGTTTCCTATAATGTAATAAAAGTGTTTTAGTTACGATTTGGTTTGCCCACATGTGTCAGCAAACCCAAAATAACAGCAGGTTATACTAGATATAAGCTATTTCTCCAGGTGGCTCAGTCAGTTAAGCGTCTTGTCTGCCTTCAGCTCAGGTCATGATCCTGGGGTCCTGGGATTGAGTCCCTTTGGGCTCCCTGCTCAGTGGGGAGTCTACTTCTCCCTCACCCTCTGCCCCTCCCCCCTGCTTGCTCTCTTTCCATCTAAAAAAAAAAATGTATATATATATATATACATTTTTTTTTTTTAAGGAAAAAAGCTCATTTCTCTCTCACCTAAAAGAAGTCTAGACAGTGTACTCTGTCCAGCGCTTGTGTTGTACTCCACAGTGCTGGATCCAATGTTGAATCCTGGGTTCATGTTCCACACTCCTCAGCATGTGTCTTCCATCTTATGTTCCAAAAAGGAGGGTCCAAACTTCAGCTATCGGTTGAAAGAAGAGCTGAAGGAGGACTTGTTCTTTCCATGTAAGAGCATTTCCTGAAAGTTGCACTTGACAGTTCACTTATGTCTTATTGACCAGAATTTAGTCACTTAGCCATATATATGCTGAAAGGAAACAGAGAAATGAAACCTTTATTTTGGGAGTCAAGTGCACAGTGAAAAATAAAAAAAAAATCTGGTCAGTGATGGTAATAACATCTTGGTTTTGCTAGCAGAATAGCTGAGCTTGGTTCATCTGAAGATTAGTGTAATCATTTCCATATGAACCATGCAGTTGTCTCCTATTTAAATCATAAGTATAGATGCAGCCTGCTATGGTCATTAAATGGTGGTAGTGAGCTGGAAGATACTTTGCGGTCTTAGAAAGTCCAATGACTGAACAATGACTGAACTAGAGGCCTAGTTATCTCACTTAATGGTTAACACTGAACCTGACTTTTCAAGGAGGAGTAGGATGTAGTCCAACCTTGTCCATTGCAACACAGCCTCAAAAGAGTTTCTGAAAGATTATTACAGATTTTGTAAATCCATAGATAAAGAAGTTCAGAAATCTTTTGGTGGAGAACTACAATGTTCTCATTTGTCTTTATAGTGGAAAAGTTGGTCTTAGTACATCTATGGTTGTAAATGAGACATAGATCACTCTCAGCTCAAATCAGAGTCTGGATGATCAGCTGCCATCCAGGAAGATCCAAGGCCACTTCATGAGGTGACAGTAATCTTCCACATAACTTGTAATCATCAGTGTCTAGGGATTCTGGAATTTGGGCTCCTGGGATAATTAGAGGCAGACATTCCTTTTCTTTCTTTCTTTTTTTTTTTATAAAGATTTTATTTATTTATTTGTCAGAGAGAGAGAGAGCACAAGCAGGAGGAGCAGCAGGCAGGGGGAGAGGCAGGATCCCCGCCGAGCAAGGAGCCCAATGCAGGACTCGGTCCCAGGACCCTGGGATCATGACCTGAGCCTACGGCAGAGGCTCAACTGACTGAGCTATCCAGGCATCCCAGAGGCAGATGTTAATATCAACTACCTAATAGGGTTCAAGAAGTTAAAGGTTAACAATGGTAATAAATTCTATGTCTCTTCTTTCATCTGCAGGATCTAAAAACTATTTACCACTATTAATTAGTACTCATACCGCCCCTTGGCTGCTGGTAAGGGTGGCTGATCTCCAGTTTTTTTCAGATGAGACATCTAAGAGTTGACTTCAAGAGAGCCTGTGTCTCCTGAGGTTGTGCTGGCCGGTGGTTTTCTGTATTAAAAGCATTTTCTTGGGGCGCCTGGGTGGCTCAGTGGGTTAAGCCTCTGCCTTCGGCTTGGGTCGTGATCTCGGGGTCCTGGGATCGAGCCCCCCATCGGGCTCTCTGCTCAGCAAGGAGCCTGCTTCCCCTCCTCTCTCTCTGCCTGCCTCTCTGCCTACTTGTGATCTCTGACTGTCAAATAAATAAATAAAATTTTAAAAAGAAAAAAAAAGGATTTTCTTTACAAATCAAAACCACAGTGAGATACCACCTCACACTAGTCAGAATGGCTAAAATTAACAAGTCAGGAAAAGACAGGTGTTGGCGAGGATGCAGAGAAAGGGGAACCCTCCTACACTGTTGATGGGAATGCAAACTGACATATATATATATATATATATAATGTTAAGCAAAGTAAGTCAATCAGAGAAAGACAATTATTGTATGATCTCATTGATATAAGGGATTTGAGAAACAAGACAGAGGATGATAGGGGAAGGGAGGGAAAAATGAAACAAGATGAAACCAGAGAGGGAAACAAACCTTAAGAGACTCTTAATCTCAGGAAACAGACTGAGGGTTGCCAGAGGGGACAGGGGGAGGGATGGAGTGGTTGGGTGATGGACATTGGGGAGGGTATGTGCTATGGTGAGCACTATGAATTGTGTAAGCCTGATGAATCACAGACCTGTGTCTTGTGAAGCAAATAATACATTATATGTTAATAAAAAATAAAAAACAGAAAACAAAAAAACCATTTTCTTTCCTCGAGAATTGGGATGAGACACCAAGAGTCCTAAAACAAATGGAGTGCAGGAGGGGACTCTTTCCATGTGCTCCAGTGTGTGTACACTTTGTGTACATGGACGTGCAATTTGAGATCCATGTACTGATTCTTTTAGAAGTTCCTCACGTCTTTTCCATTTCTTTTAGCAAGTTGTTAAGGAAATTACATTTTTCTTCCTGCAGGTAAAAAATAAGTTCTGACTAATGAGGATAGATAACTGTGGGAAAATGGCATGCTTAGCCATAGATTGCTAATCAAAAGAAAGATGAATAGGTTGCCCTTGGATTAAGTTTGGGAGATGAATAGCTTCCCCCTGAATTAAGTGATGAATAGCGTCTCACGTAACACGTTGTTGATGGTTACTGTGAATAATTTGTCAAAGGAGAAAATCCAATCTCTTAACCACTCTGTGGTCTTCCTAGATTCACACTGTGCGTAAGGACATAATGATGATAATAACTCGGATATTGAACACCTACCACATTCTGAGCCCTTTACATCTCCTTACTCATCTAATTCCCACTGCTACCCCGTGAGGTGGGGGTGCTATATTTATTACCATTTTACAGATGAGTAAACAGAGAGGGAACAGAACTTGCCTAAGGGCATGAATCTTGCGCAGAAAAGCCTGATTATGTGACTTCAGAGGTTTCCCAACTACTGGGCCAAACTGCTTGTCACTAGAAAGCTGGATGAAGCTGTGGGGTCAGTCAGATATTTACAAAAGAGGAGATCTGGGCATGTTTGAAAGTAGGAGGGCTTGAACAGTGTTGGATAGAAGATAGGGAGAGGATGTGTAAAGGATGTAGGTTCCACTAACACCGCCTGGAATTGGAAGAGGAATGGGTTGTGGGGCTCTGGTAAGGGGGTGCTTAAACAGAGGTAGAATGATCTATAGTCTTCTGAGATTGCAGTCAAGTGTAAGAATAGAGAACTGGTGTGAGGAGGAGGTGTAGGAGGAGAAGGAGCTAGTACCTGATGACCTTGAGCCCTTAAGGGTTGTGCTGGATGGCGCTGCTCCATTGTTAAACATGGAGGAGTTCTGCAAGCAGGTTGACGGCTGGAAATCAGCCAGAAATTGGCAAAGGCTACAAATTCTGCCCCAGCCCCTCAAGCTGGTTTACCAGAACACTCTGGACTTCTTCACTTCATTAACATTTGAAAGCCTGCTGTAGTGCCCCTTGAATTCAAACCCCCAGTGTGAGCTACTGTGGGAAAGGCACTGTGCCCGGTACTGGGGCAACAAAGACCGGGCCCTCAGGTGAATAATACCGTAGTAGAGAGAGAAGAGTATGAGATGGAAATCCTGCACTAGCCGTCAGCCCTTGCTTGGCCCACTCTCTCTTTTTTTTTTTTAAGATTTTATTTATTTATTTGACAGACAGAGATCACAAGCAGGCAGAGCAGCAGGCAGAGAGAAAGGAGGAAGCAGGCTCCCCGCTGAGCAGAGAGCCCGATGGGGTGGGGGTGGGGCGTTGATCCCAGGACCCTGAGATCATGACCCAAGCCGAAGGCAGAGGTTTTAAACCCCTGAGCCACCCAGGCGCCCCTGGCCCACTCTCTTAACCTTGCTTTCCTCGTCTGTGAATGGAAATGGGAATACACATCTCAAAGGGGTATTGCAGTGATTAACGAGAACATGTAAAGCTCCTGGCCCAGAGATGCTCTGTAATTGACTGTTCTCAGCATAGCAGACATGTAAACATTTTTAATGTAGACTGATGTAAGAAATTAAAGAGTGACTGGTTCTGTGTTTGATCAGAGAACGCAGCACAGAGATCATGATCCCCCAGGCAAGATTTTGACATTTTCAGAGTGGATGTTTCATGGATGAAGACTGCCCTGGTCTTTGTCAGGAAGTCAATGGGTTTTTCGGCTTATGGTTTTGTGTTTTTTTTGGAGGGGGGGGGGGTATTTTGTTTTTGTCCCTACAGCATGTTGCTTTTGCCTCTTTTTGGCTACTGCCTCATTAGATATTGTTGAATTGTAAGACAGACAATGTATTTGGAGATAGGAACATCTGGTTTTTTTTTTGTTTTTTTTTTTTTTTTTTAAAGATTTGTTTGTTTATCTGTTAGAGAGAGAGAGAGATCGAGAGAGCACAAGCAGGGGGAGCAGCAGGCAGAGGGAGAAGCAGACTCCCCGCTGAGCAAGGATCCTTCCGTAAGACTAGATTCCAGGACCCTGGATCATGACCTAAGCCCAATGCAGACGCTTACCTGACTGAGCCACCCAGCTGTTCCAGGCACACCTGGATATATATCCTAACTCCAACACACCTGTTTTGTGACCTTTGGCAAGATTCTTCAGTTCCTGAAATTTCAGTTTCTAATTTTTTTTTTAAGATTTTCCTTATTTATTTATTTATTTGACAGACAGAGATCACAAGTAGGCAGAGAGGCAGGCAGAGAGAGAAGGAAGGGAAACAGGCTCCTTGCTGAGCAGAGAGCCCAATGTGGGGCTCGATCCCAGGACCCTGGGATCATGACCTGAGCTGAAGGCAGAGGCTTTAACCCACTGAGCCACCCAGGTGGCCCTCAGTTTCTAAGTTTTAATTTGGTGTAATGCTTAGATGATTTTTGAGGATAAACTGAGAATGTAGGGAAAAGAACCAGACACTTAGCTGCCTTGTGAACCCCAAAGTGAGCCCAACATATATTTATAGTTTTATCTCGCCTTATGCAGAAACGCACCATTTCTTTCCTATGGCTGTGTCTTTGTATGCATTGCTCTCTCCCTAGAACAAATTCTGTTGAAGAGCTAGAATAGCATCATGATGATTGCCAAGGACCAAGGGTCAGTCTCAGCTCTGCCCATTGTTATTCAGGCCACGGTGGGTGAGGTAATTATCCTTTCTATACCTCAGGGGTTTTTTTTGGCAAGCCCTGAAACATTCTCGGGCATTTCTCCCACTCCTATTACGTTTACCTTCATTCTTCCTTAAGATATGGTTCAAGTATCACTTGCTTTGTGAGGCCTTCTCCAATTTTCCCATACCATTATTTGCTTTCCCTATTTGAATTTGATGGACCACCACATTTTGGTGAACACTGTGGTGAGCATAAATAATCCTGGAACCTGCCTACACGGGGCAGCCTACGTTTAGACAAATCAAACTTAGACAAAATAAAAGCATCAGCTGCGCAATCGCACTAGCCGTATTGTAAGCGCTCAGTAGTCACATGGGCTTAGTGGGACAGTGCTGGCGGGACAGTGTTTGGGTTGGACCGTGCTGATACGGAACACTTCCATCATCGTAGAGAATTCTATTGAACTGTGCTGTCCTGGGGGGAGGCTGCCTTTCATCAAATAATCATCAATTAAAAATATAATTGCAGTTGTGATAAGTAGCAAGCAGAAAAATTCATGGCGACACGAGCACTTCATAGGGGGATGTGACCTGTGTGATGGCGTCCTCAAGGACTACTTGCTTGAACTCAGATCTGCTGAATGACTGGCAGTTGGCACAGACCCGTGGTTAGGTAATTAAAGAGACTAGAAAAAAGGCTAATGGCTGGGGTATAGAGATGGACGGCAGGTTTGGGTGTGGTAGAGAGGTACAAATACCACAGAGGATCTTGTAGAAAGGACATGAAGGAGCTGAGAGGCTGAGTAACTGGACAGTCTAGTCACTGATAGATGCTGGATTTGGCTGAAGTCCGTGCGGCATCATAGATGCATAGTGAAAGGATTTTGCCTCTGTAATGACCTCTTTGCACTCCTTTCTTCTTAGAAAACTACCAGATTTCCCTCTGCTAGGTTGGCTTTTCAGCATAAATATATTATATTTCATATTTATATCATATTATATATTATATTTAATATTTATTATATTTATATATATAATATTTTAGCTTCTCAGCTATAATAATTTCCTTCCTGGACAAAACTAAACGACACACCTTCCTTGATCCTACATCCCTCTTCAGCTACTTTCCCAGTTCTCTGTTCTTTTTTTTTTTTAAGATTTTATTATTTATTTGATAGAGAGAGAGAGCACAAGTAGGCAGAGCAGCAGGCAGAGGGAGAAGAAGAAGCAGACTCCCTGCCGAGTAGGGAACCCAATGCTGGTCTTGATCCCAGGACCTTGGGATCATGACCTGAGCCGAAGGCAGAGGCTTAGCCTACAGAGCCATCCAGGCGTCCCCACCCCCACTTTTCTGTTTTTATAGAAAAAAGAAAAAGAGTATATGGCTATACTCACTCCCTCCGTGTCCTTTTTCCCTGTTTCTTGTTGAACCTCCTCTAATCAGGCGTTGTTTCCTCCCTCATTTTCACAAAAATCAGTAATGACATCCACGACTCAGTTTGTTTCTTGGACTATTTCTCAGCAGTACTTGACAAAGGTGGTCTCTGTCCTTTGGGGAGCGCTTCTTCACTGGCTTCTGAGACCCCACATTCTCTTGCTTTTCCTCCCAGCTCCCTCGAGTTTCTTCTCAGGCTCCTTTAATGGCCCCTTCTCCTCCTTTGCACTCTGCCAGGGCTCAGTCCCGACAGTCTTCCATTTCTTTCTTTTTTTTTTTTTTAATTTTTATTTATTTATTTATTTTCAGCGGAACAGTATTCATTGTTTTTGCACCACACCCAGTGCTCCATGCAATACGTGCCCTCTCTATTACCCACCACCTGGTTCCCCCCAACCTCCCACCCCCCGCCCCTTCAAAACCCTCAGGTTGTTTTTCCGAGTCCATAGTCTCTCATGGTTCATCTCCCCTTCCACTTTCCCTCAACTCCCTTCTCCTCTCCATCTCCCCATGTCCTCCATGTTCTTTGTTATGCTCCACAAATAAGTGAAACCATATGATACTTGACTCTCTCTGCTTGACTTATTTCACTCAGCATCAGTCTTCCATTTCTTAACTATATTAACTCCCTGCATCATTTCATCTAGTTTTATGTGTGATGGTTAATCTTAATCTGGTTGTTTAGCCAAACACCAGGGCAGATGTTGCTGTGAAGGTATTCTCTGATGTGATTAATATGGAAAACAGTGGACTTTGAATGAGGCAGATTGCTCTCCCTTAATGCCAGTGGGTTTCATTCAGTCAGTTGAAGGCCTTAAGAGAAGAGATAGAGGTCTCTTAAAGAGGAAGGAATTGAGACCGCCTTGAGACTTAAGACCACAACATTAAGACTGTTGTCATTTCCAGCCTGTTGGCCTGTCCTGTAGGTTTGGGACTTGCCAACCCCCACAATCCTGAGGATCATTTTGTTTCCCTCTCTCTCACTGCATTCTGTTGGCTCTGTTTCTCTGGTGAACCCTGACCAATATACATGGTATTAAAGATCTTTTATATTTGACTCCCGGATTATTATTTCTAGCTCTGACTTCCCCCCTGACTCCAGGTTTGCACACCAGCTGCCTACCCAGCATCTCCATTTGGATAACAACAGGTCTCTCAAAACCATACTGTGGATTTGTCCCAAACCCCATTTACCCAGTTGCCAAGGCTAAAACTCTGGAGTCATCATCGAATCTTCTTCTTTTATGCCCCTCATTTCACCCACCTGCAAAATTTATGAGCTTTACCTTCAAATATCTCTTCTCACCCCCTAATCCAAGCCTTGCTCATCTTTAGCTTGGACCACCACAACAACTTTCTAGCTGGTCTGTGCTCCTCCATTCCAAGTCCCTACTGCCTTAGTCTGTTCTCCACACAGCAGAACAAACCTTTTGAGATACAAACTAGATTATTTCCCTGTCCTATCTTGTGATACTTTGGCTTATTTTCACATTTAGAATGAAATCCAAAGTCCTATGACCTTTGGGTTCTGGCCTCTGGTTACTCCTCTGGCTTCATTATCTTCTACTTTCTTCCTTATTCACTGAGTTTTAGATACACTGCTTCCCTTGTGGACCTTTGGACAAGTCAAGCAGGCTCCCAGCTTAGGACTTCAGCACTTCCTGTTTCCTCTGCTTAGAAAGATCTCCCCCTCATAAGTCTTGCTCCCTCCTTTCACTCTGGTCTCTGTTCAAGTGCCGTATTCTTGGATCTTTTCTAACTTCTGTACCCTACTTTCTTCTTCAGGGTACAAAGAATTCTTTCAAAACAGGTTTTTCCCGCCCTGTGAAGGGGAACAATGAAATGGGGTGGTAACTATGGGGGTAGTTACATGGGCTCATGGGAGGCTTTTTTTTTTTTTTTTTAAATGGGAAAACTACGGTATATATATGATGATAGAATGATCAGGCAGAGAACATGAAACTGATGATGCCGGAGAGGGAAGCTAATTTCAGGAGTGAAGTTATTGAAGACTGAGAAGGCAGGAAGAAATGAGAATCTGTACACAAGTGGAGGAGTCGGCCTTCATTAAAACAGGGGTGAAGGTAGAGAATATGGCAGCTTGGTGATTGAGAGGAAAATGGGAGGGAGTTCTAGACAGAACAATCAATCAGGCAATTGATTCTATTTTCTTAAAGTAGAAAGCAGGTCATGAGTTAATGGCAAGGTATAGTTGTCTTAGAGGTTTGAGAAAAGAGGATTAAGTATGAAGTATTTACTTCGGAAACTAGGAAAACAAATCTACCAGAGACACAAAGGACTGCTGGGCAGCTTTGGGGATACATTGAAGTTTGGGATCTTGACTTTGAAGTGAAATCACTTTTCATTTCTGTGTTTTCTCCAGCAATGTTTTGTTGTATTAGTAGGGTTATGGAGTATGTGGAGAGCTAGGTTTAACAAGGGTGGGCCTTGTCAGTACAATTAAGGAGTTTGGACTTTATTTTGAGGGTCTTAGAGAGCTACAAGTTTTGAGCAGAGAAGATTTGAGGGTCAGGAAGATTCTTCTAGCTCAGTGTGGTATATATGTGTGTGAGAGAAACTTATTATAGGAGGAATAATAGTTTAATACAATAGGACTCTCAATCAGACACCTGCATACTTCTGTTTACAATGTGCTTACAGGAGAGCTCCAGATCATTGAGGATCTTTTCCAGCCTTTCCTGAGTAACTTACTATATATAGCAGGTTCTGGGAAGACAAATCAAACAAGAGATGGCCTTCCCAAAGCCCTCTTGAATTTACATGATTTATAATTATTTTTAGGTATTTGGGACCCCAGAATAGCGAACAAGCTATCAGCATTGGGTGGGAATCAGAGAAGGATTCTCAGAGGACACGACATTTCAGATGAGCTTTGAAGGAGTAGGCCTTAGGGAGGGAGGCTTATTTTAGGCAGCGTAATAACATGAGCTCAGTCAAGAGATGTTAGAGTTATGTCTAGAACAAATGCGGTATGATGAGAAATGGTGGGAGATGAGGTACTTCTCCCATTACCTAGAAACTAAGTAGCTAAGGAGTTCTCTGTATTTTGTGACAAGGGTAAGGCATCTGGGCCCTTAACTGCAGCAAGAAAGATCTGAAAGAAAAGTGAAGGTTTTTGAAAATGGTGATTTTTGTTAACTTAAAAAGTAAGCTACATGGAGCAACTCTAGGTATTTGTGTTATAATTTGCTCACTTAAGAACACTGTGAAGTTAAAAATGCCTTTTTTGTTATGCTGTTAGAAGATACGAACTATGGCAACTCTGACCTATGATATGAGGCTCATAGAAATCAATCCTTATCACTTGCTTTCAGTATATTATTTCCAGTTAAGTGATTTTACAGTCCCTCTCTATCTTGAGACATACCTTTGAAGGAAGCTGTAGTTTCTATATATTTTAGGAATGAGGCGTTTATGACCCTGGTTCATAGGTCATTACTGTACAGATTAAATGAGTTAAGGCATATAAAATGGTTAACAGAGCTGGGCCCAGCAGCCAGGAGGAAATGTTTTCCACCCTGGAGTCCTGGCTTTCTTGCCCTCTCATTATTCATCCTTTGCTTCTTAAATCACGTTGTTTCCTGAACACCTGTTCTAGACCCATACCCTGTTCAAAGGACTCCAGAGGAGGTGAGGCATGCACTTTGAGGTATACAATCAACCTGCAGGGAGAGTGACCATTTCAGTATGCTCTGTGTGTGTGTGTATGTGTGTGTGTTTGCACAAGTGCATGTGTGTTCAGAAGCTGACAGGCATTATACGAAACCTCTAACCTGGGCTTATGAATGGACCCACAGGTGTGAACTGTGGTTCACCTGCCACTTCAGAGAAGGCATGGCTGCCCTGAAGCCTTAAGAAGCCAACAGTCCTTTCACCGCAGCCTGCTCCGTGGGCCGGCACCCAGACAAAGAAGTGGGAGAGACATTCATTCACTCACTTATTTATTCAGCAAATATTCGCAGCTACCTACTGATGCAAGGTGCTGAGTAAGAGTCTGAGTAAGAGCAGGAAGTGTGAGAGAGCATGGCTCACTCGGGCGGCTGCAGGTGGTTTGGCATGGCTGGAGTCAAAGACAGTTTTCCCTAAAACAAACATAAACCAAAACCCGAGGGTTAAGGAGGAAGGAGGTAAGCGGAAGTCATGTGTTGGTGAGAATTTGTTACTTTTCAGGATCTGACACCCAGCATGAGTTAGGTGTTTCTTTTGAAAGCCTGATAATTTCTTTTAGAGAATTGCCAGACTGACTAATCCATTACCTTGGGGCAATGGGTCCCAAACTTTGCTGTTCACTAGAATCACCCAGGGAGTTTAAAAACGCAAAAACAACCCCCCCCCCCCAAAAACCTCAGATGCCTTGGTCGCACCCAATACCCATTACCTCAGAATGCCTGGGAGTGGGAACGAAGGCGTCAGTATCTTTAAAGAGCCTCTCCTGATTACAGAGGGCAGCCAAGTTCCGGAGTCCCTGCCTCAGGGCATAGTCCAGTTTTGTTCGTTAAAACCCTCGGCTTTGGGATCTGGTTCCAAACATTCCTCGCATTGCTTTTGCTCCTTGCTCGGGATGGGGGCGCTCCGAGCAGGAAGAGGATGTGGTGTGTCACCCAATTAGGAGGTCCCACTTCGCTAAGCCCGTCGGCGTAGTCTGCAGCGCTGCACGGGAGTGGATTTCTGCTTTGTCATTCTGACTCTGGCGACCGGCCCGCCCGTTCCGAGCAGGGCGTGGCCTGCGGGGGCCGCGGGGATCCCGCCACCCTTTCCCCTCGCTCCGCAGCAGTCCGTGGCGCCTGGGAGCCGCCCGCGAGGACAGCCTGCTGCCCGGAGCTCCGGTCCACGCCAGCGGTGGGTTCGCGGGCACTGGGCAGAGCTCCGAGCCTCTGGGCTGTGAGGCCGGGGACGGGGGCCGCCGCTGGCCGCGTGTGCTTCGGGTCGCGGAAAGGGGAGCTGTTTTGAGGTGTGTTTGAGTCGGGGTGAAGCTTTGCTAAGGCGGCGAGCTTCTTGGCCGCGTTCGCGGTTGCGCGTGCGTCGGTGGGACCGGCCGGCTCCCGCCGGCCCGGGTCGGCTGGTGGCTTCCTTCCGCTAGCTCTCTGTAGAGACTGTGTGCAGAAATGTGAAAAAAAATGAGCGTTTGTGTCGTTCGCTACTGCACGACTATGGGAACGTGGACGATAATGTGACGAGTAGACAGACAGATCCTTGACAGCGCTAAGGGAGGAGAACGATTTAAAGAGGTCTCTTAAGAAATTTTCCCATTGCATCTCTGGAAACCCTGAGCTGGCAAATCGTCCCAGTTTACAGTTGTGGAAACCGAGGCTCAGAATCACGTGATTTGCCCCAGCCTCTGAGCGGGGACAGCAGCGAGGAGACCCCGCGCGTGCTTCGCTCGGATCGGGCAGTACCGGGTGATGGGGAACGGGGTGCACGGCTCCTTGTGGACTTTCTGGCCGCTTGAACTCGGGAGAAGTGGACCCGCTGGGACCTCCTTCAGAAGAGCAGTTGTGGGGGTGAAACGTCGGTGGGTACAAAAGCCCGGAGAAGCGCTCGCTGCCTTTATTGTTGTCAGACAGCCGCACTTGGGAGTGTTGGTGTGATTTCTGGCTCATGAACGGGCCTGATGACGTTAGAGTAACTGGAGTCTATTTTTAATTCCATCACTGACTCACTCCTTACCTGAGTTCACCCGTTTGTAAAATTGGGCCATAACCTGCCGGTCTGTCAAGCAGGGTGGTGCTCTGGCTTCAAGGCTCTGAAATGAAAGCGCTGTAAGAGCTAGGACTGTTCCTAATTTTGCCTCGTGGTTTCAAATTTCAAAGAAACCTGGGAAGTCGGCTTTTGGCATTCTGTATGGAGGCAGAGTTCAAAGGCAGCTTACACTGGGAGGCGTCTTCTGGAAGCGGGGATGGCGTTGTGCGCGGGGGATTAGGCCGCGTTCGCAGCGCCTGCTCCCGCGAGGCGGCTAGCGTTAGAGCGCGGCGGGCCCCCCCACCCGCGTCGGAAGCCGGCTCGGGGCGTTGCGGCCAGTGCGCAGGTGTGCGGGGAGCCGGGCGCGAGCGCGGGGCGGCGCGCGGGCGGCCCTGGGCCGCGTGGTTGGGCACACGGAAGCCCCGCCCCTGCTGCGCGCACTTCCCGCGGCGCCGGGCCGGCGGGGCTGACCCGTGCCCCTCTTCGCTTTTGTGCGGCAGACGACGCCAGCGGCCTGGAGAGAGCGCTCTTGGAGCTGACCTCGGAAACCGAAGTGCCCGTGGTGTTCGTGAAGCGGCGGAAGATAGGCGGTCATGATCCAACCCTGAAGGTAGGTGGGGGACAATAACGTTCTTTACCCGCCCGCGCGGGAAGGAGCCCGTGGAGCCGGCTGCACCCGCGGCCCTCCCTTCAAGTCCCCGGTGGATGCGAACGGACCTCCGCCCGGAGCATGTCCTGAAAAACGACCAAGAAGCACCCAGGAGCCAGCTCACGATCGGTGGAGATTGATGAGTCGGCGGGTGGATTCAGAACTGGGGAAGCTTGGAAGGGAATATGGAACTTTGCATCTTTTGAAACACGCATTCAGAAAATTTGTTTCCTCCTACTTCGCTTTCCTTTGCCCCTCCTGGTCAATCTAGGTAACTCAAAAATTTCCAGCAGCAGCGTAAACTGCTGAAAGTGAGTTGTTAGAAGTATTGAGAAAAGGGTATCAGGAAATGCCTATCTTAGTCCATCCCTATCATCTTCCTCTTTAATTCTTTGGGAGGGTAACCCCGAAGCCCCAGGCTCTGGGGAGCGCAAGCAACCTGCAAGCTTCTGGAGTGAGTTCATTTCCCTTCAGGTATCTCTTTTCTAGCCCAGAGTTAACAATTGGGTGGAGGGAAAGGAGAAGAAGAAATCTTTCCTTTGGCTTGTGGCAAGCGTGATGGCACTCCTCCCTTAGGACCATGCAGGGTTGGGTGGGTGGGTCTGGCTATGGCAGGGGCAAAATGCTTGGAGGCGGGGTGCGTGTTTAGGAGGATACCCAACATAGACCTGGTTTGGTGGCTACCAGGTTAGAAAGCCTCTAATCTCATCACTTTGATACATTTGCTGTAATGTTTGGTGATTATCTTTTTGTCCTTGTCTGTATCCATGTAATTTTTAAGAAATGGAACTCATACTTGAACATTGCCTTCTTAGAAGTAAACCTGAGTCCTCTGTTAAATGTAAAGATCTACTTAGATATGTTCACACTGAGGAAGAAATTAATTTGCATTTTTATTTGCTACCTTTTCTTCTAAGGGAATCTTACTACCATTTTTGAAGAATGGGCAGTGGACTAGGAAATGCAGGTAGACTTCAAAAACAAATAACAACTTAATGCGAAATAATTAAAGGATAAAAGGGCTTTTAGTTTGATTTAAAGTGTATTGTATTAGTCAGACCTTTAGTTTGCAAGTCAGATGAGACAAAAGTCTATTAATACTACTTTCTGTCTGATTGTTCTGTTGTCTCTACCTGTCATAAATTTGCACTTAAAGGGGCGCCTGAGTGGCTCAGTGGGTTAAAGCCTCTGCCTTTGGCTCAGGTCATGATCCCGGGGTCCTGGGATCGAGCCCCATGTCGGGCTCTCTGCTCCACGGGGAGCCTGCTTCCTCCTCTCTGTCTCTCTGCCTGCCTCTCTGCCTAGTTGTGATTTCTCTCTGTCAAATAAATAAAAAAATAAAAATTAAAAAAAAAAAATTTGCACTTAAAAAGTTATGTGTGCATTTGACCTTTATATAAATTCTACAAATGGTTCTGGTTTTAGCATCAGTGGGAGTAAAAAGAATCAGTTTTTATAAGCTTTGAATCCACTTTATTGGTATGATCTGATGTTTTCAATCCATATGATGGTTCATTTCAGACATTTAGTGAGATGCAGTGCCAAGATTGAAAAGTATTCCACCAAGTCATAATTAAAATTTAAAAAATCATTTTGCAAGTCTCTTTTAAGTAAGCTTACCGCTCTACTTTGTATCATTTATTTTTGTTTTCTAATGAGTAGTAAGGCATGGAAGAAGAGACACAAGGAAGTAAGGACTACAGATTTGAAATGTTTGTGGGTTACGAGCCAACTGTTGCCCACATTTGGGGCTAAATGGTGGGTTTTAAAAAATCTCTAGGGCATGTTGGATTTGAGTGGAGAAAGGCATTTATTTAGTGGAGAATTAAGTGTTTATAGGATTAGTGTTATAATCCTAAAGTTCGCACCAAAAAAAAAGGTGCAGATTTTATACTTAAATGCAACATAAAAAGGGGAGAAGGGGGCTCCTTAAAATGCCTGCTTTTCCTTTCTCCTGTTTGTTCCTTTGTCTCCCTTTCCCTTCAGTAAACACAGTAATAGCAGCAGCAGTAGTAGTAGCAGCAGCAAAACCTACCTTGCTTTAAGGAAGCATCTTTTCAAAAAACTAGTGTATGGGCCACCTGCACAGAATCCCCTGGAGTGCTTGTTAAATATACATGCCTGGACTTTACCTGAGGTCTTAAGTAAACCCTCTGGAAGGGCTAGGATCTGCCTTTTAATTTATTTTAAGCAAGTTCCCTCAGGTAATTCTTAGGATAAATATCACATCTGAGATTACTTTCACGTATAAGGTAGTTTGGTCAAGACTGGTTGCTGAATAATTAGAATTGGGAAAATTGAGAGGAAAAGGGAGGTGAATGGAAAAGTATGTATTGGCATTACTGAGTGCAGGACATAATTAAGACTAGTAGTTTGAGATAATAGTCTTGGGAGATAAGACTAAAACCAGCAACAGGGGACTTAATTTCTTCAGGTTAATAGTAGGACAGATGCCAGCCGGAAAGCAGTGCCTGACTGGCATCCAGGTGAATTCTGAGGACAGTTGTGGGTGGAGCTCAGGTGTGATCCTGTTGTTGTGAGGCTCCAGCCCCACAATCGGTTGTTGTCGCTGTATGGTAGACATTTAAACAAAGGCAGGTCTCCTCCTTTCAAGCCTGACTTCTACAGTTACCAGAAACCAGACACTTAACCGAATAAACTCTGGGAAATTGGTGGTAATTTAATAACTCTTCAGCCATCCCCTTTCTTTCTTAATACTCTACCAAAATTGGCAGAGAACTTTGTGTCTTTTGATTCTTCCCCCTAACATAATCCTTCAGGGGAGATTAGGGGTATACTTGGCTCTGGCTGAGAGAAGGTGACCTGAGGAGGATGGGAGGACTGCTTTGAAGATGGGGGAAGTGGACAGGTTGGCTGATCTAAGAAGGTAAGGGGTAAGGACTAATGAGATTTAAAAGAGATCTGGATTGTTAGGACTGCAAGTAAATTTCTTTGGGGCTGATTTATCTAGCAAAAATTTTAGTAGTTGTGAATCCATGTTGAGACCCCATGCCTCCTCCTTCTCCTTGAACTAAGTGACAACACAAACCTCCTTTTTTGCTCTTCATCTGTTCTTTCCCTATTCTGTTGGTCCTGGCTTCAGATTGCCTCTGGGCTCTCCTGTCTATTCACTTGCCAGGGCTTGACTGTTTTCTGCACATGCTCATGGTCTTTATGAACTTTTGCCAGGTTCTTCCAGGTCCTCAGTTCCTCTTGCCTAAACCACTTCAGCAGTCTCTCTAACAAGCCTCCCACTTTTGATCTCCCGCCCCTTCCAGTCCATGTGGACTGGATCTTGGAGGCATCTTGTTGCTCCTTCCCTGCCCCCAGATCTGCAGGGCACACACTCTTTTGAGCTAGGTATTCTGTTTTCTCCAGGGCCTGGCGCCCACCTGCTTTTCTGGTTATTTCTTCCTCTGCTCCCTTACCTACTAGAAGTGGAACCACCATTGCAGCTAGAGTTCCTAAAATTTCCTTCCTTTGTTCAGTTCTTTATTCCAGATTCTGATTTATCTTCCAGCTCAAACCGACTTTTCCAATGGCCTACCTTTGTCAGAGTACGAGAGCAGATGTGTCCATTCTTTCCCACAAATTCTTATCTCTGGAAAAGGGGGAATCCTGCCAATTATAATTTTTTGGATTATGTATCAAAAGTGAAGAGTTAGCTTTATTCTTTGTGTCTGAGGTCCCATGTCGCTTTTAAAAATTTTTTTTTTTTTTAAGATTTATTTATTTGACAGACAGAGATTACAAGTAGGCAGAGAGGCAGGCAGAGAGAGAGGAGGAAGCAGGCTCCCAGCCAAGCAGAGAGCCGGACGCGGGGCTCAATCCCAGCACCCCGGGACCACAACCGGAGCCGAAGGCAGAGGCTTCAACCCGCTGAGCCACCCAGGCGCCCCGCATGTCTCTTTTAGAGTTCAGCAAATACTTAAATGAGCATGCCTATTAATGACAGTAACTACCATTTATTGAATGTCTACTATACATTAGACTAAATGCTGTAACACCAGGGGTTAAATTTTCACAGTAGCCCTGTGCAGAAAGGGGTATTATCTAGTTTTACAGATGAGAAAATGGAGGCCTTAGGAATGTAAGGAACATGCCTAGATTACATAGCTAGTTAAATGGCAGAACCAGGAATGGAATCCAGGACTGTCTGTGAAGTTCATGGTGTTACACTCATACTTGCCAACACTTGACTTTGTGTTACAGCTATGGGGATGTATGCCTGATCTCCCCAGTGTGATTGTGTATTCATGATTCAGGTCTGAGCCCATGCAGATCTTGGTATTTCTAACATAGCTCTGGCAAATAGCATTCATTCATTACATGCTTGCTGAGAGGAACTGCATTCCTCTGTGCCTACTAAATTGTGTGTTCCTTTAGGACAAAAATGATTTATTTTTGTATCTTGTGTGTGTGTTTTAACACCTAGTTTGCATTCAGTATTTGTTGAATGAATGGATGACGGTAGGGCCAGAGGAGACTCAACTCCAAGTGAGGTATTTAGCTATAGGTTGTCTGATTTTGGGAAGGTCTATCTGAGCCCAACCCCTAAGATATTCTGGAGAGATTCTAGGCAGCATATAAACAGTTCCGAATTGTAAAGAGTGTAGGACAGCAGCTTTGTCTGCCTTCATTGTCTTATGCAAGTGTGTCCAGGTCAGTTGAGAAGGAAGTCACATTACATTTATTTAGCAACTATTTATTGAGTACCTGTGTTTCAGCTTTGGGCTAGGCACTGTCTTTGCTTTCTGTAACACAAATCTGCAGGGCCAATGTATGTATTTAAGGTGTATTTGTCAACAAATGTTTGTATATGATTTTTTATAAAGAGTGACGACCACTCTGTGTGGCAGAGAAGACATTCAGTAGACTCATTTGACAAAGGAAGAAACCCAGACTCTGAAGAAAATAAGTGGAAACTAATACAGCACTAGTTTTGATCTGAGCCTAGGCCTCCAGAGTGAGTTCCTGCAAGGCTACGACCTTAAAAATCACCTAGCCAGCGCCTTCCTCCCCGCAGTCTATCAAAATGATGCTCCTGGTCATTGCTGATTTCTGAGGTGTGTCCTAAAAGAGTTGGTAATTGCTCTTGTAATTGAAAGGTTCTATTCTCAACCCATACCCTTGTTTATGTTAGTTCTTGAGACTTGGTAAGTCGGCCAGCACTGGGTTTTCTGCTGTTGGTGAACTGTTTGATCACAAGCAAGCGTGGCGGCTTTATGTACTCTAAAGGATTGAAATGCTCAAGTCTGCATTATTTTGTGGGACTTGACAGTCATCTTTTGCTTCACTAGCAGTAAAGCCATGTTGTTTGGATAGAACAGTTATTTGAAGCCTCTTTTGGATACTGTGTTGTTGTTTTTAAAGAATCTGCTGAAATCCAAGGAATCACTCAATGAGAATAACCTCAGACTCTTAATAGACCCTGCTTCAGATTATCTAGTACAGAGTTTTACCTCTTCAAAGTACTATATACACTTCCATTAGCTGAAACCTTAGTAGGTGTTTAAATTGCATTATATGGCAAATTTTTTTCCACCGGTGTTAGTTGTAGTTGGATATATTCCTGTATTCCTCCTTACAGATATATGGATATGGAATATGGAGTAAAATATTTTTCTGTCCTAAGAGTGAGGTTACTGATTTGTATACTTTTTTCTATTTGGTTTCTAATGTTTATTAGTGAACATTTGCTATCTTTAGGATGATTTAGATTTACTAAGTATTCAGTAATTGAAAATATTATCAGATCTGTCACGCAATTCTCCTTCAATACTTACAGTAGCTTTATGGTGTGTAAGTAGTAGTATTCCCACATTATAGATGAGGAAACTGGAGGTTGAGCAGTTAAGCGACCTACCTAAGAGAACCTAATAACTAGTAATAGGTCAAGATTAGAGCCCAGGTTTGCCTCCTTCCCCTGTCCATGGTTATTTAAAAAAATGTGTATCTGCCTTGATCATGGCAAAGTTTACCTTAAATATGAAAACACCAACCAAAGCAAAACCATATACACTCAAGCATAACCATATACACTCAAACATAACCTTAAAGGAAATTCAGATGAAAGAGAAAGCATACCTAACATCCTGCTAATCTGACAACTCAAACTAGCACTTGTATCAGTAAGACTCTTTTCAGCTAAGTATTAAATAGATACCCTGGCAGGATGAGGGGAGAGAAAACTGCTGTGAAAGAAGGAACAGAAAAGTTCAGGGAGGAAGCTCATAGCAGGATAAGCGTATCTGCTCGAGTGTGGGACCCAAACCTGATTGGCCCCTGGCTTTGGCCCAGAGATTTTTTCTGTGCCCGTTTGTTACAGATTACTCCTGTGGTTAAAACCCCACGGACCCTAGGTGAGTTCTTTTTTTGTTTGGCCACAGAGAGGCTTTTAACCTGTGACATCCATCTCATGTTTGTGTTGAGCACTGGGGGTTGTGGGAGAGAGCCTAGGAGCTGGGAATGAATGAGTCTGAACTTGGAGCAAAGGGACTGGAAAATATAAAAAACTGAAGAAAAGAAAAAAGGAAATGTAGGACCATGTTGAGCTCTTGGCAGCAACTCCTGAAACAGGAAAAGAGGGGAGGAGAAGAGCTGAGTTATCTTGGAGGCCAAGCTGTGTGTCGCGGTTGCCTGAACTAGCCTTACTGAATGGGGATGGTAGACTTCAGTGATGTCTTTGAAGAGCTAGTACACTTTTGCTTCCTGTTACCAATCCAAAGAGAAGTTTACCAGCGTGACTGAAATTGTTTATTGCTCTTCCTTCTTTTTTAGGTACATTTACATCATTATTATGAGTAATTGGACTTCAGGGTAGAAAATTGCTATTTAGTGATTTCAGGATTCGCAAGTGTAGAAATCCCATTTTTTAGATGATTAAGGAAAATCGTTAGACTTGAGATTTTTAGTTAATAGCAACATTAAAACCTTGTGCTCTAAATGCAGAATTAAAAAGGCAGAATATAATGCAAGTATGCCTTTCTGAGGGTGAGCTAAGTTATGTGTTACCAAGGTTCTTAGGGACAGGGATCTAGCTAGTATAGAATGAATGAATTTGGCACTGGAAATACTACTTAATCATATGATGCCTGCCTTGATGTGTTCTGTTGCTCCGAGCAAGTTGTGTGGGTTGTTATCTCCTGAGAAATCCCTGTAAATGGTATTATTAATACTTTATAAGTAGGTTGGGAGAATTAATTTATTTTTCTAAACCATTTTGAAATTCTTGGATGAAAGGCTCTTTATAGAGCAAATTGGTATCTGCCTGTTTTCCCTCCTCTGAGACAGGAGAAAATAGGCACCTTAGGGTGGGAAGGTTGGTTTATTTTTTGGAATTCTTTTATAAATCACTTTTATTGAATTTGAAAAGGATATCAGAAGCTCCAAAGAATATGGTGAACTATAAAAGGAAACATTTTTGTTTTTGGAACTTGGAATCAGCTGGGTGTTTTCATCTAAGATTTAAAACATGTTTAAATAGTTTGTAAACGGTCAAACTTGGGGAGGAAAATATGGTTGGGGAGGAAAATATGGTCCTGTGGTGATCCTGGGGCCCACTTCTGTTTTTCTTTTCTCTTGCTTCTTTATTTCAGTGAAGAGTTAAGGTTGACTTTCCGAAAAGCATTAAACTTTTATTTTCAGTGTGTTGGATTTACTTTTCCCCCACTAATCTGTGAAATCAATCTTTTGTGCCAAGTAACTTGCAGTAGGTGCTGGAACAAAGTTTCTCATCTATATTCATTTATGTATTGCAGTGTGTATACTCAGATGTATCCTTGTGAAAACGGCTTTGCTTTGAAGATTTAAGACCAGATTCTTGATTCAGAGTGGTTCAGTCTGATAGAGCAGGATAATAGATATGCATGAATAACCATAATGCCTGGTGTTTTTGGAAAATAATTTTTTTTTCCTCTGAGTTTTACCTCTATTTAAAATTATGATGGGGGCCCCTGGGTTGGCTCAGTCATTTGAGCTTCCAGCTCTTGATTTGGGCTCAGGGTGTGATCTTAGGCTTGTGGGATGGAGCCCTGCATGAGGCTCAGTGTGGAGTCTGGTTGTCCCTCTCCCTCTGTTCCTCTCTCTCTCTCAAATAAATAAACAGTCCTAAAAAAAAAATAAAACATTGTGGTAGATGAATAATATAAAAAGTTTAGAGAAATTGAATACTAGGTTGTGCTGTTCATGCATTTGTAAGAAACTTTCTGCTAAAGACAAGGAAAAATGAACTTGTTTAGATTCATAAGAAGGTTTATAGGGCTAATTTACTTCCTGGTGCCTTGAAACCCAGGTTGACAGGTACAGTGTGGTGTTCTCGCTGTGGTGTCCTCTGCCCTATTAAAGGGGCATCTATTGAAGTGAAAAGCTTGTGGGTTGAGTGTGCACTTTTTTTGTTTTCTTTAAAAACAAAATGTATTCCTTATTGTTACATATACTTTGCTGCTTGTGAGACTGATGAGTTAAGCCCTTTGTTCCAACTGTACTGAATTTCCAGTGAACTAGTGGGTGAATTTTCCAATGTAGTCACTTGATTCACAGCATTTGCTTTCATATCTCTATATCAGATTGCATTTAAAATCTTCATAGTTTTAATCACCTTTCAGGGTTCAGACTTATCTCCATTGGGAGTTTGTGGCCTTTACCCTTTGGCAGGTTTCCAGATAAACTGCTCTTTTGCAGAGGCTGAACCCACTTTATTCTTCCACCCTTGGGTGGTGGAGAACCTAGGTCATTTGGGTAATGTGGGACAGTCCCCCACCTTTGCCCCTGGGCTGGCTCAGAAGCTCACTTGCCCGTCGTCTGCCTCCTCTATTGGCTGGAAGGGGTCTGGCTTTTGCGGCCCGGAAGGTATTTTTTACTAATGTGCATTTGTATAATGAAGAATGTATTACAGACAGCACCTTGCAATTGAGCGCTGAGAATTCGGCCCGTTTGTGGTAGACTTTCTGCAATTCCTGATTTTTGCTTAATAGGCAGTTTACAACATAGCCAGACTTAGTTTTCAAAAAGACAGAAGCCCAGAGATCCTACCTTTTAATCATAGTAAGAACGAAAAACCTAGGTTGACCTAACTGCATTATGTGACAGCAAAAGTTTTAAAGTGCAGAACCTTTAGCGCCTAACCCGCCTCCCCCCATAGAGTTTTTGCATAAGATTTTCTGGGTATTTCTTTGAAAGCCAGAGAACACTGTCAGTGATTGCTAAAATAATGGCTATCGCTTGAGCAGGTATTATTCCAGCGTGGAGAGGGGGTCCATTATTGCGCGCATTCTGTGCGCTGCAGCGAGCTGGTTGCCAACGCGCGGGGGCTGGGCTCTACGGGGCGGGGCCGCCGGGAGGCGGAGCGAGCTGGGGCGGGGCCTCCGGGCCGCCGCCAGTGCGCATGGGCGGACATCCTCCCCTCTGACAGACCCCCGTCAGTTTCCGCTGTTGTCGGGAAAAACGTTGTGAAGGCCGTTAGCAGAGTGTGCCCTGAGAGCGCTGGTCGCGGAAATGTCTGATGAGAAAGGTTCCCGCGGGGGAGGTGTAGAGAAAGGAGAGGAGCGGGTGGGGACCATCGCTGCTAGTGCGTACTCTGTGAAGCAGGCGGATGATGGGGAAGAGCCGAAGAAGGTGGAAGTGGCGGTGAGGGCTGATGGCTGCTCTGACCACCCCAGCTATGGGGAGGCCAACATAGACCCCAGCCTCCTAGGGCTTGCGGGAGACGAGGAGAAATGCCGGAAAATCCGCAAGCAGTACCGGCTGCTCATCTATAACGTCCAGCAGAACCGTGATGACATAGTGAACACCGTGAGCGACTCGTTAACCGAGGTGCTCGAAGAAGCCAATGTCCTGTTTGATGGAGTGAGCCGAACAAGAGAAGCCGCTCTCGATGCCCAGTTTCTTGTTCTGGCTTCGGATTTGGGTAAAGAAAAAGCAAAGCAACTAAATTGCGATATGAGCTTTTTTAACCAAGTAGCGTTTTGTGACTTTCTGTTTATATTTGTGGGTCTAAACTGGATGGAAGATGAACATGAGGAATTGAGTGGCTTTGATGATAACATAGTTCTTTCCTTCTGGGACACAGTACAGAAGGAAGCATCGTCCTGGATTTTGCAAGCTGAGACATTCCACTTTATTTTTGGTTCATTCAAGTCCAAACCTGCACCAAGGCCCCGACTTGAACACCACAAAAAAGCTCTCAAAATGGAAGAAAATGGGGATATGCCTACAAAGCTGAGGAGGTTGGACCTGAGTAATAATCAAGAAGCAACAGAAAAAGAAGTAGAAAGAATCTTGGGATTGTTGCAAACTTACTTTCGGAAGTATCCTGATACTCCTGTGTCATATTTTGAGTTTGTGATTGATCCAAACTCTTTTTCTCGTACTGTGGAGAATATATTTTATGTTTCTTTCATTATAAGGGATGGTTTTGCGAGAATAAGGCTTGACCAAGACAGGCTGCCCATATTAGAGCCAATTAATATTAACCAAGTGGGTGAGGGAAATGATCCCTCTTCTCATGGCAGGAAACAAGGAGTTATATCTTTGAGTTTACAGGACTGGAAAAATATTGTGGCAACTTTTGAAATTTCGGAGGCTATGATCACTAACTCATACTAGGGATTTTTGTTCTTCACGTAGGATGCATTTTGTGGCTTTTCTAAAGTATCTCAAAATGGAGACTAAAATCGAGCAGAAGCACATAACTATTTCATGTAAAGTGAGAAAGTATTTTCAAAAACACCAGAAATTGTTTTACTGTGAAGTGTATTTTTTTTTTTTTTGTGGTAGTTTATAAGGTTGTCATGATCTTCTGTTATTAAAAAATTATTCACTGGCATGTTTGTGGGAAGACTTTTTTTTTTTAATGCCCTTTAAGACTTTATCAATAAAAATGAGCTCTGAAATTCATAAGAGGCATATGATAATTTACCAAAAAATCAATTTTATGATGCTCTTTGATACTGCATTGCTTCCTCTGTTAGAGGAAACTGTATGGGGCTCCCGACAAGGTTGAGGGAAGAGTGGGGGAAAAAAGTAGTCAAGAAAGACTATCTGTAGGGCAGTGAATAAGCAACGTTAAAACTGTAAAAACATCTAGATGTCATGCTTCATTTCAAGGAGGACTCTAAGATTAATGAGTGAGTATCCATAATCTAAATAATTTCTCCTGTGATTAGGCTTATCTACTGTAGAGACATTCTACTTTTGTTAGGTGAGGTGTCAATTAAGTGCATGCTGAAAGGTGAGTAGGGATTGGTCACAGATAGAAGAAAGGTATTCTAGGCAGGTGAATACGGAGGTCAAATACATGGAATTGTGAGAAATTATGGCACCGGAGATTCATGAGTTGTTTCTTTTTGTTTTTAAACTATTCCATTTGAAGGGCACCTGGGTGGCTCAGTGGGTTGAGCCTCTGCCTTTGGCTCAGGTCATGATCCCAGGGTCCTGGAATCAAGCCCCACATCAGGCTCTCTGCTCAGCGGGGAGCCTGCTTCCCCCTCTCTCTCTGCCTGCCTCTCTGCCTACTTGTGATCTCTTTCTGTCAAATAAATAAAATCTTAAAAAGAATAAACTATTCCATTTGAATGCTAAACTGGGCGACAGTTGGGTTACCTTATATATTAGTTTCCTCAGAAGTCGAAGATATTTTTGTCAGATTATTTCAAACACAAAACCAGTTATAGTCTTTATCTACATGGTTAATTTCTTCCCTAGCCTCTGGTTTCCAAACACTTTGTAATCTCTGCTAGTGACCTTCAGAATCAGTGGTGTTTCATTATATAACACCCTTGAATATTCCCAGTTCAATTTTGTGTTTCTTGTTAGGGCTTTAAATGCCTGGAAATGATCTCTCTTTATACTGAAATGTATAATTAACTTACCTAAATGTTCTTTACTTAACCATAAAAGCTCTTTTTTTTTTCCTTGCTTGCAGTTGTTTTAAGGTTATGCCAAAAATTTGGGTCTTTAAGAAAACAAGTTTGAAGGTATAGAGCATGCCTAAATAAGCTTCTTTTCTTTCTTCTTCTTTTTTTTTCAATAGGCTCCATGTCCTATGTGGGGCTCGAATTCAGGACTCAGAGATTGAGTCGTATGCTCTACTGACTGTGCAGCCAGTCAGGTGCCTGAAGGCTACTTTTCTTGATCCCTATAAGAACTTAATCTTTAATAGTAGTGGATTTTGCTATTAGGCATGATTTGGGAAATGGATAAGTATCTCTTTTGCATAGAAGTAACAAAGTTTCCTAAGTCTAGCGAGGTATAGCGAAGGGAAGTCCAAAGACTACATAAATGACGTCAAGACTGACCAGAGCAATCTTAATGTATGTGTGTGCAAGTTTCTTAGTAATAGTTGAGGGTTTTAGCCGAAATAGATATTTCTCATAAAGTTGTTCAGTTTCCGAAGGAGCCATTCCTTCCCTTTTTTCATGTGAAGGAATGCTAACCCTCCTGGTGTCTACCACCCTTTGATTTATTTAGCAGTCATTGGGAGTATCATTTGGTCTTGCTGATCCTCACTTGAGCCTGTCTTTCCCAACCAAGTTCCTTGGGTTTTCCAGAGATTTGCTATTAGAGGAAAATTATCTGTTAGTAGCAACAGTATCCTGCCCCCCCCCCCCCCTTTTTTAAACTCCTCTCCAGGTTCCTCTGTTAAGTGCCCGTCTCTTTAGTGAGAGTATTGGAGACTTGACTAAAAGCATTAATAGAACATATAGAGGTTTAGGGGGAAGGTAGTTTTGGGGGCCTTCTCTGAAGTTGTAGCTTTTAAAAAATTTTTTTAAGATTTTATTTATTTATTTGACAGAGAGAGACACTGAGAGAGGGAACACACAAGCAAGGGGTGTGGGAGAGGGAGAAGCAGTCTTCCCTCTGAGCAGGGAGCCCAGCGTGGGGCTTGATCCCAGGACTCTGGGATCATAACCTGAGCTGAAGGCAGGTGCTTTCTGAGCCACCCACCCACGCACCACAGCTTTTTAAAATTTTTTTTTTGAAGATTTTTATTTATTTGAGAGAGAGAGAGAGAATGAGAGAGAACTAGCAGGGAGAAGGGGCAGGGGGAGGGAGAAGCAGATTCCCTTCTCATGACTTCCTCATGCTTTTGCCTTTGTTTGGGGAACTCTATTACCCAGCGATTGGAATCTTGGAATGGGCACTTGTTAATTTACTCAGCAATTGCTTGAGGGCTTGCTGTAAAGACACTGCTCTAGGCACTGAGAAAAAAGTGGTGGACAGAAAATTGATCATCTCTCATGGAATTTATATTTCAGTGTGTGTATTGGTTTCCTTTTGCTACTGTAACAAATTACCAAACTTTTGGTGGCTTTGAAACAACAGAAATGTATTCTCTGATAGCTCTAGAGGTTAAAAATCTCAAATCTGCTTATCTGGGCTAAAATCAAGTTGTCAGTAGGGCTGGTTCTGCAGAGGCTCTGAGGGCAGAATCTGTTTTCTTGCCTGGGTCAGTTTTTGGAGACCACCTATAATTCCTCCATTGTCAAAGTTACCAGTGCAACTTCTCAAGTCTGTCCTCATGGTTGCGGTTGCGACTGTAGTGAAGTCTCCTTAGCCTGCCTTGTATAAGGATATGATAATGTGTTAATGGAGTGGGGAGGAACAAAAGGAGAATGTTGTTTGGGAACTTGAGGGAGACCTAATGGAAGAAACGGGCATTGAGTTGGAGTCTTAGAATGTTGGTAAAAGAACCTCTCCCTCCAGCCCTAAAGGACTACTTTGGAAAGGACAATGTGTTTGCGTACACTGAATAAAAATAATTTAACATCGTGGTTTAGGTACTCTATCAGGATTTGATGGGAAGAGGGCATTTCAGGGGAGATGGGATGCAGGGAGGTGTGGGGGAATCTGCTGGACTCTGCCGGAGCCTTTTGACCCTGCAGGTTCCCTTCTTTAGGAAGGGGAGAGTTAGTAACCTAAACAGGTTTTTCCTACTAGCCACTGGGCTGAGAGGCATTATTTCACTTAAATCCTGCAGATTGGTGAAGTACAAGGGTATGTTAACTTCATTTTACAAAATGAAAAAGCAGACTCCTAGGGGTTAGGTGATCAGCCACATCATCTAGCTTAGCGAGTGGTAGAGCACATATGTTAACCCAGGTCAGTTCAACACCAGAGCTGATGTGTAATGGTAAAAACTAGAACATGTGGATAAGATTCATGTTTGGGGGGAAGGAAACATAAAGATCATTCTAATTTTAAAGAAATCTGGTACACTAGAATTACTTTGTGTTGTGCCTTTTCAAAGGTGAGTCTGCAGCAGTGTTTCGCTAGGGGTGGGGTGGGGGAGAGGCGTTCCTGAGAAGAGACAAATGGAAGAAATGGAAGAATATCCAGTGTCTGAGGTTGGCAGACACCTGCAGGTGTAAGGTGTTGTGTAATTACACTTAAGTCCTAAAGCAGTGGTTCTCAAAAGTGCGGTCTGCATTCTTCAGGGGCCTCCTGAGGCCCTAAGAGGAAGACCTTGATGTCAGAATTATTTCTCTAACACTAAGATGCTTTTTTGTTATAATACTACTATTATAATATTTGTTATAATGCTACTGTTATAATATTACTATACCTATTTTGTTATAATACTATCAAGATGCTTTTTTGTTTTGTTATAATACTTTTGCAAGTCTACCATGGAATTTTCCAGACAGGTGATGTTGTAATAGACTGAATGCAGAAAAGACAGGAGCGGTGTTCCATTAAGACAGACATTAAAGAGAATTACAAAGATATAAAATGCCACTCTTAAAAGATTATTGTTAATGTTATGTCTAACAGTAATACTTAGGGTTTTTAATATTGTAATTTAAAATATCTTAATATTAAAATTTCTTTCTTAGTTTTAATTTGTAATACACTAAAATTTATAAATAAGCCTCACATTAACCAAAGCTTTTTGGGGTCCTAAATAATTTAAGGTTTTAAAGGGATCCTGAGACTAAAAAGTTTAAGAATTCCTGTTTTTTATCAGCTACTACAGTTGGTGGTCACTATTTCTAGCACTCATAATTGGAGGAAAATAGGGGACATTTTTCTCCTTCTCTCCTTACCCATCTGTATGCACCTGGGGGAGCTGTTTTCTACAATCCGTCATAAGACGAATTTCAGGTGTATTTCAGGTGGGAAACCACTTAACTGGGACCTTATTGACAGAATTTCAGTTTTAAGTTGGATTACAATTTTAAAACACCATGTTTAGTTCTGGGGTCAGTGGAATGCTTTAGTTCCCTGTATCTTACTGCTCTTACTTTATAAAGTTCAGGCTCACTCAGCTTTCTTTATAAAATCTGTACACTGGTTGATACAGTTTGACTTCCAGCATGAACTGTAAGAATCCGGTGTGATCCAGAATTTCAGTACAGAACAGATTACACATTGGTAGAGGGAGTAAGTGGCTTTTCAGCATGACAGTGCATTTTCTTTCTTGTAGTAGATATATTAAGGGGGTGGTTATGAAGTGGGTAGTTTCCGTTTAGGCAGCCAATGACTGTGTTCTGGCACTGGCTGTGTAAAGTACTTCCAGATAGAATGGAGGCTGAGATTAAAAATGGTCATGTTAGTTTTCCAGAAGAACATCTAGCTGCATTTATTAGTTAATTCTTTTAAGCCAGCAAGTCAGCCTGTGCTCCTTGAGAGCAACTAGGGAGTCATGCTTGTTATCTGAAGCTTATATTGATCCTTTGATCTGAATGGCTATTGTTATTACCAAATTGTTTTTCCCCCTACAGTGCCTTCTGTTGAAGGAGGAGCTTCTGCCATAATGCAAGTGCGTGAATACTGGCTGTGTTTACCAGCCTCTCATGTTAGACCTTTTGTACAGACGGTCAGGGTGAGGCCGTCTGGTCCCCGTTGTTGCTGGTTTCCACGTGTGCTCCCTTCAGTCCCCAAGCCACCATGTGTACCTGCCACTCTGCCAAGGGCCAGCCACAGTGCCGTGCCTCCTCCTTCACCTTCCTCTACTGCACCCCCTTCCACATCCCAAGAACCCTGCTCTACTGACCCTAAGCTCTGCCTTTCACCCCCTACAACTGATGGTAGGCAGGAGAAAAATACGCAGTCTGGGCTGGTAAGTTTGGGGGCTCTTTTTGACTATTGAGATTAAAATTTGATTTTTACAAAAATTTTTTTAGTGCCTGTTAACAGTGTTTCCAACCATTGTCTCACGTTACCGTAGATTATTAAAACAATTTTGTTTTAATAAAAGGTAATATTAAATATATTACCAGAACAATCTTCCAAGGTAATATGAAATGTGTATAAAAGCTAGTGGAGGGGCGCCTGGGTGGCTCAGTGGGTTAAAGCCTTTGCCTTCAGCTCAGGTCATGCTCCTAGGGTCCTGGGATCGAGCCCCACATCGGGCTGTCTGCTCTGCGGGGAGCCTGCTTCTCTCTCTCTGCCTACCTCTCTGCCTACTTGTGATCTCTGTCAAATAAATAAATAAAATCTTAAAAAATAAAAAAAGCTAGTGGAATGAAATAGTTTTTAAAAAATTAAAAGTCTATAATATTTATATTACAAGCCTTGTTATGTGGCAAGTACATGGAAACTAAATCCTAAATAAGTTATAGGAGGCCTCGAGCACAGGTAGATGAAAGAGGTAAGCCTGAGGGGCACCCGGCTGGCTCAGTCAGTAGAGTATCTTGGGTTCGTGAGTTCGAGCCACATGTTGGATGGAGAGATGACTTAAAAAACTAAGAATATATATATGATAAAAAAATAAAATGTGTTCTTAAAAATAAAAGTAAGCTTTGTAGAGTCGTGTTTATTCACTTAGCCTCCTCCATCCTCCTTTTTTCCTTTGCTTATTGAAAATGCCTTTGAGGGGTGCGTGGGTGGCTCAGTGGGTTAAGCTTCTGCCTTCAGCTCGGGTCATGATCTTGGGGTCCTGGGATTGAGCCCCGCATTGGGCTCTCTGCTCAGCAGGGAACCTGCTTCCCCTCCTTCTCTCTCTGCCTACCTCTCTGCCTGCTTGTGATCTCTTTCTGTCAAATAAAAAAATAAAATCTTTAAAAAAAAGAAAAAGAAAATGCCTTTGAAAATCAGGGACTTTTACATTTAATTTCTCATGCAGTGAAATGTCAACTAATGATTTTTTTCTGAATTTTTACTTACACAGTGTAGAAAAGTCTTAAGTGTTTGGCTGATCTGTTTCAGTTGCCATTTGCCAGGACCCCATCTTAACTGAAGACCTCAGCCTGCTCATTGTGGTACCTTTGACAGTAGAAAATAAAGATGCTGCTGACTGGTAGTGATAGTTTTTTTTTTAAAGATTTTATTTATTTATTTGTTAGAGAGAGTGGCAGGCAGTGGGAGCCCTCTGGGGCTGGATTCCAGGACTCTGGGATTATGACCTAAACTGAAGGCAGACGCTTAACCGACTGAGCTACCCAGGCATTCCTGGAATTAATACTTTTATTAAAAACATACGGTACACATGTTTTAAAATCCTAGTTTGAATCCTGGTGTAATAATTCTAGGAAAAAAGGACTGATGATGAGACTCGATTTAGGACTAGTTTGATCTTGTTGGAATGTCAGGCCCTAATGTATGTAGAAGTACTGTGGAAACGTCTCCGTGGTAGCTCTCCATCACGTGAAAAGGTACTTGGACAGTCCTAAGGAAAGCACATCACTGCTCACGGCTTGAAAGGAGCGTTACACATTTTCTAGTTGGGTGCTGTAATATAAATTAGTATTTTTCCTTTGAAAATTCCTTTTGCTTTTCTTTAAAGAAAGGTTTTCTCACAAAACTTTTCAGACTTTGTTGTTTTTAAGTTCCATGATTTCCCCCGCCATTGTTTTTCTTTAGGCTTATCAGGAGGGCAGACTTCAAAAGCTACTGAAAATGAATGGCTCCGAGGATCTCCCTGAGGCCTATGACTACGACCTCATCATCATTGGAGGGGGCTCAGGAGGACTGGCAGCTGCTAAGGCAAGGCTCCTTATGTGTGATCTGGGTGTTGGTGGGAATAGCCATATTCCTGACTGGAATTTGAGCCATTCTTGGTGCATTTTGCACATTAACTTGGGCAGGACATATTTATAAAGGAACTATTTTATAAATCATTTTTCCAGGTTGAATTGTATCTTCTTTATGAAAGTACTTCTATATAGCAGTACCAGGCCCAATATTTTGGGACACATTTTGATTCATTTTAAGTTTGGCTGACTTTTCAAAGCTAATAAAGGCATATAGAAGTGGTTTGAAATTACATATCTTATTCTTTATAAATATTAACGCAGGTTTTCACTTTGATGATTTCCCTATTTCCCTCATCCCCAATAGAAAAATGAAAGCAGCTGGATTTCTTAAACTTAATCGTTAAAAATGCTTGCCTCCTTTGTCTACAAACTGAACTACAAGAATAACCACTAACTCCAGCTTGGGGGTAATGAGGGTAGAGGTTGTATATATAAGGGAGGTTAAGGAGTGAGGCTTCTGGCCCTAAACTGAGATACATTTTCCGTGTGTGAGGGGCCTGGGGCCTGTCATCCTTCCCCAACAGGTACTTTTAAAAGATGAGTTGGTTATACTCCCCTGAGATATAGCTTGTGGATGAGTAAAAGTAGGTTCAAACGAAGCAGCCCAAATGAGGAGCAGGCCAGCATCCGGCATGAAGCACTACTCTGTTGTAAGTGGTTCAGGAGTAATAGCGGTTGTATTTTACTCTAGTTCTGGTGGTTTTAAAGGACTCGTAGGCTCAGTCCTTTCAAATGACCTGGAGGTCTAGTTGCCAATACACAAAGCTTATTTTCTGAGAAGGATAAAGGGTACTCTGTAAAATGAACTTATGACTGTTGTCGCCACTTCTCTAAAATTGATTTGGAAACCTTATAGATATCGTCAAATTCTTCATTGGCTCTTCACATGAAATTTTAAGAAATCTGACAATTTTAGAAGAAAAATGTTTCTAATATTCTGCCTAGATACTGAATTAGATAAAACTTAAAAGTTCTTTAAAAAATACTTACAGGATACAGATTGAATTAAGAGTTATATAGACTATCATAAATCTTTTTAATTGGATACTCACGTTTTTGCTTAGAAATGACCACAGTTTTTCGGATTATTCCTTAATGTATTATTGTGTGTGTGGAATTTTATAAGAGGATTCTAGTGTTTCCAGCTGACAGTTTTACAACTGTACTCTGCATATTCTTTAAAACTACTCATAGGACTATCTGAATTTTGCTTAATTTTTATCTTGGAATCATGCTAATCATCTTGTATATGAAATTCCAAGGCAGTAGTAACTGGTTATGCCTTAGGCACTATAGCTTAGTAAGAATAGCTTGGAGTTTTAAAAGCCCATTTCTAGTCTATCATGTTCACCTTTCCAATTGATTTTAATACTTTTGTTTTCTAGGAGGCAGCCAAATATGACAAGAAGGTAATGGTCCTGGATTTTGTCACTCCAACCCCTCATGGAACTAGATGGGGTAAGCTTTAAAATATCTTAGAAGTGAATTTGTAAAAGCAGGGTTTTCCCTGGTATTGGCTTAAATGGCTCCTAAAACCCAATTAAAAATTTAAAAATTAAAACATGTATATGTACATCTCTCTTACTTGTGCTGTTAAAACGGATTCCAGTTAAATGTTGAAAATTTAGGGGTTTTTTGGCAGAGTCAAGATAATGTAAAACCTTATCCACAGCTATTATAATGATTTAAAGCTAAATATTTGTGTAACCTTGTAAAATTAGGGGCTTTATAACTGAAAATTTAAAAACTTACCTGTGGATTTCTGTTCTAAAACCAGTTCCTACATTCAGTAAGAACTGGAATTAGATATCTTAATGAATAGCCCATGCTGCTTCTGAGTCTTGGTGAATTAAATGGTCCTTATTCATTTATTCCACAAATATTAATGAAACACTTATTATGAACCAGAGCATTGGAGAATATAGCAGTGGACTCGGTAGACATGAGGTTCCTGCCCTTGTGGAGTTTACATGCTAGTGGGGAGACAAAAGATAAGCAAGAACTTTATGAATTATAATAAGTGGTACTACAAAAAATTATATGGTGGAAAAGAGAGGAACTGGGTAGAGGAAAGAGTTTAACTCTGAGAGAATTATCAGAGAGGGCCTCTGAAGAGGTGGCCTTCAGATGAGGCCAAAAGAGTAAGAAAGAACCAACTATGCCAAAAGCTGAGGAAGACCCTTTCAAGGGACTTTTTTCAGTTTCTGTCACGGAATAGAACATACAAAGGCCCTGAGGCAGTTGGGAGTCCTTCATGAATTTATCACGGGTGGTACGAGCTGGAGCTAAGAATGGAGAGGAGGGCAGGTGTCAGGCTGTACTGGTCCTGGTAGGTCAAGATGAGGAATTGGATCTAACTAGAGCATAGTAGGAAGCCTTTGAGAAGGGGATTGGTGTGATACATAAATCTTATCAAGACAACTTAGCTTAAGAAGCAAGAAGCAGGAACTCTGGATAAGAGAGTGTCTGAGTTTCTAATTGACCCATTCAGCAAATATTTATTGGGTGTCAGTTTGGTATCAGTCACGGTTCTTCTATTGGGCATAGCTGCTCCGGCCTGCAGAGCTTAACAGTCCCTATTCTCTTCAGAGGGCTTATGTGAAGTCCACTGCCCTCTGGTCTGGCACTCCTTTACCATTTTCTCTTCCTCTCAGTCTGCCTACATTTTATTTGAATGAAGACAGTCTATCACCATGTTCTTTAAGCTCAGAGATGCTAAACCTTTTGTTTGTTTGTTTGTTTGTTTTGGTCGTCATGAACCCTTTTGTGAGAATGCATGAAAGCTGTAGGCCACCTTTTTTTTAAAAGATTGTTTATTTATTTGTCAGAGAGAGAGAGAGAGAGAGTGTGCGCGCGCGCGCAGAAGCAGAAGCAGAGGGAGAAGCAGGCTCCCCACTAAGCAAGGAGCCTGATGGGGGACTTGATCCTCGGACCCCGGGGATTGTGACCTGAACCGAAGGCAGAGGCTTAACTGACTGAGTTACCTGGAGTCCTTGACCACCTTCTTAAAAAAAAAAAAAAAAAAGCTTACATACACCAGATTTTACTTGCAGTTCTAGACCCACTGCAGTCCAGCTGTGGCCAGCTAACAGCCCCTTTACCATTTAGTTCTATTCATAGATGTGGTAGTGAGTAAAGGATTGTGCACCAAGTAAAATTTCAGTTTCTGGCATCTTTATCAGTAGTTAATTCTGAATCTTTGAAATATGTGGAATTGGTCGTAATCTCATTTTTCCTGTGTTTTAGGATGTGTTACTATGTTTGATATATAAGGCTCTCTGAGCTTAGAAATGCCATGAGTCTTAGGAATAAACTTGTAAAAACAGTATTGGCTACATTAAGCAAATAAATTATGACTTTTCATAGCATAGTAATAATTACTGACCTCTTCTTTGAAGGATTGTGATGCTCGATGTAAACTGATTTCTCAATGTTGTTGCAGGTCTCGGAGGAACATGTGTGAATGTGGGTTGCATACCTAAAAAACTGATGCACCAAGCGGCTTTGTTAGGACAGGCCCTGCAAGACTCTCGCAATTATGGCTGGAACACCGAAGAGACGGGTATGGCGGGAGAAGCTGCTCTTCTGTTTGTGCTTTGAGGGGTTTGAGCTGTGATCTTGCAAAGCACCCATCCATCTTTATGGGACTAGAAAATGACCTGGAGTTTTTATTGTTGATGGTTTTTATGTATTAAATTACTGCAGTTACTCAGTGTCAGATAGCTGCATAGCTGTTGTGGTAAGAACAGATACTGGACTTGGAGTGCCTTTCTGTAATAGAAAACCAGAATGTTTAAGATAAATTCTTTATTATTATTATTATTTTTTTTTTATTTTTTTTATTTTTTTAAAGTAATCTCTATGCCCAGTTTAGGGCTTGAACTCATGACCCCAAGATCAAGAGTCATACACTCTGCTGACTGAGCCAGCCAGCTGCCCCTCAAATAAATTCTTATATGGAGAGTTTCATAAAGAGTGTAAGTATTTGCTTACCTCTGAAGCTGTTTCATTTTTCTCTCTCCAAAGAAATCCAATCATGAGCTGATATTTTGGGGGTGGGGAGGACCATTTATCTGGAGAGAAAGAGATGGTTAGTCTTTGTTGTATAAAACATCTAGAGTACCCTGGAAACCCTAGGAAAGTTGAAGAGAAATTGCTGCCTTTGGAAAGTAGATTGCATTACCAGGTAGAAAAAAATGAGGTTGACATGGCTGCATAGTTGATTAATGTCCTAGATCACCATGTCCTTGAAGAGGGAAACTCCAGCCTTATGTGATATTAGTTTTTTGTTGTTGTTGTTTAAGATTTTATTCATTCCTTCGAGAGAGAGAAAGCATAAGCAGGGATAGAGGCAGAGGGAGAGAGAGAAGCAGGCTCCCCGTTGAGCTGGGAGCTGGACATGGGGCTGCATCCCGATATGGGGCTCGATCCTGGGACCTGGAAATCATGACCTGAGCTGAAGGCAGATGCTCAACCAACTGAGCCACCCAGATGCCCCGTGATACTAGTTTTAAGATCTTCAGGGTATGGGACATTTGCTAGCATAATTTATTTTGTAGCTTTTCTGAGTTTTGATTAATAGTTTATTAAATACTAAAATAAGGCATAAATACATGCTTTGAAACATTTTGCCCCTACTCAGATTAGTTCTGCTTCCTGTTTCATGCCTTTACTTCCTGTTTGAAATCAATAGTACTTTTTTTTTTTTTTAAGATTTTATCTATGTATTTGACAGATCACAAGTAGGCAGAGAGACAGGTAGAGAGAAAGGAAAGGAAGCAGGCTCCCCACTGAGCAGAGAGCCCGATGCGGGGCTCGATCCCAGGACCCTGGGATCATGACTTGAGCCGAAGGCAGAGGCTTTAACCCACTGAGCCACCCAGGTGCCCCAAAATCAACAGTACTTTTTTTCTCCAAGTCTGGAGTCTTAGAGAATCGGTTACTTTAAAAGTGTTCTTATGCTGGGGTCATCTCTTTCCTCAGATCCTTACAAGGCTATTCTCTGTCCATGACCTTTGGGGTCTGAGGCTGGTACTAAGAGTTTCATTATTTATTTCTGAGGTGTCATGCCTCATGTCCTTTCCTCTTGCCAACAAAAAGGGCAGCCGAGATGACACTTTTTTTTTTTTTTTTTTTTTTAAGATTTTATTTATTTATTTGACAGAGATCACAAGTAGGGAGAGAGGCAGGCAGAGAGAGAGAGAGAGAGGAGGAAGCAGGCTCCCTGCCAAGCAGAGAGCCCGATGCGGGGCTCGATCCCAGGACCCTGGGATCATGACCTGAGCGAAAGGCAGAGGCTTTAACCCACTGAGCCACCCAGGCGCCCCCCGAGATGACACTTTTGACCTATGGAATAAGAATTTAACACATAATCTAGTCCACCTCTAGTCCCACATCTGCACCCCCCCCCCAAGTTGTTATTTACTCCTGTGTCTGCATGTCTCCCCACTGAGTCTGCCATTCATACACTCTGCCCTTCCTGGAAACCTACTTTTAATGTACCTGGTTAACAAGAGGTCTCCCTTCAGTTAGTGTATCAGACTTCTTCATAGACGTTTTAGAAATTCTACTGGTATAGTTAGAGAATATTGCTATTGAGTGCCCACTATTTGCAGTGGAGTCTGTGCTGGGGAAATACAGAGATGAGTAATACAAATTGAATAGGTGTGCAGATTCCACTAATCACTGATGCACTAATATCATTGATATGCAGACCACGTTCCCTGGAAGCCTAGAGGTAGAATTGGTGATGTAAGTTAAGTGGGGACACACAGTCTTTGCCAGTATTCTTGGTCCCTTGGGTTAAGAGCTTGCTTCACCCAGCCCTCCTGGTACATTAAAATGTAGGTTATAGTAGTAGGTAGGCCTGGGCACAACCTGACTTTGCCATTCACTGCGTGAGGATTGAGTACAGCGGTGTGCTTCAGATAGCTGCTACTCATCACACAGTTTCTGTCCCTTCCTCTGGACTTGCTGCTTTTAATTCTTCCATTCAGTTTCCATAGATTGGAGTAGACTCTGCCAAGCACTTGGCTCTTTGTTTAATGGGATGTAGAAAAACATTTACAGACATTATAGGAAGTTGTGTATTTGAATCAAGTTAGTTCTCTCTTAAAGAGGACATGTAACAAGGATATTCATCTGAAAAAACAGAATTTTTTGGAAAAGGTAAGGTTGTTCCAAGCAAATTTTGATTTATGCAGTTTTATTATTTCCATATACTGTCATCTATAGTGAATGCATCTGTCTCTTAAATCTAGGTAAATAACAGTGCTATATAACTCAGTCACACAATTTTTATTCATTCATATAGTGATCTAGTACTTAAATTTGGTGTGTTGTACTAACTGCTGTTAGCTTTAAGCTATTCATTCTCAGGAAAATAAAGTCAGGGAAACAGAATTGCTTAAATTAGGAACGTAGAAGTATATAGTGAGTCTTTAGAATCTTAAAAAGTTAAATACAGGCCTCTGCTGAATGTGAAGTTTTATTAACAGGGCCAACTAAGTATAATTCTAATAAATTCAGTAATCAGGTGGGTGGTGAAATAGAATTTGGTGAATTGATCGCTCTTTCCAGCAGAAGAATATTTCAGTCGCTGTCAGGTGACAATAAACACTAGCTATGCTTATTTAGGTTGAGTTTATTTCTAAGTTATATAACAAACAACTAATGAATGTGTAGCCACTGGGCTAATAAAGAGCCACTACTATTAGCACAATCCAGCTCAAGACAGCGACCAGGCAAAGCCTGCTCGGTTGTAATGGGGTTTTAAGACTTGGACCCAATCCTAGTCTTTCTTTAAAGAAATTATTTGTTCACCTAAATTAACAGTTTTACCCTTGTGCTTCTTCCCTCTTTCCAGGTTTTAGTGTTTGAAAATTATGTATCATTTTCTCTTTTTATACCTTCCTCCTCTTGTATTTGCTGGCAGCAGCAATCCCAAAGGATTTGGTGAGAGCTGTTCCCTGTATTTAAATCCCTTCACTCTTCCTAAATGGAAACTTCATTGTTTGTTTACTGTGTTATCTTCCATTTTTCTCGCCTTGAGACTTCTGAAGCTAGCTGCGGCCTAGCAGAGACCCAGGCTGGGCTTGGTGGGAGAGATCTGCCGTGTCCATCAGGACCCACCACTGAGGGAGCGGCTGCCGCCTCCCTCCTTTTAAAGTGGTTGTAGTGAGGAGTACGGTGGATTTAGACAAATGCCACTTGATATCATTAGGTCTTAGAGCAAGAAAGAATCTTGGCAGTGTATTTTTCAAATGAGAAACTCCTAGGGGCTGCTGATCCCTGTTCCCAAAGATGAAGCGTGAAGGCTTAGTTTGCATTTTCTTTTAAAGATTGATTTATTTATTTGACAGAGATCACAAGTAGGAGGAGAGGCAGGCAGAGGGGGTGTGGAAGCAGGCTCCCCACTAAGCAGAGAGCCTGATGCGGGGCTGGATCCCAGGACCCTGGGATCATGACCTGAGCCGAAGGCAGAGGCTTAACCCACTGAGCCACCCAGGCACCCCTTAGTTTGCATTTTTTAAATAGAAACATGTCTAATCTCATGTCCTTGACCAAATAACAGTGCTCCAGTGTTCTGGGAAGGTTGTCTTCTCTGACACTGTAGATAGCTCTAGGCATGGTGAAGGAAAAGGAGGAGCTGGACCAGGCAGCAGAACTGAATCTGACTGTGACAGGGGGAGTGACACGTGTAGGACTCTGCTCTTTTCCTAAAGGTCCAAACTCAGATTGTACAAAGGAAGTCTCAAGCCTTAAAAAAAAAAGAAAATTATTAGAGCTCAGTCATGTAAACTGGATGAATTGATCCTTTCTGGAAGATTTGTTTGCTTTATATTTTTTAGATTTATCAATTTGAGTTCCCCTGTGCTCAGGAATTAAATATGCCTTTAAAAAATTAAGTATTTGAAGTTTTAGGATTCCATTATCATTACAAAGAAAGTAAGATCATTGTGAGGTTACAGGGTCAATTCTTCTTACACACACCTGATGTTTCACATATAGTGTATCTGTGGCTGCCACTGAATCGGGGTGTGGCCATAGGTAGATCATCCATCCTTGATCTCCCTGTGTATGTCATGGAAGTAATCTGTACCTCTTTAGGTGTTGTGAAGTTCAAATAAGTAGGTACACTGAAGATGTTAACGATACCACAAGTTCAGTTAGTCTGATTACTCTTGTCAAACAAAGTTAAGAGTGTGGCCCAGATTTCTTTAGTAGGATATGGTCAGATCAGAAGCAACGGACAGCTGGCTCTAAGATCCAGCTGCTGTGGTGGTCATTGATGTCACACACAAGTAAATTACACGCTTTACCTGCTCAGCTAGAATCTATACTGCAGAAGCTTAGCATTGGGTTATAACTGGTAGACTAAGCTGGCTGAATCTGGAGACATAGGAGAAATGCTGGACTATACTGGCAGGTGGGATGAGTGGGGATGTGGAGTATCCAGGTAGTGTTTGGGAATTCAAGGAGGTGGTGGATTTGGGGTATTATCAGAGGCAGTGTGGCTCTGGAGAACTAGGGTTCCAGGTGTGTTACCATCCATAGTCCAGCAAGGATCCTTTTACCACCAGTAGTTTTATAAAGTAAGAATTTGGATTTTACAAGACAGAAACTTAATTCTCAGAATGAAATGCAAGATCAGGACCATAGGAGCAGCTAGAGTTTCCCGATGCTGAATCCCAGACTGGGGGGCTGGAAGTTTTGCGTTCCTTCTGCCTGAGCATAATCACACTGGAGACTGGGGGTGAGGGTAACTGCCTACTATACCAGAGGATAAAGAAGGAACTTCGGTAGAAAAGAGGGTTTGAGGAATATGAAAATTAGGTGGGGCCTGATAACCACAAAGGAAAGCTTTAACAGAATTAAGGTTGGGATAGGTCTAATTGTCAAACTTGAATTTTGAAATAATTTTATTTTTTGATGCTGTTATTTAATCTCAGCTATGTCTTAGATTATAGTATCTCCTGATGGATTAGCAGAGTATAGTCCATTTAATAGTTCTATGAATGTGAAATTTCAGAAGTGAATCAATCCTACCTGTGGTCTGGTTCATTATTTCTCCATGGGGGCATTATTGGCATGTTGGGCTGGACCCCTCCTAATTGTAAGAAACTATAGTGAAGGGTATTTAGCATTAGTGGCCTTTGGTCATTCCTAAATCACTATAACAGCCAAACACATCACCAATAAAGTGTTTGGGATTTGCTTAAAATATTCTAGTAAAGGGGCACCTGGGTGGCTCAGTCGGTCTGATTTTGTCTCAGATCATGATCTCAGGGTCCTGGGATTCAGCTCCATGTTAGCCTCTGTGCTCAGCTGGGAGTCTGTTTCTCCCTCTCCCTCTTTTTCTGCCCCTCCCCTTGCTCATGCACACACGTGCACACACTCAAGTAAAATCTTAAATATTCTAGTGAAAAGAAGGGGTATATGAAATGAAATTGGCAAAATGTTGGTAATTGTTTCAGCTAAATGGTTGGCCTAGTGAGTTACACTATTCTATTCCATTCCCGGGAGAGGGAGCAAAAGTGAATCTTGTCTTTTCTCTTTTAGTGTTGCTAGACGGAGGCCAGATGGGTGGGTGGGCAGGGCTCCCTCAGCACTCCCCAGCCCTGCCTCCCAGCACACCATCCTCTCAGCATTGCAACCACAGTGGGTTCTGTAGTCACTGTCTGTTTTCATTGATGTCTCAAAGTCTTAACATTTTGATTCTGTGAATTGAATATCGATGATCTATTCTCTGGGAGGCCACAGACCAGTTTTGGTGTTGTCATTCCCAGATCTAGAGGCTGGCCGTTGGGTGGCATAGACTTGGTTCACAGATTCCTATGTGGTCAAGCTACTTACTAACCCTGAGTCTTAAGATTCAGACTTCTCAGTTCCATGGCAGATCTTTCAGTATATGTTGATTCTGTTTTCCTTCCTTGCAGACCACAGCTTTCCTAGGACCTGCCTTTGTCCTATCACTGAGTATATTTTATCTGCACCCTATTTTTTTCTAGTCATTGATAACTTACTAATGAATGATTGGTTGATTTTTATCCATTGAAATTTAATATATTAGTGCCTGACTCAAAGGATTCATTTTTTAAAAAAAAAGATTTATTTCAGAGAGAGAGAGAGAAAGCGTGTATGCACAAGGAGGGGCAAAGGGAGAAAGAGAATCTGGAGCAGACTCGCCACTGAGTGTGGACCCTCAATCTCATGGTCAGACCACCACCTGAGCCGAAATCATGAGTCAGATGCCCAACTGACTGAGTCACCCAGGCGCCCCTCAAAGGATTCATTTTATGATAGAAGTAAAAAAAATTTTCCTCTCTTTGGTGAAACGGGGGTTTGGGGGACAGTGATAATACTCTATCTAGATCAAGGGTCAGCAAACTTTTTATGTAAAGGGCCAGATAGTAAATCTTTTAGATTTCACAGGCCCAGTGATCCCTGTCACAACTACTCATCTCTGCTATTGTGACACAAAAGAAGCCCTAGATGATGTATGTAAATAAGTGATCATGGGTGTATAAATTTTATTAAGAAGGTGATGGGCTACATTTGGCAGTGGGGCCTTAGTTGGCCTTTGGCTTTTTTTTTTTTTAATATTTTGTAATTTTTAAAAAAAATTTTTATTTATTTATTTGTCAGGGGGATTGAGAGAGCATAAGCAGGGGAGCAGGCAGAGGGAAAAGCACGCTCCTTGCTGAGCAGGGAGCCCAATGTGGGACTTGATCCCAGAACGTTGGGATCATGACCTGAGCTGAAGACAGATGCCCATCCGACTGAGCCACCCAGGCGTCCCTTTAGGTGGCCTTTGTTTGCTGGCCTCCGGTCTAGACTGTTAACCGGCTTACTAACTCCAAACCTGGCTACATCAGGATCCCCTGGGGATTTTTACAAATAGAGAAACCCAGGCTTTACCACACCTCATTACCCCAGCAATCAGTATTTACAATCAAAGTAAAATTCCTGTTCATTTCTAAAAAAGAAAAAAAGTTTATGCCTGGTTATTTTAGTTTTAAGAATTGTCAGGAAGCCTTGCATGATGAATTGTATGGTAGTGTTCTATAAAGGAAAGAATAATTGAGCATGAAAAAGTTGTTTATATGCTTGGAATGAAGGGCCCTGCTCTTTTAGACTGAAAGCTCTGTTCTTTGTATTCCATGTGAATAGTTACTGAATAATGATCTTTGCCTGACGGTTGAAAAGCTAAAAACGTTTCTTCTTCTCTTCTTGTGCAGTTAAACATGACTGGAATAAAATGACAGAAGCCGTACAGAACCACATTGGCTCTCTGAACTGGGGCTACCGGGTAGCGCTGAGGGAGAAGAAAGTCACCTATGAGAATGCCTATGGACAGTTTGTGGGTCCTCACAGGATTAAGGTAATTGTGTGATAGGTCGGGGTAGGGGAGGAAAAGAGAAAGTGATTCTCTTAATAGAAGGAAAAGCCATGGTGACCCAAACTGTCCAGTTTGGTGATTCTGCAGTCCCATCTTACAGGCCTTTCTCTGTGGGGTGGTAGTGTGACCGTACTGGATTTGGGGCCAGATTACCTGGATTTGAGTCTTCGCTCTGCCATTTAATAGATTGATGATTTTGAACTAGTCTGTTAACTGCTCAGACCCTCAACATTTTACATATTACCAAATTTTTATGAAGATCAAATTGGATAATGTGAATGGCCTTTGTTAACTATCAAGTCTACAGCTCTGATGAGTAATAACTTACTAAAAGTTGACATTGGTTTCTTTGTAGGCAACAAATAACAAAGGCAAAGAAAAAATTTATTCAGCAGAGCGATTTCTCATTGCTACCGGCGAGAGGCCACGTTACTTGGGCATCCCTGGTGACAGAGAGTACTGCATCAGCAGGTAAGAGAAGCCCATGGCAGGGGCGCCTGGGTGGCTCAGTGGGTTAAGCCGCTGCCTTCGGCTCAGGTCATGATCTCAGGGTCCTGGGATCAAGTCCCGCATCGGGCTCTCTGCTCAGCAGCGAGCCTGCTTCCCTCTCTCTCTCTGCCTGCCTCTCTGTCTGCTTGTGATCTCTCTCTGTCAAGTAAATAAATAAAATCTTAAAAAAAAAAAAAAAAAAGAGAAGCCCATGGCAGATTTATGCTTTTCAGGCTTTTTCAAGCCCATTCAGTCCATTGCTAGAACTTCAGAGTGTTTTGCCACATTTTTGCCCACGTTTTGCCACATTTTTGCCCAAAGGGATAGGGAATTGGGAAGAGAAGGGAAAAATTATGCAAGAGAACATTTAAGAATTCAGGCCTGTAAACCTTGGTCTTCTTACCACTCAGTTAACATCAGTGCTGACATACAGATTCATGTTGGGAATGTACACGTGTGTGAGTGTATATTAGACATGTCTAACATTTTTTTAAAAGATTTTATTCATTTATTTGACAGAGATCACAAGTAGGCAGAGAGGCAGGCAGAGAGAGAGGAAGGGAAGCAGGCTCCCTGCTGATCAGAGAGCCTGATGCGGGGCTAGATCCCAGGATCCTGGGACCACGACCTGAGCCCAGGGCAGAGGCTTTAAGCCACTGAGCCACCCAGGCGCCCAGAAATGTCTAACATTTAAAACTAGATGGTTGTTCTTGCAGACGCTAAAAGAGTGACGGATTGCAGACCATGTAGAACCCTAGTCCTTCCTCCTTGCTGTTCCAAATAGCATGGGCACAATGTCAGTGCAGTTGGCCTTCTGAAATAAGTGAGTCAAGCAAGATTTGACTGTGTGATTTATTTTGCTCACCGGCTGATCATATGGTAACCTAACAATTCACATTAGGAATTCAATAAGGAATTTCACATTACAACAACATTAAGACAGGTTGTTGATAAATACGTCCTCTTGGATGCTTTTTGCCCAGGAGTTCCTGATTGTGTTATAAATTATTCTTTTGGGGCCCTTTTTTGGCAGGGGAGAAGATACAGTTTTTTTCCTCTGTGCCTCATATAGGGGCAGCTCCAATGGCAACAGTTCTCTTTGTTGTCTTAGATAGCTTCCTTTCTCATATTTAAAAAAAAAAACAAGATTATGCTGAGTGAAATAAGTAGAAAGAGTCAAGTATCATGGTTTCACTTATTTGTGGAGCATAACAAATGACATGGAGGACATTGGGAGATGGAGAGGAGAAGGAAGTTGAGGGAAGTTGGAAGGGGAGGTGAACCATAAGAGACTATGGATTCTGAAAAAACAACCTGAGGGTTTTGAAGGGGCGGTGGGTGGGAGGTTGGGGGAACCAGGTGGTGGGTAATAGGGAGGGCACATATTGCGTGGACTGGGTGTTGTGCAAAAACAATGAATACTGTTACGCTGAAAAAATAAATAAAATTTAAAAAAAAAGTTGTAAAAAAAAAAACACAAACTCTAGCAATGACTTTCTGATCTCTCTCATGTCTTGTGTATTCTTCACTTGACTAAAAGATTTTGTCAGGTTTTACTTTTTAAAAAAATAAGATTATTTATTTATTTATTTATTTGACAGAGAGAGATCACAGGTAAGCAGAGAGGCAGGCAGAGAGAGAGGGAGAAGCAGGCTCCCCACTGAGCAGAGAGCCGGTTGCAGGGCTCAATCCCAGGACACTGAGCGGAAGGCAGAGGCTTAACCAACTGAGCCACCCAGGAGCCCCTAGGTTTTACTTTTTATAGTTGGTTTTTATTTTACAAAACATTTATGTTGGAAGTTTTCTTCTACTCTTCTCTCTATTCTTGATAATTGGTGTTCCAGATAAAAAGAAGTATCACAGATTTGCCACATCGGAGAGAGCTTTGTGGTGCTGAGATGAGGGATGGGGGTTCGGGTTTGCAAATATACGTATTAAAACACATTAGTGGAGAATTACTCCAAACAAGTTCAAAATTATTTTGTTTGACCGTGAGTTATACAGTTTGCTGTGTTTGGCCATGGGCAGTTGAGCTACTCCCAAAGCAGCTGAGTAGCAAGAGAGGGACAGTGTCTAAGGCCTTGTAAACACTTTTCATATAGTATGTATGTGTATATATATATAATATATATATATTATATATGTAGCTGATTGAATGTTTTGAATCTTAAAAGTGTATTGTTCTTAAGAAACCCAAAATTTTACTTTGATTTAGTCATTACCCACATATGAACATTTTCAATTTTTTTCCTTTTTTCCTTTTTTTTTAAATTGCTTTTCAGTGATGATCTTTTCTCCTTACCTTATTGCCCGGGTAAGACGCTGGTGGTTGGAGCATCCTATGTTGCCCTCGAATGCGCTGGATTTCTTGCTGGCATTGGCTTAGATGTTACTGTTATGGTCCGATCCATTCTTCTTAGAGGATTTGACCAGGACATGGCCAACAAAATTGGTGAACATATGGAAGAACATGGTATCAAGTTTATCAGACAATTTGTACCAATAAAAGTAAGTGGCGTTGCTGGTAGGTTTGTTGGTTTTATAGTTACGTTTAAAAGGCAGGATAGAGAGTGTTGGGGTTGGTGATGGGAGCTTTTCTTTCAGCATTATAAACCGTTGGGAATGCTGCAGTGCCTTACCTGTGGTATTGGTATATGAACTTGGACCTGCTCCTGCCTAAACAGTTTTGTTCTTAGCTGTAGGTTAATAATGTCTATTGTCTTCTCAGCTTTCTTCCCTTTGGTTCTCTTTTGTTTAATGCTTCCCTTCAGGTGTCCCTTTATTTTGTAGTTTTTGGTCTGTTATCCTTTGTTTCTCCATACACACCAGTGATTTAAATAAGAGTTCCAGACTGGACTGGTTTTTACATTTTTTTCATAAGACATTTGCCCTTGGTTTGCCGTGTAGTCTGCAGAAGCACACTGTACTATTCTGGCTTCTCTGAGAATGATTATCTAATTTTGTTATATGGGCTGGCCTTTTTTGCTGATTTAATCTTCTTTCGAGAAGATTGAAAAATATGCCAAATTACACTGGGAATTGTTACCATGGCCACAGCTATTTTGATATGTAGAAGTGACAAATTCAGTCACTTCTGGTATCTCAGACTGATAGATAAGTTTCTTTCAGAGCAGGTAAAGATGAGACTGTTGTGTTGACACAAGGTAAAGAACTTTAGCTATTGTTTGTTCAGGGGCTTAACTTGGATGCTTTGTAGGGCCATTTTAAAGATCTCTTAATGTTGATGGGTAGAGTTTGAGCAGTGGGGTGAGCACGACCTGCTTTCAGTACTATTCTGCCATTTTCTCGCCAGATGACTTTGGGGGCATTCCTTAACCTCTCTGAGCTTCAGTTTCTTCTGTAAAATCAGGATGATAAGAACACGCATCTCAGAGTTCCAGTGAAGATTGCATTAGCTGACTCTTAGAAAGTAATTAGAGCAGAACCTGGCACAGTAAATCTAAAATGAATTTATCTTCCAACATTATAATGAGGATTAAGTAGCAGATGTCCTGGAAGTAATCAGTACTTGATTACTGTAGTTGATTTTTAGGGAGTGGAGGTGGAGGTAGATAAGCTGTGTTTGCACTAGGACCGTGATTAGAAAACAGCAGCTGGACATACACATTCTGATAGAAGAGTAGCCTCTTCCTGTAATGTCTTTTTTAAAATTCCAGTGTAGGGGCGCCTGGGTGGCTCAGTGGGTTAAAGCCTCTGCCTTCAGCTTGGGTCATGATCTCAGGGTCCTGGGATAGAGCCCCACATTGGGCTCTCTGCTCAGCAGGGAGCCTGCTTCCTCCTCTCTCTCTCTCTGCCTCTCTGCCTACTTGTGATCTCTGTCAAAAAAAAAATAAAATCTTGAAAAAAAATAAAATACCAGTGTAGTTAATATGCAGTGTTATATTAGTTTCAGGTGTGCAATACAGTGATTCAGCAATTCTATACATTAATCAGCGCTCATCGTAAGTGCCCTCCTTAATCCCCATCACCTACTTTACCCATCCCCCCACCCACCGGCCCTCTGGGAACCATCCGTTTGTTCTCTGTAGTTAAGAGTCTGTTTTTTTGGTTTGTGTCTCTTTTTTCTTTCATGTGTTTGTCTTGTTTCTTAAATTCCACATATGAGTGAAATGTTACGGTATTTGTCTTTCTCTGACTGACTTATTTTGCTTGACATTATACTCTCTAGCTCCATCCATGTTGTTGCAAATGACAAGACTTCATTCTTTTTTTATGACTGAGTGGTATTCCATTGTTTATGTAAACTACATCTTTATTCATCTGCTAATGGATACTTGGGGTGCTTCCATAAGTTGGCTATTGTAGACAATGCTGTGATAAACATAGGGGCACCCATATCCTTTTGATTTAATGTTTTCATGTTCTTTGGGTAAATACCTGGTAGTGCAATTACTGGATCATAGGGTAGTTCTAGTTTTAACATTTTTTAAAAAGATTTTATTTATTCTAGAGAGAGTGTGTACACATGAGTGGGGATGGGGCAGAGAGGGAGGGAGAGGAATAAGCAGAGTGCAGAGCCTGTTGAGGGGCTCTGTCCTGGGACCCTGAGATCACGATCTGAGCCGAAACCAAGAGGTGGACTGTCTGAGTCATCTAGGCGCCCCTCTATTTTTAATTTTTTTTTTAAAGATTTTATTTATTTGGCAGATGTAGATCACAAGTAGGCAGAGAGGCAGGCAGAGAGAGGGGGTGGGGGAAGCAGGCTCCCCACTGAGCAGAGAGCCCGATGTGGGCCCAATCCCAGGACCCTGAGATCATGACCCGAGCCGAAGGCAGAAGCTTTAACTCACTGAGCCACCAGGTGCCCCTATTTTTAATTTTTTAAGGAATCTCGGAATTGTCTTCTGCAGTGGCTGCACCAGTTTGCATTCCCACTAGCAGTGCACAAGGGTTCCTATTTCTCCACATCCTTGCCAACACTTGTTTCTTGTATTTTTTTATTTTAGCTATTCTGACAGGTGTAAAGTAATATCTCATTGTGGGTTTGGTTTTTTTTTTTTTTTTTTTACATTTTTGTTTATTTGAGAGAAAGCAAGAGTGGGGGGTGGGGGATGGAGGGGGAAGGAGAAGCAGACTCCCTCTGGAACAGGGAACGTTATAACAGGGCTGGATCCCACGACCCTGAGATCATGACCTGAACTGAAGGCAGATGTTTAACTCATTGGCGTTCCCCTCTCATTGTGGTTTTGATTAGCATTTCCTGATGATGAGTGTGATTGATTGTCTTTTCATGTGCCTGTTGGCCATCTGGATGCCTTCTTCAGAGAAATGTCTGTTCATGTCTTCTTCCCCCTTTTTTAAGTGGGCTCTACGGAGCTTGAATTCATGACTTTGAGGTCAAGAGCTGGTCTGAGATCAAGAGTCAAGATGCCTAACGAACTCAGCCATTCAAATGACCCACTTTCTGCCCATTTTTTAGTTGGATTGTTTGTTTTTTTGGTGTTGAATTGTATAATCCCTTCTTTTTTTTTTTTTTTTTTTGAAATTCTTTATATATATATTGGATACTAACTCTGTATCAGGTATGTCATTTGCAAATATCTTCTCCCATTCAGTAGGTTGTCTTTTAGTTCTGTTGATTGTTTCCTCCGCTGTACAGAGCTTTTTATTTTGATGTAGTCTCAATAGTTCATTTTTGCCTTTTTCCCCCTTGCCTCAGTAGATGTATCTAAAAAAACGTTATTATGGCCAGCGTCAGATAAATTACTGCCTATGTTCTCTCCTAGGATTTTTATGGTTTCAGGTCTCACATTAGGCCTTAATCCATTTTAAGTTTATTTTTGTGTATTGTGTAAGCAAGTGGCCACTTTCAGTTTTTTGCATGTAGCTGTCCAGTTTCCCAGCACCATTTATTGAAGAGACTGTCTTTTTCCCATTGCATATTCTTGCCTCCTTTGTTGAAGATTAATTGACCATTCCTTTATAATGTCTTAACATTTGGAGAGTTCTGGGCATCTTTGAGAATCTTCTGAACTATGCCCCAGTGAAATAAATATGTCTGTGCACCTGACATTTTACTTGGGTTCCCAGGGTCTCTCTGACCCCCAGGGACCTTGGTGAAGCTGTGTTTTGTTAGCCAGTGACCTAGTAGAAGCAGCCTTCTGCAGGAGGAAGAAGAGAACACGTTTGGGACAGAGAACACAGTGTGACGTGCAGAGAGATGGCGGGGAATAAAATTGTTCTAAATGCAGAAATTGTTTAAGATACAGGAAAAACCTAAACTTGGCAGTTTTCCCATACAGAATGGTTGTACCTACAAGGTAGAGTAGAAATTGCACGTGATTTTATGAGTTTCTTTGAGTAAATATTTTGTAGAAATCCATGATTTGTCAGTCAGAGACAAAGGTGAACTATAGACTGGCAGAAGCTGTCGCTACCTAATCTAGAGGTCATGGTTGGCATCTTGGAGTAACGGGCTAGTGTGTTTGATCCCATTGGGCACAGCTCAGACTCCACAGTTTGCTCCTTCCTCCTTACATCCTTGACCCGAAGACCACCCCTACTTAGGACACACCTACCTCCTGGCTCACTATACTATTTAGGGCTTTCTAGCTGTTACCTATATCATGTTTGATTTACTCCATTGTCTGTTCTTTGTTGACAAAGCCGCACATCCGTAGTTGGAAGAGAATCTCTGCATTTGAGCAGTAGTGGCTCTCCAGGGGATTAGTGGGTCTGGGTGAGTTGCAACATAGGAGCCTGGGAAGAACAGCGAGTCTTTAGTTGGATTTTAGGAATTGTAGTCCTCTCCCACCTTTCTCTTTGAATTTTATTCTCTTTGGAAACTCTTTGAAAGAAAGCCCCTCTAGCAAACACGAACCAATAAGAAAGAAGGCGATAAAAAGCAAAAACCTCTTATCGTCCTAATGATGTTAAGGTGAGGGAGACGGGACATGAAAGACCTTTCCAGCCAGATTTTGTGTTTAACTTTGGGTTAACCTGATAGAGGAGGGTTGGTACCTGTCCTTATTGTGGAGTAAAATTTTATTACTTTTATAGGTTGAACAGATTGAAGCAGGGACACCAGGCCGACTCAGGGTGATAGCTAAGTCCACCAGTAGTGATGAAACCATTGAAGGAGAGTATAATACGGTAAGGAGTGGACCCAGATCATTACTTCATTAGAAAGCAGATAATATGCTTATTGGATATTTGCTGGGTACATATAGTGCCTGTTTGCTGTTTCTAAAACTCTTGATGATATTCCCATTTTAAGACCTCTTTATTGCTTGTGATACTATCATTTGTTTTAGGTATAACTTAAAAAAATCATTTTGTCAAATACCTAAAATAGGCATCCAACTTTTTAAATGAGCTAGAACTTCTCTGTCCTTAAAATTTTTAATCTCTCTAGCTCACTACTTAAAAAAAATAATTCCAGTCATAGGCTATGCTATCTTTGTCCTTAAGCTTGGCTAGATTTATTAAAGGGATTGTTAACTTTCTTTTTCTTGATAAATGGACAAGAATTTCTGCTGTATCCTGTTTAGTAGATATATTTTAAAAGTAATTTGTTTAAGCTCTTGCATTATTTTCTTTTCTTTTTTTTTTTTTTAGATGTTTATTTATTTGGCAGAGAGAGAGATCACAAATAGGCAGAGAGACAGGCAGAAAGAGGGGGAAGCAGGCTCCCTGCTGAGCAGAGAGCCTGAATTGCATTATTTTCTTAATAAAATATTTCTTTCCAGGTCTGGAAAATGAAATCAGATTGGCTTAATGATTAAGTAACTTACGTGCAGCCTTTTTGATAACAGTCACTGATTAAAAATTAATAATTTTTCAGGTATTGCTGGCAATAGGAAGAGATGCTTGCACAAGAAAAATTGGCTTAGAAACCATGGGGGTAAAGATAAATGAAAAGTAAGAGAAAAATTTTATTAATGTCTTATTGAATACTATTTCAGTTGTTTGTAATACTGATCAATAGTGGAGTTTTAGATTTTATTTTTGTAAGATTTTGTTTATTTATTTAGTTATTTGACAGAGAGACAGAGAGCAAGAGCACCAAAGGTAGTGCAGGCATAGGGAAAGGGAGAAGCTGGCTCGCTGCTGAGCAGAGAGCCTGATGTGGGGCTCGATCCCAGGACCCTGAGATCATGACCTGAGCCGAAGGCAGAGGCTTAACCCACTGAGCCACCCAGGTGCCCCAGAGTTTTAGATTTTTAGCTTTAGTTTTTATTATAGTTGGAGAAAACTCTCAGTGCCACTCACATTAGTATTTCCTGTTTTATTTTTTTTTCCCTTTGCAAATCTAAATGGAAGATAGAGCAGCTTGCATTTTGTTTCTTTAATGTATAGTATCCAAAAAAGGAATCTAACCCCACAGTAAATTGCAGGTGTGTGCTTTGAGCTTCATTAAATATGTAGATCTGAACTATGTTTAGAGCTACCAAGTTTTAGGATGATGGTCACTGTATTTCTAGTGATAGCTACAAGTATCGAAAACTTCTGTTTTCAGAGTTAAGCGTGAAAATCCTCTGGACTGTAGCACCGCAGAAGATAACTGAGATGGGGGGGGTGGCTGCTTATCTGCTGCCTGGGGCTGTTTCCCAACATCACCTTCCTTACGGCCAAGTAAAAACAAATACTGTGAATGCCAAATGTCTGGGAAAGTAAAAATATAGGTTGCTTCTCCTCTTTCAGGAATAACCTGTATTTTGGAGAAGAGACTTCCTAATCTGATTGTGAGGATTTTTGTTATACTCATGTTTTCACTAGGGTGAAGAGACAGAGGTGTTAAGGAGGTCACCAATAGGATTTAGCAGACCAAATGTTGTATTAACTTAATAAACCTGCTAGCCTGTTTCCAGTGGGTCCAAAGCTTAGATTTTGTGTGAGGTTAACAGCTAACATTTACTCTGCACTTACTGTGAGCCATGTACTTTTGTGCTAAATATTTTGTACACATTTTCATTCAATCCTCACAGCCCCTTAAGGTAGAAGATGATATCCTTTTTCTTCTTGGTAGTTTTTCCATTACTGTGGCTCCCATTTATAGGTGGGAAAATGAAGCTGAGAGATATTAAATAGCCCTCCCAACGCCATAGAGGTGATAACCAACAGACCTGGTTATTACAATTTAGAAGCTACACTTTTTTTTTTTTTTTTAAAGATTTTATTTATTTATATGAGAGAGACAGAATGGGAGCACAAGAACCCAATGTGGAACTTGATCCTGGGACTCTAGGCTCATGACCTGATCTGAAGGCTGTTGCTTAACAAACTGAGCCACCCAGGCACCCTCTTTTCTCTCTCTCTCTCTTTTTTTTTTTTTTTTAACATTTTATTTATTTAAGTAATCTCTACACCGGACATGGGGGTCACACAACCAACCCCAAGATCAAGAGTTGCATGTTCCTCTCCCCAGCCAGCCTGTCAGCTGTAGAATCTCATTTTCTTAACCACTGTTACAGTTTTCCTCCAGAGTTCCTTACAGTTTTCTTATTCCAGAATTGTCTCTAAGCTTTTTACGTACTTTTTAAAAATTTTATTTTATTTTATGTATGTATTTACTTTTTTTAGAGAGGGAGAGTGCGCACATTGGGGGAGTAGTGGTGTGGTGGGGAGAGGCAGAGGAAGATAGGATCTTAAGCAGGCCCCGGGCTGAGTGTGGAGCCTGTTGCAGGGCTTGATCACATGACCCTGAGATCATGACCTAGTCGAAATCAAGAGTCAGATGCTTAATGGACTAAGCCACCCACACACCCTGTATGTATGTATTTTTAAGTTTAATGCATTTGAATGTTGCCCTTAGCTAGGATCACGGTTTTGGGCTGCTTTGGGAGAAAAGAGATTTTATCCTCTGTAATAGTGGTAATTGATTTTAACTGAATAAATTTTCAGGACTGGAAAAATACCTGTCACAGATGAAGAGCAGACCAATGTGCCTTACATCTATGCCATTGGGGATATACTGGAGGGGAAGCTGGAGCTTACTCCAGTAGCAATCCAGGCAGGAAGATTGCTGGCTCAGAGGCTTTATGCTGGCTCCAATGTGAAGGTGAGTTTGTGGCTGACACCTGTTGATGGTACTTTTTTGTTTTGTTTGTTTTTTAAAAATATTTATTTATTTATTTGAGAGAGAGCGAGCACACGTAACCTGTGTGAGGAGGAAAGGGGCAGAGGGCGGGGGAGAATCTCAAGCGGACTCTATATTGAGCGTGGGGCCCTGCACAGGGCTCTAACTCACGACCCATGAGATCATGACCTGAGCCAAAACCAAGAGTTGGACACTTAACCGACTGAGCACCCAGGCATCCCGGTATTGATACTGTTACTAATAGTACTACCAGTTCCCGAGTTAGGGGTATCTGTGAAGTTTTCCAGGTCTTGGATAATTTAGCTATCTTGCTGATGGCATCCTAGCTGTGCTTTATTAACTGTATTCCAACCAAGACATTGTTAAGTCTGCTGTACATTTGTGACTTTATTATGAAAATTGTCATTCTGGGGACCACACTGGGAATAAATGACCTCGGTTAATCAAACTTCAGCGCTGTTGTGTTCCATATATGCATAATAGTTGCATTTTACATGAATTTCATTATTACCAATTTAAGTGTAAGTTTCTAAATCCTTTTATGGCACCTGTCTAGGCTTTAAAAGGATTTGGGGATCTAGGTAATAATATCAATGTGCAAAGCTGTTAAACCAATATTTAGGCTTTATTACCCTGTCATTTTAAAAAATATGTCTTCCGCTCTTGGAATGTTTAATGTGTTATATTAATGTTCTAAAGTGATTTTTTTTTTAGGAGCACCTGCGTGACTCAGTCACTAAGCATCTGCCTTTGGCCCAGGTCATGATCCCTAGGTCCCGGGATCAAGCCCCTCGTTGGGCTCCCTTCTCAGTGGGAAGCCTGCTTCTCCCTCTCCCCCTCCCCTGTTTGTCTTCCCTCTCTTGCTGTTTCTCTGTCAAATAAATTGTAATAGTAGTAGTAACAATAATAAATAATAAAGTGATTTTTTTTAAAGATTTTTTAAAAAATTTTTTAAATATTTTATTTATTTGACTTTTTTAAAGATTTTATTTATTTATTCAACACAGAGAGAGATCACAGGCAGACAGAGAGAGGGGGAAGCAGGCTCCCCGCTGAGTGGCGAGCCTGATGCGGGGCTCGATCCCAGGACCCTGAAATAATGACCTGAGCCACCCAGGTGCCCCTAAAGTGATTTTTTTTTTTAAGTTCGTATAGGAAATTGAAACTTTTAGATATGTTTCATGGGACAAGATGGCAAGAATAGATTCTGATTTTTGAAGATGAGTTTTTAGAGCAGTTACAGGTTCATAGTAAAACTGAGGGAAAGTGCCGAGATTTCTCATGTATTATTTCCTGCCCTCATACGTGCATAGCCTTCCCCATTATCAACATTTCTTCCCTAATTATTGGAAAGGATTCTAGGAACATTGATTGTGAAGCACTTAGAATCTGCCTGTTTTCCTTACACATAAATCATCATGGGTTGATCTAGGTTGGTTATAGTAATGGAAACCTCAAAGAAGGCAGCTAGTAGAATTTGTGACTGGCATTTAAGATGTACCTGGGGTTAGTTTGGATAGTGGCATGGATTGAGGCTGAAAAGGGTTTTTAATTCCAGATTGATCATTAGGGGCATAGCAGCTGGTTATTATTCTGTTTGGGATAAATTTAACTACTACTTTGAATGAGTTATGTCTTGTATTCATTGTTGCAGTTTTTGAGTATCTGATAAACCAGAAAAGGATATCTAGAAATGTAGCCTGAAATTTATTCTTGACCTTGTATCTTTGTGTTTTCCTAAAACGGAGATATTTTTATATACCAAAAATAACCAAAGGAGGCACATGCAAATATTTGCTCCTACATAAAGTTGAAATTAAGTAGCACAAAATTCTTAAAAACCTTTAATGAATCTTTGCACCAACTTTGAACATACAAGGCTTTCCATGTGTGGGCATGGTACTGTATTCTGTTCTCTGGCAGGTAGAGCAAATTTTTTCTTAAAGTGCCTTTAAGGTTTATCAACATCAGAATTTAATATGAGTTGAAACTAAAAGGGCTTTCTTTTTTTGTTGTTCTGTTTTATGTTTTTTTCCCCTTATTTTTAGTGTAACTCTAATAATAAGACAAATGCTTTTACCGTTCAGGGAATTATATTATAAACAGGTGCTGTTCAGATCTCTGTGTTTGAAATCTCACTGGTCTGTCTGTCCTTTAGTATAGTAAATAAAATCGAAATGCCAGTAGATGTCTAGGTTAAATGCATTTGGGGAAATCACATACTTTTTTTTTAAGCAACTGCATAATCTCTTTAATCTTGCCCAACCTGTGTTAAGAATTTTACAGCATACCTGAGAAGGTGAGAGAATCCATATCTGTCCTCCTAAAGGAGCAGCTCTCAGAAAAGATCTCTTTTCTGTTGAAAAGTTTAGCTTAACATCAGCACCTGGCTGAGTTAAATCCTTTACGGGATTTTAAGGGAGCCCAGATTGAATTGTGGGTGTTAGTGCCTTCCTCCAAAATTGCTATCCTCACCACTTCACAAGAGCGTTGGGAGGAAAGGGAAACAAAGTGCTACATGTGCGTGCTTGCCACACGCTTGGCCCCGAGCTAAGCACTCTTGTAAGCCTTATCTCATTCAGCCTCCGGGCAGCCCTGAAGGTTGATGATGTGTACAGGGAAATTAAGTAACTGTTTGAGGTCATAAGGCTGGGAGGCAGTCCAGGCATAAATGAAGTCCAGTTCTGATTGTAAGTATTGCTGTCTTAATCATGGTGATTCATTGCCTAAGAAAGATTTGGGAAGTATAGATTATGGAAGAATAGGGGATAGGAAAGATATCTCAAGAATTAAAGAATCCACCAAATTTGCAAACATCTATGTAACACATAATTTTCCTAAATAAAATGAAGTGGAAAATACACTGGGGAAATTTAAATGAAAAATTTTAACGTTTAATAATAATTAAACTTCTGAAACTTAAAAATATTTGCCATTAAATAAAATACTTCATTCTTTTGGAAACACAAATGAAGGGAAGATAAAAAAGTTTTTATCATTTCAAAAACTGATAGAAAACAGACTATAAAGCTGAGTCAGCCTGTAAATGATGGACACTCCACTAAGCCCTTTGTTTAAAAAGCCACATGATAAGACACACACACCAGTTTAAAGCCCAGTATGACAGAACACGTCAGCAGAATGACCAGTTGTTGTTTCTTGGATCTTTTTAGAATTGCTCTCAAACAGTTGAAATACTTTGTTTTTACAAACAGTAAACATGAGCGACTTTATTACTAAGGCGGTACTTTATTTGTTAACTCAGTTTTATTGTATATATAGAATATTTTAGGGGTGCCTGGCTGGCTCAGTCGGTAGAGCATGCAACTCTTGATCTCAGAGTTGTGAGTTCGAGCCCTGTGTTGGGTGTGGAGCCTACTTTAAAACTAAAAATAAACTATATATATATATAGTTATATATAATAAAGTTATATATAATAAACTATACATATATTTATATATAAGCTATATATAAATATATAGTTTATTTTTATATTTTTAATAAATATATATATTTATATATATTTTACATATATATATATAATATTTTCTGTGAAACCATAGAGAAGCCATAGTATACATATCTTCAACTTCAGAATAGGTGTATTCTGAAAGTTCATTAAGTTGATTGTTGTGAAAACTGTGTAGTGTATTCTCCAAATGGAAGTGTTGGAGACAAGGATTACATTTTCCAGGCTAGGCCACAACAGTCCATCCATTTAAGTCCATTGGAACCTGCATTTTGGAACCCGGGACAACTTGTCTTTTATATGGATCCATATTTCCCTTTGGTACACTGTTTCCTGCCTGAAGAATTTCCTTTTATAGTTATTTTAGTGTATGTCTGCTCCTGGTGAATTCCTGTTCTGCTTGTTTCTTTGTTTTTAAGTTTATTTGCCTCCAATTTTTTTGGAAGATATTTCTTGCAATATAGAGTTCTAGATTTACTGTGTTTCTTTAAATAGGTAGTGATTTGTCTGTTGTCTTTTGGTTGCATGGATTCTGAACACAAGTAGGCTATCATTTTTATCTTTGTTCTTTATAAGATTTCCTTTTATCACTGTGTTTTAGCAATTACTGCTAAATTATTGTAAGTCATGGCATCCTTTTCCTTACAATTATTCTGCTTAGCGTTCGTCAAGATTCTTGGATTTATCTATTTATCCTTTTCATCAGATTAGAAAAATACTCAGCCATTCATTTGTTTTTTTTCTGTCTTCCCTCTTCCTTTCTTCCCCTCAGCCTCCAATTAATGAATATTGGTTCACTCAGTATTATCCCAGGAGTCTTCTGATGTACTTTTCATGTTCCTAACCCCGTTTCTGTTCTCTGTTTTTTTTCGAGAACCTGTCGTGATGTCTTTAAGTTCGCTGATCTTCTGCATTAAGGCTATTAATTCCATATTGTGTAGTTTGCACTTCAAATAGTTTTTTTCAATCTCTACAAGTTTTATTTATTTAAAATGTTTTCCTTTTCTCCTCTCAGCGGGTTCATGTATTTCTCTATTTGCTTGAATATACAGACCATATTTATAATACCTCATTGAATGTCCTCTGGTGATTCCATCATCTCATCATCAGTGTCTGTTTCTATTCATTGATTTTCCTCTTGGTATTGGCGCACATGTTTTTGCTTCTTTGCATGTTTTGTCATTTTGGATGGATGTGGACATTGTACATTTTACATTGTTGGGTGCTGGGTTTTATTGAATTTCTTTAAGCATTGTTGGATTTTGTTCTGGCAGCCCATTAAGTTACGTGGAATTAGTTTTATCCTTTTGTAAGACTTGCTTTTGTGCTTTTTAAGGGTTTGTCAATAGCCATCTTTATATCTAGGGCTGATTTAGTTCTATCACTAAACTGATGCCTTTTGGAGGACTCTACCCCATTTTCTTTACTTTATGAATTCTTTCTACTCTGGCTTGAGGGAACAGGAGCTACTTCCAGTCCTGTAAGAGCTCTGGTCACTTGGGGGCTTCCTCCTCTCCAGTGGTTCTTTTTTTAAAATTAAATTAAATTAATTTAATTTATTTGACAGAAAGAGACACAGCAAGAGAGGGAACACAAGCGGGGGAGTGGGAGAGGAGGAAGCAGGCTTCCCACTGAGCAGGGAGCCCGATGCGGGGCTTGATTCCAGGACCCTGGGATCACGACCTGAGCTAAAGGCAGACGCTTGACAACCGAGCCACCCAGGCGCCCCTCTCCAGTGGTTCTTTCCTCACCCTGGAGTACCTCCTATGACACATTGATAGATTAATTCTCAGCCCAAATCTCTGCAGATTTCAGGAGTTCTTTTGCGCAGCTCTACTCTGCAGCTTGAAGCCACCCTGACTCCCTCGAACGGTGGTCTCTATCTCCATGACTCAGACACTGCTGAGCTCTGAGCTCCCTGCTCTTACACCCAGTCCTTAGTGCTCTGGACAGTAAACAAGAAACCACTGGCCTCGCCTCATTTGTTTACCTTCTGTCAGGGATCACAGTCCTGCATTGCCTGTTGTCCAGTGTCTGAAAGTGTTGCCTGCTCTTTGTCTGGTTTTCTTGCTGTTGAAAGCAGGAGGGTAATTCTGGTCCCTGATACACCATGATGGCTGTCCGTGGACGTCTGCCTGTGCTTTGGATTCAGAGTTCCAAGGGTTTATGTTCTGTTTAGAGAAAAAGGATTATATTTATTGTTTCTAGAGGGAGATAGGTTTTAAAGATTTTACCCTACCATTTTAAAGGGGAATTGAATATCTGATATTTTAAATGCAGAATGTTACTTAGGCTCCCCTCCGTGTACAAATGTGATCGGCAGGTTTTTACCAAATCACATTTACAAACACATTTGATATTTACATAACCTCTTCCTCACTTCGTATCAGTATACTGAAGACTGAGAAATCCGTTGTAGAGAACCTGGTTTATTTATTTAATCCTGCATTTCACAAACGTGTTTGACTTCAGAATCCTTTTGTCATTTCTAGCAGTAACATCATTAAGATACGCTTTGGAAGTGCTACCAGTGATTTTGTTTCCGTGGCCTTCCACTTCAGTGGCTGTAGAGCACCACACAGACAGCGCATACTGCAGAGCCACTTTCCCGTTTGCATCTGAAAGCTGCTCACGGGGGCGCCTGGGTGGCTCAGTGGGTTAAAGCCTCTGCCTTCAGCTCAGGTCATGATCCCAGGGTCCTGGGATCGAGCCCCACATTGGGCTCTCTGCTCAGCAGGGAGCCTGCTTTCCCCTCTCACCCTCTGCCTGCCTCTCTGCCTACTTGTGATCTCTGTCAAATAAATGGATAAAATCTTAAAAAAAAAAAAAAAGACTGAAAGTTGCTCACGATGCTGCCACTGTTAAGGAGAACTGCAGCCATGCCCCCATTAAAGCATGTGGCTTTTTCCGTACAGTAAATCATAGGCTTCCAGGAGTGGGGTTCTTGGCAAAGAAGGTTTTTATGGCTCTTAACTGGTATTACCTAATTGATTTTCCAAAGAAGTCTGTTTAATTCCTGTCACCAGTATGAGACTGTCAGCACTGCGTACCCTCATCTTGTTTTTGGCTGCTTTATAAAGGGAGAAAAAGTGTGTGCTTAGAGTTAACATCAGTTGATAGATGGATGGAGAGGGCACATGAACCGGTTCAGGACTATCTTGGCAGACTTCAGACCTCTGTTACAACTGTCACATGAGTTAATGATTCTCAGTGTGGTAGGTTGATACCTACTACAACCTGGGGTTGCGACTTCCCATACTTTTTGGTAGAAATTTATTAGTCTGCTTTCTCCTCTTGATTTTGAACCTCTTTGATGTGTACCCTTTTTTGAGTTCTAATTTCTCCTATATTAACTCTTTTCTTCCTTCTGAAACAGTGTGACTATGAAAATGTTCCAACAACTGTGTTTACTCCATTGGAATATGGTTCCTGTGGTCTTTCTGAGGAGAAAGCTGTGGAGAGATTTGGGGAAGAAAATATTGAGGTAAGTTATATTCTTTATGCCTGTGTTAAGTTAGTGCTGCTTTTTGTTCAAAGTCATTTCAAGCATACAGAAAAGGTGAAAAATTGTACAAAGACCTTTCGTTAACCTATAATTCAGATTCATGATTGTCAACATTTTGCCCATTTGTTTTATACTTTTCATATTCTCTTTTTTCTCTCTGTGTATTTTTTTTCCTTGCACCTTTTGAAAGGAAGTTAAATGCTTTCCTCCTTAATTCTCCAGTGTGTGTTTCCTGCAAACAGGGTTTTTTCTTAAGTAACCACATGATAGTTACCACTTTTAGAAAGTTTAATGTTGATAGAATACTTGGATATGATCTACCTTCCGTTTTTGAGTCTTATCAGCTGACCCGGTAATACTTCCATTTTTTGAAGCTGCTTTTGCTGGTTCCTCTTATTGTTAAAACAATATTCTTGTAAATATGAAAAATGGAATTACAAAGAAGAAAATACAAATTAACAGTATTTCAACCATTCTATTGGTGACATTTGGGTTTTTTGGTACCATTACCCTCTTCTAAGTTTGCCACAGTCAAGGAACCATACGCGTGAAATACACTATTTTTGTGTACACAATGCTATCCAAAGAGACCGGTGCTTTAAATCATTCAGAAGAAAAGTTTCCAGTAAAACCTTCCAGAAGACCAGATTTGTAAATCAGAGTAAATTTTGTGAAATAAAAGCCTATTTTAAATCTCTTAATCTTTTTCTTATTATATGTGTTAGCAGTAGCATGTAACATCTTGGTCGTCTTAGTACAGCATGAGTAACATTTTCTGACTATAAAAATAGTATATTCTCATTATAGGAAGTTTGGAAAATTAGGAAAATATAAAAAAGGAAATTGTAATTCATAAAGAGATCATTGCTGTTAATATTTTGGCGTATTTCCTTCTGGTCTCTTTCTGTGTTTTATATATTGTGTATATGTGTGTGTATGTATAATTGCAGGTACATAAGTCTTGTGTGCAATTTTCTGTTCTATTTTACAGTTAATGTTAGGTCATGAGCATTTCACCCTAAAAACAGCATTTTTTAAGAATGACTTAAGTATTTTGGGGTGCTATAAAATAATTTGTTAAGCCATTGTTTATATTATAAGTAGAACAATGAACATCTTCATAATTCACTGTATTTCTCTAATTATTTTGTGAAGATAGATTCCTACCAAAAGATTCTTTTTTTTTTCCTACCAAAAGATTCTTATGTTTTAAGGTTCTTTTAAAGATTTTTTTTTAAATTTATTCATTTGACACAGAGAGAGATCACAAGCAGGCAGTGAGGCTGGCAGAGAGGGGAAGCAGGCTCCCTGCTGAGCAGAGAACCTGATGCGAGGCTCGATCTCAGGACCCTGAGATCATGACCTGAGCTGAAAGCAGAGGCTTAACCTACTGAGCCACCCAGGTGCAGAACCTGTTTTAAGGTTCTTTTTTATTTTTTTTAATTAAAAAAAATTTTTTTTTATAAACATATAATGTATTATTAACCCCAGAGGTACAGGTCTGTGAATTGCCAGGTTTACACACTTCACGGCACTCACCATAGCACATACCCTCCCCAATGTCCATAACCCAACCACTCTCTCCCTACCCCCCAATATTCTGTTTTTGAGGTGCTGAGTTTAAAATGTCAGATTAAAACACTTAAGAAAAAACACTTTTTGCTTGTAAGGAAGGGTGAGAAATCTTTTTCTATTCATTTCTCCATTGGTAGAGCATTAAGCCTAGAGAAGACAAATATCCTTTCACATTACTATATATTTCATTTTTCTTGACAGGCTTTGGCTTTCATTTTATTAGAATTTGCATTTTTCATTATAAAAGTAATGCCTTTGGGGCACCTGGGTGGCTCAGTAGGTTAAGCATCAGGCTTCAGCTCAGGTCATGATCCCAGAGTCCTGGGATTGAGTTGGGCTCCCTGCTCCCTGGAGAGCCTGCTTCTCCCTTTCCTCCCTACTCTGCTCTCTCTGCATCTCTGTCTCTCTCAAATAAATAAATAAATAACATCTTTAACATAAATAAATAAAAGTAATGCATTTGAGTTGAAATTTTGAAAATGGAAATAGGAAATAGTTATCCATAGTTCTATGTTGTTAACACAGCAGTTGTTAGCAATTTGGGGTAATTTCTTTAAGCATCTTTTCCCTGTGTAATTGTTGTGATACTATGACGCTATATATTCAATTTTATAACCCACATTTTTTTTAAAAGTTCACATTGTATTATAGCATCAAAGAACACTTACTATAATGGCTACATAATCGGTATGTTTTTAAAGGTAGCCAGCCAGGGGAGTTTGGGTAGCTCAGTGGATTAAGCCTCTGCCTTCAGCTCAGGTCATGATCCCAGGGTCATGGGATCGAGCCCACATCAGGCTTTCTGCTTGTCAGGGAGCCTGCTTCCCCTGCCTCTCTCTGCCTGCCTCTCTGCCTACTTGTGACCTCTGTCAAATAAATAAACAAAATCTTTAAAAAAAAAGGGGGGGGTAGCCAACCATATATGTTTTGAATTAAGACTGGCAGCTGGAGGTGGAAAAAAAATCCCTGTATTCACCCAGATTTAAGTTCATTAAGCATCAGTCAAGATACCTGCGTCCTTCCACCTCTCATCTTCCCTGCCTCCCTCCTTGTTTTCTTCATTGCTTTTGGTGAATTATAAATTCCTCCAAAGGAGGGAATGTCTTTGGAAGCATCAAGCAAGGAACTGGATAATTGCTGTAATTGTTCCTGGCACCTTACTCGCGTCTTGCCCAAAGTTGTCATTCCTATGCAATATAGTGTTGGGTTATTTTTTTCTCTTGTTTTTTTTTTTTTTTTTTTCCTCTCTTGTTTTTTTTGATGTAAGACAGCAAGTAATTACCTGGCTTCTTTCTGTCGTTTGCTTGCTTTTTGTTGTTATTATTACTTAAGGTTTACTTTTCTGAGATTGAGATATAATTAAGGGATGAGCCTGTAGCAGAGGGGCCTGACAACAAGTTTAAGGTCATTTACTATCTGACCAAATTCCTATTTATTGCATGGATCTTACTATTTAATGAAAGTCTGAGTATCAAAGAGCCTCCAGTATTTTTAATCCACAGCTGGTGTTTGACAAACATACTTCTTAAGATAATGGGTCTTAAATTGTTTGTATATCTTCTCAGGTTTACCATAGTTACTTCTGGCCGTTGGAGTGGACAATTCCATCGAGAGATAACAACAAATGTTATGCAAAAGTAATCTGTAATATCAAAGACAATGTAAGTGAAATCCTCATGAATCCTTTTTTCCAGTAACTTCATTTTGTTTTTAATATGTAGTTCTATCTTAGTCACAGAATGGACATGCATTCCTTTAGTATTTTACTTGTTGGTCTTCCCAGCCGTGTGGACGCTGAGGGCAGGTGCCACAGTGATGCCACTTGGTCTGCTCTCAGCGTCCTCAGCACAGGGCCCTGCATCGGGCTGAGAGGCCTGCCGACCTTGTGAGCGCAGACCACACAGACAACTTAAGAACTGTGTGTGTTCATAAAAGGGAAGCCCTGAAGTCAGTGACTTCTAGGAATCATGAGAAGATATAAAAGAACAGGAGTAACACACGTTTATGTCCTAAGCAGTTGGCCCTAATGAGCGGTGTAGCAGGAAGACCTTCTGACTGGGTTCTGATTTAAGATGTCATTGGCGACTGCTGCATGTAACAACCGGTAACTAAAAGCCTGTGGGCAAACTCCTGGACCTCACAGGACTTATTTCCATGCCTGTAAAGTGATTGAAGACACGCTTGGTTTTCTGTCTTTTTTGGCTGCCGTTCCCATACTCAGAACACATGCATGCACACACACATACTTGTGGATTGGATCTGATGAGAACTGGTATTTTTAACTTAGCTGGGATCTTACCTTTAAAAAGAAAAAGCAGTGGGACGCCTGGGTGGCTCAGTGGGTTAAAGCCTCTGCCTTCGGCTCAGGTTGTGATCCCGGGGTCCTAGGATTGAGCCCCGCATCGGGTTCTCTGCTCAGCGGGGAGCCTGCTTCCCTTCCTCTCTCTCTCTCTGCCTGCCTCTCTGCCTACTTGTGATCTCTCTCTCTGTCAAATAGATAAATAAAAAAATCTTGAAAAAAAAAAAAAGAAAAAGATGTGAGTAAAAATATAAATCATGCTAAAGAATCCATAGTTAAAAGCCAAATAAACTCACACTTTTCTTATTTGGGGATTTGAATAATTTGAATATAATTATAATTGAACAGTGACCCTGTTGAGAAACTATAGCCTCAGAGAGCAGTATAGGAAAATCTGGATCTCCCTTGAAAAGGATCATTCTAGATGCATTTAGTAAATGAAGACACTAGGATGCGGTTGACATAAAGAACAATTTTATGCACTTATTTCCTTTGCACACATAGGTTTTATCATTAAAAGTGTTTGATAAAACACTTTAATGTTTGATAGCATTAACTATCAATCCTGCTGTAGACGGAAGGGGAAGATGTCCGATGTTCTCTCCAGCTGTCTGGGGTCTCCCTCGAGCAGGAAATCGTTCACTTGCTTGTTGCATGGAGCAGTCAGTGAAACCACCACATTTTCCTTCAGACCAGGCAAATCTGTTTTCCCTGTATGTGGCTCATTGTCTTTTTTTCCACTGCTGTGTCATTTGTTCAAGTAACATTTTATAAAGATTTTATTTGAGAGAGCATGTGAGAGAGTGCTAGCCAGGGAGTAACAGCAGCAGACGTCTGCTGAGCAGGGAGCCCTCCTCAGGGCTCAATTTCTGGACCTTGGGATCATGACCTGAGCTGAAGGCAGATGCTCAACTGACTGAGCCACCCAGGCACCCCTCAAATGACACTTTTAAAATATAATATGGAAAATAGTTTTCGCTGCTAATGAGCCCATCTTAATTAAAATAGTTGAGACTATAAGGAGGTCGATATTCTTTTCAGTTATTTTCATACACAAAGATAGTATTAGAAAAGTAGATTAGATAGTATTAGAAAAGGTGAATACTTGTCATTCATCTGTCATGAGCAATCTTACACAAAAGCATGCTTCTAGAACTTGACCATCCTTGGGGCATATGCTTTATTCATTGTGAGTCAGTCACTTCGCAGTGTCTACCTGTGCTTCGTTTTTCCAGTGTTTATTTGCCAGGCTTTTATTCTTTTCGTGTGCTGTGCTTACTCTTACATGAAATACTAACATTTACAGGAAGACGGGGAAAGTACTGACCATCCAGATTCAATGAATGTTCACATTCTGGTGTGTTTGCTTCAGAGCTTTTCTCTTATTAGAGAGAAACCATCGCAGAAGAAATTTGTAACAACTTACGTTGTTAGAAGCACAGAGTACTTACTCTGTACCATGTACTACTTGGAGGTCCACATGTATTAACTTCATTCTTATGTAATCCTGTGAGGTGTGTACTCTTGTTCCGCCCATTCTATTCATGAGGAAACTAAAGCACGGGGAGGTTAAGTAACTGTGCTCAGCTCACTTACCTAGTTCATGGCAGAGTTGGAACTAATCCGAGGCAGTGTAGATCCCATGCTCTTAAGCATTACCCTATGCCCGTGTCGTCTTTGGTATTCCTTCTCCATCCTGTACTCCTCCCCGGCCCCCGAAGCAACACTGTTTTGATGTGAGTGCCTCACCTGTTCATGTTTTTGCGTTTGCTGCCTGTTATGTATCTGTAAGCATTATGCATTGTGATTTAAGAGTGGTCCCCTCAGTTAAAAACAGAAGCCTGCAACTTTTTTAAAAAAAATCTCTTACTTTGAGATCTGTCCCTATTATTAAGCATAAATCTAGTATATTTTAAGTGCAGTGTGTTTGGTGCTTTATCCATACACTAAACCCACGATGGGCAGGATAAATAATGCAAGATTTCAAGGAGGAATATTATTACAGTACTTTGGCAACAGGACAACCTTCCTGATTGTTTTCCAGGCCATGATTGAACCTTAGATAAGGCTGTGCACCCAGCAGCCTGAGGTGCCTTATCCGTGGGGAGGAGGTTGGAATAGCTCAGTGATGAAATTTGAACATTAGAATGCACCAGATTTCTCTGCCCTTGGCAGAGGTATCTGGAGTTTAGGATTTAGAGTTTGTTCAGAGTTGCCAACATTTTTCTGTTTGTTTCAGAAATGGTTTCAGATTGGAAGAGTTTTAAGTGTAACTATTCCTTCTACCCCCAAAGCCTTCATTAAGATGATTTTTTAATTTAAACAACTGCTTTTACTTATTTTTTTCCAATTTTTAAAAAAAGACTTTTTATTTTAGAGAGTGAAAGAGTGGGTGAGAGGTAAATAAGGGGAGGGCGAGAGAGAAACCTAAGCAGATTCCACGCTGAGTGTGGAGTTTAACGTGGGGCTTGATCTCACGACCTCGAGATCATGACCTGAGCCAAAACTGAGAGTCAGACGCTTTAACTGACTGCACCACCCAGGCACCCATAGATTTTTACCTTTTTTAAAGTCATCTCTACACCTAGCATGGGGTTCAGACTCACAACCCCAAGATAAGAGTTGCATACTCTACCGACTGAGCCAGCCAGGCACCCGGAAATGACTGCTTTTAAATGTTACAGCTATCCCAGATAGTTTATCTGGAGCTTTGAGGCAGCCAGATAGAGGAGATGAGGACAGAACTGCCCTTTGAAACATTTTCCAGAACATTTTGGTGCTTAAGGAGTTGCAGACATGTTTGCTTTTAATGATTTCCTTCCTCATTGCTCAAGGCTGACTCTTTTCTCTCCCTTCTTGTTTGCTTGTAACTACCACACTCTACTGGCCCCATGTTGGAGTATCTCCAGCCTAAGTCAGTTTTAGCAAGTGTTAATATAAGTCTTTGATCATTTCTGACCAGGGTTTTTAGAATAGACCAGGTCCACATTCTAGGTTGTTAAGAGGGCAAGAATCAGCGTAACTGTATTCCTTTATTTTACATCTTAGGAACGTGTTGTGGGCTTCCACGTACTGGGTCCAAATGCTGGAGAAGTGACACAAGGCTTTGCAGCTGCCCTCAAGTGTGGGCTGACGAAAAAGCAGCTGGACAGTACCATCGGAATCCATCCCGTGTGTGCAGAGGTGGGTCACCTGCACTTGGACAGCTCTGTTCAAAAGTGCACAGTGGCACCTGGCTTGCAAGGGGCAAGTCCAGGACTCTGAAGTTAGTGTCTTTCTGCTGTAGTTGAGCTACTGCTGTTCCTCCTTCCAGTTTAATTCATAATGGAATACCTCAAAAGGAGCCTTGTCTGTAGAAACAATTTTTCCTTTTTCAGATACTTTCGTTTCTTGTGTGAGCTGGATAGTAGTTCCATGCTAATGGTAAAAATGATGGCAGTGATTTATTTATAGAGATGTGCCTTAAATTTTATCATGTCTCCTAAATTATTTTCATGGCATTCGAAATAGTGCCATTCATACCCAGAAAGAGCTTCAATCCTGTTACCCCAGAGCCAGCTCAAGGCTAGATGATGTTGTCTCCCTCTTTAGTTTTGGTATCAAAAGATGAGACTTGAAACAGATGCTTTTTTAAAAGATGAAGCAAATGACACGGGAAGTGGAACTTGAGCGCTCTGGGCCTCTGGCTCTCAGTGTTTCTTAGCTTGTCTGGAATCTTGCAAGGGTTGAATGTTGTCCTGCTTACTGTGAAGCCATCCTTGTAAACCAAAAGTGTGTCTACTTTGGAGACCACGGCGGAGGCTGAGAGGAGGTAGCTCGTATTAGACCAGCTTAGCTGTGGAGCCGAAAATCGTAGCTGTTAACTGGCCACAGAGTCCATGGTTTCCGGCGTGGACGTGTGCTTTCACACACGTGTGCACACTCGTGCCTGATTTCGTTCTATGGCCTTTTACCCGGTTGATCTCTGCTCTTTTTGCCATCCCACAACTGAACTCTTTGCTGAGTGTGTGAAAGGCCAACTTTTAAGACCTGGAAAAATGTGTCAGTTTCTTTCTGCTTTGCCTTTTCTATGATTCGGGATAGGGTCCTCCTCTATATTAATATGCACCTGGCTGGGATGGATGTATAAAATATTAATGTGTGTAGTGACCAGGGCATTATTCATAGAAAACTTCTGTTTGGGGGAAATAGAACTGGTCTTTTAAAAATATGACCCCCAAATTGAAAGAGAGTCCAGATTGAAGTTCTTAAAGATTGTACAGTATATCTTTTTTGTTCGGTGTAATGACTATCTGCCTCGGGAGGGAACAAACTAAGTTCACTTTTTTCAAAAAACATGTTCAGTGAGATAAATATTAGTATATAATATGATGCTTTAAAAAGACTTGGTGGTAACCAAGTACCACACACTGGGTGGCCTAACACAACAGAAATTTATTCTCGCATAGTTCTGGAGGCAGGAAGTCTGCAATCAAGGTGTTAGCAGGGCCATGCTTCCTCCTGGGGCTCTCGAGAAGGGTCTTGCCTGGCCTCTTCCAAACTTTTGGTGGTCGCTGGCGTCCTTGGCTGTCCTTGGCTCATTCCTGCATCGCTGCAGGCTCCGCTTCCGTCTTCACGTGCCCGGCCTTGCCTCCTGTGTGTCTGTGTCTGGATGCCCCTTATTAGGACGTTGGTCATTGGATTAGGAGCTGCTCGAGTCCAGCTGGTGTTACCCAAACAAGGCCATGTTGACAGGGGCAGGGGTTACAACTTGAGCATATCTTTCTGGGAGACTTAACCCACAACAGTGAGTATATTTAAACTTTAGAAACCAGTCTGAGATACTCAAAAACAACAGCAGTTATCTCTGGCATGGATGAAAAGATGACTTCTCAGCTTGCATATGTGAGTGTCGAACTTTGTAAATCTGAGCTTAGCTCTCACTGGGCTGATGAGAAGACCCACTCTCCTGCCTGTGTGGTTGTGTTGTGTCGTGGCCCAGCAGTGTCGAGTTGGGGGGCTTCTGGCAGGAGGACTGCGGGCTGGGCAGAGAGGTGTGCTGAAGAGGCAGGGCGTCTTCCCCAGTCCCCTGCCTGCAGGCAGGTCGGCCAAAGGCCTCTTCTCCCTGGTAGACCTGGCACATCTGGGGACCTCTGTAAGCATTTGCTGCTGTACATCTCCATCTGTTGGTTCTCCTGTGACTTTGAAGCTTGGAGGCTGAAAGTTTCACTGATACGATAGGGCTTAAAAAATTTTTTTTCCAAGCTGGTGGATGATTAATGAGAGAAAAATTGGGTGGTCTGTCTGCAAACATACTTGATGTGCAGTTATGTGTGTGGCACTGTACTGGGTGCTTGTGAGGCTAGAGCAGGGGTTTAAGATGAGATTAAGACAGAGCAGGAGGCAGCTAGTGAAGGGCTGGTTGCACTTCAGGGGGATGAGCCCCCAGATCAGGATCAGTCCAAAGCGTTGTCTGGGGTAGGGATGCGGGGGGCAGGATGGTTGAGGACGTAGTTCTTGTCTACCACGAGTGGAATGTGTTGTAGTTAGCTATTCAGAGGGAACACCAGAGACAAGGCTCTGTGGGAGAGGTCTTGTTCCTTCATGGAACTGGAAAGCCCTTAGTACTGCTGTAGTTTGCAGAGTCCAGAGAGAGGGGGAAAAATTATGCTAGGTTATGGCCTTGTAAACCAAGGCAGGGTATTTTTGGGCTTTATCCTCGGGACATTGGGGTTCGGCCGAGAGGTTAGCTCGGGGGTAATGTGATCAGATGCACTGTGGAGAGAAATCAGTCCCTGGCTACGCTGTGGTCTTGGACCTGCTGAACCAGAGCAGCACATCTGGAAGTAAGGGAGGAGGGGGCGCTGGGCAGTGGGAGACCTTGATATGTTTGGGAGACAAATAGGGAGTGGGCTTGGTGGTGCTTGCCAACTGACGGCAAGTGGGACAGGGAAGAGGTAGGAGTGATCGGACAGCTGGGGCTTGAAGCAGGTTCCGGGGGAGTGATGCAGAACCTAGTGGCGGTGCTCATCAGGCCCTCCTCTGTGTGTCAGGCAGTCTGCTCTCTGCGGGGTCCTTATAAGAATTCCCTGGGTGGGGGGCAGTCGTAGCTCCATTTGACAGATGGGGGAATGGAGGACAGGGGGATTGAATAACTTGTCCCTGGTTCTCCAACTCGGAACTGGGAGAACCAGGATTCACACCCAACCAGTCTGGCTTCAGAGACTGTGCAGATGGCACTCCACTGCCTTGTCCCTTCCACAGTGTCGGACATAGAATTTAAGAAATGGAAATGATTTTCCTGGTGGCAACACGACTGTGTGGGAGACGGGCCTGGCCACAGCACCGAGCTTTTCAGCCACCTTAGTTTCCACAGTAGCTAAAACAGAGATGGTACTGCAGTCCTAGGGTTGGTGAGCTGCGCTGTGCAGTGTGTCTAGGCTGGGTTCTCCCCGGCATTGCATTATTAGAAGATGTGGCTTCGGGGTGCCTGGGTGGTTCAGTGGGTTAAGCCTCTGCCTTCGGCTCAGGTCATGATCTCAGGGTCCTGGGATCAAGCCCGCATCAGGCTCTCTGCTCAGCAGGGAGCCTGCTTTCCCCTCTCTCTCTGCCTGCCTCTCTGCCAACTTAGGGTCTCTATCTGTCAAATAAATGAATAAAAAAATCTTTAAGAAAAAAAAAAAGAAGATGTGGCTTCACTCAAGGTCATCTTTACAGCATTTCCTGAGGGGGCTGGGGGTGGGGTGGGGAGAGATGCACACTGGGAAAAAGCTTCTCTCCTGGGGCCCGGCTGGCTCAGCAGAAGAGCATGTGACTCTTGATCACAGGGTCATGAGTTCAAGCTACATGTTGGGTGCAGAGATTACTTAAAAATAAAATCATAAAAAAAAACTTTATTTAAAAACAGAAACAAGAAGAAAAGAAAATAGTTCATCCCCATTTTTCCTACCTACCACCCCTGCCTCTTGCAATCACCAGTCTGTTTTCTCTGTGAGTTTTTTGTTGTTTTTAAGATTTTATATATTTATTTGAGGGAGAGAGTAAGTGAGAGAGAGAGCATAAGTGATGGTGGGGGTTGTGGGCAGAGGGAGAAGCAGACTCCCCCCACTGAGCAGGGAGCCTGACGCAGGACTCAATCCCAGGACCCTGGGATCATGACCTGAGCTGAAGGCAGATGCTTAACTGACTGAGCCACCCAGGCACCCTGGTGCAGATACCTTTTCAAATTGGTCTTTTTTGTTTTTTTTGGGGGGGGGGTACATACCCAATATTGGACTTCCTGGATCATATTGATAGTTCTCTTTTTAAGGAACCTCCGTATTGTTTTCCATAGTGGTTGGAACAACTTGTATTTCCCTCAACAGTGCACAAGGGTTCCCTTTTCTCCACGTCCTCGCCAACACTTAATTCTTTTCTTTATGTTAATAGCCATACTAACAGGTGTGACCTGGTGTCTCATTTTAGTTTTGATTTGCATTTCCCTGATGATTAATAACGTGGACCATTTTTTCATGTCTTTGTTGACCATTTGGATGTCTTTGGAAAAATGTCTGTGCAGACCTGCCTATTTCTTAATTGGATTTGATATTTTGCTGTTGAATTGTATGAATTCTTTGTATATTTTAGATACGAACTTCTTACTAGATATATGATTTACAGTTATTTTCTTCCATTCAGGCAAGAGAGGAGTGTTTTGTTTTTTTTTTTTCTCCCTCAGTAAGAGCTACTTGCTCGCAAATCAGATTTTGAGAAACCAGAGTCTTCTGTTCTCCCAACTATGGAAGTATTTTTTTTACAGTATCTTGAACAAGGGAAAGTGAGATCTGATTTGTAGGGAGCTTTAAGGGACTATATTTTCTGTGTTAGATGGTAGGTCTGACTTGGACAGTCATTCGATTGGCTACCAGGTCCAGTGCTTTTTTGTGTCTGGCTTTATGCTGTCCAGATGTGCCGCCCACGGTGTTACCGGTGCATGTGAGATACGGGCAGAAGGGAACAAGAGTGGGGTAGGAACTTGACAAACTCTGACCGTATCTGGGCTTGGCTTTTAATTTTACATGCCTTTTAAAATTTCATTTTCTAATACATTCTTATTGGATTTCACCAATGCCAGTCCATGGCTTGAATTAGAGGTAATAATAAGTTAAAAACTGGTCGCAAGCACTGTTTTAAAGTGTTGAGAACGAGCCACGGCTCTGAGCCAGCGGTGGGTGGTTTTCGGAGTGAGTGGCTGAGTGCTCTTCGTGGCGTTCTGATAACAGAACCCGGGCAGTTGAGCAACCAGCCTTTGGTTCTGAGTGTAATTACTGAGAAGAGTTGGCAGATTCCTCACTGAGGAACTGCTCTAGAAGAAGGAGGGAGTACTGTTGTTTTGACTGAGATCTCTTTGGTGTCAGTGCCGGGGAGTCTTAACGCCTGGAGCATTGTCATGCATTAGCGTTATTCAGTGCGAAGACAGTGTGGTGCTGATTTATTCGGGATTTCTGAGCCGCAGTAATTGAGTAGGAAAATGATTGCACATCATTTAGAGTAGTAATTTCAACTAATCAAGTTTATTGGTAGGGGAAAAATAATAGCCCATGAGGAGAAAGCATTAGGAAAGACCCCAGTGAAATGTTTTTAAGTCAGTCTTTGTGCTGAACATCAAAAATTTTTAGTTGTCAACCTAATCGCAGCCTGGGTAGGGGGCTTGTGGGACGGGGCGGCAGTGGCGGATCTGAAGGTGAGGGGAGTACCCAACAGCAGCGCTTGACTTTTGGACGTGTTCTTCGCGCTGGCATGGAGAAGCATGCAGGGGTGGCCTCCATGCTCGTTTTAAAAAGATGTGTTTTTATGAAAATTCTAAAGAGGCTACATGCACACAAGAATCTTATAAAAATAAGGGCGCCCGGGTGGCTCAGTTGGTTGAGCAACTGCCTTCAGCTCAGGTCATGGTAAGTCCCACGTCGGGCTCTCTGCTCAGCTGGAAGCCTGCTCCCTCTGCCCCTCCTCCAGCTTGTGCGTTGCCTGTGCGTTTGCTCTCTCCCACTCTCTGTCTCTCAAATAAAGAAATAATCCTTAAAAAAATTTTTTTTTTAATCTTGTAAAAACTCACCTTATCTTTTTTTTTTTTTTTTTTTTTTTCATTTAGACTGATCAGCAGTGTGGCACTTTGGCTTTTTCACATCTTTACCATGAACATGTTATCAATACAGGAAAAATAGATAAGAGCTCTTTTTTAAAATTCTTCTTAAAAATCCTGTATTCTTGATGGTTTTTTTTTTTTAAGATTTTTATTTATTTATTTGACAGAGACCACAAGTAGGCAGAGAGGCAGGCAGAGAGAGAGGAAGGGAAGCAGGCTCCCTGCTGAGCAGAGAGCCCCATGCGGGGCTCGATCCCAGGACCCTGAGATCATGACCTGAGCCAAAGGCAGAGACTTTAACCCACTGAGCCACCCAGGCACCCTGATGGGTTTTCTTTTCTTTTTTAATTCTTTTTAAGAGAGTAAGTTTGTGCGAGCTGTGTAGGGTAGGGGAGAGAGAATTTTAAGCGGGCTCTGCACTGGCATGGAGTCTGACTTGGGGCTCTGGCTCACCACCCTGAGATCATGACCTGAGCCGAAATCTGAGTCAGCCACTTAAAACTGACTGAGCCACCCAGGTGCCCCGAGTTTCCTTTTCTATCCAGATCTCCTACCAGTTCTGTTTCTAAACTAATTTCTGAGAAATAAAACTCAAGCTTGTAAATTCAGAAGCCTGAAATTTGCTGTAATATATTAGCTGGCTTTTTATCCTTCTTCCTTTATAATAATTGAAGCCAGCATGTTTGATGGTATTTTAATATTTGATGATATCATCCTAACACATCTGCTTTCATTATCACGTATTGTCTTTCGGTCCTTGTCCACAGTTGCACATCTATTTTAAACAAAGGAATTTTATTGCTTTTCAAAAGAGTTGCCATAGCTTTTACAGTGTTATCAGCGTGAATTTAGGAGTGCTAATGAAAATGTTGCAAAATTCAGTGTGAATTTTTTTTCCTGTGTTAGTAAAAAAGGACTAACTGTAAAGAATTTTTACATATCTTTGCCAACGTATTTTTTTAAGATGTGAATTGTTTGTATTTTCTTCTGGCTTCATTTTTTTTTTTAACATTTTATTTATTTATTTGACAGAGATCACAAGTAGGCAGAGAGGCAGGCAGAGAGAGAGGAAGGGAAGCAAGCTCCCTGCTGAGCAGAGAGCCCGATGCAGGGCTCTATCCTGATGCAGGGCTCTATCCCGGGACCCTGAGATCATGACCTGAGCTAAAGGCAGAGGCTTTAACTCACTGAGCCACCCAGGCGCCCCCTGGCTTCATATTTTTAATGTTTTAAAATACTGTCCATTATTACTTGGGTCTGAATTTTTTAAGATGCTTATTATATATGGTATATATTGTACATAACAATATGTGGTATATATTGTACATAACAATATATACCATATATTGGTATAGAAGAGGTAAAAGGCTTTTGTCACTACTTTAAGACCGAAATGGACCCAGGGCTTTTCTCAGTTCCCTTTTTTTGTTTGTTTGTTTGTTTTTTAGTTTGTTCCTCTTTTACACAAAAGCTTTTCTCCTTTTATTCAAAAGTAGTTTTGGTGCCGATTCCTATTGTTTTGACCTGCATAAATCAAAGTAGCCTTGATTTCTTTGCTCTTTCATCTTTATATTAAAAGCTGGGAAACCAGTTACTTCTCAGGAATCAGGGGGGTAGTGACCAGAAAGTTTGCCCAGGTGTGTCCAGGTTAGTCAACACAGACGTGGGTACTTGATGAGCCTTGTTTCCTCACGGGACTCTCTCAAACGAACCATGGCCTCCCATCTCAGGAAGACGCTTAGTGGCTGGCGAAGGTCAGCGTGGGTGTAGGGGAGGACAGATGCACTCCACTGAAACTTAATGGTGTTCCGTCCAGCCTACTTGGTGTGACCGGTAAGGTTTGGCTTGAAATCTTTATTGTACTCAGTAACCAAATATGCTTCTATATTTAATGAACACAAAGCCCTTCCACATTTTCATGACTGGGCAGTACAGATGGACAGTTTGGGTGGTGGTGGTGGTGTTTTGCTTATAAAAACAGGTCTTTTCCTTGCCGAGCCCTGTGGTCATCAGGGGTCAGCTGCACATGCTCCAGGGCCTGACTGGTAGGAGCAGCCCCTTCCCAGGGCATCTCTGGCTAAGTCACAGAGGGGAAGGAGGTGTAGGCGAGCACACCTTGGTGCTCACACGGTTACGAAGTGACGCTTCCTGCTTCCATGCATGACCCCGGCCATAGCAAGCCCTGGGCGCCTCACATCTAATAGGGTGAAAGTGTATATTGTGTGATCCACACAACAGGTCTTCATGAGGTTGTCTGTTTTGGAAATTAGCAAAAACTTCCCGGTAGTTCAGTCAGAATTATAAGACGTGAATTAAGTATCAGTGTTAACACAAAGAGAGCTCAGATACGACAGAGAAGCAGCTATGTAAGACCTCATAATTGATTGCTTATCAGCAGGAATGGAGACAGAAGCAGCGTTCATTGCAGATGCGTGGCCTGGTGATGGCCGCCACTGAGAGCTGCAGGATGAAGGGAGAGGGAGGTGCGGGTCTTGGACAGAGTGGATTGGAAGTGTCCAGGAAGAGGTATTTGTTAGGTCTTACTGGTGGATGGTTCAGGAGGGACGCTGGCTGGAGAGATGGTGCCTAAAAGGGGGAGTAGACTGAATGAGATGCGATGTGAGGGTGTCGGGGGGTAGAGCTGGGGCGGAAGCCTGGGGCAGTGCCTCCCGGCCTGCGTGGCGGCATTGGTGCAGCATAGCTGGCCTGCGAACTGGGGGAGATGGGAGTTCAGCGTGCCTCCGTGCCAACGGCGGGAGTAGCCACAGTCATTCTCCTGGGACAAGAGAGGAGAGAGTTGTTAAAAGGGAGGTGAGGCAGATGACAAGAAGTGTTACAGAGGGCTGTGTGAAGGGAAGACTGCAAGGTGCCCTCTGGGTTTGGCAGCCAGAGGGTTCTTGATGACCTATAGGCGTGGCAGGGACCAAAGCCAGATTTCAGTGAAATGAGGAATCAAAATAGACTCTAAGTACCAAGAGCTTAAGATTTAGTCTGTAAAGAGGGTAAGAGACGGTGTTGGTAGAAGTGATCATAAGGTTGAGGGAGAATGTTTTTTTTTTTTTTTTTTAATAATGCAATGTGAGCCAGTTTAAAAGCCAAGAAGGAAGAACCAATGGAAAAGGCAAGGTCAAGAGTAAAAAGGGGTGGGTTCAGGTGACACAGGAAATAAGAAGTGAGGGCTGGGATCCAGAGCCCAGCCTGGCACAAGAAGGGCCTTAGAAGAGTTGGGCTAGCTGGGGGTGGTGAGTTAAAGGCTTGTTACCCTCTGGTTGCATTTCCCTGAGCCGGAAGAACCTCTGCTAACATTTTTGGTAGTGTAGGTCTGCTAGTGACAAAGTTGCTTCGCTTTTGTCTGAAATGTCTCCATTTTGCTTTCTTCATGGAGGAGGGAAGTTTTTGTTGACCATAGAATTCTAGGTTGACAGGTTTCTTTCTTTTCTTTCCCCTCATCATTTAGTACTTTGAGTCTATGCCGAGTACCTGGGTTTTGTTGTCTTCCTTTAAAGAGGACTGAGTTTTCTTGTGGTCGATGGTTAATGTCCCGGTAGATCACCTGATCCTCTGGAAGCTTGTCTTTAAGCTTTTTAAGGTTGGTCTAAAGTAGCTTTTACTCTGGGGCTAGTAACGCCTAGCCCTGTTTTTAGATGGGGCTTTCTGAGGTCTCTCCTGATGGCTCCAGGGGCCCGGAGAAGTCTCTTGACTGCAGTTGGTGCAAACTGGAAGGTTTCCCGGCCCTGAGTGGGTTCTGGTGCTGGTTCAGTTTGCAGCTCCGGTGCTGCTTCTCTGGCTCCTGGGGTCCTGCCGCCAGCATGTGCATAGCTTGGTATTCAGGCAGAGATGAGGGGACAGTTCTTTCTCTGGGTAGCTGCCGCCTCTTGGGCATTTGGCCCCACAGATCCCAGCCACCTCAGCCTCCCCAGTCTCCATTTCTCCAAGTCCCCGAGATGTCTGTGCTCTCTCTGGGCTGCACCAGTATCTTTTACATGCTTCTGGGTAGAAAGCCAGGACTGTTGAAGGCTCACCTTGTTCCCCCTTTTTAGGTGATTGCCTATTGTCTGGTGTCTAAAGTAGTTCCATGAGTTTTGTCCAGAGAGCTGATTGGTACTGATTATGATTACTCCATTTGACCAGGAATGAAAATCTGTTTCTAAATATGTACGAGTGTACGTTTTTAAAAATTTTGATCGTGGGCTTCCTATTTGGTAAAACTTACGAAGATGAGCAACTGCTGGTTAGTTTACCATGCAGTAGACTTCTAGACTTTGGATTTTGCCAGAAATTCCCAGTGCATTGCCTGCATTGGTGTTCCACAAGAAATTCTACTATAAGACAAGCCTGCATTAGAATGAATCACTTGGGACTCATGCTAAAAATGAGATCCTGGGCCTACTGTAAGTCTGCTGTTTTAAGATCAGTATAATTCTGTGTATTTTAATCTGAGTAGACTTTGCTCACTGTAGAATCATTGTTTTTGTGAACAGATGCTCTAGGTCCACAAGCACCAGATGTTTTCAGGGATGTGACAGGAGGCGGGCTCTTCTGTCACTGCAGATGGGAGTACCAGTTGGCCTGGCATCTTGGGAATCCAGTCCCATGGAAGTGACCCTCCAGCCCAGCAACTGTACCTTAGCTGTGGGTGCAGGGAGACTGCTCGAATGTCACAGAGCGTATTGCAAATAACATATTAGTCATATAGGAGCCTGGATATGTAATTGGTAATATACACTGTTTGAATAATTGGGTCTGTAGTATACAGTGTATGTAGTGTGCTGTAGTTAATTGAATACTGCTGAGTGCAGAGTGGAAGAATTAGAGCTCTTTGTACCTATATGGGTGAGTGAATTACAGAAATGCAGGACAGAGCCGAGGAAGCAGGTGGCCGAAGAGTACATACATCATTTTTGCTATTTAGAGGAAAAGTTTTTAAAAACCCACAGAAGACACGCAGGAAATGTTAGAGGAGTGGTAAGCACTGACGGGCGGGGCGCGCACGGGGGCGCTAACTACGTTTGTAATCCCCAAGGTGAGCAGGCACACGGGTGTTTGTAACCGAGTACTTTATGCCTTTCTGCGTATCCAGACTCTATCCCATTGTGGGTTTCTTTTAGAGAATTGACAAGCAACTTGGGTGACGCATTTCATTGCTTTAATCAAGCCCATGGTAATATAAAGTTAATATAAGTTAAAGTTTTTTCTCTTTCACCTTGGTTTTAAATGTTTTTCCCCTTTTATCTGGAGAAGTTGTGATATCCTTGGTCATACTACTTTTCTGCTGTATTCATTTTAAGTAGTCCCTAAGTCACTCTTGACGGCTACGGTGTTACCTGCTCTGCTCGCTGTTAAGCTCATGTGCTCCGGTGTCTGAAAATCTCCTGCTCTCTCCTCCCCGCAGGTGTTCACAACTCTGTCAGTGACCAAGCGCTCCGGGGGAAACATCCTCCAGGCCGGCTGCTGAGGTTAAGCCCCAGTGAGGATGCTGCCGCCGACACTCCAGACCACCGCCGTGTTTCCTTGCCCAAATCCAAGGGGAGGTTTTAGGAAGGGTCTTGGACTTTGGCACCTGCGTGTCCTGTGCTCACAGCACCCGAGGCCCCCTTGGATCTCCTGGGTAATAGGTGGTGCGTGGAAGGCGGGCAGCGTCCCACTGGGGTCACCGTTGACGGACTGGAACTGACACTCGGCAGGGCATCGGTGCGGTGCGTCCATGAAGTTGCTGGCCTCAAGCCCGTGTGGTGGGCAGTGACGGAACAGCTGTCGAGCAGTTTCAGCATGACTTTCCCTTCGTGGGTTTGCTGATTCTTACTGTTAAGCTTTCTACTATTGATTCTTTTTTTCTTTTTTCCTCCAAGTGTGAATGATACTAGAAATGAGAAGTGTTAGTTGTCGATTTTTGTCCAAAAGCCAGTCTTGGCTGAAGTATGCGAGTAAGGTGCCTTGTGCATGGGAGGCGTGATGTGGTCCCTTGGAAGCTGCGTAGGTTTGTCCCACACGAGAGAACTGCCCCAGGATTCCCGGGTCCCGTTCCCTGTGACCAGCCGTTGAGCAGGGTCTCCCCTAATGAGTTCTGTGTCCAGAACAAGTACAGTTAGGGTTGGATCTGGCCATGTTTGCTCCGTGCACCGTATCACCGACTATTATCAGTTCTGATTGTGTTTAGGAAAGGAGGTGGCTCCTTGGCCAGCCTGTTGGAAGTAATCTCCAGCGCGTGGAGCTGCCGGTGGAGGGGGATTCCCACCAGGACTCATCAGGGAGGCAGAGTTGCACCTTAAACGGGGAAAACCAATAAATGTTTTCCTTTATATAGTTTGTGTTGGTCTAAGTGAGCTCTTTTGCAGTAAGAAGCATTTAACTTGTGTAATACTTTTTGGGGGTAACTTTAGCTTTAAGCTACAAACACAGACTATCACGGCCTTACTTTTCACGTGTGCTTTGTATCTGTCCCTTCCTGTGAGCTGCATTCATAGGAAAATAGGTGTTCCCACACTTAATGATTTAACTCTTTTGTGGTAATTGCTTTTTAAAGGAAGCTATTAATGTCATAAGTTATTATTTTTGACCACAGGTGGATGTGAAGGATTTTCATTTAAAAACCAAATGGTTTTGACTTTTTTCTGTTGCGTGAGTGACTGGTCCTGGCGGAATCGTGGCGGAAGTGTTTATGCTCCTTTAGCATTCCAGCTTGTAGGTGACGGAGAGGGATTAGCTCCGCAGCCCTAGATTTGAGCGTGAAGGTGCGGACTCTTCCAGGACTACGTGTGGGCCACCTTGTCCCTCTCGAAGTTGGATTGGAAACTTGTGCTGTGGCCATCAGGCCTCCCACCAGCAGGTCACGCCTCCCCTCAGCCCGGATTCTCGGCGGCAACGCCAAGTGGCTGATCCACAGTACATTTCTTGGTCACCTCAGGGAACGTCTGCGTCTGCCTGGCTCTTAGTCAGCAGAGCGCCTCACCCTGCCCCTGCAGCTCTGCCTCATGCCCTCCCCCACGCAATTCTTTGAAGACCAGAAGGAGAATGGAGGGAAACTGAGGCAGTTGACTGTTCAGTTTTATTTATTTTTTTAATTTTTTTTTTTTCTCCAAGCCTGCCAGTCTCAGAAGTTAGAACGATAGGCAGTATGATATGTTCGTGCCTAATCATGTTGTGATTCTCTCTTCGTGGAATGGAATGTTCGGCCCCCACAAGAAGGATTATAGTTTATTGGCTTGTCTTATTTACATTCTATAATTGCCCACTGTACTGAGATTCATGATTCATATTAAATTCTATGTATTTTGTTACATATCTTCTGGAAAAAAAACAATGTGAAACATTAAAAGGTATTAATATCCCCCCCGTGTGCCTTCTTACTGCGTGCCTGACGGAGTTCAGGTGTAGTGTTGACGATGATGACAGCTCATTGCTGCAGAAGCTTCATGAAGACCGCAGAGGTTTATGTTCTCGTGTTTCTGGCTTTTCGGATTCCATTTTTCAGCTTACCCTGATGGGACTGCCCAGTCTTGACCTTTAGGGCTGTAAACCCCCCACCCAAACCTCCCTCTTAGCACTCGGCATGTCCTTGGCTGCGCCCCTCTGTTACTTGCCCACAGAGCAGCGTGCGGCTGTGTGATCCCTCCTTCCCCTCCGGACCCAGCCATCCTCCAGCGCACCAACTGCTTAGGGCCGGTGGCAGCCTCTGGCCGTGGCCAGCCGGTCACGTTGTGCAGCGTTCACGTGAATGCCGACCCCCAGGCTCTGTTGACTCACTCGCGCGCACTTCATTTTCTTGTGTGTAGGTTGTTCAGCAGAAACCCCTCTTTTGTGTTGAGTCCTTAACCAAAAACCTTTTCAAACTATCTGTCTTCCATCCCAAGTGATTGCAGAGTGCTAACAGTAAGAGCCAAGCGTGTGTTCGCTGCAGTCTGTGCCAGGCACCGAGGCTCGCCGCGTACCTGTCCCCAGCCCTTTGCAGACAGGCTGAGGTGGGAACCCTTTGCTCAGGATGGCCCAGCTAGATAGTGATGTAACAGGGATTGGAAGCAGAGCTAGGCCTGTGACTGACCCGGGCCCCGCCTCATCGCCGCCTTTCCATGCTGCCTGCCGCCCCCCTCCGACGAATGGGAGCTTTGGGAGCTGCTGGAGCCATTCCGGGGACTGCCGGCTTGTCACCTGCCACGGTGCAGTGCCCTCATGCAGGATTAATCAGTACTTTGAGATGTTTTAGCACTTCTCCTGACTGGCTTTTACACTGCCGGTTTCTTACCACGCTCTAGCCAGGGTGTCACTGCTCAAACTTCCCTTGCCCCAGGCCCTCAGGGTCTTCCAGAGGCCTCTAAATAGGCACATAGTCCCCTGCCGGCCCAGGCCTGTCACCTGCGCCTCTGACCTCTGCTTTCATTTGCTAGTCTGTGCACACCTGCTCTGTGCTCCAGATTCACTCTCCTGACCTCCCCGCTCTGGATCGCCTCCACCAAGGGTTGTCTCCTCCTACATTCGGTGACACTGTGTTTTCCTAGAGGACTTTGACTCCACATGGAGACTGGTGTATGTGACTTCTGGTCCGTCTCTACACCTCGATGATCAGGGTTCTTCACCTCTGCCCCCCAGCATCCAAGACAAGCCCCTGTGAATGCACAGAAGCAAGCGTACTGCAGAGGCACCTAAAACATTCTGTGATCCGTGTGGCCGCCGGAGCTAAGCTGAGGCCTGGATCAGGACCTGTCAGAGATGGCCACTTCAGGGAGCCAGTTCCTCTCTTCCTCTTACCCCCGGAACCTTTGATGCAAATGCTAATGAGAGTAGAAAGGGCAGGGACAGAAGACCAGTCCACCTCAGCCCTGAGGAAAAAAGCACAGTAGACTGCTTTGAGATACCGCTGCATTCCAGCTAGAGAGCAGATTTCCAGTCTGAGAGCAGCCAAATGTTGGCAAAGATGTGGAGCCAGTGGGACATTTATTTATTGCTGGCAGGAGTGTAAATTAATCGGTATGGTCACTTTGGAACACAGTTTGACGTTACCCAGTACCGAGTTAAACGTGCATGTCCTGTAACCCAGCTGTACCACGCTCGGTTACGTACCCGCACACACGTACGTCTGCGCACCAGGAGGCACCTACGAGAATTTTCATGGTGCTGTTAGGAACAGCAAAAGCTGGAACCTGGGAACAGACTCAAGAGCCATCAGGCAAGAACGGACACACAGATTGTGGTGTCTCCATAGAATAAGACTATAGCAAGGAAATACACAGCGTCACGCATCAGTCTAAAGCAGTCCGAGTGAAAAAGCCATGAAGGAGAACGTACAGTGTGACTCCACTGCGTGCACAAACAGAGAGAATGAAGCAGTGTATGTATAGAGACAAAATTGGCATAGCACCATAGGGGAAAACGAGAATGAAAACTCAAAATGAAGAATATGGAGTGTAAGCTGGTGGTTGCCCAGAAAAGCATGGAATGGAGGTGGGGTCAGGAAGGGGTACCTAGGAACTAAAGATTTCTTTCTTTTTTTTTTTTTTTAAAGTTTTTATTTATTTGGGAGAGAGCAGGAGCTGGGGGAGGGGCAAACCGACTCTGCCAAGCGCAGAGACCAACATGGGACTCTCCCTCCGACTGAGCCACCTAGGCACCCCTGAAGGTTTCTTAACCCATCTGTTGTATCATTATATTGTTTACAGAAATTCATGTGTATCTACTCAGTAGTTCTTCCAGCTTAAATGTTAGAATGCTAGCAAGTGGGGATGTATCCCCTGAGGTTCTGCATTAGGAACTAGGAGGCCAGACTCCAAGCAGAGAAAATACTTTATTTTGTGCTTCGTGGATCCAGTATTTTTTTTTTTTTTAACAGATTGAAGGTTTGTGGCAACCCTGCATAACACGGACGCCCTTTATCCAACAGCATTTGTTCACTTTGTGTCTGTGTCACATTTTGGCCATTCTTGCAGTCTTTCAAACTTTTTCATTATCGTATTTGATGGTGACCCATCATTGCGATCTCTCATGTTACTGCTGTGATGGTTTAGGGGCACCGTGAACTGTGCCCATACGTAACTGGTGTGTGTGTTCTGACTGCTCCACCAACTGGCCATTGTCTGACTGTCTCCCTCCTCTTGCATGAGACACAGAGTCTCGGAATTGAGGCCAGGTAATCACGCTGCGGCGACCTTCACGTGTGCAAGTGGAAGGAAGGGTCACTTCAAATCAAAAACTAGAAAGGATTAAGCTTCGTGAGGAAGGCATGCTGACAGCCAAACCCGGCCAAAAGTGAGGCCTCGCTCCCAACAGCCAGACTGTGAACGCAAAGGAAGAGTTCTTGAGGGACGTTTAAAGCTCTGCTCCAGGGAACACACCAGTGCTAAGAGCTGAACGGCCTTCTTGGAGTGGTCTGGATTGAAGACCAAACCAGCCGCAGCATTCCCTCAGGCCGAAGGCTATCCAGAGCCGGGCCCCAACTCCTTCCAGTCCTGTGAAGGCTGAGAAAGAGGAGAGGCAGCTGCAGAAGAGAAGTTTGAAGCTAGAAGGGCTTGGTTCTTGGGGTTTAGGGACAGAAGCCGTCTCCATAGCATAGAAACAAAGAAAGTGGTTTCTTGGTACAGAATCTACTCCCCGTGAAGATTGTTGAAAGGACAACAAAGAATTCAGAATATCACATAAACTTAGTTAATAACACAGTGGCAGAGTTCGAGAGAATTGACTCCCAATTTTGGAAGAAGTTCTGGTAGGGGTAAAAAGCTACCAGAAAGCCACACCTGGGTGGCTCAGTTGGTTAAACACCAGCCTCTCGGTTTCAGCTCAGGTCATGATCTCAGGGTCATGAGATTGAGCCCCCCGGTGGGGTGCTGAGTGTGGAGCCTGCTTGGGATTCTCTCTCTCCCACTCCCTCTGCTCCTCCCCACCCCGCTTTTGTCTTCTCTCTCTCTCTCAAAAAAAAAAACAAAAACAAAAAAAAAAAACAACAAAATGCTGCATCTCCTGGGTGGTGCAGTCGGTTAAACATCTGCCTTTGGCTCAGGTCACGATCTTCAGGTTCTGGGAGGGAACCCTGTGTCAGACTTCCTGCTCAGCAGTAAGTCTGCTTCTCTCTCTATCCCTCTCCACTGCTCATTCTGTCTCTCTCAAATAAGTAAAATCTTTAAAGAATAAATAAATTTGAAAAATTAAAAAAAAAAGTTACCAGACAGCATCTCATGCTACAGAGAAAGCATTTGTGAACCAAGACTCAAATGATGCAGCAAACTTCAGTCTCTGATTTTACGAAATCCCCACAGCCACCCTTCAGCACCCGCCTCCCCGATCATCCAGCAGCCAGCATGGAGGCCAGACCCTCCACCAGCAAAAAGCTCAGATGATGGCTATTTTATCAATAAAATGTTTTTTGATTTAGGTGTGTACTTTGTTTTCTTTCTGACATAATGCTATTGCATACTTACAGTATAGTGTGAGCATAACTTACAGCACCGAGAGACCAAAAATGGATCGACTCGCTGTGTTGTGATAGTCACTGTACCACAGTGGCCTGGAACGGAACCCGCAGTACCTCTGGGGTGTGGCCGAACAGCGGAGAGCCTTTCCCAACCATCACTCCCCACAATTCCATCCCTGATAGGAGATCCAGGAATGGGCAAAACATAACCTCAAGTTTCGGGGTAATTTTTGACATAGCATTAGATGAGTGTTGGAGAAAGCAGGTCATAGAACGACAGGCCAGGTCTCTTCCCTTGAACCCACTTTAAATCAGAGCACTCAACTTCTAATGTTTCATAAAATCTTATTTAGAAAAAAAAGAATTTTTTAAAGTTTTTACATTTGAAATTCCACCGCAGGGAAGCGAGGTTTTACTACAAAACCTTTCCTGCTAATGCTCCACAGCGCCGACAGCGTGCGCCGTCTTCTGGGCCCTCCTGGGAGTCTCCCAGGATGCTGAGCAGAGCAGGGTGGGGTGTTCTGGATCCCCGGGCCAGCTGTGAGTGGGACCCCACCATGAACACCCTTATTTCAGCCGTTTACCTCTCAGGTACTATTTCCTAGCATTTGAGATTGGAAAGGGAGGTCAGCTCCTCCAAGTCCTATTCCAGGTGCAGAAACTGAGTCTAGATGTGAAGCGCCCTCCTCAGCATCAAGGTCAAGGTTAACCAGCTCAACACAGCTGGGACCAGAAGCCATTCGGCTTCCAGCCTTGCGCTTTCCCGCAGCACGGACCTGCTTTGTTCCCGCCGCTGTCTGCTGTGTAGCTTCTCCCACGTGCCCTACAGCGCCAGCCATGTAAGCACAGTCTCAAGCACAGGGAAGCCGAACGGGCACAGAAGCATGTGTTGACTTGGAAAGAGCCCACAAGACAGGTCCTTGGCCCCGAGTCTGGCACACAGTAGGTATGCAGCAGCGCGTGCTGACTGACTGACTTCCGATGCGGCGGGGCATCGGAGCCCATGGCGTTGGCTTCCCTGCGCGTGTGATGGGGGTACCTTCTTGTAGGTCAGGACAGTGAGGTAGAGCCTGCCTAATAATTGCAAAAGCGAGAGTCCTGGCCGAGTGTTGGCTGAATGAATGGAGACGAGACACGCTTGAATGCTCCTTACATCCAAGGCACAGTGAATAACGAAGTGAATAACCACGACGATGGTTAGTTTATGTGCCAACTTGACTGGATCATGGGATGCCCGGATATTTGGCTAAACATTATTTCTGGGTGCGGTGGGAGGGTGTTTCTGAAGGCGATTAGAAGTGAATCAGTGGACCCAAAATAGCAGTTTGCTCTCCCCATTGGGTGGGTATACTGTCTGATTCACTGAGGGCCACGGTGGAGGGGGGAATTTGGCTTGTTTTACCTGATGGCTTGAGCTGGGGTATCTGTCTTCTCCTGCCCTTGGTGTTCCTGGTCCTCAGACCTTTGGACTCGGACTGAGTTGCACCACTGGGTCTCCTGGGTCTCTCCAGCTTGTCCCCCCATGGGTCGTGGGACTTCTCGGCCTCCATAATGGCACCAGCCAGTTTCCTGTAAGAAATCTTTTCCTTATACATATATCCTGTGGGTCTAGTTTCTCTAGAAGAAAGGTGTGTGTGGTCAGATAGGGCGATTGAGTGTACACAGTTATTCCTTCATTTCTTTAAAAACTTCTATGCAGGGCACCTATGCGGCTTAGTTAGTTAAGCATCTGCCTTCGGCTCAGGTCATGATCCTGGGGTCCTGGGATCAAGCACCGTGTCAGGCTCCCTGCTCAGTGAGCAGTCTGTTTGTCCCCCCCACCCTACTCCTCCCCCCGCTCATGCTGTCTGTCTCAAATAAAGTCTTTAAAAATGCCATTCAGCAGGAACTGTTCTAGGCAGAAATCATTAGTAAACAAAACATCAGTAATCCCGTACACTGTAGTTGAGGGAAATAGACAAAAATAAATAAGTCAATTGTATAGGACGTTCGTTGGTGTTAAGTGCCGGGGAGAAAAATCTAAGCCAGGAAGGAGATGATGAGAGTGTGGAGCACAGGGAGTGGGATTTTAACTAAGGTGACCAGTGCGGGGAGGACCCCACTGAGAAGGTGACTGAAGACTCAGAGAAGGTGAGGGAGGTACTGGGACAAGTAGCATTCCAGCAGAGACATCAGCAAGTGCAAAGGCCCTGAGGCAGTGTATGCCTGCAGTGTTGGGATGACTAAGCAGGGTATAGTCAAGTGAGCAAGGTGAGGGGAGAATAAGAGTCAGACAACAGGGTATGGGCAGATCATGTAGGCTCTTACTGGTTGTAGGAACTGGGAGCACCACTGGGAGCTGAGGGAGGGCTCTGGGAAGAGGAGGAGCAGACGCCACTTACCAATTACCAGGAGCACAATGGTGGCTGGTGGAGGGCAGCCTGAGACCTTGGGTGAGGTGGAGGCTGCGGAGTGATCCAAGGGAGAGAAGATGATGTAGGAGTCCAGAGTGGTACCTGTGATGAGTATGTCCTATTTGAATTCCAGAGGAGCACCAATGGGATTTAATGTTGGATTGGCTGTGGGGTGGGAAGGAGGGAAGCTCTGGACAACTCTGACATTTTGGGCTTCAGCAACTGGAAGCATTGAGGCCGGAGGTGCTGTTCCACCTGAGATGGGAGGAGGATGGTTTCTGGGGTCTATGAGATACTCGGGCGTCAGGCACCAAGTTGGAGACGCCTTGTAGACAGCCGAGTCGAGATGTCAGGGAGGCAGGTCTGCAGCTCAGGATAGAGCACGGACTGTCAGAGCGTCAGCCCAGAGGGGAGGAGGTTTCAAGTTTGAGAATGAGACCCCGGGGCATGGGCGCAGAGACCAAAGAGGAAAGTGCTACTGGAAACCAGCAGTGCCCCCCCCCCCCAGGAGAATGGAGCAGGGTGGGAGGATCTCTGGGGACCCTCTCTATGGCCAGGGATGGCAGCTGTTAGCTCCACAGACATGGGCTGGGAAAGGACATCCCAGGCAGTCAACCACACACGACGTGGAGATCGCAGCAGGTCCTTCTCAGCCTGGAGGACCTGGGAGGGAACACAAGCGCAGGGCCGGGGTGGGGGTAAGGTGAACGAGGCCCGCCCACTTGGGGCTCCCTAAGAGCAGGACCAGTCCCGGTGCAGCTGGGCCTCGAATCCTGCCGCCTTGGCTCCTCTCACCCAGGCCCCGAGCAGCTGATGGGCAGAGGCTCTGGGCAGGTGAACACCCTACCCCGCTCCCCACCACGGCCACATGCTTTGAACATGGCTGTGCCGCCACTTGGCCATGTCACCTGTTGCTGAACCTCGCTTTGCCTCAGTTCCCTTGTCTGTCAAAGGGGAGTGTGAAGTGTCCCTTCCGAGGGCGTCCGTGAGGTTGAGAAACCTAGAGTGCTCGGAGTACCATGACTACGCGGAGAGTAGGCATGTGGAGAAGCCGACTGGTGCTCTTAACATGGCCGGATTGCAGAACAGGAAGCAGGTTGGAGAGACGGCCTCGTGAGCAGCCACAAGTCAGAGCAAGAGACGGAGGGAACTGGAAAGGCAGTTGCCGTGGGAAGGTTGAGGTGGTGGGTATTATTGAGAGAAGAGCCATAAACTCTGTGGGACCACAGCGGTGTGTCATTTCACAGTTCAGTATTAACTCCCGACCTCGTACTTGAACTGTTCTCAATGCTGCCTTGATTGGAAAGCAAGGAAAAGTCTAGTCTAGTCCTTCAAAAAGGGCTCCAGGGGCCGGAGGAGATGGGCATATGGAGGCGTCAGTTCAGTCCCCAGCTTCCAGCCGGGCACTTCAACCAAACAAGCCTCATGCAGCTCATCTGTTGTTCTGGAAGGATTCAGAGGTGATGTGGGGGCTGTAGGTCTAGAGACAGGATTTAGGCTGTGTCCCCAGCAGAGCCCAGGGCAAGGATTACCATTGTTGTCCAGGGGGGCCTGACACCCAGATCCCTCAGCAAAGAGTGAGGCCTGAGCTCCCAGACCTTCTGGGCATGTCCTCTTGCTGTGTGAGTCCCAGGCAAGGCCCCGGATCCTTGATGGGAGCCTCTGGGCTGGGTCTCCCTGGAGAAGGGAACAGCTCATTCCTTGCGTATTGGTTTGCTAGGGTTGCCCATCAAAAGACGACAGGCTGGGGGGTTTAAACACTAGACATGTGTTTTCTCTCCGTTCTGGAGGCTAGAAGTCCAAAATCCAGGGGCTGGCAGATTCCATTTCTTCTGAGGCTCCTCTCCTTGACTCGTAGACAGCCAACCACCTTCTTGCTGGTTCCTTTCATGGCCTTTCTCTGTCCCTGGTGTCTCTATGTATCCAAAATTTTTCTTCTCTCAGGACACAAGTCCTATAGTGTGAGAGCCCATCCGTGTGACCTCGTTGTCACCTCCTTAACTATCACTGTCCAAGTCTTATCTCCAAATGTAGTCACATTCTGAGGTTAAGGCTTACACGTGAATTTTAGGGGGAACGTGGTTCAGTTCCTAACGTGTTCCTTTTCAAATATTTCAGTGCCTTGTGCGAGACTTGTGTCGATGTTGAACTGAAAAGACCAATGATACCGGTTTCCTTTTAAAGTAAGATATAATTGAAATCGTAGTATAGCTGTCATGTGGATATGGAATAAAAGTCACAAAAGTGAGCATTTTAAGGACTCTAGGAAACACTGGAAAAGACCAAAATAATGAAGATACAGAATATTTGAATGACAAAATCAGTGACCTTGTATAACTCTGCCCCTACAAATAGGAAATACACATTTTTCTTTTATGTCCACGAAGCATTTCTAGAAACCACAGAAGAAATGTTAGTACATTTCACAGACACGTGCTATCACAACCATAATACCTGATCGCAATACATCAGAAGCAAAAATATAACTCAAAAAACTTACCCACCTGGAAACTGAGAAACAGCCTTCAAGAACTGAATCAAAGTCAAGCAGAGAGAGTCAAGTATCATATGGTCTCACTTATTTGTGGAGCATAACAACATGGAGGACATGGGGAGATGGAGAGGAGAGGGAGTTGAGGGAAACTGGAAGGGGAGATGAACCATGAGAGACTATGGGCTCTGAAAAACAACCAGAGGGTTTTGAAGGGGCGGGGGCGTGGGAGGTTGAGGAACAAGGTGGTTGGTAATAGGAAGGGCACGTACTGCATGGAGCACTGGGTGTGGTGCAAAAACAATGAACACTGTTATGCTGTAAATAAACAAATAAAAAAAAATACACACTAGTCTAAACTGTTAAAAAAAAAACTATATTAAGGAAATACAAATCAAAACCACAATGAGATATCACCTCACAGCAGTCAGAATGGCTAAAATTAACAAGTCAGGAAATGACAGATGCTGGCGAGGATGGGGAGAAAGGGAAACCCTCCTACACTGTTGGGAATGCAAGCTGGTGCAACCACTCTGGAAAACAGCATGGAGGTTCCTCAAGAAGTTAAAAATAGAGCTACCTTGTGACTCAGCAAAAGCACTACTGGGTATTTACCCCAAAGATACAAATGTAATGATCTGAAGGGACACCTGCACCCCAATGTTCATAGGAGCAATGTTCACAGTAGCCAAACCGTGGAAGGAGTCAAGATGTCCTTCCACAGATGGATAAAGAAGATATGTTTCATGTATACCATGGAGTATTACTCAGCCAGCAGAAAGGTTGAATACTTACCATTTACATCAACATGGATGGAACTGGAGGGTATTTTGCTGAGTGAAATAAGTCAATCAGAGAAGGACAATTCCACGGTTTCACTCATATGTGGACTATAAGAAATTGCAGAGGACGGTAGGGGAATGGAAGGAAGACTGAATGGGGAGAAATCAGAGAGGGAGACAAACCATGGGAGACTCTTAAGTATAGGAAACAAACTTGAGGGTTGCTGGAGGGAGGTATGTGGGGGGATTGGGTGGGTACCGGGGTGATGGGCATTAAGGAGGGCATGTGATATGATGAGCACTGGGTATTATGCAGAACCGAGAAATTGTTGAACACTACATCTGAGACTAATGATATATGTTAGCTAATTGAATTTAAATTAAAAAATTGTATTTGAAAATAACACAAAAGAATACTCATGGGGTATAGTTAAGATCATGCTCAGGAAAATTTAGAGCTCTTTTTAAAAATTTTATTTTTTAAGTAGGTTCTTTGTTCAGCGTGGGGCTTGAACTCACAACCCTAAGGTCAAGAGTTTCATGCTCTACCAGCTGAGCCAGCCAGGTGCCTCTACAGCTGTTTTTATTGTTAAGAAATTAACTGATTAAAAATAATTTTCTAAACAATGAAATAATGATCTAGTCCAAGGAACTGTTGTTTCTATGCCAGAGACTAAGATGAGAGACAAAGAAGGAAGCTATGCCACCGGCATTAGGCAGGGTGTTAAACACACTGCCCTTGTCCCCATTTTACATAGAGGAAACTGAGGCACAGAGAGATTTCATAATTTTACCTTTGTGTGATTCAGATTACAGAATTGAGATTGAATACAGAATCCAGGGCCCCACCCCAGACCAACAGAATTGGACTCCCCAAGGGATCGACCTGGGGATCTATATTTTTATCAAGTCCTGCTGGTGATCCTTGTGAGTGAGCCAACTTTGGAAATACTCGAGGACCTGCGGTGGAGAAGACTGCTTCTGTGAACAGAACCATACTCATCATCGCACAGGGGAATTTGGGACTCACTTGCCCAGGCACTTGGCACGTGGGGTTCCTTATATATAATCCTCACAGCAATGCTTCTGAGGTTGCTGTTGCTGTCATTCCTGCCCCATGTTACAATTAGGAAATGGGCATAGAGAGGTCAATGAACTTGCCCAAGGTCACAGCTAGTCAATGGCAGAACGAGAATTTGAACCCAGCCGGCTGGGTCCGGAGCCTACGTTCTTGGCTACTGGTGTTAGTGGTAGATCTAGGAATAGCAGATCTCCTCAGCTGGAGATCCAGGTGGGGCACTTGCTGGGGTCAGTCAGGGGGAAGATGGAAAGGTGGGGGGCGGTGCTAGGTTGTGAGTCCCATGTCTGTACCAGACAGCGAATGGTAGCTACGAAGTTATCTGATGTCGCTAAGGTAGAAAAGTCTGGGCTCTTTTATCTGCTAAGTGCTAGTGTGTATAAAACCTTTCAGACCTTTAAAAAAATGCTTCAAAATATGAAGGAAAAATGTCAATACAAAAATTGCAACGGAGACATCTTTAAATGCCTACATAATACTCTCTCAGCCAATTACATGCAGTCAGGTCTGGTTCCCATATATTTGCAAACATTAGAGTTAACATGGAAGGGGATGCATTTCTTTTGTCTGGGATGATGTGGGGGCAACTCGCAAACAGAAGTGCGTAGGAGAACCAAGGCCTCCAAATGGCCCCGAGAGGAAATGTGAAGAGGCATTAACTGATGGAAACTTCAGGCAAGAACAAAAGAACTGCATGCCCAAGGCACTGTACATGCAGCGGTTCCATGAATCTTTGTAAGAACCCTTGGGACTGTTGTACCCATTGTTTGGGTGAGAAGGATGAGGTTCAGAATCAGGCTTCCGGTCATTTGTCTAATCCCCTAGGGCTTGTAAGTAGCACAGAGAGGTGTGCCCCCTGGTGTCCATCTGTGTGAACAGCAGGCTGCCGCTTTAGCCTCCTGCTTATAAGCCGTTACTTTTCCTGGAACACAAACTGTTCACTTGAATGAATAAGTCCACAGAGCTAAAAAGTTACAGACTTGCAGATCAAGAGCGAAGGACACACAGTTTGGCAGATGATGCTGGGAAAAGTCCATCACTGTACGTATAACTGTAAAACTGACCCTTGTCTAGCACCCTCTAACAGGGAGCCTTGAAACAGATTAAAGACCTAAGTGCATGCATATATACAAACATAAAGCATGCATGGTCATGTAGGAAAACATCCTGTGACCTGGCAGCAAGGAAGGACTTGTAAACCCTGATTCAAAGCACGAACCTTGGGCAGAAACATCGAATGGACTGATGACATCAAGAAGACGGGGCACCCAAAAGAAAACGGGCAGAGGACATTGAGCTGGTTATTCCACGAAGAGTCTCCCAAGACAGGAGAGGTGTGCAAGCTCACGGGGAACTAAGAGGTGAATGCAAATGATGAGAGGTCACGTTATCCTCATGAGATCTCTGACATCAGAAGCTGATTGATGCCAAATGTGGGAATTCCCAGGCTGTGCTGCTATGAGTTGAATACCCCACAACCCGGCTGTCCTGCTCCAGGACACCGGCCCCAGAGAATTCCTACATGGCCATAAGGGAGCCTGCCTAACCATGTGTCCTGTAGCATCACTCCAGTGTGGAAACAACCCATGGGAAGGGGATTTTGTGGATGATTCCCCCCCTCGGGGGGTGGTGTGGTGATTGGCTGCAACACAGGAACCTCCCCTCCCTGGCCTCCCTTCTGTAGTGAATTTGAGCCCAATAGTTGGTGAAGTGAATTTCTCATGGTGAAGTGAAGAGATAGGAAAATGACTAGGGATGTAATTGCCTTGCCTCCTGTGTGGCTTATGGAATTTAATGACTACCTTATTATACACTTCTTTTTTCAAATCTAGTGGCACTCTGCCTGGATCCATACCCAGGACCATTAAGCAAAAGAAAGAAAGAAAAGGCCATCAGGAGCGATCAGGGCTGGGCCCACCAGGGCTCTTCCTGCTGAGTATGGTCAGGTAGCTCTGGGAGACTGGCATGGGGGCTTTTCCAAAGCCACATGCAGAATTTCAAGAACTGTGCTTCCTAAGGGCTTTCCTTGCAGTCACCATCATCGACTCTAGACTCCCCTGAACCTCTGAAATAAGAAGGAAGCAAACACATCCACTCCCCCGCATACCATAGGAATCTCTGTCCTGCCTTATCTCATTTCGCTCACAGATGGACCCGAGAGCTGGACGTTACTGTCCCATTTTTTAGAAGAAACTCTGGGTGTTGGCACATGTACAGATCTTCAAATAAAATACAAAGGGGAACAACAGGATGGAAGGAACCAGGTCCTTTGGGTGAGCAGCCCCACAGCACCCTGCCCACCTCTGACTGCTGGATAAGAGGGGAAGGAATATGTGTGTGGATCCCTCTTTGAAGATACAGCACTCTGGGAGGGGGTGGTCTCTGATACAGCGGCTGAGCCTGTGCTCCAGCTAACACATCCCTGTCGGTCATTTTTTTCAGAGAATCTTTCATGATTCAAGAAGAGGCTTATCAGGTGTAGCTCCGTGGGGGAGAAAAGGCCGTCTATGAAAGCAAGCTTTTTAGGACACTGAAATTCTTCTGTATGATGATATAATGGTGGACACATGTCATTATACAGTCGTCCAAACCCACAGAAGGTGCAACACCAAAAATGAGCCTGATGGGAACGTTGGACTCTGGGTGCTAAGGCTGTGTCCATCATAGGCTCAGGGATTGTAACAAATGTCCTACTCTGGCCGGGGATGTTGGAATGGGGGGAGGCTCTGTGTGTGTGTGTAGGGGCAGGAGTTCTATGGGAAATCAATTTTGCTGTGTCCCTTCCACTCAATTTTGCTGTGAACTTAAAACTAAGGAATAAAATCCATCAAAAAAAGAATAGAAAAGAAAGCCCAGCTGCCTAGATGTATGCCAAGTGTGAAGACCCACACATTTTTCTGTGGCCTGGCCTTAACCTTCTCGCCGCTTGCTGAGAGCCCCATGCGTTGGTTGAAGGCAGCCCCTGGGACACGGGGTTTTGGGCCTCATGAGTAATTGTCTGTGTGAGGTGCACAGACAGGTTCTCAGGGCTCAGCTGGGCCAGAAGTTCCTGTGATCCCTGCAGCTGATGGATGAGCAAGAGTCCAGGACTCCTGGGACCATCAGGCCTGTGGCACGTGGCATCACAGAACGACTGTGACAGCTGTAGCCACTTCTGAGCCTGCTTTGCTTTTGACCCTGGAAAATTCATCTTAGCATCGTTCTGCACAGTGGGAAACATGTCCCACCTCTCTCGAATCCAGCACAGCTCCCAGAACTGCATCGGAGGTGGATGCGCTCTGCGTCCTGAGGGCCCCCCTGGAGAGGCTGCATGCATCTCCCGAAACCTGAATTCTGTTAGAGATGGTGACAGTAGGTGGTTCCCTCCCAATTCGTTAGACTCACAAGGTGTTGTGTCCGAGAAGAATGAGAACGTTAACTGATTTATAATGAAATTCATTAGTGCATAAATAAAACACATGAGTATTTTATTTCTAACTATTAAGCTCTGCCAGGAGGACCAATGCTGCACAAATGCGAGTTTGGAGCCCCTGCTCCCTTCCCGCAACTTCTCTGCGGCTTTACTGAGACACACGTGGGGGTCCACGGACACTTGCACAGGCGCGTGCATGCACCCCTGCCAGCACGTGTGTGCACACCCCTGCACCGAGGCCCCTCACGCAGCAGGAAGCAGGACTCCCGCTCCTTCTGGAAGCAAATACAGGTCAGGCAGGATGTCACCGAACTTCCATCATGTGGGGGCCACCATAGAAACGGGCCCAAACTCTTCTGACGTTCTGTATGGGAGACAGGAGGCATGGGTGCTCCCTCTGGATTCCCCTGTGCCCTCCACCTGGGCTCCCCTTCCTTCCCAGGGGAGGGGCTGCTGGGAAGGAGCTGCTCCAACAGGAGGCCTGGATGAGGACAAGGCGCCTTCCAGCCTCTGACCCTGGTCACTGCCAGATGAGGGAGGGACACTGCCCCTGACCCCTGCAGAGAGCAGGGCCGGGAGCAGGTCCTGTGGGCGTCATCCCGGTACATTTACCTAAAACTGTGCTGTAATAAAGTGATCTGCCGCTTCTTTTACATGTGAACACATGTATGTGTGTAATGTCTACACCCATTGTGGGGCTGCAGCTCAGACCCTGAAACCATGAGTTACAGGCTCTACCGAACCGAGCCAGCCAGGCACCCCTGAATGCATTTATCTGAAAAGAAAACCATGTATCGAAATCATAAATGGAAACCAGACTTACTTACCATAAATAGATATTAATTTTTAAGATAAATGCAAAAATGCATATTGCATATGCCTGCAGTGTATGAGATATTTCTGGAAGGCCACATAAGAAGCACACGGTGATGGCCCAGGAGAGAGCTGGTGGCTTGAGATGGACTCCTGTGAGGGACTATTCCTGCGTCATCCATTTATACTTTCTGCCTTTGGACTTAAAGACAAATAGTTTGCGGGCGCCTGGGTGGCTCAGTGGGTTAAGCCTCTGCCTTCAGCTCAGGTCATGATCTCAGAGTCCTGGAATCGAGCACCGCATCGGGCTCTCTGCTCAGCGGGGAGCCTGCTTCCCCCTCTCTCTCTGCCTGCCTCTCTGCCTACTTGTGATCTCTCTCTCTCGCTGTCAAATAAATAAATTCTTAAAAAAAAAAAGACAAATTGTTTGAAAAAAAATGTAATGAAAACAAAACACTGGCATTGCCTCCCAAAGGTGCTCAGCCTTGGGCCCCTCTGTGATTAAGAGGATTAGGGAGGGGATAAGGAGACTAGAATATCCTGCTGAGACCTTCTCTTTGATGTAATCAAGGAACAAAAAACCATGAGAACCATCCTCCCACTCTGTGACTCCTGCTGGTTCCTACCATCCCTTGTCAGGCTCCCTCCACAATGGCCCTGACTTATGGTCCAGCCTTGTTCTAGGAATAGAAGAGGCTCTAGAAAGAGCCAAAAGCAGGCTTAGAGGCCTCTCACCAAATATTCCTGGCCAGGTTCATGCATCCTCAAAGACACCCATGAAACCTCTGAAGATTTATGCAAGATTTTATGCTCGTATTTATTTTCCAGGGAGATGGCGCCTGGTCTTTCACAGATTTGCCAAGAGTTCTGTGGCTTTTAAAAGCCGCTCACTTTGTGGAAGCCGAAACTGAGGGTGGGAAAGGAGTGACTTCTGCAAGGATGTGCCACTCATGCCTGGCAGGGGCATCAGACCCAAGGCTCTTGACATCTCTCCGCAAACGCCTGTGGGATGCGTTAGCAAGCTGAGGGTAGAGAGGATTCTAGATCTCTGAGCTGCACGGAAGGACCTGCAAGGACCCACTTTGTCCAGGGTTCTGCCTTCGAGCAGATGAGGGCTTCGGGACTTGATTTCCAAAGGAAGCTTGGAGGACCAGAGAAGCTAAGTGGCTTTGAGGATAACTCATGGCTTCAGCCTTTACACAGTGACTGGATGTCAGCTCGTGCAAAACTGAAGCAACCTGAGTGTGGGCAGATTTGCTCTGACCACAGGGAAATGGGAAATTCTGACCTCGCCAACCACTGGGGACCGACACGGCGCTGGCGGCTTGCACTGGGCGCCCCTGCCCTTCAGATTGTGTTCTTCTCTGAACGTTGAGACATCCCAAGATTAGAGTGCGCGTCAGACCTGGTTTTCCTGTAACTTTGGAGCTCGTGTTTCCACTAGGAAGTGGAGATGTGGGGCTGTGCTTTGGCTGGCGTGTTTCTGCAAGGACTCCGCTCTTCGGGAGTTGAAGGGCGCTTCCGTCCTTTGATTAATGGACATGTTGACTATGTTGGAATCTGACCCATTAGTTCAGGGGAAGGGGTTCTCCACAAGGGGCAAGTTTGCCCACAGGGGACATTTGCATCTGGGTTGTCACCACAGGGCACAGGGGTCCAGACAGATGTGGGGGTGGGCATGCCGTTGGCATCTGGGGGAAGAGGCCGTGATGTTGGCAGAACATAACGCAGTGCACGGTTCCCGCAACAAAGAACAGTCAAGGCCAAGTTGTGCACAGTGTGAGGTTGAGAGACCGGGCTGTAGGGTTACTTTAGAATGTCCTCCAGAGGGGCACCTGGGTGGTCCAGTTGTTAAGTGTCTGCCTTTGGCTCTGACCGTGATCCCAGGATCCTGGGATTGAGTCCTGCATCGGACTTTCTGCTCAGCGGGGAGTCTGCCTCTCTCTCTCCCCCTGCTACTCTCTCTGCTTGTGCTCACAGTCTCTATCAAATAAATAAATAAAATCTTTTAAAAAAAATGCCTTCCAGAGCAGTCTACAAGACTCCCCCGCAAAACCCTATAGAAAATAAGATGAAACCAGAGAAGGCGGCAAATCGTAGGAGACTCTGAACTCTAGGAAACAAACTGAGGGTCGATGGAGGGGAAGTGGGTGGGGGATGGAGTAACTGGGTGACGGGCATTAAGGAGGACCCGTGATGCGATGAGCGCTGGGTGTTGTAGGCAACAGATTAATCACTGAACTCTGCTTGGGAAACTAATAATACACTATATGTTAATTGAATGTAAATAAAATAAAATTAAAAAAAGAAAACAACCCACAGAACTCTAAAAGAACGCATGCATATGGTGTTGGGTTAAGTAGTAGAATCCGTATCATGAGCTGATGTCAGCCAACTTCATTAGGCAAATGGCTAGGTGACCTTTGGTTGGTGGCAGAGGCCGGTAGTTGTTAGGGGTGGTACTCTCCGACTTTGCTCCCTGGTGGAAATGCTACCACTTGGGCTGACATTTATCAGCAAGGAGGTGCAGAGCGATAGTACAGTCTGCTCGCTAAGTCCCAATTCTTTGTCCTTGGAGGCACTCTACTTGCACCTTGGAGAAGAGGCTCATTGAGGCAAAGTGTCACCCAGACATCTCAATTGGTGGCTGCACACAGGACCCTTTAGGAATGGAGCCTATGACAGTAGCGTGCGGGAGGGTGCCCCGGGGTTCCATTTCCTGTTCACGCATGGATGGGATGTCCCTAACGTGTGTCAGCCAGTGTGCATATCTGAAGACCACAGATTTTACCAAGAAGAGCCCCTTCCATGCTCCCTAGCCATGAGTTTCACCACCTAAATCTCTAACATCTGTGATTGCTGAGAAGCAAACTCTCCAGTATGGATCGAGGTCAAGAGAGCCAGTGTGTGTGGTGGCCCCTCCAGACTGAGGCCTTTTGACTGAAGGCCTCCATGCCCTCCCCCTGCCCAATGTGGGATCCTGATTGGGACAGCCTAAGTCCCACAGTCTCCCCTACATCACACTCTGTGGAATGATTCTAAGGTGAATTCCAGGGGGCAGGGCTCCTGGAAGGCCTGAAGTTTTGTCGGGAGCGAGCATGGGGACCGGGAAGAAAGACGTGTGGGAAACAGGGTATGCAAGAGAAGCCCGTAGAGGGAGGGGACCAGGAGGAGTTCTGCTGCTGCTCATCTGCCTTCGGTTGGCGGTCTTCCAGCTTGCCCGTGGCCTTGTGTACTGGGGATCGGGAACGTCAGCCAGGGAGCTGCTCCCCACATCCCCTGTGCCTCCAACCCAGGGGGGCATTGAAAAGAGCTCAACAGGCTCTGGTTGGTGCTTATCAGGCTCTGCCCGTATCTCAGATTTGATTACTAGGGACGCCTGGGTGGCTCAGTCCATTAAGCGTCTGCCTTCAGCTCAGGTTGTGATCTCAGGGTTCTGGGATTGAGCTCAGTGTGGGGCTCAGCAGGGAGTCTGCTTCTCCCTCTCTCTCTGCCCCTCCCCCTGCTCATGATTCCCCCGCCCCCAAATAAATACATAAAATCTTAAAAAAAATCAAGATTGGATTATCCAAGCAAGCGTCCCTTGGAAGTTTCCTTCATAGTCCAGATCGTGGTAGGATTATTTGAGGAATGTCTTTCTCCCCAACCAGACAGGATGCTTGGGGCTACATCTGCAGGACAACATAGGGAATTGTGGGGAGCCCATAGCCCCAAGTCCAGGCTGAATCCTGATCGGCCACTTACTAGCTGTGTGGCCTTGAAAAAAAAGATAGAGCTTCTCTGTGCCTTACTTTCCTTCCCCATAAAATGGAAATGTTGTAGTATCTACCTTAAAGGCTTGGTATGTGGATTAAGTAAGGTAATGGTTAGAAATCATTTAGCACTGTGTGTGGCCCCTACTAAGTGTTTCATAAATGTTAACTGCTATTATCATCATTGACCTCTGTACTTTCCAGGTCTAGGACAAAAGCCAGGTCAGAAGAGGAGAGGAAAATGACAGTTGGCAAGAGAACATGTCGCCTTTTCGCGTTAGATGGAGAGCCGGGGTGTTCTGAATTAGCAGGAAGGAAAAAGAGCTGCTTAAACCATGCAGTCATCCACTGGTTCATTCATTCAAAGAACATCACCGAGGGCCCACTCTGCCCAAGGCCTGGGCTAGACTTGGGGGTTGTGTCTGTGAATGACACCAACAGGGTCTCCGCCCACATGGAGCTTGTGGTCTAGTGGGGGAGACGGACCTTCAGCAGATAATCGCATTAATAAGTGTTTAATTACAACTGTGGCAAGTAACGCACAGTACAATGCAGATAATTTAGAGGCGTTTGAACTGCTATAGTCTGGGGGTTGGGACATGGGAAACTGGGGGTAAGCATCCAGAAAATCACCCTGCGCAGGCCAGAGGCAGGCGTTTGGTAAGAACACGTGTGTTGTTGGCCTCTGGGGGGTGAGAGTCCATGAGCACTTACACGGGTAGATGGAGGCCAAGGATCACCAGGTCCCCTCTGGACCCTCAGCTGGTGTCCGTGTTCCCTGACCTCGTCCAGTATGATGGTGGCCAGGACTGCACTCGGCTATGCCTCTAGAATGGGAGGGGAAGCTTGCAAAGTATTGCTGCAAGCCGATTTAGAGAAGACATTCTAAAGCCTCTGACAGCTAAGACAGTTCCCTTTCTGTGACCAAAGTCCCAACTGGTCACTGTCTGAAAGTGATTGAGCGGTCCTTCTTGCTGCACACAAACACTTGGACCATTGACTCAGGAAAACATATGAACTGCTTAAAGTACTAGTACTTTACTTTAAAGTACTTAAAGTACTAGTTATTCATGACCAGTAGATTTTTCGCCATGTAGAAATTCTGCCACCACTGTACTGTGGAGGCAGCGGTGAAATGGTGGGGAGAGGCCAGGACAAGGCTCGTGCTTCAGTGCGTGTTCTGTTGATTGGCAGTGGGACACTCAGTGTCTCTGGCTTCATTTTCCTTACCTGAGTAGTGGAGATAGTAGCTCCCAAAGAGCACTCCATTGTTTAGAAGTGTATTTGGCCGCACGTAACAAACACCCTTTAACAGGGACCTAAACAAATAGATGTTTCTTTTTCTCCCATAAGAAGTCCCAAGGCAGGTGGTTTCAGCTACTGGAGCAGCAACTCAGTGATGTCAGGGTTCTGGATCTGCTTCTTGGCAATTCTCTTGCCCTTTCCCTCATGGTCACAAGATGACTGCTGCAGCTCCAGGCATCAAGTCCATATTCAGGGCAGTAAGAAGAGAGGGTAAAAGAGGTGGAACTGCCTCTTGACTTTTATGGAGCTAGTCTAGCAATCCCCAGCAGAGTTTTGCTTTTACCTCCGTGGCCAGAGCTGTGTCCCATAGCCACCTCAAGCTGCAAGGGAGACCGGGAAAGTAAGGTTTATTTTGTTTTGAGCTTTTCCCGTCTGTTGGGTTGATTGGCCACACAAAGCAGTGACAGTACCAGGCAGTGGAAAGAGGCAGAGGAGAAGCTGGTCTTCGTTTCACGTCTGTCTTCCTCCTCCAGGCTCCGTCGCTCCCCCACAGTCATTATAGGGCTCAGAGAAGACCATGTGCAGGAAAGAGCTCTGTAAAGTGCTGCACGACGAGCTGGAGTCATGATTCAGAATATCAGAGCTGCCGAATGGGAAAGCAAGATGAACCATCCTGGAGCAGTCTGCTTTCCCCTGTTTGTTTGTTAGAGAAGGTTTGGATATGAGTCCGATCATCATTAAGCATTCTAAGCATTTGCTTGAAAACCTCACCTCTTGTGATCCCTCCTTGTTCTATTCATTCTTTGTTCTCCGTGCGACAGGGGCCCTTCAGTTCTCTCTGCAAATAAAATCAGTGAAAAACCTTCCGGGTATATTTCAAGGCATACACGGGTGCCGTGAATGCCGGCTGGGCTGTGGTGTGTGTTAAGTCATCAACAGGGGAAAAAAAAAAAGAAACTCTGTCAATATTTGCAGGGAAGAGAAGTCTTCACGAGAAAGAAAGGCCACATTATGGAAATGGAATGTTTTAGGCAGGAGACATTTTAGAATCAGGGACAGTCAATAAAGAGGCTAAGAAGGGTTAAGTACTTTGGTATAAGAATCAGACAGCAAAGAGTCTCCTGGCTCAGATATAACACGAGACGTCCATAACCTGCCCCTCCCTGCTGCCCCACGCCCCCCACTGTGGGAAATAATGGACGTGTCCCTGAAATTCTTTGATGGAAAAATCTAGAAGTGCATATGCTGAAAGGACTGAGGGAAAATCACCACGACCAATCACCACGCTGTCCTGTGTTGTGAATGAACTGGCTGCTTTGTTCACCTTCAGCCCAAAAGGATTTAGAGGAGGTGGTGGAAGTTATAGCTTCTGAAGTCAGACGGGCTGGGTTCACATTCCACCTGAACCACTTGCTGTGTGACTCGGGCTGGTTGTTTAACCTCTCTGGGCCTTGATTCCTCAGCTAGCAGAAGGGGGTAACAACATGGTTGCTCTCTCGTGTGGCGGCCATGAGGGCTCGGTGCTCAGCCACTGTCCATGAACCGGCGAGAGGCAGCAGGGCTGGTGGTCAGGAGATGTGGGGTTTTCCTGGCTAGAGCCATGAGTTTGGGCTGGTGCCAGAAGACACATTTTCTCTCATTCCTTTTTTGGTGACATGGGCAGTGATTTTGAAAGTAGTGCATGTACTTTCAAGAAGGACGGGGGTGACCAGCACAGAGACTGGGGATCCCAGCTTTGCCGTCAGACCCATTTGGATTCGGGCCAGCGGCGGCTACTTCCTAGTGTGATCCTGGGGAAGGTAACTGGCCTCCTGGTCGGGGGCCATCCAGATGACTCAACAGGACGGTGCTGTCACACGGTCGGCACCCTGCCGGACACACAGGAAGGGTTCAGTACGTGGCCGTAGCAACCATATATCAAAAGCAACCCGCTGCTGAGGGCTCCAGGCCGTCCATCCCAGAATCCCTCATCGCTGCCTCTGCTGCCCCATCCCTCTGTTTCCGTGCAGGGTGGGGGGTGGGGGGTCCGGGCAGGAAGCAGCTCCAGGTGAAACAGCATCCTGGCTGCTGTCCAGAGAGGAGCAACGGACCTGCCTCGGGGGCTCAGGAGAAGGAGCCACGCATGCTCCGAACCAGCCTGTCTGCGGAAGCCCAGGCTCTACCTGCCCTGCACCCCAAATTGCAGCGCTTTACAGGGTAGGCCCTCTGGTGCATGCGTCGTGGGGAGGGGACCCAGAAGGGCTTGCAGCAGCCAGGCCGTACGCCCTGTGATGGGGTGGGCAGGTCCTTCTGCAGTGGAGCCTTGGTGACCTCAAACATGGCCTGAGCCAATGTCCTCAGCCTGGCTCCCGCGGCAGTGAGTGGCCATGGCTGTCCCTCCTGGTGACTCCCATGTGCTGGGGAAGGGAGACGTGTAAGACGGGGGTGTTGGTGATGAGCCCCAACTTGTAGGCCCCAGGCCCCAATCTACTTTCTTGGCAGTGAATGCCACAATATAAATCAGAGGATTATTGTTGTATTCGAGAAAAATCTGCAGGTTATTAAAATAGAGAATGTTTAGCCTTTGGGGTAGAGATGATTTTGTTTTTGTTTTTGTTTTTGTTTTTTCCCTTGTCCCCAGGACCTAACATAATAGACATCCAATAAACACATGTTAAACAGATAACTGAAAATTAATTTCAGTAGTCGGTATGCAAAAATCCCATAGGCACAGAGATGTTCGTTGTAGCATTATTTATAACAGCGAAAAGCCTTTTTGTAGTCTGGTTGAGAAACCTGTGTGTGGTATTGAATAGGACGAAATGGATGCTATTATGAGAGTTACCCCAAGGAGCCTAAATACACAGAAAATTGTTTATGGTAATATAAAAGAAAGAGCTACACATGAAATTTTAAAATACTGCAATTAAAGGGACATAAACGTGTAACTCTCAATAAAGATGGGAAGGGGCACTTAGAAAGAAAGTGATTCTTGTATAAAATTAGCGGGCTTATTAGGAGCGAGCAGACCCCATTGTGATGACGCTCTACAGTGGCGTCTACAATATTTTTAAAGTCTTTAAAAAAAAAAAACCCTGGGGCGCCTGGGTGGCTCAGTGGGTTAAGCCGCTGCCTTCGGCTCAGGTCATGATCTCAGGGTCCTGGGATCGAGTCCCACATCGGGCTCTCTGCTCAGCAGGGAGCCTGCTTCCCTCTCTCTTTCTCTCTCTCTGCCTACCTGTGATCTCTCTCTTTCTCGCTGTCAAATAAATAAATAAAAATCTTTAAAAAAATATAAAAAAAAAAAAACAAAAAAAACCAACCCTGCAGCACTTTCTAAAGAGATGAGCCAGTTTGCTATTTTTCCAGGGTCTATGTGGTGAGCTGTGAAAGGCCTCATTGCATTGGGGGCTTTTGAAAATTTCCAGCTCCACGTCCCTGTGCGGACCTGGCGAAATTATTCTTGGCAAATGCACATTCGTCTCAGAACTCTCGGGGCAGAGAGCCTCCAGCAAGCAAGGGGCTGTAATGTGTACTGGGAAACTTCGTCAACAGAGGGGATTTGACAGAGGGCTTTTCAGGCTTTATTACCAAGTCTGACCCTTCTCTTCTCCCCACCCCCCACCCCAATTTTAGTAAACAAGCCAGGAGTGCAGTTTTTCTGTCCCCCTACTCTGTGCGGTTGCAACACATGGAAGGGAGCCTTGCCTTGGCCCCTTCCCTCCCCTCTGCTCCGTCTCTGCAACCGAGCTCAGACCCCTGCCCCCCCCCACCCCCAGCCTCTCCAGCCACCCTCACTCCCCCTCCCACCGCAGCACCCCAGAACTTGTGGAAAGCCAATGGTTGCCCATTGTCACACCTCTTCCCGCTGGACGGCCCATGGCCGTTAATGAGACAGTTGGACTCTTTGTGGGACCTGCTGGTGTCCTGCCCAGGTCTTTGGTTGAGCTGCTCCTTGAACTGCAGCTTCGAACTATCCAGGCCTGCCTTTGCCACAACCACACACTGGGACACCGTAATAGGTCTCAGCGGAGGTCCAGGTGGGGCTGGCCTGGACTGTGCCCCACCCAGAGCATCCCAGTGCCACCAGGGCCGGCTGAAGCCATTCGGGGCCATGGAGAGAAAGTCCCCAGAGGCTCCTGTCGGGCCCTCCTTCTACCCAAATTTCTGGGCCTTCCGCTTAGAGGAGTGAGAGCAGACAGCCTGCCCGGGACGCAGTGTGCATGCACCACACGGCCTTGCAGGAAAAGCAAGGCTTTCACTTCTCAGCTCTGCCGTTTACCAAGGCAAGTTCAGTGATGGCTGTCCTCGATTCAGCACTGGTTAGGTCCAAGCTAAGCCTTCTTCCCTTGTGCTTTTCTCCATAGCTCTGCAGAGATGAGGCCCAGAAAGGGCAAGTTATTGGCCCAGGGCCCCCTAGCTTATAGTAGGGAAAGCCAGCATCCAAATGCAGACGGGCTTTCTTCCGCAGCTGAGGACTTAATCTTTACCTGGCATGACCTCCTGGGGGCCCTGCTAAGAGCCTTGTTCCTTTCCCCATATATCCGAACTGCAAAAATTCTGAACACGGAAAGTTTGGATTCTTTTTTTAAACACGCTGTTTTTTTTTGTTTTGTTTTGTTTTTGTTTTTTAGATTTTATTTATTTATTTGACAGAGCAAGAAAGCACAAGGGGGGAGCAGCAGAGGGAGAGGGAGAAGCAGGCTCCCTGCTGAACAGGAAGCCAGAGGCCAGGCTCGATACCAGGGTCCTGTCTTGATCCCAAGATCCCGTCTTGATCCCAGGACACTGGGATCATGACCTGAGCTGAAACCAAGAGTTGGAGGCTTAACTGACTGAGCCACCCAGGCGCTCCCTTGTACTTCTAGCTCCAAAGCACAGATAGTTGGCAAAACCTGCCCAGAGCTGCCAGGAGATTCTTTGCGGTTTTGATTTATCTTCCTTATTTTGAATGTTCCTATGTTTTACTGGGGAAATGTGAGTCATGAGTTGGATTGTGGGTCTGCCCCCAGAACCTGCTGGAGGTGTGACCCAGCCCCTCCCTGGAGTACACACACTGCCGTGTTTCTCTAGAACCTGGAAAATTCTGAATTCTGAAAGGCGTCTGTTCCCAGGGGATTCAGGTGAGGCGGCAGAGCCGGCTGGGACTGCCCACACTCGCTCCCACCCGCATATCCTGGCCCAGCGGGAAATCTGGAGGCAGTTTGGTAATAGACGTCAAAAGCTGACGCGTACACGCTCTTTGACTCAGCACTTCCTGCCCTAGGAATTTCTTCTAAAGGTTGAAGGATTTAGGATATTCCTCACGATGACGTCTGGAAATAGCCTAAATATCCCAAACTGGGGAAATAAGTTAAATAAAGTCTGATGCACTCACGCAGCGGAACACTGTGCGACCATTAAAGTTGGTGCTGGACTTGTAAATTTAGTAACCAGGAAAAATAGTCATTACGGGTTTGGGGACACCTGGGTGGCTCAGTCGGTGAAGCCTCCAACTCTTGGTTTCAGCTCAGGTCATGATCTCAGGGTCCTGGGATTGAGCCCCCCTTCTGGTTCCCCCACTCACTGGGGAGCCTGCTCGTCTCCCTCTCCCCCTGCTCGTGCACACGCTTTCTCTCTTCAGTAAAAAAACTTTCTTTAAAAATTATATACATTGTGTGTTTTTAAGTGCAAAATAGTGCACACTAGATATGGTCCCATTTTTGCTAAAAGGAAAAGAAATCAAATGACAAGAAAGAACCCTGTCACCACCTTTCCTCTCCTGGGAGGACAGTTCTCCGAGCAACCGCGCCCTCACGCCAAGGGCGGCGCTGACTGTCAGGACACTGCGCCGGCGGGCCTGGCTGTTGATCTGTGACAGCAACGTATGCCTTCTGTCCTTAGCTGACTCGGACCCTTCCTGCCCTCATTGCTGCCCCTCCCGGGGTGCCACCCTTAGCCGGCACAGATTTCAGAGGCGTCCCTTGCTGCATTTTCACAAGAGCTGCTTTCACTTAGCAATTTGCATGTGAGGCTCCTTCATGTCTTTTCGTGGCCCGATAGCTCATTTCTTTCTTGGCACTGAATAGTATTCCATTGGCTGGATGTGCTACCGTTTATTTATCCATTCACCTGCTGAAGGACATCTTGGTAGCGTCCAACTTTTAACAATCATGAATAAAGCTGCTACAAACATTTGTATGCAGGTTTTTTGGTTTTTCTTAGGGAGTGTGCTTGCCCGTGCAAGTGGGGTTGGGGTGCAGAGGGAGAGAGAGAATCTTTTTTTTTTTTTTTAAGATTTTATTTATTTATTTGTCAGAGAGAGAAAGAGAGCATGCACACAAGCAGGCAGAGGTGGAAAGAGAAACAGGCTCCCTGCTGAGCAAGGAGCCCGATGCGGGACTCGATCCCAGGACCCTGGGATCATGACCTGAGCTGAATGCAGTGGCTTAACCGACTGAGCCACCCAGGCGCCCCAAGAGAGAGAATCTTAAGCAGGCTCCGTACCAGCCTCATGCGCTGGGACCCTGAGATAGTGACCTGGGCCAAAATCAAGAGTCGGATGCTTCACTGACTGAGCCACCCAGGCGGCCCTCATGTGCAGGTTTTTGTGAGGACCTATGCTTCCATCTCCTTTAGGTAAATAGAATAACTTTGTTTATGACCATTCTGCTTACTGATTCGTGACCCCACAGGAAAGACCCAGCTGGGAAGTACACAGTCAAGGGCAGAACCAGAGGTGAGATCGTTCTGGACGCTGATAGACAAATGGGATTAGAAGAAGGATTTATACTCATGTCTGTTTTCACGTAGTTCTGGAACACATCCTCTGTGCTACAAACCAGGTCCTCGGGCTTCGGTCATGAATGAGAGGGTCTGCTCACCTCTCCGGTGAGGGCCCTTGCCCCTCTCGAGTGACCGTGTGTGTGCAAGTGTACGGACACTGGGGTATCTGGTCTAGATGCGGAAACGAGTGGGGAACATGTGAAGGAGGACATGGGCAAGAGAAGCCTGGTGACAGCGTGCAGCTTTCCTGCATCGTCTTCCCATCCTGGAAAGTTTCCCTCCTGACTGTTTGGAGGCAGTCCCACTGCTTTATCCACCATCCAGAAAACAGCCTCCTGCAGCTTCCTGATTACTCGAAGATAACCTCAATCCCTCAAATGGGGTTTGTGGGTCCCTTTCCTTTAATAATAATAATAATAATAGCTAATGGCATTGAGCCTTCTGTGTATTCCGGGCACCACTCTAAATGGTTTACATGCATTGGCGCACGTGACATTCTCACAACAACCCGGTGACGTAGGTCCTGCACTAGTCTTTCTTTTTTTTTTTTTAAATATTTTATTTAGACAGAGAGAGAGGTCACAAGTAGGCAGAGAGGCAGGCAGAGAGAGAGGGAGAAACAAGCTCCCCACTGAGCAGAGAGCCCGATGCGGGGCGCGATCCCAGGACCCTGAGATCATGACCTGAGCCGAAGGCAGAGGCTTTAGCCCACTGGGCCACCCAGGTGCCCCTTCCCTGCTGTTTTTATGTTGCATTTCTTTTGATCCCCGGGGAGGCTAGACAGTGCTCTTACTGCTTTTCAACCACGTGTATTTTCTTGTTTGGGAGCTAGCTGCTCCTGTCTGTGCCAGAATTTGTCTCCTGAGGCAGAGGGTCTCCAACTTGAGTGGGCATCAGAATCCCCCGGAGGGAGGGCTTGTTGAAACATGGGTGGCTGTTCCTGATTTGGCAGATCTGGAGCGTGGCCCGAGAATGTGCATTTCTAAAAAGCTCCCGGTGAGGCTGGTGCTGCAGCTTGAGTAGGGACCGCCCTTGGGAAATCACTGTACTAAAGGCGTTTTCTGGGAGCTCTTCATTTCACAAAGTGATTCTGCATCTGGATGCCCATCAGAATCACCTGGGAGCTTCCCGAAATGCCGCTGCTCAGGCCTTACCCCGGACCAACTGCATCGCATCTTGGGGAATGGAATTTGGGCACTGGCAGCTTGAAAACGTTTCCAATGTGATCTCATCATTTCTGTTCCAAAGGGCAGCCACTGGGAAGAAGAAAAGAAACTGCTTCCTGCTTTCTTTGAAATAGATTATTGTATATTTGTGTGTTGTATTTTTAAAATGAAAATAGCCTACACCTAGGTCTCATAGATTGTCTCCTCTGTCTTTTCTTCAAAGTTTTATAGTTGTATGTTCAGCATTTAAGTCCATGCAAAATTTATAGTTAATTTTTGTACAAAGTGTGTGGTTTAGGTTAAGGATTTTGTCTGTTTGCCTACAGATGTCCCATCACCCCTCTGCCATATATTGGAAAGGTTAACTTTCCTCCACTGAGTTCCTTTTGCATCTGCCAATAATCAGTTATGCGTGCTGGTGTAGATCTATTTCTGGGTTCTCTGTTCTGTTCCACTGATCTGTGTGTCCATTCCTCCACCAGTATGACGTTATCCTTCATTACTTTGGCTTTATAATAAGTCTTGAAATTGAACAGACGGATTCCTCCTCCTTTCGTCTTCTCTTTCAAACTTATTTTACCTATTCTGGTTCTTTTGCCTTCCCATAGAGAGGTTAGAATAATCTTGTCATATCTATAAAAATCTTGCTGGGAGTTTCGTAGGAATCGAGTTAAATCTGCACAGCAATTTGGGAAGAACTGACATCCTGACTGGATTGAACCTTCCAATCCATGAACATGGTGTGTTTCTTTGTGTATTTAGAACTCTGACTTCTCTCTTAAATACTTTGTACTTTTCAGCATAAAAGACTTATACATGTTTTGTTAGATTTACACCTAAGTATTTCACCTTTTTGGTGAAGAGTTATAAATATTGTTTTAAAAAATTTGATGTCCATCTGTTCATTGCTAGTTTATGGAAATACAATTAATTTTTGTTTATTTATTCTTGTATCCCTGTGTCTTTGCTGAACCCACTTATTTGAGGATTTCCTGTGGACTCCTTGGTGATTCTCTACATGGACAATCACGTCTTCTGCAAATACATCCTCGTTTCTGGTCTGTATGCCTTTTATTTCTTTTCCTTTTCCTTCCTTCCTTCTTTCCTTTTCCTCCTTTCCTCCATTGCCTTGACATGACAACACTATGTTGAAAAAGAGTGGTGAGTGTAGACATCTTTGCCTTCTTTCCAATCTTAAAGGGAAACATTCAGTCTTTCACCATGAAGTATGTTAGCTGCAGACTGTTTTTTTTTTTTTAAGATTTTATTTATTTATTTGAGAGAGAGAGAGAGAGCACAAGCTAGTGGGAGGGGCAGAGGGAGAAGCAGAATCCCACAAGCAGGGAGCCCAGTACGGAGCTCAATCCCTGGATCCTGGGATTATGACCCAAGCTGAAAGCACATGTTCAACCGACTAAGTCATCCAGGAGCCCCTGCTGTAAGGTGTTTTTGTAGATGTTCTTCATTAAGTTGAGAAAGCGATTCTCTGTTCCTATTTTTCTGTGAGTTTTTTTTTTTTTAACATGAATGCCCATTGAGTTTTGTCAGTGTTTTCCCCACATCAATTTATATGATCATGTGACTTTTCTTCTTTAGCCTATTAATATGGTGGATTCTACTGATTGACTTCCAAATATTAAATCTATCTTGCATCCCTAGGACAAACCCAGCTTGGGTATAGCGTATAATTCTTTTTATATATTGCTAAATTTTACTTGTTAGTATTTCATTAATGATCTTTATGTCTATATTCACAAGGAATATTGATCTGCACTTTCCTTTTTTGGTGTTGTCTTTGGTTTTGATATCAGGATAATACTAGGGTCATACAGTGAATTGGAAGTGTTCCTTCCTCTTGTATTTTCTGGTAGAGAATGTATAGAGATAGTGTTCATTCTTCTTGAAGCATTTGGTAGAATTCCAACGAAACCATCTGGGTCTGGAGACTTCTTTTTTGGAAGTTTTAAAATTAAAAATTCAATTTCCTTAACAGTTGTAGGCATATTCAAATTTTCTAGTTCATATTAAGAGAGTTATAGTCTGTGTTTTTCGAGGAATTGGTCCATTTTATCTAAGTTATCAAAACATGTGTTCTCAATAGCTTTTTCAAATTCGCTCTCCTCTGTTAGTTCCTCTCACATTGAAATAAGATGCTGAGTCCCCCACATGCCTTCCCCACACCCATTCAGGTCGCAGAACTGGTAAATGACAAAAAGCATTGTTCTGTATTTCAACCCAGAGCCCAGGATGGAGCAATCTCAATGTAAATTCACAGGGGAACCCGCTGCCCTTGGGCATCTCTAAAGTGTCCTGGAACCCAAGAAGGTTGGAGATCCTCTAAGTCACCTGGAGATAACCTCATAGCAAGGAAGGGAGATGGGAGCCCCTACCTCGAGATCTGGTTTTAGAAGAAACGCTGGGTGCCCGGGCCACCACTAGGTGGCGCTCAGAACACACAGTTAGTTGTGGATCTGAGCCACTCAGCAAGCCAGGTCTGTTGGGGGTATTTTGTTCTTTCAGTGAGATGAATACTGAAGCCCAGAGCCTGCCGGGATCCCAGGAGCTCTGGGCTGGTGGAGTTTGCAACCCTTTCCCAGACGTCCCTGCAGACACAGTTGCTAAAGCTTTTAGAGTAAGGGGCCGGCGAGACTCCTGTGAGAGTCAAAGCTCCAAAGAGCCTCTGGAGAGACAAGGTCCACATGGAGACTCTGCATCCATACTGAGACCACCACGTTGAGACAAGAACAGTACCCCAACACCTCTGTCTGGTTAGGAAGCAGTGACACCCCCAGCCGGGCCTGGAGCCCAGTCCCCAAGAATCTACCTTGTTTCCCTTCCGGGCCCCGGCTCCTCATACCACACCCTCCACCAGATCCAGCCCCCTGCAGAGGCACAGCGATCCCTCCCCCTCATCAAATATACTTCAGGAGTCCTCTGGCGTCAGCTGGAAGGTCCGAGATAGGTCCTGCCTCTGCCACACACTGTGTACCTTGGGCAGGTCTCATGCGGCATCTTTGCTAGATTTGGGACTAAGTCTGAATTCTGACCAGCTCTGTTGCTGACCTGAGCCGTTTGACCCCTCCTTAGGCAGGCCACCTGGTGGTCCCCCGCTCCCGGAGGTCACCGTAGTGACACGGAACTGAATGCAGACATCCCATGGGCAGAGCACACTGCAGCCCAGAGCTCAGGGGCTCCAGCAACCCTCCTGCCTCCGCCTCCCCAGGAGCCAGGGCGACAGGCACACCCCACTGCACCTAGCGGGGCAAGGTCTAAACCCTGAATCAACCGTTGCCAGGCTGTGCCACCTTGGCAAAGTTACTCAGCCTTCATCAGCTCAGGTTCACGTCTGTCCCATGCAGACAATAACGGCGCTGGCCTCCCAGTGTCGTGCAGCTTGAGTCTAGGTAGATAACGCTGCACGGAGGAAGCCCCCCGTGGCAGCAGCTCTCTCCATGTCTCCCCCGTTACGAAGCTCCGTGTCTTCCCCATCCTGGCCCGAACAGCGGATGTACTGGTTTCCTACTGCTACCGTCACACAGGCCTGCAAACTTAGGGCCTTAAAGCAGCGCAGAGCTCCTCTCTCACGGTTCCAGAGGCCACAGGTCTATAGTCAAGGTATTGGCAGAGCTGCGTTCTTTCTGGAGACTTCCGGGGAGAATGCACTCCCTCACCTCACCCAGAGGCTCGCTCTTCTTCTGTCTCCCTCTTCTTTAGTAATTTTTGTGACTAATAATAGTACTTCCTGGGGTAAAAAAGAGAGGGAGAGAGAGAAGATTACAAGTGGGGGAGCTAACCCAGGAGACTAGGAATACATTTCTGTATGGTAGAGAGCAATAATTTCCCCAGGGTCGGGCTTCGCCGCCGCGCTGTCAGTCCTCAGTACGGATATTTCGCCCGTGAAAGCAACAATGACTGCTTCAGAAACCAAGGTGACAACGGAGAAGGCCAAGATTTGCAGTTGCTCTTCTGTTTTCGCTTGCTTTTAAGCGTGGCTGTAGTAAGTCATTCATTCACTCATCAAACAGTTCCAGCGCACCAGCCGCTCTGGGGTCGGATCTGTTGGCGGCGGGACCCTCCCCACCCCCTCCCCGTGATTGGTTCAGGAGTGGGCATGTGACCCAATGAGCGGAGGCGCGGAGGGGAGCTCCAGGCAGAGTTCTCTGTTCCAGGGGACAGGAATGGACCTAGCAGTGGGGGCAAGTGGTAGGTGTGTAAAAATGCCACATGCAAAAGATTTCTATCCCAGCATTGCCTGGAACAGTGAACACCTAGAAGAAATTGCGGTCTTTGGTTAAGCAAGCTGTGGTGTATCAATAAAAAACAATGTCCTACTGGGATTTAAAATTATATGGCAACTATAAAACATGAAGGAGGTTTACAGTATAATATTAAGAGAAAAATTTAGACATAAAACTACATATATGTATGGTGTGCTGAAAACTATGTAACGATTATGTTGGGTTTATAAGCATTAAAATTAGAAGACCATATTTTTTTAAGATTTTATTTATTTATTTGACAGATGGAGATCGCAAGTAGGCAGAGAGGCAGGCAAAGAGAGAGGGGGAAGCAGGCTCCCTACTGAGCAGAGAGCCCGATGTGGGACTCGATCCCAGGACCCCGGGATCATGCCCTGAGCTGAAAGCAGAGACTTTAACCCACTGAGCCACACAGGCGCCCCTTTCGTTCATTTTTAAAAAAAAAAGATTTTATTTATTTATTTGACAGAGAGAGAGGCAGCAAGAAAGGGAACACAGGCCAGGGGAGTGTGGGAGAGGAAAAAGCAGGCTTCCCACCGAGCAGGGAGCCTGATGCGGGGCTCAATCCCAGAGTGCTGAGATCATAACCTGAGCTGAAGGCAGCTACCCAGTGACTAAACCACCCAGGCGCCCTTCTTTTGTTCATTTTTAACGACACTATGAAGTCAATGGATTACCTTTAAAAGGCTGCTGAAAAGGAGCCCCCTTTTTGAAAATGCATTGTGTAGAAAGGATGTTTCCCAGTGTTCTTCTCCCAGCATGCCCATTTTTTCCTACCACCTTTTTTTTTTTTTTTCTACAGCGGTGACCCGGGAACTTTAGTTATATCAGAATCGTGGGGAGGAGCCAGTTCCTTAAGATGCAGACTCTTGGGTCTTACTTTCGGAGTCTGCTTTAGTCCAGTCCCCCGGGGAGCATCTTTTATCTGCATTTCTACCGCCCTCTCCAGGCGATTGTACTGCCTCTGATCGGAGCAAGAACCTCTAGTTCCACTACACTTAGAGGGACGCCTCTTGAAAGATGGGCAAAACCCGGGGGAGATAAAGAGAAGAGGCCACCAGAAGAGAATCAACACTGGGCTTGCTGCTTCCTCCGTCAAACACATGAGTAGAAAAGGACTTGACCTTTCCTTTCAGAACTCCTTGGATGGGGACCTGCACCTCCCAGGAGAAACTGGTAAAGATTACGAGCACCTGATTTGGGTCAAAATTAAACAGCCAAGCTGAAAATCGTGCCCTTGTAGAATGACAATTTGAATGTGCTCAAAAGAGCCATTTGCAGGACTGATTGCGATCCTGACCGGGGTTAATAGTTCTTTACAATTCGATAAAGGCATGGGCTTGGGTGAGGCAGCCGTTTTAGTAAGGTTTGTCTGCTCTGTGTGTAATGACAATGGATATTAACACATTTCATTGATTCGAAGTTGCACTGCTCACCCCCTCCACACACATTTCTAGCAGCTAGGCGACTGGAATGTGTCGTATGATTAATGTCTTATTGTCTTTGACACAAGGTCATGACATGGTTGTCATTGCCGGACACCTTCTTTCAGAATGCGAGCCTCCCACCCAGGAGAGGTATCCTTCCTCCTCACGCCATCGATTTCCTGGAGGCCCAACTTTGTGTTGAAAACTATGAACATTGACAACACTGAGTTGTAAATCACTAAGAAGATTTGGACTCTGAAAACATGTTGAGAATAACTCGACCACTTTTTTTCACCTATATTTTCCTCTCTAGGTGATAAATCTGTGCAAGTCACTAAATAAGGCCTTTTGGTAAGTCTAAAATAAACGTTTGAGGAGATAAGAAGGTACCGCATCGTAGTTAATTGGCAGCAATTTTTTTACTTTCTTAGCAGTACGTACAACCGTGGTGCTTCCTACAACCGAGGGTGTCTCAGTCACGGTGAAATGCGGTAGGAGCTCACACACGTAGCCCTTCCTACCTGCCAGGTGTGGACACTTCATGAATATGAACTCATTTGAATCCAGAAAGGTTCCCATGGTTTCTCATTGTGTTTAGTGGGATATTGAGACATTTGTACACCCAAGGTGGGACTCGAACTCACAACTCCAAGATCAAGAGCAGCAGTGCTCCTCAGTGGAACATTGAAAAGAGCCGAAACAAAAGTTGTCTACTCCTAGTTTTCCATTGCTTTCTATTGAAGCGGGTATGAATTTAATGCTGACTTTTGAGCAGATGTTGGCTGCCTTTGTGAAGGGGAGGAGGCACGCCCGGTTTTGAGGCACTGAATTCAGGCTTGAATCCTTATTCTTCGAGAAGAAGTAAATAGACATTAAGAGAAAGGGTAAAAATGTGGATTCCGTGTTGATCTAATGGTAAAGCCTCGCTCCCAAGTTTACTTCATTTAGCGGATTTTTTTTTTCATTTCGCAGAATTTTTAAAAAGCCTGAATTAGCCCAAATTTTCTTTTCTTTTCTTTTTACCACGTGTGACAAAATGGATACGATGACAATGAAATCTGAGCTATGAATGGAGTTGATTGTGGAGACTGAGTCTTCCGAGGCTTAGTTCATTTATGGATGCCAAAAGTTACAGTCTTGGTAATAAGACAGGAACAAAGGAATCAGTCGTCTTTGTTCAAGGAAAATGTCTTTGGAAAACCGGGGTTTTTTCCAAGGTAAAAACAACCAAAAAAAGAGACCAGGATCTGAAAGTCCACCACCTGACCCAAGCTTCTCATTCTTTTAGCAAGAGCAGGATTAAAGAATGTCCCCGGACAGGAGCCTCCAAGAGCTGCATAGGGTTTCATCCTTGATAGCACTTTGTCCTCTGACTACCACCCCCCCCGACCACATCTGCCTTTTGCACCCACACAGTTATGAACATCTGAATTCTCGAAGTATTGTGAAAAGAAATAGCCCAGGTCCTGAATCTGCTCTGCAGTATCCACTTTCTTCCATTCAGCCCATTATTTTTCTGGAATTTACAGCCTTGGTACTTTCACATTGCCTTCATCAGCCAGAAAGAAGGTAGGAAATTTTAGAGAACTTCTATAAGTAATTTAAAGCATTATTTAAATCAGATGCAACTGTGTTACTGAGGAAAAATGTGAAATCTAGGTAAATTTTAAAGAAATTAAGAATAGCAGACACAGGGGTGCCTGGGTGGCTCAGTGGGTTAAAGCCTCTGCCTTTGGCTCAGGTCATGATCCCAGGGTCCTGGGATCGAGTCCCACATCGGGCTCAGAAGGGAGACTGTTTCTCTTCCTCTCTTTCTGCCTGCCTCTCTGCCTACTTGTGATCTCTGTTTGTCAAATAAATAAATAAAATCTTAAAAAAAAAAAAAAAGAATACCAGACACATTTCTGGCTTTCTGGTCAACTTCAGACTAGACCCCGGAGCCCCCAGGGCCGAGCGTTCATTTTTGTCTACCCTGGTGGGATACTGATGTGGAAAAGTTTGAGAAGCTTTGCTTTACAAAGAGCCTCTTGAGCCTCATGGCCATGGGTCTTTAAGCAGAAAAATACACCCGGTTCCTTCTGTCCTGGGCTGCCTTCCATTGCTGTCCACCCATGACTATGGTCTGCCCGTTGGTGGGCACTGGGAGTTGAGGGCTTTCTTGGCAGAATGTTCCTTGTAGTGTCATCCCAGGAGCCCTCAGAGTGTGGTTTGCACAACTAAATTAGAGACCACCCTTCAAGGCTGAAATGAAGTCCTTTCCTCTGCTCAGTCGCATCTTGTTTGGGCGGAGTAGGGAGTGACAGCTCTGGTGGGGCAATCTGGGAGCCCAACAAGAGCACCTGGAGAAACCAGCAGAGTCCACGCCTATTTGTATAGAGAGGACGGAATCTTTGCAAATCTCTGGATAATGTTTTCCCTGTTGTATTTGGCTTTTAAAAGAAGAGAACACATCTCCATGTATTTTCATATTCATTCATTCATTCATTCAGTAAAATCCTTGAGCTGCTTTTGGCCTGGGGACTACAGCAGCAACCAAAACAGGTAAAAATCTCTGCCCTTATGCAGCTTATGTGCCAAGGTGAGCAGAGAGATAATTTTTAAAATGATAAAAATATCTAGAATGATGGTGATCTATCAAGGAAAAGCGGGGGTGGGGAGGATGGCGCCTGGCTGGCTGCGTCGGTTAAGTGGCTGCCTTTAGCTCAGGTCATGATCTCAGGGTCCCGGGGTTGTTGGTTGGGCTCCCTGCTCAGCGGAGAGCCTACTTCTTCCTCTCCTGTTGTCCACCCCCCCACACACCACTGTGCACACGCACTCTCTTTCTCTCTCTCTCAAATGAATAAATAAAATCTTTAAAAAGGAAAAAAGGAAAATGAGGGAAGAAGAATGGGAACATGTGTATGTTAATGGGTTGGTTGCAATCATAAAGAAGATGATCAAATATCACTGAGCAGGTATATTTGAGCAAACAATGGAAGCATTTGGATCTGTTGCTTTGAAGGAACAGCCTGTCCTGTTGCCTGATGGGGTGGATACAGGGTGTGAGAGAAGGAGGGAAATTGAGGAGGATTCCCAAGTGGGACAGGCGGCTAATGATTGGCTCCCAGTGACCCCAGCTGCTGATATTCTTGTCTCTGTAGCTCCCCTTCTCTTGAATCAGAGCTGGATCCTGTCACTTGTTTCTAATGAACAGAATATGGCAGAGTTGATGGGATGTCACTTCTGTGATTAGGTGACACAAGGTTGACTTCCTCTATGAGCCAGTTTCTCTCTTTTGTCCTCTCTGTGTGCCCATGTCAGAGAAGCAAGGTGCCTTGTTGGAGAGGCCCACAGGACAAGGACATGGGGGCAGCACCCAACCAAACACCTAGCAAGGAACCAGAGTCTTCAGTCCCACAACCCATGAAGAACCGAATCCTGCCAACAGCCACATGAGCTTAGAGCGGGTCCTTCCCCAGCTGAGCTTTGAGATGAGATCACAGCCCCTGCTGATGCGGATGGCGGCCTGCATACCGCCGAGCAGCACGTCCGGATCTCTCACCCACAGCAGCGGGCGATAATCCCTGTGCGTTTTAAGCTGTTAAGTTTGGGGATAATTGGTTATGAAGCAATATATAACGAAGACACAAGGTTTTTGATCTGGGCAACTGGAAGAATAAAATTACCACTTATCACAGCATGAGATGAGTATAGATAGAAGGGCTTGCGATTTTTGGTGGGAAAATTGCAAATTTGGTTTTGCATATGTATAATACACACACATTTCTGTTTCAGTGATAATGTTTATTGTGAATTTTTCAAATGGTAGTTTGCTACAATATATATGCTCTAAATGTTCTCCCACGAACCACTTTAAAAAATGTTAATTAATGCATCTTCAGAAATCAGATTCTGTAACAATTTTAGTCACAATTATTTCTGGAAACTGAGAACATCAAATACAGTACCAACCCATTAATTCTGATGTCTCACTTTTAGAATTTATCTATTTTTTTACAGTTTGCACAAAAATCGGAATAAAATGCATCTTCGTATATCTATGAGGAGAAGGTTCGCGGGAGCAAATTGACATACAAATGATTTAAGAGTGAGAACATTTCTTTTTTAACGTTTAAGAAGGATTTATTTACATGCTCACAGAGCCACTTACCGTTAGAAGTTTGCTCAACTACCAAGGCTTTGAATTATGATAGCCTCTATGGAAACCAAAAGGAAAGTATGAAACCAGAGAGACACAAAGGAGATGAAATTGGCAGACAGAGGTGATCAGTTGGATGTCGAAGAAGGGACCAGGCAGACACTGTCTGTTGCCTATGCAGTCCCTCATCTTTCTTGCCCAAAGAGCACCATTTTGACTCTGATATCATGTGGCCAATGTGATGAGAGAGGGCCTGGTCTTCACGTGACCCCAGAAGGTGAATCGCTGTTAATCTCAGCCATTCTAATGTTTCCATTCCTCTTGCCTATGACTGGTGTAGGAAGGGCCTGTGACACAGTCATGGCCAGTGAGACATGAAGGAAGTCTCCACTGGGGTGCCTCTGCAAAGGATTTCTTTGCTCTTTAAAAGAGAATGTTGAGGGAGATTTTCTTTTCTGCCTCTGGATATGGCTGTCTTCTTGTGTTACCTGGAACCAGGCTAAGCAATCTCGCCAACAGGCTCAGGGCAGCCAGGTGGACAGACAGAGGAACTTGGGTTCTTGAAGTTCTTGATGTGAAAGGTGAACCACCCCACTAACCCTCCTGGAGCCGCTACATTTGGTGGCTTGTTTTTACATGGGATGGGACATATCATAATGACGTAAGCCATTTTGAGTTGTGTTTCCTCTTACTCACTGCTATGAGCATCTGAGACAAGAAAAATCCCAGCGTAAGGTCTGGTTTTCTGGTTTAGTCAGGGGATTCATTTATTGAAAGGAAATTCAGAAGGAGGTGAGTGGGCAGGGACAAATGACTGGATGGGTTAGGTTCTGTTTAGGTAGAGGTGCCGGGGTGAGTGGCACTCAGGGGAGGAGGGAGCTCTGAGCATAGGTAGAGCGTGGAGTCCTCGTGCAGAAGGGAGGCGATGGTGTAGCATAGTCTTGGGCTTGGTCTTGAGCCCAAGCTTTACCTCTTTATGCCTGTATAACCTGGGGCAGGGCACTTGACTTTTTTTTTTTTTTTAAAGATTTTATTTATTTATTTGACAGAGAGAGATCACAAGTAGGCGGAGAGGCAGGCAGAGACAGACAGGAGGAAGCAGGCTCCCTGCTGAGCGGAGAGCCCGATGCGGGACTCGATCCCAGGTCCCTGAGATCATGACCCGAGCCGAAGGCAGAGGCTCAATCCACTGAGCCACCCAGGTGCCCCCGGCACTTGACTTTTTAAAACGTGTCTTTCCTCATTTGTAAAATGGAAATGCTTTGTCTCAGCGTTTCCAAAGGAGGACCTCTTACCTTGATGTGGGAGAGACAATACAAGATCCTCACTGAACCTGTTTTCCTTTCCTCTTGGGCTCACGAGCAAACCGCATGTCCCAGCGTCCCCTGCTGTTGGGTCGGGTCAAATGGATGAGTTCCGACCAATGGAATGTGACACTCCCTCTTCCAGACGGCCGTCTGGATGCAGAGAACCCAGGGAAGGGAGGCTTCAGAGGAGGGTGGAACCTTTTGATGGAGGGAGCTTGGGGTCTGTGAGTGACTTTCTGGAGAATCCCTGAGCCCTAGTCGCTTACATGGGACGATACCATGAGCAAAAAAATCAACACTGACTGCGTTGTTTCTATAGTAGCTGCCGTTCCGTACCCTGACTCACATTCCCAGCATTTCCCAGTGTCAGAGACACACGATGTCTTAGGTGGTATCCAGTTTTAGATTTTGAATTGTTATGCATTCATTTAAAGGCATTTAGGAAGGGGTGCTTGGGGGGTGCAGTCCATTAACATCTGACACTTGATTTAGGCTCCGTTGGTGATCTCCGGGTTGTGGGATCGAGCCCTGTGTTGGGTTCTTTGCTCAGTGTGGAGTCTCTCTGAGATTCCTCTGTCCCTCCTGCTGTCTATCTCTCTCAAACAAATAAATAAATCCTTTTTTAAAAAGGTATTGGGAAAAAAATACATATTTACTAAAACTAACCTTAATTTTATGACTGCAGCCTTCTAATTGCAGAGATAGCATTACTTAAGGCATCTTAAGGGTTTGTTTATTTAGATAAAGAAAAATATCAGGTAAGTAACAGAATCGGTGTTGGGTGGAAATGGCAGAAGTTGCAATGGGGGCACGCACGTGCTGGCTTCTTTCATGAGGTCGTGAGCCTGAGATGCTGTGATGTATGGACAGTGTCTCTCGGAGGCCTGGCGCCCAGTAAGTGTGTGATCAGTGGGAGCTCTTACCTTGTTAGTGTTCAAACCCACGTAATGGGATTTATGACCCTGTACTGCATGACTGGTTTACTGTGTGCTCATCACCCTCACTGACTTGCCAACTCGGAGCTCTTGAAGGATGGAGATCTCTTTCATTCCTCTCAGAACCTCTAGTAGTACTTCAGGGCCTGACACCTCCCGGGAAACCAGGAAATGGAGGTCGAGTGTTGATAACCTCGGGGCCATCGCGTCCTTTCTGTCCTTGACTCGGATTATAGATTTGAATGGATTGGACTGCCCGTCCCACGCAGACAAGACCTCTGTCTGACTCGTGTTCAGTCCCAGCACACAACGTGATACCTGGCACCTAGTTGGAGCTCCAGAAATCTTCATTGTGGGAGCACCTGGGTGGCTCAATTGCTTAAGCGATCGACTCTTGGTTTCGGCTCGGGTCATTATCTCAGAGTGGTGAGATCGAGCCCCGCATCAGGCTCCGTGTTCCACACGCCATCCGCTTAGGACTCTGCTCTGGGTGCTCTTGCTCTCTTTCTCTCTCAAACAAATAAATCTTAAAAAAAAAAAAAAACAACTTGCGAAGGAGCATATTGATTTTAATCATGCTCATATACTCCTACGCTGTCCAAATGGGTCTGTGCCCAGAGAACACTACTTCTCAGCTCAAGATGAGGAAAAGAAAATCTGGAGAAGTGACCCAAAAAGATCACAGGCATATGGGCATCTGCAGTGGGTTGGGGAACAATTCTTCATTGTGTGAGACTGTCCTGAGAATTGCAGGCCATCTAGTAGTGTCCCTGCCAAAGCCCATTCATGTCAATGGTGTCCCCAGTCAGGGTATCATCAAATATGTTCTCACAGATCTCCAGGACACCCCACAGGGAACACTACCCCCACTGGTCCAACCCGTTCTCCCAAATGGAATATAAACTAAGAGGCAGGGAGGGAGAGAGGCTTGCCCGACTGCCAGAGCCAGGATTTGTATACAAATCTCTGATATGGTACCAGTAATATTTCTCGAGTCACTAATACTATGACTTACTCAGATCAAAAAGTGAGCTCCAGGAGGGAGCAGGGATTTGGGGCTGGTCAAGGTGGTGCTGAGGTTTCTCTCACTAGTGGATGAGGAGCAGAACCCACCCATGGAACTCTACCCTGCCTCCTGCCTGGGGCAGGGGTGGGGAGAGCAGCCAGCGGGAGGGCGGGAGAGTGGCAGAGACAAATCTACCTGGGCAAAAAAGCTGGCTCTACCTCCTTGCAAAACTGAGATGAGTGTGTGTATTTTAAACCAAATAAATGTTTCAGAACCTGAGCAGGGAGAGCGTAATGGCTCCATTTGAATTCTGTGGAATTTATTTGCCATCAGGGCCGGACTTTCTGAGAAGCGTGGTTCAGTCAAGGTTAGACATGAAAGAAGCACTTGTGGGCTGAGTGGACACCAAGTCAATCCCCGAGCCCTTCACCTCTTGCAATGCACCCTTCTTAATTAGATCTCCGAGCCTCCTGCCGCCCCTGGCTGGGACATACAGACATGCAAGCTCTCTCTTGCACTTTCTGGCTTTTTCCATGTTGGAAAGATGATCTTTTCAAACTCCTTTTTCCGATCAGCACTGAGATGACCAGCCAAGCACTCGGGCTGCCCTGTGTGTCCGCAGCCTCTCTCTCCCTGAGGGGTACCCGTCATCCAGAAATGAGAGGTTTGGCTTGGCCTCCCAGAATGATTATTTTAAACAATGAATGGTGTTTACAGAAGTGCGACTGGGAACAGAGTTTCGTAATGAATAGCTCCAGCAATAATTACTTATTTTCTATATTTATCGAAAATAACTGCATACAGTTATTGCTGTTTTCTCTGAAGAGAGAAATGCAGAAATTATCACAACTATTTATCAGCCCTTCTGCATCAGTGACTTGCAATTGCCATTTTTTAATTACTGAGACAAAAGGCAGAGGTTACCCCTTCGATGAGCCGGCTCTCCTGTGATCACGAATGTGTTTGCACATTAATAGCGGTAACTTAGTGTGTGGGGGGGACAAATAGGAGGGGTTTGGCCTCTGCCCCAGACCACCCAGCTGTTAGCCTGTGACACAGCACAACTTGGGGTGGAAACCGTTTCTCCCTGGATTCCTCAAATGATGAGCGAGTTTTCCTCGCAGTTGTATGGGAACCACCTCTTCCAACAGCACGTGTTCACTGATGCTCAGGGATAGACTGGTAAATGTGTAAAAGCCAGCTTTCTGGGGGTCAAAAACCCTGGTGTATAACACTGGCCAATTTCTGGGGTGTGAACACCCCCATCCCGGCAGATTTTCAGGTACGGCGGAACAGGCATTGGGGGAGACCTGTGTGCAGCGGACCCTCGAGGCTCGATGAGCTGGTCCCAGCACACTGCTGGGTATGAAGGATACCTGACCCACGTTTGTTGAGAGCCTACTATGTGCCGGGCTCTGTCCTAGTGCTGAAGTTCCAGCAGCGAGCCAAACAGACAAATCCTCTGCCCTCGAGGAGTGTGGATTGAGTAGGAGAGATGGACGGTAGCCAAACAGGCTAACCAGTGACCGCATAACCTGCTGTCAGGACGGAGGAGTGAGAAGTGAAGCAGTCAGAGGGAGGGTCAGGACCGGGTGGGGCTTTTGCGTTCAGCAGACGGAATGGCCTTGGTGAGGGGTATCACGAGCACAAGTTTAATGGAGTGAAGCAGTGAGTCCACGAAGATGCCCAGGAAAGGAATATTCTAGGGAGAGGGAAAAACCATCGCCATAGTGGATGAGGTGGCAGGTGGGCATGGGTATCCGGGGGTTGTATTTAATCTCTTTCTGAAAGTCTTGAGATCTGGGAAGCTTGGGTTTACCTTCTGTCTAGGACCTAGATAGGTCTCTGGCCATGGTCAGAGGAAGCAATATCACTCTATGTTAAACCAGTGGGGGAGACGGGGAGTGGCCCTGATTCTCTCTCCCTCCCATCTGTGTGCAAAGGCTTTGTCGCAGGATGTACGATAACTCAGCTTTTATTCTCCTGTCTGCCTGGCCTACAGCTCCTTCCATGCCCTCATATAGATCGGCTCCTGATCTCCTTACTTGTCTTGCTTTCAAACCTATGCCCTGCCTAGAATGGTATTCCGCAGGGAAAGGATGGGTTCACTGCTGATTTCCTATCTCCCCGAACACTGCCTGCCCCTCCTTCCCCGTCAACATTCAGTAAATATTGAATAAATTAACACAAGAAGATGCAAGCATCTGATTAGTTCATTATTTCCAGTGAGGTCTTGCCTGAGCTGTTAACCCACACCCTCCATGGTTCTATCCCTCCGCCTGCCGATTTTTTGTTCGCCACTCAGCACCTACACAATTGCTGAGAAGAGGAGCTCATAAACATTTGCTGAATGATTGCAAGCCTGGATATTATTTTATTTTAGATGACTGATTTTTACTCTAAATTTCTTCTATTCCTCTTTCATATAATAGATAGGACATTCTATTGATTTCTTTTTAAACTGTGCGCAGGGAGGTAAAATTATCTATGAATTTCATTACAACCCAGTGAAGGAGACATTAACATCTTTTGTTCTATAAAGGGGGTGTTGGGCTGACAGGCAGGAATGCGGTGGACAGAATGACAGGAGGCCCTGGGGGGGGGGTCACCTTGAGCATCTCTGAAGCTACAGGAGATACTCGGGCAGACCCAGGGCAGCTCTGGGGACCCTGGGAAACTACTGGTGACTTCGACGAGACACCCATCTGCCCAAAAGGCAGGCCTTCCTTTCTGGGCATCCGCAGCGAGCACGAGCTGGAATCAGGAGAGAGGGCCAGGTCCATTTCCATGGCTTTTAGAAACCCTTCAATGATGCCGAGAGTGGGGGTTTGAAGTGAGGGTCTCACCTCATGCCACGTTTGATGTGCGGCGCACAAAGAAAGTACAGAGTCGGAGAGGCGACCCAAGAAGTGAGAGAGTCTTTTCCTGGTGGGAGCAAAGTCTTGCTGGGTTTAAACACAGATCAGTCTGCTCTGCGCTAATAATGAGACTGGGAAATGTATCGATACTGCAGGTGTTTTTACTGCGAAGATAAAACAGACGTTTCCTTTTCTCTAGACATCACTGACTAGACAAGACTCCCAGCTCAAGAGGTTTTGTTTGTTTGTTTGTTTGTTTGTTTATTTTCATGCTGACTCCTAAAGTCAAGAAATGCACGGCAGCATCTCATCTTTAAATATTCTTTTTTTTTTTTTAAGATTTTATTTATTTATTTGACAGAGAGAGATCACAAGTAGGCAGAGAGGCAGGCAGAGAGAGAGAGGAGGAAGGAGGCTCCCCGCGGAGCAGAGAGCCTGATGCGGGGCTCGATCCCAGGACCCTGAGATCATGACCTGAGCCGAAGGCAGCGGCTTAATCCACTGAGCCACCCAGGCGCCCCGCATCTCATCTTTAGAAATAGGTAACTGGCAGCTTAATGTTGGGACGTGATATTAAGAACTGTCACAGCGGTGATTGTTGGCTCTGTCCCCCACACCCCGCCATTGAGGTTGGAATGGTCCCTATGTTAGAGACAAGGAAACCGGGCTCTGGGAGGTGAATGGCCGGCCTTCTGGTTGGGGGGAAGGGAGTGGTCTCTGGGCTCAAACACAGGCTTTCTGGCTCCCACACTGCTTTTATCTTTGATGAGACGTTAACAACAGAAGACAGGAACCATACTGTACAAGGCAGGGCTCTCCAGAGAAGCAGAACCAATGGGAGATGAGATCTTATTCTAAGGAATTGGCTCCCAGGATTAGGGCAGGCTGGCAAGTCCAGACTCTGCAGTGAGGCTGGCAAGCGGGAAGCACAGGGAAGAGATGCAGGTCAGGTCCAAAGGCAATCTGCTGGCAGAAATTCCCCTTGCTTGGCGGAGGTCAGTTTTCTAGCAAGGTCTTCAACTGATTGGTTGAGGCCTATCCTCGTTATAAAGGGTAATCTACTTTACTTAAAGTCCACTATTCTAAAAAACACCTTTATAGAAACATCCAGAATAATGTTTGACCAAATATCTGGGCACCGTGACTCAGCCATGTGGATACATAAAATTAACCATTACACATATATTCATTTTTAAAGATTTTATTTATTTATTTGACAGAGAGAAATCACAAGAGAGGCAGGCAGAGAGAGAGGAAGGGAAGCAGGCTCTCCGCTGAGCAGAGAGCCCGATGTGGGACTCGATCCCAGGATCCTGAGATCATGACCTGAGCTGAAGGCAGCGGCTTAACCCACTGAGCCACCCAGGCGCCCCCCATATATTCATTTTTTAAATGCATTTCTTTATGATAGCAAATGTGGTACACATTCAAATGGAAATTTCAAAATGGCAAAAAATACAAAAAAAAGAAAAAATGTTCAATCCAATCAGGGCCTACTGGGATGGATATTGTCTTAATTCTAGGCCTATGAACATTGTAAGATCTATGTTTTCAGGGTGTCTGGGTGGCTCAATTGGTTGAGCATCTGACTTCTGGTTTTGGCTCAGGTTATGATCTCAGGGTCATGAGATTGAGCCCCAGTGTTGGGCTGTGCACTCAGCGGGGAGTCTGCTTGAGATTCTCTCCCTCTCCCTCTACCCTGCCCCCACACACTTGCATATGTGTGCACACACACACACTCTCCTGCAAATAAATAAATCTTTTTAAAAAAAGAAATATGTTTTCATACCCCTGTGTGATATCACTTTGCAGTAATGTTTATAGCCATTTTTTTTTTCATTTAGCAAGACTCCATGAATTTTTCCCCAGGTTAATAAATATTCTTCCATGTTCTGATTTTTTTTTTTTTAAGATTATTTATTTATTTATTTGACAGAGAGAGAGATCACAAGCAGGCAGAGAGGCAGGCAGAGAGAGAGGAGGAAGCAGGCTCCCTGTGGAGCAGAGAGCCTGATGCGGGGCTCGATCCCAGGACCCTGAGATCATGACCTGAGCCGAAGGCAGCGGCTTAATCCACTGAGCCACCCAGGCGCCCCCCATGTTCTGATTTTTAATGATACCACAGCATGTCTATCTCATGATGGCTGCAATGAATGTCTTCCCCTCTTATTCAGCATCCGTTCCCCTTTGTTTCTTTTCTTTTCTTTTTTTTTTTTTTAAAGATTTTATTTATTTATTTGACAGAGAGAGAAATCACAACTAGGCAGAGAGGCAGGCAGAGAGAGTGAGAGGGAAGCAGGCTCCCCGCCAAGCAGAGAGCCCGACGCGGGGCTCGATCCCAGGACCCTGAGATCATGACCCGAGCCGAAGGCAGCGGCTTAAACCACTGAGCCACCCAGGCGCCCCTCTTTTCTTTTTTTTTAAAGATTTTATTTATTTCTTTGACAGAGAGAGACACAGCAAGAGAGGGAACACAAGCAGGGGGAGTGGGAGACGGAGAGGGAGAAGCAGGCTCGCCGCTGAGCAGAGAGCCCGATGCTGGGCTCGATCCCAGGACCCCGGCATCAGACCCGAGCCAAAGGCAGACGCCCAACCGACTGAGCCACTCAGGTGCTCCTCCCCTTTGTTTCTGATAATAATATTTGGTTTGGGTGATGCTAAGTCTTATCTCTTATGCCAATATATAGGCATAGGTCTAAGTTACAAATATCAAGAAAGAGGGTTTTCTTTTCTCCAGGTTGCTAGGCTGGTACTTTATAGGTCTAGGACTACTGGAGGCCATTTTTGTTAATACTTGGACTCGATCCTAAGAATGAAGCCAGTATAGAGGAAAGCAAAGTAGAGAAACGAAGAAAAACAGACTTCTGATTACATTCTTTAGACACCCGGATCCAACCCTGCCTGAAACTACTCTCCTATACTCCTCTTCAGCTCTGAAAGATAATAAATCCCTCGTTTTTGGTATAAGCCTATAGACTTAGATTCTGTGACTTTCCTCTAAGAGAGTTCTATCTGATATGGCATCATTCCAGATGACACGCACCAGTACATGACTATAATGTTTTTAGTTTTTATTTTTTCTTATAATTTACCCGTGGAAGGCAAGACATTGCAAGGGGATTTGGAGATTGCAAGACGGCCTGTTCTGAAGGAGCCTGTGATCCAGTAATTGTAGCCAAGTGCATTTTAGACATCTACAAGGATGTAAATTCCAACAGCTTATGGGGATCAGGCCAGGCTTCCCAGAGGAAGAAGCACTTGATGTTGACCTTGAAGGAGAGGATAAGGTTTCAAATTTCTAAATCTGAAAGGATCTAAAAGAACCCACAGTGGCCTGGTCTTGAAGCACAGCTCTGATGTGCCTATGAATGGCCCAGGGAGCTTATTAAAATGCAAATTATGATTCAGTAAGTCTAGGAAAGAGCCAAGACTCTGCATTTCTAAAGAATTCCCAGATGAACCGGGCCCTGCTGGTGCCCGGGCAGCACTGGGAGTAGGGAGGGTCTGGCCTCTTGGCCCGTTCCAGCCTCGTCTCACACTAGGCCTCTGCCTGACCCAGGGCCCACCTTGGCAGGCTTCCTTATGTCCTGGGAGCATGCGCATCTGGTGCCTGTCTCCAGGCCTGCATCCCACTGGACCCTCTGCCTGGATTGCTCCTTCCTGCACGCCCACCCATGGGGCTTCTGTCCACCCTCTGCCCCCCTGTCTACACCTCAGGCAGGCCTTGTCACTTTCCAGCCCCCATTATACTCAAGCTTTCTCGCAGCCCACTGGAGGCAGAAAATGGTACTTGTAGGGCTTACTGGACAGAACGAATGAGCAAACTTTGGAGGGGCCCCACGTCTCGCAAACGTGTAATCCATTCCCGGCAGGTGGCCATGGAGCTCCGCTGACCTGCTTCAACCTGTTCTACCTCCTTTGTGCCAGTTACCAGAACCCGCGAGCATGGTGTTGACTGATTTGTTCACCACCATTTTTTCCAGCAGAAGGTAAAGCCAGAGAGTCAGAGCGCCTTTCTTCTGGCTCTTGCTCTCTCCTCCACCGTGTCTGGCCCATGATGCAAATATTCCCCAAATGAAACGGCGGCAGGCATGGATGGGGAGTGGAGGGAGACAGGTAGCGGGAAGGACATTTCTGGCAAAGGGAAGGCTGCAAGCAATAGTGAGGAGTAGAATGAGTCAGCCGGTCTAACAGCCAGAGTCGAGTACGTGTAGCAGGTGGCAGACGGCAAGGAAGGTTGGGACCTCTCTGTAGAGGGCACCTACAGGGAACTGATACTTAATCTGCGGGGCGATGGGGTGCTCTGAGCAGGTGTGTTCGGAGTTGGGCTTGAGGAGTGGCGGCCGGTGGGGAGGGGGAGAGGGAGATGGTGGGCTGGGGCTGGGGTGCCTGCAGCTGCCCCAGGCTTGGGAATGAGGGTGGTGAGCGCATCTGGTAGAACTGTCACGAGGTTTCGAGACTGCATGCATCGGTGAGTGGTTCATGCTGGCGTGCAGTGCGATGTAGGCGCAGACGACGTCGTGCTGTGCGCACCCCCCCCGCAACCCCTCCAGGACAGAAACATTTATGTTCCCCGTTGTCTGGGTGTTGGTAGCTGACAATTGACAGCCGAGTCCTGTCTCACCCCAGGACGCGCCTCCTTCCCTGCGGTCAGCTATATCCAGTGACTGGTAGATGTGGGGGTACAAAGACTCTGCTCTCTGCCAGGTTGGGACAAGCCCAAAGCACCAGGCTAGCTCTAGAGCTCTGTGGGGGAGGGGCGAAGGCCTTTGCTGAGACTGCACTGCGGGCCTCCCCTCCCTCTGTCCAGTCCCCGCTTCCTGCCCTCTCTGCACAGCACCCACCTTGTTCCAAAGGGCACTCCCAGATACCCGCCCTGCACTCCCGTCCTTCCCTGAGTCTGCTTCGCGGAGACCCACCGTGGGACACAGGGTATTATCTTCACAGGGTGAGTCTAAGCCACTAGAGTATCAGAGTATCACGTGTGGCTTTTGGCCACCAACTGAGACACCCTGCTGCAAATTTTCACTCCAGAAGCTGAGAAGGAAAGCAATGCTGCGGAGGCCCCGCCTGTGGGTCAAGAGGCTTCTCAGGCACGTCAAAAATTATTTTTTTTTCGTGCTATGGACCCTTCTTAGATTATTATTTATAGATGCATAATTAAATACATAGGATTGACAAGGAGTCCAATTGTATTGCAAGAGAGTCATCAGGGTACCTGGGTGGCTCAGTGGGTGAAGCATCCGACTTCTGGTTTCAGCTCAGGTCATGATCTCAGGGTCCTGGGATGAAGCCCCAGGTCAGGCTTCGCGTTCAGCAGGGAGCCTGCGTCCCCTCTCCTCCTGCCCCTCCCCCAGTCCCCTCACATGCGTGTGCACACACAGCACACGCCCATGCACTCTCCCTCTCTCTCTCTCTCAAACCAATAAATAAAATTAAAATTAAAAAATCTTAAAAAGAAGCATAGTTACCAAACTATTATAGACTTATGACATATGAATACACATGACATATTAATATATGGAACAGAAATTACTATGACAGTAATATAGTAAATGAAAGGCCTATCAGTGGGTGTAACAATCAAGAAGAAGCAATGAATATAGATATTTCAGGATATATAAAGCTGCTAAAATGTGATCTGAAAATTCTGTTGATGGCAAAGTCACAGGGTTTGTAAATACCAGGGTCAATGAAAATAAAGATGTAAGTCTTCCCCACTGAAAGCCATGGACTCCCCCCTGAATTCAGTACATGCGTTCTCTGAAGATCTGTGAACCACAAAAAGTTAAAAAAGAAAGTCTTGGTATTATAATACTTTACCATGCTTAGTTCTCCACAGTGTGATATGAATGTGTGTGAGGGACCCTCTAAGCCAGTCAGGAATCCACAGTTCAGGAATGATTCTGTTTCGATCAGAAAGAGTCACACGTTGGGCACCTGGGTGGCTCAGACAGTTAAGCACCTGCCTTCAGCTCAGGTCATGATCTCAGGGTCCTGGGATCAAGTCCTTCATCAGGCTCCCTGCTCAGCAGGGAGTCTGCTTCTCTCTTTCTCTCTGCCCCTACCCCCTGCTTGTGTGCTCACTCTCTCTCAAGTAAATAAATAAAATCTTAAAAAAAAAAAAAGAAAGAGAGAGAGAAGGGTCACACTTCAAGGCACCTGCTGTAGGCCCATCTGTTCCTTGTCTCGAGTCAACAACAGGTGTCCCATGAATTAGCATAGAAACTAGCAAAAGTGGGTTTTTATTGGTGACATTTCTGACTAACAATCCAGCGGATGTCAGAAATGGGCTCTCATTAGTAAAATGAGTGGTGTTCAAGTTTAGGGGCATGGGGAAATGTTGCTGAGGTACTCTCCATGCTTGGACGAATGGGCTTAAGAGTTCAGTGAGTTCACCCTTAGGGCTGCTGCCTGTGCCCAGCTGGGGGCTGTAGGCTCGCTGCTGGCCTCAGATGAACCCTAGGGCTAACGGGATCCCGCTCTGAATTTTGTCTTATGCAATGCTCCAGAAAACATTCCCTGTAATGTGTGAGCAGATCAGCTAAGGAAGTTGGAGAGCTGGAACTTTACCAAGTTCGTGGGGTATAAACCATTTGTTAACTGCGTGCGTATGTTCATAGAGTCCATGAGGTGTGGTGAATTTGGTCTGAGATTTGCTTTCAACATAACCAGTAGCAAGGTTGCTGAGAAGTAGCTAACCCTTGCTCACCTCAGATGTTCTGGAAAATTCTCGTATCTGTCAGAAAGAACCCAAGAGATTGTGCATGGCCATCTTGGCCTAGGTCATTTGGCAATAATGACAGTTACGAGCTCAAGGGTTCTGTGGTAAAATCATCTATACCATCATCAGTACTTTGAGGGCAGGAAGAAGACGACTTATTGTCAGAGGCCTCAGAGCAAGGAGGGAGGAACTTTGGGTTAATTACTTCATGAATGTTTAGATAATTAGCCTGGAGGGAATGAGAGGTCAGAGCTTTACCCAAATGGCCCCAGAGAGAGGGTCTATTTGGCTTGGCTGCCTCCCTAGCAGCTAACGTGGACAATTCTTGCTTTGTTGGGATGATTCCAGCCTTAACAAACAGCCAGCAGGGCTCCCCTAAATGCTTCTCCAGAGAGAAATGAATCTTGAGGAGGGAGGGGCAGAGGCAGCTGACCGTGAGGAGCTCTGTGTCTGGCTGTCCGTGCTATCCTGGGCTTTATCAGGAACCCAGAAAAAGCTCTTTTGAGTCTCTTACCTGGAAACAATGCAGAGTATTATCAGGAATGGATCATAGTCCAAAATAATCCTTTCTTTTTACTAGTAATCCCTTTATATGAAATTAAGTACCCATCACACAAGACTGGAATGAAAGAGAATAATATTTTAATAATAGGCTGATGTATCTATCGATCATGCTAGAGAAGAGGGAGACGAGCAGGAACCCAGCCCATGTCACCCTCGTACATCCGTCTGGAACCGGTAACTGAAGGCCACCGTTCATCTGCGCCCTGTCCACTCACGTACTCGTTCAGCATGTGAACTTGCACACCGATTCCGCTCCCGTCGCTTTACTAGGTGGACGGGCACCACAGGAGCTGGGGAATAAGTTCTCATGGACCTCAGACTGGTGGCAGAGACAGACATCAATCACATAATCACACAAATTAGTATGTAGTTCTAATTGTACTACATGTTGAGGAAGAAGATGGAGACAGCATGAGACTATAAGATGGGAGGAAGTGTGGCCCCTAACCTAGATTAGGAGATCCGGGAGGGACTCTAGGAAGAGGTAACATGTAAATGAGGGCTAAAGATGGAATCAAACATTAGGAATGATGCCTACAGAGGAAGGGTGTGTGTGTGTGTGTCTAGATCATTCTGCATAGAGCGCATATAGCAGCTTTATGGTGGGATGTACTTGGTCAAGGTCAAGAAATGGAGGGCAATGTGACCAAGGTGAGACATAAAGGTAGAATGGCGGGAGAAGAGGTAGGGATTATGCTGGGAATATTGATCTGAATTGGACACAACAGTTGTTCTTAGGGCTCCCCTTCAAGTGGGAGAGAGCGCTGTGTGACTGGGTGCATCACAGCAAAATAGAGATATCTACAAGACGGCTGTAAGACTTCAGAGAGGGGCGCCGGGTGGCTCAGTGAGTTAAGCGTCTGCCTTCTGCTCAGGTCGTGATCCTGGAATCCTGGGATAAAGCCCCTGGTCAGGCTCCCTGCTCAGCGGGGAGTCTGCTTCTCCCTCGTCCTCTTTCCCTCTCCCTCCTCAGTTCTCTCTCTCTTTCTTGCTCACTCTCTCTCCCAAATAAATAAAATCTTAAAAAAAAAAAAAAAGAATTCAGAGAACAGAGTGACTGATACTGCCTGGAGGAGTCAGGGAAGGCCACCAAGAGGAGGTGATATTTGATTGCATAGTGCATCAGCGATTGCATAGGAGTTTGTTAAGCAGAGAGAAAGGCAGTGGGAAAGAGTATATAGAAAAGCCAGAGAAGTAGTCAGAGTGACTGGAGCATAGAGTTTGCTATAGGAAATACCAGGAAATGACACAAGACCAACAAGATGAGCTGAGGGCTAAAGGCATTTCTTTTTTCTTTCAAGATTAGTTCCAATGTGAATTTTCTCTATATCATAGACACATTTGGTGGCAATTTTCTGATTTTAAACACTGTAAAAATATTGCCATCATCTTTGTTTTCTGGGCTCATAAGTGGATTCAATTCTTTTTCTTGGTTGGGTAGAATATTTTCAACAACCCAAAAATGAAGGCTTCTGCAAATTTCTTTAAAATAGTCATATTCTTGCAAATGTATTCTACACTACCCAGTGCTCAAGTCTGTGATATTTACATAACTCAGATGTCTGAGCTGGGGGCCATGACACTGATTAAGCTTTGAGGAATTTACATTTTTCTATTTGGAGACTAACGGAATCACAGCGATGATTCTCATATCCTCAAAATCCTCTTGTTGCATACATAGGCTACATTGCCTGGATCTGTCTGGGGGCTCATTACTACTGGAATATTCACTAATCCCACTCATTTTCCAATCCATCAACAACATTCCTGGTCTGCCATTTTCCATCAATAGAATCATGTATTTGTTTTGGTGAAATGTTAATATTTCAATTAGACCAGTTATTAGCTGTGCAGAAGGGTGCTCATTAACAGGGAGTGGGGGAGCCCTGATTTGTAGCATTTGCCAATTACTATGGTTTTAATAGTCCCACCACACTAATCTCAAGCTACCAATGTTGAACAACTGGCTCACAAAGTTCCTGATTTAACATCGGCACCCCAGCGGAGCTGTGTGAACTTTGTCAGTTTACTTAACAGTTTCAGGCTTGTTTCCTCATCTAGAAAATGCGGATAATAATAGTACCTACTTCCTAGGGTGGGTAGGAACAGTAGGTTGATCCATCGAAAGCATCAGCCAGAGCGCCTGTATATCCAAGAGTATGCAGTCAGCAAATAATTATTGCAGTTGTTTTTATGGTTTACAAACACCTAATTATTTACTGAATTAAGCCCCAAACCAACCAAACACTCTCCTTGATTTCCTATCACATTTGCAGATCTCCAGCTTGGTGCGTCACGTATAATCATTTTGCTGCACAATTCTTTTTGAATAGCTTGGGTTTGGTTCACTTCCATTCCGCAAAAGATAATTCTATAGTTCTTTCAAGAGTGTCCTTCTCATGTATGTTGGACTCCCATGCCTTTGTCACCTAAAAACAAAACAAAACAAAAAAATTTTTGCTTTTCATGAGTTAAAAAAAAATGCTGAAAGCTTGAAAAGTGTCCCTTATGATTTTCTCTTTAATACCCAGAAGGAACTGAATTATACCTTGTTCCTTTGTGTATTTCAGAGGGAATGGAATTAACTTGCCTACTTTATGCAGCTAATAATATAGTACACTAGGCTGTCAAAACAGCTTTATAAATTAGCGACACTAGCTGCCGACGCCCTGCCTGCCTCCAGAAGTTATATTAATGGGCAGCTGCTCAAATTCTGGCAGAGAGAGCATCTGAGTTAATGGTTTTGATGAGAGCTTCTAGATAGTCTCTTGTGATCCTTCAAGGAAAACAGACTAGGGGTGTAATAATCTTTCATTTTTGTAATAAAGTGTCAAGGCGCGTCTGGCTGCACGTTACAGAATACCTAACAGTGGCTGGAGCAATAAAGACATTTAATTATCTCTCGTAACAAGATGTGTGCTGATAGTTCCAGGTTGGTGCAGTGTCTCAGTCACACCTTCTTCCTCTCGCCTGTCCTGCTCAGCGTGCTGCTTTTGGTCTGAGGCTTGTTGCTTCATGATCACAAAGTGGCTGCTGCAGCTCCAAGCACCTTGTCCTTATACAACCACGTTCAAGAAAAGAAGTGGGGAAGGGGTGGCCATAGGAAACTCTCCTGATTTTTATCTGGAAGCAAAGATTCTCCCAGAAGCCCCCAAGTAGACTTCTCCTTGTATATCCCACTGGCCAGAACCTGGGCACGTGGCCAACTCTAGCAGCAAGGAAGGCTGGGAAGGACCGTGTTGGGCAAAGCACGGTGGGATCGCCATGTTGGTTTAGACCAGTGCTGATTTGTCCCGTGGAACTTGGCGAGGAGTCTTCAGCCCCTGCACTCAAGGGTTCTAGACCTTCTACTGGAATAAAATTCAGGTTCTGGGTTCTGTTAGGAAGAAATGGGGGTGTGGAGGGCATGGAGAGGCGTCTACCCCGTGCAATGAGTAAGTGCCACCTGTATGACCCTCGTCTGTCAAACCTGACATTGTGAGGCAGGTAAGAAAGCATGAGGGACACCTGATTCTGCATGTCTGACATTCATTCCTCCGTCTTCTGATGACGGAGCCTGATTTTCCTTTGGAGACTCGCTGCTTGTCCACTTCTGGAACACTTGAAGTGGATCCAGACCGCCCCCCCCCCCCGGGGGGGTTTAGCTGACCCTGGCTGCTCAGCTCCTTCTTCCTCCTGTCCACAACGTTGCTTTGGGGAGGGGCACACGACCCAGTCTATTTCCACAGCTTCAAACCCAGGAGACCCTGGGGTAGCTACTGCAAGGAGTAGGTTTCTTCAGGGGGTGCTGATAGGATGGGGCCTTTGCCATCTCGGCGGGGAGGGGGGTTCCCCTGAGGGGAAAGCCAGTCAAGATATGAACAAAGACGGGTTGCTGCCAACATTGTTTGGATGCCTTCTTCCAACGGTGGCTCATCTCCTAGACTTTCCACAGGCAAGCCGTCATAGTTCTTTGGCTTATACAGAAAGAGCCCTCAGTTATCTTCCGTATAAAACTTGGTGGCGTGTGGATCCTTCTTTCATGTTTGCCCCCACTGACCGTAGATGGGCTTGGCAAACGCATCTCTCACTGTCTTGCATGTCCCCACTAAGCTTCTAGCCCAGTGAAGCTTCTCCTGGTGCGGACTGCAGTGGACGAGGGTGCAGGTGGCTGGAATCGTGGCTTGGGCCCTTCCTAGTGTCACGGCTCTGGTCGAACTGTTGAACTTCTCCAAACCTTGGCCCTCTCGTTCGTTTCCTGTGGCTGCCCTTACCAGTTACCACACATTTAGGGGCTTAAAAACCATACAGAAACATGTGAGACAACACATGTGCCTTGGTTTGAGGCTCTCCTCCTCTGTCTGCAAAGTCAGCAAGGGTTCAGGCGGGTGCTTTCCACCTCGTGTCCCTCTGACCTTGCCGCCGTTGTCCCTTCTTCCTGTCTGACGCTGACGCACTTGCCTCCCATTTGAAGGATCTTGTGAGCACCTCGGGGCTGCCTGGACAACCTCTCTACTTCAAGGTCAGCTGGCTAACAACCCTAATTCCAGCTGCAACTTGAATTCCCCTCATCACCCGACATAACAGAGTCACAAGGAATGTACTTACAGGTGCCAGGACTTCATATGGGGGCGTCTTTGGGGGTCTGTTATTCCACACCATGTCATACTTTGTTTTTTAAGGTTTAAATGAGATAGTACATGGATGCTGGTATACAGCAGGCGCTCAATAAACGTTGGCTATTATTTGTTTCCTCAGTGCTTGGCATATGGCAGGATCTTATAGTAGCTACTCCTCCCCTTGAGAAGTTGATCTGTGTCCCCTCTCTTTTAAAGATTTGTTGATTGATTGATTTTGAGGTAGGGGAGAGTAGCAGAGGGAGTGGGGGAGACTCTCCAGCAGATTCCCTGTGGAGCATGGAGCCCAACGCCAGACTCGATCCTACGACCCTGAGATCATGACTTAGCTGAAACCAAGAGTTGGACGCGCCACCGACCAAGCCACCCAGGCACCCCTACATCCCCTCTCTGAAACTGGAGCTGTGAGATTGCATGACCGATGGACTGTGGGGAAAATGGCATTGTGCCAGTTTTGGGTCCCAGCTCCTGGTGTCCTGGCTCTGGATGCGCAGCCAGCATGCCGTGAGGAGACCCAAGCTGCCTTGGAGGAGAGATGCGCTCGGAGAGAGGCCGACAGCCATGGGAGCCCGTCCCAGAAGTGGACCCCTGAGCCTGGTCGAGCTGCCCCGCGGAGCCCTGCCTCGGTTGTAGGTCTGTGAACCAATGAAACAGTGATCATTGTCTCAGGCAGCCCCCGAGTTTGGGGTGGTTGGTTGTAGGGCACCAGCTAACAAAACAAGGCTCAAAAAATGATTCAGGGGATGACTAAGGAAACGAACCGTCAGGATTTAGAGACGGGAAACAGTTTGCTGTGAAGGATCCGTGTGCCTTTCACCCACAGATCGTTTTAAGGCTCATGACGCATCTTCGGAAAGGCTCTGAGGGATGACATCTTTACAGATGACTCACAGGCCCCGGCCCGCGCTCGCCCCTTCTACCGACCACCTGGGAAGGCACGAACTCAAGAATGACCGCTTTGCTGTGAATGGCTGACCTGGCTGGAGCTGTGCGGGGAGGCCCCTGGCGAAGGGAGATGCAGACATCCCTCTGCCCGCAGCATCTGTGCCCACGCGCACCCCCAGGAACTGCGATCCAGGATAGAAGCATGATTTCCCACCTGGGTCTGGAAGCAGACAGCGATGACATTCTCATTCAGGTGCAGCCCTCGGTGCGATTACATCCCTACCAAGTCTGCTGGGGGGAGAGCCCAGAAGCTCTTTCAGAGGGAAAAGGCATTAAGAATGCAGCATCGAGATCTTGATTTATAACACTCACATTTACCTGTCAGTCTCCTTGGATACGCCTCTCAGTGGCAGGGTACGGATTTCGGTTAGGCATTCTCCTCACATGTGGGATTGGCTGCTGCATAATTAGGCGTAAACGAGCCACCCGCCACCACCCAAGGAAAAGAGGACGGTTCTCCCTTCTCCGCAGGATGGTCAGGGAGGAGCCCCGAGGATCTCAGGGTCTTAGAGAGGCCTCAGATCAAAGTGCTGCCCTTTGCCCCTTCTTCCTACCAGAGCAGAAGGTGTTTGGGTGCTTGCAGAATCAGGGGTGCGCCAGAACTCCCTTCTGACCTTTGCTCTTGGTGGAGTGACCCCATCGAGTGGCCTGGGTCCGACCAAATGACACATAAGCAATATGTGTCCTCCCTCCCTCCGCATGAGGTGACTCAGCCTAATCCCTCTGCACTCACAGCTCCCCTACACCAGGCCTGGGCAAATGCAGGGCTGGGCCACTCGAGCAGGTTGAATAGTGTCCCCTCAACATTCACGTCCCCCCCCAGGACCTCAGAGTGTGACCTTTCGGTCTCTGGATGTACTTGGTTAAGATGGGATCTTACTGGATTCGTGTGGGCCCCTGTCCTTAGAGAAAGAGGAGGGAACACAGAGAGACAGAGAGAGAAGAAATTTCTGTAAAGACAGAGATAGAGACAGGAGGGATGTTTCTGCCAGTCAACGAAAACACCAAGGATTTCTGGCAACGACCAGAAGCTGAGACAGAGGCGTGGGACGGGTTCTCCCTCAGAGCCTCCGGAAGGAACCGAGCCTGCAGGAGCCTCGATTTCAGACTTGTAGCCTCTTGAAGAGTGAGAAAATGCGCCCCCCCACCCCGTTTGTGGTGATTCATTACGGCAGCCCCAAGAACTAGAGCAGCTATCGGGGGCGGTGACATTCGAAGCAGATTGCGGAGCGCAAGACGAAGGGCGAGGCAGAGCCTCAAGTGTCTGGTTCTCCCCCACCTCTTGGGGTCTGAGGGGAAGCTCATTCCTGCGAAGACTGGCAGCGAGCTGAGAAGTGTGTCCCCCAGGGCCACCACTAATAAAAATCACACCAGTGGAGCAAAGCCTTAATTAACACTTTCATTCGGAGCTCGAGACCTTACGTAATGAACGTTGATCGTTTCCTCTGTATTTGTCAGGAGAACAAACAAGCTTATCTGAAGTACTTAATCAAATCATAACCGTGTCCAGGGGTGGTTATAACCATGTGCAGATGTTTCTATCGGTGGATTAGTGTGAACACGGCTGGTCGTGAGAACTGTGACCGCTGTTCAAAGGGGCACGCCAGAGACGTTCGTGAGCCTCATCCAAGCGGGTTCACGGGGCTAAAACAACCAAGGCAGGAACAGCCACAAGAAATGTTGTTTTCAACCACGAGGCTGAGTAGGGCATACTAGATGAAAACATTGAATCAAGCAGAACACACATTTGCCTCGAAAGCTGTGTTTGATCAAATTTCCTTTGTCCAAGCCAGTCTGAGGGTAGAGCCAACCCAAGAAAGATGGATCCCAGTCACATTGCCTGAGGCCTGGATGAGGCTGTACCTGAAACCATTCTTATTTACGCCCTTTAAAAAGAGTGGTCATCTGTGGAGAAAGCTGAGGAGATCATAAGCCTCAGATCAAGACCTTTGATTCAAAATCTCCTATTTATTTCTTTATTTCCAGTAACTCCTACAGCTTCCTTCCTCTCCCCATCTCTTCCTGGGGGTGGTGATCCTCCTGTGTGTAATATGTAGCTTTATATCCTTTGTTGTATTTTTCATTTACGCAATGGACTTTGTCATGTTTCATTCTTTCTTTCACTTTTTTATTGAGTACCGTGTTTTTAAGGCCCGTGCACGATGCTATGGGTACCATTTCATCCATCCATTGCTCCTCATGGTATACTTCTCCATGGTGTGTCCCTCAGAGCCTCAGAGGTGTGTATTTATTCTAGTTTACAAACCCATTCCCTAACACCAGATACCCCACAGCTAGCCTGCTGTTTGTATCCCCTGATGGAGCTCTGTAAGAATCTCCTTGAGTCCATCACATTAGTGGTGGGATTGCTAGGTCCTGTGAGTTGGGGGCACATAATTTCACTAAGTAATGGCTGACTTCTCTGGGTAATGGGTGTCTCAGTCTACCTTCCCTACAACCGTACCAGAAGGTTCCCATTTCTCTACTTCCCCATCAGTGCTGAGCATTACCGAGTTTTCTAATTTTTACCAGTCAAATGAAAGTAATATCTTGTTTTAAAATTGGCATTTCTCTGATTACTAATGATTGTGAGCATCTCTTCACACACCTGTAAGTATTTGGGGTTACCTCTTGTACAAACTGCCTGTTCATACTCTTTGCTCATTTCTTCATTTGGATTTGCAAGGATTCCTTATATATTATAAATATGTTATAACTATTATAAGTATTAACCCTTGTCTGTTTCAGAAATTGAAAATATTTTTCCCCTTCTTTCATCGGTTCATTAACTTTGCCCTCAGTGTCCTTTATAAATCAGAAATCCTTAGTTTTCAAGATGTCCCCCCAAGATTCCTGTCCCCTGATTATCGATCAGGGGACACTAATCGAGGTACTGCTGTGGAGGACTTTGCAGGCGTGATTAAGGTTATGGACTCTGTTAGTCCGTTCTGAGTGCTGTAACAAAATACCATAGATGGGGGGCTTACACATTTGTTTTCTTATAAGAAATTTATTTCTCATAGTATGGGAAGCTGTGAAATCAAAAATCGAGGTCCCAGCAGATTGTCTGGTGAGGCCCACTCTCTGGTTCAAAGATGATATCTTCCAGCCGTAACCTCCCATGCAAGGAGGGTTAAGGGAGCTCTCTAGGGAACTCTTTTATAAGGGCACTAATCCCATTCATGAAGGCTCTACCCTCCTGACCTAATCACCTCCCAATGACCCTATCTCCTAATACCATCACCTTGGGAGGGTTGGTTTCAATGAAATTGGGGGTGGGGATAGAAACATTCACATCTTAGCACAGACCTCTAAATTGGGAGATAATCTGGATTATCTGGGTGTGCCCAGTTTAAACACTTGAGTCCTTCCTTAAGAGCAGAGACATTTCTCTGGCTGATGTCAGAACACAGGAGGAGAAATGAACTAAGAAGCCAGAGATTTGTCAAGAGATACACTTGAGGGGCGCCTGGGTGGCTCAGTGGGTTAAGCCGCTGCCTTCGGCTCAGGTCATGATCTCAGGGTCCTGGGATCGAGTCCCGCATCGGGCTCTCTGCTCAGCAGGGGGCCTGCTTCCCTCTCTCTCTCTCTGCCTGCCTCTCTGCCTACTTGTGACCTCTTTCTGTCAAGTAAATAAATAAAATCTTTAAAAAAAAAAGAAAGAGATACACTTGAGTGTATGTTGCTGGTTTGAAAGACAGAGGAAGAAGGCCAGGGTGGTTGTGGTCTCTAGAAGCTGAGAAGGACCCCCGGCTCACAGCCATCAAGAAAAGGGGGAGCTCAGTCCCACAACTGCACGGAACTGAGCTCTGCCAACAATTCGAATGAGCCTGGGAATAGATTCCCCTCCAGAGCATCCAGAAAAGAGCCCAGGATGGCTTGGTGGGAACCTACACCGAGCAGCCAGCTGAGATTGCAACCAACAGCGCTGTGAGATAATAAATGAGTGCTGGTAGAAGTCAGGAAATCCGTGGTAATTCGTTACAGCAGCAATAGGAAACTAATAGGGTAATCGAATTTATCAGTCTTTTGCCTTATGGTTTGTGCTTGTTTTTGAAGTTTTCTGTGTAAGTTTAATGTGTGCAGCATAATGGCATGACTTCTGCATATTATGAAATGATGACCACGATTAGCTAATATCCATCATCTCATCTAGTTACAAAGAAAAGGAAGAAAGGGCTTATTTGTGATGAGAACTTCCGGGATTTATTTTCTTAGCACTACAGCCATGTTCGCTCTGGTCGTCATGTGGTACGTCCCGTCCCCGGTACTTATTTATCTTCTGTCAAACCTTTTGACACCTTCATCTAATTCCTCCTTCTCCCTCCTCTCTCCTCCCCCATCTCTGATCACCGCAAATCTGATCTTGTTCCTGAGTTTGGGTTTAGTTTTGTTTTTCATTAAGTCTCCACCTATAAGTGAGATCACATAGTACTTGTCTCTCTCTGTCTGACTTAATCTACTTAGCATAATGCCCTCAAGGTCCATCCTTGTTGTCCCAAATGGTAGGATTCCCTTCTTTTTTATGGCTGTATATTATTCCATTGTGTGTGTGTGTGTGTGTGTGTGTGTGTGTATATAATATATATATATACTATATATACCACATTCTTTTTAAAAAGTAGGCATGGAGCCCAACCCAGAGCTTGAACTTATGACCTTGAGGTCAAGACCTGAGCTGAGATCAGTAGTCAGAGGCTTAACTGACTGAGCCACCCAGGCACTCCCATACCACATTTACTGAATCCATTCATCTGTTGATGGACATCTAGGTTGTTTCTGAGTCTTGACTATTGTAAATAAGGCTGCAGTGAACGTGGAGGTGCAGTTGTCTCTTTGACATACTGATTTGTTTCCTTTGACTATATATCCAAGAGTGGAATTGATAGATCTGAATTTTAAAAAAAATTTCTTCCTCGCCTTATGCAAGCATGCATTCTTTTTTTTTTTTTTTTTAAGATTTTTATTTATTTATTTGAGATAGAGTGAGAGTGAGAGGGGACAAGCAGGGGAGCAGCAGGCAGAGGGAGAAGCAGGCTCCCCGCTGAGCAGGGAGCCCAAGCTATGGCTGGATCCCAGGACTCCTTACACTTATAAGCAACATTGCTTATAAATTCTAATAATTTGTCTGTTGATCCCATTGGTATTTCTGAGTAAATGATGACAGTTTTATCTCTTCCCTTCCAAGTTTTCCACCATTTCCTTCTTTATAGCATCGGCTGTGACCTGTAGTACTATGTAAACATTAGTGGTGATATTCAACTGCAAACTTTCAGTTTATGGACCAATAAGTTATTTTTCTGAGTCCCTATACTTGGGGTTTCTGAAATTTACAATCTGAGAACCCTAACTGAAATAAAGTAACTTTTTCAAGGATACTGAGTGTCGAACTATAGCTCATTCTTTTTTTTTTTTTTTAAAGATTTATTTATTTATTTGAAAGACAGAAATTACAAGTAGGCAGAGAGGCAGGCAGAGAGAGAGAGGAGGAAGCAGGCTCCCTGCCGATCAGAGAGCCCGATGCGGGGCTCGATCCCAGGACCCTGGGATCATGACCTGAGCCGAAGGCAGAGGCTTTAACCCATTGAGCCACCCAGGCGCCCCTATAGCTCATTCTTTAAAGGAATCTAAATGTTTCAGACTTCCCCACTGTGCAGTAGCTGAACGTGTGGACTCCCTTTGTGGGTAAAGGCAAATGCTCTTAGAAAGGGGTGTGGGCAGGAAGAGAGTAATTGGTGGGTTTAGTAGGGTGATAATAATAATTAAGATAATTACAAAGATAATGATGATCCTTCCATCTTTATGACTTTAAGCTTTCAAAGTATTCCTTTATCACATTTGATTCTTAGCACAGTCCTATGAAGTTGGGTAGGAAAAGTATCATTATCTATGTTTTGCACAGGAGGAAAGGAGATCCTTGTTTTCTGCTTGGTCCACGGATGGCTCCTTGCCAGGGAACTGGCTTGTAATGGCGAGGGGAGTAGGGCCATGGGGGAAGGGAGTCCCCGGATCGGCTGGAGCTGAGAGACTTGCTTATTCAAGACAGTCCGCCAAGCAGGGCTCCGATCAAGAACTCCCAATGAGAAAATGCACTGTGTCACGAAGAATGTTGTCTTCCAACAGCGAAGGAGGTCCCGGGGACGGATCTGTCATGAAGACATTGAACCAGAGTTTCTAAACTAGGGTTCTCCAGAACTCAGTTCTGTGAGAATTTGTGATTACTCAAAAAGCACACGCTATATTTGCAATTTTATGTCTGCATTTGGGTAGCACTTCTAGTAAAACCCTCTGACAGAGCAGCCCCATGGTGAAAGGTCTTTCGGCCCCTGTCTTGGCGCTGCACTAGAGAAACAGAACCAGCAGGAGATGTACGTAAAGAGATTTACTGCAAGGGACAGGCTTCAGCAGCTGTGAGGACTGCCTAGACAAGTCCGAGATCTGTAGGGCAGGCTTTGAGGAAGGACAGGCATGAACAGAAGCTGCTACACGAAGCAGAATTTCTCCTTCCTGGGGAAAACCTCCGTTCTGCTCTGAAAGTTTAAACGGACTGAATCAGGCCCATCCAGATTATCTAGCATAATCTTCCTTCCTTACAGTAAACTGATTGATTATACACTCGAATCACACCTACAAAATACTTCCAAGGAAGACTCAGATTAGTGTTTGATTCCGTAATAAGGACCAGAACCTCACAAAGGTGACACAGAAAACTCACCACCCCAGCCCCTGCGCGAGTACAGAGGTGAGCCCTCTTCATCAGTCGAGCCCATTCTCAGCCATGGATTCGAGGGTTGCTGGAAGCTAGTGAACTCTGAACTACCCCGGGGAAGGGGCAGGGGGGACAGCAGGTTGATGACATTGGCTGCTCCCTCCCAAGTGACCTCTCCCAGCAAGGAGCAAACAAATGCTACAGGTGTAATGGAAAATCAGGGAGAACCTCTAAGGTGGAAAAAGGAATGCTCGCTCACCCGCTGGTCCTCAGCTGCCCCACTGGCCTTTCTGCTGCCATTGTAAGTCACCGCAAATGGAGAGAACTACATGGTGAATTATTGCATGTGTTCATTTTCTTGTTTATTTGTCAGGTCCTCCTACTTTATAGTTTATTAATGTTAGTGTTTTACAAACACTTTTGAGAGGAGGGTGGTGAGTTTCGAAGATGAGGGATGACGTGTAGAAGGAAAGCTCCAGGTCCAGGCCACGGACAGTCCCGAGGAGGTCAGGGATGGGGCTTCGCAGGGTGCGACCCAAAACCGGAAGTCACCGACCAGCGAGGAATTCCCGTCTTCCGAGACGTTTCACTGCACTAGGGCAGACAAGGGACACAAGAGATGCTGTTCTTTGGAATGGAAACCGCTCACGTCCACGGGCTGTACACAGCCCGGCGATCCAAAGGGTTCTGTCCCGTGGTCCTCTGGGATGGTGCACAACTGGCCGTTGTGGCAGTGTCTCGTCCCACTGAAAAGACACAGAGCCGCAGGCCACGGCCACTTGATAAGGAAAGAGCTGGTCATTTACATGGTTGTTGGAATCACAGCAAATGCCCTAGTGGCCGAACTTCGTGCCCACAAGAGGAAAGGCCACCCAGTTGATGCAAACCTAATAAAACCAGTAAAATTTTGGGGAGTGAAATGCCAAGACAAGATGCGATATGAGGAGTCAGGAAGGTTCCACCCTCAAAGAATACAATGAAGTCAGGGTACTATAGAGGTTTACGTAAGAAACTAAAAATAGCTTCTTTATCCAGGTGGCTATGTCAATATATTTCACGAATACCTGCATGGTGTGGCATTTGTAAGATTTATAAATGATGAAATCCAAGAGTAGTTTTCCTGCTGCGAAGAGTTGCCCCAGACAAGTACAGGCCAATATATGCGTGTGAATATATGCTTTTTCATTACAGCTTTGTTAAGGTATAATTGATATGCAATAAACCACATAATTTGATGAGTTTTGACGTATTTGTACACTTCTAAAACCACCACCATCACAATCAAGATAATGAATACACGCATCACCCCTAAAATCTTCCCTATGGCTTTGTGCAATCTGTTTCTCTCTGTTCCCCATCCTTGTGTCCCGGGGGGAATCATCCATCTCCTTTCCGCCACTCCAGACTGGTTTGCATTTTCCAGAACTTAATTTAATGCAGTCATACAGTATGTATTCTTTTCTGTCTGCTTCTTTCACCCGGTGTCATTATTTTGAGACACAGTGGAATCATCCTGTTGTGTATCCATAATCTGTTTCTTTCCGCGGCTGAGTCACATTCCATTGTACGGATAGACCAAGGTTTATCTCACCTGTGGATAGATGTTTGGTTTGTTTCTAGTTCTGAGCTAGCGGATAGAGCTGTTAGGAACGTCCATGTAGCAGTCTCTGTGTGGATGTATGCTTTCATTTCTCCTGGGGAGGTATCTAGAAGTGGAAAGCCTGGGTCACATGGTAGGGATATGTTTCACTTTCTAAGGAACTGTCAAGCTGTTTTACAAAGTGGTTATATTATAAAGACCTACATATTACATTCCATTGTATAGACCGCTTGCAGACTTTGAGAGTTGCTCGGCGTCTTTGCCAATACTTGACATGATCAACCTTTTTCATTTAAGCCATTCTATGGTGGGTGCTGTTATCTCACTGTGGTTTTAATTTGTATTTCCTTAATGACCAGTAACGCTGAATATCTTTCCATGTGCATATTTTTCCATCTGTATCACTACTTTGGTGAAGTATTTGTTTAAATATTTTGCCCATTTTTTATCAGGTTTATCTTCTTGAGTTTTAAGTACCCCTTGTATTCTAGATACAAGCCCTTTGTCAGCTCTGTGTTTTGCAAATATTTTCTGTCCATCATGGCTGTCTTTGGAAAAGCAAAAATTTTGAATTCTGGTGAAGCCCAATTTACTGAGATTTTCTTTTTTTGTATTCTATGTAAGAAATCTTTGCGAAACCCAAGGTCATTAGGATTTTTTCCCCTAATGTCTTTGTCTAGAAATTTAATATACTTCATGCTGGATTTTCATATCTGAAAACAAATGGTCTGTCTTGGAGGAATTCTTTGACGTCGGTAGGGAAGGTGCCCCATCCGTGGTTGACTCCAGGAAAGATTTTTGCCTCTCTTATAAAACAGAAAATATGGATACTGGCACAACATCCTGTTTTCTTCCTTGAGATCTGATGTTATCAAAAACTCTTGGTGATTAACTGAGGAAATGCTAGTTGGTGATACAAAAATAGTTAACTTCATTGAACAAAGACAAATTTATTCATGATTATTTAACAATTGCATGAAAATCTGGGATGAGGAAGAAGGACTTTCCGCTGCGACCCCGCCCACCCCCCCTTGAGATCCAGCTGCCATGTAAGGAAGCCCTAGAGAGAGAGAGAGAGAGAGAGAGAGACCCGGCCTTCCAGCCATCCTGGCTGGGGTGCCAGACACCTAAGGGAAGCCATTTTGAATATTCCAGCTCCCATCTTCCCGAAACCATGTGAGAGATGTTAAATGACACCAGAAGAAATGACCCAGCTGGTCAGCCCACAGAATTGTGAGAGAAGTCACTCAACCTCTGCCTTCCTCCTCCACCCTGTGGCCCATCCCAGCCCCCTCCATGTTCAGCCAGACCCACCTTCTTGGTGCTCAGAGCAGGGGGGCGGCAGGTCAGAGGCGTGGACTCCCACTCCCCTCTACACCCCTGCCTTGGAATGCGTTTCACTGCAGCCATCACGACTTCTCTGCCAGTTTTCTAGAAAACCCTGGCTCCCAGGTTTTCTGTTAGTAAAAACCACCTGTGCACCTTGCTGCAGTGCAGATTCCTGGGCCGCGATAATTCTGCCTCCACAGCTCTGGGGTCTGACTGAGGAGGGCGGGAATGTTTACGTGGAGCTGACTGTGACAGAACATAATGGGGGTGTGGGGGGGGCTTGGAGAAACTGCCCTGGGCTCACAAGGCTCTCCGGGTGAACAGAGAGCATTTCTTCGTCACGCGTTCTTTTTTTTTTTTTTTTTAAAGATTTTATTTATTTATTTGACAGAGATCACAAGTAGGCAGAGAGGCAGGCAGAGAGAGAGAGAGAGGAAGCAGGCTCCCCGTTGAGCAGAGAGCCCGATGCGGGACTCGATCCCAGAACCCTGAGATCATGACCTGAGCCAAAGGCAGCGGCTTAACCCACCGAGCCACCCAGGCGCCCCACAAATTGTTCTTGATGAGCCAAAGTGTATGTGTGTGTGTGTGTGTGTGTGTATGAGAATGTGTGTGAGCGTGTGGGAATATGTGTGTGGTGTGTGCGTGGGGGACGTGTGAGTGTGAGCATATGTGAGTGAGTACGTCAGTGTGAACACAGGACCGTGTGAGTGTGTGTAACTGTGAGCACAGCACTGTGCCCCTGGGAGGTGGGGGACGAGACCCGGGTTGTGTCACCGAGCAAGCGGGGGAGGGGTGTAGGTGCCCCGGGAGGAGGAAGGGAAGGGCTTCCATGTGGGACTTGGTGAAGTCCACGGCCGTGGCTGCTGGCACTGGTGGCCGGCAGCGCCCAGCAGCTGCTTTGCTTTTCCTACGAACACATGCGTCTGTGCTTTGGCTGAGTCCAGAAGCCTCACGTTATAAAAAGGTGTCCTGTGTGGGTAATGGAAAACGGGCAAAGAAAACCATCTGGACCTGGGAAGGGATCTGGGCTGGAGCTTGGCAGGCTGCTGGGCCCTCCCGAGGTGCCCACCACCCCGCTGCCAGCCTGCCCGTGGCCCGTGGCCCGTGGCCACACTCATAACCTGCCCAGGCGGTGGGGGATGTCACCGTGTTCAGTAAACCACCCCCCTCCCTGCCTCTCTTGAAGCGAACTCCTGGCACTGGACCTGCGGGTGAGACGTGGTGTGATTCTCAGAAATTCTCCACTGCCGTTCGGAAAGTCACAGACTTAATAATAGTAGTAATAACACTTGCTAGCATTTATTGAACATAGGTCTCCGTTCCAGACACCACGCTAAGTGCTTCTGGGGCATTAGCTCATTTAGTTTCAACTTGCATGATCACAGACATCTTCTGGAATACGGATCCTGAAATTAACATTTCAAGGGAAGGGCAGATATCCCTGCTTAAACCAAAACTTTTTAAAAAGATAGAGGAAAAGGCACCAACCAGAAGTGTGGATCCCAGTGAGTCGGCCCAGGTGGGCACACCTGTGTAAGCAGCGGCCAGGGGCAAAAAAAACGGAGCTTTCCCAGGTCCCGGGAACCCGCCCTGAGATCCTGCCCATTTCCCAAAGGGAATTGCCATCCTGTCCTCTGATGCATGGGTTAGGTTCTCCTATTCATCAACTTTCTGTGCACTGAAGCACACAGGAGGTAAATTTTTGGTGTCTGGTGTCTTGTCCTTGACCTTGTGCTCGTGGGACTCGGCCACGTGGTTGCACGTGGCAGGGCCTCCTCCTTCATTCCCTTTGCTGTAGGGGATCACACATGCCACTCCCTGAATTTTATCTAGCCCTTCTGCTCTCAGTAGCTTGCTTCATTTTTTTCTGATTTGGGCTATTGCAGATAATGCTTAGGTAGCTCTACTCTTTACGGTTTGGTTTAAGGAGTTACGATTATATGTCTCTGTTCAATTCACGGTCTAAAGTGCTAGATTCAAACCCCAGATGGACTGCTTCCTGGCTCTGTGCACTTTGGGGAAATTCCTTAACCTCTCTAAGTCTGGTTTCTCTCTGGCAGTAATGACCATGCCAGCCTGATGTCAGTCTCCTCATCTCTCAAGAAGGAAGGAGCAAGATCTCTGTCCTACGACAGTCGCGTGGGGTCAGGTAAGGCCCCTCCTTGACTCCTCCGGGGATGGTTGTGAGAGCAGAGGAGGTAACGTCTCTGACAAGCTCCGTGACATGCTCAGCTCCGAACCAGCGTTTCCCTATCCCTGTGTTCATGTTGGCAAAAAGAAAAAAATGAATAATTATTCCTGGACTATAACACCGTAAACGACTAAAATAGTTTGCTCATCAAAACTAACAGCTTGGTTGGGAAGACTCCCACAGCTTGGCTAGCACCAAGCCAGAAGCTACCGTATCGTATTATAATTGCCCAACCCCAGGCCGTTCCCAGCGTTGCAAGACTCACTTCAAACTATCCTCTCTAGCCCTAAACCCTGTCACTGTCCTCCCAGACACCCTCTCTCTGAGACATCCCTCGGATGCTGTCATAGTGACGGTCTCTCTTACTATAGGAAGTCCAGTAAACCCTTCTGCTTGGCCTGTGGGTTTTCTGGTCTTTTTTTGGGGGGGGGGGGTTTCCATACTTAACATTCCTCTATCTTTCTCCTACTCTGTCATCTCCTTTGATCTTCCTGAGAGTCCCAGTGTAGGTGTTATCTATCCCCATTTTACAGATGAGGAAGCTGAGGCACAGAGAGAAATCAATAATTTGCTCAAGCTATCAGTAGGAAGCAGAGCGTGTGAACTCAGATCTGGCTGACTCTAAATTGCGCTTGACTTTGTGCTTAGTGCTAAGCAGGTGGGAGCTGGTATTCATGTTGTTATTACCTGGAGTCAAGCTGGGCCACAGGGAGCTCAGGCGTGGCCCATCAGGGCCCCTGATGGTGCGGAGGCCAGGGCCATGGGGCTGAGATGTTCTAGGGCCCTCCCCTCCAGGCCTTTGCCTCTGACCTCTATCCCCAGCACTGTCGTCCAGGGCTGTTCTGGACCCTCGGGTTACATTCTACACGGAAATAGTCTGCTCATCCGGATGAACGGGCTGGCCGTGAAGATTCTCATCCTTTGGCTTCCACCGAGCCAAAAGCTCTTGTGCCCTATTATTTTCACCCAGTCTCAAACACGTCACTTTATGTCCGTATTCAACTGACAGTTGAGAGCGACAGATTCAAGTCTTGGAATGTCAAGTTGAAGTTCAAGTCAAGAACTTGCTGGCTCTGTGAACCTCCGGAAAATCACTCGGCCTCTCTGAGCCTCATTTTTCTCTGGAGGGAATAATGCCTAACTTACCTTCGTTTCCTAGTCGGTCAACAAGTACTTGTTGAACACCTACCGTGTGTTGGTATCACTCTAGCTCCAACAGGGAACCCCACAAAGATCCCTACGTGGTTTGGTGCCTTTGTCCCTCCAGTGGGAGAAGCTCTTCCCTCCTTCCTCTCTCCCACTGTCACCCCACATTTTTACCTAGTGATTGCCTCCTAATTCTATCTAGCCTCACGTCTGAGGTCCTTTCTGCTGGGAAGGTTTCATGGCACCTGGCAGGGCACTCCCCGAAATGCTGGGGAGCTCATATCTCGCCATCCCCTGTGAGCCTCTGGATTTCCTGCACCCTGGCATCCTTGGTGCCAGCTGTGGGGTTCAGCCCCCGGTCAAGGGTGAGTACAACTTAGCTAGAACTTCTGCTGTCCAGGTGGCCCGAGAAGCCCGTATGGTGGTCACTCCAGGCAAATCTGAGTTAGCAGCACTCCGAGAAACCAGGACTTAATTCCAGGTAGCTGCGGGGTTTTGGGGGAGGCTGACTTTCCAGGGTTATATGGGAAGCTTAAAGAAAACATATGTGAAGTGCTGGGCATCTAATAATAGCGATGTCGGCTGCTTGCTATGTACCCAGCTGAAGAAGGATGTTACATATTTTAACTCAATCATTTCAACAGTCTTGGGGGAGGGGCTGTCATTGTCATCAACTTATGGCGAGGAAACCAAGGCCCAAGGGGCTTGGGGAATTTGCTTACACCTACACTGACACAGGCCAGAGCTAGCAGAACTGGGAAGGAGACTCTGACCTTGACCGCCCCAGGCCCCACGGCCCAGAGTGCTACCAGCTTGGAGACTCAGTTCAGAAGCATCCACGGAGCATGTTAGCACAAGCTGCAGAGCCTGGCTGGTCCTCCCCTTCCCCAGTCCGCTGAGGGCCAGGCCGTGGATTTGGACAGTACAGTTGGAGCCAAACGCAGCTTCTTTCAGACTCCAAACTCTGTTCTTGCGCCTCTCCGGATGAGGCCGCGGGGCACGTGAATTCTTGCCTCCTTGTCTGGGCAGCGAACAACTCCCCAAAGACAGCAGCAGCTTGTCCGTGTGGGCAGCTCTGGCAGTATTGAGGACACTCGAATCCATCCATTCATTCATCTGTGTAACACATATTTATTGAGCATCTACTCTCTGCCAGTGTAGACGAGGAGCTCTAAACAAGCAGCTGAGGCCCCTTGCCCTGATGGGGCTTATGTTCTGGTGTTGGGAGGAACAAAGCAAAAGCAAAACCAAACAGCGGAACAAGGGAGAGATACTTTCTGGTAGTGGCCAGGGCTTTGTAGAAAACCACACAGTTACGGGATTGATCGTGGCTGGCCGGTGGGGGAAATGCCACTTTACAAAGGGTGGTCAGGGAAGGCCCTGCTGGGGAACTAGCATTCTAGCTGAGGAACCGGGACTGACCATGTGCGCTTCTGGGGGACGGCAGCCCCGGGGGGGAGGGGGAGCAGCAAGCCCAAGGCTCTTAGGCAGGAGCATGGAGGGTTTGCTCAAAGGGCATCTGAAAAGGCCCTTGTGGCCAAACTGTGTTAAAATGAGGTTGAGGAGATGAGGTCAAAGAGAAGGCAGGGGCCTGATCATATAGGTTTCACAAGCCATAGATGGCAGGAACTGCCACAATAAGCAGTCTGTCCTCTCCCACAGTAATGAAACCCCCCACATTTAGGGGGGCACCTGGCCACCCGGAAAAAAGACTATATGTCCCAGCCTCTCTGGAAGTCAGGTACAGTCATATGACTAAGCTCTGCCAACGAGATATTAACAAAATTACCTTCCTTAAAAGATAGCTAGTGTGTGCTCTTTGCTTCTACTTTCCTGGGCCTCCTCCCGTCCTGCTGCTGGGACCCCTGCTGCAATGCCTGGCAACCTCGCTGCCATGTTGTACCATGAAGAGGTAGACCCCACCCAGGGATGCTGGAGCAATGATGTCAGGAGCTTGCAACCCTGGGGACTCCGTGAGTAGAGCCTGGTAGCAAGTCTGGACTGCCTTCCTTCCTTCTCTACATACCGGAGGAGGAAAGGAACAAAATAAATTTCTCTTTTGTTTCAGCCACTTTTATTTTGGGGTCTCGCTTATCTTTACCTGGACAAAAGCTGCCTTTGCGATTGATATCCACTATAAGGATTATGAGTGACTCCTATGTTTTTGGGTTGAGTAACTGGGTAGATGTTGGCATTTAAGGAGAAGGTGAACTCTAGGGAAAACGAATCAAAAAGGTTGGGTGCGATTCAAGAGTTCTCTCTTGTTTACACCCAAACTGAGATGCATATTATACACCCACGAGGAGCTATCGACAAACAAGCAGCTGGATATTTCAGCGCAAGGCTCGGGGCTTGAGTGGGAGGCAGAGCTGAAGATACAAATTTGGAAGCCATCGTAATGGAGTTGTGCCTTCTCAGAAAGTCCCCAGCAGCATTCTGGGGAATGCTGCGGGAAATGGCTTTGCCTTCCCTGTTATTGGTAAGCTTCGCTTTATACTGTAGATTCTTGGATAAGAATTGAATTTTGTTAAATCAGATTCCATTATACATGCACTGGACAAACTTGCGATTTCCAGAAGTCCTTTGTAAATTATTATGATTAGAACGCCAAGTTTCTTTCTGTCACTTTTTCTTCTTTGACCTGTTCAGTTTGTCCACGCTTTGGTATTTTGATTTATCCTCAGCCATTTCTTTCTTGAATCTTCTTTCCTAAAGTAAGAAAGAAGAATTTAAAACTTTATTTTAAAAATGGAAAGTAAAAGTGAGGGTGTTATAGGGGGATTCATATAATCTAAGAAACATGGAATTACAGCATTGGAAAAGAACTTTCTGATCCAGACAACTGCCTGGAGTGGGTTCCCTGTAAGAAATCACAGCACATTAGGGTGGCAGGGACTTCTGAGGTCTAGTAGGCCAATGTTTCCCAGGTGCTGACTTATGGAATGGCACTGGGTTGCTGGGAATTTTTTCCCACTTACAAAACTTTCAGTGCTGGAGGTATTTACTTTTGACTCACCCAAACACAAACGGACAAACACAAACTTTATTCTCCATGGTCAAGCCCAAATTGGGAATTTTATTTTTAATTTTTTTTTTTAAGATTTTATTTATTTACTTGACAGACAGAGATCACAAGCAGGCAGAGAGAGAGGAGAAAGCAGGCTTCCCGCGGAGCAGAGAGCCCTATGCGGGGCTCGATCCCAGGACCCTGGGATCATGACCTGAGCCAAAGGCAGAGGCTTTAACCCACTGAGCCACCCAGGTGCCCTTTATTTTTAATTTATTCATTTATTTGAGAGAGAGAGAGAGTTGGTGGAGGAACAGAGGGAGGGAGAGAGAGAGAATCTTAAGCAGACTCTGCACCAACCATGGAGCCTGACCCAGGGCCCGATCCTACGACCCCGAGATCATGACCCGAGTGGAAGCCAAGCTTAACTGACTGAGCCACCCAGGCACCTCCCTAAAGTGGGAATTTTTAGTGAATCCATATATAAGTATAATTCCCTATTGAGGATTTATGAGGTATTCTTAAGGATAATGAATTTAAAAGGAAGCTTAATAAATTCCTAAATCTACTGAAGAATTTATGTGCTATGGTGAATTTATGTACTGAATGATTAGGTCACCCCAAAAATTCTTATGTTGAAACCCTAATCCACACTGTGATGGTTTTTGGAGGTGGGGCATTTGGGTGGTAATTAGGTGGCCAGGATGGAGCCCCCATGACGGGATTAGTGCCCCTACGAGAAGACACTGAGAACACTTGCTTCCCCTCTCTGCTCACTGCCCCGTGTGGATATGGCAAGAAGGTGGCCATCTACAGCCAGGAAGCAGGCTCTCATTCCCTCATGGCCAGACTCCAGAACTGTGAGAAATAAATGTGTGTTCTGTAAGCCACCCAGGCGATGGTATTTTGGTGATAGCGCCCTAAACTAAGACAATATGCCTGGTGTGGA